>NC_071511.1:97853159-100408159 GCF_027887155.1 Malaclemys terrapin pileata | reverse complement strand
TTGGCCCAAACTCTACCCATAGGAATCCCAACCCTAGCTCCAAGTGCTCTCCTCATAGGGCACTAACAATAGAGAGTGCTCATAGAGAGCCCTAACAATAGGAACCCTAATCCTAGCTCCAAGTACCCTACCCATAGGAAACCTAACTGTAACTTGAAGGGCCGTGCCCATAGAAACCCTAACCCTAGTGTAGGGAGCCCTACCCAGAGGAACGCTAACCCTAGCTTGAAGTACCCTACCCACAGGAATACTAAATCTATGGCAGGGACCCCTATCCATGGGGACCCTAATGCTAGCTCCAAGTGCCCTACCCATGGGAACCTTAATGCTAGCGCGGGGAGCCCTAAACATAGGAATCCTGACACTAGGGCAGAAAGACCTCCCGATAGAAATCCTACCCCTAGGAACCCAAACCCTAGGGCAGGGAGCCCTACCTTTAGGATCCCTTACCCTAGTTCCAACTGCCCTTTCCGTAGGAACACTAACCCTAGTTCCAAGAGTCCTACCCATAGGAACCCAAACCTTATGGCAGGGAACCCTACCCACAGGAACCCTAACCCTAGCTCCGAGTGCCCTACCCACAAGAACCCTAACCCTAGCTCCAAGTTCCCTTCCCATAGGAACCCTAATCTTATGGTATGGAACCCTACCCATAGGAAACCTAACCCTAGCTCCAAGTATTCTACCCATAGGAACCTTAACCTTAGTTCCAAGTGCCCTACCCATTGGAACCCTACCCCTATGGTGGGGAACCATAGGGTTCCTATGCATGGGGTTCCCTTGACCACTGTAATTTTTAGTCCCTGCTTTTAGAGGATGCATACCTGTGAGGGGTAAAGAAAACATTTTTGTGGTGGGTTATTTTTATTTAAAAGTTGGGCTGCTAGGAAGCTGCTGAGAGGTGTGCAGTGGTTCAGATGGAGGAGCAGGTGCAGTGCAGGTATGGAGGCTAAAGGCCTTAAGTAGATGCAGGTTTATTCCATGGTGAAATAAAGATATACAGTACTCTGTAAATACTGCAAATACAGCAGAAATGTTAACTAGAGCAACAAGTAAATATCAATATTTTAATGATGCTCACTCTGTGGGTATATAGGTACACACTCACTCAAGTATATAATAATTGGTTTTTCATATTTTATGGTATGTCTTAGTTAGCATTTGAATTTAAGCACTGTCTAGCAGCGCAACCCTGGGAGGTGCTGAGGGCCCTCAACTCTCATCCTAGGCAATGTGCCTTCAGGGTCTTCTTGAGCATTCTGGACAGTCACCCAGCACCCTGTGGAAGATCCAGCACTAAATAGCTGTTTCTGGTTAACAATAAGCTGCTAGACTGTGTTCAGAGTGAGACTAACAATAGTACCAAACTGAAGTGGGCTCGTGATATACACAAATGTTTAGAAGGAGGCTGCCCAACCCATTGCTCATGATTGTATAGTGGTAAAAAGCTAATCTAACCCTCCACCCCCTGTTCTCTGAAGGCTTATTGCCACAGGGCTTTAGTCCACGCAAGAGAGGTGTACATCTTTGTCCACACTCGCATCATCACGTACTAACTGGCCTGTGTGGACTATGCTGGTGTGCCCTGTAATTTAGGGAACTCTTAGTATGCACCAGAAGAGTCCATACAGACCAGTTAGTGTATGACATGCTAGTGTAGACAAAATGTACACCGCTCTGGTGTGAATTAAAGCACTATGTAGAGAAGTCCTCATACACTATGTGAAACTCATTGTTAAGGCCTTAAGAAGAAATATAGAGGTGAAGAGTGAATAATACCTTATCTACATTTCCACTCTCATTTTTCCCTCTGCTACATATTGATTACCATAGTACTGAGATTTCTGAGCACTTTATATCAACACATCTCACCTTTCTTACATTCCTGTCTTCTTCCTCTTTTATGTAGCAAAACAGCTGTACTGCTGTCACTTTATATAACAGAGTGCATAGAGGAACCTTGATACTTGATAAGGAAGGCTGTGAAAGCCACTGCCAAACTAGTCTGCATTGTGACAGATGAGGAAACGGGAAATGGAAATGTTTTGAAATATTGTCTTGTGTGCTGCCCTTCATGCATATATGAGTTACCGCAATTACTTTGTTTAGGGGCGTTTGAACGAGGTGAACTGTAGCCAGAATGCTAATTCATGTAACTTTTAATAAGGAAATAGTTCTCTTTGGATTTAATTTCTAATTCCACATGCAGTTCATACAAGCCCCTTTCTCTAAGACTTTATATGATGCTTGCAGTGCTATATGGGGTCATTGAACAGTAAATAAATATGGATATTTGTTGGGGGCATTTATTCCACTTCTTGGAAGCCAGTTTTCTGTACTGTTGTGTTTTGATTATTTCTTGATGTTTTCATTGTGTTTCCCTACATTCTTGAGCCCCATCCTTTTGTGAAAAGTAAGCAACTAGGCAACCTCTCCTCCCTCTTTCCTCAACAGCTCCTCCTGCCACGCCCTAGCACACATGCTGCCATGTCTCCCTTTTTCCATTTCCCTTCTCTCTCCTGTTCTTGTCTGTTCTGCTTTTTTCTTTCTTGTCTTGCTGCTTGTCTCTGTATTTTTTTTTATTTTGCTTTCATTTCTTGTTTTTTCCCCCCCTCTCTCAGTTGTTCTCTTCTTTCTGCCTTGTCAGTTCCCTATTCATCAGAAAGTTATCTGTTGCTCTGGGCAGGAGCGTCCACAGGACCAGAGAAGAGAATTCACCTAGCCACAGCAGCCAAGCTTATGTGCTACCACAGCTCTAAGAGGGATAGGGGATGGCTCTTCATTGGTCTAAATTTACATTGGGCATGTCTACTAAAATGTGGGAGGTCTCATAAGATGAAAAAGGAAGCCTTCATGGAAGCTGTCTGATCTGGACCTATAGTGATTAGGCCTCAAGTCCTAATCTTGAGGCCTAATCATTATAGGTCATGCCCATGTTGCTTTTAGGCGGATGCCTTTGAAATGGAGGGTACAGAAAAAGATAGCCGTGGTATAGTCCAGGGCTGGTGAATTAGTGTGAGACTGGGCAGAGATGGCAGTTGTGTGGCACTTATAGAAAATTCCCAAAGAATAATAGAGGAAGCAGCAGTCAGCAGCAGCAGACCTTCCCCTCCCACTTGCCTTGCAAAAACAAATTCTCTCAGTTCCATCACTAGCATTTCCCATAACATTTCCCCTGTACTAGTCACTGAAAGACTGGAAACTCCCAGGATTATACCAAGAATCAACATTATGACTGCTTAAATCCTGCACATCAAGATCTCGTTTGCCATGTTCATTTGTACAAGGCGTTGTTAACCGGGGGGAAAAAAGGGTACATTGACAATAATAAATAGAGATATCCTATCTCCTAGAACTGGAAGGGACCTTGAAAGGTCATCAAGTCCAGCTCCCTGTTTTCACTAACAGGACCAAGTACTAATTTTGCCCCAGATCCCTAAGTGCCCCCTCAAGGATTGAACTTACAACCCTGGGTTTACCAAGCCAATGCTCAAACCACTGAGCTATCCCTCCTCTGGGCAACATGTTATCCTTGTTACCCCAACAATAAACTTTTCTTGGAGTTCCTATTCTTGTTGCTAGCCAAGTCTCATTAGCTTTAGTTTGGACTGACTAAAATTCCTTGCTTAATGGCTTTACTACAGAGAACCAGGGTGTGCCCTGTTCCATCAAAAAGCTTTGCTGCGAGGTTGGTTTGGTTATATATCAATGAAATCTTTTTGTCACTGCAATAGTCATATGATATGAATGTGATAGAATAATAGCCCCTAAAACATCTATTTTGATAGTGACAAAATGCAATGTTATAGAATTGTGCCATCTTGTGGTGGTTCAAATTGTTAGTTGCTTTATTTTACCTGTGAAAATAGAATGTTCACGTACACAGTAATATCTGGTTCAATAATGCCCTTTTATAGTTAGGGTGAAGGTAAATGCACATTGTGGTCATTGTTAGACTTTGAAGGGCTAAAGAATTGTGATTGGTTTCCTTTTTAATGTAGGTCTCTACTCAGAAATAGAAATAAAAGAAGAGAAGAAAAATACAGATGGGAAAAGGAGATCTCAGCCCATTCATTTCATATCCATACACAGTAGATGACGGCTTATTTCTCAGAACAGCTCTAGTTCCGCAGAGTAACCATGGCATGGCTTCATGCACTAAATTAGGAAACTCAAGACTCTGGGATTCAGATTATGGGGGACAAGTTTTTGTTTTTTTAATACAGCAGCACTGACTTTTACCAGACTTCCTGAAGAAATGTGATTAATTCACTCAGGCTTTCTTATGGGGCCTAATATTTTTCAGGAGCCCATATTTTCACTAAATGGAGGTACTAATGAAGGCTCTTTCATCTTATTTTCAACTGTGCCACAGATAATATTTCAGCCATTCCCTTTCTGCTACTTTATATGCAGGCACTTTTCTTCCAACAGCCCCCACATCCCAGAATCCTTTGTTTCCTATGGCACTTCAGAGTTTCTGTTCTCTCTCCTTTTAAAAGGGTTCCTAGCTGCCGGGAGGCAGGAATTGGCTAATACAAAGTATGCTTTCCTGCCTTTCCCTCTCCTGGCTGCTAGGGGAGAGATCTCCACAGCCTCTTGCCTCTGTATGCAAGGGCTTTTGGCAGGTCTTTGTCACCACATGGCAGTTCTTCAGTAGCTCGGAGGTGTTGAGCACATTGCTTCCCTCTTACAGAAGTCAATTAGAGTCAGGGCCAGTCTACACTAGAAAATTAGATTGATGCAGCTACTTCGCTCAGGGGTGTGAAAAATCCATACCCTTGAGCAATGTAGTTAAATCAGCTTAAATCCCCATGTTCTGAAAATCCCATTAGGCACCAATCTGCATCTTTAGGCACCTAAATACCTTTGAAAATTTGGCTCTAAGTGCCTGTGGAAAGATAGAGCCCCGAACCCAGATGCTAAAGACTGAGTAGTTCCCCAGCCTAGAACATCAGGTTAAGCTGAATTAGCAGAGTGAGGGGTGTGTTTAAATGTGATCCATATAGAGCATGGCTAGAAAATTGCCTCCCTTTGTTTTCTGTGTTTCACACCTTTACATTTCTAATTACTGTGCCTGTGTGTAATAACAGTAACCATTTTCTTCTCTAGTGGCTGCAGCCTATGCTAATAAGACACATACAATGGGCTCTCTCCTGGAGACTTTACTTCTGTTCTTTCTTGGGGCTTTTCCCCCTCCTTCATCTGAAATAAGTCACTCATTCAGAAAGTATATGGTAGTTCCTACCAGTACATACAGAGACTGCCTTCATGTTATGGAATATGGAACAGCTTTTTCCTGCCCATCTCAACACTGCAACATTTCAAAGAATTTATTTTTCATTTCTGTGTGTTGCTTCTGTATTTGTTGTTGAAAGACCTTTTAGCTGATTCCTCTAATTTGATTCAGGACTAGGGGGAACTGTTCCTGGTACACTGTTATGTTAATGAGAATTACACTTCCCACACAAAGCAAATTCCTCATTGTTTGTTTGTTACAGACACGCTGTCAGGCGCCATCTTGTTCTGTTTTTTATTTCATTCTATGTCCTTTGCCACTTAGCAAAACATTAATCCCTCTCAAAACCCCCGCTCTCTCATGAGCAACAAGCCAACAGTGACCTTGTTTGTTGTAGCTGATTTACATCCTCGCTTTTCTCCCTGTGATCAGTGATGTCAGCACAGGTCTTGGATTAGCTAGCAGACAGGTTCTCCTTCCATGGGCTGGATGGCAGCCTTTGCAGGGGCAGAATAAACAGAGTGTAATGTAGTGACTATTGTTGCTGTTCTCATCACTATTACTATTTCTCAGTGATAGAATGGTGGATAGGAAAACAAACAGATACATAGAACCCCAAGGACAGTCCTCCTCAGATTATAAAGATGAAGGTGGGTCAACACTGGGGGGAGACATCTGGTGTGCTGCACTTGCTGCTGCTTTTGGTGATCAGTATTATCTCACTGTTACAGATCAGGTGAGCACAAGGTTTGTATTCACCAATTGTCTCTTATACAAAGGCCGTGTCTACACTACAAAGCTTTGCCAACGTAAATTACCTCAGCATACAGCCACTGCAGTTAATATATCGCTTGTGCGTGTGCATACTTGGCTCTTTGTATCAGTGTTGCAGGTACTCCCCAGGAGTGCTTGTGTCAATGCAGTGTGGTCCAGCATGGGTAGGTGTCCCAGTATGCAACCAACCCCTGTTTTGGCAACACAGGGTGGGGCAGAAGCAACTTGTGCAGGGGTGACTGGGAGAAGGAGTCAACTTCCCCTAATACAATGTTCTCCATCCCATAATCTCAATCCCATAATTTTTGTACCTATTTTCAATTTCCCATGACCACCATCAACATCCATGCATGGTAAACTAATAGCAATGAATAACTTTAAAAACAAGTCTTATTCACTTACAAAAACAGCTCAAAAAATCTGAAGAATTTAAAAGTAAATACATTTTAACTTAAAATAATTTAGGAATTTAATAGATAAACAAGAGGAAGGAACATTGATGTCCATTGTAGCCACACATACATCAACTGTGGTTCTCAAAAGTCAATATGTGAAGCTGTGTGGTTGTCCATGCTGGGTGGAGTGGTAGGGGTGGTGTACAGGCCCTAAGGCCATATGGAATGTCGGTTGGGGGTTGGGGTGGTATAGGAAGGCACTATACTGCAGTTCTCCACCAACTGCAATGGGAGTCAAGGATTGTTGAGTCAGGATTGTTGACCCTGTGGTCCACAAGGGTCCACATCATCTGAGTTTGCTGACGGAGAAGTCCCATTATGTCTGTAGCAGGGTGGTCATCCGCTCCTGCCCTGAAGGGCTTGAAATCAGCCCTGGGAGAGGGCTGAGACAGCGAGAGGGCTGCTTCTAGGAAAGCAGCAAGCCTTGGCCGATTGGGGAAACAGCCACAGCTGTGGCCACGCCCCAATCAGGCCACAGCTGGCCTGTATAAAAAGGCCAGTGGGCCAGAAACACAGACAGTCTCTCTCTATGTTCAGAGAGAGAAGGGCCTGGCTGCAGGGAGCTTAACCAAGTACCTGGAGTGGAGCAGGGCTGAGGAAAGGCCAAGGGAGCCGGGGAGCTCCGGCCTAGGAAAGCCCCAGGCTGCAGGCCTGGTAAGGCCTATTTGGTACTGGGTTGCAGGGGGCAGCCCATGGGTAGGCAGAGGCAGCAGGTCCGAACCCCTTTGCCTGTGATGAGTGGCTGATACTGCAGTCTGCCCCAGTGAACGGGGGCTAGATGGAGACTGGGCAGTAGCCAAGACTGAGGTGAAGTGGGGATAGTGGGTGGGGGGTTCCCCTGGGAGGGGGGGCCCCAGAACTATGGGGGTACTGCCAAGGGGCATCATCCAGACAAAGGGGCACTGGGGTCCTGGGAGGGACATGGGGCCAGTGGCAAGGCGGATCACCAGCCTGCAGGGGGCGCTCCAGGATGCTGGAAGAGCTAATTCCCATGGACAACCAGCAGAAGGCACCGCAGGGGTGAGTCGACACCCTTAAAATGTCCTTGTGCATCTCCCTTTCCTTTTCCTGCACCTTTCTTCAATCTGCTCTTTCCTTCCCTGTACAGTCTGCAACATTCACCCTCCAGGCCCTCTGGTCAAGGTCTAATGCAGCACTGGTTGGTAGGATCTTGCAAAAGCTGTCCTCCCACATCTATTTTTTTTTTTCCTTCTTATCTGGGTCCATCATTCTGCTGGTGTGGACAGGGTACCCCTCAAGGCCATAACAGTCATAGCTACAGATTAAAACACCGAGGTACTATTGTTAGTACAGTAGGTATGGAAAGTGAAACTTAAGGTTCAGAACTCCCCCCTTCCCTGACCCTTGCTCCCCAAAAGTGTTAAGAGAACTTATTAATACGTCTGCCCTGTGCCACTCTCAGCTCAAACCATGGTGAGTATGACCCACCAGGAATAAGGGAAACAAGGAAGGAATTGCTCAGTGGCATGAAACTGAGTATAGAATACTGGCACCATTTTCCACAGGTGGTGGTGGTGGCAGGGCCGGCTCCAGGCACCAGCCGAGCAAGCTGGTGCTTGGGGCGGCAGCTTGTAGGAGGCGGCATTCCACCCAATCCTAGGGTGGCACGGCCGCTTTTTTTTGTTTGGTGGTTGTTGTTGTTGTTGGTTGTTGTTGTTGTTCCACTCCAGCTGCCCTGTAGGGAGCAGCAGTGTGGAGGATGGGAGCGCCCTGCAGCAAGCCCGGCAGGGCAGCCCGCATCCTTCCCTCCCAGCCGACCGGAGAGGTGCGGAGCCCTCCCGGCAGGGGTCACGGCGGGAGGGGCCGCGTGGCAGCGCCTCCCTGAAGCCCTGGTCGCCCCCCTTCTCTCTCTCCCACCCTCCCCCTCCCCCTCCTAGTCGGGGCACATCTGCAGGGCAGGGAGTCCCCCTGCACCCTGGCTCCGGCCGCGCCACAGGTTTTTTTTTTTTTGCTTGGGGCGGCCAGAAAGCCAGAGCCGGCCCTGGGTGGTGGTGGTTTTAGCTGATATCTCACTCCCTGAGGATAACAAAGGTGGAGAGAGCATGGCTGTTGGTGGAATCTGAAAGTTGCCCAGGCCTAGAGTGACCAGACAGCAAGTGTAAAAAATCGGGACAGGGGGTGGGGGGTAATAGGAGCCTATACAAGAAAAAGACCCCAAAATTGGGACTGTCCCTATAAAATCGGGACATCTGGTCACGCTACCAGGCCCATATGCCGCTAGCCTGTTTACTGCAACGGTGCCTGCCCAAGTTTAGTGACTGGTGCGGGAAAGAGTCCTACTGAAGAGGAAGAAATAAGGCAGGCATCCCTAGAAAACTTCAGGAGAGGATTGCAGTGTACCTGCATGGAAGTTTCATCAAGATCTCTCAGGAGGATTCAAGGGACTGTGTCAATAAACTACTCCATATGCCCCACCTCCACCCCCGCCTAACTCTAGAGGGGAATGAAAAGCACATAGCAAGTCTACCTCTTTGTTGTACCGCTACCTCTTGTAGTACCAGTAAACTAATGAAAAGTTGATAGTTGTGTCCTGCTAAGTTGGGGCTACCATCACTGTAATGGGAAACTTTATTTATACACTTATCCTAGGTTCCTTCCACTGCACCGGGCTCACTCATGCTCAACTGCTAAGACTGGCTAGACTGCAGTGGAGTCAAAAACAGGTCCTGGCTCACAATACAGCTGGACCACCCCCACCAGGTGCCTGTCACCCATAGAACTACTACTAGTGTTCCTCATTCACCTGCTCCTCCTTGCTGTTCACCTCAGGGGCTTGTGACTTGAGCCCCTTGGAGGTATCCATGGTAGCTGCAGAGTGGTGGTGAGATGTCTGCCAAGTATGGCATGTAGCTCTCTGTAAAAGTGGCAGGTCTGCAGCTTGGCAGCAGGTCAATTGTTGGCCTCCCTGGCCTTCTGGTATGTCTGCCACAGTTCCTTAGCTTTCACATAACATTGCGGCTGATCTGTTGTACCCCTCCTCTTGCATCCTCCAAGCAATCTGTTTGTAGATGTTGATGTTTCTATGGCTGGCTCAGAGTTGTGCTTGTACAGCTTCTTCTCCCAACAGGCCCAGGAGGTCCAATATCTCCTGTCTACTACAGGCAGGAGTGTATCTGGAGAGTGTAGACGGCATGATCAGCTAGGCAATCATGCACAACAACAGAGAGCAGATAGAGGTGTACTCACCAAGCTGGACAACCAGGAAAAGGCATTTCAAAAACTCACAGGGATTTTGAAGGGGGTCGGGGGAGGAAGGGCTTCTGCTAAGTGTGACACCTGGGCAGTGACGTTAACAATTTTGACCAGAGCGGTTAGTTTTGGGCAGTGTGAGGTGGCTGCTGTTAGGCTCGACATAGGTAATGCAGTGTCTAAGCTTACGCTACATTGACTTCCATACATCACCCTGTATCTCAATGCTGCTCGGGGAGCTGGTGTTACTATGTCAGTGTAATTGGCACTCACATCAGTGGGAGACAAATTTAAGTGCAGACATATGCACTAGGTCAAAGCAAGGTGGCTTATGGTAACCTAACTTTGTAGTGTAGGCCAGCCATAGATTGTAATCTCTTCAGGGCAGGAACCACTTCTTTGTGCTTGTCTACATGGGGACATGCAGAAAAGTGAAGGATGCTCTAAATGAGTTTAATGAACTTTAAATTATGTACATTGACTTCACACCTTTAGCTGATTCTCTGTTACTTTCTACTTGGGATCACTCAGGACACAGCCTGTTACATATCTGTAAAGCAGTCCCTAGGTACTACCACAGTAGAAATCATTAAAATAAACAAAGAAATTTTGGACTTGAAATCCTCAACAATTTTCTTTTAAGTCAAATAGACACATCATTACTATTTGGTTAACTTGGAGAAACTAACAGTACATTTCATATCTTCCCACTAGCTGCTCTGCACAGCAGAGGCTGAATTTGTAACACTTATTACTACAGCACAATTTAATAAGAAATAGATCATACAGCAGAGGGTAAAACTGTGTCCCACATACATTACCTGTTAACAATCAATACACTGTTACGGGGTGCATCATGTAGTAGACACCAAATACCAGCTACTATAGCCTGACTTTATATGAACTGAAATACAGTCAATGGCAGCTGTGTGTTCTACATAGGATTTGAGACAGTGATAAAGTATGACTGAGCTAAACAAACAACTGAATACAAAACCACAAACAATCATTTGAGCCCGCCTGGGACATGAATAATCCTGCCACAAAGAATTGTGAAGGCAATAATTAATCAATTAGCTAGTGTTTGTTCCTTCAATTTATAGACATCTTGTCGCACCTGTTGATTTGAAGACAAAGACCTGAAACTGTAAGTCCTTTGAAGGCACCTCTGTATGAGCAAACAGGTTTGATTATTTAGCGTCTGCGTGTGTGCATGGTGAGCAGTATGCCACAAAATCAGTTGACAGTACAATACTCTCCTTAAATTCTGCAGGTACATTGTTTTCAGAAACATCCCTCTCCATATCCGCTCTCAAAGCTTGAAGTTAAAGAAAACAAAGGTGCCGTTAGTAAGTACCAACCAACTTTGTATAAGAAGGAAATAGTAGAATATTTCCTAAGTACATATGACTTTGAAATAAATACCAGGAAAGGGAACATAGTGCAAAAATACAGGATTTACACTAACATGGTTACCTATCATGTCCTCTTCAGTGCATGGGTCTAATTTGCAAATAAAGGGAAGTGATTTTCAGTGTAGTATGTTAATGACTATGTAAATGGTTAAAGATCTTTAAAAGAATAGAGCTCTGTAATATGTACACAATGGAAAGATGGTGCTATTTAGATAAGCACACATTGACCTTTAGAGCTGTTGGAGATAGCTATGTGAACAAGAGAGCTTTTGTCTGCTAGATAGAGCATTGGGCCTCTGCCAGGTCTGCCAGATTTGTGCAAGGATCTCTGTTGATCAAAGCCTTGTGACAGGAGTTTAGGCTAAGTTAATATAGTGCCTCCGCTCCAGGGTATGTCATTTAAATTCCATTAAATTCTGCCTCTTCCCTATGCTACAGTCCTAGGGAGTTTGCTATATGTGTTTGAACTTCTGTCAAAATACAGATTAAATACAAAAGTAAATCTTCCAGGCTCCACAGGTTCCTTTCCAAAGGCTATCCTGCTTCCAGCAGTTTCAGACTGTAACATTGAGGATGTTTATGACTCTAAGGCCTTGGCTACACTCACAGATTCACAGCGCAAGTGTAGTCACGCCGCCAGTGCTGCGAGAGCTCTCTCGCAGCACTGCAAGTACTCCATCTCTCCGAGGGGAATAGCTTGCAGCGCTGCGAGCGAGCGTGCAGCGCTGCAGGCG
Source organism: Malaclemys terrapin pileata (assembly GCF_027887155.1). Taxonomy (NCBI): domain Eukaryota; kingdom Metazoa; phylum Chordata; order Testudines; family Emydidae; genus Malaclemys; species Malaclemys terrapin. The sequence goes on along the minus strand of NC_071511.1, from coordinate 100,396,332 downwards.
CTGATTACACTGGTGCTTTACAGCGCTGCACTCGCTGCGCTCAGGGGGGGTGTTTTTTCACACCCCTGAGCGCAGCAAGTGCAGCGCTGTGAATTGCCAGTGTAGCCAAGGCCTTAGATAATCATTTGACTAATGGATTAGGTAGTCTTTGGACTGTACCCCAACATGTGGGCTCTTCTCCACAAATTCCACACCGCTAAGAAATCTCAGTCAGCTGAGGAAAGATTTTTATATTGTTGTAGTCCAAATGAATGGGGCTCTAATTGGCTGATCATATGACTTTTGTCAGCTAGGGATAGAGACACTTCATGCTAAATATGTTAGCCCCTTCATTTTCAATTAAACTCTAATGGGGTAGACTGGCATTTCTTATGAATACACTGACCAGTCACAGAGCCACCCACCATGCCAGTCCTTTGGGGTTTATTCAGCAGATCAGATCATGCACATGTCAGGGCAAGTAGTGGGAGTGAATGGTGGTGGGATGAAACAGAGAAACTGCCTGCCAGTACAGCAGGGGTTAAAGAGACCCTTTGGGCCTACCTAGCCCCACCCCATCATACCTGCAGCCAATGCCAGGCCTGGAGGGGGAAGAAAAGGAGAGAGCCTAACACACTTGAGGACTGACCGGCAAAGAGACAGGAGCTAGCTGCCTCCCTACTTGGCCAAGGGAGACTGTGGAGGAGACCTAGGAGCCTCTAGCAACTGAGGTAACTGGGTGACTGAAGCCCAGAGACATTGCCGTGTTCGGCCTCACTAAACTTACAGGTGCCCTGCCCAAAGGAGCCTGGGACTGCGGCAGGGCACCTTGCAAGGTCCACAAGAGGGCACTACTAGAGATAAGCCACCATAGCCACTTGGCCTATGAGGGCCATACCCCAAACTGAAGGGACAGTGGTAGGAAGTAGCCCAGGGAAGTAGATTTAGACTCCGTAATGGGAGGGTCCCCTGTTCAGGGGTTGACTAACACAGGGCCCTGGGCTGGGACCTGGTGGAGAGGAAGGGCCCAGGTCCCCCTACCACACCACCTAAAAGACTGAGGTACCTCAACCATGAAAGTAAGTCAGGTGCCCCAACCACTTGGCTACCTGGTTCTCCAAGCAATGTTACAGGCAGTGAAAGATATATATATATCTTTGTTTGCTTTTTTGGTTTCCTTTTTAAAAATTGTTTGGTTGGTTTTACATTATAGGGTTTTTTCACATTCTTTTTGGGACATGTACTGTAGTTAAATCTTATCGGATACTGTATCTATATCATTAAAGGCAGTGATGTGTGACATTCAAAAGCATTAGAAGTTCATGTAAGCACCCCTACATTTACAAATTTATCCATCCTATCCAGACTTCTTGCACCTGCAAAATTAGCCTGGAAATCTCACAATTACTGGCTTTGCCAGAAGACTTATGGCAGTGGTGGGCAACCTGTGGCCCATCAGGGTAATCTGATTGTGGGCCATGAGACATTTTGCTGATGTTGACCATCTGCAAGCATGGCTCCTAGTGGCTGCAGTTCACCGTTCCTGGCCAATGGGAGCTGCAGGAAGCGGTGCCAGCACATTAATGATCTGGAGGATGGCGTGGACTGCACTCTCAGCAAGTTTGTAGATGACACTAAACTGGGAGGAGTGGTAGATACACTGGAGAATAGGGATAGGATACAGAGGGATGTAGACAAATTAGCGGATTGGGCCAAAAGAAATCTGATGAGGTTCAACAAGGACAAGTGCAGAGTCCTACACTTAGGACAGAAGAATCCCATGTACTGTTACAAACTAGGGACCGAATGGCTAGGAAGCAGTTCTGCAGAAAAGGACCTAGGGGTTACAGTGGATGAGAAGCTGGATATGAGTCAACAGTGTGCCCTTGTTGCCAAGAAGGCTAATGGCATTTTGGGCTGTATAAGTAGGGGCATTGCCAGCAGATCGAGGGACGTGATCATTCCTCTCTATTCAACATTGGTGAGGCCTCATCTGGAGTACTGTGTCCAGTTTTGGGCCCCACACTACAAGAAGGATGTGGAAAAATTGGAAAGAGTCCAGCAGAGGGCAACAAAAATGATTAGGGGGCTGGAGCACATGACTTATGAGGAGAGGCTGAGGGAACTGGGATTGTTTAGTCTGCAGAAGAGAAGAATGAGGGGGGATTTGATAGCTGCTTTCAACTACCTGAAAGGGGGTTCCAAAGAGGATGGATCTAGACTGTTCTCAGTGGTACCTGATGACAGAACAAGGAGTAATGGTCTCAAGTTGCAGTGGGGGGAGGTTGAGGTTGGATATTAGGAAAAACTTTTTCACTAGGAAGGTGGTGAAGCACTGGAATGGGTTACCTAGGGAGGTGGTGGAATCTCCTTCTTTAGAGGTTTTTAAGGTCAGGCTTGACAAGGCCCTGGCTGGGATGATTTAGTTGGGAATTGGTCCTGCTTTGAGCAGGGGGTTGGACTAGATGACCTCCTGAGGTCCCTTCCAACCCTGATATTCTATGATTCTATAATTCTATGATCCCTGCGGCCTGCCATTGACTTATGGCATCTCTTGCAGTATATGTCTGAACTGACTTGGAAACAGGAACAAAGTCCTTCATGGTATTTTGATATTCCTAATCCTGTCTAAAATTAGAAAGTACCAAAAAGATGGTAACCCAACTTTACAAACCTCCAGCTAGTCATTGCCAGCAATGAGGAAAACATTGATAAGTAGGGACAAGCTCCCAGGATAATATAACAAAAGGTACCAGAGCTGGTAGTAACAGCAGCAGCCTTCAGAGCAGGATGCAAAGAGGATATCTGAGAACATCCTGCGTACTAGTCCCTTCCCTTACAGTCAAAGCCCCAGGACCTGGTGGTGGCGATCAATAACAGCTTGGACCATGTGGAGAAAGTGGACAGTGGTTGTTACTGTCTGTGGCTGCTTATAGTCTAGGGTCTCATTAGTGGAAGGAGAGCCAGACCTATGTTGCTGCTGGTGCTTTCAACTCCTTGAAAGGGCCAATGAAAGCTGTTGCCCTTAGGCTTCCCTGTTGACCATGGTCCAAGTTTGTGCTGCTAGAAGCTTTAGCGGGAGGGGCTAGACACAGGGGTGAAAGTAAGTAATATTAAATACTTACTGGTATGGGCACCCAGCTCCAGGCCCCCAGAAGGTGCGGGGCCTCGGGCAGAAGCGGTGGGGATGGGGGTCAGCCTCCCCCAGCCAGCCCATCCGCGCTGCCTGGCCCACGCCAGCCGGGGCTCGGGGCTGGGATTCCGGCTGCTGCTGTGGAAGCAATGGCCCGGAGCCCTGGGCCCTTTTAAATTACCACCCCTGGGGCAACTCCCCCTTTTGCCCCCCCGCCCCCAATAACTATCATTTCCCATTATTTGATAGTGGGAAATGATAGTTATTGGAAAGGAGAAAAGGTGAACTCCCTCCATTTCTGTCATTGGTTTGAAAACTGATGGACAAGAAGAAAAAAGGCTTCTTTTCATGTTGAAATTTTACCCTTTAACTGTAAATTCAATTAAATCCATAGTGCAAAATAGCGTATGAACAATCAAGATGAGTTATTACATGAACAGCAGTTGCAGAAGTAGACATGGGTTGCATAACCTGTTTCCAAAAGTGTGCATGCATTATCTTATATCTGAGCATGGCTTCTGCCTCAGGCTCATTTCCTGTCTGAAAGCAAAATAAAAGCTCCTAAAGATGCAAAGGGAAATTACAAAAATGAGGCAAATGGCTTTATATAATGTAGCATGTCATTCTAAAGGCAGGGAAAGTGTTCAGCTCTGGAGTTAAAGTCCCTTTTCTCCTGGGATGTCAGAATATTAAAGCTATGTCTGAGAAATGTCAGACAAGCGACTGAATTCAAAAGAAACTAAAAATCTTCCTCTCCCTCCCTTCCCTACACCTGTTGCTGGTTCCATTATTCCAGGTTCACAAACTTCATGCTATCTTTGTCACCTCTCTCATACCACACATCCCGACTCTTGCTACATCCTATGGAAGAAGTAATAATATTGCTTTTAAAAGATTTCCTCTCCAGCTCACATGCTAAAATCTAGGCCTTCTCCTTTGGTCAGCCCTTATTTTCTGTGTTCCCCTTCTCCAGATGATCCAAACTGATGCTCCAGCCATATTGCCGCTGAGTTCTTTCATAGGTCTTCTGTCATGTTTTACTGCATCAAGTTGAAGTATCCTGCTCACCTTCAGGTTTCTACACCACTCCAACAAGTGCTCTCACATATCCCATGAAGACACCTGGTATTGCTCTCTCATGCTCATCTTCCTCTTGTGTTTTTGTTCCAAGCAGACAGTGTTTTTTGATGACCGGAGTGGTAAATAATTACCAAGGAGTGGGGGTCAGTCTGGAGTTGCCTTGCTGCATCTGTGGATACATCTTGGCAGCCTGCAGCGGGACTCTGAACCTGGACCCACAGACTTGGGCTCACACTACCATGCTAAAAATAGTTGTGTAGACTGCATTCTTAAGTTATGGCTTAAGCTGCAGCTTGGGCTCTGCAGCCCCCCTCCTCCCACAGGCTCATAGCCCAAGCTACAGCCTGAGCCACCAGATACCCAGCTATTTTTTAGCACTCGACTGTGAGCCCCAGAAGTCCATCGACTTGGGCTCGGCGAATCATTGCTGTGAGCTGCATAGACATACCCTGTGTGGCCTTGAGCAAGTCACTTACCCTCAGCTTCCTCACCAGTAAAATGGAGCGCATATTTTACCTTTGCAAAGTACTCTGAGGCTGTGAGGTAAAAGTCACTATAGAAGTGCCAAGTATTATTGCATTATTCTGTGTATGTTGTTGGTCTGAAGTTACGTGGGACAGGGTCTATGTTGTCTATATGTCTGCAAAGATGCCATCCACACCTGGCTCCCTATAACCAGTAACAAATACTGTACTTGTACTGTCCCCTAGCTCACAGACTAACAAAATACAACTTGTGTTGCTTTGCAATCTCACAAATCTTTGCCTGGCCTGAACAGATTTGGAAGGGATGGCAGACTTCATTACAGTTCCTGAACTATATAGAATTTTTGCCTGATGTGACAGACAAGCATCTAAAAGCGTTCAAAAAGTGAAGCTTCCAACTCATTCTTTTCTGCCCTTTCGGAACTCTTTCTTTACAGCTTTATAGGAATATGTTTCAAAGCAGTTTGTGGGCAGCTAGTCACACAAAAGGCAGGTGTATGATCATAGCATTTAAGTGTAATTCCCTGCAGTTTGCTTCCACTTGACTCTCAAGGGCATGTGGTGAAATGAGAAAGTTCTCCTGAAATCGAAGCAGCAAAGGGCTGTTTTAAGCCTCCGTTCTTCAAGAGACTAAATTTAGTGATGTTGGAGGCAGAAAATATCCTCCTGTTAAATCACTAACCTAATAATTACCAAGGATGTATGACTGAAGGAAAGAGAAGCAATTTGACTTTACAAAAGAGTACGGCAGTAAGCTTTGTGCCAGCTTCATTGTGTTACCAGTCTCATCCAAAAATAAAATGCAATGATGCAGAGAAGCTTTGCATAAAATATAAAAATATTCTACATTTAAAAGATCAAGTGCATTATTCAAACAGATCCCATGGAGTGGTAAGAGGTAAATCATTCAACAAGATAGTAACAAGATATAGTTAATTAAATAGTTTTAATAATCTAATGATAAGCTGCACATCTTACTGAAGACTAAAGTTAATCACGTTTCTATACTTACACAAAAGTCTCTATCTACAAATGCTAATAAACTTTTGTCTTCAGTGTAGGGGCTCCATTCAATAACAAAACATGGACTTGGTTGCTGTGTCACTAGCTAAAGTTCAGCAGACTGGTGTGATTTGGTAGCTATCTACTCCTTTTGCTTGTTGAACTCTCACTTAGGATTTTAACTAAATTTCCTACCATGCAGTCTCAAACTAGCATACCCTCAGTGTTCATAGCAGGAAGGTTGCCTAGAACGATATTGCTGGTAGTACTAAACTGAGTGTGTTCAGTAGAGCCAAAATTGTTGCTAAAGAGACAGGAATGAACCCAAAAGAATATGAAATGAGAAACAAAATGGAAGATGTTTGTATGGTAAACTCAGATCAATGGAGAATAAGAATAAAGAATTATGGAAAAACAAACAAAAAGTGCCACAAGCCAAGATCTGAAAACTAGAACAGTGCCCCTTCCTATAAAACAAATTATAGAATCATAGAATATCAGGGTTGGAAAGGACCTCAGGAGGTCATCTAGTCCAACTCCCTGCTCAAAGCAGGACCAATCCTCAACTAAATCATCCTAGCCAGGGCCTTGTCAAGCCTGACCTTAAAAACCTCTAAGGAAGGAGATTCCACCACCTCCCTAGGTAACCCATTCCAGTGCTTCACCACCCTCCTAGTGAAAAATCCTAGTGAAAAAGGTTTTCCTAATATCCTCTTTGGAACCCCCTTTCAGGTAGTGGAAAGCAGCTATCAAATCCCCCCTCATTCTTCTCTTCTGCAGACTAAACAATCCCAGTTCCCTCAGCCTCTCCTCATAAGTCATGTGCTCCAGCCCCCTAATCATTTTTGTTGCCCTCTGCTGGACTCTTTCCAATTTTTCCACATCCTTCTTGTAGTGTGGGGCCCAAAACTGGACACAGTACTCCAGATGAGGCCTCACCAATGTCGAATAGAGGGGAATGATCACGTTCCTCAATCTGCTGGCAGTGCCCCTACTTATACAGCCCAAAATGCCATTAGCCTTCTTGGCAATAAGGGCACACTGTAGACTCATATCCAGCTTCTCATCCACTGTAACCCCTAGGTCCTTTTCTGCAGAACTGCTTCCTAGCCATTCGGTCCCTAGTCTGTAGCAGTGCATGGGATTCTTCCGTCCTAAGTGCAGGACTCGGCACTTGTCCTTGTTGAACCTCATCAGATTTCTTTTGGCCCAATCCGCTAATTTGTCTACATCCCTCTGTATCCTATCCCTACCCTCCAGCGTATCTACCACTCCTCCCAGTTTAGTGTCATCTGCGAACTTGCTGAGGGTGCAATCCACGCAATCCTCCAAATCATTAATGAAGATATTGAACAAAACCGGCCCCAGGACCGACCCTTGGGACACTCCGTTTGATACCGGCTGCCAACTAGACATGGAGCCATTGATCACTACCCGTTGAGCCTGACTACTTAGCCAGCTTTCTATCCACCTTATAGGCTTAAATGTATACTAAGCCTAAATATTTCTGTGAGGTATGTGTGTCTGGGACTAGAGACAAGGTTCTGTGGCGAATGGTACTATGTACATTACAACAGGCTCATCACCATTATATTGTGTGTCCCAGTCTATGAAATAGTTTAGTAGAGTGTGGTGGGAGCTGCTTGTCATCCAGGCATGAGTCAAGCAGACACAAATGCTTCAGATTAGATGGAATAATCCCCAAGACTCTGTGGGATCATAAGGGACTATGTACCAGATTCTCAAAGATATTTAGGTTCCAAATTTCCATTGAAATCAATAGGAGTTAGTTGCCAAAAAACCACTGAGGATCTAGTCCTACAGTCCTGCCATTTACCTACCACTCTCCTCCAGCCATCTTTACATGTTCAAAAAATCAAACAATGTTACCTTTTTTTGAGGAAACCATATCTTATAAAAAGCTTTTTTTGGCCATTAAAGCTATAGTCACCTAAGTCTTTTTTTTTTTTTTTTTTGGAATATCGAGAAATACATAATCAAACATTAAAGCATTTAACAGGAAGAGTGATGAGCTCTTTTAAATCTAAAGCTGCTTCCCTTACATAGATCATTTTTAGTAGAGGACAAACTCGTGTGTTGTGTGATTTCATGTGTCTGTGGGAGCAACATGACAGATGGTTGTAATTTTCAGATCACTATAGCGTTGATTAAAAAGGAGTGAAAGTAATTTTTACATTCATGTGGCCTACATGATTATACAGAAAACAGTTCTGATGAACTTTCACGGAGAAGTTCAAAAAAGAACTAAAAATACAAATGTCTGTAGGTTCATAAAATATAGAAGTTAGTAAAGATCTTTTTTTATTTATAATGACAGACTTTGGTTTTGACTAAGTTGGGACAAGTCTGCCTGTGCTAAGTGCTCATTAAAATAAAAGTCCTCTTACCACATGAAAAGATTGGCTTCATGCACTCGAAAGGTAACAGCCACTTTGCTATTCCTGAGTTTAATATATTGCTGAATGAAGAACTGAATGATCTCAAAGACCTAGGAAGTGGAACTACTAATTATCAGCCTTCAAAGACACATGGATGAGCTATATTCGAGCATTTGGGCAATGCAACCACAATTGCGATATTCAATGTGCCTGTACACTTCTCGCGTCCACGCACACAACTTCTGTCAGCAGTGCACACAACACTCACGCCACCTTTCTGATTACATTTGCTTAAGCAAATCTCACTAGCATTGCATCCTGTATCAGGTCACTGCACATTTGCAATGACAGGCTGAACAGAAAATGCATGTGTTGCAGCTACTGGTTTGCTTAGTCTTCCCAACATAATCCTACAATGGTCCTGTCTACCCTTCAGTAACAGCTTTGACAGCCCAGAGCACTGCCTCTTTCATCTGTCAAACCACTCATCTCCCAATTACCCTATTTCCCTCCACTCTCCCACTCCAGCCCGTGGACCAGAAATGAAGTACACCAAAATAATGCAAAAGGTAACTTTATTCAAACTACTTCTGAAGTAAAATATTAAACATGAGTAAGGGGAGCAGAATTAGGCCTTAAGGAATTTTCTTACCATCTGTGAGACCATAATCAGATAGTAAGACGTTAATTCCACCCCTGACTTTGTGTAGTTCTGCCTCAGACCTTTAGAATTCTGAGCTACAGTGATGGCCTTTTAGTGACACTTTTTCATTGGATCCTGGACCATCAGTTTTTGTGGACTGAACATTTAATTTGCACTTTGAAAAAGAAAAGGGCATCTCTACTACTGTGCCATCTCAGTGCTTCCATAGCTGTCAGCATCATCTGAAAAGTCTCTGAAACTTGTTCACTGGAAACTATAGTTAAGCTATCTAGGTTTGTTAGAAGGCCAACCCCAGCTGGTGGCCTAGTTCCAATTTAAGCTACATAAGGAAACATAAAATGTGTATCATGGTGCAACAGGATGAGCAGTTTTGCAAGCTGTAGCTTATGAAACCAGACACGCACATCTCAACTGTGGCAATGCATTACAGATTTCTAGCTCTGAGAAATCCCAGTGGCTCATACAAATGAAATGTGTGTAAGAACTGTAATACCATTTAATGATGCAGCAAATCTAAATGGCCATAAAGTGAGTTGGCTCTGTTATCTGAACCATATGCATCCTTTCAGAAAGATTCACTTTCACAAAAATGTTTTTTGTTAAAATAATAACACCCACCAGAAATAAATATGATAGATTGATCTGATTTCCTTATGTTCACTGGGAAATGATCATGAGTCATCCACTCAAGGGTAGAAATAATCACCAGGATACCTAAAGCACTCCCCTCAAAAAAGAGCAGTTGATGGCAAGGCACAGGAAGAGGAAGATAAGCTCTTTGTTGCTATTGCCCAGGATAGCTCAAAGAAAACTTACCAATGAGTGTATTTTCCTGATGATTTGTATGTTACTTTGTATAGCTGTGTTCAACTGTATTTCAGAAAGCAGGAACATTTATGACAATAGGAAAATCTTCTATGTTGACAATGTATGCCCATTATTGTTTCTCATTCATACTCACTTTTTAAAAATAACCACTTCCTTCACTTTCTTACAAGCTAAAGTAATGTACCACAAGAGGGCTCAAAATTCTGTGTCAAACCAGAGAAGTTGTTTATTTGCAGAGTCAACTGAAATGAAGTAATTGTTCAAGTTAATGTATGAATTTTAAAAAGTGCTCTAAACAATACATTTGTTGAAAATATTCTTCAGAGAAATAGCTCAATCTTATGTGAGGGGAAGATAGTCCTGCAGATAACGCACCTGACTCAGACTCAGGGCATACTTTGCTGGCTGTGTCACAGACATTCCCTGTAATTTTGGGCAAGTCATTTAATCTTGCAGTGCCTCAGTTTCCCATGTGTAAAATGGAAGTAGTATGTCCTTTTTCTCTCATTGAGTGAAATGACATAAATGGGGCATTTCTATTTAGATTGTAAACTTTTCAGTGTGTGTGTATGTGTGTGCACGCGTGTGAGAGAGAGAGTACAATGCCTTGCACAATGAGGTCCCAATCCTGGGTGCTACCACTATACAGGTAATAAAAATAATAGCTGAAGCCTGAACACTTTAAATATCAAGCTTGCTTCTTCCTAGATCAAGGGTTCAAATCAGTGTGAACCATATTTTAATAAAATTATTGTCTCCTGGATCTCTTCCCTCATAGTCACATGACATTCCTGTAGCAACTCCAGCAATTGCACACACTTGAAAAAGCAATTTTGAGAAGATAGTGTGCATTTTTAGCTGTCTTTAATGCAATAGTTGCTTTTGTACTTTTGAAAAAAATTAATCACACTATCAGATTGCCTTTTTGCTTCATCTCTCTTAACATCTGTTCAGTTTGATAACGGCTGTCGTAGAGAAATGTCCTCTGATCTTAAATAGTTGTGAAATCTTCCATTCTATTATCTTGCTCTTTCTCATTTACATGATGACAGCATTCTGATGTTTATATACTGCCATATGTTAGAGAAAACATGTAACTGAGTGTTCTGGATTTTTCAGATTCTTTCTATGAAATGTCACATAGTTCAAAATACATTTTTTACATATTTTACACAGCACATAAATGCAGATTTCTTATCAAATTTATTCAGCATATACAATCACTGCTACACTGCACAGTGAATTTGACGTGCTGCCTAGTGAAATGGTTTCAATTCACTTACTGAAAAAACTGGACTCTGGAGAATATTAATAAACTGCTGAATCAGATATACCGCTTACTGAACTACAATAGATATTTTACTAACTGTGCTATGATATATACTGTTATACATAGCACCACTGGTGTGCATTGTGATTTACAGATATAAGAATAAATAAAGACTGAGCTCCCTGCCCAGAAGAGTTTACAGTATAGGTTAGAGAAGCTGTGAAATTCATCGCCCAGTAAATCAGATTCCATAAGCCCCCTATTTAGCTACTGTAGATATTTTTCCTGGTGAATAAGATATATCCTTTAGTGAACCGAAAGATTACATGCTGAATCAGAAATATCATCAGCTACTTCAGATAATGAGAGACTTGATTTCAGTATATTGTTTTGCCATCACCATGTGTAACATCAAAAAGTTCGGACCCTACAAGGTAAACACACATTGTTCTGAACACTGCAGGAAGAAAGAGAAGACATCTTGAATGTGCTTTAACTAGGCCACAACTATATTGAGAATAGGGTGACCAGACAGCAAATGTGAAAAATCGGGATGGGGGTGAGGGCGGGGGGTAATAGGAAAATCAGGATGGGGATGGGGGTGGGGGAGGGGGTAATAGGAAAAAGAATATATAAGAAAAAGACCCAAAAATTGGGACTGTCCCTATAAAATCAGGACATCTTGTCACCCTAACTAAGAAATATCTGGGAACAATCCACCAATAACTCACCCAGGCAGATCATCCTTCCCACTATAATATGTTCCACTGGATGGAAAGCTACTGTGAGCCACACCCCCGGCCTCCCTCCCCCTCTTAATCCAGTTGCAGCACCATCACTGGGACTTCTTTGCCCTCCCTCTTCTGACTGTTAAGAAGGCTGTACTGCAGGAGCTGTCTCCATGCTCTACCAGTCATTAAGAGCCCCAGGCCCATTTCCCACCTTCTTTAGGTGATGCCTTCTCCTAATCCACTTCCAATTCTGATTTATCGGGGAACTGGGCCCCATTGTTGATTGATTACCTGCACTGAGTACCTGTTTAACATGAATTTTACAATCTAACATACCCTGGGCTTCTGAGAGGAAGGTGAAGAAAACCGCATCTGACCCAGGCCAAGCTAGCTGTGAGGGGAAAATTCCTTCTGAGTCCCAAAAAGGTGACTAGCATGATGCCACTGAAAGGTCAAAAAACCTGGTCATACTCTAAACTCAAGGAGAGGATGTTTTGCTTCCTGGTGGAGAATAGTGCCTCCAGGCGGGGGAAGAGCTTAGGATCCTTTGGGTCTGAGGGAGCCAATTTGTTTACACTACACCCTTCTGTCGAACCAATCAGCCAAAAAGATCTCCTCCCAAAACCACAAGGTGACTGAGTGGTCACAAGTAGTGGAAGAAAAGGGTGGGGGGATTGCAATTCTCAAAAGGACCTAGGAAAGAAAGGGTTTTCCCCTTTGTGACAGGGTGTACTTGCCCCACACTGATCCAGTGGATGTTAACTCCACCCTATGGGCCAAGGAGGCTACGGTGGGCATGCTCCAGCTGGAGACCTGGTATAAAAAGGAGCAGATCAGCTCAGTCTGGGCTGATTGCTGAGGAGGGAGGCTGCATGTTTTAGGCTCCAGCTTGGGAGCCGCTGAAGCCCCCAAACCATGGAAGACAGAGTTGCCGAACCCCAGGTGGATACCCAAGCATGCCTGAGGAAGGTGGGAGCTGCACAGGCTGAGGAGCCCAGAGATCCTGGAGAAACCTGGGCCACTGCATCAGAGATAGGGTAGGAAGTAACCTAGGGGGACTAATCATTGTGCTAGGTGGCATCTGTGTGTTTTGGTTAGATCCCTGCTGAGTCAGTGGTGAGCTCACTTGCCACTGCCCAGGCCCTGGGTTGGGGTCTGGTGGAGTAGGGAGGGCCTGGGGTCTCCCTATCTGAGACACCACCCACCCCTAGGTGGCAGCGCATTTCCCTGACTCTGGCCACTAGGCCACACAGCTCTGCTGGGGAGGGCAGACACATTGACTCTGGCCATTGGGCCACAGAGCCTGAGGAGAGGGCAGCTATATTTGATGCTGGACATTGGGCCACACTCCCCTGAGACTAAGGGTGATCTCACAGATTTAGTTGTAGGGCTATAACAACCCTTACCCTGCTCCAAAAGGGGATGGGGAGCACTTGCCCTGTGACATCCTTGTTGGCCTGGACAAAGCTTCTCATCTCTCAGGCTGCAGAGAGAGGGGGCATTTGTGTAAAACACTGTCATTCCTTGGGAATGAGCATTGTTATTTTTTCCATCTTTCATAAGGCCATTGGATTCTTTTAAACTTCATATTTCTACATGCAGCTTGTTTGCTTTTCTAGAAGGCTTGCTCTGCCTGTAGGCATTTGGCAGCCTGGAATTCAGATAGTTGCATGTCCTATATTGAGTTGGTGCCCTTTTTCACTTTCTACCCACGCTACTGTAAGGTTTATGCACAGAAGAGCACATGTCCCATTCTTTTAGAGTCTGTGTGCCCTCTGATCTGTAGCAAGTTTTCAGAGGGTGGGTCAATCACGTTGGCAGAAAAATAAATATAAATTTCAGTTTTAGATTAGATTTAGATTTGCATTAGATTTCTAAATCAAAGCCTTTTAATGGGCATTAGCACTTATTGCTGTTGCCTTCTGCAGTCATACGGTACATCTACACTACAGGGGGGAGTCGATTTAAGATACGCAAATTCAGCTACGTGAATAGCGTAGCTGAATTCGACGTATCGCAGCCGATTTACCCCGTTGTGAGGACGGCGGCAAAATCGACTTCTGCGGCTTTCTGTCGGCGGCGCTTACTACCACCTCCGCTGGTAGAGTAAGAGCGCCGATTCGGGGATCGAGAGGTCGATTTCTACCCATAGACTCATTGAAGACTATCCCTTCTCTGTGGTGGGAATTGTCGGCTAGCACCTTGGAAGATGCTTTCTAGAAGTTAGAGGACAGAAACCTGAGTCAGGATTTCTGAGTTCTAGATTTGGCTCTGTCACTGACTGCATGATATTGCATAAGTGATTTCACCTCAGTGAGCCTCAGTTTACCCATCCATTAAATGAGGTTTTGATGAATGTTTGCAAAGCACTGTGAGATCCTTATTAGAGGCATTATATAAGTGCAAAATTTTCTTCCACTGACATGCACATTTTAACTCAAATAAGGAAACCAGTTTTAAATATGGGGGCAGGTCTAGAGCTACAATGCTTCTCTCCTTTGTTACAGTACCAGAGTGGCAACCAGTGACACAAAAGCAATATAATTAATCAAAATGTAATCCCTTTGTCCCTACTACAGTTGCAGAATATCTTAAGAGAACAGAAATTGTCTTACTCTACAGACATTTTGTGAAAACAAATATATATATACCTGTACATATTTAATTTTCCAGGAAAGAACATTTTCAACTGGCTGATTTTCCATAGCATATTGTACCCTGGCATAATGCAACCATACTGTGGCACTTGGATCCTCTAGCAACATTTCAAGTCTCACTGAAATCTATTGTAAGCAATGCATGGCCTAATAGAACTCTCTCTGTGCCACACCCCATAGCTACACCAGACTTCACAGCAGCAGGAGTCAGTCCCAGGCCTCCCATTCCAAACGCACAACTTCTCATCCCCCCCACTTGAGCTGAAGGAGAGTTTCACTTAGCTGTTAGCAGTATAGGATCCATGACACACAAGTGAGCATTTTGTATTCCATTCAGTTGAGATCAGTGTCACATATACATACTCTAGTCCAAGTTCAACACATTCTCCTAGTTAGATTAAGGTTGTCCTGATCATAGTATCTCGTTTGGTTTCATAGTCACTGTGGACCTGATTCTTCACTGTCTTGCATTTTGTGCAGTTAGTTACAGCAGTGCAAAGTGAGTGAATAACACTATCAATCAGGAGTAGGGGGTTAGACACACTTTGCAGTGCTACATAAAGTGCAAAGCTGTGAAGAATCATCATGTCCTTTGTGTTTCATTGACAGAAACAGGCTCATTTATGAGACAAGACCCATAATCACTAACATCTCAAATCATAAAAAATAGCTCCACATCCACCCCTTGCCTAAAATGTGATGCCATCCTGACATCTACAAAGCAGATAACTCTAGGCTTAAATCTGTTTGGTGACCAGTTAGTACATGAGTCAAACAGGCACAACCCACTGATAGACTAGATGTATTTCAAATAGGATTTAACAGGAAAGATGTACCACCCTCCAGGAGAACAATAAAGTCATGCAAGGAAGAGCCTTGAAATTGTAAAGTAACTCCCCTTATGTATGTGTCCCTACACCTATTGCCCATTCATATATCAAGTAATAAATGATACAATGAAGAGAGAGACCTCATCAGGTGACTGTCTCAAAGCTCACAAACTGAGAAGGAGTTAGCACACATTTTTCCAGTTGCTTACTGCTGCTATCCGTTTCAGTAGTCAGTGCACATACATCTGGTGCATAATGTCACGACAATCTGTCTGAATTCTGAGTTGAATGGCATCTCGTTACCATCTGTCATTTGCAGCCTTTAAGGGGGGGGGGAACCCACCAGAAGGGTTTTCTTTTTCCCAGTACTGATCAATTTATTTGACTTCCAAAATATATTTCAGACTCCTAAGATCCCATCCGGTCATGTGCAAACCTGGCACTATGGGAGTTATTGGTGCTGTACAAGATATATAAAAGCACATAGAATAACTGACACCTACTCCTAACAAAAGTCTTGACCAACACTCCCCCACCCAAACAATGAAAAACAAAAACCCTACCCCAAACAGAGTTTTTACCCCAAAGGAGAAGTACCAGAAACTCCAAGCATTCCACTAGGGACATGGCTATTGATTTTATATGGAAGATACTCATACTACAATGATGGGCAGCAGTGTAAACCCTCAGACACATAGATGCCAATCTTTGTGCCGCTCCATGTGTGACATTCAATTAGATAAATCTTCATATTTGCATATAACGCTAAACTTCATCTTAAAAACAAAGTGTAGCTTTACAGTTGGTGAAAGGCATTGGCTAGACGCCTAGGTGCATGAAGGCTCTATGTTTATCTAAAGAGCGGCAGTAGGACAAGTTTTCCTCACACACTGCCTTGCCATCAAGCCATGATTTGGGGCAGGGGAACTTATTCTAGGACAACAGGGGCAGTTCATTTTTCAGGCCGAGGCATTTCTTAGTCTCTGTGCTGAGTCAGCCACTTAGTGCAAAGTGTGATGGTGGGTTTGTGATAGAGAGCTGGAACTGAGACCCATCCAAGCTCATCTCATCAGCAGGGGTCCAACCCAGGCCCGACTGCGTATCTACCACAACCTTGCAGACTATGCCAGATTCCCAGTCTCTCACTCTCACTGTCTAGCTCAAGCAGCAGCAGAAGAATGTGGATCTGGAGGGCCTGGGGAAGCCACCACTAACCTTTTTCAGACCATGTCTACCCACTTAGGGTATGTCTAGCTTTGAGGTAGGGGTGTGATTCCCAGATAGAGGAGACAAACCTGTGCTAGCTCTGATTGTGTTAACGAGCTAAAAATAAAGTGTAGATGTGGCAATGCAAGTGATGGGAGGGACTAGCTAGCCTGAATACATTCCTAGCATCTTAGTGTGGATGCATACACACTTGAGTTGCTAGTGCTGCTGCAGAATAACAGGTTCATGGATCTGGACTGGAGGTCCTCTATGGTGCACTATGTTATGGATCCACTGGTCTGGCTCTTCCTTGCACCTGTCTGTGTTCCTTCTGCTTGCATAGTCAGAAAGAGACCATCAGGCTGCTAGTAAACATCTGAGAGTGTGATTGATAATTATTAGATGCCTATATATTGCATGGAGTATATTAAGAACTAGCTTTAAAATGCACCATTGCAAAGATCTCAGCCTTTACAATTATGAGCATCAAGCCCATGGACTGGTGATAGCATTTTTACTACTGTCACATAGTAAATATGAGGCTTTGACTGTACAAAATTGTGTACAGGAACTGAGGCCAGGGTCAGTGTCCGGTGACGATCACATTTTGTTGAGTCACAATGATAGCAATCTTTTAATTTCTAGTGATGTTGCAACACATTCCACCAAATGTTGTTTAAGGCCTTATGCTCTGCTGTTCAGTACTGTGTCCCTCTGTACTAAGAACCCTCCATTGTAATTTTCCACTGCCAAATGCCATTCTGTTTAGAAAAGGCTTCAGTTCAAATAGGAGAAAGGATTAAAGCAGGGAAGGGAAAATATTTCAATGAGAAATGTGTTGTTAAAACATAACTAAATGTTACTCTGTGAACTAGACGTACTAAGCAACATTTACTAGGGTTACCATATTTTGAGAGTCCAAAAAGAGGACACTCCACGGGGCCCCAGCCCCACCCCAGCCCCGCCCATGCCCCTTGCCCCAACTCCACCCCTTCCCCAAAGTCCCCGCCCCAACTCCGCCCCCTCCCCTTCTTCCCGCGAACATTTGATACGCGGAAGCCTGAAGCAGGCAGCAGGTAAGCTGGGGGAGGATGGGGGGGCCCAGTCTGGCCCCCCCAACCAAGCGGCTCCCTCCGGCCCCGGCGTCTCCAGCCTGGCTCGGCTCGGGCCCTGGGGTGCAGGCCCCGGGCCAGCCCCCGGCCCAGCACCGCCAGCCCGGCCCCGGCCCAGCACCGCCAGCCCGGCCCCGGCCCAGCACCGCCGGCCCGGCCCCCAGCCCCGGCCCCCGGCCCAGCACCGCCGGCCTCCGGCCCCGCACCGCCGGGCCCAGCCCGGCCCCCAGCCCAGCACCCCCGGCCCCGCATGTCCCTATTTTCCCGGACATGTTCAGCTTTTGGGGATTTCCCCCCAGACGGGGATTTGAGGCCCAAAAAGCCGGACATGTCCAGGAAAATCCGGACGTATGGTAACCCTACATTTACAAGTCTTTGGAGCTCAGTTTAGAGTACCTTTCACAGCTTCTGTACTGTGGGACATAAAGCTTTGGAAAGCATTCTGCCCTCAGGCATGATTCCAAAATGTTGAACATTTCAAAAGTAAAGTATTCTTAAGAATGGCTTTCCATGCTCTGTACAAAAGGAGCTCTGGAACTGATAGTCTGTCTCTGCCAGTGCAAAGATCTAGTCCCCAAATAAGTAAGGAAGCATATAGCCAGTACTTAATTTGTAATGAAAGATGTGCCAGGGCTCAAATAAATCAATCAATCGCTTATTTTTCTTTACATTCATAACTGAGGCAGGTAAGCCCAGAGGTGCCGGGGCTATGAACTGCCAAGCCTAGAGGTGCTAGGGCTCAACTCTGGCAAGCCCTGGCACAAATTAAGCACTGCATACAGCATATTCTAGTTATTTTACACTGCATGAACAATCCTGCTTTAAAGTGCAATATACAGTATATGTAGAATCAGGCCCCAAATAAATAGGAAAGCAGTATCCTTCCCAATATTACTCTCTCCTACACATACTTTGTGCTGGTTGGCTTTTTCCCACCCTCCTCCCCGCCATTGCTGAAGTTGTTCAGAACAGGAACCTGAGTCCTTTCTTTTCTTTTTTTTTTTTTAGTTGTAACAATTAATAGTCATGGCACCACATTTTTACAGATAATAAATATAGCTGGTGATCATGGTATTTATTATTTCGTATTTTTGGTGCTTGGAGTTTTACAGACAGTAAAGAGATAAAGTCCCTGCCCAAAAGAGGCCATTGTAAAAGGAACAGAAGTCCTAAACATCCTCACTGAATATAGGAGCTGGATTTGGCTTCCTTCCAATCAGTGAGTTAAAGGCAACAGCTCTGCTAGCTTACCCAGAAGAGGGAGCCTCCCATACATATATATGAGCAGATCTAATTCCATCCAGGCAGGGCTGGCTCCAGCATTTCTGCCACCCCAAGCAAAAGAAAAAAGCCGCAATCGCGACCAGCGGCGGCAATTGGGGGAAAAAAAAAAAGCCGCGATCGGCGGCGGCAGTTCGGCGGCAGGTCCTTCGCTCCTAGTGGGAGTGAGGGACCTGCCGCCCCCAAATTGCCGCACGTGCCGCCCCTCTCCCTTGGCCGCCCCAAGCACCTGCTTGTTAAGCTGGTGCCTGGAGCCGGCCCTGCATCCAGGAGAGGCCCATATCCCAAGTGAGTACAGTGCATGCTGTTGTAGCATTACTCATCAGCTAAATGGTCTGCAGTAAATCCCTCTTTTAAGAGCCCCATATGAGTCTGTCATAAAATTCTCTGCACGCTGTACCTAGAAGATATCGCAGTGTTTAGTCTAATGTGAGCAAGTTTGGGGTTTTTATTCTTGTTTTTTGCTTTTCCTGGGGAGGAGGGGGAAGAGCAGGTGAGGTTTTTAATATGTTAAAAAATTAAAAGGAAAAGAGAGTAATCAAACCCCATTAGGATACTTTTGATTTAGCTACACAAAAAAATGTATCTACTCTGAAGGATGTTTTTCACTCCTGTGACTAAGAACTGATGTGGCATGTCCATGGTTGGCACATTAATCTTCTTGCCTATGCTACACATAGGAACATAGCAGTTGTCAGAGTGCATCAGATCAGTGGTCAATCTAGTCCAATCTTCTCTTTAGGGTGACCAGGAACAGATGCTTCAGAGCAGGGTGCAAAAAACTCCCTGTAGGGAGAAATAAGAAAAGAGAGATTTGCCACTGTTTAAAAGAAGATATTACACATGCTCAGGAAATTCTATCAGAAATCTTATCTTTCTCAAACTTCTGTGATTCTATTCGGGAGGCATTGAGGAGACAAGTGGCTCCCAAGGGTCTACAAACTTCAGGACATCGGATCCTAGGTGGATGATATGAAAAATAGGCTGATGTAAGCCTATCTGAGCAACAGAGAGAACTTGGTTTGCTCGGGGGGGATTCTAAGGGTGGGGGGAAGGGAACAGATTTACTGTGGTATAACCCTATTTTTCCACCTCCATTATCACACCCCATCACTTTGAAAATGGTTGGACTGATATAAATACTTCACCATTTCTGCTTTCTAAAAATAGAATGTTTCTAGTATTTGTTTTTAAAAATGTGAATGTTTCCAATTGTAAACTGCTCACCCACACCTAAAGTATCATAAAGTGGGAGAAAAGAATGACATATAAAAGTGTGAAAAAAATCCACTCCTCTCCTAAAGACATAACAACAGAGTGCAAGTAAGTGGAAGAAGAACAGCAAAAATGGGAAATGACTCTAGTTCTAATTCTGAAAGCCAGATTGTTTTCCAAAGGAAGGCAAAACTGGACAACAAGCAGATCAGATGTTTTACAACCACCATATCTTGCTTCAGCTCTTAAATACATGGATCTAGCAAATTTTAAAAATCATTGTTTATTATTTGGAGTACCAAGGGCATGCATGATGTTGTACGGAACATAAAGTAAGATATAGTCTCTGTCTCAAGAAATTTACAATCTAAGGGCCAAATTCTGCAATTGTTAATTGAGCAAACCTCTCACTGAAGTCAGAATTGGGCTGTATGGAAACAGAAGTTGTCAATTTTAATATCAGTTGGTAATAACACTTTTCGTTCAAGCCATAAGCTCAATTTCTTTTATTTTCTATTTTCATGTCATAACTGTATTATCATAGCGTCGAGCTACAGTCAATGTTCCCTCTAATTTCTGACAGGCCTGTGTGCAAAAAAATTCTTCTGTGCAAATTGTTGTGCTTCTGTGCAAATTTTTGTGTGCGCGGGGTTTTACCGTGTGCGCGGGGTTTAGGATCTGTGTGTGCGCGCACATGCACACAGCTTAGAGGTAACAGTGGCTACAGTACATGACAGAAATAGGGAGAATCCTTAGGAGAAAATCCTAACTTGAGAGATATTATGAGATGCAGGAACCGAATGGCTTTAATTGACAGAATCTTATCACAATGCATGTTAGCAGCCTTCCTGCAAGTGAAATGCGGCTTTTTTTTATTCATTTCATACTCCTCTCTCAGAAGAAGCTGCAATACTGATTTTAAATGTTCAATAGCTTGTCCTTAATGACAAAGGACGACTTTATCTGCATTATCTGATAGCTTTACTCTAGGTCAATATTTAGAGCATTTAGAATACCTGTCACTCCAGCTGTATTAAAGGGAAAGGGCATATTAGGTTGAGAACAACTTAATTACTGCATATACTTGCACTCATAGACTCATAGACTTTAAGGTCAGAAGGGACCATTATGATCATCTGGTCTGACCCCCTGCATGCTGCAGGCCACAAAACCGTCCCCACCCTTTCCCTGACTCTGCTGATGAAGTCCCCAAATCCTGTGTCTTAGTGACTTCAATTGGCAGAGAACCCTCCTGCTAGAGATCCCTGCCCCATGCTGTGGAGGAAGGCGAAAAACCTCCAGGGCCTCAGCCAATCTACCCTGGAGGAAAATTCCTTCCCGACCCCAAACATGGCGATCAGCAAGACCCCGAGCATGTAGGCAAGAGTCTCCAGCCTAACCCTTGTTAACCATTATACTGTTTGCCTACCATTGCTTGGTATTCCTCAGCTAATATGTTTTACCATTAAACCATTCCCTCCATAAACTTGTCTAACTTAATCTTAAAACCAGACAGGTCCCTCGCCCCCACTGTTTCCCTCGGAAGGCCATTCCAATATTTCACCCCTCTGACGGTCAGAAACCTTCGTCTAATTTCAAGCCTAAACTTCCCCACGGCCAGTTTATATCCATTCGTTCTTGTGTCCACATTAGTACTAAGCTGGAATAATTCCTCTCCCTCCCTTGTATTTATCCCTCTGATATATTTAAAGAGAGCAATCATATCCCCCCTCAACCTTCGTTTTGTCAGACTAAACAACCCGAGCTCCTCCAGTCTCCTTTCATACGACAGGTTTTCCATTCCAAAGTGGAGTTTTCCACTCCACTTCCGTACCGCCCCCCTCCCCACAACCTTTCAATAGAGATGGTCAATTTTTTTTTTTTTTTTTTTTTTTTTTTTGATGGAACAGTTTTTCATTGGAAAATGCAGTTTATTCAAAAGCTAAATGTTTCAGGGGAATGTGTCAATTTTAGATGTGGAGAAATGAATGATTTGGACTCATTTTATTTCATTTTCATTTTATTTCAACTCTTATACTGTGGTGTGTGTATATATATGTCAACATTATCAAAATGAAAGATTTTGATGTTTCCAAATTAACTTTTTTTAAATTTCTATTCCACAGGAAATTTTGAAATTTCAACTTTTTGTTTTGGTTTGGAATGAAAACAAATTTCATAAGTAGATCTCAATACACTTAAAAAGATAAGAATCATCATCTCACCACTCTCTGTTCTAGAAACAGGGGCTCCTATATTCAAAATATGAACCATAGTCTAATAATGACCATCTCATCTCTCTTAGTTTGCAAATGCTATCTCCCTATCATGTGCAATTGTGTAATACTCCTGAAGCAATTACAGTATTTACTTACATATTAAGAGGTAATATGGGGGCAGTATCTGTCTTTAATTCAACAAGTGTTTCGGGGGAAAAAAGTTAATCAATCCCACTGTCTATATTTTTGTTTCTTCTTCTGTCATGCCTGTTCTGATTCTCTCACTGGAAACCCAGTACCATGTGACCAATCAGCTCTCCACAGACCCCCAGCAATCCATGGATTACAGTTTTAAAACCACTGCTGTAGTAAAGGGGACATCAAGATGTTAGTCTGAGTATTATGGGATGGAGCCTTATTCCATCCCTTCCTTCCTGATAAATCAGTGGGAGTTTTCTTCTCCACTCTGTTGTTTTGGAGTTCAGTAAAGAAGCAAGTTCCTAGCCTTCAGTCCTGTGAGCAGACTTATTTTTGTTACACTTGAGTCATCCTTTTACAACAGCTGCTGTAGAAAATAATCTAAGGTTTTGTAACATGGATAAAACAAATGTGTTGTGACATGTGGGGGAAAAAATTCTCACAAATAAAAAACAATCTTTTTTTTTTTTTGTGGGGGGAGGGAGGGAGGGAGGGAAGCAAAGGGAAGAAATGTTGCTCATTCTAGCCTCAAGTTACCAGTTTCTAAAAAGCAAATGCTGGGATTTCCTCTGTGAAAAGAATGGTAGCTTACTGTTACTATTGACTGCAATTTTACAGTGAGGTTTTTTGTTTAGTGAAGAGGCAAAACAGTCATGAAAACTCCTTTAATTCCAATTAATTGTTTAAACCAAGCATGCCCACCCTCATATTCCCTGTTTCAGCATTTCAGCTGTTAACCTTCTGAGGTTCACACATAGCATTACTGTGCACCAACAATACTGATAGTCTACTCTTTTGGGGGGTGGGAGGGAATATTCTCCTGGCCTTTTGAGAGGATATTGTACCCATCTGGCCATGAGGGGCCCTTAAGTAGATGGGCTGAGGGTGTCCACAGAACCCAGCCTCCAAACCTCTTCTCCCAGCTATAATGGTGGGGATTTGTAACTGGATCGGACAGGTTAAGTGTTTGGAGAGTAGATACAGCTGGGACTCATTAATCTACTGGGTCCAGATGCCAGAAGAAAGGTTTGGCCAATGTTTAGGGAAAAAGCTGTAGTCAGTTTAATAAGAGATGTGGCAGCCTGGTTGGTCCCTAAAACAGAATTGTCACTTTACATTTTACATTTTAATCCTACAGAGGGAAAAAATTGAACCATATTAGAGTTTGTTTTGAGAGTGGGATAGTTACACTATTGAGGAGAAGAGGCCTGTCAGAGCATCGGCCTGTCTTTAGGATCCAATCCTACTTATATAAAGATTACTTTTAAAGTATTTTCATTGTAAAATGGACAGGGGGGATTCCATTCTGTTTTGGCTCCCCTAATGTTCCCACTCAGCACCTGAGGCAGTTTTAGAGCATCATGCAGGTGTAAAATGTATTCCTTGTTAAGTTTCATTCTGTTTTTGAAATTGTGGCTGCTGGAGGCATCTGGTGGATTCCAATGGAGTAATAGGACCCAGAACTAAATCAAAAGCCAAAACATAGTGCTAAGCTACAGCTAGAATAGATGCTTCAGGGCAGCTGGTCAGAAAATCCTGTCTTTCTTAGGAACTCAGTGATGTTTTTAGTCCTGAATCAAAAATAGAGCAACATACATAATTATCAACATTGCCATGAATAATTAATTTTTGTTCCCTCACTCAAGTAAGAGAGTGAAATCTAGACAAGCAGCTCAATTAGCAAAATTAAAGGCCTGATTAAAGTCCATAGAAAGGCTGTTTTGGATTTCAAGGGGAGTTGGATTGAGCCCAAATTGGACATGAGAAGTGTTTGGTTAATTGTCCAGCTAAATTGTAGTAAAGAGGAAGGAAAGAAGAAACGGATCAGTTTTAACTAGAAATGTTCTTTCTTGAGCTTGTAAATAAAACAAACACAGCACTAAACTCTGCCCTTGGACTTGTGCACAGCTCCCATTTCCTTTCATTGTTCCATTTTTTTCAAAAGATGGTTTGAGGGAAGTTCTCAGACAGAAGTTTCTTTTTCCTTGAGAGAAACTATCCTCCAACCCAGTTAACTCCCTTACACTTCTCAGGGAGTTTTGCAAGTATACCTAAGGGCAGAATTTGGTTCATAGTAATTTATTCTGAATAGACCAGTTGGGGAAGAGTCAGCTGTTTCCATTACCAGCATCTGGATCAGCGGTGGCCAATCTGTGGCTCCAGAGCCACATGCAGCTCTTCAGAAGTTAATATGCAGCTCCTTGCATAGGTGCCTGTAGGTTTGGCCCCTGCTCAATCCCTGGCTCTGCCACAGGCCCTTCCCCCACTCCAACCCTTCCAGCCCCCTCCCCTGAGCCTGCACTGGGGAGGAGCTGATGCAGGGGCTGCTGACGTATTACTGTCTCTCTTTGACAATGTACAATTGGTAAATTCTGGCTCCTTCTCAGGCTCCGGTTGGCCACCCTTGATCTGAATAATACATTTCCAGATGAGTATAATCTAGAGTCCTGGTTTTTCTTAACTGATTTATAGATGAGTAGTTACCATTACCAACCTCAGAACATCAGATTGTTTTATTAAAGGCTTTCAATGTGTGTATGCCGTCACTATCTCGTTGTTTCTTACCTTCAACTGGCATAACTATTTTTTAACTAACCCAACAAGGAGCAAATGTGTTTTGAACAGTGGTGGAGTTAGTATCTCTGGTGCTGTTGTTGCAAACCTGCAGCTGTCAGCATGCGATCCTGTTGTGAGAGGAAGAGTAGACATCCATTTGTTCTTAATCTTGGCTTCTCTGTCTGAGTTTCTAAAGAAATATAGACACGGACAGCTAGTTGGAACAGTGTGTGATGTGAGTGCCTCAGGTCTGTACCCAGTGGATTTAAATCTAGTGTGGCTGGTAGCTGACCAACAAGGCATCATAGCATGAACATCAAAGGCATCAGGGATTAAAATATCTCCTAGTGAAAAGTTTTTAGAAAGGCTTTGAACCAAGCAGGGTGGGGACAAGCTAGGCTTCATGGGGTCATACCTATGAAGGGGCCATGAAGAAGCAGATCTGGTTACATTAGGGCTTTTATACTGAAAACCCAAGAATAACTTCTAGTTCCTAAGGGGTTGTCACTGGGAGGCTGGGGGAGCCAGAAGACATCACAAACTTTTTGCACTATGATACCTTGATTTAAACACATGGGCCCAGATCCACAAAGGTATAGGATCCTAATTTCCAGTGAAATCAATGGAAGTTAGAAGCCAAAATACCTATGTGGATCTGGGCCATAATGACTATTCACAGTAATATCTAGCAGCACTCTGAGACTTGTGTATTGAAGAGTTTGTGCTTTACCTAGCAGCACTGTGGGGCAAATACAGCTTGGGGGCAAGATGTTCAAAGTAATTTAGGCTCAGCTCCTCAAAGGCATTTAGGTGCCTAACTCCAACAATGAGATTTAGGCACCTAAATACCTTCACAGATCTGGGTTTCACATCCCATTTAGATCCCTAAATGCAATGGGGCTAGATTTTTCAAAGGAGTTCAGGACCCAGTAACACTCACTGAAAGCTACTGAAGGTAGAAAACTACTGATCATTCTTGACAGTCACACCACTCATTTAGAGGCCTCAAATGGGAGGTGAAATTTTTTCCAATATTGTTTTTGATTGGTGAAAACTTTCTAACATGTTTATAATTCATGGTTGTAGTACCGTGGTAATGATAGGGATAACTGGGTATTATGAGATGAGCTGTACTCCACCCCTCCTCAACTTCCCTAAGGACTACCCCCCCACACACACACTCTCTTTTGTGGTGTAGTTGAATAAAGCAGCAAGTTCCCAGCCCACAGTCCTATTTGTAGGCTTACTTTTGTTGCACTTAGCACCCTTTACAAAAATGCTCACACTTGATTTTTATAAATAATATTTTTTGTTGCTTGAACCAATTTACATGAACATTTCAACCTGTGGATTGTCCGCAAACTCTATTTTCATTCAATATGTCTTGGACTTCTCACAGCATGTGATTGGTCTCCTTAGTCAGGCAGTATTGTCTCTGCTCCCTGATTGAATGACTGAAACATTAAAAACAGGTAAAAGTACTTCTGGCATGAATAGTAAAAATACATGTACTCCCACATGGATATCACTATTTTTCAGAAGAACAGCTGCTCCCTCAAACATTGATTTGAGCAAAACAACCACTTTGTGTCAATTTCTTTTTAAAGGAGAACAGAAAAGGATAAAATGTGATCAAACTGAATAGCTATTAGTATTAGAACAAATGTTGGACTAGATGTGAGCAGTAGACTGAGATACTCACTAGCTATAGGAAGAATTGACCATCACACTTTCCACTTGCTCAGCTTTCTGGCTGGACTATTGCAAAGGTTTAAGAAGAAGAAGATGTTAATTGTAACAAATTAAGTTGCGCTTTTGTGCATGGTGTAAAAAACTCCTTGCAGGAGGTCTGTGGTCTTCATTACATAAAACAAGACTCCCTTTAAAATGAATGGGAGAGAAACTTCCTTGTAGTTCTAATTAGTCTGAACAACAGGAAAAAATAGAGCTAATTAAGAGATCATTGAACAGGCTCCCATTTTAGGAGATAGTAATCTAGTCCTGAGTGGATAAGCTATAAAGCCAAATAGTTTATCTGGACTAGGGAACTATATTACTGCTGGGCAAGATGTAACACCTGAGCTATTGTCACTATCATATTGCAAGTGATATTAGATCCTGTTTTGTAAACCTGATTTACAAAATGTGGAATAGATTACATTTAAACTCTCCTGTTTCCCCACTTCCTTCTTGCACTTGTGGCCCAACCCAGCCCCCATTGATTGGAATTTAATCAGGCCTTAAGTGCAGTTGTCTGCTTTTGTGATTTTTTTTTTTTAAAAGGCTCAGCTTGTAGAAGGTCTGGTATTTTAACCAGCTGAGCTCGTAAAGTCTCTGTAGATAAATATGAACAGCTATATTCAAAGGAATTTGCAGTTGGGAAATAAAAATAAATCATTTCAGGGCCTAGGATACAATCTTAAAAATTCCACAGACTCAGTCTACTCTTTCTACTAACATTTATTACATATGGGAAGTTCTCTATATGAATGGGAAAACAAGATAGTGTTTTTATTTTCACTATACTTCCCTATTCTGTCTGGGATCAGAAGAATAGTTGTTCTTATAATATCTCCAATGGAACAAAGCAGGAGATACCAGAAACCTGGCTCTCAAAATATTCAGCTCAAGAATCTTTGTAGACCCAAGTGATTTGAACGCAGTATTCAGGGACTATTCAGATAACATTGTCCATAATGATCCTCCAAAACTTTTTTCCCCCCAACTGTATTTGACTGATCTAG
Source organism: Malaclemys terrapin pileata (assembly GCF_027887155.1). NCBI lineage: Eukaryota > Metazoa > Chordata > Testudines > Emydidae > Malaclemys > Malaclemys terrapin. The sequence continues at coordinate 100,368,743 of NC_071511.1, read as the reverse complement.
GTCGCCTCCATGTTCTTGGGGAAGGAGATTTCAGCGAGACATGGAATACCTAAGAAACAGACATTGTATAAGAAACTGCAGTGGCCAGGCCATGTTTGTAGCTTGTGAGGTTGGGCATGAGTTAAAATGGAGAATAAGGTGAGTTAGTATTCATGATTAGTGCCACTTTGACAGAACTGGATGCAGACGCTTCCCCCCACCTTGTTGTCAGTGTGCTTCCATCCTGTCTTCCTAAAGGTATGAGTGAAGTCCCATCTAAAGCCCCATCAATCCTTGGCCCCTCTGCAGAAGATGCCAATGTGGTGCCAATTTCAGTACTGTTGAAGCCTGTCCACTAAGAAATGGCTGCCTATTGACCACTCTCCATCATTTCTGGCCTGTAACGTATTCAATCCAAGTAACCTAGACAGAAGAGCTCTCCTCCTTCCATCCCATCAACAGCTCCCTAAGCCATCCAGTTTTCCCCTATGGTGAAATGAAATTACATTTGTCTGTAGCCAGTAAAGACAAGTATAGGAATTTCTTTTGGACAGGCAGCTTTGTGGAGGCTAAAGACAGAATCAGTCAAAAAAAGCCCATGCGTAATCACAAAATTGTTGATATGCTCACCTTAGAGTGCGCGCATGAGTGTGTGTTGCCTGAGTGGCTGTAGGATTATTTTTGTTACTATGATCAGAATTTAACTGATATGAACATAAATCATAGCCACACAAGAATAACATATCACATAGATATTTAAAAATATATAAAAGCAATTAGTATTTTTAACTACATCTTTCCCAACCATACTTAAAAATATTCATAAGCAAAGAGTGAGAATTTTAAAATATTTCTGTTCAATCCACTTATGAAAAGTGTCTTATACCAAAGAGAAATTTAAATGGCTGATAGAAGCACTAGGATGCCCTGGATTGTTTCTGATGTGCCTGTTAAGTACTGTAGGTGGCACTCTTGCAAAGACTAGAACTATCTTAAAAGCAGGTACAGTACTCATGTTTCACTTTAAAATTTGGTTATGGATCTATTAATCTGAAATGGTCCAAAGTTTCCTAGATCTAAAGATCTAGTTGTGTGTATAAATATAAATGAAACATAAAAAAACCAAGTTGTGTAGGAGAGTTTCTCTTTCCTATAAAACCTATTTTATTAGACACCAATATACATTTTTCAAGATCTGTCTTATGCAATGCAACCCTCAACATCCTCATTTCTTATCAAAAGGATTAAATGTAAGGATAATCTTAGATTATCTAAAAACTACTTCAAAAAAGTTCACTAGAAAATGTATAGGAATGATGATAAATTCATTTTATTCAATGGTCCTCCTTGCAGTTTAACAATAAAAAGAAAAACAGTACAGGGTTATGTTCTGCCAGCCAGACTGCTGATTTCATTAAACATTCTTGTCTCTAATTTTGCATCTCTAGTATGTCTTTTGAGATTCTGTCTGAATAGCTGTATCTAGAGATGAGACCAAACAAAAACCCAAGAACCAAACACCTCAAAATGGTATGAGTGGTGTCTGAATCAAGGCTAGAACCTCTTCTCCCTTTTATTTGTCTCCAGGTTTTTCCATAGTGCTCATTAGAAAAGTAGTTTGAATTTACTCTCAACATCCTTGTTGGCAGTGAAGTAATATTTTCCCTATTTACAGAGGGGAAAGTGAGGTACAGAGAGAATGTGATTAGTCCAAGGCTACACAGGAAGTCTGTGGCAGAGCCAAGGATGGAACCCAGATCTCTAGCATCCTAGTCCAGCATCTCAAACACAAGACCCCACTTCTTCTCTAGGAGTAAGGATCTGAATTTTGTAGCTGATCTCTACTTTTATAATGAGATAGGCCCAAGCTCAGGAGTGGCCATCTCCAGCTATTAAGCAACATTGTACCTCTCAAGTAACTGACCAAGAAAGACCTCAATGACATTCATCAGCCCTCCTGTGGTGTTATCTGAGAAGCAAGACTGCACCCTGCGAGACCTGGCTCCCTGTTCTTGATAGTTTTTGCCATTATGTTCTCTTGTGTAACTTTAGCACCCTCGTGGCCAAGATGGAGTCTGCTCTGCAGGCAGCTCTGTCCACAGGAATGCAGCAGGGAAAGTCCCTTCCACCCCAGGGGCACCTGTTCCGAGTGAATACACACACACACCAGCAGAGTACAATGAATATAGGAAAGGGAAATATTTATTTACAGAGGGATGAAAGGAGAAAAACAACGGGGAAGTATAGGGCGAGTGGTAACACAGGGCTGCATTCAACAAAAGACCCCCACACGCCCAGTGGTACCACTATCTGAAAGGGCAGACACTGAGCAATGTGTCTGCACACAGAGTTCAGGAGTCCTGGACTGGAACAGTGCACAGGGGTGAGTCTTCGGTGCTTCTGATCATCTGCCGCACCAGTAAACTTTCCCCAACAAACCCCTCCAGTGCCCTCTTCTGCCGTTCTCTGCAAAGCAACACCGAGCAACAACCTCCCCACTTAACTAGCTAACAGCCTCCCTCCTTATTCCAAATGCAAAGTCACAAGCCCCAGTAGTCGTGGCCCTATACAGCTCTGATTTGTCCTTCTCGGGTGATTTTTCCCTGGCACAGTGCTCCTCCTGGCTCCAGTCCTGAGGTGTCCCCGATTGGGCACTCTGTCCCTCCCAGGCTTTGGGCAGGTTCTTGGCTGCTTCATTCTGCAGCCCTTCTGTCTGGAGCTCCAGACACACAGCCCTGTCGCTCTCCTCTCTCTCTCTCTGCTCTGCCACCACCCAACAGCACTTCCTCCTTCTGAAGCAATCGGCACTCCCTCCCCTCCCGCCCCCCAGGAAAAAGATTTAAAGGGGCCATGCTCTGTAAACCCCAAGGGGGTTACACTTACATTATCACCCATTCCCCGTCTCAGTTTGCCCCAAAGAAATATAGTGGGGAGATTGGGCTTTGTTTCTCCCATTCCTGTTGCATACAAGTCCTTTCAGTACAATCTACCCCCCTTTGTTTGCAAATACATATGGAAATCTTCAGATGGAAGCAGATGTTTGTCCTCAAACTGGCTATTGCTCACAGTTACCAAGTCAAAACGGGTGGGGGTGGGGTGGGGAGAAAATCTGGGCTACGAGCTATTATTCTCCCACCTTTGAATGTTTAAATCTTGCTAGCCAGAAGCCCTCATAGATGGGAATTAAAGGAATAACTGGCTTCTACATATCTGATTAATTCCCTCAAACACTGCATCGCTGAGTACTGATGACTAGACATCAGAACTCCCTGCAGTAAGAAATATTCATCTATTTGGATGAATCCTCATATTATATGAATCCGCTGTATATTAAATTGGAGAGGTTAAGTGGGTAACAATGGGAAGTTCCAAAAACAGACTTTCACCTTTTGCTTCATTGTAATGAATCTAACCCCCCTACACACTGAAGTGCTGTCCAAATGTAAAAGCTCCAGACACTGTTGACTTTCTGCAAGATCAGTAAACTGCTCTGGGGTTTTGCTTGGCCAAATCAATGAACGATGTAACCATTCTAACTCATTCCTATACTGGGCAGGGAGCATTCTGGGAAGAAGTTGAAGGAAATATAATAGGGTAGGATATTCATCTTTTTAAAAAATATATTGTGCCATCTATGCAGATCCAGCTGAAGGGGTCTGAAAGAGAAATTGTAGCAAGTTAAGTAGTTAAACAAAGGCTGTCGAGCAGAAATTATGGAGATGAGAGGCATCAGGTGTATTTTGAGCTCAGACAGGGTTATAGGTTTAATATATAAAACTGTAAATCAGCATTTAGATATGGGTAAGTATTATTATTTGTATTATGGTAGTACCTAGTGGCCCCATTGCACTGCATAGTCATGCAACGAAAGGGACAGTCCCTGCCCCAGAGAGCTCACGATCTACACTTCAGACAGCAACAACAGGTGTATGAAACAGACCAGTAAAGTGGATCTGGATTAAGTGGCTGAGAAAACTATAAACCAAAATGCATTGCTGCTAAATTCTGAAGTATCAATTTGTCTAACCCCTGCCAGATGGGAGTGATCTGTAGATATCACAGCAGAGAGAGGCTTTAAGGAAGGATTTAGAGAAGGATAGCATGACAGATTTATCAGTAGTGTCAGGGTTTGTCCTTTTCATAGTGGATTGCATGGGAGAAAGCACTGAAGTAGTGCTATGATGCTTTAGGGAACAGGCAGGTGATCAGGGCTGGATTTCCTTGCAGAATAAAGGAATGCTGAATGCTTAGTAAACTAGTAGATCTGATAGATAGGATAGGACTAAATGATGAAGGACCTTAAAGGCAAAAACAAGGAGCTTGTGTTTGAGGCATTGGAGGAGGGGAAGCCAGTGGAGACTTTAAGAGATGGTTCACGTAGCTGAAGCAATGAGCCAGGATTTTGAATGGGCTTGAGGGGATTGATGTGACTGGCCAAAGAGAAGGAGATTAGAGTAGAGATGAGACTATGTGAGCCTGAACAAAAGCCTAAAGGCTAAACCTTTTGAAATATGATGTACCTAAAAGACTTAGATATGGCCAAGATGTGTGAGGAAGTAAAAAATGACACACAAGTGAGGAAAATTGTTTCATCCAGTGACAGAAACACTGGGCTTGTGGAGGTTGGGGAGAATCAGAAACTCCAATTTGATCACATGGAGTTTTAGTTACCAGGTGGACATCCATGAAGAGATGGCAGCAAAGCAGGCTGAGATGTGGGACTGGATGACAGAAAGCAGGTTTAAGTGGAGAGAGAGATATGTCTGAGCTATTAATCCCAAGTGGCATAAAGCTAAGTTTTAACCTCTGAATATGAGGAAAAGCAGGCTTGTTTTAATAAAATTATTTTCTTAGCTCGGCTTCAATTTTGTGATTTCAGGGCTTTACAACAATTAAGTCTGAAATACTCTGTTGAAGTCTATGTGTGTAGTGCAGCTTTATTGTATAAGTATCCACTATATACATTCTCTGGATTTTAACAAAAGATCTTTAAATACAAATTCAGATTTACATTACTGAGAAATGTATCTGTTCAATGTGCTTTGCAATTTAATTGCTTTGACTAGAAACTCTTCTTAAATATCTTAAGATTAAAAAAAAATTAATATTTCAAGATATTACTGTGTATGAGAGGAAATAATGCCCAGGATAATGAGAATTAAACTGAATGTGAAAGATCTTCCTTCTCAATAACTTCTATTGCTGGAGGACTTGGGGATGAGGTTGAAATGGAAGCTGACCTACTTAAACAATTTATAGACTGTCAGTTACCTAGACAACTTGACAGACAATCAAACCGGCCACACTACGGAGCTGCCAAAAAAATTCCCCTTATACATCCCCTCTACTATTTCCTGCCAAATTGTGCCAGAAACACTATAGCAACATGCTAAATCTATTTTTCAAGGCGTTATTATTACAGTTCACAGCCGATCAAGTTCAACTGTGGTCTTACATTCCAGATAACCAATAGACTTCTGTGTTGTATTTCCTTTAGTGTGGTGTGCATTAAAGAATCACACAACATTCCATTGGATTTCCTTAACTTGCCCATCCAGTTTAGTGTGATGGGGAGTGAGCAGTGCAGGAGAGGGAATATCTGAATGCACACTGCTGTGGCCCATTACCGGAACATGACATTGAACCACAGCATTAATGTTCTTGTTATATGTTATGTTATAAGTTATGCTGTCATTCAAAAGGAATTATTGTGAGGAAGTGCTGTGGCCTGTGTTACACAGGAAGTCAGACTAAATGATCACAATAGTCTTTTCTGGCCTTGGAATCTGTCTGTCTATGACCATCAAGGCATTATCACAGATAGCTAGAGCACAGTCATGATGGATCACTCATGAGATGTCTGCTACTAAGACTATCATGAGTAGTTTCTTGGTGTTTAATACATGCTATGTATAGTTTTCATCTGCTTAGTGGTAAGTAATGGTATTTCTTTTATTCTTTCAGTTCTGTTATATTTAAGGGGACAGTGCTTGTCCTCTGTTTTTTTTTTAATTCTGTCTCAGCCCAGCTACGCCTGGTGAAAGGTCACATAATGCTAGGGTTACCATATTTCAACAATCAAAAAAGAGGATAGGAGGAGCCCCGCCCTAGCCCCGTCCCCGTCCTGCCCTAGCCCCGCCCCTGCCCCTTCCACTCCCTCCCACTTCCTGCCCCCTCAGAACCCCCAACCCTCCCCCCCACGCCTTGTCCCCTGACTGCCCCCTCCTGGGACCCCTGCCCCTAACTGCCCACCAGGACTCCACCCCCTACCTAAGCCTCCCTGCTCCTTGTCCCCTGACTGCCCCCTCCTGAGACCTTCCCCACATCCTAACTGGCCCCCTAGGACTCTACCCCCTACCTGTCCCCTGACTGCCCCAACCCTTATCCACACCCCCACCCCCAGACAGACCCCTGGGACTCCCACGTCCCATCCAATCACTCCCCACCCCCTGACAGCCCCCCCCCCAAAACTCCCGACCCATCTAAACCCCTCTGCTCCCTGTCCCCTGACTGCTACGATCCCTCTCCCCACTCCTGCCCCCTGACAGCCCCCCCCAGAACTCCCAAACACCCCCTCGCTCCTTGTCCCCTGATGCCCCCTCCTGGGACACCTGCTCCTAACTGCCCTCCAGAACCCCACCCCCTACCTAAGCCTCCCTGTGCCTTGTCCCCTAACTGCCCCCTCCTGAGACCCCCCCCACCTGTACTCTGACTGCCCAAAACCTTACACCCCCAACCCCCAGACAGCCCCCCCCGAACTCCTGACCCATCCAACCCTGCTCCCTGTCTCTTGACTACCCCCCCAGAACCTCCCTGCCGCTTCTCTGACCCCCGGCCCCCTTACTGTGCTGCAGAGCAGCGCGCTCGGCAGCGGGGGAGGGGAGCAGGGTCAGAGCTCCAGACTGCCGGAGGCCGAGGCGACAGCCGGCGATCTGTGAATGCAGGGCGGGGGGAGGGAGGGACAGGAGGGGAGTGGTCTCAAGTTGCAGGGGAGAGGACGGGGGAAGTGAAGGAAGGGCTCTGGCTGCCGGAGCCCGTGCGAGTGGCACCATCCGGCCGGCTGCTCTGTAAGCCCCGCACGCTCTGCATGGGGGGCGGGGGAAGTCCGGACATTGACAAATTCCCCCCGGACGCTATTTTTAACTGAAAAAAGCCGGACATGTCCGGGGGAATCCTGGACGAATGGTAACCCTACATAATGCAGAACAAGGGAAGATACTGACCACACTCTTAGCCAAGATGAAGCTGCAGTTTTGCAGCATCCATCCAATAGGGGACTTCTGCTGAATCCTGATAAAATGTGCCAGCATTTGTAATAATATGCATGCTCCATTGCACGTGCTAGGAAGATTCCTGCTCAGTAAATGTAGAAAATGCAGCTTCCTGAGGACACACCTAGGGCTGGGAGGGAAGAGTTTGATCAGAATCAGCTTACCAGCAGATGCAAGTAGCAAGTCTCCATGTGTATTTCACTCTGATTTTAGGTAAAACTATTCTCTTGATAAGGAAACAGACTTTCCTTCTTTGACATGTACCATGCACTGAGTATTTTAACTGCTAATACATCATTTCTAAAGTGACATTTTAGCTAAGCCTTCAAATACCATGCCCTCTCAGCAGAGAGCCGTGAGCACTAAAGAGCTGGTTTAACATTCCCATGTCTATAGATAGTGGCAGTATTAGTGATTATGATACATGTATGGAGTGATCATTCTTATGTGGAGGCATTCTTTTCTATAAGAAGAATACATTTGCTTTGAACTTCATCCTGTGAACAATTTTAGTTGGTTAATGATTTATTGTGATCTGACCAACTGGATAGGGTTTGGCCCAGAGGGTTCCCTCTGGTCACCTGCAGATAGCAATGAGTCAGAGCCACGGAGACTGTGCATAGAGGAGTTGCTGATATATGGTGCATGTTGAGAGCACGCATGTAATCATGGACGCTACTTATAGTCTGAGGGCAGCCCACTTGGCTTCTTTGTGGTCAACAGATTAATTGGAGAATTGCAGTGACAAAACCTACATCTGCAAAACCTGCCTAGACTTCAAGGGCAGTAAGGAGTTTTACTTAATCTGGCCTGACTCCCTCTCACTTCTACTTTAATCTTTGCTGACTTCAACTTCCAACTGCTGGATCTTATTATGCTTTTATCAGCTAAATTAAAGAGTCCTGTGGTATGTGATACCTACACAGTGAGAAGGTAACTAGAGATCATGATTAAGTCTCCTCTTAAATTTCCCTTCCAAGACTCCATACAGCAAGTATTAACTGTTTCAATTCCAGTTTGCTTTTGGTGGCTCCCCATTACTTAATTGTTGGGATCCAGGGGAGTGAATTGTAAGGACCTATCGCAAATGGGCATTCTGCAAATGAGTGCAGTAATTTGGTAATCCTAGATGGAAAGTGTCAATGTTGGGAGCTTAATCCACTTCTATATTTAGAGTGGTTTTGTAGCTATTCTAATCTTTTTATAGAAATTGTGTACACCACATAATGAGGTGAAGCAGGCAGACTCACTGGAAAGACCTCTCCAGTGCAGAAGAAAATTGTAGGCACTTAGTTATCTTGCTTGATTATCCTGTTTTAAAGATAGCATCCTTTCCACCAGAAAGGAACCTGCTGCCAAGTTTTTGTATTATATTACATTGCTATGGAATAGGAATATTTATGCACCAATTGTGTAATAGCAATATACAGACTGCCTTTGATATCTTGTGTAGTGTAAACATTTTAACTCTGCTAGTTATTCTATGCAGTACTATATGAAAGAGCAAATGCTGACCAGGATATTTAGGATATCTACCTGTAGTGCAATATAATCTTTAACATTATAAAATACTGTGAAAGAAGCAGTTGACAGTTTGGATTAATGTAACATGAAGAATGTTATTTTCCCCAATGCTGCACCATCTCTCGGAGTAAGAGTCAGGTGTGTGTGTGTGTGTGTGCGCGTGCCCTGTTCTCCCCTTCCCTCCCCCCAGATCATTAGTAGGGAATTGAACCTGCATTTGGATCCAGGTTGAGTTACACTGACCCACAAAATGAGTAAACTGGGTTGTGTTTTTATTATTGTAGTTCTCACACATTAAAACAGTTTATAGTGATGCAAAGAAAGGCAAAGGCATTCTGAGCAAAATTAACAATGTTTAGATTATACATATCCTAAATATTTACAAAGACATTCTGAAATGGTGGTGGCTTTCACTGTTTAATAAAAAGTAACTTAAATACTCAAAATCACCTGATTATTTGTCTAACCTTTTTCTAAAGTACTTAATGCATGCTAACAACTTGAGTGCTATTTGAGTCTCTTTTAGTGTGTCATTTTCTATAGCACGAACTTACAAAACTTTTAAAACCAACAGTATCATATGTTCAGTATCTTTCAAACAATCTGTTTATAACCCCATTCAGTCTTCTAAACACTTCTCCCCTCCTCTTCTCTTAAATTACCTTCCCCTACCCAAATAAAATGTTTGGTGTATTGGTTGGTAGTGCCATGTCTAAATCATGCCTAAATCAGTGCACTCTAATTAATAGTTGGATATCAATGGTTTGGAATGGAGTCTCTCATATTCACTGAATGATCAGAAGTCTGTGTGCTTGAATCAGAGGGAAAAATACATACAGTTTTGTTCCCAGACATTCTCTCCTCTTCAGAACCCTGGCTAGTTTTCCCACACTCACTAGCTGGCTGTCATCATCTGGCTTCATGAACCCAGCTCCTTCTAAACCTGTAAGAGATTCCTCATCTTATTGTCATGGCAGCCCCTTGCTGAAGCCACCTTCCTCTTCCCACTCCTGATACTTCTGGATTACTTACTACAGCTGATAGACTTGAATCTCCTGACAGCCATTGCAAGGCAACGCTGATTTTGGTCTTGTCTCCAGGGCAGACCGTTAAGCTCTTTCTGCCTTTGCTGACTATGGAATTTATACACAGGCACATTGCTGGATAAATATTTGTGACAGTTCAGACCCTCGTCTCTCCTTGCGCAAGACTGTCAGGGATTAGCCTCAGATACACAGCCAGTAGCAGCCAACACTGCGTAGTTTCACAACATCCACTGACTGTTAAAAGTTCTCAACTTTGTAATTACATGCAAATACTATTTAGAGTTTGTTCTGAAATTGGAGTTGAGAACTGCTAAAGGCCTTTGCCCTCACCCCACTCTGGCCTGTGTTACTGCAGAGATGAAGGAAAAATGATTAATAAAAAATAAGCCTTAAAAGTTCCTCTGACATAATAGAATGCTTTGCGATTTTCTGTTAATACATTACAGTCCAGAACAGGGGCAGGCAAATTTTTGGCCTGAGCGCTGCATCGGGTTTCGGAAATTGTATGGAGGGCCGGTTAAGGGAGGGGGTTGTTGCCCAGCCCCCACCCTCTATCCACACCCCCCACCTGAGACTCCTGCCCCGTCCAACCCCCCCATTTCCATCCACCACCACCCCGCTCCCTGTCCCCGACTGCCCCCAGAACCCTATCCCTGACTGCCCTCCACCGCCCCATCCAACCCCCCCCTCCTTCCTGACTGCCCCCCAGGACCCCTTCACCCATTCAACCCCCCTGTTCCCTGCCCTCTGACCGCCCTGACCCCTATCCACCACCACCACCCCCTGATCACCCCACCAAACTCCCCTGCCCTCTATCCAACCCCCCGCCCCCACTCCCTGCCCTCTTACCGTGCTGCCTGGAGCACTGGTGGCGTGGCAGTGCTACAGCCGCACCGCCCGGCTGGAGCCAGCCACGCCGTCGCCACCACGCAGCACAGAGCACCGAGTCAGGCCGGGCTCTGCAGCTGCGCTACCCCAGAAGCTCGCAGCCCCACCACCTAGAGCATTGCGTCGGCGGCGGAGCGAGCTGAGGCTGCGGGGGAGGGGGAACAGCAGGGGAGGGGCCAGGGGTAGCCTCCTGGGCCAGGAGCTCAGGGGCCGGGCAGGAGGGTGCCATGGGCCGGATGTGGCGTGCGGGCCCTAGTTTGCCCATCTCTGGTCCAGAAGGTACTAGTACACACACACACACACACAGTAGCAGTGATAATGCTGTCCAGTAGATCAACATTAATGTTGCCAGGAGATTTGACTCACAAATATAAATCTAATAAATGTCATATTTCCATATCTTTAATTCTGATGTCACTGATATTAGACTTCATTATGATTATCTGATGCTCAATTATAATTCAGTGAGGCAGCAACATCATGTAATTGATTCAGGTTCTGATGGTTCTGCCAAAATTTTTCCTTTGTAACAGGGAAAAAGACTACTAACTTGCTGTTTATTTCCTGGGCTCTGAAACTACTTGCATTTCTTTCAGCCGGTGGTTCAGTGACTCCTATTAGGCCAAGCAAAATTGGGGATGAGATCCTGGCCCTCCCCACTGTGTCTGCCTTACTGTGGTGCCTAAAGCCAGCAAATCTGACTGCCTGAGGATTCCCCCATTGCAGGAGAAACCTTTTGGTGGAATAGAGCCAACGCTGAGGCCCCCTTTGTCACTTCCTGAGATTCCCTGAAAAAAAGGCACATTCCTAAGAGAAAGGAGCCATAGCTGGAGCACCGTTGGGTTCTGGTCATTCCCAAGTAGTGCAATGGCTCCTTTGGATTGTGACCAGCTGCCACAATATACAGAAGCCCAGAGACTACCTTAACTTGTTCCAGGGCTGGCCCAGTGCCTGATGGCCCCAGGATGAGAGTGGGAAGATGACTCCTGAAAGTGGCAGAAAGCTATCTTTGCACCCTCTCACCTGAGCCACACCAACTGCACAAGGGCTGGAACCAAGGATCTGGCTCTAGGTTTCTAATTATGAATAGTGTTCTAGAGCTGATACAACACCATGAGGAAGGGCTAAAAATATAATTGGCCTGATTCTCCTTTCATTTCCATCAGTTTTGCACTTGTGTAATTCAGATTTTAATGGAGCTATTCCCAATTTACACCAGTCTGAAAGAAGTATCGGGTCAAATGTGTTTGTCTGCAGCATTATATGAAGAGCCCAGTCCTGCAAGATGCTGAGTGCCTAAATTCCTAGTCTCTGCAAGGACTGACAGACAGTGCCATTTCAAAGTCTATCTGTCTGGAAAGACAGTCTGTTCCATCAGCCCAAATTACTCTTATGAAGTTGGGCAACCATGGAAAAAATCTATGCAGCACTTTTTTTCACTAGAGAAGAGGGCAGAAGCCAAGCCAAGTAAACATAATTAGTATTTCAGTCAGTCGCTCTCTGCGGTATTGAGCCTGTGCAGTCTTGCACATAATGAACCTAATGGGAATACAGGCTTCTGGTGAAGGAGATACAGTACTGCAAGGAGGATCTTTAACTTATCACTTTTTGAATGTGGTTTATTTCTAAGCATAGCATTTGGTGTCGAATAATGATCTAAGCATTTATTAAACGTCATCTTAGTTTTAAATGCTGCCTCAATTGCTTTACATTAATCTCTATATTCTCATATTAACAGCTACCTGTTTGGGCTTCTAACCCTAGGAAAATGGCTGAAAGACAATGCTGTATAAAATTGTATCTAAGTCCCCTGGAGGAGAAAGACAAGTAGTTGCTGTTTCTTCCAAAAATATTTTCAGCGCTTTTTACTGCCCTGGCACAAGTAGCAATATACCAGCAAATCCCAAACACAGGTGTTTAGACCAGGGTCCTATTTTACCTGTCTGCATGTCCATAGTCCGGGACGAATAGACTAGAAAAAGTGCTTTCAGTTTTAATCCCTCTCTCCTAAAAGCAGGTAGGAAATAGCTTGGCTATATCCTAGCGGGGTAATAGAGCAAAAAAATTGAAAACTCCTATTGATAATGCAATGCCAACAGTTCAGGATGCAGTTTTTCCATATGTGCCATAATGGTCAAGTTCATAGTAAAAGCAAGAGTATTATCATAATGTTACATGTAATGCTAATGTTGTGGCTCACAAAAAATATGCAGTTTAGTCCTATAAAGATGGATTTATTTAAAAAAAATATTACTAAATCAAAGCTATTAATATTTCCCGTTCCAAAACAGAGATAAGCAGTTGAGTCAATGATACACTATTGTTGGTGACAAGATCAGTTGTCATAGTTTCCTTTTATTGCTCATGAAATACCAATAATCATGCACAATAAAAATTCTGCTTAGCAAACTACAGGAGCCATATGGAATATTGATATTACACTATCGTCGATTACATTTTTGCCACATAGAAATCTGCAGATAAAATTGATTTGTTTGGGAAGGGGGATATTTACTGCATCTGATTTTAAAGGAAAGCAAACAAGCAGAAGGTTAGCATTGAAATATTGTGGTATCCATGCATAAGCTTTTGAAGATTTCTTTAATAGTCCAAATGCTGAAAAAGAATAATTGCTCTAATATTAATAAATGTTAATAGGATTGATTAAGTGGATTGAATACTTCACCTCCTCTAAATTTGACAGAGGACCAGGAAAATGTCATGCAACTCAGAAACAATGCTCTCTGTATAAAGAACCTAGTCCTTTTGCTCTTAGACTCTGTCATGTTTCATTTTGAAATAACAGAATGGAAGCAGCCTTTAAAAATGGAGTTTTAGCACAGCAAGTTGGTAGGCAAGGTGAAGGCACATACATATAAATCCAGGTAGAACATATTTAAATATTTGTATTTCTCTAGAAGGCAATATAAATACTGAGAAGGTATAAAATCTAAATGGAACACTGAGAAGTAAAATGGAATAGAAGGTGTAAAAAATAGTAAAATGTGTTAGTATCAGAGTATTGCCAATCCTAAACAGTCAAAAATCATGAGATTTTAAGAGAATAGTAGCTTTGTGGGATTTATTTGCATTCTGGTTTTTCACACTTTTGGGATACACTTGGCTTTTTCTCTGCAACCATGAAGTCCAGAAACTCTTAAATGAAAGTTGATTCCAAGAGCTGGGACTTTAAGTAGAACATCAAATATTATGAGACTTGCAATAAAATCACGAGAGTTGGCAATGCTGGTATCAAAAGTCTAAAGAGATTTAATTACCCTTGTAGCCTAAAAATGCCAAGTGTTTGTCTTGGGGGACCCAACAAACATAACCACTCTGATCTCACAGTTGTACATGTACTAGGTTCTATATGCATATGCACGAGGAAAAAAATAAAACTTGAACTGATCTACTGCATCACCATTCTTAGACCTACTTTATTTGATTGGCATAATACTTATGGGCACAATCTTTGTCCTTTCCTGAAGGACTAAGAGTATAGCTACACAGCAAAGAAAAACCTGTGGCTGGCCCATGCCAGCCAACTCGGGCTTGTGGGGCTGTTTCTTTGTTGTGTAGCGTTCTGGGCTGCAGTCCAGGCCCTAGGAGCCTACAAGGTAGGAGGGTCCTAAAGCCCAGGCTCCAGCCTGAGCCTGGAAGTCTACACCTCAGTGAAACAGCCCCATAGCCTGAGCCCTGCGAAACCTGAGTCGTCTGGCACAAGCAAGCCATCGGTGTCTAGTTACTGTGTAGACATACCCTAAGTGAGCTTCTACTCATTTGACTTGGAGTACTGCTCTGAGGGCTTGTCTAAATGCAGAGTTAGTGCACAGCAAGCTGGAGTGTGAATCTACAACACACCTGCATGCTGCACACTAACTGTCCATGTGGATCCTGCTGCTGTGATAACATACGCTAAAAGTGCCATAGTGTTCTTTAGTGTACTGCTGTTTGCAAGGTCAAAGTGCACTATGGCACTTTCAGTGTGAGGGAGCAGAAGCCGCATGGCAAGCTAGTGCACTGTAGATTCACACCCGAGCTGGCAGTGAACATAGACCAGTCATAAAAGTTAAAATCATCCAATCAGGGCACAGAAACCTATCATGTGACCTATGTGAGGCATTGAGCTAGCTTGAAATTAGTATTGAATAATCAACAAAATGTCACTAAAAATTATTTTTCAAATGTCTGATCGATTCTGAGAAAAGAATAAATTTGAGAATCACCATTTGTTTGAAGACAGTTTTTGAAAATAAATTTAAATACACTATAATTGTTTATCAGATATTAGCTTGAATGTATAACAGTCTATTGCTATCACAATCTGCTGTATGGTAATATCATGCATGATAAAATTAGCATATCATTTAATAGGATTTTCCCATTGGCCCTAATTTAGACGATAGGTGATCTGTCCCAAATTATTTTAATTTGTACAGAAAGGTTGAATACCCTAGTACTTAGCAACTAATACTGTCTTAGAAAATTACATAGTGCTTAAACATGTACTACAGTGCAACCATAGCATAATCCTTAAAGATGACTGATTCTGTTATTGAAATTCAGCCATGGTATAAAGACCAAATATAGTCAATTACACCCAGAAGAAGATTAGGCCCTTAAATTAACTCACTAGTTGGAAAAATAATATCATATGAATTGGCTTCACATTACACTACAGAGGAAGAACATGTTTCTGCTATGTGTCTTTTACTCTAGGATTCTTGCTTATTAGCTAGACAAAGTGGTTTGCAGAAACTGAGAATTGATCTAAGGCATTTCCCAAAGTTTGAAATAAACCTTTTTTGAAGACAGAAAAAGTTTACTTGTCTTCTTCAAAATTAACTTTTCATTGTCTCACAGCCTTGTCTATCCTGGTGCTAGCCAAAAGCACCAGTGCCGTAATGCCCTAGAAAGACTGTTATGGCATTTCATTAATCGCACCTGCAAATTTGCAGGTGCAAAACAGGAGGTAGCTTTAAAAAAAAAAAAAAAGACCTGAATCACATTTACATTCACCGAAAGTCATGCACCATAAACTTTGAGGGGAAGGGGAAACCAACCTGTGGTTGTCAGGATGGTTGTAAGAACCCAGGACAGTGTGTTAGCCATCACAATGGGTATGTATTAAAGTCTCCCAATACAACAAGCATGGCAGGCTCCAGATCAGACTTGTCAGCAGCCCTGTTATCCTGAGGAGCCCATGAGGCTGGCGAATGATGTCTACTCCACTAAGATTTCCATATTGGATTTACTCCAGGACACTCACACCAAGTGAACTCATGTGAATGACACTGTCTCCAGGGTGGGGCCCCTCTTTCTGCTGAAGTCAGTCTCTAGTAATGTGATACTTTGCTTCCATCCTCCCTAGGCTGGTGCTACCTGAGGGAAAATGAGTCAGCACATCATATCCCTAACAACCTCAGTGCAGGTTCATCTATGAAGGGTGGGAAAGAGAAAGCAGTTTGAGCTTAGGGAAAGCTAATACTTATAGTCAATCACACCGGGAAAGCAAGTTTAGAAGAGTGACACCAACAAATAGATCCCAGTGGGTCTATAAGCCTAATGGTCTATTGTGCCAGCTCATGTTGTGCTAATATATTTACTTGGGAATAGAAAATGCAGCTTAATCGTTAAAGCTAACTCTGTGTCAGATGTAAATGAATGACTTTATTTCATGGGTGTGTATTTAACATTACACTCAGGCAAGCATCAAATATCAATACTTGGCTACAGAATGCATCATTTCAGGGATTCTCACTGGCCGTTAGTAATGTCACACAGACATCAGTTACATTAGAGCCAATGACAAATGGCTAGTTTGAAATGACACTGTCATGGTTTACAGACATACTAGCAGAGCGAGTAGAAAGAAAAATTACTCACATCACAATGACTTCTAAATACAGTTTTGCTTTGACAGTTTTTGACCCTCTGTTCTTGTTTGCTTTTCCCAAACATTCATCCCAGTGAAGTGAAGAGAGTTGAGATCCACCTACTCACAGAGCAGACTTATTTCTGATGGAAACAGAAATAGTTGTTAAAGGTTTGGTCATCCATTTAGGGAGCAGAAACAATACCAAGTGACTTAGGTGGCCAGGCAGACGACATAGATATTGAACCCTGAATATCCATACAGAAAGGAATACTCACAGCAAACACTTTGCAAATAATCCAATCTGACAGCTGAAATTTGTGTAAGAAATGTTGAGTTGTGAACAAATTAATTAAAAACTGCACTCTTTTCATGGATCTTTGGTAAGTGTTTAGCCGTGAACCATGTGTCCTGGGTTCTGGAATGGAAATCCAACTGCTATTACTAACCTAGAATGTCTTTATATCAGTCTCTTATAGTAATTTGTACTGGGTTATAAATCCATTGTATAACTTTTAGCTCAAAAGTAACTGAGTTTTATTGTCTCCCTCCCCCTCCTCGCCCCTGCCCACCCCACAAGGAGGGTACTTAGAGCAATCAATTTAAAACTCTGTGCTACCCCTGATTTTAGAGCCACAAGTGAAAATAGAAAATGCTTGTAATTTCATAAATATATGTAGATTTCTTTTTTTTAAAAAAAACCATCTAATAATGAATAGGGAGAACCTCAGAATTCTCCAGGGGATCTGTTGGTGACTCTGTGCTCCATCATATTCTTGGGGAAAATTCTACAAGAGAACTCCACACAAATTCACAACATATAAAAATAACCATGTTGGTTGGTGCCATTTTGTAAAGCCACTTATGTATCTTAACTACACATCTGATGATTCACGCTACTTTTACAGATGAGGCTGCTCTCTAATAACTCAGACCAATTACCCATGTTCTGGAGTGTTTGCTAACCTTCTGTTTCGCATTACTCCAAATGTACTTATGCCACGTGTCCCATATCTGAGTAATCCCAAATAAAAAACCATGAAGAATGCTAAACATTAGTTAAATTATCATGTATTGAAATTCTTTGCCCACAATCCAGCTACCAAAAGACACCTTGCAGCAGTTTAAAGAAGAAATTATTTTAAATTCTGTTTCAATGCATTCCCTGAACGTATGGTGAAGTCCTACTTGTGCTCTCTTACAGGTGGCCAGCCTGTAGTGACTAGCTGAAATCAGCAATATTATTTGGTGGACTCACACCCAGTTTTCTAGAGGAAATTGTCAAGTTTCATGTTCTGAATTTGCAATTACTTTGGGTTTCTTGGGGGATATTTGCTCTCTAAACATTGATGTTCTTCCTAGCTATTCACAGAATGTATTGGAGAATAATATTTTTACCTTTTTATTGCACTAATTCACTCTTTATACCTTAATTTTTTTAATGCTACTTTAAATGCAACCTGACATTTTTTTTTTACAAACCCAAGGAGCTACTCAGATTCTCCTTCTGTTCACTTGAGTTTCCAGTCTTTCTGGTAGCAACATACCATCTCTGGAGGCATTCCCACAGAAGGGGAGTCTCCACTTGCACCATGACATCAGGGCAAATTCTAATTTCTTTGTAGAACTAGTGAATACATGCATCAATGCCTACAGCTGACTTTAATACTTCCCTATCTTCAACTTTCATCTTTCCCCAGTTTTGCTAGACATTTTTTTTTCTCACTAAGAAATACTGTTTTATTCTTTTTCTGGGTCAAAGGAAGGTTTCATTGTCAAACTGTTAATTTGCGATTTATTCTTTTGTTATGGATTTAATTTTCATTTAAGTTTGCAGTCTAATGGAGCGTCAGTCTAAATTCAGTTAAAGCAACAGTCTAGTAATTCAGTCCTCACTTTTTATGGATTTTTTTTAACATTAACAGTATTTTGTAATATTAGAGCCATATGGTAATGCATGAGAATGGTAAAGTGAAAATAATCAGTCGAGTTCCACAGTCCATGAGGAGTGAAGTGCAACAAGCATAAATAGCAAAATGTGCATCAGATTTTAAAAATAATTTCAGTCTTAATATTCTAGGATGTTTTTAGTCACACAGGTAACGATTTTTAAATCCCAATTTTATCTTGCAAATGTCTCTTTAAAACTTGAAATGCCACTAGAAATCAAAATGACTATTCTAAAGTAGATCGCTGAATCTTATTTAAAATGGAGGAATAAGCAAAGGGGCAGGGGGGCGAGAACATAAAAGAAAAATTCAGTCTATTTTTTCCAGACAGGCAATGTATAGAGGATTGTTTTATCTCACCCGTTTTCAAACCAAACTGGCCACTATTAAATTTTGTTTGAATATTTAAACTGTCATATTTTATAACAAAGCATCAATCCTGAGGACACCGCTTTATATTATATGCTCCAGCTAGTGGCTTTTTGCCATTAGTTGGTGCTGTTAAACTTCCCTCTTCAACCTTAATTTCTCCTCATGCCACAAAACTGTCACCGCTAGCAGCTGTATCCATCATTTCATTTAGGGGCTGTTGAGCACGTCACCTGTACCAGACCGTTAGCTCAAAGAAAAATAGCAGGCAGTGTAAACAAGTCCATTTGTCATTGCTTCAATTCTTGGTTGCCCCTCACAGTGATGTCTGACAGCTTAATTATCATCAATCAATTGCAAGCTTTTGTAAGCGTCTGCACATGTGTTGGCAAACCAGGGTAAAAGAAAATGGAAATGGCTGAGATGCAAATCTTTCTGGACACTCTGCAGCACTGATATGTAAACCTTTTCTCAAGGAAAGGCCTTTTACCTATCAGTTCTATGTTCTTGGGGAACCAGGGTGCAGTATCCAGCCTGTCGGACTCTCACAAAGGATCCCTCTTCCACCCACCCCCGCCTCTGCTTGAACCAAAAATCGATCAGAAGAAAGACTTACAAAAAGCAATGAAAAGGCAGTGGGAGACACACCTAAACCCCTCTGGACAATGGTGACAGGATTAACGCAACTCCCCTAGCCTCATTTGCATCGAAAATGGGACAGGGAGGCATTTCTATTAGCATACAGAATGGAGAACAGAGATTCCAAGGCAAGAACTGCACTGAACTCTGGGACCAGAAAAGCAGGGAAGCATTTCATGATGGGGGATCTCTGCACCAGATGTTAATGAACCCACGCCTGCACGCACCCAGCTCAGTAACTATCGGACCAATTCTAGTAATAAATCCTTTACTGGTATCCAAAATATGCCTAATTGCATTGTGAGCTCCTTCGAAGGAACACTGCCCATAGCCAGAATGATCAGGTCCTATTGTCTAGCCTGAACAAAATAACTTTCGTATACTCCCTTGAGCCATCAGTTTAGCCATAAACAAATCTAGTGTTTTCCCTTGAACTAATGTTGTTTCCCTACAAAAACCCCTACCCACGCTCAAGTAAGTGTTCTGATGCCTGGATCAAAAATGTGCATCAGTTCCATTGGGACTTCATCTTCTCTTGACTGATCATGCTGGGGGTGGAGGGTCTGGAGTGCCTGTGTCCAGCACTCCAGACCTTCAGCTACCACCACCACCACCAGGAAACCCCGACCGATTCAAGCTTCAAGGAGTAGTGAGAACCCAACTTTCTCTCTCCTTTTTTTTTCTTTTTCTACACTAGAGATAGCTTTCTAACCCTGACTTGTGGGATCAGTTATAGTTTTCTAAACCTGACTTTTGTAATCAAATTTAAGCTAGATTTAATATTGTAACTGTTTTGTTTATTTGGCTCTCCGTGTATGGTTATTACCTGGCAATGAATAGCTTTTAAGGTTAAGCTGGTTGCTTCTCTCTCTCTCTCTCTCTCTCTCTCTCTCTCTCTCATATGTTCTTGGCTTCCCCATTTGCTCTGCGGCAATCCTCCTCTTATCTAAGCTAAATATCCCTGCAGAGCCCAAAAATCCTGTGGAGTTTGCTCATCAAGTGCATTACTACCAGAACAATTGTAACGTGAAAGTGGGGATAGGGCCATGCTGAACCTGTGGCATAGGAGGGTGGCTGCTCAACCCAGCCTGCTCAGGCATACTCTATGCAGTGCGGTGCCTGTGGTATATGAGGATGGCAGCTTGGAAGTGCTGTTCAACCCAGCCTGCTGAGTCCAGGATCAGGGATCAGCTTGGGAGTGCTAATTAATCCAGTCCTCTCAGACAGGCTCTGTTAATGTGTATCTGTTCATCTGATTCTGGGGCTGGAGGAACCCAGCCCTGGGGAACCAGGGTCCTGCAGGATAGCTCCATTGGGAGGAAACTGGCAGAAGGGAGAAGTACAGCTCCATATGAGAAAACAACTGACACAAACAGTACGTTGAAAGATTTAGAGAAGCCTACCCCCCCCCCCCAGAAGAGTAACCCTAATAAATGAGAGTACCCCAAAGTAACAGGCAAATCTGGTAACAGGCCTATGAGTATATCTAGGAAGAAGTGGATGGGGAGAAGGGTAAAGATCACATTTATTTGATAATGTAACAATTAGTAGCAATAGCAGAGTCCAAATTGATGCCTATTAAAGGAAAGAGAGGGATATTTTAGTACTAAGAGCATGTCTGAGCAGAGGAAACTTAACTTGAATCTGAATTTGAACCAGCTTATTAAATTTTATCTTGTGGCACATTTCCAAGCACAGCAATGTGCCTTCTTTTCCCCCCTCTCTTCTTACTTGTGGGATCTCTGGCCTTGCATTACTCATCACAGAAATGACAAAAATGAAAATTACCATTGGAACAAATTATAAAGTATTCTAGGTTAGTGATTCTCACACTCATCTCAAAAATCAAAGAGTAAAATAAAATGTCTGTGATGAACTAGATTTAAACCCACCTTGACTTTTTTTTTTTAAACCATGGAACCATATTTTAGTTACCACCACTATACCAAATATTTCTTTTTTCATGTGCCAGTTTTATATTGTCTTACAAAGGACATAGAGCCAAATTCTGTCCTTGGATAATAAGCACAGCACTCCTATTCAAAACAGTGGGAATTGTTCTTGCCTATTTGAGGGGAAAAAATTTGGTTCTCAGAAGAGCTGGCTTTTGGGGTTTGCAATGTCCATGGTTACATTCTTTCCCCTTCTCAGTTTAGGGGGCCTAGAAAGGAGATTTTCTATTGTTAAATAAAATGTGAGTTTTGTGTTATGACAAACTTCAAAATGTAAACTTATGCAAATAGGCTAAGTGGTCTGGGATATTCATGGTGAAGGGGAACTGGATTTGTAATTTGTTCCTCTTTTTGTTATTGGTTGTAGAGGTGGGGGATTAGCTGAGTATATTTTATGTGTAGCAGGCTAATATGCTCTGTTGATAATATGGAGAAATCACTTTGGAGATTTTGCAGGCCTTGAGCCACCATCTTCTCTGGTATACCTGTGCAGCTCCTGTGAAGTCAACAGGATTTCATATATGTGATGAAGAGGAGAATTTGGCCACATTTGCCAATTTTTGTTATACCAGTGTGTTGAAAACTGGGTTTATTTTTACTTGACCCTGAATAATTACTCACATAATGCAAGTCTAATCCTGCAGTCTTTACTCGTCCAAAGCTCATGTTGATTTCAAGCAAGTGTATAAGTACACTGTTTTGCATGCTTATTCAACTGGCTTCCAGATAGGGTTTTTTATTAATACAGTGTCCCTGGCATAACAAATGTACTAAATATACAGAGTGCATGTTCTGCATATAAGGCATTTTACTGCAGAACTCAGGCTCATTAATTTGATTAGACAGGGATTACTCTGGGTAGTTTGGAAATTGCCGTGTGTTATGAAACCAGAATTTATTTTCCCCCTCCTCCCATGGCTTCATTTTGTTTTAAATGTGTATCTTTCAGTAAATCTTGTCTCCTGCTTATATAAATCTCTGGTGGTTGTGCTTTAAGCTGCTTTTCTCTCATTACTTACTGAATTCATATTCCCCTAGTAAGGTATTTATTTCTTCCAGACCTCTCCATTTAACTTCTTTTACTAGTAAATCAATGATGGTACCTTTGATTACCACAGTTTGTTTGGGGTTTTTTTTATTTTGATTAATACCTTAAAAATGTCCTTTTGTCCCACTGATTTAAATACTTTTGTACCTACCACAATAATGTAGAAATGGGTTTTCAAGCAACATAAGTCAACACAATTCTTAGGGAGAAATCTTCCCAGTTGCAGTAGTGCTTCAGAAAGCCCCAAAACAGTGGACCTACTATGCAGGGTAGGATGACCAGATTCCCATTTTTATAGGGACAGTTCCGGTTTTTGGGTCTTTTTCTTATATAGGCTCCTATTTACCCCCACACACACACCCTGTCCTGATTTAACACACTTGCTCTCTGATCACCCTAATGCAGGGTTAGGGAAAGGTTGGGATGTGGCTACATGATAGGGGACTTTAATACCTCCTGTGTGTGGCTCTAAAGGCACCTATCCCTGGAAAAGCTTAAAACGGGAGGGCATTAGGGCTAGAGTGTTCAGACAGTGGACTTGCAACTGTGTGGATCCACTGGTCTAAACCAGCAGCTACCACCAGAGCCTATGGGCTGTAGTACTGGTTGTGGAATCACTGAGTAGATATCCCACACCGTTCTGTTGTGCTTGGGGGAAAAGAT
The DNA here is from genome assembly GCF_027887155.1 of Malaclemys terrapin pileata. Taxonomy (NCBI): domain Eukaryota; kingdom Metazoa; phylum Chordata; order Testudines; family Emydidae; genus Malaclemys; species Malaclemys terrapin. Next base: position 100,345,540 of record NC_071511.1, on the reverse strand, counting down.
TCCACTCCCCCTTTGTCCCCACTCCTCAACAGCTTGAAGCTCCCCTGTACATAATGGAATGAGCCATGTGCAGAGTCCTGGATTTGACCCTAACTCAGGATGATTACTTTGAATCCAGATATCCGCCTTTAAAGCACCATTGATTCTAGGCATGGTGATATTGAAACACAGCACTTACTGTACATCGTTATATATCTAACGGCAGGTATCGTGCTGAATAGTAATTGAAGCTTTCACATATAGTAGTCACAGAATTGTTTCAAAACCTTGGGGGGGGGGAAATTAGTCCAATTATTTATGAATAGTTTATCACATCTGCAATAAGTCTTGAGTACTTGATTTCTTAACAGCCTTGAGGCTGAAGCTGTACCCACAGAATTATGTTTGTAAACTCTGAGCTCAGGTTCTTAGAACATCACTTTGATTCTATTTGCAGAGGTCACTTCTGAGACATCTTATATCTATACAGTATGTGGCTTTTGTGAGTAGAATAATGTTCCCTCTGGACTGTGTGGATTGTAAAGTTAGCGGTAAGGGAGATTCTTATCTGATAAAGCATAAAGGCTGGATAGCTTATTTTCATGGTACTTTGTTGCAGACAGAGGGAGTCAGAGACTGTGCAGCAACAACCTTCATGATGCTTATTTTTTATTTATTTTTATGTTTCAAGACAATGCACTGAAGATCCGGGATTTGGCATAGTTAAAAATCACCATAGTAAATTCTTTTTTTAGCTAGCCATAGCTACAGGTGAGGTGCTCAGATACTGTGGTGATGAATTTGGTGTAAATGTTTAGATAGATGTTTAACCTAGCATCATCTACTCTTGGAATTCCCAAATATACTAAAGAGTAGGGAAATTTCAGATAAAAGGAGGTTTTACTCATAGCTTGTCAGAGACAAAAGGGAATGTTTTATAGGAATCTGTGATAGGGGTGTATGCCCTATGCAGGAGTTATAGGGCTTAATTAACTCATCAGGTTACATCTGGGGGTGTTCTGGGAGTGGTCAGGCCCAATTTAGTATCAGGTCCAGTCAGGGCTGGCTCCAGGCACCAGCCGACCAAGCACGTGCTTGGGGCGGCACCTTCTAAGGGGCAGCCAATCTTGGGGTGGTGGGGCAGCACTCCTTTGTTTTGTTTTGTTTTGTTCTGTTTCGGCCGGGTGGCACTTAGGGTTTGTTTGTTTGTTTTGTTTTGTTTTGTTTCGGCGAGGCAGTGCTGCGGGGGGAGGGAGGGGGAGTTGTTACAGCGGTGCAGCGCTCATGTGGTTTTTTGTTGTTGTTGTTGTTCATTTGTTTCTTTGCTTGAGGCAGCAAAAAAGTTAGAGCCAGCCCTGGGTCCAATGGAGGAGGAGGAGGATGGGGGAATCCATAAAGGCAGTCCTGAAGCCAGGGCCGGCTCTAACTTTTTTTTGCCGCCCCAGGCAAAAAAGAAGAGCGCCACCCCACCGTGCCCGCCCCCGCGAGCGCCGCCAAAATCCTCACCCCCCCAGCGCCGCCCAAAGCCCTGCCCCCTCCAAGCGCCACCCGAAGCCCCACTCCCCTCCGAGCACCATGCCACCCAAAGCCGCCACCCAAAGCCCCCACCCTCCCTCCGAGTGCCGCCTGAAGCCCCCACAACCCTCTGAGCACCACGCCGCCAAATCTGAAAATAAAAAATCGAGCACCGCCCTGCCCCAAGGTGCTGCCCCAAGCATGTGCTTAGTCGGCTGGTGTCTGGAGCCGGCCCTGCCTGAAACCGAGTTGTGAGGAGACTCTGGAGTCAGGGTGCTGTCAGGGAGTTTGGACATGGCCTTGAGGAAGCTCCCCAGTAGTGGGATGGGGAAGAAATCATATGAGAAGACAGAACTCCAAAGTGGGACTTGTGGAGGTTGCAGCGCTGTGAGAGATGCTGACAAGCAGAGAAAAGGTAAGAGCAGCTCAGGGAAGCAGCAAGGGAATGTAAGCAATCCTTAGTTGTCTCAAATTGGACCCCTCAGCTGGAACCCAGAGGAGAGGTAGAATCATAGAATCATAGAACATCAGGGTTGGAAGGGACCTTAGGAGATCATCTAACCCCCTGCTCAAAGCAGGACCGATCCCCAGACAGATTTTTATCCCAGTTCCCTAAATGGCCCCCTCAAGGATTGAACTCACAACCCTGGGTTTAGTAGACCAATGCTCAAACCACTGAGCTATCCCTCCCCCCAAAGGTAAGGCCTGGGTTCCCATTTCCTGCCCCAGCAAGAGGGGATGCACAAGCTTTGGGACTAAAAGAGGCAAAGACTGATGAGTCCCACGTACTGGCCAAAGGTCTGGAATAAAAACCATTAGACTGTGGATTTGTTTTGTTTGGACTTTTCTGTTATCCTGGAAGGGGACTGAACTTGAAAGGTGACTTGGCTAGAGGTCTGGGCCATAGAAGCTGTAAATTACTGCAGAAACAGAACGGTAGATAACAGGGAACTAGAGCAGAAGAACACCTGCAATGCCACATCCTGTCTCTAAGAGGGTGCTCCGACACCCTCTTACAGAGCCTCTGGTTAAAATATTGATAAAGAAGACACTTGTGAGGAGCATTGTCTCATAAATCCCTTCCTGTTCCATCCAGCCTTGCTGTTGTTGAGCATCGTTGCACGCTGGGCCTTGCTTCATAGAAAAGCCTAATGATATGCGGGCCACATTCTCTAAACTTCCCTGTCTTCCCACACTGCCTCCTCCAGCTTACAGGCCTCTCTCACACTCTTCTTATCACACCAGCCTATTTTACGTTCTGCTTCCCTGAGCCTTACATCTTCACAGTTTCCTGCTCCACTACTTGAGTTGGCAAAGGCCCAACAGTCTCTCAAAATCACAAGTCACTATAATTTATATCTCCCTTTGTTCTTCTTGTTGTTTGAAGTGGAAGGACACAAAGGAATTGGTTGGGCCTGATTCTGCACTGTGTGAATTTTTCAGGATTAGCTGAGAAAATGCTGCTTGGTGCAGTAAATCCCACTAGATTTTAATTTATCAGGATGTGGCGTGCTGAGGGGTGGAGTTTGAGAGGCAGGTGCATATAGTGTGTCTTGCATCCCTTGATCTGTAGAGGTTGGCTTACTCCTTAGTAAACAACTGGCTGTGTTTCAGGAGTATAAAACTTACCTCCATAAGAAGTTAAACTGGCACCCTGAATACAAAAACACCTTCCAATTCATTTTTCCGGGGAGCAATGTGAGTATTTCAAAACTAGAAGCAACAATAAAATTTTGTGGCCTGGGACCTTTCTTAGATTAAACATATAAAATATTAATTTGCTCACGAGGTGCTTGTAAAACAAGTTTGGTCATAATATAGAGAATTTTAATCTCTTTTGTCATGGAAAAAACACCCGTAGCTGTTAATGACTAATACAGCCTTGCTCCTATGATTCTGATAATAGACAACTTAGAAAATCTCTTCAGTTTGAACTCTCCCATAATAGGATGGTATCTGATCCAGTAAACCTCACTTCATCTTGAGCTGACAAACTGACTTGTACTAATAATGCTTCATGCTCAATATTCTCAAAGTGCTCTAAAATATGAACCAAGTAAGCCATACAATATCATTATAAGAGAGGTAGGTATTCTCATCTTCATTTTACAAGTGAGGGAATTGGATCACGGACAGATGTTGAGTGAAATCCCGAAGTCATTGGCAAAATTCCCATGAACTTCAGTGTTCTGGAATTTCCATCAATTATTTGCTCAAAGTCAGAGGGAATAGAACCCAGATCTCCTGAGTCCCAATCCCAAGTCCTAACCATATGGTTATCCTTTGTCAGTGATTTATGTAGCTAATGTGGTTTTTATTTGTGCTTCCCGGTGAAAACACAGTAAATTGTAGATTGCTGCCAGTGTTGATACATTTTTAAATGACTTCCACTGGGACTCTAAATCTTTATCATTTCCTGAAGGGTGTATTTCTGTTCATGATATCCAAGCAGTCAGAGAATTCATCCACAGGTTCTGCCTTTGGTTGGTTGGGGTTTTTTGAGCAGAAACTTTGTATTCAGTAGTTCTTGATAGTTTTATACCATAGTATCTGAGCAATTTCCGGTAATTCATTAAGCAATATGACTAATATTGTCGCATGTGGTTTGTTCTTTCATCCTGGAGGAGAAGTGCATGCATTGGAGTGTTTTTGTTTTGTTTTGTTTTTGTCCATTGACATCAGGATATCATCCATCAGTGCCACTAAAGTGGCTTCAGATACATGTCCTGGTTTGAATCAAATTGTGCCTGGTCTAGGGTATTAGTTTCTATTAGATAAGCTTGAAGTTGGCCTTTAGCTAGCTTCTCTATGCGCTTGCTCCGGAATGGAAGGCTTGATGGTGGGTGGTAGGTGGCTTTCTACCCATGGTGGGGTTTTTTCAGTGTTGATCAGATTTCTGTATGTTTCCCTGAATGAGGCATTGGCTATTTCAGTCAGGAGTAAAACCAGTTGTTGACAACTTCCTTTCATGAGCCAGAAAGAGCATGGGTCAGATTCACAGGTCTTGGATCAAATCTCCTTTAGGAATGAGAGAATGAATGTACTGAACTTCATGAATACAGATGGTTTTATGGTTGGTGGGTATAGGCTTCCTAAATGTGTGATTGTTTCAGTGAACTGATATGGTAGTTCTTCATATGGTGATTCTGATGCAAGCTGTGGGCACTCAAGATTGATGAAGTGATTTTAGACTCTATAAAGCCCTCTTGGGGCATGATTTGGAAGCTTCAGTGGAGGCAAATAGGTCCTCATTGCTTGTAATACAGCTTCAGCAAAGATTTGGAGGAATTTGTGTGATCATGTCTGAATCCTCCTTCATTTTCCACCATAAACACTCCTCAAATTTATAGCCTCTGCTCCCCTTTCATTTGGTACGGGGTGTGTGAAGACCAAGATCATCAGGGCAGGATATGGAGAGGAAGGGGCCATTTGGTGGCCAGTGTGCCAGTGGTCTAGGATAATGTAAAATGATAATCAGGGCCAGCTCCAGCATTTCTGCAGCCCCAAGCCAAAAAAAAGCCGCGATCGGCGGCGGCAGTTCAGCGGCAGGTCCTTCGCTCCTAGAGGGAGTGAGGGACCTGCTGCCCCCGAATTGCCGAAGGTGCCGCCCCTCTCCCTTGGCCGCCCCAAGCACCTGCTTGTTAGGCTGGTGCCTGGAGCCAGCCCTGATGATAATGATTCACTAGTTTCTCAATTCTTCATCCTGTGGACAGAGTGCTGTTGTCCTCATTGATGCGGTGATAGTGATGTTAGAGAAATGACTTGATTTAAGGTATGCCATAAAAAGTAACTTATTTTGTTTACTTTGTCTTTGAGTCTCACCTACTCTTCTTGCTATTTCCAGAAAGGCTATACATACACTAGGCCTGTGGTCACCAACTGGTAGATCCCGATCAACTGGTCGATCTTGGAGCCTCTGACAGTTGATCACGATCTCTGGCCACTAAAAGTCTGGCAGTGCAGTCGGGCTAAGGCAGGCTCCCTGCCTACCCTGGCCCCGCGGGACTCCCGGAAGCAACCTCGTGCTGCTGCTACCTGCAAGCACCGTCCCCACAGCTCCCATTGGCTGGGAATGGGCAACTGCGGCCAATAGGAGCTGCGGGAGCGATGCCTGCAGAGAGGGGCAGCACAAGGAGCCATGTTCCCCCCCTCCAGGAGCCAGAGGGGTGTGACTGCTGCTTCTAGAAGCAGCATGGGGCCAGGGCAGGCAGGGAGCCTGCCTTATCCCCGCTACGCTGCCGACCAGGAGCCACCCAAGGTAAGTGCTGCTGGGAGGAGCTCCCTCCTGCACCCCAACCCCCTGCCCCAGCCCTGAACCCCCTCCCGCACCCCAACCCCCTGAAGCCCTTCCTGCACCCCAACACTCTGCCCCAGCCCAGAGCCCCCTTCTGCACCCAAGCTCCCTCCCAGAGCTTGCACCCCTCACCCCCTCCTGCAACCCAACCCCTTGCCCCAGGCTCAGCCCAGAGTCCCTTCCCACACTCTGAACCCCTCAGCTCCAGCCCAGTGAAAGTGAATGAGGGTGGGAGAGAACAAGCAATGGAGGGAGGGGCAATGGAGTGAGCAGGAGCCTTGAGGAAGGGGCAGGGTAGATCCTGGGTTGCACTTTAATTCAAAAAGTGATTGTAATCGTGCCTCAGTGGGTCACAACAGAGGATGCCAAATTCAGGACGAACTGCTGAGAAATAGGGCAGACACACCCTAAGACTGATGGTGAATGCCCCATAGGATATACAAAATCAGCAACAAAAGTAAACTTCTGTTTCACCTCACTGGCTAATAAGAAAACATGAAGGCAGTTTCCTCAGGTATTTCAGTTCTTATATCGCCACCAAAAACACTGAATTCAGAGATGAGTGGTTCTTTACAACCAGCCTCATCAGATAATAGGTTCTTCTGATCCCAAAGGATCAGACACACCCAGGTCACTATATAACTTAGATCTTACCCAAAAATCACGCTGATGCCAATCGTTTAGTATCTAAAATCTAAAGGTTTATTCATATAAAGAAAGTAAGAAAGGTGAGAGTTAAAATTGGTTAAAGGAATCAATTACATATAGTAATTGCAAAGTTCTTGGTTCAGGCTTGTAGCAGTGATGTAATATACTGCTGGCTTAAGTCAAGTCTCTGGAGTACATCCACAGCTTGGATGGGTCATTCAGTCGTTTTTTCAGAGCTTCAATTTGTAGCAAAGTTCCTCCACAGGTAAGCAGGATTGAAGACAAAATGGAGGGCCTTTTATAGCTTCTGCCATGTGGAGGTCATCCCATTATTCTTACTGCAGAAAATTACAGCAACAAAATGGTGTTTGGAGTCACACGGGCAAGTCACATGTTCATGCCCAATTTCGCTCAGTCATTGCAGGAAGCCATTACCTACACTCCAGACAGCATGTTTACACGACAGTCCACTCAGTGTAAATTGGCATCTCCCACGGTCCATTGTCAACCAAGTGTTTCTTGATGAGCCACTTAATTTGAATAGTCCAAAATAGTCCAAAATAATTTGAATAGCCTCCAAAATGCGCTGGCTAGCTATGGGCGGTACCCCAGATGCCAACATTTGAAATCCAGGTATAGAGCCAATACTTAACACTTCAAATACAAAACTGATACATGCATGCAGATAGCATAATCATAACCAGCAAATCATAACCTTTTCTTAGACACCTCACTTGGCAACCTTCATACAAGATTTGTTGCAAATATATAACAGTGGTTGCAACAATGCTCTATATGGTCATATTTTAATCAGATAACATCACAGTGATCTTGTGCATAAAAAGATTGGAGACCACTGCACTAGGCCATATATTCATGACATTTGTGATGGGATCCCTGGAGTGTGACCTGGGACTACTGTGCCCCCTTATCTTTCCAGCCTGGGCTGTCTCTCTCAATACTTTGCTAGTGACAAGCAGCAAACCCCTCCAGGCACTGTTATCACTCAGCACAACAGCATGTGGAACCCCACACCCAGCTAGATTGCATGAATGCTCCCAGAGCCACTCATGAATCACACAGAGAAAGGCACCAGTCAAACCCCCCAGCTCCCAGCCTTGTACCTCAGGAATATACTGTCTTGCACTGCTCAAGATCCTTTCTTGAGCAATGCAAGTTTATTAATTGATTCAACACTTCATCAATGGAAATACACCAGCCTTTGTAAACCTGAGCAGATTTGCCAAACATTTCAGGCAAACTGTCTGGTAAAGATAAACAGTAAAACAAGTTTATTGATTGCAAAAGATAGATTTTAAGTGATAGCAAAAAGTCGGAGTGGTTACCAAAATAATATAAAATATAAGCATGCAGTCTAAACCTTAACCCTCATCACCCTAGATAGTATTTAGATCAAGCAATGTTCTCACCCCCCTGGATTTTATAGGCCTTTAGTATACAGGTTTGTCTCTTAAACCTGGGCCAGACTCCTCTATTGGAGTCTTCGGTCTTCTGAACGTTCTTGTTGATTGCATTGTAGGTGGGAGGAGGAGAAAAGGCCAAGCATGGGCCTGCTGTGTTCTGTTTTATACCCTTAGTCCATGTTCTTAGAGAACACAAGTCCAGGCATGTCTGGTGGGCATTGCTGAGTCACCAGGCAAGGCTGAGCAATTCCCCTGGTGTGGCCTTGTGCAAGTGAGTCATTGCATTGTAGCTCCCTTGCTGGACAATGGCTGTTGATGGGTTGTTCGACACCCACCCAAGTATTGGTTTCCCCCTCGTTATTGTCTTTGGGGAGCTAGTATCTGGGCGCTTCCCAAATCTACAGGATATTTTAGTGACAATCATACAACACAATTCTCATAACTTCATATGCATATTATATATATTTAGAAGGAACAGTGGATTTCAGCAGATCATAACCTTTCCCATGGTACCTTACAAGGCATGTTTTATATTCAATATCACAATTATATACAAAGGATTAATATGGGGGTTACAGGGTGCTTCCCTGGTGTGTAGAGTGTCGCAACATTAGCCAAAATAATTTAAAATAGAAACAATTTAATAGCTACCATACTGTTTGACTTGCTTGAGGATGATTTTCCAAATTGTGTGATTCTTAGTTCTCAAACGTTCTCATTTTTATTTCACCATATTAAGATCAATCCTGCAGGTGTATTTTTTTTCTTTTTTTTTTACCAGTTTTGCTACCACTATCTATACTTTTCCCTTTCCTTTATGAGCAATGCTCCTACTTTATTTCACTGTTCTGTAGCCAGATAGGTCACTACCAAAAATGGCAGATTAACAAGATAGCATTTGTGTGGATCTCTAAGACCACTGAGTTGAAATCATCAACTTTTACTGACACTAACTTGTACAGTTTGGGCTACTTCAGACACCACTTGCAGCTCTGAATCAAAGCTGCCTCTTTTGCACACCCATCCACTGTCAATTTGGCCGCAGTCAGACATTTCAGGAACTTCTCTTCCACCTCCTCTAATATATGTACTTGTAATATACCCACCACCAAAGTTTTGGCTGCTAACTTAGCTGCATAGCATTGAAAAGGAATTGGATCTGGTTGTTACCTAGTTGATTCAAGATGTCAGTACCAGGTGCAACTCAGGGTACATCTACACTACGGGGGGAGTCGATTTAAGATACGCAAATTCAACTACATGAATAGCATAGCTGAATTCGACGTATCGCAGCCGACTTACCCCGCTGTGAGGACGGCGGCAAAATCGACTTCTGCGGCTTCCTGTCGACGGCGCTTACTCCCACCTCCGCTGGTGGAGTAAGAGCGTCGATTCGGGGATTGATTGTCGCGTCCCAATAAATCGATCCCCGAGAGGTCGATTTCTACCCACCGATTCAGGTGGGTAGTGTAGACCTAGCCTCTGTTGAGAGGACTGATGAGACGATTGCTGTCTTTTGTTCAGAAGATCCTAATGTCAAGCTGCTGAATCCATCCCAGTGGAGTCAAACCGTCTGACAGTAATTCTAGCAATGGAGCCCTTCAAGAAAATTAACCCATGAAATCGGTTCTGAGCAAGCCTGCTTTTCTGTGGTAAGGACAGCTGTGACCGAAACAACAAATGCCACATAAAGGCATCAGTAGTATGAATCCAAAGATCTCTAAATTTAAGGTTCAGGATGATCTCGTGGTTTAAGCACATGAGTAAACATCAGTGTTTCTGGCTCTATGACCAATTTCCTCTGTGACTTGTAACCAGTTAGTGACTGATTTTCGGAGGTGTTTGGCGCACACATCTCCCATGGGCTTTAGTGAATTTGTGGCCACTCAGCACCTCTGAAAACCAGGCCTTTAACTTTCCTATACCTCAGTTTCTCCATCTGTAAAATGGAGAATTAATCAACTTATTGCACAGGAATGTGGTGAAGCTTAATTAGTCTTTGTTTGCCCCCCCAAAAAGGGGGTGGGGGGATTCTTGAATGAAAGTTGGCTGTATAACTGCAACCACATTGAACTAGATTGAGGTTGTAATTGCATATGTGCCAGACCCCTGATTTAAGGTCTGAAACTCACTGAAGAAAATATGCAGTATTTAGTAATATTTTCTCAGACTTTAAAATCTACAGGTCACCATTTTTATGGGAGTGTATTGAAGGCACAAATAACTGCAGTGAAGAATCCTTAGAAGTTTAGGTCCCAGATTTATGAATGCACTCAGGGACTTACATGTCTAGGTAACTTAAATTGCATACACAATTATTTGTACCAACAGAAATGGAGGCCTGGTCAAGGCCAGGCCCTAAAACTTGTCCAAATGTATCTTAGAAAATTAATTATGCTCTGTATATGAGTCAGTGAGGCTATAAGGTATATGTGAAGGTAGAAGTTGTCCTTTTATGTCTCTTTGTAATGATATGTGTCTAAGTTTGTGAGCCATCTTGACAGCCTTTATTGTAAATGGAAAAACTGTTCTCAGCTGGTAAAAAGTAAAGCTGTTGGTTTGTCTAATTAATTCCATAATAGCTTGTATGGGAAAACTCATAATTTTTCAAGAAAGGTGGTGGTTTTTTTCCAGCTAACTTCTTAAAGTCTAATAATTTGTTCTTTTGTCTAATTTTTACAGAAATTTTAAAAATTATTGCAACTATAAGTGGCTTTAAAATTAAACGAGCACTAGAAAGCAAGCAAGTAAGCAAAATCAGAAACATACATTGGTTAGAGTATACAAGCAAGTAGCTTTAAAGCCAGAATCAGTTGGCGTTCTATATATTATCAGGAAAAATCAATGAAATGCTGCCAACAATTTAACACAGGCTCTTACAAAAATAAACTGCATATGCCAAGGATATGCATGCTAGAGTGAGGAGAGAGTAGAAAAGCTATTAATTTCCTATTTAAAACTCTCTCATAATCACAGTAAAAAGGGAGGTAACCATACTTGGCAAACAAACTTAAATTAAGGGCATATGCTGGAAATGTTTGTACCTGACACCTGGTGCCCCCCTTGGGGAAATGTGTAGAAAATACCGTATATCCGCTGCAGTTTAGCACATTTAAAGCGAAGTATTTTTGCTTTTCAGAAGTATTTTCACAGGCCCCAGAAACAAGCCCTCCTCAATATTCAAAGAAGTGGTGAACTGTCTCAGAGTCAGGGAACTCCCCATAGTGATCTCTTTGGTTTGGTGGTGAATTTTAACAGAGGGTATCCCAAAATCCCCTCAGCACATCTCTGGCTTTTAGTACCAGGCATATCCACTTAGTTCCAGGATGGTATTTTCCACACTAATCCACTGAGTGGCCTAACTGCTAGTTCTTGAGAGATCTTTAAAAAATAAAAATTGAAACCAGTTCAAGCAGGCATGGTGACTTCTTGATTGGTATCAGGCTTTGCCCAACACCGTTTATCTCGTGTAAGTCTTTAATTTAGCCACTGTGTACATGAGAGTGTGTTTCAACCTATGTAAATGGGGATGATAACCTTCAACTTCCCTGGGAGGTAGGTATTTAAGGTTCATAAATCCTATATAGTGTTTTGCATCTTTAATAAGTTTCTATTAAGAATAATTTCCTCCCATCAAATACAATGTACATCATATAGGGCCTTACAGGATTGTAACCAGTGTGATTTTTGAATTTGCAGTTCGCTATTTCTTTACTATATGCTTTCAATTTTCAACTTGATCCTCAATTGGTGAAAACTGGCTACATTGACCTCAATAGAGCTATGTCAATTTACAAAGGCAAGGGTCTGACGCTATATTCTTACACAACTGGAGGCAGGACCGGCTTTAGGCTGATTCAGCTGATTCCCCTGAATCGGGCCCGGCGCTTAAGAGGGCCCCGCGCCCTTGCCGCCGCCGGTACGCCGTACTGGGGTGGTCCAGCTTCCCCAGGGGGCAATTTAAAGGGCCTGGGGCTCCCAGCAGGGGCTGGACCCCCGGGCCCTTTAAATTGCCACCAGAGCCTCACGTTTGGAGCCCTGGGGTAGGGCTGCAGGGCTCTGGGGGCTATTTAAAAAGTCTGGGGCTCCCGTTGCTTCTACTGCCCTGGTCCTTTAAATAGCTGCCGGAGCCCCACCGCTTCCCCAGGGCTCCGGCAGCTATTTAAAGGGCTGGGGCAGTAGAAGCAGGGGAGCCCCTGCCCTGCCTGCAGCCAGCCCCTGCTGCACCCCCTGCCCGCACCAGCCCCGCACCCCCTGCCCGCAGCCAGCCCCTGCCCTGCCTGCAGCCAGCCCCACACCTCCTGCCCTGCCTGCAGCCACCCCCTGCCTGCAGCCAGCCCCTGCTGCACCCCCTGCCCTGCCCGCACCCCCTGCCCTGCCTGCAGCCAGCCTCACACCCACTGCCCTGCCCACAGCCACCCCCTGCCAGTAGCCAGTCCCTTCTGCACCCCCTGCCAGTAGCCAGTCCCTGCTGCACCCCCTGCCTGCACCAGCCCCTCACTCCCTGTCCTGCCTGCAGCCAGCCCCTGTTTCCAACCAGCCCCTGCTCGCACCCCCTACCCTGCTCACACCCCCTGCCCTGCCTGCAGCCAGCCCCTGCCCGCAGCCAGCCCCGCACCCCTTGCCCTGCCTCCAGCCAGACCTTACCTCCAGTCAGCTCCTGCCCCTGCCCTGCCTCCAGGCAGCAATGTACATAATATATAATTTTGTTATTATTTATATAGTTATGGAAAGTAAATAATACATGGAAGAAATGAAAGGGCTTTTTTTATGTGTTTTTTTAGTCATCCCTGCTGGGGCCCCGCCGAAAATGTTTGAATTGGGCCCTGCACTTCCTAAAGCCGGCCCTGACTGGAGGAAGTCTAGGTTTTGATACCAATGCTAAGTATGGTGTCAAATTGTGTATTTTACTTATTGAGTTTATAAAAGATGGAAAATACCTATAACTATCTACCATCTAGACCTATTTCCTATTCTGTAGGATAGATAGTGTCACCAAATTAGTCCAGATTTTGAGAGAGGCCTCTGTCAATGTGCTGAATCAGAAATCGGTTTCAAAATCACTTTACTCACAGTATTTTGTACCAAAACAGACAATGCAGCACTGGCTGATGCAAAATTACAGAATCACACAATATTGTTACAGAAAAAATTATAACTAAGAAAAAAATTGGGACCAGAATGAGTTGACAATATCACTGCTGTATGAGGGTACCTCCGCCAAATCCTTAATTCAATTTCCCTGATTCAGCACACTACACAAATGAAGTATACTTTTTTGTTCTAAAAGACTGTTTGTTAAATGATCATATAGATAAAACTTGCACAGTTTCTCTAGCCAGGAGAGCTGGCTGCCATATTGATTGTGAGAGCATATGTACTGCAGTTTTATATCTGACTGCACATAATGTGAACCACACATAGGTGAATGGAGTAGAAAAGAAAGTGTGGCAGCCTCCATCCTTATAGGCCTGAAGGAAATGAGTCACTGCTAAAGGGAGGTTTCAGAGTAGCAGCCGTGTTAGTCTGTATCCGCAAAAAGAACAGGAGTACTTGTGGCACCTTAGAGACTAACAAATTTATTAGAGCATAAGCTTTCATGGACTACAGCCCACTTCTTTGGATGCATCCGAAGAAGTGGGTTGCAGTCCACGAAAGCTTATGCTCTAATAAATTTGTTAGTCTCTAAGGTGCCACAAGTACTCCTGTTCTTTTTGCTAAAGGGAGAGAGTTGACTAGTTGCTAATCTGTGAGGAGCGTATCCAGATACTATATATTCTGGTTTTAGGAGAGGAGTTCATAAGAGGACTTAGGTGAGGAGAGCCATGTGTGTTTGTATAAGGCTTAATGATCATCACTGGACATATAGAATACTCATCTTAACTCTGATTTAATAAGATGAAAAATTGGACAAATTTCTGTACTGTCCCCTACTGTCACAAGGGTGCATCACAGACGTGTGGCCTAATCAGGATGGAAATCTAAAATGTGAGTTTGCTAGCTGTGTATGCTAAATCTACATCATAGCCGCTAGAGGTGTTATAACCAGATTTTAGCATATTGTTTCATAGTGGCGGTGACCTTGAGCTGATGTAGATCAACATAGCTCCATTAAAATCAATGCAGTACCTCAATTTATACCAGTCGAGGATCTGGCCAGTGTGTCTAAGGGTACATCTACACTGCACATTCCTTGTGGCAGCGTATAGCATACATACACTGCATGCCCTCCTTGTATAGGTATAAATAGCTGTGTAAATGGTGAGGCATTGCTCTGGCAAGTAAAGACACTCCTGGACCCTATGGCTATGTACCCTACAGATCTCCCTATACCAGGGGTAGGCAACCTATGGCACACGTGCCGAAGGCGGCACACGAGCTGATATTCAGTGGCACTCACACTGCCCAGGTCCTGGCCACCAGTCCGGGGGGCTCTGCATTTTAATTTAATTTTAAATAAAGCTTCTTAACATTTTAAAAACCTTATTTACTTTACATACAACAATAGTTTAGTTATATATTATAGACTTAGAGAAAGAGACCTTCTAAAAACGTTAAAATGTATTACTGGCACGTGAAACCTTAAATTCGAGTGTATAAATGAAGACTCGGCCCACCACTTCTGAAAGGTTGCCGACCCCTGCTCTACACTCAAACAGTGCCTCCCCTGTCTATATTGCTATTCTTAGTAGTGTAGTGTCCTGCTGCTTCCCTGTACAGCAACTCCTCGTTTAATATTGTAGTTATGTTCCTGAAAAATGTTACTTTAAGCTAAACAATGTTAAGCAAATCCAATTTCCCCATGAGAATTCATGTAAATGGGGGGGTTAGGTTCCAGGGAAATTTTTTTTTGCCAGACAAACGACTAATACACACACACACACACACAGTATAAGTTTTAAACAAACAATTTAATAGTGATACACAGCGATGATGATTGTGAAGCTTGGTTGAGGTCATGAAGTCAGAGGGTGGGATATTTCCTGGGGAATGCCTTACTGCTAAATGATGAACTTGCACTCGGCTGAGCCCTCAAGGGATAACGCATTGTTGTTAAGGTAGCCTCACACTCTACAAGGCAGCACGAATGGAGGGAGGGGAGATAGCATGGCAGAGAGAGACAGAGACATACACCCTGTATGTGAGAGAGACACACATTGCCCCTTTAAGTACGCTGACCCCACTCTAAGTACATTGCCTTTTAAAGTAGATCAGCAAGTTGAGACAGCAGCTGCTGCCAGCAAGCTCCCACTGTACTGAGCCTTATCTTCTCTGTGGACAAGGGGTACAGGACCAGGGGAAGGGGACACCCTGACATCAGCACCTCTCTTCCTCCCCGCCCCACACAGCAAGCAGGAGGCTCCCAGGAGCGGCTCCAAGGCAGAGGATAGGAGTAGTACACCGCAGTTCGGGGGGAGGGACAGCTGAACTATTGGCAATTGATAGCCTGCTGGGCAGCTGCCGCACAGGAACTTAGGGGAGCGGGGAGCTGATAGGGGGGCTGCCAGTCCACCCTGGTTCCAAACCCCTGCCAGCTAGCTCCAATGGGCTGCTCTTTCTGAAAGCAGTGGAGAAAGCAGATGGCTGCCAAACAACATTATAAGGGAGCATTGCACAACTTTAAACGAGCATGTTCTCTAATTGATCAGCAACATAACAACGAAACAACATTAAGCAGGACGACTTTAAGTGAGAAGTTACTGTAGCTGTAGTCTTTCGCAGTGGAAGACTCCAGCAGCAGGAAAAGGCTCTGGCATATTTGGCCTAGATATCCTAAAAGCACAAATTACAAACAGACACTAGATACTCAACTCACTCCATCCTCTTTTAGTCACCTATTTAAGAGTACAAGAGACCATAATGATCATCTAATCTGATCTCCTGGGTAACGCAGGCCATAACTTCTAGTTAAGCTAAAGCATATATTTTAGAAAAATATGAAATCTTGATTTTGAAGTCTTCAAGTGAAGGAGAATTTATCACATCCCTTAGTAAGTTATCCCAATCGTTAATTACCATTGCTTTTAAAAATTTGCATGTAATTGCCAGTTTAAACTTGTCTGCCTTCAACTTCCAGGCCTGGGATCTGGTTATGCCTTTGTCCGAAAGCTTTATTTTCTTCAATTTTTTTGTCAATATATATGCACCACAGATTTGATTATTTATAATCAATATATCTGATGTTTATTTTTCTTAATATGAATCAAATATGTTCATTTCTACTCAAAATATACCACTAGTATCAGATATAATCTCCTTGTGTAGGTGTTATAGGCAATGATTGTTACCTCTGAACTTTCTCTTTGATACACTAAATAGATATCCTTCGTAAGTCTCTTCATTATTTGAGGTCTGGAAAATCTGCAGTGAAAGACAGGAGGCAATGGATGTGATTAAATTAGGTTGCAACTTTATTCATTTAAAATATCAGGGAGTACCCAGCAACAAATTGTACAGTGCAGGTCATCCTTTCTTTAATCATTTCCAAATAATCCCCATCCAGGTGCCAGCTATCACTCTGCTGGGACCCTGCCACCCTCCCCTCTTATGAGGTGAAAGGGAGCTATAAGAGGAGCAGGGTCTGTTTCCTAGGGCTTCAGCTGTAAGAGCCCTAAGCCCCCTTCCTCAGCTCCCTTAAAAGGGGCTAGGAAAAGGAGAGGGGTTGGCTCCTTGCTGTAAGAGATGTCAAAGCCCAAACCCCATTTACTAAGCTCCCTTAAGGGATGCTTTCCTTCAAATTGTTTTCTAATCCATTTTCTCCAGTTACTGTATCCCTTCCATATTGAGTATCCGCACTGGAAATCCACCTCAGGTTTTACATATTAATTTGTGACATTACTACCTAACCCCCCCACTCCTCCCTGCCAAGTCCCAGACCAGCTGTCGGGAAGGCAAAAAACCCACCTTGCCTTGGTCATTCTGGTGGTGAAGGAAAAATTCCTTCCCTAACCCTCAGGGAAAAGGGCAACTAGTGTAATGCCCAGAGCAGGTAAAGAGGGAATCCAGTCCTTTTGCCAAGTTCGTGGCTGGGTGCTACTGCCAGCCCAACCCCAGTAAAAGGGGACCTCTCCAAGGCTGCATGGGATATAAATACTATCTCCCACCCCACCCTCCTCCAGTCAGCAGGAAGGGCAGAGCAGTAACTTTCTCCTAACCTGACCCCAACTGCTTCCTGTCCATCCCTGTAAACTTTCTCCTGCCCACACCTGTTGCAAGGGAGCCCTTGAAGGGCCAACGTCCCTATTCTTCCAGCTAGCCAGACAAAGGCCGCCACCTCTACTCCCGCATAGAAGGTTGCGGTGAGCACATTTTTCCTACAGTGCAAACACCAAAACTAGACATAGTATTCAATGGCAATTGTAGTTTTTATTGTACTCTTTTCTGTATAAAGCTTTTGAAATTCACTTTGAAACTGTTTGATAGAATGTCCCCTAGATCTATTTTAATAGTCTTTATTTTTCCCCATGTTTTGATATTATGACCTCACCACTTTGAAGACTTAACCCTTTCACTCTACAGTACTGCTGTTTCTATAATATTCATGATTATGGAGAGGAGTTGAACTTATCTGCAAATGTTCGTGGAGAAAAATCAAATATAATTCATACAGTGTAATTTGACAATATTCTAGTTAATCAAATTTAATCTGCTGAGACAGATTAATGTTTATTAATTCCATACTGGTATTTGGGTAAAAGAGAATGTTAAATATATCATCTCACACTTTGGAGAATTTTTTTTGTCCACTTCTTCTGATGAATATTGTTTAAAACCTCCTAATGTACTTCAGTTTACCACATTAGATTGGATCCACCTACCATAGAAGAAGTGGAAAATTCCCACTTCAATAGAATTTATATCAAGCCCTTGTGAAACTGCAGAATGCATGTAGTGACTCTTAAAGTCATTTCATCTCAGCTTGTTTCTTGTTACTGTGCTCTCCATATTCTGGCAGAGCTCAGATTTCTGAAACTCTAATGCCTGTGGCACTGTTCACAGTAGCTTCCTTTGTGTCAATAAAAACTTAGTGAGCTCATTATTTCATAGTTACACTTTATTAAGTCCAGTCCCATTCACTCCTGCATATACCTGTGGGTGAGTCATCAACATCTGAAGATCAGTAATACCAAAGGCAGCTGATAAATAGATCTAGAAATATCAGCATTGGCACCTAATTGTTATCCATTCCTAGGAGGAGATCATTGACCAAATCAACAAGTTTAGTCTGTGTACCATATCCAGATGTATAGCCAGAATGACAAGGGTCAAGGAGGTCCATGGCAGCTACCTACTGCAAGAGTTGTCACCACAAACGCAGGGCCGGCTCCAGGCACCAACTTACCAAGTAGGTGCTTGGGGCAGCCACTTCGGAGAGGGGCGGCACGTCCAGCTGTTCGGTGGCAATTTGGCGGAGGGTCCCTCACTCCTGCTCGGAGCGAAGGACCTCCTGCCGAATTGCTGCTGCAGATCGCAATCGCGGCTTTTTTGTTTGTGTTTTGTTTTGTTTGGCTGCTTGGGGCGGCCAAAACCCTGGAGCTGGCCCTGCCCAAACATCTCAATCACCATACTCAAACAAAGGAGATTTAAGACTGTCAAAATTAAGCAATGGTATCTTAAGCAAAGGTTGCACATAAGCTGCCTTCAGAACCAATGCCTTATTTAATGGAGGCTGTGACAGTCTCCACCAATAACAGAGTTCTTCTGCACTACCCTACACTAGGCAGGAAGGACATGGATGTAAGGGTACCATTATACTGCTGCCTCTTCTGCCCCCTCCCCAAAAAACCCTCCCCTCCCCACAGCAGTGAGTCTGAGCCTACATCTACAGGCTCAGGCCCATGCTATGGTACTAAAAAGCAGTGTAGGAGTTTCTGCTTAGGGTGGAACTCCAGCTCTGAGACCCCACCCCTTTTTCCAGTTGTGTTTCATGGTTCCTAGTTCTATTCCATACAACTTCAGCACCTCAAGGAGTGACACAGGCAGAAAAATCAAGCAAAGAAGACCTTACATTTGTCCCCTATGCAGAGTTTTGATTGAGTTTGTCCCTCAAATTCTATTGAGTCTTTCAAATATAATGTGTAACAAAAAAAGTTACAACCACACCAGGATTATAGGTTGGAGAAACGGATCATTAGTCATCCGAAAGCATGTACCAAAGCACCTGAACCAAAGCACACTGATCCTTGTCTTAGCAGAGATCTTAAAAAGTAATAAAGAGAATACAAAATAATGCTACTAATTCTTTAGACACTAAATCAGCAAAATAGAGTTTGCCTGTATCTCCATGTTTAAAATATACGTCAAGAACCAGAAGCTCTGAAAAGGTAAAAGTTTGTTTGCATACAGGAAGTAAGCAGTCTTAATTCATATATTTATTAAAACAAGGTACAAAAAGCTGTTGTCATAACTTATCCTTGAAATGACTCTTGCCTGGAGGGTTTCCATAGTTACAGATGTTGTTTCTGATTCCAGAATGTTAGCACAATTGACATTTACTGCACAATGAGAACCTCTAATTGATTTTCTGCATAGAGAGGAAAAAACAACTGTTCTGAAATACATATGGTACATAATTGTAGGTTTCTGAGGGATACTATGATGGAAGCATACACTTCAGGGTAACAATTATCTGAACAAACAGTAGCACTCATAAATAATTTGATAAATTACAAAATAATCTCATCAGATGACTGTAACCTTTAAAAATATAGCCATAGCTTATACACAGCTAAACAGAAAATTTTAACTGAGAATCAGCACAGTACATATTGCAATTGCTTTGGGGTTTTCGATCTTGAATTTTGCATACTGACACACTGGCAAGCAGTTGAAAACAACTAACTTAATGTGTGCTGTACCATTGGGAACAGTGCACACATTCAGCCTTATATTAAGGATGTCCATGATGGAGTCCCCAACCATTAATGTATCTTAGTTACAGCATAGGAAAGAAAAATATCACTTGTCCTCAGATAGTCAAGACTTTGAATTTGATGGCCTGATAAGAAAAAGTAGTTGTCCCAATTTTCAGGCAGAGGTCTTATTCTCTTTACTTGTATTGTAAACTATTAGGGGGCCATTTTTTTGTTCTGTTTGTACAGTGCCTGGCACAAAGGGGTCTGTGTTCATGAATGGGGCTCCCAATCATTACTGCAATGCAAATTATTATTAACAATACATTTAAATGAACTCTAATTGCATCTGTGATTGTCTAAGTCACTCCTCTGCTTGTTTTGCCAAGTTGTGCCAAGGTTTTTCATGTTTATTATCTGGTACTTAAAAATAAGAAACAGAATCACAGTTGGGCCCTCAGGTAATATCAGGATTGTCAGGGATGCCTGTAAACTAAGTATATCAGATAGGAGATATTCACTTCTGGAAAAGAGATCTGAATCCCAGCCTGCAATCTTCTCCCTCCATGGAGCTTGCATTAACCTTCTCATTGTGGTCATGGCCGTCTGATCTTTCGTTGGTGATAGATCTGAGATCTTAACTAGCATCTCTTTGGTTTACATCCTCAAGGTTGTGGTAGACCTTAGAGAAGGATTTTTCTCTTGGCTCAGATCAGTCCTCCAGTCCTAGTAATCCTGATTGCTCACCCACTGCAGTGCTGATCAAGATAATTAACGTCTCACCTACTCATGGCATGTAGGCTTAGATGCCCCTTGATCTTAGTTACCAAGAAGAGTAGTCATCCAGGAAAGCTATTTTGTTTTACATATATGCCTGTTAAAGTACAATTATGAATTTAATGCTATTATCCATAAATGTGCACATCTCATTCTACAGTTGATTTTAGAAATGTTATTTTTGCATAGTTACCTTGTGTTTTCATGTCACCTTTTAAAGAAGAACTTGTATGTATGCAAGAAGAATGTCAGTTTTCATGGAGACAGACCAAGAAACAAATCTTTTAACCTTTTCTCTTTGCTTTATTATCTTTTGGGACTCATTTCCACACAGTGAAATAAGTGAAAGCTCTTTTTATAGATAATCCCATTTACTGAGGTCTCTTTTTACCAGGACATATTTTTTTCTCCTAATTCCTTAGTGGATTAGTTATCTTTGAACTATTTTCAAATAGATACCATGTGGGGGGGGGGGGGGAGAGGGAGAAACAGTATCTGGGAGGAAAGCCCAAGGTAAATTCAACATTAAAGTTGTATCAAATGAAGAGAGGCTAGGAATTTATAATCTGAGTGGCACCCTATCTTTAATAATTTATAACTATGACAGCAGCACAGTGGGGTGACTTGAACACCAGTCTGAACTTTCTCTTTTAAAATATTTTTGCCTTGTTTCATCCCATTATCTAAATATAAAGTTCTTTATTTGGGAGGAGAGAGAATGAGGGCATGAAATTTAGAAAAAGTAGAGACACTGTAATTTGTGAAATAAGCACTGTTTACAAGTTGCTCTGGGGCTATTTCAGTCTGTAGTAAACCCATAAGTAGGCAGTTAAACACTGGGCTTGCAGCACAGCTGTGCTGCTGCAGTGCTTCAGGGTAGACCAGTGGTGGGCAACCTGCGGCCCACACACGGCCTGTCAGGGCAATCCGCTGTTGGGACGCGAGACAATTTGTTTATATTGACCATCTGCAGGCACGGCCACCCGCAGCTCCCAGTGACTGCTGTTCGCCGTTCCCGGCCAATGGGAGCTGTGGGAAGTGGCAGCCAGCACGTCCCTGCGGCCCATGCCAGACAGTATGGCCCAGCATCTAGAGTTAATGGGACCGACTTTCAGCACCAGGCAGTTGGCCCAATGGCCAGAATGAATGGGACTGCCCTTTGGCACCAGCTGGTAGGGCCCAGTGACCAAAGGGGTGTGGGCCACCACGCAGGGGTGGGTTGCCTGCTGGGGTACAGGGGCCTGGGCCCTCCCTACTCCACCAGGTCCCAGCCCAGGGCCCTATAAGCAGTGAGTGTTCCCCTGGGCTACTTCCTTCCCTGTCTTCCTGCTCCATAGTTCACAGGTCCTCTGGTTCTCCAGGGAAATTGGCAAGTGAAGTTCCCAGCAACTCCTTCCCCTTGTGGGCTTCTGCAGACAACTGGGTATTTGCCTGGGTCCCTGTGTGCCAGACCTCTGGGGCTCTGACAGCCCCTGGGCGGGAATGTGCAACACATATTCTCTCTCCTCCCTGGTCAGAGCAGAATGAGCTGAGCTGCTCCCTTTTATACTGTGGTTTCAGTTGATGCATGCCCAGTACAGGACAGGGGGAGTGACTTCCTCAGTCCATAGTATGGGGTTATCCCCTTTCAGCCCAGTGTGAAGCAGGTATACCCCATCACAGTAACCTTAAGACAGTTGAAATTGTTCAAGAAAAACATGAAATATATTATACCACAATATGGCAGGAGGGAAACAAGAACTTTTAGTAAGATTACAAATTGACTAAAATCAAGGAGCCCATTTAATATTGGCAGAAGACAGGATTCCCACATAGAGAATTAGATGGGAAGCCTGTATCATCATATGGTCAGTGAAATAACAGTTTAGCCATCAATCTTAGTAGTCCAACTGGAGGATATTGAAAATGGAGACAGAACCAAAAATATTCCATTATAGGACCCTGAGGGGGGATGACAAAGCCAATACTCATTTTAAATAGATGTTGCTGCTTCTTGAAGGGAAAGAACTGGTAAGAGTAAGAAAAATTTTTTTTCTTTTGCTCTTATCACCCACCCATCCTTCACCAATTAAGCTGCAAATATGAATGAAATGCTAAGCTAGTGACCATTAGAGTCCATAATGCTAGACAAAGGAAAAAGCATGCTAGCTTTTGCAGAAAGCCAAGAAATATGTTGAAGTGACTCTCTCAAAACTTGGAATAACAAATCTGAGGTTACAGACTACAGAACTTTAAATTGGTCCCCAGTACTGAGCAACAATATAATTTAATCAGGAGCAGTGATTATTAGACTTTTAATCACCAGATTGGATACCTCAATATCTTAGCAGTTTGCTCTAGAGGAGGACTTTGTCCCATGATTTTATTTTACATATTAAGGCTGAACCTAAATGTAAATGAAGATTTAATGGCATAGTGTAAACTAGAGGTGACCAGTGTTAAGCTTTATGGTTTTTACTGTTCTTTCTTTATCAACTGCCTGGTGAATGTACAAATATATACTGTTAAATGCGTAGAGTATATTCTTGAGGCTTTCGATCCTAACACTTTTGTTTCATGTGCCTCCTAAATGAGGAAGGAAAAATTTAAAAATTTATTTTAAAATAGCAATAGTATTTATCTGATAGATTTTTTTTAAAAATGTATTTACATGTTATGCTGGAACAGAATCACCCCAATACAGAAAAACAAGAATAAGTATATGACAATGCACTATTATTTTAAAAAAGGAAATAGGCATCAATGATTACATTAAAAGTTAGAATGTTTGGGGGATTGGTGATTAAAGATTTTAATAGGATTGATTAATAATAGATTCGGATTGCGCTAAGTCTGAAAAAATTAATCCATTTTTGTCCATTAGGTTTGAAGTAATTAGAAGGGGAAGAACATTCTAATATATATATTTTTAGTGTACTGTTTTCTGTGTGCTGCAGCCTAATCCTATATGATGACTAGTCCTTCTGAGCACACACACGTGCACACACATGCACACACTCCCTCTCTCTCTCTCGTTCACCCGAACCTCTCTTGGGGGAGGAGAAGAAAGAGAGGTATTTACATGTTTCCCATAACAGTAGTATGTGAGTGCCTCCACATAAATTTATTCTCACAACACCTCTGGGAGATAGGAAAATATTATCTCTAGTTTACAGATGGAGAAGTGAAACAGAGAGAGAGTCTGATCCAAAGCCACAGAAGTGAATGGAAAGTAGAGTTGCCAATCTTCCAGGATTGCCCTGGAGTCTCCAGGAATTAAAGATTAATCTTTAATTAAAGATTATGTCATGTGATGAAACCTCTAGGAATACGTCCAAACAAAATTGGCAACCCTAATGGAAAGACTCCTGATGAGTTCAATGGATTTTGCATCGGGCCATAAGTGACTTCCCCAGGGTGACACAGGAAGTCTGTGGCGGAGCTGAACATTGAAAACAATCCTCTGGAGTCTCAGCCCAGTGCCTTAACCACAATACCCTCCTTTGTCTCACTAACAGGGACTGTACATATCAATTTCATGTAGCCATTTTGATTTTTTTTTTATTTAACAGGAGCAATTAGACTGTACTGTAAACTATTTGATATATTTCAATTATTTAAAATGGATATTTTTAGGATTTATGTTAGTGCAAGAGTGAATATGAAACCAGCAAACATTTTTTGTTCTTTAATAAATCATAAATTCCCTCACAAACTTAAACCTTTCATTCCAAGTTTCAGGCTGGACTCTGGAGCAAACTGAAATAGGTAAGCTATAAAACCTGTATATAAGGGTTCTTAATGCTAATAGTCTATAGAACAGAGAAAATGAAATCATGTTTCTTTTTTGGTAGTACAACACACTTAGGAGTTAATTCTCTCCCAGTTGTAGATACCCTTTCAGGCAACATGTATCCAAAACCAAAATAAATCACGTCACTGCAGTGCTATTGGTTTTGTCTGGCAAGTGTTTGGATGCTGCAATGATTTCCTAAATAGGTAGGATGCACACTTGTCTGGCTAGTGGGTCTTGCCCGCATACTCGGAGTCTAACTGATCACCATATTTGGGATCGGGAAAGAATTTCCCCCCGGGTCAGATTGGCAGAGACCTGTGGGAGAGCGGGGTGTTCGCCTTCTTCTACAGCATGGGGAACGGGTCACTTGCAGGTTTAAAGTAGTGTAAATGGTGGGTTCTCTGTAACTTGAAGTCTTTAAATCATGATTTGGGGACTTCAGGTACTCAGCCAGAGATTAGGGATCTATTACAGGAGTGGGTGGGTGAGGTTTAGTGGCCTGCAATGTGCAGGTAACATCACCTCTGATCAAAGAATGGTGCTATATCTGAGTAACATTCTGGAGACTCATGCTTCAGGCACTATAGTATAGTATAGACCATGATGTGATCTATATATGGGTCTTACTCCTTGTCCTTGCTTTCTGTCGGAAGCATCTTGAAGTTGTTAACTGATTCTGTTTCAGATTTGGAGCTGCCCTGTGATCATTTATGAATGCTGCATGTTGGCCAGCCAGGTTATCAGGATGTTTACTGTATGACTATTTTGGTTTAACTCAGTAGGGGCCTCTCTGGGAAAATAGGCAGGAAAGAAAAGAATGGCTTAAGACAGCCATGTCTCAGCAAACATTTTTAGAGGTGTAAGACTCATTACTGTGTTAACTGCTTCCGATTGGCTATAAATTGTGCATTCAGCTAATCTGTGCTAAAATCCCAAGTACAATAAGGTCCTGTGGAAAAAATAGTATGTGATCATGTACGTAAGGACTGTACCATAATTAAGGCTCTGTGTCTGTCATGGAGGTTGCGGAAGTCACAGATTCCGTGACTTTCTGCGACCTCTGTGACTTCTGCAGGGGCCAGTGTGGCTGACCCCAGGGCTGCCCAAGCAGCTGGCTCTGGGGCCAGCTGCTCAGGTGTCCCCGGGACAGCCAGACCAGTTGCTGCTGGGACGGCCCCAGGGACAGCCACACCAACTGCAGCTCCGGCGGCCCTGGCAGTGGTCCTGGGGCAGCTGGAGCAACCGCAGTCTGCGGCCCTGGACAGCGGTCCCTAGCCGTAGCAGCAGCGGTCTATGGCCCCCTGGTGCCGCTGGCCGTGGGTGCCCCCCTAGCAGCACCCCTCCAGCAGCAGACCCCCAGTGTGGCCCCCCCCCAAGATTTTTGCAATCACATCTGTTGATCCTGTGTGGCAGATCTGCAAATGTGCTTCATTCTCTAGTATGCACAAGAGCTCATGGGATCAGCCCTTTGGGATGTGTGCAGTAATCATCTGTTGCTGTGAATGTATTTTGTGGAGATATGGGTATTTTGATACAAAACTTGTGAATGTGACTCAGGGTCAAATCATAGCACAGTTTCCCTGCTCTTTTTCTGCAACAAGGCCTTGGTGAATCTGCCAGAATACACTGTAACCTACAGCTCCATTTCACTATTAGGGGATGTGATGAGGGGTGGGAAGGAATAAGTAAACCTAACATTCCTTTAGAGCACACCTGTATCCAAGATCAAGAGAGCAAATGATTTATGAATTAAAAGAGCTGATGCAGGGACATTTTTGTTTTGCTTGCACAGCAACTAGGACAATTGGATCCTGGACTACGACTAGGTTTCCTAGGCACTACCATAATGCAAAATAATAATAAGGGGGGACATTTGCATGTGCATCCAAAGGAAAAATTTGGCGCTGGGTGGTGTGGGTGTGTACGAAACTACATAGAATATAGTAAAGGGAAGATGTAGGAGAGGGTCAGTAAATAGCTTTACCTTCTATAAAAGCAGTATCTGAAAAAGAAGGGAGTAAAGTGGCCAAAGAAAATAATCTAAGTACTAAAGAAGATGTAGCATTAGCAGTAAGAAGGATGACAAGAAAGAAAACACCTGAGGGAGTCTACATAGAAGCTGATATAATAAAAGATGGAGGAAATCCCTTACTTGACGCAATTGCAAAACTTTTCATATTCTACATCAAAGAGAAAAAACTCTACAGTACTGGGAGAATGCTATTATCAAGAAAATTTAGTAAATGCAGACTACTCAGCATGTTGCCATCAGCCTATAAAATTTTCACAAAAGCACTGACTCACTGCACTGCTGGATTGGAACCATCAAAGAGTGCTGGTACTTTCAGCCTGGAGGTTTTTCAGTTAACCACATGCATTCACACGATAAATAAACTGCAAGAGAATGGTGAATTCATTCCACATTAGATGTTGAAAATCCATCTGGGTTGTGTGTGGGTTGAAAGACTTCACAGTGAACAGAACAATTTGAAATGTAGGGTCTGTTCTGTGTTCCTATTAAACTATATTTTTTTGTTTAACGTAGATCAACAACACATAATATTTTCTCCATGTATTAACAATGCAAAAATGCAGGGCCCCTCTTAAGTTTGGTTCCAGTGCTTTCAGTAATAACACATGCTGAATGATACGTTCTAAAACTTAGCATAAGATGCTTCAAATCTTTACAAACAAATTATATTTGCTTTCATGTTTTTCATATCTCAGTTGGCTGGGCTGCAGGCTCTTTGAGCCTCATTATCCCAGGGAAGGGGGAGGGCCTGGGAGAACCAACCAACTCTGGCAAAGGGTGAGGAAGGGCGGGGCCGCACCACACCATGTCCCCTGGCGGGACAGTAAAGAAGTTGGGGGGAGTAAAAACTCTGGGGGTGCTGGTGTCTAAGGGCTCTGTGGGCAGGAGAGGGCTGATGTCTGGGGGGCTGCCCCACAGCTGGGCTCTGTGGGGAGGGGAGGCTGGTGCCTGGGGGGAGCTCCACGGCTCTCTGGCATGAGGCGTATTGGGGGAATCTTTTTTGCTGTTGTCTGTATTGTTGACATACTTGTTGATGGGTATTTTGAAGTAAATTACCAAAATAATAGAAACTGGAGTGATTATATTGGGTTGTTTTGACAAATAAAATTTGCAAAATTTTAAAATAGTGTGTGCAGAATTTTCAATTTTTTGGTGCAGAATCCCCCCTGGGAGTAATTTTTCATGATAGTAGAATAAAGTGTGTCTTCTCCTCAGGGTACACAAGCCTGTTATTTAGTTAGGATCTGATCCAACTCCCTTTGAATTGAATTGGAGTTTTTGCCTAACTTAATTTGGAACTAGATCTAGCCCTCAGCTGTAGCAGCTTGTGAAGTGATGTTGTCCCTGTATTAAGAGCATGACATGAGGGTTCTGATAAAAGAATTATCTTCATTTCCTGGCCCCAGTCACAAGACATGCATCCAGGCTACAAAAGGCTATACTCCATCTTGTGACAGGATCCACTGACTCCAAGTCCCTTAGAGTTATTGTCTCCCAGTACAATCCTAGGCACGAAACTCTCTTTCCCTCAATAGCTAGGATATAGCTGTCCAGACGCATTCAGTGGGTGAAATCTTGGCCCCATGGAAGTCACTGACAAAACTCCCTTTGACTTCAATAGGACTGAGATTTTGCCCAATAGATCCAGAGAATTTATGGTAGCTATGCCTTTAATTTATTACTACTTTTCAGTTCTCAGGGCCAGGCTACACCTTTGGGCACAACCGGGGCCGACGAGGGGGGGGAAGCCGGTGCAAATTACCGGGGCCTGGTGGTCCAGAAGGGGGCCCGGGGCCCGGCTTCCCTCTCCCCCCCCCCGGCCCCCCCCGTCAGCCCTGTTTAGCTGGTCCGCCCTTGCTGGAGGGGGCCCGAAAAAATTGCAGGTCCAGCTTCCCCGGCTTCTCTCCCCTCTCGTCGGCCCTCTTTAGCCGGTCCGCCCTTGCTGCGGGGCCTGAAAAAATTTTTTCACTGGGGCCCGAACCCGCTCTCACGGTCCCTGGGCACAACACATCCAAAAATTACTTTTCCCAGCCATGGTCTTTCTCCTATACCCATAACTCCATGTCTTGTCAGCCTCTATCTTACCTTTATTATGCCTCTTTTCTCTGAGGGCAACCTGGCAACCCTTTCTTTAAAACAGTGGTTCTCAACTAGGGGTACATGTACTCTTGGGGACATACAGAGGCCTTCTAAGGGGCACATCAACTCATCTAGGTATTTGCCTAGTTTTACAATAGGCTACATAAAAAGCACTAGTGGAATCAATACAAACTAAAATTTCATACAATGACATGTTTATTCTTTTCTATATGCTATACACTGAAATGTAAGTATAATATTTATATTCCAATTGATTTATTTTATAATTATATGGTATAAATGAGAAAGTAAGCAATTTTTCAGTAATAGTGTGCCTGTGACACTTTTGTATTTTTATGTCGGATTTTGTAAGCAAGTAGTTTTTAAGTGAGGTGAAACTTGGGGTATGCGAGACAAATCAGACTCCTGAACGGGGTACAGTAGTCTGGAAAGATTGAGAGCCATTGCTTTAAAGGGACAATAAGCTATATTATCATTCAGTGGCACTAGTATCCTCTAGAACTGTGCATCTCTCTCTCTCTTTCTCTCTCTCTCTCTCTCTCTCTCTCTGCTTTGCAAGGAGTAATGATAATGTACACGTCTCTAAAACATTATCTGTGGCTGTACAAAGCACTTTATAGATACTAAATAAAACCTCATTCCCCTGTGAGGTCGTTAAATATTGTCAAGAATCAGGGGGTAGCCGTGTTAGTCTGTATCCACAAAAGCAACAAGGAGTCTGGTGGCACCTTAAAGACTAACAGATTTATTTGGGCATAAGCTTTCGTGGGTAAAAAACCCTCTTTATGGTGCCATCGGACTCCTCGTTGGTTTTGTAATTAAATATTGTAACTCCTTATGAACAAAATGAGGCATATACAGTGGTTAAGTGACTTGACCAAGGTCACGTAGCAAGTTAGTGAGAGAGCCTGAACTCATTGGTGATAGTCTTGGCTATCAGTCTTCTCATCTAACCAGCAACAATGTTAAAGTTAATAACTTTAAAACAAAGTTAATAAGTTTTTCATATAAATTTCTATAATTCACTCTAACTTTTGAGCTTTCATTTTTTCTTTTCTAAAGTGCTATGCAATACCAGACAGTGAGCACTATTATGTAAATTATGTAGAGAGGGCCATACAAGCAAATAACTTCCCCACAAAACCAAAACTCCACAATTATTCTAAAGAGCACCCACAAATAGCAATAAGACACCTTCCTCCACCGCCCAAGAACAATTAGTCAGAGAGGGTTTAAATGACCAAAAAGCAGACAGTAAAATTCAATAGCAGCAATCAGAATCTCTTACAAGACGAGAGCTGACACTGAAAATACTGCATATAAGAGGTAGAAACCAGGAAACCTTTTTCCTGCAAGAAAATGACAAGCAATTTTTGTGAGCAATGATGATAATGCATTTATAATGACAGACACTATTAAATTAAGTATTAGAGGGAATCCCCCCTCCCACCACCATAGGCACAGGAAGTAGGGGTGCGGGGGGGCATGCTGCAGCACCCTCAGGTTTTATGCGTGGCCCCGTGCCCTGCTGCCCAGCTGCTGGCCCCGCACATAAAACCTGCGGGGTGCTGCCTGCGCCTATGCCATGTTCCCCAGCCCCTCACCTCACCTGGGGCTTGGATCCCGGCCGTGCTGGCTCCAGCCCCGCTCCCAGGCCTCCGCTCCTGGGGCCCACCAGTCCTGCACCCAGGCTCTGCTCCTGGGGCCGCGGCCGCTGGCCCCGTGCCTGGGGCCCCACATCAGGCCCCGCACCCAGCCCAGGCTCTGCTCTTGGCCCCACACATGAGGTCCCAGCTGCTGACTCCTGCCCGGGGCTTCACTCCTGGCCCCACGCCCGCCCCTAGCTGTGGCCTCGGCCCCCTTACTCCTGCCTGGCTCCCCCTCCCAGAGACACAGCCTTGCTCCCAGCCTCATTGGGGGGGGCTGACAGGGTGAGGGGGCTGTCTTTCAGCACTCCCACTTCTAAAAATTTTCCAGCACCACTGCCCACCTCCATCCCACTTCTGGTTTACTGTGGAAGACACCAAGCTGGGGGAAGGAGGGGTGTTGCAAGGACTTTGGATGACAGGAGTAGATTTCAGAATGACCTTGACAAATTGGAGAATGGGTCTGAGATCAACAAGATGAAATTTGATAAAGACAAGTGCAAAGTATAACACTTAGGAAGAAAAAAATTAAATGCTCGACTACAAAATGGGGAATAACTGATTGGTAGTCATTCTGCTAAAAAGGATCTGGGGCTATATTCAGCCATGGGAGGTAATTGTCCTGCTCTGCTCAGCAGAACTGTCTCCAGTTCTGGATGCCACACTTTAAGAAAGATATGGACAAATTGGAGAGAGTCCAGAGGATAGCAACAAACAATGCTAAAAAGTTTAGAAAACCTGATCTATGAGGAAAGGTTAAAAAAAAACAATCCGTGCATAAAGCGACAAAGAGTCCTGTGGCACCTTATAGACTAACAGACGTATTGGAGCATAAGCTTTCATGGGTGAATACCCACTTCGTCAGATGCATGACTTTGCATAGTTAGTCTTGAGGAAAGAAGATTGAGGGGAGACCTGATAAGTTTTCAAATGTATTAAGGGCTGTTATAACAAGGATGGTAACTGATTGTTCTCTGTGCTCACTGAAGGTAAGACAAGAAGTAATGGGCTTAATCTGCAGCAGGAGATATTTTGGTTAGATATTAGGAAAAACTTTTAAGGAGAATTAAGCACTAAAATAGGCTTCCCAGGGAGATTGTGCAATTCCCATCAATGGAGGATTTTAAGTACAGGCTAGACAAACACCTGCTACGGATGGTCTAGGTAGAATTGGTCTTGCCTTATTGAAGGGGGCTGAATTAGATGACCTTTTAAGGTTCCTTACAGCTGTACATCTTTATGACATTATGATTCCATTTCAGAACACTCTTCTTCAGAGCTGGAGCTACAGAGTTTTACTTTAGTAACAAGGAGATGATTGGAGTCTTTCCAAAACGCACTTTGCTGTAGGGTAGCCACTGCTACATCTCCAGAATACTGGTACTTCTGGAATTGGCATGGGGCCACTCCCAGCTGCATGACCCCATCCTTGCACGGTAAGTGTGTGTTCACTTTGGTAGGGGCGGAGCACCACTCTCTTCAAAATGGTGTCCCCCATCCTTGAAATTGGACAAAATCACTTCCAGTTTTGCATCAGTACCAAAAAACAAAACTATAGAAAGAGAACTGTCCAGTTTAAAACTGGATAAATGGCCTGTATACTTCTCTGACTGATTCATACAACAGATGTTTAACTGCAGTTTATTTAAATTTCCTGATTATGGGAGAATTAATTTGTTGTTTCACAGGCTGAGCCAAAAAATATTTTGGCAGCAGGTAAGTAAAATTGAAAACCAGAACAAACATTTTTTTCAGTCTTAGATTAAATCAGTCTTCTAATACAGAAATGTGCTTAAAATCATATTAATTCTTCAAGTATAACCAGGGAACCACTCCCACATTTGTAAACTGTATTCTTTTGCATGCAATTTGCCTTTTGTTGTTGTGTTTTTCTATTTCTCCAGCACTGAGCTTATGAATTTGGTTGAACCAAATGCCAAGAAGCCTGAAATGCATTCCACTTGATATTCATTACAAGTCTGTATCTTCGAATAGCAGGCACATAAACATAACGTCCACCTTTCTTCCTCTGCATTTGAAAAATTGAAGGACAAAAACTCTGCAACTGATCAGATAAACACATGGTTTTAATCTGCAAACAAAGGAACATTTTAAAAAAATCAGCATGGTTCAGAAATAAGTGAGAGCAACCAGTTGAAAGAAAAGTTTTGAATGTTCTGACTGAGGACCATTTTTCCAAATTCATTTAATCCCTACACTAAATTTCACACTGATTTGCGGTGTGGATGTGGGTGTGGTGCCTAGCACAGTGCGACCCTGATCAAAATAGGGGGTTTTGAGTGGTAACACAATACAAATAATAATCATGATTTGTCTTACATTATATGAAGAAATGGAAGGACACTTTACTCCCCTGCATGGGCTACCCATGTTGCCCAACTGTCACCTCCCTTCCCATGCAGGGGATGAGGGGAGGGCAGGCAGAGGTGAGAAGTGGAAGGAATCTTGACTGCACTTCCCCACCCTATACACATACCCTGTGTCAGCCAGCACAACTAATCCTTCCTGGACTGGGAAGTAACCTACATAAACCGCTGGCACAGCTTTCTTCCCCTGGAGCAAGGAAGAAGCAGGGACTAGATCAAGGGTCGGCAACCTTTCAGAAGTGGTGTGCCGAGTCTTCATTTATTCCCTCTAATTTAAGAGTAATGCCAGTAATACATTTTAACATTTTTAGGTCTCTTTCTATAAGTTTATAATATATATCTAAACTATTGTTGTGTGTAAAGTAAATAAGGTTTTTAAAATGTTTAAGAAGCTTCATTTAAAATTAAATTAAAATGCAGAGCCCCCTGGACCGGTGGCCAGGGCCCGGGCAGTGTGAGTGCCACTGAAAATCAGCTTGCATGCCGCCTTTGGCACGCATGCCATAGGTTGCCTACCCCTGGACTAGATTGTAATCTGCTCCCTGTCCTGTTCCCTGGGCAGCACAGCTCTGATAGATTATAAAGACAAAGGCCCAGATCCTCAAAAATATTTAAGCTCCTAACTACCTTTGATTTCATTCGATTGATTGAAATCCATACAAGTTAGGAGCATAACCACTTTTGAGGATTTGGGCAAGAATATTTGTTGTGACCACTCCTACTGGCAAAAATTGCATAACCCAAAATGGATCATATGAGAAAAATTAGGATTAGTGTGCTGTAAAGTGGGCGAAGCACAACATGGTGAAAAACATTCTCTACCCAAATGTTGCAAACCAATGGCAGAGCTTATCATACATGTGTTCTTAGTAGGGCTGTCGATTACTTGCAGTTTACTCACGCGATTCACTCAAAAAATTAATCGTGATTAAAAAAATTAATTGCGACTAATTGCAGTTTTAATCGCACTATTAAACAATAGACTACCAACTGAAATGTACTACATATTTTTGGATGTTTTCTACATTTTCAAATATATTACATTTATTAATTTTCAATTACAATACAGAATACAAAGTGTAAAGTGCTCACTTTATATTTTTTATTACAAATATTTTCAGTGTAAAAATGATAAACAAAAGATAGTCTTTTTCAATTCACCTCATATAAGTACTGTAGTAGTGCAATCTCTTTATTGTGAAAGTGCAATTTAAAATTATAGATTTTTTTTTTGTTACATAACTGCAATCCAAAACAAAACAATTTAAAACTTTAGAGCCTACAAGTCCACTCAGTCCTATGTCTTATTCAGCCAACCTCTAAGACAAACAAGTTTGTTTACATTTACAGGAGATAATGCTGCCTGCTTCTTATTTACAATTTCACCTGAAAGTGAGAACAGGCATTCACCTGGCACTTCTGTAGCCGGCATTGCAAGGTATTTATGTGCCAGATATGCTAAACATTCAAATGCTCCTTTATGCTTTGGCCCATTCCAGAGGACATGCTTCCATGTTGATGATGATCATTGAAAAAATAATGTGTTAATTACATTTGTGACTGAACTCTGTGGGGGAGAATTGTATGTCTCCTGCTCTATTTTACACGCATTCTGCCATATATTTCATGTTATAGCAGTCTCAGATGATGACCCAGCACATGTTGTTCGCTTTAAGAATACCTTCACCGCAGATTTGACAAAATGCAAAGAAGGTACCAATATCAGATTTCTAAAGATAGCTGCAGCATTCGACCCAAGGTTTAAGAATCTCAAGTGCCTTCCAAAATCTAAGAGGGACGAGGTGTGGTGCACTCTTTCAGAAGTCTTAAAAGAGCAACACTCCAATGTGGAAACTACAGAACCTGAACGACCAAAAAAAAAAAATCAACCTTCTGCTGGTGGCATCTGACTCAGATGATGAAAATGAAAATGCATCGGTCTGCACTATTTTGGATTGTTATCAAGCAAAACCCATCATCAGCATGGACACATGTAAGTGTAACCAAACTTGTTTGTGTGAGCAATTGGCTGAACAAGAAGTAGGATTGAGTGGACTCATAGGCTCTAAAGTTTTCCATTGTTTTATTTTTTAAAGCAGTTATTTTTTGTACATAATTCTACATTTGTAAGTTCAACTTTCATGATAAAGAGATTGCACTACAATACTTGTATTAGGTGAGTTGAAAAATAGTATTTGTTTTTTACAATGCAAATATTTGTAATCAAAAATAAATATAAAGTGAGCTTTGTATTCTGTGTTGTAATTGAAATCAATATATTTGAAAATGTAGAAAACATCCAAAAATATATAAATAAA
This sequence comes from Malaclemys terrapin pileata, assembly GCF_027887155.1. Classification (NCBI taxonomy): domain Eukaryota; kingdom Metazoa; phylum Chordata; order Testudines; family Emydidae; genus Malaclemys; species Malaclemys terrapin. The sequence goes on along the minus strand of NC_071511.1, from coordinate 100,310,793 downwards.
TGGTATTCTATTATTAACAGCACGATTAATCACGATTAATTTTTTTAATCACTTGACTGCCCTAGTTCTTAGAGTTTAGGTGATGAGACTAGGGAGAGCCAAGCATAGCACAGGGTTGCAGCATTAAATCTTCACACAGCTGTGCCAGTGATCTCCAACACCCCTCATATCCCACAACAATGATTTTTTCAGAGAAGAAACTGCTGATTGTGGAAAAATCTGATAGTTAAATATCCATCTGTATCCAAACTGAGTATCCCATTTGGGATTCCATTTGTGTCCCAAGACATTTGAACAAGTGGCTTCAGAAGTGAAAGACTAATAAATTAAAATCTCCCCTGGCCCCCACCTCGACCCCTTAGCCAATCAAGATACTGTTTAAAATTAGCAAGGAATGTGGCGTGGATCAGCTTTGCCTTGTATTTAGGAAATGCGAATACAATGCCATGTAAAGTGTGCTGCACAACAGAGAACTAATTCAAGTACTTCTAAAAATGGAAATAAATGACTCTCTAGGCAGATTAAGTATTTCTTTTCACTCTCCACAGTAACCAAAATGGGATACTTCTGGCAGAGATGGGGCAGGTATTGCAATTCAAATAGAAACATCTTTTCTCTCCCAAAGTAAAATATGTTCAAGATTTAAAGTTTTAACCCCAACTAAAATACTGGGCAAGGAAAGGGAGGGGATGGTTAAGCATCCCAATCCCTTGTGGATTTAAGAATTTATCCCCGTTTTCTGTGGCTGAATATTAATGGGAAAGTGTGTGTGTAAATAAATTATAAAAAAAACCCAGCAAAGGGTATTGGTGCATTATTGGCTAGTGAAAAGGATTGTTGGTGACAGTCAAGGACTGATTGTTCCTTTCCCTGGTGGAGTGATTAGCAAACTTGGTATATCCCAAATAGGGATGTGAAAGGGGAGGTGCCCTAACTGTGGCACCTTTATGGGTACATGGCAGGAATTGGAAGTTGTAACATTTTGGGAAGATGTTGGACTGAGGGTCTGGAATACAAAACTTATTAGAAAATAACACTTCATATGCTATTTAATAGTATCAGAGCATGACACTGAAATTCTTTAGGAGAGAAAAGAATACAAATATTTTATGCCTTTGCTCAAACTACTAAGCTATAGGAAATGATGCTGCCAATACACGTTGCTCCCCAGCCACTTGGGCTCTTTGATCATTTTAGAACAGGTGTTTTCTAACTGGAATGTGATTTAAAGCATAAATATAAAATCAAGGGCCCAGCTCACACCCACAGAGGAATAGTCCAGGTATGGGAAATCATGTGCTGGAGGTGTCTCCTGGCTTCAGATATCCTTAGAACCACTTGAAAGGGAGGGAGGGAGGGAAGAGCATAAGTGATCAAACCCTCTCTGCAGTGACTTACACCCCTGTCATAAACATACAGCTAAGGGTAACATAAAATGCCTTCTTTACCTGTAAGGGGTTAAGAAGCTCAAATAACCTGGTTGGGACCTGACCAAAAGGACCAATAAGGAAAGGAGATACTTTCAAATCTGGGGGAGGGGGGGTAGTTTTGTTTGTGCTCTCTTTGTGTTCCCTCTTGAGACAAAGAGAGAGACCAAGCAGGTAATCCGGCTCCTACTAAAATGATACATCTCAAATTCCAGAAATTGTAAGTAATATCAAGGAAATGCGTTAGATTATCTTTTGTTTTAGTGTGTGAGTTTTCCCTATGCTAAGAGGGAGATTTATTCTTATTTTGTAAAGAGGATGAAGGAGCTTGAGGGGATATTTTTGAGGGGATAGGGCTCCAAGTGGGTCCTCCCTGAATATTTGTTTAAATCACTTGGTGGTGGCAGCAATACTGTCCAAGGACAAGGAAAGGAATTTGTGCCTTGGGGAAGTTTTTAACCTAAGCTGGTGGAATATAAGATTAGGGGGTCTTTCATGCAGGTCCTCACATCTGTACCCCAGAGTTCAGAGTGGGGAGGGAACCCTGACAACCCCCTTAATCAGAATGTTTTGGTGAGGGGGACAATCCAGATAGAGACAGGGCCCAGACAGACCTACTCAACACAACCCCCTTTAGCGTAATTTTCTACCTAGGCTTTAAAAGTATGTACAGTGACAGGGAAGGGGGAGCAAGAAGCATCTCCCACCTTGCACAGCCTGCACAAGGGCCAACCAAGGCAGGAATTTCTCAAAGTCCTTCGAAAGAGGTGTGCCAGGAGGAAGTGGGGCTATGAAGTAGAGCAGGGGATAGTCCTGGTCAGCTGCACTGGGAGAATGAGCTGCACTCTATAAAGAGTATGTAACTAGGAGCTCCAGGAGGCATTCCCTCTGTTCTTTTCTAGGGGCTGTGCCTTCAAGGCATAATAGTGCCCTTCATGAGCATTTCTGGGTGGGCCTTTGCGCCCAGTAGAGCTCAGGAAGGAATATTAAGCAGCCAAAAGCTATATTAATGTTCCTCAAGAGCCCGCTCAGTGTTGAGGAGTCTCTTAAAGAAGAGGTTCCTGGGTTCAGCTGCATCTGGGGAACTCAGTGAGATGATATACAGGAGTGGTCAGATCCCCAATATTCCATACTTCACCACTGATTATCCCAATGTAGGGCAGCTGTGTGACAACAAAAATTGTATATCCCCTGGTATGAAAACAATACAAAAGTGCACAATACAGAAAAGCCAGTAAAATGATTGTGTGACAGCTTGGGCTGGGCATAGGGCACCAGACTGGGATTTGAGGCCTAGGTTATGTTTCCAGCTCAACAGCAGAGTGAGTCACTTCACTTGCCCCGTTCCCTCCTCCTCTTTCTCTATCTTGTCAATTTAAACTGTCAGGTCCTCAGGACAGAGACTCTCCCTTATTCTGTCTATACAGTACCAACCACAATGGGGCCCTACTCTCAGTTGGGCCCTGTTGGCACTACTGTAATATAAACAAGAATTTATCTAAAATACTAAGAAACAAATATTTATGTACTGGGTTGGTGAGGTGTTTAAACCCCACACTGGCAGAGAAACGGTTATTGGGAGTCTCAGAGCCTAATGAACCCATCTGTTAGCACCTGGAGGGGCAACTCAGTTATCAGGTCTACCTGGAAAGGATTCAGGTTTTCCTTAGAAAGGCTGGGAGAGCTCAGTTAAAGGAAGACCTAGGAGAGAGGCAGTTGAGAGTTTTCTGTTTGCAGGGAAAAGCACTCTAGAGGGGCCTGCAGGTAAGTGCCAGGAAGAGACAGGACAGCGGGGATGAAGGGGACTGTGGGTAGAGAGCGACTCGAGGGACGATTCCCTGGAGGTCAGCAGCTTGGGAGGAGCTGGGCCTCTGGGAAGAGAGTACTGGAAGGTAGCGCACTGAGCAGCACAGGAAAATGTCTCTGCAGAGCCTTGGGGTAGAGGGGTGAAGTGTCAGCCTAGGACTGAGCCCAGGAAGAGGGAACAGTTTCTATTCCTTTGTTTGTGAGTTTAGACATTCTTGCACCAGATGGGGTGAGACTCTCAGCGTGACCTGGATGGAGGGCTAAATCACTGGACAGCCTGCTGAAGTGCTGAGGAGAAGCATGAGACAGAAAAGCTGCAATGATGGGCTTTGCCAGGAGGGGATTGCTCTGGAATGGTGAATCTGTCAAATGTACTCATACACTTTTTTTTTTTTTGGCTACAGTCCACATTTCTTCCACTCAGAAGTTATAAACAGTGACACTCGTGATAACCCTTGTCCCTTAGTATGAATGGTGGTGAACGATTTTTACAAAACCAGAGGGCTCTCTTTTAACTGTTACCCATCTATTTTAAGAATGTAGTATTATTGTTACTGTATTATTTTAGGTTTGGTTTCTGTCAGAGTCAGTTTGTTTAACTGATACAGCAATTTATTTACGGGAAGAGGAAGAATGAAAGCAGTAGTTAAAAGGATACAGCAAAAAAAGCAAACATTAATCTTGTCCCTAGCAAGAATGTGGCCAGCATCTGAGCTTTGGCATTTCTTCAGCTTTTCTCTAAGGTCATTAGGCTATAGCCAAAATAGCCCCTTAGTCTGTACCACCCCAGCTACAGAACTTTTCTTTGAAGTCTCTCTGACACTCTGGCACTCCAATATTCACCACTGCATGCAATTAGGATATGTTTTGTACAAAGTATGCCTTGTGAGGTATCATTCTAAAAGTCTTAATCTGCTAAATTATATCTTGTTGGATTACATGTGCTATCCTCCTATGTGAAGTTATGAAGTTTGGCTATGTATGTGTTACTCAAACATGTTGTGAGGTTGAAAACACCCACAAGCAGCCTTTCAGGTACAACAGAAAAAAGGCCAAACAATGTTAATAGCTTATTGAGGATATGCACACAAGCACAAGGATCATCCCAGGAACTATGTACAATAGAAACCTCTCGGAGATAGCACTACACAATGGGAACTGTTTGACCCAGGTCATAGCAAAGGAGCTTTCCAGCAAGTGGGAAGAAGATATAAAAGGGGGGAAATGACATCATGATGGTACCTCTCCCTACAACAAGACACCTGAGAAATAAAGACTGAACCAGGGGGAAGTGATGGTCCCAGGCTAAGGGATTGCTAGACAGTGTATGAAAACCTGGTAAAACCCCAATCTGCAAAGCCAGGGCAGTTTATACCTTAAGAATCTGCCAGTCTGTTTATCACAGGGTGAGAATTTGCTAATTCATATCCTACCTATCTAATATGTTAAGCTCAGTTTGCAGTTTTATTTACTAGGTAATCTGCTTTGATCCATTTGCTATCACTTATAATCACCTAAAATCTATCCTTTTGTAGTTAATAAACTTATTGTGTGTTTTAATCCAAACCAGTGTGCGTCTGACTAAGGGCTAGTCTACACTGGCAATGATCATGTGTTGCCGTGGCTGCACTTCAACGTACCTTGTGTGGTCGCAGCGCAGCACTGGGAGAGAGCTCTCCTAGCGCTCTAAAAAACCCACCTCCATGAGGGGCATAGCTCAATTACCAGCTTTACTAATATACCTTAATGTAAAGACTTGCAACCCATGTCTGCAAGGGTTCATAATGTTTTCCATGCTAGGAACCTTACTTTGTAAATGAGACTGCCATTCACCATTGCAGTTATTTATTGTAGTCTCATATTAATACGTCCAAACAACCAACTGTTTCAGAATACTGGAACTAAAACTTGGATAGAGAATGTAGCCAGTGGGCAACCCAGCGTGGATGTGTACTGAGATTTTAAAACTGCGCAATGACTTTTCAAGAAGAAGTGCACTGAATGTTAGACAACCCCCTGAAGCTTTTGATACCATTATCTAGAACAAGAATTTAGTTCTCTTAGGGTACCTCTATACTTACCTCCGGGTCCGGCGGTAAGCAATCGATCTTCTGGGTTCGATTTATCGTGTCTTGTCTAGACGCAATAAATCGATCCCGGAAGTGCTCACCATCGACACCGGTACTCCTGCTCCGTGAGAGGAGTACGCGGAGTTGACGGGGGAGCCTGCCTGCCGTGTCTGGACCCGCGGTAAGTTCGAACTAAGGTACTTCGACTTCAGCTACGTTATTCACGTAGCTGAAGTTGCGTATCTTAGTTCGAAGTGGGGGGTTAGTGTGGACCAGGCCTAAGTATGATGATTATCTAAAAAAAATTAGGCCTGAGAGAGAAAACACCGACCATCTCCCATTATCACTTCTGTAACTTTTCCATACATATATGTATGTCTTTGACCAGGTACATTCTCTGAAACTCTTTCTAGGATTCAGATGCCACTATTTTCAATGTAATATAGGGGAAGGCTGACAATCTGTATAACCCTTAGCTGTGAGACTTAACCAACAAATTGCTCTTGACTTTTGACAACTAAGGATCTGATCATGAACTCTTACTGATGTAAGTAAGAATTACCAATGCAAGTAATCCTAGTGAAATCAAAAGGACTACTTATGTGAGTGGGCAATAATTGGGGAGGATATTGTAATAATAATAATAATTAGTCTTCTTTGTATGGTGGGTTTAGGATTGTATCCTATATCGATATATTTCCAAACTGTTATTGAAGACATGATATGAATACATGGAAGTAGCTCAGAATTTTGGGCCCTTTTTCTTATAAGACACAGCACAAAAATTCAGCTTCTCTTAATTTGCATAGTTAAACTGGAAGAAGTATTTTTATGATCAATTTAGTAATTTCTCTTTCACCTTCCTATGTGCAACTTTCCAGTGTTTGGGCTGAAAACTCAGAAGATAAAATGCATTTGTTTAGAAAATGCTTGCTCCTGGAATTTAAAAAAACAAGTTTCTATTTGTTTTAGGGGAAAACAGCTTTTTAACTAAACCTGTTTTTAAAAAATGAACATTTTTGTTCAGATTTGACCATATAGCATTCTTTTATGAGAAAATGAATTTATTACGAGCAAAAACTAATTATGTTAGAGGAATGTAGCAACATGTTTGGAAATGAATGATGATTTTTATGGTTTTTTAAAGCAAAACCAGACTTGTTTCATTTTTTCTTCCTATTATTTGTTATCAATGTAATTCTTGTGGAAGGTTTTAGACTGATAGCGCCATACACTGAAATGTCTCTTTATCCACAAACAAATACAGCACGGCAACAATAGCGCAAATTTCTCTGTGCTGTCTGATTGCAGAGAGGATGAGGGAATAGTTCAGTCTCCATTCTCATTCAGATCTTAGCTTCATTCTGGAGACTGAAAAGAAAGCTGTGAGGTAGTGCCTACTGGTGGCTTTTGCTCACTTGTCTGGTGGAAACTTGACTGAGACCACAAGATCGTTTTGGATGTGAAGCTCTAATTCTTTCTCTCCAGAAGAGCAGTCTTTGGCAGCTGTCTCTGTCTTCTTACCGTTTAGCCATGTTACTGTAGTGTAGCTCCTAATTTCTTACCTACTTTGTGCTGTCACTGCCTCTTTTCTCTTTGAGAATCCTAGTAACAAAATTATCTTTAGCAGTGTGTATTGACCTGAACTCAGGATTTTCTTTTCTTTTCCTTTTAAACTTTAGGGCCTACTTTATCTCTTACTTGCTGTTCCACATTCTGTCTGTCTTTTCCTGTTTCAATATGTGCTTCTAACCCAGTCTATTCTATGTAATTGCTATATTTATTCTCTTCTTGATTCTCTCCACTAAAGTCAGTAGAACACCAGGGATGAATTTCACCCATTTTTTCCCAGTCTCTATTGATCAAAGATCCACTCTCCTGGAAATCTTGCTGTCTTTCACCATATTATCAAAATGCCGCTTCCAGTTTCAATTTAGTCTCTGTAACTCTCCCTACATTTGTTCATTCTGATAGCAAGAGAGCTTGAGAATACAAATTCTCTCTCTCTCTCTCTCTAGACCCTGTCCCCCACAGCAATTTGAGATTGGCTAAATGCCCCCACCTGTCTCCTAAATAAACCTTAATTTCCTACATCCACAGCCAAAACACTTAAAGCTGTTACCACATCAGATCTCAAAAGCTAAACAGCCTTTTGCCTTGGCCTTTTTTGAATGGGAAATTTCCAAAGCAAGTTTCGGGTTAGAAAACCATGTTAGAGATTCAGGAGTTGGGAGTCTTCATTTGGTGTCAGTATTGAACCTAGGCCCAAGCATGATGTTAGTGGGCACTATCTTTTGGGTGAGAAATCCTGACAACTCTGATCTTTACCGATCAATAGCCCTTTTTGTGAGGGAAGAGATGTTTAGCCTTTATATCCTGGTCAAATTGTCATTTGGGTAATTATGTTTCCTGTTCTCCAATATTCTTTACTTTTCAACTTTTTATTTCCAAGGGTAGCTACAATGTAACAGCAGGTTAAATGATTATATTATTAAATAATATATTAACAAGTATGTACTTAGTGCCTGTCTACAAGTGTGGATCCTTCTGGCTGAAAGGCACTATAGTCATGTCAAATATAGTAATCATTATTATAAGCTTATCCAGCAAACCACCTTATTAAAAAAAGACAAAATTATTTAGCTTCCTGAAGGAAGCACTTGTTCCTGATAGTTTGTTTCCCTTGGGTTTTTGGATTGCCAACCCTGAAAGTCGTGAAAATTTGATTATTCCCAGCACAACCAATAATTGTTGTTCTGAAATACATTTAAAATATTAATAGCTGCAAAGTTAGCGCATTCAAATTTTTAGTTTAACATGGCAGTCAGGATAGGTATATTCCTTATTATGGGGGACACAGTAATATCCACCATACAACTTTTTAGATCTCTATTCAGCAGAACTAACAAAGGAATTTCGGAAGCGTGTTTTTTAGGATGCATTCCCAGTCACTTTTTTAATGTAAGTGCTGTAGTAGATCAGCAGCTGCTGGATCTAGAGACCCATAAACCAGACTCTTACAAATTGTCAGTGCCAAAACAAATGAACTAGTATGGTGGGAAAGCACAGGGCAACATTCCACTGATCAGTCTTTCTCTCAACTCAAACCTTGCCAAGGAACAAGCTTTGAGTCGTGCAATGTAGATTTTGTTTTACGTCTATTTGATTGGATGTTTTGAGATGCTAAATCTGCTGATGTTCAGCTGCTGTCAGATCCTCCCCTGCTTATGCTTGTCATTGAACTTCTATTAAGAAAACAAAACAAACAGGATTTAGGGTAAAGGAAAATATATACATAAACAGTCAGGGGATAAGTGGAGGCAGCATGGTTCAATGGTAAAGCAATTGTAGAAGAGAGTATAAAAAGCTTAATGATTAACAGCATAGAATATCAAAGCACATGATGAGGCTATAGAAAGGCAAACTGGACACAAGTGAGACAGGAGTGCTCAACATATGTTCTCCAGAGGAGTAAGAGTGTGTGTGAGAGAGAGATCTCATAAGGGTATTGAATTGACAGCCTGGAGACTGGAATTCTCTATTTAGACACAGCAGTTACGACAGATAACCGGGAGTACAAGTATCCCTATATCATCCATGTAATGGGCGTCTTAGAAAAAAGGACCATCAGTAGAGTTCAGAGGAGAATTCAGTCTCCACAGAGAGCCCAAGGAATAGGCATGGACACTGATGACAGGTGTTTCAATTATGGAGGTGGATTTTCTCATGTGTATTTCTTTGCACTGCCCTGGAAAATCTTTGACCACAGGGAGATAAAATGCAGAAAGGCTGAGGTGCATATCTTGTACATGCAATGTCACATTGTGTACTTTGGACTCTCCACAATAATACTCTACTATACTATATGTTCTCTTTAGTCATGAGTCTTTTTCCAACTTTGATTTTTCCAGTAGATCATAAATGTGGATCATTAATCAAAGGGATGGATTCTCTGCCCTAATCAGCTTCCTCTGGTACAAAGGGAATGGAAACAAGATATAAGCCCCCTGCCTTTCACTGGGGGCAGAGAGCCAGCTGGCGTGGTACTAGTAGAGACATCTCCTATGCCACCATCCCCACTGCCCAGGTTCAGGTGGTCAAGAGATAGAGTGGCTGGAGTGCAATGTGCCCCAGCTAACTTCAGATGAATTATTCTAGGGGACCCTTAGGCTACTGTAACCTGTGCTAGAACTGGAGCAGAAATTCAGACTGGCTCCCTCACACATATATGCTCTGGCAGACAGCAGGGAATCTACCCCAAATTCTGCTATAGGCAATACCAGTATTTACTAGAGAGAATTCTGATTTTTAAATTATAGTAAGGGTGATGCAGAACTTAAGCTTGCCCATGATGTGATCTTTCCAAGCCCAGCCCAGTAAAATAGAAAGACTTGCTTTTAGGTAACTACCACTGGTTGGTTAATGAAAACATTAATTTGTGACAACTTTGTATACATGATGCATCGAGTTTGGTTTGCTCTGATTTGTGGAATTCTTCATTATCCACACACACTTGGATAACATTTCATGAAGCTTTCAGGCTATGTAATTTTAACACAAATAATTGTTCTCCTGAAAATTGGGAGCAGAAATCCATTGTTCTCCTTTATAAAAAATGTCAGGCTTCCAGTTACAGAACAGAAAAGACACCAGTCACTCAGTAGAAATAATCTAGGTGATCAGCTACACACTCTAAAGAGCAAATGGTTGAAGTAAAAAGTCTGCAAACCCCATCCCAGTCTGAAACGTTGTCCAAACTATTTATTGAACACTTGCAATAACTATCATTTGTATTTTTTTAAATCAGCTTCTGACCACAAATAATTTGCTAATAAAACAAAAAAAGGATTTAATTTGAGTATTATTCATAACTTGACTAGCCCCACATGTACATCCCTTGCAGATATTTTCAGAAAATGTGAGATTCTATTATGTGCTGGCTTTTATCAAACTGTTATGAAAATATACAAGTCTGGCAGCAAAACTCTAGGATCAGATAGTAAAAAAGATAAAACATGGGGGTGGGGATACAGCCAAGGAAAGACCATAACATTATATCTGTTAGGAACAGATTGTTTTGCCAGGAAAAGTAATTGGACTTATATTGTTGTGAGATCTAACATTGTTCACATAATGCTGACTCTACATATTACTCACAAAAAACTCAGTTCTATTTGTCAACATCTTGATAGCTACAAAGCACCGAAGAAAACTTTGCCTCTGAATCTTTAATTTGACATGAGTTAGTCTAAGAGAAAGTGGAAGGGATGAGATCTGAAAATACTGTCCTCTTCTACCTAAGTTGTGGTTTGAACTTATGTGCGGAATATGAATATAATTATTTTCTATAGAACCACTCCTCATGGCAGCAACACTAGAATCACACAGGTTAAAACAGGAATTAGCACCCCAAACTCCCCCCCCCCAAAAAAAATTGCCAACAAAAATAAATTGCCTTTATATTTACTCCGAAAGTTAGAAGTCATAGATTCTGGCAGCTCCTAACAGGAGTGAATTCCAAAGTTGGAGCCCTCAACAAAGAGAAATGTGCCACTATTCAGACTTAATCACAAGTATCAAGAGCCTCCAGCTCATCATAACTCCCCCAGTGAGTCATCATATGAGACTTTCATATCATGGTCTCAGCCAAACTTAGGCCTTTTAAAGTTCATTGCCAGCACCTTGAATATCACTAGAAGAAGGCAGGAAGTCACAGCAGAGACTTGAGCACTGGCATGATGTGTTCATACAAGTGAATGCCACTCACAAGGCAGATGCTGGGTTCAGTACTAGCTGGAGCTTCTGGGTGCACTTCAGAATCATCTCTCTACCAGTGCTGAACCCAGCAAAGGGACCCAGGAGGGAAGGCACTATGTCTCCCTACCCTGGAGCTACTGGATCATCAGTTTGGCCATCCAAATTTGTTCCCCAGCTACAAAAGCCCCTATGGACTTCCCCAACAGTAGGGCAATAGCCAGGAGAAAGCAATTCTCTGCTGACAATTGCCACACTCCCAGAATGTTTTTTGCAATGTGGGCTTCTGGAGGGAGAGACACAGAGCTGGTGAACACCATCCCCTGCATCAGGGGTCTCCTCCAGAGAACAGGGACTTACAGCAGCTTTACAGTCACTTTTTGCCAGCTCTGCCATCTTTCTATGTTCCATACTATTGTAACCAACAAAGTTAAATGGCATAAAGGTGGTTAATACCATCTACTAGCTGTGGTTAATACCACCTACTAGCTATGGTATCAGTTTGAAATAGAAAATGAATTCCAAAGGAGAGGTAACGTAAGTGTCTGATCTTGTGTGATTAATTTTATATCCTAAACATACACTGTTTTTTTCCATATGTTGTCATTATTTATATACGGATTTTCTTGGTTTGGGAATGTAAACTATAAGGCTCATCAGCATGAAGTGAAATCTTATGCTGTATATTATTAAATTCAAAGTCTTAAATTTTTTTGTCATCTTATTAAAGGTCCCAAAGGTTCAATAATCATATTGAATAGTGATGGTAACAAGGGGTGGTCCTGATGCTTCACCTGTCTGACTTAAAATTAGAGGATACTAGTCCATTTATGATGATAAAAGCTATGGGCGTCATGTAAAAAGGTGGGGAATCCATTTTATGAAGTTTATCTGAAAGCCAAACTTCTGTATTACCTCCTGGAAATGGCCACTCTGTGCAGTCAAATACTTCTGTTGCCACTGAGATAATACACTCTAAACAACATACATGAGAGAGATGAACTACACAACCTCCTTAAATTATGAGAAGTGCCACGTGCAAATATAAAGGACACCTGATATTGATTTATTATAGTTAGTAGTGTTCTTATGAGTCTACTGGCCATTGTTTACTGAATATTTTTGCATTGTTAATTGAAAGAGTTGGTCTATGTGAGGAGCACAGCGTGAAACTTTCTGTGGTATTGCATAATTATTATTCTGGTCCCATTCAAGGATAGAGGGAAGTGGTAGCAATAAAAAGCTTCTTTTGATAGATGAAGGGGTTTTTAATCTCTTGATGCAAGACACTGTAAAATCATGTGCTAAGGGACCTTTGTTCTGTGACTTTTCCTCCCCCCTTTTTTTGGAAGGCACTCCCTATTGCTGACCATATTTCTACCTTGCTCACTGGTGGCTGATAATTTTTTACTTCTTCATAAGAGTGATGATACCCTCCCGCCCCCTTCATCTCCCAAAGAAAAGCTTTTGAGTGGCTGTCCTTGTTTAACCAACACACACACACAGTTAAACTGGAGTGGCCCTTGTTACCCCTGCTCTGATATGGTAATAGCAGATCTTTTAAAAGCTCTGTAACGATGAGGTATCTTCTGTTACACAGGCTTTAAAATCCAGGATGTCTCAGCCTCTGTTGCTGTTTCCTTTGGCCTCCAGTGAGCCAGATGTAGTCTATTTAGTACTTTTTAATGCCTCAAAGATTCTGAGTGAAAATGTGACATGTGATGATCGAGCAGCATGTTAACTAGCTACATTATTATAATTTGGACTGCAGCTGCATTTATATCTGAAATCCACTAGAGGGTATGAGGAAAGTAATCTCATTCCAGCTACTCATGAACATCTCTCCAACTGCAATAAAGCGATCAAGGGACAGCTAGTCCCTTATTCCCAACGACTCAGGAGGCTACTTTCAAATAGCGGTCCTCGGAAGCCATTGTACCAGATATTTTGGATCAGCTGTGAGCAAACTCAATAGCTGCAATACTCAATACACTTTTTCAACTTTGCAAATATCATGAGGGAGTCAATGAAGTACTAGATTTCAATCAAGAATAATATCCAGAGTTGACTGACAGGCATGTTTGACAGATGTGAGGGTGTCTTTCTTGATAAGGTTTCAAATAGGTGCTGACCTGGAAGTCACAAAGCCATTGGACCTAGTCTTCTGATAGCTTTCCCCTGCAAAGAGAAATCATTGAGCAGTGTAGGACTGCCATAGCAACTCCTTTGCTTGGCTTCCTGTAAGATTGTGGGCCTGTTTCTCCAGCCCAGGAAGGGCTAACACCTACACCATGGCCAAGTGTGCCCACGCCTTTCCTTTAGTTTATCCTTCCACCACAATAAAACAGTTCAATGTAAATTCTGCATATAAATCTGGTCTTGTCTGCTGACTTGGGATCCAGAGACCATTCTTCCCCCCAACCCCATGTCTCCTACATGATCAATGCTGCTTCCCACCATTCCTCCCCCAACTGAGCCACTTGCTAGCTTTTATAATCACTTGATTGGTCTCAGCTGTAAGGTAGCCCACAGGTGAGACTGAGCCCAACTCCTCTTAAAGGGTTAGCCATCTTGTAACAATTCCCTCCCTGGAAAAGTGCCTTTAGCTTAACTCCAGTAATGCCTGGCAAATGGAATGGCCCTGGAGGGCTTGGCTTGCTGAACATAAATTTGAGTAGTACCAGGATAGGGGAGAATACACATGGCTTAAAAGTATCTTTGCCCACCTAGGCCAAGCAGAGCTCAGCTGGACTTGACGCTGAGCCTGCTACATCAACCCAAGTCCATATGAAGAAGTATATGGATATTACAGAGACAGGACAAAATTACTTCACGCTCAACCCCTAAAATCTAGTGATAGCAATCACATGTTGAGGGAGTAGATGGTCATTCTGTAATAAGCCTCAACAAAAGGAGGCAATGGAGCATGTGCTCCTTGTAGAAACACTGCAGGGGTGTCAAAATCAGGCAGTTTCTCCTAGCTGAGAGAAGTGAATTTCCTGGCATCCTGACACAGCTTGGCTCTTGGTATGACTTGTGGTTCTGATCCCCAGTTTGTCTCCTGCCTCTAACCTCCTGGTATCCTGATCCGGCCTTACTCTGGTCCCTGACTCGTGGTTCTGATCTCCAGTGTCTCTGTTGCTTCTGACTTCCCGGTGTCCTGACCCAGCCGACTCTTGACTTGTGTCTCATGATGCAGACTCTGGCTCTGACTACTAAGTTTGGCTGCCCACAAGCCAACCATGACAGTATGGTTTTTCTTATGTTCTACCTCTCAGTCACCCTCAGTCTTTTTTCTCCTCTTCTTGCTCCCTTTCATTTTCCTGCTACCACCAATGATATCCTGGCACAATCCAGTGTTCACCTGTGGTGGAGAATATGTGAGAAAAAGCACAGACACCACTCCGAATCTGCGTCAGTAAACAACTGAATATGGGGATGATCCAAAGGAGCTGTAGTACCCAACTCACAGCACTTCCCAAAGCCTCAAATGCCATGTGGATCATGGGGGATAGTTGGGGATTGGCTAGAAGTGGTTCTCACTGAAATGTCTCCTGGAAGGTGGGCTAACAGCATTATTGTATGGCAGACCTGGGTGTGGTTTCTGAAGTGCATATGTAAATATTCAACCTGCTGTCCCATTACCTAGCTCAGCTGGCCTGTTAAGTCCTCCAAGGGCTAGTCTGCTTTGGGACTGTTTAAAAAAACTAGACAAACCACTCCCCACCACCTATAAAACTTTCACAGATAGGTCCTGCAAGTAATTTTAAAAACTGTTATTTACAATTGGGACTGTTCTGTCTATTTACATTCATGCATAATGGGGTGTGACCGTGGTGGATGAGAGTCAGTTCCTTGTTTGGGGGTTTTGGCAGGTGGAAGTTGGGACAAGAATTTTTGTTTGTGGGGAGAAAGGCAAAATATATATGCTAGATTTGGCCCTGGCTTCTGATTTTATAATATACCCTAGTGAAAGTCCCAAGCAGAAATGAGACTGTGGTACTGTCCATGTTAGCAACAAATATGTCGCTTCTGTGATGCAAACTGCAAATGAGCATCTGGATAGTACAGCTCTCTCTGGTTACCAGTTCACATTGCAGAAGCATTTCCCAGTACATTAAGTCCACGGTGAAAAAGCTTGCCATTGATTTCCACTTCAGAGGCTGTGAATAGGAGACATAATAGGAGAAGTGCTCTCCCTCTGTAACAAACAGGGAATTTCCAGACTCAACAAAAATTCTACTTGACTGGCCAATTGGAAAAACAACATTAGACACCTGTTTGTGAGAAATACACAGCTGTGGGTGTGCTGCAGCACACCATCTGCAAATGTGTGCCACTTTTAAGAGTGGGTTGCTACGGGAGTCCTTTAAAAATCCATTCTTCTTTGGAGAATCTGAGATGAAGATGAACTATTGGGTCACTTAACCCATCCCTGGCTAGTTCATATTGGGCCCTATAGTAATTTTCTAGTGATTTTGGTGTCTGTGTCCACAATTAAAAACTAGAAAATTTATTTCTTCTCATCAGTCTATTATTATCTCTTCTTCTCATGTTTTTCCCCCTCTATCCTCAAAGAATAATTTTTACCCAATTATACTACAGTGACCTGCAAATTGCTTATCAAGGTTTTACAAAACATATTTTCACCAGTAGCAGAACTAGCAAAATAAGAATTGTGACAGTCCACAATTTGGTTAGTTTCTATGACAATGAAACAATTTCCATAAGGCAAGAAAGCTGTTTCCATGACTGGTAGAATTTCTGTTGGAGGCACAGGTAGGGAAATGTAAGTGCAAAACACCACCACTCAAATTAAAAGCTGTGTTCACCATTAGAAACTTTGCTTTGGATCAAATTCTTGTGAAAGGAAAATTGGCAGGCTGGCAGTTAACTGGTGTGCCAAGTGACTTCCATCTATCTATATGGTAATTCTGAGTTACAGATATTTCAGCTTAGCCTCATCCCTGATATGTAATAACAATTATGCAGAACTATTCTAGTTCCAGCTATTACACTACTGTTATTACAGCATTTTTTCTAATATAGCATTGGAGGCAGGCTGTATCTTGCCCTTCTTTCCTATTTAGTATTTGCTTCTCCTGTTAATCTCACTTCATTTTCCCTGCCCTTTCTTTATCTTTGAATCAATTTATATCCTGCTTTAATCAGATCACACTGTATGATTTCAAGTAAGTGTAGTCATGGTAATTTTCTACTCTATTTAGGTCAATCAAGATGGAACAATTTGTAAAAGTCTTATCTCATAACAGCCAGAAATGGATACTTGTTAAACGATTTATTCCCATACTGCTCTGATACTAATATTTTAGAGTAATATAATATAATAAAGTATAACTTTAGTTATTCATTCAGCTTGCCCTCTAACATATGGAGTTTGGTAACATGTTCTGGGGCAATTGTGAAAACTTTTACAGAAATTAAATACTTTATAAACGAAGAGGAAACATAGCCAAGAGTCTTTCTTTCCAAAGTTTCAGTCTAAACTACTGGTGAAAAAGCCCCTCTGCATTATATTGGGCCAGTTTCTCAGGAGTGGCTGGGATGGGGATGCTCACAAAAGGGACAGTAAGCCACTTTTGCATCTGCCTGCTCCTCATCGCTGGGTACCAATCTGGTCTGAGAAGCAGCTTGGAGAGTTCAAGTGAAGCCTGCTTTAAATGCTACTGACTAACTGGCCCCATGGGGATGTTCTTGAAGCTGGGAATTGCTGGCACACCAGAGTGCTCTATCTCTGCCTTCTTTCATTCATCCATATGTATACAGTGATGAATGGGATAGAGTTGGCAATGCCATAGGAATCCTTAGCAGTGTAAGTTGGCTACTAGTCTGTTTTGTGCCACCAGTCCAGCATAAAGGACCGAGGATCTGGCCCATTATTTCTTTTTTTCCTGAGGTGTTGTTTAAATAACAAAGTACCTGATACAATGTAAACTGGAAAGAATTCTATTGAGTCAATGCAGTTACACTAGTGTATGTCAGACCACAATGAGGTCCAGTGACTGTAAGCATATGTTGGTAACAGATATATTGCTTAATGGGTAGTTAGTTTCTTTCTTTTGTACAACAGTTTTATTGTGACCATAACATGGAGCCCCAGAGGATAAAAATCTAATTTTGTTTCAGCTCAGTGAGGATCTGTCTAAATGGCTAGGTTATCTGACCAGAAATCCTTAAGGCCTTTGAGTTCTTCTGTGAAGGATAGAGAAAATTGGAACAAAATCAGAGACTTGGTTTTTAATTAGAAGAAATTATCCTGTCTGTGCTTTGCACACAGCCTGGAATATCTTTCTCAACCTGGAATGCAACAGTACACCTGGCTTTTTAGCAGTGAAATGAGGTCCCTTTAAGAACAAGACATTAGCGTAAGAGGCGAACAGCTATTTCTGTAAGAATCTGAAAGATCACAGATACTAGTGGGTTATATTATGCCCTATCAAGGGTAGGTCTCTGCCTGGCTATTTAGCTAGGTGTGTGTCTTGGAACAGCCAACTGCAAGTAAAGAATTTTTGCCAGTTCTGAACTTCAGTAAATTCTTCCTGGTGTGTCTCCATTGAAGACAAGTGACTAACTACTTCATTGGCAATAGATTTGGCCCCGAGTGAGGTATTTCATAATGCAGGGAGTTCCATCTATTCAAATAAGTCATCCTTTCACCAACCCTTAATAACAGAATACTGATACAGCGCTAAGGAAAATGACCGGCAGCTCTACAGACTATGGCCCTGATCCTTAAATCGAGCCATACTGCATGCACCATGTGGCCCAAGAGGGTGCACACAGGGGACTCAACACTGCATTTGTGCTCACAGAATCCCTGAGACTGCCAGGGGCCAGCCCAGCCCCTGTGTAAATTAGAGTAGCCTGAGGGGTTAATCCAACGTGCCCCTGATATGCCCTCTGTTGCCTCTACCCGAGGTATTCACTGTATTGGGGCAGCTTTGAGGCTCCAAGTAGCCTTGGCAGGGCCCAATATCTAGCACTACAACTAAAGCAGGCTGTGTCTTGTCTTATGGCTTCTGCATTTCAAGCTTCCTGCCAAAACATCTGAAGAATGCCAAAGACATTGAAGGAGCATCTAAAGCAATGAAAACCTGCATAAATCTGCACTGATCTGGTAATGCCTCTGTAATACAGACTTCCAAAGTCTGCACAACTGTATTCAGTTTGGCAAGTTACAGGGATGACTGGGAAGGCAGGCTTTTGGCTATTCAGGCACTCTCAGGGATCCTAGTGCTTAATGCGCTAGACTGCTCATCATGAGACCTGGGTTCTAGTCCTGCCTCTGCCATTGGCTCACTGTGTGACCTTGAGCAAGTCACTTGATCACCTCTGTGTCTGAGCTTCCCCTTCTATAGAATGGCGAAAATAATACGCCTGCCCCCCCCCCACACACTTTGAGATCTTTAGTTGAAAAGAGCTATATAAGCTAAGTGTTAACCACAGTAACATTCCTAATGATTCAGGCAGGCTAGGAGTTGAGGTGTATAATGTCAGCATTCTTTTCATTTGGTGTAGCATGGTTATGGAGAACACACATGTGCCAAGGCATCTTCTTTTCTTCTGTTTTATGATTTCTCTGTAGATTGTATTAGTTCCAACTTTGAAATGCAAATGCAGCTCTCAGTGCTCTTGCTTCCCTTATAAAGGTTAAAAATACATATATCATGCTGTTCTTGGCTGCTTTGAAAAGGTCAGGCGACGAGGGTTCCAGCGTTCAATAGACTTCAATGTTGCCACGTAGGTTTTCGTAATTTTGCTGGTTTACATTGGCCTATTCAGTTCAATTTAAATGTAGTTTACATATTATAGGTTATTTATATTTTAGATAGTTATTGTTATTTGCAAAGATACACACATCTCTTGAATGTGGGAAAAGTAAAATGAGTACAAAAACATTGAGTATAAATGTTACTTGGAAAACCTCATAGAAAGCCATTTACTGAGATGAATATTTTAATACCAAAATCTGACTGCTGCATAGTAGCTTGTGTAAGTACCCTGACAGCAAAAGAAATAAGATCACTTACAGATGTAATCAGGTATGTAACATCAGAGTTTAAGCTCAGCTATTCAGTGAGCACATATGGGAGTGGGAATAATGGTAAATTTGACACCAGGTGGTGAGCTCAAACAAATCAAGGCAATTTAGTGCCAAACACCTGCTGTGTATTTGACCTCTAAGAAAAAAAGAATAAATGGCTAATTTTAATTACATAACAATAGGCTGTGCAATATCTTGTAACATGGAGCAAATACAAAAGAGCTTGCAATATGTTACTTCTGAATATTACTGAATGTGCCTAAAAAATAAAATAAAATTCTTGCCTATTCCTTCTGTATCAAAGCAGATGAAAACATCTGGTACTCCCAACTCTGGACATGCCTGTTGGAAGAATGCAGACATTTCTAACCCAGTAGCATGTGTTTTCTTTTAAGGGCATTGGGCAGAAGGGTTGTTTTCAACCTTTCTTTGAGATTCCCAGCTCCTACAGTTTGAGTTGACATATGCCCTATTGAGTCATAGTACTATATCAGTACAAACAGCTTTCCATATATGTACATTGTGGGAAAGTATGACTCCTTGCTCACCATTAGTCAAGTGGTTATTGCCAGCAGCTGTGATATATGCATTCAGCGACGAGTAACTTTTACCACACACATAGAACAAGGAGAGGAAAATGGGGGGCGGAGGGGTGGAGAGAGAATAGGAAAAGGAACTTATTGATGAACAAGTACAATTTGGTGCTTAATGCGTTATAGCTACAGATTAACTGTTGCACTAATTTTTTACCTACAGTTCCTTGGCAAAACAGTGTGAGATTCTTTCTTGTACCTTTGTTTCACTTAAGGTTCAAGCTTCATAATATGATGCTTAAAGTAAAATCAGAGTGACAAGGAAACAGAAGCTCCAAGGTGTGTGATACTTTACATTTATATAGCACCTTGCATTCTGAACCTCTACAAATTGTATAGATTCAACACCACTGACGTGCAGCCACTTCTTGAATGGAAGTTGGCAACCAATCAGCACATGCTGTTAGCAAACAGGGAAGAGGCGGGAAAACTTTAGCCAGAAATGCCATGAAACTTTAATGAACACACAGGACGTGGAATTTTCAGGTCTCATTCAAGAGACTTGTATATAGCAAACTGCACAGAATTCCATGTCTCCACTTTGGAAGGAAGAAGAGCTAAGTAATGCCTGAAGCTTAGACCATAAGCTGTTCCTGATTAATCAAAGGAGACAGCACAAATTGGAATCCACATGCCACATCTAAAATCTAAGTGAAGTTTGTCAACTTGCTGGAGCTTTTATTGGGTTTTTATAAATGATGGGTCCCCAGGATAGAAACTCTATCTTTGTGCTTCCAGATGTTTGGGGGGAAACTCCAAACCTTCCCATCTATCTGGCACTTATTCCACATTCCTCACTCTGGTATGTGACAGGTTTCAGAGTGGTAGCCATCTTAGTCAGTATCAGCAAAAACAACAAGGAGTCCTTGTGGCACCTTAGAGATTAACAAATTTATTTGGGCATAAGCTTTTGTGGGCTAGAACCCACTTCATCAGATGCATGGAGTGGAAAATACAGTAAGCAGGTATAAATAAACAGTACAGGAAAAGATGGGAGTTGCCTTACCAAGTGGGGGGTCAGTGCTAATGAGACAATTCAATTAACAGTAGAATACTAAGGGAGGAAAAATCACTTTTGTAGTGGTAATGAGGGTGACCCATTTCAAACAGTTGACAAGAAGGGGTGAGTAACAGTAGGGGGAAATTAGTATAGGGAAATTAGTTTTTGTAATGGTGTCCAGTTTGCAAATTAATTCCAGTTCTTCAGTTTCTCACTGGAGTCTGTTTTTGAAGTTTTTTTGTTGAAGAATTGCCACTTTTAAGTCTGTTATTGAGTGACCAGGGAGATTGAAGTGTTCTCCTACTGGTTTTTGAATGTTATAATTCCTGATGTCAGATTTGTGTCCATTTATTCTTTTGCATAGAGACTGTCTGGTTTGGCCAATGTACATGGCAGAGGGGCATTGCTGGCACATGATGGCATATATCACATTGGCAGATATGCAGGTGAACGAGCCCCTGATAGTGTGGCTGATGTGGTTAGGTCCTATGATGGTATCCCTTGAATAGATATGCGGACAGAGTTGGCACTGGGGTTTGTTTCGTTCCTGGGTTAGTGTTTTTGTTGTATGCTGTGTAGTTGCTGGTGAGTATTTGCTTCAGATTGGGGGGCTGTCTGTAAGCGAGGACTGGCCTGTCTCCCAACATATGTGAGAGTGTGGGATCGTCCTTCAGGATAGGTTGTAGAACCTTGATGATGCGCTAGAAAGGTTTTAGTTGGGGGCTGTAGGTGACGGCTAGTGGCATTCTGTTAGTTTCTTTGTTGGGCCTGTCTTGTAGTAGGCCATACTAATTTCCCCCTACTGTTACTCACACCTTCTTGTCAACTGTTTGAAATGGGCCACCCTCATTACCACTACAAAAGTGATTTTTCCTCCCTTGGTATTCTACTGTTAATTGAATTGTCTCGTTAGCATTGACCCCCTCTTCCCTCACTTGGTAATGCAACTCCCATCTTTTCCTGTACTGTTTATTTATACCCACTTACTGTATTTTCCACTCCATGCATCTGATGAAGTGGGTTCTAGCCTACAAAAGCTTATGCCCAAATAAATTTGTTAGTCTCTGGTATGTGAGACTCTCAGCACAACACATCCTCCTCAAACCTCACCCGCACCCAAATCTTTCACTCTCAGCCATTGAATATTTGAACCAATTCTCTGTGTGACATGGTTTTAAGTCATTATGCATTGATATGGGCCCCCAACAATGGTTCACATATTTAAACAACAGCCTAGTATTGCCAAACCCAGGCATTCAAAAAAATCATGATGCAGACATTTAAAATATCATTTTTAAAAAATCAACTTTTTTAAAACCCTGCTTATTTTTAAAGGTTTAATCTGGGCACAAGTTAGGAAGTAAACAGCACGTACATAAATCAAGTGAGTTTTATCAAGAGTACGGTGCTCTAATTATAATTATGTAATTCACATTTCAATTTGATGGGGATATTAAAAGAATTCCTGGGAGAGTTTTCAGCCATCTAAAAGCACAACAGTGTGAAAGCTAATAAATCTTGCCTTCTTAAGGAGGGCATTTCTTTAAAGGGCCACACTGAAAGTCCAATCCTGCAGTTTGTACACAGGCAAAATTACCACAAAGTCACTTAAAAGATTTGTGGAAGCTGAAGTTTACATCAGAATTTTCCTTCATCTTAATCATGAAATATTTATAATCAGTTGTTTATTAGCTCTGTTCTATAACTAATGTCAAGGCTTGAATACAAAGCATTAAAATAGTATTTGGAATAGGTGTACACTAAATATTCTCGATATAAGTTGTGGCAAAATCTTTATTGGAGTAGAATGGAAATACAAAATGTATCTGGTTATAAAGGGTTTCATACAAACAAAGGACTGATGTGAGTTGGGACACAACTCCATTTTGGAGGATGGGAGGAACAATAAATGAAGTTCTACTATAGCGTTGCAGGAGTAAAAATGTACATACTTTACCCCCTATTTAATGGCCAGAGCTGTCGTTCTTTATACCAAATTGACAAGGGCTAGAGATCACTTTTCAGCGCTGGATATTAAGCATTTCCCTCAATAAAATATCCTCCTCAAAAGGAGTATTTATCTATTTTGTGATTCAACATAGATTTTAATAGTCTGTGCTATAATTATCTGTTTTGCGCCTGTACCCAGATGGTACCCCAAATAAACTAAAAATTCTTACTCAGCCCAGAGTAAATGGAAAACTGTAAACTCTCAATCTCACTTGAAAGACTTGTCATTTCACTAACTTGTAGAGGTTAAGGACACTCAGGCACCGCAAGCCTCTGACCCAGTGGCGAGAGTGTTGTTTTGTTTTGTTTTTTCTTCTTCTCTTTTTTTTTTCTTTCAGTTCCTGGCTCTTTTTGTATCAAACCCAAAAGGAGATATGAGTATTGTAGCAGTTGAGTAACACAATTCTATTACTTTTGAAACAGCCTTAATGACTTGGTACACGATTGCATAATGCATGTTTCAGAGTAGCAGCCGTGTTAGTCTGTATTCGCAAAAAGAACAGAAGTACTTGTGGCACCTTAGAGACTAACAAATTTATTTGAGCATAGCCCACGAAGCTTATGCTCAAATAAATTTGTTCGTCTCTAAGGTGCCACCAGTACTCCTGTTCTTTTTGCATAATACATGTATCACTTGAACTTCTTTGTGTGTGCTGCTGGACAGACTGATGGGCAAAGCTAAATGTATTTCTCTACAGATGATAGGGCTGGATTAATCAATAGGCTCCATAGGATACTCCTGAGGGCATTCTGCACCAAAAAATTAAAAACTCTGCAAAATTCTGGAAATTTTATTTGTCATATTAATGTGGAGACTCCAGCATGGCATTGGGAAGCATAGGCCACTGGCTGCACAGAAGTGGGAGATCACTGTGCAGCTCCCGCCCAGGACACAGACTTAGCAGTGAGGCTGCACCCAACCCTGACTCAGCGCAAGGACTGGGCCTGCCCCAGGAATAGGAAGGCAGGCTCAGCAATGCAGGATCCAAGTGTGGAGGGGCTCTGTGTGGGGCAATCTAGGTACAGGTGGCTCTGTGGGGGATCTGGGTGCAGGGGGGATCTGGATGCACAGGGACTTGTTGCGGGATTCTGGGTGCATGGTAATGGGACTCTGCTGTACTGGGAGATTTTGGCAAACCAGTAAAGTGCCTAAAACCACTATGGCTTATTGTTAAAAAGCAACCTAGTCAGCAGGCTGTGAAGTGGACATGCAGCTTGACCAAGGCAGGAGGGGATGGGGTTTTGGGTGCCATGGAAAGGGCAGCTTGACCCCGCATCCTTCCTGATAAAAATTGTGTTAAAGTTGCTGATACATGCATTTGAAAAGAGCAGGATGTACCCTCAGGAATGTCTATTGGGGTCTCAAGGCTGCAGGCTCTGGAAAGACCCACACCTGGTTAATCAATAATCAGAAGGAGCCTCTTGCTTGCCCAGTGGAACTGCTTGCTTGACAAGTTTTCTTTAAGGGACATGTCATTGTATTACTAATGTATAAATAAGGGTGAAAAGCTTGAGATAGGTGGGACTCCTTTGGGGGGACTCTTCAGGACTGGTCTCTCCCTCTGGATACATCTTGTGCTCCCCAACAGCAGACGGGCTGCCGCTGTGCCACTCAGGAGCCACACTCAGCTTTGGTAATTATCAAGGGTTGGGCATGTTTTACTAATCTTGTTGCGGACGTGTGTAAGTGCTTGAGTCTAAGTAAAGTTCAGCTTTAAGTGAAAGCACTCGTGTTGTCCTGTTTGTGCCAGCCATCTATCGGTCGGACGGTCGTGTCTCCCCTGATTTATTTCCTGACACCTCCTCGCACAGAGTAAAAGTTACCAAGAGCTTTTACTTGGGGGAGAGGAAGACCAGAGTATAGCAGGTGCAGCCCACTAACTCAAGCAAATACAATTTAGCTGCTGGAGTTCCCCTGCTACTATCTCTGCCTCTCTGGGGAAGACATGGTGTCATCACTACTCCCAAAGGGAAAAGGGTCCTTAGCTGCTACTCCTGGGAGGAAGGGAGCCCTATGCTGCTGCCTGTTTAGGAGGGAAGGAAGGGGCTCCTGCCATAGTTTCTCCAAGTGGGGGTTTGCCAGGGCAGGACTCTAGGGAGCCATAGGGTAGGTCCCATGTCATGATATGTCTATTGCCTTGGTTTTAATCCAGCACTGACAGAGAGGAGTGAATCACTGATGGGGTTCAGACCAGCAAGGATGTATCTATCTAGGGCTAGATTGTGACTTTGATTAAGGGGCAGCTAAATTGTTTTAGGTAGATCGGTGCAACTTTTGTGTGTAGATAAGGGCTAAATCAAGTCATCTAAAAAGCAAGATTTGGCCAACACACATTAGTAATATTAGGTAAACTTCACTGCCAAAACTAGTGGTATGCTTTTATGGTTTTACAATGGATGGTTTTATACAGAACTCAAAAATGAGTCCACTTGGTTAATAAAAATTCAAATAGTCCCATTTCGTCCCTTTCATAGGTAAGGGCTTTAATTCTAGTAACATTAAGCTAGCTCAATGCATTTTTGTTTAATTTCCTGAGCAAAATAATGCTGTCCAAACAGTCATTCGGGCCTACTTATATTTTGATCAGTTACTATAGATGTATCTCAAGACAAGAGTGAAATGTAAACATTTCATCTCCACCTTGTTTTTCTGAGGTGCCTCCCTTCTTGTTACAACTTGCATTAGATATTCACACACTGGTGTTTTTTATGAGTTAAGGCAATTCAGTGTGATATATCACAAACTAATGAAAAACAAAAACAAAAAATTAGAATAACTGAGGTGCACTATGACTGCAGAAACTTGGGCTGAAGGTGGGGCGGGGGGAAGCTTGTTTTTCTGACCAACAGTTTGCCAGTATTTTGCCCATGAGTCTATTGTTCTGATAGGTTCAAGGATATAAATTCCAACTAGTGTTTAGATTTTCTCATCTTTATCCTTGAGGCTCTACAGCTGAGATTCACTGTTAAAATAATTTTTCAAACACTATATTCATTTAATCTGTACCAGTTATGCCCAATTATTCAACAGTATTGCCAAACCTTGAAGGAATAATTGGAGGCTAGCTAAACTGTTAGAAAAAGTAGTGACAAAAGACTGCATTATTCATTTACTGAGGCTATGCAAATATGTTTTCCACTCTCAGTTTCTGAGGGGTCAGAAGTCATTCTTCATCTTGAGAAAGGAAGCTGTGAATATCTTATTCAAATAAATGTCTGGAACTGATTTAAGGGAAGGGTTATATATTTTTATTTTGAAGCATGTTATTTTTACCATATAGTTCCACTTTCATATTTTTAGTTTCTTTGCAAAGTTGTTATTCGTCAATATCTTGGCTAACTATCAAAGAAAAACACAGCTGAATTGTATTCCTTGATAATGCAGTACATCATTTACATATTCAACAAAACCCCTTCCCATAGAAATATAAGGCTGGAAGGGACCTTGAAGTCAACAGGTCCAGCCCTTTATGGAACAAGTATAGCAGACCATTCCTGACAGGTGTTTGTCCAACTTGTTCTTAAAAGCCATTAGTGATGGGAATGCCACAACATCCCTTGGAAGCCTATTTCAGAGTTTAACTGCTCTTTATAGTTAGAAAATTTTTCCTAATATCTAACCTAAATCTCCCTTGCTGCAGATGAAGACTGCTACTTCTCCATGTCCACTGAAGGTAGGACAAGAAGAATTGATCAGTCCTCTTTATAACCATGCTTAACACATTTAAACTCTCCTGCCCTTTTCTTCAGGTCTCCCCTTCTCTTCTTTTCTCAGAACTAAATATGCCCAGTTATTTTAACCTTTCCTTATAGGTCAGGTTGTCTAAACCTTTTACCATTTTTGTTGCTCTCCTCTGGAGTCTCTCCAATTTGTCCACATCTTTCCAATGTGTGGCACCCAGAATTAGACACAGTACACCATCTGAAGCCTCACTAGTGCTAAGTGGAGTAGGACAATTAGCTCCTGTGTCTTACATACAACACTCATGTTAATACATCCCAGAATGATATTAGCCCTTTTTGCAACTGAATCCCATTGTTGTCTTATATTCAATTTGTGATCCACCATAGCCCTAGAGCCTTTTCAGCAGTACTACCTCCTAGCTAGTTGTTCCCCATTTTGTAGTTGGCTTTTGTTTCCCTTCCTAAGTGAAATACTTTGCACTTATCTTTATCGAATTTCATCTTGTTTCATCAATTCTCCAATTTGTCAAGGTAATTTTAATTCCATCCTGTCCTCCGAAGTGCTTGCAAACCCCTCCAGATTGGTGTCATCTGCAAATTTAATAAGAATCCTCTCCACTCCATTATTCAAGTCATTAATGAAAATATTGACTAGTCTGAGACCTAGGATTGACCCCTGTAGAACCCACTATATACACCTTCCCAGTTTGACAGCAAACCATTGATAACTGCTCTTTTGCATAGATCTTTCAATCAGTTGTGCACCCACCTTTATAATTTATCTAGACTTCATTTCCTTAGGAGGAACTTTGTCAGCTGGGCTAACGGTTCTGTTCATCTAGATATTCTTTAACCAGCTATTTTCCTATTTTGGCTTGCATTCCTTCTCCCTTGTTGTTAATATTAATTATGTAGAGTATCTGGTCACCATTAACTTTTTTAGTGAAGACTGAAGCAAAATAGGCATTAAACAGCTCAGCCTTCTTGATGTTGTCTGTTATTAGTTCTCCTTCCCTTCTAAGTAGAGGACCTACACTTTCCTTTTTCTTTCACTTGATCCTAATATATGTATAGAACCTCTTCTTGTTGTCTCTTATGTCCCTTGCTAGGAGTAACTCATTTTGTACCTTAGTCTTTCTGATTTTGTCTCTGAATGCGTGTGCTGTTGTTTTGTGCTCCTCTTTAGCAATTTGTTCATATTTCCCCTTTCTTAGGCTTCCTTTTTGATTTCCAGGTCATAAAGAACTCCTGATGGAGCCATATTGGCCTCTTGCTATTCTTCCTATCTTTCCTTTGCATTGGGATAGTACTGCATTTCAATACTGTCTCCCTGAGTAACTGCCAACTCTCTTGAACTCCTTTTTCTCTCAGATTTTCTTCCCATTTGACCTTATCTACAGTTCTCCGAGTTTGTTAAAGTCTGCTTTTTTGAAGTCCATTGTCCTTATTCTGCTGCTCTCATTCCTTCCCTCAGAAAACTGTCAATTTATGATCACTTTAACCAAATTGCCTTTCACCTTCAGATTCACAACCAGTTCCTTCTTGTTGGTCAGAATCAAGTCTAAAATGGCTGTCCCCTTTGTTACTTCCTCCATTTTCTGAAACAAAAAGTTGTTCCCAATATATTCCAAGAACTTATTGGAAATTTTGTGTTTTGCCATATTACTTTTCCAGGAGATGTCCGAGTAGTTAAAGTCCACCATTACAACCAGGTCTTGAGCTTTAGCTATTTCTGTTGTACTGGGAATACCTCATCCACGTATTCTTCCTGATTTACTGATCTATAGTAGATCCCTACCACGATGTCACCCCAATTTTTACCCCTTCTTGACTTACTTTCAATTGGTCTGCCTCTTATCTCCTGCTCGACCTCAAATCAAGCATATGTATTCTTGATGTATAATGCAACACCTATTCTTTTTTTAGCCCTGCCTGTCTTTCCTCAACAAGCTATACCCTTCTATACCAATATTCCAGTCATGACATTTATCCCATTAAGGCTCTATGATTCAAATTAAGCCATAATTTAGATTATGTGCTAATACTTCCAGTTCTTCGTATTTATTCCTCATAGTCCTTGTATTTGTGTATAGACATCTACGTCTACAATGTTGGGCAGATTCCCTGCACTGATTTCTCTCTTGTTGTTCCTATAATCCTGTGGTAATTTTCCATGTTCGCCTCCCTCTCTTCTGTCCAGTTTACCTTTGTTATGCTTACAGGTGGGCTTTTATCCCATGCCCCCTTTGCACTTAGTTTAAAGCCTCCCTCGCTAGGTTGGGGAGTCAGTGTGCAAAGATGCACTTCCCCATCTTGGTCAGGCAAACCCTATCTCTTCCCAGCAGACCTACTTCCTGGAACATCATCCTGGGGTCCCATATGCACCTAATAAAATATTCTCAGTGCTCCCATACCTAAGATGCAAAAGTCCATATGTAACTGGAAAGGTTATACCTTTAATCTATTAAATAAAACAGTTTCAAGAATTAAAAGTGATCCTATTAGACATTTAGGTAAAATAATAGCAAAAAACATATGGGGTCTGACATCTACTGAGGAAGAGATTAGAATTTCTTATTCAGAAACTCCTTTTCCTTTTTGAATATGTAGTATGTCGTGACAGTGGTAAAGGGTTGCTTTATTGTAAGACTAAATAAGCATCTTTATGAGACTAAGGAAAACAATATTATCTCTAAATCTGTCCTATCCTGTTTCCCTCTGTACTTCAGTATAAAACTTCTAACTAAAACTACTCCAGCCCTTCCTCCTTTCTGGCTCACTGATAGAATTTTAGAGAGACTTTACTTACGTTATACAGAGTATCTAGAGATGATTTGTATCATAGTTTTTTGTAATGAGAGATTGAATTGTAATTTACCATGTTACAGAGAGCTAAAATATTAGAGATGTCTATATAGCAACTCCACAGTTAAGGTTGAGGCTAGACTTCTGTCCTAAGCCCAAATGGCTCAGATGACCATGTCCTTTATGACAGACCCAGACCAGTGGGGTACAGGAGTTTGGTAGAAGGCAAATATACTGGTCACTGGATGAGTAGTTTTCTGTTCCCTGAGTGACCAGAGAAGGGCCTGCACTTGAATAATCAGGAACCTGCTAGAACCAGTTAAGACAGGCAGGCTAATTAGGACACCTGGAGCCAATTAAGAAGAAGCTGCTAGAATCAATTAAGGCAGGCTAATCAGGGCTTCTAGATTTTAAAAGGAGCTCACTTCAGTTTGTGGTGTGAGTGTGAGGAGCTGGGAGCAAGAGGTGCAAGGAGCTAAGAGGGTGTGCTGCTGGAGGACTGAGGAGCACACGTGTTATCAGACACCAAGAGGAAGGTCCTGTGGTGAGAATAAGGAAGGTGTTTGGAGGAGGCCATGGGGAAGTAGCCCAGTGAGTTGTAGCTATCATGCAGCTGTTACAGGAGGCACTATAGACAGCTGCAGTCCACAGGGCCCTGGGCTGGAACCCGGAGTAGAGAGTGGAGCTGGGTTCCCCCCAAACCTCCCAATTGACCTGGACTGTGGGTTCTTCCAGAGGGGAAGGTCTCTGGGCTGTTCCCCAACCCACATGGTGAATCTCTGAGGCAAGAACATCCGCCAATAAGCGCAGGATCCACCAAGATAGAGGAGGAACTTTGTCACACCTTATATAGATATGAAATACAAAATACTACTCCTTTTGACTTATTAAACTGTACTGACTTTGACTTGAGTCTGCAATAAGTGTTGCATAGGTGGACCCTACAAGCCCTTTGATTTCCATGGGGTCAACACCAGCACTGTGCTCTGCCCACATAGTTCTCACTGTGAGATCAGGAATCAATAACTATGTACACTATTGCTATTCTCGTACCAAACGCTGTGGCTTCAAAGCTTCTTTTTAGTGAATTTGTTCCTCTTCCTTCAGGAGCTTGTTTGCAGATCTTGAAGATGTAAGATCCAAACTTGGTGGGCCTGACTTTCCCCACACATAAACCTATGTAAATCAGGCGTGATTCCATTAAAATTCACACGAGTGTAAAATTAGTGTAAGCAGGAGATAAACCAGGCCCAGTATGCATAAAGGCATGAGAGCAGTCTTCTGTAAAGAGTCACTGTCAACTTGAAATCTCCTCAAATCTTTATAAAGCATTAACATGGTTTCAGGTCCTACACATCCCTTTAGGTCTCTCTGCCAATTTTAGAGATTTTACAATCCCATTTTAATGTTCAAAATGCTTTTCCATGATTTTCTCTCCCCCTGTTGCTGTGTTAAAGATTCACACCAACAACAAACAGGAGGAAACTGACCGAGTCATTCTATTGGGGGAAAACTATAACTAATGGTGCATAAAGGGATAGCAAATGAACAAAATAAAATTTGAAAAGACAGATTTCTTGAATTGTACTGTAATATTAGTTGTTACTTATAACAACTCTATGGATGCTTTTCACACAGAATTGTATTTTTTAAATTGATAGTGTCCCTTTAAACACTGAATAACCTCAGGAGTGAATGAAGCAATCTGAACAAGTTTAGTTAACGCTTTACTATCCAAAGGACAGCAAATCAGAACTATAAAAGAAACCTATTTTACCACAGCCATTACAAAGGCTTTCAGGCCTTAACCATATAACATTTTCCCCTGGGAAGAGGAATGATAAAGGAAACACACATGACAGATATTGGTCACCTACTTAAAACATCACTAAAATGTGCTCAGATACTCTAGTGGTGGGGGAAGTATAACCACCTGAATTGAATAGAATAGCAGTAGCTAATGTCTACGTTTTATCTATGAAGAAAAACTGGACTTTCCTTTCCTCTCCCCTGAAGAGCCTATGTGATGATATTTAAGACATTTTTTATCGTCTCTCAAGGCAATACATTTTCCCTGTGCTACAAAAAGCTAATTTTGATATTTGAGATTGAAGCTATAACTTGAGTTTGTTTAATACACTGAACCCTTTGGTTTCTCAGTGACATCCTCTAGGGAATCTGTCTCCAGGTACATGACCAGTAATAAATATGTAGCTCACATTCTATGTTATACCAGCCATATTAAACAAAGTTCGATAGGTAACCATACTGAAAGAGAAAGCAGAGAAGAACTGAAAACATAATTCTCACTAGCTATAAACTAGTCCCTCCTTAGTTTACAGGAAAGAAACACGCACAATATGCTAATAAATATTTTCCTGTAGAACTGAGTCATTTCTGACATGCCCTGTCCTGTCAAAATGGTTACTCTCTTCAAGGAGAGAGTGTCTGCCTGCAGAGGCCCTGCAACAACTGTAAGTAAATTCCCCTTTGAAGATTTGTGAATGCAGAAAGGGCTTGTCTCTTTTCCTGATATAATATTCCCACTGACATTTCATTAAAATGAGCCTTTCTGACAATGTGTTGTTTCCTTCGGACACATCAAGGACAGTGAATTCCAAGAAATGAAAAAGAGAAAGCAAAAAAGTGAACCACCAAATGTACTCACTATGCTGCTAGGATAAGGTAAGGGACATTTCTTTGAACTGCTCGAACTGTCCCAACTAAATGACACAGAGAAATACTGTTCTCTCTAAGCAATGGACCGCAGGACTGAGATAGAGTTGCCAAAGCTATTAGTTAGATTCTCAAGAGTGCTCTGCGCTTTTCTTGGAAAATAGGTAAGGTCATTAACTAACTTGTCATAACAATCAAACATATGACCTTTATGTAGAGACATAATATTTGTTTGGGAAAGCAAATGGTAAAACAGTTTAAAATTCCTTCCTCATTCCAAACTTACTGCAGTGCATCTTTAATCCTGCTCCTGGGACTCACAGGTTAAGAGAGGAGGGAGGTGCTGGATATCAGCAGTGGCCACTAGGGATCAGCATGTGTCCTGAGAATGCTGGGAGTTCAGGTTTGCAGGGCAGGATCAGGGGTGGCAGGTTTGTAGAAATTTTGGTGGTGCCCAGAACCCACCCCCACCCAAACTCTGCCCCCACCCACCCACCCAAGGCTCTGGGAGGGAGTTTGGGTGAGGGAGGAGGTCTGGGGTGCAGGCCCTAGGCTGGGGCAGGAGATTGGGGTGATTGCTCTGGGAGGGAGTTTGGGGATGGGAGGGGTGCAGAGGGATGGGGTGCAGGGGTAAGGGCAGTGGTTTGTGGCTGCAGATGAGGGGTTTGGAGTGTGGGAGGGGCTCAGGGCGAGAGTAGGGGTGAGGGCTCTGAGTCTGGGAATGGGAGGTTTGGGGTGTGGGGGGGATCAGGGCGAGAGTAGGAGTGTGGGGGGGTGAGGGCTCTGGCTGGGACTGGGGATAAGGTGTTTGGGGTGCTGGAGGGGCTCGGGTTGAGGGTGCAGTGGCGGGGTGAAAGCTCTGACTGGGGGTGTGGGCTCTGAGGATGAGTTTGGGGTGCAGGCAGGCTGCTCCGGGACAGGGGCCAGAGAGGAGGACTCCCCCCAGCCCTTTCCCTGCCGGCAGCAGCAAGCTCTGGGGGAGGAGACCCCCTTTCCTGCCCCCCCAGCAGCACACTCACCCCCACCACTGTCACTGCATGTGCTCCTAGGGCCCCTCTCAGGTCCAGGAATCTCCCTCACCTCCCCTGTGGCAGGTGCCGAGGGGCGCTGCGTGCACCTCCTCCCCTGCTGTTGCCCTGACTGTAGCCTCACTGGGGATGAGGGATGGGGCTGCCTCCTTGCCCTGCATGGGGCAGGAGCAGTGACTGCGGGCGGGGGACCTTCTGTGCTGCTGGAGGGTCCTGCCGGAAAAGGGAAGGGTCTGAGGGGGAAGCGCATGTTCAGAGTCAGTCTGCCCTGGCAGTGGAGAAGGGGGGCACTAGGACCCTACGGCAGCAGTTGTTGCAGGGAGGCAGCATGGAGCTGCTCTGCTCTGGGCCGGAAGAGGGTGGGGGAAGCAAGTCAGGGTCGGGGGACGCTCAGGGGGAAGCGCGGGGGGGCCGCAGGTGGGGCCAGGGGGGAGATAACCTGGGTTATAAATATCTCCGTGCCAGCAGCTTTTTTTTTCTCTCTCCACCACTTTCTGCGCCCTCCCGACTTTGTGTGCCCGAGGCAAGTGCCTCACTCACCTCGCCCTTGTTATGGCACTGGTTCCTGGGTTGGTGTTTTTGTTGTGTGGTGCGTAGTTGCTGGTGAGGCCAGTCCTCGCCTACAGACAGTCCCCCAACCTGAAGCAAATACTCACCAGCAACTACACACCTTCTTGTCAACTGTCTGTAATGGGCCATTCTCTTACCTTAAAAAGTTATTTTTCCTCCCTTGGTATCCTGCTGTTAATTGACTTATCTCGTTAGACTGACCTCACATTTGGTAAAGCAACCCCCATTCTTTCATGTATTTTTCACTTCATGCATCTGATGAAGCGGGTTCTAGCCCACGAAAGCTTATGCCCAAATAAATTTGTTAGTCTCTAAGGTGCCACAAGGACTCCTCGTTGTTTAGACCCATGTGTTTGTCTGGAATTGTGTTGTGATCTTTATGGTGTCTTCTATGAGTATTGATTTTGGTGATGTACACAGAAATTGGAAGGTATGTTTATTTTCTCATGCATATCTCATCTGTGTGTGATATCTTATATTCTTTCTATTACATGTTTGAATTGGGTTCCCTGACACTTTTATGAAGTGTGGAAAACTCAGTCCCTGGTTTCTTGCTGTCCTGCAAAAAATGGTATAATACTTCTGCTCTTTTCCCTCTCTCAGTGAACCTGAAAACATGTATGCCACAAGACTGAAATAAGCTTGTAGGAGTATCCTAGGTAGGAATCTTTCATAGGATATTGAATACAATGGTTCCTCCTACTCTTGCTAGCATTAGCAAAAGACCTGACTTCATGTTTAAATCTTCATTAAAATAATTGAGATGCTTTCTGAGGCTTGTCAGGGCTACTCTAATTTCCAATATAATGTAATGAGCGTGTAATGGCCCCCAGGCACTGTTTTTCTGGCTGGGGATAACTGGAGCACAGTGCGCTGCATGTGTATTTGACAAGGAAAAATAATTACTACATTTTTCTGATAAGAGAATACTGTATAAAAGTTAATGGTACATGGCAAAAAGAATTCAGCCATTCAGAAACATTTTCATCTAATATATTGAGATTAATACAAATTAATCTGGTTTTAGTTAAAGAGCAAACACAAAAGCTCATCTCTGTGGATCACGGTGCCTTCTTTTTGGTGCTGCACTAAGAGTCTAAGGATTAGGATACCATAACATCCTGGAGGATCAGTGTTTGAGAATCAGTATGATTTATTACTTCCTAGCCAATGAGAGCTGGAACGCTGCAGAAGAAGTGTGCTCAGCTCCTGAGAAGGAAAGGAAGGGCTCAGGATGTTTGACAATAACCACAAATGGCATAGGGAGCAGCATTAGTAAGCTCTGGAGCCAGTTGAAAGTGTCTCAACCAGTGGGAAAGTTACAGAATTCTGAGACTACAAAAGTGGGAAAAGAACATTTTAGGTTAATCTCTGTGCCTCCCCCAATAAAGTTGGGACTTTAAATATATTATAGGACAAGAAAGATAAAAAGGCTATTGTGTCTCCTTCAGTAATCATGTCCTACAAGCATTATTCCACCCTCATTGGTTACATTCTGGTCTCCGAACTTTCCACTTGTAGTTGTTCTTTTTGTCTCTCCCAAAAACTGTTGGCTGCTGTACAGAATGATACAAAGTTTCACCTCAAGCTGCTGCATTTCAGTGATGGGTGAAGTCATCCTTTTATGTACAGTCTATAGAGCGTACTGTAATTTTTCTGGCTGAAAAGTGCTATATAAAGCACAAGGTAATATTAGTATAAACTGCAAGCTGTTCATTTCAAAGCTGAAACATCTTTGGTTTTTATTCCTGCAATCTACAGAGCAAGGTGATTCTGTCAGAATTCTAATTAGGGGCTCAAATTGAAACTAAATAGGATTTCACAGAAAATAAGTACCCCTTTGGTTTATAACATGAACTGAATGTTGGTGCTTTTTAATCCTTCTAATTTCATTTGTAAAGTGTTTTATTAGGCTATTGGAAATTTCAGCAATGAACTTAACTGAAATGCAATCCAAATGCCCTAAAGTTATAGCCATGCTACAAATTTAATTCCCTGCCCTGGAACATTCAGATGGCAATACATGATTCAAATCTGAATCTTTAGCGTCAGAAGGATTCTGTAGGATCACTGAGCGGTCCTGATCCCAATGGGAGATGTATATTACAAAAAATAAAGAAGAACCACAACTTACAATGTATTGAAAAGAGAGAAAAGTAAATTTACCATAAAGAGCTCTACGTATCAGTTTTCTTCCAGGGATCTCAAAATTATAAACAAATATTGTCTGGTCACACCCTTGAGAAGTAGACAATTATCTATACCTGTTTTGCCGCTGAAGAAATGGAGGCAGAGAGAAAGTAAACAATTTGTCTAAGGTCAGAATAAGTGGTGGGAATAGAAGCCCATAGTCTTCATGCTGTCCTGCACATTAATCACTATGCAACGTTCTGATATGAAGATGGAACATAGCAAACTACTAAAATAAATCTAGCATGTTGACTCAATACAGAGTGATGTGGGAGGTGGCCCAGGGACACACTCTCTGCCCTACACTGGTGGGGAAATTCCTCTGGGTAGAAGTTGTTCCCCAGGTGACTCTTTGTCCTGGTTTTACACCCCTCATGCAATGGAAGAGTGAGTGTATGTGGGAGGTACAGAATCAGAGCCATAATGCTTAAAGTGCAGTAATCTGTTCAATGTTGGTACTTATTTGAGCACTTTTTGTGAATAAAAGTTAAACTAAGATACTAACGTGATAGGTGCCCTATAAATGCCTCAGATCTATATCAAAATTATGGATAGTTTCTGGACTACTTTATTGGACTATTCATGGTTTGTGATTCATGGTGTATGATTTGGCCACTTTAGTCACATAGTATTGTTTCAGCTCCTTGATGGAAGACTGTTGTTCTCCTGTTTAAAAAGTTTTAAATAGTGAATAATGATTAGGGAATCATCAATAGTGGCTACTCATGTTCATGCACAAAATCCTTTGGTCACACGTGGCTACAGGTATTGTATGAATAAGACTTTCACCAAGCAAAAATCTGTATGGATAACAAGGAATATGAATGTCAGTGAATAAAACAGCTGTTGAGAATGGAAACAAAATTTGTGAAGAATGTTTTGAAGGAATCTGTCAGCCTCGATGCATGTACTTTGGATAAACATCTGGCATTTTGGTGGTTCTCTGAACGCACACTGTATAAACCAGGGTAATTGAATTATGAGGGCTATTAGACTGAAGCTGAGAGACTCATTGATGTTTGCTGTCAAGATATTTTGATGTATTCTTTTTCTTTTTCTTTTTTTAAATTTATCATCCTGCCAAGTGAGATTTCATATCCCAGACATCTCAAGCAAAAGGTCATCATCAGTGGACAAGATCTGAATTCTGACTGGGGGAAGATTTCCAGGCTAGAGTGGCAGCTACAACAAGCCATGAGTCATTCTGATGGGTCCTCTTCGAAGTGTGTCGGGCAGTGTAAAAGATGGATTAGATTCCCCTACAAAATAAAATTTAATAATTCCATATCATAAACATGTTGTACACTGCTTAATATATCTAAGCTGCCGAAAATACTATACCCAACATGCACTTTCTGTGGCACACATACAGTTAATATTTTTTTTCAAAGTTTAATTTCCTAATCACTGCCCAATCCCCTGATATTAATGGGATTTAGCTAATTATCTGCTAGCAGTACCATTATCCCTCAGCAATGTAAAGGTTTTACTATTTTTGTCTGACTTTGGATGTTTTCGGTTCCATGGGGATTAAGGTCAGAGGGCACATATTTATTTAGACACTGGAATTCTTACATCATTTTTCCATTACTTGGTTCAGAAGGAGGAGCCTCAGCCTGGCTGCTTTGCTTTTCAGATAGTGAGGAACAACATCTCTAGGGTACCAAGATTCTTTCTTCTAGAATCTTTTCACAGTTAGTCAAATGTTTTAAAGGTCATGAAACAAGAATGCCGTTCGCTATCCTAGATGACACAACATGCTAACCAAATATTTGATTTTTAAACACAGTTGGAGGATGGACTGAAGTGAGAGCAACTCAGAAATTGTTTTGCAGCTACTTAGTACAGTGCAATGTTATTTGCTATTTTTAAATGTTCCCTAAGAGTACGCTGCAGATTATGAAGTTGTTGTTAAGACTACATATAGAGTTAAAATAATGATGTGGCCTCCTTAGACAATTTAATTCTCTTTGGGCCAAATTCTGCATGGGTGCAATCCCAATAAAAATCAAACACAGTGTTGACCTATGGAAAAAACTAAAAAAACTTCCTTACCTTAGTATTCCCATTACTACAGGAAATGAAGAATAATTCAAATACCGAGATAGCATTATTCAGTTAGCTAAGGCAGTTGGTAAGTTTTTAAGCACAAACACTGTAAACCAAAAACAATAGTGTTCCCAACTATTAAGACACAGAGGGGCCAAATTCAACTCTCAGTTACCTCCAAAAATACTAGAATAAGAGGTTTGGCAAATCTTTAAGCATTACCACTCTATTGCCTCTAATATCTGCTTAGAATAATTCTGTTCAGCACAGGTTCTTATATTGCCCTCAGCAGCAGAGTATCTGAGTGCCTTCCCCATAGTGCATTTAGAGACATGATTAATGTCTGTCGTGTGTATGTTTTTTTCTCTCCTCTTCTCCCCAGGGGGATAATAGCAGTGGAGTGTTCTGCTGACTTTTTGGGGCAGGTGGGGGAGGAAAGAGGTGGTTCTTGGGTACATATCACCGTGTGTTAATATTACAACAGGCAAGGTCAAAGAAATGTGCTTTGCACTTGCAGTGGAAGGCAGTGAGGCTTATGATGGTCCTTAGTTCCAGAGGCAGTTCATTACACAGTCGGGGTCTGGCCTCTGAGAAAGCTCTGCCTCCTATGCAGAAGAGCTTTATCCCCATTGTAGAAAGTTTCATTGCACCAGAGGAGTGAAGTTGTTGACCACAGCCTTCATTCTGGAGCTTTAGGTGATCTTTTAGGTATCCTGGGCATAGGCAGGGCGAGCCTTGAAGATAAAGCCAGAGTTGCTGAGCTTGGCTCAGTATTCTACAGGAAGCCAGGGTAGAGAGCAAAGGACAAATCTGATATGCTTGAATTATCCCTGAGGAAATGTGCTGTGGTGTTTTTGTACAAGGGCTGGAGTTTCCTAAGGGCTGATGGCTTCATGCCCAGGTATAACCCATTGCTATAGTTCAGGCAAGAGGTGACAAATGCTTGTCAGGATGAGATGGAGCCTTTGGGAAGTGTTACTTACAGATGCTGCTTTGTGAGAGTTGAGCATGGAATCCAGGAGTACTCCTAAAAGCCTGTATTGACCAGTTGTAGTGTGCATCTTTAACCAAAGGAAGACTGCATATTGGCTGCAATTTTTTCAGTGTACTTTTCTCTGGTCACCAATAACCTCTGTCTTGCTCTGGTTCAGCTTGAATCAACTCCTGCTCCACCAAGCACTGGACAATTTTGGTCGTAGTGGTATGGTCATATATGGTGAAATATATGTAGAGTTGTGCATTAAGTTTTCAGTACAACACACTTAGTAAAGGGATCAGAATTCAGGCTCTGCACTCAGTCCCTTAATTTGGCAGGCTATCAGCACAGTGGAGGTGGCACATGTAACCTCTTTTGAGGAGAAACTTTCTTGCATTACTTTCAAGTGAATCACCCCACTAGCCAACAGACTGCAGAGGGACCTGTGCTCAGCTATTAGCCAGAAGAAGGGTCACCATGGGGAAGTAACTTTGATGGTTGGAAGAAGGGAGATCTCTGGAGTCGGAGGATGTGGGGTGGGTGAAAGACATTATCATTAAATGGGGTTACAGCAACTGTAAATTAAGGGTGGGCTTTTCAAAAGTCAATGGGAGCAGCGTTAGGACAACAAGCACTTTTGAAAATCCAGCTCTAATTTCTTTTCATAGGAAGCTCTCATTCAGATGTCTTTATATCTCCTGACCCTTTTCTCCCACCCCCTCATATACCAAAGACACACAAGTCCATGGCCTTCGCAGCACAAATTAATTCTGGGCCATTTTTTTTTATTTCATCCAATAAAAACCTCATAAAATAAAATGTCTTACAAAGTAAGTGATCAGGAAAAAAGCCACAGAAATATGGTACACATTTAACTTTAAAGTGTCTATATAAAACTCTAGAGTGTATTGAATTTCTCTTTAATGAGTTTTTCAGATTAAGCTGAAGTCTAGGGAATTTTATTATAATGCCATATTCCATAAAAATATCTGTGGGCCTGAGAGAGTAGACACCATGTTAATCTATTTTTTCAGTGTTAGGTGATTAGGTAATAGACTTTTTGCAAAACATCTGTTGAAACCATTACTCTTGGCCACATTCAATTATTAAATTAAATTATTAATTAAATAATTCATCTTTAATGACACATCACAGACGCCCCCAAGAACACTAGTCAAGAAAGGGGAGAACAAACCTAAATATACTTGGATTCTAGAGATATGAATTCAAACCTGAACTGTGTCATGACGTGCAACAATTACTTTAAAGACATCAACGCTAAAGAACCTGTTTTCTGGGAACCCATTGCCAGAACATAGATGGATGGAGGATACCAATCCAATGAAGAAAAAGAGAGCACTCTGGAAACTCATCACTGCAACAGGGTTGGAGACTGCAGCCTCTCCCTACTAGTACCTTCTACATAGGTTCTGGTGATAGTCTCTGGGACATGGTCTCTTTGTAACATGGTAATGATGTGAGACAAATATCACCAAGCTCCATTGGAACATCACACCACCAGGTCGGCCAAGCTGAAATCACAAAAAGTGAGGTTTGTTCAGCAGACTTCAAGAGAGCTAGATGAGCATATCCCCCAGGCAAAACAAATAAAACCGGCATTAAGCTGGCATTACGGCTGTAACAACATCTCAGGGGCTTGAGTATTAAAGGCCCTGTGATGACACTGGAATTAATAATTAGAAAATTGAGTTGAGATTTAAAAAAAAATTACAACATTTAGTAGTTTGATTTAAAAGAAATCAAAAGCCAAGAAATTTTAAATAAAAAAACCCACAAACACTTGAGATTGAGAAAATTCACAATTAAGATCATACAAACAACCTTAAAACACACCCTAATGTCCCCCTGAGAGTGGAAAAAAACAAAAACTCTTAGACCGCCTTATTGATTTAATAACAAATGGTTTTATCCTGTCAGCAGCAACGACGACTACTGTTCCTAACTTTTAATTATATAGCGCATGCATTGACTAGGTCTCATTTACGGCCGTATACTGTCCACAGAAGTACTTTACCAAATCCTGATTTGAAAAATGCCATACTGGAGGCAATTATTCCCTATACTTCATTAAAATCCATTGTGCTACCCTATAATAATTAGTAAATACAGAATTAATATCTCTCTATATTCAAACCCAGGTTCAGATCATTCATCTATAACACTTACATGAAAATATCAAAGGTTGGTTTGGTTAGTCTATATCATGCTTTATTATCAGAGACATGTATGCATGAACCAATTTTGTTCAGTTGTAGGTATAGCAGCAGGAATCCTGGGAGATACAGTAATCAATAACAGCAGTCTGCTCAGATCTAATAGTTTCCATTCATGTTTGTTTTTGATAATGTTCATATGGATGGTTCATAGATCTATAGATTATAAGGCTAGAAGGGACCGTTGTGGTCATCTAGTCTGACTTCCAAAGAAGCAGGACATGGCAAAGAAAGCTCAGTGCCTGTACATCCTCTTCACCTGTGGCAGATTTAGTCAGCCCAGCAGGGGCACATTTTGTTGTCCTCAAAGGGACAGTGTTGTTACAGATCAGCCTGCCATTGATTTTTTGATGTAGCTGCATTCTCGCATCAACTGCTTGAGGCATCCAAGCAGAGACAATGGTGGCTGGGACCAGATCTGCAGGAGCATCAGTAGCTCAGGGTATGCCAGAAGTTGGGATGTAGTTATCAGATAAGATGAGAGGATGAGGAGAAGGAGCAACCAATGGCCCCAGGAGCAGCTGGATCATTCTGCTGGTGTTTGGTATCCATGTGCCATCAAGAATATGACATTTTGACTGCTGGCAGGAACTTGATTGACACTGTCCACCCTAATCCTTAGGGATGCAAGTGATCTCCTGCACTGATGTTGTAAGTGAATGGCGCAGGAATTTGAGCCATTGCGTCCGTTGCCTCTCAGCATGTCTGTCTTTGTGATGGCCTCACGGGTCTTTGGTCAAAGAGTTCAGGAAACAAAAATGTTGTTTGCAAAAATAAACTGTTAATGAATGCACCAAAGTCGTAGACAAATGCTTACAGAACAAATGTTGCTGCTGTGCACATGAGTGTGATTCACCCAGATTTCATTTGGTCAGGCTCTTTGTTACCCCTACTTACCAGGGTCTCACCTTCCCAAAAGTAAATTTCTGCAAACGCAGTGTGGAGCTCTTTCTTTTACTCTGGCTTAATCTATAGAGCCTGTGAGCCCATAGACAGCATCTAAAATAAGCCCTTATTAACCACACATCTTACTATCATGACCGTCCACAAGACTGTTAAGGTTATAGGAAGGAACATGTCACTGTGTGTCTTTAGGCACTGAGACATGGGGATGGGGGAGCACATTAAGGACAGTTGAGATTCTTTAATGTACTGTAGAAGAGTCTCCCGATGGAGGCAAGTTTATTATGGCCTGTCAGAGCCTCATGGGATGATTGTGTGGTATGGGTTGCAGCCCTGGCACTGGGTAAGCAGTAGGTTCATTGCCACTTTCCAGCTCCATGGACCTTGTCAGTAACATGCTATTCTAACCTCAGCTTTGCATCTTCCTGGGGAACAGCACTATTGTTGAAATGGGGTCTTCTAGCAGGCCACAATCCTAGCAAATCACTTAAGCATGTGCTTATCTTTAAGTACAAGACAAATCCAACTGAAGCCAATGTGACTATTCACATGTTCAAGTACCTTGCTGGATCAGGGCCATCAGCTGGAATTTCTGCTAATGGGGATAAAGGTCATCTACCATGTTGTCCCAGTTTAAAGGATACTAATGCATTTCATCACCTAAAAAGCATTGATATTCCTGTTTGGTCACCAAATTTCAGTGACATCTTTCCTTTTTTTTTTACTTTTGTCAATAAACAATTTTTTGCATCAAGTCTAGGATTCCAGGCTACTTCCTATTATAATATTTTCAATTACAGAGTACAGTAGAACCTCAGAGTTACAAACTGACTGGTCAACCACACACCTCATTTGGAACCAGAAGTACACAATCAGTCAGCAGCAGAGACACTCCTCCCTCCACCCGCAAAAAAGAGCAAATACAGAACATTACTGTGTTAATTGTAAACTACTGAAAAAAAGGGAAATCTTAAAAAAAAGATTTGACAAGGTAAAGAAATGTTCTGTGCCTGTTTCATTTAAATTAATATGGTTAAAAGCAGCATTTTTCTTCTGCATAGTAAAGTTTCAAAGCTGTATTAAGTCAATGTTCAGTGGTAATCTTTTGAAAGAACAAGCATAATGTTTTGTTCAGAATTACGACATTTCGGAGTTACGAACAGCCTCCATTCCCAAAATGTTCTTAATTCTAGGTTCTATTGTACTGTATAAGCATTCCAGGCATGTGAATTTATTGATTTTATATTTGAAATTGGCTACTGATATGGAGGGTCCTTGGGTCAGAGGTGCTATGTAAAAGGCCCTTTTACGCAGCTGTTGAGTAAAATGTCTAATACTTAAGAAGAGAGAAGAGAGAAAACGTGCAGTAACCTTGTAAAAAGCTCCCAGAATTCTTTGTGCCCATGACCCATTTTTCTCTCGAGACCTGAATTAAAAAAAATAGTGACACTCCTCAATGGAGAACTGTGAACTATTTAATAATAACTTAATACATCCGTAGAATTGGTATCCCTTTTTACTGAGAATGACTAACTGGTCTCTCTGGATGAGGTTTTATTAACCTTCCTCAGGAAAAGCTATCGATAAATAGTTCACTTGCTGAAGCATCCCACTTTATGGGTCCTCAGTTAATTTAAATTTTTTTTTGTCCTAACAGACATAAATTGGCAACTTACCCAGCACAATGTGACTTTCACACCTTACCCGTACATGAGCTTTGTATTCTGGGTCTCTACTTTGTGTGTATGTTTGTTAGACAAACAATGTCAGGATGTGCAGTGAGCACATTTCACACCATTTCACCTACCGCCTATATCTTGCAATGTTGTGTGTGGGGTTCGGGTTTTTTTAACTTTAGCATTTTGTGTAGAAAGAGGGACTAATAACCATTACTAGAGCCAGGCACTTTATAAGCATCAAGAACATATGGAAATAAACTGCCCATGAACTAACTTGGGCTGGAAATTTAGAAGAAGGTTTCTCACCGGGGTGAGATTTTGGAACAGACTCCCAATAGGATTTGTGGGGAGCAAACAACTTAATTAAGAGAAAGCGAGACAAATTTAAATGTGCAATTTATGAGTGCAGTGATAGGGTTGCTTGTGATGGTATGGGACAGAGGTTAACAGCCCTGGGGCTCACTTCCAGTTTGTTTTATGTTCCTAAAAGTTTATGTCTCAGGGTTTCAGCTGGCCCCCTGTGAAGGCCAAGAAGGGATGTTTTTCCCCCCAGTGTATTCTGGTTCTTGCTCACATGCTCAGGGTCTAACTGATCGCCATATGTGGGATCAGTAAGGCATTTTCCCTTACTGATCAGGTCAGATTGGCCGTGACCTTGGGGGAGGGAGAGGGGTTGCCTTCCTCTGCAGCATAGAATGCAGGTCACTTGCAGGGACTATCTAGATATGTCTCAATCATTTCTCTGCCACTGTGAGGGGGCCTTGGGCACTGGTGCACCTCTGCTTCTCCTATTCTCTGCCTACAGCACATAATAATTGAGTTTCCTGTGGACTGTAATACTGCAGTCTGTTGTTGGGTTTAGTGTGCTGGTGGGTGGTGTTGGTGGCCTGTGATATACAGGAGGTCAAACTAGATGATCTGGTGGTCCATTCTGGCCTTAAACCCTGACATCCCAACACAGCTCTCTGAGTTCATACTCTGAGTTCATACTCTGAGCCCCTTTAAAGCAGAA
This sequence comes from Malaclemys terrapin pileata, assembly GCF_027887155.1. NCBI lineage: Eukaryota > Metazoa > Chordata > Testudines > Emydidae > Malaclemys > Malaclemys terrapin. Next base: position 100,266,263 of record NC_071511.1, on the reverse strand, counting down.
TCAGCTGACTGTGTCAGGTTTTGTAAACTATACAAAGGTCCACTGAGAACCAGACAGAACAAGCCCACCCCCTCCCCAACTCCTCAGCTAACTGCCTATATGATGCTTCAGAAATATAAGTTGGGACTTTCAACTCCAAAAGCACAGTCCTCTGCCCAAACAGCTTAAACAGCAGCTGCTTTAGTTCTTGTAGCAGAAGGAAGCCATATGCACATTGTTACCCGGGGTTATTTTAACCCAAAGCTCTCAGTAACTTTTACTCTGTGCGAGGTGGTATTAGGAAATAAATCAAGGGAGACACGGCCGTCCGACCGATAGATGGCTGGCACAAACAGGACAACACAAGAGTGCTTTTACTGAAAGCGAAACTTTACTTAGTCTCAAGCACTTACACACCTCTGCAACAGGTTAGTGAAACACCCCCAACCCTCGATAATACCGAAGCTGAGAGTGGCTTTCGAGTGGTACCATGACAGGCTTCAGCTGGCCAGGCTTCCGTCTGCCGGTGGGGACCCGAAGATGCGTCCAGAGGGAGCATCCCTGAAGAGCCCCTCCTGAGAAGTCCAATTACCTCAAACTTTTTCCTCTTATTTATACATTAGTAATACAATGACATATCCCTTAAAGAAAACTTGCTAAGCAGGCAGGATTAAAAGGTCAGACACCTTATGATTGCCAATTAACCAGAGATTTTTTTTTTCAGTGTCCATGCCTTTGGGCCCTGACAAACATGCCCGGGGGCACATATAAACAGACTTCTTGTTTTTCTACAATACATGCATAATCAATTTTAACACTCTTAGCAGGAAGGGTGCGGGGTCAAGCTCTCCTGTCTGTGGCACCTGAAACCCCCTCCTAGGGTGACCAGATCCCAATTTTTGGGTCTTTTTCTTAGATAGGCTTCTATTACCCCCCACCCCGTCCCGATTTTTCACATTTGCTGTCTGGTCACCCTACCCCCGCCCCTCCTGTCTGGTTACACTGAGGCCGCTGCATTTACGACCTGCTGACTTAGCTATTTTTGTTAGCAATAAGCAAGAATGGTTCAGTATGACCTGTTAACTTGACTACTGTTAGCAATACACAATAGTGGTTTAGGCACTTTACTGGTTTGCCAAAATCTCCCCAAACAACATAAGCAGGTCTAACACATATCCCCATCCAGTGGAAGGAAGCATCATACACACAAGTCAATGTGTTACTGCAGTGGGAACCCAGCAGGAGCATAGATACTATGATGGTGTATCTCTTGCAAATGAATATGTGTATGTGCTCAGTAGTGTCATAAAACCTGAGCAGAAAGCAAGAAGATTGAACAATTTTATACTCTTAATTCTCTCAACTTGCATTATTGCTCATTCTGCTATAAGGAGTAACATCCCATCTACTGCATTATTCCCACTACTTTGCAGTTAAATGGCTCCGCTGGAGTTCAAATGACTTTACAGATAATATGAGACCTGAACCCTGCAATCTGAGCGGCTCAATTGGACTCCCAGACCTTGGCGAGTTTCATTGATTGCCCAGACCTGCTAGTGTGGAGTTCTATCGCACTCAGCAACGTGCAGTGAAAGCTCTCAGTTCTGTCTGAATGGATCAGATTGCAGGAATGGGGACGGAAATAAACAAATGATAAACAAACTATCAATCAAAAGTAATCTCAGGTGCCTCCCTTCTCAAATGGCACCAACAGGAAAAATCCTACAATCATTCTTCATCACTTGTAAAAAAAAAGAAATCCGGTAGCTGACACACAGACTAGAAAGGAAATGACAGAAGCTTTGAGTGATCACCATGTTTTTCACACATATTTCTAGATATTGATGGCTTAATTCTACTTCCTGTGAGGAGGGATAATGGAAACTTCAGACAAGACTTACTTCTTTGATCTCACTGGTAAGAGTTAACAAGCACTGCTCAGAAAACACCAAAGTGAGACTCTAATTTCTTGCTGTTGCAACAGTTGAAATTCTGTGAACCCCAACTCAAATGATGAGATTCTTATGTAAAACACTCCAGAGCGGGGTGGGCAAACTACAGCTTGGGGACCGTATCCGGCCCTCCAGACCTTTTAATCTGGCCCTCAAGCACCTGCCGGGGAGCAGGGTTGGGGGTTTGCCCTACTCCCTGAGGCTCCTGGAAGCAGCAGCATGTTCCCTTCCGGCTCCTACGCATGGGGCAGCCAGGGGGCTCCACATGCTGCCCCTGCCCCAAGAACCACCCTCACAGCTCCCATTGACCAGGAACCGCGGCCAATGGGAGTTGCAGGGGCGGCGCCTGCAGATGGGGCAGTGCGCAGAGCTGCCTGGCCACACCTACACATAGGAGCCAGAGGGGGAACATGCCGCTGCTTCTGGGAGCTGCTTGAGGTAAGCGCCGCCTGGAGCCTGCACCCCTGACCCCCTCCCACACCCTAACCCCCTGCCCCAGCTCTGATTCCCCTCTTCCACTCAAACCCCTTGGTACCAGCCCCATCCCAGAGCCCGCACCCCCAGCCAGAGCCCTCACCCCCTCCCACACCCCAACCCCCAATTTCATGAGCATTCATGGCCCACCATACAATTTCCATACCCAGATGTGGCCCTTGGGCCAAAAAGTTTGCCCACCCCTGCTCCAGATCCTGCAATCTTTATTTAGGCAAAACTCCCACTGAAGTAAACAGGATTTTTGCCTTAAGGACTGTGGGAATTGATGTAGTTCCCAATTCCTCTATAGTTCGTATAGCTCTTAGCTATACTCATCTACCTACTCCTGTACCTGTACCAGCACATGTGTCTCTAAAGACAGGTGCCAATATACAGTAAATTCTAAGTTCTAGTAGAGATGGAAAACATCCCTAGAATGATATGGATTTAGCTGGCTGAAAGAGACTTACATCAATAGTTGGAGTTTTAATCGTAAGTACTTTTAGCAGAGATTTGAATGGACACGGAAAATGGAGCAATCCTTGCTGCTCTTCAGGAGTGAGACACGTTGTTGGAATGCTGTGATGCAGCTACACAGCTACTGCCCATGCTGTCCTGTGGATAACTAGAGGGGTCACTCTCCAGCTCTGGCAAGCTGTCATCTTTGACAAACCACGGATTTACTTTTCAGACATACACATAATTGTTTTTAAATTGCAGCAAAGTAAACTGTTTGGGATATTTTTGTAAAAATAGATTTGCTTTTTCCATGAAAACACTTGAAAAACTCCTTCACTTGTATATTGACATAAGAAAATCCCAGAGACTGGGATACATTTACAGGGAAAGGGGAAGCAAAGTTAACTGCTTTTCCCTGGTGTCAAAGCAGATAATTTGATAGAACTATTAAGCCTGGTCTACGCTATGACTTTAATTCGGATTTAGCAGCGTTAAATCGAATTAACCCTGCACCCGTCCACACAACAAAGCCATTTATTTCGAAATAAAGTCGATTTCTGTACTCCACCCTGACGAGTGGAGTAGCGCCAAAATCGATATTGTCATTTCGAATTAGGATTAGTGTGGCCGCAATTCGATGGTATTGGCCTCTGGGAGCTATCCCACAGTGCACCATTGTGACCGCTCTGGACAGCAATCTGAACTCGGATGCACTGGCCAGGTAGACAGGAAAAACCCTGCGAACATTTGAATTTCATTTCCTGTTTGCCCAGCACAGGAGAGCACAGGTGACCAAAAACAGCTCATCAGCACAGGTAACCATGCAGGCCAATAATCGAAAAAGAGCACCAGCATGGACCGTACGGGAGGTACTGGATCTGATCGCTATATGGGGAGAGGATTCAGTGCTAGCAGAACTTCGTTCGAAAAGACGAAATGCCAAAACTTTTGAAAAAATCTCCAAGGGCATGATGGAGAGAGGCCACAATAGGGACTCAGATCAGTGCCGCATGAAAGTCAAGGAGCTCAGACAAGCCTATCAAAAAAAAAGTAGGCAAACGGTCGCTCCGGGTCAGAGCCGCGAACATGCCGCTTCAACGCCGAGCTGCATGCAGTTCTAGGGGGGGCCGCCACCACTACTCCACCTCTGACCGTGGATTCCGAAGCGGGGGTAATCTCATCAGCTACACCTGAGGATTCTGCAGACAGGGAAGAGGAGGAGGAGGAGGATGAGCTTGCGGAGAGCACACAGCACTCTGTTCTCCCCAACAGCCAGGATCTTTTTCTCAGCCTGACTGAAGTACCCTCCCAAGCCAATATCCAAGACCATGGCCCAATGGAAGGGACCACAGGTGAGTTTACCTTTTAAAATATAAAACTTGTTTTAAAAGCAAGCATTTTTTAATTATTACTTTGCCCTGAGGACTTGGGATGCATTCGCGGCCAGTACAGCTACTGGAAAAGTCTGTTAACGTGTCTGGGGATGGAGCGGAAATCCTTCAGGGACATCTCCATGAAGCTCTCCTGGAGGTACTCCAAAATCCTTGCCACCAGGTTTCTGGACAATGCAGCCTTATTCCGTCCTCCATGGTAGGACACTTGACCGCGCCATGCTTGCGGCAAGTAATCTGGTATCATTGCATGACAAAGCCTGGCAGCGTATGGTCCCGGTGTTTGCTGGCATTCAAGAAACATCTGTTCTTTATCTCGCTGTGTAATCCTCAGGAGAGTGATATCGCTCATGGTAATCTGGTTGAAATATGGGAATTTAATTAAGGGGACAGAGGGGGGCGGGTATTGGCCCTCAGCTTTTCGCGTTTGGCTAGCAGGGATCTTCCCTGATACCAGCCATGCGGTGAGGGGAGGGATAAAGCGATCATCCCAGAGAATTGGACGTAGGGGGGTTAGTTTGTTTTCTGCTGCTGAAGGTTAACAGGAAAACCGCAGCAGTCAATGGGCTTTGCTTGGTATGAGGGAAAGGAGGGCGCAGAAGCCGAAAGACTATGGCTTACCATGGCCGCATGCAAGCTGAATTCTGTTGCCCGGACCTGCGTCTGTGATCTCTAACACCAAAGCCACAGGCACTCAATATGGAAGATGGAAAATGCAACCTTGTACTGAAATCACATGTGCTACGTAATGTGAATAGTGTTGTTCACCATGAAAGAGTATACGCATTGTTCTGTAAAATGTATCATTTTAAAAACTTCTCTCCTTTTTTTCAACCCTCCCTCCAGCAGCTGGAAATTTTTCAAGCCTCCCTCCTCCATCCCGAAAGCTATCTCAGATAAGGCGGCGGAGAAAGAGGATGCGAGACGAGATGTTCTCGGAAATAATGGAATGCACCCGCAATGAAAGAGCTCATTGGAATGAGTGGAAGGACATGGTATCTAATACAGGAAAGATGCCAGTGAATGTGAGGTCATGAGTGATGCACGAGATGAGAAGTGGCAGGCTGCAATGCTGGGGCTGCTGCATGATCAAACGGACATGCTTCGGCATGTGGTGGAGCTTCAGGAATGGCAGCAGAATAACAGACTGCCGCTGCAGCCGCTGTATAACCTCCCTCCCCCCTCACCATGTTCCATAGCCTCCTCACCCAGACGTGTAGGAACACGGGGGGAGGGGGAGGCTCTGTGCACCCTCCCACTCCACCCCAGTGGACAGCCCAACCAAAAGGCTGTCATTATATTGAATTTTTTCAGTGGCCTTTTATTTCCCTCCTATCTGCCTCCCAAACCTCACCCAGGTTACCTTGTAGGTTCTCTCCCTATGTTTATAATCAATTAATAAAGAATACATGATTTTTAAACGATAGTGACTTTATTTCCTTTAAAAGCAAGCTGTGATTTAAGGGGGGAGGGTGGTTTGCTTACAGGGAATGAGTCAATCAAGGGGGCGGGTTTTCAACAAACAGAACTTTCACACCATAGCCTGGCCAGTCATGAAACTGGTTTTCAAAGCTTCTCTGATGCGTAGCGCTTCCTGGTGTGATCTTCTAATCACCCTGGTGTCTGGCTGCGCATAATCAGCAGCCAGGCGATTTGCCTCAGCCTCCCACCCCGCCATAAAGGTTTCCCCCTTACTCTCACAGAGATTGTGGAGCACACACCAAGCAGAAATAACAATGGGGATATTGGTTTGGCTGAGGTCTGAGCGAGTCAGTAACGATCGCCAGCGACCTTTTAAACGGCCAAATGCACATTCTACCACCATTCTGCACTTGCTCGCCTGTAGTTGAACAGCTCCTGACTCCTGTCCAGTCTGCCTGTGTATGGCTTCATGAGCCATGGCATTAAGGGGTAGGCTGGGACCCCAAGGATAACTATAGGCATTTCAACATCCCCAATGGTTATTTTCTGGTCCGAGAAGTAAGTCCCTTGCTGCAGCCCTTTAAACAGATTAGTGTTCCTGAAGACGCGAGCATCATGAACCCTTCCTGGCCAGCCCACGTTGATGTTGCTGAAATGTCCCTTGTGATCCACAAGTGCTTGCAGCACCATTGAAAAGCACCCCTTGCGGTTTATGTACTGGGTACCCTGGTGCTCGGGGCCAAGATAGGGATATGGGTTCCATCTATTGCCCCACCACAGTTAGGGAATCCCATTGCAGCAAAGCCATCCACTATGACCTGCACATTTCCCAGAGTCACTACCTTTCGTAGCAGCAGCTCAGTGATTGCTTTGGATACTTGCATCACAGCAGCCCCCACAGTAGATTTGCCCACTCCAAATTGATTCCCGACTGACCGGTAGCTGTCTGGCGTTGCAAGCTTCCACAGGGCTATCGCCACTCGCTTCTCAACTGTGAGGGCTGCTCTCATCTTGGTATTCTGGTGCTTCAGGGCAGGGGAAAGCAAGTCACAACGTTCCATGAAAGTGCCCTTATGTATGCGAAAGTTTCCCAGCCACAGGGAATCGTCCCACACCTGCAACACTATGCGGTCCCACCAGTCTCTGCTTGTTTCCCGGGCCCAGAACCGGCGTTCCACGGCTATAACCTGCCCCATTAACAGCATGATCTCCAAAGCGCCGGGACCCGCGGTTTGATAGAATTCCATGTCCATGTCCTCATCGCTCTCGCCACCGCGCTGCCGTAGCCTACTCCTCACCGCCTGGTTTTGCAGGTTCTGGTTCAACATAAACTGCACGATAACGCGCGAGGTGTTTACAATGTTCATGACTGCTGTCTTGAGCTGAGCGGGCTCCATGCTTGCCGTGGCATGGCGTCTGCACTGTTCACCCAGGAAAAAGGCGCGAAACTGTTGTCTGCCGTTGCTTCCCTGGAGAGGGGGGAGGATGTACCCAGAACCACCCACGACAATGTTTTTGGCCCCATCAGATATTGGGATCTCAACCCAGAATTCCAATGGGCGGAAGAGACTGCGGGAACTATGGGATAGCTATGGGATAGTTACCCAGAGTGCAACGCTCCGGAAATCAATGCTAGCCCTGGTACATGGACGCACACCGCCGAATTAATGTGCTTAGTGTGGCCGCATACATTTGACTTTATACAATCTGTTTCCAAAATTCGAATTATATAAATTCAGATTAATCCCGTAGTGTAGACATACCCTTAGCTCAGAACGAAGTACCAAGTTCAGATGCAGTAAATTGCAGAACTCTTTAAGATGTTCCAAGAAACCTTTTATCAACTTTTCTTGATTATTTTTGTAATTCAGGAACAAATCAGGTCTAAGGAGGGTGGTTAATCTACCTCCCATATTTATGAGAGGCTCGAGGGGCAGGATTCTGTTTGTGGGAAATAAAGTGATGTAATTTTTAGCTACTAAACACCAGGTCATGATCGTGTTAGTTCTCATGGGTTTAAGCAGGTTTAGACCTCAGTAGAATTTGAATAGGAGACTTCTAAGGAAATCCCAGGTGCTACAGGAAGTGGTGGTGGTGGTTTAAACAGCTGGTGCTCATCCTTCTAAGTCAGTGCTAAACCAGTGCCCCAGCATGATGTTGTCATGGACCTGATTCTCCTCCAATAACATCTGTTTGGGGTAAGTGATAAAAGAATCAACCATCATGATTTTTGGATGAGGCCCTGACCACTTGTGATCATTAAAAATGCCATGGCATTTATTCTAATACTGGGTGTGTTACAACTGGTCAGATTGCAGCTGAGGTAATTACATTCTGTTTACATCAATTCCCCTCATTGTTTCAACTGAATACGGTTGTATTCTGTCCTAAACTGGCACAACATTCCTAAGCTGCATTTCTGACCCTTCTCAATTCCTCTTGTCACAAAGGAAATTTCCTGTCTTACAGCTAGGATTTCCTTGAACAACACTGACTCTTGTGATTCCCTCCTGGGGCATTCTCTTCCTGCAAGACACAACAGGAATTTTAAAAGGCCAGGACTGTGTTAAACAATTGCTGTGCTGTGTACCATTCCAGAGTTAGCTGCATTTCAGTGGTGAGTGAAATGATTCCTTATTAAGTTCATGCAGAGTTATTTAAGAGGAAAGGGGTAATTCTGCAAGATATGAATACTAATTAATAAAAGTAAATATTTGGTGTGTTCTATCGGTATTAAAGCTATCCACACAGATCTTCCCAAGGCTAAATCCTGCTAAGAAGCAAAACTATTGAAAGAGAATAAATACAGTGTTGGCTTAGAGACAAAAAATGGAAGGTACCAATAAAAGGGAATATTCATTGTGCAAAGAGTTTGAAAGAAGGGAATTGCAAAAGTGTGTTTTTAAACTTTTATATTAATGATCTCTAGACTGGCAGAAAATTGAAAGAGGTAAGATTCACTGCTAACACTGATTTAGTGAACAGCAAATATAAGAGCAAATAATTCAAACTGATTAGAATGGATGAAGTGATTCAATGATGTTCCATGTAGAGAAGTGTATGGTACTGATACTGGGGGAACTAGAGTATAATTTGAGAAGGAAGCACTCAACAGAATAGATTGAAGGAATGGCTTTAAATGTATGCACCATGTACAGCAGAGCAACAATAAATGGAAAATACGGTTGGACAATATAGCTGTAGACTAGTGAAATTAAAGCATTAATGAACCACATTATTATTTATTACTTGTACTAAGGTACCAGAGGCCTCAAGCAAATTAAATGACCTTGTGCTGGGTGCTGTACAAACATAATTGACATGGTCTGTAAATGAGTCTCACCAGTAGAAAAAGAAACAAAACAAATAAATGTCCAGACAACTCCTACAGTAAGCTCCTTTTAGGGCCTACAGACAAGATGGAAGGTCCATGGCACTGCCTTACTTCAGGGGTTCATACATAACCATTTTACTTGTGGTCTCTCTGTCAGCGTAGCCCCTTCAGTTTGTCCCCTCCCAGTCTGGCTTGCTTTGTAAGGTACAAGCTGAATTTAGGATGCACTGAACTCCTTTGTAAGGCTGCAGGATCCATGAGGTGGGGATGAGGAATTCCTCTTCTGGAGTTCCTCTAACCACTTACTACTGCAACTTCCTCCTTTTCAAGCTGTCCTCCCTATCATGTGTAACTGGCATGAGCGGAGTTACCTTAGTACACAATGCCTCCCTAGCCCCTTCCCTATTAGTGAGGGGCTTAAGCCTCTGTCACGTGGTCCCTAGCTCAAACAGCTTACAGTTTAGGCCTACTCTTGCACTGAGCTCTGAGAAGACAAACCCCATGCTCATGTAGCGTGCTGTTGACATTCAAACTGCTGATCCTTTGCTGCCTGCCACGCTTCGAGCGGCAAAAAAGCTAGAGCCGCCCCTGCCTACATCCCTCTAAAATGTGAACAGAATAGATTTACCATCTATTCTGCATTGTTGGGTTTTCTCTTACCACTGTCCCAATTATACACTTTTAAATAGTTCTGTCCCTATGATGAACTTACAGGAATAGTGTTGCCCTATCTTTGTGCTTTATTATGCTTACATTTATTTACCTTTACATTTATTATTTATTTATTATGCAATATATTTTCACATAGGAGTTCTTTTTAACAAAGGTGTAGAAGTTAGGTTGCTAGGGGCTAGCTAGGTGAGATGATGCCTTGATGTGGTGCAGGGATCTGGCTGTGAGAATGGTTGCTCCTCCTGCTTCCTCCTGGGAAGAGGAGAGAATGAGGTGCTGCTTTCAGGATTAAAGAAATCATGTTAAATTATACTTTTCCATTTCCTTTTGACACAAGGACATTGAGATTCATGGCTCAGTACTGAAGCTTGCCTCTCCCTGTTGTAAAATGCGTAGAGTTTTACAGTGGCCAGAGATCAGTATATGATTACATGGCATGCAAAATTATCTAGGGATATCAAGATGAGTTCAAGATACTTGCTTTTTATTCTTTCATGATATTTTCCCCGTGTAATCTTTTTAAATGATCTTTTTAACAACAAAAAGGAGTTGAAGGGTAGGATAGCTATTATGACAGTCCACCTTTGGGACTCTGGTTATTGGTTAATTACATATTTTGTAATTCAAGTATCAAAGGGGTAGCCTTGTTAGTCTGGATCTGTAAAAGCAGCAAAGAGTCCTGTGGCACCTTATAGACTAACAGACATATTGGAGCATGAGCTTTCGTGGGTGAATACCTAGTTCTTCGGATCCATGCAACCGAAGAAGTGGGTATTCACCCACGAAAGCTCATGCTCCAATATGTCTGTTAGTCTATAAGGTGCCACAGGACTCTTTGCTGCACATTTTGTAATTGTCTGTTGTTAACATATGTACGACTTACCAGATCCCTTCATTGGGGCCAGTACGGTCATGCAAAGTGTACTTAGGCACATTAAACTAGAACTGTCCAAGCAAAATAGACCCCACTGGTCCAATATCCAAATCTGAAGTCTGCATGATCTAAAACTAATCTGGCTGCTGAGATCATGGCTGAACTGACATGGCTTGATTCCAGTCATGAATTGCCAAACTAAAAGTTGTTCTGCACTCACTACATCCACTTTCCTGTACTTCTCAGTACTTAGCAGAAAGGAAATCCAAAAAGAATCCAGGGCTGTCCCAGTGAAGAGGGGTGGGGAAATCCTTTGCCCCTGTTTCTGAAATGGCCAAGATGAAAATGTTTCCACACAACCTGAAGCCTTCTATGTTTAGAATGACACTGGATACAAATGGTTCAGGGATTTCCCTACATACACCCTACCCTCTCCCCTAAATTTCCCCAACCCCCCCCAGACCCCCCAGTTTTATGAATTAGTTACATGCGATGTTGCCAATTTAGTGATTGTTTGGAAATATGAATTGAAATTGAAACATTAATACATACTTTAAAAAGCATATAATGTATATGATAAAATACATGTATCTGAAAAAGTATAATAGATTTGAAAAGTGTGAACATAGACTAGCTTCCTTATACAGCTTTTGTTTTTATGACAATATCAGTGCATTCATTTCGGTGTTGTTGACCAAATGATGATTTGTAAGCAAAGTCTAAATGAGCTCTCCCTGACAGCTAGTGATGAGCTGGGGGCTGGGGAGAAAGGCTTCAGGACCAGATTGTATTTACATTCATACCTAATCTACCTAGGTATCCAGCAAACAGAGCTGTGTTGCCCAAGTGATAGATTTTGGCTGGGGTTGGGTTACAAATCGCTTGAATTCGGGGGGGTAGGGAATGAAATGTTATTATTCTTATTGTATGAGTAAAGGGCAGTAGAACTGTACTTAGCCTGTGCTGATTGAGGGCATCAAGAGAGATGGTGGGGACAGGTGTTTTGCTTGATGGTCTGCTTGAGTCACAAGTACTATTTGACCTGCCCCTCTCCACTGCTTAAAGACAGAGCTGATTAGGCTCCATAGATAGTCTTTTGTTTTGTTAAGTGAAAACCACTACAACTGAAATCACTGATAATCAGGTCTAAGTGGAAGAGAGGGCCCAGTCTGCACTAGCAGCGAGGTTCCCCCACTGAGAGCTCAGCTGAAATCACTGTGAGCTGGGTGGAACCTCAAGAGACATGCAAACAAACATGGGTGTGGCATCATACTTTCTATTTAAGCAAGAGATACTGCACACTACAAACTGGAGGCCAATGTTAAGTGCATTGTCACTTATAGACTCATAGAATTTAAGGTCAGAAGGGACCATTATGATCATCTAGTCTGACCTCCTGCACAATGCAGGCCACAGAATCTCACCCACCCACTCCTTAACAAACCCCTAACCTATGTCTGAGTTATTGAAGTCCTCAAATCGTGATTTAAAGACCTCAAGGTGCAGAGAATCCTCCAGCAAGTGACCCGTGCCCCACGCTGCAGAAGAAGGCGAAAAACCTTCAGGGCTCTGCCAAACTGCCCTGGAGGAAAATTCCTTCCCGACCCCAAATATGGCAATCAGTTAAACCCTGAGCATGTGGGCAAGACTCACCAGCCAGCACCCAGAAAAGAATTCTCTGTAGTAACTCAGATCCCATCCCATCGGGCATATTTACCTGCTAAATAATCAAAGATCAATTAACTGCCAAAATTAGGCTATCCCATCATACCATCCCCTCCATAAACTTATCAAGCTTAGGCTTGAAGCTAGATATGTCTTTTGCCCCCACTACTCCCCTTGGAAGGCTGTTCCAGAACTTCACTCCTCTAATGCTTAGAAACCTTCGTCTAATTTCAAGTCTAAACTTCCTAATGTCCAATTTATATCTATTTGTTCTTGTGTCACTTGTTCATCCTGAAGTTGAACACTGGTTCCGAACAAGACTAGCAAATGTTCACTATCTTTCTGTAAGAAACTCAACTGACTGGCTAGAAGCATATGGTGCAACAGTGAAAGACTCAACAGTTGAAAAAGTGAAGACCTCTCTCACCACATTCAAAAAATTTGCATACATGGCTGATGAATGCATCGATGCAAATGGGCAAGTATTAAGTCATTGTGTACGTTATCTTGATGTCAGTGGTAGGCCAGTAGATGCATTTCTAGATGTTCAAATTATAGAAGACACATTGGCTGCATCTGTGACAACCCACATCTTAGAAGAGTTAAATGCTTGTCAATTGGACCCCAAACAGATGGCTGCTTGTGCATTTGATGGAGCTGCAAACTTCTCTGGAAGACATGGTAGAGTACAAGCTTTGCTCAGAGAAAAGTGTAACCCTAATTTCTTCTGTACACACTGCAGAGGCCCTCTACTTCAACTAGTGCTAGTACAAGCTGCAGACTCTTCAAAAGACATTTAAAAAGCTATAAATTTAATGTCTTCATTTTATTCTTTTTTTCAGCAAGAGTCCAAAAAGACTGAATATCTTGGAAAATATAGACGATACACTGGGACTGAAGTTCAAATTAGTCCAACCTGGGAAAACCCTCTGGCTTTCTCATGAGCGATCCTTGGCTGTTGTCTTAAAATTACTCCAGCCATTATTACTGACTTTGGAAAGTATCTACCAAGATGGGATGGATCTAAGTAGTGAGGCTGATGGATTACTTTTGCTACTACGTTCAGAGAAGACTATTGCCATTCTCTCTCTTGTAAGTCTACTGTTGAAACCACTTGGGTGATTAAACAATGCCATCCAGGCATCTGCTACATCAGTAGTAGATCTTTGTCCAGCAATAGAAGCTACATTTGGATCAATCAGAGAGCTATCAATTGAAAAAGTACTGGAAGAAGCAAAGACTTCAGTCCAGAAGTTGACTAATGAAGGCATTTATATTGAATCCTTAAGTGAAGAGGACAAGAAGTGTTTAAGACAACTGAAAAAGTACGCAGACTTGATTCTTAAAAATCTACAACAGCGACTTCTAGATTCTACTCAACCTCTACGTAGCTTTTACAGATCCCTGTCCTATAAAACACTGAGAGTTGAGTGAAGTGAGGCACTACCAGCAATGGGGCTGCCATGTGCCCAGGACAGAATAGTAAATTTGAACACAGAGTGGAATATCATACGACGAATGAATGAAGATTTGCCTTCAACTTCTTTTTTATATCAGAGGGGTAGCCGTGTTAGTCTGGATCTGTAAAAAGCGACAAAGACTCCTGTGGCACCTTATAGACTAACAGACGTATTGGAGCATAAGTGGGTATTCACCCACGAAAGCTTATGCTCCAATACATCTGTTAGTCTACAAGGTGCCACAGGAGTCTTTGTTTCTTTTTTATCATCACTAGTGGCTCGACCTGATCTTTGTGTTATGATTCCTGGGATGAAAGAAGTAGGAATTCATCCCTTGCTACTCCCAGTCACACCAGCTACAGTTGAGCGTTCTTTTTCATCATTGAATAAAATTTTGTGTTCTGAAAGAAGTCGCCTTCTGCCTAATCATGTGAATGAACTAATGAGTATATCAATTGAAGGAATGGAAGTACCTGACACACGAGAAGCCACCAAAGATGAACGCACTGCATACAAGTTCATTAACAGAGTTGTGCAAAATTATAACAAGAAACCAGGAAGGATGTAGCTGTCATGCTTCATAGAATACTTGAGTAGCCAACTTTAATTTGTGTGATGATTTCAAAACATGAGTTAAATCTAATAAAATGGTCATGAAACTGTTTTCAATTTTTACTATGGTGCCATACAACCCACCTCCACCCTCACAGTCTCATCCTTCATCGGCTCTGACCACCCCCCCGTACATTCGAACAGCCTCCCTAATTTCAATTCCTGGGGAAAACACGGGACTCGTCGTTCGTGTTACATAACATATACTTTTGATTGCCAGTTGGATTTTTTTGTCTTTATGGAATGTTGCTGTCTTTACTGCTGATTGGAGCAATAATGAAGAGATAAGCTCTAATATAAGCCATCATGTCCTAAAGTAAAATTGGTTAGCACAGTATCTGTTTTCCAGCTCCATTGTACTTGTAGCATTTAAATTGGCATTGTCCACCATTGGCTTGTCAAGTCTGCTCTCTCTGACATCAAGAGCAGGAAACAAATGTTTTTAAAACTGTAAATCCCAGCTGTGTTACTGCAGCAGGATTGTGCTTAAAATAGCTACTTTTGGTAAGGTCCTCTGTACAGCTTAGACTTGTCGAAGAGGCTGATTAAAAAGCAAAAAAACCTTCAGCAAATTCAGTATTAATAGACGCTGCAAAAGAATAAAATGCTTTCAAAATCCTGTCTGTTTCCTTTAATAAATATGTAGGTATTTCTAGAATATATTTTAGCTTCTGCAGTTTTCACTTGCTGCTTTTAAATTTTGTAAGTAAACTTTGTGCTGCTGAAAAGTACTGGACTGACCTCACTAAATCCTAAATCCTCTGTTTGCCCGTGCTGCCTGTGTTCTAAGGCTAATGTCAGTGAAAGCTTCTAGCATCCCACCCTGCCAAGGACAGAATTTGTTCCAGAGTAAGAGAGTAAGGTACCATTGATGGCACTAGGGCCACTCTACTGTGGTCTCGCTAACTATAGAGGAGCAGGCTTTTCCACTGAGCTTTCCAGGTCCTCTCCCGCTACAAAAGGGGGCACCAGAGGGGAAGAGCCAGCTCAGCGAGAGACAGTTCGCAGACGGAAAGCAGATGGAAAGGGGATTAGGGCTCTTTGCACAACAGCATTCTTTCCCTTTAGTTGGAGAGGGAAGGAGACAACATGGTGGGCATAGCAAGGGGAGACTCTGACCATGCACACGTGTATGCATACATACCTATATCTGCAACTGTAGCTGCCGTTTGAAGTGGAGTTTCTTTGCTTTCATAATGGAAGTATATGTAATACAAAAGCCCCTCTTATCCAGGAGCGCCGCCAGCTTTTCTGCCGCCCTAGGTGGCGGAAGGTCCCGCCCCAAATGCCGCCTCCCACAGAGGCAGCGGAAGGTCCTGCCACCGAAATACCGCCGCGGTCGCCGCCCCCCAAATTGTAGTGGCCTAGGTGACCGCCTAGGTCACCCAATGACCCTGCTCTTATCTCTTACTTTTCAGGAGGATGGAGATTTGTGAGAGTCTGAGCTTGGGGGGGAGGTTTTTTTTGTCTATACTTTTGATGCAGTGGAATGTAGTATTGGGAGTAACAGGAGAACTTTTTTGATTCCTTTTACATTCTAAATGAGTGCCAAGAGCATGCAGAGTCTGATGGACACACTGTTTTGTGTGTGTTTAGTTTAGTACAAATCAAAATAATTTTAATTGTTTTTTTAAAGGAGTGATACTCTAATGGCAATTAACTATATTAGAGCATGCATTGTTATGCTATTTCTGTACTTCCTATGTAGCTGAAAGCATGAGGTTCTAAGCAACAGGAATATGTGTTAGTAGCCTAGTAATGGCTACTAATTGTTGTGGCTTATTGCTTTTTTTATACACATAGCATTTATGACAGTATATAGATAATGATTAAATTAAGTTGTGTCCCAGTCATTCATAAATGAGGAAACCTTTCTCATCTGCTCTTGTGGTGCCTCCTGTCCCCAGTACAAAAATATGAGGCCAGCAAGATTACAGGAATTCTGGCAACAATCATAGGCAAACATTACAGCATATTTGGAAGTTTGTTTGCTGAATGCTATGGACAAATTGTTTTTATTTTTAAATGGACATCACTGGCTTTTTTGTGCATGAGGCTGAAGATTATGCTTTCAGGAATAAGCAAAGGAATCATATCATTTGGATCCAGGATTAAAGCTTAACACTAAATGCCAGCATGAAAGAGACAATCTTAACCAAAAGGACCAATACTCATAAGTATTCAATATGGAACCAATATTTTCAATATCGGGAATCAAACAGGCTTGCTATTTATAAGAATACATATACCACAAATTGGAACTTATGCTTTACTTCAGGTTAACCAAAGCTCCTTATTTAGGCAGGAAGTGTTGTCTGGTGGTTTGATCAGAGGACGGGGAACTGGGACTCCAGCGTTCTATTCCCAGTTCTACCATACACTCCCATTATGCCCTTACGCACATCACTTACCCTCGCTATGCTTCAATTTGTCTAGCTAGAAAATGTGTAATACTTGTGTACCTAAGAGCTTGTCAGGATGGAGAGTTACTGCATGGCAGCCAGGGTGTGAGTGTACAATGCACCAGCTTGCTGTGCAACTACTGCTACAGCGCAGTGAAAGTCCTAGAGCGTAGCTTAGCATATTATGCTGTCAAGTAGTAATGCTAAGCCATGCTCCAGGACTTTTACTGTGTTGTGTTGTACCAGGTCCACCCATTATGTTAGTACATAGCAAGCTGGCGTACTGTAGATTCACACCTGGGCTTGCAACAAAGTAACTTGCCATCTGGACAAGCCCTAACAGGGTTCTTGTGAAGCTTAGTTTAGATTGGCAAAGCACTTTGTGTTAATTTGTATTAAATATTTTGAAATCCTCTGATGATCTATTTGTAAATAGAGCATGACAAACCTACAGGATGTGGTATATACGCATTGTCACAGAGTGGCTGGCTCTTTAAGGGGAGATGTGTCTCAGCCCCACCTCTGACACAGCCTACTTACCTTCCCAGGCAGGGAAAACCAAAGAAAGGCATGTGTCGGATCGGTCATGTTACCCAGTCACACTTCTGGGGTAGTTAGACTTTGAGGGTGAAGCAGCGGCTTGAACCAGAGAGAGCTAGAGAAGGCTGAAGCCAGATGTGACATTTTTGGAGTTCAATGCAAAACAGTAAGGGGCTGTCACCACCTGCCCTATAACTCTGGGAACCTTCAATGCTATGCTGCTGTGGCTCACAGCCCTGATACCAACAGCCAACATACAAGCATGCAGGACACACCCTGGTTTCCACCACCTAGTGACTTTTTGCAGGGTGACCCCAACACCCTCCCTGTCCCAAATTTCCACAAAACCTCTGCTGAGGTTCCCAGAATTGTGAGTTACTGTGTTATTCTCTCAGCCTCAGCAAGTGAGAGTTTTGCTACTGCTAAGCTGTGTGACACACCAGCTTGTCTCCCTTGCCAGCAAAGTCTTCAGTACTCTGCTGGTCCAAACCTCACCTTGCAGGAAGCAAATAGTGCACCTCAACTCCCGAGTTCCCCGGAGACTTCCCTGCAGTGTCCAGCTCTCTCCCGCAACACTCACTGAAGTTATGTTTGTTGGTCCTTTTAAAGAGACAGTACACTGCAGCTCATTAACATAACTGGGTTTTGACAAACACTCTCATTTCAATCACAGCACTGAATTAATTTATAGTAAAAATAAAACAAGTTTATTAAACAAGTTATAAGTGTAACTGATTCTGAGTATAAGGAGTAAAGAAATGGTTACAAACAAAAGTTAAAAAAATACTTTTAACTTCAACAAGTTACATTCTTTGCCTAAGCAGGTTTCGTACCTATAGTCAGTTCCCAGAACATAAGAACAGCGATAATGGGTCAGACCAAAGGTCCATCTAGCCCAGTATCCTGTCTTCCAACAGTGGCCAATGCCAGGTTCCCCAGAGGGAATGAACAGAACAGGTAATCATCAAGTGATCCATCCCCTGTCGCCTATTCCCAGCTTCTGGCAAACAGAGGCTAGGAACACCATCCCTGCCCATCCTGGCTAATAGCCATTGATGGACTTATCCTCCATGAATTTATCTAGTTCTTTTTTGAATCCTGTTATGGTCTTGGTCTTCACAACATCCTCTGGCAAGGAGTTCCACAGACTGACTATGCGTTGTGTGAAAAAAGACTTCCTTTTGTTTGTTTTAAACCTGCTGCCTATTAATTTCATTTGGTGACCCCTAGTTTTTGTGTTATGAGAAGGAGTAAATAACACTTCCTTCTTTACTTTCTCCACACCAATCATGATTTTATAGACCTCTATCATATCCCCCCTTAGTCAGCTCTTTTCCAAGATGAAAAGTTCCAGTCTTATTAATCTCTCCTCATACGGAAGCCATTCCATACCCCTAATCATTTTTGTTGCCCTTTTCTGAACCTTTTCCAATTCCAATAAATCTTTTTTGAGATGGGGCGACCACATCTGCATGCAGTATTCAAGATGTGGGCATACCATGGATTTATATAGAGGCAATCTGATATTTTCTGTTTTATTATCTATTCCTTTCTTAATGGTTCCCAACATTCTGTTTGCTTTTTTGACTGCTGCTGCACATTGAGTAGATGTTTTCAGAAATATCCACAATGACTCCAAGATCTCTTTCTTGAATGGTAACAGCTAATTTAGACTCCATCATTTTATATGTATAGTTGGGATTATGTTTTCCAATGTGCATTACTTTGAATTTATCAACATTGAGTTTAATCTGCCATATTGTAGCCCAGACATCCATTTTTTTTAGGTCCTTTTGTAGCGCTTCGCAGTCTGCTTGGGACTTAACTATCTTAAGTAGTTTTGTATCTTCTGCAAATTTTACCACCTCAATGTTTACCCCTTTTTCCGGATCATTTATGAATATGTTGAATAGGACTGGGCCCAGTACAGACTCCTGGGGGGCACCACTATTTACCTCTTTCCATTCTGAAAACAGATCATTTATTCCTACACTGTGTTCCTATCTTTTAACAAGTTATCAGTGCATGAGAGGACCTTTTCTCTTATCCCATGACAGTTTATTTTGCTTAAGAGCCTTTGGTGAGGGACCTTGTCAAAGGTTTTCTAAAGATCCAAGTACACTATATCCACTGGATCCCCCTTGTCCACATGCTTGTTGACCCCCTCAAAGAATTCTAGTAGATTGGTGAGGTATGATTTCCCTTTACAAAAAACATGTTGACTTTTCCCCAACAAATTATGTTAATCTATTCATCTGACAATTTTGTTCTTTACTATAGTTTCACCCAGTTTTCCCGGTACTGAAGTCAGGCTTACTGGCTTGTAATTGCCAGGATCACCTCTCAAGCCCTTTTTAAAAATTGGCGTCATATTAGCTATCCTCCAGTCTATTGGTACAGAAGCTGATTTAAATTAATTAGTTACAAACTACTAGTTAGTAGTTCTGCAATTTCACATTTGAGTTCCTTCACAACCTCCTGGTGAATACCATCTGGTCCTGGTCACTTATTACTGTTTAGTTTATCAATTTGTTCCAGAACCTCCTCTAATGACACCTCAATCTGGGACAGTCACCCAAAAAGAATGGTTCAGGTTTGGGAATCTCCCTCACATCCTCAGCCGTGAAGACCAATGAAAGGATTAATTTAGTTTCTCCGCAATGGCCTTATTGTCCTTGAGTGCTCCTTTAGCATCTCGATCGTCCAGTGGCCCCACTGATTGTTTATCAGGCTTCCTGCTTTGGATGTACTTAAAAAAAAAAATTGCTATTACTTTTTGAGTCTGGCTAGTTGTTCTTCAAATTCTTTTTTGGCCTTCCGAATTATATTTTTACACTTCATTTGCCAGAGTTGATGCTCCTTTCTATTTTCCTCACTAGGATTTAACTTCTGGTTTTTAAAAGATGCCTTTTTGTCTCTCACTGCTTCTTTTACTTTGTTCAGCCATGGTGGCATTTTTTTGGTTCACTTACTATGTTTTTTAATTTGGGGTATGCATTTAAGTTGAGCCTCTATTACAGTGTCTTTAAAAAGTTTCCATGCAGCTTGCAGGGATTTCACTTTTGGCACTGTCCCTTTTAATTTCTGTTTAACTAACTTCCTCATTTTTGTGTAGTTCCCCTTTCTGAAATTAAATGCTACAGTGTTGAGATGCTGTGGTGTTTTTCCCGCTGCAGGGATGTTAAATTTAATTATATTATGGTCACTATTATCAAGTGGTCCAGCTATATTCACCTCTTGGACTAGATTCTGTGCTCCATTTAGGAATAAATCAAGAATTGCCCCTCCTCTGGTGGGTTCCAGGACGAGGTGCTCCAAGAAGCAGTCATTTAAGGTGTCAATCAACTTTATCTCTGCATCCCATCCAGAGGTGACATACACCCAGTCATTATGGGGATAGTAGAAATCCACCATTATTATTGAGTTTTTTTATTTTTATTGCTTCTCTAATCTCCCTGAGCATTTCACATTCACTATCCCCATCCCGGTCAGGTGGTCAGTAATATATCCCTACTGCTATATTATTATTTGAGCATGGAATTACTATCCACGGAGATGCTATGGTACAGTTTGGTTCATTTAAGATTTTTACTTCTACACTTTCTTTCACATATAGTGCCACTCCCCTACCAGCATGACCTGTTCTGTCTTTCCAATACATTTTGTACCCAGAGACTTCCATCCCCTTGGTTGAAGGACCCAGCATTCTGTGAATTCAGGAGCTCTGGCCCCTTGAATCCCCCAAGTGATGGACCAGTATGGGGTTCTCGCCCCTTTCTTTTTATAGTCCAGTAAATCTTTGAAATGCATTCTTTGAAAAGTAGGCCCAAACAAAGCTGCTCTTGCCTACTGGGCTGCAAAGGCCATGTTGTCTTCCCAAAATTCATTGACCCTTCTTCAAGAAGCAGGAAGGTTTCCTGCTGTTGACTTCCCTTCCCCCTGCTGATTCAGGTGTAAATAGGGCTTCCATTGGTTTGATTCCATAATGCTTAATTCACATTGGAGACTGGTAAATAGCTCCATTCCCTCCTGTCTGGGAGAGAACCTGTTTCTCCCTGTCTTTGGTCACAGACTTTAAAACGTAATATCCGGGAGTATCCATAATTCATCCTATAGTGTTAATACATGCATTTCACAATGATATTAATCATCAGTGTGTCACCAACTTTCATAAAAGACCTTACTTGATACGCTTTTATAATATAGTAATATTGCATAGTCAGTTGATTCAATTACTTATCATTTAAGGTTCAGAACCCCTGTCTTTATAGTTCAGAGGCTATCTTCTCCACTTGCTAGTTTTGAGGGCTTTGTTTCCATTTTATGTAAATGTACCTTCATTGTCTCTGCATGATGACCACACTGATCAGCCAGGCAAATACACATTCCTTTGTCTAAGGCAGACTGTTTATGCATTGCTTGCCAAACACATTTTAAGAACATAATTCTAGCACATATTTTTTACTCTTTATATACACCCTGTATGTCCACCATGCAAGAATATTAATGATCAGTGAGTTATTAGTTTTCCAATGACTTATTACATGCCACTTTTTGGGTGGATATCATGACAACAGTGTGTGATATGTAGTGAGTATGTCAGGCCTGGTAAGCGTTGTTGACAGAGTAGTGAACCACCAATGGGCCTCTGTGTGTCACCTCCCACCTGACATTGATACAATAGGATTAGCCACTGTGTACTCCACAGGCATTACTTCCAAGTTCCACTGAACCCACAGACCGGGGCACCTCTCCCCTCTTTAACATTCATACTTCCCCAGGTTCACACCCATCTGGGTTACCCAGGCCAGTGAAGGGTTCTGTCACCTCCAAAAGCATGAAATCAGATCACATACAACCCTGAGTCTGTCCTGCTATCCTCTGGCTACCCTCAGCTGTGCTAGCATTTCTCTGCACTCGGCAAATTTCCCCTGGCCCAGCAGAGTCCTGACCCTCGGCTATTTATTTTCTAACTGCACCAGTGACTCACTGCAGTTTTGGGGCCACAGCACTGTCCAGTCGTGCCTTAGTTTCCCTACTGCCAATGGAGTGCTAGCCCACAGCTTTTCTAGCTGTGCCAGAGTCTCACCATTCCCAGATGACTGGTCTGCTCTCAGTGGAATGGGGGCTTGCTTTGTGACTTCTTCAAGTCAGGAACCTAGGGAGCTGCAGGAAGTAAGATTGCTCCTGCAGGAGTCCCTGAGATACTAGGGGAGACAACCCAGTAGAGAAAGGACTGAGGTGGTGTGATCAGGCCTCCAGGCTGTGGAGGAAGACTGGAAGTCCCATCAGAGATTCCTTGAAGGAAGGACTATTCTGTAGGTTGTCATAGAATCATAGAATATCAGGGCTGGAAGGGACCTCAGGAGGTCATCTAGTCCAACCCCCTGCTCAAAGCAGGACCAATTCCCAACTAAATCATCCCAGCCAGGGCTTTGTCAAGTCTGACCTTAAAAATCTCTAAGGAAGGAGATTCCATCACCTCCCTAGGTAACCCATTCCAGTGCTTCACCACCCTCCTAGTGAAAAAGTTTTTCCTAATATCCAACCTAAACCTCCCCAACTGCAACTTGAGACCATTACTCCTTGTTCTGTCATCAGGTACCACTGAGAATAGTCTAGATCCATCCTCTTTGGAACCCCCTTTTTTATTTTGATTTTATTTGAATTCTGATTTGAATTCTGTTTCTTGAAAGCTTTTGTTGCCAGCCTGAGGGAAATTGGCAGCAGTCAATTCAAAGAGCCCAGAAAGAAATACCGCACAAACCCTTCCCTATTGGCTAAAGGATTCACAGCCCTCTTTTTGCAGTTATGGGCCTGGAAGGGCATTGGAAACTATGTAAAAACTCAATAAATTAGACACCAGAGGAGGGGGGGGGGGTCTTGCTTTAAATGCTTTGGACTGTGGGAACTTACTGTGAGACCCAGGAGGGAAAACTGAGGGTGAAGTGCCTGCAGGGCCATGATGGGGTGTTCCGGAGGTGGTATGAATACAAAACAAAATATTGTCACATGAAAAACAAAACAAATCTGTTTAAAAGTGAGCAAAAGACTAAAGTAGGAGTCACTTCATTTAAAAATAGGATGGAAAAATATCCAAATTATTTAACTAGTAATTTGCAAAAAGAAATGGGAATAATCAAGGGGTTTAATTTTAACAGAAAGTTCACTTGGAAACCTCTTTCAGTGTGGACTGATCAGGACAGGTGACATTAGACTACACTAACATTCCACTACGCTATTTCCTCCATTCAGCACTGTCCTTCTAGGATAGCAACAAGCAGAACTTTAAGTGGTGGAATGGGTTTTTTGCTATAGTAAAAATCTTCCATTTATTTATCCATAAAGGGTAACATGTAAGGTACCTCAGAAAGCTCATAACTTGTCAAGATTCATAATCATTGTGAGATGTATGTATGGGTAATATTTAAGGAATAATGTATTTATATTGAAAGTATGCTTTATGGACTTGAAGTAAAAATTAATCACCAGGTAATAATGGGTCACAATGGTGGCCCATTTAGATGGGAGGGAGTTGTCACTCCACCCTGTTTAACAAGTGATGCAATGCAAGGCTCAGTTGTTTAGTCTTCCTCAATCCCAAGACTTTCAATGGAAAACCATCAGAGACAATTGTGAACAACTGGAACCTTTTGAAGGTAAAAAAAGAACATTACAGCATGACAGGTTCACCTGGCTAGAAACAAGACTGTTCCAGTATAACACAGAGGAGGGAGAAGTCCTCCACTTTGAGGATCAAGGTGTTCTCATGGAAAAATTAGATTTGGTTTCCTGTGAGGTAGGGTTACCATCCGTCCGGATTCCCCCGGACATGTCCGGCTTTTTTCAGTTAAAAATAGCGTCCGGGGGGAATTTGTCAATGTCCGGACTTCCCCCGCCCCCCCATGTAGAGCGTGCGGGGCTTACAGGGCAGCCGGCCGGATGGTGCCACTCGCACGGGGCTCCGGCAGCCAAAGCCCTTCCTCCACTTCCCCCCTCCTCTCTCCTGCAACTTGACACCACTCCCCTCCTCTCCCTCCCTCCGCCCTGCATTCACAGATCACCGGCCGTCGACTCGGCCTCCGGCAGTCTGGAGCTCTGACCCTGCTCCCCTCCCCCGCTTCCGAGCACGCTGCTCTGCAGCACAGTAAGGGACCGGGGGTCAGAGAAGCAGCAGGGAGGTTCTGGGGGGGTAGTCAAGAGACAGGGAGCAGGGGGAGGGTTGGATGGGTCAGGAGTTCGGGGGGGCGGTCTGGGGGTTGGGGGTGTAAGGTTTTGGGCAGAGTACAGGTGGGGGGGGTCTCAGGAGGGGGCAGTTAGGGGACAAGGAGCGGGGGGGTGTTTGGGAGTTCTGGGGGGGGCTGTCAGGGGGCAGGAGTGGGGAGAGGGATCGGAGTAGTCAGGGGACAGGGAGCAGAGGGGTTTAAATGGGTCGGGAGTTTTGGGGGGGGCTGTCAGGGGGTGGGGAGTGGTTGGATGGGGCGTGGGAGTCCTAGGGGTCTGTCTGGGGGTGGGGGTGTGGATAAGGGTTGGGGCAATCAGGGGACAGGTAGGGGGTAGAGTCCTAGGGGGCCAGTTAGGATGTGGGGAAGAGGGCAGTCAGGGGACAAGGAGCAGGGAGGCTTAGGTAGGGGGTGGAGTCCTGGGGGGCAGTTAGGGGCAGGGGTCCCAGGAGGGGGCAATCAGGGGACAAGGCGTGGAGGGGAGGGTTGGGGGTTCTGAGGGGGCAGGAAGTGGGAGGGAGTGGAAGGGGCAGGGGCGGGGCTAGGGCAGGACAGGGGCGGGGCTAGGGCGGGGCTCCTCCCATCCTCTTTTTTGATTGTTGAAATATGGTAACCCTACTGTGAGGCCAGTCAGCTCTGCAACAGTCTGAACTGGGGTGGGGGGGTACTTTATTAGATGGGAAAGGTAACTATTAACAAGTGTAGACCCAGGTTCATGTTTTTTGTGTGTGTCATAACAGTTTGTTTCTACCACACTCTCTTGTTTCTAGTAGAATCTCTATTCTTTTTTAAATAAACTTTGTTTTATTTTAAGTGCTCACAAGTGCTGTGTGGTTTGCAGGAGTGATAGCTTAAGGTAAAACTAGTAAAATAGTTTACGCTGCACCTTCAGGAGCAGATGATCTGGATATTCTGTGAGTAGCCAGTGTCAGGGGCTGGATATTACGGGGGAATGGTTCAAAGGGACTCAGGGACTGGGTTGCACCTATTCTTAACATGCCTGGCAAAGGGAAGGGCTGGTGTAGCCTAGATGAGAATTCTTGAGTGGCTGAAAAGCTGATGGGGGTACAGAGCTGACACCCAGTCAGGCAGAGGCAAGATTCCCTCATGTTGTAGGTGAGGGAAAACAAGGTGACTCCAATCCTGGGTACCCCAAGAACCATCACAGACACAACTGATTTGAAGAGTTGAAATCTGTAGGATCGCCAAGGTGCTGCCTCATTACATAGATTGTACACTGAAAGGACATTGAAACTACAGTAAACATTACAGTTATTGGTAACATGCTTATTCTGCATACAAGGGTACTTTAGCCACTGAACTAATATGCACCTGTAACGGCAATGTTGGTGCTATTGCTGACCTAAAATTATCAGGTGAAGTGTAAGGAATGTTTCCTTAACTGTACTTACTAAATAAGATAAAAAATGAAATGTTAAGTGAATTAGAGTCTTTCTCTCTCTATTGTATTACAAATTTCAAAATCAATAACATGCTGAAGAGAAAATGTTATAAGCAGTATTAACATGCCAGGTCACAGTCTCACTCCAGTGCTCACCCTCTTGTAAATGTGGCTCCTGTGTATGCATGAAGTGGCTTGTTTCACAAGAGGCACCTGGCATGCCCACATAACCAAAGGCAAGCTCATGCTTGTGGTGGAAAAAAATAGAGCTGGTTGAATTTGGTTGTTTAAAAAAAAAATCATAGTTTCTCGCATTTCATTTTGTGTAAATTTGCAACCAGAAGACTTGATTTCCAATGAAACTGGACCTAAATGTTATAGAATTAGGTTTTTTTTAATGGTTTTCTTAAATGGTAGGGTTTTGGGGACCCTGCACCAATCTTCTCTCCACCAATGCTCTTAATCTCACCTTTCTTCTAAGTGGATGGAGACCCCCTAGTTCAGTGATGAGAACAGAGTGTTTCTAGGAGCTAGTCAGAAAATGGAAACAAAACAATTATGAATATGGTTTTTTTTATCAGACAGGGCAGGGACATGAACCTAAATCTCCCAGGCCACTGCCCTAACAACCAGGCTATCTAACTGACCAGAGGGCCCTGGACCCAAAACACCTTCACAAATTGAAAAGTTCAGGTTTGGATCCAAACCAGACATTTTGACACATTTTTTTTGTGTGAAAACACTTAAAGTGGTTTTGTTGGTGTTCCAAAACGAAAACACATTTTGAAACCTTGAGAGTTGCTGTGGAATGGATTTGTTGTTCTCCGGAGAGCTCAAGTTGATAGACAATACAGCGTGATACGGCTGAAAAAAAGCCAGTGAAATTTTAGGGTGTATACACAGACAGGTTGTTAATCCCTCTATACATGGCACTGGAGCACCTGTGCCTTGAATCCTTCACTCCTCTCTGGTCACCTCATTATCAAAGATGTGTAGACTAACTGGAGGGGGTTAAAAGAACAACAACAAAAATTATTAGGGGGCTAAAGAGACAGAGAGATGAGGAAAGTAAATCTATATTTATACCTTGGTGAAGGGTATGTGTACACTGCAATGAAAACCCATGGTTAGTGGGACTTGAGTCAGCTAATCCTGGGATAGAGAACCGGGGGTTTGAGCAGCTATATGGATTTGTTAACCCTACATTAGGAAGTTTCTAACCCAGGCTCAAACCTGCAGCTCTAGAATCCACATTGTAGCATGCAGACCCGAGTCAAACCAGCCATATCCCAGATTCCCTACTGCCCTTCTAAAATGTGGCTGCTATAACCCTTTGACCATGGTGCACTGTGGGGAAACTTTTTACTGTCCCCCCTGCACATTACAGGAAGTTTGAACAGCCCACCAATACATCCTTCTGAGTAACACGGAGGAGGCGCCTTTTTAAGAATTTCTTTTGCATGCACTTTCACTCCTGTGTCAGGAATTGGGCAGACTAGTGGACATTTGAGCAGCATTTTTTGACCCACCAAAGGCACCTGACAGAGTTTATGATGGAACAGGAGGAGGCAGAGTAACCAAGCATGGCAAATTTGAACTGGCTGATGCTGCTCATGACACTCAGGATAGCTGCTGATGTCCCTTACGTAGACCAGCGCTTCTGGCATGGGGCCACAAGCATGGACTGGTGGGATCACATCATCATACAGAGCAGAGATGACCAGCAGTGGGTCCAGCACTTGCGCATGAAGACAGCTACATTTCTGGAACTGTGAGCAGCTTGCCCCCATTATCCAGTGTAAAGATATATAGAGGAGGACACCCTTGCTGGTCCAGAAGCAGGTTGCTATAGCTGTCTGGAAGCTGGCTACCCGAGAGTACTACAGGTTCAATGCAAACCAGTTTGGTGTTGGCAAGCTGACTGTGAATAAAGTGGTGGCAGAGATTTTGGAGGCAATTGGGAGTGTAGTTTGCCCCCAAGTGACAGGCATAAAAGATATATTTGTGAAGTGATGACTGGGTTTGAGAGAATGGGGTTTCGAAACTATGCTGGGGCCACTGGTGGGATTCACGTGCCCATAGTGCTCTCCTCAAGGAGCACATGGGTACATACACTGCAAAGGGTACTACTCCATTGTTATGCATGTTCTTGTGGACCACAGAGGTTGATTTATGAATGTCAATGTGGGCTGCACTGGGAAGGTTCATGATGCCAGGGTTTTTTGCTGATCAGGAGTCTACATTCATATACCGGCTGTGACACTATTCCCACCATATGACATTATCATAAATGGACTTATTGTTCCCACTGTTATTTTGGGGGACCCTGCATACTCCCTTTTGCCTTTGCTTATGAAACTGCACTCTGATTTTAGAGGCCCTGGCAAAAGACTGTTTACACTCAGCAGGTGTACAATGATGGTTGAACGTGCTTTTGGTAGATTGAAATTCAATTGGAGATGTCTACAGACACGTTTGGATGCCAGTGTCATAGATGCTGTCTGCGTTACTGTGGCTTGTTGTGCTCTTCACAATCTTTGTGAAGCCAGAGGTGAGCCATTTCCCTCTGAATGGACCTATGACAGCAAGAGGCCACTGAACTGGTGCACTCAGCCAGAAAATGCACCAACCGCAGCCAGAGCTGGATGCACCTGGGCAACAGAAATCAGGGATGTTTTGTGCTCCCACATTATGAACTTGCATGGGGAAATAGTACCTTTATGGGGCGGGGGGGAGGATGGGGCTTGATTGACGTGCACTGTACTTATGAATGACATGGCAACTTGTGAAATAGGGGTAGGGAGTGGGGGATGATTCACAGTATGGATTCATATAAGGAAGTGATTGAAATATGGGTCGCTGCACCTAACTGTACAGAGGAACAGTATTTGCTTACTAATTCCTAATTGTCCCTGATCATGTGTTTACCTTTATTATTGCAAATACAGATTGTATGATGAGATGCAGTGATAGCAACAAACTTCCTTGATGACATAAAATTTTTTATTTATAAACAGGTATTATAAAAGTACAACTTTCATCCATTGCCAGGCAAGCCAGCTGCCATTATCACACCAAAACAGCAGGAACAAGAGAACCTTTCCAAAACAACAACAACTACAAGTGCAAACACTGAAACTATTTACACGACAGGGACCTCCTACTGTTGCATGTACCTTGCCTCCTCATTCTCATTTCCCTTTTTTCCCCATTTGCCACACACTTGGTGTCAGGGGTGGAGGGTGGAGGTATCCTCCAGGGTGTGGGGGCTTAACATTATCTGATTAAAATATAACCATCTAGATCATTGTTGCAACCACTGTTATATATTTGCAGAAAATCTTGTACAAAGGTTGTCAAGTGAGGTGTCTATGAAAAATTCATGACTCACTGAATATAATTCTGCTATCTGTATGCATGTATCATTTTTGTATTTGAAGTTATAAGATATTGGCTTTATACTTGGATTTAAAATATTTGCTCCTGGGGTAACGCCCACAAGGTAGCTAGCCAGCACATTTTGGAGGGACTATTCAAATTGAGTGACCCATCAAAAGAACATTTATCTGACAATGGACCATGGGAGATGCCCATCTACACTCAGTGGAATTTCCTGGCTAGGTGAAATGCATGGAAATGGGACTTGCCCATGTGACTCCAAACTCCATCTTGTAGCTGTAATTTTCCACAGTAAGAACAATGGGATGCCCTCCACATGGCAGAAACTATAAAAGGCCCTGGAAACACCTCCATTTTGCCTCTGTCCTGCCCAAGCCTCTGGACTATGAACTTACACTAATGGGAGCATTCTAACCAAGGGACTGAGGTCCTTTCAATGATTTGGAAGCAGCCAGAGACTTGATTTTAAGCCAGCAGTTTATTCCATCACGGCTACAAGCCTGAACCAAGAACTTTGCAATTACTGTATGTATTTGATTCCTTTAACCAATTTTAACACTCACCTTTCTTTCTTTCTTTCTTTCTTTTTATAAATAAACCTTTAGATTTTAGATACTAAAGGACTGGCAACAGTGTGATTTTTCTGGGGGGTAAGACCTAAGTTATATATTAACCTAGGTGTGTGGCTGGTCCTTTGGGATCAGAAGAACTGTTTATTTGATTAGCCTGGTTGTAAAGAACCACTTATCTCTGAATCCAGTTTTTTGGTGGTGATATAAGAATTGGAATGCCCAAGGAAACTGCTTTTATGACATCTTGTTAGCCAGTGTGGTGAAACGGGTTTACTTTTGTTGCTGGTTTGGTATATCTTATAAAAGAATAACCACCAGTTTTGGGTTGTGTTTGCCCTATTTCTCAGCAGTTTGTCCTGAATTTGGCATCCTCAGTTGTGACCCACTGAGGCACGGTTACAGGGGGTCTAGACGGAGGACTGCATGGGGCTAAGTTGTCCTGCCCAGCCATTCATGGGGCCTGATTGCCTGGGCCAAAGAAGGACAGAGAGGACAAAGGAAGTTGCCCCATGGGATTGTGGGATACTTTTGGCAGAACCCCAGGACCCAAGTCAAGGCGGGGGCTGCATCTACACTGCAAAGCAACAGGGCTTGAAGGCTGATTTGGGGCTTGACTCAGGTTGGATCCTGCAGCTTTGCAGGGTCCTGGGACCCTGGGTGCAAGCCCTGGATTAGTATGATTTGTGTGTAGACAGAAAGGGGGTTAGGCTTGAGCCTGAGTCTGAGCCTAGACTTACACTGCAAGGTCAACATACCCTAAGTGACTAAGTTGGGGCAGGATGTAACTGTGACACTAGTGGACCAGGTGCCAGCTTATGCCAAGGCTCCAGGCCCCAAATGCATAGCTGGAAACAGTCTTGCTTACCTATGTGCAATATCAAAATAGATATTAGATGTTCAGTGGATAAGAATGTGTTCTGGTGTTTAGACTTTATAAAACATTTGTAGGATGCTGATGTATTGATCTCACTTATAAACTCTATAGTCGATGGTATAAAGTTTTATATTGAGTGGTTTTGCATTGTAAACCTCTGTAATTATGTAACTCATCAAATAGGAAAAGAAGCATTGATTAAGGTAAAGTACTTGGCCTATTGAAAGCAAATGAAGTATTGTGTAGCATCAAAGGACAGAGACTTTGTTGATGGCATTCCTAACTCTGTCCAGGAACGTATGAACTCATCCCATCAGTTTTGGAGTCTGGAGCGGAGGGAATAAAAATCCCTCACAAGGAGAAACTGGATCTCTTTCATGCTATCTGGACTCTGAGGGGCAAAATTCCTAAACATAAGCAAAGAGATTTCCATGCTACTTGGCATGGGTTAGCCCTGAAAGACACTTTGAATTGACAGATTACTACAACTCTGTCACCTTTTGAATCACAGACCGAAATTCACTTGTGTGTATATGCATGCTTGTTTTAACCTGTAAATAACTCTTATTTCTTTTTCCTAGTTAACAAACCTTTAGGTAGTTTATTATGGGACTGGCTACAAGTATTGTCTTTGGTATGTGATCTGAGATACAAATTGATCTGAGGTATATGACTGGATCCAGGACTTAAAGTAACCTAAATGTTTTGAGATTTTTGGAATAGTGACCAATTAGCACTAAGTCTGGCTTGCCTAGGTGGCCAGATAGACCGGAGAGCCTAATGGGACTGTGTGACTCCATGGTGAGACTGTTACAGTGATCCAGGAGTTTATATTTATTACTGGGTTGGTGAAATCTAATTAGAACATACCACCAATTTGGGGTGCCTGCCCTGTTTTTGACAGTCTGCCCTGAGGTAGGCACTCACAGTTGTGGTTCACTCCAGACAGAAGGAGAATAACAATCCACAAATAACTGAAGTGAGTAAATTTCAAGGAAGAGGGAAGTTGCTTAGGATGGTAAAGGGGGTTATAATTTGGATTAATGAAATAGAGGGGAAAAAGTAGAGGAAAAATGTCCTGATGTCTTAGACTGCATAATAATCTCCTATGGGAGGTGGTGGAATTACCTACCACCACCATTGCTTAGGCCATTTAAAAGCAGAATGGAAAAACACTAAGTGTACAAAAGGGGGAAATCCAGTACTGGCTGAGAGAGAGAGTAGATGACCTAATAGTGCTTTTCCATCTCCTGCTTCTAAGGTTCTCTGAGAATAATAAACTTCCACAACAGCTCCATACATGACCTCTTATCCCTTCCTCGAAGGGTGAAAAAATACAGAGGGGAAAATTAAAAAGAGGACAGAAACTATGAAATATTTTGCTTCAAGCCATGTTTTGTGCAGTCTGCAAGGAACAAAACATCCCCATCTAATAAAGTGCTGAGATGGATTCAGAGAGCTTGCTAAAATCAGTTTCTGAAAACAACAAAGGGCCCATCCCCTCAGGCCCATAAAAGGGCTTTCATGCAGCAAAACATTACATTGGATTTAAGATTTTTGTCTGATATGTAGCCAGTATGAAATGCTCTATGTAAAGACATTTCTTCTAATAAAAGCGTGAGCCAGCCAGTAAAGCTATAAAGATAGTGATGAAAGTAAAAGTCAAATATGATTATACTGGAATTGCATAACCAGCATGAGAGTGCTTACTTTATTGTCCCTTTAAAGTGGACAGTACACTCTTTCCAGTGGAATGGGAGTTATCGTATTACAACTGCTTTCCTCTGCAGCAGGGGCCAGCTGCACTGCAACAACATTTTAACATCAACAGCTCTGTATGTTCCTGTGAAAATATGCAGGAAACAAGATTTGCTACTTTGTGGAGATAAAGAAGAGTACCATGGTTTGTTTAATGTTTGCAGTTTTATCATTTGAAGAATACTGTGTACTACTGACAACAGAAACATATTATTGTTTCATGGATAGGACCTCCGGAAGGGATGAGCTACAAAACAACATCTTACCATCAATCTTGCTTTCCCAAGCAGAATGTAGTTAATATTTTACAACTGACTTTTTAAAGGGAGTTGTGGACTTTTTAAAAAATAACTCAAAGCACAAGGTATTGATAATTGTGACTCAAATTAATTATTGATTGCAACATCCCCAACCCTAATCACCAGCGCCAAGCCTCCCGTAGGCTGCCAGCCAGCTCCAGCTCTGAATCTCCAGGCCCACCAAAGGACTCCACCCCCAAACTTAGCCTGTACCCTCCAACTAGTACTAACCCAAAACTTAGCCGGGGCCTGCCAACCTAGCCCCAACCCAAGTCTAGTCAAAGCCTGTACCCTGTCACAAACCTATCCTACACTCGCCTCCTGGCTCCAACCCTAAGCTTAGTCCAGTCCCCTGCAAAGGGCCCCAAATTAACCCAGGCCCGCAAATTGTCCCCATCCCTAAAGCTAGCTTGCCCCTTCATTACTAACCATGAACTGGACCCAAAGTAGGACTGCCAAGTGTCTCATATGCCGCTTATTCATTTGACAGCTGTCACATATGCCCACATTTCAGTTGGATTCTCACACATCAGCTGAGCTCTGGGTCTGCCAGAAATGGCAATTTCCTGCAGTATCTTTGGGAATTCTTACTGTATGAAGTTTATGTATCATTGGGCCAAGGATTGTATATAATTGCCTGGGGGAGGGCGACCACACTACCTCCAGGCACTAAGAACAGCATAGGGTGACCTAAGCAAATTCACTCAGGTTGTAACACCTCAAGAGGGGCACCTCTTCCTGGGGAGGCACGCATATACTAGTTTAGACTGGATTCCTCAGAGGCCAACAGACAAAGAAAGAACTTTTGGATAAATAGCCTGAGTTTAAACTGACTCAGGGCCTTCATTCTTACCTAGAAAACAGACAGAACCATTTGTCCAATGGGGGGACTCCAATCCTTAGGGAAGAGTTGGAAGGACTGACATTGACCAGAGCCTCTGTGGGAGATGGGGGAGGGGATCTCTGCTGAGCATTTTAGTATGCATGTAGCTTCTCTTCTTGTTTTTAATGTTTTCTCTGTATTGCTTTCACCTAAAGAATAAATGTGCTTGCTTTAAAAGAGCTGTGTGGTACCTTTATAACTGTGGCAATTACACTGTTTATAGCATCTGAGGAGAAGGCAAAGCAGGCCTCCTTAGGGAACTTGACTTTGCTGGAGAATTCACAGTATAGGCAGAGAACGGTGTAGCCTGGAAAAGCCCCAGTGATGAGGAAGAGAGATGCAAGTTTCTGCCCAAGAAAGGTGACAGCTGAGGCACTGGGAATCTAAAAATGGGTGCCCTTGCTGGACCACAAGGGAAATATAGGTGCAGTTTCCCTGAATTGACAGTAGGTCTTTGCCTGCAGTTGCAACCCCAGGCTGTCTAGGGATATGTCTACAATGGAGTGGGAAAGGGTGGTTTTTCACCCCAAGTGAGGCATACCTCTGATTGAGTTAGTGCGCTAACAGCAGAGACGTGTGGCTGTGGGGGTGGAAGCAGTTGGAGGGGCTGGCTTTCCCAAGTACATAGCATCTGGGATAGGATCATACTGGAGGCAGCTAGCCCTTCCTGCTGCTTGCATCACCACAGCCTCATTGCTATTTTTAGTGCGCTAGCTCAATCAGAGTTAGTGCTGGTATCTCTCCTCAAGTTGAAAATTAAACGTCCAGCTTCAATGTAGACATACCCTAGCATTGCTGTGGAGTCTGCTGCACCAATGACCTTTCTACATCCTATCTTGTGACACTCTGTTGGTTCCCAGACAGCAGCAGCAGCAAGGAGGCAGGGAAGGATACTGGATAATGTGAGAGGCCCACTAGTGGCTGCAGGCTATCTCACATGACAGGTTTCTATAGTCAGTAACTCCCCAGCGACAGCAGCAAACAACATGCAATGCCTCCACCCTGGCCTAGGGAGCCCAACCCTGTATAACTCTAACCCTGGGTCAGGGAGCCCCATCAGCCTCAACCCTGCCAGTGTTGCCAATGCTCTTGATTTCATTGTAGGGCAATTTTGGTGTCTCTTGGAGCCAGGATGGAGATAAGGCCAAAAGCTCCACTCCTCATATCATTTCTAGACCTACCCATGGGACAGCCCCTGCTGAGTGGCTGTTTTCTCCACTTGCCCATTTCCTGTGGAAGAGAGGCCAATCACAGCTGCTGCAGGAGGGTGGCAGAACTCTTGCCCTCCCCCCTCAGGAGCAGAGGGAGCAGCACACACCATGCTCACAGGAGGTGAGAGCGGAGCAGAAAGAGCCCTGCAGCTCTGGCCAGCCCTGCTCCCTCCTACCCTCTTGTGAAAAATGGGTCAGCCTGCTCATCTCCCCTCCATCCCTGCAGCATCTGGCACGGGGAAGAGCCCCTGGAGCTACAGGAGAGCAGAGGTGCACTGGGGGGCCAGACTCAGGGTGTCTAATTAGTTGCAGAGGTGGATGCTATGGGAAGTTGAGGGGGGACGGCACAGAACTAATTAATTAGAATGCAGGGGTTGGGGAGAAACTGAGAGCAATGCACCATGAGTCAGCTGCAAGAGCTCCTCCAGCAGGGGCCCCAATGAATTTGGGAGAATTGGCAACAATAATTGTCATATGCATATAGTGGGGGATGGGCCTGGGGAGTTAAAAAATCAAGAGACAGATGGCAAAAACCACAGTATTATCTTTTTTTTTTTAATCATTGGGGGGCAGGGAAGGGGAGTTGACCTATTATTTTCAGACTTCTGGGATTGGTAGTACTCCAAATCCTGGCCTGGTGCCACCAGCTGGGTCCCCACCCTAACCCTGGCCTCATGCCACCAGCTGGGTCCCCACCCTAATCTTGGCCAGGTGCCACCATCTGGGGCTCCACCCTAATCCTGTGTTGGGAACTCCTGTGATTATTATGACAAGTAATGCAATTCTGGCCCCTGCTGGAGCCAGCCTAGTGATGACACAAGAAGCTCAAGCCTTTGGTGACTTATTTGTTTTCTGACTGCCCCGGAGCCAGCCCCTTCTGATTGGCTGCATTCCCCTGGTAAAGAAGAGTCAATGACTGCCGCATGCAGGAGGCAGGCAATGCTCTTGCCTGCTCCCCTCAGAAGCCAGAGCAGGTTTGGGGAAGGAGTGGGGAAAGGGGTGTGGCCCTCAGAAGCCAGAGCAGTTTTGGGGAAAGAATGGGGAAAGGGGGGGGCCCCTCAGAAGCCAGAGCAGTTTTGGGGAAGAAAGGAGGTGCGGGGTGGGGAGAAGTATCAGCTGACACCATTCTTACAAAAGGGGAGTGGGAAGGAGCAGGGGCGGCTCTATGTATTTTGCCACCCCAAGCACAGCAGTGAGGCAGCCTTCAGTGGCGTGCCTGCGGGAGGTCCATCGGTCCTGCGCTTTCAGCGTACCCGCCACCGAATTGCCGCCGAAACCGCGGGACCGGTGGACCTCCCGCAGGCATACCGTCAAAGGCAGCCTCACTGCCGTCCTCACGGCGACCGACAGGCCGCCCCCCGCAGCTTGCCACCCCAGCCACGTGCTTGGTGCGCGGGTGCCTGGAGCCGCCCCTAGGAAGGAGGGAGCAGAAAGAGCCCAGCAGCTCAGGGTGGTTTATGAACAATAGGTTAGTTCCTGTGTAATCTGCTCTTCCCTTGCCCCCCTCTGTGCTTACTACACCAGGAGTGAGAAAAGGGAGTGAAGATCCCCTGGAGTTGCCTGCCTGCCAAGCTGAAGATCCTCCACAGCTCCAAGAGGAGCAGAAGTGAGACATGGAGTTTGGGTGTGTATGTAAAGAGCTGCCAATCTGCCACACAACAGTTGGTGTGTGGCTGGAGACTGGGGCAGATGTGAAGGCTGGAGGGCACTAAATGAACTGATGTAGGAGGGCAAATCTTGTTTCTTGCTATAAGCAGGGCCAGCTCCAGACACCAGCAGAGGAAGAGAGGAAGCACGTCCGTCCATTCTTGGGGTGGCATAGCTTTTTTTTTTTTTTTTTTTTGCTTCGGCAGTTCGGGCAGCAGACTGAGCGGGTTTTTGTTGTTGTTGTTTTTGATTGGGGCGGCAAAAATGGTAGAGCCAGCCCTGGCTATAAGTTGGCACCACTAATTTTCACATACACACACTGGGAATGGCAGTAATAGTTCAAAAACCATTTAAACATTCTTTAAAAACCCTCATGATATTGTGGCCAATCTCACAATTTTTGGGGGGGGGGGGGGTCTGACCATTCATTTTTTATTTTGGGGGATTTGGGAATTTTGGTGGGATGATAAATGGGCTCCACCCTAACCTTAGTGTGGGGGACACAGCTGCCACCAATGCTAACCCCAACTTTAGTCAATGGCCACCAACTAACCCTAACTCTATCACCAGCAAGACTCCATCCTAAACCTAGCCTAAGGCCACCAACTGGAACCAGCCTCAAGCATGGCCATGGAAATGTAGTGGACCTTGGTCTAAATTCCATCCCAGGAATCCCTGTGAGCCCTGGACCCAACACCAGCTTGATGAACATGACCAGACCCTAACCCATTCTAGAGTCCTGCTGGCCCTGACACACACCTAATTCAAGGGAAGACTACCAGCTCAAAGCTCAGCCTTACCCCGGAGAACTCTACCCCCTGTAACCCTAACCCAGTCCTAGGGAGCAGTACTAGCCCCAACCCTAAGTTGTAACCTCTGTAGCCCTAGTTTTGGGAGACCAACTGGCCTGAACCCTAATCCTAGCCCAGGAATCCCTAACCTCTGTAACCCTAATGCAGACTGCGGGAGACCTACTCTTGGTAATGTTCACCCTGGCGAGGGGCGCGGGGAGCCCAACTATCCCTGACCCTAACCATAGTCTGGGGCCAACGATCCCTATCATCTCTCAGACTAGCCATAGGCCGGCGGGCCCTATCCTCTATAGATAGAACCCTGGCCCAGAAAACTGTATGAATTTCAACCCTCACCCTGACCCTGGGAACCTATGCATTGTAACTCTGGGCCAGGGAGCACTACCTGCAATGACCTTAGCACTAGGCCAGGGAGCCCCAGAGCCCCTCAAACGATCCATAGGCTGATTTGTGCTATCATCCATAACCCTAATGCTGGCCCAGGGAGGCCTTTCAGCCCCACGCCAAGCTTTGTTGAGGGAGCCCTCCAGGCCCCAGTGTTGATTCTAGGCCCGATAAATAGGGTTGCCAATTGTAGTCAGATATAGTCCTGGAGATTTCATCATGTTACATACTCCCAAATGAAAGGTTAATCTTTAATTCCTGGAGACTGCAGGGCAATCCTGGAGGGTTGGCAACCCTATCAAAAAGACCAAATTGACTCAATCTTACAATTGCCCAGGGAGCCCTACAATAATTCATTCTGAAAGTCACCAACCATTCCTAACGCTAAACTTAGTCCAAGATCTTTGCACTGCTTAAAGTCTAACCTTTTCCCACAGCTTTCAACTGACCCAACCTACCCTAACCATACTCAAGGCTTGATATCTAACCCTACAACCGGTGCAGCTATGAGGCTGAATCCACTCCCTAACAGTCCACCAATCTTCTCTAGCCTTACTCTCAAGTCACTTGGTGAGTTAGGTGCATGCATTTTTGAGGGCTGGGGATTTTGTGCTTGAAGGCCTGTGTTATATGCAGGATGCATAAGGAAATCCTACTCTGTCAGGAGATATGAAAAGTAACAGAAAACTAAAATCACAGAAGGGTTCTCTGGCACCTACTGGCACATGAATGTTTATATGGAGCTGCTGGCTGATTAATGATCATACATCAACATCTGCACTTCTTTGCCCTATAGGTTGCCTGATCAAAGCCACTCCAAACTAAGCATTACACAATCTAGGAAACTAATACATTAAAATGTTTGTTGTGAAGTAGTTAAGAGTTCTCCACACAAGAGTTCCTTACTGTAACCTATAAAAGCAAAATAATTGAATTACATTTAATTTTGTAATTACAAAAGCAATTAAATGAAAAGTTCAGACATTTGACAGTGCATACAACCGCTGCATCATACAGACTCTGCACTCTGACCATAGCTCTGCCCCTAGGGATGCGAGCCTTCCATCACCACTTTTATCCATATTCTGCACACAGCTCTTTTCCAAGCTACCTTTCCCGATAAAACCAACTACTACATCAAACATCCACAACTACTAGTGTTATTGGGGTGGGGGGATAATTGTGCCCATATTGACATTCTGCATACACCCCTTTACTGCATTAAGACTGTGGTGTGTGGTCTGTGGTGTATGGTTGCTGTAGTTAAGAGTAAGGTGTGTGCCTCTGGGTGTGCACCTAGGAGGTATGTACAGTTGGGTGGCTTAAGTTTTACCTTCCTTGCTTTGTGAGTTAGTGTCAGATATGTTGTGTGTATACCAACTTTAAATGCTTCATGATGAAGTGTGTGTGTGTGTGTGTGTTTGAGAACAGTATAATAATCAGATCCATTTAAAAAAGCACGGACTCAAGGAATGGCACATATTAACAAACTGTGATGGTGAGTAGATACTAATAAAGCAGGATGTTTTCTTATTTGGTCCAGCCCTTCATTTCTATTTTAATATCATCTATTAAAGTTGTCTGATAATGTCTAGCTGAGGAGAATAAGGGAGTTATGTTTATAATTATTTTTTTGCAAATAGCACATGCACCTCAGTTTTACGTAGTTGATATTATCCTATCTGACAGCAAGGAGTTAAATCAAAGTAGGCTGTTGGGGGAGGGGGAGAAGAAGAGAACAAAGATATGGCAAAGATAAGGTACAGTCCACAGACTATCAAGGGTCATTAAAGAAACAATGGGGAAATTATTGATTGGGGAATGGTTTTACCTGGCTCCAACCAGGCTGGCAAGGTTTACTCTTTCCAGATCTAAGTCTAGGTTCAAAACAGATTGCACCTTAGAGATGTTAGAGTAAGAAGAAAGAGAGGGAAGGGTTGAATGGGTTGTCAGCAGCTGCCTAGGAAGAAGATGCTGACAAAGGCACAGAGAAAGGGAAAAACTGCAATAAACAGACTCTCTCTCTTTGTCCCAAACTTAGATGGAGGTAACTGGTCTGAATGGAATTTACCAAAGCTTGCAAGGAAATATTAAGGTTTAGGTAAGGGAAAATATGAGTATAGACCTTTGTTTTATCCCTTTCCTCTACTTGCTATATACACCTCTACCCCGATATAATGCGACCCGATATAACATGAATTCAGATATAACGCGGTAAAGCAGCGCGCCGGGGGGGCGGGGGGGAAGGGGGGGGGCAGGGCTGTGCACTCCGGCGGATCAAAGCAAGTTCGATACAACGCGGTTTCACCTATAACACGGTAAGATTTTTTGAGTCCCGAGGACAGCATTATATCTGGGTAGAGGTGTACCTTTGGAGGAATTCAATGGCAAAAAACTATGTTAATGTAGAGTTAAGATTGCTTGGTGGTATATTGTCCGCTTGCAGAATGCTGGGTTGAGTAAAAACTCAGACTTCTGAAAACCGGGAAATGCACAGTTGAGATTGCCCATCCAAACTTAACTCTATCCTCTTTTAGCAATGCTCCAATTTGCCCTGTTAACACAAATCCTTTTACTTTGCAAACCTCACAGTTGCTGAAATGTACAAGCTCTTCATCTCCTTTTGCAATCCATTCACTCTCAGCCACAGGATTCCATCTAACATTATTAAAGGACAAGAAGGAGCGAAAACAACTGGGCCTATTGGGTTAACATGGTTGGGAAACGGGGTTGCCACCCAGAGATTCAATCCAAGAGTGGATGGATCGCATAGTTTCATCCTTCAAGAAAGGTGCAGGAACTCAGGCCTGTCACCTGAAGGATATGCTTGAGAAGGACTGAAAGGGGCCTAAAGTGCAGCTCTCCCTGTAACCATGTTACTAGCTCTTTTATAGATATATTAATAGGTTAAAGGGGAGAGATTATACTGTATTTTGCAAAGGATTAAAATTCATGTAATCCTTTGCTCATCTGCAATATGAAACAGTGATATTTGGTTAATGTATTTTCCAGTAGTATTTTGTGTTTGTAAGTAATGTATTTCCATGATCATGGCCTTATATTTTATATCCCACCCTCAGGAGCAGGTAGTTTATGGGTTTCCTGTTGCATATCTAGAGCTGATTCCTTTGTCCCCTTCCCACAGGCAGAGTTTCTAGCAGAGCAGCTGGGACTCTGGTTCTCAGCTCCTTAGGCCGGGGCTACACTCAAAACTTCAAAGCGGCAGCACTTTGAAGTGCGAGTGTGGTCGTTCACCAGCGCTGGGAGAGAGGTCTCCCAGAGCTGCAGGTACTCCATCTCCATGAGGGGATTAGCTTACAGTTTACAGGGGCACTATTTACAATGGCGCTTTACAGCACTGTAACTTGCTGTGCTCAGGGGGTGTTTTTTCACACTCCTGAGCGAGAAAGTTGTAGCGCTGTAAAGCACCAGTGTAGCCATAGTCTTAGTGTTGATATGATGACTACTGTCCCCTCTATCCATCAGCAGCACCTCCTCTCACTTGGAACTAAAGGCAAGTGATGAATTTTGAAATATTTATCTAAAAATCAGAAAATGAGAGCTACTCTTTAAACAGAACAAAAAAAGCTAGAGAACTATTAGGGATAGTTTCTTAATTTAAAAATTTGTAGGTGGGGGTGAACTACCCCTTTAGAGCATCCTAACTCTGTCAGATCTATGATGTTATGAGAGTGAAGAGCACAGTTGCAGCCAAATACAGAAGGTGTGTGAACCAGTGAAGCTTGCTTATTGTCAATTGCTCGAGTGACTAACATGCTGGGTGTCTGTACAAAAAACAATCCAAGCCACCTCATCTTTTTTCCCTGGGAGAAATCTGCAGTGAACGGGATTCAGAAGCCAGTAGCAGGAGGAGCTTTGCTGAAAGGGACCTAATTTGTTTTAAAAAGGAAAACTTAAGGACAAAACATCCTCATGTCCACCTAGCTTGCTCCAGAGGAGGAAAAGAAGAGACAGACATGGGAATAATGGACTCAGAACTTGCAAGATATTGATGCCTATGAGTAGGAGTGTGACAACCTGTATCCCATGTTCACCACTTTTATATGTTTGATATAGTTTGTACAAAGAATGCCTTGTGAGATATCACTTGAAAACTCATAATCTGCTGAATATTATTATCCTGTTGAAATGGGTGTAACACCACTGCATGTAAAATTATGAAATTTTGCTATATGATTGTTACTGAAATTGTTGTCGCTCTGGGTAATGCCCACAAATAATTTTCTCAGAGACAAAGAAACACTGGTACATCAGTAAAGTGTTAAAGGGTTAAATTACCTATTTAATTGGCTATTCACTAGTAGGAGAGAGGTATAAACAAAGAATTTACATTTCCTCCCGGAAACACTTCAAACCTTCCATACACAGGCTACTGTTAGTCGGCACTCCAGCTGAGGAGGGGTTATCCTCAAAGAGGGGAGTGGGATATAAAATGGGATACTGACCTCCACCTCACCTCCCTCCCTCCATCTCTACTCACAGCAGCAAGATCGGCTTGAAAGACAAAAGAAGCATCATTGAACTGGGGGGACTGGTCCTGACCTGGAGGTTTTATAGCCAGCAGGCTACTGTAGGCTTTTGGTGAGAAAAAGTCCTTGTTTTTTTCTATTAGCCTTGGTAAAGTTTAGGAATTAGCTTGCATGTTTATCTTTTTATTTCTTTTTGTAACCAATCCTGATTTATATGCCTCTATACTTGTAATCGGTTAAAATGTATCTTTCTCTAGTTAATAAACTTGTTTTTTCGTTTTATCTTCACCAGTGTGTGTT
Organism: Malaclemys terrapin pileata; assembly: GCF_027887155.1. Lineage (NCBI taxonomy): Eukaryota > Metazoa > Chordata > Testudines > Emydidae > Malaclemys > Malaclemys terrapin. The sequence continues at coordinate 100,223,773 of NC_071511.1, read as the reverse complement.
TGGATTAAAGTGTGCGGAAAACTCCATTTGGGATAACAAGGCTGGTGAATATCATTCTCAGTGCTGGAATGAGGGACTTCTTATGACTTTAGAATACTAAGCAGTACAAGACACACATTTCTGGGGAACAGGGCTGAGGCTAGGAATATGCAGATGTTGCCCTGTATATAATTCCTAGATGGCTGGGAGAGCATTCATGTATTCAGCTGGGAGTGATTTTTACATGCTAGTGGCTGCGTGAGAGTAGACCCTGGAGAGGTGGTAGTTCACCAGCAAAGCAGTGTAAAAAGCACCCCGGGCTAGAGAGTTCAGGCGACACTGCTGTTCAACAATCCAGACTATACCCTGGGGAATGTCACAAAGTCTGAGAACACTTTCATCACTTTCTTGCTTCTCCCATTAGGCAAAACAATCTTATATCTTAATGCAGATGAAACCCCATTGGAGTCAGGGAGAATTTTGATTGAAGTCATTGGGAATTTTGCTCATGTGGGAAGTGCAAGATTGGTTTTGTTAACAGAGTAAAATATTGACCATATTTAATTAGTTACTAAGTTACAAAAATGACTGGTGGATTTTCTTCGGACTGAATATGACTGCTAAACCAGCTTTTCAAACTGAGAATAACCCTCCTTTACCTATATGAGTAAGCAGGAAACATAATCAATCAGCTGAGTCAACCTTTTCAGGATCATGAGTGATGCTTTGCCAGGAGTGGAGAAGGAAGGTATCACAAGATAATATCAGCTCCTTCATGGAATCAGAGGGAACCTTCATTTTTTGAATAGCTTCTTCTCTCCATCTCTATTGCCAATCATAGATCCCTGCATTTGCCCAATGTAATACATTTATTTTTAAAAAAAGGTAGGTAATGTAAAGCTGTGTTCATATACTCCATCCTTGATCCCCTCCAGTCTGGTTTCTGCCCCACTGTGCTATTGGAAGTGGTCTCACCAATGACCCTTTCCTGGCTAAATCTCAGGGCCTCTTTTTTGGTCTTTAGCCTCCTCTTGGCTGCTTTTGACATCACTGATTTAACTCTTTCTCTTTGGCTTTTCTTGATGCCCAGGGCCGCCAAGAGTGGGTTCGGGCCTCGGTGAAATTTTTTTTTCGGGCCCCCCAGCAAGGATGGACCAGCTAAACAGGGACGGGAGCGTGGGGGGAGCCAGGGAAGCCGGGCCCCCTTCCGGACCGCGGGGCCCCAGTAAGGCGACGAGAGGGGGGGAAGCTGGACCCCGGGCCCCCTTCTGGACCGCTGGGCCCCGGTAATTTGTACCAACTTCCCCCCCACTTGTTGGCCTTGCTGATGCCTACCTTGCTCCCCTCAGATCATTCAAAATAATCACCATCTTAACATCACTGTGACCCTACACCTCTAGGAAAGAGTGTACTGACCCTTCCAGGGTCAGCCTGGAGGTCACAGATCAGCCAGGGTGCAATTTAGGACACTCCCTGCTCTGCCCCAGTGACCTGTTTAAGCAGAAAGAGGAAGATGAGTGGGGGGAAGGAGCCTAGAAGCTGAATAGCCTGCACAAGGAGGTGGTCTCTCTCCCGCTCCAGGAGCTTAGTCTGACCAGGCACAGTGACTGTGTTTTGGACTTATAATGTGGGAGATCTGAACCTGGGTCCTGAGGTAAGGGCGCTTGATTTGTTTTTACATGTACTCCTTCTCTGGGCCTTCAGTGAAGGCGATACTTCTTTTCACTAGTTTGGTTTGGCTTCTTATTGCCTTGATCTGTGCAAGCAGATTGGTTGCTACTCAGTGAGGTGGGGCTCACCTATCCAAAAGGAGGTGCTTAAGGAGTCCCACCTCTTTACAATTTCCTTTGAGAGCCTCTTTTAGTGATTAATTATTATCATTTGAATTACAATCACATCTAGAGCAGAGGTCCCCAAAGTGTGGGGCACCCCCCCCCAGAGGGCATGGAGGACTGTCCAGGGCACATGGCAGGGCCCGGGCCAGGCCCTACAGTGGTGGGGAGGGAGTGCCACCCAGCCCCTTCCCGCCCCCAGCTCTGCTGTGGTCTGGCCCCCAGCCACATCCCTGGCTCCCAGCCCTGTGCACACTTGGCCCCGTCCCCAGCCTCAGCCGCTGGCCATGGCTCCGTTTCTGGCCCAGGGCCAAGGCTGGTGGCAAGGCCGGGAGTGGAGTTGCACCTGGCTGCGGGCCAGCTGGTCCCCACCGCAAGCCAGATGTGGCTCCGCTCCCACCCCCACTCCAGCCGCAGCCCCTGGCTGCGGTCCTGGCCCCAGACCCACCCCCAGTTGTGGCCCTACTCTCAGCCCCCTAACTCCTGTCTAGCTCGGTGAGGCTGGGGAGTCACAGATAGGGTAAGGGGGGGGCACTCAACCCTCAAAAGGGGATGCTGACTCAGAGATTCCTAGGCTACCCCTTTTCATTGCATTAGATACAAACTACTTTTGCTTATCTGTGAAACAAGGTACTTTTGCTTATAACATCATAGTCCCTCCACCTGTATCTTCTCTTGTATCTTTTTCTTATATTGCTCCACCCCCACTTTCTGATTGCTGACACCATCCTCTATCACCTGTCATCTGTTGTTGTTTTTTTTTTAAATGGAGATATCCCATCTCCTAGAACTGGAAGGGACCTTGAAAGGTCATCAAGTCCAGCCCCCTGCCTTCACTAGCAGGACCAAGTACTGATTTTTTGTCCCAGATCCCCAAGTGGCCCCCTCAAGGATTGAACTCACAACCCTGGGTTTAGCAGGCCAATGCTCAAACCACTGAGCTATCCCTCCCCACATTTTCTCTTATGTATCTTTCTCATTGATTTCACACCCGTTTTCCAATTTTTAAAGATCATTCTGAATTCAAATCCTGTACTCCAAAGTGAATCTAACCCCTCCTAGCTTAGTGTCCTCTACAAATATTGTAAGCATAATCTCCTCTCCATCACTTAAGTCATAAATGAAAATATTGAATAGTACCAAACCTAGGACAGAACCCTGCAGGACCCCACTGGGTACATTCTCCCAGTTTCACATTGAATGATGGGTAACTATTCTTTAAGAACAATCTTCCAATCAGTTATGCATCCACCTTACAGTAACTTGACAAATTTATGTTGTGTATCACCTTATTATCCTCTAGGTTTGAGCAGATTAAACAATAAATCTGTTTCAATATCTTTCTGGGTATGAAAGTTAGGCTGAGTGGTCTAAAATTCAGGAGGTCCTCCTCTTTCCTGTTTTTGAAGATAGGAACTAAGTTTGCCTTTCTCAAGTGGTCTGGGACCTTAGCTGTCCTCCATGAATTTTTGAAGATAACCACTAATGGTTGAGAGATTGCTTTGGCTAGTTTCTTAAGTACCCTAGGGAGAATTTCATCAAGTCCTGCTGACTTGAAACTGTGATGGCAGGATCATGTTGCGATAACAATGTGTGTGCTGCAGCTTTGTCCAGTAGTTGCCTCAAGGGTTCACACACATTTGAGAGGCTTGGAAAACTTTTTTTCAGAAAGTTCACAAATCCTAAGGGCTTGTCTACACTGGCAATTTACAGCGCTGCAACTTTCTCGCCCAGAGGTGTGAACCCCCCCCCCCCCCGAGCACAGCAAGTTACAGCGCTGTAAAGTGCCAGTATAGACAGTGCACTAGTGCTGGAGGTGGTTTTTTAGAGAGCTGGGAGAGCTCTCTCCCGGCACTCTGCCGCGACTACACGAGCCATGTTAATGCGCTGCTGCGACAGCGCTTTAGCATTGCCGGTGTAGACTAGCCCTAAGTCTCTGAACTGATTTAACATCTTTAGGTGTTGGCACCTACTGTATTGCTCTTTCCTTTTGTTGTAGCCTTTGCGAGGTCAGCAAATGCCCCAAGAAGGATACTACAGTGAATTGCAATTTCATATTAAATTAAATTAAATTTAAATTAAATTAAATTAATGGAGATATCCCATCTCCTAGAACTGGAAGGGACCTTGAAAGGTCATTGAGTCCAGCCCCCTGCCTTCACTAGCAGGACCAAGTACTGATTTTGCCCCAGATCCCCAAGTGGCCCCCTCAAGGATTGAACTCACAACCCTGGGTTTAGCAGGCCAATGCTCAAACCACTGAGCTATCCCTCCCCCCATGGATTTATTCAATTTCAGATACTTCCCCGGCACTTTCTAGTAGACAAGCGAGGTTCTGGTCATGATTACCACAGCTTCTGCCACGCTGTGTCCACGTTGGTATGCTAGAATATCATCAGCTGTGATACTGATCCCTGAGAGTCCTGTTGGTATGTATTGCTAACAACGTTGATTATTTTCCTGCTGGAGGTTGGATCCCAAGAGGCACTCTCTTTCATCTGTATCTACCTGCTGGTGTCCAATATGCAGAGAAATACCAGCTTTCTTTATCCAGTACTGCTACAGGGATGCTACACTGCATTGGCTGCTCTGGATAGGTTGTTTATTTTGCTTGTGTGTCTATTTTGTGAAATGTTTGTCCCAGGAGGAGTGTCAGTAATTCCAGGAACTAACTTTTAGCTGAAAACAGGGTTTCCTGTATTGTATGTTCTACCTCAAATTTCAGCCTGTATTCTTTTCCTTGGTATTCTTTTTGTAATTTACACTGTCTTAGTGGCATTGCCATCATACAATTTTAATTTGACTTTTCTTGGTTGCAGTTTTGATTTTTTCTCCTGCAAAATGATGAGGAATTCTTTGTAACTTAGCATATTCACTAATGGCCCACTGTGTATTTGGCTTTCAGTATCCTATTTGTGTGCTGCTGTCTTGTCTTTGCATGGGGTGCTAGTCTGATTATAAACCATTTATTTTTTGCTGGTTTGCAGTGCATTAATGTCATACGTGCAAAATCTGATGCTCTGTCATTGATTCCTTGATATGGTGCAATTTTTTTTCCTTTGCTTTTCTCATCAGGAAGCTTTGGCATAATGATTTCTCTTGCCACAATTATTGTATATGACCCCCCCTTATGTAGGGCATTTTTCCATATTCGTGTTTTTCTCTACAGTTACCCTGCCTCCCCCACCTCCCCGGTCTTCCTTTGTGTTTTGTTTGTCTCCTCTACTTTGTATTTGTACATTTGCTTTTGCATGAATGTTGGTATGTTTCTTTGTGTTTTACTACTTTCCCTGTGCTGCTTGGTAAATTATGTGTGTGTCTGCTCCACTTATTCTCGGCATTTGGATATGAGTTTGTTCACTAGCTTTGCACACATCTATAGCTCTTGGTAGAGTTATTGAGGGCTTTCTAGGCATTCACATTCAAGCTTCTGTATCTTTCATCCCTATTACTAATCTATCCCAAATTTGTTCATCTTTTAATCTTTGATAATCAGATGAGTCAACCGTTGTCCAGTAGTCTGGCAATTTACTGATCCATTGTGTCTCCAGATTCTTGATCACAATTGTTGAAAGATACTTTTCATATACAACATTGTTTGTGGGTTGAAAACTCTTTTGGGGGCACCTCTAGGATTTTACACAGGTCTTCCTGGTCTGCTGCTGATGTATCTAGATACTGTTGGAGCATATGTCAGCCTTTGTCCATTACAATGTACAGTGTGGCTGCTGGCTGTTTTTTTTTGTTTTGTTTCCATGTTGCTATTCTGTAGTTTTTTCATTGTGGCCTAAAGAATGTCCAATTGCTAAACACATCTCCTTTACGTCCATCGGCTCAGGGACATGAATCTGGTATGCTGCTACGATTATTGTTTAATTTGTGTGGTTTTGTTTAGTTGGCTTTTTTGTTTCTGATTTCCTGTGCCTGTAGGCGCCGACTCACTTCTGACACCATATTCAGTGTTGAAGCATAACAGAGAGAAAGCCAAAACATTGCAATATTCAGGTTTGAATCCTTCCTCCACACATACAGTCCTCTCTCATCAATCACTTTCGGAAAGTAAAATTCTCTACATTCTTAGAAATTATCATATACATACAATATGATAGTATATTTAACACCCCTTATTGGGAAGTTACCTATTGTAACACTCTTTTTACAAATTATAGTTTCATTATATAGTAGTTATAATTATAGTTGCTATTATCACACTGATATTGACACTTCTTCCCAAAATAGCTTTACAGGACATCTGGAATAACTCTGATTCCTCTTTCTTATCCTCTCACTACAATTCCCTTAGGGTAATGGAGAACCAGTTTCCACACTGGAACTTACATTTCATTTGTCAGCTTGTGTAGGACTTAACCTCCATCTAACATGTAAACCACTATCCTAATGGAGGGTCTTCTTTTCCCAAACAAGGAGGTTTTTCTCACAGACTCTTCATTAAATCAGTCAATACTCACTAGCTTTTATGATGTCTTGTACTGTCAAGCCTTCCAGATACACTCTAAGCATCTGGTCCAGCACTTGAATTTGTGCTAACAGAAGATATCGATTCCCTTCTGTATATATGAATTGAAATACAAACTTTATATTTTTTCTTCTTTGTACGATGCTTTTCTCTGTGCTTAAAGTGGTCTGAAAAGTGTGGGTGAGATCTCATTACCCCATCTGCCCATTCTTCTGTCCAGCAATTAATTCTGTCACAAACTCCAAATCAATCCTGTCCCCCAAGTCCTCACACATCAGTTGTGACCCCACATTTGTTCTGCCTCTCCTGCAGCTCCTGGGGTTCTTTACTCCTCTCCTCAGGCCTGGGAAGGGGCTTCAGGGGTTCTTCACCCCACTCTGCCCCTTCCCAGGCTAGGTGTTTTAGAGAGGAAGGAGGAGCAGAGGAGCCATCTCATTGCTCACTGGGAGAAGGGAGTGGCACCACCCTGGGCTGCTAGGTGTGGTTGGCTGCTCTTCTCAGCAGCAAGTGGGGAAAACAGCCAAATTCATTGGATAGGTGATTTTGGCCCCTGCTGGAATCATTACTTACTTATAATCCTGCTTCTCTCAAGGTGTTGTGATGAATCTGTGAGCTCCTATAGGGCAATGTTAACTTCCAGCACAACATCCTGCCACCGGACTCCATACTTCATCCAGCACGGGGAAGGGAGGGGATCTGGCTCAGGAGGGAGCCAGAGGATGCATTGAGCAGGAGCAGTAGGTCAGAGGCAGCCTGTGGAGAGAAGGCATGAGCTGGGAGAGAACGGATAATCAGCAGCCTATTGCAGGCAAGGGGGCTGTGCTAGCCCCCTTGATAATTGAATACTTGAGAATACCTACAAATGGGGTTGCAAGACTGAAAGACTGAACTCTGACTGGGGGTCTGCAGGCCAGTGCGTGATTACTTCCTTCAGGGAGTGTCCCTTCTGCTAGGCATGAGGAGCTCTGCTTTCATATCATGGGATTGGGAACTATTGTGTGTTGGGTTTTTGTCTTTTTCTTGGATAAACATTAAAACAAACATACAGAGGATTGGATTGTGTATAGTGGGCAGCCCCACCAAGGCAATCCTTTGTTGTTCATGAGACTTTGAGTGTCTCTCACCATGGGCTGGAACCTTGAGAGTCTAATGCCTATAGCACTTGCTTCTGAGCATGTTCTACACCCAACATGCTACCAGACATCAAGGAGCCTTACAATTGAGTGCTTATATAGCACTTGTCATGATGTGCTTTACTAAGGAGATCAGTATCATCATCCCCATTTTGCAGATGGGGAAGTTCACACATGGTGTACTAAAGTGACTTGCCCAAAGTCACCTAGCAGGCAGTGGCCAAGCCAGTAATGGAACTGAGGTCTACTGAGTCCCAGTCTAGTGCTTTATCTACTGAGCTAGAGTAGGGGAAAAGGGATGTGTACATGGACCTGTATGCCAGTGCCTCAACCTTCCCTCCCCCATCAGGGAGACAGGAGGGGAGTGTCCCTTAGAGAGTATTGTAGAGAAAACTCTCTTAAACTCACTAGTGAAAGCAGGAGGCAAAGTCCCTTTGGTTGGATTAACATGCACGGTATCCTCAGCCAGTGATAAACCGCAGATCATTCACAGACAGGCACAGAGGGGGCAAAACGGACCTAACTCCCGTTCATTCAGCCCCTGCCAAGGCCGCCTGGCCCTGCAGGTGGGGACACGCCTGCCAATCTCTCTTCCCCTTGGACAGCAGCAGGGAGCTAGATGACGTTGCCCTTTTAAGAGCAGCCCTGTCGTGTCAGGCCTGTGACGTCAGAGAGCGCAGAGCCCTAGTCCCTGCTGCCTCTGTTATTGCAGCCAAAGGCTGGGAGTAGCAGCAGCGACAAGGGCAGCTCTGGCTGTGCGAGGGGCTTCGCGCAGTGCCGCTTCCCGGGTGCGTGCGGGGAGAGCGCTGGAGCCCCTTCCGCAGAGCCTGGCCATGCACAGGGATTCAGCCGCCGCCTCCACCAGCAGGAACTTTCCTGGCAGGAGCCTAATGGCTGCGAAGGGGGAAATCTAAGAACAAAGTCTTCGCCTCCAGCCCAGGCGCCGGGGAGAGGGAGATCCGGCAGCAATGAGCCCAGGGGCTGTTTGGCACTGATGTCTCCGTGCCTCCCCCCGGCGGGAGGACTGAGAATCCCTGGCTTACCTTCCTGCTCCTCCCCTGGGGCACAGCCGAGCGAGTGAGCGAGGCAGGGGCGGCAGAGGGGCAGCGGCTCCCCCGGGGGTGCTTTGAAACTGACTTCGAAACGTCCACGGGGCCAGGGCTCCCCCGGCCCGCCGGTCGCACCCCGCCGCCTCCCCACCCGCCGGCGTTCCCACGGAGAGCCCGTTTGGCCGCGGGTTTGGGGGAGTGTGTGAATTTTTAAACTCTCCCCTGCCGGTGTCATGGCGGTGAAAGGGGCTGCGGCAGGTACCGGAATGTTGTTAGTAACAGCCAACGTTGGATCCCTCTTTGATGATGTAAGTAGCGCGGCTGTGGGGTGTCTGCACACCGGCGGGGAAGGAGGGAGGCGGGAGCCCAGGTTGTCGCTGCCGGGGGCGTTCCTGGGTCCCAGCTCGCCCGTGCGGCGCCAGGTCCCCTGAGCCCTTGGCCGGGCGGCGCGGAGGCTGCCGGCTGTGTGTGTGTCTCTGGGGCGGCGGAGGTCCCGGTGCATCTCCCCGGAGTGGCTCAGAAGAACGAGCAGGATCCCAGGCAGCACTTCCTTGGTGGGTGGGTTTTGCCCGGTCCTAGTGCCCTGCCGCCCGCCGGTAAAGGGGGCAGGGGCTCAGAGCGCCCCGAGCCTGGGGGCGGGCTCTGCACGGGCAGCACCGGCGCTAGGGCACTGCCAGGGGGAGCGCAGACCAGTTGCAAGGTTCGTGCTCGTCCTCTGAGCCACTCCGGCGGCGGGAGGGGCCTGGGGAAAGGGCTTTGGCTCCGGCTGCCTCACCGGTGCGGGGACATCATCTCACCGTCACCGCTCCAAGTGCGTCTGGGCAGCTCTCACTGGCGGGTGGCGGCGGGTCCCGCACGTACAGCCGGGCCGGCGTCGGTCCTGCCTGCCGGGCGTGGGAAGCGACTGCCTCCGTGCTGCTGCAGCCACCGCTTCCCCGCACGCCCTGCCTCGGGGCTGGGGAAGCCTCCTAGCCTCCGCGCGGCTCCGCTGTTCCCCTCCCTCCCCATTCCCGGCAGTGTGCCGCAAATATGTGCAGCAGCACCAGGCTGGCAGTGAGGGGCTAGCTAGCCTCCTGCCTCCCCACCCCACCCCACCCCGCCCTCCCTGCCTGAAACAGGGCCCTTCCTTGCCAGGGAGTGGGGGAAGGATTCACTGCTTCCCATGCATCCTCCATTCCTAGATAGAAAACTGCTACGTCTGCCTCTGAAGACCCCTGATACGCACATCCACCGCCCCAAGGCTTGCTCGTTGTGGAAAGTTTGTTTATCAGCCGGTTAGCAACAGTGTGTCATGTTCACTCTGTACCCTGGTGACTTTGTTGTGTTTTTTCTTGTTTATACATGCTCCCTGAGGACTGTATAAACGAAGTAGACTTCCAAATCTGAAATGCCAGGGAAAAGGTGGTAGCTGTCCAGTAGGGCCTTGCTGTTGGAGAAACTGTTTCAGTATGAAAGGAATATAGGCAAGAGTGTGTTAGTGCTTTTTAATTAGAAACTACTAATCGGAGATTGACTCTTGTTTAAAGGATTAGCCATGCTCATGTGCACTCACTCCTCTACACTTTAAGCCTTCAGAGAGCTCTGTGCAACTCAGTGTAACTGCTGTCAAGCAAAAGTAGTTTTTCTTTTGATATCTTTTAGAATCTCTCTAATTATTCATATATTTTTAAAACCAGAAGGGCTTGGAGTGATATCAGTCCTTAGTTGCATCTGAAGAAATGGGTTTTTTACCCACAAAAGCTTATGGCCAAATATATCTGTTAGTCTTTAAGGTGCCACCGGACTCCTTGTTGTTTTTGTGGATACAGACTAACACCGTTACCCCCTGATATCAGTCCTTAGGTTTTCTGTGTCCTCCAGTCATTAAACTGAAAATTAGACTTTACAAAATGTCACCTATGGTGGTGATTGTGTATGATAAATCAGTTTTTATTTAGCTAATATAAGTATTTACTAAAATACAAAAATAAGGTGTTATACTTTTCCATAAAATTTGACTACTTATTCATTTTTAAATGCCATTTTCCCCAGCGTTAGTGTATTTTATGCCAGCTGTTTTGTTCTCCTACCAGTAAATTTGTAAGTTGAATATTTGCTGAAGGTGGACTTTTGTTTCTTTGGAGGCCTTAGTTAAAATGTCAAGATAGCCAGAGTAATTTAGTCTGCAGCAAAATGCTTTTTTGGAATATTATTTATACTCTTCTAAGTTTTCATTTTTTTCTTAACATATCAAGCGGTATATCATGATCTCAGTTAGATGATACAATTTCTTAGCTGTGGTTCTGAAGCCTCAGAAATAAAACCTTACATTGCTTTCATTCTCACAGGAAAAAAATAAATTCTATTGCATTCCTTCCAGTAATTTCAAAAATGCTGCAACGCAGCTGTACTCCCCCTCCCAAATATATTGTTACATAGTGACATAAAAATATGATGCTTTAATTTTTGTTTAGCGAAATATATTATTCACAGAAATATTTTATCCAGAGGAAAAAATAGTATTGTAACACTTCACATGTCTAGGATTAAAGCAGAGGAGAAATTTTGTTTGTAAATTGGCAAAAGTTAGTTATCAAAATGCATAACAGCCAGGACTGATCCTGCAAGGACTTGCATGTATGGGGTGAATTCTGGTCCCTCTGAAGTCAATGGCAAAGCTCCCGTTGACTTTTCAGTGAAACCAGGCTTTCACCCATGGTGAATGGAGTACTCCCATTGCCTCACAGTTCTTAAAATCGAGAACATATGTAAGTTGTTGTAGGATTGGGGCCCAAGATTCTATTAGCTGAAGATTGTAGCCAAGTGAACTAACATTAGATTTGCCTCATGTTCATGTGTTATACGCAAATCATTGTTTAAAGGTACCTCAGTGAGCAAGTTCCAGTTTTTTGTAGTTGTCATAATTAAAGCAAGTGGGATTCACCATTCATGGGACACTGATAGATGCCTGCTAAAGACACCGTTAGTCTTTTTTAACTAATTTTATTAAAAAACACAGTTTGAATTCAGCCTAAATTTATTTTAAAATGTACATGTATTTAGTTTTGTATTATAAAAGGAATATGTACAAATTATGGCTTTGATCCTTCATACTTTTACTCAAGTGAATAACTTTATGTAGATGGGTAGTCTCATTGAGTTCAATACAACTATAAATGTGTATGTGTTTGCAGGACCAGAGCCTGAAGTGACAAAGTAATTAGTCTCTGCATGCTTTCTCTCTTCAAAATAAAAATACGTGCTAGTGTGTTAGTTTAGAATGTGTTGTGTAAGTTCTCCTATGGCTGGTAGGGATTTTATCTCTGACTTTTGAGCACTGTCATTTAGGTAATCCATGTCTTGAGATTTAGTGACTGCCTGGAAGCTCTTAATTTGTGTTGTAGGAGGTGTTAAAATTCTTAGAGGAACCGAAGCATTTTTATTATTCATTGCAATGTACATGACCCCAAAAAGGAATACGTTGGTTATTCTCTTAAAATGAAAACAAAAAGAGTTTCTACAACAAGAAGAAGAAAGGGTGTTTTTGGATATGTCAACTTTAAGGTGGGCAATAAAAAGACTGGCCTGGAGTTTCTTGATTTCTGGTTTGTTGCTGTTGGAATTGTGCCTAGAAATTGACCAGTCAGGTTTCTGGAATTGTGTCACTTTCATTAAAGTATGATGAAGTTGAAATTAGACTGGTTTGTGGTTTTAAACTTTTAGGTTCCCTATTTGAGTTAGCAGATGACTGCTTTTGATTGCTGGGATTTTCTTATTCGGGAAAAGAATAAGAATCTGTTCTGTGGAAGAACCTGTGACATGAACTGATTGCACTAGCAAATAAGTACTTATTTTTGGTAGATTTCACCAATTTAATATATATTGACTTTAAGATTTTTGCCTGAAAAATGCTTTGCAGTGCCCATATTTCTTTTATTCCAAGTTTTTAATTTTTACATTAAATCTAACTCATCTCTGTACACTTCATTATGATATTGCTGGGCCTCAAAATGTAGTGTCATTCATTTTTAATGATGCAACATTGAAATTGGTGGTGGGTTGGAGGCTTGAATCTGAATATTCTATGCAACACTGTACTGGGTTCTTTGGCTCATTGGTGTGTAATTCATCCTTGTGCAGAAAGCTTGTGCAAGGCTTTACACACTTTAAACCCCATATTAAGGTTGCCCAAGGGAAACTGCACTCAGAGGCCTTGAAGCCCTGTGTGCTGCCCTTTTGAAACTAGCCATGAATGAGGGCAAGCTGGGGGGAGGGTCTAGGAGATCTGCAGTTATCTGGATCTGCTGGCCCAGGCTGCATCAAGGTGTTGTGGCTGCTCTTCCAGCCTTTAGACTAAAAAGTGTGTGATTTCTCTTCCCTCTGTATCACCCAAATAAACTGTGATTACGCAGGCATTATGGTAAATAACTTTCTCTAGTTTGTAGTGTTGATGTTGCTGTGCAGCAAAAATATGACTCGCACTCCAAATAAGGTTATTAAGATTGCTGCTGCTTACTTGGCTGCTATACATTTATTTAGTACTGTACCTGAAAATATTCCCCATTTGAAACCAACTTTTCATAGTGGAGCAGATTAAAATCTTTTTGCATGGTAGATAGGTCATGCCACCCAACTGAAACTTTCTTAATCTCAGATTAGTAGTATTGCTATTTTGGTTACCATTTTAGTGATGAATGAGAATCCGTATCTTGTGCCCTGGTATTGGGGAAAGTAACTTCTCATAACTTACTGATTTGCTCCTTTCAGTCATTTGCCCCATTTATAGCAGATTATTCATGAATGTGAGTTAGTATTGCTGGGTTTAACAGTCATGAGTGACTGAATTGGGTTTCTTTACCTCTCCTTGCCCCCAGTCATTGGGACTATTTCATTAGAAGCATAAATGCAATATTTCTGAGATTTACAAATATATTTTACAGATATGTTGACGCATACAACTTGCTTTATGTTCTTATATACTGTACTTAATCATTTAACACAAGTCTCACTGTATAAACATTTCCTGTTTTTATCACAGTATACAGTTGCTGACAACAGAAGATAGGAGTTCAGGTTACCTGTGGGCTAGCTACTGCCTTTTTTTTTTTCCCCCCTTTGCTTTTTCTGCTGCACTTACACGACTTCACATCTACCTGACAATGGATAGACCGTGTTTGTAGTAGCAAAGAAATTCATTTGACTGGCACATTTGTGTGTCTATTGTGTATAGTTTTGATTACATTAAAAGTATAGTTAATATGCTTGTATCAGCTTTAGTGGTGTGTGTTTTTTGTCTAGGTTATTTTAGCACACTATTAAAAGAAAACACCTGTAGCTGATCTGCTGAATAGCCAGATTCTACTTGTGAAGAGTTTTCACTAAAACATATAAACCATCAACTTCCATTACAAAAACAAAACCGTTTAGGACTTTAAGGTCTGCAGTTTAGTAAGATCCAGTGATGACCTACTTTCCTCCTCCCATCCTAGCTTTCTGCAGTCTGTTCAATTAATTAAGAAGTAATAAATTACTTATTGCTGTTGCTTTTCATTTTCTTTAGAATAAGAGTTAGGAGCCCATCAGTTGTGTGCGATGAGATGGTGGTTGAGGAAATGGGTGTTTTTATTTAGGAAACATTTCAAATGTTAATCTTCCCCAGAAGTGTGTGAGGAAGAGTGACTTTGCTCAGCAGGGTCTCTTTGCAGTGTTGGGACCTTAGTTTCGATTGTTAGTGTGTAGCTGGGCAATAGTGTTTGACTTTCATGCAAGATATTCCTGCTTGCAGTAATCAATTTCTTAATATATTATTGTCAATGAATGCAGCAGACTGGCTCACATGTATACAAGCACAAATCCTACCTCTCTTTTTGTTTAGGCAGATACCATCACCTACTCCCACTCAATGTAGGCAGACAACCACTTCTCTTCCCCCTCTTTCAGGTAGACAGATCAGATGGACCTTGGGGTTAGGGGTGGAGAAAGATGAAACTTTAAGGTAGGTCACAATTTGGGCCTAACTAAAATTCCATCATCAACACAAAGAATGTATTTAAACAAAAATACTGGTTCTTAGTCCTGGGGGTGGCGCTAGGGTGTTTGTCTTTTAGGTGAGTAGTTGTGGGTGATACTCTTTGGGCTTTATTTTGGTCATTGATTCAGAACTAGTGTTTAGAAATGTTACTAGTTGTGAAAGTGTTTGTATCAACCTGGCTCAAGTTCAATTACAATATGGAAAAATAACTTAAGTGAGAGAGCACCCGTTCTTTAAAATCAGGTCATTCTGCTTGCCGTCTTGCTTTTTCCTCACTTCAGTTCTAGCAAGATTTTACCTGCCAATGTTATTACTGACTCTTTGACTTAGATAGGATAAAATTTTCAAAAGTGCCCAATGCCCATTTTCAATGAGTGTCCATGGGATTTAGGCTCCTAAGTCACTTAGGTGCTCTGGAAATATGCTCTCTAATGCTTTCTATGTTGGATAGATGTAATTACAAGCTTTTTCATGATACTCAGCTATCAGTCTAATTTGAACAGTTCTCAAGGTAGTGGGCACTAAAATCAGCTCAGAATGAAAGTGTGGGTAAGAGAAAGATAAGCCATTAAATCTGAAGCATAGACACTTTTCATTTAGACATTTCATTTTTAAAACCAGTTTGTCCTTTAAGGGACAGTGAATGCAGTACGTAATTCAGTCTTTACTAAGTTGTGATCTAAGTTTTTCATGCTTGAAATAGTTTGTAGTTTGCTTATGACACTAGATTTTGATGAGCTTAATTGGCATTACCTGATAGGGGTGATAAACACTTCAGGAAAAAAATATTTTGAATTTTGTTGGATACCTTAATTTCTGTAGGATGGAAAAGTATTTATTTTTTTCAATTGGGTATTAAGAAAAACCTGTATAGTACCTAAGCAAAGCTTGAAGTTTGATAAAGCCCCTTTTACTATTCCTTCAGATGTGAATACTATTATGCTTTTTACAAAATTATTTAAATTCTTTACTTCATTGCTAAGAACACACACGTGCAACACTTGAGTTGTCATGTTCTTATTCCTTGAGCTGTTCTGGCATCATCTTGGATGGTGGCATGACAACAAGGAAGTAAAAACAAACAGTGTCAAGTCTGCCTGCATGAAGGCCTTGATTCAGCAAGATACTTAAGCACATGTCTAACTGTAAGCATGTGTGTAGTCCTGTTGGCTTCAGTGGGACTACTCATGTGCTTAAATACCTTGCGGAATCGGGACGTTAATTAGGATCAAATCCTCTTTCTAGCATTTAGCTTAAATATGTGGTAAGGAGTGTAGAGGCTGGGCTGCTAGAGGGGAGTGGGGAGAGGACCGGGGGGGGGGGGGAAAGGAGGATTCCCTAACACCAGCTTGGCCAGTGAATTTGTGTATTGGTGATAAACCATTCCACTCCTGCCCCACCCTAAACATCCATCCATTAGTCCAGAAAGATCCTTCGCAAAACAGCGTCATGTCACACAGTTGTAAACTCTTGGTATGGGTTCCCTTCCTACTGCTACCAATGTACTTGGCTTTCTGCAACCCTCATCAGAGAATTTGGCCCTAAAATCTGAGTTTATTCACTGGTTTACTTTGTTTCTGCATCCAGGGGTTAAGTGACATTGGAAAACAATCCTATTATAAGTGGGGATTCCAAACCACACAAGCTTATGCCCAAATACATTTGTTAGTCTCTAAGGTGCCATAAGGACTTTTTGTTAATTTTAGGTCTAACCAACAAATACTGATGAATGCTGCTTTAGAGAGCCAAAGAAGATTGTGTGGGTTTGGTTTTTATTTTGTTTTATATCAAAACCTTTAAAATTTCTTTCTCACTTTCCATCGCTGTAACCCTTCTTTTCCCCTCACCTCTCTACTGTCGTCTGATGTTGGTGTCTGCTTTTCAGTTTCATATTTAGAGGGTGGTATGCAGCTGCTGTCTGTGAAGATGCATAACATGAGCACTGTTTGATGCTTGTTGTTCCTTGTTAAAACAATATTTCCCTTCCCAGTTTCTTTTCTTTGAAGTTAGAAGGGTACTGGAAAAAGCTACATACACTCACCAAGTGCACTGATATCTTTATGGCAGAATCTTAAATCTGTCTTATTTTTTTAAATCCTTTCCCCATATTACACTTCTCCATCTTCCCTTCTCCCCCCCCCCCCCAAAAAAAGAATCTCAATTGTATCTTCCTCCCCCTCTTTCACTTCTGTTTTATTAGCTTTTAAAGCAGTTGTTAAATCAGATGAAATGGGGGCGGGGGGGGGGGGGCGGAGAGGGGTTGAAACTTAAATGTGGGTCACATTTTGGCCCCACCTAAAATTTCTCCACTTGATATGAAAAATTGTGTGTGTGTGTGGGGGGGGGGGAGGCAGAAATCAAAGGGTCTCATTTTCCTCTGCAGCACTTGAGTGCTTTCTTTGTTGTGAGGTTTGTTGCACCTTGGGAATAGGACAGATAGTAACAGTGCCTGAGACAGACAACTACATTATCCTAGGATTGTTTTTTCACACACACACAAGGAACAGCTTGAAACTGAGTGTATTCCTGCTTAATAAACTGCAGATCATAGTTAAGTGGATTTGGGAGCCTGCATCAATTTGTTAGCTCCTTGTTTGCTTATGGCTTAGGTAAATGATGATAAACAGCACAACGTACATATGCACAGCATACCTGTTGCTCTCCCACATGCAGTTTTGACAATAACTTTCATAAGCCCTTTACATGGTACTTCTATAAGATCTAAGTGACATCAAAGCAGCTGTTTGTAGCTTTCCAGATGGCAGCATATAAGTAACTTATGCTTTCAGGACTCACTCCCTTACATAAGACAGCAGTCCCCTCCTGAGATAAGGTTACAAAATAGAAGACATCTGTAACATAGATGTATTCTTCTTTCAGGTGGCACATAGAATCCCTGTGGTTCTGTCCTGTTTAGCTGTGTGACACATGCACATCACTTCCTCCACTTTCGAGAGGCATGCAGATGGTTAACTATGCTCAGAATTCAGCTTTTATTTTCAGCTCCCTAAGGATGTGGTAGTCAATGACTGCTGAGAGGAAATTAAAGAATAAAGCAGTTGATTGTCCTTATAAATATGAGAATAAATCAAGACTCTACAGAGTAATAAAGCAGTAAAACATTTAAAATGTACCCACACAAGAGACTCAAGTAGATTATTTTCTATTTGCTGAAGAAAATGAATGAAAAAATTGTGCTGGCCAACACACTTGGAATATAGGCTTCAGAAAGCTATTTATTCAGAAATAAATAACTACAAAATTTATATTGTTCAAACTGGATTTCTGTGTTTAAAATCAGCGTTACATTTAAAAAAATACTTACGCAGGATTTTACAATACTCTCAGCATCTGGGCTTTAATATTTCCAAGATCAGACATTGGTCAGTCCCCTGTAGGCAGGAGACTGAAGTGATTATCTTGTGGACCATCTTTTCTCCCACTGATGATTATTGTGTCTGGCACCTACAGCAGTTGCTTACATGGAAAAGTAATATGTGGAAGCTAAAGTACATTATATAGTTATCTTTAATATGATGTTTTTTATGTTAAACAAGGAGGAGAGTTAGCATCACTTGATATACCGAATTTCATAGATCATCTCTGGATCACAGGTCATGGCTTAAGAAACTAATGTTTTCAGAGTATTTGAATTTCAATTTATTACGCAAGTAGCAAAATACTTGAGAGAGTGTTAATACCAGTGTTGGCTAGTTTACTTTGCTGCATGTATTATTGCCTACTTACAATTATACGTGAATTACAGTAATTTATTGTATGTTGTAACTTGAAATTTGGAAACAGTTGATACTAGATATTTTCCATGGGGATAAAATCTGTATTTAAAAGGATTCAAACCTTGACTTTTATAGCAATAGTAGGGTTGCCAATTTTGGTTGGACTTATTCCTGGAGGTTTCTTCACATGACATAATCTTTAAAGATTAATCTTTAATTCCTAGAGACTTCAGGCCAATCCTGGATGATTGGCAACCCTAAGCAACAGGAATACTGATCCCAAATTTCAGAGATTTTGTTTCAGTTTCCAAGATCTCAACATAGTCTTTCCTTTTCTTTAAATTGACTTCATTGGAAGTTTCACACACAGAGAGTTAATCAGGCTTTCAGTAAGTGTATGATGTGTCTCTAAAAGGCCTCAAGTTAATGTGGTATCTACTTTTTCTCCATTCTGTTTCCTCTCATTTCTGTTCTTCCATTATTTTTGTCTCCTTCAGACCTCTAAAAAGGCATCTCCTTTTTATCTCTTAAACATTTTGTTTCCATGTCTTATCTCCCATCGGCAATTCTCCTCTTAATTATTTTCTTAAAGTGAGGATCTATTAAAAAAGGCTTGGTAGCCTTTTCATTTACAGTTTTTTAACACTATCACTTGGAAATCTACCAGGAAAACAAGTTTCTGATGATCTAAGATTGATCATATTAGGAAAACAAATGTGGGTGGAGAGGTTCAAATCGTAGGTGGGAAAAGTCTATGAATCCTTGCTGCTTTCTGCTCTATGTGTAAGGGTTACTTTTTGCTAGTTTGAGTTAAATGATATTTTGGAAGGGTAAAATGTACGTGTTCAGTTATGGGGGCAAGTCAAGCCATATATTACCTTGAGAACAACAGTATTCTAATCCTGGTTATCATGAGCTCTACTAAACACATTTTTATTGCCTTCTTAAGTAATGAATTCTACAGCTCCAACATTGATAGAATGCATATGGAGGCTGACCTAATTTATTGATGCAGGTTCCCCCCCCCGGGCACTTTATTCCTTTTGATATTAACCAGAATATGCAAGTTAGAGCCAGAACAACATAGTATTGGTGATGTAAACTCATGTTTTTAGGCAGGACTGTATTCTTGGCTTGTAAATGTCATTAAATCTGATTTACCATTTATGAGTGTCCTAACATCTATGGAACAGCAGACTTTCACAAGCTTTGGAACCAGAATGTGGTTGTGCGTATTTGTGTGCATACATTCTGACGGAGGAATTATTGAGACCTCGAAAGGTGGAATGGCTGTAAAAATGTGAAAGCTGGGTGTTTTTCCATAATCTTCTGGCCATTGCTTTAACACCCCGGAAAGCCTTTCTTCGCCTTAATCTAGCCTAACATGAAAATAATAAATAAATAAATAAAACTGTAGTTCATTTTTCAACATCCCATTGCTTTGGGAGAAAGGTATTAGGGAAATATAATGTAGTGTAATTTAGTACTTTACTGAGCAGATGTTTTGATTTCCCCTTAAGAGAAGAGGGGAGTACCCTAGGAATGCATGTGAGGTTTTCTTCCTTTATGACCACTGCATGCAGATGCTATCACATCATGATTTAGTGTGCTTTTATGAGTGCATCACTAATATTAAAACAAGGAATCATTTTTTTCAAATTAACTGTAATAATGTGTAGTACCTGGTACACCTCCATGAAGTTGCGCTATTCATTGATAAGGACATTGGATTAAATACAATGGGCATTAGAATGAAATAAACTATTATTTGTGGTATTCATCCTCTTGGTTTTTCAATACCTCTTCTAAAACTAATATACTGTTCATTGTTCTAGGTGTTCTTAGCAGCACTTGCATTATTTCATTACATCTTCTATTACTTAAAGTTTAAAGTAGTAACTTCTCAGATGTGGTATTTTATTGGTTTATAGCATTTTCTAGGAAAAGTGATTGGAATTTACATGTATTTAGAATTAGTGTGTAAAAGAAAGTCTCTGTATCTGGTTTACTGATACAGAGAACTTTCTTTTACACTATCAGTAAACCAGATACAGAGACTTTCTTTTGCACACTAATTCTAAATACAAGTCTCATTTTTATTAAAATAGAAGAGGTTAATTAAGATCTTCTAGAAAATGAACAGCTGTTTACCTGGCCTGATTGGATTTACTGGATCAAATTCCATGAGGGTAACACTGTATAGATCAGCACAGTATCTCAGATTTCTGCCATTATTTGAGATGGTAGGATAAAGACTGCTTCTAATTATCACATAATTGAACGGTTACTAAAATCTACATCTTCATTGTACTTCAGTATTTGAAGGAACTGTGCTCTCATAAAGCGAGGATATAAAACATAAGAATGTAACCAAAAGGCAGACTTCAAGGAGGAGATTTTATTTCGGGATCTTTTGTTTGTGCCTCTGCCTTTTTGTTACAATCTATTAAAACCTTTCCTTCTTCTTTCCACAAATTCTATATTCACTGTATTATGGTTTCTGTGCAACTACACCTGTATTCCCCCTGTGTGGTCCACCAAGGGTACTCATGTTAGGTGATGGCTGGGAGCCAGAAGTCTGTCCGGGAGGAAACCTATTTCTCATTCCTACCTGACTGGGGATTTCAAGACTGCACAGCTAGCTCCCTGCTTTAACCTGTGATATCTTTAGGCAGTCTGGCTTGCTGAACAGGCCAGTGACTGCACTTCACTTTTCCCTCTGCCCAGAGTTATAAGTTATCCCACAATTCCAACTCCTGAGCAAGCATTTATTCCTAAGGTAAAAGGATTGCAGAGAAAACATACATGCATGCATGCTTGAAAGCTTACTAGAAGTCACTCCCGGTTCCATTCTAGGGTTCTATGGGTTTTAATCCTTCAACCCACAACTGGGTTTCCCCCATGGTTATGCGTTCATCCGTCTCCGATTCAGAGCTAATTAGAGAGTGGGCAGATCAGCTGTGCATTTATACAGGTCATGCCTTTTGATCTTGGTCTTCTGTAACAGGTTTCAGAGTAGCAGCCGTGTTAGTCTGTATCCGCAAAAAGAAGAACAGGAGTACTTGTGGCACCTTAGAGACTAACCAATTTATTAGAGCATATTTATTAGAGCATAATAATAAGAAGAAGTGGGCTGTAGTCCACGAAAGCTTATGCTCTAATAAATTTGTTAGTCTCTAAGGTGCCACAAGTACTCCTGTTCTTCTTGTAACAGGTTATCATCAGACAATGATCCCTTCTCCGGGCATAACTTCATCAAAATGCTGGATTTTTACATAAGTGGAGGTAGGGAATTTGCATTAATCTCCCCTAGGAATTCTCCAGGAAACCCACTTAACATTTATTGTCCCAAAAGTCCACATTTCTGTGGCACATTTTCAATATAGTCTTTTGAACTCCCAGGTCTTATATCTGTTACTCCCAGGTTTTACATCTTCCCTCCCCAGAGAGGTTACATACAATCCTGGTTCACAGCAATACATAAACTCAATACAATAATGTCTTCTAAGGCTATGTCAGGAAATTGCCATAATCTGTCACATGCTGAAAAGCTACCCATCTTATATCTACTGCCAAGTACTTCTATTTTTGAAACACCCACCACTTTTCTGGTCTCCTTTTCCCCCACCCCCAGTTTCATTTCAGCTCTCCATTTAATAAAATTTGATGCCTCAAACTCTTAAGAGGGGAAGATTTTCTGTGTTGTGACCTAGTAACAAGGATAACAGGACAAAAAAATCCTCAAATTCTTATTCTCAGGCAGAAAAAAGCATCATAAGAAAGCAGCAATGTGATAATACTGTGGAACTTAAGTCTTTGTAACTGCCGGATTAGTTGTTTGGATGAAACTCGGACTGATGGTGTCTGAAAGAATGAGGGGAAACTTCAAAAATGTGGTATAGTCTTAACTGAAAGTTTTACCAATGTTTTTTGCTGTTTTTTACCGTTGTGTCTAAGCTCTTGGTGCTGTACAATCACAGAATAAAAAGACGGTCCCTGCCCCAAAGAGTTTATAATAGTCTAAGTATAAAACAAGAGATAACAAATGACTATTGAGAGAATGGGGAGTACAAGGCAACAGTGACACAATGTTCTGTATTCTTTAACAAAATTATGTGCAGTTATATATGGATGACATATTTTTTAAAAATGGCCAGGTTTTTACTCTGAAGAATTTTTTTAAGGCCTTTAAAATCGCAAGTAAATTCTTTAGAGCAGGGACCACTTTACTCGGTTGTACAACATCTAGCACAATGCAGCCCCAGTTCTGCTTTTGAACTGAAGGCATTATCTTAAGGCAAATAGAAAGTAATAAATGTTTTAATCTCAGTCAGTGTTATTCCAACCTCGATCATTTGCATCAGTGCTGACAATTATGCTATTTGCTCTAAAGATTATTCTATTAATTACTCTGTAAGTTTTGTCACATAAAGATGTTCTCCCTCCTTTGTATTTGTTTATATCAGTAAATGACTATGATGTAAGTTTCCTTCCTCCCCCGGCCAACTTTCTATTCCTGCATTTGTTGTTCCATGCTTTGAGAAATACCAGTCCAATCTAACATAAGGATAATTGAAGGGATTAACAGAGGAAATTCTATATGAGCAATGTGATTTTGAGCATGTAATTAAAATGTCTGCTTGGACCTAGTGTTTTTACATTAAAATAAAACAAACCCAGAACTTGTGACATATGCAGGATGCTAATAACACTTTTCCCTCTCTGACTTCTAATGTTCCTTTGAAACCTCAAGATTCATTACAAACTCTGTATTTGTTGTTTCCTGTAAATTTTGGAAGTCTCAGGTTTATTTGAGCACATCAGAGACTTCTCTAGCCTTCTTAGTGGCTATGTGTATGTACTGTTAGTATTTTAAAATGTGATACTAGATGGATTGTGGAAAGTAAGCAGGGGTTGCAAGCAGAAGGTAATTCTGGATTCAAACTTTTTTTTGTTAAATGACGCTGTGAGAACTTTTTTTGGAAGGCTTGTATCTCAGTTGTGGCAAAATATCTAATTTTAGAGACTTTTATCAATCCCCATGGGAACAGCAAAACTAATTTTTCCCACAAGAACATCTGACAAATGTAAGCTTAACTTTTTTGCCAGCAGGGGTTTTGGATGTAACTGTTCTTTTAAGCTATATTTGCTTGGTATTTGAAGCATTCAGAATTCAATGAAAGAATTCTGTGTTCACTTGGTATCATCAACAGTAACTGATCCATATCTGAATGCTTTAGAATTCCTATTCATTATACTGTGTCCTAAGTGAGCACTGAATAAATCCAGATAATGTTGCAAGCCAAACTCATTGACATTATTCCTGCTCTTTATTTCAAATTGTCCAGTGTCCAGTACTTATATGAAATATGGGACTATGAATGCAAACAGCAGAAATGATAAGCTGAGATGACATTGTAGTTGTTAAAGACCAGTTTTGTTCTGAATAAGTGTGTGGTGAGAACTTCTGGGTCTCTCTTTGAAGAAAGAAATGCAGAAACTAATATTTTTGAATTTTTGGATATGGCCAAAAATCTGAGAGGGCTGTTGTCTTCAATACAGATAATATCAACATTGTTTAAGAAAACATTTGGTCAATCTAACTTAAAGCACTGGCTTCTGAGGATCGGCTGTGATACAAACTTTCTATAAAGACAAAGAGGAGTCCTTGTGGCACCTTAGAGACTAACCAGTTTATTTGGGCATAAGCTTTCGTGGGCTATAACCCACTTCATCAGATGCTTGGAGTGAAAAATACAGTAGACAGGTATAAATATACAGCACATGAAAAGATGGAAGTTGTCTTACCAAGTGGGGAGGAGGGGTCACTGCTAATGAGGCCAATTCAATCCAGGTGGATGTGGATGTGGCCCATTCTGAACAGTTGACAAGAAGGTGTGAGTATCAACAGAGGGAAAATTACTTTTTTGTAGTGACCCAGCCACTCCCCATCTTTATTCAGGCCTAATATGATGGTGTCAAATTTGCAAATTAATTCCAGCTCAGCAGTTTCTCATTGAAGTCTGTTTTTGAAGGGTTTTTTTGTTGAAGAATGGCCATTTTTAAGTCTGAGGGTCCAGGGAATTGATGTGCTCTCCTACTGGTTTTTGAATGTTAAAATTCTTGATGTTTGATTTGTGTCCATTTATTCTTTTGCAAACAGTTTGGTCTGGTTTAGCAAATGTATATGGCAGAGAGGCATTGCTGGCACATGATGGCATACATCACATTGGTAGAAGCGCAGGTGAATGAGCCCCTGATGTGGTTAGGTCCTATGATGGTGTCCCTTGACTAGATATGCCGACAGAGTTGGTATCGGGGTTTGTTGCAGGGATTAGTTCCTGGATTAGCGTTTCTGTTGGGTGCTGTGTAGTTGCTGGTGAGTATTTGCTTCAGGTTGGGGGGTTGTCTGTAGGCGAGAACTGGCCTGTCTCCCAAGGTCTGGGAGAATGAGGAATTGTCCTTCAGGATAGGTTGTAGATCCTTGATGATGTGCTGGAGAGGTTTTAGTTGGGGGCTGTAAGTGACGGCTAGTGGCATTCTGTTACTTTCTTTGTTGGGCCTGTCCTGTAGTAGGTGACCTTTCATATGAAGATCTCAACAAAGATCCCAAACATAAGTCATAATTAGAGCTGTCTGACAACTCCATCAGCAATGCCTGTGCTCTCTTGAATGTATCTGTTCTTAAAGCTGTATAGTACTTATGGTTTCCTGGATCATTATTGGAGGGGATATTCTTAGTTTTAGCACTGGGTAGGAAATAAGGTTTTTATCTTCTTTGGGGGTTTTACCTTGACCATCACGTACATATTCCTGTAGTAAATTTGGATATTGTTAATTGCTTTTAATTATTTGCTGAGTAGTGAGAGAATTATATTCAACTGATCTGATCAATCCTTTATTATGGAAATGTTTATAATGAAGCCTTTAGGAGTAGTAATTCTTAATTCTTATTACAGTACATTTCATCCGTTGATCTCCAAGCTGTTTATAAAGGATGGTAAGCATTAGAGCTGGGCGAACTATTTCAGAGGAGTAGTTGATGTGCTGAAAAATGCAGTTTGGGTCAACCTGAAACTATTTGTAAATTTGACTCAGTTAGTTTAAGATGGGAATTTTTTCCCTCAGGGCCAGCTTCAGAGGTATGAGTGGGGGTGTCCCTCATGTGAGTCCAGCAAAGAGGCGATTTGAATCCACATCTACTTCCCAGATGAGTGCCTTAATCACCAGGCTATAGTATAGAGTAATTCTCACTCTGTCTGCCTCTGACCCAGTGAGTATTTATATGAAGTGGAAAAGTTTTAACAGGAGAGATTGTGAGCAATCCACCGTAGAATAGCCTAGGATGCTCACCTTCAGAGATAGGAGATGGGAGTTCAAGTCCCTGCTCCAGAATGGGGATACAGACTGGGGTTTTCCACATCCCACGTAAGTGCCCTGGCCTCTGGGCTATAGGTTATAAGGGGGTGCAGACATTCCTCCCCCCCCCCCCAATTTTCTTCTGATATTTTTCAGTTTGCTAGTTGAACCATAATATGAATTATTCCCCCAGTAAGCATTGTCTCCATTTTATAAAGCATGTCTATACAGAAGCTTGGAAGCATGCTTCTCAGCATGGGTAGCCAGATGCACTAGCTCTGTTTGAGCTAGCATACGAAAAATAGTAGTGTGGCCATGGTTGCACTGACATTGGTGCCTTAGGTTAGCCACCTGAGAACAAACCCTCCCACCCCTCTGAGTATGTACTCAGATGACTAGCCTGGGTCGCCACCTATGCTTCTGCCAGCCACATGGCCATTTAAGAGCTAGCATGTGTCTGTCTACTCCGTACTGAGAAGCACACTCCAGGCTGCTATGTAGACCTATCCTAGATGAGAAGACTGAGGCACAGACAGAGGAACAATTTTGCCAAAGGCCCCACATCAGGTCACTCACAGAGTCAGGAATAAAACCCAGGTTTTGTGACTCCTAGGATAGTATTCTGTCCACCAAAACCTGCAACCCGTAGTCTTAAGTGATAACTATACAAGTCAAACAATCTTACAAAAAACTTTGGGGATACTTTAAAGAGCATTGCATTTCAGGGCTCACAATAATGGGTTATGTCTCTCATTTTGTTTTGACTTGTGTCTTCAGTAGGACTTAGTTTAAACATTGCTAATCTGCATACCCTAAAATTTGCACATAAAAACTGCAGTGTTGTCTCATCTGTAGCAAAATTTAGTGTAAGAGTACTGTGGAGTCTTGTAGTGATACTAAAAAAATATTTCCTTACTAGAAGATGCGGTGTAGTATATTAAACTATATTTGCCATGTAAATGAGAAAAATACAGTTTGTGATTCACTACTTTGTTTTTTACTGTAAAATTCAGTAATTGACAATGACTCTCCTAGTCCTTAATCTAAATTAATGACATTCTATTGTATTTGAGTTTTGATACGGATTTGGTTTATAAAAGTGTATGTGTTTGGGTTGACTCTTTTAGAGTGATTCTTTTCTGTTGTGGGAAGAGAGGGAAGGAGAGGTTCAATGGTATGTAGATTTTACCATATGGTCTGTCTTGTGTCTAGAGATTTAGCAATGTTTTTGTGCCTGAATTATAAAAGAGAATGAAATTCTGAATTCTCTGAGGTGCTCTGCATCTGACACAATGTTACAGTTTGAGCTTCTTTCCAGAAGCGTGTTTGGACTGACTAGAGGCTTAACTGAGCATATTAGTGATTCAAATATCATTAGAAAATGAAAAATACATGTGTTTTTACTAGAGAATAAATCCTTTCCCCCTCTTCTTCAATTGTAAGGTCCCCAGTTACAATGGAGCTGATGTGGCACAAGATTTGATAAGCCAGGGGTGGGGGCCTGTGCCGTTGGCCAGCCACAGGGGGTTGCTTTCTTTATCTGCCATATTTTCTGGAGGCTTTCTGCATCTACCCACACAAATGAGTTTGGGGTGTGGCAGAGGCAAAATTAGGGGTAGAATTGAAATGAGGTTATTGAAGCCATTATTATGCAGCTCCATGGGTCCCTGTGGAAATGTAGGAATAGCTCTTCAGTGCTTACATTTTATATGGAAAAATGTTGATGCTGTACATCGGGATTAGAAGATGAAGGGACCATATAAGTACCTACATAGCTAGATCACCTGTTTGTCTTGATGGACTGTAATATGATGTTTGCTTACAGTTGACTGCTGTTCCCCAGAGAAATGAAAGTCTGCCAAGTTACTGTAGCAGCATTTTAATTATTATTCATTTGTATGTTGCCATAAGTATGCATAGTGTTATGCATTGGGAAGAGTGCCAATTAAATAGGAGATTCCTACCCCCAAAGGGTTTATGTTCTGAAACAGTGTTTCTCAAACTGGGGTTGCTGCTTGTGTAGGGAAAGCCCCTGGTGGGCTGGGCTGGTTTGTTTACCTGCCCCGTCCAAAGGTCTGGCCGATCACAGCTCCCACTGGCGAACCGTGGCCAATGGGAGCTGCGATCGACCGGACCTTTGGACGGGGCAGGTAAACAAACTGGCCTGAGCCACCAGGAGCTTTCCCTACACAAGCACCGACCCCAGTTTGAGAAACATTGTTCTAAAAGCACCAACAAAGACAAACAGTACAGAAAACAGGCATATAACAGAGTAAGCAGAGAGTGAAGTAATCACTAAAATTTGACTACTTCCTTGAAAAATGTCCATTATCTAAGGTTTTGTTGTGGTAGAACTTGGCAATTATTAGAAGGCCATTCCCAGTCTAGAGGGTGGCATTATTATTGTAATCACCATTATTTATTTAAAGATAAGTTCTTAATTTGAAGAGAAGGAACCCTGATTAGTATTGACATTGGTCACTTTGGAAATTAGCTAGATGTAACTCTAGAGCTCACTTGAGTTGCAATATTAACACAAGTGTTTGAAGTAAACTTCTTGTTGTAGACGTTTCTGGAGCATAGGAACATAGCTCAGTACTTATTTTCCGCAGGGCCTGGTCTCCAAGGATAAAGTGTCCAGGCCACTGTGAAGCATACCCATAGCTCTGAGGAGCAGTAGGTATTTAACTTTCATTGGCATGCCTTCACTCTCCCAAATAAATCAATTCTGATTCTTCCTCAGCCCCTTTAACATTTCTATCTCCAATCATGTCCCCACCATTTTGTTCCTCAGTTTCTGATGTTATTGCCCATTGCTCTTCAGTGCTTGCAAGAGACTTTCAGCCTCCCAGTTCATCTTTCTCCACCTGAGCCTGGTCCTAACTCTCACTTACATCTTCTATAAAGGAGGAGTGGATGAAGCCCCTCTACTCCTCACTCCTTCCTTTCCCATCTGGTAGGGTGACCAGTCAGCAAATGTGAAAAATCGGGACGGGGATGGGGGGTGTGTGTAATAGGAGCCTATATAAGAGAGAGACCCAAAAATCGAGACTGTCCCTATAAAATTGGGACATCTGGTCACCCTACTATCTGGCTGCTTTGTTCCCTCCCCCGCCTCTCCTCAAAAACAACTAATTGGCTACTTCTCTCCCCTCCCACCAGCTAAAGGAGCACCAGCACTTGGGCAGTTCTCTTGCCTCTCCTACCAGAAAACTACGCCTCGGCCCCAATTCACCAGACAAGATTTCTCAGCCCAGATAGAGTAAGGTGGCATTTTTTTTTTAATGCCCTGCTGGGATGCTGTTACTTTTTGCTGATTGCTATATGGAAGGCATCAACTCTAGCTTTGTTTCTTAAAAAGTCATTTTTATTTAACTGGCATTCTTTCACTGCAGGACATGGATACAGGTTTGTGCATTTTATCATGGGGGAAAGGTGAGAAATAGTCATAGTAGAAATTTCAGGCAAGTGGTATGACTTAGTGAAGTGGTTCTCAAACTTTTTTTTTTTTTTTTTTTTTTCCCCACGGACCGCTTGAAAATTGCTGAGGGTCTCGGCAGACCACTTAATGATCTTTCCAAATGTTGTTTGTACCATTAGCTAACTATTGTAAAGCACTTTGGATAAAAGCACTATATAAAAAACAAACTTTTAACTTTTTGTTCTACATATAAAAGCACACAACTCGTATGTTAATATCAACAGTCTTATCTTTCTAATGCGATGGATGTGCCCTCTCTTCCCCCACCGCAGCAGCCCCCGAGCTGGGGCTGGTAAGGAGGGGGGTCTCTCCCCGGCAGCCACAGTCCTGGAGCTAGGAAAAGTCACCTCTTTCTCTGGCCACCGCAGCCCTGCACATCCCAAATTCCCACCCACCCTCTCTTCTCATCCCACTGCCCCCTCCCATCTATCCCCTATTTCCCCTAAGGCCACCACCTCACCTTACATGTACGTCTTCTGCAGGGTCCAGGCACCTAATTAGTGGAGCCACGCCTGCACGGCTCCACTGATTAGGTGGGTGGCCCTTCATTCTCCTGTGTGCGGCTGCCCAGGTGCACACCTTAGAGGGAACTATTTGCAGACCACCTGAATGGAGCTCGGGGACTACTGGTGGTCCACAGACCAGTTTGAGAACCTCTGACTTAGTGAATATATTACCATGCATCTCTTGAGGAAAAACCCACTTAAAATCTTAGTGGCTATGGATACTGCTTGTTCTCTAATGACTTTCACAAAACATTTAGACTAAATTATATTCCATCCACACTGTTGACAAAGTCACGGTAGGGTTCGCTCGCTGTTTAGACAGAGACAAGATTTGTGACAAAGTTTGAAAATTTAAATCTGGATGCTTGAGTTCATTCATAATGAATGATGAAAAACAGGGTTAACACACAGGTTTTTTTTCTACATTAGAATGTTGGTTTTCTTTCCAGAAACACAAAGATACCATATTGTCGTCTTTTCAGTGGACAATGATATTTGAGCAAGGCAAGTTACACAGGTTAAATACAAATGCAATTCTAAATACAGAGCAGATATTACATCTAGTTCACCTGAATCTCATATTATATTTTCTTTCTGAAGCACTCCTAAATTTTGTGATCTGTCCTTTCATTTCTAAATGTATATCTTGTGTGGTTCTCAAACTGTAGTTAATGGAATACTAGGAGCCCACAGAGCATTTCTGAGTAGTTTGTAGAGCTGGTTTGGCCACAATGTTGGAACATGTCCAGTTGAAACCAAAGACTGTCCTAGAAATTTCATTTGCACATGCACCAGGTTGTAAGCAGAATTTCCTTGAATTTCTCTGGGAGCCCCTTTGTATGTCTATACCTTTATTACTGTACAGAAACTGAAATTTGTTTGCTAGTCTTTTTAAGTGTGCTTATTTTGCTGTAAATTCAACAGAGAAAACAGTTTGCTGATGACATTAGAACTGGAAATGTGGTAAAAGCCTAGGAAAACAGAACCAACTCCAAGTGACTTGCAGTGGTCAGAGCAATAGGGCTGGGTTAATGGCTAATGCACATGAAGAGTTGTACCAATAAAAAGTAACAGCACTGATATGTAATGGGGGAGCAGGCGAGCACATGTAAGCCACATCACTTTTAAAGCAAGTTTATTTTCATCTTATTTATTTAATATTGTCTTAATATTATTATTTAATGTAACTAGGCACTTTGTTTCTGCAAAGAAAGTGGGTGTTGGGACTGAAAGCTGGAACAAGCTGTGTCCAAAGTGCATGCAACCCCCAGCTTCCCCAACAAATAACTACCCACATCGGACACCACTGCTCTACTTTACAGTTTCTTGACTTGGAACTGTATTTTAGACCAAAAAGCAAGATTATGCTTTTAGACTGCGGTTAGACTGTTACATGATCCACTTTAATAAAAATACTATATACAGGTGTGTGTTTGTTTGTTTTTGAAAGCTTACAGGATAAAGAGTGGCTTCTAGTATTTTAACTTGTTTGCATCACTTTTCAAACATGAGATTGTTATTATGTATACTGGCAGGGCCGGCTCTAGGTTTTTTGCCGCCCCAAGCAAAAAAAATTTGGGCTGCCCCCTGCTCCGGCCCTGGGCTCCTCGCCGCACCCCCCTGCTGCCCCAGCCTTGGGCTCTCCCCACCCACTCCCCCACGCCCCCTGCCACCACAGCTCTGGGCTCCCTCATTCCCCCCCCACCATGCCCCCCCCCACACACCTCCTGTCGCCCCAGCCCTGGGCTCTCTTCCCCCCTCCCCCACCTGCACCCTCCTTCCGCCGCAGCCCTGGGTCACTGGTAACTCGCTCCCACGGCAGGTCATTCAGCAGGAATTTTAGATGTGCACAGAACACAGACAGGATTGGTTCCCATATGGTTACAGAACTGCAGTAAAGTGGAACAATTTTCAGCTTGTGTGATTGGAAGATATCTGGATGCATATTATAAGACTGTCCTACATAAATGAGGAAAAGTTTAGGTGCCTTTATTATTCTTTTGTTCCACTCTTTGTTTCTATGGGGAATTTGCCAATGCAATATCACTGTCTTCCTTTTAAACAAACAAACAAACAAAAAGGCAATGGCTGTTGAAAATAGCAATTCCAGTCCTAATAACCACTGGGAAGCATTTTTTGCTCAATTTTATCCTTCTTTTTCGACAGCAAGTTACAGTGGATCAGTATATTTGATTTGGGAGAAATGAAGTAACAGCTGCCCAAATTGAGCTTGAGCACTCCTGAATTTTGAGGTGTTCAAATCTGGAAGGCAGGTGGCGGGGGAGTAAGGGGGCTGTGGCTCCGCAGGGGAGCATGGCAACATGTATGCAGCAGTGTGTCTGGCGCTGGGCGGAGCCAGACACGCTGGTCTGAGTGGCACGGTAAGGGGGTTGGATGGGGCAGAAGTTCGGGGGGGGGGCAGTTAGAGGCAGGGAGAAGGGGGGGTTAGATGGGTCAGGGGTTGGGGGGCAGTCAGGGGACAGGCAGCGGTTGGATAGGCATGGGAGTCCCGGGGATTTGTCAGGGGACAGGTAGGTGTGGGGTCCTAGGGGGGCAGTTGGGGACAAGGAGAAGGGAGGCTTAGATAGGGGGTGCAATCCTGGGGGGCAGGGGTCCCAGAAGGGGGTGATCAGGGTGCAGGGGGGGTTGGATGGGTTGGGGTTTCTGTGGGAGGCAGTCGGAGGGGGTGGATGGTGGCAGGGTGGGGCTACCCTCCCTCCCTGTGGAGTGTCCTATTTTTTTTTTTTTTTTTTTTTTGAATGTTAAAATATGGAATCCCTACCCTTCAGATTGCAGCCCTCCAGTCATAGCAGGCTGCAGCATGAGGTCTCAGCTACTTCACTCCCTCCCCCTCTTTCCTGTTGGTAGTGGCCAAGGGAATGCTGGGAAATGTAGTTCTTTCCCTGCTCCAGGGCTGGCTCTATAGGCAGGGAGCTAACCAAGGAACTACAGTTCTCAGGGCCCCCTGTTGGTTCTCAGCTCCCATGCTGGATCCCTGCCGCCCCTGCAAATGGGCTGCCCCAAGCAGGTGCTTGCTTTGCTGGTGCCTAGAGCTGCCCCTGTATACTGGTGAATTTGACTATTCATTGTGCTGAGATGCACAGATCTGTTACAATGGGTATTTCCTTCTTGATGCTGGGAGCAGAACCAGTCATGTCAGTCACGTAAAGAATATCCCTGCACAGCAGCTGGCAGGTTCAAACAGAGCTTGCTTTTCTGAGGAAAGTTCCAAAGCTTGACTGCCAAGTTTTGGCTCTAATTCCCAACTGTGTTCTGAGGCTGTTTGATTTTTGGGAGATTGCCCCCTCAGCTCCATTTCCCCTGCTGAGGTGTTCAGAGCAGCAGATGCCCCTGCAGGCTTCAGGGAGAGACCTGAGCTGAAAAATGTCAGAGGAAAAAGGAAGAGTCTGCGTCCCTTTAGCTCCAGTCAAGTGTCTTGCTGTGGAACTTTGCTGGCTCTATGGGCAGAGATCAGTTTCCATCACCTCCTGGTCTGGGTGGCGTCACCTCAGCCTTCCTCCCCAGGGGGCACTAAGACCCAGGCAACATCCCATGCAAGGTCTTGTGGCTTTGGGGAAAGAAACTGCAGGGAGGAGCCTGACAGAGACTGAAGCTGACAGAGCAGCTGCAGAAGAACTTAAGTATGCCCTTGGACAATGTCAGAATATTGTCTAGGGATTTGACTAGGAAATCTCACCTCTCTGCTGATAGGGTGTGGGCTTCGAGGGCCTCGAGTTCCTTGCTCACTGTCTCTTTACCTGCACCTTACTCTACATCTGCCCTTACTTCCCCCCTTCTGCTTCTCTTCTCTTCTCTTTCCATTTATCTTATCCCCACCTGATCACCCTGCCTCCCAAAAGCCTGGAAATGACACCCTCCCACTGTTCACTCCTTTTGTGAATTATTGTCCCTTTCTCCTGCCTGTTGCCTGTTTTTGTCTAGATTGTAACCTCTTCAGATCAGGTACTATGTACTACTGTGTTTGTACAAGCCTAGAGCAATGTGGCCTAATGTTTGTGTGGTCCATGGGGAATACCATAATAAACATATTTAACAATAAACAGAGACATGGTGTCGGGGAAGTCCGTCATAAACCGGAGTTGAAGATGACTACTATCAGGTACAAGGTCTAATCTGACAAGAATGTTAACAGAAAATGAAGATGGCCATAAAAGGAAAACACGTGGCTTCACAGAATCAAAAGTCCAATTCTTATTGGTGCCTGTTGGGGGAAGCTGATCTCATATACACACACATTCTTGAATGAACCAGCATTCATATGAAACATATCCAGAAAATCTTGTTATCCCCTCTGCCTCTCATTTCATCACATCCAGTAGTAGAGATCAAGGTGCCTGTGTATATACTCTACTCCCTTAGCCGAGTGCAGAGGATCAGACTTTTTGAAGGGATCCTCCAATTAGTAAACCAGGCAGTGCGATCCTTATGTTAGTTGGCAGCTGGGGATAACAGGAGGGATAACAGTCTCCATTCAGGTTTCAGAGTAGCAGCCGTGTTAGTCTGTATCCGCAAAAAGAACAGGAGTACTTGTGGCACGGCAGCCACTAGCTAGAATACAGTGATTCATTGAGGTTGTGAGAGTCAACCTGGCTGATGGAGTTATCATAAATAAACTGTGAAGAACTTGATCAGTCAAGCCACACAAATAAGAGCTTCTCCCACCGACGTAGCTACCGCCGCTCATTGAAGGTGCATTAATGAAGTCAACAGGAGAGCTTTCTCCCATCGGCTTAGAGCGGCTACATTAGAGAGCTTACAGTGGAATTTTAAGTCAACAACCTTTTATTCCTGCACCACAAGGTTTATAGAGCACCTAACTCAGCTGTTTATAGCCCTATGTAGATTGAACCTCTGCAGGAGGTGACACTGTCTTTCTGTTCATTAAGGTATACCTCCCTATAGCTACAATATCCAATCAGATGAGTTTTGAAGTTGGGAGCTTTCTCAGATGACACCCAGTATTGTACTTTCTAATTCAAACTAGCACTCACAACTCATTCATATCCTAGTATTAATTCCCAAAGTAAACTAGTAAATATTCTTCCTTCTGTGAAGCATCAGTTTCTTTGGGCACACTGACAGTCTCAGGGGCAGAGAAGACGTCTTCTGCATTGAGATCTGCTAGATGGCCACATGGCCATCACTATACATTCACCCAAATTCTACATAATGGTTGTTCATTCTTTAGCTAATGTGTTTTTGTTGCTCTGTGTGTGTGTGTGTGTGTGTGTGTGTGTGTGTGTGTGTCAGAAGTCTTCTCTGTGCCCAAGGGAAGATGGAAGAGATAAAATATGGCCATCCAAAATTGGGTCTATCATAAGCTGGGGGAGGGGGAGTGAGAGCCGCACGCTTCCGCCTAGGAGCCGGACCAGCTGCTGGCTGCTTCCGGGGTGCAGCGTGATCGGCGGTGCCAGGACAGGCGGGAAGCCTGCCTCTGCACCCCTGCTGCACCGCTGACTGGTAACTGCTGGAGGGAAGTCCGTACCCCCTGCCCCAGCCCTGAGCCCCCCAAACCCAGAGCCCCTCTTGCACCCCAAGCCCCTCATTCCCAGACCCTGTACCTTGAACCCTGACCGCCTCCTGCACCCCAACCCCCTAATCCCCAGCTCCATTGGGTCGTGGGCATCAACAATTTTCTTCAACTGTGTCCCCAGAAAAAAAACTACAATAAACCCATATCAATTTGGGTTCCTTATATAACCCTCCTTAATCCTCTATTAATTGAGTTCCGTATCAGCTGCTCCTTTTTCTTGCCCAGGTTGTCCGGTTGACAGCCTATAATTACCCAGTTCATCCCATTTACCCTTTCTAAAAATTGGAACAACATGAGCGTTCTTCCAGTTGTCTGGAATTTTTCAGTGTTCCAAGATTTATTGAAAATCAACATTAATGGTCCCGTGAACTCCTCAGTTAGCTCTTTTAAAACTCTGGGATGCAAGTTATCTGGACCTGCTAACTTAAAAATGTCTAGCTTTAGTAGCTTCTGTTTTAACATCCTCCACAGATACTAGTGGAATGGAAAGAGTGTAAAGAATATTCTCAGTCTTTCGTTTTAAATATAGCATTTAGTCTTCTGGTGAGTTTCTTTTGTGTAGCTAGCTGTTCACCAATACTTAAGGAAACTGCAAGTCCTTGCAACACTTGACTATCTATTTTCCATCACTGCTTATAGCTTTGGTTGATTTAAAAGCTTAAAGCTAAATTAATGTTCATTATAACCCTGTATTTGTATGCTCATAGCTTTTAAAAAAAATTCTCTTTGGGCTGAAGCTTTTCTTGCTTATACTCAGCACAGGCAAGACAATTTTTTTTATTTTGAAGTTTTGAGGAAAGCGTCTTTGGTCACATTTGAGTTCTCAGAGAGTGGAAAAAATACATTGGGTAAAGATTTTCAGCCATTGCCACCTTGAACTTGATTTGAAACAGTGACTTCTTGAATGGAACGTAGTCCTTTTTAAATTATGCTCTTCCTACCTGTCCAATCCTCACCCATGGGATGGATATGATGTGAACAATTTTTGTCTATTATTTATTGCTTCTGGTACATGTCATAGAATTTCTTAGCACTTCCATGATCTAAAACGAGATTACAGACAGAATTAGTGTAAATGTAATACTATTAGTTATTTATTGCAGGAGCGCCTAAATGCCCCAATAAAAATTAAGGCACTGCTGGACTAAGTACTGTACAAATGCATAGTAAGTCTCTGCTCTAAGGAGAATTCAGTCTACAGATGGGAAAATAGCGCTCGCAAAGACTACTCTTTTTTTAATTCTCTGTGTGATGTAGAAGGTGGCATATAGCAAATTATTTACTTGGTGGGAAAGGGAGAAAAATTCCAGCAGCCTCAATGTTAATGAAGCCCAATTTCATTCCCAGTGCTACTGACAAATCAATATTTACTGTACACTCATTGCAGAAGATCTGTAGGTAACTCATGCTTGGGAGCGTCCAGCTGCACAAGTTCATGGAGAGCATTTGAACATTTTTGTTGCCTGTTACATAGTGTCTAAATAAACAAGAACATATTGAGACTTCAGTGAGACTACTCAATGTGAGTAACTGTTCAGTAAGTAGAAGGTTCACAATCTGGCCCTAAATAAATACCACAAAAACAAAATAGTGGTTACTATTGTGTTCTATTTTCCAGGTGGACTGCTTTTGGTACTGTAGATTTCCATTATTTGCCAGTGACCTGTTATTCAGGGATAGGAATAGTATGAAACAGAAATTCAGTGAACAGTTTACTGTGTACGTGAAGGCTGATTACAGGAAGCCAGTTTTCAGAGCTGCTACATAGAAGCATATCTCCCAATCCTTTACCGCAGACTCAATATGTCCTTCATGGACGTTCCTCATCATTGGCACTTTCTTACTAACTTGTCAGTAAAATATTTAAGTAATTCAGTGTCATAATAGCTCTATCAGTAAACTGGCAACTGAAGTACAGGACTCTCCAAAATGCATCCCCCCCATCTCAATGGCAGGGGCTGTTGCTTGGACCAGCAGCTATGAGACAGTGCCTGGAAGGGAGAGAGCAGCAAGAACATGTGCTTGGTGATGTAGAAGCTGGGTCCCTCCTCCTGCTGGGGTCCTTCACCTTCCATTGACCAGGCTGCGGGGAGTGGGTGGGTTGATTGGCTTTCACATGCTGCCCCTCCCCCGGGTCTATTTAAACTTGTTCCAGGCTTTTCAAAAGCTTGTTGCCACACTCACCCTCCCCCTGTTTGTAGTAGAAGAGCTGTTTTGTTGTTTTTTGTTTGTTTGGGGGCGGGGGGA
The DNA here is from genome assembly GCF_027887155.1 of Malaclemys terrapin pileata. NCBI lineage: Eukaryota > Metazoa > Chordata > Testudines > Emydidae > Malaclemys > Malaclemys terrapin. The sequence goes on along the minus strand of NC_071511.1, from coordinate 100,186,409 downwards.
TATTGCAAGTCTGACAGATCACCTGTTTCGTATCAGGAAGGATATTTTCCTGTCTGACCAAGTTGGCTGCGGCCCTCGTTTTGTTTTGTTTTGTTTTGTTTTCTGCCTTCCTTGACGCATTATGGAGGCACAATTAGGTTGAAAGGCATAGGACCTGAAAATTTAGTATTAGAAAGGTAAGACCGTTTAACTCATCACAACTTGTGGCTTGTGTCCAGTGCAGTGCAAAGACTGAAAGGGCCAGTTCCCAGAGGCGAAAGAAATCTGGGGTTTCGGTGTTGGACCTTGTGCCTTTAGCAGAAGGGGAGACCTGAAGTCTTAGAAGAGTGAGGTACCTCCTTGGTATCCTTTAACTCCTCTGTCCCCTTCCCTGAGAGGGGTGAGCAAAAGGATTCTGAGTCCTAGGTACGGACTGAGGAAGGGGTCTATCCCAAGTTATTGGTTATATGGTGGGAATCCTGTAACCCTACAGTGGACCCATTTAAATGCCTGAAATCTGAGAGTGCAGGGTGGGCCCATTATGCCCCTCACCACTGTTAAATTAATGAAGTTGTGGCCTGCCACTTAAATCCATCCCTGTGTCTGTTTGTTCATTCACCTGCATGTCCTGATCAAATAACAGGAGCAGCAGCTCAGAGCTGTCGAACAAAAAGGTTTGTAATCTCACTATTCTTCTTAGTTTTCACTTATTTGTTAATTTAATTTTTTTTAAAAGAAAGTGATGTCCCTTTTACTTGGCAAAACATCTCTGAAGTTTTATGTGATGAGAAATGTTTCTTGCCATCTGCAAACTATTAATGATATTTTTAAACGATGAATTATATTTTTGAAGAGGCAGGACCCTGTTCCTGTCTATTTTATATTTTAAAAATATGTTTCTATTAAGCTGCTCTGAGAAGTGACTTTATTTCTGACAGTGACCATATGACTAGGGTCCTACCAAATTCATGGTCCATTTTGGTCAATTTCACAGTCATAGGATTTTTAAAATAGTTAATTTCATGGTTTCAGATGTTTACATCTGAAATTCCATGGTGTTCTAACCCTGGAGGTCCCCGAAAGGGGTTGTGGGGGCTCGCAAAGCTATTGTAGGGGGATCACAGGGTGTAGGGGGGTCATCACTTTGGGGGGGGCAGGACCAGCCTTAAAGGGGGGGGCACTGCCCAGGCCCCCATGCTGTGATCCATCTCTTCTCCCCCCCCACCCCCCCTGCTGCCACTAGCTCAAGGCCCATTTAACCCCCAGATGCTGGTCTGCACTGCCTTTAGAGCTGGGCTCCCAGCCAGCAGCCATGGAGCTTCCTATGACACAGGGAGGTTCCCGGAGGTGGCTCTGATCTCTCCTGTGCTGCTAGGGGTGCCCCTACTGTGTGCCAGACTCCAGATGCTAGTCCCTGCCAGGCTGGGGAGGATAGAACTTCCTCTTCTCCTTCAAGGGCCACTCCTGGGGTCAAGTCAGTCCCACCTCCGGGTACCTCCCCCTACATACATATATAGTGTACACAAATTTTATGTATATAATATACATGTGAGAATAAAATTTACTAAATTCCCCTTTCAGCTGACTTGTTTTGTCAATAGACTTTCTTTCTCTAGTTAACATGATCACTTCTGAAATGCTAAGTGGTTGGTAATTTCGCTACTGAAGCAGTATTCTAGTCCTTGAGTAGTTCCAGGAGTAAAGTCTACCTCCCTTTCTAAAGAAAACCTATTAACATTTTGAACAAGGTAAAATGAGAGTAGTAAAATTAAGGGTACAGTTTACCTCTACTTAATGAAGAACCTTATTTTTGTTTTTAATTTGACTGATAATAGGATGCCACTTAGTGCGCACATATTTGAGAGATTTTTGACTCCTAAGCATTGTGATTTGGCATGCTGAATTTTTACAAACGCCCTCTGTCTCCCCCGCCCCCTTTTTTTGGTCAGTTTTCCTAGGTGTGAGTAGCTTTGAAGACTACAAACTTTATATGAGTAGCCTCATTAAAGCCAGTGGGGTTTCTCATGTGAGTAATGTGAATATGATTTGCCTCAAATACAAACAGTGAAATTATTCTATGCATTTGTTCAGGGTGCAGCTTTCAAGGATAAATATTTGGAGTGGGGCTGGAGGAAAAAAAAGTGATTTTGTTTTGAAATGGGGAAGCTACAAATGCAGAACAAGTATATCTAAATTTAATTATAATTTAGTTTAGTTATACATGGATTTGAATTAACTCTTATATAGAAAAGTTTAAGAAGTTACAGTTGAAATTCTTAATTGTTCTATCATACAGCTCTGTAAAAGAGTTCAAAATATTTTGGAATAGGTCAGAATGTCATTTTAGTATTTTTGTCCTTATCTATTCCTGTGGAATTTTAAGGTTTTAAAACATTACATTTCTAGATATTATGGTTATTAATAATACATGCTGAATATGAACCAGTGTAGTATTGTATTTCAGAATATGCAAACAGAACTGAAAAATAACTCTGAGATGTGAATTGCACCATTCACCTTAGTGGTGTATTGATTCTGAAACCTAATGATGATAAAAATTTAAAACATTTCAAAATTTTGTTACTGCAGATAATTTTAGCAGAAAGATTGAAGTGTGCATTGTGGCTGGATACAGTGGAGAGAAGATATTAGGTTGTATAGGTCACTGGCATTCAACCTTTCCAGACTACTCTGTACCCCTTTCAGGAGTCTGATTTGTCTTGCATACCCCCAAGTTTCATTTCACTTAAAAACCACTTGCTTACAAAATCAGACGTAAAAATACAAAAGTGTCACAGCCACACTATTACTGAAAAGTTGCTCACTTGCTCATTTTTACCATTATAATTATAAAATAAATCAATTGGAATATAAATATTGTACTTACATTTCAGTGTATAGAGTATAAACAAGTCATTGTCTGTATGAATTTAAGTTGGTACTGAATTCGCTAGTGCCTTTATGTAGCCTGCTGTAAAACTAAACAAATACATAGCTGAGCTGATGTACCCCCTAAAAGACCTCTGTGTACCCTCAGAGGTACGAGTACCCCAGGTTGAGAACCATGGGTTTAGATACTTCTCTGAAGGTTAGTGTAAAATTGTTCTAACGTTCTTCAGGGCTTACAATGATGTATTTTTAAAGTTTCCAAATTATGAAACTTCTACAGTTTTCATTGGGAGAGTGTTCCACAGTTTAATAGCTCTCACTGTTGGAAGCTTTTCTTATTTCCCAACTCCCCACCTCCTTGGTCTAAATCTTCATTTACTTACTTTTATTCTGTTATTCTCAGATACACTCAAGGTTCAAAGTGAGACCTGAGGAGTGGAGACAAAGGAAAAGAGGAGTGATGATCATCATTGGAGGGAGGGAAGCGGGTGATGCATGAGAAAAAGTTACTTCAGTTCTTTCTCTTCTGTGTAAGGGTGACCTATAAAGGTGATATAGGAAAATATCTACATATATTTATCATGTTAAATGGGTGGTTGGTTTAAACAGAGTAAAGCCCCAGTGAAATTTAGTGTAAGTTTCCATATGGAAACTATGCTGAACATAATCAAAAGCAAATATGCTAGTATTAATGCTTATGCTTAACAAATCCTTAAAGATCTTGCAAAGACCAGTATTCTTAAGGGAGATATTAAAATCTATTCAGTATAACTCTTGAAAGTGCATCAGTTACTTGAAAAGTGGACTATATTATAAAAAAAAAAGACACCGCACAATTAGATATAAAAGACCTAATTGTGTGCTCTTTTACACCAGTGTAGCTCCATTGAATTCACTGTCATGAATTTACACCAGCATAAATGATTGGCATTAGAACCAAACTAAATCTCCCCTTCCGCTGTGATATTTTTGGCCCTGTTATAATGTGCATGCCTTGCTTTTGTTCCTCTTCATGCCACACAGTGAGGAGTAGCATACAGACTACCCTATATACTCGTTCATTAGCCCATTCGTTTATAAGCTGACCCCCCAAAATGGATAGGTTAAAATAGCAAAAACTGTATGATCCTTTCATAAGCCGACCATATATTTCAGGGGTTAGAAAACTTTGGCTCCCGACCCATCAGGGTAAGTCGCTGGCGGGTCGGGACGTTTTGTTTACTTGGAGCATCTGCAGGCATGGAGCTCCTCAGCTCCCTGTGGCCGCGGTTTGCCGTTCCCAGCCAATGGGAGCTGCGGGAGCCACTTCCCGTAGCTCCCATTGGCTGGGAACGGTGAACTGCGGCCACAGGGAGCTGAGGGGCTCCATGCCTGCAGACGCTCCAAGTAAACAAAATGACAATGTATTATATATTCAATTCAATGATTCCATAGAGTTTAAAATCATCAGACTTTGGTGTAGACCCATTTATAAGCTGACCTCCACTCTTTGATGTATCAATTTTTTACCAAAAATATTTGGCTTATGAATGAGTATATACAGTAATTATTAAATGATTGCATATTCCCCTCTTTTGTTACTAAATCATATTTGCAACCTTGAACTGAAGAACTATTGTATTCAAATACATTGCCAATAACTAACTTGGTCGCAATTTTTTAGCACTTATGGAAGTTACAACCTCATCAGAGCAAGTAGAATAAGAAAGTGCATCCATTGCTTTGACTGATTCTCTGATTCTGAATTTAATCTAAAATCATGGGTGCTAGTAGACATCTAAGGAAGATGCTTATATTGCCTGCAACCACTGGGCCAGGCTTCAACCTTAGAGGTTACACCTTCAATGAAGGTTTGGAAAACAAGGTTCTATGTAGATATTTAGCATTAGGCCTGCATACCATGCTTCTGCTTAGCCCTGGATAGTGTTTTGGATATGCAGAAAGTTAATTTTGTTAGAACAAATTTGTATAGACTGAAAATGAATCAACACCCACTATGGGACCCTTACTCTCCCCCAAAAAACATAACTTGTAAGTATTTGTTCCCACATATGAAGCACAGCCTTATACTGTAACTTCTTTCTTTTTCTGATTGTTAAATGTAAATATTGACAAAAGTTGTATAACTACATATGGAGGGTGTAGCTAGACGAGGTTTTTAGACCGTGAGGCCAAGGTTTTCAAAAACAGGACCCTAGAATTAGGGTCCTAAATCTATATTTAGGCACCTATTTAAGTTGCTTGATTTTTAAAAAAGTGCTGAGTTCCCAACAAAATCAATGAGAATTTGTGTGTGATCAGGAACTCTGAAAACTGTTTCACTTATTCAAGTGCTTAAATATAGAAATAGGAACCTGACTTTAGGCTCCTGTTCTTCAGAATCTTGGTCTGATAATGACACGTATACTACATTTGCCCCCAAATAGTCAGATTCTTCTTACTACAAATTTGTACATGTTATGCCATTGGCTACAGTGGATTTACTTGTGATTTACATTTGTGTGACTGAGATCAGCATCTTACTCTATTCATACTTGACTTTTTTCCGTAGTGAGAACGATCACGGTGAGAAATGTAAGGTTATTATAAGTTCTTAGAGGGGAACCAATATCTGAGCAAAGTGAGCAGAACTTTTTTCCTGAGTCTTTAAGCTTTAGAGAGAGATCTTTTGTATATTGTAGGGCATTTCAGTTCCATATGTGAGTACTACAGAATGTACATTTTTAAAATAATTTTAAGATCTTGGCCATGAGTATATATTTTTAAGCAATCAGTGATTTTTTTGGGTGCCTTAGTTTTTGGGTGTCCAATTTAAGACACTTAGAGATTTTTTTCAAAGAAATGCTAGGACCTCCGCCTTCTGAAAATCAGGCCCCTTTAAGGTGTGTCAAGTTTGAACAGTGTGGGCTCCTCTTTTATTTGTGCTTCTCTGTGCTTTTTAATGAGATAAGTGAATGTCTATGGAGCAATTGTGGGTTAAACGTTTTAGTGAACGCCATTTAATACTTTGAGAAATAAAAGAACAAAAATAGAATATCCACTAGTTAGCATTTCAGGTATTTATAATGTCCAGCGTTGGGTGAATAATGCATGGAACATACTTAAAGTGAAGACAACAGATCACTGTCAAAAATATGTCCAGTATAAGTGAATTCCAATGCTGTGATAAATACAGTTTCCTGATGGTGTGCTTCCTATATAGAACTGGCACATTTCAATTGCTAAATATTCAAGCAGGTATGAAACTGTGAAATTGTCATTAAAATACATGTGAAACTGGGAAGCAAAATATTGCCAGTGTTTGTTAGTATCTACTCTTATTACTTGTAAAGTACCATGAATGTGAAACTGAACAGTGTCTGCATTTAAACGGGGACAAATATCCCTCTCCATATAGAATAAGTAGTCCTGATGGTCTTAACTTTTTTTTCAGGACTTTTAAGAGAACTGTAGAGCTTCTTTCTATTCTGGGAAGCGATAGCTTGAATAATTTGTCTGATGTCATCTCTCTCTAATACTGTAGTCTTTAAACTGATGTTGCTGAAGAGGATATGTAGTGTTTTAGGGAGGTGGTGTAATCTGTAGCAGATCATGATTATATTCTGTTGCATAGAGTTTCACTGTTTTGAAGTGATTTGTTTGTAATTTACTGTAGATTAAGAATTTTTTTTAGAGTATAAGCTTTCCAATTTGAGAAACTGCATTAAAATTCTTGCTTTATTGTGGTTGCTATTACTTGTATAGGACTAGCCTGATCCAAAGACCCCTGAAGCCATTGGGTTTCTTTCCATTGACTTAGTGAGCTTTGGATCAGCCTATACAAGGAGACCAGGTCCTCTGTTCTCGGAGCTTAAAGCCTAACCAGTGATGCCCATTCTGTGGTTTGGGGGAAGTGGAGAGGGCAACACTTGGTAGAGCCACACAGTCAGCCTTCAGGGCCTTAGTTTTCCGTAGAATATTTCTTATAAATTGATTTTGTGTGTGTGTGTGTGTGTGTGTGTGTGTGTGTGTGACTATGGTAATGAGTAGTCTGCTCTATTACTCAGACATTTTTAAAAATAGATAACTAACCCACTCATACAACATTAGACCTAATGTCTAACCCTTGCTTTTGAGGAGAGGTCTGTGGATTCTGAAATAAGAAATTTAGTAGTTTTTGTTGTTAAATTCGTGTTGGCTACTGTCCCCCCTAATTCTGATGCAGTGTTTGAAATTTCCAATAATGAGATGGAGGAGGTTTTCTATGTAGGTGGCCCCCTTAACGATGTGTGTTTTTTTTTTTTTTTTTTTTTGTGTGTGTGTGGCCTTTCTGTGCAGTGATACTTTCTCTGTATCTCTTCATAGTCCAGGCAGCCTCTCCATTGTAAATACCTTATTATTTACTAGATATATTTTTCCCTGTCAATATTTCTGCTGCTATTTCTGTATCAGAAAAGCAAACGCATTATAATATTGAAAATCTGCATAGGTTTAGTAAAATAGGACAGCTATTTCTCTTTCAAAGCTAGGCCAAAAGAGTCTTTCACTTAAGCTTTGAATGACTAGTTTTAAAGATCAGTCCTATTACACTCATAAATCCCTGACATTAGGGAACACCTATTTTGAGAGGAATATAATCTCTTGTGCTCTTCTTGCTGAATCTGCTGACATCTTCTGGAAAAAAAAAAGCATTAATTAATGCTGGAGAATTAATCTGATAATTGTAGTTTGGGAAATGAAATTGGTTTATGGAATATTTGATTCGCTTCTCTGGATAATTTATTTGTTGACAGACCATTTTAATTTTTAAGGTAGGTTACAATCATTTGGAACAATATATTTTGGAAAGGGATTGAGGGTGAGACCTGTTTAAAGCAATGGAAATATTTCTCAACTGTGTTGCTAAATGCTCTATTTCTTGGAAAACATATTTGCTTCATTTAGCCATATCTTGTGCAACTTGAAATTCTCCTTTTATTAAAAATTGCCATTCCCATAGATAAGGCAGTTATCCCATGACAACATCTTTTCTTCCTCAGAAAAGTTATACTTTTTTTATTTTGCTGTAGATTGAACTGAATCTTAGAACCTTTAGCCTAGACTACACTACTATTAAATAAGTGTGGGAAGAAGTATTTTATATTAAGGATAGCCAAGTATTGGCTATCAAATAATTATCTGTAGCTTTACATCAGACTTATGTAAATATCTCCCTGAGGATACGGCTGTAACGTAAAGGGTGTGTGATTTACAGAAGAGCTTGTTCCGCTCCTTGCATAAATGATCTTAGTTAAATAAAAATGTGCCTTATTAAAAGGGCAGAGTCACTATAAATTCCGTCGTCTGTGATTAAAACAAATTGGAAACTTTAATGCTGCTTTTATTTGCTAGTTCATGTGGAAGTTAACTTTTGCCACTGAACAGTTTCAAAGTCTTTTACTTATATGAAGTCTCTTCTGTGGGTGTTTGGTATTTACAAAAAAGAGAGGAAAGGGTTACAGGTAGTGGTTAAAAAAAATTTATTTGCTGCTTTTATAGAGCACTCTGGTCGCTCTCTCTTTCCTTCCGCTCTTTTCCCCCCCCTCCCTTTTTCCTCCACTCAGTAAAATGGTTAATTTCAGGTTTAGAATATATTTTTAGCATCAGATTTCCACACTTGGGGCGGGGGGGGGGGGGGGGGGGGAGGGGGATAGTCATGAGATATTGTTGTGGTGGAAGAAGAGGTTGAGTTAAAGGAGGATTCATTTGAGACCTGTACCTAGATGAATGTTTAAGAGGAATCACACTTAGGCAGTCAGGTCTAGTGTTGTAAGTATCCCCTGTTTCCCAGTCACAAGTTTTAATCCTCTTCTTAGTGTTGAAACTATAACAACTACAGATACCATTTTCAGTACAGTGAGACTTACCTAGTAGGCTTCAAAAAGGTACTGCGGAGGGGGTTCACAAACTTTTTCATAGTATAGACCACATCTTAATAGAGAGATTATCTCAAGGACCACCTTCTCACCTATTCATAATTATGGCAACTGATAACATCTCGGTGGCAACTACAACAGTCCCTTGCATAGAAAAGTAATTTTAAGAAAGTAATGTATTTTTAGCTTACCTTAATGTGTTGTGGCAGCTGGAGAGGTCGAGGAGACCAGCATGGTGTGATTGACTGACTAACAATTTTTCCATGAACTTCCACAAGCAGTTGGCTGTGCCATTTTGAGAATTACTGTGCTACTGTCTTTATTTTCCCCTTCCTTTTACTATTAAAATATATTTTACACCTTTGAGTGCCAATGCATTAGATCTCAAACTGTGGTCTGTGGAGCTGCTATCAAAATGGTGCTATCTCCCTTGGGTTCCTGATATCTGTAGCTCTGTCCAATTACTGTGCCCACTGTCATTGCTATCCGTGGAACTGTAGCATTGTTTGTATAACAATGGGAGATTCCCAGAATAGTAGAGTGTAGATGAGCCCTAACTAGCAGGACTTAACTAAGGTTTGACATATTAAGACCTAGCCCCCCTCTGTGTAGGTGGTATATCTGAGGTGGGGCACAGTACTTATTGCCAGCTGATGCAGTGGTCCCTGTGGATTTGCTGCAGTTCATATAGATTAGAGCACTCTGTAAGTGATTATAAATAATGCCTGGATTCACCTGGGTGTGATGTTCCGGTTCTTGAACCAAGGCCTGGGAGTCCCCAGACACTTGCCACATCCTGGCCTCCACCCAATGGCTACTGAAGCTGGGTGGGCTGAGAAGCTACTACGGTTATAACCCTAACTAAGGCACCACCCATGGGCGCTCTGACTAGAGGATCGCCTGGCTCCACGGGTTTGGTCCAACTACATTATTTAAGCCAGGAGGAGGAACAGGAAGTTTGTATGAGCAACAAGCTGGTTTCCTGTTGTGATTGCATTGGATCCTGCTTGTGCCTGCCTCCTGTATCTAGCCCTGTTCCTGTTCCCTTATTGCTTGATCTTTGCCTATCCTCCTGCCCTTACGCCTTTCCTCCAATCCTCAGTGACCAGTCCTGACTCTGACCCCGGTCTCTGACTTCTCACCCTGACTCCGGCTTGACCCTTGGCTCTGGCATTTGGCATCTGACCTCGGCTCTGACCCTCTGCTTTGATTCCTGGTTCTGACTCTGGCATGACCTCAGCTCTGGTAACTGGCAGTTGGCTCTGGTGCTGACCCTTGGCTTCGTTCCTCAACCTGTACACGTGCTCCACTCACTAGACCTGACTGCCTACATCCTGATCCATAATGCTGGGTTCTCAGCACGTCTAGAAATGGGGGAGCAGAAAAGTGGTTTTGAGCCATCTTTCCCTTTTGCGTTCCTCAATTGCACTGAGTTTGGACTTGGCACCAGGGGTGGCTCTAGGCACCAGCAAAGCCAGCACGTGCTTGGGGCAGCCCATTTGCAGGGGCGGCAGGGATCCAGCATGGGAGCTGAGAACCAACAGGGGGCCCTGGGAGCTGTAGTTCTTTGGTTAGCTCCCTGCCTATAGAGCCAGCCCTGGAGCAGGGAAAGAACTACATTTCCCAGCATTCCCTTGGCCACTACCAACAGGAAAGGGGGGGAGGGAGTGAGGAAGCTGAGACCTCATGCTGCAGCCTGCTATGAATGGAGAGCTGCACTGTGAGTAAGGATACCATATTTTAACATTAAAAAAATAGGACACTTCATGGGGAGGGAGGGTAGCCCCACCCTGCCACCATCCACTCCGTCTGACTGCCCCCCCACAGAAACCCCAACCCATCCAACCCCCTTGTCCCCTGACCACCCCCTCCCGGGACCCCTGCCCCAACTGCCCCCCAGGACCCCACCCCTATCTAAGCCGCCCTTCTCCTTGTCCCCAACTGCCCCCTCCTGAGACGCCCCCAACTACCCCCCCTAGAACCCCACCCCCTACCTGTCCCCTGACAAACCCCTGGGACTCCCAGGCCTATCCAACTGCTGCCTGTCCCCTGACTGCCCCCCCCCAACCCCTGACCCATCTAACCCCCGACCCATCTAACCCCCCTTCTCCCTGCCCCTGACTGCCCCTCTTGAACCTTCGCCCCATCCAATCCCCCAGCCCCCTTACCGTGCCACTCAGACCAGCGTGTGTGGCTTTGCGCCGCGCCAGACACGCTGCTGCATACATGCTGCCGTGCTCCCCTGCGGAGCCACAGGCCCCGCCCCCCCGCACCTGCCTTCCAGATTTGAGCACTTAAAAATTCAGGAGTGCTCAGGCTCAGTTTGGGCAGCTGTTACTTCATTTCTCCCAAATCAAATATACTGATCCACTGTAACTTGCTGTCGAAAAAGAAGGATAAAATTGAGCAAGAAATGCTTCCCAGTGGTTATTAGGACTGGAATTGCTATTTTCAACAGCCATTGCCTTTTTGTTTTGTTTGTTTGTTTAAAAGGAAGACAGTGATATTGCATTGGCAAATTCCCCATAGAAACAAAGAGTGGAACAAAAGAATAATAAAGGCACCTAAACTTTTCCTCATTTATGTAGGACAGTCTTATAATATGCATCCAGATATCTTCCAATCACACAAGCTGAAAATTGTTCCATTTTACTGCAGTTCTGTAACCATATGGGAACCAATCCTGTCTGTGTTCTGTACACATCTAAAATTCCTGCTGAGTGACCTGCCCTGGGAGTGAGTTACCAGTGACCCAGAGCTGCGACGGAAGGAGGGTGCAGGTGGGGGGGAGAGCCCAGGGTTGGGGCGGCAGTGGGTCGGGGGGTGGGGGGGGAGAGCCCAGGGCTGGGGCGGCAGGGGGGTGTGGCGAGGAGCCCAGGGCTGGGCCAGGGGGCAGCCAAAATTTTTTTTGCTGGGGGGGGCAAAAACCCTAGAGCCGGCCCTGCTTGGCACAGCTCAAAATCTCTCCGAGTTCAAAGTTCCTATTTCCTTGCCAGTCATTGCAAGCTTGTCTCTCTCACCAACAGAAGTTGGTCCAATAAAAGATATTGCCACACCTTGTCTCTCATGATATCAAATGCAGTTTAAGGAGAGCAGCTCCCTGCACTGTGTGTTAGTCATGTATTCAACTACTGCATAAGAAAGGACACTGAGTACCTGATCTCTGCTCTTAACAGCTAAAAGGAAAGAAGGAAAGAAAAAAAAGACATTTGAGGGGAAATAGGGCAAGGAACAGCTTTGCTTAATTTTTTAGGGAAGGGAGGGAAAAAAAATCTTTAAAAGATCCTGGGGGCTGCTAAAGAGTTTTATTCAAATTCTGGCGAATTTTAGATATTTTCTCTTGCCCTTTTTCTAAGACCTAAATTAAGATATCCTGGAATGTACACCCAAATTTTTGGCAGCACACTGATCTCCAGCTTACCAGGAGCATTATCTCTGTACATGTAGTAAGTAACATCAAATGGATAAGAGCTGCCTGTAGTACTAGGCATAACAGAACAAGTGAAAGAATGTCAGTTGTAGCTTAATGGTCTTGCTTTTGTTAGTATCCTGGTTATCATGTTATTAAGGTGACCAGATGCCCCGATTTTATAGGGACAGTCCCGATTTTTGGGTCTTTTGCTTATATAGGCTCCTATTATCTCCCACCCCCTCTTCCAATTTTTCAGATTTGCTGTCTGGTCACCCTACATGTTATAGTGCACAAATATTGAATTGTATGGTGTTTTTAAGAAGCCAAAAAAGACCCTCCCAACAAGTGAAAGTTGTTCCAGTTGCTGTGATGGATTAAAAAAAAGATTAGTTCTCCTAATTTGGGTCACGTTTCCAATTGATGCATAGGTCTGTGTTCAGTGTTTTTAAAAAGATAAAACTATTTGTCAATAATCACTCTGTTTTCTTAAGTGGAAAAAATACATTGTGCTGGTGATTTGTTTTTATTTGTATATTGTTGTAGTGAAGATTGCTGTAAAGAACTTAAACACAACAGCTAACATTATGTACAACAACCACAAATTAAATCCAACCCCCAGTTTTATGTGAAAATAGTAAATCAGATGATGATGAGACATCATTGTGACTTAATTGTTTTTATATTTTGTGTTCCATTTGGAGAGTTCTTTTTAAGTGTACAGGTTCTTAGGAAGTCAAACTACTTGCTTTTGTAGCTATTGTATTAAGTTTATACATAGTAGTGGCAGAAAACACTTAAGCATAAGTCAATGTGCTTTGTGTTGACATCATAAGGATGGTTCTCACCTGTGAACAAAATACGGTAGAGGAGAATATATTTTGAATCTTGAACTAGAATTCTAAATATGATTTATATCGCCCCTGAAATTTATGAAAGCTCAGTGAGCTACAGTTTTATGTACGAAAACGTAAATAAAACATACCTAAATGGAATCTGTGACAACAGTGATCCAGTAAAGTTCCAAGACCAAAGTTGGAAACCCCTATTCTCCCAAAACTCTACTTGGCAGAAAACTTTTTTGTAGAATTGATAGCAATAATAGTAAGAAAGGGCTGATAATGTCTCCGCTAAAATGTTTTGCTACTGTACTTCACCTTTTGATGTATAAACTTGTGTGGATTGAGTCTGATGGAATTTGTCCTTGTCTGTCTGTCTGTCTTTCTTTCCCTTCTGCCAAATAATTCCCCTGCACTCCACTAGTGAAGGATTTTGCATTTTAAAATGGCTACCAGATAGCAAGTGTGAAAAATCTGGACAGGGGGTGGGGGATAATAGGAGCCTATATAAGAAAAAGACCCCAAAATCGGGATTGTCCCTATAAAATCAGGACATCTGGTCACCTTAAAAATGGCAGAAAAGAAAAAAGTCTTAGTACTTGTTTAAAGATGGCCAGCTCAGTATGAGTGTGTGGTGTGGGGTTTTTTTTTTTGGTATGTCGTGTGTGTCTATACACTGTTAGAACCTCTCATTACTTATGAGAGATTTAGTCAATCCAGTTCATAATTTTACATGCTGTAGTACAGGGATGGGCAAACTTTTTGGCCTGAGGGCCACATCGGGGAATAGAAATTATATGGTGGGCCATGAATGCTCACAAAATTGGGGTTGGGGTGTGGGATGGGGTACAGGCTCTGGGGTGGGTCTGGGGATAAGGAGTTTGGGGGTGTAGGAGGATGCTCTGGGCTGGGACCGAGGGGTTCAGTGGGCAGGAGGGGGATCAGGGGTGTGGGAAGGGGTGCAGGTTCCGGCTGGGGGTGCGGGCTCTGCGGTGGGGCTGGGGATGAGAGGTTTGGGGTGCAGGAGGGTGCTCTGGGCTGGAATTGAGAGGTTTGGAGAACAGGAGGGGGATCAGGGCTGGAGCAGGGGATTGAGGCATGGGGAGAGGCTCGAGGGTTCAGGCTCTGAGCAGCACTTACCACTGCTTCCGGGAGCCACTTGAGGTATGTCCCTTCTCTGGCTCCTATGCGGCGGTGCGGCTAGGCAGCTCTGCACGCTGCTCCATCTACAGGCACCGCCCCTGAAACTCCCATTGGAGCACCAGAGGAGGCCATTGGAGCAAATAGGAGCTGGAGCGGGGCCATGCCGCAGCTTCTGGGAGCCATGTGGTGCAGCCCCCGACCCTGCTGGAGCGGGGCCGAGCCACTGGTTAAGTGACTAGGTTCAGCTGTTTTGGAATGCAAAAGAGTTTAAAACAAAACACTGTCCCATTATGAAAACATTAAGGCCTGCTTTGGGCGTATCTAGCACTGAAATGATTGAGATAGAAAGTTGAACTTTGGCATGGAAATATTCTTCATCAAGGAGTGTCTTTGAATTTTCCAGTGAAAATTCAGTAATCATTTGACTGAGTAATTGCCCATTCAAAATTGCATTCTGCAATGACTGTCCATTTGGTGTGGTGTCATCTTGCTAAACTCTTAGTATGTACAGCTCAGGAAAGTATGCATGCCTGCCTAACTTAGCTATGCAGTAAAATACACAGTGAATGAATCGGCTCCACAGAAACCCTAATTTCAGTCACTAGACATGTTGTAAATCTGCACAGCTCATAAGGCTCACTAGTACAATATATAGTTAATTCTGGTGGTATCTGGACAAACGGAATACAGAATAATTCTCCTCTCTTGTTTCCTTTAAAAACAAAGGAAATTCCATCCATATAAAATATACAGTGGCACATTTGAAAACTTTGGTTCTGTTTTTAGACATGTTATGGGTTCTAATATATTCCCCATATGAAGTATTTAGCAAATCAGTGGAACGGGTAATATCTCTGAAAGAATGAACTGAACTGCATAGGGTAAGAGAGAGTCATTTTCTTTAATTGAATATCTTTTATATCTCTCAAAAATGACACCGCTCATGCCAGACTTCTCAAAAAATGCCTTTGGAAGGACAATAACTACTTGCACTTTCCCACTTAGGCCACAGTTCTGTAAGAGACCGATCGTGGGCGAAGTGCCCACACAGTTCTTACTGCAGAACTGAGACCTTAGAATATGTATATACTTTCAGAATTATTTTTTTTGGTGGGTGGAGGTTAGGGTGAGGAAGTTGGTGGTGGTGGTTTGGAGGTGGTTTTTATTCCTTCATGTATTTAGATTTTAGAAAACTTAGTTCAAGCAATATTTTATGGGATCATAAAACTTTTGTAGGCCAGAGTAAGCGAAAAGTTGATAGGCTTTGAAACTTAAAATGTTTCGCTGGTATCTAAAATTAGGACATATGGGTTGAGAAACTAGCCTCTGCTGAGATTATCTGTACACCACCTTTAAAAATATATATCTATAGCTAATAAAGAAAAATTGTGATTTATTCAGTTTTACAGTTCTTGAGACAGACTCTTCTGTTGCATTGGCCTCATTAGCAGCTCTGGAAACAAACATTTGATTAATATCCAGTTGAGTGTCTGTAATTTCTAGTTTGCTTTCAAGTACCACTATAGGAAATGTTTCCCTACAAAGGGAAATCTGTTACAATTTGTCTTGCATTCAAGCTATGTAGTACTTTCAATTGTACTAGTAAGACTTTTTTTTTTTTTTTTTTTTTTTTTTTTAAGGAAGACAAATTCTAATAGATTACGTTGTCTCTTTCTTGGTATGCACACTGTTACATTTGTGATTTAGAAGCTTGTTTGACTACTGTTTCTCTTTTCATTTGTTTTCCTTATAAATTACTAATCCTTCAGCTCTGGCACTCTGTTTCTATTTAGTTCTCTAGAGGAGTACGGGATTTAAGATACTAATATTTAGATCCACAAACATATTTAGATGCCTAACTCCCACTGAAATCTAAAATCCTCTTTCCACAAACCCAGATAAAGCAAGGGCACTGGAAGTGCAAACTTCTCTGGCATGAGGCATATAGCTCATCCAGCATAAACTAAACAGGTCATTATAAAAGGGGAAATTGCAGTCCACTCTTCATTTCTTTTCAAACCTGCTAACAGAGGATTTCAATTATGGTGGTATTTGAGGTAAACTGAAAAAAGATTGAGGCTTTCGCAACACATGAACTTGTACTGTTTTAACTAACAGTATGGTTAAAAACCAGTGTAGTTAAACAAGTGTAAATACCCATGGGGACACACTTGTATCAATTTAAAAATGTATTACTGGTTAGCTAAATTGAAGGAATCTGCTTATGCTAAATTGACATAAGCCAGTCTTAAATTGATACAAGTGTCCCTACAAGAGTTAGTGTTTTTTTTTTAACCAGTTAACAACTGTTTTTAAAATTGATTTTAGTTAAACTATTGTAACTTTGTGTGTAGACAATGCCTCACACCACCAATTTATTTAATCTAGGCTGCTGCTTACAATAAGATGAACCAGAGACCAACAATTGAAAAACTCCAGATCATATTGCCTGTTCCTATTTCTGAATGTGCACAATAACGATACCTTCCTCCCCAAAGTTGATAGCACAATCGTGTAATAAGTAGATCTTGGATACCACAGCATAGTGCCTGGTGTGCATTCATGCCATAGATTACTCCCAAAATAACTATGAGATAGAAAGAAAAATACTTCAGGAAACAACGTTGTAACATTTTGTGTGGAAAGTACTAGTATAAATTCTAGCTTTCAGTTTTGGTTCCACAAAATAGACTTAAAGCAAAGGTAAAGGAGCAAAAATGGGGAACCTTACTTGAACGTACTTGAGGAGATGGGAAGACACATTAATCTGTAAGGACTAGATTTTAGAAAATGTGCTTGACTTTACAATCTCTTTCTGACTAGGCTTCACTGTGGTTCTTGTTCAGACAAATAGGATTTGTTATTTTTAGAAAGAAATGATAGACATCCCACTTCACAATCTGAATACTTTTTCTGCTGAATATCTTGTAGTTGATTGAAAACTGAAGTAAAGTTAATAAACATTTTAAAATGAATACAATGGAATAGAAGCCATCTAAATGGAACACATGCTGGAGCAGGATGGTTGTCAAAATTTAGATGTAGGGTAAAATTTCAGAAATGCTGAAAGTTAATGGGACATAGAATCCTAAGTCACTGAGGTGCATTTGAAGATTTGTATCTGCAGTCCACTGGCTCAACATAGAAAGGATAGGGAAGGGGTAATGGAGATGAGGAATGAGAGAGGAGGGAGATGTTTTGGATTTTAGCAAATTTAGTTTAAACAATATTTCATGGGATGAGACTCAAATGAGTGAGAGGAAAGCGGTTTGGGAGTAGCAGTCCTTATAGAGGATCAGAGGCAAAACTTCTTCGGTGGTCTTAAAATAGCTTGGTTCATGCTTCTCTGCCACTTCCTCTGTCATTACCTGTCCCTCCCAGCATCTCCCTACCCCCCAAATTTCCACCCACCAAAGACATTTATAGAAACATTTAAACTGCTCATCTGAAATCTTCGATGCCCAAAGTAAAGATAAGTCTAACTCTTAATTTTAACTTTCCATTGTCTCCTAATGTTAGATGCTATTAAATTTTTCATTGTTTTGCATTCTGCTTTGCTGTTACTTTTCAGTTAATGCACAATAAAATTTTCAAAAGCCCCTAAATAACTTGTAAGCCTATGTCCCATTGATTGTTCAGGATTTAAACTCGTAAATTACTTCAGTGCCTTTGAAAACTTTACCCTCAATCTCTGTGTATGTGCCTTATTTTCCACCTCACAGAAATTTTGTAAGGCGTAATTAATGTTAAGTGTTCTGAGGTTTTCAGATGAAAGTAGGGTGACCAGATGTTCCGATTTCATAGGGACAGTCCCAATTTTGGGGTCTCTCTCTCATATTTATATATATAATGCTCCTATTACCCCCCCCCCCCAACCCCTGGTCCAGATTTTTCACATCTGCTGTCTGGTCACCCTAGATGAAAGATGCCAAATGCTACAGTCTTGCATTTCTTCAACTAAGCTGGCTAGAAGAACTATATTTTCCTTGTTTCTCCCAGAGTGGAAGCTGTTCTCCAACATGTATTACATTTTAGAGATACCTTGTGATAGTACATCTAACATTCATACATATTTGCTGTGTAAATGAGAGACATATTATGCTGCTTAGTTTTTCTTCCTTTTCTTTTTTTGTTTGCACTGGAGTGCATCTAATGCTGTGCTGAATGCTTAAATGTCAAAGCACAAATATTTTCCGTATTCTGAGAATGAGTTTTAAAGAAACATTTGCTTATTTTTAAATTTATTATTAGAAATATTTTCTTGATAGCTAAAGTATACAACATAAAGGTAAAACTGAGAATGTTTATATACAATACATGTACTTTAGAATTCTCTTGTGGGGGTGGGGGAGGAGAATATACAGTGGCCACTTTCTCTGCTTACTAGGTAGACTCCCTTAAGATACGTATTTAAAACTCTGCAGATTTATTGGAAGGAATACATTCTTCTATGAGAGAGCCATCTGCACATGAGGTAATATAATCCATGTGTTTCTATAATTTCAGTAAACAATTTTTATTCTTTAACTCTTATGTCATGTTAATATTATTGACAGTGTCTGCAATACATACAAGATTTGTGTCAATAAGTGAATGATTGTTTTCTTTTTAACCAGTCCATTGCATTAATAGCTATTCAGCTTATTTTCCACTAAAGAATTTTAAATAGCAAACATTTGCATTAAACAATGTCCTTATGTCCTGGAAGTGTACAGTTGCTTCCGTAGAATCAGGATTTTTCATGAGTAATCCTGACACCGGGCTTCAAGATTACAAAAGCTGAATGATTGTCTCTGACCATGTTTGAATTACGAATAAGGTAACCTGTAATTCAAATAAAGGTAAACCCAAAGTATTTTTAAATTTATTAGGAAGCATGAAAAATTCAGTAAAACTGAAATCAATGTCAAGAGAATCCTTTCTAATATAAATTTAGATGAATATCTCTTGGCCCCTTCTCCTCCTCATGTCTATGTAACAATCCACTTCTTGCAATGCAAATTAGACAGACTCTAATAGAATATTTTTATAAACATTTTTATATCAGTAGCATGAGGTACTGATTTATGTTAACCCTTTGGAGTTCTGAACATTCCTGAATGCTTAGAATGTCTTCTGTAGATTGTGCTGTATTGCTAGCCTGCTGATAGTTAGGTGAATTACATTCTATGCTTTTTAGTTTAGCTTTTATGCCTTTAGGCCTCAGTTTACCTATCTATGACAAAGGTATGAAATTTTACCTAATGGGATATTGGGCTATAGTTAGCACTTGTAAAGTGCTTTCAGATTCTTGCATTGAAGGTGCTATAAAATGCTAAAATTATTTTATTATTACTACCAACAATCTTTTCAAGCAGATGAGAGGTACTTAAAAAAAAAAAAAAAGTAAGAAACATTATATTATACAGATTGTCTCTGAGGCATTGTCACCCTAGAGATGCCAGTTTAAGTGCAGCATGGATTGGAAACCATAGTAATTACACATGCTACACTATCATGGTGTCTCTTAATTGTGCAATTAATTCATGGCAGCACTGTAGTTAATCTTGCAGTAATAACAGTAAGTTTCAGCCAAAGTTGTTCCAGAGCTGAAATTGCACCCAATAACTTTTTTCTTCATGAAGCGTTTATGTTGAGATGCTGCTTATCAATCCTTTTGTAGAGCTAACTGATTTTGTATCCTATAATTAGAATGCAGACTGGGCTGAAGTCAAGTCCAGCTGCAGTTCGCTCTCTTGCGGGCAGTTTCTACCAGTCTTTAGCTAAGTAAACATGATTAATTCTGTACACGTACACCTCTACCCCGATATAATGCTGTCCTCGGGAGCCAAAAAATCTTACCACGTAATAGGTGAAACCACGTTATATTGAACTTGCTTTGATCGACTGGAGTGCGCAGCCCTGCACCCCCGGAGCGCTGCTTTACTGCGTTATATCCGAATTTGTGTTATATTGGGTCGCGTTATATAGGGGTAGAGGTGTAATATGAATCTGGCTTGATCTTGTTTGCGACTTCTTGAAGATCTGCTAACATTTACTTTGCCTTCTCATGCCTTGAGTAACTATTGATAACGGAACTTTCTTTACATATGTGCAACTTGCAAATACCTATTCAGTGTTAAATTCCTTCTTCCCCCCCCCCCTCCAAAAAAAACCCCAAAACCAAACCTAAAAATAGTGGCGGATTCATAATGTTATCTGTACAAAATTAAGTATTTCTAAAACAGGCTGCTCCATTAATTATATTTCTAGTCAATCTCATTATATTTATATGGCAAATGTTTTTAAAAATTGTTTTTATATACCATTCCACAAGAACATACATATACTTTCCAGCTATAACCATGAACAGTACAGGACACTACTGTAGTTTTCACACTTCCATTTAAGAGTATACCTTTCAAGGACATTATACTTGAAGTCATACTGTCTACTTGTCACAGGGTGTGATTGAGTGCACCTTTTATTCACACCCATTTGTTGTGATAATCTTTATACAAAATATGCCTTTTGGGGTATCATTTGAAAATTAATAACTCACTGGTCAGTAATATCATGGTGGAATGTATGTAGCAACATGATATATAAAGTTATGAACATAAACGGAAATCATGACTGAAATGTGGTTGCCAGACAAGTCTGGGGAGTGCATAAACCAGTTTCTTAAAGACAAAGGACAAGCTGACACGTCT
Organism: Malaclemys terrapin pileata; assembly: GCF_027887155.1. Classification (NCBI taxonomy): domain Eukaryota; kingdom Metazoa; phylum Chordata; order Testudines; family Emydidae; genus Malaclemys; species Malaclemys terrapin. Next base: position 100,165,564 of record NC_071511.1, on the reverse strand, counting down.
AGCCAGGTGTCACCAAACTTGACAAGGATGGGGGGGTGGTGGTGGTAAGAGAGAGATCTACATTTTCAAAAACAGCAGTATGGAACCTCTTTCACCATGAGAATCATGACTTTATCCTCATAGCAGGAAAGAACTTTATCTCAGGGTAACCCTCGGGGAAAATGCATTTCAAAGGGTGAATGGTCTATAAAAGTGAGGGGCAAAACCACCCCAAGATATCTCTCCCTATCTATCTTTGTCTCTTTCACCGAAGAAGACAAAGGGTACATCTTCACTACTGGCCAGATTGGCGGGCAGCGATTGATCCAGCGGGGATCGATTTATCGTGTCTCGTCTAGACACGATAAATCGATTCCCCAAGCGCTCTCCCATTGACTCCTGTACTCCAGCTCGTCAAGAAGCGCAGGTAGAGCAGACTGGGGGAGCGGCAGCAGTCGACTCACCGTAGTGAAGACACTGCAGTAAGTCGATCTAAGTACGTTGATTTCAGCTACGTTATTCATTTAGATCGATCTCCCCCCGCCGTAGTGTAGACCAGGCCAAAGTAAGCAGCCATTTGACTTCGGGAGAAATCCTGACTTGAAACTTGGTCAGCATGTGATAAGAATTGGGACCATGTGATAAGAATTTCATTTTGAACCAAGTCTAGTTTAAGTTTTAGCACTAGAAAGCATTTTCTCTTGTAACCATTGCTGACTTTAATGCCTTGTGCCTCACTTTAAAAGCTGTCTCTTTGTAGTTAAATAAACTTGTTTTATTCTTTAATCAAAATTAAACCATTGTGGTTAAACTGAACTGTTTGGTAACTCCATTTAAAATAGCAAACTGCTGTATATTGACCCCTTACAAGGGCAATGGACCTCCAATATCTGGATTGTCCAGGAGAGGGCTGGACAGTGCAGAACACAAGTTTTTTGGGGAAATCTGGGACTGTGAGTGTGTTGGGGTCACCCTGCAAATAGTAACCAAGGCTGGTGGAAGCCAGAATATGACTGATGTGTGACTGGCTGGCTGCAACTAGACGCTGACGCTCTGGGCGTTAGCTGTTTGTGAGAGACTTAGGTGGGAGCTATAGTAGCAAAGCATTGTGAGGCACCCAAGGTGGCAAGGCAGGTGGTGACACACCCCTTGACTAATCGGGATTGCACTCTGGAATGTCATACAGAGGGTGCAGGTCTTTTGGTGCCCTATGGAGAGAAGCTTGTAGATCTGCTGTACCTCATCCCAGCAGTGCCCCTGCTAGGATGCTCTGCTGCTAGACAGCAGCCTGTAGTTTCATAGATTCCTTCCCAGACAAAGTCCAGCAGCAGCTCAGGAACGCATTTCCACCTTGGAGCTAATTAAGTGTATTTGAACCTATTTAGATTCAGCACTTTTAAAGTGGGACTGGGCTATTTCCACAGAAGAGAGAGTCAAAGGTTGTGCTGACCAGAAATCAGGTCAAGGAGCTTCAGGGGAAACATAAGAGCTACTTCTTTGGCTTGTATATTTTTGTCTTGGTCCTTACGGCCAGCGAAGTTGTGTGAAGGGGATGCAGCCAGAAGTTCTTTTCAAGTTTCTTTCATTTTAGTTAAAACAGAACTCCTCAAATAAACTCTGGAGAGGATTGTTGAACTGAAACCTAAACCTCTGGTGAACTGGAGCACAGCTCTGGACCTGAATTACTCTGCAAAATAAATTTGTCCACTGCTGGCCATAATAAATATGTTCAGTATTTAATTTACACCATCGTTAGTACAGCAGAGAAGTAGATTTCTCAATTCAGTTATAAGCATGTAAGCTGAGTTTGGTCTCCTGTAATGCAGGATCACTCACACTTTTTAAATGGGGAAGATAAAAATAATCTTCCAAATTATTAGTGGCGATGGGTTGCTCTTTCAAGAGACACTCACTCATTTTCCCCATCCCTTCAAAAGTTCCATGTCATCATGACACAATTTCTTACTACACTACTTCACTACTTACGTGTATTTGACTCCCTCAGATGTCTCTTAATGCTACTTCATGTAGCAGCCAAAAATGGTCTCAAGAATAAAGAGTGGTGCTACATTCAAAACCTTCCTACCTCTTGGTGGTCAAGAGCATTCACAACCTTAGCTGTGATTGGCTGTCATACTACTGGGCTGGCCACATGTGCACATCACAGATTCAATTCACTTTTTTGGTGCCTGCTACTGTATCTCCTTATTTCAACAGTGATTCCTGTACCCTAAGAGGATGTACTGCCTCTGGCGGACAGTAACTAGTGTTGACGCTTTTGCTCTTTTTTGGACTTTGTCTATACAGGGAAATTGCCAAAATACCTGTTAACGTGATGTTAAACACTTGGGGGCCAGATTTTCAGTCCTAACTAGGCTCTCTTTTCTGCTGATAACACAAAGCAGTAATACAACTGCCCGAAACGTGCAGTTCAGGATTTTTCCTGATATTTTGGGCCAGCTACTTCAGCTAATATGTTTTTGAAATTAATCTTTCAATGGGACCCTATTGGTTCCACCCCTATTAAATTCTATAATTGGTTTCCGTGAGGTAAAAGTTTGAGCAAACTTGTTTTCTTTTTGTTGATAACATTGCTCTACAGCCAAAATGCTTCTGAAATAAATGTAGTCAAACTTTACTAATTCTGGGTCACTGAGAACAAAAATGATGCTTAAAATTGTTGATTGGCTCTAGTTTTCAAGATATTCTATTGGGTCAGTATATACGACCCTTGACTTGGGAATGGCGGAGGATAAGTGAGTTATAAAGGGAAGGGATCTCAATTTAAACCAGAAATGACTAAAATACATCTTTGACTGGATCTATGAATAAATCTATGACTGGGTTTGGACAGTACTTGCTTTTTAGGCAAAACAATGAATGATGCAATCTGAAGCTGGTATTGCATCATACATGAGATGAATTGCATCATGTTATTCCTAGAAGTCATGAATGATGCAATCATAATGAAGCTTACATCACTCTGCTGAACAAATTGCCCTATATCAGCTCTAGAAATCATACAGTGTCGTGCTCTTTTATTTGTCAGTGTTTGATTTTGCAAAGGGACACATTTCTGTTTAGCCAGAGTGAGCAGAGATGCCTCATACTTGTGTGAACAGTGCAGATAACTTCTGCTATGTTTGTGGTGAAGTGACTTTTGCATCACAAAAGTGCAGTATAACTAGTATATGGTTAAGAAAGCCTATCACCTTTATTTTGGCTGCAAAATTGGAGATCAGGACAAGAGGTGGGCCCCACACATATGCTGCAACACTTGTGCAACAAATCTTTGCCAGCGGTTGAACAGGAAAAGGAAATCTATGCCTTTTGCAGTGCCAATGATTTGGAGAGAGCCAACAGATCATACCAGCAATTGTTACTTCTGCATGGTGCCTCCAGTTGGGAAAGGTGTGTCAAAGAAGAAAAAGTGGACTGTGCAGTATCCAAACATTCCATCAGCTATACGCCCAGTACCCCACGGAGAAGGACTGCTGGTTCCTGATGCACCAGAATCATTCTCACTTGAGTCAGACGAGGAAGAGGATGAAACTTCTGGTCCTGAACCATCAATGTCACAGGACCCACATTTTCTCCCATCTTCCTCCTCTGAACCACACCTCATAACACAAGGTGAACTGAATGACCTTGTCAGGATTTGGAACTACCCAAGAGTAAGGCAGAGTTGTTGGGCTCCAGACTACAGCGGTGGAATCTCCTGGCAGGTGATGTTAGGGTTTCCTTGTTCCGTGACCGTCAAAAGGATCTTGTCCCATTCTTCTTCATGGAAGGTGATCTCGTAGCCTGCAACAACATCGATGGTGTGATGGCAGCCCTCAACATCGTTCACGATCCAGATGAGTGGAGACTGTTCATTGATTCATCAAAGACGAATCTTAAAGCTGTTTTACTGCAGAATGGCAATGTTTTGCCATCAATTCCAGTTGGTCATGCAATCCATATGAAGGAAACCTATGACAACATGAAACAACTTTTGAGGTGCATAAACTATGACCAACATCAGTGGCAGCTTTGTGGCGATTTGAAGGTTGTTGCTCTCTTGCTTGGTCTGCAGACTGGATACACAAAGTACTGCTGTTTTCTCTGCGAATGGGATAGTCGTGCAAGAGATTCCCACTACATCAAGAAAGATTGGCCACTCCGACAGTCATTGGAGCCTGGGAGGAAAAGTGTTCAGCATCCACCACTTGTTGAATCAAGGAAGATTTTGTTACCACCCTTATACATCAAGCTGGGTCTGATGAAGAAGTTTGTCAAGGCCATTGACAAAACAGAAGCAGCTTTCAAGTACCTCCGTGGAAAATTTCCAAGGTTAAGTGAAGCTAAGATAAAGGAAGGTGTCTTTGTTGGTCCTCAGATTCGTGAACTTCTTTGAGATGATGCGTTTGACCGTGCACTGCGTGGCAAGGAAAAGACAGCAGTGGCAATAAATTAGTGGCAATAAATTTTCTCGGAAACAACAAGGCAGACAACTGCAGGTTGTTGGTGGAAAGCCTCCTCAAGGCATACAAAAGCCTTGGTTGCAACATGTCACTAAAGAGCCATTTTTTGTGCACTCATCTAGATTTTTTTTCCCACCGAACTGCGGAGCAGTGAGCGACGAGCACGGCGAGCAATTTCACCAGGACATTGCAACAATGGAGAAATGCTATCAGGGCAAATGGAACCCATCAATGCTTGCAGACTATTGCTGGACAGTGATGAGATGCTCCATTTAATGAATACAAGAGACAAGCCAAGAAGCGCCGAGTAGACACTGAATAGGACTAAACTATGTACATAATAGTTTTTTGCCTTTTGTTTCATAATAAATTTTATTTATATAACCCTTTCGCTGATTTTTAAAGTGTTACATAAACAGGACAGGTGAAATATTATGTAAAGCAACCATAAACACATGAAAAGACCTAGGTTTACAATTTATGATTAAAACTCTATCTACACAATATACATAGACATAAAATGTAAAAACTTAAATATCTTAGAAACAGTAGCCAATCAGTTGTTTTAATTGTCATATTTGGATTCAGCACATCAAAATACATAAAATGTGCTATTTATTATCTCTGAAGCAGACGACTTCTCAAAAATTGTAGACCAGTGTAACTAGAGACCTAAATACTCCTGAGCAGGTAGAAATATGAGAACGTGACATTTTAAGAATATAAGTTCCTATGTTAAATAAATAAGGCAGAAAACAAAACTCTTATGCTTTCATTTTAAAGCATTTAGAGCTAAACTTTCACAAGGAGGGGGTGGCATTTTGTGGACTCAGTTTTCTTCCGCAGGATTTTTGTATGCATTTTGTGACTATAATTGAACGGTGGCCATGCATGTATTTACATCTGTAATTATATGGTTTCTGGTGGATATCAGGTAATTAGGGCCGTTGCATGCTTAAATAAATTAATTGCGCAATTAGACAACAATAGGATGCCATTTTAAATATTTTTGGAAGTTTACTACCTTTTTTTCAAATTATTAATTTCAGTTACAAAACAGAATACAAAGTGTACAGTGTTCACTTTATATTTTTATTACAGTGCAAATATTTGTAATAAAACCAATTATATTTTTCAATTAATCTCTTTATCATCAAACGCCTCCTGTTGCTGCTGGGGGAGGGGTGGCGGGGTAGTGGCCTGAGAGTGCCCCAGCAGCAGCCGCTGTGGCTGGCCCAGGGACTGTCTGAGCTACTCAGGTGTGCGGTTACCATACGTCTGGATTTTCCCGGACATGTCCGGCTTTTTGGTCGTCAAATCCCCATCTGGGAGGAAATTCCAAAAAGTCGGACATGTCCGGGAAAATAGGGAGGGATCGTGGGGCTTGGATCCACGCTGGGGCTGGAGCCGGAGCCGCTGGGGCCGGCGCCGCTTGGCTGGGGTTGGGGCCGGTGCTGGGGCCAGTGGCAGACGGGCCGGTGCCCCGGGGCCTGAGCCGCTGGGGCTGGAGCCTGAGTCGAGCTGGAACCGCCGGGGCAGGCCGGGGCTGGCATGGTCCGCCGGAACCGGGGCCGATGCCCCAGGGTCAAGGTTGAGCCGGGCCGGAGCTGCGGGGACCAGAGCCGCTCGGCTGGGGTTGGTGCCCCGGGGCCCGAGGCGAGCTGGAACCACCGGGGCGGGCCGGGGCTGGCATGCTTGGCTGGAACTGGGGCTGGCGCTCCAGGGCCTAAGGCGAGCCGGGCCCAAGCCACTCGGCCAGGGGGCCGGACTGGGCCGCGCCTCCTCGCGCCTCCCCCAGCTTACCTGCTGCCTGCCTCCCTGTTTCAGGCTTCCTGCGAACATTTGATTCGCGGGAAGCAGGGGAGGGGGAGGAGCAGGGGCGGAGCGTTCAGGGGAGGGGAAGGGGGCGAGTTGGGCGGGGGTGGGACTCCTTGGAGTGTCCTCTTTTTTTTTTTTTTATTTTAAAAAATGGTAACCCTACTCACGTGGCCCCTGGGCCAGCTGCCAGCTGTACTGGCCGCTGTAGAAGTCCCAGAGGGCCTGGAAAGTCATGGAATCCATTACTTCTGTTACCTCTGTGACAAACTTGCAGCCTTAATTAAGAGGGCTGAGAGGCTATTGTACTGCTGTGCATTACCCTGGACAATATAGGTTTATGCAGGGGCATTCACTTTTTATCAGATTTATAGTTATTGACTTTAATCATGTTGAATGAGGCTAACTCTCCAAAACACTAACATGGAATTTGGGAATGGGTGGCTGTTTCATCTAATGGAGCAAAGGCAAAATTTAAAGCTAAAGTCATCTTGGACACTTCTCTTTCCTAGGGAATCCACTGGGGCTGCCTGTTATCTTACTACATAATTTATTGAAATGGAAATGATTTACTATATTAGTGGAATTCCTGGTCTGCCTAAAAGGTCTGAACAATAAATACCTTCTGTTTTTAAAATGAAAATCTAGAGGAAATTGATGATCCCTCTCTTTTTTTATTCGGGATATAAAGTTAACACTTGACTATTCAGTTCTCATCATAAAGATTTGTCTGTCTATAACAACTTCCCAGGACTGCAGACCATTACTTCTGAGAGTAAGGGGTTTTCCATTGTTTGCCACAAAATTTTCATATAGTTTTCTTTTCTACACCTTTTGAAAAATGCACAGCTGCTTTTGGAGTGTGTTCAGAAGAAGCTGGCAGCCCAACCGTTCTTACATTGTGCCTCCTGACGTTATTTTTGCTGTGGGTGTATTTATAAAATGTCAACTGGCCTCTTTCAGAATTATTTGAACTGGTCTGAGATCAAGTTTCATGCTGAACTTGCTATGAAGAATGAAATTTGTTTTAAAGGTAGAAATGGATTTTAGTTTTTGTCATTGTGTAAAATAGGTTAATTGGCTTGTGGATTATTTGCCAAAACATTTTTTCCTCCAGAATGTATACTGTATGTCTATGACATAATTTTAGATACTACTAGAAATTTAAAATTAGCAGGTAATGGTCCCTTGTATGTTTTAGAAATAAATAGGCTAAACAATTACTTAATAGGGTGTGACATAGGTGACTTTTCAAATAGACAAGATATTTACCTGTATTCTAATATTAGCATTCATCTTTTGCTGTAATATTAACAGGTAAACATTCTTGCCTGGTAGAAAGTGTTATACAGAGAAAAATTAAGTGCAAACTGAGGTTTGAACCTGCAGTCCTTTCTCAATAAGTTATAAGGCCCTGATCTTACAAAGATTTAAGCATGAGTTTAATTCTACTCTTCATGAGTAATCCTATTGACTTCAGTAGGAAATATAGTGTGTAAAGTTAAGCATGTGTATAAGTCTTTCTTATTCATAATGAGGTACACAGATCCACGACATTTGGGTCTCGGCTTTATGTAGTCTTGGATGCAGACAATACCCGTCAATCAGTGGCAGGGAAGGTTTGGTTCCACCTCTCAGAAATTGCTGTTTTTTGTCTGCCTCTTCAGCTGCCGGCAGGCAGACCATCTCCTCCCTGCTGCAGTGCAAATTTGAAAACGCCAACAAAGGAACAGGTTTTGTTTTTGTTTTTGTGTTTTTTTTTTTTTTAATGGCTAGGCTGCCATGGTCTGTCTGCCTTTGTCTGGAGAGAGGATTCCCTCTCTCCCCATTGTACTGGGACTCTTTGTGCCCCTGCTCATCCATGCAGAGTGCATCATGGTACAGAGGGAAAGCTAGAAATTGGGCTCCTGCACATCTCCACTGACTGAATGCCTGGATGGAGACCTGTGCCTGTTCTGTGGAAACCCGGGTGCTCTCAAGTGCACAGGCTGGAACAGGGTTTCCTTCAGATGCCCTCCCTTCCTGAAGACACCTATTCACTTCCATAAGGTTTAGATCAATCCTTAGGGGAGTAAATGAAACAGAAGGGCTTTGCACAGATGCTCTTCCCTAGGGTGAATTTTGTCCAAATAGCTTATCATAAATAAAATGCAAAAAATGTTTTTCTTTTTGCACATATAACAGCATAAAATATTTTAATTGTGCATTTTTAAATATAGAATATGACTGAAATTTACATTATAGCTCCCCTGCACCTCTCTATCAATGTAACATTTTTGGATATGGAAGATACTAAAGTTTCAAGAGATTCAGGGCTGCCCCGGGAGGAGGGGGTGGCAAGTGGGGCAATTTACCCTGGGCCCCGTAGGGGCCCCCACAAGAATGTTGGAGGCTCCCCCCGCCTCCCCCCATCCCCTGGCGCCTCGGCACACCATGTCCAGGAACAGCCCTGGACAGGGCCACAGCAGCGTGGCCCGGGCGGGGCCTGAGGTCCTCCCGCTTGGAGCCCCGTGGTAAGGGGGCGGGCGGGCTGCGAGCTGCGGCCCAGTGGTGGAGTTCAGGCCCCGCTGGAGCCATGCCACTGCAGCGCTGTCCAGGGCCACTCCTGGACACGCTGAGGTGCCAGGGAATGGGGGAGGCGGGGATAAGCAGCATGGTAAACCCCTCTGAGCCAAACACCCCCTGACCCCATCACCCACAGCCCTGACCCCCAGCTCTGAGCCCAGCCCCTCTGAGCCAAGCGCTCCCTGACCCCATTCCCCCCCCCCCCAGCCCTGACCCTTAGCTCCGAGCCCAGCCCCTCTGAGCTGGGCACCCCCCCGACCCCATCACCCCCATAGCCCTAACCCCCAGCTCCAAGCCCAGCCCCTCTGAGCCAGGCACCCCCCGACTCCATCCCCGCACACCCCGTGACCCAGAGCCCCACCCAGCCTTGAGCAACATCAGCGCCATCCCCTGGCAGTGACAGCCCATTGGTACCAACCATCACTATCACCCAGCAACAACCCATCATGTAATTGCAAATGTATACATACCATTACAGCATTTAATGTTCTTAAATAATGTATTTTGTGTATTTTCAAATTATTAAAAATTTATTTTTGAATGTATTTCACTGGTTATTTTTAACGTTTCCAAATACATGTTACTATAGTATTGCAACTTTTTTTTTTATGGAAGGGGCCCCTGAAATTGCTTTGCCCCAGGCCCCCTGAATCCTCTGGGTGGCCCTGGAGAGATTAAATTGTTTCAAAGGTACTTCATACAGGCAGGGATGTTATCAGCTTTGACTGAGACTGAGCAAAATGTCACTGCAGTGAAATTTAATATCTGATAGTATTAAGATGCTGTATTCTTTATTTTTAATATTCACCTTGCAACCACTCTTTTTTCCTAATGGATATATCCTTGAGCTAGCCAATGTGCAAAACACTTTTCCCCTAGAAAAGGATATGAGTCTTCCCTTATGACAAGCAGAGAGTTGATCAATACCAGAGATAAGTCTGTTTGCCACTGAAATGAGGAAGAGTACAATGGCCATACATGATTCTCACTGACGGGACAAATTCTCGAGATGCCTTCTTCGTTTTCAGTCTCCATGTTACTGGCTTGCCAGCTTTTTCTTAAAGTGAGCTCTATGAAGAATATTCTTGTTGTTCAGACATTGGCTGAGGCCCAAGAGATTTGGGTAAATTTCCTGGTTTGGCCTATGTGACTTTGTGCAAGGGAAATTAAGTGCGAGCTGAATGACTAATTTTCTAAGGCTACTTTGAAAGTCCCAGCTTTTGTGCCTCCGATCTTAATCTGTATAAGGAGGAAAGTGTTAATTATCTACTTCACAGAAGTCCTGCTTATCATAACTTTGCTCTCAACTAGCACTACTAGCAACACCTATCAGATTTTTAAAATATTTAGAATTGTCACAATTGCCTTTTCATGTCCGTTCTCATCAAACCATATTATCTGATAACTGGCTTTCCATTTGCGTATCTGCACTGAATCCCTCTTGAATTATCTGAACAAGACTGACATACTACAAAACGCAATGTTCTTCTTCCCTTATGTTCCATTACAAATATGGAAGTTGGTTAAATATTTTGAAGCCATTTTAGGGTGGGGAAAAATAATGAAAATAATTTGGAATGAGGTGTTGTCAGAAGAAGAGTTTAACTTTGGTTTGGGAACCTGTTTTCCTAAACAGGAAAAGAGCGATTCCAGCGCAGTTTAGAAATGTTGATACAATGTGAAGTGCACTTCCTTATGGGAGAGAAAAATTAGGTGTTGCCTCATTTCAAACAGGATATCTTTTAATAGTTAGGTTTAAATATATAGGATTTTCCATGGTTTTTGAATTTGTATAGCAACAAACACAAGAGTAAATTTAAACTGAATTGCATTATTATTGACCAACTTGAATAAGACGCAAAAAGAACCAGAGTACTTGTGGCACCTTGGAGACTAACAAATTTATTAGAGCATAAGCTTTCGTGGGCTACAGCCCACTTCTTCGGATGCATAGAATGGAATATATATATATATATATATATATACACACACACACACACATACAGAGAGCATGTGCAGGGGCTCATTCACCTGCACATCTATCAATGTGATATATGCCATCATGTGCCAGCAATGCCCCTCTGCCATGTACATTGGCCAAACTGGACAGTCTTTACACAAAAGAATTAATGGACACAAATCTGATATCAGGAATCATAATACTCAAAAACCAGTAGGAGAACACTTTAACCTGTCTGGTCATTCAATGACAGACCTGCGGGTGGCTATATTACAACAGAAAAACTTCAAAAACAGACTCCAATGAGAGACTGCTGAGCTGGAATTGATATGCAAACTAGATACAATCAATTTAGGATTAAATAAGGACTGGGAATGGCTGAGCCATTACAAACATTGAATCTATCTTCCCTTGTAAGTATTCTCACACTTCTTATCAAACTGTCTGTACTGGGCTAGCTTGATTATCACTTCAAAAAAAAATTTTTTTTCACTTATTTAATTGGCCTCTCAGAGTTGGTAAGACAACTCCCACCTGTTCATGCTCTCTGTATGTGTGTGTATATATATCTCCTCAATATATGTTCCATTCTATGCATCTGAAGAAGCGGGCTGTAGTCCACGAAAGCTTATGCTCTAATAAATTTGTTAGTCTCTAAGGTGCCACAAGTACTCCTGTTCTTTTTGCGGATACAGACTAACACGGCTGCTACTCTGGAACCTTGAATAAGATGTGCATTGGGATTTGATGATATTGTTGATTCAGGCTTTAGTAATGAACAGAATACATCATTCCACAAAAATGGTCTAAAAATTGTTTTGTGGTTTGTAAATGTATTGCTTTTTTGTAAGCACTTTTTTGTTATATTAGTTTTACCCATTTTAAAATGCATTATTTTTGTACCAGTTTAAGACTCCTGGACTATTTTCTCTGGCTGCTTGAAATCTTCCTGCTATTGCTGCTACAATCCCTTAGGTGTCCGAGGGTAAATCAAGCCCTTCAATATTACTGTTCTAAAATTATCCTTCTCTAAATATCCTATGGTAAACCAAAGTCTCCCCCTCCCACACAGATTTTAGGGAAAGATTGGATCTAAACAAACTATTTCAGTGTGCCCCTGAAAGTGAGGAGATATTAGGAAAACAAAATACACTGTATGTCTGTATTTCTGGAATTACTTCTGTCTTTAAGGAAAGGGAGTGTGTAGTTAGATGAAAATACATTGGGGTCTTCATCCTCGGAGTAATAATTGCCCGGCAGAGGGCAACAAAAATGATTAGGGGGCTGGAGCACATGATTTATGAGGAAAGGCTGAGGGAACTGGGATTGTTTAGTCTGCAGAAGAGAAGAATGAGGGGGGATTTGATAGCTGCTTTCAACTAGAGCAGGGGTGGGAAAACTGTATTGAGGGCCAGGTTGCAAAACTGTATGGAGGGCCATCCACCCCTCCTCCCCCCTGCTCTGTGTCTCCTGACTGCCCCCTCCCGGGACTCCCCGCCCCTAACCACCCCTCTGGGATCCCACCCCCTATTCAACCCCCCCTGCTCCCTGACCCCTAACTGCCCTGACCCCCATCCACATCCCTGCCCCCTGACAGGCCCCCCAGGACTCCCAAGGCTATCCAACCGCCACCTGCTCCCCGTCCCCTGACTGCCCCCTGGGACACCCTGCCACTTATCCAACCCCCTCCCCACCCCCTTACTATGTCACTCAGAGCGGCAGGAGCTCGCGGCCACACCGCCACGCTGCCCGACAGGAGTGGTGGGTCAGAGCGCTGGCGGCACGGCGAGGTGAGGCAGTGGGGCAGGGGGCTAGTCTCCCCGTCCGAGAGCTCAAGGGCCAGGCAGGATGGTCCCGCGGGCCGGATGTGGCCTGCAGGCTGCAGTTTGCCCACCTCTGTTCTATACTGTTCTCAGTGGTAGCAGGTGACAGAACAAGGAGCTATGGTCGCAAGTTGCAGTTGGGGAGGTTTAGGTTGGTTATTAGGAAAAACTTTTTCACTAGGAGGGTGGTGAAGCCCTGGAATGGGTTATCTAGGGAGGTGGTGGAATCTTCTTCCTTAGATGTTTTTAAGGTCAGGCTTGACAAAACCCTGGCTGGGATGATTTAGTTGGAGTTGGTCCTGCTTTGAGCAGGAGATGGGACTAGATGACCTCCTGAGGTCCCTTCCAACCCTGATATTCTATGATAATAAAAGGCAGATATGGAGGTAACCCATTTTGAAAAAAAGAATTAAGTTCCATCACTTCATATTTTGTAGGGGGGAGGGATAGCTCAGTGGTTTGAGCATTGGCCTGCTAAACCCAGGGTTGTGAGTTCAATCCTTGAGGGGGCCACTTGGGGATCTGAGGCAAAATCAGTACTTGGTCCTGCTAGTGAAGGCAGGGGGCTGGACTCGATGACCTTTCAAGGTCCCTTCCAGTTCTAGGAGATAGGATATCTCCATTAATTTATTTATTTATTTAATTTATTCCTATCAGTCTGTTACTGAATGCCTTTGAACTTGAGATAGAATGGGGGCCTGATCCTCCCCTTGCACAGTGTGTTTCAGAAGAAATTCCACTGAAATAAAACTGATGGAAGTGAGAGGAAACTCTGGCCCTGGCCCTGTGAACCCTTTTTGCTTTCCAGTAGTCTGACCTGATGAGCCACAGTCCTGTGAAATAATATAGGACAACCCTTACACAGTCTCTTCCTATCATCAGTTACTTCTAAATAATTGGCTTTTTATGAAAAACTAGATCACTTAAAGGGCCACTTTCATCTTGAATTTTTTTTAAATTAGTAAGTTTCAAAAATTCAAGTTTTTTGATAGGGGACACTTCCAATAGTAAGTCTTGAATTGCTTAAAATAATCTTTTAAACAATTTAAAACAGTTTTTCTGCTTCTGTACTGAGGTTTATAAGCATCTTAACAATCGTATTTGGGCCTGCCCTTCTTTCCCCCATACACACCATTGCTTGCCTACCAGCAGCTCTGAAGTAGCACCTCCAAATTTCTGAACTCTTCTTGAGGACCTGCACAAGAGCCCCAGGGTGTGAAGAACTGCTCACCCCATAAGGATCCTGTTGTTTCTCTAGCCTGTGCAGGAGTCTGAGGAGCTAATGGGGGTTCTGCTAGTCTCTTTTTGTGAACTATACAGGACTCTGGAAAGGAAAGAGACATTTCTCTAACTATTTTTGGCTCCTATTCACCAGCTACATGCAGAACTCCTGGGGAGGGGAGACATCCTCCTACTTGCAAACTCTGAAACACCAGAAGCTGTGTTGCATTGCTGGTAAATATCCTCTGAGGGCAAGGCTACACTTGCAAATGTAGAGTGCTTTGAGTTAAAACCAGCCTTCGTAGAACACAGTAGGGAAAGTGCTGCAGTCTGTCCCCACTGACGGCTGACAGCACACTGGCGTGGCCACATTAACAGCTCTTCCAATGGCCACAGAGAGCAGTGCATTGTCGTAGCTATCCCAGCATGCAAGTGGCTGCAATGTGCTTTTCAAATGGGGGTGGGGAGTGGGGTGGAGTGTGACAGGGAGTGTGTTGTGTGTGGGGGGGGGAGAGAGTGGGTTTTTGGGGGGCTGAGAGTTTTGGGGGGTCTTGTAAGTTCAGACAGCAGCAGACCTCCCCCCCACCCAGTATTCCTCAGTAATGGCTTGCATGCTGGCTGTCAGAAATGGAGCTTTGAAAGGGCATTTCCGCATTCCTACAGGAGTTCAAAACAATGACAAGAGTGGCCACTTGACTTAAGGGGATTATGGGACGTTTCCGGAGGCCGATCAGAGTGCCGATCAGAGTTCACACTGATGCCTGTGCGTTGTAGCCAAAGCACAGCAAACGTTATTTCTCTCACCGAGGTGGAGTACCAGGAGTGCTCTAGCCGTGGAGTCAGAGTGCTCTACGTGCCTTGCCAGTGTGGAAGGGGAGTGAGCTAGTGCGCACGGGGCTCCTTTATTGCACACTAACTCGCAAGTGTAGCCAAGCCCTAAGTGTCAATGCTTGGGGAAGATCATGGATGTGAAGTCTCCCAGAGAGACTGATATCACCATGCTAGAGTCTGAGACAGGAAGTGCAGTTGGCCATTAACAAAACTAAGTAGAAAATACTGTCAAATCCGCAAAGTTGCAACAAACTGCAAAGAGAATTTGTTGTTCTAACTCAGGGGTCGGCAACGTTCGGCACGCGGCTCGCCAGGGTAAGCACCCTGGCGGGCCGGGCCAGTTTTATTTACCTGCTGACGCGGCAGGTTCGGCCGATCGCTGCCCCCATTGGCCCAGGACGGCGAACCGCAGCCAGTGGAGGCCGTGATCAGCTGAACCTGCCGCGTCAGCAGGTAAATAAAACTGGCCCTGCCCGCCAGGGTGCTTACCCTGGCGAGCCGCGTGCCGAACGTTGCCAACCCCTGTTCTAACTCCTTTTGAATCAGTCATTTTAGAGATTATTTGTAACTATAGTAGATACATTTCTGTCTGAAAACTTTTATAACTTTTAAGCTGATGATGCTCTTTTAAAGTAACGGAGGTTTGTCTGCTTTTTGATTTTAGAAGGCAGGTCAAGAAGTATTAAACACCAGAGAAATCTTTTTCAATACTGATGATGGGCAGGCCCTCTCCCCTGCAAAAAACATGTTCCTCTAAATACTGCAAATGTTCTTCTTAAAATGTCAGGCATGTACTTATTTTAGTGTTGTATGCCAAACTATTGTTTTACTATGGGTCATGGTGAGTTCAATATTAGTGACAAGTTATTAGATTGGTTTCTAAAATTAGCACTGTTAGTACTGGCTGTAGTCTCTTATTTCAGAGAAAGAACTGTATTTAACAAGAATTTTTAAATAGCCTTTGCTAGTTGTCTCCCTTTAAAATGAAAATTCTCCACTCTTTCTCAGAAAACTGTTTTACTAATTGAACAAGTGTAAATAGGTTTAGGTTTCTATAGAAAAATATAGTACAGTACATTTTAGTTGACTAAAAGAACCTATTTTTTCTTCTTAAATCAACTAAATTGTCGTACGTTTGTGGGGAGGAATTCCATAGTTCAGGCAAGTAAGGAATACTTCTCTCTAACACTCATTTTAAGATCTTCAATATAAGAACTAAAAACAAGTGTATATGAATTCTTATATGAATTTAGAAAACATTTCTGATTGGAGAAAGTGGAAGTAGTATATAAATAGAACTGGACATTTCTTTTAAGATACTTGACGAAATAATATGTGATGGAAGGCCAGGAATGTGATATTACAATTTACTGATTCTCTGGATTACTCACTAGCTCAAAATCCCCATGAATCAGTGTTGCTAAGATCCAGGAACTTGGTCATATTCCTTTTGCTTCTAAAGTCATAATTCTTATTGAGACAGTTGGTGACTGGGACACAGAGCCAGAAATAGATAAATTGACCCACTTAATTGACAAAGGATGGAGTAGAAGGGGATCGATGGTTGTGACACTATGCACCCCTGTATTCATACTCCATGTGCTATTGTAATAATCTTTGTACAAAATATGCCTTGTGAGGTATCCTTTGAAAACTGATAACCCACTGATCATTACTATTCTTGTGTGATATATGTACATGGTGTGTATTAAGAGTTATGGAGACATGCTGAAATTATGATTAATGTGTGTTTTAAACCAGATATGTCAGGGGAAGTTGGTAAACAGGTATGTCCAAAACAAAGGAATGTGGGTTTACTTCAGTTTACATATAAGCAGCATCAAGAGAGTAGTGTAGAAGATTGCAGGAAACCAAACACTTACATTTTAGCAAGCATCTGCTTAAGGGGTGGGGTGTGGGAGGGGGAGAATGCAGACTTCCTTTACCACTATGTCGCCTTCCTCACAGCTTGAATAAACTTTACTTTGTGGGGTAACCTTCCAAAGAATCCATTTCAAAGGTTCACTGGACAATAAAGACTGGATCTGATCCTCCAGTGGTAAGCAATTGAATCAGCTGATTGTGTAGTATATTCCTGTATTATAAACGTGTAAAAGAGGTCTTTTCTGAAAGCAAATGACAACTGGTGATTTAATAATATTGTGAATTTTAATGTATTACCACTATATGAGGAAATATGGATACTTACTGATATTATGCTTTAAAGTATGTGGCTACACAAGGAGAAATTGGTTCCCTCACAGACAGGAGAGAGAGCATCTATTTACCTGTCTCGCATATATTTAAGCATGGTGGAATGGAAGTCCCATTTATATACAGGAGGATGTGAAATACACAGGAAGGGAAGAATAGTGTGAGATCATCCTGCCTCTTGAAACAGTCACTGAACTTTGGAAGTTATAAGCATCTTTGGCATCCATCACTAGACTGACAACAGGGAACTGCGATCTTGCAAGCTGAGAAAGATGGGTCCTTCAACCAAGGGGGACCTGAAGTATTTGGAAACCTGAATATATATGCTTTAGGCAAAGATCTTTCATCTTAGAAAACTAGTGAAGCCAACATCTTGTATTTCTATGTAAGATTCTGACTGAGGGAAAGTCAGCCATGGCTGGGAAGAAGAAATTCTGGTGAACCATCTTGAACAAAGCCTGTACCTTGCTAGATTAAGTTTTAGACTTTAGATGTGTGTGTGTTTCACTTTTATTTGATTTAACCCTTTCTAACTTTATTCCTTTTACTTGGCACCACTTATCCTAAGTCGTGTAGTTAATAAATTTTGTTTTATTTTTACTATAAACCAACTCAGTGCTGTGTTTGCATATTTACCCCAGCTAAAATAAGCTGTGATGTACTTTTTTTCTCTTTAAAGGAAGAAACAAACATTATTTCTCTGAACAGACAGAGGGCTGGACATTGCAGAGCTCGCCGTTTTGGGGAAATTTGGGACTGGGTATGCCTTGGGGTCACTTTGCTGGTTGTAACCAAGGCTGGTGGAAACCAGAGTGAGGCTGTAGACAGACCGCTGGAGTCAGAAATGCTGAACCAGGGCTGGTTGCACAGCACACAGTCACTCATGGTGTGATCTTCATGCCTGCTACTGACTGTGTGAATCCTATGCTGGCAGCTACAGTAGCAAAGCATTGAGAGGCACTTCTGGTTACAGGGTAAGAGGTGACAAATGCTCTGGGTTGCACCCTAAACTGCATGAGAGTGATACTGCTCTTTTTGAGTAGCTTGTTAAAATTCAGCTCTGTTTGCTTCAGGAATACCATTTGGAAAACACCCTTTTTTAATATTGTTACAAAAGTAATTGAGCAGTATGGGTTGTTGTGAAAGTAGAAATTCTTCCCCTATTGAATGTTGGTTTCCATACTGACAGATGACTCCCCCCCCCCCCCCCCCCCCACTTTTTATAAAAAAAAAAAAAAAAAATCTTTCCAGTTAAACCTTCATGTATTTGGGTGTTTGTGGGTTTTTTGTTTGTTGGTTTTTTGTACAGATCTTAAGTAAACTTCCCCTCATTGCAAAATATCTTGCTGACCTCATGAGCCAAACTTCAGCACTAAAGAATATTCAATTCATGATGTCATTTAGAAGCAAAACTCTCTAGGGATTCTGATAAAGCTACAATGTCTCTTGGCCCCTGGTTCTTGTATATTAGAAAAGCTGCTTTTTATATACAGGAAATACAGTTCCACACACTTTCCGCTGCCTGCCTTTGATTTCTAGAAACATTCCTTGCCCAGGAACATAATCATGTAACTTCCATTTATTTTATATTTTTGTACTTTCAACGCTTTAAAAATTGTGCAAAGGAGAACTGTTGGACTTTCCTAACTATTTGCATGGACAGTATTGCTTAATATCAAAATGTGCCATATTTCAAAGTGTGTTGAGCTCATGTAACAAAAAACAAATGTACATCAATCATGTGTTAAGGGGGCAGGAACTGCATTTTTATGGAAGTAGTAGCTATGTGTTTTATTCCTGCCCAACTCATATCTCTTGTGCAATGTGGGGGCTTAGTTGGAATTTGAGGGAAAGTAATTGACAAAAGGAGATGAAGCACCTCTTTTAGGCATCTGAGCTCTTGAAAATTCACAACGTTTTTCTGAAGAAAAAAAAAGATTGGCGGTAATTAGTGCTACTCAGAGTTTCATTACTTGGTAGGGAAAATGAGGGAATTTTCTATCTTTCTTAAAAATATCATGTGATCCTCAGTTTACCTGTGAAATATTATCCTACTTGATTACATAGAGTTAAATCAAAGGAGGCTGTAAGGGAGATGCTAACAGGAAATGACACAATGGTATTCTTTGTGAGTGTGCCTTATCTTTACCAAGAGCCCTTGGGTGGGGGGCAGGGGGAGGGAAACAACGCAGAAGCTATTAATTGAGGAATATCCCTGGCCCACTTCCAAAGAGGTTGGTGCAGTTAATTTTTTCAGACTGAACCTAGGATGGAAGTGGATGCTAGTGTAGGCAGAAATGGAGGTTAGGGGTTGTCAGCAGTGGTTAGAGGTCAGTCTCTAGACCAGGGATCTCAAACTCAATTTACCTTAGGGCCAGTGCTAGTCCTCAAATCCTCCCAGTGGGCCAATAATGTGACTGAAGATGGTGTTCAGAAAAGAAAACGTTTATATTGTATTTTTTTTATTTCGAAGTTCTTAGAAATAATAAAATTGTCATACAACTTTAAACAATTCTTCGCCTGGCAACGCTTCTGTTCTGTCAGTTTGTTGATATTTAGCCTCAGTGACTGAGCAGTTGAAACCTTCAGGATTGCAGCAAGGTGTGCATCAGATAGTTGAGTTTGGTATTTTGACTTGTTTGTATTCATTGTGGAAAAAAGTGATGCCACCTCCATGGCTGACTCTGCCCGGCAACTAATGCTGCTGACTCTGCCCCAGCCAATGGGAGCTGCGGGGGGCAGTGTGTCTGCCTTTGTCTCGTCTCAGTGAGGAGGTTCTTGGGCCGCAGATGGCCCGCGGGCTGGGACTTTGAGACCCCTGCTCTAGACACTGGTAACATGCTACAGCACTGCAAGTCTACTTTTTCCCACCCAGAGATAAAGATAACTGAGCGGAATGACATTTACCAAAGTTTGCAAGGAAGGATTAAATAAGGGGAAATTTAGATATAAACCTTTATTGCTTTTAGCTTTTTACAATGCATACTATGTACTGTTTGAATGAATACATAATGTTTCGTTTTGAAGAAGCTGTTTTTGAGCCACTAGATCAGCTTGCTGGTAACAGGTCCCCCAAAGAAAAACAGCTTTCAGGTGCCAAACAGAGTTGGGCCTGTCATTGCTCGCATTGTTGGGAGAAAGAAGGCTGCCATCCAGGGATGCAGTCCAAGAGTGGGTGAACTGTCTTGTTCCACCCTTGGGAGAGATGCAGGAAGTGAGGCTTGTCACATTGAGGAGTGCACTTGGGAGGGATTGAAAAGGTTCTAAAGTGCAGCTCTCTCTGTAACCATGATATTTGGTTTCTATTACCATTTGAGTGTCTGGACAGGACAGGGAGGGCCAGTATTTAGGTTAGATGCCTCTTCAGGAATCCATGGAGTTAGGGCCAGATTGCTCATAGATCCCTGGGGTCCATGTGGCTGACAACTAAGTCCCCCTGTCTTGGCTGCTAGAGCCTCCCCACTGAGGGTCTGTTGCAGGAATTCCAGTGGGTTTTATGAGCCACATAGAGTAGTTTGTGTCAGTTAAATGTATCTATAGTGCTACTACGGACAACTGCACTCTTTTAAAAAATAAAATGTATCTGGTGTACATCTCCTTCGACCTGTGCAGCTGTTGTATATCACTGACATTTTTTATTTTTGTCCTCTCTGCTGTGACCTTTTTCCACTATCTGCATCCTGTGCCTTGAATTTGTTCCTACTCATTTGGGTCCCCATTGTTCCTAGACTTACTCAGCTACCGATATATATATATATTTTTTCTTGGTAATTGGTCCTCTCCTCTCAGGATGAAGACTCTCTTTCTTTCCCTCCCCCTTCTGTCGTCTCCCTCCCACCCGCCCCCAACCAAAATACATCAGGCAAAATGTTTTTTTGTCTGGTCTCCAAGGGCTATTCTGGTCTGCAGACTCCCATATCCCCTCACACATCAGTGATCACAGTACAGTCTTCATACACTAGCCTTTCTTTCCTTATCTTTTAAAAGTATTTGGCTGAGGTTCATCCACAGCTTTTTTTACAGGACTCAGACTCCTACTTAAACCCCTTGTTCATTTGACTATCCTTGTCTGGTCAGTAAAAGCTGCCAGGATTTCTGTGGGAACTTCATCCAGAGGCTGAGGAGAGAAATGGCCTTTTCCCCCCCCCCCCTCCATATTTTTATTTTCATGGATGATGGGCAGTGTATAAATTTGCCTTAATGCTCTAAAGGTCATTACCCATCACTGCACCTCACTAAGCTTTTGTGTCCCTGTTCATGTCTGGATTTATCATCTTAAAAATAACGTACATTGCATGGTGTCTTTTAATACTGTGCCAGTCCAAAACTCTAAATAGTATTGAAATATAGTGTAATGTAGTCTTTCATGGTAACATGCTTATAAATATAGTATGAAAATGGCAATTGTATAATTGATCAAGCTGCACTATATGTGTCGTCTCTGTATTATACAAATGTAACACAGTATAACTTAAACCCACCAATTAGTTTTAGTGGGGGAAAAGCTTCATTTTGTTTGTAAGACTTAAGGATCAAACAAAGAATCAGGCACTTCTTCTTCGAGTGCTTGCTCATATCCATTCCATTAGGTGTGTGCGCGCCGCGTGCACGATCGTCGGAAGATTTTCTACCCTAGCAACACCGGCGGGTCGGCTGTGGAGCCCCCTAGAGTGGCGCCTTCATGGCGCTGAATATATACCCCAGCCGACCCGGCGCCCCCTCAGTTCCTTCTTACCGCCCCTGACGGTCGTTGGAACTGTGGAGCGCTGCTTAGCTGTTCTCCACTCTCCCTAGCTTAGTTTGTTGTATCACAGTTATAGTTATAGTTATAGTTCTAGTGTTTATAGTTAAATAGTTAAATAGTTTAAAAGTTGTTCTAGTTGTTCTAAGTAGTTCAGGGGATTAAGGGGGTCGTCTCCCCCTTTCTCCCCCGGCCGCGGGGCCGGGCTCATGCCCAACGCTCCCGGCTTCAAGCAGTGCGCCTCCTGCGCTAAGCCTATGCCCACGAGCGACCCGCACGACTCCTGTCTGAAGTGCCTGGGAGAGTCCCATCAAACAGACAAGTGCAAGATCTGTAAGGCCTTCAGACCAAGGACCAAGAAGGAGCGGGACTTTCGGCTCCAGCAACTCCTGATGGAGGCGGCACTTAGTCCGGACGCTCCATCTACAAGTCAGGCCCCGGCACCTAGCACCTCGGTGCGCAGTGCCCCGGCGGCACCGGCTATGACGACCACGCGAGTGGCGTCAGACAAGCCTCCCCGGCACCGGACCTCGTCGGCACCGCAAGCAGTGCCTCGGCGCCAGTCATTATCCCCGGGGCATAAAAAAGCCCATAAGACGGGGACATCCGTGCCGAAGACGCCGGCTCCCCCAGTGCCGGGGGTAGAGCCGCGTCCGCCGGTGGAGCACCGGAAACAGGTGCCTCCAGCACCGTCGACTCCGGCGCCGAAGCCGTTGAGTCCGGTGCAGATAGCGTCTCCACCGAGACCGGCGGTGATACAGTGCCTCCCGTCGACTCCAGAGACCTTCGCGGCGGCGAGAGACTTAATAGCTCTCACGGAGCCGGCACCGCCTCAACCACCGGCACCGACTGCACCGTTGACTCGCCCGGTCCAGTCGAGGGGGAAACCTGCCTTGATGCGCCCTTCATCGCAAGGGCTGGAACCTCGGCACCGATCCAGGTCCCGAAGCAGGTCCCCACGCCGCTCGCAGTCCCGGCACCGAATATCGCCTCGGCACCGGTCGTACTCGCGGCCAAGATCTTCTTCGCGGCACCGCTCTACGTCTCGGCACCGCTATGATCATCGGCACCGATCAACGTCGAGACGTAGTTCTCGGCACCGCTACGGTCGACGCTCGACGTCGAGAGGCCGCTCCCGGCACCGGGCATACTCCAGGTCCTCGTCGAGGTCCAGATCCGACTCCCGGCACCGACGAGGTCATCGGCACCGGTCGCGGTCCCGGCACCGATCGCCGGCACCGCGTAGAGATAGATCATCTCCGGACCGGCACCGTGCGGCACCGCAGCCAATCGGAATCATCTCGACGCTCTCGGCACCGCCGTGGCCATCGAGATCGGAGTCCCACTCCTCGGAGGACCTCTCGAGATCGGCATACCCCCCTCAGGGGCAAGCCGAGGAACAGGATTTGGGCCATTGGCAGGAGATGGCAGAGGACCATTCTCATGGCCCATCTCACTGGTCGTTTTGGACCCCGTGGGCGTACCATCAGGCGCAAGGGGCTCCAATTGCTTCGACCTCTCGCTCCGGTCACTCCATCAGAGGGGCCCCGGAGTCCACCATTTCGCGGCCTCCGCCAGGGGGCATGGAGGCTTCTGTGTCCGCACCACCTGACGCCCTGGACCCAGGCGCAGGTGATGCTCCAGCCCAGGAACAGAGAAACCAGGACCAGCCCTTGGATCCTGTTCCACCGGAGGCATCTTCCTCTTCTTCTCCGGATGAGGCAGTGGCGGGCACATCGTGCACAGACCCACCTCCAATAGATCTTCGGGCTCACCAGGATCTTCTGCGCAGGATGGCCCGTAATATGGACCTGCAGGCGGAGGAGATAGTGGAGGTGCACGACCCGATCGTGAATATCCTTGGAGCGGATGCCCCATCGAGGGTAGCGTTACCCCTGATCCGCACGATACAAATCAATGCGGATACGATATGGCAAACTCCTGCCTCTATCCCACCCACAGCGAGAGGGGTGGAAAGGAAGTACTTTGTCCCATCTAAGGACTACGGGTACTTGTATACCCACCCCCAACCGTGTTCATTGGTGGTGGCATCAGTGAACGCACGAGAGCGCCACGGCCAGCAGGCTGCAGCGCCTAAATCAAAAGAGGCTAAGCGGCTCGATTTGTTTGGCCGTAAGGTTTACTCAGCCGGAGGGCTGCAACTTAGAGCGGCGAACCAACAGGCGCTATTGAGCCGTTACAATTTTAACTCCTGGAACTCTATGGGGAAGTTTAAGGAGTTGATTCCCCAAGAGTCCAGGGAAGAGTTTGGAGCCATGGTAGAGGAGGGTAAGAAGGTGGCTCGGACCTCCTTGCAGGCCTCCTTGGACATAGCAGACTCAGCTGCGAGGACCCTGGCTTCGGGTATCGCTATGCGGAGGATCTCCTGGCTTCAGGTTTCGGGTTTGCCTCCGGAGCTGCAGCAAACCCTACAGGATCTGCCCTTTGAGGGACATGGATTGTTCTCGGACAAGACGGACTCTCGTCTGCAGAGCCTCAAGGACTCGAGAACAATCATGCGCTCCCTGGGGATGCATGTTGTGGGCCCTCAGCGCAGACCATTTAGGCCGCAGCCTCAGCGCTTCTACCCCCCCCCCGCCTCGTCAGAGACAGGACTCGACCCGGAGGCGAGGGCGAGGTGGTAGAAGAAGGTGGGCCGGCCCTCAACCCGGCCAGAACCAGGGGCCACCTAGACCACCTTCAGGCCCCAGGCAGAACTTTTGAAGGTGCGGTCGAGGACGGCGCCCCAGTCATCCCCCAGGATCCAGCCCCCTCCTTTCGGGATCGTCTCTCCCACTTCCACCGTGCTTGGTCCCTTATAACTTCGGACCGTTGGGTCCTCCGCACAGTGGAGAGGGGATACACTATCCAGTTTTCTTCTATTCCCCCCTCCCACCCCCCTTCCCCGTCCCTCTTCAGGGACCCTTCTCACGAGCAACTTCTTATACAGGAGGTTTCTACGCTCCTGGCCATGGGGGCCATAGAGGAGGTTCCGATAGAGTTAAGGGGCAGGGGATTTTATTCCCGTTACTTCCTGATCCCCAAGTCCAAAGGAGGTCTGCGGCCCATCTTGGACTTGCGCGGACTCAACAAATTCGTAGTAAAGTTGAAGTTCCGCATGGTCTCTCTGGGGGCCATTATCCCTTCCCTCGATCCTGGAGACTGGTTCGCCGCCCTCGACATGAAAGACGCATACTTTCACATCTCAATTTACCCACCTCACAGACGCTTCCTGCGATTCGTGGTAAACGCGGTGCACTACCAATTTGCAGTCCTTCCCTTCGGCCTATCCTCGGCCCCAAGAGTGTTCACGAAATGTATGGCTGTCGTGGCAGCGTACCTTCGTCGGCAAGGGATACAGGTGTTCCCGTACCTAGACGACTGGCTGGTACGCGGTCGCACCAAGGAGCAAGTTCAAGCTCACGTCCACATAATAGTGCACACATTCAACGAGTTGGGCATCCTACTCAACAAGGACAAATCCACTCTAGAACCTACCCAGAGAATAGAATTCATAGGCGCAGTTCTAGACTCCAGACGTGCACAAGCCATCCTGCCAGACAACCGATTTGGCACCATCACGAGCCTCATTCAAGGGCTCCAGATGTTCCCAACTACCACGGTGAGGTCGTGCCTTACCCTGCTGGGTCACATGGCTTCCTGCACGTACGTAACCAGGCATGCCAGACTTCGGCTTCGCCCACTCCAGACCTGGGTGTCGTCAATATATCGACCACATCGGGACAGCCTGAACATGGTGGTCACGGTCCCGATCTCGGTCCTGACCTCCCTCACCTGGTGGCTAGATCACAATGTGGTCTGCGAGGGGATGCCATTTCACGCCCCACAACCCTCTCTGCACCTGGTCACAGACGCTTCATCTCTGGGTTGGGGCGCCCATCTCAACGAACACCATACCCAGGGCCTGTGGACTGCACCCCAGCTAGCCCTGCACATCAATGTTCGGGAACTGATGGCGGTGCGCCTGGCGTGCCAGGCATTTCTCAACCTCCTACGTGGCCGATGTGTGTTAGTTCTCATCGACAACACCACGGCCATGTTTTACATCAACAAGCAAGGAGGAGCACGTTCGTCAATTCTATGCCAAGAGGCCATTCGCCTGTGGGACTTCTGCATCGCCCACTCAATCCATCTCACGGCATAGTTCCTCCCTGGAGTCCAGAACACTCTAGCGGACCGACTCAGCAGGTCCTTCCAGACGCACGAGTGGTCTATCCGTCCGGACATCATACATTCCATCTTCCAAAAGTGGGGGTTTCCCCAGATAGACCTGTTTGCATCTCGAGACAACAGGAAGTGCCACGTGTTCTGCTCCCTACAAGGTCGAGCTCCGGGCTCCCTCTCGGATGCGTTTCTCCTTCCCTGGAAAGACCACCTGTTTTATGCCT
This sequence comes from Malaclemys terrapin pileata, assembly GCF_027887155.1. Classification (NCBI taxonomy): domain Eukaryota; kingdom Metazoa; phylum Chordata; order Testudines; family Emydidae; genus Malaclemys; species Malaclemys terrapin. The sequence continues at coordinate 100,139,543 of NC_071511.1, read as the reverse complement.
TCCCTCCGTTTCCTCTGGTCCACAAGGTACTGCTCAAATTGCGCAGAGACCAGGCACAGGTAATTCTGGTCGCTCCAGCGTGGCCGAGACAACATTGGTACACCACACTGTTGGAACTCTTGGTTCAGACACCGATCCCGCTTCCGTTGTGTCCGGATCTCATCTCTCAGGACCACGGCCGGCTGCGTCACCCCGACCTGCAATCACTCCACCTCACGGCGTGGCTGCTCCATGGTTCACCCAGGCAGAGCAGCAATGCTCGCACTCTGTCCAACAGATTCTGCTGAGCAGTAGGAAGCCCTCAACACGCACCACGTACCTGGCCAAGTGGAAGCGGTTCTCCTGTTGGTGCGAACAACGAGCCATGTCCCCGTTGCAGGCACCCATTCCTCTCATTTTGGAATATCTCCTCTCCCTAAAACAGCAGGGGTTGGCGATATCTTCAATTAGAGTTCACCTGGCCGCTATATCGGCCTTTCACCCAGGGGAACTCGCGTCCTCGGTATTCTCTAACCCGATGGTCGTTAGATTCCTCAAGGGCTTAGACCGGATGTACCCACAACAACGTCAACCCGTTCAGACGTGGGACCTCAACCTGGTTCTCTCCAAGCTCACAGGTCCTCCATTCGAGCCACTGGCCACCTGTTCACTTTTGTACCTATCCTGGAAGACAGCCTTCCTTGTAGCCATCACCTCAGCAAGGCGCGTTTCTGAACTCAGGGCGCTTACATCCGAGCCCCCTTATACAGTTTTCCATAAGGATAAAGTGCAGCTTCGTCCACATCCTGCCTTTCTCCCTAAGGTGGTTTCTCCTTTTCATATCAACCAGGACATCTTTCTCCCGGTCTTTCATCCCAAACCACATGCCACTCGCCAGGATCAACGTTTGCATTCCCTGGACGTACGAAGGGCCCTGGCCTTCTATATTGACCGCACAAAGCACTTTAGAAAGACGACGCAACTCTTCGTTGCAGTGGCCGACCGAATGAAAGGCTCACCGGTCTCCTCACAACGCCTATCCTCCTGGATTACGTCTTGCATCCGGACTTGCTATGACCTGGCAGGTGTCTCAGCACCGCACCTCACCGCTCACTCCACGAGGGCCCAGGCTTCCTCGACGGCTTTCCTGGCACAAGTTCCGATCCAGGACATTTGTAGAGCAGCGGTTTGGTCATCAGTCCACACATTTACAGTTCACTATGCACTAGTGCAGCAGTCCAGAGACGATGCTGCTTTCGGATCAGCGGTTTTGCACACAGCAATGTCTCACTCCGACCCCACCACCTAAGTTGGGCTTGGGAGTCACCTAATGGAATGGATATGAGCAAGCACTCGAAGAAGAAAAGACGGTTACTCACCGTTGTAACTGTTGTTCTTCGAGATGTGTTGCTCATATCCATTCCAAACCCGCCCCCCGTCCCCACTGTCGGAGTAGCCGGCAAGAAGGAACTGAGGGGGCGCCGGGTCGGCTGGGGTATATATTCAGCGCCATGAAGGCGCCACTCTAGGGGGCTCCACAGCCGACCCGCCGGTGTTGCTAGGGTAGAAAATCTTCCGACGATCGTGCACGCGGCGCGCACACACCTAATGGAATGGATATGAGCAACACATCTCGAAGAACAACAGTTACAACGGTGAGTAACCGTCTTTTACTCTAAATGAAACACATGCTGAACCTTTCTGATTAAAAAGATTTTGGCCTTGCATGCTCAAACTGAGCCAAGCAACTATGTCACAACGTTTGGGTCAGATTCTTTTATGAGAGCATTTAGAATAAGAACAGAGTTTACAAGGTGAAGAGTGCTGAATTGAGGCACTGGTCCTGAGAAACCCGAGACTTTGTACATCTGCTCTAAGAAAGTTTAAAAAAAAAATGACATGCTCGGTGCCACATTCTGCTCTTGGTTACCTCCATGCATCCCCAATTAAATTAATACAGGGGGATGTAAGAGAGGGATTTGTTCCTTACATTTTGTGGTGGTGTTATGTTTTGGTTTTTTTTATTGTGGAAATGGAAGACAGAAATGGCTCTTTTCCTATAAAATGACCAGATCTTTGCCCATTGGAATACGAGCATCTAAAATGGCAGCTGATGAACCTTTACTAAGAATGGCATCAGGATACGCTGTCTTGAATCAGCCAGGGGTGGCTCTAGCTTTTTTGCCTCCCCAAGCACGGCAGGCAGGCTGCCTTCGGCGGCATGCCTGCGGGAGGTCCCCGGTCCCACGGATTCAGTGGCATGCCTGCGGGAGGTCCGAAGGCTGCCTGACTGCCGCCCTCGCAGGGACTGGCAGGGTGCCCCTCTGCAACTTGCCGCCCAAGGTACGTGCTTGGAGCGCGGGTGCCTGGAGCCGCCGCTGAATCAGCATGGCCACACCAGGTCTAAATTTTTAGTCATTCAGACTGGCATGTTTTTAGTGTAGTCCGGTAATAGCACTATTTTCCTTTGTGCTGATGTGCAGTTTCCCTGTGATTTGAGATGAGAGGTTATGGAAAGATACAGACAAGCCAGTGTTTGACAGGTAATGGGTGTTCACTTTTCTCTTTGAATTGATGAAAAGAAATGTTGATGTGCTGGAAAATTACTCATGTTAAGACTTCAACATTGCTAGTACCAGAGTGTTATCTGTGCTAGTTCCTGCTCCGTTTCAAGTGTTAATGTGAGCATAGTGATTTATTTCTATCTAAGCAGGAGCACTGCCTAATTTATATAGCATAGAACTGGGAGTTAGGAGTGCTGCACTTTACTCATAAATTTGTCTCACTGTGATTTGGTCAAGTCATTTTAATTAGTTTGTTTTAGTTCCCCTCTTTGCAAAATGAGTATTTGATAGTACTTAGGTCTTGTGATGTTACATTAATTAACACAAAACACTGCTCACTTATACAGAGTACAGGTTTAGATGACATATTGGTGCAAATGCCTATATCTTGTCTACACTAGTGATTCCACTGCTGCTACCACTGGTGGAGGTGATTGTGGGGCAATAGAGGATGATTTTTTTTTTTAAACTGTTACAATAGACAGCCCTACTGACTTGCCAATATTATTATAATTTCTTCTGTTTCATTTGTTTGCTACTGCAGTAGCACCAAGAGACCCCGATCAAGGATTTGGGCCCCATTGTGCTAGACACTGTGTGTGTGTGTGTGTGTGTGTGTGTGTGTACATGCGCACGTATCTACCTACATACACTCCTTACCCTAGAGAGCTTGTGCTCTAAGTGCAAGAGAAAACTGTGGCTATAACAGAGAGAAGTAGAACAAGGTAAAAGTGACACAAGTGTGATTAGAGTAATAAGCAACAATTACAACACACCAGCTATCTAACCACTGTCAAATGTTAGACCTTGCAACAGAAATGATTATAAAAAAGAGATTTGAAGCAGGATAAGGTGGCTGGCTTTGAGGATTTTTACGGGGAGTTGCTCCCATGCTTAAGAAGTGTCATGGGAGAAAGTATGATGGTGCTTGTGGAAAAATTTCACTAATAGACACAACAGAGGCAAAGATTGTTAGCTTGATAATGTATAACAGAGGTAACGGTGGGATTAAGCTATGAAAAACAAAAGCGATCGTGGAAGCAGTATTTTGCATGGACGTGAGGGTATAATGGTGTTGTGTCAAGAGGAGAAAGGGAAAGGTTGTAGTAGCTAGCATGTGCTGATGAGTAAGATATTTTGCAGCAAGAGGCAGCGATATTTAAACACAGTCTGGATGTGTGGGTCTCAAGAGAGCTGACTCAAAGACGATGCCAAGTTTATGTGCCTTAAGTGACAAGGAGGATGGTGAGTGAATAAGAAAGAGAGTTATGTATGGAGGGTCAAGATAAAGAGCTCAGTTCTGGCCAAGTGTAGCTTAAGTTGACAGTTGGACACAAACAAGATGATGTCAGAAAGAAAGTTCAGATTGTAGCTTGCACTCAGAGATGGGTCTGTAGTGGAGAGGTAGCTCTATAAGTCATTAGCACAGAGATGATAGTTGAAGCTATATTTTGAATGGGATCGCCTAGAGATAAGGTGTGGAGGGGTTCAAGAGTAGAGCTCTTTTGGATGCCCACTGAAAACTGGTGTAGTGGAGATGATGAAGTTCCTCTGAATGAAGCACTGAAGGAGCAAATAAAGAAGTGGGAGAACCAAGGGACGACAATGTCTTGAAATCTGAAGGAGGACAAAATTGTTAGAATGGAGTGGTTGATACTGTCCAACACAACCAAGAGGTAGAAGAGGAGGATGAGCAGGTTGGAGTACAGGCCCTGAGATTTGGCCAGGAAGAGGTATATAATGAAGAGCCATTCCAGTGAAGTGCAGAAGGTGGCACCCACGCTGGAGAGGGTCTAAAATGGAATTAGAGGAGAAGGACTTGAGACAGCAGTTAAAGGCTGTGTTCTATGAGTTGAGAAATGAAGGGCTAAGGGGGGGTGCTAGTTGGAGAAGCAAGAGGGGTCAAGGATTTTTATTTTTATTAATATGGCAGAGAGTTATGCCCCTCTCAAAACAAGTATGCATGAGGGAAAGGTTGAGGATAAAGGTGGGAGGTGAGGGTGGAAGCAAAGGAGATCAGGAAATGGGATGTGATGGGGACCCTGGAGTCAGTGGAGGGGCGCAGGTGGAAAATCTCAGTTTCAGCCATGGAGGAAGGAAATGAGGGGTGAAGACAGAGGCTGGGAGGTTACATCAGAGCTTGACAATTTTTCCTTTGAAGAAATCTTGAGCTGAGTGGATAGAAGGGGCAAGGAAGGGGGAGTGGGATTAAGGAGAGAGACGAAGGTGAGAAAAAGGCAACAGGGTTTGTAAGTATGGATCTGAATTAGAGGGCAGAAAAGTTGGCACTTGGCTTGGGAGATGAAAGAACTGTAAGAGGAAAGAATGAATTTGTAGTGCAGTAAATCTACCTGGTCATATATCTTCCACCAGAAGCACCTTGTTTCACAAGGGCAGTGCAGAGGAAGTCGATAGTGGGGGTGAGCCACGGCTGTGGTTAGTTGACATCTCAGTTACTGCAAGATCCTTTTCTTTGGCCTTGACAAATGCAATCTCACCTCTCTCATAATCCATTCAGAATCTTGCTGCAAAGATCATTTTCCTTGACCATCACTTTGATTGTGTCGCTCCTCTTTGTGTCCGTCCATCACAATGTTTCCCTTCTCTATCATATCAAACTTAAGCTACTCGTCTTCACTTTCAAAGCCTTTCACAGTCTATTCCCACCTTACCTACCATCTTTTTCACTATCGAAAAGTCAACTTCTGCCTCTGGCCCATGATGCCATCTTCCATCACCCATTTATTTTTGAAACAAGCATCTTCATGCTTTCTCCCATGTTGACCCTCAGACTTGGGGTCTGCTCCTTCATTGTCCTACTTAAAACTCCTCCTCAACTCATTTTTTCTGTAATGTCTAGAAAAAAAAAATTAAGATTGGCTAGCCTGCTGTTCCTCTGATACCTCTACCTATCATACTTTTAGGGTGCACTTGAGTCACGTTTTCAAGCTTTTCTCTACAAATATGAGAGATAGAAAATAACTTTATTTCCCGAATATTGAAAACCATGTTCTCACTGAATCACTTGTCTCGAGGAGCATGGCTTTCTGAAAAAGTATCCAAATATTGTAAAACACTGAATAAATTGAGCTGACAGCCCTGAAGGGAATACTTTGCATCAACAAAAGCCTGCAAAATATTTGCTACTAACATTTTGTGTGTGTTAAATGGCACTAGTCTTAGTTTCTCAAGTAAACAATTGCATTTGAAGGCATTCAATTCAAGCTAACAAATATATTTCCATGTGCTCTGATTACTAAGTAACATTATCTGCCATCTTTATTTGGTATAAATCTAAGGAACTAAATAATTTAGGTCCCAGTTCTGCAGAGACACAAGAATAAGCTTAACTTTAAGCAAGTTAGCAGTCCCATTGAACTCATGCGTATGTGTTTTTTTTGCTGGTTTGAAACCTTATATTGTAAGTAATACAACTTCAAGGATTTATGTTGCTGGTTTAATGATTTGATCACTGTCACTGAAATTGTCATTTGATTAATAGTGTTTCCCACTAGATTTTGCTTTGTGATTCAGAAGAATAGATGCTGTTTCAAAAGATAAGCTGAAAGACCAAAAGAGAAAATTCCAAGAAAAATGCATAGCAATCAAAAGAGTATTAAAACAAAATTATTATTCAGATAGTGTTGATGTTATAGATTGTTACTGTGTGCCATGAAAGCTTTAAATACACCCCCCTGGTGGCCATAGGTATAATCCAATCATCTGATCAAATCCCTCAATTTTTATGTAATGCACCATGTTACTTCCAATTGTATTAATGTTAGAATTTAAAATACATGTTCATAGTTTCCAAAGGGAAATGGGTATTGAATTTACATGGACTACTTGTGGAAAATTTTAAGTTTTTAAATGAGACTAGGAAAGGTTTAAAAATAATTAATTAATTATCCAACATGGTAGAAATAACACACCTGTTTAAAATATAGTATAATAGTCCAATTGAAAGGTGGTTTTCTATCTTTCTTACAAGTATGTGTAGAAACTTCTGTATTTCTAAATACAATGAAGTTTGTTCTGGAAATCATTTCTCATCTATTTCTTTAAATTTACCAATCAGTGAATGTCTCATTTAAATATGTTTAGAAGGATTATGGAACAAATAAGGCCTTATCCTGTAACTCAGGTGTACCGTAATAGTTCTAACTCAGGACTTCTTTATTGGACCACTTTGCATGAGTAAAAGTTGCTGGACTGGGCCATTACTTTGTTGTTCAAAAGAAAAATATCTATTTAAATTATAATTAATTAAACGGTATCTTCCTTTATACTACTAGTAACATGAGATTAAAATTGACAGAATTTTAATAGTGGAAGGGGTAGTTTTGATTAGTGCTAATTATTTACTTTCTGCATTTCACTCACCTTGAACTATGAATGCAGAAAAATTAGTTTCACTTTCTGAAAGTAGCTACCTTCACAGAAGTTGTTACCAGCAGCAAGATATGCTAGCACAGAAATCTTCACTCATACATTAAGCTACCGGCAAGACAAGCACTGCAGATGCTGACATTACTATTCAGAGCTTGAGGAAAGGGATGATCCCAGCAAGGCCTATGGCACTGCAGAGCTGGGTTGTTTGGAGCACCAGGCCCCAATTTCAATTCCTGTTTTTTTTTTTTTTTTTTTAAACTTGTTTTTCTTGGGGGCAGGGATGTCTGCATGTGTGTGTGTTCGGATACAGTTGCAGCTTGGGAAGATGGCTCTCTTGTGTTAAGAGATCAGAGGGCTAAGGAAGTCAGGGATGTTCCCACTCTATAGCTGGAGAAAGGAGTGGTTTGGGGAACATGGAACTCTAACCAGGAGGTCACTGATATGTCCAGGTATCGGCGGTAGTGCTGCTATTACAAGTGCTTCCAATCTAGGTGGGGAGTTGCTGGCAAATAACTAAAATTCAAGTTCCAGCCTCCTGCTTTAGAACAGTGCTGTAATGTTTTTACTTTAGGGTACATGAGGGGGAATGATTAAATTAGAAAAACTGTCCATTTAATTAACATTTTTGTCAATTTAAATTTTGTAACAAATAATAAGTCTGAATGCTCAGCCTATATTACCTTGCAGAATTCCTCTTATTGATTCAGTTAAGAAAATTGCTTAAATTAAATTTGTCTTTTATTTAATGTTTGTTACATGTACAACTTTGTATTCTCATTTCTCCCAGTTCTACACAGGTGTCACACCACCAATTTATAGTAGACCAAAGCTATAGCATCACAGTTCAGTGCAACTACACCTATATTTCCCCCTTGTGGTCCACTCATGGCACTCACTCTAAACTCCCGGCTCCTGTGCTGGGTAAAGACCTGTTTAGCTTTCTGTCCTGACTGTTTTTCCAGGCTGCGTAGTCTCCTGCCTCCACTGTGATATTTCCAGCAAGCCAGACTACCTAAACAGGCCAGCATCTGCATTTAGCTTTCTCTCCAGGGGCTATAAACAGCATAATGGCCCTCAGTTATAAGTTACTTCACAGCTCTTTATAAACTAGCACATGTATTCTTACGGTGAAAGCATTACAGAGAAAACATATTAAAACAATAAAAGAACCTACACACATGGTAAAGAGCTTTCCAAAGGTTACCCCAACTCCAATCTTGGGCTCTGGTAGGTGTCAGTCCTTCAGGGACCCACAACTGGGTTTTCCCTGTGGTTACAAGTTCATAACTCTAACATAGGAGTCTCAAACACGCGGCCCGTGGGGTTCTTTCCTGCGGCTCACCAAACTCCCCACGCCTCCCTGCCTGCAGGCCCCCTACCCCGTGCCGCCGCGAGCCCTGCGCCGCTCCCTGAAGCAGCTGGAACTACTGTATGTCCCTGCAGCCCCGGGCGGGGGGGGGGGGGGGGGGCGAGTAGAGGGCTCCGTGCTCTCGCAGCTCCTATTGGCCGGGAACAGGGAACTGTGGCCAATGGGAGCTTTGGGGGAGGTACCTGGAGGAGCAGCAAGAGCAGCACATGGTGCCGTTTCCCCCCCCACCCCCAGGGTCTCCAGCCGCTTCCTGGAGCGGAGCAGAGCGGGGTCAGGGGGCAGGGGCTAGGGCAGGCAGGCAGGGAGCCTGCCCTGGCCACGGTGCATGGCGCTGCCACCTCGGATCCGCTCTAGGTAAGCGATGCTGGGCCAGAGCCCACATCCCGCACCCCTCCTCAGGGCTGCCCAGAGGATTCAGGGGGCCTGGGGCAAAGCAATTTTGGGGGGCCCTTCCATAAAAAAAGTTGCAATACTATAGAATACTATATTCTCATGGGGGGCCCCTGTGGGGCAGGGAGGGGGCAGAGTTGGAGTGCGGACTTTGGGGAAGGGGTTAGAATGGGGGCAGGGGCGGGGCAGGAAGAGGTGGGGCAGGGGCGGGGCCTCATGGAAGGGGTAGAGTGGGGGCGGGGCCAGGGGCAGCAAGTGGGGGGTGTCAGTGATACGACTCTCGGGCCAATGCACTAGTTCTCATGCGGGCCTTGTGGTCATTTGAGTTTGAGACCCCTGCTCTAAGGCCTGGGGAGGGAGCGGGGGAATCGACCTAAGATATGTAATTTCAGCTACGAGAATAGCGTAGCTGAAGTCGACGTATCTTAGGTCGACTTACCTTGCTTCCTCACGGCGTGGGGTTGACTGCCGCCACTCCCCCGTCGACTACACTTCCGTCTCTTGCCACGGTGGAGTACAGGAGTCGATGGCAGACTGATCGGGGATCGATTTATCGCGTCTACACTAGACGTGATAAATCGATCCCCGATAGATCGATCACTACCTGCCGATCCAGCGGGTAGTGTAGACGTATCCTTAGATTCAGAATCAGAAGTACCATGAATAGTTCAGTCTTTCTTTTACACAGCTTGTGCCTTTGATCTTGGGCTCATATAACAAGTGATTAGCAGACAGTGGCCCCCTCCTCAAGGTATAGCTTCAAAAAGATAGATTTTTGTATAACTGGAGATGTGAAACTTGCATTCACCTCTGCCGGGATATTGTCCAGGAAAACGACTTAACACTCTTTGTTCCAAGAGTCCATTCTTGTGTGGGGCACATTGTTCAGTATACTCCTTTGAAGCTCCAGGTCTCACATCTGTAATACATAAACTATTCATTTAATACAATGGACCCCAAAGATACTTCAACCTAATTCAATAAGATCTCCCAAGGATATTGCAGGAAATTGCCATATTTGTCCCAAATAGCACAGCAAACAGATCCATGTTAAGTGGATTGGAGGGAAGGAGATGGGCACCAATGATTCTGTGTCAAGGATTTGTTTTGATATAGTGTGTGGGAGTTCCAAAACTCAAAAATGTAACAGGCACAAATGGGTCATGCAAATACTGTTTAAAGAAGCTATATTAGGTAATTATTCACTGTGTTCTGTGGTTTGCAGATAATTTTATTTGGTGTGAGAGAGTTATTTTTAATGGCATTGTATAAAAACATGCACCATTAACTATCTACAGCTAAAGTCAGAATAAAATAATTCTGCAGTACACATATAGATGTATGAGGCAACTATACAGGAACAGTTCTGTATTCAGTAGGCTATACATCCATGCAGCTCTCATATAATTTAATAGTTGGGTTTGCATTTTGGAGGACAGAAATAGGTCCACTGTGCATGTTGTGGTTGTTTGTTTGTTTTTTTAATGCAACCTCATGTATTAGCTAAGCTGTATTTCCATGACCCTGGAAAGCAACAAATAAACTGAAAAGTAACATGTGCAGGGGATGCAAACCTTTTTTAAGTGGCCATCTGTAGTAAGACACTAATTTCATCAAGCACTCAGCAGTGAGGAAAATCTGTATGATCTCCACTAGAGTTAATTAATCTGCAGTTTCTGTTCTGTTAACATAGCATCTGTGTTCTCATATTCACTGCAATTTCCACATAGTACGCACCATCTGACATAGTGCATACTAATGTTTCTAGCTTATGCTTTCTGCCTAATGTTTCATTCCTTGAGAATCTATATTTAGTGTTTCAGTATATTCACTGCTGCATAGGACTAAACACGGTTTCCTTTCTAATTAAAGGAAATAGCTTTCTGTAGGGATAAGAGTGAACGAAGGGCAGGATTTCCTGTGGAAACTCATATGCATGAAAGTAGACTGTTACTTTGAACGTAGTAGCAAGAAACATTATTAAACGAAAAATATGGATAGTTTGTATTACATTTATAAAGGACAGATTTCTCCCCCTTCCCCCCCCCCCGCAAAAAAAACTCCCAATGTTATGTTTATTGTTTTCTACATGATTAATATAGCTAGTATGAAATAGTTTTGGAAAAGATGAAATAATGACTGCTTTAGACCATGCTTGTAACTACAGCTTCATACAACTGACACTTTTTTTAAGAAGTCCAAACATTTTGTATTGCTAACCAGTAGAGTGGTTGATCGCTGGTTGTACAGTGCTGTTAGCATCAAGGAACTGTGTTTAAAATCCATATGGCCCTGAAGTTCCTGTGTTTTGAAATTTGGTATTTAAAGCTAATTAGTATTTTGCTTCAATAACTGGGTGGGCTGCTGGAGGAAGGGAGAAGGATAGGAAAGGAAGTGTCAGTCTTTGCAAGCACTAAATATATTTACCTTATCAAATATCTTTCAGGGTCATATTAATACTACATCATACCAGGGCAAGAGGGGGTCGCCAGCCCCATGCACATCAGTGAGAAAAGGTAAATGCAGTCCCAACCTTTTCAGCACTAAGTAAAATCAATATATAATACTGCTTATTTTAGAAATACACCCACACACCACCTGCAGCTGCCCTGGTCATATCCCCTTTATTGAACAATTATATTTTCACTCTAAAATATAGTATACTTTGTTGTCTGGTGTATGTAAAGCTTACCTATATTTCAGCAAAATGCTGGAAGTTCAGGTAGCTGAGAGATTGAGATCATCTCTCAGAACCTGGTCTCAAATCCTAGTCTTGAACCCAGGCCAACTGGGAAGCAGCCTTGGCTGTCACGCCATGCCAACTCATCCAATGACCAAGGAATTCACGGACTTGGGTGGGCCAGTCTCCATGGTTCTGTGACCTGCTTCCTGATTGGCCACATGATCTTGACCCTGATTGGCTGGTGACCATATATAAATTTCTTTCTGACTTTAACTGAGGAATAAGCCATTGCCCTCTAGTTGCTAGTCAGACCCTGTCTGACCCTGCCAACTACCTCGCTGTACATGCCCCTTGGACTGGATCTCCTGGCTATTGGACCTCTTGTGTGAACTCTGACCCTTGATCTGGACTGTCTTTTGACCTGCCTGATCTCTGGGTATTATAAAATCTGGAAGAACTAATAAGAAGAATAAATGTTCATCCTAGAAGATGGGGCCAAAATACAGCACCTGTTTAATGGGATCCTTTAACTGCCTTTAATTTGAAGGTGGGCAAATGACTGTTTATATTTTAAAAGACTTAAAAAAAAAAGGGGGGGGGCAGTAACAATTAGGACAAGTACTGAAAGAAACACATCTCTTAAAGAGATTGCTATATAGCAATACTACTTATTTAACACAGCTTAAATGTTTTGCTTGCTTTCTTAAAAGCTATAAAAACAGACTGGTTTTCAGACAAAAAGAAAACCGCACAGAAATTTTAAAATATATTTTGTATGTAGGCGTACGAACAAAAAAGAAAACATTGCAATAAGATACAAATCTGCGTAGGAAAGAAATTGTAATTGCTGTTGTATAGATTTCCAAAAATATGAAGCTATGTGTATTCTCTATCGTGGTTTTGATTAGGAAATGTCTCTTAAAACAAATCAGTCAGTCTGTGTGTTTAAGGTACAGGAGCTCAGGAAAGTTTGCATATACATTTTCATCTTTCCTGTAATTAAGCCTTCCTCCTTCCCTGTGGGAGTCTGACTGCATGCATCTTTTTTTGCCATATGGCGTAAGGCTTGTGGGAATGACTGGAATGGACACAGGAGTGAGTTATTCCTAGGAAACAAAATGTATTAGTCAGTGCAATGACATCCAGAGAGGAAGTCCCCATGGCTGACAGTTCTCAAATGTTCTGAAAGATGTGAGAAAAAGATGGAAGATGGGCCAAAGATTTTTTTCCCCCCTTATTTGTAAGGATGAGGAAGTGGGAGGGCGTGGTGGAGGAACCAACCTTATAGTGCCAGTGAAAGTAATGTTCACCTTCTCAAACCATAAAAGGCAGAACTGTCCCTTTTTATTAATGGGGCCCGGGATAGGAGAGGTCCCTTGTACTAAGTTCAAAGAAGACTTGGGACATTGCATTTTGTTTTGTGGTGGTGCATAGGGGAGTTGCTGGAGACTTGGGCATGCTGTGTGGTTTGTGAAGGGATAAAAGCTAAATGGATTCTGCCCTGGATAGGAAGTTAAAGGAGGCAAAGGATATAGCTATACTTAAATAAGACCCATGCCTGGCCCGGGTTAGCTGACTCAGGCTCAGGTTGCAAGGGCTAAAAATTGCACTGTAGGCGTTTGGGCTCTGAAACCCACCCCCTTGTGGTGTCTCAGAGCCTGAGTTCCAACCCAAGCCCAAATGTCTACACTGCAATTTTTAGCTCCTGCAGCCTGAACCTCACAAGCCTGAATTATCTGGCCTAGGCCACCCACAGCCCTGCCATGGGTATCTTTTTGCAGTGTAGATGTACCCAAAGAGCCAGATAATTGGTTCTGAAACCCCTGGCGTCAGGCTGTGGTTACTCTCCCGCCCTTCTCCTCAACCACCATTTGATACCATCTTGCATGGTAGGCAGGCTTACCTGCCACTTGATGCAATGTTGTAGGCCGCCGTTCTGGCCAGTTTATGTGCCCTCCCCAGCCTGGTGTGACCTAGAAGACTGCGTGTATTTGCTGCTTCACTTTGTACATATCTGCTGTTTGGCGCTAATGCTCAATGAGAGATTCTAAGGGAGAAGCAAATATTTTCTCATTTTTTAGCAGTTTTCACAATTCACCATTTTATTTACACTTGGTGTGACAAAACACACTTCCTGGAGACATATGAGAGCACCAACAGTGTAATGCTGCAGAGAGGATGAAAAGTGAGTTTGAAAGGAGCTTGGAATGATCAGTGGAATGACTTTTGATCTTTTTATTTAAAAAAAAAAAAGTCAAAGTAACAACAACAACATAAAAAAACTGTTCTTTTTCCCCCCCTCTTACTGGAATCTATGTACCATGGTCCTAGTAAAATACCCACTGAGCAGTATTTTTGCTAGAATGCATTTACATTTAAGATTCGCTTAGAGAAAACTAAAACAATAAGTAGCAAATTCACTATTAGATTCAAATTATTTTACATTATGCAGCATCAGAGACATCGAATTAGGAGATTAAAATGTGGAGCTGTCCTCTCACTTTACACTAAGGCACTGAGAAACTGAAATACTGTAGGCTCTCTGGAACCAAATGAAGCCACAGTTATCACATGGTATTGTTTAGCACTGCTTGAAACGTCAAATAAAAATGTATTGCTATTTATTTTCTGACAATAACTGGCTTGTCCTGGAGTTCCTTGTGTGGCCTGTATACTTGTGTGTAACTATAGCACCCTTGTGGCTAAGATGGAGTTTACTCATCAACCTTTTACCCCCAATCAGGGATATTGCAGATTATGTATTCCTCATGCCACCTTATCTTAAACCAAACTTTGCACCCTCGATAATCTGTATGTTATTCCCTGATAACCAGAAACTTCTATGCTCAAACTCTGTTCACTATTTTTTTTTTTAACATCATCTTAACAAAATTTTTAAATCTGTTCTTATCAAGCTGCTCCGGCCATGAAAATGCACGCATAGGAACACAGCAGGGAAAGTGCCTTCCACCCCAGGGTACCTGTTCCAAAACCTCGGAGTAAAGAGAGACACGCTGGAATAGTACAACAAATCTAGGAAGGGGAAATATTTATTTACGGAGGGATGGATGGATGGAGAAAAACAACAACATGGGGAGAAGATTGGGGGAATGGTAAAACAGATTTGGTCCAACACGAGGACCCAAGGGCTCTGTAGTACCACAGTATAAAAGGATAGACGCCAAGCAATGCATCTAAACCCCTCTGGTAACCGCTTCTGCCACTGTCTGTCAATGCACACAGAGCAACCGTCTCCCCACTTAACTAGCTCCAGCCTTCCTCTTTGTTCCCAATGCAAAGTTACAAGCTTCAGCACTCAGTCCTACGCACTTCTGGGTGACAGTGATACTGGGTCCAGCTCTGCTTTGTCCTTCTCAGGTGATTCCTTCCTGGCATGGTGCTCCTCCGGGCTCCAATCCTGGGACATCCCCAGTCGTCATTCTGTCCCTCCTGGGCTTTGGGCTGGTTCTCGGTTGCTTCACTACATGAGGGTGTGGGTCTGCTCATTGTAGGCCCTCTTGTCTGGAGCTACGGACACACATACCCTCCTCTCCCTTTCTCTATTCCCCTCTCCCCGCCTCCTCCCCAGACCTCCCAACAACCAGCACTTCCTCTCTGCCTCAGGACAAGGTTTTAAAGGGGCTCTGTTCTCTATACCCCAAGGGAGTTACATGTGTTACACCAAAGTAACTTTTTGCAACCTAGACCTTTCTGAATGTATGGCTTTCGTTAGGGTGCTGCGGATGCTTCAGGGAAGGTTTTTCACAATATATACTGTAGAAAGCTTGACTGCAAAACTAGTGGAAAGGACCGAAAAGAGTGTTCTCTCTGTGGTAGTTCTGGGAGAGAATCGTAGGTAGGGTACTGAACTGAGCAGCGCTAACCATAGCTCTAAATGTGCTTATTGAGGTTACATTGGAAAATACCCCTCTGTGCTGTGTAGTGGTTGGGCAGGCGGTTCAATTAAGTCCTCTCCTTGCTGCTTGGGGGACCCCTACTGGAATGTCCACATGAGCTTATTAACTGAGGCATTCGTATGATTGCTCGCCTCTTCACTGAAGTCCTGCTACTTCTTTAGAGCACCCTGCAGGAACGTGCACATATGCTCTACGGAGCTCTAGAGTGCTGGAGCTTCTGACTTGCGTGTATCCTTCATTTAGAAGAGCTATTTTGTTAATTTAACGTCAGTGGATAGCACATAGAATTTGAATGAAGGTAAATGTATTGAGAACAGCCGAGCTCCATCCTCTTTGGAACCCCCCCCTTCAGGTAGTTGAAGGCTGCTATCAAATCCCCCTTCACTCTTCTCTTCTGCAGACTAAATAACTCCAGTTTCCTCAGCCTCTCCTTATAAGTCACGTGCCCCAGCCTCCTAATCATTTTCATTGTCCTCCGCTGGACTCTCTCCAATTTGTCCACATCACTTCTGTAGTGCGGGGGGGACGGACTAAAACTGGACGCAATACTCCAGATGTGGCCTCACCAGTGCTGAATAGTGGGGGATTTGGGAACAGAGGGAATAATCACTTCCCTCAATTTGCTGGCAATGCTCCTACTAATACAGCCCAATATGCCGTTGGCCTTCTTGGCAACAAGGGCACACTACTGACTCGTATCCAGCTTCTCATCCACTGTAATCCCTAGGTCCTTTTCTGTAGAACTGCTGCTTAGCCAGTTGGTCCCCAGCCTGTAGCGGTGCATGGGATTCTTCCTTCCTAAGTGCAGGAGTCTGCACTTGTCCTTGTTGAACCTCATCAGATTTCTTTTGGCCCAATCCTCCAATCTGTCTAGGTCACTCTGGACCCTATCCCTACCCTCCAGCGTATCTACCTCTCCCCCCAGTTTAGTGTCATCTGCAAACTTGCTGATGGGGCAATTCATCCCATCATCCAGATCATTAATAAAGATGTTGAACAAAACCATCTCAGTACCCCTGGTGGCCCCATGAATCAGTAATGGGACAATGAGTAAAATCAGTGACTCTGTAAGAGGTACAGAGTTTTTTGTTTCGTTTCTCCCTCTTCACTTGTTTTATGGTCAGGCTGGGAACATAGCCCTCAGTCTTACTCAGAATTCCCATTGGTTTCCTGAGTATGGATTAAGTAAGAAGTGAAGGATGACTCTTGGTTTCTGTCCATCTGGTGAGGAGGATGTAGTGTGGAGTCACTGTTGGTTTTTGAAGATGGAAAAAGAAATAGGTGAGACGGGTGTTTTTGGAGAGTCAACATTTGTCAAAATGTTCCAGTCAGCTCATGTTAGTATCAGTACCATCTTTGTTCTCATGGCTGTGTTTGCAATCATCATCTATGATCAGGTGAACAAACTGCTCCCTGACTGTGGTCAGTGCTATAAGTAGGCCAGCCAGCAGTGATGAATGTATACTAATTGATCATGCTTTTATCTGCAACAGGTTACAGAATGTACATAAAACCCAGCTGCAATTAAAGCTTGTTTAGTTAGCAATCTTCAAAAACAAACAGGAAATGGTGAGCGGTGATAAGTGTCATTATTTACTTGTTCAAATCGCTCGTGGTTTTTCCTGATTTTTAGTTTCTGTGACATCTCAAATGAGCAAAATAGAGAAGAAAAAAACAGCTTCATTTATGTAGTATTAGTAAATGTGTATGTATTTATCTTAAGATAAAGTAGGAAGATTTAGGTGAATGAAAAGATGTCCATAAATATCCACTTATTTAAACTGCTTCACAATTTTAAATTCTTGTCCAGAGGACATTAAATCTACATATTGCAATGGAAAGTATGAACCTTCTTTGAGAGTAGAAGCATCTTGTGATACTGATTTGCTCTATTTGTGTGAAGGAAAAAAGGAATGTCATCATGTGATTAGATTATCTAATTGTGTATCAAATTCATCATTAACTACACCACAGTTCATGTTCCTTGCAGTTAATGAACTTGTTTGTGTATATTCTGAAATTGTTATAAATGTAAATCTTGCCTTCTAATATACTCTATAATAACTCTATAAAATTAAGTAAAAGTTTATACAAATTAGAGCTGATAACACATCACATTGATTTATTTCTTATCTGCCCCACTCCCAAACTCCCCCCCAAACTTTATACTGTAGTACATTCTTTTCTCTTCTAAAAATCAAAAAAAGTTCTAAATACCTTTTGCTTGTATAAATTCACTATTTTTTAGAATCCACTGGCCGGCTGAACCTGTGGACGCTGCAGGTAAACAAACCGTCCTGACCTATCGCAGCTTCCACTGGCCGCGGTTCGCCGTTCCAGGCCAATGGAAGCTGTGGGAAGTGGCGTGGGCTGAGGGATGTGCTGGCCACCACTTCCCACAGCCCCCATTGGCCTGGAACAGTGAACCGCGGCCAGCGGGAGCTGCGATTGGCCGAACCTGCGGACGCTGCAGGTAAACAAACCGGCCCGGCCTGCCAGCGGATTTCCTGGTGTATCATGTCTGAACCAATACATGAATATGAATGTACACATGATGCTAGTAGTTAAGTCTGAGACCCTGATCCTTTAAAGGGATCCATGTGACCCTTACTCACATGTAGAATCCCATTGAAGTCAGTGGGATTTGCATATATAAATAGAGATTTGGGGAATTGAAAACTTTGTAATATCAATTTTTAGGTTCATAATATTCCTCTTTTCATTCTGAGGGCCTTGTATTAAATGTCCATGCCAGATCAGATTGTATTTATACTTTTAAAACAAAACAAAATGCAGTATTTAGATATTTCAAACAAAGGAAAGGGAATATGTGGGATGAACCACATTTCACTTGAAAAGCCTTAGGCTTGCCTCTGAATGTGTTATGTGGTCAGTTTGACTTGAATCTTAGATGTAATGTTTGAGTAAAAGAACCAAGTGTCTCTCTCTTGCTGTCATAAGTTTTCATAATGTTGGCCATCACCAGGATGTCCAAAAGTCTTCCATGAAAAGTAAACACAAAAATAGTAAGACTCTTCCCCCCCCCATTGTATTATACTTCACTTCAGTAAATAAAAATTCCCTCAAATATTGATCATTAAATTGAACAGAATACTTTTAATATTAGTATTTTATTTTCCAAAATGATTTTTATGTGGATTAATAAAGCTGGCAGTGATTTGTAGGACTTATTCCCCCCCAATATACTTTATTTACAGAATCATCTATATATGGAAATGTGCTCTAGTGAAAAACCTGTGTTCAACAAAGTCTGATTTATTATCTATGTTGACTAGAGCAGAAGGTCTAAATATGATACAAGCAATTGCATGTGAAATGCTCAAATATTATTTAACACAACACATAACCTTCCTCCCACTACAAATCCCCAAACCTCTTGACCTTGAATGTCTTATTAATTTTAAGGATTCTTTTGTTCTCTTTGCTTTCTTAATGTAATTAATTTTATGGCTTTAAAACATTAAATGTAAACATCCTTTGTCTGGTTTAACCCCACTGCAAACTATCTTCTGTCCCAGCTCCACCGCCACAGGTTACTCAATATTAAAACTAGTCAGAACACTTTCAACTAAATAAAATGTCATCAAACTAGGCTCTTTTGTCAAAATGTGTCTGTTCTGAAGAAATTTCTGTTGGGAAAGTTTAGAGAGAGAAATTCTGAAGTCTTGTGGTTAGGGATGGCCTGGGATGGGGAAGGCCAAGTACAAGTCCCTGCTCTGTCTGATTCACAGTGATTAGAGATAAAAAACTACTCTGATTCAGGCAGAGCGAGGACTTGGAATCTGGTCTCATACATGCCAGGCCAGTGCCCTAACCCCCAGGCTATAGAGATGCAGATGTAGCTATTCAATGGACTGTTTTTGTTTTATGAGAAATGAAAACAAATGTCAAGTGTTGCTGCAAAAGTGAATAGTCATTTTCCAGACAGCTCTACTCAATATCTAGGGTTCCAGAGTGAGATGAAAGGAGAAGTAAAAAGTGGATGGGTGGGTGAGTGAAACAGAAGTCTGTTTTTCACCTGCCCCATCCCAGAAATAAAATTCTTTGCATCCAGGATAAATACTTTGGAATTATATATAACAACTGTCTTCTTTGGCAAGGTGATATGGATTCATATTTGCATCAGAATTCTTAGACCTAAAGAAAATATATAGCTATGATTTTTTATAAATATTGAAAACTTTATGAAACCTGTGTATTCTTGTCCTGTAGTTAACCTGTTTTTTCTAAGATTATCTGTAACAAAATCTAGTAAGAATACCTTTTATTTGCCTTAATATTTTTGGCATGTGTTACATAAATAACTTTGTATGAATATGTTCCACAGTTAATAATAATAAATCCCAAAACATAAAGTTTATCGCCAGACAAACTTGAGCCCTGACATTCAAGGAAAATTCAGTTTTTTATCTGATTAGAATGTAAGAACTGAAGGTTCAGTCTCTGGATTTACACTGTAAATTCTAAAATAGTCAGGTGGGTTGAGTAGTGTGTTTCTGTATCAGTAAAAACCGTAATTAAATAGCCAGAAATACAAGCTAGTACCATAATTCCCATGGTCTTTTACAGATACAGCTCTCACAAATGGCAATTATGTTTTTCCAGGGTCAACAGTATCTTGCTAAATGTATGAAAGTTATTTGAGAAATGTTTCATACTAGTAATGTTAGTCCAAAATGCTTTATTTTGATTGCTGAACATTTTGTGGAACATGTTTACTTGATTGTAATGCTTAAAGTCTGAGGGGTATAAAAATTCTCCAGTGATTGTAAGTCTAATCATCTTGATGTTTTGGAGCTTCAAGTACATAGTATTTGTGCAATGGGATTTACTGGCAAAGATCTGCAGTATTTTCAAGTTTAGAACTTTGAGGAATTCTTGCCATAGCAGTTTTTAATAAGCAATTGTAAACTGCAGTTTTTGGAATTGTTTGCTTAATGATACAGTATTTGTGAAACTTAAAACCTAAATTTCTAACCTCTTTATTACACAGCCCTGGGAGGTGGAGAAGAATACTTCCTTATGTCACTGTTGTCTCAAGAATTTTGAAAATAGCCTAAAGGAGCCAGGCACGCAGTTGCCATTGCTTTTCATTGGGAGTTGGACTTCTAACATACTTAGGCTACTTTGAAACTCCCAGTCAAGTTGCTTGAGGCCTTTCTCCAGTTTTTCATATTGTCTCCCCATACTCCACCACTCATGTTCCTCTTACACAAAAATTGCACACAGCTCGGCTTATAGAATATTTCACACATAGTGCCTGATCCTGCCAGGAGCCAAGTATCCTCATCTCCCGTTGAATTCACTTTGTACCACATTAATATGTCCGCTTTTATCCTACAACAACAATTAATCTATAGTGCTGTGTAATAAAGTCAGTCATCTGTAGGAGATGAGTCCCTAGTCACTAATCAAAATCAATAGAGTTAAAAGGTAGGTGTAGCCCACTCTGTTTGACTAATACTGCATATGATAAATTTGTCAAAATGTGAACCGGAATTTGTTGTATAATTGTACTATTATGCACAAAAGGTTATGTCTGGAAAGTGCTGAGCCTTCTCAACTTTGGGTTTCCAGGTGCTCAGCACCTTGCTTGATATGGCCCTTTGCATAAAAAAGCCTGATTGATGATATATTATTTCTGGTTCCCTTTTTGACAGTTTATTATATGCAGCCTGAGTCAAACCGAGAGGACTAGTGTTAGCTTTTAAATCTGGTGATTTTTGATTGGTGATGAGGGGATTCCTGTCCCCTATTTGACTGACTTCATTATACTGCACTGTGCAAGGCCTATTTTTGTAGATTAAACCTGACACATCAGTAGTAGAGTGAAGTGATGTAAAGATTGCTGTAAATGTTAGTATATTAATTTGGTCATTAGTTATTAAAGCAGAGATTAATGGCAAGATTATCTGAGCATCACAATCTTCTGGAGTGCCTTTTAGGGTATGTCTACACAGCAGCTAGGAGCATGCTTCCCAATGCGAGTAGACAAATACCCACTATCCTAGCCTGTGTCAGTTTACCCATAGTGGGAAGTATGCTCCCAGCTGCTTTGTAGATGTATCCTCAGGGTTTGCCATCTCAGTATTTGAGGTTACAGCTGAAGATGGGGAGAGTACTTCACCCAAAGGAAAATAGTTTTACACTTTAAAGTATCTTCACTACCTTCCCAGAGTATTAAATAACATTTCATTTCTTGAGGAGAGAGAAATTAAAAATACAGGTGAAAATATGAACTCTCTAAGCCAGCTCTCAAGTACTGTTGAGCAATGCCAAGGAAATGTATGGCATAGTTCATTTCATAAAAGCAGTGAGAAGCCCATAGCAGTTAAATATATACATGGAAATTAAGTTATTTCTGCTCCAAAAAGAATTAGATCAACATACAGTTATTAGCTTGCCTAGTAAACTGCCTTTGATGATGCTAAGGAACAATATGGTCCTACTTGTTTGGCCAAAATTAAGCAGGATCATGAATAATCAATATATGATCGTATAAGTGTGTTAGTATTGCAACTGTAGAACAACTGTTATTATATAATATATTTTATAAATATACTCAACTACTATTCTGTTAATTTACAGTATACTTTTATATATGGTTAAATATGATCACTTTTGTGAATGTAAAAATGCAGGGAAGGGCACCATTATTAGCACAATAAACCTTTTTAGAAATGTGTACTGATGGGAAGTAAATTAAATACATTTGTGATAAATCTCACTATTATTTTGCAGTTAGTAAAAAATTTCAGCCTTAATGGTACACTATTTTGTCACTCAATTTTATGTAAATACTAGACACTTCTGTAGGTATTTTATGGATAGTTTCCATAAAAACAATACTTAAAACAGTTGGGTTCTCTGTTTATCTGTAAAGTCCCATGTAGGGCACACTATTTGCAGGGGGAAATTTGGATGATCTCATAGATCTTTTATATAACTCTTGTTTTCTACGCGTGGTGAAGTTCTCATTCTTATTACAAATTATTTGCAAGAAATGGAAAACTTTAAATAAATACTATTTAAATCATGGTAGAATGCTGATTGTCCTCATGCTTTTTATTTTTTTTGCACATAACATTTGCATTCTTACATTAATGTTGCTTATAACATTTGCATTCTTTCCTGGGCTTGCATTTTTGTCAGCAAGGTGTAATGCTTATTGGAGTTTCTGACAGCGTAGTTAAAACACATGGATAGTCTTTGGCCTTCAAACTCCAGTGCCTCAGAGAGTTTAGTGGTTTTACTAAGTGTTCTGATTTGTGATGTGACTATGAAGTGTCAAGAACTGCCATCCTGATTTTGTGAGCTCTATCGATTCTATTTGAACATAGTTTAGCAGCTGCCTTTTGGTACAACTCTGAAGTTGAACGATGTGTGAAAATATCAGGTTGCAATAAGAACATAGCAAACCTTTCTAATCCTCTGAAAAAGAGGCATCTATCACACTTTTCACAGTGTACTGTAAGGAAAACTGGGTTTTGTGCAAAACCCATCTAATGAATGAAGATCCACAGTGTGACTGGTCCTTTTACTGCCTTAATTGATGTTCCATAAGGCCTTCACCTGATCTGTAAGGTCCACCTTCTCCTACAGATCCCTCTTCCAGATCTACTCTTTCTGTGACTCCTACAATATATTAGTCAACTAAATGGGTAGGGTTGAGGGGGCCAGGCATAATTCATGTGTTTATTACATAATATATAGTTACAAAATTGTATTTATTTAATAATATATCCATATAAAGATGTTTTGATTGTATCCCTCTCCTACATCCTTCATGTGTTTCATATCTTCTTATCCAATATTTGCAGGATCAAGGTATATGTGCTTATTTAGACACATGAGTAGTCCATGATTTAAAATTAAGCACATGAATAAATGTTTACAAGACTGTGACAACAGTCTTGTAAAGTGTTTTGGAGCAAGACTTTATCTTCCTTTTATGCATATAACAGTGCTTAGCATATTGTGAATGCTACTGGAGTACACACAAGAATAGTAACTGAGTTACGCGCTAATTTTAATTTGCTCCATAAATGACTTACTACCTTAATCTGAATACTGACAAAAATGCTACTCGTTCTCACCAAGAAAAAAGTGTCCTTGGCCTTATATACACACACACTTGGTGTATTTAAGGATGTTTCACCACCAATATCTGAAGAGGACTTGTTCTTTCTCCTACAATAGAACATTGTACAGGTCTTAAAGGATTATTTGGCCAAGTTTTGGTGAACAATGCTGCCTGTATTTTGCTCTTAATTCTTCATTTCAAATTCAGCATGCTAGTTGGTGTTAATGTAAGTGATTTTGTAAATCACAGGTATTCTTATCTGTAGATTACAAATGAAAATGTGAATTAAATAGTGACATTTTAGATTAAAAGCTTTGGCATCACAAAAGACCAATTTAGAGAGAGCTAGTGTGATTATTTTTTTTCACGCCCTTTCAAAGTACAGTATTTTGAGAACAATTTTCCTATAAGATTGAAAAATTCAGTAACGAGAGTCTGCTCTCAGTTATGCTTGTGCCACTCTGTTGTAAACAATAAAAGGGAACACTTATACCTGTGCAGCGTCCCTGTGAAGTTAATGTGGCTTTGTACAAAGATGAGTCCCCATGCATAAATCAAATTACATATATGTAACTTAACGCAGAATTTGGTCTCAAGTCATTGGTAAGAGATTGCTCTGATGTATACAGTAACTTCTGCTCAGCCCTTCATGATATTTTATTTATTAGACTGGACAAAAAATGCAAACATATTTTAAGCTCTTCTCTGGAAGGTACCTTGTTTGTAAAAGCTTCCAGAGATGAGGACTCCATGACCTCCCTTGGAAGTTACTTTGGAGCTTAACTGCCCTTATAGTTAGAAAGTTTTTCCTAATATCTAACTTAAATCTCCCTTGCTGCAGGTTAAGCCCATTGCTTCTTGTCCTATCTTTAGTGGACATGGAGAGCATTTGATCACTATCTTCTTTGTAACAGCCCTTCACATATTGGAAGACTGTTATCAGGTCACCCCTCAGTCTTCATTTTTTAAGACTAAACATGCCCTGGTTTTTTTCAACCTTTCTTCATAGGTTGGGTTTGCTAAACCTTTCTTCATTTTTGTTGCTCTCCTCTGGGCTCTTTCCAATTTGTCCACATCCTTCCTAAATTGTGGTGCCCTGAACTGGACACAGTATTCCAGCTGAGCCTCAGCAGTGCCAAGTACAATGCGATAATTACCTCCCATGTCTTGTATACAACACTCCTGTCAATACACCCCAGAATCATATTAACCATTTTTCAGCTGCATGACATTGTGGTATTCTAATATTCAGCCCAGACAGAATTCGAATGGATGTACCATAAACACCAAGGGTATTTTTAAAAGATTTTCAGAGTTCTGTTTTGTCTACCCTCCTATCTATGAAGAAAGTGCAAATACACTTTATTTCCACTATTTCTCAATATCACGTCTGATATCCCTTAGCCTTCCAAAACTGAGAAACAAATAATTGAAAACTACAATAAAGAAATTACAGGATCATCATGGATTCAAATTTGTGCCGAAGAGAGAGAGAATCATTTATTCTTGCTCCTTGCTAAGTATTAGTGTGTGTGGTGTTAATAATACAAGGTAATGGATTAAACTGTTTTTGCAAACACATTGGTTACTCAGAGAAGCCAATATCCTTAAATCTGGCAGTATGATTTGATTAAAATGGAAGTTAAATTGGAAACAAATTAGGATTTCACTAGGGTAGGAATAAAGTGAAGATTGATATTTTTGGATTCATATATATGTACCAATTCATAAGTCTGTTAAGTAGAATTGTGGGAAATATATATTGGCAATTATTGTATTAGAATTACATTTGGCTAGGTTTCCTTGCAGAGTTGGATTGTGGACAAAGAGGAGAATCACTGAGTTGTTGTGGTTTTATGATTTTTTTTGTAAAAAATTCTCCAGGGAAGGAGTAGGACTTCTAAAGAGAGAGTGAGCACGTGTATGTTACTGTGGATGTACACACACTGTAAACTATTATAAGCTATGTGCATTTTTAACACGTCATTTAAAATATATTTTTATGTATCAGTTTGTTAAAGGGCTATGTATAAAATAGTTTGGTATACAGTGGTGCGTAACATAGAAAATACAGAATTTAGAGAAATCACAGCAATCTGTCTATATTTGATGGCAAGAAACTCAGTGCCATAAGTAAGATAGGTTATAGAATTCCATTCAGAATAATTTTCCACACATCTAAAATAATTTCTGAAACTCTGACAAATATATTGCTTCACATTTGTGTGACCTAAAATGCAAAAATAAATAAATAAATAAAAATAAAAATTTCTAGTAAGGCAAAATCATTGGTAACTTCAGGAGGTTGGTCTTCTGTTTAAGCTTGTATAAGAGGTTTAAAAATAAAAGTTGAGTGTTACCAGAGTTGTAAAAAAACATATTTCTTCATAACAGGTAGTTTTCTGCTCTTTTGATTAGAGAACATTGGATGGCTAGGAGATGAACATGTTTGAAAAGGTATTAAACGTAAAACATTATTATTTATGTAAAAATTAGTCAAGTTAGTGTTAAGAAAGAGAATAAGATTACTATTAACGTGACTGGGAATGGATTGTTTTATTTATTTTTCTTTATGTATGTATCTTGCCTTTATTCTTGTCATTATCCTTCATTTTATCCTTATTGCAGTGCACATAACATATGGATTATGCAAGCAGCAGAGAGTGTGACAGTGGATTTTCTGACAGCTGAATATTTACATTTTTCAAATTTTTGTTGAAAAGCCGTATGCAGGGATGTTAATAACTAAAAGTTTTATACTGGGTAATTAATAGTTTTTTACTTTTTGCCAATACAGTCATCAATGAAAGAGAAAGGGGCATGAGAATGCCTTTTGCTAATTGAAAATGTAAATAAATAGCTGCACTCATACACTACAGATATTTAGTTATTTTCTTTACATTTTTGGCAAGCATAGACTATAAATAACTGTGATCTGAAAGCTTATTAGAAAGTGCTAGCTTTGTAAATCCTATAGTATATCATAGGAGGGAATTTAGTTTCAAATCCTAAGCTTACCGGTAGTTTGAAAGCTCTAAGAACATTAATTAAAAGTGATTTTTCCATGATATGTTATGTTATAGCACTAAATGCATGCTGCTAAGAACCATGGCTTGAGAATGCTATGTTTATTTACATTTGGTTTTGGTTTAGAATACTCACTGTTTGTGTGGGTTTTTGGCCAGCTGGTTGGAAATCAGTAACAACAAATCTACATCCTAATTGGCAGTAAGACGCTTGTGTCTAGTCGTTTGATCAGATGACTGCAGGTCAGGACTCAGTTTGTTTTAGTTTCACCCAGGCCACTCATATCCACACTTCCCTAGTAGTGGCACTTCTCCATGATCCACTCTACAAATTTGTAAAATGAGGATTATACAGAGGTGTTGTGAGGTTTAACTAACGTTGCAAAGCCCTTGGAGATCCTGGCTTGACAAGTGCTACAGTATATGTTCATATAAGATGGTTACAAGTCTAAAGACATTCTGACATTGGCATAGCCCTCAGAAAATTAATTTTAGCCATTGATTCAGTAGTCCATCCCTATCCTGTAAAGCATTTAAGCAAATACTTAACTGTAGGTATATGCTTAAATATCGTTGGCATCGAGAGAGAGCATGTTTTTATCTGCTGAATTAGTGTTAATAAATAGCCTGCCTTTACAATATCATTAACTAAGTTTTAAAAAACGGGGTAGGGAGGGTGATGGAAACAAAAGAATAATTGGGATTAAAGGTTAAATTGACAAAGAATTGTCTTTGCAAGAACAGAAAGCATTGTACGGAAGTTCTGAATTATAAAGGGGTTTGGTATTTGTTCTAATGCTGCAGCATTACCTTTTTTTTTTCCTGAAACAGTTTTCGCCTTTCATACTTATGAATTTTCATGCATAAATGTTCTGTGGCAAATTTATGTATCTCTGTATATGATTCATAGACTTTTCCGAAGAACTAATTGCCTATATGATTGATAGATTCCTTATAGTGGCGGTTTTTGAATTGTCCTTCATTAATTGCAAGTAAGGCTTCAGATTTTCAGTTTTAATAGACAAGACACTGATAAAAGTGTAAGGTAAAAAAAGAAGAAAAGAAAATGAAAGAAACAGGTGTTTTTCTAGTGTTTATTGGATAAATATTTTGAATATATAGTTTATTGGATAGATATTTTGTATCTAAAGGTCTGTCTACATGGAGCAGTATGTGGAATATAGAGGTGTGGTATTTTTTAAGCATACAAACATGTTGTTGTGCATTCGTTGGCCCATGTTGATCCAGTTGGTTCCCTAACACACTTTAGCATAGTTCTGTTTGAAACAGTATAATGCTAAAGTGCACTGGGGAACATTACAAAGAATTTACTTATTACAGTATATACACCTGCTTTTTGTACATCTACATAAAACTCAATAAATGTTAAAAGTAAACCCCAAAAAATGAACCCTGAAAAACAGAAGCCTCACATGCAAGGACTATATACCTGCTGATTTAGGTCAATGGTATAAAGCTTGTCATATAAACTGTAAGTTTCTATCGCTATTTTTTCTTTGAATAATGTCTTTGGGCAGACTTCGTTCCTTTACATGACAACGCAATTCACAAGGGCCTTGTGAATATTCAAATGCAAAGCTAGGATAGAGTTGCTGTTCACAGTAGTGGTAAAGAAAACTCTTAATGCTCTTAGAAAGTTAGGGTTACCATATTTCAGCAAGCAAAAAAGAGGACGGGAGGAGCCCCGCCCCCATCCTGTCCTAGCCCCACCCCTGCCCCTCCCACTTCCCGCCCCCCTCAGAACCCCCAACCCTCCCCCCGCTCCTTGTCCTCTGACTGCCCCCTCCTGAGACCCCGACCCTGACTGCCCCCCAGGACTCCACCCCCTACCTAAACCTCCCTGTTCCTTGTCCCCTAACTGCCCCGTCCTGAGACCCTCCCCCCATCCTAACTGGCCCCCTAGGACCCTACCCCCTACCTGTACCCTGACTGCCCCAACCCTTATCCACACCCCCACCCCCAGACAGACCCCTGGGACTCCCACGCCCCATCCAACCACGCACCACCCCCTGACAACCCCCCCCCCAGAACTCCCGACCCATCTAAACCCCTCTGCTCCTTGTCCCCTGACTGCTCCGATCCCTCTCCCCACCCCTGCCAGCCCCATCCAGAACTCCCAAACACCCCCCCTGCTCCTTGTCCCCTGACTGCCCCCTTCTGGGACCCCTGCTCCTAACTGCCCTCCAGAACCCCACCCCCTACCTAAGCCTCCCTGTTCCTTGTCCCCTGACTGCCCCCTTCTGGGACCCCTGCTCCTAACTGCCCTCCAGAACCCCACCCCCTACCTAAGCCTCCCTGTTCCTTGTCCCCTGACTGCCCCCTTCTGGGACCCCTGCTCCTAACTGCCCTCCAGAACCCCACCCCCTACCTGTACCCTGACTGCCCAAAACGTTATCCACCTCCCCCCCCAAAAGCTCCCCCCGAACTCCCGACCCCCCCGTCTCTTGACTGCTCCCTCCAGAACCTCCCTGCCCCTTCTCCGACCCCCTGGCCCCCTTACCCTGCCGCTCAGACCAGCGTGCAGGGGAGGAGGAGCGGGGAGGAGCTCCAGACTGCCGGCTGGTGATCTGCGAATACAGGGAGGGAGTGCTCTCAGCTGCAGGGGAGAGGAGGGGGAAGCGGAGGAGGGGCTCTCTCTGGCTGTCGGAGCCCCATGTAAGTGGCACCATCCGGCCGGCTGCCCTGTAAGCCGTGCGCTCTGCATGGGGGGGGAGGAAAGTCCGGACATTTACAAATTCCCCCCCGGACGCTATTTTTAGCTCAAAAAGCCGGACATGTCCGGGGGAATCTGGATGAATGGTAACCCTAAGAAAGTGCAGTATTTTACTGTTGCTTCCTTTTAAAATACCTGTATTTTAGCCTTTTCTTGTTTTCGCCTTTCCATGCTAGAGTCTCCTGACTAATCTGAGAGGGGGAGGTGTATTGCTGTTACTCTATTCTCTTTGCCAGCCTGTTGACTGCTGCAAAGTGTTTTTTTTTCTTCTACTCCTTTCCCAGTCTCCATTTTTAAGTGGTGATCCTCTTGTGAGTAGCTCCAGTGTCTGATGATCCTACTATTTGTTTCTATCTCCAAGCTGTAGCAAAGTAAAACTGACCTTATTCTTACCAGTTTCACTACTGTTCACAGGGTATGATAGCAGCAGTGGAAAATGACATGACTGTTCAGTATCTAAGCTGCAGTTTGGGAAAGCTGTGAGCAGCAGAGGAACTGAATTGATTTATAGTCTGTTTACATTTGGAAAGTTATCTTTGCAAACATAATGGCTAGAAACCTAGTGGTTATTTTTAAATGAAAGCTCAGATTCTGCAGAAGTTAATATACTTATGTAGAAAAGCTTCCCATAGACCTTTGAGTATATTTTTCTCTCTTTTAACCTTACTGTTTTGTCTCCATTCACTTTGAAATCTGGCTCACAAACACTTGAACATAGTGCACAGGTTATCATCCTTTTGTTTGTCAACTGTTACTGTAAAGTTGGTACAAAATGCCATGTTAATTACTGCTATTTGTTGTGGACTTTTCTTTATCATGATTTGTATTGATTAATATTTAAAGAGCAACAATGAGAGCACAAGGTCATTGTGAGGTAAGTCTGAATTTTTTAAAATCAAATATATCCTGTAATAAAAATTTTAAGGAATTTCAAACAAAGTTTTAAAGATACTAGATGATTAAAACCTTATTAGTTTTAGTAAAGTCATAACCGTAATGATCACATTTATGTTCCTAATAACCAGTTTTTGGTAACTATGGTGAAGCAAAATTTGACAGGAGGGTTTTTTAATATAAATAGTGTCAAATTAGCAAATATAGCCCCAAAAAAGCTAAAATTTACTATTTTGAAATGTTGAAAATTGGTTGTGAATGGAAACAGTATGATCTAAAGATGTACCTTAGTACCTGGGAGCTCATCCTTAGGACATAAGGCTTTAACGGGGCTAATTTTATTGTTGTATAATTCCAGGAGAACTTTGAGTACCAGTGGCAGTTAACCTCACCAAAACAGGACTTGGGTAATCCTTTAACTCGTATAGGATGCTCAGAAATATTTTAAGAGGCCAACACATAAGCACAAAAAATAATTCTGACCTTCTCTTCAAACACCACATATAGTCATACTGTCCCTTCTCATCCATGCTCATTCTCAGGCCTTGTCTACTGGGGGAGGTTGATCTAAGTTATGCAGCTTCAGCTATGTTCTTAGATCTACCCACTGCAGGGTCCACACTACGCGATGTCAACTGGAGACACTCTCCCGTCGACTCCCCTTGTGCTTCTTGTTCAGGTGGAGTACAGGAGTTGACGGGAGAGCAATCGGCGGCCAATTTAGCGGGTCTTCACTAGATCTGCTAAATCGATAGCCGATGCATTGATCGTCGCACGTGGAACCCCTGGTAAGTGTAGACAAGCCCTCAGGCTGGCTCTCAGTGAGTTTTTACACACTGATTCAAGACTTTATTTTTACTACTTAAAAAATTAAGCTATTATTTAGCTAAAAATAAACTCCACAAACCAGAATTTGTCTACTATAGTTTACCTACTTCCCTTCATTCACCACTGGATGAAACTGAACAAAATATTCCAGGCTGTTAATTGGGGACTCCTTTCCTATCTTATTTTTTCAACTTGATTCTTTCTCCAGCATTTTTAAAAAAAGTTGTCTTGTATCTTCTCTGATTATATGCTTTTGCAGATTATTTTGTTCACTTTCTCTTGGCTGTTATATTAGCTTTTCTAATAAATAAAGGGGAGTAATGGGAAGAAGAGACGCTACTTGTATGGTCATTTTGAAAAGCTGTTTGTTTTTAAGACCTTACCAACTCATGTGGTATCCATGTGTCTGCAAGCTTAGTGCTTTCTTTATGATCCTGACCAATACTGTAACCAGCATGACATAAATAGACTTCAAGTGGAAACTCAGCATAAAAAGAGCCAGTTTTGGTGGAACTCAGAATTCCAGGAAAAGGTCAAAATGGTATTTAATTGAAGGGAGCTGTGATGCGCCATGCGTATATCCTGTTATTTTAACAAAGATTCCACATGATTTTAGAGTTTAAAAAATAACAGTTGCATCTGGTGGAAGGTGTCTATTTGTGGTTCTGCTTGGTCAAAAATTGCACAATACTGGGTGGAACTATAATATAAAAATGAAGATATAATCTAAGAATGCTCCTTTACTGCTTAATTTAAGGTGTTACATTTAAAATTTGTTTGTGGTATTTATACACAGCACTTAGTAAAGGCAGACCTCCACTTCAGCTGTGTGAGCTAAGGGAGATATTTTGCCTTAGTTCATTGAGTCCACCAAAATATTTGGGTCTGCATTTATTAAACTTGACTTATATAGCACCCTAGGTAGACACAGTGCTTTACAAACACACTGTAAATAAAGGCATGTTGTGCCGGAGCAATTTATACAATCTAAGAAGACACAAATCTATGTAAGACAATAATTCAGGCACATGTGTCTGTTGGATATGGGGATTTATTGATGAGATAACGAAGATAGGAAGTATTCCTGGAGGAAGAAGGTTTTAATGGAAGGATCTGAAGAAGAGAAAAGGTGCTAGATGGACAAAAATAAGAATGTTCCATTCATAGGATGCAGCAAGATGTCTCATGTGAAGCTAAGAGTGGGAGGAGGATCGGGAGTGTCAGATGTTTTAGAGGGAATGAGATCAGCAATGTAGCTGAGGCAAGATTAGGTGGGATGAGGAGGTTGTCTGACCACAGACAGTTCAGGAAGCTAAGTATGTGAGGTGGTCTGGATACTGTGAGTAGAGTGATGGGAGAGGAAGAGGACTCTAGCAGGGGCATTTTTGATGGATTAGAAGGGAAAGAAATGATAAGCAGGGAAAGCCAGTGTGGAGAGGATTACCATAGTGAAATGTGAGAGATGTATGGAAAATTATTTTAGCAGTGGAGAGAGTGAGGAAAGGGTGGTGATTTTTGGTCATTTTACAGAGGAAGAAATGATAGGATGTAATAAGAGACAATATGGAGAAAGTTTAGAAATTAGGGAGAGTAGGTGAAAAGCCAAAGGTGACCCCAGTAGTGAGCCTGGGAGACATGAAACAAAGTGTAGTTTTTCCTGGAGATATAGCAGGAAGAGGAATAAGGAAGAAAGATAAGTTTTTGAAAGACTTGAGATGGTGGATCAACATCCAAG
Source organism: Malaclemys terrapin pileata (assembly GCF_027887155.1). NCBI lineage: Eukaryota > Metazoa > Chordata > Testudines > Emydidae > Malaclemys > Malaclemys terrapin. Next base: position 100,106,928 of record NC_071511.1, on the reverse strand, counting down.
ATGAGATGTATAAAGTGCATTTGGAGATGTGAGAATGGACTGAGAGGAGAAGGAAGTAGGGAGGTAGAATAGGGAGTCATCCATACAAAGGGGATGATGGAAATAGCAGGAGTGGATGGGGTCATCCAGAAAAAGGAGAGTTAGAGGACTAAACCATGAGACATTCCAACAGCCGGGAAAGGAAGATGAGGAACCACTGTAGGAGATACTAAAGGAATAGTCACCAAGATAGGGTGAGAAACAAGAGAACACAAAATCAGCGAAGTAGAGAAGAGGAAAGAGTAATCGACAGTAATAAAAACAGACCTTCCTCATTGATTGTAATAAGTGACTTTGGTCAGGGTGGTTTCAGAGTCCAGGTAGCTTAAGCAGACAACAAGCTAAAGAATTTTGAAAACATGTTCCAGTATTGGAGTTCTCACTAGTGATTTGTCCACTACTGTTGTCACTTCCTCAGGCCTGCCCTATTTCCTTGGGAACTAAGAAAGGAATTAATCTGGAGGTTCTAAAGCTATGCACAAGACCTCATAATTTTTTTTTCTAGAGGATTGTCTTCATCTACTCTTTGTCGTCTGTTCCAGGAAATCGCAGTTGAGAACAAGAGTCAATTGAAAATTTTCCACCTCTTACTTTTGGTCTGTGTTGTAATCATTTAAGACACTTTAACCAAAATTAAAGCCAGCAGTTAGACCTCTTGTTGGTTCAATGTTCAACTCTCATTTCCCATTAACTATATTGTCTTCCTGCTGCCATCTGGTGAAAAAAATTAGGGACAACAGCTGGTGAATTCTTTACTTGATTTGCGTTCTTGGGAATAATGTTCTTTGTAGTGACATGAGCATGAGTGATGAGCCAATATGTTTGTAGTTGTAAGGTGACTACCCAGCAATTAAAATATTTTAGACATTTTCTGTTTCTAATTAGTACTTCTAGTTTTATAGTTTATAATCGTAATGAGCTGCTGAGAAGAGAAGGGTTGGGATCAGGAAAGATTTCTACAGTCTTTTAATGTTTTAGTTTCAGCTTTTTTAGCAAAGGGTTAGGGATCTATATTTAGTGTAGAGCTGCCTTAATATAAGACTTTTTAAATCTCCATTGTTGTTTAGCTTAAAAGGACACTATGAATTCACTGTTTTTAAAATAATGTACACTATATCATCCAAGTGTCTTTCTGTATACTTTTTTCCTCTTTCTCTCTGAAAGACGGAATGAATTTTGAGATTTGATTTGGCAAATAAACATCCCTTGTTGGTATTTTGAAGATCCCTGTAAATCTCAGCCTGGAATTTATGTACGTGTTTGTGGAATATGCTCACAGAAGCATCACTCAGGGGCACTCCAGAATTGGGCTACTTTCAGCTTACCTAGAATAGTAACAGTAGTTTCCAGGAAAGCTAAGGAGGATAAGGAGAACTTTGTACCTGAAGCAGCTCATCCTCACAGGGGAATGAGTTGGTCCAGGATGACATCCACTATGCCAATGGCAGTAGAACCGTAAAGAGAACACCTGGACTTCAGCTGGAAGGGTACTTCCCAGTGTGGGTAGACAGACACACTAGCTCTGCTCAAACTAGCAAGCCAAAAATAGCAGTGTAGCCAAGAGTGGCACAGGTGGCTAGTCAAGCTAACCATCTGAGTACAAACCCACCTGATCCCCCCCCCCCCCCGGGTACACACTCGGGTGACTAACCTGAGCTGCTGCTGGTGCTGCCCCCAGCTACGCTGTTGTTTTTAGTACGCTAGCTTGAACAGAACTAGTGTGTGTCTGTCTACTCAAGCTGGGAAGCGTGCTCCCAGCTGCAATGTAGACATAACCACAGAAAGTAGTACTAACACAAGATGTGGTGGTTGATTTAAGGAGGGGGGTCAGACAGTGTGGTGCAAAAGGGAGTCCACAAAAACAGGACACACATTTTTTAGAGTACATCTACACTGCAGCTGGGAGCATGCTTCTTTACTTGGGTAGGCAGAAGCCTAGCTCACTAAAAATAGCATGAGGGTAGCATGAGCTTACCCAATCTGTAAAAGTCCTTGTCCCCCTGTTTTCACTGGTGTCAGCTTGAACAGCTTTCTACATTAGAACAGCTTTCCCCTGCACTCTTTTGATTAATACAGGTAAACATGGATCTTGCTCCAAGAGCTGCCTGGCCCACTGACCACACCTGCGTGCTGATCAATGTGTGGTTGGAGAACACTGTCCTCCATGACTTCTCCTGAAGTGGCAGGAACATATATCTTTACCAGGAAACTTCACAGAGGCTGGAGCATGTGGGTATTTGCTGGACTCTGATCCAGTGCTAGGAATGCATCAAGCACTCGAGGCTACTATTCAGGCAGGCAAAAGACTCCAGCAGTCGCTCCAGGAGAGCTCATTGTACATGACCCTCTGTGACGAACTGGACCAGATGCTATCAAGGGCTCTCAGCACAGAACCTCGAGTGGCTCAGAACTTCCTCCTCAACCCTGCTGGCCTCATCATCTGACAGGATGCTGATGAGACCCAGGGCAAGGAGGCAGCAGGGCACTGCAGAGGACGCCCTAGAGGACAAGGAGTATGTGGATTCTGCAACTCTACCTGGAGAAATGTTTGGAAAGCCCTTTCAGTGAGCTTCAGGAGGACCCTGAGCTGGACAGGAACCAGAACCAGAGGCTGGTAAGTGGTAATGGATCTCTACCTTCCCTGACAGTACTCCCTCCCTCTTGCTACATTTCCCTCTCCCTCCTGGCCCTTCAACCCATAAATGGCCCCGAGAAAGACACGGCTATAAATCAACAATTTTATTGATTTCTAGTGAACCTCTGTTACGCATTTGGCAGAAGCTATGTCTGAGAAACAGATTATTAACAAAAATAATTGTGCCCCACTGTCTGTGCATTTCTCAGCCAGCATGCAGGCAGTGATGATCTGGAGCCTCACACCGGGAAGCCGATTTAGAAAGGTCCCAGTTGGGGATGGTACAGTTGTAGAAAGCTTTATAGCTGTTTGTCTAACATTAATGACAGCTGTCTTTTGTCCCTTGGAAGAGTACATAATTTCAGTGCTTCTTCCCACCCCCTGATCTTACCATTCCCTTGCAAACAGGAGCAGCATGGAACTGTGTGTGTGTGTGTGGGGGGGGGGGTAGGTCCAGGAAAGGGAAGGGAAGACTATAGTTGTCTGAGGGAAAAGTTAGTCATAACAGTCTTTTTCTCCCTTGAAAGATTACAAATTTTTTACCATCCTTGTCTCTGTTGCCTGGCGTGGTTGCACCGAGTCATGCTGCACTTCCCTGGGGGAAACAGGTGGTAGAACGATCTGGTCTGGCGGTTGGATAAGCAGAATGTGATGTCCCTTTGCTGTAGACAGCTGAGGAGCTTGTGGTGCTGATCTGAAACTTCGGGGAACCCAATGAAGTTGTTTTGTTTCTCTGTGACATGGACTAATTGGCAGAAGTGTTAAATGACTGTGTTTCATTTTCTCAGTAGCAATTGGAAGTCTAACATAACGAATGACAGTGAAAATGAGGTAGGATTAAGGCTAAAATAGGGAAAGAATTTGTTAAAAATTACTTATACAAGTTAGATGTCTTCAAGTCACCAGGGCCTGATGAAATACATCATAGAATACTCAAGGAGCGGACTGAGGAGGTATTTGAGCCATTAGTGATTATGTACAAAAAGTCATGGAAGATGGGAGAGATTCCAGAGGACTGGAACAGGGCAAATATGTCCATCTATAAACAGGAAATAAGGACAACCTGGAGAATTACAGACGAGTCAGCTTAACTTCAGTACCCGAAAAGATAACGGAGCAAATAATTAACCAATCGATTTGCAAACACCTAGAAGATAATAAGGTGATAAATAACAGTCAGCATGGATTTGTGAAGAACAAATTGTGTCAAACCAACCTAATAGCTTTCTTTGACTGGGTAATAAGCCTTGTTGATAGGGGGAAGCCGTAGAAGTGGTATATCTTGATTTTAGTTAGGGTTTTGATACTCTTACATTACCTTCTCATAAACAAATTAGGGAAATATATCCTAGATGGAGCTACTATAAGGCGAGTGTATAATGTGTTGGAAAACCATTCCCAAAGAGTAGATATCAGTGGTTAGCAGTCAAGCTAGAAGGGCATATTGAGTGGGGTCCTGCAGGGATCAGTTCTGGGTATGTACTGTTCAATATTGTCATCAATGATTTTAGATAACGGCATAGAGAGTACACTTATAAAGTTTGTGGATGATACCAAGCTTGGAGGGGTTGTGAGTGCTTTGAAGGATAGGATTAAAATTCAAAATGATCTAGACAAACTGGAGAAATGGTGTGAAGTAAATAGGGTGAAATTCAGTAGGACAAATGCAAAGTACTCTGCTTAGGAAGAAACAATCAGTTTACATATACAAAATAGGAAATGACTGCCTAGGAAGGAGTGCTGCAAAAAGGGATCTGGGGGTCATAGTGGATCACCAGCTAAATATGAGGCAACAGTGTAACACTATTGCAAAAAAAAGCAAATATCATTCTGGGCTATATTAGCAGGAGTGTTGTAAGCAAGACATGAGAAGTAATTCTTCACTCTACTCCACGATAATTAGGCCTCAACTGGAGTATTGTGTCCAGTTCTGGGCACCACATTTCAGGAAAGATAAGGACAAACTGGAGAAAGTACAGAGAAGAGCAACAAAAATGATCAAAGGTCTAGAAAACATGACCAATGAGGGAAGATTAAAAAAATTGTGTTTAGTTTTCTCTTCTCCAGCAGGGGACATGATAACAGTTCTCAAATACATAAAAGGTTGTTACAAGGAGGAGGGAGAAAAATTATTCTCCTTAACCTCTGAGGATAGGACAAGAAGCAATGGGTTTAAATTGCGGCAAGGCGGTTTAGATGGACATTAGAAAAAACTTCCTAAATGTCAGGGTGGTTAAGCCCTGGAATAAATTGTCTGGGGAGGTTGTGGAATCATCATCATTGGTGATCTTTAAGAGCAGGTTAGACAAAGACCTTTCAGGGATGGTCTAGATAATACTTAGTCCTGCCATGAGTGCAGGGGATTGGACTAGATGATCTCTTGAGGTCCCTTCCAATCCTACCTTTATATGACTCTGATTCTATCTTTGCGTGCCCATTTTTCCATTGTTAGGAAGGCAGAAGGACAGGATTAGACAATGGTGATGGTGGGGTGGGTGGTTTTTGTGGTTTGCATCTCCCTTTGAATGAAAATACCATACTGTAGCTGAGAATATAGTCAATTTCCAGTTGAATTGCCTCCCAATCCTGTAAACATATTTCCGGTGTAGAAAATCTAGCTAGGTCTTGAAGTTCAATGGTAGTGCAAATCTGCTTGGTCCACCTACATAGCCGACCAGACCTCTCCATTCAGCAAAACATAGGGGGCTGACAATTAGTAGAAACAACTCTCTCGCATAGATTGCCAGATCTCCTTCATAGGACTGGAAAGCCATGTTCCTTTTCTATTCTGGTGCCTTGAAACCCACTATTTTCTCCAAATGTTCACCAGCCTTTAAAGAAGAAATTGCAGGCTGTTAACATAGTCTTTGGAAGGAACTGCAACCACCACTCCCTCTAGAGATATTTATGAACATTTTATTTTTTTAAAAAGTTAGTACGTCTTACCCTTAGTAGCCTCTGCGCTGTTCTCAGGGGCTGCAAAAGTTGTCTGAGAACTAAGGGTAGTCTAACAGTTGCAATCCTGGAATGTGGCCTTCTACAGCAAAGTTATGTTCTGTGGGGGGATTTCTTATTTTTGTACAAAGGAAAAAAAACATAATGCTACCATTGTCTTTGAATTGGCAGGGCCTTTGGCTCCTGAGAAGGAAACCATTCTACCAGGAGGGCAGGAGCAATGCCCCAGAGACAGCAGAGGCAGATGATGAAGGATCCTGGAGGACTTGCTCATTGGGATGGACAGCAAGAAGCAGCAGCAGTTAGGAACACAAACGGCACAGGAGGTCGCACAGATGAACTGGTTCATGGCACAGGAGGCATGCTGTGGGGAACAGAAGCATTTCCTAATGGAGAAACTGATAGAATTGAAGATGGGGGGCGGGGGGGGGAAGGTCCATCTGCTTCCATGACTACTGCCACCACTTCCACCTCCTCCAGCTATCCCCCAGGGTGCTGCTGAGATAGAGGACCCAACCCCCCACTTCCCCGAGTGACTGAGAGGAATCTGCAGGACTCTCAGGATCAGACCAGCACCCAAAACCTCTTGCAAGAGACACCCCTGAGCATCCAGAAGGAGGAAGCTAGCCCTGTGAGAGTGCCTGAAGTCCACCACGTGCCTCCCTCCCTAACTCCATGCAAGAGACATTCCTTTTTGTCCCCAAGAACAATTTCCCTCTCATCATTCCCCCCTTGTCAGTGGAAGGGCCATGAGACATTATCATTTGACCATTGTTCATGGAATCAGTCCTGTTATGTTTGGTTGGTTTCCATCTTTTTAAAAATATTTAAATTACATGTTCAATATAATACATTTATTAAATGTTATCGTTTCTCTGACTTGTGTGTAGACCCTCTTTCCTAAGTATGATGCACGTAGGATGTTTTCAGGTTTGGGACTGGGGCCCACGATTCACAGCACATGAAGTGGAATGGTGTAATTGTCTGGGGCCATCATACTGCAGACACTTTTTCTGTCTGACTCACACCTACAACCTCTCCGCACCCTATATCCAAAGTTCCAAGGCTACATGGGAGGGAGGGGGAAAGTACAGTTAGTGTTACATGCTTACAGAAAGCACCTCTAGTTCTAAACGCAGCAGAACTAACAGAAAATGGGTAGATAGATATTTTTATTTCTTGGTTCACATGCAGGAAAAATGAAGCACAATTCAAATAACAAAACAGGTGACTGTCACTACCCAATGATTAAATGGCCATCTCTCCCCCTCGCTCCCCCCCTCGACCAGTTTCAACTTAATAGAAATTAATTAGTGCTCCATAACAACTTCTAAGTATAGTTAGTACTGCTGATGAAGAATGGTTAAAAAATTGAGTGCTCCTGATAACACAAGTAAACAAGTGTGAACAGTTAAGACAAAAGCATTGCACAATGACAGGATTGCAACTTGGCTGCCACCCTCCAAAGCACATGCTTCACCCAAAGGTGTTAACCCAGTGGAGGTGCCCTGTTGTAATTGTCTAGAATGTATGAATTGTCACAGGAATGAATGGCTAATGACCTTCAGTTATAGGGGGGGAACCTCATAAAGTATGTAGCCCAACATGTAAGTGCCAGTGTTCCCTCTCATGCTTTTCTGGAAGCTGCACAGAAGTTGTCCCTCGGCACAGATAGATGTCATTCTCCGCCTCCTTGCTGTGCCAAGGTACGTGCACATGTGGTATCCCTGATTTCACTTACCTGCTGGGAACTGGGAACAGTGTGAATGTTGGATCCAGATGCCTGGATAGAGTTTGTAAACCAGACTTGTCCTGAGCCCTCTTAGTATGGATGTGCTCCCCTTTATTTCCATGAATGTTATGGCATCCAGACAGGTGTGTAGGCAGCACCAACAAGATTTCAGCCTACCACATGCACACTCCATAACCCTTCTGCAGCTACAGATGGAATTGCCAATTTTGGGTGGGCATGTTCCTGGAGGTTTCATCACAGGACATAATCTTTAATTAAAGATTAATCTTTAATTTCTGGAGACAGGAGAATCTTGGAGGGTTGGTGACCCTACCTATAGAAGCTGTTCCTGAGTCCCTTTTTCCATCGATGTTTGTGTATAGTTTCATGAGCCAAATTAGGACGTGGGGTCTCCCAAAATAACTGTTGGCACCAACACACCATAGAGACCTATGGGGGAAGAAAGGACTTTATTCCCCAGAAGCAAGTACAATCCTGATCTCCTCAGCACCCTGGCATCATGAATCAGTGCTTCCCACGTTGGTATTCATGACTCTGCCTCTGTGGTCCACTAAGCCTTGCAGAATGAGCGAATAGTAATTTTTTCAGTTCACATATTCACTTGCTCCTTTTGGTAAGCAAAGTGTTGGGATATGGGTACCACTGATGGCCCCTGCACAGTTTTGGAAACCCCCATCCTGTCAAATCAGCTATTATTTCTGGAACTTTTCTAATGGCAACCACCTGTGGTTAGATCACATTGTTAATTGCTTCGCAAACCTGCACAACCCCAACCCCAACAGCGGACTTTCCAATCCCAAAGTGGTTTGCAATGGACTTACAATCTGATGTTCCCAGCTTCCACAGGGTAATAGCCACTTGCCTCTGCACCAGTATGGAATCCCTGTGCAGGCTTGTTAGACAGCTCCATGAATGTCTGTTTCCATATTCAGAAATTCTGAAGCCACTGATGGTTATCCCAGGTTACCAAAATGATTTGATCGCACTGCTCCATGCTGGTTCTCCTGTCCTAGAAGTGATGGCCCACCTAGGGGCATATTGTGGCAATAGCAGTATTCACCATATCTGTACCGTGGTAGCTAAATGAATTGTCCTTCATCTTCAAGGTCAGTCATCTTCGTTGTGTCAGAAAGTTCTGCACAGATGCCATCAGCATCTTGCCCATTGCCTACTCCACTAAATAAACAAACATTTGTCCTGTAATAAGGAGCAGGAACAGAACCATGGCATCATCCCATTGCTCCATGTGTTCCACTCAGTGTGGCAAGTGGGGTGATATCATCAGGAACTGCCATTGGCATATGTATGAAGCCTAGGCAGGGGACAATAGCAACAGCACACAGCAAAGTCATTCCTAGAATATCTCCCTGTGACACTCAGAACCCGGGGCTACCAGTGGTAGTGCTAATGTTGTGTAACAATGGTGGCAGTGTGCACATGGGTACACTCATGTACATGGCATTATGCCCATGTCCAGCACAGGATATGTGGACACTTGGTGTGGGTATGGGGAACATGCATGTGCATGTACACAATCCAAGTCACTGGATATGTGTGCCAGGGCAGATATAGCCTATGTGGAAAGAAATTTCATTTTTAATTATGCTCCATTGATTGAGGGTATAATTTAGTATTATGTGCCATTCTTAATCCACATGAAATGCCATCTTATCTCTGTGCAAATCTCCTATTAATATCATAAGTAAAATATGCCTTTATATGATAGTCAATCTTTCAGTTATCATAATCAGTACCTTGTCGTAATTCAGCATCACTTATTTATTAAATGTTAATTGCTTTATCTTTACATCTTGAAGACTAGGTTTTGACCTCAAATCACAGCAACCCTTGTTTTAAACTGTTCAGTACTACTGTTCTTAGGCCCTGATCCTTACATTTGTGCTTATCTTTACTCAACGAGCTGTCTTATTGAAGTTGAAATGAAAAAAGTGGAGAAGCTGCTGTTACATTGCAGTTTTAACAGAGTTAGGGAGATAGATTATAATCTAAGTGTGAACACAGCAGAGCATGCTGGCATTCTTTTCCTTTTGTGAGCTCCTGGTCTTGAAGTCTTCATATTTTTCCTTTGGAATTTTGTCAACCTCAAAAAAATTATATAAGGGCAGAAAAGAAAGATAACGTTCCTATTACAGCTGGTTGAAAATCTCCAAATTTTGAAATTTCAATAGAAATGTCACAATTCAGCAAGAAGGAAAATTATACATTTTTCACAAAATTGCTAAAAATGCTTCCTATTTTTCTGAGTTGATTGAAAATTTTCTGAATTTAAGATTTTCAGCAAAAAAAGAAACATTTTCAGAAAATTTTCATTAAAAAATTCTCTGTTTGACCAGCCCCAATTCTTGCACTATATGCAGAGTTTTTAGGCACTTGTGGCAGAATTATGGAGGTCTTCCTTTAATAAGCAATCAGTACAAGTTAATAAAGAAGTATAAAATATTCTTAATTTTATTTAACTATGTAAGACCACCACTTGATAGAGAACCCAGCAGAACAGAAATTTCTTATATATCTGAAAGAAGCACCAGCATTGTTTTGTGTTGTGCCTCTCGGTCAAGTAAAAGCCATTTATTGAAGTCTTTTTGGCTTTTCATTTCACTAACCTCTATTCTATGTAACACAAACTATGTCACTTCTTGCCAGTAAAATGTTAGGGAGCCTGCCTTGTGTTTGCAGAACATTACAAGTTCTACCCCTACTCAAGTCTAGCCCAGATTCAGAAGATTAAACAACGGTTTGTATCTTTCTCTAGGTGCTACGTGCAGATTTGTAAACTACTGTACTTCCGTAGTTCTATTCAGAGGGTTACATGTTTCTGAAAGGGCAGGACTTTGCATAAAGAGCTATGTCCTTACAAATAAGGGGTAATCTAGAAATTCTTACCTTTTTTCTTTATTGTAGAGCCTAGGCGCCCCAGTCATGGCCTGGGCCTCACTGTGCTACACACGGTACAAACAGAATAATCTGACAGTCCCTGCCCCAAAGAACTTCTTTTCAACTCTTAATAAAGCCAGAGGTAGAGTTTACAAAAAAGGCTTTAAACCTGAAACAGTTACAAGCTACAAATCTTTTCATCTATGCCAAGACTGTGTACTTTCTACATGTTTATCTTTGGAAGGCGTTCCAATAAACTTTAAACACAGAAAATGAATGCTGTAATTTTTTAAGTCAGTGCTACAAAAGATATCTCAGTATAGTTCAGTGTATGTAACTTGAAGCCATAAGCTCAAATGTATGAAAGATTAGATTTAAACAGTTTACATTGTTTTTGATGTTCAGTTAATTCATAAGTACTTTAAATGCATAAATTAAAAACTATATTATTACAGGATTTAGATTTGAGTAATATTTTCAGCCTTTTCAACTATTTTTACCTTAACACTTTGTTCTGTGTTGCAGAGGTCAGACATGAAATGGTTTTGGATTACCTTTACTGCATTTATACAGGATCTTTTTCACCTTACATATTTGCATTGTTCAGTGGGTATGATCTTGGCAAGAGAGGTACAAAATGAAAAAGGAGATTTCTGAGTGGTAGAGTTCTAGAAAGGACTTGCTAGTTTGTTTTTAATGAGGGGAGGGGGAAACTCTCCATTTGAGTCAATTAAGGAAATCAATGGGTATTGAGATATTCTTTTACAAAATGCTTTGCTTCTGTCTTAATGGGTTTTTATATATTCTTTTTCAGCCAGAAAATTTACAGAAGAATTGGCTTCGGGAATTTTATCAGGTATGGTAAGAATGATTCCACATGAAGTTCTAAAAGTGTATATGTGTTTAGTATAGTTAACAATGAGCCATTTTTATACAAAGAATTTTTGCTTTTTTAAACTGATAGTCATAAGCCGTCTTACTTTAAAAAGCAAAAACAAGTCTCATGAGCCAAAATGTTTGAATGGATAATAAAATTTAATAAAGTATGACTGTGGTTTTAGAAAGTGGTTGGGAACTTTTAATCTTAGTTGTTTTGTTATGATGAAAGGCAGTTTATGGCATTTTATGTTGGGGCAGATTCCGGGTTCAGATGCTTGTCTTTATCATGACATACATAAAATAACTCTGATTCTGCCAAGGTTTCCACCAAATTTTTACAGAAGATGGGGTATAAACTATCATTTGGTCTCAGTTGCCCATTCCAAAAATAAAAGTTTCAATATTTTACAGAATCATTTATTTTGGAATTAACTCAGTCTAAGAAGAGGGACATTAAGGATTCAGAAAAGGGAGTATATCTGGATGAAAACGGGAAAGAAAAAAAACCCTTTTACAAATTGTACGCTTACAATTGTGTTGGCCAGTACAACGTTATGATTTTGCGCTTGTGGAACAGATCTTTATTCTACTGCAAGGTGTCTGATTTTCCTACTGTGCCCCCATAAAGTTAAAAGATTTTATGAGGGTCAGGACCTCAAAGCTCTTTTCCTCACAATATAAAAAAGTTCAATTCCACTCCATATTCCAGAATACATCATAAACTTGAATTTTTAAGTATCAGAGGGGTAGCCGTGTTTGTTGCTTTTTACAGATCCAGACTAAGAGTCCTGTGGCACCTTAAAGACTAACAGATGTATTGGGGCATAAGCTTTCGTGGGTGAAGTGGGTATTCACCCACGAAAGCTTATGCGCCAATACATCTGTTAGTCTTTAAGGTGCCACAGGACTCTTTGTTGCTTTTTGAATTTTTAAGCATAGCAACCAAGAGTAGACCTTCTGTTGTTGTGTACAGTTGAATGAGTCTCTTGTGTCAACCTGAGAATTTACTGCTAAATAAACCTTAGTGTTTTCTGCCATGCAATATTTAGGATGGGGCCAGGGCATTCAGTCTATTTTTTATTCCTGTTTTGATGTTTACCAGAAATGGGGCAATTCTTTTATCCCAAGGCTTTGATTAAACGTGGAGATTCTTAGCACAGATTGACTTAAAAGGCTTATTTTCAGAAGTATGCTAGTAACCAGCACTATCAGACATTTGCAGTGGACATGTTGCATTTTCAGTACCAAATATTGCAGTCAGCCAGAGAGCTGTCCTTCAGGTCTTCACAAAATTCACTGTAATGATAGCTGCAAATTGAAGACAAGAAAATGTATACATAGTTCTGTACCTGGATCGTGAATTAATATGGGACACTTATCCATTCCAACTTGGAAAATGTTAAGACTGGATGTTCTGTTTTTCTTTGAATATTCTGGGCAGACATTCATGAACATTCAGTGGCTGTGGCAAATTTGAACTTTTCTAGCCTACTTCTACTAAGAACATATAGTTGTATACAGTAATAAAAATGAGGCATTGCTGTGTTCCTTCACAGGAATAAATGTGTTACTCATTCTAGTCATGAGCATAAGGAAGAAGGAACAGGAGAGAAGCAGTGTACCTTTCTACTTAGTGGGCTATTTAGAGGAAGACTTTCAAAGGCCTTAAGAGGAAGTGGGTCTTCCTTAAAAGTAAATATTTACTGTGGATTTGATTACATCTTACTGTGCTATATATTTTCTATACAGGAAATACTGTTTTTTTGTTCACTGCAAGCAGTGTGCCACAGTAAAATATGCAGATATAAGGAGGGTCCATTTCCCAAAGAACTTAGCCCTGGTCTACACAGGGGGGAAGGGAGGGATCAATCTAAGTTATGCAACTTCAGCTATGTTATTCACATAGCTGAAGTCAACGTACTTAGATCGACTTACCGTGGTGTCTTCACTACAGTGAGTTGACTGCTGCCACTCCCCTGTCGACTCTGCCTGCACCTCTCGCGGCGCTGGAGTACACGAGTCAATGGGAGAGCACTCAGGGGTCGATTTATCGCGTCTACACTAGACGCAATAAATCGATCCCCGCTGGATCGATCGCTGACCGCCGATCCAGTGGGTAGTGTAGACATACCCTTAGTCTAAAACAAAAACATAAAAGCATGAATTCAGTAAATACTGTGGTAAAGTCAATACCTTGGTATATTTCCTGTTTATTTTTTAAGTAAACATACTTCATCCTATGTTTGCTCAAGATTGTTTTATACAATTCTTGGGAAGGGACTCTAGCAGTGTCTCATTTTTATTGCTGGATTATATATATGTGTGTGTGTATATATGTATATGTATATATATATATATATATATATATAAAATATAAAAAATTAGAACTACTCAACATAAGGCATTACATATTAAACTCCAATAATAAAACATCATTCTTCATCCCATATTGGAGGTAACTGCTGTTAAAGTATATCTCCAAGCCTGGATGAGCATGGAAAGTACATATTTTTCTCATATAGCATGGAAGGGTGGGAGGGGAGAGATCATGGAGTATGAGCAGGCCATGGCAATACACCAAAACAATCCCACAGGGAATCAGGCTGCATTACCCTTTTTATAGTGCTCCCTGTCCCTGGAAATCCTACACTTCGGTATAAGGTGGGCGGTGTTCGAAGAGCAGTGAGGTAGTGGAGCCGTACTGTCATGATGAGGTCCCAAAGGTATTCTGATGCATAGAGCCTCTGTGTAGATAGCCCTAGGGTTTCAGTTGATTTCCCTGAGACCTGTAGGCTTTGGGAGCCAAATCCAGTGCTTTATCCACTGTAGTTGGGGAGGGGCCCTGTTCAAATGACCGGATAAATCTAGCAAGAAGTTTCATAACTGCCTTATTGTTGCTCCCATAGGAGGGAGTGATCTGGTTTGTGATTACTAGTGATGGACATCTCTCAAGGACCTCAGCCAATCCATGTCTTTTGTTTAAAAGTGGGAGCAATATAATGGGATTGATTGGCTCAAAAACTTGATAGTGGGGCAGCCTTTCACCACTTCCTCAGTAGTCGTTAGCATCTGATGGTTTGTTCTGTGGCTTGTGTGATGGGAGTCATATACGAACCTAAACAGATTGTAGGCTCAATCCTAATAATTTTAGTGGAAAAATATTTTCATTAGAATTTGTGCCTTGTTAAATTCTTTTCATCTTTAAAAAGTGGTATAAATTCTATTCAAATGAGTTACTGATTACTTGCTCAATTCATAATATGAGCACTAAAAATAGTTTTTTGCATATTGGCTTGAGAAGAAGGATAAGCAGCTCATATTCTTAAGAATAGTAATAGAGCATAAGGTTTGTTCATTTTCATATGTGCACATTAATAAGTGTGCAAATGAGCAAGACAAAGTATGATCCAGGTGTCATCTTTTAAATGTGCTGATGGTGTTTTAAACAACCTGCTTCTTGCTTCAGACTTGCCTTATGCAGTGTTGATAAAACGTTGAAACTACTGAAGAATTCCCCAAGTAAAAGCCAAAAGGGGTGTCCTTGGAAGGTGCTTTTGGAAACTGCTGGGGCAATAGAAGTAATTTAGGGGCCTTGTAGAAAAAGTAAATAGTAGAAAAATCAATGTTGAATTTCCTAATTTTAAATGCTTAAAAGTAACTAACCCTGCTGTTCCAGTCGTACTGTATAATGAAATTGTCTTGATAATCAACATTTTATCTGGTTCTTGTAGCGGAGACTAAATTATTTAGATGATGTGGTTGTTAGTAAGAGGTTTTTATTGTAATAACTTGTGTTATTAGCTTTGTTTTTGCATAATTAGTTTTTTTTAAATATATTAAATAAAGAGTAGCTTGACTGAGTATCCTGCAGCAACCTGTTAGTCTCATAAAAAGTGGGATTTTCTTTGTTACCTTGGATTTATAACTACATAGTCACATTATATTCCCTCCCCAATCATTGTCCAAACTAAATTAAATTAAAAAATGCCTCCAGATCCTTTAAAACAGTTTTTCCTCCTCTAAGAAAACACCCAGCAATCAGTTTAGATGTATTTTTTACAGTAGTATCTCTACCTCCATGTATTTATCTAAAATTCTCTAAATTTGTTTGCTTATCATGAATGTCACAGTGAAACAGCAAGACTGCTAAGAGTGTTCTCAAGAATAGTGCAGTACAGTTGTTTGAATAGTGATACTTTTATTGTGTTTGGTGGGGCTGCTGTTTGGGGTGCACTTGTAATTATAACGAGAAGTAGCATGATGAAGCTCCATAAAAGCTTTTTGAGGCAGGGACTGTTTGTACAGTGCCTAGTGGAATTGGCCTAGCTGAGGCATCTAGGCACTAATGCAATAAATGTGTCACGGCACACGCAGAATGATGATAAATTGGTATTCATGCCAACTGTTCAACATTTTTTCATTTTAAATGTTTGGTTGCTTTTGAAATATTCTACAAGATTAATATAATCAACAGTACTGGAAAATGACTTTAGAGTCAGGCTTTTAACACTTCTTTGTAAACCTGAAGCCCAGATAAACCACAAACCACAATTTTTTCCACTCCTTCTGAGGAATTCAATTTGCATATATAGTTGTGTCAACACAGTTTGCATAACCTCTGACAACTGAAGGTTAAGTGCTTCTTCTGTAAGCAGTGAAAACATTCTCAACAAAAAAGGAAGAGAAATTGCAAGGCTTATTTTCATCTATTTCTAGAAAGCAATGTCCATGATGGAAACAGAACCTGTTTTTTTCTTTTTCTTTTTTTTTTTTTTTTTATTATTAGTTTTAATAATTTGTTCTAACATTTTTCATCACTCCAGCCTCCTAATTATCTCAGATAACATGCTGATGTAGTGACATTTTCATATGTTGTGTTTTGCTGTTTGAAAAGAAACATTTTTAAGATCCAGCAAATTCAAGATTTAATAAGTTTTTAATACCATGGAAAACTGTCCCATTTATTATTATTACTACTTACAACATGGTGGCTCCCAAAATGTGCATAGGCACTAGAGAATTAACTTAATAGGAACATTTCAGTTTAATTATCATCTATTAAAAATTTAAATACCCTTGCCTATGCTACAAATGAGACCTTAAATTATTAAAAATGAAACAATTTACAAGAACTTTCACTATACTATTTGTCCAAGAACTGCAAAAAAGTAAAAATAGTTAACTCACTTTCCTTTGTAGTCAGTTTCTTGACAATTTAATTTTTGTCATAACTAGTACAATATACTGTTTCTCCTACTGCATAAGAATGCTATTTGTTTAATCCTGGTTTCTACTGGAATTAAAAATGAGTAATTCAGGTTTTGTAAAAGTATTTAAATAAAACCTGAATTTTGGATCAAATTTGGCCTAATAATCCCCCTATAAATTGATTGAGCTATCAGACACTTTGTAATTTGTCTGTTGGCTAATTATCAAGATTTTTGTTTTCCCAAGAGAGTAATATTTCTTAGATTGTTGTATTTTTACAGCCGTATCTCTCCTACCTCCAAATTATCTGCACTACTAATAGCAAAAGAAAAAAGCAGTCCACTAAATATTCATTTTCTAATTTTGCTACAATCTGAGGGTCTTCCTTAAAAGTACTCTTTGAAAAATCTATTTAAATATTGATGTTCACATTTTACAAATTGATAAAGGTACATTTAAATAAAAAACAATATTACCAACCACAAGCATTCAAAACCATGAGTCAGGTCCCAAAAATAATGGATTCATAATATTAATACATTTTTGAGAGGGGAAGTTGCCCTTTTTATTTTGTCTTTGTTACATATTTTCAAGCTTTTTTCTGCAGCCATGAGGACTAGAAATGTACATGATTTTTAATAAAAGGATTCTCATGTAATCATCCAACTCCAGGAACAGTGGCTTTAAGATCAATGCCAAATATTATATAAAATCATAAGAATGGGTCAGACCAATTGTTCCTCTAGTCCAGATCCTGTCTTCTGATTGTGACCAGTGCCAGATGATTCACAGGGAATGAATAGAACAAGACAATTTTGAATGATCCATTCACTGTCATCCAGTCCCAGCTTCTGACAGTTGGAGGTTTAAGGTCACCCAGACTATGGGGTTGCATCCTTGACCATCTTGGCTAATAGCCATTGATGGACCTATCATCCATAAACTTATCTAATTCTTTTTTGAACCCAGTTATACTTTTGGCCTTCACAGTGGGAATGAGTTCCACAGGTTGACTATGCATTGGGTGAAGAAGTATTTCCTTTTGTTTGTGTTAAACCTGCTGCCTATTAATTTCATCAAGTACTCTGTGAAGAGGTAAATAACCCTTCCCTAATTCACTTTCCTCACATCAATCATGACTTTATAGACCTCAGTCATATCCCCCGTAGTTGTTTCTTTTCTAAGCTCAACAGTCCCATTATTTTTAAGTTTTCCTCATGTGGAAGCTGTTCTGTATCTCTAATCATTTTAGTTGTCTTTCTCCGTACCTTTTCCAATTCTAATATATCTTTTTTGAGATGGGGCCACCAGAACTGCACGTAGTAATCAAGGGGTGAGTGGACCATAGATTTATATAGTGCTGTGGTTCTCGAACTTATTTGATTGGGCCCCCTTTCTTTGTGTCTGTAGTGATTTATGCCCTCCCCCACCCCCCACCCCCAAGTACATATACCGCAACCCAGCTCTGAAGGCAGAGCGAAGAGCAGCAGCTGTTTGCATGGTGCCCAGCTCTGAAGGTAGCACCATGCCAGCAGCAGCACAGAAGTAAGGTGGCAACGTGAAAAGTGATATTCGTCAATATCACTTTTCACAGCAGACTTAGCGTCCCATTGCCACCCTTACTTATGTGCTGGTGCTGCCACCACGGGGCTTACAGCCAGAATCCAGGTGAGGGAATAGGGGTGGGGAGGAAAGTTTAAGCCTGGGCTGCCTCCTGGTCAGGGATTGGTGCGGGAGAAGGAGAGCTCAAGCCCAGGCTGCCTCCTGGTGAGCGATTGAGGAACAGGGGCAAGGAGAGCCTGAGCCCAGGTGGCGGGCTCCAGCTATCAGCTTCAGGGCAGCTGTCTCCTTTACCCCCGCCTCCCTGTTATGCACGGCCCCTTCCGCATGAGTCCCTGACACCTAGGGCTGACAGCCAGGTCTCTCTTTAATTAATAATAATAATAATAATAATTAATAAAGGCAACATGTCGTGCCTCCCTTGACACATTCCTGCACCTTCCTTGGGAGACTCGCCCCATAGTTTGAGAACCATTGATATAATGAAATTATGATATTTTCTGTTCTTTTCTCTTCCTTTCCTAAAGGTTCCTAACATTCTGTTAACTTTTTTGACTGCTGCTACACATTGAGCAGATGTTTTCAGAAAACTATTTACAATTATTCCAAGAGCTTGCTTGAGTAGCAACAGCTAATTTGGACCCCATTATTTTTTTATATATGATTGGCATTATATTTTCCAATGCGCAGTAATATACACTTATAAACATTGAATTTTATCTGCCATTTTGTTGCCAAGTCACCCAGTTTAGTGAGATCCCTTTGCAGTCAGCTTTGGACTTGACTATCTTAAGTAATTGTGTATTGTCTGCAAATTTTGACATCCCTCACAGTTCATCTCCTTTTCCAGATCATTTATGAATACATTGAACAGCACAGGTCCCAGTATAGATCCCTAGGGTGTTACCTGGGGTTATCTGAACCCAAAGCTGTGGTAACTAGACTCTATTTTTCAGATAGTGTCAGGAAATAAATCAGTAGAGGACACAGCACCTCCATCTGATAAATGATTGCTACACACAAGACTGCTTCCATCCAAAACTCCTTGTTTTTATTGAGTACAAAGCACACATCTAAAATAGCAATTGGTCTAGAGCACTCCAAAGAAATGTAGTTACCCATAGCCTGAGGTAGTGTCAAATGACAGTAACAGGATTATGGTGGCCAGCCTTCTGCCTAGCCGCTGGGGAGTATTTGTCAGTGACTCCTTGTTCATAGAACATCCAAACTTCTCCAAACCACACTTTCTAACTAAATTCTTTATAGATTTTCTCCAGACATAACTCATAATGGCCCCAATACGCTAACAATTTCCCTATCAACAGCCAGTAATAATTCATTATTCAACTTATCAGGAAAGCAGCTTGAGCAAAACAAACAAACAAACAAAAAAACCCTTACAAACACAGACAAACAGAATCAAGGTCAGTTTTCCATGCTTCTCCCCCTCTAATGAATCTGTCCTTTCACTGTATCTATCCCAGTCAGTAAAACTGCAGCTTGTTTTTTTGTTCCGTCTGTCTGAGCCAAGGCCAGATTTCTGACTCTGTTGTTTTCTCACTTCCAGCTTACGGGGGTTAAGTGCAGACGCTAGCTGCAAGTTATGTCAAATCCAGTTCTCTCGCAACAGGGGGACCATGCAGTTTACCTTTGTCCATTGTGAAAAGTGACCATTTATTCCTACTCTGTTTCCTATCTTTTTAATCAGTTACTGATCCATGAGAGGACCTTCTTCTTATCCCATGACTGCTTAGCTCACTTAAGAACCATTGATGAGCGACCTTGTCAAAGCCTTTCTGAAAGTCCAGGTACACTATATCAACTGGATCACCTTTGCCAACATGCTTGTTGACTCCCTTAAATTAGTGAGACATGATTTCCCGTTACAAAAGCAGTGTTCACTCTTTCCCAACATATTGTGTTCATCTGTGTGTCTGATAAATTCTGTTCTTTACTATAGTTTCAACCAGTTTGCCTGGTACTGAAGTAAGGCTTATCAGCCTGTAATTGCCAGGATTGCCTCTGGGGACTTTTAAAAAAAATTGGCATTTTTTAATCAGCTACCTTCTAGTCATCTGGTGCAGAAACTGATTTAAGCAGTAACTTACATATCACAGCTAGTAGTTCTTCACTTTCGTATATGAATTCTTTCAGAACTTTTGGGTGAATACCATCTGGTTCTGGTTACTGATTACTGTTTAATTCATTAGTTTTTTTCCCAAACCTCTTCTACTGACACCTCAATCTGGGTCAGTTCCTCAGATTTGTCACCTAAAAAGAATGGCTCAGGTGTGGGAATCTCCTCATATCAATTGCAGTGAAGACTAATGCAAAGATTTCATTTAGATTCTCTGCAATGGCCTTGTCTTCTTTGAGTGCTCCTTTAGCACCTTGATTGTCATAAGAACAGCCATATTGGGTCAGACCAAAGGTTCATCTAGCCCAGTATCCTGTCTTCTGACAGTGGCCAATGCCAGGTGCTCCAGAGGGAATGAACAGAACAGGTAATCATGAAGTGATCCATTCTCGGTCACCCATTCCCAGCTTCTGGCAAACAGAGGCTAGGGATACCATCTCTGCCCATCCTGGCTAATAGCCATTGATGGATCTATCCTCCATGAATTTATCTAGTTCTTTTTTGAACCCTGTTGTAGTCTTGGCCTTCACAACATCCTCTGGCAAAGAGTTCCATAAGTTGACTGTGCGTTGTGTGAAGAAATACTTTTTTGTTTGTTTTAAACCTGCTGCCTATTAATTTCTTTTGGTGACCCCTTGTTCTTGTGTTATAAGAAAAGGAGTAAATAACACTTCCTTCTTTACTTTCTTCACACCAGTCATGATTTTATAGACCTCAATCATAACCCCCCCTTAGTCGTCTCTTTTCCAAGCTGAAAAGTCCCAGTTTTATTAATCTTGCCTCATACGGAAGCTGTTCCATACTCCTGATCATTTTTGTTGCCCTTTTCTGAACCTTTTCCAATTCCAATATATCTTTTTTGCGATGGAGCTACCACATCTGCACACTTTATTCAAGATGTGGGCATACCATGGATTTATATAGTGGCAGTATGATATTTTCTGTCTTCTTATCTAGCCCTTTCTTAATGATTCCCAACATTCTATTTGCTTTTTTGGCTGCCGCTGCACATTGAGTGAATGTTTTCAGAGAACTGTCCACAATGACTCCAAGATCTTTCTTAAGTGGTAACAGCTAATTTAGACTCCATCATTTTATATGTATAGTTGGGATTATGTTTTCCAATGTGCATTACTTTGCATTGATCAACATTGAATTTAATCTGCCATTTTGTTGCTCAGTCACCCAGTTTTGAGAGATCCTTTTGTAGCTCTTCACAGTCTGTCCGGGACTTAACTATCTTGAGTAGTTTTGTATCATCTGCAAATTTTTCCACCTCACTGTTTACCCTTTTTTCCAGATCATTTATAAATATGTTAAATAAGATTAGTCCCAGTACAGACCCCTGGGGGACACCACTATTTACCTTTCTCCTTTCTGAGAACTGACCATTTATTACTACCTGTAAGCTGGCGCAGGTTCACCTGGCGGCGCCTCCTGCTGGTCTCTCAGAGAATTAGCTTGATTTCCAGCCTGGAGCGCCCTCTGCAGGCCGGTGATCCACTACCACTTGTGCCCCTGTCCCTCCCTGGACTCCGGTGCCCTGATAGCTGGGGTGCTGCCCCCTGGCAGTAACCCTTTTCTCTCAGGGTCTCCCCTCCCACAGGAACCCCCACCCACTAACCCCACCTCACCTCAGTATAAGGCTACTGTCAGTCCTCGTCTAGCCCCCACGCCCTGGGGCAGACTGCAGTATCAGCCTACTCCTCACTGGCAAGGTTGGGTTTGGACCTGCTGCCTTTGCCTACCCCTGGGCTGCCCTCTGCAACCCCCAGTACCTATTAGCCTTATGCTAGGCTGCAGCCTGGGGCTTTCCAGATTGGATCTCCCCAGCTCCTCTGCCTTTCCCCAGCCCTGCTCCACTCAGGTATCCTCTCTCTAGCTCCCTGCAGCCAGGCCCATCTCCCTCTACAGCTAGAGAGAGACTGTTTGGGCTCCTGGCTCACAGCCTTTTTATACAGGCCAGCTGTGGCCTGACTGGGGCCCAGCTGCGGCTGCTTCCCCATTCAGCCCAGCTTTTAGAGCTGCAGCCCTCCCAGGCAGGAGCGGGTGTCCACCCCGCTACACTACCCTTTGTTTCCTATCTTTTAATCAGTTACTAATCCATCAGAGGACTTTCCTCCTTATCCCATGACCGCTTACTTTGCTCAAAAGCCTTTGGTGAGGGACCTTGTCAAAAGCTTCCTGAAAATCTAAGTACTCTATATCCACTGGATCCCACTTGTCTACATGCTTGTTGACCCTCCCAAAGAATTACAGTAGATTGGTGAGGCATGATTTTCCTTTACAAAAACCAAGTTGACTCTTCCCCCCAAAATTATGTTCGTGTATGTGTCCGACAATTTTGTTCTTTACTATCATTTCAACCAGTCTGCCAAGTACTGAAATCAAGCTTACTGGCCCTTTTTAAAAATTGGCGTCACATTAGCTATCCTCCAGTCATTTGTTAAAGAAGCTGATTTACATTATAGGTTACAGACTACAGTTAGTAGTTCTGCAATTTCACATTTGAGTTCCTTCAGAACGCTTGGATGAATACCATCTGGTCCTGGTGACTTATTACTGTGTAGTTTATCAATTTGTTCCAAAATCTCCTCTAATGATATCTCAATCTGGGACAGTTTCTCAGATTTGTCACCTAAAAAGAAGGGTTCAGGTTTGGAAATCTCCCTTACATCCTCAACTATGAAGACTGATGCAAATAATTCATTTAGTTTCTCCGCAAAGGCCTTATTGTCCTTGAGTGCTCCTTTAGCCTCTCGATTGTCCAGTGACCCCCACTGGTTGTTTAGTAGGCTTTCTGCTTATGATGTACTTAAAAGGTTTTTTGCTATTACTTTTTGAGTCTTTGGCTAGCTGTTCTTCAAATTATTTTTTGGCCTTCCTAATTATATTTTTACACTTCATTTGCCAGAGTTTATGCTTCTTTTTATTTTCCTCACTAGGATTTAACTTCAACTTTTTAAAGGATGCCTTTTTGCCTCTCACTGCTTCTTTTACTTTGTTGTTTAGCCACGGTGGCTCTTTTTTAGTTCTCTTACTTGTTTTGTTTTTTTTTTAATTGGGGTATATATTTAAGTTGAGCCTCTATTATGGTGTCTTTAAAAAGTTTCCATACAGCTTGCAGGGATTTTACTTTTGGTGCTGTGCCTTTTTAATTTCTGTTTAACTAAACTCCTCATTTTTGTGTAATTCCCCTTTCTGAAATTAAATGCTACAGTGTTGGGCTGTTGTGGTGTTTTCTCTGTCACAGGGATGTTAAATTTAATTATATTATGGTCACTATAGACAAGCAGTCCAGCTATATTCACCTCTTGGACCAGATCCTGTGCTCCACTTAGGACTAAATCAAGAATTGCCTCTCCTCTGGTAGGTTCCAGGACGAGATGCTCCAAGAAGCAGTCATTTAAGGTGTCAAGAAACTTTGTCTGCATCCCGTCCTGAGGTTACATATACCCAGTCAATATGGGGATAGTTGAAATCGCCCATTATTATGGAGTTTTTTATTTTAATAACCTCTCTAACCTTCCTGATCATTTCACAGTCACTATCACCATTGTGGTCAGGTGGTCAGTATATATCCCTACTTCTATATTCTTATTGTTTGAGCATAGAAATACTATCCATAGAGATTCTATGATACAGTTTGGTTCATTTAAGATTTTTACTTTATTTGATTCTATGCTTTCTTTCACATATAGTGCCACTCCCCACCAGCATGACCTGTTCTGTCCTCCTGATATATTTTGTACCCTGATATTACTGTGTCCCATTGATTATCCTTATTTCACCAAGTTTCTGTGATGCCTATTATAGCAATATCCTCATTTAATACAAGGCATTCTAGTTCAGCCATCTTATTATTTAGACTTCTAGCATTTGTATATAAGCACTTTAAAAACTTGTCACTTTTTAGCTCTCTGCCATTACGTGATATAATTGAATGAGACTTTTTTTCATTTGACTGTTTCTCATCAGATCCTAGCTGTATTTTATCATCTTCCAGCCTGTCCTCCTTAGTAGGACATAGGGAAGCTCCATGAATAGATCCTCCCCTAAGTGATGTCTCTGTCTGAACCACATGCTCCTCTGCACCTATCGGCTTTCCCCCAGCCCTTCGTTTAAAAACTGCTCTGTGACCTTTTTAATTTTAAGTGCCAGCAGTCTGGTTCCATTTTGGTTTAGGTGGAGCCCATCCTTCCTGTATAGGCTCCCCGTTTCCCCAAAGTTTCCCCAGTTCCTAATAAATCTACACCTTTCCTCCCTATACCATCGTCTCATCCACGCATTGAGACCCTGCAGTTCTGCCTGTCTAACTGGCCCTGCGCGTGGAACTGGAAGCATTTCAGAAAATGCTGCCATACAGGTCCTGGACTTCAATATATTAGCAGCCTAGATTTGGCCTCCTGGACCTCTCTCCTGTCCTTCCCTATGTCATTGGTACCTACATGTACCACGGCCACCAGCTCCCCCACAGAACTACATATAAGTCTATCTAGATGCCTCGAGATGTCTGCAACCTTCGCACCAAGCAGGCAAGTCACCATGCGGTTCTCACAGTCATCACAAACCCAACTATCTACGTTTCTAATGATCGAATCGCCCAATACCAATACGTGTCTCTTCCTAATAACTGGAGTTCCCTCCCCCGGAGAGGTATCCGGAGAGGTAAGAGGATACCACAACATCCTCTGGAAGGAAGGTCCCAACTATGGGATCATTTCCCTCTGCTCCAGTTGGATGTTTTCCTTCCCTGAGACTTTCATCCTCCTCAATAGCACAGATGCTGTCAGACTGGGGGGTGGGACCATTCTACTGTGACCCGGAAAGTCTCATCTGTGCACCTCTCTGTCTCCCTTAGCTCCTCCAGTTCAGTCACTCTGTTCTCCAAAGCCCGCTTATGGTGTCTAAGGGCCAGGAGCTTCTTTCTCCGAAAATGTACACACGTGCCACCTGCCCATAAGGCAGGTAATCACACATGCTGCATTGGGTGCAATAAACTGGGTAGCTCCCACTTTGTTGCTGGACTTCTGCCTGCATTCTCTTTTTACTCCTGCAGTTCATTCCTTTGTTGTTGTTTTGTTTTTATCGGGGGTGTTTTTTGGCTTTAAGTTTAAGGAATGGTAAGTGTATCTAGCCTCCCCCCTCACACTCCTCCCCTCTAAACTCCCTCGCACTGTCCAGTGGACCCATTTCCTGTTTGGCAGGTTTCCTGCTTCTGATGTACTTAAAACATTTTTTGCTATTAGTTTTTGTGTCTTTAGCTAATTGCGATTCAAATTCTTTCTTCCCCAGCCTTATTATACTTTTAAATGTGACTTGTCAGAATTTATGCACCTTCCCTTTTTCCTCAGTAGGAATTTGCCTTCCAATCTTTATAGGTTGCCTTTTTGCTTCTAACAACCTGCTCTTTAGCCTTTTAATTGGGGTATACATATAGTTTGAGCCTCTATTATGAGGACTCTATTAAAAAGTGTCCATGCAGCTTGCAAGCATTTCACCCTTGTGACTGTTCCTTTAAGTTTCTGTTTAACTAGCTTCCTCATTTTTGTGTAGTTCGTCTTTTTGAAGTTACGTGCTACTGTGGTGGGTTTCTTTGGCATTTTTCCTCCTATAAGGATGTTAAACTTAATTACATTATGGTCACTATTCCAGAGTTCAGCTATATTCACTTCTTGGGCCAGATCCTGTTTCATTTAGGAATAAATTAAGAATTGCCTCTCACCTTGTGGGTTTCCATGAGAAGCTGCTCTAAAAAGCAGTCATTTAGTATGTCCAGAAATTTCATCTCTGGATCCCTTCCTGAGGTGGCATATACCCAGTCAATACAAGGATAGTTTATCCTCTATTATTATTGTGTTTTCTGCCTTTGTAGTCTCTGTAATCTCCCTGAGCGTTTTATGATCTCTGTCACCATCCTGGTTAGGTGGTCAGAACTATATTCCATCTGCTATACTCTTATTGTTCAAGTATGGAATTTCTATCCAGAGTGATTCTATGGTACAATTGAATTTAATTAAAAGTTTTACTTTATTTGACTTTATGCTTTCTTTCATTCACAATGCCACACTGCCTCCTGTGCAAATGGTTAACACTTGGTTATAGAGTGCCCATGTTTATAGGGAAGTCAGAATGGACCCCAGAATCCTGAGTTGCAGTGCTAAATTCACATAGATGAAGGATTTCCCAATTGGTGGCTGCAACTCATGGTCCAAGGCAGGTGGAACTATGGAGAAAGGCCTCTGGTCTGGTTGACTTTTTGTTCTCAAAGAAAAACATCAGGAACTTAAAAATCTAATCCACGCTGTTTGAGATCTGGGCTGGCATTATTTATGGGCGTCCTTTAAAGCAGGTGAGACAGTGGTGAGGTCTGCTGCTTTAGAGGGGGATGGCCATAGGTCTTCTTGCTTGTAAGCAGATGGGTTCCACTAGAAGGTATAGACTTGAAAGCCCAAGGACCTATCTTTGACCAGAGAGAATTTGTTTGGGGTGGAGGTGGAGGCTTGTTGGCTGAGGGAAAAAGAGAGAAAGGCCACACACTGTTCTCTTGCGACTATATCTCATCTGTTTGGGCCCTTTTTAAAAGGAAAGGATTAACAGGCTGTGCTTCGCAAGCCAGCTTTCATGTTTTTGCACTGGAATGGTACAATCAAGAGACCAAGTACATGAGGTTGATGTGTCATAGCTCTCTCCTTTGTACATAGAGATGTTTTTGCACTAAGTGTGCAAACCGAGGGAGAAGAGGGAAGACAGGGCACTAAATTAATTGACTACCCTCTGAGAAAATAGCTTTGTAGAGTTTCCCTGTTAAGTTTAAAATTGGAAGACGCACAGCTTTGTGGCTGTTCTTTGCTTTGCTATTTTAAGCATACTCTGATTTATTTTCTTTGTGTTTCTTGGGACTGCCAAAAATAAATTAAATTATCTCTTCATTGCTGTGTTTTTCCCCCCTTCTTTTTCTTAGAAAGGAAGCCACCAAAATTATAGCAATAGAGCAAAATAAAAATAACAATTAGTAGCAATAGGAAACTAGAAATATGTATGTGTGGTGCTTCTATAGACGGACATATTTCTGACTCTACAATCTTTAATCCTATGGTTTGCAATGTGGTTGCAGAGAGTATAATCATATACAGAATTTACTTTTACTTTATTTTTGGTAGGAGTTCTACGACTTAGTTTGCACAGTTACTACTTCTCTTATGATTATATTAAAAAGTTAATGAAACGTGTGATATTTGCCAAGCCTGCTTGGAAAATATTTTGATGACACAGTGAAATAATTTAAGACTGGTTCTTTCATGGCATATAAAGTATTTTATTTGCTATTTTCACTGATATCTTATGTAAAGTCTGAAGCATTTAGTTAACTGAAAGATTTGCTCCTGCAATAGCAAAAGTTTTGATAGCAAATTGACCTGCTTTCTAATCTAGTGGAAGAACATATGCTTTTTTATATTTTGAAAATGCTGTTAATACTTTAATAATATGACCATATAAGAAATTTTCCTATGTGGTTCCTATGCTGTATTTTTCTGTTTCTAGTTGCGGTTAGGTTTTTTTAGCAGTTGAGGTCACAGTTGGTATCTTGGTACAATCAAGATTGGTATCTTAGTATTTTCCAATAGCTGATAGTAGTTTGCCTTTAATACTAAAATAGCATTTCCAGACAGAGCTATGTGAATCCTCCTAATTCCAGTTCCCAGGGTGTTCCATGCATTTTCCTTTCAGTCCACCTCATTTGTGAATTACAACTCATCTACTTGTAAATATTATCTGCTTGGCACAAAGACAAATTTGTGTGTATGAAAAAGCACAGATTCCTAGTTCATAGAGAAATCTTTGGTGTAGTTTGTGACTGTGACTGTAGCTTGTGAAGTAGAGCAAGCAGTTACACTGTGAATGTTGGTATGAGAGAAATAGGTGTATATGAGATCCTGGTTATGCCACAAGAGGGAGGTGCGGAAGAATATTCCCTAAAACTAACCCTAAGGGCTTGTCTACCTGAACACTTATTTTGTGTATAAATCACCCCATACTAAGTGTCCGTGTGGACCCTGCAGCTGCACACAAGAAGTTCCACACTATACTTTGATCTAATCCCATTTTAAAGCTAAACTGCAAGATGCCTTCTTTAACTTCCTGTTGCAGAATTAAGAAATGATTACGTAGCGTGTTAATTTGACTGAACTGATGATTTTACACCAATTTTGCAGCTAACTCATTTAACTGATATTATTTAGCTTTAGTGATCAGTTTTTGTATTTTATTCATGCATGTTTATAACTTTTATTAAAATTAATAAAAAGCATATTGAATCATTTCCCTCTATAAACAGTTTGTGGCAGAACCATTGAGAATCTAGGTGAATCTGCTGCTCCACCTCTGAGTCTGGACAACTCTCCATAAGTTAAACCTCTGGTTTTCACAGTTGCAGTACTTGTGCATTAGAGGTTCTGATAGGTACTGTCACTGTTGCTTGCTTATTAGGTATGGAGCTTTTCAGTATTTAATGTTACTTTTTCTGGACTATTGCATTCAATATCTCCTTCAAAAGTTTTATAGAAAAAAATTATGAATGAGATGAAAAGGTGAGTAACATAATCAGTTCATTTAAATGGCAATGATGCATAGCTTTTAAAAAGCAGGTCTTACATCGTGAAATATTATTTTTTCTAAAGCAGTGCATCATAGCAGAGGCGGCGAGTTATATGGGCCCGTGGTGCCCGTGCTCCAGGAATATTCAGGGCACAGTGGCCGGCTCCACCAATGTTCAGGGCCGAGTCTCTCCCCCGGCTCCCCCCAGAGCATCTCCCAGCCCTGTCTGCTGCCCCCAAGTGATTTAAAAGGGCCTAGGGACCCCCGGCCACTGCCACTGCAGTGAGGCTAAGGCGGCTTCCTGCCCATCCTCGCTCCGTATCACTCCCAGAAGCAGCTGGCACATCCCTGTGGCCCTGGAGGGGTGTGTTTTCTGTGCGCTGCTCCTGCCCGAACGCCAACTCCACAGCTCCCATTGGCCGGGAACTGCAGCCAATGGGAACTGCAGGAGCAGTGCCTGTGGGCAGCAGTGCACGAAGGCCCCCCGGCCTCCCCGCCTAGGAGTCGCTGCCAGAAGGGTGTGCGGGTCGCTTTCAGGAGCAGCCCGAGGTAGGCACCGTACTCCTCACCCTCTCTTGCACTCCAACCCTGCCCAAGCCCAGAGCATTCACCCCAACTCCCTCCCAGAGCCTGGCCCCCGCATCCTCTCCTGCACCCCAACCCCCTGCCCCAGCCCCGAGCCTGCACCCCAAACCCCCTCCTGCACTCAAACTACCTCCCAGAGCCTGCACCCCCTCCTATGCCCCCTCACCTAAACTCCCTTCCAGAGCCTTAGGCAGGTGTGGCGGGTGGGCGGGAATTGGACCCATTCTGGGCACCGCCAAAAATTATACAAACCTGCTG
Organism: Malaclemys terrapin pileata; assembly: GCF_027887155.1. Taxonomy (NCBI): domain Eukaryota; kingdom Metazoa; phylum Chordata; order Testudines; family Emydidae; genus Malaclemys; species Malaclemys terrapin. The sequence continues at coordinate 100,077,426 of NC_071511.1, read as the reverse complement.
TCCCTGCATCATAGTGATATCACAAAAAGCAAATTGGCATAGATCAGTAGTTAGGGTTACCATATTTAAAAAATTAAAAAAGAGGACACTCCATGGGGCCCTGGCCCCACCCCTTTCCCACCCCCGCCCCAACTCCACCCCTTCCCTGCCTCAACTCCGCCCCTTCCCCAAAGTTCCTGCCCTAATTCCGCCCCCTCCCCTGAGCACCCCGCATTCCCCCTCCTCCCTCCCAGCCATGTGAAAAGGGCTGCCCGAGCGCTACCCGCTTCACGGTTTGCCAGGCAGCCCCCAGACCCTGCGCCCCCGGCCGGTGCTTCCCCAGCGCAGCTGGAGCCTGGAAGGGGAAGTGCCCAGCTGGGGGCGCAGGGTCCGGAGGCATGGGGGCTGCCCGAAGAACTCTTGTTGGAAGTCTGTAGAGAGTTGCCTCCTCACATCTTTTTGTTTTCAGCGGCTTCTATGAGTGCTCAGTCTCTTTATTGCAAAGAAGAGCCTGTAGGCCTCTAAAAGCATCTGGAAATTATGAGAAGCGATCCTAGCTGCTTATACAAGGAACTGTTTCTGCACTGAAAAGAGGGAACAGGGGCCATCAGGGTAGAGAAATGTACAGGGAAGAAAGGAATGAGGTAACTGGGTTAATGTATCCAATAGAAAAGAAGACCAGACAATTGGACATCATATCTGGGGGAGAAGAGAACCAAGCTACAGGGAAGCCTCTGAAAGCAGAGAAGAGGCGCATGAGCTAGAAATATATGAGCAGGGGAGTGATAGGAGAGATAGAAAGGGCCACAACAGAAGTGGAAGAGGAAGTGAAAGGGGAGAGAACTTTTTTAAAAAGAACACCACAAGTTGCATTAAAGACATGCACTTGCATACTTGCCTATTACTTTCCCATGTATGCAATTCCTGTAGCTGCCACAGGAGTGTTGTGCAGTTGTGAACAGGGAAAGGTAGTGGTTCGCCTGGTCACAGATGGATTGGGAGGTTGTCTACAAAATGCATTTTCTATAAATATGTAGTTGATACCCTGGCTAGGTTTGAGACCACCTGTTAGACATGATGGGCCATCTTTGCATCTCAGGTGGTGATACAGCTCAGTCTAGGACTCGTGTTAATCTAGTTTCTATATTTTATACTGTCTTGTATAACAACTTATTCCGCAGTGTCTTCTAACTGTGAAGTGTTGAACTAGGTCATATGAGTGGGATAATTATGATGTCACCGAGTATATTCTGAAAGGGTGTTGTGAAACTATTGTGTATGACACAATATTTTCATGGCAGTCAATCATTCAGTGAGACTGTACCACCTAAATGAGCTGTGTGTGAAGCAAAGTCAGTGCATTGTAACAGACTGCAGTCATTTGATGCAGTACAACAACCCTTTTAGCCTCAGTAGTACCATAGGCAGCGGCACACTGGTGGTGTTACAGGTTTTGTTACTTACAACTGTGCAATATTTTTTACTTCTGTCTGGGAAGTTCAACATGACATTCTGCTAAAGTATATTGCATAATTGTTCATTCATTAGAAAGCAGTGATGTAGACATGTAATGATGTACAGTTGTTGGAGGGGGTCTCAAGGATCACAAGATTAACTCTAGTTTTTAGTGTTTAAAGAGAATGCAGTTCACACAGCTGAACAGAATCTATAGACATAAAGATACTTTTGAAAATTTTCTTGCAAGCCGGTATATGTTGTACCACACGTTTCATAGAATAGAACATGCAGTCAGGGTGGAAAAGTAAATAAAATAGAGACGTTCTGATAATGAGGCATAATTCAGTGAGATCCTAATAAGGTGAACAGTTTGAAAAAACACTGCTGTAGAATATTGCTTTAGCCGTGTCTCTGGCTGAGGACATGTTGGGGATTATGCTCTAGGCAGGTGTTAAGCTTGAGAGTGCATGGATGAGGAAACTCAAAGAGAATCTGCAGAACCAGACGTAATGGAGAAGGGGAATGTAGTGGGAGCTAAACCAGAGAGGGGGTGAAATTCCAGAGGGAGATCCGAAGTGTTGGGGCAAACTCCAGAGAAGGAAAGTGGGGAGCTAGAGATAGTGGAACATGAGCAGTGGGGAGAAAGGGGGAGGAGGGGAAAATATAAAGAGGTGATGTAGGCACAGGGTGACCAGACATCCCAATATTAGGGGCTTTGTCTTATATTGTCTTATATATAATATGCAACTATGCCCCCCCCCCCCCCCCCCCGAAAAAAAAGTGTCACGAGTTTTCACACTTGCTATCTGTCACCTTATGTAGGGAACTGGGAGCAGGGAGCAAGATGTGTGTGGCAAACTTAAGGGAGAGCCAGTTCAGAAGGATGGGGAAAAATAATAGATTTGACATGGAAGAGGAGCAAGGAACTTGAACAATTGGATAACCTCAGAAGTATGTAAATGAGGTAACGAGTATTTACTGATATGCAAATTGGGATATTTCATCACATGTACAGAATGTCCAGCTTTCCAATTTTGCAGACTTAACAGGTATGAGCAAGAGAAAAATAGGAGGAATGTGGTACGCTCCAGAAGTACAACTGATGAACCCTGTTATATGGGTGGCCCCACGTTTCTGGAAGAAATGCTTTTTGTTAATCCGACATGTGGACTTTCTCCATCTGCACTGGATCAGTATTGACAAAATGACCCCTTGGAAATGTGTAGTAATTTTAGAAAATTTCTTGGTAATCAAGGGTATGGCAGAACTTGTTAGTCAGCATAAAAGAAATAAAATCTTTAGAGGTAGAATGTTTTCTGACCCATCTAGCAGGTGACCATATTGCTTAATATGTTTGAGACTAATTAGAACTTCTATTTGTATTACAAAGCAAAATAAAAGTGCTTGCCTAAAAGCTAGGGGTCAAGTTAACATTCTCGCATGTGCAATTAGTTTCTCTTCTGTGCAGCATAGCCTGTACATTTAATTTTGGGGGGAAAGACAAAAACAGCATCTCAGAAAGTTCCTTCTTTAATAATTACAGTAGATCTCATCCTATTTGTTAACTTTCAAAGGAAGACTTTAACGGGAGGGTTTAATTACAAAGATCGGCAAGCCTTAAATGTTTAAAACTGGGCTTGTTTCAGATAGATATTTGAATTGAGCTCCAAATTCCCCAAGTGAAGACGAAAACAGCTGTCTACCGTATAAATGTAACAGAACCTAGGTGTTCTTGGTTTTTTTTTTTTTTAAGGTATAGCTGAATGTTTCTCTAAGGTATATTTTCACTAAAGATTTATTTGGTTCACTGACTTCGGTTCAAGTGGAAAAGACTTGAGGGCAGCCTGGCTGGCTGAATAGGAAAAAAACTGCTCTTTTATCATACATGGGCCTGCAGCCAGCCCTGTTAGTGACATCATGGAAACTTGTGGTATCCTGTGTATATAGTAGTAAGAAAATGTGTTGCCCACATAGACTGTCTCTTTGGTGCTGTTATGATACAGCAACAAGCTGTGACTTGGCATGCCATTTCTAACAGACAGTAATTTAAATAACATATCATTATAATTTCTAAATAAAGAGACTTGAATTTTTTCAAATATGTGTTTTTGAGTCCAGTGAAGGGGAGAGTTGTCAGAGAAACATGCTTCTCAAAACCATGTCGCCATTTCCCCTTTTAAATTTGTGACTACTCACAGCGAGTTGCATTTAAATCACATTGAATTTGCTGAATCATTGCTTGAAATGGTATTTATACCCATATTCTGAATATACCCAGTTCCCTGAAACTGAGGCTAGAAATCTTAGGACCAAATCATGTTCACTTTACCCACATGAGGTGTCAGAGTGCTTGCTTGTTAGGGAAAGCAAATGGGATTTGATATTACAAAATTATGCAAGACTTCCATATTTTGGGGATTGGGCCAAATATAAGTAATTCCTTTTCTTCTTATTGCTGCTTTTGACTATGTTAGTGTATGGTACATAAATAGATTACTTTTACATTTTGAAAACAATCACAATACATTTTAGTTTTTAACATTGCCTATTACTTGTGAAGATGGACAGTATATCAGGCAATGAATTACACAGTCTGTTCCCCAGAAAAAAGCAATTACAGTATATTGAACAACAGAATGATTGCCAGAATTCCTTATTATATTTGCAGTCCTTCACCTTACTTAGCAAGAGTGGGAAAATAGCCTTGTCAAAGAGGTGAGACACCCTCTTTTAGACTACTACTTTTTGTCAAAAAATCAAGTGTGGAAATATATATAAAAAAACTTCTAGGGGCCAGTTGAAATTGTAATAGTCTTAAAGCATTTAAACCATCTGTGAAAAATAGGTAATATTATTATGTAAAATAAATTGTACACATTTTAAAATGTTAAAGGCTGCGGTAAAACTAATAACTATTTTTTCTTACTAATTAAAAAAGAATCTCAGTTTTGAGGGGCAACCGTATTGTGTATGTTACAGATCGTAATACAATTAAAGGCCCATATTTGTGTGTTGTATAATACATATTTGAATATGTGTGTTGTGTACAGTGAGATAATACATGATGTCAGAGAGAGGTACAAAGTTTTCTGGGATTTCCCAAATAACTTGCTTAGGGCACTAGACAGTTATTGGGAGACTCAGGTTCAAGTCCCTGCTCTGCCACAGACTCCCTGTGTGATCTTGTGCAAATCACTGAGCCTCTCTGTGCCTTAATTTCGCGTTGGTAAAATGGAGATAAAAGATTTTCCTATCTGGGATGTTGTGAGAGTTAATACACTAATAATAGTGAAGTTCTCAGCTACTATGGTAATAAAGGACATATAAGTGACACGTCTGTCTTTAACATGATCTACATATCACCACAATATACGTGTAGGTTGAAGTACGCTCATCGTAAACATTTTTTTTAAAATGATGAATGTTGTCAATGACTACTTCCAGCTATGTGCCATAGCAGGATGTTTGTGAGAAGGGTGGACGGACGTGAATTAAGAGTATTTCACAATGCCAAGAGTTACTGAGGTAGAATTTAAGATTGTTTAGAACAGGGGTCGGCAACCTAATTTAAGGTTTCGCGTGCCAGTCATACATTTGAACGTTTTTAGAAGGTCTCTTTCTATAAGTCTATAATATATAACTAAACTATTGTTGTATGTAAAGTAAATAAGGTTTTAAAAATGTTTAAGAAGCTTCATTTAAAATTAAATTAAACCGCAGAGCCCCCCGGACCAGTGGCCAGGACCCGGGCAGTGTGAGTGCCACTGAAAATCAGCTTGCATGCCGCCTTCGGCACACGTGCCATAGGTTACCTACCCCTGGTTTAGAACATAAAAATGGCCATACTAGGTCAGACCGAAGGTCCATCTAGCCCAGTATCTTGTCTTCCAACAATGGCCAATGCCAGGTGCTTCAGAGGGATTGAACAGAGCAGGAAATCATCAAGTAATCCATCCCCTGTCGCCCATTCCCTGCTTCTGGCAAACAGAGACTAGGGACACCATTCTGCTTGCTGTGCAATTTGGTCCCATTTGTGCAGCAGAGTACACAGGGTCCTACATGGAAGGTAACCAGCTATTAGACTAATGGACAGGGAATAAGGCTAAGATTTTGTCATGTTTATATGTAGTAAATGTCATAGACCGGTCACAGATAATGAACAAGAATTGATGGAAGCCTGAGTCCCATGATGCCCGGGCTGGTAGCCCAAGCCCTATTGCCCTGGGGTTCACAGCCTGAGCCCTGGGGATCACCCTGCCATCCGAGAGAGGGATTGACAGCCCAAGTCCTGCCAACCACCCGGGAAAAGAGGGAGCTGATAGCCTGAGCCTCGACACCCATTGTCGGGGGCTGACAGCTGAGGCCCTGAAGTTGCAGAGGTCACCAAAAAATCATGGAATCTGTGCCAGAGTTGTTGCCTTAACTGGGAACACAAGTTCTATAAAAGTGTAAAGGAGAAAGCTTGTTTACAAAAATAAATAAATAAAGTGGAGGGAAAACCTACTTTCTGGCTGTTTTCTAGCTGGAAGAAGTTGGGAAAACAGGAAAAAGGTCTGAAAAATGGATTTTCCCCACTTTCTCACAGTTTTTCCTCCCTTAACCCTCCATTTTCCAACTGGGGGAAGAGGTGGCAAGAGGTTGTTTTAGTTTCTGTTTCGTTTGAGAAAAAGTAGTGTGGGGGTCAAATACCAAAACTGAAGGGGAAAACTAACATTATTTGGTTTCCAAAAACTGAACCAAAACACACATCAAAATGAAGTATTTTGACAATGCTCAAATTTTCCAATCAAAATTTGTGAAAATTGACATACTCTTACAGAAAATTTTACAACTTTTTATGCAGAGAATTTGGATCAGCACTAATCATTTATAAAAAGATTTGTGTGATAGAACATTTTGCTCAACTACTCCTATTTCAGAAACTGGGGTCCTGATTCTGATCTCATTTACACCAGCTTTACACCACTAAATTTCCATTGACTTCAGTGAAGATACTCCTGGTGTGTACCAGTCTGAGTTCAGAATAGGTCTTTGAGATGTCTTTTGCTAAGATACTAAGCTATTACCAGTACAGGTATAGGGATTATTGGGCCATCTGTATTGTTAAATGGCCTTTAGCCTTAACTTCTATGAATTTTAAACCCTGAAATGTTCATTATTCATTATAATGGAAAACTAATAAAAGGTAACGAAGCAGAGTCAATGTGCTCCTAGCTGAGATTTATACCTTGGAAGGAATTTTAGTAAATACTACTGTTTTTGCCAACTCTCTTCTATACTATACACCCATACTATACTGTTCACTCATTAAAAGATATAACCTATTTTAGGTATTAAGCTTCATATTTGCTATTGTTTTAATCCCTCGAAGATCAGATTATGAACTGGAAGAATGTTTCCCATGTCTACGTGTGGTGAATGTCAGACAGCAAATGCTAGTACTCAGTACATTATAGAGTGAACAACATTTCACTAATGTTGTGATCGATTCCAAAGATTGCTCTTTTACTCATTCTTCCTGCATGTGAGGGGTTACATGTCAAACACGATGCAGGTGTCTGGAATGCATTTAAAACAGCTTATCTTAACTTGTATTTTACTAGCTTATTAGTGCTTATTAGCTAGATAATTAAAAGGAGACCATAATGAAGAAAACATTTATATCAATTAAAATTTTTAAAATGGCATTTTTTTACTCTGTGTTTACTATTAATTTAGCAATAATCAGTTGCTAAATATGTTTCTTTTCATTGGTAAGACTTAGATGTGTTTGCTTTACAAGATAAAGTAGTTGCAATTGTTTTCTAATTATGGTAATTTCATACAGCTATCTAAAGGGATAAGATCAGTATCTCTTATCTAAAATTTATTTGAAACAATACATGAGACAATGTGTTGCTAGAGATCACAAATGAGTTCTATTATGAATGTGGGATTTTATTTACAAGCTTGCTTTATTTGTTTAAAAAGTTATCTCCATGTTATTGAAAATAAATAACAGAAATATCCAAAACACAGGACCTGGTAATAATGGGGGACTTATTGATTACCCAGATGTCTCTTGGAAAAGTAATATGGCAAAACACAAAATTTCCAGTTATTTTTTGGAGTGTATTGGGGACAACTTTCTGTTTCTGAAAGTGGAGGAATTAACCAGGGGAACAGCCATTGTAGACTTGTTTCTGACCAACAAAGAGGAATTGGTAGTGAATCTGAAGATGAAAGGCAATTTGGGTAAAATTAACCATGACATCTTAGCTTTCATGATTCTAAAGAAATGAAGGAGTGAGAATAGCAGAATAAGGACAGTGACTTCAGAAAAGCACACTTTACCAAACGCAGAGAACTGGTAAGTAAATCTAAAGGAAAAAGGAGTTCAGGAGAGCTGGCAATTTCTCAAGGAGACAGTATTGAAGGCACAACTACCCAGTATCCCAATGCAAAGGAAAGATAGGAAGAATAGTAAGAGGTCAATATGGCTCCCTTATGAACTCTAATACAGTACTGTATCCTGAAAATAAAAAAATAAAAAAAACATATAGAAAGTGGAAACATGGACAAATTCCTAAAGAGTACACAAGAATAGCACAAGCATGAAGAAACAAAATCAGAAAGTCTAAGGCACAAAATGAGTTATACCTAGCAAGGGACATAAAAAGCAATAAGAGGAGGTTCTTTAAATACATTAGGAGGATAAGAAAGTTGTCAGTCTTCTACTTAGCAGGTGTTTAATGCCCATTTTGCTTCAGCCTTCACCAAAGATGTAATAGTGACCACATACTCAACATAATTAATATTAACAAGGGGAAGGAATGCAAGCCAAAATAGGAAAAGGAAAGATAAAAGAATGTTTAGATATATTCAAGTCAGCAAGGCTTGATGGAATTCATCCTAGGGTACTTAAGGAACTAGCTGAAGCAATCTTGGAACCATTAGCAATTATCTTTGAGAACTCCTGGAGAATAGGTGAGGTCTTAGAAGACCAAAAAGGGCAAACATAGTACCTATTTTTAAAAATGGGAACAAAGAGGACCTGGAGAATTATAGATCAGTCTGCCTATCTTTGATACCTGGAAATATATTGGAACAAATCATTAAACAATCAATTTGTAAGCATCTGGAGGATAATAGGGTTATAAGGAATAGCCAGCATGGATTTGTCAAGAACAAATCATGCCAAACCAACCCAATTTCCTTCTTTGATAGGGTTACTGGCCTAGTAGATGTGGGAAGCTGTAGACATGATATATCTTAATCCATAAGCAAACTAGGAAAATGTGGTCTAGATGAAATTACTATAAGGTGGGTGCACAACTGGTTGAAAGACAATACTCAGTGGGTCGCTGTCAAACTGGGAAGGTGTATCTAAGGGGTCCTGCAGGGGTCAGTCTGGGGTCAGGTACTATTTAGTATTTTCATTAATGACTTTGGTAAAGTGAAGAGTACACTCATAACATTTGTGGATGCCTCCAAAATGAGCGGTGTTGCAAGCACTTTGGAGGACAAGATTAGAATTCAAAATGACTTGGACAAATTGGAGAACTGATCTGAAATCAACAAGAGGAAATTCAGTAAAGACATTTAGGAAGGAAAAATTTAAATGTACAATTGCAAAACGGGGAATAACTAGCTAGGTGGTAATGCTGCTGAAAAGAATCTGAGGGCTATAGTAGATCACAAATTGAATACAAGTCAACAATGTGATGTAGTTGCAAAAAAGGATAATATGATTCTGGGCTGTATTAACTGGAATGTTGTACGTAAGTCACTGGGGGTACTTATCATACTGTACTTGTGGGGTTACCAACTTTATACTTGCACAAAACCAAACACCCTTGCTCTGCCTCCGTCCCACGCTTCCTCTGAGGTCTGCCCCTCCTCCGAGGCCCCACCCCCTGCTCACTCCATCCCCGCTCTCTCTCACCACCTTCCTCATTCACTCGCTCATTTTCACTGGGCTGGCTCAGGGTGGGTGGGGTGCGGGAGAGGGTGAGGGCTCTGGCTGGGGATGCAGGCTCCAGGGTGGGGCTGGAGCTGAGGGGTGTAGGATGCAGGAGGGGGCTCCAGGGTGGGACTGAGGGCTTCCAAGTGTGGGAGGGGGCTGGGGCAGAGGGTTGGGGTGCGGGGTGTGTGACGGCTCTGGCTGGGGGTGCAGGCTCTGGGGTGGGGCTGGGGATGAGGGGTTTGGGGTGTAGGAGGGTGCTCCGGGCTGGGTTCGGAGGGTGGCAGGGGGATCAGGGCTGGGGCAGGAGGTGGGGGCAGGGGAGGGGGGCAGGGGTGCAGGCTTACCTCAAGCAGCTCCTGGAAGCAGTGGCACGTCCCCACTCCGGCTTCTATGTCGAGATGTGGCCAGACAGATCTGCGCACTGTCCTGTTCGCAGGTGCTGCCACGGCCAATGGGAGCTGCGAAGCTAGCGCTTGGGTTGGGATCAGTGTGTGGAGGCCCCTGGCTGGTCACATGCCTCTGCTTCTGGGAGCTGTGTGGAGCCAAGGCAGGCTGGGAGCCTGCCTTAGCCCTGCTCTGCCACTGACCGGACTTTTAATGGCTCAGTCAGCAGTGATGACCAGAGCCGCCCGGGTTCCTTTTCGATCGGGTGTTCCGGTCCAAAACCGGACACCTGGCAACCCAATGTACTTGGCATTGGTGAGGCTTCGGCTGGAATGCTGTGACCAGTTCTGGGCCCACAGTTTAGGAGAGATGTGGACAAACTGGAGAGAGTCCAAAGGATAGCCACAAAAATGATGGAAGAATTAGAAACCCTGACTTGTGAGGAAATGTTGAAAAAAAACTGGGCATGTTTATTCTTGAGAAAAAAAGAGTGAAAGGGAATGTGATGTCTTCAAATATGGTTAAAGGCTGTTATAAAAGAGGACTGTGATCAATTGCTCACAATGTCCACTGAAGGTAGAAGTAGTAATGGGCTTAACCTGATGGTAGCTAAGCTCTGGAATAGATTTCCAAGGGAGGCTGTGGAATCCTCATCACTGGACGTTTTTAAGAACTGGTTGGAAAACACCTGTCAGGGATGGTCTAGGTTCATCAGGTCCCTCCCAGACTTACATTTCTATGCTTCTATAAAAAGTTGGATCTGGGTTCAGATTCTGAACCTGCCCCTTACAAAGTTCACATGTCTTTTTGTCTGGGGTTTTCTTTAGGCCTATCTCTACTTCAAAATCTCATTACGGTTGAGAGAGAACTGAGTGATCTATAGCAATCATTAATATGATCTTTTAATGTATGTTTGTTACACAGTTAACTCACGATTTGTAGTCTAAATGAAGTGTAGTGAGATCTGTATAAAACATGTATGGGAGGGAACATTTGTTATTCCCTTTGTGTTACCCTCCTTTGCTGTGTTAATTCTAATTTAAATTGGAACTAATTTTACTTTATTTTATGTTCCTGTGGTGGCCTATTAATAACATGCAGTACTAGTGGGTGTAGACGGTTGTATTTTAAAACTCCTAGCACTACTTAGTTTTGTGCCTTAAGCATTGCTGAGCCCACTGGCTCCGCTAATATCTGCTCTGCTCTTACTGCTGGTTTGATTGATATTGGCGGTTCCTTTAATGGGTTGACTGCCTTCAGCACTTAGATGAACGATGAATGGATCTTGACCTGCTGCTCATGGCTTGAGGGCAGATTAAAATACGGTCATTAATGATGTCACTTGGAACTGACATACTGTCTGTTGCTGATAAAAGTCTGCTTATTGATTAACTCATTAGTATCTGGTTTCAGAGTGGTAGCTGTGTTAGTCTGTATCAGCAAAAACAACGAGGAGTCCTTGTGACACCTTAGAGACTAACACATTTATTTGGGCATAAGCTTTCGTGGGCTAGAAGCAAAGCTTATGGCCAAATAAATGTGTTAGTCTCTAAGGTGCCACAAGGACTCCTCGTTGTTTTTTCATTCGTATTTAACTAGTACTTTTCTGTAATGAATTCTTTTAGAAGAGATGTTAATGCCACTGTCATAAACATACAGCTAAGGGTAGCATAAAATCTCTCTTTTACCTGTAAGGGGTTAAGAAGCTCAAATAACCTGGTTGGCACCTGACCAAAAGGACCAATAAGGAAAGAAGATACTTTAAAATTGGGAGAGGGGAAGAGGTTTTGTTTGGGCTCTCTTTGTTTTGTTCCCTCTGGTTAGAGAGAGAGAGAGAGACCAAGGAGATAACCCAGCTTCTATTGAAATGATGCATCTAAAATTACAGAAATTGTAAGTAATAGCAAGGAAATGCGTTAGATTATCTTTTCTTTTAGCTTGTGAATTTTCCCTATGTTAAGAGGGAGGTTTATTCCTGTTTTTGTAACTTTGAAGTTGAGCCTAGAGGGGAATCCTCTGTATTTTAAAGCTTATTACCCTGTAAAATTACCTTCCATCCTGATTTTACAGAGGTGCTTCTTTTGTTTGTTTCTTTATAATAAAGTTCTTCTTTTAAGAACCTGATTTGGTCTTTAATGTCCTAAAAATCTAGGGATTCGATCTGTGCTCACTTTGTTAAACTATTGGTTGGTATATTATTCTCAAGCCTCCCCAGGAAAGTGGGTGAAGGGTTTGGGGGATATTTTTTGGGGGGGATAGGGCTCCAAGTGGCCCCTTCCTGAATGTTTGTTTAAATTACTTGGTGCTGGCAGCAATACCATCCAAGGACAAGAAAAGGATTTGTGCCTTGGGGAAGTTTTTAACCTAAGCTAGTAGAAATAAGCTTAGGGGGTCTTTCATGTGGGTCCCCACATCTGTAGCCCAGAGTTCAGAGTGGGGAGGGAACTCTGACAGCAACCTTTCCCAGAATGACTGACTTGTTCAGCTGTAGAGCTGATTCACTGCCCTACATTTTGTACTGGAATTCCATTCATGCTATTGAGTTATATTGGTATAGTGGAAAGCAGTATACTGAAAGTTGGTTGGGATTTCAATTTCTCTTTTGTCTGTGGACAGACTAGTGTATTTTAAAGTCAGTTTAAATTTAGGGCATCGCCTCTGATCCAGATTTATGGCAAGGAAACTTAGTTGTCACAATCAGAAATAAAGACTTTTGTCTTTCTGTCTTCAGATCAAGTGTGTCTCTTCATAGAGATGTATTTTTCCTTAGTACTCTGGTAAAGTAAAAAACAGATTTTACGACTTACAATAAAATAAAGCTAGTCAAGGTTTATTTACATAATTGGAAGTGTAACTGCAACTGTTTATTTTCAGTCCCTTGTGAAACCAGGTTTGTAGGATTTCAGCAAAAGATGTAAGTGTGGAAAAAAAGAAAACCTGCATATTATGTCATCCTTCTTCATTGTGATCTGTTGAAATTAGACATTTTAATAGTAACCTTATCCATCCCCTGGACATTTCTACTGCCCCTCACTACCTGTGTGGGACAAGAGCCTCTCTTCTGAGAGTAGGCTATGAAAACTGCCAAGTCTCACTGTGAATCAGCAGCATTAGAGCAGCAGGGAGCATGGAGTCCCAGGTGGAGAGCCAATGGGAGCTGCCCCCCGTGCCTCCGCCAGGGGCCAGACATACTGGCTGCTTCTGGGAGCAGCACAGAGCCAGAACAGATAGGAAGCCTGTCTTAGTCCCACTCCACTGCCAACTGGGAGCCGCTTGAGTTAAGCGCTACCTGGCTGGAGCCCATACCCCAAACTGCCTGCCTCAGCTCAAACCCCCTTCCCGCACCCCAACTCCGTCCCAGACCCCGTACTCCCACCCGCACCCCAACCCCCTGCCCCAGGTCGGACCTCCCTCCTGCACCCCACCCCGTACCCCAGCACTGAGTCCCCTCCTGCACCCAAACTCCTTCCCGGAACCTGCACCCCAAACCCCTGCCCAGCCCGGAGCCTGCACAGCCTCCAGCACCCCAACCCCCGGCTCCAGCCCAGTGAAAGTGAGTGAGGGTGGGGGGCTGGAGTGAGTGGGGGCGGGGCAGGGCAGGGCAAGGGTGTTCGGATTTGTGTAACTAGAAACTTGCCAACCCTACTCCGGACATTTTTTTATAAACTGTTTCTGGGCTGGGATTTTAATTGTCAATACTCTGCTTATCCAAATGTGGGAGTTATCACTAAATTTGAGAAAGATCAGACAGTGGATTTTGTAGAATAAACCACCTACAGAGACATCAGGTTGGAAGGTGCGAATCCTTAAAAGCTCAAAGCCATGTCCAAGAACTTAATTTTACATCAGATTCATGGCAATGGCTAATTTAAGACTCGGATATCTTTTTTTAAAACTAAATTTAACTTAGTGCTAAATCCTAACTTAATTGCAGTTTGTAGTGTGATTGCCAGCAAAAGAGCTGCAGGGAAGAACACACATAATTGCAATGTAGGCAGAGGACATTTATAGTCAGAAGCTTAGCATTTTTTGTTTGTCATGTGCTATGTAATTTTATTTCTAAACATAGTGCGATTTTAAAAACATGCGATGAGGTGCATGCACTCTACCCTTCTGACAGTTTTGCCTAAGTAAATCATGTCAGTTTAGACATATGTTTGCTGTAAAATTATTGTAGTTCGTTTGCAGAAATTATGTTTCTGTGATCTCTTTATGCCCTTTGCTCCCTGAAATCTGGAAGGAGCGGGGCACCTCTTCTACATAGGAAACAAGTAGGAACAGCCTCTTCCAGACTGAGAGCCTCCCATACACCAAATCAGTTTACAAGGCAAGACCAGAATCTTCCTTTTAATTTTACCTCTCTTTATCTTTCAATATGCTTTATCACTTATCACTTGCAATGGTGTAAATTAGGAGCAACTTTGCTGAAGTCAGTGAGATTAAACTGGTGTAAAAACAGAATCAGGCCATATAACTTTTTTAAAAATACCTATTTTTTGTGGGATTTTAAAAAGCATTTAGGTGCCTAAGTCCTATTGACTTGCAATGGGACTTGGCACATTGAAAAATGCTGCCCTTTATCTATAGATTGTATACTTCTTTCTATCACATACTTGAATTCCACTCCATAACTACTCATTTTTCGCGTATGTATATTACTATCCTGTACAAAAGTGTTTTTAACATGTGATTAAAGTATAGAAACCATTTAAAGAAAAACATGCTACATCAGTGCAATGTCCTACATACAGCTTAGCATGAGGGTGCTTGACTAGTTACAAGAAATTCTGCTCAGGATCATTGCAGATTCAACCAGATCACTTTCAAGGTGACTATGCTGATGAGAAAGACAGACTGGTGATGTTTAAATTTTAGTCATAAGTTATAGTATAGTGCTTTAAAACCAAAGTCGTTTTAAAACAGTCTTTCTCTCTTTTCTCCATTTCATTGCTATGTGAATTAATGAAATAACTTGGAAGGAAACCATAGTTATAATAGTGAGATACTATTCTCCTTTAAAGAATCAGGTTTCCATTCACTTAGGCTAGTGGTCCCCAAACATTTTACCTCGTGCTCTCCCTTACCCCTGTCCACACCTCCCCTCCCCTCCCCGCGGAGCTGCAGCTGGGAGCTGGGCCATGTCTCTGGTATGGGGGGATGCAGGCGGGGTAAGGGGGCCAGGAGTGGCGGTGAAGCCTCGGCTGCCAGCTGGTGCCCTGGGCATGGGGCCGGCGGCCGGAGCCCTGAGTCCTGGGTGTGGGGCCAGCAGCCAGAGCCGAGTCCAGGAGCGGAGCTGGGTGGAGTTCCCTCTCTACTCCCCGTGGGCCCCAGCTGTGCCCCCCTCCAAAGGTTCCTCCATGCCCCCCTTAGGGGGCGCACCCCACAGTTTGGGGACCTCTTACTTAGTAACTGACCTAGAATAGTATATTTGCTGCTCAAAAGATCAATTCTACCTATAAGTTTTTAGGTGCAGGAACGGAGTGATAGATAATTGAAATCTGAGGCACTAATCTAAAGCAGTTGGTATTCTGTTACTGGAATTTAACTATTACTCTCTTTGGCTCCTGTGTTCCCCACCTGTGTGAAAGCATATGTGGTTAACAAATGAACACCCAAAAATCTGTAGTTCTGCTCTAAGTGTGGAGTTTGCACATTTTCTCCCTTGGGACTGGCAGGCTGGGTAGGCAGAGGTGGGTATTACAGAAGGACAGAAAGTGGGCAGAGAATTTGGGGGTCATTACAGCCCCCAAAATTTAAACTTCAGGCAGCTGAACAGTCAAGTTTTGGGAGTAGAGAACATGCTCCTCTAATTCACCATTTGTTTTTGGACTTTTTAGTAGGTAGAATAATGCACAAAATGATCAATGGAGAAGGCAGTAGACTGGAGAAGAAATTGTGGTTAAGTGAAGCGGGGGCTCTGAAATTTTGTTCTCAGACATGCCAAATAAATGTTCTGGCCCAGATCTTAGAAATATAGAACTGGAAGGGACCTTGAAAGGTCATCTAGTCCAGTCCTCTGAATTCCTGGCAGGGCTAAGTATTATCTAGACCCTCCCTGAAAGGTGTTTGTCTAACTTGTTCTTCTGTCATACCTGCATCCAAATCTATACGTGGAGGCTTGGTGGAAAGAGGGGTCAGCTGTGTTCACATTGCAGTGTCCTCTCTACCCCATACCTTGCAGAGGGGCCTTCATGATCCAGGGATGCAGATTTGGCAACTTGAGGGAAGGAGTGGGTAGGACAGGAGTGAGGCTGAGGAGGTGACACAATTCCCCTTCTTTCTAGCCATATAGATGCCCTGAAAAAGAAATTACGGTCTGAGACTGTAGTCTCTCTTCCATCATGCCAGAGGTCAGAGCTGATGTGAAAGTTCATAACCACTGCATGGATGGCCCTCTGGCCTCTCAGATCTCTGGGAACTGGGAAGCTATCAAATTTAGCAGCAAGTCCCATGGTCTTTTCCATAGGAGCCAAATCCTACCTTCTCTGATGTAACAATAGAGGGAGGAGCTCTGTGAGGGTATCTTTGCAGAGATTTCCCTTTTATTCCCTTCCTCCAAATTATGCCCCTGGGCAGGGTGATCTGGACCGTATTAGAACCCTGTAGTTTTGTATATTTTAACTTTACTAAAATATTTTTACTCAAAACAGGTAAAAATATTAAATTAAAAATATTGGTTTAACTTTTAGGAGTTAGGCAGTTATAAAACAATTGATTTCATTGCCTGCTTTTGCAGGAACTTCAGTATCATCTTACAAATGTGATAGAAATATGTTTTCTTTTCAGTGTCATTGTTGGTACTGTGTATTGTGCTAAACACGTTACTTCCACAGTATAGCTGGCAAAAATGACTCAACTAATAGTGTGGCCTTAACCATTCAGTTCACGATTCCCAATCTTACAGTTCACAAATCCTAATCATTTTGCACGCTGTTGGACAAGGAGGTCAAATCTCTGGTTACCAATTTGGAGCAATGCAATTTTGTCAAGATTACAGATCACCAATAAGTTGCTAAACCACTGGTTATTTCTGATAGCTAATCTATATTCCAATAATATACATAATATATAGTGAAAAGAATGGGTGCTGAAAATAAAAAGGATGTGTTTTGACATCTCAGTGCTTCTAGATAACTTGTGAATACTACTGAGTTTTTATTCCAGATTAGTACATGTGGTACTTAGGGCTGGAGAATTAGAACAGAAGAATGGCCATACTGGGTCAGAGCAAAGGTCCATCTATCCCAGTATCCTGTCCTCCGACAGTGGCCAATGCCAGGTACCCCAGAGGGAATGAACAGAACAGGTAATCACCAAGTGGTCCATTCCCTGTCACCCATTACCAGCTTCTGGCATAGGCTAAGGACACCATCCTTGCCCATCCTGGCTAATAGCCATTGATGGACCTATCCTCCATGGATTTTATCTAGTTCTTTTTTGAACCTCCACATCTTGGAGCGCTTGGGTAGGAGGAGCAGAAAAGAATGAGCAGAACCACAGTAACGTTATTTGCTGTGCCCCTGCCAACTACTGCAGTTGTCAAAAACACCTTATCATGAAAGTGGTGTAAGACTGAGCCATGTTAGGAGGCATATCTGTCCTCTGACTATTTCCCTGAGGGAGAGTGTCAACTGTTGTGATTAGCTATGTCGTGGTCAGGTCTGAATCCTGAAGGAGCTTTTGTGTGTCACACATTGTTGAAGTTGGTTTGCCACCATCTTCACAAGAGTTTTTTATAGGATAGTAAGTTGTGAATCTGGATGAATTCACAGTTATTAGTCTTTCTCAGCAAAAATACTTTGTGTTTAATATGTTTTCCAAAGCCTTTAGTCTTTCAGTATTGGCTAATAACCTATTGCATTTCTAGCATTGGATTTTTTTTTAAAGCTAATAGAGTATAAAAAACCTCAAACCAACAATAAGCACATATTTTGTTAATTTTCGCTTTGCAATTCAGTACTGTGAGCACTTGTTAACTCTTGAATTTTTTTCTTCAGCTTGGTTGAAAAATAGAAACTCCTATGGATATCTAGATAAAATCATCCCATTTCTGCCAAATCCATGCATTCAAAAATCAAAGCTCAGGCCCCAAATGGCAATGAGATCGGCTTAATCATGATGTTTTTAAAATAAATGATACGATTTAAAAAAATTATTATATGTCTTCTGGTTTTTGAGCCTTCTGAGAGAAAAGTGTTCTCATTCAGGTTCAAAGTCCAATCTTAAATGTGTCGGCATGCAGATTTCCATGTCTGCTGTATGCACTTTTCTTAATTTTTAAATGAATGTTTACAATCTGCAAACCTAACTGGTACTCACTGAGGACTGTGAGCAGTTATGTTGGTCAATTAGAAGGTGCTCATGTTCTATAGCAGAGATCGGCAACCTACGGCACACGAGCCGATTCTGAGTGGCACGCTGCTGCCCATTGAGAGGAGGAGGGGTGGAGGGGCCGGAATGCACCACGCTGTGGGAAGAAACTGGGGAGGGGGAAGCTTGGCTGCCGCAGGATCAAGCTTCTGCCTCCTGCCCCCGCAGGGGAGAGCGGTGGGAGGTGGTCCCGGCCCCTCACCCCACTCAGCCCCACCGCTCTCCCCTGCGGGGGCAGGAGGCAGAAGCTTGGTTTTGCGGCAGCCAAGCTTCCCTCCTCTCCTGCTTCTTTGCACAACGTGGTGCATTCCGGCCCCTCCTCTCCCCAGAGGAGCAGAGCCGAGCGCAGCGTGCTCGCTGCTCCGTAGAGCAGGCAGTGAGACGTAGGGACAGGCCTGGGGGAAGGGGGTGGAACAGGTCATATCCCTCCCAGCCCCCTGTCATGAGCCACTCAGGGCAGGAGGCTGGGAGCAGCCCCACGAGCCAAGCACCCAGCCTTCTGCCCTGCACCTCCCCACCCCAACACACACCCATCCCTCTGCCCTGCACCCCCACAGCCTCATCCCTCTGCCCTGCACCCCCCACAATCCCCCAGCCCTCTGCCCTGACCTCGAGCTGCCCCCAACACCCAGCCTTCTGCCCTGCACGTCCACATACCCCAGCCCTCTGCCCTGACCTCGAGCTGCCCCCAACACCCAGCCTTCTGCCCTGCACGTCCACATACCCCAGCCCTCTGCCCTGACCTCGAGTCCCCGCCACACCCAGCCCTCTGCCCTGAACCCCCCCACACCCAGCCTTCTGCCCTGACCTTGAGTCCCCCCCCAACACCCAGCCCTCTGCCCTGAACCCCCCACCCAACGGGCTGAGCAGGCTGGCGGCGTAAGATCAGCATTTTAATTTAATTTTAAATGAAGCTTCTTAAACATTTTGAAAACCTTGTTTACTTTACATACAACAATAGTTTAGTTATATAATGTACACTTAAAGAGAGACTCCTTCTAAAAAAATGTTAAAATGTATTACCGGCACGCGAAACCTTAAATTAAAGTAAATAAATGAAGACTCGGCACACCACTTCTGAAAGGTTGCCCACCCTTGTTCTATAGTGATTGGGGCCATATAAGCACCTAACTAGACAGACATATATTGAAAATAGCTGCTGTGCTGAAGCTAGGTGGATGAGAAGATGCATATGCTTGTATGTTTGGTAGGGTGACCAGATGTCCTGATTTTATAGGGACAGGCCTGATTTTGGGGTCTTTTTCTTATATGGGCTCCTATTACCCCCCACCCCCGTCCCTATTTTTCACATTTGCTGTCTGGTCACCCTAATGTCTGGGGACAACTGCTACAAAATCATATTTTTTGGAAAGTAAATATTAACTTAAAAAGTCTTTTTGATATTTAAAGTCAGTACAGTAGAACCTCAAAGGTATGACAACCTTTGGAATGGAGGTTGTTCGTAACTCTGAAATGTTTGTAACGCTGAACAAAACATTATGGTGGTTCTTTCAAAAGTTTACAACTGAACATTGATTTAGTGCAGCTTTGAAACTTTACAATGCAGAAGAAAAATACTGCTTTTAACCATCTTAATTTAAATGAAACAAGCACAGAAACAGATTCCTTACCTTGCAAAATCTTTTTTTAACTTTCCCTTTATTTTAGCAGTTTACGTTTAACCCAGTACTGTACACTATTCACTTTTCTTTTGTCTTTGCTGTCTGATTGCATATTTCCTGTTCCAAATGAGGTGTGTGGTTAATCAGTCAGTTAGTAACTCTGGTATTCGTAACTCTGAGGTTCTACTGTATCTTGTATTCTGAAACTATTAAAGATATACATTTACAAAGATCATTTCCAATATTTTGATAATGATTCTGCCAGTTGTTTGCCTTTGTATCCAACAGGTATTACCTGAAAGAAATCCTATTAACTAAACATTACATATTTAGTCTTACTTCATATGTGCCATATTTCGATAGCTGTGGATATAACTTTGCTAATATATGTAACTTATGTTCATTTATTTCAGATTGTACATACACACAAGCCACACTTTATGGCTTTACATTGTCAAGAGTTTGGTGGAAAAAACTATGAAGCTTCCATGTCTCATGTGGACAAGTTTGTTAAGTAAGTAACTGGAAAGGTGCATTTCTATCCTAGTATATGATTTATGCTTGGAAGTATAACAAATATTAATGGATAACATCTTATCCTGTAAGGTACTGAGTGCCCGTAACTCCCATTGATTTAATTTAATAGAATTGGGCCAATAGTCTTGTGAAGGTACGCTAATTTGTTGTAATACAGCTATGAATCTGTAGGGAAGTCCGGCACAAATTTAAGGCTTCATTTTAAGTTAAGAGTCTCCGTACTCCTTACTGCATACTTAGATGTGGCATATGTTTTTTTCAGAAGCACAGTACTACTGTTTTTTGAGATATGTGCTGATAACCTCTATGTATCTAAGAATAAAATCTGGACCTTGGATCATTTGTTTTCATGCAGCAATTTCAAGTTTGCTAATATACTTTCGCTTCTCAGTTAGCCTCTACAAAATTAAATATCATTTTTGTTATCTTTTTTTTTATTATTATTATTTTTATTTTTTTAGTAACTAGAGTCTGGCTCTTCATTTTGTGGTTGTTGCTTCTATAAGAGGAATAGTGAAAAGTAGTTGCAGTTTGTTGAAGGCCAATTACCTCTGTTGAAGGTAATTGGCCTTTAATATGAGGCATGGTCTGCACTTAAAAGTTAGGTCAACACAGCTAAATGGATCAAGGTGTGAAAAATTCAGATACAGCTGAGGGGAGAACAGGTGTTCCCTATGAAGAGCTGGGCTGTCATTAAGGTGGAGGAACCTTAATGAAGCAGGAACATCAGGGAAGTCCCTGGGAGAGGCTGACAAGAGTCCGCAGGGGGAGAGGATGCCGTGGGAACCTGCTGGGGTAAAGGAGCCTCAAGGAAGAAAACCCTGGGAGGTAGTGCTTGGCTGAAAGAGCAAGGAAGAAAGTTTCTAGAAGCCAGGAAATAGGGACAAAGAGCTTGCAGAAAAGGTGCCCAGAAGAGGGGTCAAATTTTTGAGTACGGACATAGTGAGACCATTGTTGAAGGTGATCATGGAAAAGGAGCCTTGGTAGTGGCAGAAGATCCTCTGTTTATGACTTCTAGTCTGATGGACATTGTCAGGTTTGGACTCTGAGGATGTTTTCTTTGAACTTGGAAGCCTTGTGTGTGTTTTAATACATGAACCTGGAAAAGGGTGTTATTGAAATAGGGAGTTTAAGGCCTTATCAAGAATCCAAGGAAGAATATTGTAATGCTGACTCTCGCAACCAGGAAGTACTAAAAGACAGGATGTCATGTGACAGTACGGTTATTTAGTTATCTTCAGCCATTGGCAAGCTCTAATAATTAAACGATTCTATCTTTTGAGAAACTCTTTTCAAAATGCTAACTGCTAATGTATTTTCTTATGCTGCTACTTCCTAGTTGAAATCCAAACTCCTTGTGATAAAAGGTTGAGTCACAGCTGGTGGCATGGAAACCTGATATGAAGGAAATAGAAGGTGAGATAGAGGAAGTGTAAAGGAAGAAAAAATTAAGTACAAATAATTATTTAAAAAAAAACAGTATAAGTACTGCAGGTTGAAAAGTTAAAATATTCAATTCGCTGAGAAATTAGTGGGAGATGTCATTTTGTTCTTTCATAATGTATTCAACAATCTAATATGTTAGGAAGAAACATTAATCATAACAAGTATTCACTCCAAAATACATACCTAGACTGAGGTAATACCTCAAGCTAATAAACCATGCTAACCTCTTAACCTTCAGCAGTTGCTATTATTACATTTCCTTTAGAATTTTCCCTATTAATTAGATAATATACTATGAAAAGACAGTATGAATATATTGGTATTTTAAAATACAGGCCTGGAAATCAAGTAACTGAGTCTACACTCCAAACTCAAAAATAAATATAAAGAATTTTAGGTCAGCGCTTTTTCTGGGCTAAATGATTGTAGGAATGTAACAGTATTGATGCCAGTGCCATCTGAGGGGATTAAAGACAACATAACCAAAGTTACACTAGTAATAAGTTTATTTTTATCCTCGTTGACATTTAATTTTGTATGTAATGATATAGTGCACCAGAAGATGAGATGAACTGACTAAAGAATTTCACAAGCCTTAAACTTTGGATGCACTGAGTCAGGGAGGAGTAGTACAGTGCTACTGTCCCAAAATTTGGCTAAGCGTTTAATTATCTAAATGTATAGAATTCAGATATTTGAGATCTTGCATATTTGAGTAATTTAACTGAGTAGCTTTGTTTGCAATTTTGATTTTTCTGTTTTGATAGCTAACACAGATTCGAGTGGTGACTTTTCAACATGATGAAACCCAGTTATTTTTATTAAAGGGAAGAGGTGCAACATCTAATTTAATGTTGAAACATTTTTCATTTAAATAAAGACAATAAATGCCACTGTTAATGAAATGTAGCCATAATGAGTTCTTTTCAGAAAGAAAATTATGTCCTGAAACCATCTTGTTCTCAAATATTTGATTTGCTAATAAACCTTAATTGACATTACTGATGTAAATATTGAAGTTGTATCAACATAAGATTTTCAGTTAATCCTCCATCACCTTCAGTACTTTGAAATAATTTGAGGGTCCTATTCCATGGAAAGTAGTCAAACAGTGCCCTCTGCTGATGTTGTTAATCAGTAGTTGATTTAGTTAACCTTTTTAAGTAAAAATAAGATAGCCCTTAAGTTGTTCTTTTATTTATAAAACTGAATTTATTTGCTGCATAATTTTGTGTAGCAGTTCTATTCTTTCTTTTTTTATAGTGGGGCCAATTTTATGTTTCAGTGGATTTGAAATAAAAAAAATATAATTTTGGAATATGTCAAGTATCAGGGGGTAGCCGAGTTAGTCTGTATCCACAAAAACAACAAGGAGTCCGATGGCACCTTAGACTCATTTGTGTCTTAAAGTCTTTAAGGTGCCACCGAACTTCTTGTTATAATTTGGAATGAGCAACCTTTATATTGTAAATCATCAAAATGCAAAATTGTTACTATGGATTTCCAGGGCTGAGCATTTTTCTCACACCACCCCCTGCAAAAAATACTTTAATCTTAGGCCAGAGTAGATCCGTGCATTGTTATAGGTTGAAGAATAGAGATCTCATTGTAGGTTATAGGACAGGATTAAAATAAACAAGAGGGAGGGAGAGACCTTCTGGCCCTATCTTAATCTCAGTCATGCTTCAATAGCATGTGTCCTCCTGATTGTCAAGAAGGGCAAGGGGCTATCCACTCCATCACTGTTTGTATGTGTGATTCCCTCCTTCCGACTACTGTTTGGGGTAAGCAGGAGGGTGGGGTAAGGTTGATCGTTGAATCACATGGCTCTTGCTTGTTGACACAATGCTTCTGGGCTCAGGCCCTTTGACATTTGTCCTAGGCTGACTGTCATTTAGTCAGTCGAAAGAACATTCCCTGACATAGCTTCCAAAAGTCTTCTCCTGGAAAGCAGGTAGATGGGCAAAGTCATGTATGCCATTGCTAATAAATAAGATTAAGATTTTGTCAGTTATTTTTAGTAAAAGTCATGGACAGTTCACGGGCAATAAACAAGAATTTATAGAAGCCTGGTCCCCCTTGCTGGGGGCTGACAGCCTGAGCCCTGCTGCCCGGGGGATGGGGCTGACAGTCCAAGCCCTGAAGTCACAGAGGTCATGAAAAAATCACAGAATTCTGACCTCCATGACAGACTCATAGCTTTCCTAATAAATAGGGGGAGTAACTTCTTCAGCTGTGGTGCTCCCATGGGACAGCAATTGCAAAGACTCATTTGCTGGATCCAAGTTCCTCCAACTACTAAAAAGAGGCAGCTTCTTCAAACTTTACTTTTTTTTTTTTTTTTAATTCTCATGCACTCCTGCCTTAAAAACCTCATGCTGGAGCACCTTAACAGCACCACTTTCAGGGCTGCCAGGTTTTGTTCAACTCTGTGTGTGAGATTTTTTGACAAAGAGCAAAGAACTGAGCAGGTGTCAGGGGAAATAAAACCTATTCCCTTTGTGCCTTAGACACAAAGGAGTTTGGCCAGGTAGGGACAGAAGGGATTGTTGAGTGGGAACTGAACTCTGTTGAAAATTCGCCCAATAGTGCAACTATCCGTCTGCCAAGTCAGCCAATATCAAAACTGTTTGGCACATCTTCACTTCTCTTTGGGTTTCCCAAGCCTAGAGAGCAGCCTGCCACAGATGTTAGAGCAGCCAGCCTTTGAAGACAATCATTCTACAGTCAGGTGATCTGGCCAGCAAGTTTTACCGACTGTCTTCCAGAGTTTGGGAACCTGGACCTCAGACTTTAAAGCCTGCTGGGCTGGTTCACCCAATTTTTAAGAAACTTTGATATCTTGAGATACAACAGATTTGCATATCCCTTCATATTGACAGTCTTTCATTTATGTGTTTCAGAGAATTGTTATCAAGTGATGCAATGAAAGACTATAACAGAGCCCGGGTTTACCTGGATGAGAACTACAAGTCACAGGAACATTTTACGGTAAATTTCCTTCTTCCATGAGATTAGTTTAATACTCAATTCACTTTTATGTTTGATCTTGAAATTGTTTTATCCTGACTGATGTAAAGATTGGCGTTGGCATCCTCTGTGATGATGGGGATTACATCTTTTCTAAATATACTGTATGTGGGTAGGAGATGTTCAAATTGATTGTTTAGAAGAACTGTATCTGTTAAAATAGTAGAATGTCAGAGTTCATGAAAAGCGAGTTTCTGTATTCTTTTGTGCTGGCCATTGATAGATCATTATACCTCCATTCAAGGAAATGTCACCAGGCTACATTTTGGGATGGTGCCAGACTTGCAGCTTGATTAACTGAAAAGAGATTGGCAAACATTGGAAACTTTGTTATGGATCTTGAGTCTGATTCATATGATGGTGAAGGGAAAAATCAGTGTACAAACAAACTTACACTGATATGTGGGTAACATTTAGGTAAATGTGAAAATGAAACACAGGCATAGGAAAGTTCGCCTTTTTATCTATAGCGGAAGAGACCATTTAGTGACAGCCTGAATTTATACAATGAACAAACCACAGCTACCATTTTATTGCATGCCTTCCCAGTACGGCAGTACTCCCAGTAGACTATTCGGCCCCACTGTACCTTCTTCTTTGACTAACTAGACCCCTCCTTTCACGCAAGTAGCCTATTTTCATCCATCATAGCCCATCCTATATTCACTTATCTTTTTTTTTACATTGTTTCTCCAGGGTACAGTCAAAGCAATCCTCCTCTTTCTTCTCAGGGCCACTAGCATTAATCCAAAATGTGGTGTTAAAGCAAATTTTGTACTGACAGTTTTGCTTTCCTTTGCTGATGCTCCTGGTGTGTTGTACTCTCCTTTATGCTTCTCTGTTAGCAGTTGGTCAGTCCACTCTCCCTTGTACTCCTCAAAGCAGTCTGATAGCATATTTAATGAGCTTATGTAGTTGAGTCACTTAACTGCTGACACACACAACTGTCCAGCTGTATAGCTTGTTCTTGTTCTTCAATTCTTCATATTGTCAGTCAATCAGAGGATCCATAATATGATCAAATATCCAACAACTTTAAGTTCAGTTTGCATTACTTAACTGTAAATGGCAGTAAGTGACTTGGTGGATAGGAGAAACCAGTCTAAAATTCTTAGTGGAAAAACTGAAGTGCAACCCTATGTAAATATGATGTGGATTTTTATATCGATGTGACCTATGCTTGTGGTGTTAGTTTTAGACAAAGGATTAGGGAAGAACTTGTGTGATTACTTTCCATTGTATGTAGTCTTAAGAGACTGAACCAAGTAACAAAAACAAAAACGAAAGTCCCCTTACTATTCCCTGCCCCCACTACACAACAACCCTAAAAACCCAGAAAAGCGAGCGAGAGAGAGAGAGATTGATTCACCTTCATCGTAGGCTTTTTTTATCTTGTCACTTGTTATAGACCACTTACTGGCCCTTTGTATCAAGGAATCTTGTACATAATTTCAAAGACTACTATCACAAATTACAGATACATTTTTTAATAATCATAATTTGAACTAATAAGAGACTTGAGTCCTGAGCTTCTAGTCTTTGAATTCATGCACTGTCTGCACTAGATAAAATCCCTTTTGAAAATCTAACTACTAAGTTGTGACCATTTAGGGTAAAGTTTTATTCTTATCTTCAGTGTGGCTTGGTGCTTTCAGGATGTTATTCATCTCCCCAATTCCTCATTAGTTTTGTTTCTGATTGCAAAGGTCTTTAACTTGTGTGGGTTTTTTCCATTCCTTCTAAGGCATGGAGTTGGCAACAAATGTAATCCCTAATAATTGTGTGTGTGTGTGTATAAATATACTTATATTATATATCTCTATATAGTTGAAAAGAAAAAGAAAAAGATATTTTTATTTATATAATATATATATGTGTGTGTACATATATATATATGTGTGTGTATATATCTTTTTCTTTTTTAAAAAAAGTAAAAGTTCATCATATATGTTGTTGTGAAAATTCTATTTTCTTTAGAACTACAAAAGCCCAAGCATTCACAATGTTGCTAACTTATACCTCTGTTATTCTAATACCCCTTTTCCTTCAGTTTTGACAGTGTAGCCTCTATGGGACTTTCCTTGGCTTGGTTTTTGCAGAGCTAATCCTGATTTTGCTGCCCACAATTGCACAGCATGGCTGCCTCAGAGCACTGACTCAAGGCTTTGACAAAACACCTCTGGGTAACATGGATCCTCAAAATACACTTCCCTCTTTGCTGGTATAAGGAGTGTGGCTTTACTTAGAGGATATGGATATATTTCTTCAATACTGTTTAGAAAGTATAGTGCACTGACAGTGATACTCAAGGAGCTTTTGTGGAGTTTTGGATAGATAGAATTCTACAATAATTCTACTGTATGGTAAACCATCAAAATAGTCCATCTCAAACCCAAACAATCTAAGACTAGTGATTGTGCCATCTGCAATTGTGTACCAGGTATGGTGAGGTTTTTGGTTTAAAGACACTTCCCTGCAGTAGCTGTTAGTACCCAGCTTGTGAATTCAGATAAAAACTTAGTACATTTAAAAAATAATTCTCTACAGCTGCAGGGCCACTGTTTAGCCTGAAAGAATTTGATGAACACCTCTACTGCTTCTGCACCTGACAACTGGACTCTTACCTCCTGTTGGCTTTTGCAGCAAGCACCCCCTAAGAATATGAAAAAAGGTCAAAGGTGAGAGAGAGCATTTGGCAATGGTCATTTGTCTAGATGCAGGGAATTGCTGTGCAGCTTTTCGAACCCTGCTAGGATAGAGCCTGTAGCTAAAATTTCTTCACACAACACTACTAAAAAAAAATCAGCCCTATCAGATTTCAAAATTAACAGTTATATAAAATTTAAAAAATGATGTGAAGATTAATTTCTTGGCACAAGGTGGGACAGCAGCTACTACACTAGGGCTTATGCTTGTCAGCTTTGGGAATATGACAGTGTTAGAGTTAAGAGCTCCCAGCAGTTATGAATGAAGTTTGTGGGTGACAACCATTGAAAGAGTAAAGGTTGTTTCCTAGAAGTTTCACTAACTGAACAGTCTGCATCAATATTAGTTCAATTGTGACTGGAAGCAAGGATGGGCAAACTGGTTTGAACAAGAACTGACTCACATCTTAGCATACAATCCTAACTCAGGATTTTACTGGAAATTCAAAATACCAGTAATTTTTTTAAAAATTCTGCTCTTAGTAAATCTTTCATTACACAATCATACAACTGTGGACAGTTTTACATATCCTTTGGCAAATACTACACAATACAATCTAGACATCAGTCCCAGTCTCTACCAGGGTTTGTATAAGGTCTTTATAGGGAGGGTGATGAATGGAGGCTGAGAAAAGGTCAGAGGCAAGGCCATAGAAATACCTATAAGTAAATAAGGTGAGTCTTGAAATTTGTATTGAATTTCTCAAGTTCTTAATGTTTAAATTCTCTGCTATAACTTTAACTGCAATCAGTGTAGGTTTTTTTTTTGTAAAGTCAATAAATTATCAGTCTTCACTCTACACAAATGTTTTGCAGATTGGAAAGAAAAAGAAAATCTTTTAAAGGGATCTCTTTATTGATATTAGGTGAGGGACAAGCAACACGGAAATGGGCCATGAGGAACATTTTTCCCTCAACAATTATCTTATTAGTAATAATTGGGATGATTCCATTTTTATGTTGTTTGACTAAATACCAACTAGTAGCTGTCACTATTCAATCAGTTCTGACTTGAAATGCCTCAGATCGTGGTAACCTGAGTGACTTCGGTGACAGCTGTATGTATTACAATAGGGTGGAATTTGGCCCATAATGTCCTTGAGACTGTGCAAGACTACACAATAATGGAGATACTTGATATGTTTAGTGTACACCAGGCTAATTACTGATCCATTAAAGTGTAGCATGTGTGGGTGTTTGCATATGTTCTTGGCATGCAAGAGAATTGGTAGTCGATGAAACAAGGCGCTGTGGTTTCTTTTCAGTTTTAACCGGGCAACTCCTTAATTGCTCTGACCTTTGCTTTCTTTGCTCAGCATGAGCAAGGCTTACTATGCATGAGTAAATTAGGAAATGATAGTTATAGGGCACACCCATGCCTCTCCCATTTCCTCCCTGCTCCCACATAGAATTTGAAAATTTGTACCATGGTAGCTACAAAATGCCCAACCATATTCCTAGTATGTACAGGAAAGTCCAGTACAAACCATCAGTCTAGCAACACACTCCTTGTCAAAGGTCAGAGGAATGTGAGCAAAGAGTCTGCAGCCACAAATTCAGAAGGTAAACCTCCTGGATGGCTGCACTGAAGGCTAGTTTAGCTCATTGAACTATATTAAGTTTCCTCTGATTTGAGGCTTTTTTATTTCTTAATATGTACATTAGAAAATATTTTTTACTAAAAACTGACAGACAGACAAAACTCCCCAGAAACCCTAAATACAGAAATCATTTGAACCTGAGTATTTAATATTGTGGGAGGAATTTGGGAAGGTGGTTTCCCCCCACCCACCCACCCCAGTTGGCTAACCCCTACAAAGTCCTGACAGTCTCCCCCCTTAAGTATAGAACATGAAGGACCTCACAGGGCCTTGAATTTGTGAGAGTATATTTTGAGGGGTTGTATATGTCTGTGAGGGTTGTAGCTGTATTCTGGAAGAGGCTTCACATTGGGTTGGAGATTTACTGTTGAGTACAGACTTATTTTTTTAGAAGGCATAGTTTTAATAGATAATACAAGATTCTCGAGCACTTAACTGTTTATTATTGGTTAACTGTGCAATAAATCAAATACCTTGTAAAATACACTGTTGGTGTATATATTTGTGTATTGAAGAATCATCTTGTCCCTGTTAAGAGTTGATTGAGTTTTAATTGGTCCATTAAAGTGCTGGTCTTACCTTTAAAAACAAAACAACCCCCCCCTCCCCCCATAAACCACAGTTTTCACAGTGGAGAGAAGTAAATGATGGTGGCGTCCCCCGGTGGTATGTACTGGTACTAGTGCTGTTCAACATATTCATAAATGATCTGGAAAATGGGTTAAACAGTGAGGTGGCAAAGCTTCCAGGTGATACAAAATTATTCAAGGTAGGTAAGTCTAAAGCTGACTGTGAAGAGTTACAAAGAGATCTCACAAAATTAAGTGACTATGCGACAAAATGGCAGATGAAATTCAGTGTTGATAAATGCAAAGTAATGCACATTGGAGAACATAATCCCAATTATACATACAAAATGATGGAGTTTAAATTAGCTGTTACCACTCAAGAAAGAGATCGTGGAGTCATTGTGGATAGTTCTCTGAAAACATCTGCTCAATGTGCAATGGCAGTCAAAAAAGCTAACAATGTTAGGAAACATTAGGAAAGGGATAGGATAGGGATACATAGAATAACATAATGCCACTAAACCAATCTATGGGCCACCCACACCTTGAATATTGTGTGCAGTGCTGGTAGCCCTATCTAAAAAGAGAGATATTACTCCTAAGGGCATTCTGTGCCAAAATAAATTAAAAATTCTGCACACCATATTCTCAAATTCTGCAAATTTTATTTGTCAAGATAACACTACATAATCACACCAGTTTCAATTATTTTGGTAATTCATTTCAGAATACCTATCAGCAAGTATGTCTGTAACAATAGAGAGAGACACACAAATTCCCTCAAGAGTAAAGAGTTAAAGAAACCCCTATGACAACCCAGTTCCTGTTTCTCTGCTCCCCTCCCTGCCCCCATAGCCCCGCCATGCCCCCCCCAGCCTATACATGTGAATCCCCTTCCCCCCAGAGCCCAGCTGCAGGGTTCCCTGGCCCAGATACCCTCACTCCCCGCCCCCCCCCCCCGAGCCCAGCCGCGGCCTCCCTTGCCCAAATACTCGCACCCCTCTCCCCCAGATTCCAGCTGGGGCCCCCCCCAGCCCAGACTCCTATCCCCTTCACCTCCCAGAGCTGAGGGATCCAGAGGGAGAAACAGCCTGATGCTTGGTCCCAGGCTTGCATGGAGCTTCCTCCATGCCGCCCTCTCCTTCTCTCAGGGGAAGCTGGGAACTGCAGTTGCCAGGATCCCTCTAGCTCCTTCTCCCTCCCCCTCCCCCAGCAGTGACTTTTATGTGTGAGCTGGACTATGCTGGGTTCAGCGGCTCATAGTGGCAGCTAGCAGCACTGCAGCCCATTTCTGTCGGGGAGAGGAAATTCTGCGTGCACAATGTTAATTTCTGCAAAATTCTCAATTGTGCAGTGGCTCAGAATTCCCCCAAGAATAATAATAATATTAGAATTGGAAAAAGTATAGGGAAGGGCAACAAAAATGATTAGGGGTATGGAACAGCTTCCATATGAGGGGAGATTAAAATAATAGGACTGTTGAGTTTAGAAAGGAGATGACTAAGGGGGGATATGATAGTGGTCTATAAAATCATGAATGGTGTGGAGAAAGTGAATAAGAAAGTTTGATTTACCCCTTCACATAACACAAGAACCAGGGGTCACCCAATAATATTAATAAGCAGCAGGTTTAAAACAAACATGAGGAAGTATTTCTTCCCACAACACACAGTCAACCTGTGGAACTCGTTGCCAGGGGATATTATGAAGTCCAAAAGTATAACTTGGTTAAAAAAAGAACTAGATAAGTTCATGGAGGATTGGTCCATCAATGGCTCTTAGCCAAGATGGTTGGGGATGCAACCGTATGCTCTGGGTGTTTCTAAACCTCTGACTGCCAGAAGCTGGGGCTGGACAAAAGGGGATGAATCACTCGATAAATTACCGTGTTCTGTTCATTCACTCTGAAGCATCTGGCACTGGCCACTGTCGGAAGACAGGATATTGGGCTGGATGGACCATTTGTCTGATCCAGTACGGCCATTGTAATGTTCTTATGTTAATACTTTTTGGAAACTGTAATTTAAACAAAACTGACTTTTTTAAACATAAAAAGAACAGATTAGCATTTTCAAGGTGAATAAATTGAAAAGAATAATACTTTATATATAGCCCCTTTCAAGTTTCAAGATTTTTATAAAGGTTAATAATTATTTATTGCAGTGAAACTTGTCTTAACCAACCATTCAAGAAACAGGCAAAAATGGGTTACTGATGGGGTGGCTTTCTAATAACAGTGAAAGATGCCCCAAAGTATCCAAGAATGCAGTCTTTTAAAATGGGAGGTTGCCTAATAGGGTTGGGTTCTTAAACAGTTTTCACTGTGTTTCCATTTTACAGATGGGGAAACTGAGCCTAAAGGTTGTGACTTGTCCCGAGGGCATCAGCAAATCAGTGGCAGAATCAGGAGGCAAGTCAAGGTCTCCAGACTCTCAGGTCACTGGACAACACGAAGGAAGGAAGGATTGTCCAGTGGTAACCTGCTAGGTTCTGATTCGGGAGAGCAGATTCAAGTTCCACCACAGATGTCCTGTGTGACCTTGGGCATTTAGTCTTTCAGTTCTCACTTCCCCACCTGTGAAATGGAGATAATAGTATTTCCTAACCCCATACAGTACATAATACATTAAAGCCCGTGGGATACTCGTATACATTGATAATGGGGGCCATATAAATAACACCGGTAGGTAGATAGGTGCATTTCAGTGCCCCAATACGAACAAAAAACAGTGTTGAAAATCTATTGTCAACTATTTCTCACCTGCCCTCCATGCCCATCAGTTATTTTAGAAGTAAAATTTCAAAACTTGAAATGGGCTATAAAGTATTCGGTATCCTTGGAGGGAGAAAATGAGAGCGCGAGAGGGCTGTTCCACCCTAATGCTGGTCCACATATGTACACTGATCTAATGTTAACGTTTAACAAGAGGATTAGAATGGCAAGTAAGTGTCCTAAAAATAAAGAAGGGTAACATTTATTTAATAAAGTGCGTTATTTTATCTTAAAATTATGTCCTCATTACTAAGAGAATTGTAAAGTTAATTTTTGTTAGATTAATGATATTTGAGTAATATTTTCAGTTGAGTCTGTTTCAAATAATTGGCCATTAATTGAAAAAGGAAATTGAATTGAATTTATCTTGTACATAAATCCTGTCAGAGTTATTAATGGGTCTCAGAAAATATCGGCCTGTTCCCAGAAATGAATGGAGCACACTGATTCTTCTGAGCTGATTAGCTGTGGCAGTTTGGAGTTTTGTTAAATAAAAAAGATGATTTAGGAAGAGAGACATAATTGAATTTAATACAGAGGGAATTCAAATGCCTGATTAGTTCTAAGAGACCATTTTTTTCTATTAAGCAGTTTCATCAGTAATTTTTATTTTTACAAAAAATGCAGATTTTCACCAGGAGGTGGAGCTAAAGTATTAGCTTGTATTGTAAATGGGTATCTCAATACTGAGAAAGTCTGTGATTTAACTTGTTCTTTCAGTAAGCATGTAATAAATACAATATTGCTGCTGTGAGTATTTTTCAAAAACATATATTTAAACAGAAAAAGAGAGTAATTCTACTCACAGGTATGAGTGACATGAACACAAAATCCCCTTGGTTACAGGAAGAGCCCAGAAGACATTTTGTTTGAAATCTGATCATCCAATCTAAATTTTGTAATGTACATAATCTGACCCTTTTGCTTCATAAGGAGCTGCTTGAATTGTTTCTGTAACTATGCTGTACATTTAACTGTAGTCTATGTTGAATAGTCTGGTGACTGTAAATAAAAATACTTCCCTGAGACTTTAATACAAATCTCTTTATTTCAGGTCTCAACTGGCATGAGTAGACTCCGCCTCCCACTTCCCTTTCTTTTGATAGAAGGATCTGTTATGGGGACAAGATGAGGGGGCTCACAGTTCCCTCCCGCTGTCTCTGTGGGCTTGTCTATATGGTGCTTTAGTTCACACCGGTTGGGGTGTAAATTCAAATATGCATCAGTATGTTGCACACTAACTGGCCCACGTGGGCCCTGCTGGCACTCACTATAAGTTTGCTAACGCACAGAAATGTAGTCGCATTTCAAACAGAACAATATTAATACCCGCTAGAGAACTTATGGTGTGTGCCAGCAGGGTCCACACACACCAGGTTCACATGGGCCAATATGTGCGCAGCATGCCGGGTGCACATTAGAATTTACACCTCGGCTGGTGTGGACTAAGGCACTCCATGGACAAGTCCTGTGAGTCAGGAGTCAGCCGCTAAATAGCAGGACCCAGTATCCTCTCAGCTGTGTCCCGTTCTTCAGATTTTCAGCACCTAGTGGATTTTCTGGTACTCGTACCCCAGAGAGCATCAGCATTTATGAAATCCCAGGATTATTTCAGTTTTTCTTGCACACACTCTTAAACAGGGCAGTTCGGGGTACAAGTACTGGGGTTGCCCTAAAAGGCAGATATTTGAGAAAGTGGCAGCATTGAGGGACATGTGTTAGAATGAAGCCCCAGTTCACCATTGGACAGCTGGAAGAACACACACAAGGGATTGACCAAAAGAATCCCTTCATCAGATACTAGTTAGAGAGTGAAAACTTATGGGACTTAACAATATAGAGAAGTGCAAAGAGCAGGTCAGGTAGACAAGTATGGCAGAACATTGTGCCCTAGGTGATGTCTGATGGCACAGAAAGAATTCATTTTTCATTGTTCTACTGTGATAGTTGGGAAAATTTTCTGTAGCTCAATCAGGTAAAATCTGGGGAAGATCAGAGAGATTTTAAGACAGTACACTCTAGAGTGCACCCAGATAATGTTTTTTAAAAATTACATTAGTGATATTTTTCATGTCTGAAAAAGGCAGGTAGTAATGGAAGAAAGCAAAGCTCTATAAACAATATAGAGCATGTGATCTTGTTTAAAATTTTTGCAGCCAAAATAATGGTATCAAAGAGTAAGAAATTTTACTTGTATTAATCTTTAGGGAACTGGATAATTCTAAGGCTGTGTTAAGGACCGGTCAGTTTCTGAGCATGGGATCCAGATCCCTGTGGGGGTTTTGTTGCAGAAAGAGGAATGTCTGTTTCTAGGAGACAGAGCCAGGTTAGGACTCTTGTCTAAAGTGAGCCCCAAAGTTGCCCTATCCTCCCGCTACTGGGAACCCTCTTTTTTTTCTTTCTGCCCTTGTCACTGTGAAACACTTGCATCCATTTCCTGTTTCAGCCATGGGTCATGTCCCACCACTGCACCACTTACAGCTGTTCTTCCAGGCAAGCTGTTCTTCCTGTCCAGGCTTGCCAGGAGCACTGAGATGCTCTGCCACAGACCGGAGCAGCTCTGTGCAGCAAGATGTGCTGGTGGAGAAGACATGGCTCCTTTCAGTGTGAGGCTGAGGATTCGAATCCTCCCCCAGTCGATTGGGATGGTACAAGAAATCTTGATTGAGACAAAAGAGACTCTTGGTTGTGGGGTTACTGTAAAGGAATAAGTGTGACTTTTGCATGTGGAAGGTGGCATGTGGGAAAGAGATGGAAACAGAGTTAGTTTTGCTTTTGTCCCTCCACCTTAGAACACTAAGAAAGAGTACACTCATCCTTAAAATTCTATGGATTAGGACAACAATGTTTGGTTGGTGGGTAATATTTGCTCACTCTGCTGAGGTTTACAACCTATGGCTGCTCATATTTCAACGACTGCAATGACCAAACATTCCTATTTCTGGTTGCTTAAGAGGTGCAACTTTTCCTGTGTGATGTGAGCTTCCCAATTACATTTTTTCACCTCCAAATTATATCACTGGAATGCATTCTATATGGGCTGATTGGAAGGCCAGTTAGATGCTTCAGCCAGAGCCAAACTCAGCTGCTAACTTACTTAGAAATGCTAGATCTTCTTTTTTGATTCCCATCTGTTAGCTCAATGACGCTGATGGGGCCAAATGAAGTCACTTCCATTCCTTATTCGATTTATATGGTCTAATATTTGCCAAGTGTTTGACCACATCTTCTTGGCAATGCCCTTCATAAGTGTTTGCTGCCAATAGCTACCCTCACTAGGTTTAGCATGCCAGCTGAGGTAGTGTCCCAGGGTATGATACTGTGGAGCACACACAGCTACTTGGAGTCACCCGTGAGAACTGAGTGAGTTGCCAGGACTAGCTGCAAGCCACACCTTTTATAGGTGTGGATGTCTACTATGCAGAGGTAGTTCATGCACCCCAAAGTGCTAGTTAAGTGAAGCATATTTCAATAGACTGCACTAGCATCCACTTCACTTCCAGTTTCAGGCTGTTGGCTAAGATGCGCATTATAAGTCTATCATAGGTGCCACGTATATGGAAGATTTTTCTTTTTCTGTTAGTCTCCAGAAATAAAAATTATTGTATGTAAAAGTAATACAGTAACTCCTCACTTAAAGTTGTCCCGGTTAACGCTGTTTTGTTGTTACGTTGCTGATCAATTAGGGAACATGCTCATTTAAAGTTGTGCAATGCTCCCTTCTAACGTCGTTTGGCAGCCGCCTGCTTTTTCCACTGCTTGCAGGAAGAGCAGCCCGTTGCAGCTAGCTGGTGGGGGCTTGGAACCAGGTGGACCGGCAGCCTCCCTATCAGCTCCCCCATCAGCTCCTTGCTCCCCTAAGTTCCCTGTGCAGCAGCTGCCCAGCAGGCTATCAATTGCTGGCAGTTCAGCTGTCCCTCCCCCCACTGCCATGTGCTGCTCCTGCCCTCTGCCTTGGAGCTGGTCCCCGAGATTCCTGCTTGCTGTGCGGGGGCAGGGGGGAGGGAAGGAAGAGGGGGGGGCTAATGTCAGGGTGTTCCCCTCCCCCTTGCTCCTGCACCCTGCTTACCCCATCTTCCATAGAGCAGGGGGGACACATGACAGGGCTCAGGACGGAGGGAGCTTGCTGGCAGCAGCTGTGGTCTCAGCAAGCTGATCTAATTAACAAGGCAGTGTACTTAAGTGTAGGGTCAGCATACTTAAAGGGGAAATGCGCATCTCTCTCTCTCTCTCTCTTTCTTTCTCTCTCACACACGGTGTGTGTCTCTGTCTCTGTCTGCAATGCTGTCTCCCCTCCCTCCATTCCTGCTGCCTTGTAGAGTGAGAGAGTTAACCCTTGAGGGCTCAGCCAATTGCTAGTTCATCATTTAGCAGTAAGGCATTCCCTGGGCTATATCCCACCTTCTGACTTCACCATCTTAACTAAGCTTCACAATCATCATCACTGTGTATGAGTATTAAATTCAGGTTTCAGAGTAGCAGCCATGTTAGTCTGTATCCGCAAAAAGAACAGGAGAACTTGTGGCACCTGAGAGACTAACAAATTTATTTGAGCATAAGCTTTTGTGGGCTACAGCCCACTTCATCGGATGCATAGACTGGAACATACAGCAAGAAGATATTTATACATAGAGATCATGAAAAGGTGGAAGTAGCCATACCAATTGTAAGATGCCAATCAATTGAGATGAGCTATCCTCAGGAGAAAAAAAACGTTTGAAGTGATAATCGAGATGACCCATAGAAGGTGTGAGGATACTTAACATGGGGAAATAGATTAAATTAGTGTAATGACCCAACCATTCCCAGTCTCTGTTCAAACCTAAGTTAATTGTATCTAATTTGCATATTAATTCAAGTTCAGCAGTCTCTCTTTGGAGTCTGTTTTTGAATTTTTTTTGTTGCAAAATTGCCCTTCAAGTCTGTCACTGAGTGGTTAGAGAACCTAACCCCCTCATTTACATTAATTCTTATGGGGAAATTGGATTAGCTTAACATCGTTTTGCTTAGTCGCATTTTTCAGGAACATAACTACAACGTTAAGTGAGGAGTGACTGTACTCTGAAAATCCTTAAGCACCTTTACTAAAATA
Organism: Malaclemys terrapin pileata; assembly: GCF_027887155.1. Classification (NCBI taxonomy): domain Eukaryota; kingdom Metazoa; phylum Chordata; order Testudines; family Emydidae; genus Malaclemys; species Malaclemys terrapin. Next base: position 100,039,915 of record NC_071511.1, on the reverse strand, counting down.
TTCTGGAAAAGTACAAATATATGTTCATCACCAGACTTTATGCATCATTTCTAATCAAATGTCTCCACTCCCATACAGTTGACTCACTTTATCATTGTTTTAATTTTTTCCCAAAAGTGCATTAGTACAAACTTATAGTAGTTTAGTTCAGCTGCAGCAAACCTTTGAACTAATGTGTCAAAATTTTGTAGTCTTAACATGCTGCAAAGACATTTTGAAACTCTAATTTTAACATTTTATGTGTTTCTTCTTTTTTCTAGTTGTTTGTTTACTTAGAAATGTGAAACTCAAATATGATTCTTTAACAGCATTGTTTTCTACTTGATTTTGAGCAAGTTACTTACCATGGCTTCACCTCTGATTTACCCTTCATTAAAAAATAGAGATAATGAGGCTTACCCACATTTGCAAAGCAATTTATGATTTTAGGATTAAAAGCTCATTATAAATGTTAGGAAACATTATTTTTTCCATTTAAAACATTTTGAAAGTGTTACTTGCATTAGCTGACACTGAATTAAATGCAAATATATAAACTAATTACCATTGAGTCATCTATTAAAATAGACTCTGAAATGACGGATGAATGGTAGGTAGAAATATCTCAGATGATTTTATCTTGTAAAGACGAGATTGCACTATTTTCTCTAAGAATGCATATGATACTATTTTACTCATGCTAAGGCTTTCTTTAACATGTAAGAAGGTTTATCATTGGGTAAACTTGAAGGTGCTGTCATACTAGACATGGAGATGGATACCTACTTGGTGATTGCACTGAATTAATGGTAATTCTAGATGTTGATCGATACCTTTCTCTAGTTCAGGCAATACCAAAACAAGCCATTTTAGAGGATAGTCATGGTACAGCTAAACCAAACTTGTCATTTAACAAAGGGCTTGTTCTTAAACATATGATTGGAAAGAACTTCCTTTGTCTCTGTTCACTATTTCTGGCATTCAAGAATGTTAAAAGAAAGAACACGAACAGGAATGGGAGGTGCCCTATTAATTTATGGTTCTGTATTGTTTGGTTCCATAGGTAAAATGTGCTAATTTCTCCCACGTGTATTAGATGATCTCCTACATTATTTCTTATAAGGTCATAGGTTTTGTGAAAAGGTTGGTTCCCTGACAGATGAACCAATGAAAACATCAAGAACTTGTGACAACTCAGATCAATAAGAGTACAACAAACTGATGTTAAGGATTTTGAAACAATGCCCAATGCATCAAGTTACAGGCAAATTATGTGTCATGATAAACCACAATTATTTTCACCTACTATTGGTAATTAAGTTAAAGACTCAAGAAATGTTTATGACTCCTAAATCTTGAATAGCAAAAAATAAAGGTTAGTTATGGAGATTTTTTTATCATAGACCAAATATTCTCTTGTCATAGTGACATCTGCAAAAGTCTCAGTTAATTTTTAATAATTTAAATGTTTCAGGAAACCTAAAGCAAGGATTGATATTTTGCTAAGTGGAAAGACTTTTAAAAGGCATAAGAATTATTCTATTATCTAAAATATTATTTTTTGCTACTAACATGTTTATCTGAGTATATCAAGCTTGTAATTTATTTTAATTGTAACAGTTCTTTTGATTTGTGTTGGTGCTCAAGTGTGTAGGAAAGTGAATAACATTGTTAGGCTAAAAGAGAATCACCGTGCAGGTTTTCTCCCGACATGGGGAGGCAGGTATCCTTCTGGTGGTCCTCTTTGGAGCTGTGAACAGGCTCAGATGAAATGTTTTTTGTTGTTGTAGATTGTCATTTGGTAGAGATTTAAATGATTCAAACAGTCATTTACCTAGAAACTTAAATTGGCTTTGAGAAAGGGCCCAGAATTAATGGTTACAAAATATATGCCATTCACAATTCCCTGATACTGGTTTTATTCCGGTAATTCTCAAATGGCTTGCATGAACTAGGTTAGTCACAACTTCTACCAGTTCCACATAATATCTTTAGAAGTTTTACTAGTCTGTATTAAAACAGATGCCCATTTCAGTCTTTCCTGTCAACACATTTAAAAACCCAAAGGCAGATCAGCAGTAATACAAAGAAGCTGTTTGTTTTTGGGATATATATAGTGTGAAAACCAGGTGTTTTTTAAATTGAATTCCATCCTGAAAGGGTTTACAAGAGAAATCAAAGCAGAGAGAAGATTTAAAGAAGAGAGAATCTAAAAGAGAAAATACAGATTGAAATTCCGCTTAATGTGAAAGTGTAAATGATGCAAAGCCAAGTAAGGCCTCATGGTGGCACTGCCTTTCAGTGATTAGATATGTTTACCTCAGTTATTGGAATACTTTGTGATACTTTGTAATGGTTTTGCACATTCACTGTGAGTCTTCATCTTTCCCCACCCCTATTTTCACCAATACAGTATCCGTTTCCGTCATAAACTCCTGGTTTCGGTGGACTTTGGATTAGATGTAAAACTTTGTGTTCTGAAACTTGTCTTACCACATTTCAGTGTTTTTCTACTTTTTAATTTTGTAAATGAAATTATGCCCTTGAAAAGTGCCACATTAACAACTCTGAACCTCTCCATTGAAGTACAGAAATCACTTAAGTGAAAGTTTCCCTCCCATACTGGGAATAAACTTCTGAAAAGAGTGCTGAATATTGTATTTTTTGTGATATGGACACGTCCACAAAAAGCTGAAGTGAGGACAGCAGTTCATTTCACACAGGTTACCAAACTGCTGTGAGAGGCTCACTTCCAACCTGTCTGCATTTGAGTTAGTACCTTATGAGTATAATCATGAATATACTTCCCCTTGCTCATCTTTCACTTGAGTGAGCCACTTCAATAAAATTTTAAAATCTTAAATCTATTTATCTGTGTTAGTTATGGTGATTTTGTTTGTTTGTAGTGTTTCCTGACAGTTCTAGAACTCAAAAAGTGTAATTACAGACAGGAAAGAGAAATTTCACAGCTCAGTAGTCCATAATATAGATTTAAATCTGTTTTTGTTTGTTTGTTTTTTCATTTATAAACATTTGCCACTCTTTAGAAAATTGGCTGTTGTGCATGCATGGTAGCTTTTTAATTTGTAGAGTCATTCCAGTGTATGCCATGGATTCATATTCCACTGAATTCCATACTACAGGCTTGCACAATATACTGCAAATGTTCGGAGGGAGAGTGGGTTAATTAGTAAATAATAATAATTACAAAGTGTATTTTCATAGTGAACCATACATTTTCCAGCTAAACGATATGTATTTCTAAAATTCTCTGAATATGTATCTGCATAACAGTTTATACATGCTTAATCAGAATTGTTAATTCAGTTATGTCAACTCATATTTCAAGTATTTGTATTTATTCTTTCATTTATTTTTGGTATATAGAATCTGATCTATAGCGTTGATATCTGTGAGAATGCAGAAAAAAGTCAGCCATTACTAACCAAAGGAAATAAAACACAGTTGCATCTAATGTGTCTCAAATTCCATTCAATTCAAAACTCTCATGTAGATTTATGTTCCCAAAGACAGGGGACTGCTCATGTTTTCCTTTATCTTGACCATATAAACAGCTAACAATTTTCTAATGTTCGTTTAATAATTATAACTGGCGCTTGTGTAATCCAAAAAACAAACATAGATCTCAAAGCTCCTTAGAAAGGTAGGTGAGTATCTTCAGGGCAGGGACTGCATATCACTGTGCCACTGATCCTATACTGAGCTCTGCTTTAACTTTAACCATTAACCGCTTTTAGTTAAATTGGCTTTTGAGATGAAATCTTTTCAGAGAAACTGCTCAGGCCATAGATGGTGGCGATGTTATAAAACTTTACTTTGTGAAGACTGTGGGAGGAGTATGTGCATAAGGAGAGCTAGAGAAAGAGGAGAGTCTGTCACAGAGTAGTGAGCTAAATACAGATTTCTCTATTTAGCAATAGAACCCATCAGTTGCATAAAGGGTCTTGTACTGAGCTCTAGATTTCAGAAGTTGCACAAATAACAGAGTATTTAACATGGGATCCCATTAGTTATATGGAAACTATTGGTTTATCTTGAGAATCCCATAGTTACATTGAGAATCTGTATTGAATCAGGAATTTCAGCTTTCACGCAGGGAATGATAGCCTTAGCTTGGAAAAAACTCTACTTCCAGAGAAAATCATTTTCCAAAGCAGGGAGTTCCAGCAATTACTTAGAGAATCCTCTAATTAATAAGAGAATATTGTGGAAGTATTTATTAATATTTATGATTTATTAGTCATTTGTTGTTTGAAAAATGAAAATGGCAAAGGCCCTCAGCCTTGGGGGCCCTATTGTATTGAGTGTTGTATAAATGCAGGGGACGAGAGAGTTCCTATCACAAAAAGTTTACCTTTCATTTTAAGACAAGATTCAGGAAGTGCGTTTAACAAACAGTAAGAGGGAGTGGGCAAGGGGGAAGTCAGCTAACTGTGATTGGACCATTTATATAACACAACATTTTAAAAAAATCTGCCATTCATGCCAAACTTCCTGTAATGGATTATAGGAAAACTGGAAATTTTGAAGATGCTGAGTAATTGAGTTGATTATTCATGCTAAAGAGTCAGTATAGATAACTTTCCTGAGGTGTGGGCAATGCTCCCCTATTCTGTGAGCACCACATAGACTGCAGTGTTTGCTACTAACATTGGAGAAGACTCAGAAGTTTGTGTGTGGAAAATAAGAAGTCAATTGCCCAAGCAAAAGAGCTCTACTCGTCTAAACTGGGCAAACAGCCACTGATATGTGATTAGACATATATAGCGCAAAGTAAGTAGCAAAAGCACATTTATGTAACAATTCAAATTTGTTACATCCATCATGTGGATTGGTTTAAAGCAAGAAGTACACATGTTGTAGCATTTGATCTCTGCGGTGATACTGAGAGCAGCATCAATGTGTTTGGAAGGCTGCTAGTGGACATAGTGAGACAGTTTGGGTTTTGCCATAAATATGCTGATAATATTTTCTCAATATAATTAGATCCAGAAGGTGCCATCTCTTAGGCTACATCTACACTACAGGGGGGGGGTCGATTTAAGATACGCAAATTCAGCTACGTGAATAGCGTAGCTGAATTCGACGTATCGCAGCCGACTTACCCCGCTGTAGGGACGGCGGCAAAATCAACTTCTGCGGCTTCCTGTCAACAGCGCTTACTCCCACCTCCGCTGGTGGAGTAAGAGCGTCGATTCGGGGATCGATTGTCGCGTCCCAACGGGACGCGATAAATCGATCCCCGAGAGGTCGATTTCTACCCGCCGATTCAGGCGGGTAGTGTAGACCCAGCCTTAGTGTTCTCAAGGTCTGGCTAACAATAGGCTTGAATGAAAGCAAGTTGGCTGAGGCTCAGTCTAGATAACTGAGACAGCTGAGATAATGTTAGTGGGGTGGGGAAGCACCTAGAGGAAATAGTGAATATGATATCTGCCCCTTGTATAAAGGCATGCCTGTCTTTTCTTCTTCAGATGTACAACTGAAGGGTTTGATTGGACTTTCACATGCTTTTGGATATCCAGATAGCAGTAGTTGATAAAAGTTTTTATTTATCCTCATGTGGCAAGAAGATTGTGACCTTCTTTATTAGACCCTAACTTGGGCCAAAGTTGTCTAAGAGTTGTCTCAACTTCAAGACTTTCACTAGATTAGTGGCTCTCGACCTTTCCAGACTATTGTACCCCTTTCAGGAGTCTATTTGTCTTGCGTACCCCCAAGTTTCACCTCACCTAAAAGCTATTTGCTTACAAAATAATAACTAAAAGTACCAAAGTGTCACAGCACACTATTACTGAAAAATTGCTTACTTTCTCATTTTTGCCATATAATTATAAAATAAATCAATTGGAATATAAATAAATATTATACTTGCATTTCAGTGTGTAGTTTATAGAGCAGTATAAACAAGTCATGGTCTGTATGAAATTTTAATTTGTACTGACTTTGCTAGTGCTTTTTATGTAGCCTGTTATAAAACTAGGCAAACATCTAGATGAGCTGATGTACCCCATGGAAGATCACTGCATACTCCTGGGGTACACGTACCCTTGGTTGAGAACCACTGCACTAGATTATTCCAAGATTTGCACAGCAGGGGGTGAGTCAGAATACTCTTAATAAAATAGTGTTAGCTAGCTTCACAATGAAGGGTTTTTAGTTAAGTTGGAGAGGACCTTTTATAGCTTCTTTCTATCTGGTGAATATTTGATGATTGTACAGTATGTGTGTTTAAAGTTCCATATGATCCTAGGGAGTTATTGATCGGTTCAGTGCATAAATCAAGTTTCAAACATATCTCTTTCGTTCATTTGATGACTATTTCTGAACGTTCAGTGGCTCTCTGGGGATATTACCAAGGGTTCCATTCTGGTCCCCTTGCTATTTAATATCTACAAGTTCCTTTTTGCATGGCATCTTTTTACTGGCATTCTTCCCACTCTTATGTACATGACACTTAGAATTACTGATATCTTCTATACTGTATCTTTAGTGAATAAGACTATTTCAATTTATTTTAGATGTAAATTTGTGGAGGGCAAAATATTGTAAGGACAGTCATATCTGCCAGTAGGCAGTGTTGTTGTAGCTATGTTGGTCCCAGGATACTAGTGACAAGGTAGGTGAGGTATTATCTTTTATTGGTCCAACTACTGCTGGTGAGAGACAAGCTTTCAAGCTCACACAGGGTTGTGAAATATTGAAATATTAACTGTCACACTGAAGATCCTAATGTGCTTCAATGTATTTTAATGGACTTGCCTTTTATAGAAAAGCTTCACTGTGAAACTAAATATGTGAGCTGTGAACATGGGAGGTCTGCTGGGATTGGGAAGCTATGGCTATGGAGCAGCCACGAAATTGATATACTGCTTTACAGACACCTATGTAGGGCCTTGGCTGGTGGATTCATGTAGTTGCAGATCCACTGACCACACTGTATATCCCACAGAAGGACCATCCATTGGATTGGAGGGAAGTCCTGAAGTGCCACATCAAATCAGGAAAGGGGGTTCACCCTACATATGCCCACTAGCCCATGCAGTGGAACCGCACTGGTTCCATTGGTGTAATGGGAGAAGAACAGAATTTATCTCATAAAAATTTTAACTTGGAAGCCTGTTTCCAACCAGGCTTTCAGGGGTGAAAGTGAGCCGGTACAGGCCGGTACTACGTATCAGTAAGAACCCGCACCGGCCCATCCCCATCCCCGATTAAAGCGCTGCTGCGGCAGTGCTTTAAGGACGGTCCTTTGCCATGGCAGCGCTTTAACGTTCCTGCACGCCCCTCCCCCCAATCGGCGGGGGGGGGGCACAGCAATGTTAAAGCGCTGCCGCGGCAAAGGGCCCTGCAGTGCTTTAATGTCCCTGCCCCATTGCCCCTCCCCCCCCCACAGCCTCCGATGGGCGGGGGGCAAAGGGAGCAGTTGCCCTGGGGCCGGTGATTTAAAAGAGCCCAGCAGCAGCATCCGGAGCCCCAGGCCCTTTAAATCAACACGGGAGCCCTGGGTAGTGCGGGCCAGGTGGCCTGAAAGGGCTGGTTGAGGGATGCTGACCCCCCAGCCCCGCCCCTTCTGCCCGAGGGCGCCCCTCCCCCCCACACACCCGGTATCGGCAAGTGGCCTAACTTACTTTCACCCCTGCATGCTTTAAAAAAAAAAGGGTGTGGGTGTGTGTAAAAAGCATGCTTGTGAATGTGAGAAGAGGACCATTTGGTGCGATGTTTCAGAGTAACAGCCGTGTTAGTCTGTATCCACAAAAAGAAGAACAGGAGTACTTGTGGCACCTTAGAGACTAACAAATTTATTAGAGCATAAGCTTTCGTGGACTACAGCCCACTTCTTCGGATGCATCCGAAGAAGTGGGCTGTAGTCCACGAAAGCTTATGCTCTAATAAATTTGTTAGTCTCTAAGGTGCCACAAGTACTCCTGTTCTTCTCATTTGGTGCGATGTTCACTATTGCCATCTCATACAGAAAGTAAATCATAGGCAAAGATTAGTATTTTTTTTTTTAAGCAGCTGTTCATTTTAAATATTTCTGGACATAATGATATTCTGTACATCTGGTGAACATATGCTGGTAAATATTTAAATTTACTCTGAAATGGCAGTCAGATAGCCAAAGTCTTTCCCTCCAATGCTCAAACTTAATGCCAGACTAGGTTCTAAGCATGTCAGTCAAGTGGCTGGGGTGGGATAGGAATCCCTTTTCTTCGTCTTGCCCCTCAAATCATAAAGTCATTGCCCAACCACTACTGGAGTACTAAGGCTGCAATAGTCCCCGCAGCCCTATGCACATCCTCTGTAAGGTGTGAGGGAAGAAGAGAGGGATCCACCAAACAGCAGATCCTGAAGCCCCATTCCCAGCTGACACCCTTCTACCTGCCTTGTGCATACCTAAGTACTGAGAGCTACTGTGGATCTGAGCTCCATGTAGCACAGAGGCTGATAACCTCCAATCTTCCCCCCTCGCCCCCCACCCCCGACACACACCTTACTCATCCTCAGGGCATATGGGCCCACAACCAGGGAGTTCCCAGCAACTGCATAGGAAAGGGCAGGGTTTGGTCCAAGAGAGATTATTAAAGCACATTTTGTAGAAGTCTAATTTTTAAATATGGTATTAGAATAAAGGTCTTAGAGCTGAGGAAAAGTGCACAATGCAGAATCTCAGTACTACTGTGTTTAACGGGAGGCAGAATAATAATGACTATTCTTCACTGAAATAAATTAAAAGTACTACACACAAACCACTTCTCCCACCTCCTCACGCCAACTGCTTTAATTTGCTTTACAAAGGCTTTTGAAATAGAAAAGAATCCACATTATCCTCTTTTAAGACATAAATAACAGGATAAGCCAGTTTGAGATGTGAAATGCTATCATGTTTGCTATAGATGATCTACTAGATTTTGATTTTTGTCCATCTGTGGAAGAGATTATTATTCATTAATTTATACAGCAGCCAAAGTGTGTTATTTGTGTTACGTACAGTAGGAATATGGCAGTGCCATTTTTATGTAGCTTTATATCTTGGAAATGATCTTAAGAACCATTCTTTTCAAAGTATTACATATAAGGAATTTGTTTTTGTCGATGAAGTGTTTGACTTGGAACAGTTTTTAAAAATGCTAGATGGGAAAATGTGAAAATAATTGCTTAAGAAATAATTAAATGCTGTTGAAAGAACTTCCTAATGTGTTTGCATGAGGCATTTAATTCTTAAATAAGAGCAGTGTGACTCCTTAGAGAAATAATATGAACACTATGTACTGATATGAACTAATGAGTTTATTAGTGTTTGTGCATAATGCTATTATGAAGTATTTATAGTAGAAAAGAGAGCAATACTTCATAGTGTACACTCCTTTTTTTACTAATGTCATGTGACAGTGGTTTTTACTGCATGGCTTCTCTTGTCTGGTTTTGTTCTTGAAATATGTATCCTTTATATGCTTGACAGTGTGTCTAATTATTTTGTAATTAAAACAAACAAAAAAAAAAAAACGAAAACTCCCGACCTTCCCCACCTCCTTCCCCTGAAAAAAGGCCAGCCTTGGGTTGGGATATATTTTACTACTTAATCGTTAACTCAAACTACAGCTACAAATGTAAAAAGCCAGCAAAATAATATGATTTCCAGAAAAACTTTCAAATAGAGGTCCAGGTTGGCTATTGGATGAATGCACAATTCACAGTGAATCAAATTCATGGCTATGCTGTGGCTGCTTTGCATCTGTCTGTCCAAAGTAACCATAGGGTAAATCCAGCTGTGGAGTATTTCCCTTTTATATGGTGAGAGCCAATAAAAAGTACAGTTGTCCAACATTGACTGAATGGGAGTAGTGTCTCCCTTTATAGGACTAACATCAACATTAAAAAAACAAGAAATTAAGTTTCATCCAATATTGTAAAGAGAAGTTAACTTTATGCAATTTGATGCTAGTACTAAAATGTCAAAGTAACATACTTTGCTACTTTGTTAAATTTAACAATGGTTGCAATGTACAAACCCAAACTAGAACCCGTTGACACTGAGGAAGTGTTTCCACTTAGTTTTCGAGGGCTTTCCAAGTGTCTATTGATCAGTGTTCTCTAACAGCACAGAAATAATGTGTCTAATTTAACTGGCCACATGGAGGAGTATAGAAAAAACATTACTTATCCCTTGAAAGGCTTGGAACATCGATAGGAGGACATAACATTAATGACTTTCCTATACACCAACTTCAAAAATGGCTAAATGAGGAAGAAATTACAAATTTATTTTCCTATAATTTCAACAGTTGTCTTGTTTTACTGCAGCAGTAAAGCATTAAGCAATGAAATATCACACAAGGACTGTTTTCCTGATAATTTGTCTGACATGCAAAGCATATAATACAAAAGAGAAAGAGATGGAAATGTGGATTTTATTTATATAGACAAATTCAGTGGATTTTATTGCTCATAAAATGGGGCAAAGAGTCTGCAGCTACCATGCAAGCATCTTCAAATATTGCTCTTTCATAAATGACACACTGTAACTACAACACCTTTGCTATCTCAATACAGACCTTGCCCTGAACACAGACTGTTAATTTTGTGGTTGCTTAGTAATGTAGATAAATGTCCACTAAGGACTAATTTAGAACCCCAAACTCCCTTCACTTTTCACATAAACTAAATAAGTACCAAAGTCTCCAGAGACGAATCACTGAAATTAGAGCTGGAAAAGAACTATGGTTATCCAGTCCATCTTTGTCAGTGCAGGATTAAAGCATGAAAGCCTGAGTTTTAACTTCCTTTCATTTTACCCCCTTCTTTCAGATGAAGAACTACTTTAAAGAAACAATTTATAAAATCCATTGTGGAATATAGTAATGAAAGTAAGTTTTTCTAATGGAGTTAAATTAAAATACCATGTAGCTTTCATATTGGAATTGCCAACTCTTTTTGAGTTTATTTTACTTCAAGCAGTTTTACTAGTCTAAGTAGTGTTTTGTCCATGGAACCAGTGATGAAGGATTGCACTATTGAATTTATTGGCTATTGTTAGTGCCAGCTAAATGAGCTTGACTTTTATCACTGTAATCTTTCACACTCAAAGGCAAGTGTAAATTGTTACATAACAATCAGATATCATTTTTGTTAAGATGGCTGTGATTGTTTAAAGGCAAGAGGTCATTATTTCTTAGAATATACATTTTGATGTTCACCATAACATGATGTTAAAATATGGATGGTGATGTACATTATGAATATTTTGCTTCCAAAATATCTGAAGACCCTTCATTAAGTACAAGAATTTTTGTGTGTGATGCTTTTACTTTTAAACCAGCTATTTTTAAAGTGACATGAAGTTAGAGATCTAGAAAAAAAATTCTTTTGAGCCCACGAAGCAGCATAAATTTGCATATGCTTTCTGCCTGTGTACATATGATGCTTATCTGATTGGTTTATCAGAAATCAATCGTGTTGTTTTACTGACTTCATAAGTTCCCCATTGGGATGTGTTTTGCTTCTTATCTCATTATTCACTTCTGAGAAGGTTTCTGACTCATCGAATGAATGTGTTCAGCCAATCATGAGTTAGAATTTCTTTATCTGCAGTGGGTTCCATTAAAGTCAATATTTTGCCAGAGTTACCACACAGTATTATGACATACCTGTTATTTCTCTGTACTTAGAATAGGAGATAGTGTGTCTTTAGATACTACTGTGTAGTAACTGTGGTAATTTTGGCTATTTAAATGGTAACTATGTATGTGAAAATAGTAATTATGATCCTGTAAAGACACAATTACACAACAGGAGTTGTGCACACAGATCAAGCCTTGTTTCTTTTAAGTGTCATTCACACAAGTATCACAGATGACAAGTATCACATATGGCCAATTTATATTTTATATTTGCAAAAACAGTTACACCATACAGATTACAATATGCAGATTATACTATGTCAAACAGGTTGAACAATAGTTTTGGTAGAAAAGAAGGGTTCAAGGATCAGATTTCACAGACATGGACCACACATGGGGAACTTGAGCAAGGCTGTTAAGATAAGGGGGCTGTGTCACAAGACTCAAGCTGAGACCCTCCGTCTTCAGGGAAACACAGACGACAGTGCATTATGATTTTTTCATGGTATTGCAATAGGATGTAATAATGCTTCAGGAAGGTCAGACTATTTTAGGAACAGAATTGTCAAATTCTGGGTCTGGTCAAGTCAACTAGGAGGCAGAGGGGGGTAGGATTTTGTTTTATTCAAAATAAGATCTTAAGTTATAGGATAGGTAGAAGATACTGATCTTGAGATGGGATCTGAAAAATTAGGGAGGCAGACAGTTGCAGATAAATTGTTCCAGATAGCAGGGACAATATGGGAGAAAGATCTACTGCCTGGAGAGAGAAGGAAGAGGTACACCTACGAATCTGGTATTTCTGGTAAAAGGATGGGAAACAGTTCCTGGAAAAGCTTGAAGAGCAAGAGGAAGGTTTGAATTTGAAGATTTGAGAATGGAATGCCTATTTCTGAGGGCTGGTGATGAGTTGGGCTTCCACATTTTAGACAGTGGCCACAGTTCTCAAGTGTAGATACAAAAAGACTGATTTTTCAGAGATACTGAACCACCATAGTTCCTATTAATTTCATTGGGAGTTGTGGGTGGCCAGACCCTCCAAAAATCAGGTATCTATTTAGGTGCCTAATTATAGACACCCAAGATAGAAATTTTTTCCCATTAATGTTAGGAGACTTGGGTTTAGTGGGAACATAAAGGAAGGAATCCTATGAGAAGAGTTGAAAGCCTAAATCGGAGTTTTGGCATAGAGCAGTTGAGAATGTTACTGATGTGAGAAATCATGTGCTAATCGGCAGGTTTACAAACAGAGATAGAGAGGAAAAAGTAAATTACATCTCTAGTCTTATTGCCTAAATTCCTGTAAAAATGGCTGTCAATCTAAATCTAATGATGGATCTGAACCCCAAGATGAGAGAGCCACAGCCTAACATCTTTTTTGCTGCATTTCTGCAAAGGTCTCAGCAAAATTGTAACTGGGATTTATTGTTTTCCATGCTCGCTAGACGGGGAGCTTCTTCAATTACAAATATAAGTGGTATGTTTAAAACATCATTATTTATATTCTCCTCTAATATTAACTGTCTATTAAAGTTGAAAATCAATCTATTATTGAATATTTTTAAGATGTCTGTCACCTTGATATCTGATTGCCAGGTGGTAATTTGAAAACTCGTTGACTTCTAAAGTAAAAAGAACAAAAGGAGCTAGGAACAATGCTCGTTCATTAATAATAGCAGCTTCTGATTTCCAGTGTACTTAAATTTACATTTCTTATAAAATGCATGCCAAGACTGTATTCCTCAAAGACAATGATTTTTTTTTTTTTTTTAATTTTGGTACTGGAGGATTTGCACACCTAAATCCCACACTAAGATACATATGCACGTATGCTGCTGCTAGCAGATTATATGAGTGTCTTCTTTTGACACTTTACTTTTCAAACAAAGCTACAATCTAATCCCTTAGTTATTATGGTGCATGAAAATGGAAGGTACACTGATGTATATGTGAGGGGTTTAAGGTGTAATAGAAACAAAACACCCAACTAAGAATTACAAGGCATCATGGCACTAAGGAAGCCATTTAATGTGATATTATTTATACATCAAATTTGAAGGTTCTTTTATAATTGAAGAATATTTTTATTTGAGAATAAAGAAAACTAACTCCTTTGTTTTTAGTATAGAAATAAAGGCCAGGATTTCCAAAAGTGACTAGTGATTTTGGGTGCCTCTGTTTTTGGACAACCAGATTAAGACACACCTGAAAGAGGCCTGATACTCAAAAGGTGCGCGGTCAAGTACTTTCTGAAAATCAGTCATCTTTAAGGTATCTGCAGTTCACCACCCAAAAATTGAGGTACCCAAAATCACGAATGCTTTTGAAAATCAGGGCCAAAATCAGAGTCGGCTCCAGGCACCAGCTTGCCAAGCAGGTGCTTGGGGCAGCCACTCCGGAGAGGGGCAGCACGTCCAGCTATTCGGCAACAATTCGGCGGACGGTCCCTCACTCCCGCTCGGAGTGAAGGACCTCTCGCCGAATTGCCACCGCCGATCGTGATCATGGCTTTTTTTTTGTTTTTTTTGCGCTGCTTGGGGTGGCAAAAACCCTGGAGCCAGCCCTGCCAAAATAATTTATAATTACTGTACTATTAGAAGTCTTTCTGCTTACTTGAAAGAGAATACTATAGTCCATAGCTTTTGGAAACAAACTTCCTCAGAACAATCACTAACTTGCCAAATTGTCTGTTTTTTCCTTTCCTTTCTCACGCCCACCTTGTCTCAACTATGCCTTAAGTATGGCTGAGACAAGGTGAGTGAGGTAATATCTTTTTAGACCAACTGCTGTTGGTGAGAGAGACAAGCTTTCGAGCTTACACAGAGCTTTTCAGTAAGAATGGCTGCCTTGCAGAAAAGCATAATCAGGACGGCACTTAAGCTTGTGTGCTTAAAGTTAAAAAGGTGCATAAATGCTCTCCTAAATGAATATTTTGAATTTATTATTTTGTACATTCACTGGCATCACAAGGTGGCTGGACCCTTGTTGTGTCTCATCTGGACCCACTTAACTCGTTTCACCTGTGCAAGTACAAAACAGATTTTTTTCAATAATTTTTATAACTTAATTTTTTCAGATGTTTTTGTTTGCAAATTCGCCTGAAGACTAGACTTCAGTGAAGACTAGCTACTTGGAAAGTTTATCTATTCAGTTCAAATCTATTCTATTTGTTCTTCAGTTATGTGCAAAAAAAGTCTTTAGAAATTCTTTGTGCTATTGTATGAAACTGTTTTTTTCCACCATTGCATAAGTCCAAAATATTCACCTTAGAGATTAGATGAAGCATTGAAAATTTCAGCTATAAAATAGAATTTAAGACCATTATAAGCATATGGAAGTGGGAAGGTCTGATGAAAGTCTCAACAGAATCTTAACTATCCTCTTTGTTTCAGGTGAAAGTTATTAAACAGTATTGCTTCAGCATATAATTTATGGTAATAAAAATTAGAAGAGCTGAGACAAAATTCAGCTTAGCAAAGGAATAGCTAGGTGCCTTTGTATATCTACCTCAGGCTGAAATGTGGAAAACTCAGGTTTGGATCTAGAGCAGGTTTAGGGATCTGTTGAATTTCAGTGAGTGTGGGGGTAGAGAGATGCAGGCTTAGATGTCTACATGTAGCACCCCATCCTATTTTTGCTGCAGTTATGCACTGTACACACACTTTTGGAGAGGAAAGGAATCACGGGCAAATCTTTTGCTGGCGTTGCTAAAAAGAGGGGAAACTGAGAAATTAAAAGGAAAAATTCCAAGGTTATAGGGGCAAATAGAATCAATCCAGTTTCCTTTCAGCACAGGTTGTGTAACTGTGCCTATGACTACACTAGAGAGCTTACAGTGGCACAGCTGTACCGATGGAGCTGCATTGCCATAAGATCTCTTGAGTAGCCGCTCTGTGCTGACGGGAGAGAGGTCTCCCATCAACATAATTAAACCAGCCCAATGAGCAGCGGTAGCATCTCTCCCACCAACATAGCGCTGTGCACACTACCACTTATACCGGCGTAACTTATGTCGCTCAGGGGTCTGTTTTTTCACACTCCTAAGAGACATAAATTTTGCCAACATAAAAGTGGTAGTGTAGACATGCCTTAGAAATTCCTCTTTAGATTAACAAGTAAACAAAGTGCTCACCCTTGGGGACTAGATAAGAAAATGGCATACAGAGGAAATGCTTTTCAAAAATATCTTGAATCCAGTTTTCTTTGTTTCCTAAGCTCTGTCCACACTTGTGTTAAAACTGTGCTAGAATAGTTACTAGTTTGTCAGGGTTATAGCACAATTTCTCTGACCAGTGTGGACAGGTTTTCTTTCCGAGAATACTTTGTAGGTCTGATGTGACCAGGTGAAACAGACTGCAAGGATTAATGGTTGCTGCCCTGTCACATGGCACCACAGAGAATTTAAGAAAGGGCCATGTCCTTTTTCTGAGGACTGAGAGAGACATAGGGAAAGACGTTTGGGGAGTGCCATCTGTTTTGGTTAAGGTAATCACTTTGTTTTGGGTTACTGAATGAGTGCTAGCATTTGAATAATACATTGTGGCCTGAGGCAAGGGCTAGAAACAGACTGGTTTCTTTACTGGGAAGCACCAGCATACATTTTATTTTTCTCACATACCACTTCTATAACAACCTAACTCTATTGACTTCAGTAGAGTTACACTCAATTACATCAGTAAAATGAGGGAAGAATCTGGCCTCACGTATTACCATACCTATCTCATAGAACTGGAAGACCCCGAAAGGTCACGAGTCTAGCCCTGTGCCTTCACTAGAAGGACCAAGTACTGATTTTGCCTCAGATCCCTAAGTGGCTCCTTCAAGGATTAAACTCACAACCCTGGGTTTAGCAGGCCAGTGCTCAAACCACTGAGCTATCCCTCCCCACTTGGTATGGTTTGACTAGTACATAATTTTCAGGAAAAGATTTTTGTCCACATAATCGTCTGCGGAATCGTCTGGGGAAAAGAAAACTGGCCCTACTGGTTTGGGGAATCTGTTAAAATCAGACCTGATTCTGGGTCAGGGTTTTGTGCGTAGCAGAGCAGCTACCTCGCTGCGATCTATTGAAAGTCAGCCTTGAGAGCCATTCGTGTCGGGACCGGAGTGCGGACAGAAGGGAGCCGCCTCTCACCCGTTGCGCACCGCATGTTCGTGGGGAACCTGGTGCTAAATCATTCGTAGACGACCTGATTCTGGGTCAGGGTTTCGTGCGTAGCAGAGCAGCTACCTCGCTGCGATCTATTGAAAGTCAGCCCTGTTAAAATCAGGGTTACTCTCCACTTCCATTTAAAAATTAAAAAGTAAGAGAGCTGTTTTCCTTGAGAAGATCACCTTGAAATTGTGTATCATAATAAACAGATTGTTGTCCTAAGGACCATCTCTTGTTCACAGTTCGCCTGTGCGAATCAGAACCTGAGGTGCCTCAGTTTCCAGAAGACTTCAGGCCAGTTTTGGTTTCTGAGAGGGCAATGCTGCCCAGGTTGCTGCTGGCTTTGTAACCCACTGGTGTGTGTGTGTGTTATCGGTCCCCCTCTTTGCCAATCTGCAGATGATATGAGGTGTTACATCCCCCAGCTATAGAACGTTGGCTCTTTCGCTCTAGCTATAGCAGATTATGCTGTTAGGTCTGGCAGTCCCCAGTTCAATCCCCAGTGTGTCAGCCAAGAAGCAGGGCCGGTACAACCACTAGGCAAACTAGGCGGCTGCATAGGGCACCAGGTGATTGGGGGCGGACAAAAGCGCGCTCCGGGGTGGTGCTGGAGTGGAGATGAGCTGGGGCAGGGGGGCGCGGGGAGGGCCGCCTGCAGCAAGTAAGGGGGGGGGGCGGCACACAGGGGACCCGCTTCCTGCCCCAGTGCACCTCTGCTCTGCCTCCTCCCCAGCACGCCACCCCGCTCTGCTTCTCTCCCTCACAGGCTTGCGGCGCCAAACAGCTGATTGGAGCTGCAAGCATGGGAGGTGGAAGAAGTGGAGCAGCGAGGGTGTGCTCGGGGAGGGGGCGGAGCAGAAGTGAGCTGGGGTGGGGAGCTGCCGCACGGCTCCCTGGGCCGGGGGTGGGTGGGGAACTGCCGCGGGGGGTGCGCCTTTCGTTTCTATCTGTACCAAATATTGGGGAAATTATTCTGGCAGACTGAACAAAATAATGCATTCAAAAAATGCATGTACTTAAGGCAAGGTAGAGTCAGGACAGGTGTGAAAAATAGGAAAACCAGAAACTTTTACAAGCTAATGGGTGCTATTAGGAAACATTTTCTTCAGCAACTCTGAACACTCATAGGATATGTCTACATTTGAGCTGAGAGATGTGATTCCCAGGTTGAATAGACGTACCTATGCTAGTTCTGCTCAAGCTAGTGCGATAAAAATAGCAATGTATCCAGGGTAGCACAGGAGGTGACTCAGGCTAGCTGCTCGAGTATATACCCACCTGGAGCCCCTGGCTAAGCCCTCCGGTGGCTATCCTGAGATGCAACTCTAGCTACACTGCTATTTTTAGCATGCTAGTTCAGCAGAGCTAGGGAATCACACCTTAAAGCTAAACTAAAGATGTACCCTTACTCAGGGTACATCTACACTACAGGGGGGAGTCGATTTAAGATACGCAAATTCAGCTACGTGAATAGCGTAGCTGAATTCGACGTATCACAGCCGACTTACCCCGCTGTGAGGACGGTGGCAAAATCGACTTCTGCGGCTTTCTGTCGGCGGCGCTTACTCCCACCTCCGTTGGTGGAGTAAGAGCGCCGATTTGGGGATCGATTGTCGCGTCCCAACGGGACGCGATAAATCGATCCCCGAGAGGTCGATTTCTATCCGCCGATTCAGGCGGGTAGTGTAGACCTAGCCTCAGTCAGGACTTCTTATTCTCTGACTGGTAGTTCCACTGGATCAGACCTCAGTAATAGTTCTGTACCACAATCAGTGCCTACTCTGTTTTATCCTATTCCAGGGGTCCTGTCACTGTAGGGTTTCAGAGCCTAGGGACTTTCTCCTAAGAAGTTAGACAGAGAGGTGGTCTTCACATTGAGCAAGTTTGTTTCTAGTGGGGTCCCACAGGAATTTGTTCTTTCCCATATGCTATTTAATGTTTTTTATCAAAGACCTGGAAGAAAACAAAATCACCACTGATAGTTTGCAGATGACATAAAAAATTGAGAGACTGGTAAATAATGAAGAGGACAGGTCACTGATACTGAGCAATCTGGATCACTTGGTAAACTACGTGTAAGCAAACAATATGTGTGTTAATACAGCTAAATGTAAATATATATATTTAGGAACAAAGAATGTAGGCCATACTTACAAAATGGAAGATTCTATCCTGGGAAGCAGTGACTCTGAAAAAGACTGGGGGTCATGGTGGATAATTAGCTGAACACAAGCTCCCAGTGTTATGGTGTGGCCAAAAGAGCTAATGCGATCATGGGATGCATAAAGAGGGGAATCTCGAGTACGAGTAGAGAGATTTATTTTATCTCTGTATTTTACACTGGTGTGACCACTGCTGGAATGTTGTGTCCTGTTCTGGTGCCCACAATTGAAGAAGTGTGTTGATAAATCAGAGAGGGTTCAGAGAAGAGCCATGAGAATGATTAAAGGATTAGAAATCTTGCCTTTTAGTGACAGACTCACGGAGCTCAATCTGTTTATTTTAACAAAGAGAAGGTCAAGGGGTAACATGATTACAATCTATAAGTACCTAGATGGGAAACAAATATTTCGTAATGGGCTTTTCAGATTAGCAGAGAAAGGTATAATGTGATCCAATGGCTGGAAGTTGAGGCTAGACAAATTCAGACTGGAAATAAGATATACATTTTTAACAGTGAGAATAATTAACTATTGAAACAATTTATCATGGATTCTCCAGCACTGACCATTTTATATCAAGATTGGACATTTTCTCTAAAAGATATCCTCTAAGAATTATTTTGGGAAAGTTTTATGACCTGTGCTATGCAGGGGGTCAGACTAGATGATTACAATGGTCCCTTCTAGTCTTAGATTCTGTGCATCCCTGATCTATATCCTGGAAACTGGTGAGATCTAGCTGCCTTCCTGATTTCTCAGATTATGGAGGAGTTAGTAGCAGAGGAGGAAGAGAGTAAGGTATCTGAGTGAGAGAGACTTCCATCATCCTTATGTTTTCCAGATGAGTTTGTTGGTTCTTCATCACCCATCTTTATATTGTTTATAGCCAATTCCTGAAAAGATTTTGGAATACTTTTACTCACACTTTATTTTAGGCTTTCCAGTTTGTGCAGCCAAAGAAAATCTGCATCAGACTGGAACCCTGATAGGCACCAAGAGACTGGATTTCTAGGAGCACAAAGCTCATTCTTTTACCTTACAGCAGATAATGATCGTTAGTTGTCAAGAAGTGCTGATGAAGTATGACTTTCTCACATGCAATAAGTTCTGCCCCTTTTAGATCATCTTGCAGACAAACCAAGAAGGAATCTGAAGGTAGCATTCAATGCAACTGATGCTGCTGCCAAGCCAGCAGCCCTGGAAGTTACCAGACACTGATCTTCCTGGCTGAACAGTTCTAGTTTGCCACAGGAGAGCTCAGACCAGGGTAGAGGATCTTACACTTGAGGGTCCCAATTTATTAGCAAAAAGACAAGTGAATGTGGAAGACAGAAGAAGGCTCTATAGCAACCCTTGGATCTGTACACACCTTAGCTTTTGGAGGAAATTCACTCCCCTTCGGTTTTCATAGACAAGCCAAGAATTTCGAGAATGTTTATTGATTTTCCATGTTTCAACTTGAGAGCCCTTAAAGTGACCCAATTTTCAGCAGATGCCGAGAAACCCACCGTCTGAAAACTAGGTTAATTTAAGATGTCTCTAAGTGGCACCTGGAATTACGAGTCACTTTTGGAAATATTGACTCTTTATGACCACTAGTAGGTCACTCACAAGTTGACCTAGACATGCTCCTTTTTTCAGGCAGTGGTCCAAACATCTTCTCCAGTGACCTATTGATGCACTGACCCAATATCCTGTGGATTTGTGTAGTCTTCTCACCTTTCCTATCATTTTTCAGGGATCCAAAATATCCATCAAATGGGGCAATAGAGAAGGTCCCTCATCAGTATAAAGGGAAGGGTTCTATTTCTGTTATTTTTTAATACACAAATGATGTCTGTACACTATAATGGACATTAAGAACTGAAACAAAATGCATCAGGAAACTGAAATTCTGTCTGATGGCATTGACCTCTATTATTCTTTCTTTTATGTCCCAGAATATCATGTCATTAGAAATTCATTTGGCTCTGTATGAAAGAAGGCAGCAAAGGCTGTTAAAGCTTTCTTTCCAGAAGACAGGTTACATACAATCTAAGACAGGGGTCTCAAACTCAAATGACCATGAGGGCTACATGAGGACTAGTACATTGGCCTGAGGGCCTCATTACTGACACTTCCCCCCCCCCCCGCCCTTGGCCCCGCCCCCACTCCACCCCTTCCATGAGGCCACGCCCCTACCCCGCCTCTTCCCGCCCCTTCCCTGCCCCCATTCCAACCCTTCCCCGAAATCCCCACCCCAACTCTGCCCCCTCCCTGCCCCCAGGGGGTACAGGCGGGGTGTGGTGAGGGCTCAGGGCAGGGAGTTGGGGTGTGGGGTGCAGGAAGGGTGAGGGGTACAGCAAGGGGTCAGGGTGCGGGGTGTGGCAGGGGGCTCAGGGCAGGGGATTGGGATGCAAGAGGAGTGCGGGGTGTGGCAGAGGGTTCAGGGCAGGGGGTCAGGGTGCGGGAGGGGTCTCAGGGCAGGGGTCGGGGTGCAGGGTGCGGCGGGGGCTCAGGGCAGGGAGTCGGGGTGCAAGAGGAGTGTGGGGTGTGGCAGGGGGTCAGGGTGCAGGGTACGACAGGGTCAGGGCGCAGGAGGGGTGCAGCATGGGGCTCAGGGCAGTGGGATGCAGGAAGGGTGAGGGGTGAGGCAGGGGGTTGGGGTGCAGGGAATGGCAGGGGGTTGGGGTACAGGGTGCGGCAGGGGGCTCAATGCAGGGGGTTCGGCTGCAGGAGGGGTTCAGGGGGCAGGATCTGGTCCGGCGCGTACCCCGCAAGAGGCTGGAATGTGGCGAAGGAGGGGCGGAGGGGCTGTGTGTTTCTGTTGCTTGAGGCACTGCCTCCAGCAGCTCCCATTGGCCGAGGATCCCCGTTCCCGGCCAATGGGAGCTGCTGGGGGCGCTGCCTAAAGCAACAGCCACACACAGCCCTCCCCCCCACCCCCCCCAACCGTTCCATCCTCTTCCCGGAGCTGCTTATACTTAACAGAACAAATAGGCCCCTGGAGGACTGAATCTTGCAAATGTAGCAAGTTTCTGCAAAATAACTTGGCTACTAGGGAAAAATACAGATATCTGGGTCTTTTCCAAGGTTGGGCAAGAATTTGTCTCTTACAGATGTCTCTCTCCCAGACTGGGGTCGTAAGTTCCTCCACTAGTCCTGTAGGTGATTTGGAAAGTATGACAGGACAGATCCAAAAATATTGTTGGTCCCAGTCTGAGCTTTTACGTTCTCTGATCACCTAGTACTGATGTAGGAACTGCAAGTCTTGCTTCTTGATCCAGTTCCAAAATTTGTCAAGCTGACAGCTTCGTTTCTGAATTGCAAAAAGTATTAGATAAAGAGGGTTCTGCTGAGTTCCAAATGATTTATTTAGAAATAAGGAAGCCTTTTTCCAGGAAAACTTCTTTAATGAAATTAAATTGAAGAGATGCTTCTTCTGGACAGCTCAGCAAGGGGTAGACCTGAGACAGTCCTCCATCCCTTTAACGCTAGACATTTTACTGTACTTAGACAAATCTGACTGATGTGCACTGAGCTGTCTCAGAGTTCCCCTGGCTACAATTTCTGCTTTCTACCTTCCAGTATATGGGATTGTCAGCTTTGACTCAACCTGAGACCTATCAATCCTATGGGTTCAAATCCTGCTACTGGTCTGGTGGGAGAACACCTAGTTTGCCAGGAATTCGTATCTTGTTGGCTGTCCTTCTCCATTCGCAGCCTGCGGGGCAAGAGGAGCCAATCAAAGCTAGTCCACATGCTGAGGAACAACTTGGTCCCTCGGTATGCAGGCCAGGCAGAGCTACCACCTTCTGCTAGCCAAGAGTTGTAAACAAAACGGTTGATTGCTACAGTAGCACTCAATCCTTTGATCTGGGAGCCATCATATAAGGATGTAGGTGAAGGCTCCTAGAATCCCTCATTTCCTGAGATACCCGTTACCTCCCATTTGCTGTGACTCCTCCCAGAGCACCCTCACATTTGTTGCTGCTTTTCCCCCTCTCACTCATGAAGTAGCTGCTCCATCTCTCCATCCCCAGACTTAATCCCAGATCCCCACTGCCTACAGATGTGTTGTTGTGGAGGTGGCAATGGTCTACCCTCCTGTCCTGCTGGCTTTAGTGGATGGCCAGTGGTCCCATGCATCTTTTTAGGGCATATATGGATAAGGCCAGCAGCCAGTTCATCTACATGCAAGCTGTCCAAACTGATCAGAGTGCATATGTTTGGGTACTCCAGACAACTATGGGGATTACAGCACATCTTACCAAGTACTAAGGCAGTCTCCACAGCATGATTTTGCAGTGTCACTATAATTAAAATATGCAGGGATGCTTCTTGGAGCTCTGTACACACCTTTACATAGTATTATTATTTTAACATGTCCTCTAGCTCTGATACTTAATTTGAAGGGGTAATGTCCTGTTTCCGGTTACTGCATAGGGCACTGAGGGTACAAAGAGCAGTACAGTGGACATGAAGACCAAACAAAAGGAAGGGATATGAAGGACTTGATCCTACTAAATTTTACACATACGAGTAGGCCCTGATCTCAATGAGACTATTTTATAATTAAGAACTGACTACTTGCATGATCAAGGATTTGCAGGATGAGTCCCAAAACACTGACAAGTTGTACTGATGCGAGGATCTTCATGACAAAAATATTTTTTTATTCTCAATTATGTCATCAAGAACAGTGATTAGTGACAAGGAAAAAAAACATTTACTTACTGGTTCTTTGAGAGGATAGCCCATTTGGAACTATGCTCTTGGGAGGAAGCACTCCTAGGAAGCTTCTAGCAAGTAGCATCCTTTGGGAAGTCTTGCTGCTCCCTCAGGTCGTGTTCCCAGGGCGTACGATGGAGGCTACCCCAATCACCCTTTAGGTCCTTTCGCTAGCAAGAGACTCCGAAGAAGTAGAAGTGCTACTGGCGCCAGATGGACAATCATCTCAAAGAACCCCGCTATTTACTATAAAAAGTAACTTTTCTCCCTCAGGAATTGCCTACATGAAGCCCCACGCTTGAGAAATTAACAAGTAGTAGTGACTATTCAGGGATAGAGCTCAGAGTATTAGTTGAAAAGTAAATGTAAGACTGCCTAATGGGAGTAGTTTAGGGAAGTGGGGGGGATGTCCCTCCCCCCTAAAAACTGCAAACCTCAGGCAGGCATGGAATTTGTCCCCACATGCGTGGCCCTGTTGGCCTGACTGGAGCTGCCTCCCTAAATATAGAAGCCAAGCTGTGCCCATGATTGGCATATGTGTCTCTATATGCATATCACTGACTTTCAACATTTTAAAAGTTAACTCAATATGTTTTTTTCCTATAAGTATTTTACACAGTGTCCCTTGTTTCATAGTGTTGTCTAAGGCTTGTGTAGCCCCTTGAAATAGTCCCGGAATCTTACCATTCCTCCTGGCAGGATGGATTCCATTGGCAGAGAGAATTTTAAGCCTAGGGCTGTATATGTAAAAGGTGCTGTATAAACGAATACCTAATAATGAAGTAGAGGTAGCTAAATTCAGACTAGAGGTAAGTTAGCTATGACAGTAGGTGAGGTAGTACATACCATTTTCTTTGGCTATTGGAGAGGCAGCAGACACTTAAACCATTGCAGTGAAAGAGATGTCAGGGCAGTGATCCACTGACTGGGTCCATAACTCTCCCTGCCTGTCTCCACCAGCCCCAGCAGCAACAATCAATAGAGCCACCAGGGCCTATGAATGATGCCTCTTGCTGCAGGAGATTCTCCCCCTTCCTTCCCACCCCTCATCTATTCTGTGCTACCCCTCTCAGCTTTCTGAATAATATTTTGGAAAAATATATAGAACATTAATTATAGTTTATTGAGGTTCCCTAATTCAAGGAAGGTCAAAAAGAATGAATGCATTTATGATGAGGGATGTAATCTGCTTTATGAAACTGATCATGTCTCTTTCTTTGCTCCTGCTTTCCCTCTTTCTCTCTCTCTTTCCCCCTCCCCCTTCTCTTGGGCTGGGTAAAAGACAGGCCTGATAAAGTGAGAGAAACAAGATTGGTTTTCTAAGGGCAGAAGGCCCTTCATGATCAGCTAAATCATGGGCTGTCTGGCTCCCTGGCTGGGTAATGACCTGCTCCCTGCGCCGTGGCACCTGCACCCCCCTGCGGGACGTTATGATGTGCACCCAGGCAACTGCAGGGGGCTGCAGTGAAGGTGAAACTGTCATATCGATCTTTTTAGCACTAAAATATGAGCCACTTTACTCCGCTTCCCGATGCTGTGATGTGAAAAATAATAACTCGGATCCAAATTAAAAATATTGATCTCTGGAAGGTGTTGAAAGTAAATAAACACCTTCCGAAGTTTTCGGGTCAGCCGAGAAATGGTATTCAGCAATAAATGTGTCGGCATGTCAGAATCCAGGGTTCTTGATCTGTTTTTCCTTTTGAATTGATTTTTCATTATTTACTTCCTAAAAGTGTTGGAATTTGGTCCTCCGCCATTAAATCCCAGTGTTTGGGCAAATTATTTCTTTGGGGCTTATGAGGTGCTCCTAATCCACTCGCTCATTGATTGATTGATTTTTGACTCAATAAACTTGCATTACCCTTGCTTTATTTAAGGCTTCCATCATAATTTTTTGTACATTTAGGCTTGACTTTTTTATTTCCTTCTAACAGATGAGCTGACATTGGTCTATCAAACATGTGGGAAAACAATTGCCACAAGGTTAATTTTATTGCTAGCTCCATGCATTTTAAGTAGGTACCAGGTATTTTCCACTACAAGCTGATAAATTGCAGTTGAACCACTAAAGCATAAGAATGAATGGAAGCACTGTAACAACAACAAAAACCTATATAAATGCATCACAGAGCAAAAGTATTAAATGGATCATTTTTGCTTCACTGGTTTAACTTTGTTTTACATCAAAGAAAAATAGACACATAATACAGTGAGTTCTTTAACTGTTATGCTATTCATGCATTAATGTTATATAGTGTTATGAATTGTGGTGGTGACGATATTTCTGATTAGTAGGCGCAGTAAAATATAGTAACTTACACTTTAACCAAGTATTTTTCTTTTACTAACTAGTCAGTTTATAGTTAGATGGTGAAACATTCTTCACTAATAGACGTATTGATGCTATTGTTCTCTAACAACTTAGGCTGCTTTTTAACGTTGGAATCAAAAATAGCTATGTGCCTGCCCTCCTATTAAAGAAGACTGTAGGTTGCCGTAGCATGTAGAAAGAGAGAATACAAGTAGCTTCCTCCTTTTAGCAAAGGATCAGTTTGTCCAGTCTTAAACAAATGTGTGTTCTAGAAACCCTCCTAAATACTTATTTATATGAGAAACCCTTGTTTCTCATAAATGCTCTTGGTCTTAATTGAGCCAATAATCCATACTTTTTTGTAACTTGCATTTTATTAAGTTTTTAACTGTAGATTTACTAACTAGAGTCCGATGCTCAACTTGGGTTAATTCTTGTGCATTTCTTGTGTTTAAAAACAAAGGCATGTAGTCAATTTAAAAATAAGTCCCCTCCTCCCCCCAAAAGAGTATATGTATTATTATGAATCGTACCCAGATTTACTGTAACTGAAAAAAATCAGAGGAAATATATATATTTGGTTTTGTGTTCTTTCAACTTTGTGGACTTGATAACACTTTATGTATAGTTAATTTTATGGCAGAACTATACCAGTTAACAAGTTTTGCTTATGTTAGTCACATTGGCATCTGGGCTCAGTGGCAGGTGCAGCCTCTGAATCTAACTTGGAAATATTGTTTTTTTTGTTTTTTTTTTTAATTAGATTTTTAAGTTGACTGGTGTCTTTCATATCTGTCCATGTACTCACAAGATTATGACACAAAAATACTAAAACAAGGGAATTTTAATGTGCGGTTCTATGTATCTAGGTTTTCATATGCCCCCCATCACTGGGGTATCTAATCACCTCCCACCACCACCACCATTATCAAATGCTATGCATAAAATATGTTTTCTCTCTTCCTTCTACTCAGCATGAACTGGACTTAGATAATTGTTTAGGGATTTGGCGGGAGGTTGATTGGTAGGTTTTTTTTGTTTTTAAATGTATTACAATTGAAGGTAGGCTAGGTTAAAGAGATGGGGTTTGCATTTTGCTCTGCAGGCATTTAGATTCATGGTCATCCTGATCTTTTTGGGAAGTGAGTTTCAGAGAAAGTGGTCTCCTGCACACATGAGTTTTGCTATTGAGACTGATGGTTGCATTGTTCCAGGAACATAGTAGTCATTGGATGTGACAATTACAAGAGCTAAGGTGGCTCATTGGTTAACTTGGAAAAATCCGAAATATGACTTTGAAGATGAGGCCTGAAACCTTGAATTTGACAGGGTATTCCATGAGGATTTCAAACGAGAAAGTGAGGCTCTGCATTGATATACGCTCTCAGTGGCCTGTGTTGCTAGGAAACTTAGGAGGATTCTCCTCTCCACCTGGATGAGGTAGTGTTCACGCAAGGAAAGGGTGGTGTTTCTTGTGTTCCCTGTACCCATGCTCAGTCTGAAAGGTAAGCCAAAGTCTGTGTGAAGATCCAGAGATTAACTGGGAAAAAACAGAGGAAAGTGTGAATAGGAGGTTTTGAGCTATTGCATTAAAGGCATTTTCAACGGATGCTGAACTCTCCCAGGGAAATATTTATTTATTACGGTAGCACCTAAATGCTCATGTTAAGTTTTAAGACATTCATCACCATGTGAGACAGCATCTCAGTCAGCTCCTCTGACATTTGCTTTTTGGAGATATAAAGATAAGCAGAATGCACATGTTGACTCTAAATTTACAGTAGTTGGATAGCCTCAAAGGATTTTATCTTAGGGTGGTCTCTCTTGCATTTGAGACTGGACTGGAATAGGATAGCTACTCTTCCTCCATCCTTGTCTTCTATGTGTCTAGGTCTGTGCTGTAATGAGTAGTCTGGGTTGGGTGGAGGCTGAGATTAGCTGGCAGTGGACATGCTGTATCATTCAGCAAGCTTTCTGCCATGTAGGTCAGGTTGAAACCTTTTGGCATGAGGTCATGAATGATCAAGGGCTTACTGAGCATTGACTTTGTAGTAATCTGCAAGTGCCAAAGACCCTGATGTTTATCTTCGTATTTGATAAATGTATGTGAAGGTGCTTTTTCACAATTACCTTTCACTGGCGATACGTGTCTAGTGCTGGGCCTGCTGGGCTTGGTTTGCATTTTCTTTGGGGTTTCTTGCAAGAAAGATTGGATTGGGGAGAAGTGTTTGGGTGTTACTAGTGGCTGTTGATGAAAATGTGTGGCTGTGCCAGACACACAGTGTGACCAGTGTGCTCAACACCCACTTCCCAACCTCTCCGTGGCACTTTGCTGTTCCAGTTGCTGTCAGACACCAGGACATGGGCAGTTGTGCCTAGTGGTTGGAGCAGGAGATGGTAGACAGAAATCAGAGGACAGATGCCAGCGCTAAGAGTGAGAGCTGAAGGTCAGAACCAGAGTAAGAGACCAGATGCCAGAGCCAAATTTCAGAGCTGGAATCAGAGGCAAATGCCAGAGCCAAGGGTCAGAGCAGAACTCAGGAATCAGAGCTGAGGGTCAAAGCTGGGTTACCTGGAGTCAGACAAGGCAGGAGCTATCACAGCTGTGGGTGAATGTTTTGAACAGCTGCCGCAGGGCTGCTGGGCTTAAGAGCTGGTCTGCTGTCTCCTCCTACCAAGCAGGTGATGTAGTCAATCAGGACAGCTGAACTCATTAGGTTGTCCAGAGACTAGCTCTGCTACAGGCCCAAATTGCTGTGCAGGGCAAAGTGGGTTAACCTTCCTTCCAGGGAACTGGAGAGTTGAAAAGTTAGATTATAACTGTGGGAATTATTTTAAAACATATTTTTAGGCACAAGCATTAGGCTAGGGGTCGGCAACCTTTCCGAAGTAGTGTGCTGAGTCTTCGTTTATTCCCTCTAATTTAAGGTTTTGCGTGCCAGTAATACATTTTAACGTTTTTAGAAGGTCTCTTTCTATGAATCTATAATATATAACTATTGTTGTATGTAAAGTAAATAAGGTTTTTAAAATGTTTAAGAAGCTCCGTTTAAAATTAAATTAAAATACAGAGCCCCCCAGACCGGTGGCCAGGAGTGAGAGTGCCACTGAAAATCAGCTTGTGTGCCGCCTTTGGCACACGTGCCATAGGTTACCTACCCCTGCATTAGGCTAACCCTTCCACATCCCCAAGCTGCCTCTGTTCGGAGGTGTTGGTACCTGGCACTGGAGCAGGGGCCCTGTTCTTCTTTCTGGCAGGGGGAAGAGTAAGGTGCTGATTCCTGGCAGCTGGGGAGGGGTCTGCACTGCATTTTCCTGGGATGGGGTAGGGCATTGTTCCTCTGTCTGGTTATTACTCATTGGTGGTAGGAGGTGGTCTTTATTTTAAATTTTAGCAGTTGTAATATCATTTATTTGTGGCAGCCACTGCTGTCCTGTGTGGTTCTCTGAGGGAAGGAGCAGAGAAATGAAACTGCAGAGCCTATGGAGGACACTTTTTTATTCTCTCCTTTAGACTCTGCTCACTGGTTGTTGCCAGTTTGCCAGCTGGGGATCTTTTGTGAAAAGAGACTTTGTAAAATGGACACTGTGTGGTTACACATTTATTTTGTGTCATTGATTTTCCAGATGAGTTTTGCTCAGCAAAAAGATGTTTTTACTAATTGCCAAGCCTGCAAACTCAGGCTGTGATCTGTGTTCTTTTCTGGTTCATGCAGAAGTCTGGCTTAATGCATGTTCATTAATAAGATTCTGATTCTGTTTTCAGGGCCACCTGTAAAGCCCCATTGACCTCAAGTTACTCCCTCAATGACAACTTTCCAACGCTATTACCTTATCTGGGTGATGTAAATGAGCTCATCATTTGATGATAGTGGAATTACTTAGATGGCCCTGAAAATGGAATGTGACATTTATGTTGATGCACAAGCCAGAAAAGTAAAATAGTAAAACTATAGGCTCGGGTGTTCCTCTAGATGAATATTTGGTAGATGATCTAAGAAGAAAGAGAGATGTCATGGCTTTGAAGCCAGTGGAAAAGACAAGTGGTAATTGACCGAATGCTCTCCCTTTCTTTGTGCATAAATGTGAACACTGGGCAAGATCCATAGGCTTTGGATGGAGGGTGTCTGGTCTGCAAGTGTTATAGTTTGGGAGTAAATGATCTGTACATCATCCTTCCTTTCACTTTCAGTGTGTCTCCTGTTGGAAAAACATGTTTCCTAAACCCTCAGAACAAGTTTATAGTTCCTGCACTGCAGGGGAAGCCAATGACAACATGTAACTCGGGCTACAAAGGTTACTGAGCATCTAGGAACAAAGAATATAGTCCATACTTATCTAAGGACAAAGAAGAAAACAAAGTCATCACTGATAAAAGTTTACAAAGATTGGGATAGTGGTAAATAATAAAGAGCACAGGTCACTGATACAGAGCAATCTGGATTCCTTAGTAAACTGGGTGCAAGGAAACAATATGTGTTTTAATATGGCCAAACTTAAAGATATGCATCTGGGAACAAAGACTGCAAGCCACAGTTACGCAATGGGGGACTCTATCCTGGGAAGCAGTGACTCTTAAAAAGATTTGGGAGTCATGGTGGATAATCAACTGAACATGTGCTCCCAGTGTGATGCTGTGGCCACAACTGAAGAAATGTGTTGATAAATTGGAGAGGGTTCAGAGAAGAGCCACGAGAGTGATTAAAGGATTAGAAAACTTGCCTTATAGTGATAGACTCAAGGAACTCAATCTATTTATTTTAACAAAGAGAAAGTTAAGGGGTGACTTGATTACAGTCTATAAGTACCTGTATGGGAACAAATATTTAATAATGGGCTTTTCAGTCTGGCAGAGAAAAGTATAACGTGATCTGATGGCTGGATGTTAAAGCTAGACAAACTCAGACCAGAAATGAGACATAGGTTTTTAGTGCTGAGAATAATTAACCATTGAAACAATTTATCGTAGTTGATTCTCCGTTACTGGCAATTTTAAAATCAAGATTGGGTTTTTTCATAAAAGATTTCCTCTTGGAATATTTTCAGGGAAGTTTTATGCCCTGTGATATACAGGAGGTCAGACTAGATGATCACAATGGCTCCTTCTGGCCTTGAAATCCATAAACGTATGAAGATTTTCGCTCAGTATCCACAAAGGGACATACTTTTAATAGCTGTTCAAGAACCGAAATATGTGACCAGATTTGCAAAAGAGGTAAACATGTTGGGTGATGAGCTGTTTTGAAAATATGGCCACGACTCCAAGTGTCATGATGGGAGCAGTTGAATGCTGAGGAATTCTGAAAATCTAACTCTTAATTAGCTTAAGTGTGAACTGGGCTCTTTTTAATATCTATGAAATCATGGTTCCTTTGAAGTCAAACACAAAAAAAGATTGCACTCCTGGCCCTTAAAACCTATTTACCAAGGAAATCAGACATTAAGGCAAAATACATATCCAACATAATACCAACATACAAGAGTTAGTCCACTACCATTGGGACATTTCTCCACACCATTGCACCAGTACATTCTCTAACAACTTAATTTGAATTCTACAGTATTATCAAAAGTCTGAAAATTGCACTGAAGTGACAACCTTAATTCCAGCTTTTCAATGCTACATTATTTCATAATTCTGATGTTAAAATTACAATCAGATTATGTGCCAGACAGGAGAAGAATGCTAAATTGATTATATTCTCAAACTTTATTATCTACTCAAAAGTGAGCAATTGCTACTCTTATAAATTTACATTATGACTTTTGAAGTATCAGAACAAGATAATGCTCAGTACTAAATAAGACCATGTTTCATCTGCACATTCATAATATGTTTTATAATGAAATAAATTAACTGGTGACTGAAAAACTAGTGAAACTTACATTACATGAGATTTGGAAACTGAGATGGGAAATGATTTTTAGTAAAACTGTTCAAAACTTTTTTGTCCACACCTATTTACCTTTAATGCCTAATTAACTTGTGAGAAAGAAGTGTGCGTTAAAGATATCCTTCCCCCTTCACTTAGGCCCCAGTTCAGCAAACAAATGTGTTCATCTTTACATGTGTGAGTAGTTCCATTAAGTAAAATAACCATGAGTAGTTATTTGTAGGGTCAACGGCTTAAGATGTGAGAGCTCACAACAAACCTATGTTCCCCTTTTCCAAAGGACCTCAAGCAAAATAGTAAAGACCAGATTTAACATATGTAATATTTCTAACAAATTAAAAAAAAAAAAAGCTTTCTATGTAGGGGAGAAAAACAACTTCTTAGGTGTTCTTTATACATGACAAAACAGTGGGAAAAGTACAAAAATACTTTTTAGCCCATGTTTAAAAAAAAAAAAAAAGTGCACCATTCCATTACCCATGAATCCAGCACAAATAGAAGTTTCCTTTCCCTACATTGACAATTAACTAACCAAAGATTTCCAGAATTTTGTTGACGCTATAGATAGTGATGGCGCACCAGAGATATTTTGGCCCAATAATTAGATCTATATAGACTGAAGTAGTTGATAAGGAAAAGCATCAACAGTAAGTTCAGCTGTATACAAAACATAAGAGAAATACATTCAAAGTTAAATAAGAAAGAAAAAAAATTGTAGTGAAAAGATATTCACACTTCTAAGATGCTATGTGATATAGAAGATTTATGACTCAGTGAAATGAGCTGAAGTCATTACAGCTGTATGAGACCTAATGAGAAAGTAGATGCCCCTACATAAGGAAGCACTCAGGGTGTGTGGCAGTTGTGGTTAGTAGAGCAGAGTAAAGATGAGGGTGCTTCTCACTCAAATAAAACACAGTGAAGTTTTCTTATTTGTGGAACAGCCTTTGTTACGTGTTTATATGATGGATGAATATTTTAAAACTATGGATAAACTTCTGGCACCATTGAGATAAATGGGAGTTTTGCCATAGACTTCAATGGGACCAGAATTTTGCCCTATAAGTTATTTATATATGTGTTTAAATATATACATAATCTTTGGACACCTAAGTTTAAAAATTTGGCCACAGTTTTCCCCATAGCTCACAGCCCCATTGAAGCATTTGACATAAGAAATCAGAATGAGTTCCACTATGTTGTTTTTTTGTTTTGTTTTGTTTTTTAAATCTGATGTATTTAAAAAAAAAAGAGCTTTTGAGTTTCATCAATTCAAATTACATTGCCACCTGACGAATCTGAGTATAGTAATGCTCTATAGATTTATGGAATCATTACAATATAAGACCTTCAGCAGATTCTATAGTAACATGTTCAGTTAGCTTTCTGTGGGTGGCTAATTATCCGATGCAAACGCCTACTCATGATGATATTACATAAAATAAAGTAAATAGTTATTTTCACAGTTTCTATAGTATTGGTGTTAAATTTGTCCTGTTGGGTTCACATGAGAATTTTTGGCAATATTTCTTTATTTGGTCACTTGTCACTAACCTTCCTCAAACAGTGAAAAATATGCAACTGACATGTTGGCAAAGGTCTGACCATGCTGTGTTGTAGCTGGCCCATACATCAGGAGAAAAGACAAACATGATTGAATACTGTGTCATAACAGTGCATGCAGGAAACAAATATTCTGTAAGAAATGTATTGGTGAACAAACTGAAAAATTGTAAAGCTCTAAAAGAGTTTCAGGCTTGTTAGCATTTTTTGACAGAAAACCATTGAAGCAGTGAACAAAAAAAAAAAAAAAAATCAGCCAAAAAGAACCCCCATTCTCCTCCTCCTGTCTCCCCCCCCCTCCCCTGGTAATGGCTGATTCAGAATTTAGCTTTGTTGTTCTGTTCATTTAACCCGAAGTTGCCCTTTAAGAGCTTTCAGCACTTTTATGAAAATTGGTTGCCTTGCGAAGAATTTACCATTCTTAATCTTTAACTCCTGCACTCCCTGTGGCTCTCAGAATACTCTCTAATTACTTACAATTTTTTTTCATTTTCTCAGTTGAGCTCAGAGTATTGATTGAGTTGTCTTATCAAAACCATAGTGAAAGTCTTACTAAGGCAGCACATATTTGTTACTTTTAAAAATACAATTTTACCTCTCTGACAACCCTTAAGTTGTCTGTGGAGATTTAACCCGGGATGTTTGGATTTAAAAGCATGACCTTCTACTGCTTGAACTAAAAATTAAGTTCATAAATGTAGAGGCAGTAGCCAGCTCATAAACATTTCTGTGGTGCAGCCACTAGAGGGGGACAAAGGCCCATATGGGTTAATTTGGTTACACCTTCATCAATCAGATTAACTATATATGAAGCAAATCAGTTTAGCAAGTACAAGGATGAGATTACTGATGTATTTTAATAATTTTAATGTTTTGACATGAATTCTTATGTGTAACAAATTTTTCTCAGAAAAATTATCTAGAACCTGTCGTTCTAAAAAATATAAAGAATTAATTTTAAAACAGAAAATAAGATTCAGTTAAACTGGCACCAAATCCCCAGCAGTATTATCTTTGTTGTTGGCCATCACCATTCTGTATCAAAATACATTTTTAAAAATAAACTGAAGTTGATCATTTGCTCCATATGCAAGTAGAAAGAGAGATTTGCATATCCTAAATTAATTCTATCAGTTAAGGTAAATTTTAGTGCTGACCTCTTCATTCCTGAATCACCAAGCTCTCTGATAATTAATAAGCTTTGTTAAGCAAACACAGGCCAACATGCACATGATGAATAGGGCAATTGTACATTGAGAAACAATTAGTTTAGTGCTCCATATGGCTTGATGTCCATTAACATGCCCTATTAATAATGCAGAACAGAAACAGCTATAATTAAATTTACAAAGGTTTTAGATTATATGAAAAGGAAAGCATTCTGATAATCTATTCTGACACTAATTTTAAAGTTTGGAGGTATGTAGTATTTAAAAAAGAAAGTGATGATTTCATCCTATGGGAAGTAAAGTTATAGAGCTGTTCTCAGATCAGATTTTAGTAATCTCAGCTTTCTAAACATACCTTGAGAGAAGAGACCAGTTTTCTCTCTTTTTTTTTTTATACTACAAAATGAAATAAATTTGAGAAAAGCTTATCTTTTCAGTTAATCTTACTCAACTGTGTATCTTGTTACATTTTATAAATTGGAGATCAATAGTAGTGTTGGCATTAGAAGATAACGGGTATTAATTAGAAGAGTTTAGCACCAATTGCATGACTTCTTTATCAGTACTATTTGGCATATGGAAATACTGGGTACTTAAAAAAAAATCAATGTACTTCCTACAGTAAATTATAGTTAGAGATAATTATACTGTGATGTCATGAAATAGCAATGATAAAAAAATTTATGTTTTCAGATTAAACAAAAATGTTTTCTGAGAGAGTATCCTCATAAGGTCCCCTGAGTTTAAAATAAAAGTAACCTCTGACCAATATATATGCTTTTTAAGATGTTCTGTAAAAATAGGGGAACCTAGAAGCCCATCACCAAAAGTGGAAGGAAAAAGATAAACATAAAGGTATGTCTTGAGAACACAAAGAAATCCCTACGTAATGTCTAGTCTGATGCACCCTATGTTCATTTGTGTAAAGTTGGAGATGTTCATCCATATTTTCTTTTGATTTGTTGAACATCCTTAAATGCTTTATAATTGAAACCGAGGATAATGATAATGGTAAAATTTAATTAAAACGAAAAGAACATTTCATATCTTCTTTTTCAAATCCCTCTGAACACAGTAGCCCATTATTAAACATTGTCTTCTGTGGTTTGAATCAATTGCAGTTTTAGGGGGAAGGTATTTTTAATTAACAATGGAGGATGGCTGGCATTTTGGTTTGCTTCCCATTTTACTAATGCTTCTGGTCTGTCAGAATTTAGCAATACAAAGACCATTTCTACAGTATATAAATAAGTCTTTTTCAGTTTTTCACTCCATGTTCGAGTTTAGTTGATGTTAAAATAGGATTTAATTTATTTATTTCTATTTTCTTCACCATCATGATAATTATTTCCCTAACTATATCTGTGGTTAAACTTGTGAATTTTTCTTTTGACAATCTATGCAAGAGAATCTGTGATCTAATAGATTTCATGGTGAAATATCTGGAAAATAGCAGAGGTTGTATAATATGTTTAGTTGGCAAGAGAAGCGTGCTTTTCCTGAGATCTTATAGCTATACTGAATCTGTTTTTTAGAAAAACTGATGAACTCAAGATCAGTTTAATAATTAAAATAAAAATTAATAAGACCAAGACAAGCCTACACATATCCCATGCAAATTATTAAAGGCCTAAAGCACTTTAATATATATCATTTATTATTCAAAGAAATGCATGCCAAAATATTTCCAACATTCTAATAAAAATTCAATGTAATTATTTCAAAGAACTATAGGAAATATGTAGGGTCAAGTAAACTGAATTTACGAGAATAATATCCAGCTGTGACTGCCACCCTATTCACTGCTGGTTGACCTTCTTAGTCAGGACATTCATTGTATGGCCATAATCTTGAGGACATTGAATGTGAAAGCTTCACTGCTGCACCATTTATGCATCTTTCAGTAAGAGACAGTTATGCTATTCACTTCATCTAGAAAGTAGTTTTTCATCATCATTTTATTGCTGTATTAAATCTGTGGCATATGAATCTTCACTTTTGATTTCAGTACTTTTGTTCTTAAACTATCCAACATTAGTAGTTCTTCCAGTGTTCTACCAAAAAGGTCTTGGGCAGGGCTATATTTCTTTTGTATCTTAATGTCCTATTTTTCATATATGGGATTGAGTAGAGCGAATACCTTTATGACTAACTTTTTAACTACAGTCAGACTTGACATACATACTGATTTCTATGGATGCCACATAAAGTTTAAGGTATATTTTTATTATTAAAATCTCTCCTTGAAATAAAAAATGGCTACAGGTTGTCATGGCTGGTTCTAGAAAGGCCAGCATGTAGAATAGGCTAAGATCTCATCTGAGTTTAGTTGAGTTTTATGGATCTATTTATGAGATCCAATAAAGTAATGATGTAATTTTACTTGTCTAATAAATGTAGCTGTACAAGCAAAGGACAGCAAACATTTTCATTGTGACCAAAAATCTCTCAAACTGCAGCCACGTTGAGCTTAGAGCTGATGCTATTTAATAAATGTTGGCTATTCTTCTAACAATCACAATTATTTAAAGGGTTTTCAAAAGGGATGGAGCAAATCAAATAAAACAATTACTGTTGTATCTCATTTTGAAGTTGTGTATTTTTTATGTGGGTCTTGTTTAATGTCTCCTCCCAGTTTTCATCCATTATCACAATAATTGAGTTTGTAGCTGGAATTAAATTTATCAAATTGTGTTATCCTCTTTTGAAATTGGATACGTATCCTGGCAGTGGGAGCTAGAAGTTAATCTGCTTTGCTAAAGCCTCCAGTGGCACAGCGGCAACAGGATTGAGAAGGCTCAAACATTTTCCTGTCACCCTGGACACGATGTAATTTCTCCTCAATCCCTTGTGCAAATAATGACATTTGAATCGAGCATTAACAGGCTTAATTACTTTAAAATTGTCATTTTAATTTACACTGATATAGTATTGATCATACAAGCAGAGATTAAGCTGTTCACTGGAGCAGATGATGGGGAATTAAACATTAAAGGGTCCTCGTGGGGCTGAGAGGGCCGTCCAGAGTGTGCCAGAAGAGGAATGATATTTCTCTGTAATGAACTGGCAGCATGCAGGGACATGAATCTTTGGCCTACTGGAAAAAGGGAAATAATGGGGTTTGGGAAGCATTTGCAGGTTATTCATTCGCTGCCATGCACCAATTCTCCAGTGATTCATCCACCTCACCAACATTTATTTATCTAGCAAATTCAGGAGCTCTGACCTTTTGCTAAGTGCATTTAACATAAGACTGAAATTTTTTGGGTGTAACTTTTTATAAATATTGGTTATTGTTTCTTATTTCTAGGTAATATTAAAGAAAATTATTTAATCTTACAAATATACTTATGTCCACTTACTGTGCTTATGATTATCATTTAGACTTCATAAAAAGATCTGCGTATGGTGGGATTAAATGAGGTCTTTCAAAGTCCTTGACCTCATTTAGTTCCACTATGCTTTTATCTTTTATAAAGTCTAAATAAAGCCCATAACAAAAGCAAGTTGATACAAGTATATAGGGAAGATTAAATAACTTTGCTTCTTTTTTCTGGGTCAGATTAAACAATGACTAATATTTATAAAAAATACACCTAAAATTTCACTCAGACTTAAGTTAAATGTACTTGGAACATTTTTTTGAATGTTTTAAAATACAATCCTGTTGTTGTTTTGTGTTTTAAAACATTTTGGTTTGCCTATCATAAACAAAAGTTATATCTGTTTTAAATATTGCTAATGAAACAAATTCTATGTAGGCTCACTGTTTTTGCATAATTTATGATAGAAAAATGTCAAATTAAATATTTGAATGGTTGTTAAATGGTAGATTTTTTGAACCAAAATTAAAGAATTTGTCTGTTGCTAAGTGTTGATGGTGTAATAACTAATAACACTAGGCAATATTTTTTCCCCTTAACTTAATATTACCTGCTAAATATAAAAATAAATATGGTGTTGCTGTATACCTTATAAATAGGGTGGTAATATCAAGGAGTCAGCAGTAATGTGACATAGATGTAAATTAGGTGAACAAACCTGATGTGCTTCTTCTGTTAAAATTGTTCCAGTTAAAGTCAAATGAACATATCCTATCTCCAAATTATCAACCTTGTCCCTCCTAAAAGGACTGAGGTCCTGAACCAAAACCTGTTGACCCCAAGCCTCAGATCCTAGTCTTATTTACTTGGGTAAAATTCAGAGTAAATCCATTGAAGTAACTAGTGATTCTGAGGAAATTCACTCCAAGAACTATAACGGTTATATATAATTTCCCTTTTGTGTTATAATCCTTTTGTAATGCAGAATTCATGAAGATGATGTTATGTTGCAATATGAGGAATTGAATTTTTAATCAATAAAATATAAAATGCTTTATTGTGTTAAAACGGGAACTACTGATGTAGACCGAAATACAAAAATACATCATTTTAGGATTTTTAAAAATATATTCATGATTTTAGATCATAAGAGGAAGATCCCACCATGTATTTCTTTCACAATCAAAACTATAATAATAAGAATTTTTTATCCATTTTAACAGAGTAGCTGCTTTTTGTCATTCCTGCTGCTTTTTCTTTTTTTTAAATCTAGTGATGCAGGGCCATATTGCATCATCGGTTTTTAGTCATGACCCATCACTGCTTTCAATGGAGCCTGCATATCCATAAAAACTGGTAGAATGATGCTGCCCACTCTGTCTTTGATAGCATAATAATACAAGTTTCATTGTTAAAGTCTGTCCATTTTTTGAGACGTTAAGATTAGCCAACTTTGGGCCAAATACTGCTGACAAATAATACTCACTATTGTAGGAAAAGTGTACTTAGGTCTTGTCTACACTGACAAAATGACCTGTTGCTGACAATGTGTGTTAGGAATGCATTCAGCTGAATTGGTGCTCACCGTGATTGCATTTCAAGTATAGATAAGGATAAAACATGTTCAGATGTGTTTCAGTAACTATAATTAAAACGCAGCGGATCGGGTTACAATCCACCTAAGGGCAGAGAAGTTTGTTCAATGGGATCATGTGGTGAAGCTAATTGTGCTCTGTACTACCAGAAGTTGGACAGTTTTAAATTGAGAGGAAATGCCAGGACATGGATAAGGGTAAAGAGAAACAGTTCAGAGTATTTGTGCTGTGGGAAAAGCACCCAGAAGAAGCACTGAAACTTCCCATCTAAAATAATGTAACTAGCATCAGAATTAATTTAAGCCAAAATGTCTTTGCACCAAGTAACGCAGAACAGGGGAGAGCTGCTGTGCTGCCTGGTATGAACAGCAACTCATATAGGAGAAACATATTGCACAAATATTTTGAAAACAGATGAAAATATATTTTCAGCCTGAGCAACCTGTCTTGAATATCATAAAAATGTCACCATTTGAGAAAAATGAAATATATGGATATATTAATGTGGATCATATTTCTTGCTGTATATTTTGTTAAATGTACTATGTAATATACAAATATGAACCTGATATAATCAACATCATTTTTATATACTTTCCATTACCCTGTTTGCTCAAGTAACTATTAATATTGTGCATAACTTTTTATGTTTCTTACTTCAGCTTTATATGTATTTGCTGTACATGTACAAATATATATGCTTTATCACTCCTTGTCTGCTAGGGCTCTTACATGCCCTCCTATTTCTCAGGAGTTAGAGACAACATAGGCAATATCAGCTGGCAGGGGATTGAGTGGAAAGTGTTTGGGGCGGGAGATGGGGCAGAACTGATAAGAATAGGGACATTCTTGTCCTCCCATCACACTTTTGTTTTTTCACTTATACTGCCTATGTTGTTTCTTACCAAGTGCGTCTGTCTGTGTTATTTTCTTTTGAGCACCTAAGGGATGCTAAGTACTGTACAGAGATAGGAGATGGTACCTTTGGGGTTTTGGACATTTTTTTCTTGTCATAGGGTGATTTGGCTCTTTTTAAACAAATTTGCTAGTTTTTGCATCTCCTTGTTGCATTAGTACATGTTTACTTGCATTTAGTGTGAACCCAAAATAATGGTCAAGTCATTTCCAAGTACTGTACATCTTTGGAATTCAGTTTGCAAAATATGGTTGAAAAGTTTTAGTAGTAATTTAGAATATTTTTAATCCAAGGGGTGCTTGCTCACCCATTTTTCTCCTGGAATGGATATTCATTTACTTCTCTATTTTCTATGTGTACTACTAGCAGTAGATAGAAACTATCAGTCCACATTGATAGCTATAATGACAAAGAGGCAGTGCGTCTGCCATTCTTTAATACTCTAATTTATGTGTGTGGACACAGATATAGACATATGAAATATAATTAAATGACAAGAATTTTCTATTTGTCCAAACAAGACAAAGCATGGAATTGTTTCATTTGACTTGAAACATGTAATTAGCATAACCCTTATGGATTGCTTGTTTTATCATTTGCAGTATAGTAAAAGATTTATTGTTGTAATGTACCTTTTGAAATTGATTAATAGAATTGTTTTGTCCACTTGATTAATATGTTGCCTCAGCCCCAGAATAATCAGATTAAACTGGGTTCTCCTGTCCCTTTTGACTTGGTACATTCTTATTTCCATACACTGACTTATCACTAAGGCCCTGTGTAAATTGGTCTTTTGTTTATTTTGTTGTCCTTAATGAATTTCAGTGTACATTTAACTTATGATACTTATTAAGATTACAAAATCTGTATTTTGCTTATTG
Organism: Malaclemys terrapin pileata; assembly: GCF_027887155.1. NCBI lineage: Eukaryota > Metazoa > Chordata > Testudines > Emydidae > Malaclemys > Malaclemys terrapin. Next base: position 99,998,618 of record NC_071511.1, on the reverse strand, counting down.
CATGCATTTGATAAACTAATTTACTAATGCCAGTGAAGTTTAATTGACCATTTCTTCTCTAGCAACAGTTCATCTGACAGATCAAATTGTTCCATAAACATATATATTAAACAAAAATCTCTAAAACAATGAGGCTATTTAAGTATTTTATTTAATGCACATATGAAGTTGTACATATCACGAATTCCCAATTTCGAAAATTAAGTACAAACATAAGACACTAAAGAAAAACAAAGTTTCTTTTTAGTTATGTTCTTTGATATATTATGATTCAGTTTATTTAATAAGATAAAGTAAAGCTTAGTTCTTATACTGTAGTTAGAGATCAAAAGATTTAAATTGTATGATAACATTTGGTAGTTATGTGCTTTCTTTCTGTCTCTCAGCTGTGAACTGTCTAAACCAGTGCCATTCTAAAATCTAAAATGACTTTATTCCATTTAAATTAACTTTTTGATTGTTTTGAAAAGAATGATTTTAAATCCTTTTAAGTGTATTCAGGGGTAATTCTTGCCCACTGAACCTACTTACCTATATGGGGGAATTGTATCAAAATAGGAGCGGTGCTAAAGAAGTTCTGCTATACAGGAAAGGTCATATTATGGATACGATGCAGGGATCTGCACCCACTGTGTGTTATGGAGCTGTACTCCTGGGGGAACTCTATCTGGGAGAGTGAAGAAAGGTACTTTTTGGGTATGGTGTCACAGATCCAGTTGAGCTCCCCTCTCGTGGATGCTCACTAGACTGCTGTAAGAGGATCCAAACACTGAATTCCTGGAGCTTCAAGCCTCCGGAGCTTGAACAGAGTTCATGCCCTGCCTCTGGTTTGGTCTCTCGGTACACTCTTGGGGTGCAGAATTTGCAGATCCTCTGTTTAGCACCTCCTCCTGAAAGCTGAGACCTCTGCAGTCCAGCTGCTTAGGACTTGGGACCAGTGTTGACCGCCTAAACCAGTTCTCGCAACAAATTTTTTGGTGGACTCAGAGTGTGGCCATTGACTCTTACTGGTAGCTGCACTGACGCTTTTTCCTAAAATTATTTATTTTTCCAAAAGTTACTAAAGTAATATGCATATATATGTATACATCCAAATCATTGTTATTTATTTATGTAAGGTTTGGGGGCTTTTTTTGCAGACTCAATAATAAAAATAATGCACAGTTATCTCTATTCTTTACTGGACTTAATAGAATAGAAACACAAATAAGGAGCTTTGCATGTTCTTGTTTCTTATTGTTTCTTTTGCTTTTTTGGTAAAAGTGGTTGTCTGTACAACAATTCTGAAGTAAATTGTAAAAGGCTTTGACATAATAGAAGCCCAAATAATAATGAAAAACATATCTGGGCGGCTTGGGTCTGGGGAAGGGAGGGGAGGAGAGGCACAGCTGTGGCTGCGGCTGGCCCAGGGCTCCTCCGTGCAGGTGGGGGAACTTGGGGCTTCAGCTGGCTCGAAGTTCCTCTGGCTGGTGAGGGGGCACTCTGGGCTTCAGGCAATCCAGGGCTCCTCCGAACAGGTGTGTATATGTGGGGGAGGGTCTTGGGGCTTCAGCCAGACCATGGCTCCTCCAGCCATGGGTGGGGGACGCTAGGGGCTTCTCCGGGCAGGGGGCTTGTGGCTCCATCCACGGCGGGGGCCAGGGGGTCTCAGGGCTCCGGCTGCCATGGGGGAGGCACAGGCAGAAGGGGTGGAGTTGGGGGTTCCACTCATTGCCCATGCGCCAGCTACTTGCCTCCTCTCACCCCCCTACCTGCCGCTCACCTCCTCTTCAGGGCTGCCCCGGGTGGGGGGGGCAAGTGGGGCAATTTGCCCCGGGTCCCGCAGGGGCCCCGCAAGCCGTGGCCGAGAATCCCTTCCTGGGCTAGAGGTGCCTTTTTAATTTTTACTCACCCGACGGCAGTCCGGGTCGGTGGCGGGGAGTCCTTCAGTCAACTCCGGGTCTTCAGCAGCATTTCGGTGGTGGGCCCTTCAGTGCTGCCGAAGATGCGGAGCGAGTAAAGGACCCACCGCCGCAGACTCGGAGCACCGCCTGGTGAGTACAAGCACCACAGCGAGAGGTGCCTTTTTTTATGTCTGCTCCCCCACTTTGCCCCAGGCCCCCTGAATCCTCTGGGCGGCCCTGCTCCTCTCACCCCCCCATCTGCCGCTCGCCTCTTCACCCCCTTGCCACAGACACACCCCGCAAGAACATCCCTCCCTCACTGGTGGCTCATCGCTCACCTCCTCGCTCCCCCACTCGCAGCCAGAACCGTTGCCAACCTCCTCACCGTGCTGCTGGCTTGCTGCTCACCTCCTTACTCCCTCGCCAGGCCACCACTCGCCTTGCTGCTTGCTTCCTCGCTGCTCGCCTCCTCCCCTCCCCACCTTGTTCCTTAAGCGTTGTGTGTCCCATCTGTGTCTCCAGAGAGGCAGGGCATGCAGGAGCAAAAGGGAGGAAAAGGAGAGGGTGATGCTTCCTCCCCACACACACTGCCAGGAAACTGCCATGGCTGCAGGGAAACCCCTTGGTGGCCTCATTTGATAAACGGTGCCCTAGACCAGGTTAAGTCTTCAAGGGCACATGAAGAAATACTGAACTGTGTAAAACCCCATCCTCAAAAATAATCCTTAAAATTTGCTGGTGATTTGGTTCTGTTCATAATGCTTGAAATCACTCCAAAAGTATTGTAAGGGCTAGAAAAATAACTCTTAACATTATACCTTGTGCATTTTAAAAGGAGGAATTTTAAAAATTGTTTCTGTAAAGTTTTGATAAATGATTTACATAAAAAGGGCAAGAAGTTTTCAAAAACTGGTGCCTAAGCTTAGGCACTTTCAAATTAGGCTCCTCCATTCATATTTAGATGAATTATTACACACTAATTTAAAAAATATTGACCAAGGTCTCTTACAATGCTGTTAATAATATTTGATACATTTTTCAAAATAATTACATGAAAAAAATAACCTATCTGACTATTGCTGTAGTCTTTGAGAAGATTGAAGTCAAAACCAAAATTGGTATATGGTATGAGAACTTTCATAAATTAAAATTAGGTAATACGTAGTACTTGTATAGTGCTTTACATCTTCATGTTACTATATGGACTTTAATCAGGAGAGCTGTGCAGATTCTCCTGACTCTAGTTTTCCCTTCACAAACTTTCTTATCTGTTTAATTTGTACACAAAATGCAAGCCATAACTTCAGGGGGAATCTCTGTTTTTGTAAATGCACAATTCCCTATTTGCATAGACATGAGCATAATGTGTAATTTAGCACAAACTCATTGGCATTGCCAAGCTACTGCTACCTAATATCAGTGATAGTATGATGTCAGTAAATATAAATCAAACATCAGCAGCCACAATAACAGGCTTGACAGCAAGAGTTTTACTTCAGCTGTTTTTGAGATGCTGCATTGTAACCTGTTTAACTGGTGGGCACAATGATGTTCAATATTCTGCTACCCGAGTCCTTTATTTATGCTCTGAACTGTATGTGATGACACTGAAATAATACACACACATGCCCCATAATGAGTTCTCATTTTGGCAACTTGTTGCTGGTGGTGTTACCGATGATGATGAAGAGGGTATTGACTGTGTTTTGCTTCCCTTCCCATGAAGCCAGTGGCCTATGGAGAACATTAGACAACCAGCAGGGAATTGTCACCAGCCTCTCCAGTACTCCCTGTGTCTTCTCTGCTGACAGTCACAAGTTTCTTGCAGCTGTGACCCTAAGAACCCCCTCAATGCCGACTGGGAAAGGAATCACTGGTCTATAACAACAATACCTATCAGGCCTGACACACTGTTTGGATAATATTTATCCAAAGAGGGTCAAGAGTGGTCTCTTCTAAGAGCTTATATCATACTGTTCCTCACAATTGTTGTTGGATGTATGTCTGGATGATATTGAAGGAGTTGTATGTAGGTCCTGAAAATGTTTTAGAGTCTGTGTCGCAGGCAGGATTGACAAACAGGTTTTGCCAGACAGAGGAATGTAGATTCACTTGTCTACCTTGGTTCACATGTAAAATAAGCACTGTAAGCCAAAACAATGGAAGTCTGTTTGCATACACGAGGAAGTAAAGGCAGGATGGGACCAGCATGACAGGGAATAAACCGCAGGGGACATCCTGACTCTGGGGACAAAAGAATGGACTTTGGTGTATAAGAAGGTAAAAGGTCACTTTTTTTATCCTTCATTGAGGAATCAAAAAGGACAGCTACTTTTTGCACTGATGAAAGGTAGATCCCAGCTGTGTTGGTTGGTGTTGCTGGGAGATGGCTTTAGGTGAGAAACTATGTTAGACAAGGCTTTTAGCCAGGTAAAGTAAAAAAAGAGCACCCGCAGCAGCAAGTCTCCAAGCCTAGGTCAACTAATTCTGGCTCTCGCTATGGAGCTACAAATAGCAGTGTAGCCATTCCAGCTTGGGCTGAAGCCTGGGCTCTGAAACCTGTGGACCCACTTACGGCCTCCTATCATCCTCATCAATATCAGCATCCAACCAGGAATCTTCTCCATAACAGACAGCAGCAGTATTTTCTGTATGGATCTACTTCTTGGCCTCTAGCTTTGATAAATACCTCCCTGATTAAAGATATTAAAGATAAATTTTGGGCTAGCATCACTTAGAAATTTGTAGCTGGAAATGACAGGAGATAACCATTGCTAAAAATGCTGCCGGCCTCTGCTTTAACGTACTTGACTATGACTTCATGATAAGCCTCCCTCCTCTTGTGCAAAAATAAATAAATAAACAAGTGATACCTATGCTGTTTTTATCACCTTAAATCTAACCTTTTTCATGATGTGGAGAATGTCTGAAATTCAGATCAACACATGACACTAATATCAAATAATAAAAATGTTCCAGGCAATAAATGAGACTAATATTTAGGCCTCTGTCCAGGAATAATTTATTCTAGGCCTCCGTATCATGCAAAATAGGGACCTTGGAATGGTAAAAGAAAAGTAAATTTCCTCTTGGAAAACTGAAAGAAAACTGTCTGACCAAGTATAAAAAAATATCCCAAAGAATTACAGAAGATACTCTCCCTGGCCTGTCAGTCACAGATCCGGCTAGCCCTAAAATAAATTGTTTTCCCCCAGATTTGTGCATCTGGAATGGAGCAAAATTGAAACATGATTCTTTGATCCAAGAAACTAGATGAAAAAGGCTCTAACAGCTGGAATGAGCCTCCTGCTCATGGAAAATAGGCTCAGTCAATCAAGGACATGAGAGAAATACCATGTGACTTGGTCCATGTGACCTATTGCAGTGAATTAGGCTCAACTTTCCTTAATTTGCAAATAGTACCCTCAAGAAGTTCATAAGTATCTAGCTACTGCGGAAAAAAGTTAGGGGAGAACATCTACAAAAAGTTCATAGATAGGAACTATTGGTTCGTGAGTGTCATTCAAACCGGGCCATATTTTGTGATTCAAGTCAAGCAGTTTGTTCAGTACTGTTAGCTAATCCTGGCAACAACTCCTGCGAAATAAGTAGGTAATATTATCCTCATCTTACATATAGGGAAACTGAGATGGAGCAATGTAACATAGTCATTACTCAGGAAGTTCTGGCTACCAGAGTTGTGCAGAATCCATGAGATCATACCGCCTCAACCAGTATTTGCCTTCAATAGGTGAGTTACATGACTGACGATTTACTAAGGAACTGTTATGAAAAACAGATAATTGTTTTTTTACGTGTGTGAAAGTCCTGGGCACAGAATAATATAAGGACCATGCTCTTTTCAGCAATCAAGCCCAGATCCTCAGCTGGTATAAATCAGCTGTACAGATTTATATCAGCTGAAGATCAGGCCCAAGACTATTACCTACTCATATGATGATTAAAAATATTGCTCTGCTACACTCTATCATGTACTAGAGTAAGAAATATTTCAGACTGGGTTGCTAATTGTGTTGATATTTCATGTGCCAAATTGGATTCCATAGTATGGCCTACAAGTTTCATCCATTTTTTTAATTGCAGAGTACCCCAAAGAGCTAAAAAAGAAATAGCTTCAGAAATCTCCTACTGGAATTTCTAGTTGGAATTCTAAGAGAAGATAGGTTATGACTGAAAGCATATGCAGGAGGACTTCCTTGGAAACTGATCTCTATATATACACAAGAACTGTATAAAACATTTTATAATTTCTTTAGCTACAAAACATGAATGAAGCCTGTGTTGAGGTTTTCAACCTTTTGATTTAGGTATCTGTCCACATGGGTCAAAGTTAGAGCCTACTAAAGTGTTGGAATCATTGAACTTTAAGACTGCATTCATCACAGCTCTTAGACTGATATACATTTTTCCCATTAAGTCAAGAATGGTTACATCAGACAGCAGAGATTAATGGCTGTCATGTGATGTAACTAGAAAATTTGTTAGATTCACACAGATTATTTTTGTCTTCTCCGTGTTTTAATAAAATGTAGATTATTATTTCAGTCATTATATGTGTTTTCTTCATTACTTTATATTTTACCAGAACAATCTTTTGGAATCTCTGGAAACCTCCAACTCAAATATCAGACCCTCCGGAAAAATTTTCCGTGGTCTAGTAGTAAAACTCCTTCTTATGAAATCTTTTCCTTCCTTTTACAAAGTAGATCTTGTGTCTTCTATTGTTTCTCCTTTACCCATTGCTGTTTTCTTGGGTCAAAGTATTCCCCACATAGGTTTATTTCCTTTTAGGAAAATGGAAATTATCTGAATTTGTGCTGTGAGTTTCAATCAAATAATTCCTTCAGGGGTAGGGACACAACTTATCCCCATGCAGAGCAAAAATAGATTTCCTGAGGTACACTATAGTGCTGGACCAGCCAGATGCATTTGAGCTGCCTTCCAGACTTTCCCCTAATCTGTAGTGGCACTATTAGGCACCCATGGTGTCCCTAACTGCTGCATCATAGGTGTCCCTAACTGCTTCATTAATAGGTGTGTTGTGAGCAAGACACGAGAAGTCATTCTTTCGCTCTACTCTGCGCTGGTTAGGCCTCAGCTGGAGTATTGTGTCCAGATGTGGAGAAATTGGAGAGGGTCCAGAGAAGAGCAACAAGAATGATTCAAGGTCTAGAGAAAATGACCTATGAAGGAAGGCTGAAAGAATTGGGTTTGTTTAGTTTGGAAAAGAGAAGACTGAGAGGGGACATGATAGCAGTCTTCAGGTATCTAAAAGGGTGTCATAAGGAGGTGGGAGAAAACTTGTTCATCTTAGCCTCTAAGGATAGAACAAGAAGTAATGGGCTTAAACCGCAGTAAGGGAGGTTTAGGTTGGACATTAGGAAAAAGTTCCTAACTGTCAGGGTGGTTAAACACTGGAATAAATTGCCTAGGGAGATTGTGGAATCTCCATCTCTGGAGATATTTAAGAGTAGGTTAGATAAATGTCTATCAGGGATGGTCTAGACAGTATGGTCCTGCCATGAGGGTAGGGGACTGGACTCGATGACCTCTCAAGGTCCCTTCCAGTCCTAGAGTCTACGAATCTATGAATCATTCAGGAGTGCTTCACACTCCTGTGTGGGAACCATTGCAAATTAATTCTGATGAGAATCACCACAGGGTTGGAAGACAATGCTGGGTTGGTGCCTTTGGCTCTAGCCTCTCCTGCACTACCATTGAGAGCTCCTGAGCGGATTCTATGTAGATGGGAACATACTGTGGAGTCCACAACCATCTTCTGCACCCTACCCTCACCTCAGTAGGCTCCATTAGAATCATAGAATATCAAGGTTGGAAGGGACCTCAGGAGGTCATCTAGTCCAAGCCCCTGCTCAAAGCAGGACCAATTCCCAACTAAATCATCCCAGCCAGGGCTTTGTCAAGCCTGACCTTAAAAACCTTTAAGGAAGGAGATTCCACCACCTCCCTAGGTAACCCATTCCAGTGCTTCACCACCCTCTTAGTGAAAAAGTTTTTCCTAATATCCAACCTAAACCTCCCCAACTGCAACTTGAGACCATTACTCCTTGTTCTGTCATCAGGTACCACTGAGAACAGTCTAGATCCATCCTCTTTGGAACCCCCTTTCAGGTAGTTGAAAGCAGCTATCAAATCCCCCCCTCGTTCTTCTCTTCTGCAGACTAAACAATCCCAGTTCCCTCAGCCTCTCCTCTTAAGTCATGTGCTCCAGCCCCCTAATCATTTTTGTTGCCCTCCGTTGGACTCTTTCCAATTTTTCCACATCCTCCTTGTAGTGTGGTGCCCAAAACTGGACACAGTACTCCAGATGAGGCCTCACCAATGTCGAATAGAGGGGAATGATCACATCCCTCGATCTGCTGGCAATGCCCCTACTTATGCAGCCCAGAATGCTGTTAACCACCTTGGCAACAAGGGCACACTGTTGACTCATATCCAGCTTCTCGTCCACTGTAACCCCTAGGTTCTTTTCTGCAGAACTGCTTCCTAGCCATTCGGTCCCTAGTCTGTAACAGTGCATGGGATTCTTCCGTCCTAAGTGCAGGACTCTGCACTTGTCCTTGTTGATCCTCATAAGGTTTCTTTTGGCCCAATCCTCTAATTGTCTAGGTCCCTCTGTATCCTATCCCTACCCTCCAGCGTATCTACCACTCCTCCCAGTGTAGTATCATCTGCAAACTTGCTGAGACTGCAGTCCACGCCATCCTCCAGATCATTAATGAAGATATTGAACAAAACCGGCCCCACGACCGACCCTTGGAGCACTCTGCTTGAAACCGGCTGCCAACTAGACATGGAGCTGTTGATCACTACCCGTTGAGCCTGACAATCTAGCCAGCTTTCTATGTACCTTATAGTCCATTCATCCAGCCCATACTTTAACTTGCTGGCAAGAATACTGTGGGAGACCCTATCAAAAGCTTTGCTAAAGTCAAGGAATAACACATCCACTGCTTTCCCCTCATCCACAGACCCAGTTATTTCCTCATAGAAGGCAATTAGGTTAGTCAGGCATGACTTGCCTTTGGTGAATCCATGCTGACTGTTCCTGATCACTTTCCTCTCCTCTAAGTGCTTCAGAATTGATTCCTTGAGGACCTGCTCCATGATTTTTCCAGGGACTGAGGTGAGGCTGACTGGCCTGTAGTTCCCCGGATCCTCCTTCTTCCCTTTTTTAAAGATGGGCACTACATTAGCCTTTTTCCAGTCATCCGGGACCTCCTCCGATTGCCATGAGTTTTCAAAGATAATGGCTCTGCAATCACATCTGCCAACTCCTTTAGCACCGTCGGATGCAGCGCATCCTGCCTATGGACTTGTGCTCGTCCAGTTTTTCTAAATAGTCCCGAACCACTTCTTTCTCCACAGAGGGCTGGTCACCTTCTCCCCATATTGTGCTGCCCAGTGCAGCAGTCTGGGAGTTGACCTTGTTCGTGAAGACAGAGGCAAAAAAATCATGAAGTACATTAGCTTTTTCTACATCCTCTGTTACTAGGTTGCCTCCCTCATTCAGTAAGGGTCCCACACTTTCCTTGACTTTCTTCTTGTTGCTAACATACCTGAAGAAACCCTTCTTGTTACTCTTAACATCTCTTGCTAGCTGCAACTCCAAGTGTGATTTGACCTTCCTGATTTCACTCCTGCATGCCTGAGCAATATTTTTATACTCCTCCCTGGTCATTTGTCCAATCTTCCACTTCTTGTAAGCTTCTTTTTTGCGTTTAAGGTCAGCAAGGATTTCACTGTTAAGCCAAGCTGGTCGCCTGCCATATTTACTGTTCTTTCTACACATTGGGATGGTTTTTTTCCTGCAACCTCAATAAGGATTCTTTAAAATACAGCCAGCTCTCCTGGACTCCTTTCCCCCTCATGTTATTCTCCCAGAGGATCCTGCCCATCAGTTCCCTGACGGAGTCAAAGTCTGCTTTTCTGAAGTCCAGGGTCCATATTCTGCTGCTCTCCTTTCTTCCTTGTGTCAGGATCCTGAACTCGACCATCTCATGGTCACTGCCTCCCAGGTTCCCATCCACTTTTGCATCCCCTACTAATTCTTCCCGGTTTGTGAGCAGCAGGTCTGGAAGAGCTCTGCCCCTAGTTGATTCCTCCAGAACTTGCACCAGGAAATTACTATTTGCTCTCTTCCACTCACACAAGTGGAAGAAGCGTTAAGGTCTATATGTGCTTTGCTGGAGGGTCAACTGCATAACATGCCTTATGACTTTAAGCGTCTCTTGAAACACATCTGCTGGCAGCTCCTGCCTGACATTCACTTTATGCTGAAAAATGATGGATATATATGTGTGATGGTGATAGCAGTGCCAAGGAGAGAGACTGCAAACAAGGTGAAATTTTGATAAGGGTCAATATTACTTGATCATTGTCACTGAAGCATAATTTATGGAATGGCTATTAACGAGAGAGAACTTCTTGTAGTTTTCCAGTAAGGAGTGTCATACATTTTGACAACAGAAAAAAGAGCAGGTTAAAAAAAAAGTTTCAGGTTGAGATCAGACATAGAAGTTCACAAGTTCATCCTATGTAAATGTAGGGAAACAGACTGTAAGACAAACAGCCTCCGAGCACTTCTGGGTAGTTTGGTTTTTTCCCCCGACCTGTAGCATGCATTTCTCCAGAATGGTATAATTTGAGGTAGTTTGGGCAATTTTGAAGGTTTCGTGAGAACTTGGATAGTCAAGCTGATGATGCATACTATGGCAACCACATCTTTTACTTAATTTTTTTATGTAGTTTTCTCTAGACTTCTTGGGTTCTTTGTAGTGTAGGCACATCTGTCAACTCCTTGGTGACATCAGCTTATCCAATGGAGGGGCTGGTTTACCTTCAAGACCCTTCCAACAACAAGCTGGAATCCTAGTTCAGGATAACTTATGAGATAGTTACAAATATCATTTTGAGGATTCATCTATTGCCTTGCATTCTAATGCATTAACCATTAGGCACTGGATTCAGGTGCCCTCAATGATCTCAAGTAGATGAAGGCCTAAGGCAACTTCTGCTTGGGTTCTGACTTCTTGTATACTACTTTCCTGATAGCTGTGAATAACCTCATGGGAAAGACTGTCTTGTTAAGATCAGGGCACCTGCAATTCCTTATCAAGCTGAGGATCATGACCAATATATATTGTACAGGCAAGAAGGTTTTTTTGATAAGTCATAGCTCTTCAGGTCCTCCACATTCAGAAAGAAATTCCTGCTAGAGTACAGGAGGTCTTCATTGTTCTCCTTCCAAGTTCCCCAAAATTTGTCCAGTCACTCGGTTATAAAAGAAATATGAAAAGTGAGACAGGCTCTACAGCATCTTTTGTATATCAGACCTGTCTCAGAAAGTCTGAAATTTGTAAGTATTGAGATTTAGAGTAACTCTTTTGCGGTAAGTACCTTTTTAAAAATTAACCAAAAAAATAGTAGCATTATTCATTATAACTGAAATTTATACGCAGTCAGTAGGTAATAGACATTATCAGTCAGTTACTTCAATCCTCCAGTGTAACTGTTGAAAAACACTCCAATCAAAAAATGAATTTTTGAAATTTCAAAATTAAAAATTTCCATTTTCAAAAATTCATTTTTTTGTAAGTTCTCATCACATGACTTAGCAAACCAATCAAAATTGGTAATAGGGAAAAGATGTGAAATGAAAACTGGAAACAGTAAGCAAAATACTTAATCAAAAAACAAATTTTTAAGAAAAATCTAACATTTTTTTATGGAAATGACTTTTAGGGAAGATTTTTTTTTTTTAAATTTCTACTTTCAGACTCTTCAGGAAAACAATAATAACGGCCTAATGTTACATGCTTCCAGTGCCCTCTACTTGAAATTTGAGCCTATGACAATGGAGATGAATTTTTTTTTTATTTTTTATTTTTTTTTTAGGCCAGCAGTATTTGTGTTACATGGTGGGAGATCTTTGACAAAGCAATAGCTAATGGTAGCCAATTTGTATGGAAAACAAGAACTTTGACAAAATGTCCCTTCAAGAAAGCACACCACCTGAGTTATCTGAGCATATTAATGACAATGCTGTTCTTCATGAATAGAGTTGCTTTTTAAATAACCATTCATACACAATCTCTGTATTGTATGTCATTTAAGGTTTTCCACACAGAGCCATATATGCATCAAAATGAATGTCTTTTTTTTTCCGAACAGTACTCTATGGGTACTCCACTTTAGGTGCCTGTATGCCCAACATGCCTTTGATTGGATATATTAATTAGAAGTGTCCATTTAGCCCATCCATGTGCTTGTCATGGCCCACAGGCCTCAAACTCAGGTCCACAGGAGCAACCATGCTGCAACCCTCCACTGGACTGCCTGCTGACAGCAGTTACCCAGGACCCATGAAGCCCAGCCTCAGTTTGAGGGTCCACCCCTGACAGAGTCCACCCTTTGGCAGAGTCCCAGAGTAGCTGATTGGCCCACTGCCCCTACTTAAGCCAGCAACATGAGCAGGAAGCTGTCTGAACAACTGGGATCCATCCTGTTCTGGACTGTGTACCTTGTGGCTCCTGTTCCACCTGCTTGACTTGCCAGCGTCCTGACCTGGCTTGGCTCCAGACCTCTGACTTATGGTTCTGATCTTTGGTTTGTCTCTGGATATCCTGACCCAACTGATTCCTGACTATGGACTCTGGCTCCAACCACTAGGTCTGACTGCCCAATACCTGGCCCTAACAATGCTGCTGATATCCTCATTACCTGCACGGGGGTTGTATTAGGCTGCGCAGGCAAACCACCTTCAGTTTCTTTGCAACTGCCCCTGCCTGAGACAGAGCTTAGGGTGTCCGCATTGTGTATGCCTCTGCTGTTTGCTGACTTTGTTCTTCTTAAGTTATTTAGTTTAGATAGTTTGTTAGTAATAGTAGTTAGTTGCTGGTTATTGAAAGATTGCTTCGTTTCCTGCAGGGAAGATCTCCCTGTGAGAAATGTTCACTGAGGTTGAAAGATTGCCTCATGTAGAGAGGCTACGCTGGTCAGTGACGGACATTGCTGCCTGAGACACTGTCACATCCCTCAGAAGTGTAACTTCTGTTTAGCCCTCAAATCAAGGGCATGGATGAACGAGGAAATCAAGCTGCAACTGGGAGTGCTCCCTTCAACCTACTTTGGAGCCAGCACAGGAGAACTCCCCTGTTCATAACTCTCCAGGAGTCCCTAGCACCTCTTGGAGCTTGGTATAACAGTGTCTGAGACAGGGGAGAGCCTCAGAGACCTCTCTAAAGAACCTAAAAAAGAGGAACTCTAATTCCCCTCCTAAGGAAATCACCTCAAAAGACCTCACAATTTCAGCTATGCATCTCCTGGGCAGGCAGAATGTCACAGCTGATTCCTCAGCAAGTGTGTCCCTCAAGCCTAGGAATGGGAGTTGGATTCCCAGGTTCTTGTCAGCACCTTCCTCCTCGCTTGGATGAAGAACCTGTTTTGTGCATTTCTCCCGATGCCTCTGATTCTCAAAGTGGTGAACAAAATCAGGCAATTAAAGACCAGAGTTATCTTAATAGCCCCAATGTTGTTGAGGCAGTTGTGGTTTACTTACCTGTTTCACTTAGCTCTGTAAAACTTCCAATCACTCCTCAGCTCCTCTCCTAGGATGCCAATCAACTGCTGCATCCCAATCTGCGCATTCTCCACCTCAAGGTGTGGCTCCTCAATGGTTGATGGGGTTAGAGTCAGTCTGGTCAATAGAGGTACAACATTTATTACTAAATAACACAAAGGTTTCTACCAGAAATTCTTACCTTCAGAAGTGGAGAAGATTTAGTCACTGGTGTGAATTCCAGAAAGCTGACCCCGATTCTGGTTGCTTCCACTTGTTCTGGAATACCTGCTGTGACGAAAGCAAGGAAGACTATCACTTATTTCTGTGAAGGTTCATTTGGCTGCCTTAACAGCTTTTCATACCAGTATTGACCAGTTCTTGCTCTTTGGTCACTTTATAACTGTATGGTCTGGATAATTTCTTCCCACCGGTGAAAGTCCCCACCCCAGTGTGATACCTTAATTTGGTTCTTAAAAGTCTAATGAAATCTCCTTTTGAACCAATGGAAATCTTCCTTCCGGAAATTGGCCATAAAAACAGCCTTCTTAGTGGCTATTACATCAGCCCACAAAGTTGGAAAGATTGTGGCCCTTAATGGCCGACCCTCCTTTCACAATATTCTACAAGGACAAAATTTCCTTATGACCACACCAGAGGTTTCTTCCTCAAGTATCTTTTGAGTATCATCGGAATCAAATCAATTACCTACCAGTTTTCTTTCCAAAATAACATGATTCAAAACTGGAGGCTGCCTTTCATACTCTAGATGTCAGAAGGGCATTAACCTTCTGTCTGGATAGGATTAAATCATTTACTAAATCTCCTAGTCTGTTTGGTTCCTTTGCATACAAATCTAAAGGTTCTGCTTTTTCAACCCAAAGACTATTGAAATGGAGTTGGGGTGTATTATAGATCATTACAGTGCTGCCAGCGATCCAGTTCCTGCTGGCCTCTAGATCTGATGTGGCAGTTGGCAATGCAGATCTTTCTTCTGTACAGGCTCGATTCTGAAGCTCCCTCCTCCTTTTGGGGATACTGCTTAGAAGTCATCTGAGGTGAAGCACCCATAGGGTCACTACTCGAAGAAGAAAGAGGTTACTCACCCTGTGCAGTAACTGTAGTTCTTAGAAATGTGTGTCCCTATCGGTGCTCCACTACCCACCCTCCTTACCCTCTGCTTCAGAGTTTCCATCTGCGATTCAGTGATACAGAAGGAACTGAGTGCAGTTTGCCCACGCAGACTGATGTAGCTTCAGTGTGGGACACGAGGATATCAGCAGCACGTGCGTGGGCCGAACGGACACTGGTAATGAAAATCTCTGACCAAAGGTGTGCATGGGACACACAAACACCAGAAGTGGAACACAAATCTTGAAGAACTTCAGTTACTGCACAGGGTTAGTAACCTCTCTTTTCCAGAAATAAACAGAAAAGATAGTGGTGAGATGGGATGGGGAGTTTTGTCTGATCTTTTGGGGAGTTGATGGTGGGATCTGGAAGGCCATCATCCTTACTGGGTCTGAGTTAAGGTTGTTGTGCCTTGTCTATATTTCTCCGGAGTGGGGAAAGGCAGAGCATGTACAGTTAGATGTCTTAAATTTTAATTTCCTTGCTTATGAGATATTGTTAGGTAAATTATATGTGGACTATTACTGACACAACAGTGTTTGTGTGTGTCCAGGATTTGTTTGTTTCAGTCTGGATGATGGACTAGTTCACAAGGATTTCATGGATGTGAAATACTTATTATATTTTCATAGGTTAATAAATATGCTGCTCAGATAAAACTACAAAAATTGATTTTAGTCATTTGGAGAGCCACTTATCTTTATACATGCCAGCAGGGTATCTGCCACAGGTTTTTAGAACCACTTTCTTTTGTAGCATCACTATTCAGAAACTGTTGTGGTAATAGAATAATAGTTTTAAGGTTTTAATGGCTCAGTGGATTAATCTTTCACTTGTTAGTAGCTTGGTTTGAATCCAGCAGCCCTGATCACAGAAAGATGATTCTGGTTAGATGGCTTGAAAAGATAGCAGGGGGAAAAAAAGGAAAGGAAAAGAAACATGATGGATTATGCTCAGAACTCATTAGACTAAAGCCTACATCACACCTTAAATTACAGAATAATTCATAGTACTTGATCTTGGTAAAGAGATTAAAAAACAAATATGCATCAGAACTGAAGCCTTTTAAGACCAAGGAAAATCATTTAAGTGCAATTGGCAGAGCAATTGGGAAAGATGCAGTCAGACTAGATTTAAAAAGCAGAAAGAGCCTCCAATCCTGCTTTTTCAGTATTTCACGATAGATATTTTCAGTGATACTTTTTCCGTTCTCCATCTTTGAACTTTGATCGCTACATTAAATATGCTGATGTCTACTCAAGTCAGATATACAGCTAGTCTATAGTTAGTGGCTGCTTTGTTTCCTCATTTTGCTTCCCCCCCCCCATAATATCTTTTAATCCTCTGTTAGTTGTGTAATAAGGTTTCCATAACGTGAGAATAATCCGCAACTAAGTTTGTGTGCTGATGGCTTCCATACAGTAACTATCTACCAGAATAAATTCCTGTGCAAGTTTAATATTTCATATACACTTATTCTGTAGGTTATCCTCTCCTCTTGTCATATATTATTTGAAAGAGATTGAATATAAATGTACTTTATATAAATACTGTATGTATATGTGCAGCATAAATTTGTAATTAGTGAGTCTGTAAATCACATCTTAATTCCCATGTTTGTTTGGAAAATGGATTAGATTTTTATGCAAAATGGTAATTGGGGCAATGAATCTTGTCTGTTTATATACAGTAAAATCAATACCCATTACTATTTTTAATTTTTGTTCCTCTGTATCAGTTGTGAAGACATTTTCTAAGGGTTATTTGTATATATTATAGTGGGCAGTTTGTGTATTCATTGTTTTATCAAGCATTTCTGTTTTGTCCCAAATCATTCTATAGAAGTTAAACTGCATAATGGGTAAGAAGATATTGTAATCCATAGTATTTAGTGGGTACAACAAGAAAGTTGATAATAATAAGGGTTAATAATAATAAAATAAATAATAATAATAAAAGATGTTGACATCTTTCATGTAATCAAATTTGAATTTAGAATCTTTTGTCTTGCTTTTCTTAAAAATAAGCGTCTAATTCCACAAAACATTACTTTTAATATTTTAGCACTACAGTTTACTCTAGATTATATTTGGCCCTTGTTGCAAGACTCTAGTTTATATTTCTTTTTTTTTGATGAAAGATCTTCTGTCAATAACATGGTACTGAGGATCTGTTTCTCTGATTCAAATCATTAAAAATAAGCAAAAAAATTGTAGTTTGTAAATTGCACCAAATTATTGCTCTAAGAGCCAGTGGAGCACTTAGTTGGGGGCAGTGCTATTTGCTTGTATAATACTTCCAGAGGTGCTCTCTTAAGAACACTCAGAAGAAGCACATGCTACAGCCCACCTGCACAATATGTGTAGTGCGTGATCTGCTTACGCTGCTGTCATTGTGTTAGCTGGTAAACAGAAGTGAGGAATGACATCCAACTACCACCACTCCTTCAAAATGTGCAGTAATGCCAGCAGCACTAGTGGGGCCTCCCTTATGCTAAGGAAAATCAAGGACTTTGCATTAAGTTATTAGGAGAAAAAGTAGGCAATGATTACACCACATTATTGTAATTTTAAAAATCAATTAAAGCTTTTCAGTAACAGTATGCATGCAGGAACAATCCCAATGAATGACAGTAGTTTGTAAACAGTTTATGTTAAATTATTGGCCATCGCTTAAAAATGCATTTTATTTTAATTAATTTATACACCTAATGCATGGGATCTGATTCCCACTAAAAATTATGAGATTGAAATTGTGATTGAAAAGGCTCTGAAAGATCAAAGAAAATACGGAGGTTTTAATTATGATGCAAATTTCTCACATGATTTAATTAACATGAAATTTCATTGATTGCATTTTTAGATACAAAGAGTATAACTTAATCAAGTTATTTTCATATTAAAAGCACAATTGTGATTGCTGTACTAAATACTTCTTATTGGTGGTGGTATTCACTGAGTTTCAATGTACAGAAG
The DNA here is from genome assembly GCF_027887155.1 of Malaclemys terrapin pileata. Lineage (NCBI taxonomy): Eukaryota > Metazoa > Chordata > Testudines > Emydidae > Malaclemys > Malaclemys terrapin. The sequence continues at coordinate 99,981,027 of NC_071511.1, read as the reverse complement.
TTATATTAGTGAAAATATTCTTTTAAAAGTGTAAATGTTGTCTGTTTTAGAACAAGACAACATAGGTAATGCGCATGAAATGATAGCCAGATTTTGAAAAAAATGTACCTCCAAATTTTACCTTTTGATCCCACATCAGAAAATCCAGTAGTAACAACAAGTGCTTTGCCTTGCTGCCTTACTAGCACAATACAAAATTCCAGAATGTAATTTCACAAGAAAGGCGACACTGCCGCTACACACCCTCAGTAAATGGACAACTGGGAAATGTTTTTGTCCGTTTCTATCTCAGGTTTAAGCTATTTTTTTTTCATCGAGTATTTAGAGTTTCTGGTTTAGGTAAAAACTGATACAATCCCACTGAATAAAAAGTGTGATAATAGATTTTTATAAAACATACTCTGAAAATACTCTACATCTGCCATTTTTACAGTATTGAAAATTGTTTGCAGAAGGAGCTGCACGAGTCAGACTCAGTGCAAGCTGGTTTCTAAGAATGATTGATTTATCTGATTTATTTTTAAAAAATGATTGTTGTAAATGCTGATAAAACTGACTTTTACTCTTATGAAATGAAGCGTAATTTTAATGTCATCTGATGCAGGCAGGCAAAGTAAGCCACACTCTGCCAGGCTTTTTGTGTCTCTCTGTGAGTCACTGGGGAGGATAGCAAGGTACCATCACTGGCAGGCCTGGTGACTAATGAGTGGCATTAGAAGGGAAGGAAAGTGCTGAGTCCTTGTAACTCTTTCCTTTTCCAAGTCCTGCCATTCTCAACTTCGTTGTGCTTTGCTTCCTCCAGGTAGGAAGGTTGCATCAGCAGTGTGTTACTGTGTGGCCGTCCCTTCCCAACCTAATCAGTTAGCTATTCCTATCCAGTTGTCACCAGCCTCTACTACATAGTTTATTTAGAAATATAGCTTCCAGTTGACACCATCAAGTACCTTCTCAGCAGGAGGATAGTATGTGGTAGCCTTTACTCTCCTTCACTTCTGTCCTCTGACCACATGTAAAGTTGCAATGTAATTTACCATGACATTGCCTGGGTGCCAGAAACTGCCTTTACAGATATCATCTGATTTGAGACTGATGACTGTTGAATCAGAATTTTGGATTGTAAGATTTTTAGGGAGATCTATCAGCACTGCAATCAGACCCACCTAGCTAGGCCAAAGCTATGAAAAGCCACGTTTGAGTAAAGTTATTAATTTTAGTTTCTTTAGCATCTTAGCTGATCTCAGTGCATGTATTGCCCTCCTGCTATGATTTTAAAATTCTTGAACCCTTTGCTTACCCGCATTGTAACCAAGAATACCCTGATAATTTGTATATAGGCAGGGCCTGATGTCCTTGCAAAAAGCCACTTCTTTCCCTCAAAACTGTCTTTTTTTTTTTTTTTTAAAGGCTGTCTTGTTACACTGCAGTTCATCTTTGTTATGGTAATTTAAAATTTTAACAGGTTTATTAATCCTGCAGAATTTATTATAGTCAAACATGAGATATTATTAAGTTGCTATTGTACAAAGCATTTAGCCTCACTGTTGGAATGACTTGTCCTCTGCATTGGCAGACACAGAAACATTCATTTTGTTTCCTAATTAGAAGAGTTGCAATCAGGAGCTATGACAGAGTTCAGCTTCTCAATGTTCAGCATGCCAGGTTCCATAGTGCAGGCTTTATAAAATTCTCTTTAATTCAGGAACAGAATATCATTAACTTTGTAAGTGGATGAATACAATGGACAAGCAATTTAATTAACTTCTAACATTGGATGTTGGACGGGAGACAAAATGAAATTATGCACATATTTCTCATGCAGGCAGTCAACCTTGAAAGGGGCTTGATTGTGGTGGGTCAGACAGGGGGACAGCTTTGTCCAATTATTTCTTGTTTAGCCCTAGAATATGAAATTTGAAATTTGGTACTTTGTAAATCAATCATCTCTTATTTTGAGGCAGTTACAAAGGTTCTTGGAGATACAAAACAACCTCCGGTGACTGTGACATGCTAAATAGAGTCTTTTACCACATGATACCCTTCCTATTCTGGGCTGACCTGGATAATACAAAATGAAATGGGCAATAATGCCGTCTTGTCAAATTGAATTTGCCATCCCTGAGTATATTATTTAAGAGATCTATGTAATACTAAATTGATGTAAAGCCAAGTGTTATTTAAATTATAATTGTCTAAAGTCAAGTGAACATAAGAGTGGTTCAGCCTTAAGTTTCCCACAAAATAAAAGTTTGAAGTATTTTTTCAAAATAAGAAATCTATTTTTTGTCCCCCCAGAAGTGGATAGAAGTTCTCATTTGGTCAAATGCAGCCATACTGTAATGCCACTGAAGTTACAACCTGTGTATCATGTAACATTGTTAAGGGTCATGGTTACTGGATATCAAACTATGCAGATTCACAGGCCAACCTCCCTACCCTATGGGTGGGAGAAACTAGCAATTGTAGAGGCTAAGCGCACAGCTGCAAAGTAACTCTCCTGCTACTCCAGGGTCTGGGGCAGACTTTTGTCTTCCCTGATTCTCCACAGACGTCTCCGGTGTACAGTTCATTTACTTGACCTGTACAGTGAAACTAGTGTTTGTCCCACAGTGAACTGGCAATTGATTCAAACGCATAAACATAAGCAGCAAAGCAATTTCTATAAGAGGTGAAGCTACTGTTATTCGAAGCAGTGTGACCTTCGGTTACACTTGTAAAATATTTGAGAATAGGGAGAAACAAGAAGTGATTCAACTGCCCTTCTCTTCTGAAAAGTGACTATAAAAAATGGCATTGTGTGCTTCCATGTTTATTGTATCCTGCAAAGTCAGCCTGAATCTGAGTCAAGCTTAATTCTTTCAGACTCATGAATCATCACCAGGGATCCTAGTTTTCCGTGATTAAAAAAACCCAAAATTTTCTGATTAAAAAAAACATAAAAATTCTCTGAACATTAGTTTCCCCAGCCACAATAGCAATAGCTATCAGTTGAACCCAATGTTTTATTGATATATTTATAATTTTTAAGCAAGTTTGAAGTCTATCAGTGCCATCAATCATTATAATAAAATTAATAGAATTACAATTTTTATTTCATACACGTACCAAATACTTCCATGTCTGTATTCTGTATTTTCAGGAAAAAAAATGTTTGAGATGCACAAAAACGCTGGAATGATCCAGTCACATTGCAATGTTTCTTTACTGTTGTTGATGGCCCTACTGTTTCAGTTTCTTGGTTTAGTTTCTTTTCATTCAGTTTATGTTTAGCACTTTCCATGTGTTCTACAAGTGTCTGCCTTTGAACATAATCTACAGCCTTGCTGCATACAGTACAGAACAGCACATTACCATCAACGTGAAATTTGTCCTTGCCAAACTCAGCGACATGATCTTCAGAGGTGATTTAAAAAGTTTTCGGCATCTTTTCATAACTTTAATTACTCACGTCTGGAGGCTGAAGTGAAATTTGAGATGCATTAAAACACGAACCATGGTACACCTTTGAGTAACCTCTAAACGCCGGAAGCAGTTTATTGTTTAGCTATGTAAATTTAAAGCACATTCAAAAATCAACCACAAGAGGGGGGAGGTTGCACACGTTGAATAAGTGACACTGGTACTTTCAGTTAAATTTAGTTACTAGTTAATATGTGTATTTATTTTTTCACAAAATGTAAAAACTAAAGATTCTCTGTGAAAATGCAAGTTCTGCATTTTTTCGTAGCGAACAGTATCAGCGTGATAAATTCTGCTTTGTTATACCTGTTCAAGGTATTCATAAAATATTTAGCCCTTTGTTTTTCAAGGACCAATGAGACTGCTCGCTTTTTTTTTTTTTGGCTCACTGTGCGGTTTTACACTACCAAGTGACTTTAAAAATAGCACTTTCTTTCCCAATAGATCTGTTCCCTATGTCTGCTTAGTGTCATATCTGCTGCATTTACTGACAAAAATACATTTGTTCCTTTTTCTTCTTGCATTGAAGAGCCAACACAACTGCAGAAAAAAGAGCTGGATTTTGTTCTGACTCATGCATCATCATCAGAATTATTAAATAAGGGCCAAACTCTCTACTGACTTGCATCCCTCTTACTCATAGCCATTAAGAGATTGCTTGGGTGTAAATGAATTCAGAATTTAGCCCTAAATTCCTATTGCAAACTCTGCCTCCAGTTACACCTTTGTAACTCCCGTGGAGACTGCATAGGACTGTGCCTTCCTGTGTGATTGTACAGTACCAGGCACAGTGTGGCCACTTATCCTGATTGGTATCTCTTGGTGTTACTGTAATATAAATATCACCGTAAGTAATAATAGAGAGATTAAGTGATTTGTTTAAGATTCCACTGTAAGTCTAGTGATTGAGCTGAGAATAGAATCCAAGAGTCCTGCTCTGATCGCTAGATAACATTTCCTTCCTAACTATTAGGTATTCACATTTTCCCATTCTTAGGCTTGGTCTACACTGGGGGGGAGGGATCGATCTAAGATGCGCAACTTCAGCTACGAGAATAGCGTAGCTGATGTCGACGTATCTTAGATCGACTTAGAATCACTTACTTTGTGTCCTCGCGGTGCAGGATTGACGTCTGCTGCTCCCCTGACAACTCCACTTCCACCTCCTGCTGTGGTGGAGTTCCAGAGTTAACGGCGAGCGATTGGGGATCGATTTATCGCATCTACAGTAGATGCGATAAATTGATCCCGATAGATCAATGATTACCCGCCGATCCGGCGGGTAGTGTGGACTTACCCTTAGCTATTGAATATTCTGTTTTATTCTATGGGTTATACCTATCTGTAAGTAATATCTCTTTAAGGAGAAGAACTCATGTGATTTTACTGAATTGATTAAAATTTAAGATGTTAGAGCTCTTGTGTGAATGTTAGTATTAACAGGCATAGATTATATTCTTTTGCATTTCAATAGATGGCAGATGGATTATTCATTTACTTATCAAATACTTTTATGCACAGTTATAATTCCATTCATTAATTTGTTCAGTTCTTTTTAAAGAACTGAATCATAAAAACTCTTTTTGAAAATGGAATGTGAGTTTGCATTTGCTACTTTGATATAGCAAAGAAAGTATACCTGGAAGGTGTTAGAAATGTTTCACGTTAATACAAGAGCACACATTTTGTTCAGTAATTTTCTTTAAATCATAAAAATAAAAATCAATGTGATTGTAAGTGCTTTTGCAAATTTACCCACTGACAACTGCAGTCAGCAGAAATACTTGAGCTGAATTCCCCTCAAAGAGAGGGGGATGTTGGCAGGTCTCTTTGTAATGACTCCAGGACTAGGCTCCTAAGTCAGTGCAGATCTTCAGACACGGCATCATGTTCTCTTGTTGAAATGCCCATATGGGGAAAAACAGACTGAGGGTGGTGAAATCACACAAAGTTTGTCAGAACTTTTGTAGACCTAAACAGGGATTCCAATCTATCCTAGTCTAAACGATTGCTAGATAATTACTATACTCTTCAGTGAAATTATTTTGTTTTATTATTTATAAGTATATACAGAATCAACAAGCATGTATACAAGCCAATGGCTCATTGTTTGAACAAAAAGAACAGGAGTACTTGTGGCACCTTAGAGACTAACAAATTTATTAGAGCATAAGCTTTCGTGGGCTACAGCCCACTTCTTCGGATGCATATAGAATGGAATATATTGAGGAGATATATATACATACAGAGAGCATGAACAGGTGGGAGTTGTCTTACCAACTCTGAGAGGCCAATTAAGTAAGAGGAAAAAAAACTTTTGAAGTGATAATCAAGCTAGCCCAGTACAGACAGTTTGATAAGAAGTGTGAGAATACTTACAAGGGGAGATAGATTCAATGTTTGTAATGGCTCAGCCATGCCCAGTCCTTATTCAATCGTAAATTGATTGTTTGAACAAAGAATATATAGCATTGGAAAACCATTTGGAATAACGTATCCAGTGCTTGCTGGCTTAATGTAGTGAATGTATTGTTATATTCTGAGAATTAGCTGGTCACATAATATATGATTTGTGGGGTCACAAGGGAATTTTGATGGGTCATCTTGAACAAATATAATGAAAAAGTACCTTCAGTATCCAAATGTGGAATATTCAGTTTCAGGTATTGAACTACACAGAAAATATTATTAAACAGGATATATATATATATAAAATTGTCCTGCTTCTGGCCACAGATTGTGCATATTGCATGACTAAGCATTTCACTGCTCAATTAATTAGTTTTGTGGCAGTTTGAACTGTTAGCAAACTGGCAACACCTCCTTTATATATGAGTGAATGCCTGCTATTGTCATATTATTTCTAAAGTCCCAAGGTTTTGCTATTAAAAGTGTTAAAATGAGGCTGAATGCCACATTGGTGACATAGGTTATGGGTAGCTAGCAAATGGACAAGGTAGGCTCAATCCATTATCAGTTTTTGTTGGGTTGTGGGAAAGACACTTCTCTGGGGAACCTCAAGATCTGTACAATCTATTGAGGTTTCATGTTCTGCATAATACATTTGGTGGAACTCAAAATATAATGCATAAAACTGCATGGTGTATTTTGTGAAACTCAATATTTAAGTAAGAAAACATTTATTTTAAATTTGTTGTTTATTAGATTAATTTCTCTAGATTTTTTGTACTTCACAATAAGAGTACCCAAGCAATGTTTTGCATGCCCTCTACAATCTTTATAGTGAAAAACAAACAGACCCATCTATTACCCTAAAATCAGATCAAACAACACAATAACAATATAAATATAACAAAAATTAATCTCTGCACAAAATCCCAACCAGAGTTTACACCAAAGTTAACCCCTACACACACACACACACACACACACACACACACACACACACCCTACTCAACGATCATCTATCTCCTTATGGACAAGGATGTACCTGACAGACAAGGATGGAGGAAAAGTTGGGCCTTAGGGTATGCATTGAAGATTAACAAATTCAGTGATAGACCAAGAGTTGAAACGCATTCTAAAGACTAAGAGCCCTAACAGAGAACTCCTTTCCAGGCAGTGGGCTTTGTAGGTCAACCCAGAAAGTAGACAGCCAGTGGAGATCATAAAGCCCCAGTTTGTTAACTTACCTTATATACTTATGTGGCGCCTGTTATCATAATCTTTAAGCACTTCACAATCTGTGTATGTAGCTTCATAACCCACACACTGCCCTGGTGAGGTAGGGAAGTACATATTCCCCATTTTAGAGATTGGAAAATGAGGCACATCACACAGGGGGAGCAAGGACTTGAACCCAGGTCTCCTAGGAGCCAGGGTACTGCCCTAACAACTGGAACATCCTTTCTCTCTTACTTTAAAAATCTTTTAGGTTAATATGCTCATGAGAAAAAGGTGTTTTTTAGCAGACTGGCCATTGGATTCTGCATCAGCTGCAGTTTCCGGATGGATTTAAGACTTTTGCTGTCCTCCTATTTAAAAACTTCAGGCATCCAGTGTGCTGAATTAATGCCATGCAACTTAGAAAATTAACTGTACAACATAAAGAACAATTATTTATTGAAAGTATTACATGAATACTTATTTATGAATAATAAATACGTGAGCAAAAATCAGAAATGGTTTGTGAATGATTCAAATACAAAAAAAATTGGACTAAATCCATAGTGACTATTATTCTTAATAGCTTAATAAGCCCTGGTTGTAGATGTATCACAACTATGGTGGTGACATAAAAAGGAAGGGAAAGTGGAGGAATAGTGTAACATGTCAAAGGTATTTACATTGCCAGCAAATTACAACACAAGGTAGATTGTGTATGTAAAGTTCTTTGGGTGTGGATAGAAGAGATGAGAAATAAAGGAGAAATGTCACTGGATAATTACATACGACTCATCGGGACTGGAAATATGCAAGATACTAAATTACTGGACCAACCTTATGCAGTCAAAAGTACAGGGTATTTTGCATGGAAGATTTCAACTACCCATCTGTTCAGTAACAAACATAGCCAGAGGTAACATCAGAAAAGTTACTGAGTTACCTAGAAAAAAACTTTAATTCAAAAACCACTGGATCTATTTCTTACTAATAAGAAATAATTAAAAATGTGGGAATAAAAGGGAGGCTTGGAACTGGTGACCAGTATCTATGTGAATTCATCATAGGAAGAAGTAGATTTCACAAAATACAGAATTATGGTGCTACCGTGCTCACCATTAAAATTTCCATCATAAAACACATGATAATTAGGCTTTGCCAATACTAGGACAATTCTCACCATTTGCCTAACACTAATGAAGTTCCACTGGTGCTAGCAATGGTGGAAGAGTTACTAGAAAATGAGTGCAGCAGTCTTTCGCATCATATCATCAAGGTTTGATGACATGATAGTAAAAATACCTGCGCCCCATTTTCACTGCAGCTTCCCCAATTCCTCAACAAATGGTGCAGAATCCTAGTGTTGATGCACTCTTAAGATGAAACAGATTGTAGTTCCTCTGAAAAAGAAGAATGCAAGGTACAATGACTAGCTAATATTGCTCAATAAGGGACTTCTCAAAGATATGGGTAAAGAATCAGTTTGGGGAATAAGGGACAGGTAATTAGAAGGAAATAATTTGGGGGGGGAGGGCAAGAGGAAGAGAGATTGGGGAGTATAGTAGGGTGGTTTGTCCCCTTTAAGGGGTAGTGGGGACCAGGGACAGCCAACCCCTGTTCCAAGTCATAATCCTTTAAGATTCTGGAGTTCCAGAGCAGATGAGGGCCTAGGGAATGGAAGAGGCAGATGCTGGGAGAGAGGAAGTGGTCTAGTGGTAATAGAGTCTGGGTAAAACCCACGTTCCTGTTTCTATAAGGACCTGGGATGAGGAGCTTTGTAATGTAGGGAGAGGAAAGGCTCCCCTATTTCTCACCCAACCATGACAAGGTCTGTGAAATAAGGCAGTATATAAGCTGCGTCTTCCCTCCTCCAGGAGGGACATTAGCTGGGGAAGGGCCCCTTGCCTCTCCCAGACCAGGGGAGAAAGGACTAAGGTGATGAGCCCTGATGTCCAAGCCATGGAACAAGGCTGTAAAATAACAACCAGCAGAGGTACTTGGGGAAGAAACAAATTTTGTTATGTTATGTTCTGCAGTCTGTTTGTTTTGAAAGACTTTGCTGCTAGTCCAGGTGGAACTGGCTAAGGGTAATTTAAAGGGGCCATCCGGAAGAAGCTGGCCTGAAGCAGAGTTCACCCTCATGAAGGAGGGCTTTGGGATTCCTTGACTAAGGGAAAGGGTTTGGGCTAAAAGAATTGTTTGTAAAGATTCAGCAAATTAAATACACACCCTGCTCCCAGCAGGAGAAATGTTCTTTTAAGTACTTTGGACTGTGGAAAGTTATTGGGAGATCCAGGAGAGAACGGAGGATGGGATGCCTGCAGGGCCACCCCAGTCCACGAGGGGGCATACTCTGGAGACACCAACCTGCCACAGAGAGAAAATCAGTTAATTGAAACAGGAGACTTGATATAGAAATTGGAAGAGATGCCCTTGAAGTTACCAGGGGTGTTTTAATAGCCTGCTGTCCTCTCTGTAAACACAGGGCACTGGGCCTCTTCCCTCCCTCAAAAAGAAAACTTTGGACAAGAGGAAGCCTGCTGCAGGAGGGGAGTTGTGTGAAGAGGGTGGGTGGTGGGGTCTCAACTGGTTTTACTGTTGTTTATTTGGATTTATAGAAATGCTAAAAAGTGTATCCATAGGCTCTAGGCAGCATCCTGGACGTAATGTAAAAATACTACATAAATGCAGCAGAACAGTTTACAATAATCCAGCAGTCGTGAGCCTGGCAATTTAAAAACTCAAATCCCTCTCCCCTATGAACAGTTCTGCACTCTACACCATTATTACCACTTTCACCCCCATCTTCAGTTGTCAGGGGGGAAACAGTGAGCTTTGTAACATGCCCTGAAGGTCATCAGATTGGAGTAATTTCAGACCAAGGCGTGTGGTGGGGAGCAAATCCCAAAGCGGTGGGGTGCTCACAGAGAACACCTTGCCAGCAGCCTTTATTTATTTATACCCGTGGGGCAGAGTCTGTGTTGATCTCAACTACAGAAGAGTGGTGTAATGAGAGAGGTGGTCACTAGGTCACAAGCCTTGTAGAGCTTTAAAGATCAAACCCAATACCTTAAATTTCACCCAGAAACATACAGGTAGCCAGTGTACTTTGGGGGAGTACTGCTTCAATATGCTTGAAGTAAAATACTCCACTTACCAAGTGGGCCACCACATCTTGCACTACCTTCAGTGCTGGGCGGTTTGTTGTTTCACCTCTTTTTCACCAGCTCTGTGCACAACCATCTGGTTAGCTGAGGGCTATATGGTCCTCACCCCATGAACTTAGTTGAGAAATTGTTCCTGGGGAAAATGTCTTGATTCATTTGTTGTCTGTTGTTTTACACTTGGATTACAAAATCTTTGGGTTGGGGACAGTGTTTGTTCTGTGTTTGTACAGCACGTAGCTCAATGGGGTCCTGGGCCATGATTAGGGCTCCTGTATATTGGCAACTAGGCAATCAGTTGTACACTGCTATAAGATATGACCTTGTAGCTGTCCTTTATGACAGATACTAGGCACATATTATGACGTGTGCCATTCTTTTAGATTTCATGGTTTAAAAAAAATAGAATCCTGAGCCTAAATATTGTCGTAAATTACACAGAAGTATAACTTTACCCATGTGAACAGTCCCATTTAAGCCAGTGGGATTACTCACATGTATAAAGTTAAACAAGTGCATAGCTCTTGGTAGGACGGGGCTTTTTTTTTCATTTCACGTTAGGAAAACTGTTATGTATGAACTATCTGTAATTTTTGTGAGAGTTGGTTGTATAATTTGAAGCTATAAATACAAAAAATAGACTACTTATGTAATATCATAATCAATGCTAAAAACCAGAGCCCTCTTCCTTCTTTATCAAAATTGTCTACAATGGAGATTCTGAACATACACATGCTGTAAACTGGAGTTGTTAGCAGCCAACCTTTTTGGCCCCATTTATTTTCATTTTATCAAGTGACTGTTTTTAAATGTTTGAATTGTCACTGGATATTTGCAGTCTACTGTATTTTTACATCTCCTTAAAAGTATAATTGTTGAAATACTGATGAACTAAAGTTTATATCGGGGTTGTATGGATCTGAAATAACTGTGTTGTTAGAAATTGTTTGGTCCATTTAAGTTCCAAATGGAACTTGTCTACATTTCAGATAGACAAGGCCTCATGCAAAAAAAGCACAATAGCAGTTTAATTATATGTACTTTGGCTGATAAGTCTAATTCAGGAAATGATAAATTGCTGGACACCTAATTTGTTTGCAAATAAAAAGTGACAGATTATTTTTTAATGAGTTGATCTGTGTACCCAGTCAGTTTTATCCACCTTGAATGAGTAATAGACATTGAGTGTTAATTTAGACATACTGGATCAAGTGGACTATGAACACAGTTGACAAATATATACTTTTATATTGCTCATTATTTGTAGTTACTTTGTCATTTTCTATTCAAATGTAGTAGAATAAGCCTGTTCTTACATCTTTTCTTTTGTTCACTTCTTAGAAAATGAAAATTATATCAGAATTACATTGTAAGAATCAATTGAACTAATTTAGAATAGATGTTTCCATGTAGTTTGTCACAACTATTGTGCAATTTAGAATAAACCCTATATGATTTTCTAATAGGAGTTTGGAATTGCTTTTATTTTCATTAATGTAAATATATATACATATTACATGGTGGTAATACAAGCAACTGCTGCATGGCTAAACAATGTACAGCCCCAATCCTGCAAATATATTTGCATGTGCTTAACTTTAAATACCTGAATAGTTCCATTGAATTGAAATGGAAATTAGACTGTCATACACAGATTTATTTATTTATTTATTGCACAGAACAACTTCAGCTTAAGGGAAGGTTTGCAATAACAGGAATTGCAGTGCATTGAGCTTTCCATCTACTTAATTAAAAGATTGTTTTAAAATACTATATTAGTACTAATTATTACTGTCAATGTGTATTAGTGCCTACCAGAAAACCTAACCACAGCAGAAGGAGTGTGTGGCAGAAGTTTTTCACTCAAGCCTGGCTCCTGCAAGTTCCATTAGAAGGTTTCGATACATACCCTATGTAACAGGAACTGTGGAGGGTGTTCCAGAGCCAGGTGTGCAGTCTGTTTGTTTTTGTATATACATGCCCTAACTGGTGACGCCTATGCACACCCTCCCACACCAAATATTTTTGTGCCTGCGAGGAGTAGTGCACCTTGTTGTGGAGAGTGTTGTGTGCTGCCTCAGTGAAAGTGAAGTGTGCATGGGGCTGCCGCTGGCCAAAATACAGGTGCACATTATTGCAAAAGCAGAGTTACATATGTGCCCTGGCATAGGGGTTATTCATTTATTGGACCAGAATTTGGCAATAGAAATGGAGTTTCACTGAAACAGGGTTCCACTGTGTCTTCTCAGAGCAATCCCTGATTTTTACTCCATACGAAAAGATAGCACTATTACTTACATCCTTGGATACTTTTCATTATCCGTAAAAAATAAATAAATGTCTTTCTTAAGGAAAGTAAGAGAGCCATTATCTGACTTCGTTTTTAAACGTAATAATTTTCCATCTGAGGCCTCTCCAACTTCATTGTTACGCAAATGAAACCAGACAAAGTAACCCCTTTGCTATCCCATAAGAGTGCGTTTATGTAAAATTATTGTCTTCCTGTCTAGAGTTATTGCAATTGCTTATTTGGTTCTTTTCCTCTGACTGAAATATGGCAGCTAATAGACTGCATTTTACTAATGGAAAATTAATAAGCACTCTTGACAGTCAGGTTTATAAATATGTAAAATATTTTTAATTGTTTTTAGCAAAACAGGCAGGTAATCAATAATATCAGACGTGACAAACATATTGTTGACATGCACTATAGTCAAAAGGGTTGTAAGAGATAAGGACTTCCTGTCAGCAGTGGCCTATGCTAATTAATATTCAGACATTGTCATGTTCAATGATAAATGGATTCCTTGAACTATATTGATATAGTAGGTTAAACATTGAAAAAGTTGGGTTGAACTTTGACTTTAAATATTCATTAGAGCTAATTATGGATTTTATGACTACATGAATTACAGTTTCTGTGTCATCATTGGCAATTTATTTTAAATTTATTTAAAGCAATTTCATAATATCATATAATAGCTTTATCACATTCATTGAGGTAATGCAGTAAATGTTTACTCTGCACAGTAATTAAACTTTTGTACCTAGTATTTTCTTTGAGTGTTAAACTTATACAATAGAAATGACGTACTTCTAAAAGCCCTGTGTCAACACCTATTAAAAAAACGTTTATGGGTGTAGAGGTTGGCAGATTTTATACTAGGATTTCTATATAATCGAAAAAGTGATACTTTTGTAATGCCAGATGTGTAATGCAACAAGACTACAGTATTCTGTTAGTCTCACTGTTAGGTAGTTTGAATTAATTACTCTTATTTGGCATGGAATCTTGAAATAGATTTATGATATTGTATTGAATATCTACCTAAAGGCTAATTAAAGACTAAAATGGACATTTGGCAACAAATTATTGGCAAAGTAAAAGCATAATATGTAAAGCACTATTAATATAAATGAAACTACCTTATTTTCTCTCAAATGTGTATCTATGGGTATGTATAGATGTGTATATATCACCCGCAAAAATACACTAATTTACAGTTTATTGCTGTAGTAAATTATATTATCCTTTTGCAAAATATTATACCAAAGCTTAAAAGTAAAAACCTTAAGCGTTAAAAAGAATAGAAATGATCAGTAGTGGTAGTTTGTATAAATAGTCTGTTACCCTTGAAATGCAGACATTTGGTTAAGGTATTCTAAATAAAAGCCAAAACTTTGTACTGCACCAGGAAATGACTCGGGAGCCAGTATAGAGTCTGGGGTACATGTAATATGCTCCTAGAGTGAAGCCAACTAAGGAGGCAGGCAGCTACTATCTTCACTAGCTGAAGTTTCCAAGTAGTCTTCATATATAGGATAAAAATATCACCTTGCACATTCGAATAACAGCCTGAATTTTGACACACATGCCATATTTATAAATTCTTAGGAAATCTATAATGATATCTTTGACTGTGTGACTAGAATTAATGATGGGTGTATTGAAAGAATATCTAGAATTTTACAGCCAAAACATGTGCTAGGAGCATAATCCTTTCTTATGCAGTCAACGCTGTCCCTTTTTGTTCACCTCTCTTTCTACAAATCACCTCTTCTTTACCTACGCATCTTGGAGGAGCTCCTGTGCTGCAGACTTTAGGCAGAGTATGGCAGTGGGGTTCTCTTCCTGCACTCATTTTAGGTGCATGTCTGGCAAAGGTGTCTGTTTTGGGATGTCCCGGAGATCTTTGGAAGCATGCAGCCTGCTTTATGGAGCTTTGACCTCCTCTCTCTATACATCTTCATTTCTCTCACAAAAGATTACTAATTACTTTGTTGTTCTAATTTCCTATGTATGAGATTTTGTTTAAAGCTGCATCTGGAGTTTGAGGTGTTAAAAACAAGGCTATTTATTTGTAAGTTTAGAGTGGGGGGTGAGGGTCAGAAAAAATAAACATCAACCTTAAAATTTCATTTTGAACTCCTTTCAAATAGTAAGCCACTTACTAGATTCATGTATAACTTTACAGAAAATTAATTTTTTACTCTGACAGTAAGTTGTACAATTTTGGTTATGATCAATATTTGTTTTCATGCCTAGACAAGAGATTTAATCTCTGCTTTGGATGGAATTCTGAATGACAACAGAGCCAATAGCAATGACGCCATACTATCTGTGTGGGCATGGTGTGTTAAATTTTAATGTGTGTATATATATTTAAGGAAGGGGCTTGATGACTCATGGGGTTGGTACAGCGCCTTTTCTCTCTAGTCCATCAATTCAGATCTTGCCCCAGCTAGTGGAGACTGAAAGTCATTTATCATGGAAGGGTAAGGTGGCCTATATAAACTAAGTTGGTGGTCTCAGATCAGGCAGTGTTGATGCTTTATTTAGATCTTTTAGGACCCTTTGATATTTTTGACCACAAGGTGGTGTTGATGCAGTTACAGACACTGGCAGAAATAGAGAAATTTGCACTTTAGTGGCTTGTTTTGTTTGTTTGTTTGTTTGTTTGTTTAGAAAATGCTGAGAGGGGAGGAATGAGTATTTGTTTGTCTGCCCCAAAGAACTATCCTGTAGGTTTCGTCTCCACTCTATTATTTTACCTTCTTTCTCAATGTGTTTCTGAGACTACTATGGGAGATGATGAGGATGATGATAATACTTAGCTCTTATATGCACAGAGTGGGCTTCAATATATTGATGACATTTGGTTCTATATCTGGGTGTCATCTGACACCAATAGTAAGGATTTCAGCTTTCCGGGTGTCTGGCTGAGATTGGGATGTGGATCAGAACCAGTTGGCTGAAATTTAACCCAGACAAGGCAAGCGTGATGCTGGTGGGTTGTTGGAGGAACTGAAGAAATGGTGGAAAAAACAGCTGCCCCTTCAATTGAATCCCTTATTTGCTCCTCCCCCCTCACCCCCGGTTTGTACTGTTCGGATCACACTGGTTCCTTAACTGCTTCTGAATGTTCATATAGTGGCAGGGCCAAGTTGCTTAATTCCATTTGTTTGTTTTAGCAGGTTAAGAGCTTTTCCTTCTGATACAGACCTCACTGTAAATTATCCATGCATAACACGTTGAGATTGGATTACCACAGTGCAGTATTCTTGATCCTATATATGAAGACTACTTGGAAACTTCAGCTAGTGAAGATAGTAGCTGCCTGCCTCCTTAGTTGGCTTCACTCTGGGAGCATATTACATGTCCCCAGACTCTATACTGGCTCCCAAGTCATTTCCTGGTGCAGTACAAAGTTTTGGCTTTTATTTAGAATACCTTAATGGTTTGGGTCCTGGGTATCTATTAAGAAACTATCTTGCTGTGTCTGTGCCTTACCCTGAGAAATGAGGTTACCTGAGATGATCAAACTGACAGTCATCAGATTTATACAACAGGGGGCTTGGTCAATGTATTTTCAGTGGAAGACCCTCAATTCTGGAATTGCTTCCTCTTTTGGTCTGACAAAGCCCACGTTTGATTACCGATAGGGCACATTGTTTTCTCAGATGTTTTCCTAAGCAGGTTTTTTTAGGGAGAGTTTAGTTTTCTGGCTATTGTTGATCTGTGTGCTTTCTAAATTCTGCTGTAAATGGCAGGTGCATTACGTAAACTGAACAATAAATATGTGTGATAAATAAACCTTTCTTTAACGATATATAGTGTGTAACTACACTTCTTTGACTGCATCTTACAATTTATTTAGTTAACGTGTTTGTGCACTGTTTGTGTAGAATCTACACTACACTGTGAGCTGTTTTTTATTTTAGTTTTTATTAGCTGCTAGAACAGGGGTTCTCGAACTGGGGGTTGGGACCCCTCAGGGGGTCATGAGGTTATTATGTGGGGGGTCACGATCTGTCAGCTTCAACCCCAAACCCTGCTTTGCTTCAAGCATTTATAATGGTGTTAAATATATAAAAAAGTGTTTTTAATTCATAAGGGGGGGGTCGCACTCAGAGGCTTGCTATGTGAAAGGGGACACCAGTATAAAATTTTGAGAATCACTGTGCTAGAATGATCAATTAAATAGCCACCAATTTAGAATAAGAAATGTTTCCTACTGTAGCTTCCAGTTGCAAAAGATGAGTTATGTTTTGGGCTAAAAATGTGAGTGCCTTTGTAATCTCTATTTGTGCTATGCAGTTTCTCTATGGGGTGCTTAATGTTCTGTAAATATTACTGCTGAACAACAATTAGTTGGGCCTCCTCTTAAAATGGTGCTGAGCAGAGTGTGTGAAGAAGTTCCTTAAACAGCTTAATAAACCAGAGTACTGAAGTTTTAATTTGTATGTGTAACTGCTGCTGTTGTACTCTAGTGGAATCAACATGACCTAATCTAGGAAAGGATGTATCCATGATTTAGGCCCTGGAAAAAAAGTTTCCTTTTTTGCATTTACGTTGCCCTAGAATCAGAGCAGTGGATAGCATATCTACACTCCATCGTTTTTATTGGTTTCCACTTCTGTACATAAACCTGATTAAGTCTGTTTGAATACGGAAGGTGGTGATAACCATAATTTCCATTCCATTAACATTTACCTCTAGTGAGTGGTATGTTCAGAATTAATATACTTGTGTATACTGTACTATATCCCAACTCAAAACACATCTTTTAGTGTTGGCAGCATCAGAACCTGACAGAGGACCTGTAAGGTATTATTTAATAGTTATCAGTGATCCTTTATGCGCACTGGCAGCTGAAAGTCTACTAATGCTACAAACATTGATTATCAAACCAAACTATATGCTATGTAATTCTACATATCAGCTATAAAATCCTTTAGAGAGAATAAAATTAAAGCTGTAAAAGTGGAGCAATGCATGAAACAAGTCAGCACCTTCAGAAAGTAAACTTGTAGCCTAAGTGTGAATAGCAATTCTTTTTAATAGAATCATGGCATCTGTAGTAGAAAGGAACCATCTTGTCATTTCAGTCCTCCCTAGTATATTTACTAATGTCTAGTTTTAACTGTCATAAGTGATGGGACAATAAGGGTTCGCAGTCCTATAATGTAGGCTGAAATTTTCACTTGCTTTTAAAATTTTTAGTCTGATGAGGACAGGCCCCTAGATTCCAAATGTACGTTGAGATGGTTTTAATTCACCATCTGACATGAGAAATTAAGAAAAAAAAGAAAAACTCGCACTATCCAGTATTTAAATATTATAGGCAGGGCAGATAGCATTGTTTATTTTTAAGGTTGACTGACACTTCCCACTACTGTATAAGGCCCTGTTTCTGTTGCTTTTAACTTTGCCATACTTCAACCATTTGGGCTAAAATTTTCTATACCAGGTGTCTGCCTCATTCTGATTTTTTTTCTTTAACTTCAGCCATTTCTGAGCATGAGAATAGGGAAAAATATGTTATTGTGCCAATGTTAAAAAATTCTGAGAATCTTTTCTTTGAAAATATCTAGCACCCCCAATCTTTGGAGTAGAGACTTGAAATTTGGCAGGGATATATCTTTTGCCATCTCCAGGAAAATCTGCCCAATTTATAAGCCTTTAAAAAATAGCAGTTAACGTATGCTCAGTAGATGCTTACTAGATTTTAGTAGCTAAGTTTCATGAAGATTCTGTCCACACTGGGCATGCTACAGCCCTGCGGCTGATCAGGACTTTTCCTGCATTTCCAGCTCTGGCATGTTGCAGGCCATTCCAGGTTCAGGCAGCTGAACTGAGAACAGCGAGACTGTCTCTCCTGTGCTCTCATTGACCCTGCTGAGCCCAGGTAGCACATGGAAGAGGAAACTGCCTGATTCAAATGCAGAGAGGACAAGTGCCAGACTGTGGGGGAGGGAGCACAGAGAGAGGGAGCATGTATAGGTGAGACTGGGACTGGCTGGATAAAGAGACTGGGGAGGAGGAGTTGGGGAAGGAGACTGGGAATGAGATTGGGAGCCCAGCAGCCTTTAGGTTTATGTCTGGCACCTTTTCGAGGCTGGAGTGTGAGGCTGCCCTGCACTCACCTGGCAGTGGCTGGGCCTAGCTCCCCACTCTGGGTGTTGTCACATGGTGCACAGGGTTGCATGCCACTTCGACCCCAACACCAGGTCGCAATGCCAATCACTCAAATTTGGCCCGGTTGCCCCTCCGTAATGATGCCCAGCGTGGGGAATTCGGACCAGCCCTGTGGCCCAGGAAACAGCTCTGCCAAGTGAGTTTGAGGCAGGTTTGCTCTCCAGGCCACCACCAATGGCCCATCACCCCGGGCTCTGCCACTGGTCATGCTTGGGGGGAATGGACAGACAAGTCTGTGCCCACTAGAACCCATGCTGCTCCAGAGTCTGTAACAGGAAACGTGGGTCTCATCATGCCTCTGTTCCCAGCAACTAGCTGTGAAACCCACTGGCTAAGTGTCCCATCCCCGTCTAGTGCTGTTCCACATACAGGATAACAGCCTATTACCACTATCTGTTACTCCAGCCGTTCAAGAGACAGAGAGATGTATGATGTATCTAAAGGTTCCAATTCTGCTGATGACCCACGTGGGTACCAATATGATGCCACATAATGGAATTTGTTTTTTTCAGTTTACTTTTTTAAAAAAACCTAAAGCCTTTTTAAAAAGCCTAAAAAAAAAGCTATGTTAAAAGACTATTATGGTTGTAAAAGCAAGCACCATATAATAAAATCAAATAATAAAGGGCAAGATTGTGAGACCCCTACTCACACGAGTAATACTTTACTCCAAATGGGATTACTTGTGAGTAAGGATATCAGAGTCTGGCCCACGGTTTTGAGATATGCAAACTAACGTCAGACTACTGTCCCCATTTTCAGCCGACCTCATGTTAACTTAGTTTTACAAAAATTATTCTGAAAAATAATTTTTTTGAGTGGTGATCTTTGTTTGGTGCCATTCCTTAAAAGCAGCACTGCTTTTTATTTTATATTATTTATTTTTAATTAAGATTAGCAAAGAGATTTTCATGTGTGATTTTGCTGTGCTCCAAGTACAGTTAGAATGGTTTTGTGTGATTCTGGGTAGGGATTTTATCTACATGAATGAGGGAGGTAAGATAAACCCTTCTATACAAACAAAAAACTCAATAAGCATATTACTGTTTAAGAGTAATCTCCTGGGTTTTTAAAAAGCCAAAGGCCAGAATATAATCAAAGTTTAGCCATGAGGTAGCAGCTCCTTTTTATTAATTGCTAATATAATTCCATTAAGTTAAGAAATTAAATAGCAGATGTCAGCCTTTTTTTTTTTTTTTTTATCTTGTATCAGAATGTTTTTTTCTGGCAATCTGTCCTTGTTGCAGAATAGTTAACCTTGAATCCTGTACAAGAATGTCTCCTGCTTTTTCTTATTTGCCACCTCCATTAAAAAAAACCCAACCCTGGAGCAGGTTGCCTGGGTCACAAGGAAGTGTACTCATCAATTAAATGTGTGACAGTGTTTTCCGTTGGATGAACTAATATGTCAAGGAGATGGGCAGGACCTCATGTTTGTGCTTTTGACAAATCAGCAAATGTTTAATCTCTAAATGTGCAGCTTCTCATAAATAATGCAGCAATCACTGAGCCAAAACACTACTCTGCCAGGAAGGTATCTCAGTCAGTAGAGAAGTAAAAAGACAAAATAAAACTAAATCATCCTATTTGTTTGGTTCTCTTAAACTTGTCATTAAGACTTCGTGTAATGGCAAGGATTCTTGTTTTTTTTCCGCTCAACTGCTTCTATTTAACTTATCCAAGAAATTTAAAAACTCAAGGAACTCCTGAACGTTGGCGAAGGGAATAGAATTAATAGATTTTATAACAAAATATAAAAGCAGATTTATCTCTCTTTTCTTGATATTTCATGGACTGCTAACATGTCTTCAACCCCCAGTCACTAACTAGAAGACGACAAATTATAGAAATGGGAAAAGGTTTAAAAAAAAATAAAAAACCTCCACTTTGGGTTAAATTCTGGCCCCAGTAAAGTCAATGGCTAAAATTATTATTGACTTAAATGGGGACAATGTTGGTTTTTCTCTCTCTCTTACACACACACACACGCACGCACGCAATATGTTAAAAGAATGCTAAGGCTGCAAATCCAGGCACTCAGAAGTTAAGATTGCATCTTAATTCAGCTCCCCTGCGTATGCATTATGATAGTCTTTAATTACATGAGCAAATGTCATTGCCATAGACCTCTGCTTCATCCATTGCTCACTTGAATGGGTTCACTGTTGAATTCATTTTTTCTATTTATCCTTTATTCTTTACAAACATTAATGAATTTGTCCTGACAACATCCTGTTAGGAGAGGTGGTATTACTATCCCCATTCTATATATTTCACTTTATATGCTCAGAGCAGCATTTCCATTATCTCAATTGCAGTTTTGAGTGCTCAGCAGTTCTTCAACTCAGACCCAAGATGTCCGAAGTTGGGGCCTCAGAAAATGGAGAACATGTATGTTCGTATAACAGAAAGTCATGGGAAGCTTTAACAGTATTTGTTGCTGCCTCTGCCACCTATAAGTGTGCAACTATATGCGTATCCTTAATGTTTTCTCTAGAAGATGGACCATCAAGGGTACAAAGCCTCATTAATGATGATTAATAACAAGTAATCAAATTCTTAATGCCCAAGCTCAAATTCTGCCTTTTACAGACTGCCTAGGCTTGGTCAGGCTTCTGGGGAACCCCCTTACTTTCAACAGTCTTGCCAGTTTTCCTTTTGTCATGAACTATGAATTATGGACATGGACCTTCTGTCCTAATCTCTATTCGGGACAGCTCTTAAGCACACAATTAAGTCCCATAATTAAGCATTAGCGTGTTTCCTGAATTGAGACCCCACACTCTTATGGACATGCTTAAAGTAAAGCATGTACTTAAGTGCTGTTGTGAATAAGGATGCTTTCCTTAATCCATGGCCTAAGTGCCTTGCAGGATAGGGATGGATTTTAGCATGTCCTTAAATATTTTGCTTTGCTTTGCTGAATAGGGGCCTATATGCTTTGCTGAAAAGGAATGGGAATACTGGTATGTTTGTGTGCTTAGCTGAATCATGGACTTCTTATTGTGAATGTTAGAGCATGGGAGATCAGTAATTGATTTAGCCTGTAATGTTTCAAAAGAGCCAAAGGAATGTAGACATGCAGCTCCCAGTGAGTTTCAGTGTGATTTGGACACTTTTTAACTCCCTTAGTCTCCTTTGAAAATCCCAGCCCTAGCGAATATTTTTTGGCACAATGATATGTATATAATGGTAATTAAAAACAAAAAAAGCTCTTAATAAAAGAGGATAGATTATAAAACTAGGCCAGGATTAGAAACACAGAATTTTGAGTATGGCAAAGCAAACCTATCTGGAGAATTAACTTTCTTCCCCTTGCTTGAGTTATTCAGCCTTCCTTTACTGGTACCTCATACATCAGTCTCTTTAAATAGCTAGGAGACTTCCTGCATGTTGATGAAGAGAAGCTTTTCACAACCAACAGATTTCATTCCCTAATCAAACTTTCTATTTTGAAACAAAATTCTGAAGGTGGTTCCAGCAGCAGATTAGTTGAATTTTGCCTGAGCCAGATCAGCTTACCTTTCTTGCTTCTAAAAAGATGACCAAGTTTTGCTCCAGTTACACAAAGTCTAAGATCACTGGGACTGACATTATTTGTGTATGGCAAAATGCTCTTTGGAGTGTGATGGACAACTTTTACTAGTTTGTAAGTAGCAAAAGGATCTGATAACTGAAAAGTTAGCTTTCAGTGCTCCTCAAATTATAGCACTCTGGCAACCAAAGATTTATGGGAAGCTGAATTATGTTATGGGTGATATTATCCTTCATAATATTCTCAGACAGTTGATACAGTTAATGACCCCTAGAAATACCTGTCATACTGGCACTGCATTTTACTGTTTTAGTAGTCTACATATACACTTTAAAAAATAATAAAATTAAGTGTGATCTTTATGCAAATGACAATGTTACTGTAAATATTAGCATGGAATAGCATGCAGTCACCTGTATACAATTACTGAAACATTTAATAGAAAAGAGCTGTACAAACACAAACTAATCTTTACAACACTCCTGTGAGATACATAATTATTACCCCTTGACAGTTCTCGGGGTGACCAGGACTGAGTCACCTTGTTACCCCCCTGCCTCCAGCAAGAGCAAGGCTTGCTTGTGACTTAACTGGGTGCCCAGTTCCTGACACCTCCAGGCTGTGAGCCACCCAAACAATCTCCTCTGGGCTATGCCAGTCCTTATTTTCTCTTGAAGGTTAAGAAGAGGTGCACCCCAGTCCCTGAGTGAGCCCCTTTGAAGCATTCCCCTGTAGTGTTTAGCCCCTCATCCCCTGAACACTCACAGTAATACCAGGTATGTTGTCCCCAAGGGAACAGTGTACTCACTAGCTTGAATGAGTCAACTCAGGATTAGCTTGTTGTACAATACCACAGCACTGACATATTTATAGTGAAAGATTTATCAGTTTATTACCAAAGATCAAGATTCAAGAGATAGTGAGTAAAGATCATGGAAACAGGAGGGTTACATATAAAACAAAATCAGTATACCCTTTCTAGAGACTAAACTTAACAGGCTAACCTCCTGTCTAGAGCAGTCTTATTTCACCCAAAACCTTTTTCAATGCTTCCAGTCAAGTTGTGATCCAGTTTTCATTAATGTAAATGCACTGTCCATTTTCCTACTAGGTGCAAAATAACAAACGTTTTTCTTTGTCCCCCAGTTATTGCCCAGTAACCCTTTGACATGCACCCCCCAGATAATGCTTCTTTCCCCCTGCTGTTAAATCTCACAATCCTTCATCTTCATTTTGCTCAGACTGGTGATTGTTAATGAGATAATACTCAATTTACATTTCACCAGATAGATGGAGAAACATCTCTCGTCTGTCAGGAAACCAGTTTTCACCTCTGTTAACACCTTCATACAAACTATAAGAACATATTTCCATCATATATACGTAACTCCTACATAGTATCAGTATATACATATTCAACTATATTCATAACTAGTGATGCTGGCTTTCATTGAAGACTCCACATGATATTCTTTATGGATAAATACAATGAAAGTGGTGTGCTAGGTGTAGTGAGTTTTTTTAGGTGTGTTAGAAGTTGCTGTTACAATGAACCCTTTGCCATCTGGCACCAAAAGGCCTGTGTGCCACACTCCCATTCTACAGTGGGAAATTGATACAAAGAGGAAATGTGATTTGTTCTGCACTACCCAGTGAGAAAATGGCTAATCTAGGATTAGGTTTTAGGACTCCCACCACTGTGTCTCATTCCTGCAGTCCACACTGCCTCCAGAAACATTTGTTTTGCCCTATATATGAGGCAGAAACTGTTTGGCAGACTCTTGCAAGGATGCAGTCATTGATGGGCCTGCAAGCCAGAGGAATAATGAGGCAGACTACATGGGGATTATTTCAGTGGCAAATGAAGGTGCTTAGCACCGCCCAGAGGAGAGCTTTTAATTTGTTTATTTCCAAATGTGTGATGTACTTAGTGATATTAAAAAACAACTTTATAAGTCTGTTTGATTCATAGATTCATAGATTATAGGACTGGAAGGGACCTCGAGAGGTCATCGAGTCCAGTCCCCTGCCCGCATGGCAGGACCAAATACTGTCTAGACCATCCCTGATAGACATTTATCTAACCTACTCTTAAATATCTCCAGAGACGGAGATTCCACAACCTCCCTAGGCAATTTGTTCCAGTGTTTAACCACCCTGACAGTTAGGAACTTTTTCCTAATGTCCAACCTAGACCTCCCTTGCTGCAGTTTAAACCCATTGTTTCTGGTTCTATCCTTAGAGGCTAAGGTGAAC
This sequence comes from Malaclemys terrapin pileata, assembly GCF_027887155.1. NCBI lineage: Eukaryota > Metazoa > Chordata > Testudines > Emydidae > Malaclemys > Malaclemys terrapin. The sequence goes on along the minus strand of NC_071511.1, from coordinate 99,956,513 downwards.
AAGTTCTCTCCCTCCTCCTTATGACACCCTATTAGATACCTGAAAACTGCTATCATGTCCCCTCTCAGTCTTCTCTTTTCCAAACTAAACAAACCCAGTTCTTTCAGCCTTCCTTCATAGGTCATGTTCTCAAGACCTTTAATCATTCTTGTTGCTCTTCTTTGGACCCTTTCCAATTTCTCCACATCTTTTTTAAAATGCGGCGCCCAGAACGGGACACAATACTCCAGCTGAGGCCTAACCAGAGCAGAGTAGAGCGGAAGAAGGACTTCTCGTGTCTTGCTCACAACACACCTGTTAATGCATCCCAGAATCATGTTTGCTTTTTTTGCAACAGCATCACACTGTTGACTCATATTTAGCTTGTGGTCCACTATAACCCCTAGATCCCTTTCTGCCGTACTCCTTCCTAGACAGTCTTTTCCCATTCTGTATGTGTGAAATTGATTTTTCCTTCCTAAGTGGAGCACTTTGCATTTGTCTTTGTTAAACTTCATCCTGTTTACCTCAGCCCATTTCTCCAATTTGTCCAGATCATTTTGAATTATGACCCTGTCGTCCAAAGTAGTTGCAATCCCTCCCAGTTTGGTATCATCCGCAAACTTAATAAGCGTACTTTCTATGCCAATATCTAAGTCGTTGATGAAGATATTGAACAGAGCCGGTCCCAAAACAGACCCCTGCGGAACCCCACTCGTTACGCCTTTCCAGCAGGATTGGGAACCATTAATAACAACTCTCTGAGTACGGTTATCCAGCCAGTTATGCACCCACCTTATAGTAGCCCCATCTAATTTGTATTTGCCTAGTTTATCGATAAGAATATCATGCGAGACCGTATCAAATGCCTTACTAAAGTCTAGGTATACCACATCCACCGCTTCACCCTTATCCACAAGGCTCGTTATCCTATCAAAGAAAGCTATCAGATTGGTTTGACATGATTTGTTCTTCACAAATCCATGCTGGCTATTCCCTATCACCTTACCACCTTCCAAGTGTTGGCAGACGATTTCCTTAATTACTTGCTCCATTATCTTCCCTGGCACAGAAGTTAAACTAACTGGTCTGTAGTTACCTGGGTTGTTTTTATTTCCCTTTTTATAGATGGGCACTATATTTGCCCTTTTCCAGTCTTCTGGAATCTCTCCTGTCTCCCATGACTTTCCAAAGATAATAGCTAGAGGCTCAGATACCTCCTCTATTAGCTCCTTGAGTATTCTAGGATGCATTTCATCAGGCCCGGGTGACTTGCAGGCATCTAACTTTTCTAAGTGATTTTTAACTTGTTCTTTTTTTATTTTATCCGCTAAACCTACCCCCTTCCCATTAGCATTCACTATGTTAGGCATTCCTTCAGACTTCTCGGTGAAGACCGAAACAAAGAAGTCATTAAGCATCTCTGCCATTTCCAAGTTTCCTGTTACTGTTTCTCTCTCTTCACTAAGCAGTGGGCCTACCCTGTCTTTGGTCTTCCTCTTGCTTCTAATGTATTGATAAAAAGTCTTCTTGTTTCCTTTTATTCCCGTAGCTAGTTTGAGCTCATTTTGTGCCTTTGCCTTTCTAATCTTGCCCCTGCATTCCTGTGTTGTTTGCCTATATTCATCCTTTGTAATCTGTCCTAGTTTCCATTTTTTATATGACTCCTTTTTATTTTTTAGATCGTGCAAGATCTCGTGGTTAAGCCAAGGTGGTCTTTTGCCACATTTTCTATCTTTCCTAACCAGCGGAATAGCTTGCTTTTGGGCCCTTAATAGCGTCCCTTTGAAAAACTGCCAACTCTCCTCAGTTGTTTTTCCCCTCAGTCTTGATTCCCATGGGACCTTACCCATCATCTCTCTGAGCTTCCCAAAATCTGCCTTCCTGAAATCCATTGTCTCTATTTTGCTGTTCTCCCTTCTACCCTTCCTTAGAATTGCAAACTCTATGATTTCATGATCACTTTCACCCAGGCTGCCTTCTACTTTCACATTCTCAACGAGTTCCTCCCTATTTGTTAAAATCAAGTCTAGAACAGCTTCCCCCCTAGTAGCTTTTTCAACCTTCTGAAATAAAAAGTTGTCTCCAATGCAGTCCAAGAATTTGTTGGATAGTCTGTGCCCGGTTGTGTTATTTTCCCAACATATATCCGGATAGTTGAAGTCCCCCATCACCACCAAATCTTGGGCTTTGGATGATTTTGTTAGTTGCTTGAAAAAAGCCTCATCCACCTCTTCCACCTGGTTAGGTGGCCTGTAGTAGACTCCTAGCATGACATCTCCCTTGTTTTTTGCCCCTTTAAGCCTAACCCAGAGACTCTCAACACTTCCGTCTCCTATGTCCATCTCTACCTGAGTCCAAGTGTGTACATTTTTAATATATAAGGCAACACCTCCTCCCTTTTTCCCCTGTCTATCCTTCCTGAGCAAGCTGTACCCATCCACACCAACATTCCAATCATGTGTATTATCCCACCAAGTTTCAGTGATGCCAACAATGTCATAGTTGTATTTATTTATTAGCACTTCCAGTTCTTCCTGCTTATTCCCCATACTTCTCGCATTTGTATATAGGCATCTAAGATACTGGTTTGATCTTTCCTCCCAGTTTTGTCCTGACTCTCCTTTCTCTCTGCCAATATAGCCCACACTCCCTCTCGTTTCCGACCCATCTCCCCGGTCTCCATGTTCCCCACTTACCTGTGGGCTTTGCTCACCTGTCCCCGTCGAACCTAGTTTAAAGCCCTCCTCACTAGGTTAGCCAGTCTGTGTCCGAAATGTTTATAAAGTATATTAACTATTTGTGTCCTTAGCAAATTTAGGGTATGTCTGTGCTAGAAATGTAGATCAACCTATATTAGGTCGATTTACAGCCACTGCTGTAATTACTGTGGTGCTGCATGTCCTCCTTGGGTCGGTCGTGCACGTCCTCACCAGGAGCACTTCCACCAATCTAAGAAGGGCAGTGTGGGGAGCTGAGAGACTGATCTCTCAGCTCCATGGGCAGCCTCCTGCCGGGAGCCTGGCTGCCTCACAGGCTCTCGGTCTCCAGGGCGGCTGCCCCCCCCCCTCCCCATTCCCTGGCTGGGAGCAGGGTCCACAGCCACCTGGGCTTTTCTCCCTAGTTTCTCACCCTGGCTCCCAGCTGGAAGCGAGGTATGAAGCCGCCGGGGCTTCTAACGGGGGCGGGGAGGGGGTGGAGCCACCAGCTTCCCACAGCTCCCATTGGCTGGGAACAGTGAACCACGGCCACTGGGAGCTGTGGGTGGCTGTGCCTGCAGATGGTCAATGTAAACAAACTGTCTCATGGCCTGCCAGCGCATTACCCTGATGGGCCACAGGTTGCCCACCACTGCCCTAACTACACCAACATGAGCCTTACACCTCTCAGGGAGATGGAGTAGTTATGTCTGTGTAGAAGGACACTTACATCAGTGGGAGCGAGGCTGTAGTGTAGACACTGACATAATTAGGTGGACATAAGCGGTCCTATGTCGACCTAACTGTGTAGTCTAGACCAGCCCTTGGTAAACTGCTAATGGCCTTCATTATAGCTGCTTATTAAACTTAAAAGAAAAATAAAGAAAGAACTCATTTCTTTTCACGGATTTACTGAAAATGTTTTACTTGTCAAATGTAATATTTTTAATTACTGATATTTAATTTCAAATGCAAAAAGTGTAAGAAAAGCTGTATCACAATTTTGTTTTTAACTAAAAGCAGACTATACTTATTACTATTTATTTTTTGTTTTTCTACAGGCTCTAGGAAGCTTTTACTTCCTTCATGAATCCTTGAAAAACATCTACCAGTTTGATTTTAAAGGTAAGCACAGAAATTAAAAGTCAGTAATTGTCAGAGACGTCTCACCATTTTTCATGTCAGGAAAAACCTAGGGCTTTCTTTAATCTGAATCCATGTGTTTGGACCCTTGGAGCTATATACAGAGCCCCATTAACTTCAGAAGAACTCCACGTGCAGAGGTCAGTCAGTGCAGATCAATTGCAGGAACAGGACCTTAAATGTCAGGCAGTGGTAATTGTTGTGGCAGAATTTTGTTTACCACTTATGAATAGTGTGGGTCAGTGGGAAGGGTGTCATTATTTTTTTTTTAACAATAGACTCTGCCTTCATGTTGCAAATTTTTGTAAATCTCAGAAGTTTTAATAATTTGATATGATACTTCTAATATTTAAGTCAGTGTATGTAATCACTTCCTGGCTGAAGTTACTTCTAATGCTTCTTTAAAGTAGATAGGCAAACAGATTATTTAAAATTTACATTATTTTTAGTTGTGCGCTGTCTGCATTTAGGTCATTGAGCTGGATCAAATTAATTCTGCATCTTGCATCACATTAATTTGAAACATCACTGAAGCTGTGATAATTATGGAGTGAACTAATCGTCTCAATTGTACAGATTCATTAATTTTGTTCTCAGAAGAGACAGATTGCCTCTGTTCATGTAATTGAGGGTATAGGGTCTTCCCTTGGTGAAATATTTGAATAGCAGTTCTATAGATATTGCAATTTGAGGTTTAGCCAACATAAATCCTTCTACTCATCATCTTTTCTGATGCCCAAGGAAAATTTCAAATATTCTGTCAGTGCCTCTTCATATTTTATTTCTGAAAGAGAACATTGTAAAATGCAATAGTGATGAAGGAACTTTTAATGAGAGGTCAGCTTGTGCTTCCAGCCATTCTCCCCACCTCGAACAGTTTAATAGACATGAAGAAATAATGTGAAGTGTTCTGATTCAAATGAACTGGGAGCAGGATTGCTATGTGAGAGAAATTCTCAACATAGTGCACAGGAAGCCAGGTGCACAACTTTCGTTAATGATAGCTGGGATTGTGATCCTTACTACCGCAATCGCCACACTGAACATTTAGCCAATGGACTGATCTTCTGTATTTTTGAGGGCAAGGGGTTAATGAATAAACCTATGAAACTTACATTTGTATTGTGAAATGACAGCAGTCACAACTATTTATTCATTTTTCTATGTGATCGGGCTTTGTGCATCAGTAGTATGTGAACTGTATCTGCCAGCTGATTCAGAGCCTGCAGTTTCGTTGCACCAGCAGTACAGAACTAGAGCGTTCGCTCTCAGTTCCAGTTAAACCTCCCTCCCGCCGGTCATATATCAAAGATGTCCAACTCTAATGACATCTGGCGGAGTGAAGTGACATCTACACCAGGGAAGAGGGCTGTCTGTATTTATTCACAGCTGATTGACAGCTTATTTGCTGTTATGGAGCCTTGAAAGGAGAGAGAGAGAGAGAGAGAGAGAGTAAATGGTTACAATGGAAGGAGAAATCAAAAGAAAGAACCAATATAAAAGTAAATAGATACTGGTTGTGCCAGCTAGAGGGAAGGAGCCCTTAGATGCTCAATGCTTCATTTGTCCAGGTCAAACATGAATCAGCTGTCTCTCTGCATCCTTCCAGCCACACCACATCAAGCTATGATCTAGTTGAATCTCATAAACATCCCCTGACAAGGAGTTCCACAGGTTGACTATGCACTGAGTGAAGAAGTACTTCCTTATGTTTATTTTAAAGCTGCTGTCTATTAATTTCATTGGGTGACCCCTGGTTCTTGTGTTAAGTGAAGGAGTAAATAACACTTCTTTATTCACTTTCCCCACACCATTCATGATTTTATAGACCTCTATCATAAACCCCCCTCCTCCAGTCATCTCTTTTTCTAAGCTGAACAGTCACTCTTAATACAGAAGCTTTTCCACACCCCTAATCATTTTTGTTGCCCTTTCCTGACCAGTATTCAAGGTGTGCATGGAGCATGGGTTTATTATAGAGCCTTATGATATTATTGTCTTATTGTCTCTCTCTTTGCTAATGGTTCCTAACAGAAAACTGCTGCTGTACATTGAGCAGATATTTTCAGATAACTATCCACAGTGACTCCAAGATCTCTTTCTTTAGTGGTAACAGCTAATTTAGTATTTATAGTTGGGATTATGTTTTCCAGTGTGCATTACTTTGCATTCATCAACCCTGAATTTCATAGTCACCCTGTGAAATGAGATCCCTTTGTAAATCTTTGCAGTCAGCTTTGGACTTAACTATCTTGAGTAATTTTGTAGCTTCTGCAAACTTTGCCACCTCACTTTTTACCCCCTTTTTCCAGATCATTCATAAATATGCTGAACAGCACTGGTCCCAGTACAGATTCCTTGAGGACCCCACTGTTTAACATCTCTCCACTGTGAAAACTGACCATTTATTCCTCCTTTTGTTTCCTATCTTTTAACCAGTCACTGATCCATGAGAGGACCTTCCTTCTTATTCCATGACTGCCTACTTTGCTTAAGACCCTTTGATGAGGGACCTTGTCACAGGCTTTCTGAAAGTCCAAGTACACTATATCGAAGACCCTACCAAATTCAATTTTGATCAATTTTATTGTCAGAGGATTTTAAAAATAGTAAATTTCATTATTTAAATCTATTTTAATTCTATTTAAATCTGAAATTTCACAGATTTGTAATTGTAGGAGTAGTGGGGGGGTCGCAAGGTTATTGTAGGGGGGGTTGCGGTATTGCTATCCTTACTTCTGTGCTGCTGCTGCTGCTGGTGGCGCTGCCTTCAGAGCTGGGCAGCTGGGGAGTGGCAGCTGTTGGCTGGAGGCACAGCTCTCAAGGCAGAACCGCTACCAACAGCAGTGCAGAAGGAAGGATGGCATAGTATGGTATTACCACCCTCACTTCTGTGCTGGTGGTGGCGCTGCCTTCAGAGCTGGGCAGCTGGGGAGTGGCAGCTGTTGGCTGGAGGCACAGCTCTCAAGGCAGAACCGCTACCAACAGCAGTGCAGAAGGAAAGATGGCATAGTATGGTATTACCACCCTCACTTCTGTGCTGTTGCGGCACTGCCTTCAGAGCTGGGCGCCCAGCCAACAGCCACAACTCTCCAGCCACCGAACTCTGAAGGCAGCACAGAAGTAAAGGTGGCAATACCATGACCTCCTTAAAATAACCTTGTGACCCCTGTGCAACTCCCTTTTGATTCAGGACCCCCAGTTTGAGAAATGCTGGTCTCCCCTATGAAATCTGTATAGTATAGGGTAAAAGCACACAAAACACTAGATTTCATGGTCCATGACGTTAGGGTGACCAGATGTCCCGATTTTATAGGGACAGTCCCGATTTTTGGGTCTCTTTCTTATATAGGCATCTATTCCCCCCGTCCCCCCACCCCCATCCCGATTTTTCACATTTGCTGTCTAGTCACCCTACGTGACGTGTTTGTCATGGCCGTGAATTTGGTAGGGCCCTAACTATATCCACTGAATCACCTTGTCTACATGTTTGTTGACCCCCTCAGTGAATTCTAATAGGTTGGTGAGGCATGATTTCCCTTTACAAAAGCTGTGTTGACTCTTCCTCAGAATATTCTGTTCATCTATCGGTCTGATAATTCTGTTCTTTACAATACTTTCAACCAGTTCTTCTGGTACTGAAGTTAGATTTCCTGGCTTATAATTCCCAGGATTTCCCCTGAAACCTTTTTTGATAATAGGTGGTACATTAGCGATCCTCCAGTCACCTGATACATAGGCTGATTTAAGCAATAGGATTCTGTAGCGATGCAATGACTCACCGGCACGGAGCCTCCTGCTGGCCGTCTCAGGAATTAGCTCTTGTTCAGCTTGGAGCGCCCTCTCTTGGCCAGTGTCTCGTCTGCCTCTGGCCCCCATGTCCCTCCCAGACCCAGTGCCCCTTACCCTCTGGGACCTGCCCCCAGCAGTAACCCACAGTCATCATCTAGCCCCCGCTCACTGGGGCAAACTACAGTCTGTAGAAAACCACTCATCATTGGCAAGGGGGTTGGGGGTTGGACCAGCTGCCTCTGCCTAACCCCAGGCTGCTCCTCCCAGTCCCCATATCTGCATAGGCCTCTATCAAGGCCTGCAGCCTGGGGAGTTGCCAGGCTGGAGCTCCCCAGCTCCTCCTCCCTTTCCCCAGCACGGCGCTCGGCTTTCTGTCCCACTCTCGGTGGCTCCTCAGAAACTCCCTCCGGAGGAGTTTTACCAGGACTCACTGCTCACATGCCAGCTGCCCCAACTGTTCGTGGAGGGCCCACTGCCCCTCCCATAGTCCCTCTTGGGTCTCCTGGATCCCTTGCAGGTCATCTGCCCCCTTCTGCAAGGGTGCTGACACCGGGGCCCAACCAGGGATGGCATTTGGGGTCTCTGCCAAGAAAACCCCCGTGTAGCCGGGTTCCATCGTCCCCTTTCTCCAGATCTCTGGGCAATAGTACCAGTCCTTGCCCTGCCCCTTGTATCAGGGGCAGACCGCATGTGCCCACATTCTCCACCACGTGTAGCGATGCGACGATTCATCGGTGCGGTGCCTCTTGCTGGTCGTCTCAGGAATTAGCTCTTGTTCAGCTTGGAGCGCCCTCTGTTGACCGGTGTCTCGCCTGCCTCTGGCCCCCATGTCCCTCCCGGACCCCGGTGCCCCTTACCCTCTGAGTTCTGTTCCCAGCAGTAACCCACAGTCTGGGTCTCCCCTCCCAGGGGAACCCCCAACCCTCCATCCCCACCTAGCCTCAGTGGCTACTGCCAGTCATCATCTAGCCCCTGCTCACTGGGGCAAACTGCAGTCTGTCATAGCCACTCATCATTGGCAAGGGGAGGCGGACTTGCTGCCTCTGCCTAACCCCAGGCTGCTCCTCCCAGCCCCCGTACCTGCATAGGCCTCTATCAAGGCCTGCAGCCTGGGGAGTTGCCAGGCTGGAGCTCCCCAGCTCCTACTCCCTTTCCCCAGCACTGCTCTGTCTCAAGTACCCTTCTCTCCCAGGCAGCCAGGTCCTTCTCTCTCAAGAGCTAGAGAGAGGCTGACTTAGCTCCTGGCTGAGCCCTTATAACCGGACCAGGTGTGGCCTGACTGGGGCATGGCCCAACTGTGGCTGCCTTCCCAATCAGCCTTTTTTTCTCAGCTTTCAGCCCCAGCCCTCTCCAACGGCTGGCTTTTAACCCTTTCACAGTAGCAGGGTTACTGCCCCACTACATATATGTACCACAGTTTGTAGTTCTGCAGTTTCATATTTGAGTTCTTTCAAAACTCTTGGGTGAATACCATCTGGTCTTGGTAACTTATTACTGTTAAATTTATCAGTGTATTCCAAAACCTTGTCTACTGGCACCTCTGTCTGGGGACATTTCCTTTGATTTGAGGAAAAAAAAAAAAGCTCAAGTATGGGAATCTCCCTCACATCCTCTGCAATAAGGACCAATGCAAAGAATTCATTTAGCTTCTCCTCAACAGCCTTATTTTCCTTGAATGCTCTTTCATTCAGTGATCCTACTGATTGTTTGGCAGGCTTCCTGTTGTACTTTAAAAAAATTGCTGTTAGTTTTTGGTGTCTTTGCTAATTATTCTTCAAAATCTTTTTTGGCCTGCCTAATTATACTTATACACTTGACTTGCCAGAGTTTGTGTCCTTTCTATTTTCCTCAGTAGGATTTGACATCCAAGTTTTAAAAGATGTCTTTTGTCTCTAACTGCCTCTTTTACTCCATGGGTTAGTGATGGTGGCTTTTTTTTTTTGTCCTCTTACAGTTTTTTTTTACTGGGGTATACACATAGTTTGAGCCTCTCTTATGGTGTTTTTAAAAAGGTTCCAGGCAGCTTGCAGACATTTTACTTTTGTGACTGTTCCTTTTTATTTCCGTTTGACTACACTCCTCATTTTTGTGTGGGTCCACTTTTTGATGTTAAATGCTCCTCTGGTGCACCTGTACTTTATCAGCTGGCAATCTGGTTCCATTTTGGTTTAGGTGGAGCCCATCCTTTCTGTATAGGCTCCTTCTTTCCCAAAAGCTTTCCCAGTTCCTAATAAACCTAAATCCCTCCCCGAGTCACCATCATCTCATCTTTGCATTGAGACCCTGCAGTTCTGCCTGTTCAGTTGGCGCTCTGTGTGGAACGAACCATTTCAGAGAATGCTACCATGGAGGTCCTAGACTTGAATCTCTTAGCTAGCAGCCTAAATTTGGCCTCCAGAACCTTTTCCCTATGTCGCTGGTACCTACATGTACCATGGCCCCCAGGTCCTCCCCAGCACTGCACATACGTCTGTCTAGTTGTCTTGAGAAATCTGCAACCTTTGCATCCGGCAGGCAATTCACCAGGCAATTCTCCTGGTCATCACAAACCCAACTATCTATATTTCTAATAACCAACTCCCCCATTACTGTTACCTGTGTCTTCCTAATAACAGGGCTCCCTGCTCCAGAAAAGAATCTTCAGTGTGAGAGAATACCATGACATCATCTGTGTGTGTATGGGGAGTGGGGGGGAAGTGATTGGCTTAAGTTTGAGGAATGTTTATTAGGTGTATCTGGCTCTTCTGCTCCCTCTCTAAACACCCTTGCTAAACTCCCCCTTTTTGCTGCTTCCATTCACTAGCTTCTCTGATTGCTTACATGGTTGTCTCCATTTTCAGCTTTCCTGGGCCATGTGACCTGAGGAAGAAAAATCTAACACTTTTAGAATTAAAACCTTGACAGCCAAAGTGATATGTGACCTCCCACAGCATGAAAGGAATTTGATTTTTTATGATGAATAGAGCCCTAAAAAATTAGCTTATATTTTACACATATTATGATACACCAAAAAGAGGGTTTGCTGACCGACACATAAGGCCTGATTCTGATCTAGCGCTCACCAATTTTACACTGTCATAACTTTGAATTCTTCAGTGGAGTTACGCCCGGTTGACACTGGTGTGAGATCAGAATCAAGCCTGTAGCCCATAAGACTTTTTCTTCTTCAAGTGATTGCACATGTCCATCCCAGTGTAGATGTTTGTGTGCTCCAGTACACAGTTATCAGAGAGTTGTTGCCCTTAGCAGCACTTGTCAGGGTAGCTTGAGCATTCTCTGCTGTCTCACACACCTCGTGGAGGCATAAAGGGCTGAGCCACTCCAGATCCTCCTGAGTTCCTTCCTACCACCCATGACGGTTGTTGGAGCGCCCTATCCTTGCTTCTGCCAGTCTTTCTCAATAACTGTATGTAGTACTCCTGTGTAGTTTATAAGGACAAAAAGAAAAAGGTGTTTTGTTTTTTGTTTATGCGGGCTCTGGCACTCAGTTTGAGGTACTGGCCCTAGTACGGGATGTATTCCACACTCTACGGGTTTCAAGTCCTGCCCCTCTTGCAGCAAGACTGCGCCAAATAGTGACATCACCCTAGTTAACGTAAGTGCTTAAGGGAAACCTATGTCAATGACAAGTGTGGCATTTGTAAGAACTTTCAGCAGAAATCAGGCTCAGTATCAGGGTTCATCAAGGGATTTGAAGAGAATGAGCTTTGCTAAGGACTTGGGAGGGCATTCAAACAGGAAGCACTCCCCAGAGAACACCTCTGAACAGGAGAGTTTGTTGACTCCAGGGCCCAATGGGGGCCTGTCAGGACCAGTTCCCAAAGCAACTGCAATGGCGTCTCCTTGCGCCTTTGGACTGCAGAGTATCTTTCCAGTACCATCCACTTCTGAGGTGTTTGAGGCTGTGAGAAGGTTGTTGAACCTCTCTGTCCCACTGTCACCAATAGTTCAAGAGTCTCACCCAGCATCGAAGCCCAGGGTACCATCTCTGGCACCTTCACCTCTGCACCGAGCAGCTCCCCTGGATCTGGCTGCTTGGGTACCTGTGAGGCTGGTACTGTCTAGAGGAAAGCCACAGAGGATATTCCCAGCTCTCTGAAGAAAAGAGTCTGAGCTTTCTTCTCAAGTACTGATGAGTACGATACTGCCTTGGTCTCAAGAAGCAGCATTGTCATCAGACTCTGAAGTGGGTTCCCATGTATCCCAACATAGCTGTTCCCATCTGGAGGATTATGCCACCTGCTCATCCTTGTTTCCATCCCAGTACCAGCAGGGAGCTTTCAGGAGGGATCATTGGGCTACACAGAGCCGGGGGCCAGGACTGTTCCAGTGGATCTTTTGGAACCCATGGGGTTCCTGCCCAATCAAGAGTGTCCCCTCAGCTGACTCCATCTGCTGGGTGTGATGAGTAGTGTCACCACAAGCATTGTCGCATCAGTACCGAGCCTGGCACCAAGCAGAGTCAGAATCCTTCTTGTTAGCAACTGCAAGAGGACCAGGAACTGGACCAGCCCCCTGATACCGTTAGCAACCTTTTCCTCATTCCTGGTGAGGCAATTGTGATGGAGCCTATTTCTCCACCTCATCTTAAGACCCATCAGGATCTGTTGAGGATGGCTATGGCTCTTGATATCCACCCAGAGGGGGTCTGGGAAAAATCCCACAAGCTGGTGGACATTTTAATATCTGTGACCTCAGCTAGAATAGCACTGCCAATAAATGAGGCTATTTTAGAACCTACTGAGATCCTCTGGAAGACCCCAGCTTCACTGCCTCTGATGGCTAAAAGGGTAGAGAAGAAGATATTATGTCCCCTTCTGGGAGTTCGAGCAGCTGTACAACCCTTCTCCTCCAGGCTCCCTTGGAGTTGCAGCAGCCAATGAAAAGGAATGATAGGGGCACCAGCCCTCAACCAAAGAGCAAAGAGAACAAGAAGCTGGACTTGTTTGGGAGAAAGCTTTATTCCACAGGTGGATTATAGCTTCGCACTCTGAACCAGCAGCTTTGCTGGAACGCTGCAATTTGACTCTCTGGGATACAGTTTTTGAAATTTAAAGACAAGCTACCAGATGAGCCAAGACAAGTGTTCCCCACTTTGATAAATGAGGGCAAGCACCAAAACAGCTCTACGGCAGGTCTCAATGCAGCAGATTCTGCAGCGTGCAGCATGGCCTCTGCCATCACGATGAGGTGCTCATACTGGTTGCACTCTTCTGACTTCCTGCCAGAGGTGCAAACAGTTCATGACTTACCATTTGAGGGGCCGTTGCTCTTTTCAGAAAAGACAGATGAGACTCTGAACAGTCTCAAAGATTCGAGAGCGACACCTGATAATCAAAACAGACAAGTCAGTTCTATGTCCAGTACAGAGAGTAGAATTTATTGGAGCAGTCCATGACTCAACAACAGCCAGGGCCTTGCTGCCACAGATGAGGTTTCTTGCAGTACAAAGCCTCATTCTGGACTTAAAAGGCTTTATCCTCACTCCATGGTGAGGAACTGTTTAAGACTGCACAGGGTGGCATGTACTTACCTGGTCCGGTATGCTAGATCGTGCCTCAAATCCCTTCAGGGCTGCGTAGCAGAGGTGTATGCTCCAAGAAGACACCACATAGACATGTTAGTACACATACCAAGTTGTATATCTCATCTGGACTGGTGGTTAGACTCAACCAGTGTGTGCAGGGGACTTCCTTTTGCCCCACCTCAACACTCACTCACTTTAGTCAGAGATGTCTTGGGTCTGGGGTGGGGTGCTTACCTGGGACACCTGCATACACAAAGTCTCTGGTCTCACCAAGATCTCAGTCTGCACATAAACATCAGAGAACTCCAGGCTGTTTAGCTTGCAGAGCACTCCTTCCTCACATTAGGGGAAGAACCTTATTAGTGCTGACTGATAATATGACCATCATGCTTTATGTAAACAATCAGAAAGGAGCCCAGTCCCCAATACTCTGTTGGAAAGCAATCCTACTTTGGGACTTTTGCCTCAGCAACTGTATACTTCTGAAAGTGGACCACCTCCCAGAGACTCATTGTGCTGGCAGGCCACTTAAGCAGGTTGTTTACCAGTCACCACACATGTCCCTTCGCCCAGACATAGCGAGGTCTATTTTCCAGCTCTGGGGAACTCCCTAAGTGGATGTGTTTGCAACAAAGGACAACACAAAATGTCACCAGTTCTCCAGAGCAGGTCACAGCCCAGGTTCACTGATGGATGCTTTTTTTACTGATGTGATCAGAGAGTCTGCTATACAATTCCCCCACCCTCACCCCCATCCCTCTTCTGCCAGGAGTTCTGTACAAGGACAAACAGAACAAGGCCAGTCTCATACTGACCACCCCAGCGTGGTCCTGTCAATGCTGGTTTTCTCAGCTCTTAGACCTATCTGTCTGTCCCCCACTATTACTCCTGCTTCACACACACATAGTTTTGCAAAATCATGGCTGCCTCATGCACCCCAACCTCAAGGCTCTCCTCCTGTGCTCCTGGAGGCTTCATGGCTAACACTGATGGAGGAGTCCTGCTCCAGAGAGGTACAGGAGATACTGCTGACTGGTAGAAAGTCATCAATGAGGTCAACTTCCCTGGCTAACCAGAAAAGGTTTTCCATCTGGTCAAGCTGGTCTACCCCATTCTTGCTTCTGTTCAGTGTATGCTGGACTATCTTTGCATCTGAAACATCAAGGATTAGTGATTAGCTCGATTAGGGTAAACCTAGCAACTATTTCCACATTTCATCTTCCAGTGGATAACTGCTTCCTTTCTTCCAATCCATTGGTCATAAGATTTTTAAAGGGTTTGAACAGGATGTTTCTGCATTTCGAGTCCTGTTCCACCCTGGAGCCTGAATTGAGTCTTATCAAAGCTCCCTCCTTTGAGCCTCTAGCAGCTTGCTGTCTGTTACACCTTCAATGAAGGTAGCATTTTTAATAGCCATTATATTGACCAAGAGAGTAGTGGAATTGAGGGCATTAGTATCACGTCGTCCATATACCCTTTTTTACGCAGATAAAGTCTACCTTCGTCCCAGCTAAGGTTCTTTATGAAAATGGTCTCTTTTCATATCAGTTAGGCAATCTGCTTACCGACCTTCTTCCCAAAACCTCATGGTAGCAAGGGAAAGGAGTCACTGTGCACTCTAGGTATTAAAAGAGTGTTAGCGTTTCATCTGGAGAGAATTAAGCCTTTCAGATCATCGTCTCAATTGTTTATCACATTTGCAGACAGAATGAAGGGCTGTTTGGTTTCCACACACAGGATTTCAGCATGGATATCGATATCCAGTTAGCTAATGCATAGCTGATAGAATATTGGGTCATTCAACTAGATCTCAAGAGGCTTGTGCGGCACTTCTGCCTCATGTACCAGTATTAGACATTTACAAAGTGGCAACCTGTTCATCGTGTCACGCATTTGCTTCGCACTACATAATCTCTCAACAATCTAGAGATGCTGCTGCATTTGGACAAGTGATCCTCTAGTCCAGGGGTCGGCAACCTCTGGCACGCGGTTCGCCAGGGTAAGCACCCTTGCGGGACGGGCCAGTTTGTTTACCTGCCACGTCGGCAGGTTTGGTCGATCGCAGCTCCCACTGGCCGTGATTCGCTGTCCCAGGCAGATGGGGATGGCGGAAAGCCGCGGCCAGCACATCCCTCGCCCGCGCCGCTTCCCGACGCCCCCATTGGCCTGGGACGGCAAAACGCGGCCAGTGGGAGCCGCGATTGGCCAAACCTGCTGACGCGGCAGGTAAACAAACTGGCCCAGCCCGCTAGGGTGCTTACCCTGGTAAGCCGCGTGCCAGAGGTTGCCGATCCCTGCTGTAGTCCGTGTTCAAATAGACTCTGGTCCTGCCTCCAAATAGAACTGCTTGTGAGTCACCCACAGTGGATTGGACATGTGCAGTCACTCGAACAAGAACAAAAATGGTTAAACTTTTCTGTAATTGTTCTTCAAGATGTGTTGTACATGTCAATTCAGCAGCTCGCCCTCCTTCCCCTTCTATCAGAGTTGTTCTAGTAGGAAGGAACTAAAGGCAGTCTGGGGTGGCTCAACCCTTTATGCCTGCGTGAAGCAGCAAAGCATGCTCAAGGCACCCCGACAGGTACTGCTCAGGGTAAAAACCTCTGTCAGCTGTGCACTGGAGCACACAAACACCTCCAGTGGAAATGGACATGTGCAACACATCTCAAAGAACAACAGTTATAGAAAGGTTAAAAAACGTTTGTTTGTTTTTTCACCTGAAAGGATATAAGAAGGCACATCCTCTTATGCTAAGGCTGCTTCTCAATGCCCGTGTAAATGACAAACTATTACTAGTTTACATTTGGCCTTGATCTCAGGGTAGGTTGATAATAAAGCACCCCCTTCTGCCAAAATGGTACAGTTTACCAGTTAATATTCACTCACGTTGTCTCAGCAAAAGCCGTCAGTTCTCCCAGAACAGAAATTACTCCTGGCTGTGTTTTATATATGCTGCCAAAAATGTTTTCTATGTCTTGAATGACATCAGGATCTTTTTGCTGAGATTGTCAAACTCACTGAAAGAAGGTACATCCATCCATGATCTACTTAGAGTGATGCCACATTCGTTTATCAGAATGTTTATTTAGTCCTCCTGTGGGAGCCAGATTTTAAAAGTGATAGTAAAAAAATCAAATCTTCTGTATGTGTCAAAGATATATTGGTAGCTTACAGTAAATGCTTCATGATTATAGATACTACTTCATCTGGATAATTTACAGTAATTAATTTTTATGTTTGGGTTTTAACCAAACATCCAGTGAGAGTGAACAGCTCAGAATGTTTGCTAATAGTATACCTAAAGTCCTCCTTCTCTGGGTGGCAAGTTTGAAATCCAGTCCAACTTGGGAGTTATGAAAACTTGATGCCACCTAATGGTGGCTATCTGACTTCTGCCCTGTGTCCCACTCCTGCAGTTGACAGTAATTGGCTGTAATCAGCAGAGTGGCCAAGACTTATTGGACACAGAAACTGAACTACTCTGTCATCCTTGCTGATGATTCTTGGAGTATATGTCCCCATGGGTATGTGTGCATGTGTGTGCACCTGTGCACTCTCAATTGGAGACTGTAAAGCAGTGTCTGCAGACCTGCACCTGTGCAGAGCAGCTCTTCATGCTCCCACTCAAGGCCATACAGGGAGGCACAGACCTGCCACCACTCAGTTTCTTCTCAACCACCCGTGGCGCGAGATGGAGTGCTTGGTGTCTGCTGTTCTACCGCTTCCCACCCTCTCTCACTTATTGTAAATTTCTCTTTTTATTTAGTTATGTTCTTATTTTCACATTTTTATTAATTTCAACGCAGTTGTGCTTCCACTGCCCTTCCCACTCTTTCAGGGTTTTAGATTTAGTACTTCAGCACACCAGATTATGCCAAAGACCCTGGAGTATAAGCCCTACTAGACTTGCTACACAGGTCTTTTCCACAGAGCAACAGGCATTCTAGACATCCACATCCCGTCAAAGTGCACAATCTGCTTGGGATTTAAAGGTAGGACAAGAAATGACAGAGAGGCTAGGTTGAAGTTCCTCTTAATGGAATGCTCCCTAACTCCAGCAGGGTTCTCTTTGCCACTCCCTGTACATCTGCCTCAACATCTCAGGCTACCCTGGTGACAGCTGGAGCCCCAGCAGCAGCTCCAGGGGCTAAGACTTTGAAAAAAAGAAGCCTTTCCCCCCTACCAGGGAAACAAAGAAGAGAGATAGATTACCCCATAAATCTTGCTCTCAGGAGACCTTGCATCCCTTAAGGAGTACTGCTGAGGCACCAGCTGAAATCTGTACCAAGTACCAACATAAGAAGTTGTGTGTGGAGAAGTCTTCCAACACAGGGTGGCTCCTAGCTCAGTACTGTTTGACACCTCTCGGCACCATGATGTACACAGGGCTTCTTCCTGCACTCCAGTACTAGCATCTTCCTACAGCTCTGAGGTCAGAGAAGATGTCCCATCAGCCTCTCCGGTACCATATGCACAAACTCGTCCTCGATACCAATCCCTGTTCCAGCACCGACTCAGGCTACAATCAGATGCTATCATAGCTCTCTACTCCACTCCTTTTCCCTGGAGGACTGTCTCATTTTGGATGAACTGGAGTCTCACCTAATAAGGAACTTTACCAGAGCCCCCATCCTGGTACCACTCCATCAACTGCAACCTGAATCTCAGACTTCCAACTCTCAGTACCGACCCTGGTGCTTGAGACCCTCCCTTGTTAGCCCAGGGGATGATACTTCTGATTCTGAGGTCTCGGTACCTACCATCACACCCCTCTGAGTCCATTTACTGGAGAGGACCTTCCAGAGACCCAACAGGCCCCTTGAGGATCTTTCCTCTATCCCTCTCCTCCTCAGTGGGCTTACTGGAACCCTTGGGGGCACTTTGGTGAACAGTTTTATAGGGTGCCACTAGAAATAAATGCCCAACATCCAGTGGTACTGCATCGTTCACAGGCACCGACAGACCATCCTCTGGTGCTGTGTGCCCCCTAGGCAGCAAGAGAAGTACAAGAGGAGTAAAAGCTGTAGATTGAGGGAAGCTCGCCCCCAGCAGCCGTCCTCCTCACTAGATGAGGCAGTAATGCCACCAACATCCTCTTCTTCCGATGACTTTAATCTTCCAGAACCCAATGAAACTCCTGGTGGAATCCCTTCAGCTCCCGCTAGGAGAGGTCCAGGAGTCTCCACATTCCCTGGTGGACATTCTAGATATTACTTCCCCAGGGGAAAAAAAGCCCTACCAATTAATGAGGCACTGTTATTGCCTGCACATATTTTATGGGAAACACTGCCACTATTCTGCCCAACTGCAAGTGCGCAGATTAAAAAAAAATTGTATTCCAGCCAAAGGAATGGGGTCTTTCTTCTCCTTCCTACCCCAAGTCCCCTGGTGGTGGACACGATTAATGTAAGAAACTGCCAAGCTCACTCCAAATCCTCTCCTTCAGACAAAGTCCAAGCGATTATACATCCTGGGCAGGAAAACTACTCCTAGGTGGCACTTCAATTTTGAGTTGCAAACTACTAGGGCTTGATGATAATATATGATTTTAACATTTATTCTAAATTCACACATTTAATGTAATGACTAGCACAAGACCAAAAGGACTAATTTCAGTCCCTCATCTCTGAGGATCAGTTGATTGTGAAATTCTCCCTGCAGGTTGTTTTCAATGCCACTGAAATGTCTTCTAAATTCTTAGCTACTGCTGTGGTTATACAGAGAGCATCTTAGCTTAGAGTTGCCAACTTTCTAATCCCACAAAACCAAACATCCCCACCACTTCCTGAGGTCCTGTACTGCCCCTTCTCCAAGGCCCTGCTCGTTCCATCCCCCTCCCTCCATCGCTGGTTCTCCCACACCCTCACTCACTTTCACCGGGCTGGGCAGAGGGTTGGGGTGCAGAAGGGCTGAGGGCTCCAGCTGGAGGTGCAGGCACTGTGGTGGGTCTGGGGATGAGGGGTTTGGAGTGTGGGAGAGGGCTCCGGGCTGGGGCAGGGGTCTGGGGTGCAAGGGGGTATGGGTTTTGTGCTGGCCTTGCGAGATCCGGGTGGGGCCAGAAATAAGGGGCTCAGGGTGCGGGAGGGGGTTCTAGGCTGGGGCCAAGGGGTTTGGAGTGTGGGAGGGGGTGTGGGCTCCAGCTGGGGTGCATGCTTTAGGGTGTGGCTGGGGATGAGGGGTTTGGAGTGCAGGAGGGGGCTCCAAACTGGGACAAGGGTTTGGGATGGTGGGGGGGTGGGCTCTGGGAGGGAGTTTGGGTGCGGGAGGGGACTCCAGGCTGGGGCAGGGGGTTGGGGTGCGGGATACCAGTGGCACTTACCGCGGCTCCCAGGAAGCGGCCGCCAGATCCTTGCAGCCCCTAGATGCATGGGTGGCCAGAGAGGCTCTGTGCGCTGCCCTTGCGCCCACAGGCTCCACCCCGCAGCTCCCATTGGTCGCAATTCCTGGCCTCCCTGACCACCCATGCATCTAGGAGCTGCAGGGACTTGGCGGCTGCTTCTGGGAGCCACGTGGAGCTAGGGCAGGCAGGGAACCTGCCTTCGCTCCTGACCCCTTCTGTGTCGCTGAATGGACTTTTAACAGCCCAGTCGGCAGTGCTGACCTGAGCCACCAGCGTCCCTTTTCGACTCGGCATTCTGGTTTAAAAAAAAAAAAAACAGACACCTGGCAACCCTATCTTAGCTCCAGTCTTCTGGACTCCTGAGAGAGGAGCAGAGTACTGTTGAAGACCAGTTTGAAGGGCCTAAGCTCTTCAGTATGGCACAGACTTTTTGCTCCATACTCTTAAAGATTCAACGGCAATGTCACAGTCTCTGGGAATTTGTGTGTCTGTAACAAAAAGACATTTTAGCAGATCTCACTGTGCCAGTACCACCACACAGGCTTTTCCTAGACCTTTGGAGCCTTTGAGGAGGAGATCTAAACCTCGCAAAAGGGGACTACCCCCTCTGCAGCCACCTAATCTGCATCTCCTTCTAAGAGAGAGTTTTGACAGTTGATTGAGGACATAGAGCAACATATTTCCTCAGACTCTCTACTGTACAATTCTACTATCCCCTCTTCCCCCTCCCCCCCGCCGCCCTTTTTGGAGACAGACTGTCCCACTTCCTACCTACCTAGAAGCATATCACCTGAGACAAGTGGATACTGGAGGTGGTCAACATGGGATATTCCATCCACTTCCACTCTATTCCCTCCTTCCCCTTCTCTCTCAAGGATTTCTCTCACGAGGAGATCATTAAGCAGGAGATCCAATCTCTCTTACTCTTGGGGCAATTGAGCCAGTTCCCCCGTCCCCAAGTTTGTCAGAAGATGGTTCTATTCCAACAATTTCCTAGTCCCCAAGAGGGTGGATACTAATCTCCTGTCTCAGAAAATTGAATACCTGTGTCCTTTCACAGCATATCAGGATGGTGACACTAGCCCCATAATTCCATGCTTAGATCTGGAGACTGGTTTGTTGCCCTCAACCTCCAGGACACTTATTTTCATGTAGCTATCCACCCCTTCCACAAGCATTTCCTACATTTTGTAATAGGGTCAGATATTAGCAATACTGAGTCCTCCCTTTTGGGCTCTGCATAGCCTCGAGAGTCTTTACAAAGGTCCTTTCAGCAGTAGTAGCTGAGTTCATTATCATTGTCTACCTAGGGAGATAGGAACTACCATTCTTCATGAGACCTGTGATCCATCTGGTCCAGTATCCTGTCTCCAACAATGGCACCTATCTGATGCTTCAGAGCAAGGTCCAAGAAACTCCACAGTAGGTGGATAATCTGCACCCCAGGAGAGTCTCCTCCTAACCCTTAAAATATAGAGATTGGTTTAAGGCAGGGGTCGGCAACCTTTCAGAAGTGGTGTGCAGTGTCTTCATTTATTCCCTCTAATTTAAGGTTTCGCGTGCCAGTAATACATTTTAACATTTTTAAAGGTCCCTTTCTATAAGTCTATAATATATAACTAAACTATTGTTGTATGTAAAGTAAATAAGATTTTTTAAATGTTTAAGAAGCTTCATTTAAAATTAAATTAAAATGCAGAGCCCTCCGGACCGGTGGCCAGGAGCCGGGCAGTGTGAGCGCCACTAAAAATCAGTTCACGTACCGCCTTTGGCACGCGTGCCATAGGTTGCCAACCCCTGGTTTAAGGCTTGAAGCATGAGGATTTATGTCCTCTGTATCTGTGTTTGTTGTAACTGTGGATATTCTTGTTATCCATTTAAATGTCTAATCTCTTTTAAATCTTCCTAAATTCTGACATTTTGTGGTAATGAGTTGCACAGTCTTATGATGTGCTGTGTGAAAAAATACCTCATTTTATCAGTTCTGAAGCTGCTGCCCTTTAATTTCATTGAATGTCTCCTTGTACCTATATGAGGAAATAGGGAGAGTCAAAGTTCCCAATCTGCTTTTTCTATACCAGTCAATATTTTGTATACTGTTATGTCCCCCCTCTAGAGTTAAATCATCCCAAAGTTTTCAATCTCTTTTCATAGAAGAGCTTTTCCATGTCCCTAATAATTCGTAGCACTTTTCTTTGAACTCCCTCTAAAGTGCCTTAGGGAGGCCACAATGTCAGTTTGTCTTAAAGAACCATGTGTTTGCTCCTTACTCAAAGTATCATATGTTGACACCAAAAAAACTATCCAATGTTGCCCTATCTTGAATATTGTTTTTTTGGGAGAAGTTTGAGAAAGTTGTGATAAGGCAATTCCAGCAATATATGGAGTCCTCTACTCTCCTTGGCCCCAGTCAGTTAGGTTTTGGCCCTGAAGTGTGGTACAGAAACTGCACTGATTGTGTTAGCTGATGACTTCCTCCTAGCAATTTACACATATATGCTGATTATTTAGATCCCTTTTTGTACCACTGACCATGAGATTTTATTGACACCTGTGAACCTTGGAAGAGTAGCTTGACTCGTTCCTGAGAGTTTCCAGAGGGTAGTATTGGGCAATTACAACTCTGCTCCATACAGTCCAAGGGAATATCTTCACTTATTGGGGATCGATGCTGCTGCGATTGATGCACTGGGGGTTGATTTAGCGGGTCTAGTGAAGACCCGCTAAATCAATCACAGATCACTCTCCCATGGACTCCAGTACTCAACCGGAACAAGAAAAGTAAGGTAAGTCGACGGGACAGTGTTTCCCGTTGACGCAGCGCAGTGAGTTGACCTAAGCTACGTGAATAACATAGCTCGAGTTGCGTGACTTAGAGCGACTTACCCCTGTATTGTAGACAAGGCCTAATGGAGTTAAGGAGGTAATAATTGGTAGTACTGCTGACTTTAAAAGTTGAGACAGTAGGTAATGGATATTGGCTTGTTTTGTAAAATGTGTAATTTTTATATTATGTGTGTGCCTAGTGTAAAGAACAGGCATATATTTGAAAATGTAAATAAATTAAATGATAAACTATACAATTACAATATTTTTAAATAGCATCAGTTACACTTCAATTTATTTTTAATAAATTTATTTATATCTGTTTTTGATCTGTTTGTTACTATTCAGTGTAGGTTTCTGGATGTTTATTAGAGACCAGACCAAACACCTCAGACCCAGATTTCATCAAGATTTTCTGTCCAAGGTTGAATGGGGTCTTGGGCCATGAGTAGGGCTCCTAGATGTTATGGTAATACAACAAATAATACTTAAATCGTTAAAAATTCACATTGCCTGCAACCCAGTGCAATATGCAAATTATACCACAGTTTATATCCTGTCCTGGAAATTGAAGAAATTTGGGGGAAGGGGGAGTTATCCAGCCCCTGTTGGAGAGTAAAGTCCCTGTTGCCAACTTAACATCTAGTCAGTTACAGGTATAATTTGTGGTCCAACTTTGCCTCTTCCTACCATCAAAAAACAGCTCTGATTTTACATACTAATTGATCAGACCAACACTGCCTCTATCCTATAGATTCTGCTGCTTTTCTGATTAATGCTAAAAGCTGGTTGCAATGATTATAGGTACATATGTTAAGTGTGTTTTTATATCTCTTCCTAGCCAAGAAGTATAAAAAGGTTACTGGCAAAGAAATCTACTCAGATACATTAGAAAGCACACCCATGCTGGAAAAAGAGAAGTTTCCACAGGATTATTTCCCTGAGGTATGTACAGTCCAATGGAGCATTCCAAAGTGTAAGGGTCCGGTTCTAGTTTCTCTTGCACTGAAGACTTCATTGGTGTTACTCCTGACTTAAAGTGGTATGAACTCGATCATCATCAAGTCATAAGCCTCTAGTTTTTTTGTGTCTCCATTTCATAGAACCTATAATATACATTTTTGTAAACCTTGAAGTATATTTATCAAACTCAACTGGAGTTCTATGTTTAAACAGTAACACGTTGTAAAGAATTTATTATTTATAGGAGATTCAAACAAACTTTCCTTTGTGTATCTTTTTCATTTTATGTATTTTTTTAAATGTTGTTGGTGAGGGGTGCAAACCTGCTAGCAACAGCAGCTCCTGCTCAACCTTGAGGCCTGCACCTTCCACAGGTGCCTGGCTGTACCAGGGGATGGGCTCAGGGAGGCCCTGGTGAGTGGGGACCAGGCAAGGGCTGTGACAGGGGCTGCTAGTCCTCCACAGGGCCTTCAGGGATCTCTGAGCTGGGGCCACCTTTAGGGCACAAGGGCTCAGGTTCCCACACTATGTCCTGGAAATTGAAGGAATTTGGGGGAAGGGGGAGTTATCCAGCCCCTGTTGGAGAGTAAAGTCCCTGTTGCCAACTTAACATCTAGTCAGTTACAAAACTAGAGTTTTGTAACCTGGCCACCCATTCACACCTGAACCCCCCCTTACTTCTGCCCTCAGGGGCTTCCATATCTCTGTCCTGAAGACCCCCACTTCCCTGCAAAGCCACCACACTTCTACTTTGAGGGCATTTCCACTCACACTTGCACTTGCCCATCATGATGGGGGGGAGCATTTTTATTTTTTTTTTTTTACTGTACTTGAATTGAGTGCACCAAAATTTCAACTTTAACAAACTATGGCCACAACTTCTGGAAAAAAATAACCATACAACTTTCTTAGAACCTTATCCCTGGAGCATTTTATGTTAACCATAGAGAACTTGCTACTCCCTCAGTGCAGGCTTCTACAGATTTCTACCTGCTAAATTACATTAAAACACATCTGAAAACATATTAAATATTTTCTAATTTTATTTTTCTAAGTCAGCAATTCCTGTAGTTGTCTAAAGGATGTTATGGACGTGGTGTATGAAAAAGGAGAAACCCCTGGATCAGACTTTTTTTAGGGTTTAGGCTCTGTTTCTCCATACAACACAATATATTATAATAACGTTGCTATAGCTACACTTCGGCATATATTTCCACTAATTTCAGGTTGCAGTAAGGCACACATACGGCAGGTACATTTTTTTGTTTACTTGGCAAAATTTGAAAGTAATGCTACACATTTTTAATATGTAGTTAAATTTTATGTTTCTTGTTCTTTCATTTTAAGGCAGAAAAAGGAAAAATCTCACAAAAAGCCTACACTACATCTAACTTAAGCTTGTATATTTACAGCTGGAACTAGATCACTGTGTTTAACCCATTTTCCTCTTACCCACACATTGATTAGAGGGCCTTCAATAAATAGACCTCAGATAGTGGGTATTCTGAAAATCTCTTCTGCCACAATGAGATGCATGAGAAACGTATCAGTCTTCACACTAAATTTCCAGGCTTTTGTGTGTTTTAGCCAGACTTTTATCATTACATTAACTTTTTTTGTATGTGTGAATTGGTTTAAGACTGATTTCTTTTCTTTTTATTACTGCCGCTTAAGGATGATCTAAAAGTAATTACAATGATTGAGGCATAATGCAATTCAAAATAATTACAGCCCACTGCATATAAAACTAACAAAACTTTCTGTGTTGATTTATGAGTCCTCTTGGCTGGGCATGAATCTGAAATGATGCCTTTGGGAGCAACACTGCAGATAATGTTAGGCCATTTAAAAAAGCAGATTTGTGTAGTCTATCAGGGCAGAGTAATGTTTTTTCCCCCATAGTGAGAAATTGGTTGTTATCATAGATCACAGATACTGCTCAAAGCTCTTATGAAAGATGAATTAATTTCACTAATGCTTTAATGCAAACCTTTCATGGAGAAGGCTGTATGGTGATAACCTTACTGCGGTCTCTCCTTTCTCAATGATGATTTATGTCGTCTTTTAGTAGATGAAACTGCCCGTATTCACAATCCATCTGCTGGCTAAAGGAATCCTATTAACAGGAGATCTGAGGAGAGACTTAATATTGTAAGGTGAAAGATGTGGTATCCCTTTCCTGGGGCATGATTTTTGTTTGGCTGTTTCGGGGGGGGGGAGGGGTGTCTTGTTTTAACATTTAGATACTTCTCTCAGAGAGCACCGATGATCTATATAATCTTTACTCAATTTTTGTTCTGTCTTACAAACAGTGGATCAGCTAACGAGTAGCTTGTTTAAAGTCAAAGCCAAGCTCATTGCTTTAAAAACTGCAGGCAATTGTCTGTCATCTTATCTCTGCCTATAGTTCCTTTCTCAACTGTGTTCCTGGAAGTCCCTTTTTTCCCTAGTATTTACAAACAGAGTGTTTGGCTCTGTTAAAGACCAGCAAGCAACCAAAAGGTATTGGATTGCAACTTGTACCTCAGACTGGTGAGGGCATTCAGGACCACACTTTTTTGTTTATCTGTTCTAGCTGTACTTTATGTGCTGTGCTGTTTTAGGCCCTAATCCTGCAAACATTTTCACACATTCTTAATTGAAACAAGTGAGCACTCCTGTGAAGTTAATGGAATTACTTGCATGTTTTCAAGCAAAGCACTTCCATAACTGTTTGAAATTGTCCTATTAGGCAGATGATCTTGTGGTTTAAGCACAGGCAGGTGAATTGGAAGACGTGGGTTCTTGTGCTGTGCTGTCCTGTCTCTCTCAAATTTGCTGCATGATCGTGGACAAGTCATATAATCTTGTGCTTCAGCTATCCCATGTGTAAACTGGGGATAACAATATCTACCTTAGTGGGCTGTTGCGAGGTGTAATTCATTAATGTTTGTAAAGCATTCTGAAAGCCTTGGAGGAAATGAACTATAGCAGTGCTATCATATTTTGTTCTTCTCTGACCTACAAGATAGACACATCCATGCCCAGTCCTGGCAACCCTAAATTCCCCTGTCCTGTTAAAAGGAAGTGCTTTTTTTAATAGGAATGTAGTTCTGGGTTGTGGTTTTTTAGTGTAATAAACCATGGAGAAGCAGAAAAATCTGTAGGACAGGTGAAATACTAAGGCTCCAAAACTGGAGTGAGTAATTATAAGCCTGTGCTCATGCATTTTTTAAGTTCTGTTCTCAAATACTTAATTGTAAGTTCGTGATTGCAAGTAATTATTTTTGTTATTTTGGCTGTAATTATAGGCCAGAGAGCTGCTAGCACAGAACTTGCAGGACTGCAGCTACTGGTAGGGTCAGCCCCTTCTTATTCCCAATCCCTTCTTCTGTGACCTCCAACTCACTAGCTCTTTCCTGGTTATTTAACACAGAGAGGGGACCCCCTGACCTTTCCTCATTCCATGCTCTTGTCCTGATTGCTGGCACAAAATGCATGTAGGCCGCTTTTATCAGTTTGAAACACTTAACTAAAACATCCAATTAAAAATAATTAACTAAATCAGCCTCCCTTTCATAAGATGCATTTGCCAGCACCACAGGGAGGTACTCACAGAAAGGCCTCTGGCAGATGAGCCCCCTGCAAGAAGCTGCCTGTGCAAGCAGAAAGAACTGTGGACAGAACTCGTCTGACTGTTGTTTTAGTTTCCTTCCAATGAATATGATCCACAGTGAAACTGTTCAGAGAGAAATAATTGGGTTAAGTAACACCTAGACGTACTCAGAGCACTTTTATTTGTGTCTCATTTGATATGAATAGAAAGAAAACAGGAATGTGAAACATTCTGAGCCTATCCTGCACTTCTATCAAGAACATTTTACGCTGCTGTCAATATGAGGTTTATTTACCTACAGAGCCGGTGCAAGGAAGTTTCGCGCCCTAGGCGAAACTTCCACCTTGCGCTCTCCCCCTCCCCCAGCCCTGCGGCAGCTCCGCGCCCCCGCCCTGAGGCGCCCCCAACCCCCCGCGGCAGCTCCCCCCTCCTCGGGAGCCATGCGGCAGCTCCCCACCCCAGCTCACCTCTGCACCGCCTCCTCCCCGAGCATGCCGCCCCCACTCTAATTCCCTTCCCCTCCCAGGCTTGCGGTACCAAATAGCTGATTGGCACCGCAAGCCTGGGAGGTGGGAGAAGTGGAGCAGTGACGGTGCACTCGGGGAGGGGGTGTAGCAGAGATGAGCTGGGGTGGGGAGCCTTGCGGCAGCTTCCCCCCCCCCCCCGAGGCACCCCCGCAGCAGCTCCCCACCCCCTCCGGCCCAGGGAGCCATGCGGCAGCTCCCCACCCCAGCTCACCTCTGCTCCACCTCCTCCCCGAGCGCGCTGCCCCCACTCTAATTCTCCTTCCCTCCCAGGTTTGCGGCGCCAAACAGCTGATTGGCGCCGCAAGCCTGGGAAGCGGGAGAAATGGAGCGGCGACCGCGTGCTCAGGGAGGGGGGCATAGGAACGATGTAAAAAAAAATTGGGGGCACTGCTTTTTGGCGCCCCCAAATCTTGGCGCCCTAGGCAAGCGCCTAGTTTGCCTAAATGGTATCACCGGCCCTGTTTACCTACGTAATGAATATGAGATTGAATCATTAGTTTGTACAATTATGTTAACTCTGAGGATGCTCACTGCTTTCTTCTTCCGCATTTAGAAATAGTTAATGGACCAATCACACCTGTGCAATCCTGTGAATTCATTGCAGTTGACCAATGTAGCTAAGAGAGAAATTTTGTCAAGTGACTGCTAGAACTAAAATCAAATTTGCCCATGAAAGCCAGAATCTGCAATCCTTACTCAAGCAAAGCTGCACGGTTTGACCCAAAATGTACTTGCCCTTGAAAATTACATACTGTATGCAATTGTACTCTATCAAAAATAGTGTTTTTCAGAAGTAGAACTCTGAAATGAATAATTACCATAAATAAATTATATATGTTGGTGGCTAATATATTACTACTGATTTATATAAATACATTTGCAATGGATATAATTATTTAGAAATTATATGTTTTAGTATAAACTGGATGGAAATGCATTTGATTTATTACGTTTGTTGTATTTATTAACATTGTGTGCAGATTCCCTTTCTGAAATGTCAGTTTTGCAATTAGATGTTTTCTTAGCAAATTCCAAATCCATGTTAGATAGTATTTTTCTATTAGATAATTGGTCATTATAGCTCTATGTTAAGAGTAAAATTGTCAACTGGCATGCCACATGGTGTTAGTTTTTCTACCATTATGTAGATTAACTTTAGAATCTTGAACTACTGATAGGTGTTTCTGAAAAATTTTAATAACTAAGAAAGCTATTATGCTACAGGCATAGGTGCTGACTCTGTGGTTGCTCCAGGGCCCACAGAAAAAAAATAGTGGGTGCTCAGCACCCACTGCAGCCCTGCGGATCAGCTCCTTCCCCTCCCTCCCAGTGCCTCCTGCTCCCTGCGATCAGCTATTCAGTGGCGTGCAGGAGGCACTGGCGGGGGTGGAGGAGCGGGGGCAGGAAGAGATGGGGTGGGGGCTTGGAGAAAGGGGTAGAGTGGGGGCAGGGCCTGGGGCAGAGCAGTGGGATCTAAGTAAGATCCCCCTGGGATCTAAGTAAGTCGGCACCCATAGCTATAGGAGCATAGCTGTATATAGATCACAAATTTGAATGTAATTTGAGAAAAATTCCATCGTGAGCCAAATAAACTTAAAATTAAGTATTTAAAGCTAAAATATGCTGTATTCCCAAGTAGAAGTCTTCATAAAATTTGCAGGGTTATTAAGTTGCTTTTACAAATCCTAGAGTAGCAGAACTTGCTATACTTTTTGAATAGTGTTGTTTGTATTGCAGTAGCATCCAAAGGCCCAAACAGGTTTGGGACCTCACTGAGCTATGAATTATTCTAACACTCAGGAAGATTAGGAAGATACAGTCCCTGCTCCAAAGAGTTTATCATCTAATCTAATGATTTCACATCTACACAATAGTGTAAACATTTAGAATCCTTTAGGGGATCAAGGAGAGGAAAGCCATCATCATCAGGAGCTGCATTCAGATTTTTTCTATTAGAAGTTGTAATAAGTATTTTTTTTTTTGCATTCATACAACTGGTATTATTACTGACTCGTGTAAACCACTGAACATACTGTAATTTACGTGGAATAGCATTTAATACAAGTCCCTACATGAGGCTCTAAGGAGGAGTTTCTTTTACTGCAATGATAATATAACATGGGAGGTATTGATACTGAAGGTCAGTTAGTGCATCAGCTGCACTTGCAGTTTGTTAGACCTGGTCTCTTTTGTTGTTCAATTGATTCATCTACAAATTTTTTCCCTTCTTCCTCTTTGAACCATGCTGTTCATTTAAGAAGCTGCAATTACACTCCAGTCATTGCTACTTTAATCTGTCTTTCCTTCATGCTCCTGCTTTGTATGGTTGAATAAACCCTTGCTGGGCCACTATTTAATTTGATATGGTCCCTCACAGTAGAATGATGGAGAAAAGATGAATTAAGGCTCTGTGCTAGTCATTATCAATCATGGTTTGTGTTCATTACTTATTGCTCACAGTGCATTTTGACATTAGCCCTCCATAACCTCTCTCTTCATGTTAATGTTGTCTGGAGGTCCTTTTACCCCATGTAGCTGAGGTTATTTATGTAGGTGGTGTTTCTAGAGGGTTTTAAAAGGTCAACACAATCTCCCTGGGGACCCTATTCACAAAGAGAAAGCTTGCACAATGTAACTGCAAGTTTTAGAAATGTGAGGTGTTTTAAACTCAGAGTTTTCAGATTTTTAATTTCATTTATTACAATAAAAATTTGGCAAAGTGGGATCAAGTATATACTGCTGTGCATAAAACCAATAGTCACTGCACAAGTGTAGGCATTAGGAAACCCCAAAATACCATAACAGACTTTTGTATTTGGACCCTAAGATGGCATATCAACTAATATGCAAATGACTTCAGTCACATTTGCAAATTTGACAATAGATACATTTTTACAATAAGAAACACTGTACAGATCCTAATTAGATCAATATGCATATCTGCAAATACTTGTGCATCCATTCACCATCCTAATTGTTCCAAATCTAAAGAAGTTGTTGCACGTCTATTATTTTACCTAAAGACAGGAGTAACTTCTTCATCTAAATTGGCCTTTATTTAACCTAGTTCTGAGATGGAAGAATCTGATGTAATCTATTGTGTTAAAAATACCCATTGTTATCCAATATTTAAAATATCCATGTTCTCCTTCTCTCTTATATATTGCTCTAAGCCCTCAATCCCCACTGAGCCTCTATTACCAACATATAGACATGGCTGAGAAGAAAAAGAGCATGGAAGAAGCTAATCAGGCAATACCCTGATTAATATGAATGTCCAGAGGTATCCTAGTCGCAGCCTGAGGGAATTGGATGGGGCCCTTCTATGGATGTCCCCTCTTGAAAGTCCAGAGTGGCTGCTATTCGTTAAAGGGGAAGCTGGTCTGAAAGGATATAAAAGAACTAATTTCCCTAGAGTCATTCGAAGGAGTCTTTTGTAGTATGAAGTTCTATCAAAACATCCTATTCCAATTCTGGCTGTGTTTACTGCTTTGGTCCAATCAGCTGCCAAGAGTGCACAAATTTCAGTTGCAATGTTAGTATTTCTTAAGTGAATGGCTGAAGCTTTGTTTCTTAAAATGGAGAAGCTGATCCATTGTAGGGTGAGGCTTTATATAGTTGACTACGGAAAACTTGGTTTGAACGTTGTTCAGGAGGCACTGTACAATATTCCCAGTCAAGCATAGTTGACTATTTTGAAGATTACTAGTAGCACATGGAAACTTTACTTGATAAAGACATTTAATACAGGAGGCCTCTAGTGAAATCCTGGCCCCATTTAAGTCAACGGGATTCTTGCCATTAACTTCACTGAGGCCAAGATGTCACTCAGTCATACTAGTTAAAATGGAGCTTTTTGAGGTGATACATTCCATAATGCATCAGACATCCTGAAATAATATCTGTAAAGAATCCAATTTTTAAAAAACAGATAGCAAGGTAGTTGATACTAACATTTGATATGCTCAAAGCCGGAGTTATTTTGAAATCCATTAACTGTTTATAAAGTCCTTGTTTTTAGGAGGTCTGTTTTCTTTCAAGATACATTTATTGTGGTGGTAAATGTAGCAATTGCTGTGTTAATGTTGGTGAGGATGTTGATATACATGAGTGGCATTTGACATAGGACTCTGGAAATAGGCTGAATGTAGTTGTAAGAGGGTTCTCTGTATTTTTAGATAGTTAGTAGTTAGTATGGTCACAATCTAAATATGTTAAAAGAATTCAGTTGGGAAACAAGAATCTAGTAGTATGATTTGTCACCAGTCTTAATTGAAATAGAATCTGTAGCCACTGTTAGAAATAAAATTCAAATACAATGATTACAAACAGAAAATATGCAAGCAAACCTCATTCAATGTTGATGAGTTTCTAGTAAATCTTTACAACCCTGAAAGAGCTTTCACAAATTAGGTATCTTGGTATCCACAATGTTTTGGATAAAGGAGAACTCTTCAAAGCTAATTTTATTAAACAATTTACGAAAGCTATCAAAGGACTAGAAAAATGGGCTGGAATACCACTGTGGTATCTCTCATGAGAGGATTAGTGATATTAATTATAATTATTAGCGATATTAATTATAACTCTCCCACAAGTCAACTATCTCTTCTCAAATCTCCTCTTTGATATCCCTCAACTCTTTTTCAAACAAATGAATCTCAGTGTTTCTACATTCATTTTGGTCAATCAGGCACCCAAAGTTGAATCATAGACTGTGAAACATTCTTATAAAAGGACAACTGGCAGGCACAAACAAATCCCTGATGCAGGAAGAATAAGGCACAGAGCCATGTCAGATTTTTTTAAAATAGCTAAAATGTCGTGAAAATACCCTGTGCCTGTATAACAAACTAGCTGAAATTATGGGGACATAATTCAAGTCATGAAAAAAAATAGAAGAAAAAGCATTCATTGTGCAATCTGTTCACATTACCAAATATAAACGTTGAGTCTTTGGATAAAGCACTTTATTGTTAATCAATGTTCTTGAACTTTTTACTATTTTCAATTGAACATGTTTGTTTTTCCAATTGCTGAATCAATATGAAGCTGATGAAACTATATGAAGTGTATGAGAATGCCAGCAATCCTCACTAGCATGTTTCAGCCAAAACTGTTCTTTAGTTGAGAGCTGCTCAACAGATGCGATTGTAAAATTCAGATCCTGGATATAGGTATTTAAAGGGACAGTATCAAAAATGGTAGACTAGAACGTGGAATAACTTTTTTTTTTCTTAAATTTATATAATCCACATAATTATATATGTTTTTTCCCAAAACAAATGCTTAAATAGACTTTCTTCAATTAAAAATAAATCAGTGAGAGTAGCCCAGCATTTCTGGATAACTCTACTTACACAACCCACTGTGAACTTGTGTTAAAAGAAAAGATTCATGTAAGTTTTCACCTTCAAGCTACCAAGTTCAAGTTGTTATTCAGTCAATACAATAAACATTTTAAATGTATCTTTATAAACTGATGTTTTGAATATAAAGAGGATTTTGTTGGGGGTAAGGGAATCTTAATAAAGGGACAGTGGTAAAGGAACAATGTATTTTTTGCATTCTTCTGATTAGTTACAGTTGATTTGTTGCCACAAGAACCAGGGAGGTAAATGTGGTTGCCAGGAGGATAGACGTACAGTTAAAGAAAAGAAAATAAGAGGTGATGCTCATCTGAAAGATGAGAAAATAGTCTGCTTTGACTTTATGTATGCAATGTTGTTGTAGATCTATTTGTCACAGGATATTAGAGAGACAGGGTGGGTGAGGTAACATTTTTTACTGGACCATCTTCTGTTGATGAGAGAGCCAAGCTTTTGAGTTACACAGAGCTCTTCAGGTCTGGGAAAGGTATTCAGAGTGTCACCGCTAAATACAAGATCATATAAATAGTTTAGCATAAGTAGTAAGTACATATTCTATGAGACTATTCAAGGTGAAATGGCCCATTAACATCCCTGTAGTCATAGGACGAAAAGGGGAGGTTAGTGGGTTACAGATTTTTGTAATAAGCCATAAATCCAGTGTCTTTATTAAGACTGTGATTTTTAGTTTCTAGCAAAGTTATGAATTTAAGCTCCTGAGCTCATCTTTTGAAGGTGTTGTGCAGGTTTCCTTTGAGGATGACGACTGATAGGTCAAATGCAGAGTGATTGCTTTTTGAAAAGTGTTCACACACAGGTGATAGAGTATTTTTGTCTTTTGTCATTTTCCTGTGTGAGCTCATTTGAGAGAGTAGTGATTGTCTGGTTTCACCCACATAGTAGTTATTGGGGCATTTAGTGCACTGGATGAAGTACACCACATGTTGTGATTAGGTAGGTGTAGGACCCATAGATCTTGAAAGGTCTGTAGTGTGGGGGAGAGGGGGTAATTTGTAGCAGTGGAGATTTGTCCGCAGGTTTTGCATCTGTTGTTCTAGCAGGGCCTGGTGCTGCTTTGAGTTGGTGGTTCCTAGTCCCATGGGGACCTTGCTTCTGATGATGAGCTTGGTGAGTTTGGGGGATTGTTTGAAGGCCAGAAGAGGGGGTTCAGGAAAGATTTCTTTCAGGATAGGGTCCCCATCGATTATGGGTTATAGTTGTTTGATGATACCCTGTATGGGTTCCAGAGTGGGGTTGTAGGTGACAGCTATGAGGGTGCAGTCAGAGGGGGTTTATTTTCATATCGAAGCAGGTTCTCTCAGGGTGTTTGGGTGGTTTGGATTTTGTTAGGCACCAGTTTATTAGGGTAGAGTTTTTTGGGGGTGAGTAGAGAATTTCATCTAGTGTCATATTCACAATAAGGAGAAAAGAAAGCACTTTGCAGGGTATATGTCAAAAGCTGTATATATTGCCTC
The DNA here is from genome assembly GCF_027887155.1 of Malaclemys terrapin pileata. Taxonomy (NCBI): domain Eukaryota; kingdom Metazoa; phylum Chordata; order Testudines; family Emydidae; genus Malaclemys; species Malaclemys terrapin. The sequence continues at coordinate 99,922,278 of NC_071511.1, read as the reverse complement.
ATGAGAGGCCAGAAGTGTGATTACTTCAATTCTGAAGGATGCTGTACTATGGTTAATAGTTATTTATTATAAGTAGTTTCAGTATTTTGCCACAAAATCATAGGCATCATCATTTAAGTATATCTGGGGCAATGAATAGTCCAGCATCACAGTCATTGTAGCCGTATATAAATGGGATCCAACATAATAGCTTGTTTAATTTAATTTAATTTAATTTAAATTAATTTTTTCTTTTTGGTAGAGCAATTTAGGACCACGGCTGAAAGAATTATTTTGCTATGCCAGCAGTATTATACCTTGGCAGTAGTTGATTTGTATCTTACTGAGGCTGTTGCTGTTTTGATAAATGTATTGTTATACTCTCATTTAAATTCACTTTAACTTTTATAGAATTATTAGGTAGGCAGAATCTGCAGAAAAAGTACAGGTTTCTAATATGTCACATTCATTTAAATTCATTGTAAAACTCCATGATACAACTTTACAGTTTAGGTAAATTTACAAATGAGTTAAGGCATTTATGCACAATTGATAAGAATTGGTTGTTTTTTTTCTGGTGTGTATTCAAAGTAATTTTATTTTTCTTATGAAAGTACAACTGTAACAATCATTTTCATGTTAGTACTCACTTATGTAAAATTGACCAGGTTTTTTTAAGTAGTTTTTATTTCAAGTTTATTGTTAGACTAGTGAAACAAAGAAGTAAGCAGTGCAATTTAAATCCTTATAGTAGATAACAATATTTTATTTTGATCATGTTTATATAGTTCATAGTGCTCATTACTTAAACATTTTATGGGTTGTTCGTTTTATGTTCTTAATAAACAGTTTAAAAATATTCTCTTGTAAAGTATATTTAACTCCCATCAATCCTTCATTTAAGATGACTGATTTAAATTGCTTATTTATTTTTCAGTGTAAATGGTCCAGAAAAGGCTTCATTCGCACAAGATGGTGTATTACTGATTGGTATGTTGCATCCTATTAAGTTATTTATGATTATCTTTATTTCATGTGTATTTTCTATGAGAAACTTTATGTATATAATCTAATTTATTTGCTACAAAGAAGAGATGACAGATCATGCTTAGCTTTATTATGTGCATAATAATGCTCAGTAAATTGTAAATGACAAGTGGTAAAACTCACTTTTATCAATGTGATTTTAATATTTGCATATACTTGCCATTAGACTGATCAAGAAAATTATCTGTGAGGCACAGACATCCAAAAAGCTTTGGAAGTATTTATGAAAAAATATGCCATTCTCTATGTACTCATTCAGCTAGCCATTTAGAGCCCAAGCCACAGCCTACTTAAGTCAATTGAAAAACTTTCAGTGACTTCACTGGGTGTTGGATCAAGCCCATACACATCAGTTCCTGCTACATACTTGTGCACTGAAACACACTTGCAATGAGCAATTGTTCTTTCTTTGCAGAATTTAGGTCTGCTGTACTATTTTGGGCCCAGATTGTGGCTCATCCTATGCTGGCCAAATATTTAAAAACTCGGAATTGTAAATATTCAGTTTGCTCTTATCTGTAGGGTTACATTTTTAGTTATTATATGTTAGATGGGATAGTGCCTCCATAAGAAATCAAAGGGAATTGAGAGGTTTATCCCTCATAGATGTCTCCTGTTTTCAATAAATTATTATTGCTGCACAGGTCTTTAAATATAAATATATTCAGTTAAAATGGTGAATATTTAAGATATTTAGCAATCCTTTCCTTTTAAGAGCGCTTAGGAAAGTGTGAGTTTGTTGTGTAACCCTGAGATGAATTAGTAATTTATGCTAAAATAATGTTACTTAGAAAATAATGTAAACAGAAAACTAAGTGCAACATAGTAAGAAAAGCTGTTTGAAAGTTCAGTAAGGACAAAAGGATCTGAACCTAATATCAATAATGTGAGGGAAAATATTTTGTGATCTGTTTGAAAAGTTTGTGACACTGACTGTACTTGACTATCAATTATGTGAATTACTTCATGAGATTACCAAACCCACTTGAGTTGTGTCTGATGATAGGCTTATAAGAGAGAAGGTCATGTGGACTAACATTCACTCTTATGTTAGTTTTGCATTATTTCTTAACTTATCAATAGTTTTTAAAGCACAGCATTATTGTGTAGTGGCTGAGAATGGGTCACATATCTCAGTGACCTAAACCAGAGAAACTTCAGCGCAGACTGACTCTGATGTTGTGGTACATTTAAGAGAAAAAGCTTCTATATTTGGGACATTTAAGCTTATTTCATATTTATTTATTTGGGGGCATATTTCTGTATTTGTCTTTAAAATTTAAAAGGAGTGTAAGGGACAAAAATTGGAAAGAAAAAAAAACTGGAAAAATTGGTTAAATTTCACCTTCGTTTATCCAGGAATGAATGGCTCAGAAAGAGGCAAGCTCTATCTCTGACGAATACCAAATATATGTTTCTTATTCTTCAAGCTGTTGGTAAACTGATGCTATAGATATGGCAGATTTCAGGGGAAATTAATGGTTGTTTCTGATATAATTTTGGGTAATTAGAATGGAAGATCTTGTTCTAAATATCAAATGCATCCATTAGATTCTAAAAAAAAAAAGCAGGGTAAATAATAATGTATTGTGCCATCAAGAAAGTATGAATATGGTACCCTCAAATAGGTTGAGGCATGGTGGCTGAATGGTAAAAGTACTTCATTATAATCCCCAAAACTGTGGGTTTGAATCTTGCTCAATCTCACACTGAAAGGCTACCTCTAGTTCGCCCAACTGCAAAATGGGTACCTGATCCACAGAGGTGAGAAGTCAACGGTATTAGCTATGGAAACTGGTGTGCCTTAAACTGCATCAGCCTGATGAGCCATCTGCGCCTTGAACTTTTTTTTTTTTTACAATCAAATAATGTCCAAGATCATTACAATATGACATATAAAGCTGTTTTCTGAGAAGAAGCTGTACCACCTATTAACTTTGTTTCCTATGATCATCTGCAGTTGACTATTAGACGTTTCTTTGGTAAATAGTTTATCCGTTTTTTAATTAGTTGCATTAATATTGTTAACTCTTTGGGTGAGATAGAGAACTGGAGCTCTCTGAGATTGTGTGTTCTGAATACATTTGATCCAGATTTAGGAACCTATATACAGCAATGTATTTATGCATGTACCTAATTTTAAGCACATGAATAGTCTCTTTGAAGTCAAGATTCATGTGCTTAAAGTTAGATATGTCCTAAAGTACCTTGCTGAAATACATCCTAAATGAGTAACATTCACAGCAGAGGTATATGCAAGACAAAGGGTATATGTAGGTGATATAGATTTTGAAGGTGCTTATATGCAAATTATATTATTAATAATTACTGATATTGGGATCTGATTGTGCAGGACACTGTACAAACACAGGAGAGTCCCAATCCCAGAAAGCTTGAACGTGGTTCCTATCTTATGATAAGGAAAAATACTTAATATTCACCAAACTGCCTTCACAGATCCTTACTCTTAGGAATCATGTGTGCTGCTGTATGGATCCAGAACTGGAAAAAGCAGTAAGGGTTGTGACAGACCCAGACCAGTGGGGTACAGGAGTCTGGTAGAGGGCAAATATACTGGTCACTGGATGAGTAGTTTTCTGTTCCCTGAGTGACCAGAGCAGGAGCTGCACTAGAGTAATCAGGAACCTGCTAGAACCAGTTAAGGCAGGCAGGCTAATTAGGACACCTGGAGCCAATTAAGAAGAAGCTTCTAGAATCAATTAAGGCAGGCTAATCAGGGCATCTGGGTTTTAAAAAGGAGCTCACTTCAGTTTGTGGTGGGAGTGTGAGGAGCTGGGAGCAAGAGGCGCAAGGAGCTGAGAGGGTGTGCTGCTGGAGGACTGAGGAGCACAAGTGTTATCAGACACCAGGAGGAAGGTCCTGTGGTGAGAATAAGGGAGGTGTTTGGAGGAGGCCATGGGGAAGTAGCCCAGGGAGTTGTAGCTGTCATGCAACTGTTACAGGAGGCACTATAGACAGCTGCAGTCCACAGGGCCTTGGGCTGGAACCCGGAGTAGAGGGCGGGCCCGGGTTCCCCCCAAACCTCCCAATTGACCTGGACTGTGGGTTCTGCCAGAGGGGAAGGTCTCTGGGCTGTTACCCACCCCACATGGTGAATCTCTGAGGCAAGAAAATCCGCCAATAAGCGCAGAACCCACCAAGATAGAGGAGGAACTTTGTCACAGGGTGTAATAGGGTAACATTATACCACAATATATGCACCACAGCCATATCTATAAGGGAGGCTCTTCAGCCCTGTCCCACAAGATACAGCTTTTTCCTTTTGCCATTGGACTTGGAACTGTTGGTGTCTCACCACATTTCCCATGTTCTCTGACTCTTTACTGTAGTTCTTCATGTGTTCTGTTGTTCAAAGATAGTTATAAAAAAAAAAAGGTATTTTTCTCTTCTGTGGATATTTAGAATGTGAAGCATTTCAGATCCTAAAACAAGGAGAGTTTGATTTTAAACTGTGTGACAAATGTTCACATACAATATTTGTAAGTGATTAATATTGTTCTTGGTTGTTGTATTTAGAATATGCACATTAATTGGCTGAGCATTTGGTGACAAACAAGGGAATGGCTACTTCCTCCTTTGATAAACTCTGATTTGGCCATAAGTTAGGGAGGCAACTGTCAGATAAATTTAATGCTCTTTAATCTTCCTGAATCCAGGTAGCACAGCATGTGCCTCCAAGGATGGGGCTCTGTGGAGGAATATATATTTATAAAAAGAACAGGAGTACTTGTGGCACCTTAGAGACTAACAAATTTATTTGAGCGTAAGCTTTCGTGGGCTACAGCCCACTTCTTCAGATGCATAGAATAGAACATATATTGAGGAGATATATATACACATACAGAGAGCATGAAAAGGGGGGAGTTGTCTTACCAACTCTGAGAAGCCAATTAAGTAAGAGGGGAAAAAAAACTTTTGAAGTGATAATCAAGATAGCCCAGTACAGACAGTTTGATAAGAAGTGTGAGAATACTTACATGGGGAGATAGATATATATTTATAGAACACCAATTATTGGTAACTAACCAAGTCTTTTCTTCTTGCCTCATGAGGGACCCCAAGGTCTGTGCTGCCTTCTTGGGCTTCCTATTTTGGGACACTTCGAAGCTGTGTTTAGAGAAAACATTATTCAAGGATGGGTTCAGAGTAAATTTTTATTCCAAGATAGGAAATGAATAATTGCTGGAGGGATTGGGCTGTGTGGCTGAATGATTTGATTAAACTTTACATTGAGTATAATTTTCATAGGGCTATTTTCTGCCTGCCCTTTAGAGGGCCACTCCATTGTAAAGGGTAAAAATTAAGAAGCCCCACAAACCTTTGTGTGATCTGCTTAAGGGATGAGCAGAATTGCAGTTGCTATGGTCAAAATTGTGTGTAACTACTAGCAGGATGCTCTGATGGGCATGCGGGCATCCAAAGGTGATGGAGAAGGGTCAAGCACAGACAGAGAACATATACCTAATGAAATAGGTGTAAGACTATCGCCATCTGTTTAAGCGTGCATGTGCCTGTTCACTAAATAACAGGTGACCACATGTGTAAGACATTCTGATTTGTTTAAACACATTACTTTTCATATGATTTATAGAGTTCCTTTTACCCAAAGGTTTTTAAAACCTTTCTAGATTGTACATTTGGGGAAAATTCTAGCTTCTCAGACACACAAAAAATCCTCTGGGCTGGAGACTAACAATTAGTTAACCTCAAAGGCCACAGAAGCAAATGAAACTCTGTATGTTGGTAGCTAAAACTGGTTCCCTTATATAAAACCTGGAACTTCATGGCTCCAATTTCTGCTTCTGTGCCACAGCAAACAGTTCCTTCAACAGCTTTGCTCTGAGTAGAGAGACTAAGGATATGTCTACCCTGGAGTTAGAAAGAATAATTTCCAGCTCGAGTTGACATGCTCATGCTAGCTCTGATTTAATTAGTGCACTCAAAATAGAAGAGTAGCTGCAGGAGCGTGAGCAGCGGGAAGGGCTAGCCAACCCAGATATGATCCATTGAGACCCCAGGTATATACTTGGACCAGCTAATCCCTTGCACTGCTTGCACCACCATGGCTACACTTCTGTTTTTAGCACACTACCTCGTTCAGAGCTAGCACAGGTATGTCTCCTCAAGCTGGAAATCACACCTAACAGCTGCAGTGCATATATACCCTTAATCTCCCTACTCAAAGCAAAGCTATTGAAGGAAATGTTTGCTGCAACACAGAAGCAGAGGCTGGGACTGTGAAGTTCTAGGGTTTGTTCAATGGAAGCAGAATGAGATGCTAATGGTATAAAGTAAAGTGACATTATATTCATTAGAATGTTTCTTAAAATCGGAAGTAAAAATAGAGGGTACACCTCTACCCCAATATAACGCTGTCCTCAGGAGCCAAAAAATCTTACCGCTTTATAGGTGAAACCGCGTTATATCGAACTTGCTTTGATCTGCTGGAGCGCTCAGCCCTTCCCCCCCCCCATAGCGCTGCTTTACTGCGTTATATCCGAATTCGTGTTATATCAGATCGCGTTATATCGGGGTAGAGGTGTATAGTGCAATTGACATTGCAAAGGACGTCATATAGACAGGAATATTGCCAAGATACGATGATTGTTGTTCATATTACAACACTGTCCAAAATATGCCAGGTACTGTACAGGCATATAGCAAGACACAATCCCTACCCCAAAGAGCTTACATTCTTATGACAGATATGGCAGAACTACTGAAAGCTGCAATAATAGTGGGAGGGAAAGGAGGATGGGCAGACCAATGTTACATAAACAAGATCAATTGCTAAACAGCCAGTGGGGCCACTGGATGATTGAGATGCTAAAGGAGCATTCAAGGACAATTGAATGTTATTGCTGAGAAACTAAATGAATTCTTTGCATCAGTCTTCATGGCTGAGGACGTGAGGGAGAGTCCCAAACCTGAGCCATTCTTTTTAGGTAACAAATCTGAGGAACTCTCCCAGATTGAGGTGTCATTAGAGAAGGTTTTGGAACAACTTGATAAACTAAACAGTAATAAGTCACCAGGAGTTCTGAAGGAACTCAAATGTGAAATTTCAGAACTACTAACTGTAGTCTGTAACCTATCATTTAAATCACCTTTTCTACCAAATGACTGGAGGATAGCTAATGTGACGCCAATTTTTTAAAAGGGCTCCAGAGGTGATCCCAGCAATTACAAGCCTGACTTCAGTTCTGGGCAAACTGCTTGAAACGATAGTAAAGAACAAAATTGTCAGATATGTAGATGAACATGATTTGTTGGGGAAGAGTCAACGTGGTTTTTGTAAAGGGAAATCATGCCTCACCAAGCTACTAAAATTCTTTGAGGGGGTCAACAAGGATGTGGACAAGGGGGATCCAGTGGATAGAGTGTACTTAGATTTTCAGAAAGCCTTTGACAAGGTCCCTCACCAAAGGCTCTTAAGCAAAGTAAACTGTCAGGATAAGAGGGAAGGTCCTCTCATGGATTGGCAACTGGTTAAAAGATAGGAAACAAACAGTAGGAATAAATGGCCAGTTTTCAGAATGGAGAGGGGTAAATAATGGTGTTTTGTATTGGGCCAAGTCCTTTTCAGTATATTCATAAATGATCTGGAAAAAGGGGTAAACAATGAGTTGGCAAAATTTGCAGATGATACAAAATTGCTCAAGATAGTTAACTCCCAGGCAGACTGCGAAGAGCTACAAAATGATTTCTCAAAACTGGGTGACTGGGCAACAAAATGGCAGATGAAATTCAGTGTTGATAAATGCAAAGTAATGCACATTGGAAAACATAATCCCATCTATACATATAAAATTATGGGGTCTAAATTGGCTGTTACCATTCAAGAAAGAGAGCTTGGAGTCATTGTGCATAGTTCTCTGAAAACATCCACTCAATGTGCAGCTGCAGTCAAAAAGTGAACAGAATGTTAGGAATCATTAAGAAAGGGATAGATAATAAAACAGAAAGTATCATATTGCCTCTATATAAATACATGGTATGTCCACATCTTGAATACTGCATGCAGATTTGGTAGCCCCATCTCAAAAAGATATATTGGAATTGGAAAAGTTCAGAAAAGAGTAACAAAAATTATTATGGGTATGGAACAGCTGCCATATGAGGAGAGATTAATAAGATTGGGACTTTTCAGCTTGGAAAAAAGACGACTAAGGGGGGATATGATAGAGGTCTGTAAAAGTATGATTGGTGTTGAGAAAGTAAAGAAGGAAGTGTTATTTACTCCTTCTCAGAACACACAAACTAGGGGTCACCAAATGAAATTAATAGATAACAGGTTTAAAACAAAAAAAAGGAAGTATTTTTTCACATAACGCACAGTCAACCTGTGGAACTCCTTGCCAGAGGAGGATGTGAAGGCTAAGTCTATAATAGGATTCAAAAAAGAACTAGATAAATTCATGGAGGATAGGTCCATCAATGGCTATTAGCCAGACTGTGCACGGATGGTGTCCCTACCTTCTGTTTGCAGAAGCTGGGAATGGGCAACGGGATGGATCACTTGATGATTACCTGATCTGTTTATTCCCTCTGCGCCACCTGGCATTGGCCACTGTCGGAAGACAGGATACTGGGCTAGATGGACCTTTGGTCTGACCCAGTATGGCCATTCTTATGTTCTTATTTAGTTGTTATGCATAGAGCTGGTAAGAGAAAGGTAATTCCATGTTGCAGAGGATTTTAATATTTCAAGATCTGGTTTCATTCCAATGAAGAGCAAAACCAAAAATATCAAAATTCTCTGTGAAAGGGAATGGAACACCAGCTCTAGGGCTGTCTGCCTGGAAGGCTGCCCTCGTGCCGCAGATCCTGGCAGTCTTGGGGTTCCTGGTAGCCCACTGGGTGGGCAGGCAGGTGAGCTGGCAGGAAGTCAGGTAGGTTCCATCGGATCTTCAGTGAAATCAAACCATTTCCACAAAATGTTTCAATCTCTAAAACACTGTTTCATCTGAATTTTTCCAACCAACTCTAGTTATGCATATGTCAAGTTACAGTTTGCCCAGTTTGCACAAAAATCCCCACCCCTGCCTCTGAGCTGTAATTGATCTCAATCTTTCTATTTTTGTATAATACATAAACTTTAAACAGAAGCCTAGCTGAAACCTTAACTATGGATCAGATTGGTGCTACTCTCCATGGCAATTTCTAGTATGATAGCATAACTTTGCACTGTCTGGGTAAATGTAAGTTGCTGTAGCAGTGAATATACAATGTTGTGCTATGATGTTGAATGCTCCGCTGCTTGCTGCTAATGTTTTTTCTTTTATCCTGAGTCATTTTATTTGTTTTTCCTTTGTCATAGTGCCTTTGACTTGGTAAACATTCATCTTTTCCATGATGCTTCCAATTTAATTGCTTGGGAAACAAGCCCATCGGTTTACTCAGGAATACGACATAAGGCTCTTGGTTATGTACTTGATAGGTATGTATTAGTCTCTATTAGTCTCTCTCATACTCCTCTTCCCCTTAGTAGTTTATAAAAGCTATGATAAAAATTACTTTCTAGCCATACCAAGATTTTTTTATTCCATTGTCCAATAACAGTCACACACAGTATACTGTTTATAGCATTTTCCTCCACTTGCAAAACTGCACTAATATAGATTAAAACAATACACTTTTTATGAGAGTTAAGAATGTTTTCATATGGATCCGATTAGAGGTCCGTTTGTGATGCTGATTATTTTAAAAGAAATTGAAAAGACTGGGGAATTTCTATGGACTTTCTATAGCCTTTTGTAGCCTAGGGAAAAAAGTATATTTTTAAAATGTGTTAGCACATCTTAAAAGTACACCTTTTTTCCCCTAGTCTACACAGGGGCTAAGTAAAAACAAATAGTGTTGATGTTCAAATGTGTTTTTAATGCAAGGTATGTTAATCTCAACACAGGCAGTGTACGCTAAACATCTAATCTGTTTGTAAAAGAGAATATATTATTTGTACACAGCTATTGATCGCACCACAGTCTATAAAAGTGCTAACAAAGTAAACTCAGTCCACTGGGCAGTGCACTGTCAGAATATGCTAAAGAAACTTTTGATAATCCTCTTTAGCAGTTATGGATCCATGATAAAGGCAGCCATCAAGAAAAGATGAGTTATGTATGCACATACATGTATAGGCAGAAAGAAAGTATGTTTATACAGCAGTAGCCTGAACTGTCACATCTAATGATTCTTCTGGAAGATTTGAATGTTTCTTTTATGAAGTATTGACTGACTTCATGTTTCCCCGAGAAATAGAGCCTAAAAGTTTCTCTTTAAAGAAGTCTTCATATGCAATGTTATCTATGACGTAATGGTGATACTGTAAATGTAACTTAACTTTAACTGTAGCCCATGAAAGCTTATGCTCAAATAAATTTGTTAGTCTCTAAGGTGCCACAAGTACTCCTGTTCTTTTAACTTTTTAGGAATCCCTCTATAATTTGATATTAGGAGTGAATAGGTTCATTCATAACATGGTTCTATTCATGCAGTTCTTTCTCTTTTCCTTTCTTATCTAAACATTGACATTTTCTCATCTTTAAACATACATGCATGCTTTCTGTGACATTGCTAGTAGTTACATCTCCCTGCTTCTTAACAGATTCCCATCACCCAGCACCCAACCTTCCCTCCCTTGTTCCTTGCAAGACACGTCCCTTCCACTCTCTCACATACACTCTCCCCAGACTTTGCCTCCTCACCCTCACATACACACAGTCAGCTGGCACCAGTATGGCCTTCTTTTTCTCTCTGGGCAGGAAACAAGTGCATTCTAACATATGTTAATTAACATGTTTAAAATCCTAATGCAGACAAGGCAAGTTGTAGCTGTAACGCACATAAGTTAGCTGGTTGAGACAAACCATAGGGTCCTCGACCAGCTAACACATGTTAAAACTACAATTTGCCTTGACTCAGTAGGATTTGAACATGTTAGCTAATGTGCTAAAAACAGACCTTTTCTCCTAGTGAAGACTAAGCCTCTGTAGATACCATGACATGCTGCTTTCCCTACTCCTCCTTCTAAGCCCCCATGCTTCCCAAGTTCCCTCTCTACAAATCCTAGTGTAACCCACACACATTCTGGGTGTGGTGTTCTGTCCCATCTAGTGGCACCGAGACGATTTAGAGAGAGAGAATTAAATGAGTCTGCTCTACAGCCTTGGTTAAGAGCCGGTTGGCTTTTAGCTCATACGGTAGAGGCTCATACACTAAGTTCCAGAGGTCCCCAGTTTAATCCTGCCCGTGGTTTTTCAGTAAAAGATGTCCAAGACCAGTGAAGAAACTGTCACAGCTGCATCTTTTCAGAAAAGGTTGAGTGAGTTAACTTTATTTATTTGAGCCTTAATATACTGGAGATCAGCCTAAGAGTGTTGCTATATGGGAAATCCAAGTTCAGACTGGCAGGTACTAAGAGTGGCTTGTGCATCCCTCCCCCAAGCCATTGCTTTGAGCAGCACTGGATGGGTAGCCTCATAAGGAGCACTTTGGGAGGATGGGGGAGCGGGGGCGTCAGATGAGCAAGGGAGAAGGGGTAAATGGGTTAAATATGGGAGGATCTTAAAAAATCCCCATTCCTCCACCCTAACAAAGGTTAGGCTGTGCTCAAAGGTTGGTCTGAGATTAAGGGTGACTCATGGTCAATGAACCAGCTCCTCTCTCCATCATTTACACACAATGTTCCCCTTTGCACTGAGATGCTGCATACAATATCATCCTCTGTAAGGAATTCTCTACAAAAGAATAATAGTTTATTTTGCTGATTGTTTCCTATAGAAAATGAAGAGGAAATAGAGCCAAATTTAGATATCCAGCATAAAATACCTTGTTTGTATGTAGACAGTATTGTGCTTTTTCCTATTTTTAGATTTTAATTGAAAGACTCTTAAAGTATAGAATTAGGAATAGATACTTTCTTATTTAGAAAATAGAGTAGCCAAAGCCTTACCTCTCTGCTTACGTCTCCAGGATAATTTTCATTTAGCTAAAAACTGGCCCATCTATTTAATGAAAGATTTAGCTTTTTTCCCCACTGTGTGCACAACCTGCTTTTCCACTATACACCACATTTAGTGTGTCGTTCTCACTTTTGGGAGGGCTGGAAGAAGAGAAATCATTATTCTGATGCCATTTCTATCAGAGTAAAGCAGTTAAACCATTTTTTTTTTTTAAATCATGAACTTTTTTGATGTTATGTAAATAGGTTGGCTATGTAAGTTTATAAGAGATACTTTGAATTAATGAACTAAGCTTCAGTAACTTCTAGATCTGTTTGACTGGGAGTGCTTTTAGCCAAAAAATATTATATGTATTGTTACAGTACCCCAACAGATAAGATAATTATTCCTTTGCTTTGTTTTTTTTTGGGGGGGGAAGTTCTGTGCCTCTTCTCTTTTGTTCTGCATTAAGGAACCTAAACAGATCTATCTGTATTATTTATTGCTTGCTTGCCACAGCGTGCTATGTGCTTCATTTAGCTAATTTTGGCTTTGGACCTCCCACGATGCCCTGGCAAGGGTAAAGAAATCAGACTGTAGTATTAGTGTTAACTGTGGGTCAAAGATGTCATGATGGTATATCATTAAAATGTGGCATTGCCAAAAACTGCCCTAACTCCCCTGTCTTTTTAGAAAAGAAAACCTTCAATTTTAGGTTGCACTACTACTGTGGGTTTGCATTCACATGAATTGCTCATTTTGAGAGAGCAGCCAGCCGCAGATCCGGACCTCCATAGTGAAATGATGGGCTGACTAGCACAAAAGAGGAGTTCTGTAAGAGCAGTGAATAATGGGAAACCCCTTTCATGGGCACTGCTAACCTTTTGGCAGCCACCAGCAAACTCTATTCTGATCTGCTGATTGGGGAGGACAATACACTGAAGCTCACTTTGAATGAATGCTACCACCAACAGTGTCCCCATTCAGAAGGTTTTGGGAACCATCTTTGACCATTGTCTGCCATCACTCCTTCAGACAGTAAGAAAAGGAAAAGTGAGAACATCTATGGGGGGAAAGTACTTCTTTTCTTGGCTTTAATCTCTCTTTAAAGCTTCATAGATCTACATTTCCAGCTGAGCTACAGGAGATATGCAGTGTCAGATAAACACAGAAGAGAGCGTTTTCAAGCCAGGCCTTTAAATCCCCTTATCTGCATGAACTAATAATGCAGATTTAGTGCTGTTAAAAACAGAGGCTGGTAAGTCTTTTCCTCTAAAGCCTTTAAACTGCTAAAGAGCATTTAACTGCAATGCAGTTCAGACTCAGTGAACAATACTGAGAAGGGAAACAGTTTAATGAGCTAAACCTTCAGTGAATGAAACAGAAACACCTTCTCACAGTTGATGTAAGTCACTGTGGGAGTAAGTGACCCACAGTTCTGTCCTCTGTGTCCATCTGCATTTCTGTGAATATCTTCATAAACATGAACTAACTGCAACCTCGTTAATGTGGGGTTCAAATGACCACAAGATTCTCTTATGCAAGAATTAAAAGCAATAGATACAAGTAAAACTTAAGTAAATTATTTTAACATTACAAAAGGCTTGTTAACCGCATATATTATTTTATGCCAAAGCTTTAGTACATCGGCATGAAGCTTCTCAAATATTTTTAAATTATAAACTTTTTAAAAATGAAAATGTGTGTTAGAGGTATCTAGAAATGTTTGCATGATTATGTAGTAATTCCAAATACGATTTTTTGAATGCAAATACTTAATCTAATTATATTAGAATAGTAAACAGCTTATTTTGGTTTAAAAAAACAAAAAGTGGAGGCATAAGAATAATGTGGTGAGGAGAATGTGCAAAGGGCAACTGGAGTATGTGTGTAATGTGTCATTTTATTTTTTTACCTTTATAATTCAGTGACCATGAGGAAGACAGAATTATCATGGACTTTTTGTTGTAGACTATATATAGACAAATCCTTTTCTCAGCATTTGCATGAATCCAGTCTAACTTCTTGGAGGTCAATGGTGTTACTCTGGATTTACACTGATATAACAGAGACTGAATTTACTCCATATGCTTCAGAAGTGAACATCTGAAAGCTGCTCCCCTTCCCATATTGGATAATGTACTTGCCTAATCCCGCCCCTGTCTTCACTGCAATTGCATCTTCATAACTTCTAAATTTGGGGAATTAAGTTCATATGTGAAATAAGGAGAGGAACATGCGGTTAACAGCGTAGATCACAGACTTCGTGCACATGCTTCACTTCACGCCTACATAAATATTTTATTTACAAATTAGTCTTTTTGTCTGCAGGAAATTAGACTACTTTTGAGCCAAATCCTACAGCCCTGACTCAGGGAAAATTTCTGTCAACTTCAATAGGATTGTTGCCTGACTAAGGACTACAAGAGGGTGTTCTTTATGAGTATTATATGAGAGTTAAATAAGAATCAGGATGTGAGATAGTAGCTTGATGCTGTCGTTCTTGATGTGCCAACCTTTGAAACTTCCTGAAATTATCCAGACCATTCAGATCCATGAAATCAGCTTTTTTTTTTAGAAAGTGACAGTGCTCTTCTGTTTTCCTTTTGAAATGTTGCCTGGCCTAGTTCAACAGAAACATTTTTACATTACAACTGTGAAATCTTGGCATAAAGCACCCCTTTGTGCCCTTCATTATTTTCTCACAAATATAGTCCATTGTCACATAGCTGAAGTTAATTTGATCAACATTGGGACATTTAACTTTTATGTCCGGTCAAAGGAGCTGTTTCATGCTCATTTTGGGTATTCAAAAGAAATGATTGCCAGAAAAATAATGTTACTATTAACAATTCAGAGCAATTAGTTTCCCAGGGAGAGGCGATGTGATGCACAGGCTTCACACAACTATTCTTTGTCATTTTATGGATGCTCATCAGTCAACTGTCACATCTTCTCAAAGACCCCTCCAATCTAAATGTTTCTCTTTGGGCTTTTCCCAGAACTAGCAGCTGAATGAGGAAAAGAAAAGCCACTTCGTTTCTAGGCAAAGGAAAACTTCATTCTAAAGATCTGGGTCATTTGAGAAAATTCTAGGAGTAGCCCACATCATTTTCCCCCTGTTTTATTCCATCCAACTCGTTTTTACAATACTTAGTTTAACAAGTGAATATTCAGACTGCAACCATGGCATTTTCAAGTTTATAAGGAAATTTGTGATGTGCCCAGATAAAGTGTAGTCCCAAGGCAAATATGCCTTCCATTCAAATATCTTCTAACCAGGGTTTAACATCCAATGTCACATTCAGAAAAAGCAACTTTTCATTAAACACATTGGGTCCATCTCATTAATATTCAGTCTCTTCTCCCTCCCGCTCTTTAAACTAGGGTTAAGTGCTCTCAAAATTAGTGTGTTTGTATAATATGTTCCACAAAGAATAAATCCAGCAAAATTATCTTGTTACCTTCAACCTGTCAGATAAAGTCAAAGGCTGGGGGCTTTTTCCTCTTGTTTTTCCACTGGCTCAGCCTTTTACATATCTGACACTATTGGTCAGAAAATTAACTAATGAGTATTGCTTAGATAACATGCACACATGGGTTTTGAATTTAAATTGGGTAGTATTTTTAGGGGGGGTTGCATATTTATTACATAATTTTACAAAGTTATTTTTTCAAATGGTAAACATGCATTTATATTTTTAAGGATATATTCAGACCAATGGCATTTTAAAATTTAGGGAGACATTCTTTGACATTCCCAGATTATACAGATCTGTTTTCACCACTAAGTCATCTTATTTATTTATTATCAGTGTTTTCTACATATGTGGTGGAGGACTGACTTAGTGGCTCCTTTATCTCCCAGAGCCACAGAGCGGTGCTTCCAGGCTGAGGTCACTGGAAGGGTAATGGTGGCAAGCTTCTGCCACATCTTGTACCCACCCTGTGAATAAAAAAAAATGTCAGTGTTTCTATTTGGAGAGAAAGTGGTGGCAGTAGTATTATTTAATCTTCTTCTTGTAATGTTAGTTACCTAACAAGGACATGCAATGCCTATCCTCTGATCACTTCTAATTGTATCACAAAAAGGCAAAAGTATGATTTGCATTTCTAACTTTCCTGAGGTAGTAGAATAAAACCCCATGCTGGAATATTCTGCAGGACATTTTATGGCCCAGTTTCCGGGTATGTTTTTTATTAAATTGTCACAGTGTTTTGTTTTACCCAATCCTTTAATATATTATAGGGTAGCTATACTTACGATGTGTATTAAGACATACAGTAGTAGGAGTCTATTCTCTATCAATGAGTAAGTATAAAGATTATTAACACTGAGTTTCACAAATTATTTGGAAGAGTTTTAATCTCCCATGACATAACAGGGAACTATTTAAAAAAAAAAAAAAAAAAAGTTTCTCGAATTTCTTAATCCATATGTGTTGTTTTACATCTGATGAAGAGCAAGAGAATTTCCTTATAACTTAACCTCAGAGTAATAGAATTGTGTTCTACTGTAGTAAAATTGACAAGTACTTACATCATTATACATGGCTGCTATTACATTAGGTGAATGTCAGTGTCAGGTAAGATCATGGTTTTGTCAATATAATGAAAATACCAGTCAAACTAGAAAAAGTCAGTTTTCCAGCTCTAAAAATTGATTTTTATTGCTCTTCTTGTAATCCTTTCTTTGGATTAATATTTATTATTGATGTGGTCTTTGTTTTAATCTTAATAGCTACTGACATGGTAATTAATTAAAAAATAGAACATTTTTTGCCCAAATGGCACTATATTGAAATTAAAAGTGAACATCACATATTAGTTAAACAGCCCTGGCAAATGCCTTGAGTATTAAGATGATTGCCTTAGCTTCTTGACAACTCCTTTCATCTTGTTGTTTTCTGCTTGACCTTTAGAGATGTTTTGATATTATTAATAGGTTTTAGCTATTATATCAAAAAGAGTAGGGCACAGAGATATGATAAAGTTCAGCTTTTTAATGACAATATTGCAACATTTTTAGATGTGCCACTGAAAGCACTTACATTAGGTCTGTTTAGGTACACTTAGACTGTCACCAGTTAACTTTTCTTAAAAATTCATTATTATTTCTTAAATCTAGTGGTCCTTTTTTGTAGATTCCTATAGAAAAAAATTTAAGGAAGAGGTGGCCAATGTAAGTATTAGGCTGAATTTTTTTTTTAAAAAAAAGTGAAGGTGGGATTGATGGGAATAGGAGCCTAAAGGCCACATGTCTCATGCTGTGTTAGTCAAACCTTAATTGTCTCTGGTAGCTCAACCTTCAATGTCCTGGCCAGGCTGTGATAGTGTAACAGAGATTTCACGGTAGTTGTTCCTTTGCTTTCCACCAGAAGTCACTATAGGAGTTGTTATTAGGACTCACTGGAATTTAAAGATAAATAGAAGTGAAAAGTATATAATTTAATGCTCCATTACTGTTTTCTCTTTAATCTGATTGGGAACCTGTATCTGATTGTTAAATACTTATCAGTGGTTCTGTCTCCTATCCAGTAACCTTTCTGTGACCTTCACTCTAACACTATTCTATGACTCCCTTTCTAGTTGCTGTGAACCGTGGGGCTTCAGTGTCTTGCATTGCACATAGCAAGTATGCAAACTTCCCTATTGTTTCAAACTCTGCAATGCTTTCTGAACACTTCAGTGATCAGGTTAAATGTGAAAAGGTTTTACCCCAGCATGCACAGACATACTTCAGCATTATTTTAGTAGATTCAAATTGAAATAGATCCCTTCTGGTTCAAAGCTCTAATGAGATTAACAGTAAACAAAATGAATGTTTTAACCTAAAAATTGAATACCACGGTGACTCAGTTAGGTTATACTGCTATCTACCACCCCTGTGCTGCTTATTTCTGGTTTTAAGATCCCTTTTATTATGATATGATGCTATACAAATATACTTACAACATACCTCTTTATAAACAACTTTATTTATGGATGTTGAGCTGCATTTTGTGTCAGATGTCTCATTACAGTCCTCTAATTTCACATGCAAGATGTGCCTTTTAAAATGCTAAAATGATCACTTAAATATATTTTGAATTACTTTTATAATTCTGTATTTCTCACTACCTCTGAGTTACCACTATATTAGCAGGTCTGTAGCTTGCTTAATATGCAGACCAAACATTTTGTTACTGATTTCTTTAGTACTATAAGGTACTTTATTGATGCAAGAGCTATTTTGTAACTATTTTTCTAAATATATAATATTTTTTAAAATGTTGTTTTATACAACTAATTCCTTTACACGTATAATACACACAAAATATAGCAATTCTAGTGAGATTGTTCACTAACCAGAAAAATAGGTAAATATTAAGGGCTATCCACGTTTCCGTATTTTTTTTATCCACTTTTTGTTATGATTAAAAATATGCTCATTGAATAACATTTTTGACCCTTGGATTGTTTCTTCCCAAGAAATGTGACAATACCCTTTCATCTGTTCTCCATCCTCAATTCAGCCAGTTTGGCAGAGCTATGGGGGAAAAGGAGGGAGGAAGGTTGTTTTGTTTTGTTACTGTTTTTAAAACAAAACAAAACAAAAACCTCTTTTCAGTAGTGTCAAGCTAGGATAAATTGGCCAGGGGAAGCATGTTTATAGACTGTGTGAGGAACTTTGTCTTTGTGTGGGAATGTTGGTGACACTGTTATGGTTTGCCTGAATGAACTGCGATGACGCGGCTAATAAGGTATCCTGCTGAGTGCCACCACAGGACTTTCTCAGACCTCCCACTTAATTCTATTCAGCTCCAGCTCAGTGTAGCTAATTTTTCCCATTCCCTCAATTCTTTAGGCCCCCTTACAAACAGAAAAGTCAACTTTCACACCGAAGGCAAGATAAGTGCTTTAGGAAATAATCGTGTAAACAGAATGTTACCTTCTGACCTGCTGCTGATACCTTGACTTGGGACAAAACCCACCCGGCTATTGCATTAGACATGGCTATTAAAGGAATAATGCAGCTGATCCTCTTTACAAAGTACCCTGAGAAATGGTTTAGCCAAATCACTCTGCCTCTTGTCACACTGAATTATGTTCAACTGCTTCCCCCACCACCAAATTACTGATATTTAGCTGTTTTTTCTCCTGTCCTTTTCAATGACAGTATGTTAGGGATAAGTGTGAAAGTAAAGAGAAAGTCAATAATGTCCTATTATTTTCTGGCCTGAATGAATTGAGAACACATGTACAGTAGGCCTGATAACTTTATAAATGAGAGTAAATTTTTATAAACCTACTGTTGATCTTCACTAGAATAATGCATATTTTGAGTAACACTCAAATAAATCACAAAAGGATTTTAATTGCTTTTGACAATTTTGAATTGCTGATTTAAAAATAAACATTATGAATAAACTGTTACGTGTGATACTCCATATTATCTTTGATTAATTACATAATTAGACACTTTGAGATTTTGGGTGCCCAGTTCCCATTCATTTTAATTGCAAGTTCTAATTCCCTAGGCAACTTTAATAATCTCAGCCTTTGTGCCTTTACTTGATTAATAATGGTAGCCCAAATTTAGGACTTGGTCCTGCAAATATCTATGCATATGAGTAACTTTACTTGCCTGTGTAAGTGCTTGCAGGATCGAACCCTGAGGGTATGTTGACTGCATAGTTGACTCAGGCTCTCACTCAGGTTTGGTCCCTAACCTTATCCCAGCCATACACACAGCCCTCTGGCTTGGGTTTGCTGGTGCTCTCAGCACAGACAAGTGCACTTGTCTGGGGCTATAGGCTAAAGCCTGAGTGCCAACCCACCCACTTTGCAGTGGGGATGTAGGCTAAACCGTTTGAGTGCTTTGAGTGCTAATGGTCCTCCAGTGCCTTCCAACAATTCTCTTCCTGTGTCCAACAGACAGAAAAGTTCTCCCACAATTCACTGGGAAAGAATCATAGAATGGCTCAGCTTACTGCAGTGCCAAGAAACATGATTTATGACCTGTGACACATAAGAATGAGTGCAGCACCGGTATGGATTGGTCCCTCCATTTTACTTTACCATTAATACAAGAAGTGTAGGGCCTTTATATGAAATTAAAAGGTCTATTCATTTGGAATCAATAAAAGGAAATACTACTTTATATGGCATTTAGTATCTTGTGACTTCAGTGCCTAATGAGGTCATCACTGAATCCCATACTGTGATTGGACTAAAAGAAGAATGGATAATTGTATGCCCACTAACATTTATAGCTCTGAAAATTTTTAAAATGGAGGGCAATCAGATATTAAGCAT
Organism: Malaclemys terrapin pileata; assembly: GCF_027887155.1. Lineage (NCBI taxonomy): Eukaryota > Metazoa > Chordata > Testudines > Emydidae > Malaclemys > Malaclemys terrapin. The sequence continues at coordinate 99,901,990 of NC_071511.1, read as the reverse complement.
AAGTGGATTATCCATGTCATTCAGTAAATTAAGAACAAAATTAACTTACAGTTGTGTTCACCATGAGTTTGTATGTACAGTGACCCCTCTTTATAACATTGAATAAGGTTGACATTATTAGAAATGTTATTCTGGTATCTAAAATGAACAGAAGCATAATAGGAATCTATTGTATGATGTTAGTACATACAAAATTCTTTGCACTTAAGAACTGCCTTGTGGAGCAAGAGCAGTGCATTTTTGACCAAATGATTATAGCAGTGAAAGTGTCCCCCCCACCCAATTCAAAGAAAAAACTTCTCTTTTGTAGAGGGAATGGCTTAGTCTTTTTTGGAGAGCTTTCTTTGGTCTTTTTATTCAATGGTTATCACAAACACAACTTAGAACTTGATGGATTTTAGTTTGCTCTTTTATGTAAAACTGAAAAAAAAACACTTCATAATTCTCTGCAGCTGTCACATTTTTGTTCACTAATCTGCTGTCCCATATCCTGCCATAAACTGTTAAAAAAAATAAAACTGTACAGAAAGACCTAAAACTTGCAAGAATTTTAAGTTTTTTTGATAATCGGATACAGACAGCAAATAAAAGCTAAATGAAATAACACTAGATCCTCCCACTAAGAAACATTAAATTAATGCTGGTGACATGGGTTGACTGCTTTCTTTTTACATGATTCAGATTTATCACTCCATTGGGTGATTCATTGCAACCTTTTAAAGGATTATTTGATTCATGGCATGTTCAAAGGAAATTGTGATAATGGCAAATACTAAAGTACAATAAAACAAATTCTAAAGCTCTCCTATCTTGTTTGAAAAAACAAAACATCTGTTCTTCCTTGCTTGCTGAGGGAGAAGAAGGTGTTTTCTCATTTCTCCGTGTATTTGACACTTAATGAACTGTATAGATTTATAATTGTAACTGGCAGGACCAAGAGGAATGGAACATTTTTCAGAGACGGTTCATTCTAGCCTAAACACCTGAATTTTTTTTCTGAGTCCAGACCAAACAATATTGTATACTGAGTTATCATGCATTCTGTTGCAGTCGGATCCCTCTAATGCAGGTGTTGCTTCTTTCATTGACCAATGGAAGAGCAAATAATTTCCTTTACTATCTCTGCCCCTGCCAACTTGGATCCTGATTCTGCAATCTTAATCAAGAGGAGTAGCTTTTACGCCAACAGTTCCATTGATTTTAATTGGGATGACTGACTGAAAGCAAAGATTTCAGTATTAGGCCCTCGAGATAGCAAGACTACTGAAGTCTCTCTAGTATTCAGGTTTCCTTGGATAAAGGAAAAGTCTTAGTAGCCAGGGCACTGCTTCACATCTATATATTTTAGTTAACCAATTTGAAGCCTATTAAAAGTAGGTTTGTGGCTATTAATCATTAAAAAAGGCTATAATGCCTACATGTTCACAGATTCTAGCATCTGTGGAATTTATAAGTAGAGTAAGCTTGCATGGAATTCTTAAGTACCCTGGCAGGTACCAACGTCTAAGGGAATGACCACAAAACTCAGGCTGTGTATACACAGGCCTTTAAGCTGAAGCATTTCGATGCACATCAGGAAACTCTCTGTATCTGGGTCACACCATAGTCTACACACAGAATGCCTGATCCATTTTCAGTTGGTGTTATGTGAACACGCAGCAACACTTTGCTGTGAACTAAAAGCTCCAGGGGTATCCCATCATTCATTGCTGAGCGGTGTGTGTCCTGGGATTATTTTCACTGTGAACTGTGGGAAGTCAGGTTCGTTCACATTTTTAAAAGAAATCCCATATTTCCACTGTCTCCACCCCATTTCTAGGTGGGCTCATGACATTTTTGAATTGCTGTTGGCCAGCATGAACCCAGCAATGCTCCGTACAGCTATGATGGCAAACACGAATAGGCATTGGCTGCTTGGGCTGTATTATAGCCCTCAGACCCAGATGAATTTGACATTGGACTTTCACACCAACCAGATGATGTAGGAACAGGAAGATACTCTGCAGTGGTGGCATCAGGATAAGGCAGAAGAACAGGAGGAAACCAAGCTGTTCCCAGATCACCTACATAGTTTTCAGTGCCATTTCTGAGCCCGGGATATCAGTGTGGATTGGTGGGAGTAGCTCGTTCTGCAGAGCTGGAATAACCAGCAGCAGCGCGAGAACTTCAGGATGGGGAGGGCTACCTTGTTTGAGATCTGTGCATAACTGACCACAAAACTGCAACGACAACATACGAACAATACAGTCCGCCATCGCCGTGGAGAAACAGTCACCGTTGCCATCTGGAAACTGGGCACCCCAGGATGTTTCCAGTCTGTAACCAATTTTGGGGAGATCAGCTGTTTGGGCCATTCTCATATAGGTCTGTTATGCCATTCACAAGGTGCTGTCTAACTAGATCATGAAGCTGGTAATACTCAGGAGATTGTTGATAGCTTTGCATTGCATGGAATTCCCAAACTGTATTGGGACAAATGAGGGAATTCAGGTGCCTATCATTTACCCTCTCTCCCTTCCCCTAGCCTTCTCCCCCAGCCAGGGCATAGAATTTATAAACAGAAAGGGGTATTTTTCAATGGTGCTCCAAGGACTGGTGGACCACCATGGCAGGTTTACAGACACAAATGCAGCATGGTCTAGGAGGGTCCATGATGGCAGGATCTTTCAGAACTCAGTACTTTTTAAATTAATGGCGAACGAATTGTTTGCACTGTGGACGTTAATGGTGTGGAGGTTGGTCCAGTTATTCTGGAAGACGTGGCTTGTCCCCTGTTGCTTAGCTAATGAAGCCATAGACAGGCCACTTTGACAGAGGGAAGGAACATTTAACTATGGTCTGAGTATTCATAGAATGGTAGTCAAGTGGGAATTTGCCTGTTTGTGTTAGGAACCAGGATTTAGGTGGTCTGGCCTAGTGGACTCAGCAGGTATCCAGATCAACCCTCTATGTCTCTGTTGCTGCCTGGTTGGTTACTTCCAGTTTCACATGGTGTCTGGTTGACCGGTCAGTCCATAACTCTAGTGTTCGTATCTTTGAGGTTCTGCTGTACTGAGATGGGAGACTAGGAAGCAGAGAAAGGTCTTATTCAAAAAGGTAAAGGGTAGACCAGCTTGATACTCTGTGAAGTTATGGTCCCCCCAGAACCACTGTAGAAGTAGAAAGGGCTTGCAAGCTGTACCAGCGGCATAGGGCATCCAGCCATTCCCTGTAACATGTGAAACAAAACTATTTCTTAGTCTTAGGTCCTGCTATATCTCCCCTGCAGACTTCGGAGAAAGTACAGAGAAAAACAAATAGGATCCTACCATGATTATCAGCTCCAATGTGTGTTACGGGGCTTTTGTACCTCAGCCGAGAGCAATATAGTTTGTGCCTTGCCAGGGTATGCAGTGTGCACTCATATCTCATGTAAACTACAAAAACCAACCACATTTCTTTTCCTCTAAGTCCTGTCTCAATAAATGTTGAATATTGCACAAATGAATGCTTCAGTTATTCAAATTTGTTGCGGGAGGAAGGGTGGGGGGAGAGGCACAGACTGCAGCTGCCACTTGGAAGCAGCAAAAGGACTGAGTTAGGAGGGAGGTGGGAGCTCCTAGTTCACCTCCGCCAACAATAATAATATACAATATATTGTAAATATAGGTAATTATATGCCAAAGTTCCCTCCAGGGGATCAGATTCTTCAGTTCTGGCCTGGGTTTCTGGCTGGGACTTGTGTTCAACCGATGCAGGGCAGGAATTGAGGTCAGTAGTAGTAGGGGCGGACAGGGGCTGGCTTTCCAGCTGGCCATCGTCAGGCTCCTGGGTCCCAAATGGATCCTAGCTCTCGGGGCAGCTCCTTTCAGGCATCCTCCTGGTCAGCCTCCAGTGGGTCTAGCTGGCTGTCCTCTGGTTGAACTGTAATTATGTAAAATCCTGTCCAGTTAATCAAAAAATTGACAGGTCCCATGTCCTCTACTCGATTGTCTCCTTTTATCCCTTGTTTCAATGTACTTTCTCCTGAGCTGCTTATTCTTTATCCAGCACTGGTCAGTGTCCCAGTAGTGACCCCTCGCAGACATCTGCTTTGGAATGTCCACAAAAAGGTCCTTATTCTTGTGGCTGGCCGCAAGAGGTTCCTGAACCAACGCTTCTCCCCAGATGGTGATGAGATCCAGGGTCTCAGCGTGGCTTCAAGCAGTTGCAGAAGGCATGTCCTGGGGCTTCTGGTGTGCAATTGTGATTGTATTGCCAGAATAATGATAAACTGGGATCCAGGAGCAAATGGGCAAAATATGGCTCTGCACCACTTTTTAAAGGAGGGAAGCATCATTCTGGACATTTGACACAAGGGGATGGAGGGCACACCAGTTACTAACAGGGACATGTTAGTAACAGTCAACGTGCAAAGCACCGTAAGATTGGAGGCATGCAAAAAGTGGTGTGCAACAATTGTGTGCACATGCACAAAAGACCAAACTAGACTAAACTAGACCAAACTAGTAAAATTTTGTTTCCCTAAATTGATATGTAGTTATTAATTATATTAATTAATAAAATTTTCAGCATTGGCAATCTGCTGTTTTGTTCCTCAGTAACTGATTGAGATTTTTCTAATTAATTTAGTTATCAAAAGTTCTAAGTGGGAGTTTTTTGGCACAATGTGTTTATTTGAAAAAATCGTCTTTGCATAATACAATTACAGCTTTCATCTTCATAATATCAGTTTGTTTTAAGAGGACTTCTTTAGACCTTGATGTCATTCCAGAGATATCTCTCAGCTTTTTGTCAGCAGTAAATGGCACCGAGCAAAGCCAAAACTGGGATATGAATCAGGAAAGTTGGCAAAGCAGACGGAGCTTTTCTTGTGTACAAATCGTATATCAGATTTTGCAATGATAGTGTGAGCAAATTGTGGTAATGTAAATGGTTTAACTTTTAAGTTCTCATTTTCCCTTAAAGTGCCATGAGGGGACTAATCAAACTAATGTTATGTATAGGTCAAAACTGACAGGCTTTTCTTAATGGTTGGTTGCAGTTGACAGTGGATAGTATTTATTAATAGTACCTGCAATAATTTGTCAATTGAATGGAGGGCTTCGAGATTTTCTTAGCAGAAAAGGATAGCTCTTTGCAGGAGAATTTTCTTCAAATAATCACTGTCATAGGTTCAGTGTGCATGAATTTTTCAGTGAAATAATATTGTTTATGTAATAGATTGCCATTGGGTAAAAATGTGGAGGGATACTTTACAAGCAAAGCAGTATCTCATTTAAAGACCCAGGTGTTTTCTTACTTTATAGCTTTGAAATGTCCAAATGGGGGTAATTTATTAAAATGTTTAAAGCCATTTTAAACAAATGTCTCCTTTCTGGGCATTATAGCTCCAGAAGGCCACTTACTGTAGGTTTCTTTATAATTCTTTAGCTATCCATGTGGGCCCTTACCTCCAGCTCAGTTGGGATTTCTGGCATCATCATGCTTATGTATTTATTTACTTCCAGAGTGCCTTAGATTTATTGTTTCTTTGTTGTGCACTGTGCTCCTAATATGGTATAAAAGTATTTTGTGCTTTTTGTCTAGTGATTTTTTTTCTAATTGTAGTCATAATATTTTGGTCAATTACTTCATGTCTTCACCAGTTGATAATAGGAGATTGATTAGTTGGTCTCTGTTCCCAAAACGAGGTGCTGATTCAATGACTGGTTTACTTGATTTTATTCCACTTTGAAAGATTTGGCCAATACCAAGCTCTCTAGAAGCATGTACAATTTTTAAAGGTATTAAATAATTAGCGCTGACCTAAGTTTTAAAATAATCACTGAAAAAAATAAACAAAGAGCCACCCCTCACTCAGCTCTCAACTCTGATCAAAAGCCTGAGAAAAGATGTAAGCTTTATACCATATCCTGAATGTCAACTGTCTTGGTGATAGCCAATTCCAGAGTCCAAGGCCTTCCAGTGAGAATATCTTCCTGCAGACATGCAATTCTAAGGATTTTTAGCTCATGTGTCTCGACTGTGATAATGGTACACAGAGAGGAGCTTTCTCAGTGAGCCATAACCCAGGCTACATAGGACTTCATAGATCAATATCAGGCCAAATAGTAACAAATAATACTTAGCACTTCTATAGCACTTTTCATCCATAGATCTCAAGGTGCTGAATAAACATGGGGAAACATTATGGACCTCAATTTTACAGATGTTAAACTGAAGCAACAGAGTTTGAGGCAGATATTTTTAAAAGTGTCCATTAATTTTGGGTGTCACAATTTTTAAGAGTCCACCTTGAAACACTTAGGAGCTGATTTTCAGAGGTGCTGAGCACCCCCAACTCCCACTGGAGTTAGTCACTATCTCTACCATCTTCTCAGGATGCTTTCCCTGGCCTCTAAGCAAGCACCTCTTCACTTGTCTGGACTGAACTGCAGTCAGGTTACTCATATACAAGCCCCTGTTTTAACCAGGGAAAGCAAATAAACCATACGCATCTTGATTTGAGGAAGAAGAAACAGAACTACATGTCATCTGCATGCTTATAACAGTATAAACCAAACAAGTTGTTACTATATAGTGAAGTTTTATTCCAAATAAATTAATGCTGTTGTTGACTGTTCCACGAATAATTTTGCTAATGCTGTGCTTAAAAGTTAAATGTGATTGTGAATACATAGCTTTCATTGCAATATATTTTAACATTTTGCAATTACAATTCCAGGGATTTTTTTGTAAAGGGCTTTTTTGTTTTTACACAGAAAGCTGACTAGACAGCAGTTAATGTATTTTTGTCTGCCTTTTCAGAATTAGAGATCAGCGGTTTGAGAAGGTTTCATATTTTGTGTTTGGAGATTTCAACTTTCGACTGGATTCCAAATCAGTAGTAGAGGTAGGACTTCTCCTTTCTTCATCTCTGGGTGCTATCTAAGGGTTTTCATTTCTAAAATTGTTTCCCTTTGGAGAGAAAAACAGAAAATAACTTAACAGGCAATTTTAATGTTGATATCAAACTTGCCAAGGAATACTTTTAGGGGCTTTCAACATGAACATCTAACAGGTAACTCAAAATTGATTAAATAATAAAATAACATCACTGAGCGAGCAAGAGGTAGTTGTATTATGGTAATCAAACCCCTTGGAACAGAAAGGTTGTTATTTATGCCATTATTGTGAGAAAACCAGGTTGTTTTTGTCCAGAAAGGCATTGAAGGTTCAAGAGGCGATAGTGCTAGGATTCGCATTTCTGAGGATCAAGAGGACTCGTTTGCTGTTTGTAGAATGTTCATTTGCCAGCCAGTGATTCTCTCAGTTCAGGGAGTTTTAAAATGGACCTCAAACAAGATGAATTTACTATAATCACTATGGGCCAGATCATGGCAATTCCACTTCCACTGGAGCAAGGCCCCAAATGTAGCTGAAACACTACATTTCTATTGTGTGGGGGAGCATACTGTAAAGGGCACATGCAGAGGGATTGCACTGCAAACTGTTGCTCTGTGATTGTCTTCTTTACTGGACAGCAGGAATTTTGTGTGTCCCTAGGGGGAATTGCAAGTGTGATCAGTGGGACTCATATTTTGACCAAAGTCCGGGGGCTGCAGGATGGAGTGGGGAGGTTTCTGTTCCCTAAACTGCTGCTTAGGTCCTTTATGCAAAGTACTTTCAGCTGGGCTTTGTGCATGAGACCAAAATTTCATTTTAAGCTTGTGTCTGTTGTTATTGCTATACCTCATCAAGACTAATTCCTATTTGGTTTTATTTTTTTAAGCTAAATACATGTTGTTTTGCATGTGTAACTAATGAGGAAAATGATATAACGCTAGAGATATTTCGTAAACTTCTATGACAGAATTCCACAAAAACCACAAACTCTGTGAAAATATGAATAGCTGACATTTATGCAAACTTTTGTGATATGAGCACCTCAACATGGAAATATGAACAGAAGATTTGTCTGAAGTCAATGGGAATACAATAAACCTTTTTCACGAGTTGAGATTACCTTGATTTACCTGGAGCTGGGCTTTAGCAGTAATCCCAGGCTTAACAACTATTTTATTCTCCTGTTTACCCTCTTTAATTCTCAGAGGTATTTTAGTGTCTCTTTGGCATCCTTGAGGGCAAGTATGCATCTTCTAATCCAGGGGTTCTCAACCTTTTTCTTTCTGAGACCCCCCCAACATGCTATAAAAACTCCATGGCCCACCTGTGCCACAACAATTGTTTTCTGCATATAAAAGCCAGGGTTTGCATTAAGGGGCCCTGCAAAGCTAAACTGCTCAGGCTTCAGCTTTAGTCCCGGATGGCGGGCCACAAGGCAATGTGGCTTTGGCTTTCTGCCTGGGCCCCAATGAGTCTAAAGTCTTCCTGCTTGGAGGACCCCCCTGAAACCTGCTCACAGGCCTCCCAGGGGGCCTCGGACCCCTGGTTGAGAACTGCCATTCTAACCCAAAGGTTGATACTACTTTGTGGTTTAAGCAGCAGGAAGCACTGTGTCTGTATGCTCAAAGGCAAAGTACCTTTGCCTAGAGATGCAATGGATCCCCCATTCCTCGTGTGATTAGTCCCTACTCTGCTGAAAAATCAGGGTGTGTCACATGGCAGCTCAGTATAGACAGGTGGAGTTTAGATAAACCTTCATCTTTTTATTCACTGCAGTTGTTTTTAACTGTAGTTAAATGTTTTATTTAAAGTGTAATTGGAGTGAAATGCAAGGACTGATTCAGAATATGCAGTTTTGTATTGTCTACCCCAGTAACTTCCATATTTACAGAAAGAAGAAGTAAGCTATAGAATAATCTGTTTTGGAATAGTCTATGCTATTTTTTTACTTTGCTCAGGATACACTAATGTAACTGAGAGCACTTGTATATGAGAAAAATCTGTCAATCAATCTTCAGCAGCACTATTTATAGGACTTTATCCTGTGAGGTGCTGAGTACCCTGAGCTTCTACTGTTGTCAGTGTAATCAGTCGGGATTGAGCCCATAATGAATACTTTCTTAATTTGCTGATTTTGATTAAGATTTTAATTAATGTAACTACATTTGGATTCAATTAGAAATATTGCCAATAGCTCACAATTTTTCCATAAGTATGCATGTGTATATTAGATACAAGTATTCTATTTCTTTATATGGTGCCATCTACTTATAAGATATGAAAACTTATCAAAATCCACTCTTTAAAGAAGTAATTAGAAAAAAGGCTGAAGTCTTAATAGCTAGACATATGTATATGATTTCTATGCCTTGTTTCTTTTCCTTTTTAACTAAAGTGGAATTGGATTTTTTTTCCTTTCAAAATGTATTTCTGTGTCAGTATGAGAAACCCAGGTTCAAGAGTGAAGCCTAGATCTAGCAGACTGTAGTCTACCTGCTGCCCTTCTAGTGCCCCAGCATCTGTCATGTATGGAATTATCCATGCGGAATATTGTGTTCCTATTTATCCTCTTTTTGAATATCTACAGAGCTGGAACTTCCACAGATAATCTTGCTAGGATATTCCATCATCTACACTTCTTCCTACAAAGTGTTTTTTTCAAACATCAGATCTCAAAAGAGGGAATTATTATTTAGCATTAGAGTACAGAATTGGTAGTCAGGAATGCTAGCGTGAAACCCTGGCCCTCGGAGTCTTTGGTAGAATGGCACTAAGTGGATATGAAGTGTAATTTATCATTATTCTAGCTGATAATATTATGTTTGTAAAGCATTTCAAAATGTTAAATGCTATAAAAGTGCTAAGTAAGTATTAAATGAGGAGTAATGGTCAACCAACTAAAAATAACAAGACTCTAAATCTAGGCAGGCAGGCAGTCTCCTATTGACATCATAAACCCAAAAAGTGAAGCCAGAGTGGCAGGTACAATTATAATTTTATGTATCATTTTGGTTTATTTTATTGATTAAATCACCTTTATGCTTGATTTTTCCATTAATTACTGTGGACAGGCAAATCTTGGTTTTTCAGTTCAAAGTCTTTTAAAGAGATTCACTTCTAACAAAAGAAGTAATGACACTAGTAATGGGGCACAATATGTGCAATAAATAATAAATATGCAGTAATAAAAATGTTAAGAATAACCATCTTTAGTACTGGTGTAGCACTCTTCATCTTCAAAGTGCTTTACAAACATTAATGTTTGCTACCTATGTTCATCTAAGGTTATAGAAAAGGTGCAGTTTAAACATGAATCAAACTTTTTTATACATTCTTTGCGGAACAGCTTGTTTAGAAAAATAGCAATTGTCTTCTGTTTTATTGCTTTATTAGACAACTAGTATACCACATAGCCCTGTGCTGTATGATCATGTAATGAAAGACGCTTTTGAAACAGTACATATGCATGCACAAAGAACCATAGTCAAACTTGCTTTGAAAATTTTAGCTCTGAATTTCCTTACATATGTGCAATTCAAGTCACAACCTTAACATTGTAGACATTTGCGCTGGATATATGATATGTACTGGTATGTCCATAGGATTTAGAAGATTTAAGAACGGTCTAAGCCATGTGTAAATCACTTCATAGAACAACTGAAAGTGCTGGCAAAATATCTGTAACACCATCTTAACACATAGAGAGGTTGTTAATTAACAGATAATAGGTATACAGGATTCTGATTTGGAAAGATTTTGTGGTATGATGTAGGTTCTTAAAGGATAGGCCAGTATCTGAGGTATAAATTGAAAGTGTTTAGTTATGAGTAACTTGTAATTTAAATGATTCCAAGATAGAACCTTAATTACTTGAGCTTATGTAGTGTTTATCATGCAGAAAGATCCCAATCACTTTACAAACTGACTTCTAAGTATAGCCGCCCTTTCCTGCAATAGCCCCTAAATCTCACTGAAGTCAATGGGAAGTGAAATGAGCTGGCCTTGGTCACACACCAAATCAGTGGCAAAGCAGGGAACAGAAACTGAGTAATTGTGATTCCCCAACCAGTACTCCATGTTAATGCTGTCAGGTTTGACAAAATACTGCAAATGTATGGCAGGTTGAATTTGTGATGTGGTATCTAAAGGGAGCAGGATATAATCTAGATGTGAACCTTTCAAGTAACAGGCTGGTGTCCTTTGGGTGTTTTGGATATATGCACATGCAAACATCTTAAGCATTAATTTGATTGTCTGGACGTCTGTAAAATACTAGTGTTCTAAGGGTTAATCCAGGGTACTGTTATCCTCGTATATGTTAGTAAATTTATCTCTGCTTTTCCTACTGACCTTTTCCTGCACCTCATGAGACAGTAACTGCCAAGCGCTTAGTTACTGTAAGATGCTACAAGCAACAGATGCCATTTGTTGAGCTATAGGATATAATATCCAAACAGCAGCAGAATGTTGTATGTTTCTGAAGTCTTTCTCAACAGAGCCATTGAAAGAGGAGAGCGGAGAGCTACTTCAGATATGGACTTCATATACCTAAGTACAGTGTGCTAAATCAGATGCCAAAATGTTACCCTTATTAATTTATAATTAATATACGATAAATCATTAGTATATAATCTATTAAATGTTTTATGGGAACCTTAATCTAAAGTCTTATTGATTTCTTTGCTAGGAAATTCTGCTTTACTGTTTGAAGTAAACCAGGGGGGATCAATAAAACAGGGCTAAGCTTCTAGTGAGTCTGAGATCTCCCTATGTGCATGAACCATTGTGTCATCCAGAGGGATAAACTGGCAAAAAAGAAATAGGATCTCAATATCCTAACAAACATAGCAAATTCTGGAAGAGTGCAATTGTTTTACAATAGACTTGAATTATAGTGTGAGTATAATCTATAGCTTAGCACCGTGATGCACAGTAAAGAAAATTTTAGAAAAACAGCTGCTGTTTAGGCATATTATCTACTAACCATTTCAAAGACTTTTTTTAATACTGAGGGAGGCTATTTGCAAGATTCCAATTGTGAAACCTAGTTTTGTTTGACCAAAATGGGACAAAAAGATAGAGAACATCTGAAATCATAGACTATTATTTTCTAAAGCACATACATACACCTCTACCTCCATATAATGCAACCCGATATAACATGAATTCGGATATAACGCGGTAAAGCAGTGCTCCGGGGGGATGGGGGGCTGCGCACTCTGGTGGATCAAAGCAATTTCAATATAACGCGGTTTCACCTCTAACACGTAAGATTTTTTTGGCTCCTGAGGACAGCGTCATACCGAGGTAGAGGTGTACATGACATTTGTGTGTATGTGCTCTGAGACTGTAGCCAATCCTGTGCACCCGCGCAGGGAGTTGAAGGTATAAGATGCCTTGGCACTGGGTACCCAACATTAATTGCAGAGAGTGGGAGGGAGCTGTCTTCGTGGAATTGGTTGGGGGAATGCGTGCTGCCTCTTCAGCCTGCAGGAGGACATGTTATAGGCAACAACATGCAGCCCCTTGGACAATGCTCATGGCAAGGCTATGATTTGACCAAAAGGATGTGGGAGCCACATCATTAGCAAAAATGTTTGTTTCATAAACTGGCATTTGAAGTACCTAAGTTACAATAAAAGGGAGATAACACTCAAGTGAGTTGGCTCAATATGAGTGAGTCTAAAACGGAAGACTCCCATGATTATGAGGGGAATATACAAGATATGCTTGTGCACAACCTTTTTAATTTGGATTATACTTTGAGTTACAAATCTTCTTAAAACAAGAATTTAAAATGTAAGCACTACCAGATCTTTAGTTATGGTGGCACTATGTTGCTGTGGCAATAAGCCACAAGAGTTTGTCTTTTAGCTAAAGTCCTGGTAAATCACCATTCTCACTAACTACATTAACCCACTGAAGAATAAACATCACTTCATTGCTTTGTTACCCTGCACACCTAATCAATTGCTGGATCCACTAGACTACTGTTAATTGGTATCTACTTTGTCACAGTTCAGATAAAGTAGATGTAGATTTTAGCTCATTATTCTTTTAATCATAGCTGTTCCAGCTGTGTTTGCTCTAAAGGGCATAGCGACTTTCCTTGTTTATGTCAGTTTTGGGCTTAAAATAGTATTATTTTAGAATTCCCTATAACCATATAATGGAAAGTATATCATATAATATTATAGGAATGATATGAGAGAAGGAACTAGAGAGTATTCTAATGGTAATATATAGCTTACAAATTGCATTATTTCTGTTTTTTATCATCTGATCCTGAATATGCCTTTTTATTTAACCTTTGGTGAATTTTTAGCTGTCATGACATTGACAAATTGATAGCACCAACACCGTGTAAGTTTCCACTCATGTGTCAGGCAATGCACCACAAACTGACCTGCAACACCCATATGCATGGATAGTCTTGTGTATCTCCTTATTAGAGACTGCTAGATATGCTGACTTGCTTTGGTGATTTTCTGGTAAGGACACTAGGAACTTAAGGGCCCAATTCTGCAAATCCTCATGTTCCAGGGTAGCTTCACTCATGGAACTATTCATGTAAGTGAAGTTAGCCCTTGTTCAGAAGGGTTTGTAGGATCTAGTGTTAGGCTGTAAAAAGATTTGTCTTTTATAACAAGATGTCTTTTACAACAATATAGCTACATCCTTTTTACTAGTGATGACACTGTTTTAGACTGAGACCACCAGACTCAATTCTTTTGTACAATACAAGTATATTGTACCTTTTAAATGTAAATATCTTACAGCTACTCTTTTGAAAGAATACTTTTTTAATAAAACATTTTGTGAAAGTTTTAAAAATATTCTGCTAACATAGCACTCTTTTACTGCAAATTGTCTAAGAGTCTTCTTTTTGCTTCCTAAAAGTGTTCCCAACAGAGAGGCGGGAGAGTAGAGTGCGTATTGATTAATAAAATAGGTACAAGACACAGCCCTGTGTGTAATGAATACATAATATTTAGATTTGCTCAAGTTTTGTTCACTTTAAAATCTGATGTCTAATTCCTTAATTTTTTTTATTACAATCAATTATATTTAACTCATCCTCCATTTATAAATTTGGCCAACATGTAATAGAGTGACAAAATTTGCTTAGTAAGCTGATTTTTTGAAAGGTCCACACCTCCATTCGAAATATTTTAGGGGTCCGCAAAAGAAAAAGGCTGAAAGCCACTGATGTAAACAGTGGCGTTTTTTTGTCATTTTTTCTGATGTTCTGCTGTTACCATGCTGATGGAAGTTAATAACACATCTGCATAGTGTAATGCTCCATCTTTGCACTTATCAAAAATGTTAATTATGAATTTATTGTAGTGTTATTACAAATGAGGATAATAATGTATTTTCTTTGAGACAAAATGCAAATTGCCTTGTAAGAATTAATAGCAATGGAGTTTGACTCTGAAGAAATCTGCAGGAACTGCAGGTATCGTGTAGCTTGAAAATGAAGCCTGTGCTAGAATGTTAGAACAGTTTTAAGAGTCCATATTAAAGCCCCAGTGCTTGAAACACTTAATAGCTACCTGAGTAGTCAGCAAGACTACTCCTGTGTTTAAAGTTAAGCCTATGCGTAAGTGTTTGTAGGTTCAGGGACTAAATGGTAACTGGATGACTATTAATTGAATAATACATTAAAATAAGGATGATGAAATCTTAAAACATGACATTTTAGGGCTAAGCAATGAACAAAACGTATTGAGTAAAGTTTAGGGAGGAGGCAAGTGAGGGATTTGATCACAAAAGTGTACGTTCTCTAATTTTGCACTTGTAACAAAAATAAAAGTTAATGTGAATGAATGAAGTAGAACATCTCATTGGTCACCGTAAGTGAATTCTCTTCTGTCAATCACTGAGAGCAAGCAGCTTACCACCTTCCTGCTGTGACTGTTGTAGACCACACAGGGTTTTACACTGTGACAGATCTGATGTCATTTTAATCTCAGAATTTAGCATGCTTCTGTATATATTTTGTTAATTAAAACAACTAACCAGTGTCTGATGTTTTCCATCACTTTCAAAGATACTTCACTACAGTACATTTGGGAGTAGAATTGGTCCCATAAATCTTTCTTTGCACCCCTAATTCATAAGGATATATGGAAGTGTTAGGAAAAAGGTCATAACCCCTGTCTGTAAATTTGTAAGGCCGCCTACACACTGGTGTCCAGTGCTAGTTGTCATTTTGTGCTTTTAACATGCCGAAATGCCCTTTCCCCTCTGTTTGTTAGAGCAGATGTTCTTGATTGATTTGCCTGGCATGAGGGAGGGTTTTGACCCCCAGGGGTTTGGCTTTTCATCTATAGTTCTTCAAGCACTGAAGCAGGAAACGGGGAGCTTTCCATAAAGTGGGCAGTGCTCCTCTCTAAGAAATTGCTAATCACGCTTTCTGCATGATCCGCCACCATAGTGTGTACCCTCAGATTAGCTCCTGGTCCTGCAGATGGAGACACAGTGCATTCTTTTGAGTTATCTTCAGGGCTGTAGTTTCAGTCTTGCCTCTAGAAGAACAGTATTGCTATCATTGCCTTTTTTACTTTTTTTTTTTTTTTTTTTTTTGCCTCAAATTATTCAAGCCACAAGCTAGAACACTTTCCTTGTTTTGCAGTAGCATACCAACCAGGAACTGCATCATCTCCTTCTTTCCTCCAGGAACATGACTGTCTAATGCATGCTCACTGTTCCCTTTAGTGGATCAGTGGTAAAAACAGACCACCTTACCATCTCCTGTTACTTCTAATTAGGTGAGCGAAGTTGGCATGTTGCCTTATTTGTTTAGTCAACACATTCCTTTCACAGGAGCAAGCAGACGTTGAAACACTGCTCTATAATGTAGGCCTATATCTAGGAATATTGTCACCTTCATTGGGCAACAGTACACTGCAGCTGGCTATATTAAATCTCTCAGGATATCAGGTTTTTTTTCATAACTAAAAAAATAATAATCCAACAAAGAGGTCATAACAAGGTGATCTGCCACTTTGCAGGCTGGGGCCTGGGGCCAGCCACCCTTGTTTTATTATCAGACCCAGCTAGGTAGGGGTCAGGTTTTCTATAAAGGACAGAGCGAGCTCAGTTGGAAGAGAGCTGCAGGAGGGAGATAGGCTCTTGCACCTTTGGAGTAGGGGGTTGAAGTGAAGGATGTGTCCTCTTTTCAGTACTGAGAAAGGCAAGGGGAGAAGCCTCTGTGAGCTGTAGCCCATGTTGTGGAAGGAACTGCTTTTTGTTTGAATGTTTTACCTAAATTTGAAGAATAAAATTGTGCCCTGAAAGAGACTTGAGCACGTGAGTCTTTTGTGGGCAGCGGAGAAAGACGAGGAAGCCTACAGCAGCCTACCAGTATATCTTCCCAGTCCCGGGTTTCCATCTTAGTATATAAAGTGTATTTTGTCCACTTTAGGATATAAAATTACTCTCTCTCTAAATCAGACCCTCTGATACCTGATTCTCTAAAAGTTCCTTATATTTACAGTAGAAACAAGTGGTACCTATACTGTTTCTTCCCAGTCCCAGGAATCCTTAGTACTGCTATTAATCTAATGTATAAACAAGGCTTTTATAAGAAATAAAGTTCTCCTCATCCAGAGAAAAGACCACTAGGAGAAACTTTTGTATCCATGATTTTTTTCCTAGATGTGATCTCTGTCTTCCACTTGTCCCAAGAAACATTATTACTTTCATTTTGCACTACCCCCAGCAGTAACAAAGTAGAAGTGATAGTCAATTGAACATCGATGGGTAAGATGCCTGCATCGTACATTAAAGTTTATGAAAATAGTGACTCAAATGAACATCTTGGTGGTTTCCAAGTGCTATATACTACGATAGATTTAATGCTGTATCTCAAAACCCTGCACAACAAGAAGCAAAGCCCCTGGGCTTAAACTGAAAGTTCATTCTAATACGGCTGTATCTCATAGGCAGGTGCCTCCATGCTAGATTTCAGCAAAGCAACCATTTGAAAATACATAGACATTTAACTAAATTAAATTACTGAAAAAGAGTGTTTTGAAAAATGAATACAAAAATCACAAAATCACATTGCTTTCGGTTGCCCCTCCTCCACACCATCATTCTGTTTGATTTTATGTCATCTAATTGAAAGGAAGCAGAGACCTTGGCATCTTATCTGTCTGTTTAGCTCATAGAACATTGTAGATACTATAAATAATAGAATCATTTTTATCAGATACGATATTCTGGGTACAGTGTGGTCCTCCAGTTCTGAATTAAGAAATTGGTAGTTTCAGACAATAGTGGCATCTCATGCTGCTCATGACTGTAAATTCAGGAGCCAGGGGAGGCAATCCAAATAGATAATTTGCTACTATTAGAAACATTTTCATCTCACAAACCTGGGTTTCCTATCATAAAGGTACTTCTATCTCACTTTCTATCCACACATCTTCTGTGATCTTCATAGCAGAAGGACCAGTTTGTGGTTGCAATGGAATCACTTTCAGCTGAGCTATCCAGAAGAGAATATAAATATAGAACTTTTTTTCTCTTCTGCCAATCCAAAAGCCAGGAAAGTAAGTATAAACTTAGGTCTGCTTCTTTTAAAGATGTTGCATTTTTAGAGCACTTTCCTTTTCAGTTGAATAACTAAACAAAGTGAAACTAAAAATGATACTATAAAAGCTCCCACTGGACAGCCTTGCATAGTGTTAGGGTTGCCAGGTGTCTGGTTTTGGACCGGAATGCCTGGCGGCTCTGGTCAGCACCGTTGACCAGGCCGTTAAAAGTCCAGTCAGCGGTGCAACAGGGCTAAGGCAGGCTCTCTGCCTGCTCTGGCTCTGTGCAACTCCCAGAAGTGGCTGGCATGTCTGGCTCCATGCACTTCTCCATCCCCAAGTGTTAGCTCCGCAGCTCCCATTGGCTGGAAACCACAGCCAATGGGAGCTGCGAGGGCAGCACCTGTGCGAGGGCAGTGCACAGCACACCTTAGCACCTCTTCCTAGGGGTCGGACATGCTGGATGGTTCCGTGAGCTCCGTGGAGTCAGGGCAGGTAGGGAACCTGTCCTAGCCCCACTGCACTGCCAAGCAGGAGCCGCCTGAGGTAAGCATCACCCAGCGGGAACCTGCACCACACACCCCCTCCCATACCCTAACCTCCTACCCCAGCTCTGAGCCCCCTCCTGCACCCCAAATCAACCATTCCTGGCCCCAGCCCCGAGCCCACACCCCCAGCCAGAGCCCATACCCCCTCCCACGCTCCAACCTCCTGCCCAGCCCTGAGTCTCCTCCTGAACTCCGAACCCCTTGCCCCCAGCCCAGAACCCCCTCCTGCACCCCAAACCTCTTATCCCTAGCCCCATCGCAGAACCCACACCCCCAGCTGGAGCCCTCATCCTCTCCCACACCCCAAGTCCCTGCCTCAGCCTGGTGAAAATGAGTGAGGGTGGGGGAGAGCGAGCGATGGAGGGAGAAGGGGTGGAGTGAGAGGGGGTGGGTTAGGCCTCAGAGAAAGGGCAGGGTAAGGGCAGGGCTTTGGGGCAGGGGGCGAGGCAAGGGTGTTCGGTTTTGTGCGATTCAAAAGTTGGCAACCCTATATAGTGTTCTGATCCCACAGGGAAAGAGCATAGTGGTCTGAGCTCTTTAATTTGGGAGCCTTCAAAGACACCACATTGAACTTTTGAGTGGCCAGGCCCGCCTTGTATGGCTCCCCAGTGTCCCATCTAACTGATTTTTATATCCTGAAGGAACACACACAAAAACTCCCCTCCCCTTGTCTTTCTCACAACATACTTCTCTGCTTTTATGTCAGTAGAGAGTGAATAGGCTGCAGTTATATTTTAAATTATTCCTTATTTCTTACCGGCACATTTTATATAAACATTTCTCTTTTTCACAAGTCATGGGTACCTAATTATCCATTCAAATATCCCTTAAAAATACAGGGTTTACTATGAAAATAAGACCTCGAGCTTTTCACCTCTAGGTCACTAGTTTTACTCAAATCAGTAGATGTGTTTGTCTGGGTTTTTTGTTTTGGTGTGTTTGTTTTCATTGCAATTACTTACATTATTTGGTAGCTGTTTGGTATCATCTGTGCAATAACTTGGATATCTTACCAGGATCTAGTGCTCAAATGACCCACATTATCATCCTAACCATTAACACGAATTGGAACCCTTGTCAATCTCCATGATGAGCTCAAGCCCCTGGGTATGGTACTCCTCTCCCATCTCATCCTTGGAGATGTGGCACCCCAAACAGAACTGGGTTCCCTTGGCAGCGTGAGGAAGCCTGCTCTATTGTTGCCTGTGCAGTCCAGTTCCCAGAGCTATGTAGCATTTTCATGAAAGGCAAAAAAAATCTCCATCATTTTTAATTGTTTTATTTGCAGATGATATTCGAAATACACAAGTTAAAGTGCATATAAGAATAGTACATTCTTATTACTGTCACTGTGTAAGCAGGCATTTCTCTTAAAAGTTCTGGAATGGATGACCTGTAGAAATTAACTTTTAATTGCACTCACAGTATTCACAATGCAGAAGTGAAATAAATGTGTACGTAAATCATAAAACTACAGATAATTTGCTTTTGAGTAAACCATTTTAAATATCATTTTGTGCTATGAGACTCCAAGCAAAATGAGCTAAAGCACTCTTGCCTTTCTATCCAAGTCCTCTAGGCTGTGGGAGCATTTGCCTTTCCGAGTCAGCATCATGACACTGGGTGCTTATTGTGTGCCCTTTGGATTTAAACTAAATCCATTTAATACACAACTTCAACTCCCATGTTACCCCCTCCTCTTCACTATCTGTAACCATTTGCAGGTAGAGTGTTGCTAAAGCCCATGTTGCAGAATAAGACTATCCTCTACATTATGTTAATAGTTAAACACAACACAAAATTATTTCTGAAGCACTTAGACATCTTTGAATATTTTTCCATATCTTTAGAACATTGCTCTTTTTAATACAGTTTTTTTTAAATATTTAAGAAACAAACCTTGCATGCATCACATTTCATTCAGTCATTAGTCCAGTATTACTTTTCCTCTGGCAATTTGATAGATTAATACAAAAATTAGGAAACATTTTTCTTGTGCAAGAGCACATCTCAAGTGAAACTAATCTATCATTTCCATAGGTTAATTTATTCCTAAGGTGGTCCTATAACATCATTCAATCCAACTCAGTAATTTCCATAACTACAAATTGAATGTATATCTGCAAATGGAGGTTATCATACCAGTCTGCCAAAGCAACAAAGATTAAGTGATCTATTTTAATATCTTTTGGAATATTATGGCATTATAGGAGTTTTTGATCATCAATATTCTTATTTACAGTACAACAGAAAATGTGGCTTATACTGGAAAACACCCACTAACATGCTGCTACTGCTTGAATAAAATGGGGGTCATGCTAAAGGTATCCTATAAAAGCATTTCAGAGTAGTACTTTATATTAAATTGTATAAAAACACTTCTAAAGAAAACATAAAATTGGGAATATTGCATAGTACCAGATCACAAAGAAAGATACGGTTTCAGTGGTTAAATTGCCCACCACATTTACAAAATAACCTCTGGCCCAATTCTGGTAATCAGCAAGGCTAAAAGCTCCTCTACAATTGGAAGAGACTATATGTTGGAAATGTGTGCAACTACAGGACCCTGTGTATTGTCTTAAATCCATTGCCCATGCAGTAGGATTGGAGATCATTGAGGCACAGCCGCTTGGATACTAATGGTGGCACTGAGCTTTTCAGAGGTTGTCCCTCTTCCTGCAGAAACAGCAGACTACTGAAGGCTTGACTACGTATTCTGATCAACCAGGCTAAAATTAGTCCTCTCCTATTATCTGTCCTTAAGTAATTAAGGATAAGTTCTTCTAAGAAAGTGATACAAGCTATGGAAAAGTGCCCTAATCACTTATTGTGAGCACTTTCTTCACAAGATTTGTCATTTTGTTCCATTTTCACTTTCTTCTAACCCAGGGGTAGGCAACCTATGGCACGCGTGCCAAAGGCGGCACGCAAGCTGATTTTCAGTGGCACTCACTCTGCCCGGGTCCTGGTCACCGGTCTGGGGAGCTCTGCATTTTAATTTAATTTTAAATGAAGCTTTTTAAACATTTTAAAAACTTTATTTACTTTACATACAACAATAGTTTAGTTATATATTATAGACTTATAAAAAGAGACCTTCTAAAAATATTAAAATGTATGACTGGCACGCAAAACCTTAAATTGGAGTGAATAAATGAAGACTCGACACACCACTTCTGAAAGGTTGCCGACCCCTGCTCTAACCTTTTCATAAAAATGAAGTGTTTCCTCTTCCATTTGTTCTCCTATCAGTGTGCTTTTTGTACCATAATGGTTGACAGTGTTTAAACTATAAAAGAATTTTATTCCCCTGTCAGGTAAGTGAAATGAAGCTATCATTAAAAAAGAAAAATTACATTGTTTTTAGTCTTCAAATAAATCTTCACTTCATGGGGAACATTTTTCTTAATGACTCATAAATCTTTAATCATTTCACTGAAGACAAAATATGTGTGTTAGGTGCTGAGCTGTTTTTGTATTACCAAATAAATAGGGTTATTGTAAATAACTTTGCCTCAGATAAAGACTTTAACTTTTTGTTATGAACTCAATTAACTTGAGGACTCATTGTTGGAAACAAGATCGTGTGTAAAATGAAAATGTAATAAAGCTTTATTAAATTAAAATGCATAAAACTTCAAGTCTAATAAGGACAGTTTTATTAATGAAGGCAAATTACAGCAGCCCATCTGAGGCACCTGCTAAATGTTCATTATAAATTACTATCATAGACATTGTGATGAGTTTCATATTGTAACCTGACTTACAAAGGCATGCAGTCTCTTTCCCTAAGGGACTGTATATTTACTTAACAGTATATTTATTGCAACTGTTTATTTGTTAGTGGTGACAAATGGCTTCTGCATTAAAGAAATGTGTAGATATTAGGAATTATTCCATTTCAGTTCTTTTTGCTGGTAATCTAAGTCAAATTTGAACCCAGCTCCCCCGGGAGTGAAGAAGTAGTGCATTAACCCACTACACTCCTTAGCCCCCTAGTGGGGCTGAGGATTTTAATCACAAGTCCTCTCAGTAGTGCTGGGTTCAGCAGTACTGATTACCCTTCTCTTCAGCTGATTTTTTGACATCTCCAGTTCCTTTCTGATGCTGCCACGCTTACTGGCAAGATTCATTGGAGGTTAATTAAATCCATCTTCAAAACAACGAGAGGCCAATGAGCCATATCCTCGTTGCAATAGTAAATTAAATGATGCAATTGTTTCTACCTCCATCATGGATGGAGGAGAACTGAGTGAATGAATTGTTCTTGGGCTGCATGCTTCAGGGCCCTAGAGGGTCTAGTAGCATGTGGTCATAAACCTGCTTTTAATTTGTAGCTACAGGAAAAGATTACACAGTTATCAGCAGGCGGAGGTCTCACACAGCATCATGATGTGAAAGATGACACTGTTTAAAAAATAAAAAGAACTCTATTCCCAGCAGGAATTAGCAGCTCCTCCTATTTCAGATGCAAATTAATACAAACATAGTTACAGAGCAGAACAGAAAAGATGATGCTTTGATCAAATTTGGCACTGCTTGGGCCAAATTAAATACAATTATCTTGTGCTTTCTAATAGGGCTGAGCGTCATTAAACTAATTAATAATGCAGTCTATAAGCTCAGCACTGCTGCTGTGATTGTTCAGAGTGTATGTTTTATGCCTTGCATGGTAGCAACTGGCAGCTGGGGGACTCAGCTGGCACTGGATGACAAAGAGTGACAGCAGTACCAGTAGCGCTTGTCTCCGCACAGTCCGCGATAGAGCTGGCTGCTGCCACACCTGCCATTCATCACCTAGCTGACAGTGATTGTGATAGATGGCTTTTTGGACGCTTGAAGCCCTTTTCGTTTTTACTGGTTGCCAGTTACTGTCAGAGAGATACTTATAACTCCATCTGGGCCTGTTTTGGGGGAGTAGGGGCTTATAAAGACAAATTTAGCTTCTAACGACCCCCAATTCAATAGAATGATCATAGTTCCTAAATTATCAGGGGCAATTAGAAAAAAAATCATGATCATGCCCTTCTTCCAACAATGGCAATACGGCTTGTGTACCAGCTTTTGCAAAGGAGAAGTGCTGCTGACATAGTAATAATACTCTCAGTTAATATTTATCTAAAGAGAATCTTGAACTAGTTTAACTTGAAGTTGGCATTTCAGAGACTGGAGAATTTACATGTCACTTTATTCACAATACAGTATAACTGACTAAAAGCAGCTTAAGACTAATAAGTGTATGTATACGCTGGGGCCAATCTCTGTTCTCAGTTGCACCTATGCAAACGATCTAAATCCTCAAGTGCTTGCATATCTCAGAAGGCTGCAAGTTAATTTTCTGCTGGGTTAGTCAGGGTCACTTGCTAATTAAAGCATAAATCTTGAGAACTACAAGAACACCCTCTGACTAAGCTCAAAGGGTTTGATCCTGCAACATATTGAGCACTTTGGTCCTGCTCCAGCAGAGTACTTAGGAATGTGCTTACCTGTAAGCATGTGAGTCGTCCCACTGACTTCAGTCTGTCTTACTTAAAATAGTTATGTGTTTATGTGCTTTGTTGGGTCAGGCCGAGAGTACTCCTCATGGCACTGCAAGTGCAACTTCTAAGAGGAGTGGTAGAAAGTCTTTTAAAATGCAAATTGTCAGGATGATGTAGTGTTAAATGGCTGGTGTCACATATCAAATTTTCACATAAATGAATCGGTGAAAAAAAGATTTTAATAAATCTAGTAAATACAATTATATTTTTATAAAGAAAAGAGATACATATACTTAACTATAAAAGACTTTGATGACATCCCCTGCCTGTAACTATTGAAGAGTATGTATAATTTAGTCTATAAAATGAATATATTGAGAGTTAGAAGATTTTGTGAGAGACTGTCAAATGTTTTACTAAATTCTGGGGGTGACGTCCTGGCCCCATTGAAGTAAATGGCAAAAGGTCCCAGATATAGATTGGCAACTGCGTTCTCTTCATCCATTAATTTTGTAATTTTATATGGGATTGTGTAACTGGAAAATGCATTTGTTATGAATTTAGCCTTATTGCAGGTTACAATGGCCCAATGGGTGCAAATTCTTACAATTGTGTGCAGTCAGGCATTAGAAGTATTAAAAGTGGTCCCACATGAGTTAGAATTTGTAAAATATTCATCTCAGGTGTTTGCAAAGTGAAGGTGTCTGTAAGTGCATACTTAATTTTACGTGCTTACAACTGGATACCGAGAAGTAGCCCATTCAAAAATGTATCCCATAATTTAGAAAACTGAAGATAATTTGCTTGTTTATTAGACAAAGTAGCCATTGAATGCATTAATGAACTGAGTACTCACAAACTCATTTCCTTTACAATCAGACCTAAGCTGTTTGTTTAGCTATAGATAAAATAAAGGCTTTCTGAATTAAGAACAATGTCTTTTCATGGAGGTTCAAGTAGTGTTGCCATCTTCCTACAGCAGGGCAAACTGTTTCTGTTATGGTGTCATGACACAACATTATGATGAGCCCATAATCACATCCTGATGCAATTTGAGGCTGTTGCTCTGGCTGGAAACACTTTGCAAGATAGTTCCTGCACACACTTTGTCCAGGTCAACTAGAGATTTACAGTTTTGTTTTGTTTTTTCCTTCTGACTTTTCTAGTCAAAAACATTTGCTGACTTGACTGAGTTATTTAGTAAAAAGAACAGGAGTACTTGTGGCACCTTAGAGACTAGCAAATTTATTTGAGCATAAGCTTTCATGGGCTATAGCCCACTTCTTCGGATGCATAGAATGGAACATATATTGAAGATATATATATACACATACAGAGAGCATGTAAAACAACTCCCACCTTTTCATGCTCTCTGTATGTTTATATATATCTCCTCAATATATGTTCCATTCTATGCATCTGAAGAAGTGGGCTGTAGCCCATGAAAGCTTATGCTCAAATAAATTTGCTAGTCTCTAAGGTGCCACAAGTACTCCTGTTCTTTTTGCGGTACAGACTAACAAGGCTGCTACTCTGAAACCTGAGTTATTTAGTGTAATCAGACCCTATTATTATTTTTTGTATTGCAGTAATACCTAGCAGACCCAATCGTGGGCCAGGGCCCTGTTGTGCTAAACATTGTACAAACACAGAACAAAGAGATGATCCCTGCTCCAAAGAGCTCACAATCTAAAGGACTTGGTAGGCTATTAAGCCTTCTATACGTTTAGGCCCTTGCCAGACCCTTTGCAGCTCTACTTGGGGATAGAGATTGCAACCCCTTACACTCAAGCTCTTACCCATTCTGTTTCTGGGTTTTTAAGTCAGAATGTATTTCCTCTCTGAGGGCCACACAAATTACTTTCCTTGCAACACTATGCAAGATCTGATTCCAGTCTTAAAGAAGAGAAGGTTTTATTGATGCATAATGAAAAATATATAGAGAAAACAGATTAAGTAAAAGGGTAAATAAATTATGTAGTCCTTTACTGCTCCAAAAAATTCTAGTTGGGATGAAAAATACCCCATAGCAGAACAAAGTTTCTTCCCCAGAGTAAAAGCTGTGTGCTTCTGTGCCAAATCCCAGAATGTCTTGTGTCCCACAGAACTCTGTGTGTTACCTCCCCCCAGCCGTATAGTTGTCGTCCTTGGACGAGGTGGTCACGGGACCCTTGAGGACAAGCCCACCGGACAATTTTAAAGAACACTAGGCCCGGCTTTGATGGGTGGCCAAGAACTTGGGCATAGAGGTGGAGGAGATGGCTGAGCAGGCGGACACCTTGTTCAATGTCCTCTCAGCCTCTATCCAGGCACCTGTTGCACTACTCTGAAGCTCTCTGCCTGTGGGATTTTTGTGTGCGACATGCCATTCATCTGATAGCTGCACACCTGCCCAGAACCAGCAACATCTGAACAGATCACCTCAGCAGGACTTTCTCATCTCACCATGAGTGGCTGCTCCATCCAGAGGCAGTCAGCATAATTTTCCAGAGGTGAGGGACTCCCCAGGTGGACCTGTTCATGTCCAGGCAGAACAGAAAATGCTACGTGTTCTGTTTGCTCTGGGAGATGGCCAGGATCTCCCTATAGACGCCTTTCTTATTCCATGGTCAGAGGCATTGATGTATGCCTTCCTGCCAGTGCCGTTGATTCACAGGGTCCTTGTGAAGATCAACCAAGACAGGGCAAGAATTATTCTAATAGCCCCTACCTGGCCTTGCCAGCATTGGTTTGGCACATTGCTGAGCCTTTCAGTAGCCACCCCTCTGCAGCTGCTCCTCTGGCCAGATCTGCTGTCCCAGAACCGCAGCAGCCTTTTGCACCCGAACCTGGCAGCGCTGCACTTGATGGCTTAGCTACTGCATGGCTAAGCACCAACAAATGGGCATGCTTGGCCCAGGTTCAGCAGGTCTGGCTGGTTAGTAGGAAACTCTCCACGAGAGCGACTTACCTGGACAGATGGAAAAGATTCACATGCTAGGCCTCGGAACGGCATAACTGGGCTGAGCAGGCCCCACTGCAGGAGATCCTGGATTATCTGCTGCACCTCAAACTCCAAGGTTTGTCCCTGTCATTGATCAAGGTCCACCTGGCCACTATCTTGGCTTTCCATTCTCCATTCCAAGGCAGGTCACTCTTCGATCATGACATGACATTACATTTTTTGAAAGATATGGAGTGTCTCTACCCGCATGTCTAGCATCCCATCCCTCCTTGGGACCTGAATCTCATGCTGTCAAGGCTCATGGAGCCTCCCTTTGAGCCTCTGGCTTCCTGCTCTCTCCTGCTTCTCTCCTAGAAGGTTTCGTTCCTGGTCGCAATTACGTCTGCCCACAGGGTGTCTGAGATCAGGGTGCTTACTTCAGAAGTGCCCTATATGGTCTTCTACAAGGATAAGGTCCAGTTGCCACCGCACCCAGCATCTCTGCCCAAGGTCATTTCCCAGTTTCATACTGGCCAGGACATATATTTACCCATCTTCTTTCCAAAGCCTCACGTGTCAGATAAGGAGTGCAGGCTACACATCTTGGACATCAAGAGAGCACTGGCCTTCTACATAGATAGAACGAAGCCATTCCGTAAGTCAGCACAGCTGTTTGTTGCCGTGGCAGACAGAATAAAAAGTCGCCCGGCGTCTGCTCAGAGGATTTTGTCCTGGATTGCAGCCTGCATCCGCCACTGCTATGAGCTGTCGAAGGTGCCTCCGCCGGCAATCATGACAGCACACTCGACTAGGGCGCAAGCATCATCAGCGGCCTTCCTGGCACAGGTACCAATCCAAGAGATCTGTAGGGCCACTACCTCATCGTCTGTCCACACATTTGCGTCTCATTATGTGCTTACTCAGCAAGCTCGAGGCAACTCCGGCTTTGGCAGAGCAGTGCTGCAAGACTGTGAAATCTGAGCCCATCTCTATGGACACTGCTTGTGAGTTACCTAGAAGGGAATCGACATGAGCAAGCACTCGAAGAAGAAAAATGGTTACCTTTTCGTAACTGTTGTTCTTTGAGATGTGTTGCTCATGTCCATTCCATTACCCACCCTCCTGCCCCTCTGTTGGAGTTGTCGGCAAGAAGGAACGGAGAGGGTGTAGAGCTGGAGGCACCTGATATACCGACGCATGAGCACAGCACTCAAGGGGGTGCCACAGCTAGGAATACCACTAAGGCAAAAATATCTGACGACCGTGCTTGTGGGCACGCACACACCTAGACTGGAATGGACATGAGCAACGCATCTCGAAGAACAAGTTATGAAAAAGTCGGTAACTGTTTTATTTTGCCCAAGTTCAGTAGCCAAAGAGATCTTTGGTGAGAAACCATAGAGATGAAAGGTATCAAGTATATTGTAACATCATGTTGGCTCATAACATTTTAATTCAGGCATATAGATAAAGCTGTCTATCAGGCTTATACATTTATTTATTTCTTTGTCCTCTGACTGCCTCAGAACTCTGTATTCAGAGCAGCCTAGTGAGATTGTCCTGTGAGCAAATAGATCTGGTCCTGGGGTTCCTGTTTTGTCTCTAATTAACCTGGAGGTCAGAATCATGTTAAGAGTGTTCACAGAGGACATCCTAACTACTCAGCACCTTGGGCTAAGCACATACAGCTTGGGTTAAGCACCTACAGCTTGTGGTACTTGTAATCTCCCACATGGTTCCTCCTAAGCTAATTCCATTAGGAAAGAGCTTAAAGCTCTAGAAGCCTTATATTTCATGAGTCTTGTTATGGGTATGACGCACTGGTAATGGAAAAAGAAAAGCCATTTCCAAGAGACTTCTGGAAACTGCCACCATTTTCTCAAATGGTTTCTCATTCTGTACCATTTTAAGCATGTAATTATTCGTCTTCTAGAAGAAAAGCCAAATGCTCACATGAACATGCTACTTGGGCAGGCCTACCTTTTATTAGAAATACTAAATACTAATGATCAGAGCTGGGTAGAGAGCACTTTTCTTCCAGAGCTTTGTAGAGTAGTCTGGGCTTCTTTTCTCACCTTTGTATGTCACGATAGGTTGAATCTGGACACTTCTGTGGACATGATGTTTGAGAGCTGGGTTCCTCATGTTTTTAGTCAAATAGCTTCTAGTTTGTATCTCAGAATAAAACCAGCCCCTATCACTATGGCTACAGAGGTCCCTGTGGCAGCAGAGCTGCTGCAGTTCTGAGCAAAGGGAGACTGGATTTGGAAGGTGCACATTGCTTGCATGGTATTGAGGCCAGCTTCATAGGGCTTTTTGTGTTGCAGTATGTAGGAGGCAAGAACAGGGAACAGTGAAGGCAGGACCAGAAGACTTCATGCTGCATGGATCCTCCAGTCCTCACTTCCCATCCTACTGCAGTGATGTAGGATCTGCAGAGACCCTTGGATTAAGTAGCGTCTCTGAAACAGCTCCATAGCTAGACCATGACCTGATGGGAAGGGTTCCTTCTCTCCCAGCTCCCTACAGACATACACAGTCCATTTGCTTTTACTTGTAACATATGGTATAAGGAAGTTTTACAAGGTGGAATTAACAAGTTTTCCAGTGCCATAGTTATGTGGCTTTGTTTTATATTAATATTATGCTGCATAAACCTTCAGTCTTGCATATCAAAATTAGAATTTTCTAATCTTTTGCTGGAGTAATATTTCCTAATCCAAAAATAATTATTTGAGTACTTATTAGATGTGAGAAAAGACTTTGGGAATGGGATCTAAGCAGGGCCAGCAAATAATTCTGAGCAGTTCATTCTAGTATCAAGTCCGTCTTCCTCTCAGGAAATAGTCTGCAAATTGCATTCCATTGGGAATTTAGTGACTAAAACTAAAATGTTAACTGGAATAAAATGTGTTCATGCTTGTGTGCACTCAGCTGAGGGCTCCTCACCCAGATGCATTTAGGTTCTAGTGTTAGCCTATTACAGACCTTCATTTTGCACTCCTAGAACTTTCTCTCCTTTCTTCCAAAGCATAGGCGGCTGCTGGTGGTTTCAGATGGAAAGGAAAGATGGCCTGTGGTCAAGGTTGTAGACTAAGGATATGTCTACACTGGAAAAAAAAAAAAAAAAACATCATGACAGTAAGTCTTAGACCCCAGGTCAATTAACTTGGGCTTGCAGGGATCACACTACAGGGCTAAAAATCACAGTGTAAATGTGCAGGCCATGGCTCCTCACCAGGTTTCAGAGCCCACGTTCTATCCTGAGCCTTAATGTCTACACCACTATTTTTAGCTCTGTAGCATGACCCTGAGTCAGTTGACCCGGGCTCTGAGACTTGAGGCCGACGGTCTTTTCTCTGCCATGTAGACGTACCCTGAAACTCCAGAACCTGGGTTCAATTCCTGCGCTGCCACAGACATCCTGTGTGACCTTGGGCACGCCACTTAGTCTCTCCATGCCTTAGTTTCTTATCTGCAAAATGGGGATCATTCCCTAACGTACAGAGATGTTCTCAGGATAAATACATGAATAATTGTAAGGCAATCAGACTCTGTGGTGATGAGAACTGTGTATGTATCTAAAATAGATTAAAGGTTTTTTTTCTTTAAATAAAAGGTACTTTCTGCAGGGTGAATGGCAGATTCCCAAGACAGATTTCAGGATTGTTCCAAGCCAAAATGTCTATTTACTGTGAAGAATATATTTTCACACAAGTTATATTACTTCCCCAAAATATGGTTTTAGTCCCACTAACACAGCCCACTAAGAAATTAACAGTGTGTGCTAAATCCATTCACTTTAACCTTCACAGCCTCTAGGATCCTAGTGGCAGAAGGGCCTTGAGATATTCATTGTTGTGACTGTCCCTCTATGGTGTACAAGGTGAAGGAGAGGACGCAGGGAGCCTTCTCCCCACACTCTGCTCCCAGTCTGCTCCACCTTAACAGAGCTAGTTACTCAGGAGGGGAGAGGGATGACGTGAGAATGGGGCCATTCCCATGCTTCCCGTCCTTCATACTGCCAGATGAACTAAACCAGTGTAGGGAGAGAATGCATACTGAACCTTTCAAAGTGCATCACTGCTGCTTCTGCATCACACGTTCCCTCACAGCCCCAAGGGCTCTCACTGCAATAGATCATTCTGTATCCTTGGCTGGGTAGGCCATGTCTTAATTCCACAGTCTGGCCATAAGGATGACACAAAGCCCAAGAAATAGGTTTTAATCTGCAAAACTAAATGGGGATTGAAGAATGGAGTCCCTGATAGTGCCTGATATGCTATTTCTTTTGGAGACCTTAATGTCTAATCAGTACGGTATTTAAAATCTAATTGTGATGCTTTTTGTGTTAAGCCTTATATATGAGCTGGGCTAGAATATGATTTAGAATGATTACAGAAATCTAGTGTGGCTCAGTGATATTAAATAGTATAGGACTTTAACATGTAAAGCCATTCTTGGGTTAAAAAATGAATCTTATGAAAGGAGATTATAAATTCTTTATCACATGTTGTTTATGTGATCAACAGTTAACAATTTAAGACAGTATTATTCAGGGAAAAAGAAGATTTGTTTCAGTTACTGACATAAACATCTCCTCATAATAGTGGCTTTTCATTTACTGCATTGCAATGTACCATAAGCTTTAAGGCACAACGGATTCTTTGTGTATCTCAATTGTGCTTGTCCAGAGTGATGTCAGTCAATTTTTGACCTATACAGTCTGGTGTTATTCTCATCAATCAATAATAGATTTTTTTTTCCCCTGGCCATTCAGGAGTATGCCAATAAAATCCTTGAAAATGATCATGTTCTTTTATGGTGTCTTCCTCTGGGAAGTACAAGGTAATTTAACCTAGTGGAAATTCCAGTGGAGTCCATTAGGATCCTTCAGCTGGTTTCCACTGGCTTTTATTGTTCTCTTGATTTCTACTGGCCACTGTTTGTTTCAGTTAGAGGGCCAATACCCCTAGGAATTAGTAGACCAACAGATCCATTTCTCGGTTTCAAAACCTAATTGGCCATCTGGAGTCAGGTGAACACTTTTTCAGCTTTTATTTCCAGTAGCATAAATAAATGTTAACATTTATATAGCACTTCCTAGTATAAAGCAATGAACACCAGTTTAGAGTGAAGTGACTTAAGTTTCTGTCATTATTCTAACTTTGTTAGCGGCAAATTCTGCCCCATCGTCTACCCCAGGAGTGCCAAAGACCCAATAAGACTCTGAATTGATGCAGTTCTATTGCATACAATAGGTGAGATGATACAAAGAGTCCCTCTTGTGCACTGTTGTACTATATTCCATGTACACCACTGTACCACCATGGAAGGAGATGTGAGGGATGGGCCAGGGCCAAGGCTTGTGCAAGATAAGGGTCAAATTGTGCCTGCGAGTGTACAAGAAGCCTTCCCTGTGATGCCCTTACAGAGCAGTCGGACACCTTTTCAATCACTTCACTTGGCATAGCACAAGGGCTGCCCCTGCTGTGCAACCCTCCTATCATATTTACTCTTTTCGTATAGCACTCAAGTCACCTTGCTGCCATGGAGACAGTAAAGAAATGCATATAATGGATTAACCCTTTATGGAAATTATCTTTGTTCTGAAATATACCATTTCCAGATTACTTTTTTTTATATAAAACTAATATTGGTTTGAAAATTACAACACTTTTATAGTTTTTGCTATATTTTCAGTAAAATGGTGGTTCTGTAAACCTGTAATGCTGTCACCATAATTCTACAGGCACAATATTTAACTTAAGCAACATAGAAATGGAATTTCACATGCTTCCCTTTCTTCTCCCTCATTATAAATTTCTTTTCTCTGTTCACAAGGTCCCTGTGTCACTGCCACCAGACTACCCCTCCAGGACTCTTTTCAGATCCGATCACTGGCATTGTTCTCCTTGTTGTACCAGAAGGATTGCTGCACAGTTGTGTAAGGTTTAACACTCCATACCCTTCTGGCTCACAAGATGAGACCAAAACCAGTAATCAAGGTCTCCTGTGAGGACTCCTATGAAATAGTGCACAGCTCAACAATTAGGTCACCAGGCAGGCCATCCAGACAACTTCTTTAAGAACTTTTGTTTTAATGTTGATGTGTTGTTTAAATTCTTAAAAATGCTTATTCTTCATGTGAAGAGAAGCTGAGCCTTACAATTAATTTTTATTTCCCTGTGTAAGTACATCTTTGCATTGCGCAGATTATTAAACATAGGGCAGATCATAATTTGTAGACATCTTTTCATTTTTTGAAAATGCTATAATAACCTTTTTGCCAATAAATTTCAGCCTATAGATTGTTCGTGAATTGTTATTGTGAAAAGTCATTTAAGTGTTTAGTATTCTAAATTCACTTTTGGAGCTGTATGATTGGTAACCTACACCACGTGGTATTTATTGCTTTCTATTCTGATTGGATACTTTCACCTTCATGAACTACATCTGCCAAAAACAAATTGAGTTTACTCACAAAAGAAATGTTGTATGGTAATTAAGTGAAAACAGATCCAAAATTCACGTTCTGGAAACATCTTCATTGAAAGTGAACAGAAAAATATGTGAACATAGCTGAATCAGAATGGTTCACAAAAGAAAAAATGTTGGCAAATTATTTCTCCCATTGTTCACGCTGATCTAAACACAGACATCCTTATTCAACAAAAATATGGTAAATCAGTAAATATCCCTCCCATAGCACTTTTCATTTTCAAAGTCCTTCACAAACATTAATTTTATAATAAATAAGAATGAATAAAAAAAGCTGAATTGCTACAGGAATTATTTTAATTATAATTTTGTTTGTCTTTTCAACACAATCTAAATACAAAAGGAGAATTCATTTTTAAACTAACTTAAAGGTTCAAAGAGCAGTCTGTCTCACCACAGTAATATACTGCCAACGTAAGGCACGTGGGAACTAATGTTCATATGCTGATGCTTTCAAGTCTTTAACCTTTAAGAATTACTAAAAGCGGAAACTACTTGGAAATTAATTTCAGCATTCCTTTTTCTTCATTATTCAAGAAAACACACCTGACTTGGTTTGTAGAACAAATTTTACCTTCACCTTATCTTCTTGCAGTGGAAAGATACACACACTATTGGCTAACCAGCTCTGTACTCAGTATACATGCTGCAGTAGGCTTGGGACTATTTTGTAGACTTTCAGATGTACAATAAGTACTACAGATCATATGATTTAATGTAGCATTGTACAGTACAGAGTTTTTCAACATTTTTTTCAAAAATCCTGGGAGGTTCTTCTTGTATCTCAATCAAAGATTATCTACTCGCTATACCAATGTTTAATATGGAATCACTTTCTAATATCTAGCACAAGCAGTGCAAATATCAGAGAAGACAGCATTAAGCATTACAATCTTTATTAGCTTTGGAGTGAAGTCAACTTATGTAGTAAATTTTTTTAAGAATGACAACAACTGAACTTACCCAAGCCATAGGTCTGGAGCGTACCAGACATCTAAATTACAACCTGCCAACGTGGGATGGAAATTTTTGTTTCCTTTCTGTAGACTGGCTAATTTACATTTTGGCACATATCTGTGTAAAATGACTTCCAGATGATAATTGCCAGTCTGGTGTTCTGTATCGATTAAATTCAGTAAGCAGACTCACCTCCACCTTTTCCATGAACTACCTTAAAATGTATACATAATGAAGACAGTGACTTCAAAGTCTTTAGGAAATCAATATTAAGTAAAGGCCCTATTCTTAAAGAAAAAATGGACAGCAATGTAACTATGTTTAAGAAACAAATAACAAACCACAAAAGCAAGAATATTCAAAATGAAGACTGCCTCTCTGTTGTGTTTAGATATTTCAGAGATCTCTAACAGTTGTCTAATATTGCATGCTATATGTGCTTCAAAAATAGCTAAGCACTGTGGGATAAGTTGATGCCTCAGCCAGAAAGCTGGACCCAGAGAAATCATGGGAGGGCCAGAGCGAGCTACCCTGGCCAGGTTGTTCCCAGAAGAGATGCTGTGGGAATTCCCACTGAGAAGAGTGCACTCCAGTTGAAAGGGCTCGGGTGTCTGTCCTTGTACGAGAACAGGAGAAGACTGTACTTGAGAGCCAGGGCTCAGTGAGGAACGGTGGGGCTGCACTGGAGAGCTGGGGTGTGGTAAGGGGCACTGGGGCTGTATGGTGCATATATTGTTTGGACTATGCTGGGGAAATTTTAGACTATGATAGGGGAACTTTTGTAATAAATGAACCCCACAAGGGCTATATTTATACTTGATCATAGGCTTTGTACTATTATTGGGGAACCTGAAGGAGGGAAACTGAGGCAGGTGTGTTTATCATGCTGCAGCCTGGCACAGGAGGGCACTCCTGGTGGGCGCCGCACTTCTTTCACCTAGATTTCCAAAAATTAATGCAAAAAGTGGGATCTTTGAACCCTGGGGCAAATAACAAGAGGATATAGGTGGCGTGCCATTATTAGCTGACTACATCAACTACAATGTGACTTAGGTTCCCCAGCTACTTGACTACAATGACACACAGGTTCCCAAGTCACATGGGCGCTTAAGTCACTTGTGTCTTTATGCATGTGAAGTGAATTTCATCTTTGCTCCCTGAGATGGTTACGGTCGAAGCATTTGGGGAGCTCTGCTTGGTAGAGAGGAACTAGATAGGCCTTTCATGAGTTTTACATTAACAAAAAGGCTTTAAAAATTGAAGAATACAAATGTGTGATAGGATGAGGTACTGGTATTATATGTGGATGATGAAGTACTTTCCAGTTCATTAGTAACTGAGGAGGATGTTAAACAACATCTACTTGGGAGAAACATTTTTAAGTCAACAGGCCTGGATAACTTGCATCCAGAAGTCCTAAAATAACTGGCTGAGAAGATCTCTAGCCCGCTAATATTAATTTTTAACAAATCTTGGCATATGAGGGAAATTCCAGAAGACTGGAAGAGTGCTACTGTTGTGCCAATATTCAAAAAGGGCAAGCAGGATGACCAGTTAGCTTGACATCAGTCCCAGTCAAAATAATGGAAAAGCTGATGGAATTTAACTTATAAAGATTTAAAAGGTGGGAATATAATTTATGCCTGTCAAATGATTTTATGGAAAACAGATCTTGTCAAACAACCATTTGAAAGGGGTTTGACTCAGTGACACACGACATTCTGATTTTAAAAATGGACACTATATGATATTGGTAGAGCATGCAATAAATGGATAAAGCACTGGGTTATTAGGCAGATCTCAAAAAGTAGTCCACCATGGGGAATAATCATCAAATGGGGATGTTCATAGTTGGGTTCCTCAAGGATCAGTATTAGGCCTGACACTATTCAACATTTTCATCAGTGATTTGGAAGTAAATATAAAATCATTGCTCATAAAATTTGTGATGACACAAAGATTGACAGAATGGTAATGATGAGGACTGGGCACTCATACAGAGCAATCTGGATCACTTGATGAGCTGGGTCCATTCAAACACAACATCTTTTAAAACTGGAACAAGGAATGCAGATCATATCTGCAGCATGGGTCACTGTATCCTGGAAATCAGTGACTCTGAAAAGGATTTAAGAGTCATAGTAGACAAGCAACGGAATATGAGCTCTCAGTGCAGTGCTGGGATAATAAAGGGCTAATGCGATCCCTGGATATATAAATGAGAGTAGTGAGTAAGAGTAAGGAGATGATTTTTACATCAGTATATGGCATTGGTGAGAACAGTGCTGGAACACTGCATCCAGTTCTGGTGTCCATATTTTAAAAAGGATGTTGAAAAATTCCGAGCACTGCATTGTGTGGTGACAGACATGGTTCCAGGTCTCAAATAGTATAGGGCTCGCTACATCTCATCTCCCTACCTCTGGTTTGGATGAGGCGAATGGGTTGGGACTTTGACTTTCTGTCAGGGTGTCTGGGCAGTCCTGGAGGTATAAAGGGGCACTGTCCTCATACCCAGCCTCAGCTTTGTAAAACCCAGAGCCTTTGGCATCAAGTTCAATTCGACACTGGAATGGTTCCAACAGGTAGTTCAGAGAGTAATTTCTCATTGGCTAATAGTTTTTAATAAAGTTGCGACCTCCTCATTTAACCATGCTCTGGCATGTGTTTCTCATTGTTTCCACATTAGTGACTGGAAGCTGAAGTCAAACAAATTCAAATTAGAAATTTGGCACCAATTTTTAACAGTCAGGGTGATTAACCACTGGAACAAACTACCAGGGGAAGTTGCGGATTCTCCATATCCTATGTCTTCAAGTCAATTATATTCTTTAGCTAATCTGAAGTTATGCTTTAGCTGAGCACAAGTTATTGGGCTCAATACAGGGGTAACTGGGTGACATATACATACAGGTGGTCAGACTATGGGATCTAATGGTCCCTTCTAGCCTTAAACTCAGTCAGTGTATGAATTTGTTTAAACTTGATAAACAGAAGAAAGTGCCTTCTGTAGCAGGCATGGTTTTTTTATAAAACTTCCCCCTCCAAGTCCTCATGTTGGTGAGCATGTTTCAAGAAGGTGATCTGTATCTTGAAGTAATATATGTACTACATATTACTGCTGATAAATATCAGTTAAACAAAACAGATTGACATGCTGCAATAAATAGTGGATGGAGGATTTATTTTTGTTGTTTGCTGATGGAGACAATCAATAGGTAAAACCTATGCAAATGTGCGGAGTTCAAGTGAGGGCTACCCTGAGTAGGATTTAAGTTATGCACCCGCCTTTGTGCCAAATTTTTCAGTTTTTCTTCTTTAATGAATACATGTATTTTGTGCATTGGAGCATAGCACAGGCGCTTTTGGATGGCAGACTCTTCGAGAAAGAGGAAGAGAGTTTTAATCACAAAAGCAGAAACTTCACTCAGAAGTGATTCTACACTTTGTTCCATTTGTAAATGGTGCATATCGCCTTTTGTGAAACAGAAACCATGGTTTGATTCGTGATAGCGCTTCATGGATTCTTTACTTGGGTCTTTTTCAGTCTACAATAATGCACATGAAAAGAGGAGATTCAACGTAATTCTACCCAACGGCTAGTGTAAGATCTCTTCCAATCAAGTTCTCTAAGTATATCCTTTTGGTTGAGCTTTAAGCAGCTTTTAAAATAACAGCATTAGCTCCTATTTCTGAAGTACATTGAGGGTTTCAGTAAATGAAGGTGCATCAGAAAGGAGGAGTCACTGAATACCAAGAAACTAAAAAATATTGCAACATATTTTAATGGGCATATCAGACTTGTAAACTAAATAGGTTATTGGAGAACTCAGCTCCAGATTCTGAAATGAACTTTAGAGTTCATTGAAAAGAGAAAAAAGCGTAATTGAAATTCATGATGCCAGTTTGGTTTTCGTTGTCGAGATTTATCATTGAAAGCCATATTGCTTCCCCTGCTCTTTTATTTAAAACTCTTCAATGCATTGTTTTTAAGGTCCATTTCTTTTACAAGCCTTTCCTTTCAGCTTGTTCAAGAATCAGGTCTTACGAACATCTGTTTGTGGCTAAAATCAGGCAGGACCCGGCCTGTATCCTGCCTCTCTGCCCCGCTTTTGTTTCCACAAGCCATTGTTTCCGATTTCATGCTATCAGAGGGGCTGCATGTTTTCCTGCGTGAAGTTGTCAGAGAGATAAAAGCTCTGGAGCAGGGTCACATTTAGAGGGATGGGCATGAAAAATTGGTAAAATGTATCTTGAAGCCCACCCACAAGACTGTTCCTTGAAGCAGTTCAGAAATAGAAAGCAGAATTATTATTTTAATGCTGTGCAAATTCCAAAGTGAAAGTGTTGTAGAAAGTTTATAACTAACAGAAGTCTCTAGTACCTCTTAGGCAGATTTCTGTTCAGTTGTCTTTTTCCTCCTGTATTTATTAAAAACAGCCAGTTGGAGTTTTAGAAAAAAAGATACCATCGTCTTCATTGTTGTGTGTGCCCATATCTTTTCAGTGTGAGAATGAAGCTCCAAAAGATTTAAGACAAGTGCTAGACCTTTCAACCATCACCATACTCTAAAGATGGTAGAAACATTAGCACACAATGCTAGTGACAGGTGTGGAGTATCCAATACTGTACTAGGCAAGATCTCCAAAGAAGAAGGTAATGGTGAATGGACAAGGGACACTGCAGCTTAATTAACTTAATGGAATACATTTTCAAAGCAAGGCACACGGTGCTATGCTTGCAACTCCGGTTATGGTTAACAATGTTGATGAGATAGTGTAAAAACATGAGCTGAGCGTCAGGGCCCCTGTGTGCTACTTTGAACATTTATCCTTTGTTTCTTTTCAATTCTAAATATGGCACCTTACTTTCAAAGGATTTTAAATTAATGCATTTGAAAAAAGCCAACTGCAGTTGCACAATGTGGCCAACTTGGATAGAGTTTAATACCTTGTTCTCTCACAGCTACATCTTTAACAGAATAAAAAGAAGGAATCAAACATGTCAATAGCAAAATTCCCACTGTCCACTGATTAATGTCAGTGTTACTAAAGCATTATCCAAGAAGATTCAGGCATCAGACAGAATAACTGTATTCGTTTTGGTATTGAATAGATACAAAATTAAGAAAATACATTCAGTTGGTTCTGTATTAGGTCTGTGATTATCTGAGACAACAGGTGCTGCTTTGGGCTCTAGTGATGAGAAGTATGTACAATTCATGACAACAAAACAATCATGATATATAACTCATGTTTGTTTTTCATGGGCAACTGATGGATTAGGAATACAGAGACCGTCATTATCTTACTATAGCAATGATTCCAAGCTAGAATGATGTGAATTGTATTGAGCAGTCTAGCATTGGAACTTAACTCTAAGGAGGTAATTTTTTTCAGTAGCTCCTTTTCAAATGTTAAGTCAGCTCTTCACACTTCTTTAAAAATGCTGAGAGGTCATAATCTGGATTTTAGCTGAGTAACCTAGATATGCCATTTAATTTTTTTATAAAGCAATGTTTTGGTTATAGAAATGCAAAAAAAGCATTCAAAATAGGAGTACACCTGTGCATAGATTATTTTGTACAGCTTCAAATGAAAAAAATATTTTAAACGGTTTTTTAAGTAAAATAATTTTCTAGACTAAGAACCTGTATGGTATATTTTCACACCAAACCTTGTCTGTGAACAGAAAAACAAGATTTATTTTAAAACACTGCACAGCATTTAGCAATTGACAGTGCTAGTACTGTAGGTGACACTAAATATGCAGCAATTAGGTGAATACATTTTTAATGAGGATATTATTTATTGGTATTTATTGTTTAATATTGTGGTATTCTTTAGAGGCCCCAGTCAGGGAGCAGGGCCCCATTGTGCTAGGAACTGGACGCACATATATATGCACATATGTCATGCCATACCAAAGCACATAAAGTCCTGTAGTACTTCCTGGGATTTTGCCTAAAGACTGTAAGATTGGGCTGAATGCCATTGTCTTAGTCTGTGATAGGTTTTCATTGTATTTTATCAAAACTACATATACTTTAACAAAAGGCTGCCAGTAGATTAATGGCAGATAATACGCATTTAATTTTCAGCCCAAAATTTGATGTGTACAATTCAGCAAAGCATGTGCACCCTCAAGCTGGAGGATGTACTTGCACATGTGACTATATAAGTGCCTATCTAGCTCTGCGTGCACACAAAGTAGGCATGCAATTACATAATCAGTTTCAGGCTAAAGTAAGGCTCTATGCATTTCTTTATTCATTTGTACACTGATAAACATGCATTAATCATTACAGCAAGAACTTTGAGGGGCATTTCAACCTCTATTCGGAATATTTATTTATTTGTTGACAGTTTTTTTCCTGCAGATAATTTGCCTTCGTCTGATGAAGTGTGAATTCTTTTTGAGGCTGTAGAATTTCTGTGCCAGCAATTCTCTTTGACGTACCTGCCTGACTTTCTCGGGTGCAAGAATTTGCTTTGTTTTGTTTTATCTTGAAAGGGAAAAGAGAAAAGGCTACAGTAAAAATTAATTGTGCATCTTAAAATCCATTACTAAAAATAAGTGAAAAAGACCTCTCTTGAGGAACTACAGAAGTTATTACAGCTTTCACTTCTTGTAGAGTATGAAAAAGCTTTCTGTATGTTAAACAGTCTTGTGGACATCTGGCATGATTGGTTTTAATCTGCTGACTAAAAAGTCAGGATTAAATCTTGCTTTACACCTCTTTGTATTGCAGTCAGTAAAGTGACAGAGCTGCTCTGAAACAATGACACTACTTATTCCACCCAATATGCCATGTGGTAGATCACCCCCTTTTTCAGCACCACTTCTCTGCAAAGACAATGAAGCATCTGGTGGGGTTTTCCTGTGTCCAAGATATTTTTTGTCAGTAATTTCACTCAGCCAGTCTGCTTAGTTCTCCCCTGGTGCTAGTTTTTGAGACAGGGTGTGCCAAACCCAGTGGCAAGAGGTCAAGAGGCCAAAGTGATGAATTTTTATGTGCCTGTTCCTTGTGTTTCTGCTCAGTCATGATTCTTTGCGCTCTGTGCTGCTTCTGAAAGGGAGCCACAGTGGGCAATTTGTCCTCCTGGTCTGGAGAGAATGGGGAGGCAGATGAGTTAAAATGGCATGTATGACTTCGAACAGAGAAGCACACAAATGTTTTCTTATGGTGAAACAGAATACTCCTGTCACTATTCAGCACAAGAGGTACTTGGAGATTTGTAGCCTGTTGGCTTTCGATCAAGTGACAAATGAATTTAGCAGCACTTAAAGATATAGAGGCAGAATAGCACTTCAGCAACTAGTCCCCAGCTGTTAATGTTAACATTATGTTGCATTAACACATTTCAAGCTGCATTATTTCCTGTATCTATAACATGATTTTTTTTTTGTCCCAGCTGTCTGTGCACCTATGTTGCATACCTCGCAGTATTGCATCAGTGAAATGTTTTTAATCTGCATTTAATAAATTATGAAAAATGTGCTTTTTGGTTTCTTGTCCTACTTGGGCCCTGTGTTCCCCTCCCATATCAGATAGCATGGTAGAGAACACTGATCAAAAAAAATTAACAGGAGTATGTGAGTTGCATTTGTGCCACGTCATTCCATCTTCTGGCAGCAGTGCTGTGCAATCTCTGATGTTGCTGTTTAAACTGGGGAGCTGCATTCATTGTTGAGTTAAACCCCACTGTGTTCCCGTCAGGTGGTGTGAAAATACTCTTCCTCCAAATTCCTCTCTCTGTCTACCTCTGCTTGCCCATGGCAGCATGATGGGCTCAGTGGCTGTATTGCCATACACTCCTGGCCAATGACAGAGCTCTTGATGGAGCCCAGAGACCATGGAGGGATACCTAATATTGCTCTAAGCAGCATTTACAGTTCCTTCATTCCTACATGGACTGAAGTCCTCTGAGGGAGGGAACAAAGCTACTTAAAGATGGTGTAGAAGAGTCAATAGGGAAAACATCCTGCCTAACCTCCTTTCCCGCTCCATGTATTTGCCCCTCTTGTCCCACAGCTTCTTTTTCCAAGATTTGCTCTCCTCTACTCTGTGCAGCATTTTATTTGTAAATACCTGTCATACACAATATGACCTACATTTTATTTACAAATGGTGCTTTTCATTCCTTTTATTCCAAAATACTTATTAAAAAAATGTGTTTAGTCCTCATGAAAGTTAGGAATTCAGCACTGGCTTGAATTTGGTTGAATTTGCTTAGCAAGGATCTAAACACAGCTCCAGCAACGTGCCTTGGTGTTGACCTGCAATAATCCTACACTTAGTTCTGAACCTTTCTTGAGTGGAGTATGCTATCATACCAAATTGTGTGGCAGCTTTTACAATGCTAATAATTGGACACTAAGATGATACCACCAATGACTAGGGATGAGCAAGCTCATGTTTTCTTACTCTGAATTACTCTGACATCATTGGCTGGAAAGTATGACTTGAATTCATAGATTATTGAGTTCATATTCCA
Organism: Malaclemys terrapin pileata; assembly: GCF_027887155.1. Lineage (NCBI taxonomy): Eukaryota > Metazoa > Chordata > Testudines > Emydidae > Malaclemys > Malaclemys terrapin. The sequence goes on along the minus strand of NC_071511.1, from coordinate 99,859,669 downwards.
TGCACTATTTTAAAAATGGAATAAAAGAATGAATGGCGAGGAAGGAGAAGAGAGGCAGTCCTGTGAGAACTGGAGTGGAGATTGGGCAGAATGAAAAACAAACTCAGGGAAACTAGATGAAGAGAAGCGGGGGTGGGGAATGTTAATGCAAAAATAAATACAGCACATATAACACGTACATTAGGGTGCCTACTTTGCCAGATTAGCTTTTTGGGTCATTCTCTCTTCTATTCCTAGTCTCACATAGCACCGGCTTCCTTTTAAGCTAGAAATCCTCCTTTTTCCCCATTTGAATCTTTTCTGAAAAATGTAAATTTAAACTCCTCAAAAAATTATTTGGCTAACACAAAAATAGTAAGGCTCCCAAACCCCTAAATTCCACAAAGCTCTGCCATTAGCACTTGTTACCTGGGCATAATTTGAACGCAGGATCCAGAAGTAGATGGTTTAGTGCACTAACTCGCAGTGCATCATGTAGTCCTCGAAAAACCATATTTTTGACAAACAATTAGAAGTAAAAAAATTTCTTTCTGCCAAACAACCTTGTCAGTTTTTTGTAAATAAATAAATGTCTTTAGTTACAAGCATGATAAACCTTTATCTTGTAGTGGAAAAATGTTGCTACAGTTGAGAGAAAAATATTTTGTTGGAATATGCAGAATATCCAAGCTGGTGCTAGTATGAATGTAGTAAATAATATAGGTGGATGACATAAGTTCTGAAACTCATGTAACAAGACAGAAAATAAAACTGTTTGTCCTGAGCATACCACGTATCACAAGCTATCCCCAAGAAATGTATTTCCTGCTTGAAGTGGTGGATCATTTTGTTTGGTAAAGCATTTCTGTTAATGGTAATAGGTTTGGAAAAGGTCATGTCCTGCTGTTCATATGTCACTGGGATTAGCCTCGCCCTTCAGGTGCTACTTGACATCTGACGTTGTGGTAAATTTGTAGTAAGATTAAAAAAGTAGTTAGGGTCGTGGAATTGTACAAGCACAGATCTGTAGTCAGGCTAAGAGCTCTTTTTGACTAGTCTCTTCAAATGTACAGATGAACACATCGATATCTTTTTACTCTTATCTGTTATGGTAGGAACAGAGATGAACCAAAAGAGTTGATGTCTCACATAACGTAAAGTATTACCCGGGTGTGACTCCACTGAGATCAGTGAGGTTATTCCAGGAGTAAATTTAGGCTATGATGTTTGTTTTTAGTTTGTACAAACAGGTAAATTGAGTACTTTGCTGCCTAAAGCCTGCCAGATCATATTGTTTGGCACACTTTCTGACTTTGAAGAGCAAAAACACCTGGTATGCCATGCCAACTTTCTAAAAGGTATCCTATCAATTTATCAATCCTATCAATTTATATACTTCATAGGATGTTAATTTTATTTACAGTAAGTAAACTTAATTTCCCTTGTGCTAATTCCCATTTTAGGTGTAGGTGCTCATCTGCCTTGGGGTTTCTAGTAGGAAATCCCTTCCTCCAGCTGACTGCAGTGCCAATTCAGGAAAGCACTTACGCACATTTTATTAACTGCAACAGGAATGCTTCTAATTGTTCATAATTACTGCTAAAACTTCCCTAGTGGTAGGTCAGGTTAGTGGGGAAAAGGAGGAATTAATCCTTATAAGGCTCATCAGGAAGGTGTAGTTGGATGAGCTCAGTAGTAACTTCATTTTGGACTTCATCGAGGAAGATATGAGTATCTTAATCCTTATTATGTGTGTAATACTTTCCATTTTCTTAGTACTTTGCAAACATTACTTAATCTTTTTACTACCTTTTTGAGCAAGTATCATCCATATTTTGCAGATGAGAAAACAGGGGCAGATCTATGTAATGTACCCAGGTCAGAGAGGACGTATGTGTAAGAATTAGGATGAATTTAGCAGTTCCTGGCTCCCTGTGCCATGCGTAGTCCACTAGTTTACACCTTTCTCAAATGAGCCCCAAGATAAATGAAAAAACAAAACTGGAGTCATTTATTACAAGGAATGGCAAAAAGCAGCTTACAGCATCAGCATCCTAAATGCCAGTTCAGCTTATGTTGTAAGGAGAACTGCTCACTGTGGAGGGATATGCAGAGTTGCATATTGGTTCCATATACAAACAAGGCAAAATTACTTGCCTGCAATTTTTACAGAATGTTAAACCTTGTCTTCCTATTTGTCCAGAAAGAACCAATGTTAACTTTATCCAAACTCATAACCTGGTTGTTAAAATGTGTAAAAATTCTTTAGTTTCCCCATACGCTTTAGGTAGGATCTCAATTGTCTATAACTGTGCAGGCATCAGTAATCTTTTTCCAGGAGTCTTTGATCAGATATGGGTTTTAATTTCACAGGTGTTTCTCCTTCAAGCTTTCTGTATTTCTGTTGGTCTTTAGATGTTTTCAATCCCTTCATATATTGTATTATCCAACAATCAAGGGAAGCTATTTGTGTGGCCTCTTCTGGAAAAGGACTTGCTTTCTTACCAACCCCAAGCCAAATATTTCAGAGACCTAAACTAAATTTTAAGATGGGCAGCTATAACTATTTCTCCAATTCCAAGTCCAATGGTATAGCTGTAATTGAAGAATGCGTATTCCAAAATGGAATGCCACTGAAGTGTCAGACAGAAAACAACAGCAGTAGAGTTTTTAGGGTTTGTGTCTTAAAAATAGAACACTTAATGTTCAAGTTATTTGGAGAAGTCAGCTGGAAAATTAGCCAGTGATAATTCTTAACATAGTGAATGTTGGTTAACATGTTGGCAATTCAGAAAACTCTATATGGACAGAAAACTAGATATGATGTTCCTGTTTCTAGTCAGTTCACTGTTTATTAAAAATTAAGTAATTCAAGACAGTGGTGTCCAGTAGACAGTGCATAGGGCTGTGACTCAGGAGAGTGAGTCCAAGGAATTGCACTTCTCTCTCCTTTGTGATGTGAAGTTTATTCCAGTCAGCGGATGAAAAGTGCTATATTAATGCTAGGGTAAACAACAAACAAAAATAAAAGGTGTTTTACATTGTCCTACACCCTTCCCCTTGTGGTTAAAAGTAGCTAGTGCAACATTGCCAGGCAGACAATTTCCTTAGAGTTTTGTGGCCTAACTTCAAAGCCACACAAAACTTCAGGTTCAAACTGTTATTCTTGGGGCCAGTGTGTGAGAGAGTGTAAAAAGGAAAAAGGGATAGATTCTAATGAAAACTGCATGTGTGTGTGTGTGTGTGTGTGTGTGTGTGTGTGTGTGTGTGTGTGTGTGTGTGTTAACACACACACAACACATAGTGTGTCAGGCTCAGTCCCTTCTGCTTTGCTTTATCTTTAAGAGAAGATGTCAGTCCCTCCCCTGCTTATTCTGCAGGCTGGGTGAGAGGAAAGGAAATGACATTGTAAGTACCTATCCTGTGTCCTATCCAATTCCTGCTTTTCTTTTGGGATGGAAATTTGCTTGACTCTGACCCCCCACAAGTCAACTGTAGATGTCAGAAAGAACCAAGGACATATTTAGTGATGTATTATTAACAGTGATCTAAAAGGTTCTTAAGAAGAGAATGTTCAAATAGGTTTGAAGCAGAGTGTAATATAAAGAGTTGTACTGGAGTAAGGGGCAAGTCCATATCCCAGCATGCAGCCCAGTCATCTCAGCTGTGCCCCGATGAGATTCATAGAAGGAAATGGAGAGGAATCTTGCTAGTCTGGCACCAAGCAAGTCTCCTCAGCAGACATGTTTGAGATTTTCAAAGTTTAAATTTAGATTTAAAGGGGTATTTTTAGCATAAAAGCTACCATCACTGGCGCTGCTTAAAGAGATACTTTAAAACTGAAATAAACCTTTAAAAGCTTTAGGTACACTAGCAGGCCCTCTGAGACACTACAACACATCCCATGGAAGTCTGTAGGCCAGGACTTCAGTGGTGACATCAAAGGTGCTGTAAGTTGCACCGTGAGGTAAATCGGTCATAAAATTGATGTAAGTGGCAGCACAGTGTAATTTGCACTGATTTGGCATCAAAAAATATACAAACCAGGTATACCTTACATGCCAAGGGGACAGAAGGTGATATAACAGGAAAAGCAACTAACAGGATGGTGTAAAATAAAACAAGCCTTTGCTTTAGCTTACTTCACACCATCCCCAACACTTATGGGGCCAAAAACTTCAGTGGATGCTGCTGCTGTACCTGCTTATGCCAGGTCTGAATATGGTCCTGATATAAAATTAGTATGACAGTAATTTCGCATGCTGACTGAATGCCCAAACTAGGCAAGTTCAAGTACTTTGTGACATGCCCATACATATTTGTTTTCCATCAGATTAGGCCATCATTTATGTCACTGCTGAATTTTGGCCCCTGGAATGTAGAGATTTTGATTTATTTTTTCCTTGTGACTATTTTAGACCTAATCATGTCTCTGAAATGTTCATGGTGTTTCTATTTCTTCCCCAACCCCTCAACCTCCCACACTGGTTGAGTTTAGCCTGAATCAAGGACACTTTGTCCAGCTGAAAATAGGAGTATATTCTTTAGGGTGGATTTTCATTGTCTTGCATTGGGCATTTATTGCTGCAACTTCCATAAATGTTCATATAAGTTATGTGGCTGAATATCTATGCACCACAGTGAAATGTTAACCCTAAATTTCTATTAGAGTGGTGTGTGTACAAAAATTAAAACACTAAAATGTTGATTAAACATAAGCTCCTATCCAAAAGTTTTAATTGTGTATCACTGACTGGTGAAAAAAGCTAGATCAGACTCTGGCTTTCTCCAGTAAACACTCAGGGTCTGAATCTGATCTCTTTTAAACCACTGAGTTCAGTGAAATTACTCCTGATGTACACCAATATAAGTGAGATCAGAATCAGACCTTCACAGATCAGAAACAGCCTGAACAAGACTTATGTTTCTGTACTCCTGAAGTAGCAAGTCCTCTAGCTCTCAAATTGTTTCAAATACAATTTGCCTCCTATGAAAATAAAAAAGCATTTGGTTGTCCTAATTCAATAAATGTCAGGCAGATTTTTTTTCAAGAGCTGTTTCAGGAAAAGTGGCTAAAAGTATTTATGTTTCCTAATTGAGATGAGCTATGTATCTCTCTTACATCCTGTCAAAATCTACAAGAGATTTAACTGAAATAAAATTTAGCATCTTAAAAGATTATTTGGTTACTGGTATGTTATTTGGTTCAGTGTCTTAGCCCTTTTTCTCTTCTGTGCCTTGCTACTTTTAAAAAGAAACACTTTTGCTAAACCGATGAAGGTTCCTTGGAAATTACTGAGACTTATTATGAATTATAGTTGCAGTTGTTGCTGGAACTTTTTCATTATAACAAAACACTGAAAATGTTCCAATTATTTTATTTTAGAAGAATTAATAAGTAATAAAACAAAGTTTCCTAAGAAGATTATTTAAATCACATGGGAAAAGTAATACACATATTTAGATTCTTAAGCAGAGATAATAGGAAAGTTTGAATCCATACGTGTTGGACATAGCATTTTTTCAAAATCTTTTTAATTTAAGTAAGTACAGGCATGCAATAAGACACAAATCACATATCGGAGTTTGACATAGAACTCTAGAAAGTGACCAGAGAATAGATTTGCAAAATAAATGAGAAAACACTATTGCAGTTTTCAGCAGAGGGTTACACTAATGAGGAAAAAATGGTACGATTTACTGGTTTATGGTATTTTCTGTATATTCAGTGAAGGGTTGCCATGTTTCAATATGCATATGTGTCTTTGTTGCTGACAGAATAGTTTTATTTGGCACTGCAGAATACTGTAAAATATTTTAATGCACTGCATTATAAAGTTAAGCAGAAGAATTTTAAAGGTTGCATTTATTCTGCAAATGAAAAGATTCATTTCCTGAAGACTGCAGAGCAATGGCTTACAGAAGTAACTTTATAACTTTGCATAGTGGTAAAATACAGTACATTCTGAGTGAATTGATTACATCAGAAAAGTTATAGCTGTTTTTTACAACTCTATATAGATGAATGTCACAAGTATTTTTTATATGTTACTTTGAAGAACCTACAGGAGTCTACCTGTGTGGATAATCCAAGTAAAATTGGAATAAGGTATGTCTGTATCCTAGCTAAAGGATGAAGACTGAGTGGCAACTCTCCTGCAAGCACTGTAGCAATATTTAACTTGCAAAAGAAAAGCAAGTGCCTGAAATTAAAGAAGAAAAAGAAGAAAACTGGATAGAGGCTTTTTGCTATCTGGTTTCCCATCATCTAAAAAGATGCCTTTAAAGAACTGTAGAACATTGAAAAAAGCAGCATGTTTTCATAGCATTTTGATTTTTTTAACCACAACAAAAAATCCCTTCATAAGTAGACTTGGCTAAAAAGGCACATGTTCCTGAAAGTTTTCTGCTTGGGTGACTACGACTTTGTAGAAATTGAAAGGAGAGGAAAAAAGGAATGCTCCAGCTTGTATAAGAAATGAACCTTTGCCCAATCACTTTTTGTTTGCAAATAAGGTAACTTTTTGTGTGTGTGAAATTTGAAAGCAATAAGGTATGTGGGTCCTTTCTCTTTATTGGTTCTCAAGAGTCGATCAGATTTTTATTCTTTTAGAGCAGCCTGAAGTTGTGAGATAAAGCAGCTCAGAAAAAAATGTTCTCAAGCAGATGCCTTTAAGAGACAGAAATCATGAATTTCTTGAATTGCAACCACTCTGGGGGTGGCTACAATGACTTTTTGACAGTGACAGTAACTCTGCCTTGTCTTTTTGAGCCCTTCTTTGGCCCATTCACTCCGGAAAGCTGCTTAAGCGCACTTAAGCGCATTAGCATTTGGATGCTAGGGGACCATATTGACCCTCATTTGGAAAGTTTAAATGAGTGAAAGATGGAGCGATTTGTTAGGGCTTTAGAAACCAGCTTTAGAGAGCGGCGGGTTTTCCGCTTTGGTTTGTTCGGGTGCTTGTTCTAATCTGGTGCGCTGTTTAAAGGCGACCAGACTGATTTGTGACACATGAGTCCAAAGGGCTATTTTTTTGGGCTTGACCCGATTAGCTAATCTGTGCTTTGAATTTCAATGGCTGGTATCAGAGGGAGTGCACTTTGGGAATGGCTCACTGTTGGATTACCTCATTGGTAACTGCATACAGACACAGATGGCAAAATGTTAATTACTTGTCAAAAGAGACAAAATGGGATCTAAGGTAAATTGTGGTGATGTGTGGAAAAAGTGATTAAGTCTATGTTAAAAAATTAAATGAAATCAAAACTGCAGCTCCCCGAAGGATTTGGCATGCCACTCTTTCACCGTCCTCTCAGCATGACCTTTACCAGTTTAGTTGTAACTTCTTCCCTGTGTTCGCAGAAGCCTGATCCACTGAACAAAAATGGTCTGAAAAATTGTGACCACAAACACCATTTTTGAGGGTATTTTGTGTTACTATAAGCACAGATTTTTTTTCCTCTAGTGAGATTTGTGTTTTTCAAACATTCCAACAGCAGTGTTTGTGCTGCTCTAGATAATGGTTGTGCCAGAATTTGCATTATGAGTCCCTCTTGCCAGGGATTTATAATTTAGTGTAGTAACATTTATGAAGGGTGAAAAATTAATATCCAGAGGAAGAAGTTCAGGAGGAAATATTTTTAGCAAAATGAGAAGGGGAAATCAATTAGCAATGTTTAAGTTCATAGGACTGAAGAGAAAGATCAGATTTATTTGTGCTATATTTTTCTTGTGATACACTCAGAAGTCATCATCCTTTAAAAATGAAATGTTATGGCTTGTTATTATTATTATTTATCAGTATTATGGTAGCATGTAAGGGCTCCAGTCAAAGATCATGGCCTCGTTGTGCTAGGTGCTTTATAAAGAGTAAAAATAAATAAATAAATCTTTAGATATTCAAGGATGTGTTTGGTTATTTTTGTTAGGAAGTACATTTGTTGTGAAGAGCAGTCACTGCAGATGTTCAGCATCTTCTTAAAAATAAATGAATAAGTGTTTTTGCAAATATGCTAAAAATCCCATTACAGTCTTTCTGATACACAGTGCATTTCTAAAATAAGTCCAACATATGTATTTTTTCAGGAAGGAAAGAAGCAAAAAGTAAAATGATAAATGGAATTGATGGTTTTGTGGCTAAAGATAAACTGGATTCTATTTCAGACTCTGCTAGAGACTTTCCAGGTGACTTTGGCCAAGATAATACGAGGCAAATTCTGTTCTGATATTGGTGAAATCCTGTTTATATCAGATTCCTATGTGGCTTAAACAGATGTTATCCCACATCTGAATTTGGTCTTGGCTTCAGTTTCCCCATCTGTAAAATGGGATAATGATACATTTGTAACTCACAGGGGTATTATGAGAATACATTCACTAAGGATTGTAAAATGCTTTTAGAGCCTCAGATATAGGAGCCTTAGTAACTATAGAAGCAGAAAATATTTATTTTATTATTAAATATTATGCAAAACCAAAACTAGTTTTCTGGCCAGCATGAAAAAGAATAAAAATGCACTGCAAGAAAATCCCCACTCTCTTTGTTCTTACGTTAATTCCTGTCTTGTGCACTATTCAGTTAGGAAGCGCTAACAAAATAAATCTCTATGCAAGAAGACATTTCCCGTCAGCTCTCCTAACCCTGCATCATATCTGGGCCCAAATTCAGCAGTCTGTCCTGTTTATCAAAGCACTTACCCATTTGCTTAACTTCAATAGGGCTTAAGCATATGCTTAAATTTAAACATATGTTTAAGTGCTTTGCTGAATCCTCCAGATTTCCATCTGTAATTGAATGCAACAGAGAAGTCCCTTTCACAATAGGCATACCTAAAGCTAATTAATACAATGCGTTCTATAACATTAAAGCTAGTCTATAACCAGACAAATGGATGAGAAATCAAAGACAAATCTGACACTCTGTCTGGAATTCATACTGTTGAACCTAGATAAGGGTTAAATTACAATATATTTTATCCCAAAGCCCTGAGACCCACAAAATATTTAGGAGTACAGTGCCGTCACTTGTTGAGAAGGGTGGTCATACAAGAGGATTTGCTTCTCCAATAGACTTAGCCCCTGCAGCCAATTGCAAAGTTATAAAAGTTTTGTTGGTTTATGTTTATAGATTGAAACCACATTTGAGCATGAAACTTTTACAATAGATTGTCTGGGGTTCTTAAATTGCTACATGTATTACTGTTTGTATATGAGCTTGAAGTTCCATCAATTCACTTTACAATTTTTTAAGGAAGTGGTGTGTGAAGAAACAAAATTTGGGGGCTGCTGGACTAGCAGGAATGGCTGTTGAGGATGGTCACAAGTAATGTTTGAAGTGGGATCATGTAATACGGTCAAACCTTTTAAAGTAAAAATGCACAGTACAATGAGTTAAGAGGTTAATGTTTGCTTTAAGAAAGAATTCTCTTGGTTTTGTCAGTTTGTGTCAGAACATTAATGTAGCTCATTAGTTAGATTTTTAATGAATGGAGATACATTAAATTAATTGTGTTTTGTATTTAAAATTGACTTTCAGCAAAAACACACTTTTCACTGAGCATTGGATCAAGCCCTTAATGTTTATTGATTAAGAAGGCTACAAAATGGGGGTTCATCTTTCTGATAAAACTATCTCTGTCTTGCTTTCTTTTTTATTAGACACTTTGTACAAAGGCTACAATGCAGACTATCCGAGCAGCTGACACCAATGAAGTAGTCAAGCTAATATTCCGTGAATCTGATAATGACCGAAAGGTATGTAACCGAATACAGACATATCAGAGAAGATTGTTGAATATCTCCTTTTCAGATTTGCAAACATCAAAGGCAAAATTTATCTCTGGCTGTAATTTCTGGAAGTCACTTATCAGGGATGAATTTAGCTCCAAAAATTTAGTTACAAAATGTAGGCTAAGATAACTTAGCACCTGATCTTTTAGGGTGATGAGCATCATCTTGCAAGATTGGGCTTTTAGGTGTGAATTATTGTATGATTTGTGATGCAAGTGAGTTTTTGGTAGGTTGTATTCTTTCCTGACAGGCACTTTACGTAGCCCTGCAAAAATTAGACTTACGCATCATCATTTAGGGGGAGAATATAGATGTCCACACTCTTCAGAACTGTTTGTTTAATCTTGTTAGCTGTTTGCCAGTGAACCAAATGGACTGATTGATAAGGAGAGAGATTTAGCGATCTAGAAATTTACTTGATTTTTAAAGGGCTGAAGTTATATAGTTGAGAATGACTGACTGCCTAACTCATATGACCACTTAGGCCAGAAGTTCTTCCCTGATTTTTTTTTTTTTTTTTTTTTTTTTGCTTTACTTTCTCAGGTTATGTTACAGTTAGAAAAGAAGCTCTTTGACTATTTTAATCAAGATGTTTTTAGAGACAACAATGGCACTGCGGTAAGTTTGTGGCTATGCAACCTTTTAAAAATAAGTAGTTTTTTACATTACTACATTTATGGTGGGCACATGAGATTGGAAGTGGGACCCACGTGGACAAAATAGCTCAAAAAAACATGGTAAGTTATCTTTTTTGGGGTCTAAATATATTATGGTGGATGGAAAATTGATATTGACTATCTTCACATATCAATATTTTTCTCGTTTTGAAACATTTGGTCCAATCTATGCTTTGACAGAGCCTTTCTTTATGTTATCTCACTAAAAATTCCGTCCCATTTCCAATTCCATTTGACAAATAAGAGAAATGAGAACTTATCCCTCTACATTTATCTGTTTTATTTCTCTTAACTTTTTTAATATCAACTTGAAAGCTTATAATTTTATTCTTCTTTCGGTACAGCTTTATCTGCTGAAAAAAGTCACTCCTCTTTATTGCAATTCATAATATACCAGTGGCATTTCAAATGACAGTTTGGACGATTTCCCATACATGAACCACATGCCCATACACACATACTTGTATGCAAACTCATATGCAGACATGATACTTTAACATATTACATTTCAAAATCAGCTGCCATTTCGTTCACACACCAAGAAGCAGGAAATCTTCCAGATCAAGCATGGAAGGAAAAAGATAAACGATATAATGAGCCATTGGAGATAATCTAATCTTCATGGTCTAGTTAAACACGCAGCACCATGATCACTAAAAACAAACTACCTATCTAAAAGGATAAATGTTCCTATACCGAATTCAACCAAAAAAATCCATCGCATCCTTCATCAACCAGCGGTCTTGTACCAGCCTGACAGAAATTTAATTCAAGCTGGCTCCTGAAAATAATTATTGTATTTTAAGAGTAGTAATCATTGGTCGGGACATGATTGAATGTGTCCATGCCTATTGACTTTTTCTATGATTTATAGCTTTGTTTAGTCGATATTCCCATCGAAATTGTATAATTAATTATAAGTGGGGCTGTCAGGTCTGCAGGATGGAGTGCCCTGATGAGTATTTGGGAAGATTAAATTTTCCTTAGCTATACCGATGCAAGGCTTGGGAATTTTCACAGCACTATGGCTGTTGGATAAAGATGTTTTCTGTGTGTTTAGCAACTGCTTTAGCTCAAGATCCATTGATTTTCTGAGCTCTTTTTTATCAGTGTGGTGTCTCTTCAGTAACAGTGGAATTTGTGCAGATGTGACAAGACATGACAAATATTTATTATAAACAGCCTACTTTATCATTGTCCATACACAGTTATTCCGTCTTTTTTACACTTTAATCAACAAAAAGAATTCTTAAGATAGATGTAGAAATGGTTATCATGTTTATGAAAAATCTAAAACAGATACAAATTATCAGTTCAGCAGAAATACTGTCGCTTCCAGTCTGAAATATTTCAGGTCTAATATTTTCCAAACTTCAGCAACTGTCCCTGTTTCCTCCACAAAATGGCATGTACAATGAGTAAGTGAAGACCCCTCTATATCATTCTGTTTTAAAAAGATCAGTGCAGATAGCAACTTTACTAAGGTATGTAGTAAGATAGAAAAGAGAAAATTCATGTCAAATCTCTAACTAATGCAATATTATCATAGAACATCAAGTGAAATCTACCTTAGCGTTGTAATGTACTTCAAGGACCCAGTTCAACTCTGGTATAACTCCATTGACTACAATGGAGCTACAGTGCCTATGTGCTACAGTGGTGAGTGTTACAAAGAAAGTAATGGGAAGGATGGAATGCATGAGTCACATGAGGCTGAACTTGGCTCTGATTGTCGCATTAATTCCCAAACATAGTGAGTTTAAAGTGGGCATCTAAAAGTAGTATCTTTGAGATAGAAGAGCTTAGAAACACTGATCCTCAGGTCCAGCCAAGTTCTCCTGTACAATACCTGTATGTCCTCCTGATCCAGAGGCTGGCCTGGGACCAGTTCAGCTCCAAGGACAAGTCTGAGAAGCCTCAGGGCTATTCTAACTTGTGCCAGTGAGTAAGTGCCTCCCAGGGGACATTACACTAGCTGAGGATTGTTAGAGTTCTGTGGTGTTCCGGCCACTCTCCCTTTCTGGTTATGCTCCCAACGCACCCAAAGAGCAGAGGGCTTACACTGTGGGGGAATTCCTCAGCTAGCTCATTAAGCCAGTTTCATGACCTCTCTGCACCACTGGAGCAGGATCTACAATCAGGTCCAACATTCCTGGCATTGCACTATTATGTGTGGAAAAGTCAGCCACCTTAGCTGAACATTTGGATTTGCCAGTTTTACAATGATAGGCATAAACAATATCTATGATCATATCTTCGGGTGAATGTCACAATTCAGAGTTTTTTAAATAAATCCACACTTTTCCCATATATTTTCAAACTACTTAAAATAATTTGTACTAACTAATTCAGGATATAACTAATTATTTGCTACAAGATGGCTCATGTTAAAGAATTTCCTGTTAACTTGAAAAACGTTGGAAAGAAAAACAATTCAAGGATAATTAATTATGTAACCAGAAAAAATCATAATTGTTATTGATTTGTGCAAAGGAACCATTAATTAAATGCTGTCAGTTCAGTAGCCAATTAAATAAATATATAGCAGGAATGTAAAAACTATTAATGACTGTAGGAGAATGATTAAATCATTAGAAATATTTTATCTTTAACCACTCTCAAAAATGAAAAATGGTTCATATATTCATATATCTCACATAAACTATATTCATGAACTATATCAGCAGGAAAATCATATTTTGTCCTCATGAATTTGACCATTACTGCACTATAGGAGTTTTCAATCAACTCATTATCCTAACAGCTTTGAGGCGGATCCTGCTTCCACTGCAGCTAGAGGATAGTTTGGCCATAGACTTCAATGGGAGCAGAGCAGGCTTTTGTTGATGTCGTTGAGCTATCTCGTGTACTGCTTGTAGAAACTGTGTTATGACTATATGGGTATAACATTTGTCCTCCTTTCTTGCTGCATCTTCATGAAAAGACTGTCTGTGCTTCTTCCTCTGTCTACTCTGTTCTTTTGGGACCTAGGACTCAATCCTTCCTAGAGATAAGTCATCCAGAGGCACAAAGGAGATTTAAGGCTGCCGTAGGCAGACAGCTGAAAACCTCTGCAGCTTGGGGGAATCCTTGGCTGCCTTTACACTGTCTACTTCCTGCATCACAGATACATCAGGGGCACGCTAGGGGCAGGTAGGGATAGGACCAGAGTGCAATGCAGTCTGGTGATCCTAGGCCAGTTGAATGATTCATACGGAATTGTTCTTCCCAGCATTTGTGTTTGGGTCCAAAACGGACCCCAGCTGATTTTAGGATTTCCAGGTGGCGTAACATTATTTCTGCCCTGCCACTTTTCAAATGCTTTCACATATTTCATGCAGCAGTCTGTGGCAGCAGATCTGCTGACTCCCTTTTCTAGGTCAAGGAAAAGCCCAATAACCTTTGGCCATCAGACACCATGAAAGGGAAATGTTTATGTATTTCTTCTTACTGTACCTTTTTGATGGGATAAGACAAAATGAAGGCTATGGCTGTGGTGTTTTTGTTTTGTTCACATCGACTGTCAAATAGCCACTTCTTCCAGCAGATCCCAAATAACAGTTTCCAGAGAATGGAGAATAAATTCCTATAACAAGTACTTCATCTAGCTATCTGCTCTCCTGTCTTGTATACAACAAAAGACATCTTTCTTGGGGCTTAATCCCTTCGATCCAAAAGTCTTTTTAGATTAACTAATGTACATAAGAGAAGAGAACTCGAATGTGTTATAAAAATGGTTCTAGTTATAAATTCTCATGATTGTGTTCTCCATTTGTCAAACAAGGATTTAAAGTAATTATTGAGCTAATTAATTTGAGATTTTTTTTTCTTAATGCAAGATGTTAATCTTTTCAAAATGATCAGCAATTGCTGATTTTTTTAAATATTTCCAGGGAAACCTAAAAGGATTTGTGAGTGTGAGAGGGAAAGAGAGAGAAGTTTAATCCACTAGGGACCTTTATTCAGCTTTTTTGTGTGAATATGTGTGCTCATGAAGTTAAGGAACTGGCATCACTGAAAATGTATTAATCAACAGACAAGATATAGCACAATGCACTCTTCCCAATGGCCTTGGCTCTGACCCTTTTAAAGATAATGGGAATGCTGTCCACTAAGAACTAGATTAGGACGATCAAACGCATTTCATCAGGATTTGACTTGAACCATGATCCCAGAGGTGAAAAGGCAGAGGTTTATCCACTGAGCCACCTAGCCCCTGTCCAGATAAAATCTTGAATATGATGTATAAGGGGCAAATTAAGATAGAGAAAGGAAATTGATTGCTCAGGATCACAGTTGCCAAGGACTAGGGGAGAGGGGAACCTATACACCTGAATCTGTCATAGCAATCTTCTTAATTTAAAGCTGTACTCTGAGGTGACTGTTTTTCACATAATATAAATGAGAAAATGACATAATGCAGCCCTCCTTCACTTGAAAACACTATTCACCTGCTTGGATTTTTGTTAGCTCAATTCAATACTCAGTCAGTGTGCAGTGGGGTGGGTTCTAAAGGTCCAAAATGGGGACAATGCAGGGAGGAAATCTAATGATATGACCAATACGTTCCACTAACAAATGTCAAGTCAGTAAATGTTTGGGAAGCTGGGTTATACAATTAAAATATGTCTCTTTCTACAATATACCAGGGTGTCATATCAGTACAAGACTGTTGTTCCACATTCGTTGATTATTCTCTTGTATAATTGCCCTGAACACTTCACAGTCACAAAATTACCAATAGTGCCTAATGATTCTTTGCTCCACTGTGCTTTTCTCTCTACTACATGTCAGAATCAAAACCAGTCCATGTGTACATGCAGCAGTGTCGAATACTGTTCTAAAGCATTCTATCTGTCCTCGGATTAATATAGTCAAATGAGGGAAATCCTTGTGTCCATATCTGAAGTCTGAACTCTGGCACATAGTCAATTTAATCCAACTGACATATTTTGATGTCCAGGTAATTTTTTTAAACTGAACTGCATATAAGATAACACTGTATTCTGTAGCACATTTGTGTATACCCAATTACCCCGAAAGCCCAATACTGTAGTCCTTAGATAAAATTCTCATTAACAACAATGGGAAAGTTGCCTGACTAAAGACTGCAGAATCTGGACCAAAGTCTTTGTTCAGCTACTGTGTATTTTTTTTCTTTTAGATTCCTGTAAGTAATGTATATAATTCCTACATTTTTATGCCTGTATCAAATTGCAATCCCCAAATCCACATGTACAGCACAGTACATTCCACAGTGCTAATTTCCTAAATTCATGTTGTATTTTATTACCAGAGACATTTAAAAATTAATAGACATGTACAGTAAATCTATCAAACTTTAATTAGGAATATCCTACTTATAATTTTTTTTCTAAAAGTTCATTTCTCTTCTGACTTGTATTTTGTGTATGCATATATAATAGGATATAGTGTGTATGTATAAATACAGTGCAATTGAATTGCCGTCACAAGTATTAACAATATAAATAATCTAAGTGTCTGTTCCAGCAAATAGCCTTGTAAGAGCTATTCATGGAAGTAAGGTTTTACAGGATCAGACCCTTGAAATCAAGGGGCTCCATGTAGGCACAGGGATCTATAGAGTCAGTTACAGGATGAGGACCTTATTAAGATCAAGCTAAGCACAAAAATGTTCATTTTGACTCTGAGCCAGATTTGGAAAGATTGCAATATTAGTGTAATAATTTTTTATTCAACAGCAGCTACCTAGAGTAAGGGATATACACTTTTGAGTAGACTTCTTTAGGAGTTAGAATAGGGACATTCAAACTTGGCCCAAAAACCTGAACTCTCACCTAGTTTGTATACAGTGGAGCAGATAATACTGACCCCTTTGTAGTGGCTCTGCTGAAATGAAGATGGAACATTGAATGATGGGTCCTGTAGTCTTTGTGTTTTGTGCCTCAGTTTAAAAGATGCAAGTGGCCAGGCTGCATTTTAGAATACCTTGGACTATTTTTTGTTTAACCCTGAACTCAGAGATCTGGGAAGAGAGAATTTAAAGTTCCTTCTTGGGAACTACTTAAAGGCCGTGCCAAAATTCAAGTTCTGAAATGAAGCACTTTCTTCTGAACGTATCCCAAAATAAAATGAGGAGTGGATCCTATCTGATGTAGATCAGGGTATTAACAGCCGTTCTGAGCTAGCAGTACATTGCTGGGCATAGTGCGTGTTACCTACAATCCAATAGAGAAGTGTGTGTACAGGCTGGAGGACCAGGAAAAACAGTGTCTAGTATACATCATGAGGTACTGAATGGCTGCTAGGGAGGGTTAATGTATCATGTGAATCTTTCCGAAGCATTTCTGTCAGTGGCTGGCCCTCATGCTGCCCCTGCTCTCAATTTCTTGTGCAGTAGCTCTTAAGCACACTTGAATAAACCATTACTCATGGCTGACATTAAGAATAACTGAAAATCCCGTGACATACGTAATTTGCATTCATCAAATTGTCCTCGTACTTATACTGTGGCCACACCCTGACGCTAACTGTTCTAACCCCATGTCCTGCCCACTTTCCCCCACACTCATCAGTGCTCAGTTCACAGCAGGGATCAACATCATCATTGGCGATCCCTTGATTCGAGGATGATCTCTACCACAGATTTACATATAGGTCCTGAGATAGCTCAGGAGTCCAACAGCAGGGATAGAGGTTGCTCATAGGCCCTGAATCAAGAAAACACTTGAGCGCACATTTGGAGTTAAGTACATACTTCAGTGTTTCCCTAAATAGAGGTGCTTTCCTGAACTAGTACCATATTGCTGAGCCGTAAGCACATTCCTCTGCACTGTGCTGTATGTAGTCTCCCATCTCATACAGAGAGGTGTCATCCACCTCTGTGGCACCATTTATTCCAACCTCAGGCCGGACCTTACAAAGCACTCTCAGGGGAGGGCAGGGATGTGCATCTGAGGAGGGGGAATGTGGGGAAGTAGATAAGGAGAAATGGTGCCAAGATCCTTATGGAAGAGTATTATAGAATTTTAAAAGGATGCAACCAATAGAGCTCTATAGAAATTACTCTAAAAATCTATGTATGTAGTGTAGTTGTAGCTGTGTCAGTTCCAGGATATTAGAGAGACAAAGTAGGTGAGATAATATCTTTTATTGGGCCAACTTCTATTGATAAGAGAGACAAGCTTGATAAGAGAGACAGGACAACAGCAGAGAAGCTTGCAGACAGTTAATACACCCTAAGGTTACTGTCACACTTCCCCCGCCCTTTTCACATTGGGGGAACTTCCAGAGGTGCCAGGGAGAGAGCTCCAGAGCCAGTGCAGACACATGGAGCTGCCATGCAGATGATCCTGGCCTCCTGCACACACAACCCTCCCATGGCATAACCCTAGGAACGCTCCATAAGTGGCAGTTCCCCTCAAAACCCTTTTCCTACAGGTAAACTCATGGAGTAGAAGTGAGGTCCCAAAGGACCAGAGCAGGGCATACATAGAACTTATCTTTAAAAGGGGAGACAAAGAAGACCTGGAGAATTACAGACTAGTCAGCCTAACTTCGATTCCTGGAATGATACTGTAACAAATTATTAAATAATCAGTTTATAAACACCTAGAGGAAAATAGGGTGATAAGGAATAGCCAGCATGGATTTGTCAAGAACAAATCATGCCACAACAACCTAATTTCCTTCTTTTACAGGGTTAGTGGCCTAGTGCATGGGTGGGAGGGAGCGGGCGGGTGAAAGCAGTAGACATGATGCATCTTGATTTTAGTAAGGCTTTTGACACAATTCCACAACATTCTCATGAGCAAACTAGGCAAATATGGTCTAGATGAAATAATTATTAGGTGGGGGCATAACTGGCTGAAAGACAGTACTCAAAGTGTAAGTGTCAATGGTTTGCTGTCAAACTGGGAGCGCATATCTAGAGAGGTCCTGCAGGCCTCAGTCCTGGGTCTGAAACTATTGAATAATTTCATTAATGATATGGATAATGGAATGGAGAGTATACTTAAAAAAAATTGCTGATGGCACCAGGCATGGCAAGGTTGCATGCACTTTGGAGGACAGGATTAGAATTCAAAATGACTTCGACAAATTTAGAGAATTGGTCTGAAATCAACAAGATGACATTCAATAAAGACAAGTGCAAAGTACTACACTTAGGAAGGAAAAATCAAATGCACAACTACAAAATGAGAGTAACTGGCTAGGTGGTAGTACTGCTGAAAGGATATGAGGGTTATAATGGATACAAATTGAGTATGTGTCATCAATGTGATGCAGTTGCAAAAAAGGCTAATAACATTCTGGGATGTATTAACAGGAGTCATATGTAAGCCATGGGAGATAATTGTCCTGTACTGCTCAGCACTGGTGAGGCCTCTACTGGAGTACTGTGCCCAATTCTGGGTGCCACACTTTAGTAAAGATGTGGATAAACTGGAGGCAGTCCAGAGGAGAGCAATAAAAATGATAAAAGATTTTGAAAACCTGACCTAAGAGGAAATGTTAGAAACTGGCCATGTTTAGTCTTGAGAAAAGAAAACTGATGGGGGACCTTGTAATAGTCTTCAAATATGTTAAGGGCTGTTATAAAGACAATGCTGATCAATTGTTCTCCGTGTCCACTGAAAGTAGGACAAGAAGTAATAGGCTTAATCTGCAGCAAAGGAGATTTTGGTTAAATATTAGGAACAACTTTCTAACTATACGATTATTTAAGGAAATAGGCTTCCAAGGGATGTTGTGGAATCCTCATCATTGGAGATTTTTAAAAACATGTTTGACAAACACCTGTCAGGGATGGTCTAAGTTTACTTGGTCTTGCCACAGCGCAGGGAGTTAGACTTGATGACTTCTTAATGATCCTCTTGCCATGGCATTTTGATGAAAGTTGATGATTTGGGCTCTAGTCTGATTTTGGCCTTTATGAAATGGCCCAGCTTAGCCTGAACTATAGTATTACCACTGCAATAGTAATATACAAAAAGTGTGGCTAATAAACATTTACATGTAATAGTAACATTACAAGATAAGTTACAGAGCCTTTTCCTGTATAAATGTTGTCACACTTGAGTGCTGGATACAGTTTTGTGATATTTTCTCTTTTAAGAGGAAGAAATTTAAAGAAGATTCAAAATGTAGAGTAACAGACAATCTTACTGACTCCTAGTTAGAGAAACACCTGCTGTAAACAGATTAAACAAATCTGTGTTTGAGAGTTTTATACCCGAGTCAGAGACCACTATTTCCCCAGGTCTTTCTTTGAAGTCATTGGCAGTTTGGTTTGAGAAAGGACTGCAGAATCACTCCCCAAATATTTCCCTCTTGATTGTAAAGCTTATATTTTCCACAAGTCTTTTAAAGCGTGTGCACTTTACATGAGTTACAATGGCCAGATTTCACATATTTTAATTTTCTACAGTCGTTTCTGTGTGCTCATCTCCTTTTTTAATTTTTTTGGTCTGAAACTTCATTTCCCTTTCACAGCTGTGAATTCTCTGGTGGTTGCTGCAGATGGATTTGATAAATGCTGCTAATATCACCTTCTGATCTAACAATGCTCTGACTTTGGTCTGTAGGTCTTGATGAGTAATTGCCGTTGTTCTACTCCAATGACTGAATTAAGTTGCCCTGTTATAAAGGGTTCATACTTCTGTGATTTTAGCCAAGGCAGCTCATAGCAGTGTCCCTGTGGACATTGACCTTTTTCACAGTACCTTTTTACTCTTAAGCCTAAGCCAGCAAAATTGACATGGTTTCTTTAACTAGCTAAGCTGTGTTAAAATTCTTTGGTCATTTTAAATGTTCAAGTGAAATAATTTCTGAATTTAATATTCCATGTAAATACTCTCTTAGCCCAAAATCCTGGTCCCAGTGCACAGCCTGAACCGCTGTAGGGGAGCTGTTCTTCAGCCAGCACACCAGCTTCAGGACTGAAAGAGCTAATTGCAACCCCTCCACACTCTCCTACTACATCCCCATAAGAGGGAATAGCAAGTGGATTTGCATAGCAACGGATTCACCAGCCTAGCCCAACTCTATATCTCTGCTGCCCAGTAGTACATGGGAGCACCTGAGTGGGTCTCTGCTGCATACAACTCCTGTGCACATCCCCCAGATTCTGCAACCCACCGTGGGACTGATCCACACTGGTTCCACTTGAAAAGGCTATAAAGGAGAGGGCAGAGAAAACCCACCTCTCTCCAGGACTCTGAACAAGTATGCCAAGCTTTAACACAGTCACTTTTAACAGCCCTCTGGTAAACCCATGGAAACTGTAGTTTATAGTGGCAACATTCAGAGCTGCAGCAGTGCCACTATAATAAACTGTGGGAACTCAACCCTGCCATCATTCTATACGCAGAATTCTGAGTGAAGTTACTGCAAGTTTGTTATGGAGATCAGTGGTGGGCCCAGTAATTGTTTGGGTACGTTGAACATTTGCATGTGTCAGTGGTTGAAATGAAGCATCCATTGGATGTTCCATGATGCTTTAGAAGTGCACTTGTTATCAATAACCTTATTGAATTATAAATGTTATAGGGGCAAATTTTGTCCCTCTCCTTCGCCCCCCCCCCTTTTTTTTCCACTGTTGAAATATGTCCAGCTGTTCTTAAGTTCGAAGAGGCTTCATTATACCTAGTAACCAGAAATAATTTGCTTTAAGCCAATTATTTTTTTTTTTACAAATAAGTTATTACAATGTGAATAAAGCTTTTATGGTGGTATTGATCATGATATTTAAAAAAAGATTAGTCACAAGTTCATGTTGATTAATATTGTCTCATTGTTTCCTTGTACTGCCCCCTCCATCTGTCTGTACCACTCTGGTGTCTCTTGTCTTGGGGCTGTTCTACACTACAGAGTTAGGTTGACTTAACTACATCGCTCAGAGCGGTGAAAAATTTCACGCCCTATGCGATGTAATTAAGCCATCCTAAATCCTGATGTAGACAATGCTAGGTCAATGAAAGAATTCTTCTGACAACCTAGCTACCACCTCTAGGAGAGATGGATTTGCTATATACTATAGTGACAGTAGAACCCGTTCTGCTGCTGTAGTCAGTAACTACACTACAGTGGCACAGCTACACGGGTGCAGCTGTGCCTCTAGTGTAGACAAGGCCTAATACTTAGAGTGTAAACTCTTTAAGGGGCAGGGATCATCTTGTTCTGTATTTGCACAATGCCTAGCACAATGAACTCCTGGTCCATAACTGGGGCTCCTAAGCACTGCAATAATACAGATAATAATAATAATAAAATGAAAATCATATGGTTGGTGAAATTAGTCATCGTTGAGGCTAATATGCTACGCATCCAGATATTTCATGACAAATGTTATATAATTAGCACTGGATTGCGAACTTGTCAGATTTCACTAACTAAGCAAGGTCAGGCTGTGGCCATTTGTAGACTACATCTACACTATGAACTAGGGGTGTAATTCCCAGTTCACATAGATGTACTCATGCTGTCCTCTGAGCTAGCATATTAAAAATAGTAGTGTAGCCATGGAAGCACAGGCAGTGGCAGCATCAGTATGGGCTAGCTGCACCAAGTACAAACCCACCTGAACTCCATGGGTGCACACTCTTAATGGCTACCCCATATCACCGCTGCCCATGCTGTCACAGCTACATTAGTATTTTTAGCGTGTTAGCTAGATGAGAACTAGCATAAGTATGCCCACATGAGCTGGGAATCACACCCCTAACTCGTAGTATAGATACATCCTTTGATTGAAAACCTGAAGGGAAAAGCCAGTAGATAGAGTTCTTTCCTCTAAATCACATTCTAACCATTGTCCCAGTGTGGGATGATTGAGGACTTTATCTTGATTGTACCATTTTTTGAGTAAGACTTAAACCCAAGTACATGAACACCATGGTCAGTAAAAATCCCACGGCAATGTTTGCAAAACTAGGGATCTTCTCTTTAGTGTCCTGGCCAAATTCCAACTCTGATAATAATATCCATCTTATATAAAATGACTATCATTTCTTTGAAAAAATCTCAATTAGTATAATATAGTGTTTCTGATGTTGTTATACATCTGCCATGTTCTACCTTATAAGTGGCTGTATTTCATTTTTAAATGAAGTGGTCCACCATGTTAGCAATAGCAGTAAATATTTGTATTATGGTAACACCTGAAGGGCCCAATCAGGATTGCACATTGTGCTGGGCATGGTACAAATACAAAAAGGAGACCATCCCTATTCTGTAGGGTTTCCAGTCTAAAGACACAAATAGACAAAGGGTAAGAAATGTGGCTACAACAAGGAAGCAAATGAGTATTGTGAAAAACTGGCGCAGATTTATTAGTTACATCATGTTTATGTAACATGTAATTGAAGCACCTATGTGCTTGCAAAAAGGCCCATCAAAAATAATGATTTATTATAAAGGCCAAATTCTGCAGTCCTTAAATTTTAACTCATTTCCTCACTGTATATGTCAGTGGGAGTTTGCCTGAGTGAGGATTATGTAAAAACTGATTCAGGACCTCAGAATTTTGACTCAAGAAGAAAGCTAAATGGAAGTACAGCAACTCCAAACTACAAACTCACATAAATAAATCTATCAGTTCAAAAAAACATGTGCTACAATCTGAGCTGTATCTCACACTTATACATCAGTGTATCTACTGTGTGCACACATATGCATACTGTATATATTCACTGAGGTCCATTTGTATATGTGTGAGTGGACATGAGGCTAGGGAAATACAGGCAAATTATCTATCATGAATGGTTTATACCATCCAACTTACAGAAACCTTGTGATTAAATAGTCATACTAGACTTTGTAGGCCAAATATTCTGTTACGTAATTCCTTTGCTATCAGTGGAGTTATACCAGTAGAGAATTTGCCCTGTATCTTTCAACCGTTTGTATAAAGTATATAAGGTCAAGTTTGTTTGGAATAATGTACCTTACCTATGAAACTGTCTGCCTGTGTCATGCTGTCCCTGTATCAGCTTCCAACTATAATACACCTCTACCTCGATAGAACGCTGTCCTCGGGAGCCAAAAAATCTTAATGCGTTATAGGTGAAACCACAGTATATCGAACTTGCTTTGATCCACTGGAGTGTGCAGCTCCCCCCCCCTCCTCGGAGCACTGCTTTACCGCGTTATATCCAAATTCGTGTTATATCGGGTCGCATTATATCGGAGTAATGGTGTACTTGAAACCCCGTTGTAATTGCTCAAATTACCCCAGCACTCCATATAACACCTAAAGGGCTTGGTTCTCAAGGATGATATTACAATGAGTAAATTAAATGGGCCAATATATTGATTTTCAGGCTTTCAATTGAATTTCTTTGTCATCTTCAAAACATGTAGGATGAACTAAGCTATATTAAACAAAGGTTACTATTACTGCAGTGAAATTATTCACAACACCATTTAATGCACAATATGAAAACAACTATGATCATCCTCAAAAAGAAGAACAGGAGTACTTGTGGCACCTTAGGGCTTGTCTATACTTACGCGCTGGTTCGGCGGCAGGCAATCGAACTTCTGGGTTCGATTTATCGCGTCTAATCTGGACGCGATAAATCGAACTCAGAAGTGCTCCCCGTTGACTCCGGTAATCCTGCTCGCCGCGAGGAGTACGCGGAGTCGACGGGGGAGCCTGCCTGCCGGGTCTGGACCGCGGTAAGTTCGAACTAAGGTACGTCGACTTCAGCTACGTTATTCACGTAGCTGAAGTTGCGTACCTTAGTTCGATTTGGGGGTTTAGTGTAGACCAAGCCTTAGAGACTAACAAATTTATTAGAGCATAAGCTTTCGTGGACTACAGCCCACTTCTTCGGATGCTCTAATAAATTTGTTAGTCTCTAAGGTGCCACAAGTACTCCTGTTCTTCTTTTTGCGGATACAGACTAACACGGCTGCTACTCTGAAACCTATGATCATCCTCAGAATCATTGTGCATAGCAATATAACTGGTTCATCCTTTTAAAATACAGAGATAAATAATTAAAAATAGGGGCCCTGTTCCCAATGACATTAAAGGCACTCAGCCCTCAGAGGGTTGTGCCCCTAATTATTATTAATAATAATTATTATTTATATTAAAGTAGAACCTAGAAGCCCCAGCCATGGGACAGGACCCCATTGTTCTAGGCATAGTACAAACACAGAACAAAAAGATGCCCTGCTCCAAATCCATCCCTTTCTCTTACTGAGTTGGATTTAAGCTATTACAGTGGTTTGCAGTGTTTAAAGTTTTGTCTGAGGTCTGTTGAGCTCTATAGTCTTTCATTAACTGGCAGCTTACTCTTTGGAGCAAAGAACTTGGAAAGGGACCAGGCTTTTATATAATTCAAGGAATTATATAAAAGGCCCATGAAGTCAACTTAAAACACTACTTACAACAGTTTTACTCCTAAAAAATCAGTTATAATTTTCTAAAAATAAAAACACTACAAAATCTGAAATATACACTACACACATCTTTGTCTGCAGTGGGAACCTGACAAAGAAGAGAGAAGCCCAAGTAGAGTTCCCAAAAGAAATTCATGAATATATTGAACACACTGTCATCCTCTTCCACAGACCAGGAGTATCCAAAGCAGCTATTTGCTATTGGGCGACACTGCTCAAGCATAAAGGTGTGGATATTGGAGACAGAGTAGAAGAAATGTGGGCTTTCTCTAGTAAGCACCTAGAGAAACATAAGTAATTTCATTAAATGAATACATTTGTTTAACATAATTCAAATGCAGAAAGTTATTACTGCATCCAGAAATAATTCATTGAAGTAAAAATGTGCCTTTTAAACTGCGTTTTCTTTTGCAGTTGAGTCTTCCCCAGCTGTTCTAAGCAATCTCCAAACATTTCTTAATAATATTTTAGCAACTAAGTTGTTCATTTGCATCCCACCACGTTGTCATTAGTTTTTGCTTTTATTGTTAACTTTAAAGACATATCACTGCTTGTTAAAACTTGGGAGATGCATAGAGCCTCTAGTGTACAATACATTCTTGTTCCTGCTATCAGTCATCTGAATCACAGCAATGTCAGCAGCTCATCTGCAGTACATAGCACATAACTAAACAAACAACCACCAACAGTACATAAAAACACCAGAGATCTCTTCAGATGTTACTGAGAAGTAGCTCTTACCTATGTGTCTAACCACTTAATCCTCTAGACTTTGACCTCCAGTCAGTTCCCAAATATCATAACAAAAATAATCTGGATATATAAAGTTTAGAATTTGAAGTTGAATCAATATGAGAGGACAATGCAGTTATTTAACATCCTCAGCATTGTTCATTTACTCAGTCTTTTCATTCTTCAGACTTCAATAGTAACGCTCTTTCCTCCCAATAGTTTTTTTCCTTATATTATGATTTTATTGGAGAAAAGTAGAGAATGAAATTCTGTAAAACATACATTTTTAGAAGGGATTTTCTGGTTACCATTTGGGAGGGGTGTTGGTTGGTTGATTTGGTTCTTTAAATTGGATTCAAATTTAGTAATTAGTGTCACTGATGATCTGCCTATTTTGGAGCAAGCAAAAGCTGTTAATGTGTGTGGGTGTGTGTATACTGTACAGATAGATAGATTAGATAGATATAACACACCTGTACATACTTCAATATAGGATTTGATCCTGCAAACATGCATGTTGAGTAATTTTACCCGCATAGTTAGGCCCATGAAGTCAATGAGACTACTCATATGAGAAAAGTTACTTAACATGCATAAAGTTTACAGGTTTAGGCCCCATATTTATGTATGTACTGTAAATTCACACACACACATGTGTAAACATTCTTCCAAAAATCATGTATAAAAATGGATAACTGTGTCTAGAGATTTGTCCAAATATTAAAACTTGTACAAAGTGTCTCAAAGTGCCATTTGTTGTGACATGTTTCTCAACATACCATTGTACAAATTGGTGAATAGAAACACAAAAACATGGAGTTACTAATGCTTTCATGTCCACATGTGTACATGTAGACAGATACATAAACAGATTCTAGGCAACATTGAAGGAAAAATAGGTGGACCACAGGGAGGTAGCTAATCAGCAATGCAGGTGGTTCAGGTAGCTGCTTTTCACACAGATAATTAATGTGAACAAGTAGCTGCTAATTGCACATTTCAGGAATGATTTATGAGGTGGCAGAGAGGAAAGAGGGACACAATCTAATTTCTTTCGGAACCTCTGCCATTCATACAATGGTATCAGCACAGCTGTGAGATGGGACATGATTAATTATTAGTGAACAGTGGGTAAACACACAGCCATCATAAAGGGTGCTATTTTAATGACAAGCTTGTCAAAATAGAAAGTGGCACTTACTCAGAGCGATGGTCAGTAACAGTGCAGATTATGAGCTTTTTTTACTCACTAATTCACTTGCATGTCAGATTTAACACCAACTCTGGTTCTGAAATAAGGTTGTTTATGTCCATCAGGATGGTTATTGGTTTAACACAGACTATTATCATTGACTTTTATTCACAGGTTTGTGTTTCTGAATAAAAGACTACAGATATTATTTTCTTTGCAGTGGTCTAAAGGAAAATAAATTTGGCAAGGACTTATATAAACAGTACATTAAACCTAGGCTTATAAATGTGTCTGTTAAATATTATGTAGTGCCTCTGGCACACAAACCTCTTTCTGCCATCTAACCTATACTGCACAAAAATAGCTATGCAAAAACATTGCTTTCCTTTGTTTAGGAGGAATGATTTGCCCATCCTTGTGTTTGCTGTACCCTCTTATCCGGGTTAAAGATATCTTATATTGTGCATTTGCTGACATATTTTGTGGCTTGATTAGTATATCAATTTGCTAGGCATTTTTAAAGGTGTTAATCAGTTTTATCTCTGAAAAGATTGCTAATGAAATTTGAAAATCTAAACTAATCTTGAAATAGTAAATGTGCATGAGGTAGCTCTGTTTAAAGAGCAAAAGTTACCTGTTTCACTGAGATCATGAAGAAGGATGTTATTTTTTTTGATAGAGTGCCTTTTCATCAGAATATTGAAGTGTTTTACATTGACCTAGTACTGGCATTTCTTCTGTAAGGATGTATGCTCCAAATAAGATATATCACTAAAGTATGTGATCATTAAATCATACAGTAATACCAAAAAAATTTTAAATGATTGCAGTTTGATAAAGAAAACAAGTTGTTTAATTCTATTTTATTTTTTATAGCTTTTAGAATTTGACAAAGAGCTGTCTGTCTTTAAAGATAAATTGTATGAACTGGACATCTCATTTCCACCCAGGTAAGATACATATACAGTCCACTTTTTTAATTGATGGCTAAAATGTAATTGTTATTAGTGCAAGAGAGTGTATGTATGTGATTCTGTGTATATATACATATATATTTTGTTCCTGCCATAAAGTTTTACAACTCTTCCTGTATCCCCTCAGTTACCAGTATGAATAGTGACACCTTACAGGTTGCATGCTGCTAGTGCTCTACTGTCTATAAATATCCCATCATCTGGATTCAACTGGTCCCATATTTGTGTAGTTGATTTCAGAATACTGTAATAAACTAGAGTGCCTTCTAACATACACTTGTTTGTAGAACTTCAGTTTGTAGCTATTTTTGTGCACTAAGCCCAAGTAAACTGTTCAGAAATTTTACCATAACAAAAACTAAATATATCTTGGCTTCAAACCTTTGGAAAGTACCCGTACATGAGAGGAAATTGACACTAACTAAAATCTGACTTGAACAAAATGTGAAAGTGATTGGTCTGATTTCATTGCTCAGTTAAAAGATAAATATCAGGAAGGATTAAAAGAAATTGAAATAATTTTATAATCTCCAGTATTGTTAGTAAGACTGGTAATAAATGTGGGGTTTTTAAATAAATGTGATTTTTTTAAACCTGATCATGTCCCCATAATTTTAACAGTGATTAAGCATCAATCATAAACAAACAAAAACCAAGAATTTTTAAAATGACAGTACTATTCTGGAGAAATCCAAGAAAACTTTGAGCCATTTCTAAATATCTGTGACTCTATTTCAAGAAAGGAGAGCTCAGCTCTCGCATGTCTAGTACAGTTGCTTTGAAGAAAGGAAAAATAGTATCACAAAGAAAGCTAGAGTTGAGGAGCAAGAAGTCAGAGAGACGATGCTATAATTTGTATGAGGCAGAGTCCTGTAAAATCAAATATAGTGTTGTTGTATGTGTAACTAGTTTTTTTTTTCCATTGGGGTAGACACAAAAGTGTGAGGTTTTGGTACAATATGAGAAAAAATTTGGAAAGCTTGCCTTTTTGTTATCATAGTCTCGTTACTTCTCACCAGCCAGCTGTGATACTGAGTCTATTGATCCCTAGGGACAACAGAAGTATGCATGAAGAGGTTACCACTGCTCTAAATTGTTCTTATTGATTGAGTATGATAACAGAAGACCAGTACTGTGTAAATCTCCAAGTGTATTTCATTAGCTATGTACCTGGTCAGGGAGGGGGAGGGCAGATGGATTTGTTACCAGGATATAGACCAGCACGGAATTTCACCAATATTAGCACTGTCTTGTAAGAAGATGTAGTTGCCTTATTTAGTAATGGCAGATTAGGCTCAATATATGTGATAACATATTCTAACATACACTGCATTAATTTTCAGGTTTGGCCTCAGTATTTCTGAATATACGAATTATTAATACACCTCTACCTCGATATAACGCTGTCCTCAGGAGCCAAAAAATCTTACCGCATTATAGGTGAAACCGCGTTATATCGAACTTGCTTTGATCCGCCGGAGTGCGCAGCCCCGCCCCCCCGGAGCACTGCTTTACCGCGTTATATCAGTATTCGTGTTATATCGGGTCGCCTTATATCGGGGTAGAGGTGTACATAAAATTACATATGTAGCTTAAAGTCCAACCACTACTGCCAGTATCAGTGACATAGTGCTGCAGTTATGCTACTCCTAGAAAAAAGCGCCTCGAGCCTCCAAGAGCAGGTAGTATGGCACTTCATTATAGGCACAGCTGGTAGAACTGCCTGTTAAGGTTATTTCACATTTAAGACCCTGTTTTCACTTACATATAACAACTTGGCCAAATTTTATCTGTTTAGGCAGATATTTTCCACACTGCATATTTCCATCACGCTAAAGTCTTGGGAAAATTTCAGCCAAAATTGTTCAGCCATTTCTCAGAACAAAGCTAGGGAAATTGTTGATTTGCCCATACTAAAAAAGTTTTGAGACCTTTTCTAGCACCCCCCTACTTTGAATCAGGGCTTTGAAATTTGGCAGGGAATAGTGTTTTGTCAGGGATGTGTATTTTACTGTCCCCAAGAAAAGCAGCCTACATTTGGCCAAGTTGTACACCTTTGAAAAATCTTGGGTTCACACACTCTCAGTAGAGACTTCTTCAATTTTAGCAGCTAAATTCCCCAAAGATTCCATTTGCACTGGACATGCCCCAGGCCCAGCTTGAGTAGAACTTTCCCTGCAATGGCAGCTCTGGGCAGCTACTGGCAATTCTTGGTCTGGGGACCTGAATTGAGAACATGGGTACTGTCTCCTGTGCTGGCAGTGCCCCTTCCCCCACCACTGGGCCCAGGCTGCATGGAAGAGGAAGCAGTCTGATTCACATGCAGAGGTGCTACAAGCTGGACCCGCAGAGCAGCAGTAGATTGGGACAAGAAGTTTACAGGGAGACTGGGACTAGGAGATAGCAGAGGGGGAGAGGACAAATGGGAGTTGAAAGAGGAGACTGGGACTGATGTGGCAAGGACCCTGGGAATGTGGGGAAACTGGGGCTGGTTGGGAAAGGAGACTACATCAGAGAGCTGAAAGGGACTGTGACTGGGTGGGTAAGAACACTGGGACTGGGAGTTGGGAGGGAAATTTTAAGGGGAGACTAAGATTAAATGAGAATCCTGGGAGAGAATGGGTACTGGCTGGGTAAGGAGACCGGGACAGAGAACCATTGGGGTTTCGAGAAGGACATGGTCGGGGAGGGCAAATAGATCTGATAGTTCTGATAAGGAACTGAGGTGCAGGGAAAGAACTGGCGTTAGCCAGGCGGATAGACTGAGAAAAAGATTCAGGGGGCCTGGGGATGGATGCGAATCTCAAAATTGGATGTGGATCTTGGAGAGGAAGATTAGGACAAGAAGCCAGTGGGAATTAAGAATGGGAGTGTGGGGAGGGAGAAAGATCAGGTGAGGAAGCAGAAGGGGGGAAATTGAAATTGGCTGGGCAAGGAGACTGGGACTTGGGAGGAGATGAGATGGGGATTCTGGAGAGATGAGACTAAGACTTAGTGGGCAAGGAGACTGAAACTGGGATGAGAAGCCTGAGGAGTGGAGACTTGGGATTGGAACAAGGAGCCAGGGGTGGGGAGGGGACAGGGCAAAAGGAGTCACGCTTAGCGCAGATGGGCAGAAGAGTCTATGCCCACTTGATCATACTCCCCTCCATAGCCTGGAATGGAGGCCAAGATTCCTGAGTCTCACCATTCCTCTGTTGTCAACAAATATCTATGAAACACCCTGGCAAAGTATCCCATGCCCCTCTAGTGCTAATCCATGTAGAGGATGGCAACGTACTACTGCTATCAGTTACTCTGTTAGTTAAAATGACAGAGATCAGTGTAGTGAATCCAAAGGTTCCAACCTTGCTGATGACACATGCAGGTGTAAATATGATGCCACATAATGGAATTTTTTTTCAGTTCCTTTTTTTTTTTTAAACTAGGAAACTATACAGAAAAAACTGTTAACAGAACATTCTTAAGATTGCAAAGTCAAGCACGCAGAAGTTAGGAAATGTCTGTGCAACCTTAATTCAGCTCCTTTGGGCGTATGCATTATGATGAAGTCTTTAATTACATGATCACATCCTAGTTTTTCCACAGGATACAGGCCTGATATAGTGCACAGGATGGACCAGGTCTGAGGATGAATCAGTATTGTATAGTGAAGGAGATTGTTGACTGTAGGACCGATGCGTCATGTGTTGTAGCAGTTGGAAAGTGTGTACTGAATGAGCAGAGGATTGCAGAAAGAGAAAGGATGGTCTTGTGGTTGAGATAGTTGAATGGTGCTCTGGGCAACTGGATTCTGTCCCTGCCTCTGCCATGGTATTCCTCTGTGATACTGTCATTTAAACCAAACTTTTCACAGATGGTCACTAATTGTGTGATCCTCATTTTCTGGGTGCCTCGTTTAATCCTGATTTGCAGAAGTGCTGATCACTCAAACCTGCAACTGAAGTCAATGGGAGCTGTGCTTAGAATATACGAAGTCCTATATAATGCTAAATACTCTGAAGAATCAGATTATAGGTGTCTCAATTTGGGCATCCAAAATTAGTGGATTCTTTTAACTTTAATGTCTCCGTGCCTCAACTTCCTCTTTGCAAAATGGGCATAATAATAGCACCCTCTCATCTCACAGGGGTGTTGTGAAAATAAAATAGTGTTTTTATAGCACTCAGATACTATAGTGCTGAGCACCATAGGAAAGCCAGGAGGAAATTATAATAATTCTGTCTTCAGAGCAAGGTATAAATAGTGTGCAGTAAATATGATTTAGGGCTGTACATTGAACAATGTGAAGAAAACAAAATATTGACTAGTTGCTCATTAAGTGAGCAATGTCCAGTCTGTGCTTGCAGTGAAAAAAATAGTACTTGATCATGTAAATAAAGACTGTATCATAATGCATATGCACAGACAACCTTAGTTCTGCCATTTTCTAACTTTTGAATGGTTGACTTTGCAACCTTAATAATATTCTTTTAATGTTTCTATATGTAATATATATTAACCCTTGATAGGCAATGATATATATCTTTGTATCTAGGAAAATGGTGCTAGAAAGTGGTCTGCGGTTAAAGCATTAAAAACATGGAAAAATTATATGTACAAGAATAGGAAGGTGAAGGGGTAGCAGCTTGTGTGTGTGTGTGTGTGTGTGTGTGTAGTCCATCGGTTCGACAATGACATTTTCATGCTATCTCTTTTTGTGGATTCTGGCGTGACTCTGAAGTCCAAAGCATGACACGCATGCTCGTGAGCATATTGGACAAACAAAGTCATTGGTGAGCGTCTTGGTAGCTATAGCAGTAGTATGATGCATTTCCCTTGCAGCTAACAATCGATTATTTCTGTCCTCTTCAAAGGCTTGAAAAGCTCTGAGTGTTGTGTGTTGCCAGGCTGATCTATTTAACGCAGTCTTCTCAAGATCATCCGGTTTTTTAATGCACCAAAGTGTATGCTGTTCTTGATGCGTTCCTTGTAGCGCTTTCTGAGGCAGCTTTAATTCCAATGTCCTTGTGCCAATTCTCCATCGAAAATTTTTCTGGGGAGTCGATGTTCAGACATCTTAATGTGTCCAACCCAGCGTAGTTGGGCTTTTATCAGCATGGCCTCGATGCTTATGGCATTTGTCTGTTGGGGAACCTCCAGATTGATAATTTTGTCCTGCCAGCGGATCCCCATAATGGCACACAGAGACCTCATATGGAAGGCCTCTAGCTGTTTGATATGCCATTTGTATGGTGTCCTGGTCTCACAGCTGTAGAGGAGAGATGTGAGCACTAAAGCATTATGAAGTTTTGTTTTTGTTGAGAGCAGGGCCGGCTCTAGGATTTTTGCCGCCCAAAGCAAAAACAATTTTGGCTGCCCCCCCCCCCCCGGTTCTTTAATTACCCCACCCCCGGCCCCGCCTCAACTCCGCCCCTTTCCCAAATCCCCAGCCCTGCCTCCTCCTCCCAGGCCCTGAAGCCTAGGAGGGAGGGAGCGAGGGGGAGAAGCGGCGCCCGCGCCACGGCCACTCGGAGTCTCCCCCCTCCCAGGTTTGAGAGCCTGGGAGGGAAGGGGAGACCCCGAGCCGCCGCGGCGCGTGAAACAGCTGATGCGCGCGCCGCTTCTCCCCCTCCCTCCCAGGCTCTCAAGTCTGGGAGGGAGGGGGAGCAGCGGCGCGCGAAACGGCCGCTCGGGATCTCCCCCTCCCTCCCAGGTTTGAGAGCCTGGGAGGGAGGGAGGGAGGGAGGGAGGGAGAGGCAGACTCCGAGTGGTGGCGGCGCGGGCGCCGCTTCTCCCCCTCCCTCCCTGGCTCCCAAGCCTGGGAGGGAGGGGAAGCAGCAGCGCGCGAAGCGGCCGCTCGGGATCTCCCCCTCCCTCCCAGGTTTGAGAGCCTGGGAGGGAGGGGGAGACCCCGAGCCGCCGCGGCGCCCGAAACAGCTGATGCGCACGCCGTGGCAGCAGCAGCGGAGGTGAGCTAGGGCGGCCGGGGCACATTTTTAGGGGCGGCATTCTGGCACTGGCCATGCCGCCCCTAAAAATGTGCCGCCCCAAGCACCAGCTTGTTTTGCTGGTGCCTAGAGCCGGCCCTGGTTGAGAGGGTTATGTTGTGCGATTTCAGGACTTTGCTATGTAGCTTTCCTAATAAATGAAAAGCTTTCTGTATCCTATTCACGATCTCTTTGTCAAGAGATCCATCATTGGAGATGTTGTTGCCGAGATAGGTAAAACTGTCCACTTGCTTTAGTTGGATTCCATTAATGGATATGCTAGGGGATATTGCATGAAGCAGTGAAGATAATTGGTGCAACACCACAGTTTTCTCCAGGCTGACTGTGAGGCCAAACAGTTTTGGTGCTTCAGCGAAGTGACTTATGATACATTGGAGATCTCCCTCTCTGTGTTATAGGAGGGCACAATCATTCGCAAAGATGATTGAAGACTGAGCTGTCGTGTCTGTATCTGATGTATATGTCTCTGTTGAGCCCATTTGTAACATGGCTGAGAACTTGGGTGAAGAAGAGGTTGAACAATACAGGAGCAAGGACAGAGCCTTGTTTGACTCCATTTGAAATGGGAAAGGAGTCCGTGAGATATCCATTAAAAAGTACCTGACTTTGCATCTCCTCATGAAATAAGCGAATGATCTTTACCAGTTTTGGTGGGCATCCAAATTTGCTGAGCATCATCCATAATTCTTCTCTATTGACTGTATCAAATGCTTTTGTCAGATCACTGAAAACACTGAACAGATTCATGTTTTGTTCACTACATTTTTCTTGTATTTTCCTGATACTGAAAATCATGTCTATGGTGTGTGACAAAGTTTCTCCTCTATCTTGGTGGGTCCTGCGCTTATTGGCGGATTTTCTTGCCTCAGAGATTCACCATGTAGGTTGGGGAACAGCCCAGAGACCTTCCCCTCTGGCAGAACCCACAGTCCAGGTCAATTGGGAGGTTTGACTGGGAACCCAGGCCCGCTCTCTACTCCGGGTTCCAGCCCAGGGCCCTGTGGATTGCAGCCGTCTATAGTGCCTCCTGTAACAGCTGCATGACAGCTACAGCTCCCTGGGCTACTTCCCCATGGCCTCCTCCAAACACCTTCCTTATTCTCACCACAGGACCTTCCTCCTGGTGTCTGATAACGCTTGTGCTCCTCAGTCCTCCAGCAGCACACCCTCTCACTCTCAGCTCCTTGTGCCTCTTGCTCCCAGCTCCTCACACTCCCACCACAAACTGAAGTAATCTCCTTTTTAAAACCCAGGTGCCCTGATTAGCCTGCCTTAATTGATTCTAGAAGCTTCTTCTTAATTCGCTCCAGGTGTCCTAATTAGCCTGCCTGCCTTAACTGGTTCTAGCAGGTTCCTGATTACTCTAGTGCAGCCCCTCCTCTGGTCACTCAGGGAACAGAAAACTACTCATCCAGTGACCAGTATGTTTGCCCTCTACCAGACTCCTGTACCCCACTGGTCTGGGTCTGTCACAGGTGCTATGACCAGGTCTGAATCCGCACTGAGTGTCAAGTAGATTGACTTCTGAGACAGATGAAATCAGTCGGTTCAGGAGGACACAAGCAAAGATTTTTCCAGCGACAGATAGGAGAAATATTCCTCTGTAGTTATCACAGAACATTTTGGTGCCTTTATTTTTAAATAAAGGAATAATTGTAGCATCTTTGAAGTCTTGTGGCATTTCTTTGTTGTCCCAGATGTCAGTAAGGATCTTCTGCAGTGTTGTTACCATCTTTGGACCAGCAGATTGATATATTTCTGCCAGTTTTCCATCTCTGCCCGAGGACTTTCCTGAGCTCATCAAACTGATTGCCTTTTCTATTTCTTCCCCCTCATGTTGGTCTCCCAGGGGATCCTGCCCATCAATTCCCCGAGGAAGTCAGTCTGCTTTTCTGAAGTCCAGAGTCCGTATTCTGCTGCTCTCCTTTCTTCCTTGTGTCAGGATCCTGAACTCTACCATCTCGTGGTCACTGCCTCCTAAGTTCCAATTCACTTTTGCTTCCCCTACTAATTCTTCCATTTGTGAGCAACAGGTCAAGAAGAGCTCTGCCCCTTGTTGGTTCCTCCAGCACTTGCACCAGGAAATTGTCCCCTACACTTTCCAAAAACATCCTGGATTGTCTGTGCACCGCTGTATTGCTCTCCCAGCAGATATCAGGGCCTGTAATCTAGTAACTTCTGTTAGTTGCCGGAAGATGATGATGGTAGCAAATCCGACCAATGCTGGTCCTGAATATTATATGCAGAAAAACAGTTATTGTGGCACAGCTCGGCCTTGGGTTTTTATAGCATGTTTTTATAGCATGTTGGGTCTCAGAAAGAAAAAATCCAATCTCTTTATGGTTAAAGTGCAACTTACAAATGTAGATTTTTTTTTTGTTACGTAACTGCACTCAAAAACAAAACAATGTAAAACTTTAGCGCCTTCAAATCCACTCAGTCCTACTTCTTATTCAGCCAATCGCTAAGCCAAACAAGTTTGTTTACATTTAGGGGACGTAATGCTGCCCACTTCTTATTTACAATGTCACCTGAAAGTGAGAACAGACGTTCACATGGCACTTCTGTAGCCGGCATTGCAAGGTATTTATGTACCGGATATGCTAAACATTCCTATGCCCCTTCATGCTTTGGCCACCATTCCAGAGGATATGCTTCCATGTTGATGACACTCGTTTAAAAAAATATGTTAATTAAATTTGTAACTGAACTCCTTGGGGGAGAATTGTATGTCCACTGCTGTGTTTTACCCACCTTCTGAATGCAGTTATTTTTTATATATAATTCTACATTTGTAAGTTCAACTTTCATGATAAAGAGATTGCACTACAGTACTTGTATTAAGTGAATTGAAAAATACTATTTTTTATTTTTACAGTACAAATATTTATAATAAAAAATAAATATAAAGTGAGCACTATATATTTTGTATTCTGTGTTGTAACTGAAATCAATATATTTGAAAATGTGGAAAACAGCCAAACATATTTATATAAATAGTATTCTATTATTGTTTAACAGCGCGATTAATTGCAATTAATTTTTTAATCACGATTAATTTTTTTAATCACTTGACAGCCCTAATAATAAACAATAATCAGGAAGCAATCATAGCTAATATTTTATTTGATGCATGGCTGAGATATGAATTATGGGTTCCCAGCAAACAAAATTTCCTAAATGCATTTTTCTCTTTGTAGCCAGAACGCTAATAATATAATTAAAAGTGAAAAGACCAAAATTGTACAGGTTAAACTAGAGATGAAATCACACATGTACCCTGCCCCAACCAGCACAGAGCTTTTCATTATGAGGAGTGTTTCTTTCATCTGTCTTTTTATTTTTTATTCTGGATTATATGACAAAACAATCCCAAATAAATTTTGAACAATAAATGAGAGCTCAATCCTGCAGTCTTTGTGCAGTCATTAAAATTAGTGGAAGTTTTGCCTGAGTGAAGACTGAATAAGGACTGCAAATTTTGGATCCAATATTAGTAGAGCTACCAGAGGCCATATCGTACTAGCTTTACTCATGGAAGTAAACATGGGACTATGTTTATTAGTATTATTAATTATTTGTATTGCAGTAGTGTCCAACATGTGGTAGGTGCTATACAGATATAGAGGTTTTGATAAGCAAAAAGCCAGTTTTTAATCAATCAAAACTTCTTTTCAAGTAGAACCTTTACACTCAATCAGCATCAAGCAAAAAGGCCCAACTAGATGGCATACTTTACTTTTCTTGCAGTTTTTTCCCTCTGTTGTTTCTCTTCTTCTAAAATAGTAGTCCTTTTATCTGATTTGCCCACTTTTAAATCTTCATGGCAAATGTCATGATTTGATAAACAATGACAGTTGAGTCATATCTGCCAGTAGGACTGAATGTTAATGTTTTTAGTTAACCCACAGAGAGTGGAACCACCCCTGTAAATTCAGAAAGTACTACTTTAAGCTTCTTGCTATGCATAGCTGGAAAGTGTATGGTACATCAGTTTGTTCTACAAATGCAAGAAACAAAGGCTTTCTTCACTGGGGAGATGGAGAGAAAAAGATCTAAAGACACTTTTGTTTCAGGCTTATGTGCTTAATAAATGAGCATTTTAATTTAAAAAGAAGTTGTAAGAGATTGTAATGATAGCATTAAATAAGAATTAAAAAAAACTAGTTAGCACATATATATTAACTTTTACAATAACAAATGCTTAAATATAAAAGCTTTGGATTTATCAGTTGGAGTAAAACCTTGTTAGAACAAAATTCCAGTGATACATTTTTAGCATTCTTTGTATTTCATCTTTTTTTATCCAATGGCACTTTGCCCATATAGTATTTGTGTGTGTGTGTCAGCTTTAATTGCCTGAAACATTGTTATACTTTGGCATTCAAACACAATACTAACTAAATTATATAGTACTTAATCTTTTTTTACAGTTTTTACAAATACAACTTTTCAAGATTAGCATTTTAATTCTAGCTGTTCCACCAGTTGTCAAACCAAAAGATCATAAATTTATCTTACTGATGCAACCTTACTCTACCCTCTCATTTTTGTAAGGGATATAAACTTATTCTATTGAGAGTGCTGTGGTATGTTTTTAATTATAGTTCATTGTTTAGGTTTGCAAATAATCTCAAATGTGTATGTCCTACTGAAGTCAATGAAAGCTTTAGCCTAAGATTCATGGTAGACTATGGCCCTTGTATGTTCGTGAATAAATTTAATATTGCATTTAGCATCTATCAAAAAATTAAAAGAGTAATTAGGCCCGCTTGTATTTCCTCCCTTTGTTTGTTCAGCATTTGCTCATGCAATTACTTGATTTTCACATACATTTATTCAAATTAAGTGCACAGCTGTATGTCTAAACCAGTATAACACTACAGTGCTATACATAGCAGCATGAATCCTGACAGGGGGAAACATACTATACAATTGTTGCATGTGCTTTATTTGTTTCTCATCCAACACTGAATCCAATTCAAGGTCTTATTCCTAATCTACAAAGCCTGCAGTAATCTGGGACCTGACTATCACTACTGCTGCCCCTTTTAGCATACAGTTTCTGGAATTCTTTAGTCCACAGTATCACTAAATCTAATGGAGCCCAGGACAAAGCACACAGGTGTTAGAATATGTTTTTTTGTATAGGATCCTCCAGCTATAGAATTCCCTGCCACTGAAGATTATGGTGCCCTCCTCATTTTTGGAGTGCAGTGCAAGACACACCTCCCCGTCAGTAAGGCAGTTTCAGTTTGTCCAGCAAGATCTTCCTTCGAGCAAGATTCAGTCTCCCATTGCACCCAAGTTAATACAGCCCTAATCAAGATGAGAGGACTTGAGAAAATCGTCTGCTATTGCTCATCAACTGACCCATTTCATCTCTCTCATGGTGCCTAGATATTCTGTCAATGGACACAAGCATGTGAGACAGAGAAAAAAATATCTCTTCTAAGAAGCAAGCCCTAACTTACAGTTACCTTGTTGCCAGTACCTCCATTGTGAATCTTAAGCAATGGAAATGTGTAGTGGTCCCTATATACATTAATCTCAACAATGCCTGCACACCCTCTTGTACTACAGCAATCTCGAGTTCAAGGATATTTCTCTAGTGAAGTTTCATTAACAAATCTTTCTTATAAGGAGGGTGACCAGAATTGTTTTTCATTAATAATAGCATTTGTTATAGTTCTCAGTAGATCAATAATATTTTCCTATTTAATTGTGAATTGGAGTCTATACCTGCAAAAATTATGTGAATTATGTTATTTTGCTAGAATAGCATTTAATAGTTTTGATGTTTTCAAGGGGGGAGTTCATGACTTATAGCTATACGTCAGATCTAGTTCTTTTAGATTCCCCAGCTTGCTTAGAAAGTTTAAACAAGTCCTGCTTCTGGTTGTAATAATCTTAGTGTATGCATCTTTAGTGAGCATATTTTCTATGTATATTTTTGTGTCTTAGTAAAATATGAGATAATGACATTATTCTGAATTTCTCTTTGGTGCTTCTTTTTTAATTTCAAAGGGAGTAAAGGAAGAATGATTGTCTTGGACATATATTTTTAGACCTTCTGAGGGTTGTGTTTATTTAAGGAAATGGTTACTAAGAAAGCCCACAAATCCATGCTGCGCATTTTGGATGAATCTTCATATAAGCAGCTCTGGGTTTGAAACTTTCATATTCCCTTTGTAAAGTTATAGCATCTTCTATTAACGCATTTTCAAGTAATCACTGTATAGATATGGTTTGATTTTTTTGTCATAGCTTCTCAGAAATTTTGGCTCCCAATGGGTGGGAGGGGAATCGCATTGTTTGAGTCTTAGCAGCTAAGAATATACTTAGGGCTACTGAAGAAAGTAACATTCTCATGTCTTGTGTTTAATTTTAAAGAATGCAATACAGCTGTAAATCCATATCACTTACGCTCAAGAAGTCATCAGTCAGGTCAGGGGTGACAAGTGTGAACACTGCACACCCTTGTGATGAATTTGGCTTTCCCATGTTAGTGGTGGTCCTGGAGCCAGAGAGGCATGACACTGCAGTGATGAAGTGCTAGCAGTCTGACAAGAAGAGTCAAGATGACTTGTTTAGGTACAGGAGACAGTAAACATGTTGGGACACAAAATGAGAAGATGATGATGTGTTTTGGTTCTCAGAGGGAGGGAAAAAGAGGAGAAGGACGAGTTGTATTTTCTTAGTAATTCATAAAATCTTCCAACATATTCATAAATGTCAGTGAAAGACTTATTTTGCAACATCTTGCCACCATATAGAAATAGTAGATAAGTATTACTTTTTCTGCTTTCTAGGATTTAGGAAAATAATAAAGTAACAATGAATAAATGCAAATAAAAACAAAAAAGCATACTTTTGTGTGCTTTTTTGATAAAATACACCAGTTTGAATGTGAAAAGCTTCTGGATAGTCTGAACAGACAAGGAAGGGTTAATTTATTCTTCAAAGCGGTTGAGCATTTTTTGGCATATAAATTGTTTAATTTACAAAATGTCCAGATTTCCTCTGTTTTGAGATTTTTATGGATATTATACCAATATGAATTGTGACATCTTGATTCTGGCACCCTGTACAGACCCCTAATGATGTAGTGCTGTATCCAGAAATTCCTGCCCTCTCAACAGTACTAATATGGGTTGCAATATTTATACTCTTTTTAGCCCCCCTCCCATATTTGTAGCTGTTGATTTCATTATACTCTGCAAGAATCATGAACAGTTCACTCTTTTGTAGTCTGCTAGCTTCTCTTTTCAATTGATTGTGGCCTACATTTAATAAGGTGTGAGTTTTTAACGCTTGTGAGAAAGAAAATACTATGTCATGAGTCATTATTCACAGGTCACGGAAGGAAAAGCAGTTTGTATTTAATATTAGCTTTTGAAAAGCTACTTGCATTTAAAACTTTTGTCATCATCTTTCTATTCATTGTGTTAATGGTTGTTAAGAGTAAAAGTTGGATTTTCTAATAAGTACCAGATATAAGGGGTTTCTAATCCTTGAAAACATTCCTTATTCTGATAAGAGTACATTTTATGGTAATTTAAAAGTCATTTTGAAACTGATTGTTTCCTATTTGATCTCTAAATAACAGTGCAGTTAAATCTGTAGAGAAATAGAAATACTGGATGGCTCCTTCCCTGCAATACTATATTTGCCAAGTCTAGACACCCCTGGAAGAGAGAAGGGCATTGATATGCAGCTGTCTTTTCACCGTTTGGTGTTTAGTGGGAAACTGAGAATAGGCTGATGCCACACACACACACACACACACCTTAACATATATCTTATATACTCTACAAGTCTATGAGGAGAGTGAGGGAGTAACTTTGTTTAAAGCTTCTGTGGGAAATTGGTTAAGCTAACAATCCATTGGGATAAATAACTGTGCATAAAAACATGCCCACACTAAGTTAAAGTAATCTTAGCGATCTGGTTTAAACCAGAAAAAAACAGGAAATTCAGATATATTTATAGAATAATTACATTTTTCAAGGGTTCATAATGAGCTATACAAATTTGCTATGGGCTGAAACTTGGCTTAAGATGTCTCAACTCAGAATTTAAATGTTTATTTTTCTTTAAAATGTTTTTTGGCTTATAACAAGATTGCAGAAAAATATGTTAATCTGTTCCATAGTACTTCTACGGCAGATATGACTATGGGTTTGTTTGTTTTTCATTAAACATTGCAGACATTTAGTCCACAATTTGAACTATGGATTTTTGTTTGTTTCATTTTAAAACAGTAACTCGCTTTTTTTTAATATTTAAAAGTGTGCACTCTAAACTGAAATTTTGGGCTCTCACATAAATATATTAATGCTTTTTAAATTATACATTTATTGTGATGGATGTACAGCATAATTGTATTCGTTTATAACACAGTAATTATACATGGAGTCAAATGTAATTTGTAGCTGTCTTGTCAACAGTTATTAAGGCAACACTATTTCATGATAATTAATATGCAGTTGGATGACCAAATTCTGAAAGGTCTTGCAATGCACTGGGCTAATGGCCATTAGCTTCCACTTTCTACAGTCAGCTCTGCATATGGGAAAGCTTTCAAAATAACTTTTGAACTTTTCACTTATCACTTCTGAAAATAGCATGTCTAGAGTCTTAATTGTGAACTGAAAAAAAAAGTAACTATTGCTCTTCTCCAGGGTAAAACCATGATTTCATTTGAGACCACATGCCTGCTTGCTGTTATAGGAAGTCTTCATATTATCCCTGGTTATCCAGTTAAGGGAGAAGGTGTACATGGTCATTAGACAGTCATGCAGGAACATAAACTCAGATCAAGACAGTGATGCATTTAAGCATATGCTTAACTTTAAGCATGTGAATAATATCATCCCTGAATAATCTCATCCTTGTTCAGCAGTACACTTACTATGTACTTATCTTGATATGCTTAAAGTTAAACATGTGCTTAAGTGCTTTGCTGAATCTGAGCCTAATTTCCTATATAATCCTTACGTAGTAGGCAATGACACCTTCTCTCTCCCCAAACAGATTTAGGCAATTTCAGTTTACTCTTTTCCACTCCCACCCGCTATTTATCCTTCCCTGTTGGTAAGAAGAGGAGGAGCATCTATTCTGCCTTCAGCAGCAGCCCTTCCTAGATCCCTGTAGAGTCCACACACACACACACACACACACACACACACACCCCAAAAAGGGGAGGGGGGAGAGAGAGAATCAAAGCCTCCTGGGAAACCACAGATTTCATGACATTCATTAGGCCCTTTACAACCTCACTTCCCTAACTAGAATGAGTCGAGATTTTCTAAATTTGTATTTTTAAAAGAATCCTTCACTCATCTCTATATTCTCAAGTTTTGATCCATTTGTTTTAAATAGTGAATATTCATGTTTTTATCTCATTACACTTTGTAATCTAATGTAGCCCATAGCAACACTAACCACCAGAGACCAAATACAATTCAGAATTTTAAAGTCTGCAAGCTCTGTCAGTCACTGCCTGAACAGCCTGGCCATAAGCAAACAAGCAGCTCAATGTGAGGCTGGAAAAGGATCTTTGGTAGTCCGTAATCATTGGGAAAAGGTGGTAGGTGTGAAAAAGAAATAAGGACGTTGTGGTTAGCCAAGATACAGGTGGGCAATTGTTAACTTTATCACCTCTCTCCATTAATTATTATAATTATTCTTGTAGATGTAGTATGACAGAGATAGGAGCTGACTTTACCAGGGGTTCACACCCACCTACAAGGTTTGCTTTCAGATAAGTCTGCATGCACAGTAATCTCATGTATTAATCATTCTCTTAAAGTGACCTATTCTTGTTTGTCGTTGCATTAGGCTGTCATGTAATTTACTAGTTGGACATATGTTTGTAGCTCAGATATCCTCTATGTGATTTTTTTTCTCAAGCAGACTCTCTGCATTGACAATATCTTGGCTTTGACACCTCTAACCAAGAATGACAGGTTGAATCCCATTTATTTCTAGAAGAATGTTTTGCCTTTGGAATTCTCTTTAGCTCTAGTCAGATGTTCTTCCAGAAACCTGTTTAGTCTCATGTATTTTCTACCCTTATATATTGTCCCATTAACTTTTTCCCTAATATGTTTGGCCTTATTCTCATGGCTTTCACACAATGACATATTATGTTTTCTGTTTTAACTCAGACTGCAGCAGGGTGAACCAGCTCTGTGCTATATGAAGCAAGGTCATTTTTAAATACATTTAGTTGTTCTTTCCCTCCTCCAGAGGCAGTCCAGCAAATTCCAACTTTGCCTTTTGCATTGAAACCCTGTCAGTGCCATTGTACTTCCCAAATGCTGCCCTGCTGCATAAGGCTAAAAGGTTTATTACTTGATAGGCTGCTTTTGCTTCCCAGAGTCCTCACCAAATTTTCCCACAGGGCCCCAGATCATAAAAATCAACCTACTGCCAAGGAACCAGTAACTATTACTCTTGTAGCATCCAACGGAGTCAATTAATATGGTGACTCACCCATCTCTTGGCTCTGAGCACATCACCTCATTGGTGAACTTCGATCCTATTTGCCCATGAAATGAGGATTTAATGAATGTTAGAGCAAGGTCAAAAATGATATTGGAGTTTATCAGGTGTCTTTGCAGCTCATTGGTTTTATCCAAGATAGGATGGCTTTGTGCAGTTTCCACCA
The DNA here is from genome assembly GCF_027887155.1 of Malaclemys terrapin pileata. Taxonomy (NCBI): domain Eukaryota; kingdom Metazoa; phylum Chordata; order Testudines; family Emydidae; genus Malaclemys; species Malaclemys terrapin. The sequence continues at coordinate 99,815,266 of NC_071511.1, read as the reverse complement.
AATAATAACAATAACAATAAATAATATTTGCACTTCTAAGGTACCTTCATCCAAGCATCATAAAACTCCTTGTAAATATTAATGAATGACCTTAAACCATCAATAGAGTACCTCAATGCTTGATCAGTCAATTCCCACAAAACATTCTGGAACCTTGTAGACCCGCCTGAGGGTGGAACAAAGAAACAGCTCCCGCAGTGGGAATGAGAAAAGAAAGGCCCTGATCTCAGCCTAGAAACAATTATGATCTATTACAAAAGGGTATTCTTAGCCTGTATCCCCCTTCTCATACCAAAAATCAAACCAAGGTAGCTGATGCCACTGCTCCATTCATTTCCAAAGTGGAAAGAGGCTCTTTTGGAGTTGGTAAGGAACTGTTTAAAAACACACTACATGGAAAGAAGTTCCTTCTGCAATTTACTTTAAAGAGGTGTGGCACCATTTAAAATTAGGAACAAAGAGGGAGAGGGAGGGGATAGGAAAGTGACATAGAGAATGTTTAAGGACCGTTTCTGAACATAGTTGTATTGCCTGTAACCATGGGAGGTGAGGCTGTAAATCAAGTCACCACCATGACTATGTTCAAAAATGGTTTCAAACAAGGTTATAACCTCTAGTGTGAACAGTCTCTAGTTGCTTCCTTTTTGCTATTAATAAATTAATCTGAGTTTTGGAAGTGTTGGTTTTTAAGAGTCCTGTTAGTTGAATGCTTTCCTATCCATTGTCTCTTCTTTGCAATACAAGTTGTTTTCTGTTTTAGTGTAGGTAAAAATATAGCTTGCTTTATAACTTACTTACAGTCAGACACATTCCCAGAAAAACCATTTAGCTCTATCAGAACCATGTATAATAATTTCAGAATCTTTTACTGAAACAAGCCAACACTGGATGAATTATTCATAGTTTAATTTATCCAGTTGTAATAGTAGCAGTATTTCATACACTTAGTTGGGTACAACGTTCTGGTTATTAAAGCAATAGGGCATGTCATTCATTGGCCACTTGATGTAGCATTGGTATTGCTGAATAATCCACTTGTGTTAACTGGACCTCCCCAGGACTCTTTATTGAACAGCAAAATGTAGCATGTGAGTTGCTGTTAGCAGTGTGTCAGGCTTTCAGTCTTAAACTGGCTAAACAGCCTACAAAGGGGAGCCAATAGGGCATTAATGACACAAAAACTGGTTCAGTTTGACATTGTCACCAAGGCAATCCATGGTTTAACATGGCTATGTTGTATAATCAATAAGAAAAGATTGTCTCTATTGGAAACATTCCAGAGTAAAAATAATAGCCAGTTATTGCATATTGGGAAAGAATCTATTGGTATCTCCACCCAACCCCTCCCCCCACACACACACAGCAACACTCCTCTGGAAACATTCCATTGCATTAATGCTGACAAACCAACTAAAGTGTAAAAACTCTGAATTAACACCATGCACGCAAGCTGCAGCATAATAGTTACACAAAAGAGTTTGTTAATCCACAGACCAATATGCCCAACATAACTCCATAAAAAGACTCAGAAAAATTACACTGTGTCATTAACCTTCCTGCTTTGTGTACTACGTGGAGTTATGGCTCAAGTCCTGTTTACCCTTCTTACCCTTTGCTACTGGATTGCCTGGTTGACCCCCTTTTTATTGTGACCTTTGACTCTGATTGTTAGTTTGATCACCATGGTGTTAGTGTAGCATTTGCAAGTAGCAGCTGTTTAACACATTGTACTTTAACCACTATGTTTGCAGGCCTGTGTTTGCCCTCCGATTTGGCTTAAATGAGATACATATCATGGCCAGTTAGCTCACAGAGCATCATGAAGACCTATTAGTGTTTTGGTAAATGTGAAGCAGCTAATTTAATTCAAACAGCAGGGTGCCCTATAGCTTAGCTTTAACTACCTGATGCAGAAGATGAGCACATGAAGTCCAATTACTTAGGGCCATTTGTTAGAAAAGATTGAGCTGACTAAGCCTAAAGAACATGGATTTCCCTTTTGAATTTAGGGAAACCTATATAAATGGCAATTTAATTAATTTAAATGAATTTTGGGAAACTAATATGTTAGTTCATAAAAAGTGGAGTCTGGCTATGACTACTGATTTTTGAAAGCTGTACTTTGGCTAGTGAACTGAGGTCACACATATACCAGCTCCCATTAGTGCACAGCTGGGATCTTGTCAATGAAAAACAATAAAATCCCTTTACCCGACTCCCATCTTAGCTCACAAATCACCCCAGGTTTGGCCCAGTGGCCTACTAATGTTGTTACTTATGGCTTTAGTATAGTAGCACGTTGGACATTTTTAAAACTATAGTGTACAGTTTAGGTGTAAAGCACTTGCCATTTTCTTTCAAAATTTTGATTTTGATTAAAACTATGGTAGTTTGACCGTATATTATTCTGCTATTATTAAACAGGTAGGGGGAAAGTCTTCTGTGAAGGTCCCTATCAGCATTGCTGGTAAATAAAAATACATAAAGTAGTGGTGAGCTTGAGCAGAGAATGTTTGGACTCAGGTTCAAATTCACACATCACTAGCTCTGTAATGTGCCACATCAAAACCCTGGACCTGGTTACCCTCAAACTTTGGAAGAGTTCACATCTAGGTTGGAACTTTGCAGCTTAGTATCATCTTTAATATAAAGTATAAACAATAAAATTCAGTGGCACAAAAGTCATAGACCAACAATAAAATAATAAACGAAATCAAGTAAACATCCTCCAAACGGGAGCAGTTTTCAGCTCTCTTAAAAACTTTGTGATGGAAGTTTGTTTTTAAGAAGTAATGTGTGTCTAAAACCTGATTGAACTTTCATAATGTGCACATAGTCTGAACAACAGTATTGTAAAATTAGATATCGTGTGGCTCGGTCTTTCAAAATGACCTTTATTGTGCTAGGGAAAAAATTGCAGCTTATCTTATTTTTATTTTCTGTCATCAAGGGGGTGTTGTCCCACTTTGTAAAACATGGTTATAATGTTCTAACCATAGAAGATACAATTTTAAAGCAATGTACAGTATATTACAGTATTACCAACAAAGTAAATTCACTATATTTTCTAAAAGGGCTGGGATGCAGAACTACCTTGACCATATGACAGATGGTTTTAGAAGAACTAACAAATATGAATTCTCAAAATAGAATGGTTTTCTGATTGAAAGAAAAATTCACCTGCCCCAGTGTCATAAAAAGCAAAATAGTTCATCCTTTCCATTCCTTATGGGGAATGCCATTTAAGGAAAGGTTTAATTCATTTTTATTGTTCATTTGTGTTTTGAGTTAACAAACAGTTGGTGGGCTGGTTTAAGATCACAGAAGTCTATAGTCCTACAGTAGGTATTTTGTAAAGGTATTTGGCTTCTCTGACAATAATTGTGTTTTAAATAAAATAGCTTTAACTGTAATTACAGTATCATTAGTGAAATAATATTGGCGGACAAACTGTTTAGTTTTTTAAGGGTTCCCAATATTATTGCTATGTAGTTCTTGTTCCTGCTAATAGTAACACAAGTACAAATAACAGAAGTGCATTTGTGTACATCTACCTACACAACAGCAACTTTCAAACTTATCAAATTTAGTGAGAACAATTCTTTCAGGTGTTCAGAAAAATTTGAAAACCTTTGGCATTGTAATATTACATTAATTAAACTCAATAGCTTATTAATACTTTTATACAAAAAAAACCACTTCTAAGTAAGTCCGATTGAATAGTTTGAGTGAAAATGAAAACAAAAAGTCTGCAATAAGGCGAAAAAGCAGCAGAAAATACCAGCACTGAAAAATAAGACATCCTGCTGATAGAGGGTAAACCCTTTAGCCTTCGTCAAAGATACTTCAGTCTCCAGGACTGTCAAACTATCATCTTTCACAAACCCACACTGGCAAAAGGCATCCCCCTGTAGTGGCTGGTCTAGATAGAGGATAATAGTCTATTATTGCTACCAGTTTTTCATCTACACGTGATAAAGGTCTTTGATATTGATCTAAAAGTTCTGTCGTTCATCCTTGCTGATAATTTATGCTGGGGGGTCAATGTGATTTCATGTGGAATTTATATTTTCTCAGCTCGCTTTAAAGAAAAGAAAAAGAAAGAAATAACATAGAACAAAAACTCTGTTAAAAGAACATTGAGTGCCAAATCAAGCACTGAAACATTAGGAATTGCCAGAATTAAGCTTATCTATATAACCTTGTCTGCCACTCTCCTTGTGCATGTACACTTGTTATTGTTATATTTAACATGTATATTGTGTGACACCTAAAGGCTTGGACCAGGTTATGTTACTGTCTTTAATTGCATGATGTACTATTTGTTCTTCGGGACCCCTGCCTCATACAGCACACAGGATGGACAGTGAATGAGGCAGAGTGTTGCAGGAAGAGAAAGTACTTTCTTTTGTGTCTAGAACACTGTACTGGGACCAAGAGAGCTGGGTCTATCCCTCGCTCTTGTTGCTGCCCTCCCATGTGTTGTTGGGCAAGGATATCATAATGCATACATGCAAAGATATGGAGTGAAGCTTTCACAGGGAACCTTAATTCTGGTGTTTCCTATCTTTTTGAATGTTTGATGTGGCAACATTAATGTTTTTCAAAATATTTTGTCTGTAATTACTTATAACATTTAGAGGTGTTCCAACAGCGAGAGTGGTTGACCATAAAGAAATGCAGGTAATGTTTTGGATCCCTTCTTGCTAGCATGAAATCAGCATATTAATAAACACTATGACGCTGAGGATATTAGGACGCCAAAGCTACCATTATGTATGTGACATGGCACTGTCCCTTTCTAGTTCCCTTTCTGGAGACATGTATTAGAAGAATAGCCCTGATTTTTGGTTGTGCTCGTAATTAGCTTTGGTTCCTCTTAAACTGAGAAATACTCACGTTTTGCATTCTCTATACAAATGAGAAAAGAATTGGTTGTGGATTGCCACAAAGGCAGCTCAAAATTAATGTTCAAACTGGAAATGCAAATCAACTCAGGTCAAATTGAGATCTGGTAACGTCATTAAAGTCAGTGGGATGATTTTGGCTTTTTGAGTAGGAACTTGAAGCTGTGCTGTACTGGAAGTTGCCAAATTGGAAGAGGTTCCTTTCTGACAGGAGTAAAATGTGGTTCTCGTTGGGCACTCATGCTGACCGTGCTGGTCATGACCCATGATATCTCCAGATGGTTCATCTTCAGAATTTCTAGTGCCTCCGAGTTCCGGGTGTGTAAGCAATGCAGCAGCAAGCTCATGTGCTTATGACAGATTTGCATAGGAAACTGAAAATGAGCAATGTCCCAAGTCGCAGCTTAGGGTTTATTTTTTGTCTTGGTGAATTTTGTAATGCCTCTTTCTTCAATGGCAGCACCAAGGTGATATTGGTTAATGCAGACAATATTTATGATTGTTATATGAAGAAAATTTGGAAAAATTGTACTGAAACTACTATAAGCTATTAATTAAAACTATGGCACTGTATGATGAGGATGCTGGGCAGTGACTATGTCTTATTTCAGAAAAATACAATTATAACTTTTGCTTGCAAAAATCTACTTAAGGCACAGATAAACTGCACATAATGAGCCCCAAACTGTCTGCTGTGTTGTTTTGGGGGCTGTTCTGTCCCTTCCCCAATTCCCATTCTTGTGAAGATGGAGAGGGTGCCCCTGCCAAGTGATCCTCTAGGGCATGCAGCAAGTATAAACACCTTCAGATGTCTCTTAGGGTATGTCTGTGCTCCAATGTAAGCCCAGGGTTAGAGGGACTTGAGTCAGCCAACCCATGTTAGGGGTGGACTTGAACATCTACATTATATTTTAACCCTATGACTTTTCTAACCTGTGCTTGAACCTAGGGCTCTGGCGCCCGCATTGCAGCACACAGACCCAAGTCAAAAAGTCGAAGTAACCATATACCAGAGTCCTTAGCACCTCCGGCCCCAAAATGTGGCTGTTCTAGCACTGGGACCATGGTGCACTGGGAGAAAATTTTACTGCCTGCCCTGCACGTTGCCAGGAAGCAGCTCACTTTGCAAAAGGCTTGATTGGTTTGCTCTCCATTGCCAACCCAGAAAGGACTCTGATAGTGTGCTTGAAGATCAGTGATCATAAGAGAATGAGTTAATGCTGACCTGAGCTGCTGCCGTTCACAAAGGGTGGGTGGCTTCCATTTTCAATAGAGTGGAATGCAGATTGTTGGGATAGAGAGCACTAAGGAAGTTGTCCCATGGAATTGTGGGATACTTCTGGCTGATTCCCAGGACCCAAATCAAACGGGGCTGCATCTACACTGCAAAGCAATAAGGCTGAGATCCTGGGTTCCAGCTTAAGTCAAGCTCAGACCCTCCAGCACTACAGTGTCCTGGAACCCTGGGCCTGATCCCTGGGTTAGCACAATTGCAGTGTAGACACAAAGAGGAAGGTTATGCTTGAGTCTGGGCTCAAGCATGGGCTTTATGTTGCAGGATAGACATACCTGTGGGTATGTCTACACTGCAAAAAAAAAAAATGTGGCTGGCCCATGCCAACCAACTCGGGCTCATGGGACTTGGGCTGCGGGGCTGTTTCATTGCTAAGTAGATTTCTGGGCTTGGGCTGGAGCCCAGGCTCTAGGACCCTACAGGGATGGAGGTCCCTAAGAGCCCTGTGTTGGCCTGTGTAGAGGAACCACATCAGTTCCATTACATCTGTACCCCTCCTCAACCATGAAGGAAGGGGCCAGATTTTTGCCCTTCCTTCTTTGTGGTGCACTCTCTTATCAATTTTTCTCATATCTCAGTATTGTATGGGGAGTGAGGATGGTATGGTCTGGCAAATGTACAGTGACATGGTAGGTGAATTCCAGTGCACTGGGGGTGTAGCCGCGCTGGGTGCTACTACACCTTTAGAATGGAGTTTGGGTTCTTTTCCCCCTTCACACCAAACTTGGGTAGAGGAGGATTTGTCCCAGACCGATTTGGGTTAAATTGCTATATTCAGCTGATCATGGTTGGATAACTAATTACAGCACTTCTTTCAGCTCTAATCTCAGCAATATAGTTCCAAGCTTAGATATAAGAAATCTGATTTTGTTTGTCAAAGCTATTTCTAAACTACAGTAACTTCTTTATAGAGTCTTCATCATTAAAGGGCCTGGGGAATCGCCAGGAGTCTTCATAATGTGAAAATGATGAGATCAATAAAGCAGATTTGTAAATACCAATTTACAGAATATAGACTCGTAAATTAAATACTGTAATACTTAAGTTTAGACGATCTTTCTAGGTACAGAGCATAACACTTTCAGAGCCATAGTGTTTATACTGTAAAAGGGTGGGTTATATGAAATGTGATTGATTCATATAACTTCTCTAATAAAAAGTAGTGTTTGTTATGTTGGGCTCTTGTGCAAGTAAAGCAAGAGATGCATTCATAGGTTACCAGAAAAAGTCAACTCTTAAATTGCAAACAAAGAGCTTCAGCTACCAACCATATTACATCATCAAAACATCTCATGGACACTCAGAAATAAGCTGTACTTCTGTATGGCAGTGAAGCAGCAAATTGAATTCTCATAATATGTTTTGAAAATGAGTCTTGTTAGGTTTGATGAGGTGGAAAAGGTACTGAGATCACTGGTTTGTTCCAATACATTCAGTACACTTTACTTGGCTGTTTGCCATGGCTAATCTTTTTAATGGCAGTATAGCTTGTAAACCCATTTGATAGAAAGCTATGCATCTCAGTTTTATAATATCACACCAAGTAGGGTGGTAAATAACTTTCTATTCAAGCATGAAAGCCTTTTTTTGTTACAATCCCAGAAATCTTATTTTAAAAACCTTATCTTGAAAGCTTCAGTAATTCCTTTATGAATTCAGCAATAAGCAGAATAAAAGGAAAACCTCCTGATTTATATTTATTATTTTTTAAATGCACCCATCCAGTCCTCTTATTCAAAGACTTATGAGTTCACCTATCTAGCACTTATTTCTAAAAATACATCAATAATTTAAGAACAATGTCCAACAAATTGAATCATCTCAGAACTCTCTGGATTCCTCAAAAAACTCCCCATTCGCTTACTCACTGTCCTCTTTAGAAAAAGTCTGGGAGAACAACTGAGGCTTGCAGCATGACCTTGAAGGTCAGCAAATTCAAAGTTATGGAGAATCCAAATATTAAGTGCATCCCATTGTCAATGATCCCTCACTGAAAAGGAACTGGTTTCAGCCCCCTGACAGCTAAACCAGGGGCTATTAGCTGAAGTGCCTGAGATGATTTTGACTCTGTGGCCTCACATGGATGTGGTCTCTGAGGTAATCAGAGTTCAACCTATTTAAATCATTATAGGTTACTTCAGCTGCATTTAGAAATTAAGCAGAAGCCATCACAAAACCCACACGTGATGGAGCATCCTCCTAGAAAATGTCCCTAAACAAATAAACCATCATAGTCTGTGGAGTGGTCTACAGAGAGCATATCGCAGTGTCCCCTTCTCAAAATGACTACTGTGGTGAGGTCTGTATCCAACAGATGAAGATGCATCCTTCGAAACATCTTTCATTCTCATTGACTGCTGCTACAGGGACATCCAGAAGCAGTTGAAGATCCAACAAAACTCCCTGGTTTGGTTGGACAATTTCTCCGCATTAGAGAGCTGATACCACCTCTTCGGTGTCTTCACATTGAACCTACCAGTTTAACTCCAGCCTTGTCTGGATTGATTTGCATCCAAAACCCAAGACCCGATTCCATCATTCTTATGTGAGAGAACTACTTAAAACTATTGTGGCAACAGAAGAAACTTGGATTTAGTAAGGGATACTGTAGCGGTGTAGCAGAAAATGGTAGCCCTAAGTGCTGTGTCAAAATTTAAATACCAACTATGCAAATGAATGCCTCTCCCAAGTCAATGGATGAACAAAGTTAAGAAGGAAACATGGCCCGACTGACACCTGAAAATCTGCAGTTTGGCTCATGTGTCCAGGTACTTCTTGTAACCAAACATGTCTGTCTGGTTTTGGCCTAAGCATTGTCCAATTAATATTTGCTACTACTGTGATTGCACAAAGAGGAATAAAACTTAAAACAATTAGGAGAACTAAAGAAGAGCCATTCTTTTCAGAATCCAGTGGCATTTATTCTCCACTACAACATTTTTATAAAAAATTACCCCTTAGATGTTTAGCATATGGGCTTTCATAATCAGATTTTATGAACAACTAGGCAGGTCAAATAGTGGGCTTAACATTTTGAAACTTTACTAGTTTTTTTCAGAAGGTATAATTTTCTTGGTTGCTATTCAACTATTTATTCATTTATTTATTGCCGGACAGTTCCCATTAACATCACTCAGGAGCAGCAGAAAGAATATTAAGCACATAGTGCCATTCTGTCCATTCTGTGGTATTGTTTCGTTGGCTTCATAGTAGAGGTTAAAGCTGATAACTTTTCCTTTGCAGTTAGGATGACCAGATAGCACGAGTGAAAAATCGGGACGGGGGTGAGAGGTAATAGGAGCCCATATTTAAAAAATAGCCCCAAATATCGGGACTGTCCCTATAAAATTGGGACATCTGGTCACACTATTTGCAGTTTCCCTGTTTTTTTTTTCATTAGGGCTGAACCTTGATTGTGCTGGCTGTAGATGGTGACGGTAGGGTTGCCAGATGGGTAGATAAAATTTGGCTAAAATAGAATTATAAAAGGGAGGGGGATTAAAATTATATAACAAGGAACTAATGGGTATCTTGTGATGTTAAAGCGCAGCAGCTCCCTTGCTCATTGCTTGCAAATATGCTTAGGCAATATAGTAATGCCAGGAAGCTTCATTAGATAAGCATCTATATTGAATTCAAAGAAAATGCACCCACATATACCTTCCATCTTATCTGCTTTATTCCAAACACCTTTACCAAAGAGACAAAATATGTGTGTGTGCTATTACTGTGACTTCAGATTGAGTTATGGCATTTTGTAAAGCTTTTTAGTTTCATTTCCCCTTGTTTTCATTTGCCTTTCAGTCATTATCTCCCCCTGTATCACCAGCTGCCCATTCTTAAAGAGAAAGCCCACAGCCATGCTTCCCCTTGAGCCATCAGGGAGCCCAGAAAAGCAGCCAGAGTTCACCTACCACTTGGATTTGTATGGATAGATCTCTGTATTTCAGTGAAGTCTAGGCCGCTGTGGGGTTTTCAAGTCTCTGACTCTGTGTCCTGGGTAATTCCTGAAATAGTTCCCCCTTGAGGGAGTCATTCAAAGGAAATTCAGTGAGAAGAACATCAGTTTCCTGAGTACTTCCCCACATTAATTTATACCCCAGAGTCATATGCAATGGTCCACTGTGTTCAAAGATTTTGTTCTTGCTTTAGTCCTTCTCCATTGTTGTTGTTCTTGTTATTTATTATTGTAGAGCTTAGGAGCACCAGTCCTAGGTGCTGTACAAACACAGAACAAACAGCCAGGCCATGTCCCCAAAGAGTTTACAATCTAAGTATAAGACAAAATTCAACAGATGGATCTCTAAAAATAAGAGCTTATTTTCTCTCCCAAAAAAAAATAGGTGCGAGGTAAGAGTGTGGTGCTTTGAGATTTAAAGGGAGATGAAGAAAAGTTTTTAGAAGAACACACAACTTTTTAGACTAAAATGAGTGTATAAGGATGAGGAGCAAAATAGAGGTAAACTATGACTGTTTCAAAAAAATAACAAGTCATTGATTTTTATTAAGGGCCAGCTCCTCTGAGGTGCTAAGCACCCCTCTTTCTCAGGGGATGAGTACATTGAGCACTTTAAAGGAATTGCTCAGCATCTTGCAGGATTAGGCCTTAAATTTAGGAATGGGAGGGACATATGTGTTAAACAGGTACATTTTGAAAGAACTGACTTTTGCAGGTTTAAAAAAAAAAAAACGGTGCGGATTGAGCCAGTGGCTATTAAAGCTGCCTTGCAGACAGTTAAAAAGCCAGGCTGGTTGCTGACCGATGTTGCACTGATTCTTTTCCAGTTATCCATACAGTGAAGATTGTAGCCAGGGAAAGCAGTACATGAATACTAGATGTCCAGCTTGGTGTGATAGAATTCTGATGTCGCATTCAGCCAAGGAACTGATTCTAAAAGTAAGTACACCCATGTGATCACATTATTTTCTAGTTATTTCTTCATTTATCTTCAACGTAGCATTTGTTTTTGTTTGCTATTTCTTGCCTCTCCCTCAATTTTTAACTGTCCAGAGTAAACCCCAGCGATAGTTGAAGGCAGCAACACGAAAGCAATAATCACATTTTTCCTTTATACAAAACTTTTCATCTGAGGATCTTAGTGTTTTACAAACACTGTACAATTAAGTTTCACAACACCTCTGTGAGACATAGTCCTCTGATTTCAGTGCACAGTGATAAGCCTAATTTTGTCAATGCCGTAGCAACAATGTAGCTCAAGAATTTCCCAGTTCCCCCCCTCCCTTCTCCCTCCCTGGCCCTTTTTTGCTGTACAGATACTGAGCCAGATCCTGGGATCAGACCAAACTACACACTTCACAACCGAGTAGAAAGGGGACCTTGGTATTCCCCTTATCCTGAGTGTAGGACTGGTCCCTATGCCAGGTTACAGCAACCTGAATGCTGTCACAATTTACACATGTTGCAAATGGGCCCAGAGAACCAAAAACACATAAGGAGATCATAGGGGCATCCGATTCAGGCCTCTTTGTTCTTACCATGCCCCATTTTCCTGCTATGCCAGAAGTGGATGTGAGGGACATGCTAGAGCAGTGGTGAGCAACCTACGGCACGCGGCCCGTCAGGGTAATCCGCTGGCAGGCCGCGAGACAGTTTGTTTACATTGACCGTCCGCAGGCATGGCCACCCACAGCTCCCAGTGGCTGCGGTTCACCTTTCCCAGCCAATGGGAGCTGCAGACTGTCAATGTAAACAAATTGTCTCGCAGCTTGCCAGCGGATTACCGACAGGCTGCAGGTTACCCACCACTGTGCGAGAGTGTCTGTGCTGTGACTTTCTACCACACTACAGTGAGGTGATCTTCTTGGGGTTATTCCAGAGGGCTTTACTGACCGATTGTGATGGTTGTGCAGTCACAGCAGCTTCATCACACCCATGAATCTTGCCCGCCTTCTCCAAAAATGTCTTGGCTTGACAAGCTTATTTAAGACACAACGCTCTGTGTTTATCTTTGTTTTTCTGCATACTAATGTGTTTTCTTAACATTTGTTAATTACAATAGGTAGGGTTGGAAAATAAATCCTCATGCTACTGGCTGTGTGTGTGTGTGTGTGTGTGTGTGTGTGTGTGTGTGTGTAGTACTGAAACACTTCAAACTTGATTTATGTTTATAATCTTCTCTCTTTCCCTCTCTCATCAGTGTTGTGTATCTCATGATAATGTTTGCCTTACAGAAAGTTAAATAATTACAATCAAAAGATAACTCACTGAAATGTGAGACCATTTTTTCCATAGCTACTCAAGTTTCCATCTCTCGAAAGCACTTCTTCTCACATGTTAAACTCTAAGAAGTGCTGGTATTAACACCTTTTAAACTTTTCACCAAATCCTCATTCGTGGTGAAATTCACCCCTCATTGCAACTTGGTTTGTTCAGGGAAATTCTTGAGGTCTGGTGAATGGAATTCACCTCCTTAACTTGGGGATAGGCTGTGGCTATAGTACAGCCCCTCTGTGACTAATCCTGTCACAGGTCTGGAACAGCATTTTAAGCCCTTCTGCATCTCCTGTATAAATGTTGCCAGCCAATGGATCCACAGAGATTCCAGATCTCGATCCATGATGGCCTTTTTGGGGCCAGGATAGGGACCTCCTTCATGTGCGGAAGCACTGCAGCAGCCCCCATGTGGCTGCTCTGTCCAAGGTCTTCCTATACGGCCACAAGGCTGAAATATGAAAAGGGCCCTATGCACCTGGATTGATTTAATCTTTTAATTGGTGGTTAATGCTAGGGTTACCATACGTCCGGATTTTCCCGGACATGTCCGGCTTTTTGGGCTCCAAATCCCCGTCCAGGGGGAAATCCCAAAAAGCCGGACATGTCCGGGAAAATCGGACATGCGGTCGGTGGCTCGGGTGCCGGGTGCCGGGCCGGGGGCTCGGGGGCTCAGCCGGCGGTGCTCGGGGGGGCCCGGGGCCGGGCCGGGCCGGGGGGCTCGGCCGGCGGCTCGGGTGCCGGGTGCCGGGCCGGGTGCTGGGCCGGGGGCTCGGCCGGCGGCTCGGGTGCCGGGTGCCGGGCCGGGTGCTGGGCCGGGGGCTCGGCCGGCGGCTCGGGTGCCGGGTGCCGGGCCGGGTGCTGGGCCGGGGGCTCGGCCGGCGGCTCGGGTGCCGGGTGCCGGGCCGGGTGCTGGGCCGGGGGCTCGGCCGGCGGTGCTCGGGGGGGCCGGGTGCCGGGCCGGGGACTCGGGTGCCTGGCCGGGCCGGGGGCTGGGCCGGGGGCTCGGCCGGCGGTGCTCGGGGGGGCCGGGTGCCGGGCCGGGGACTCGGGTGCCTGGCCGGGCCGGGGGCTCGGCCGGCGGTGCTCGGGGGGGCCCGGGGCCGGGCCGGGGGCTCGGGGGGCCTGGCCGGCAGGGCCGGGCCGGGCCGGGGGCCCGGCCGGCGGTGCTCGGGGGGGCCCGGGGCCGGGCCGGGTCGGGGGGCTCGGCCGGCGGCTCGGGTGCCGGGTGCCGGGCCGGGTGCTGGGCCGGGGGCTCGGCCGGCGGTGCTCGGGGGGGCCGGGTGCCGGGCCGGGCCGGGGGGCTCGGCCGGCGGCTCGGGTGCCGGGTCGGGTGCCGGCGGTGCTCGGGGTGGCCGGGTGCCGGGCCGGGTGCTGGGCCGGGGGCTCGGCCGGCGGTGCTCGGGGGGGCCCGGTGCCGGGCCCGGACGGGGTCTCGGGTGCCGGGTCGGGGGCTCGGCCGGCGGTGCCGGGCCGGGCCGGGGGCTCGGGGGACGGGCTGGGGACCTGCGGTGCCGGGGGTGGGCCGCGCCTCCTCCCCCCCCCCCACACACCCCCCTTACCTGCTTCAGGCTTCCCGCGACTCAAATGTTCGCGGGAAGCAGGGGAGGGGGCGGAGACTTTGGGGCGGGCGCGGGGGCGGGGCTGGGGGCGGGGCTGGGGCCCCTTTAAAGTGTCCTCCTTTCGGAGGCACTAAATATGGTAACCCTAGTTAATGCCATCAGTGAGCTCAAAATAAAGGCAATATTATTCTGTTTATTAGGCACAATAATTAAAATGTATACAACATCTGAATACTGTGGAACCCTAGTATTCAGTAAGAAAGCAATACCGGGAAAACAGAGTTGCCAAACAAGAGGTAGGAACAGAGAATGAACTGGATATGACCTTTCTATGCAATACTGCAGCATAAAAAGTCAATGGAAATTTGGGCTGCATATGTAGAATCATATACCAAAGAGATGATAATTTTGCATCTCTATATGACACTGGTAAGACAGTAAATACAATATTGCTTATGCTTCTAGACATCCATGGAATTCTCCATAACAAAGGACAGAGTGACCAATGAGGGAAGATTTTAAAAATTAGCTATGAATCAGAGGAGATATAACTGTGTATAAATGTTTAAAGGTGAAAACACCACCAAAGAGAGGAATTGTTTGATTATATTAGGGAGTGTAACCAAATGTAATGGGACAAACTTAAACATAGGAAAATGAAGGCTGAACACCAGAGAAAATCTGTAACAATGAGGTCAATTGGCCTGAAATAATCTCCATAGGGAAGTGGCAGAAGTTCACTTGGAGCATTAAGGGCTGAATTTTCAAAATCCTTTTTAATCTTGTGTCTGCAATTTTGCATTTGCAAATTTTGGGCATGCTATTTTGGATATGGACAAAGATTTGTGCATACAAAAATTACAGAGGGAAATTAGAGCCACATTTTTCTGCTGATGTAAATTGCACAGCTGCATTAACTTCAGTTTAGGTGTTCCAATTTACTCCAGCAGAGAATAAGGTTCTTATCCAGCTGTAGGCCACTTGGAAATTTTGGCCCATAAAACTTGAGCAAAGCAATAGAAAATATACAATAGGGAAGAGTACTGAATTGGTGGAGGAAAGAAAAAGATGATGCAATGGGTCTAAGTCATTTCTAAATTTCTTGATTATATGCAGCAAACTATATTTGGCTTCCCGCCGACTTCAGATCTTATTTCTTTATAATGGTTTACAATGTGCACTATTAGAAATATTTGAACCTTAAAAAAAGGATCAGTGAGGAAACCAAAAGCACTCTATCAGACTATACTTAATTGCAAGTCTGATACATTCTTATACCTTAAATAGTTGTGTATCTTTAAAAATTAGAGACAGAATTTCTTTGGTATAACTAATTGTTGAGAAATTATTATGCATTGTTCTTTTTTTTTTTTTTTTTATGTGTTAGTGCTTTGTTGTAGGTATCTGAAAAATTGCTTTTCAGTTCTGGCCGACTTATCTCTTATTTCAAAGAACAAATTTTAGTAAATCGGCACTTTTTCAGTGCTTTGTAGAAAAAGGAGTAGTGTGTGCAAATTAGCACACAACACAGTATGTTCAGCTCCACACACTAGGCGTTACAGATTGTACAGACATGGGGCTGTAAACAGCTTTCGTGCAACATCATCTATCATGCTATGGTCGGTTACCTCACCATCATGTTATTTTATGCTTCCTGAGCCCTAAAACACCAAAGGTTGCCCACTGCTAGGGAGTTGCGTTGATGCCTGATAGCATGCAGTAATGAATGCTCAGCCAAGTGTATATTGTTTCTGCTTGTGCGCCGCTGTAATTTGTTTATCTGTCTAAAGATTATGCAGTTGAAAATCCACAATTTTATGCTGCCTTTGTAAATTATCAAGTCGCTTTTGATGAATGTATCCCCACTTCCGATGGTAGTGGCATTATGATCTTGAAATATTGGAAAGTGCTCATGCATACAATGCAGAAGGTTATGTTTTTATATTTTTTGGCAGACAACCATGCTATAAAGTAAATCTGACCTTAAGCTTCCTAACTGCATTAAAGATAATTCAGTTTTAACTTTATAGTCCTAAATGCTGCTGTTTATATAAAGTTCTTGCCCAGTCAAACTTGACTGATTACAGATGAGAAAATCTTGACTGTTTCATACAAAATAAATGAGTATTGTAAACTATTTTAAAGCACATCTATGATTGTATTAGAGACTTGCCAGTGTGCAGACTCCAGATTTAATTAGCTTCCAGGAATTGTTTAGTATAATAAGAAATTGTAAGCCTCTCTGTGTGTTTATTTCTAAAGGGTGGTGCTAGATAAAATAGGCTGTCAAAATCACACGTTCAGTGTAAATGGCAGAAAGATGAGTACGTTCTATTATTTATTAAATCATAGCTGCAAAGAGAACAAGTGTATAAGAAGAAAGTTCAACATAGAGTAGAATGAAAGCAGTTCACAGGGCTGGCTAGAGGAATGCTCGCCTTCAGTTGATTTTCTTAAGATATTTTGAATGCTCTTTTTATTAAAGGAAAGTATCTAATAGAAGTAGGATTCTTTTGCTTTCTTCTTTCATAGCTAAATATTTTAACTGTTTTGTACAAAATATTCAACAGCTGTTTCTACTTGTTTAATTTTATATAGTTGATGCAATAACACAATGGGGTCCATGGCTAGGCTCTTAGGTGCTCAGGTAATTCAACTAATAAATAATAAGGATAAAGGATGTGTTAATGTTTCTGCTTGTACATTTAAAATACTACTATATGGGTACATAGGATGTTTTGTAATGAGACAATGTGAATTCCATGTTATTCCAAGAGCGACATGCCTGTCCTATGTAATTCAGTAAAAAGATTTCTGAGCTGTTCCTAAAAGAGAGGACTTTGGTGAAACCACTTGCTGCATTTCACTGATACAAAATTTGAATGTAGCTATAACTGAGTCCTTAGTTTCCACATCTTAAATATTAGTTGCTAAAAGTTGGTAAAGCCCTAAAAGGCAGTGGTAGTGATTTGTAAGTATTTTATTTGGAAATTTCACAAAGCTTTGCAATGGATATTTAATGTAACGTTCTATGTAATCTTTGTTCTGAGGAGCCAAATTGAATATGCCCTCACTAAGAAATCTTGTTGCATGTTCTTACTGAACTTCCATTCCTGTAACCTTTCCTTATTTAGTTTTCTCTGAAATCTGAAAAATAACTGAACTGACTAGTCTTTTTTTTTTTAATTAGTCAGAAAATGATGAGAAGATAGTGATTTATGACCATATTGGGCCAAATGTCTGCATGGGGGATCACAAGGTAATTTAACTCAGTTTTACAGTATTGTATTATACTACATTTTATTAGGAACATAGAATGTGTGTATTAATTTCTATTCCTTTTATATTGAAGTCAATTATTTTCCCCCTTTTTTATTTTAAACTAGATGCTTTGGAAAATTTTATACAAGTTGGGGTTAAATTCAACTGAAATCAGTAGAAATGCTATATTAGGTACAAGCACAAGTTTCAGTAAAGAATAGGATAATGTTCCAGAAGGCAGCATAAAAACATACTATAATTTGAAATCAGTATGAGCAAATATATCTGTATTTATAACCTTACCTAAATAAAGTGCCCATGAAAAACTTTAGTTTCACTTAGTTATCGAGATTGTTTCCTGAATATAATTTTAATGAATTTGGTGTCTAGTTGACTGCTAGAATAATAAAATGCTGACAGTACCATATATAAGCAACAGGTAAGAAAAAGAATACTTAGCGATATGCCAGTTGTTTAAAAAGATCAAAGATGATAAAAACATAAATTTTAAGTAACCCGTATAGTTAGCTAATTCTCTTCTGAAGATACCACCAACTGGAACTGCAGTTAGAAATATTTGATCAATAAGCACCTGGTTTCTTTGAAAATCCTATAAACAACTAAAAACATCTCTGAAATTTTAAGACTGACTATCCATGTAAAAATTCAGTTAGAAATCTGAAAACTATACTGCAATATCATTGACAGATGTACTGCAGTGGCTCTTGAATTATGATTTTAGGAATGGTAATGGGATACTTAATAACTCCTCTGTGTGAGCATGTATGTATGTATGTATGTATATATATAAATGATGACTGTAGAAATAAATAAATACAAATTTACAAATATAGTAAATTTTTATTTATTTATTTGTTTGTTTTTATAGTCATAATTTTTGTGGCGGTAGTAAAATCTTTTTCAAAGGAAGAAGGGATCTTACTGATATAGTAACTTGATTGATAAAATTAAAAGTGCAGTGTCCTTCAGGAATAGAGTAATAGCCAGATTGGATACAATCATTTTGATTTCTTTTATGACTGATTTATTTAACAAGCATCCTCTTTCAACAGAGTTAATATTATGACAAATGAAATAAGGTGCTATGTAGAGGGCTCAATCCTGCTTCTATTGAGATCGATGGCATGATTCCCATAGATTTCAATGGGAGCACAGGATCGGCCCAATAAGTTGCTGTCTTCCTGGATCTCTTGAGAATTGTAAGATTATAGTAATGAAGGAAGTCTAGATTATTCCATCAGTTTGTTACTGGTTATAGATTGATTCTTACTCTGTTTGAAATAATCATTACAAAGTGTTTGATCTCTTTCTACCTTTCAAGTGTATAACCCCTATTTCTCCCTAACTTGCTGCAGCCTGTGTTCCTGTCCTTTCGAATAGCTGCTGGGGCAGGTAAACCTATTGCAAATGTGCACAAGTGTTGTGTCGTGCAGTGATGTGGTGGTAAATATCATTTTTTTCCCCTTTGTTTATATTTTCTACATCATTTCCCCTTTGTGTTTATTTTTCTTTTAAAAAAATGCCAATTCTGCAACAGGAAAAAGATGCCCTCGAAATGAGAAGATCTTTCGTGAAACCACCCTGTAGCATGGAGGAGGAAAGAATAAGCAGTATATTGAAATGCATAATCCTAACAGCTGTATTGATAAATCAAGTCTTGAGTGCCACATTTTTAGACTGCTGATCGTACACTATGCTTCAGCATCTGGACTTTGTTCGGGAAAAGCCTCACATACCTCACTGTCTTGTATGTTCATGTGACATCAAGTAGAAATGTGGAATTATATATATATATATATATATATATATATATATATATATATATATATATATATATATAAAAAATATGTCACGGTTCTGTTGCCAAAACTCTAATAGACAGCAGAGATGTTCTGTATTTTAGATTTCACAATTTTCAACTTTTAATAAGTGTTTGTCAATGTGGAAAAGCTACTTCAGCACATTTTAAACTTTTAAAGGTGTCATGCCTAACATTATATATCTGTACCATTTGGGGGTTTTGTACATTGGATTATATAGATAGAGATTTTGATGGTTTTAAATGGTATTTTCTTCATTGACCAAGGCTTATGGTTTGTTTTAGTTTTAGAATTTTGTTTTGTTTTTCATTTTTTATAGATTTTTTTCCTCATGTTATTTACTATTCTGCCATGTAACATGGTTTTGAATCACACAGCAGCTGCTTTCTATACATACATATGTGTGTGTCTATATATATATATGTATGTGTGTGTATATATACACAGATATATAAATAATTTATAAACTTTACCAAAACGTATGCTAAATATACTTTCCATTATGACTGCTTGAGAGTGCCATATCAGCAATTAGTGTTGGAGTCTAGCAGTTTTAGTTAAGTGTACATCAACAATCAACATTTATAAAACAAATAATATATAGCAGTGCCATCATCAATACAGATATATAGTATACTATATAGCACATATATTAGCAGTTTCACTTTGTTACTCCTATAATACCTTCTTTCTAAGTACTATTAAGGACTGAATGTGAAGTCTCTAGTTAGATTTGGGTGTACCTTTCAAGAATTTTGTAAACTGTTTTTGTCTGTCTTTTGTTACTGTTTTATGGTGCCAAGTATTGTATATTAAAACAATAACAACATGGGAGAAGAAAATTAGAAGTCTGTTTCAGATAGCATCTGCACCCAACACAGACTGTATTTATACAAAGTGTTAGCGAAAAGGACTGTAAATTTTCTTACTTAGTAGCTATGTGCAACCTGCAACATAACCTTGTTATGAACATTTTTCTCCCACCACAAAGTACAACATTAAAAGGTGATTAGAGAGTCTGTTGATGAAACACAAATGTATGTTTTATTGATTTAATTTAGAACACTACAGAGTTCATGGACTGTGTGATGGCATTAGATTGATGCTTGATTTTGGTATAAATCACTACCATTGAAAATGATTTGATGTCCGCTTGCAGAATTTGTTTTCACGACAATACAGTCTGGGTTTGTATTAAGTACTGTTGTTCATAGGGTTTCTGCAGCTCTGTAATGTCAATGTGCCATGTTGCAATATAACCACCTGGTAATTCTATTTAACACAAATAGAGATTCAACTCATGGTAACTTTGAAGGCCTTTAGAAATGAGTACTCTGGTTCTCAAGCAATAAATCTGATCATAATGAAAAATGACTGTGTCTGTCCCATTAATTTTGGGTGTGGGGATTAGGCAGAAATATGAAGTTGTCCTCTTAATTTTCTGCTAATTGACTATATTCTTTTTTTGTCTGAAAACCTAGGCAGATAATAAGATGCATTATTTTGTATAAATTGAAACACAATACAAACTGAGAAGAAATTTAACAAACTGCTTGCACTTTAAAATGTGGGATTATTTTATTATAAATTGTTAATCTGACTATAACAGTGTATTTATAGCTACTCCTAATAATATACCAACACCACCAGGATCTTTAAACTGCTAGCCCCTGATCGCTTTATAGATACTGGTCTACATGCTCTTTCCTGAGCTCTCTTGTCATAAAAAATAATACTGCCTCTTAAAAAAGGGAAAAAACTAAAGACTTCATATAGACTAGGTAAAATAATAAACTGTGGGACCATAAAGAATTCTAAGCCATCTAAAGAAGAAACAGCTATACAGATGACCTATTAGGGTAACTTGTTGAGTTGAGAAATTCTCAACAAAATTAATTCAACAACATTCATAAAATGCTATTTCAGTGTTTAAAAAATTGGAGGCATGATCTTTCAAATGTGTGGGCCCCAAGTAGTAAGTTTTAAGAAAGATCCCTAATAGAAATTCCTCTTCTTGAATAATATCTTGAAAGCCTAATAGTTTGTGGTAAAATATTTTATATTTACCTAAAGTTTTCTATCAAATTACACATTCACTGAATTGTATGTTCTCCCCTTCATGGCATTAATGCTGCTAAAGTCACAGTGTTCATTAAATACTAACTTCAGTATGTAACCTTTTTTTTTTTTTAATATGCAACATTGATTGTATAACTATTGTGTTTTAATCTGAATATGGATTTCTACAATGGAGAATTTCGCTCTAGTGCGACTATTAATTTAATATTATAGAATATAGACTGTTCCAATCAGGCCAATATAGCATTGTGTTCCCAGCAATCCCATTATAGTTAGTAGAAATAACAACAGATTGTTGTGGATGGAGAGGTTAAATACCTCTTGCTCTTGGTCAGTTTCATGGGTTAAAAGCTACCTTGAGCTATAGAAAGATACAAATAACTGAATATATATTTCTGGGCACCTTGAAACTCAATTAATTAAAAATAAAGTCTGTAGAGGAACAATTGTAAGAATTCAGGCTGGCCTCTTAACTATAGGAGGTTTTATAATCCTGTCACTTTCCCTTAGCAATCAGTTAATGTGCTTAGATTTGTCCCTGTAGTTCCAGTTGTAATGAAGCAGGCACTACCGTTCGCATTCATGTATATTCAAGACACACTGGGGGCCAAAGTAAGGATTTTTCTTAACTTGATTTTTAAATGTAGATAAATAGAGCTTAGTCCTTCAAACCCTTATTGCCTTCAGTGGGACCTTTCGCCTGAGTAAGAATTTACGGGACCGCCCCTAGAATAATTAGCTGCCCTGACAGAAAGACTCCGATGCGTTAAAAGTCAGAGTGAAATAAATCGGCCTCCTCCCAAACCCCGAAGTGACACCACCTGAATCTCCTCTGTGTGAACATCCTGAGGCGCAGCTCTAACCAATCACCAGAGAGCTGATCATTAGGGCTGGTAGGTGGATAAGCAGCCTCTACGCTGAGGAAGGAAGAGATCAATGTGTCCCAGTAAAGTGAAGTAGCTTTCTGGAATCTAAGCTTTTCTGTCTTTCCTTTGGAAAGGTGTTGCCATCTGAGAAGTAAGTGCAAAGGTGAAATCCCATCGGGCTCTCTGAAGAGGGATTGGGGCTCTTTCCATCAGCTATTTATCAAATTGGAAGCACATCAAAGTATGAAACATGAGGAAGGAAACAAGGACTGAAAGATCACAGTAAACCGAGTAAATATGAAAATACAAGAACAAACAGTACACCTTGGGTACTTGCCTTCTTCAGTAGCAGCCCTAAATTTCTTCCCTGGTCAGGCCACATTTACAGGGGACAGGATAATGTATTAATGAACCTTTAGCCTTTCTACAACATTGTCAATTAAAGACAACATGGGGAATAACGCTAACCTGTCAAAAGAGGGCTGCACTTGTAGTATACCTAAATTATATGTCTAATGGACTATTTTGCATAAAGAGGTGAACTAGCCACAGATAAATGGCTCCTACTGTGCAGCTGATCTAGCTGTAGTAAGCTTGCTAGGAAAGGGCGGAGAAGGAAGGGCTGGGGGCTTAGTTCGGCCACCTTTTAGTGAGAGAGGAAATGTGGTTTTAGGTTAACTACTGTATTGATTCTCTGTCGGAACCTCTGGTTTGTCACTTACCTGATAAGAAGTTAGTGTCTTGAGAAAATACTTATTTGGCTTTAAGTTATAAATGGTTTGAGACCTCAGTTGTAATGCCATTTTAGGTGGTTTATTAGCCATAGAAAGGGCACTAGCCGCTCCTCTAGCAGCCGGTCCCAGACATGCTCTGCCTGGCTTTGGCCACAGAGCGCTTGCCCCTCAGCTGGGGACATTGCCCAGCCCTCCTTAGCGCTCAGAGACACTAACGGAAGGGGTGCTTCACAGAGGGCGTTGCAGTACACCTTGAGGACCTACCAGCTCCTCTAAAGCCGCAGATATTGCTGTGACCTCTGCGGTGAGGGCCGAGTTAAGATCTTTCTATCTGCCTCGTTTGTATGGAAGCAGACAAAAGCTGCACGCAGTCTTTTCCCCCGGGCTTAAACGTGTGGTATACCCACCCGGCCAGACCAGCGGGGGAGCTTGCTCCGTGCGCACGGGCGTGGGGGCGACTGGTCTGCAGGCTCCAGCCATGCGTCTTCCTACAAAATGAGCTTGCTGGACTTTAGAGGTCTCTGAGGAATAAGAGCGGCCACAGCCGACATCAGCCCAGGTCCTAGCAGCAACGGCTTGTGCTGAAGAGAAGGGCCCACACTCATGGGCCACTCAACAGGATACTCGGGGTCAGGCCCCAGCCACTCCGCGGCCTTTACTCGGGGCTGATTCCCACGGGCTCTCAAGGCAATTCTGCAGGAGTGAGGCCGGCAGACTTGGGACCTGTGCGTGGCGCCCCTGGGGCGGGGGTATAACAAGTGCTGGGGGGGGGAGGGGGGCGAGCTGGCTCTGGGCTCCCCTGCTCCCACTGAAAACGCAGCTGAAGAAGTGAGGGTTTTACCCAGGAAAGCTTATGCCCAAATAAATCTGTTAGTCTTTAAGGTGCAACCAGACTCCTCGTTGTTTTGTAGCTACAGACTAAGACAGCTACCCCCTGATACAAACCCCGTTTGAACCACGTGTGGCCTCCGACCCATCAATCTGCTCCACTGTCAAAAAGAAACTAGAGCCGCTCCTCCCTCTGCTCGGGGCTAGCGGGGCCGGCAGCGAGCTGCGGCGCCCAGCCCCAGGGCAGGAGAGGAGGTTGGGACCGGGCCACAGCCGGCTCTCGGCTTGTTTCTTGCCGAAGCGGGAGGCGGCCCTGGGGGGTGCCGGCTGCAAGCGAAGGGCATGCCGGGTTCCCCCGCCCCAGGAGAGGGGCGCAGGGAGGTGAATCTGCCCCTGCTGGAGATCCGCGCAAGGCGGCAGCTTTCCCCTCCCCAGGTCAGCGGCTAAGGCCGGAGCCCGGCCGGGCGCTGCTGCGGAACTGTCAGTGAGGCTCCGGGACGCGTGTTCAGCCGGACCGGTCTCCGGGGCACCAAACCCGCTGCTTGTCCCCCGCCGCGCGAGTCCCCGGGCAGCGCCCCAAGCTAGGCGGGGAGGCTGCCCGGACCCAGCCCTGCGCGTCTCCCGGGGCGGCCTGCGGGGGTCGCCGAGCCCGATTCTGGTCCAGGGGCTCCCTGCAGCCCGAAGACGCCCCTGCCCAGCGGAGCCTGTGGCCTTTTGGGGGCAGAGACTCCGGCGCTGCCGTCTGCGCTGGGCTCTGGAGGCTCCTGGCGTCCTGCCGGCGGAGCGGGGCGCTCCAAGACTCCCGCGGCTGGTCGGCTCACAGAAGGGTGGGAACCGGCCGGGCAGCGCAGGCTAGCACCTAGGCACAGCGCCTGCTTTAACGGCGGGGCCCAATTCATGCTGCTGCCGGGGGCGGGGAGATGTAAAGAGATTAACAAAGGACCCGATCCCACAAGCCTCGCTCAGTCAAAAGCCCAGTGGATCGCGGGATGGGGCCCAAACGCCAGGTCTGAGCCAAGACGCATTTAGCTGTGGGGTCTTACAAGAGGCGCCTATTATGATGCTTTAAATGGTCCAGTTTTAATGCTGGAGAAACCCCTTTAGTTGGAGTTAAAGCGGTTGCCAGACACTGCTCCCATCCAAGTGGCTTTCTTTAAAGTGATCAGGGACTGAATCATCGCAGGGAAAACTTAAGGACTCCCAGCGTTTGGAAACGGGTTTTCTTTTCTTTTCTTTTTTCTGGCTGCCTGGCAAGTAAAGAACGGCCCTGCTTGGCTTTTCTGTGTAGCCCATTGCATTTGCTCAGATTGCAAAACAGCAGCTGAGAAGCAGAAAGAATGTCTCATTCATTTAAATAAAAAAACCTAACAATGAAACTCGCCTGGACTCTTAAGGCCCTTGAATACTCACAGAGCCCAGTTGCAAAAACCCTGCTGATCGTGTCCTCCTCACGAAGCACTCACTGTACGACTGTGGGAGCATCTTTCTCCCGCCTGCAGGTTTCCTCCCTAGCCACTTATGAATTGTCCAAACCAAAATTTTAAATATTTTGTCAAATAATCGGTGTCCTCTAAATAAAAATCACCGATTAGCTGGAAAGACAGAGCTGTTAGCTTTCACTACCCACGGTTTCCGATAAAGATAGCACCAAAAAGAAATAAAATAAATCCTATTTCTACCGTTCTACTAGTAAGGTCAAAAAGTTGGCCCTGTAGGCTTCTGTCTTTGGGATGGTGTCAAGATAACAGTGGGCGTTAAGCTACTAAGTGCCTACGTGAATCTAACAGATGCTTACCACTTACTGTTGGAAAAACAACGTCTTATACTGCAACTCTCTCCCCAGAAGGCAGCTGTTAAATACCTAGTTTGGTAGCTGCTTGTAGGATGTTTCCGATTTTATATATAAAAGAAAGAGAGTTAATACACTCTCCCTCCCTCCTTCGGAATACAGATACATTGGAAAGATGTTGCTTCTTTCTTTTGGTACGTGCCAGGGACACATTTTAAGTTTTGCAACTTGTGTTGCGCTCCCCGTTTAGTGGTCAGGAAATGTGGTATTTGGTGCATTCACAGCCGAGCTTTTCTGAACAGGTATGTGAAGATGAATTTATACATACGTATTGGACATAACTTTTCCTCCCGCTCATCCCATCCTGGAAATCTGGGCTCCTCTTTCTTTCAGGGTCCAGTGTGATTTTCCCTTCTGTGCCCGAACCAGTGGCACCCTTCGCCCCCCACCCCTCCTGGCTCGGCTAAGGGAACTCACATTCTCTTACTCTATTTTAATGGAATATTTTTCATGGACTGGGAGAATGGCCACAATAAACCGCGAAAGGAACTTCCTAGTTCTTGGCAAGCCAAACCTGAGCAAGCTCCTTCCCCCAGGGGCCTGCTTTTTCCAGCACTGTGCTCCGCACGTTCAGCAGCAGCAAATTTGGAAAACGAAAAGGCACAAAAAGCGGTGAACAATTGCAAAGCGGTGATTTACAAAACAATAATCATAGACTTGGAGAAAGTGGTATCGGTGTCTTTGTCTCTGTCCCTTCGCTCTCCCCGCCCCCCCATGCGCAGAGCTCTTAGTTCTTCCAAAATAAGCTCTAAACGCCAGTTAGCAAAGTCTGGCTCAGATCACAAGTTCAGATCCTCGAACCTCTTTGCTTTGGGTGTACATTTACAAAGGATTTAAAATAGTAGTAACAAACCAGTTTTGCAGAGGAAGCAACAATTGGTAGGTGGCTGAGACTAACCTCCAGCTCAGGCAAGGAGCTTGAATCTGCCAGGGGGTTATTTCTGCAAACCGCTCTGCTTCCAGTGACTTTGGGGCCGGGAAAGGCTGGTGGCAGGACTAAGGCCCGACCCTGCATTCCTTGGTGCTGGCTTCGGGGAGCACAGGGCGAGGGGTTAGTTCCCTCGCGTGTTTCATTTGTGCACTAGGGTTTAATGAAACGAAACGCAAAAACGAAGCCAATAACTCCGCCAACGATTAAAAGGGAAGGTGAACTGCTGCTATTTCTCACACACAATGAAAGCACTGGCCAGGGTAAGCGCTCGGGACAAGCCCTTACCGCCCCAGCCTCCAAACGGGCAGTGCATTAGCTATATAGCCAGGGTTACACCCCGATTCCACCCCTTGCTTTCCACTCGAGCTCCTGTCATCGGCGGGGTTCGCTCTGATTTCCAATACAGCGGGTCACTAGGAGAGGCGCCGCTCCGGACCGGACAGGGGCAAAGGAGCCGACTGAATCTCTTGCTTTGGAGCTCAGTTGGGACGCGAGCCCCTTGAAAACGTTCCCAGTCCCCACCCCTGTGACACCGCAGCGCGAAGTTACCCTGCAACAGTTGGGCGAGCTTCTAACTCCAACCTCTTCTCTCCCCCCTTCCCCTTAAATAAACCTTCGAAATATTACTGGGCCCGGCTGAGATTTAAAAACAAACCCCGGGCCACGCGCTAAAACAGCTTTGCTTCTAGAACAACAAATTACTCCCCCCTCACCCCCACACTGGGATTGACTTCAGTTAGCACCCCCCCCTTTGCCGAGCTGGGACCCCCAACTACCTCAGGGGGGTTAAAATCCCTACTTATTGTGAACTACATGGGGGTGAGATGGAAAAAGTAAAATTAAACAAAAAATCGGGGGGAAACGCGCCAAAGGAGAAGCTTGTTAAATAATTTATTGATTTATACAAAGTCTTTCCAACCGGCATGGAGGGAATAGTTTTAATCCAATTTAAACTCAAGTGTCCAGTTTTGTCTGTCTTTTTGGTTGGTTTTTTTTTTTTTTTTGATGTGATAGAGCATAAAATCCGTAGCGAGGAAGAAACTAAAACTGCCAAAACGCTCAATGGGGGGGAGGGGGGTGAAATAAAAGAGCCATTTTTACACTAGAAATATACATCACAAAATTCTGAAATTTCCTATATACAAAGTGGCTGAGCTGCAGTCGGTGATCCATACAAAACAGTAACTAAATCTGATTGTTAGGAGCAGGAAATTGGCAAGAAAGAGGGGAGGTGAGGGGGGAGAAAGTAAAAAAAAAAACAACAACAAAAAACACAACCCAAAACAAATAAAGGAACGTTGGAAAGATTCCTCTGCAATTTACATCGATGAGAAGAAAGATAATTTCATAACTTATTCTGTAAAAAATATATACATTTCACATACATCTTAGGCTGTACAACACATCACTTTTAAACATCCAGTTACAATTCTTCTTTATAATGTTTTATACCCTGGTTATTTCAGCTTTTATAAAGCGCCTTAGGGAGCAGTCAGTCTTGTTCGCTAGGGTCTCTTGCCCTGTATCACAAAGTATCCGAGTTGTTACTGCAGGGGCTGATGAGGGCTAAATTTGTGGATTTGTGCTTTTTCAATAACCTCGTGATTTTTTCATCGTCTGAGTTGGGGTCCAGAGGTTTGTTATATTCGTCATCGTCCTCATTATCTGAGCTCTCCTTCAGCTTCTCCGTCTCTGAGTCGTGTTTTTTCTTAGCTGAGGCCATTTCTGCTGCGTGCCTCTTTCTCCATTTCGTCCTCCTGTTCTGGAACCACACCTGTTGGAGACCCGGTAGAAGAGAGGGGGGGAAACCCTTAGCTGTAACTCTCCTTCCAACACCCCATCCTCCTGCAGATTTGAAACCCTCCCTCCATACACTCATAGAGCGAGCGCCCTTCAGAAAACTTGGTTTCACTTTCCCTCTGGAATATTGCTTGCCCTTGGCTGTTCCTGTTTAAACAGTAAAGTTGGGGGCCTATCGCCGTGTCTAGGCCTTTAACATCACCGGTTCCATCTCACAAGACAGCAGGATCGTTTACGTACTATTAAAAATTCAGTGACTTTATATGAAAGGAGATCAACACTTTTGACTCTCAAACAATAACATAAAGGCCAAACACTGTACATAAAAGTATTAAAAAGTGGCTAGACTGCAACAGGACAATTGTAGAGAAATGTGTATGTTTGTGTAAAGTAATTGCACCTGCCTCTGTATAACACAGCTCATTCAAATTGAATCTTTATGGTTTAACAATGTCAGGCGAAGGAATATAGTGTCCTATTCATAACTTCCCTTTTGTTACAATGAAGCCATAATTAATTGTTGTTCAAATGGAATTTTGGTAGCATTGGAGAATAATATTCTTTTGAAAAGAGAATGACCAAGAAAATAGTTCACGGTCAAATTATATATAACCCAGCATACAATAGTCCAACATTGCCAAAATATTTCCCAATATTATTGTGTTTAAACAAAATGTGCACATATCTAATATCCCACACGGAGCTCATTGGAATATTGAGAAATGTGAAACCATTTCACTTGAGTAGTTTGTAACTGATTTGCAAAGCTAAGGACTCTATATTTAAGACAACGCAAAAGAACTTTAAAAACACAAAGGTAAAATCTATTACATATAAAAATATTTTAATTATAAATAACCTAGAAGCGTTTTTTATATTTTTGCATCATTATAAGAAATTAAACCAATTGTGAAAAGCTATAATTGTGTTGTCCAGAAAATAAAATATTACTCTTGCCATTAAAGTAAATCAGAACTTTAGGTTATGTCTCCTGTCGTAATTGTAATATTCCCACAGGGTCTGTTAATTCAGTAAATTGTGAGCTGAAGAAGCAGTTACACTTCAGTTACGTGCCAGTTTCATCTTTCAACATCTGTGACTCCATTCATAAAATAATCTTTACTCAGAGACGATTCTGGTGTGTAAAACGGGGCTTCTTACCTTAACTTGACTTTCTGTCATTCCTAACGAATAGGCCAGACGAGCTCTCTCAGGTCCTGCCAAGTATTTAGTTTGTTCAAACGTTTTCTCCAAAGCAAAAATCTGCTGCCCTGAGAAAGTTGGTCTTGAGTGTTTCTTCTTTCCATCTTTGTCCAGAACCATTCCAGTCTGGGCTGCAAACAGAAGAAAATATCCCGGTCGGTTACTAAAGACTACATCTAATCTCCGTGCCAGAATCTGTTCTCCAATATAAAACTAGAAAAATTCCCTTGGTTTCAATTACGTTGCTCCGGATTTCAACCAGTGTAACCGGGAGCAGGATTTTGCCCTGTAATATTTAGCAGACCACGAAACTGCAGAAACGGCATTTAAATGATAATGAGATATGTTGTGATGAAGTTAGGCTACAGTTTTTAGTTTATTACTACGAACAGTGTGGGATTATGATACTGTTTCATGTATTGCAATTCTGAGTGCAACATGCCCTTGTGTTTTTAAGTCTCTACTGCTCAGTATCACAGAGAGGTTTACATCTTTATCCACCCGTTGTTGTCAATGGTATTTCCCACCTCCACCACCAGATTAGATAGTTAGGATAGCTCCATATATTTGCCTTTGTATCTAAGAAATCGAGAAAGATCCTGACTCTAAAAGGGACCTCTACAATCTCCTGGTGCAGCCAGACAGTAGAAAACACTACCGGGTGAGGGGGCGGATTTCAAAATTTCCTTAACCAAAGAGGCCTTAATAAAAAGTCTGATTTCACGACAGAAAAAAAAAAAATCCAAAACCAAACTCTCTCACACACAAATGTATTGGATCCTTCAACGCCCCCCCCCCCATCCCTTCCTGCTCCCTTCTAGGGCCAGATGCACCCTCACTTACCAGGACAGGCGATTCTCGGATCTCTCCAGGGAGATCCCTGCATAACTCCCGGCCAGAAAATGGGAGGTCGCCCAGGCAGCTCTGCCAAGGGCTTTGGGTACCTGGACACAGCTGCGGGGTTAAAATACATCCCTGCTGAGGTAGCCAGTCCATTAATCCGGGGCAGCCCGGTGAGGAGATTGCTGGTGGTTCCAACAGGTCTCCCCAGGATGTCGCTTATTCCGTGCGGCGTCCCTAAGGGGATCTGTGTGTTCAGTCCGCCCAGGGCTGGTGCTTTGAAGCTGGAGGGATTCTGCAGGGTGTAGGGGAATAGAGACGTCTTCATTTCAGCCATGTTATGCAGAGCAGCCAGCGGTGTACTGCTCAGAACAAATGCACTCTGGCGATTAGTATCCATCTGCCCCACAGCTAACATTTGTGATCATCAATAAATCTATATATAGATATATAAAAAAGCCAGCTGTTTTATTCTTAACCCACACGAGCAGCGCCAGCCACGGGCTCGTTAGTCTTAAAAAAAAAAATCAAAATACCGGTGAGTAACAAAGTTTTGTGCTAAGTAGCAAGCGATCGCCTCGGCTCTGTCAGGACCTGCAGCTGCAGCAATGCACACTGTAAAGTTTCAGTCAGGAGGAAAACAAAAATGAGGCAGGAAAATACTGCAAAGGAGAGGGAGGCAAAGTCTCGGTCAAAACAGACCTCAGCCGGCAGTGTCCCTGGACGACTTTGATTGCTGAGCCCCGACTGAAAATCCACTAGGAAATCAGAGGATTCGGAAGGGTGGGTGGTTTTGATGATTTTTTTTTTTGTTGTTTTTGTTTTTTTTTTGGTAGTTACAGGCGAGTTCCTTCCCTGTGAAATTGACTCAGAGCTGAGACCAGAGCTGTATAAGATGCACAGATAACTGCACAGCCACCTGCAAGACGCGTTCTCTGATTGGATGAACCCGCTTCAGGGGCAGCTCGGATTGGCCAATGGATTGGCACGCTGGTCCTCCACTTTGCATCAACGTCATTCGGGAAAAGAGCAACACTAAATGAAGATTTTATTATAAAGTCAAGGTACTTTAAATGGCTGTAAATTTACCCACTGATTTATCTTTCAAGCGACTAAATAAATCCAATTGAATGGGAGTTTAGTTAGGCTAAAGCTTTAGAAGGGAATCAAAAAAAAATATGAGCACACATATTATCAGATCGAAATAATGCAGATTTTGAGATCAAATTAGTAATGCGTTAGTTTAACCCTGATTCCTAGTAAACCAACTAACAACAACAGCAAATTACAACTTCGTTAGTTTTATTTTTCTGTTGTTTTTTTTCTCTATTCAAAATATGTAGTTAAGTCATGGGAACCTAAATAGAAGTGCTAATAAAAAGTATCACACCATGGATCTGAGCATTAGAGTTGCCTTTTCCCCTTGATGCTCAGACTCCAGGCTGTTTACATTTGTCACACAGACTGTTAATTCTAACTGTTCGATACAGTCTAGGCTGTAGAAGGATCGCTCACAAATGTGCAGCGGATTGTGCCCAGCGTTCTCTTTGATATCAAATGTAGATATTATTATTATTATCTCTACAGCACCAGTGCCCCGTAGCCTAGAACGCGCTTCTTAGTTGTCAATCGTATCTGTACAAAGGTTTTAAAGAAGACCCAGACTTTTGACTAACCGAGCAAGGCTGGCATTCTGTTTGGGAGTGAAATACGCTCTTGTGGTTCTTTTGTCGTTTACAGTTTGGGCCGATTGTAACTCACGGGCAGCTATGCCGGTTCAATGTGGGCTTTTGAATGCTGTTTACCTGATGATTAGTTTTCAATGCACCACTCTCTATTTAACTGATAATTAGTTCTCTATACTCTCTAAACTGCTCAGTATATATTAGATTTGAATTCTGACAGTATTTTTAAAAGTATTATGGTTTAGGATTAAGTTTGATAGCACGTCCTGCCATCGGGGTTTAAATAGAATTCTCCACTGAAATCAGTGGGGACGTCTGCTTAAAAACTGGTGGCTGCATGTGGTCTGCTGTTCAAACTGAAAGAATGTCTCTTAAATAATAAACGTGCTTTATACGTGAACTCGCAATATTTTAAAGTGCATTTGCAGAAATATAAACCTTGTCAAAGATTGTTTCCTAATCGAAAACATTCTTAGTTGTTACGAACATGAAAGAATGAGTAGGTGCCAATGCCATATTGTTGGAAAATACATCTGGAGGGATTTTTTAAAGGGATGCTTTCTTAGTTTATTTTTGAAGGACTTTTCATGTAAGTTGTGGATACATTATTAGCAAAGGAAAATAGTGTGAACTATAGCTAACAGGAAAGTGAAACGTTCTAAAGTTTTTTAAAAGATACCTATGAATTTCCAAATGAAGCAAGTGATCATTAATATTAAATAATGAAATTTAAACATATAAATTTAAATATACATAATATTAAATGTATACTTTAATTTATTAAACGTATTAAATACAGTAATTAAATGTATGATCAGGTATATAACAGTTGAAGAGTAGTTGTTTGTCTTGAAATTGCTACCTTGATTATATTAAAATACATTTCTGGAATTAAAAACTTCGACTAGACCAATTATCTTTATTTTAGCCACTCTGACGTTGTGTTCTCACTATCTGTCCATCCTGTTATGCACACCATTGTACATAATATTTGCAAGGAGCTGAAAAAAGCAATGACATTGTTTGTTGAGGCCTCTTTAGAGTGTCATCAGCTTTGTATCCCAGGTCATATGTTTTATAAATACTATAATTAGAATTTGTATTTAAAAAGAGACGGTGAATGTCATCTTCTTTCATCTCTTTGAATTGGGTACAACTACATTTTAGGTTCAGGCTTTGCTGTTCGGTGCTTAAAGGATAGTACAGAGGAAATTTATATTCATACAGCATCATGCACTGCAAATTCATATCTAAGCTGTAAAGATTCCTAAATCCGCTTTACAATGTCCCGGGTTTGATTCCCATTGAGAATGAGTTGATCATTTTTTCCTTCCGCTGTTTGGGTATGCTAAAGAGGTTCCAGGTGAGCTAAGCCGGTTTATTATTCTTTTTGACTTTTCCGAAAAGTGACTGGTTAAGTGTTTGTCTTCTTAAAGGAGAGAATCATTTACAGTTTTCTTTTTCCCTTTACCTGTCCGGTGGGTTTCGCTCTCTCTCTCTGATATTTCTATTTGCACGTTAGATTGTTTCCCTTGTAGTGATGTGTGATTTTATCTTGTCTTCCTGTCCCTCCCTTCGCCCCCACCGCACACTAGTATTTAAATAATCATACATGTGAGAGAACAATCTGGCTTCAGTTTGCTACTCAACCATAGTGACTGCTGGATACTTTGATACTGGCAGAATTTAGCATCCCCAGGGTTTAGGTGATTTGTGGAGATGAAAGTCACTTGAGCCATTGCAGAAATATATTTCCAGTATTTAGCCGTGCAGGGGGACCTGAAATGATAGGCGAGTGGTGCTATTCGCCTGGAGTGAACCGATATTTCCCCCTCTATGAATATCGATTTTTCATTCATTGACCATTTCAGTTCCAGCAAAATATAGAAAAGCCGCCCCACGGGTGATGGGAATCGTGCTTTAATTAAAATAATAGATACAGGCAAAAAACTATAATTCCCTAGGGAGCAGAGATCACCGCCAGGTCTCCCGGGTTTATTTTAATTACACAGGACAGATTAACAAAGGAAACATCTCACTTGCTTTTCTAGTTGTTGGGGGAAAAACTGACACCTAAGTGCGCTCCAATTCCGAGTCCCTTCGCACTTTGCAGGGATCTCATCGCTTAAAGGGAAACAAGCGCTGGTGACCATCCATTCTCCCCCACCGATCTGACCCTGCCCTTTAGAACATCACCCAGGAGCTCAGCCCAGCGCAGGGGGTGTTAAGAATGTGCGCTCATGACTGGTCTTCGTGCTGAGACTCACCTGGCCTTGGCCAGTTGGCCTTCTGTTCCAGGCGCTTGGAGCAGAGCGAAGCATTTTCTTGTTAAAGTGGAAGGAAGGGGGAGAGCCCTGTTCCCATTTCCCTTTGCAATTTGCTTGCTCAACTGAAGATTCGCACTTGCTTTGTACCGTAGTTTGGATCATTCTGTTTAAAGATCACCCCCACGTCCTCGTTTATCCCAGATGATCGAAGCCCAGGGGCGTTTTGATAGGGTCCCCATATGCACTACAGAGCAGTAAATAGGGACAGAATTTTATCCCCCCCCACCGCCGGGTAGATTATAGAAAGAATTGCCGCGTTCACATTAATCCCCGCATGTTCTTTTGTATTTCTCCTCTTTACAAAGTTCCCTGGAGCATGTTTAATTCAGAGGAAGGTACAATAAAAGTGACGGGACATAGCGGGACCATTGTAGGAGGAGATGGTTGTATGGGATGCTAAGGTTATCACCGAGACCCAGCAACAGAACAGACACTAGTTTTCCGTTGTCTCTGGAGTCCTCCAGTGTTTCAGGTTGCGATTGTTGTTAAGTGTGTGAAACACTGAACTGCTCCGTGTGCCGTGTAGTCATCATTTTATTCAGAGCCTTGGCGGGCCCCACACATACATAAGTTCCCTTAAAAAAGGAAATAGTTTGCCTTCCACTAAGGGTGGGCTAGCTGCAGACTCTGTTCCCATTTTGCAACAGGCCGGGACAAACCCGCCAGCAAACAGTAATGAAGGAAAACAAAGCGCTTAATAGAGAGGGGACAGATGCTCTGACGTCTTCTGCTCTCTGTAACCCGGCCACAATTGGCCTTGTGTTGGGAAGAGCTCCCTTTAGGAGACACAGGGACATCTAGTGTCATAAAGAGCCCACATCCAGGCAGAGAGCAGGGCACCACCTCACACTCAACAAACCCAGGGACCTTTTCAGCCAGTTCTTTGTGAAGAAAGAATGGACTGACTCAGCCGGACCGTCACTTCATAGTTCCAGGCTGGGAGGTTCAGGCTTTTCACTTTATTACCCCCAGCCTACTTCCATTGCTACTGAACGCTCCCATCCTGCACACGCAGCTGCTAATGTACACAGACTAATATCGGTGACCGTGTGAAGTGTAATGACATCTAACGCACTTTACCTTTCACCACTGCTTCTAACCTTCTTCTCCCCTTTCCCCCACCCATAAATACAGAGACTCAACTGCTTTGGCAGCCTTAGATTGAAATGAAAATGTAAAGTCAGCATTTAAGCCAAAATAAACTTTGTAAATGTCCCAGGTGTAGGTTTGAATTCTGAGGTGAAATTGAGAGATCATGTATGCCTTGAAATTTCCCAGTACTGTACCACCCTTTTTGTTCTGCCCCACGGTGGTTGTGAAAAGTTTCTTCCAGCGTCTGATCACAATTGCTCCTTCTTAAACTGTCAACAAGGAAATACGTTTATTTCCAGCGATCACCAGCCTATGCACGTTTTATGGGGATGAAATTATAGTTTTTGCTAATTTTCTCTTCTCTCGCTCTCTCTTTCCTGCTCCTGTCATTTGGGTTCTTTTAAAATTCTGCCATAAATAAAACACACTCCAATATTGAGATGAGAAATCCTCCTTACAGCCCCTCGTCTTCACGCTAAAACATTGCTCTGAGCTTTGAGAATAATTTATATCCGTCATCAATGACACTTGTTACTCATTAATTGTACATTTGTCCTGTTTATTGACTTTCGTGCGATCTAATACCCCGAAGTTTTCTAGAAGGAAATATATGGCTCTTATCTCTGCAGACCCCACGGCGTGATAAAACTGCTTTTACAGTGTTTTATATCTTTTCTTTTGGCGCTTCCATGAGACAGGACACATTAAAAAGCGGCATCAGTTCAAAGTCCACAGCCTGGCAGCGCGACACCCCGGGAATAGATTGAGCTGCGCTCGGTGGACAAGCGGAAGGCTTGGTGAAGAAGTGAAGCCTTGACACTTTGCAGCCGGAGTTCAAGAGGAGCCAAAGGAGGCCCCCAAATGTCCCATGACCTTAAGCCCCCCCACCACCACCTGTGGTTGATTTCCGCTCTTACAGCTTCTATTTCATTCCCTGCAGCCGGTCACTGTGCAGTCTCAGGACACCCCAACTCCTTTCGGTGGTTTAATGCTGGAGAGAA
This sequence comes from Malaclemys terrapin pileata, assembly GCF_027887155.1. Classification (NCBI taxonomy): domain Eukaryota; kingdom Metazoa; phylum Chordata; order Testudines; family Emydidae; genus Malaclemys; species Malaclemys terrapin. Next base: position 99,778,934 of record NC_071511.1, on the reverse strand, counting down.
CTTCTGAGACTCATCTTTTAGGAAATTAACCTTTTCCCCTCCTCCTATGTTAAATCTTGCCTTGTCCAGCAGGCCAGAGGCAGGTAAAACTCTCATTGACTGTGAGTAAAACCAAGCAGGGACCCCACTCAGCAGCGTCCTGGGTGGCCCTGTCAATTGCGGCAGAGTTTAAACTTTCGGTTACCCCCCCCCCATTTACTCCACAAAAATGTTGGTGTCAGAGGACTCAGTTACAGTCGGATTATTCCCCCACTAATTAAACCATGGGTTCATTTTGTAGTGGACTGGGGCCCATCCGTGTCCTAATTCCATCGCTGTCTGTGCTACAGTTTTGGAGTGCGGAAGGACTGTCTCACAGTTCAGAGACAGGGGTAATCCCCTCTAAATCACCAGCTGGAACTGCCCCCCTCCCCCATGTTGTTACTATGCAGCCAGGTCCTACATTTCTAGTTTTTTTTTTTTTTTTGGCAAAGGAAAAACCTCCTGTGCCTGCAGACAGGCTGAAGCAATAACTCCAGGAGAGTTGGGAGCTAGCCCCAGGCATTTAAATTATATGTTAACCTCGATTTTTAATGGTAGCATCGTAAATATCAACATTGTCAGCTGTTTTACAGCTGATGACTGTGGTAAAACATCCACTTTATGTTCATATCCGCACCCGCTATTCCAGGCATAGACATTGGGCAAAGTTAGTATAACATATAGCCCATGCCTCTGCCAGCAGAGGGATTTCCCCTAGCTGTGTATTTCAGGGCCCGCAGCACTTTGGCCAATCGAGTTTTAAATAACTCCTGTAATGTGAATAACTCCTGTCATGTGAATTTCCCTACTCTGAGATCTCTTTATTTGTTTGCCTGATTTTTGTTTTGTTCCAGCCTATTTTTTTCTATTCTTAATTTCATCTCTGTACTCCTAGTTATACTCCTGGGTTTAACAGAGCGACTGGAGGAGAGAAGAGGGGAGTAGCAGCCCCAGATTGAGGAAGGGGATAGAAAAGAAGCCACTAGAGGATGGGGAGGGGGGTGGGAGAAGACGTGATGAAAGTTCTGCCACTTTTCCCCATTTGGAGCCTTAAACTGTAGTAAATTACTAATCAAAGAACCACATCAGGCAATCTTAGCAAACGAGGCACGTAGATTAGGTGGGCTAGAGGGGCAGTTGCAGTGGGGGGTCTGCAGTGTAGGCTTCTGCCTGTGAAGACCCCCTAGGGATGCAGGTAACAACCATCAATGTCCGGAACCCGCAGCCTTGGCGGAACAGCTGAAGTCAATCGGAATGGTGGGGGCACAAGACATTCCGACTCGGGCCCAGCGTGCGGACGGTAGGACAGCGGCTGTGTTTTGTTCTCGAGGTAGCTAGACAAGGGTTTATCGCCTAGCAAAATGACCACCAGGAGAGAACAAAGGGTGCCGGAGAACGTGACCCAGGCGAGCAACTTCGGGGCAACCCTCTCAGCCCTTTCGCTTCATGTGCCGCGGGCAAGGGGCTGCACAGAGCCGGGCTCGGTGAGAGGCGAGTACCAGCTGTCGAAGGGCTTGATCGCCCCTTGATTTTGTGACAGCGGAGTCCCATATGTGTGATGTCAACTGCCCGGTCTGGCAATCAGGATGGAGCCGGAGCGAGCCCTTAATAGAGACTCCCCGGTTGTTTGGCTTACAGGTGTCAACTGGGCGAGGAGAAAAGGCAGGTCTGGATCAGCCTCTGGCCCAGGACTAGGCGATCCGAGCCCTAAGGGAGGACCCCCTTTCCCTGGTATCGCACAGCCACAGCGCACTGTGCCCCGGAAAACTACTTTTTGTAACGCAAGTGGGTGATCTACTGTCTGTGTGCAGCCTAGAGGCCACACGCCCTGTCCCACCCAGGAGAGCCAAACAAGAGTTAACGGGACCGATCCCTCATCCCCCACCCCCGCAACTATTAAAGGAAATCTGATTTGGATTAATCCCAATGACAGGGGATACCCGCATAGGTGCTGGAAGTAGGTCATAGCCATTGACTCCAACTGTAAACCCTGCATCTCACTATACAAATGGGTCCAACGCCCCCGACACCCTGAACTCCCATTGTAGCAAATGCCTGGGTAAGGCTGTGACCCTCTCCTCTTATTGTTTGGGAGAAAAATTGATGCTGGTTAAAAATAATATGCTCAGAGACAGAAAAGCGAGATTTTCCAACATGGTGAAAGTCTCACTGATGAAAGTATGTGGGTGACTTTGTCTAAAAACCCCCCTAAAAATAAAAATTAAACTTCTTGGTGCATTATTTCGGTGTGTTTATTTCTGACAATAGGTTTAAGGTTAATTTCGGTTAAGCAAAATAAACTTCTATATTCAATCAACGGATTAATATTAATTAAAATAATAAACTGATCACAACACACTTTCTCCTTGAAGTTCAGTATGGAGTCCTTTTTGTGCAGCGCTACACGTGAGACTAAAAACTGTATAAGTGCCTCTGCTCTACCGCAGTGAATTAGAAAGAAACATTGTAAACATTTTCATTACAACGAATTGTTTTAGCAAATTAACGAAGTCGCTTGCTTTAGGCCTCAGTTAAAGAAGGAGACTCGAAATGTCACAAAATTGCACCATTTGATTTTGTTCTGAGCATGATTTTTTTTGCAATTAGTTAGGGACACAAATGTAAGAGGACCCGATGGTGGTATAAAGCATATTTGCCTGTCAACCCAGAGATCTGATATCTGGCGTGCGATTTTCAATTAAGTGGTGGGTTTTTTGGTCAAAATTAAATCTGTGGATCAACTTACCCTACGGAGCTTTCCTCACAGCTGTCCTTAGTATCCCAGGAGTATATCAACATCAAACCCAGGCTACGTGAGACGCGCTAGTAAAGACAATTGCTGGCATACATGATTAGTGCTCCTAAAATTATTTACCGTTCACACTAATTATAACTGAATAAAAGCCATCAGAGGAAAAACTTTGACCAAACTCTTATGAGATTTACGCTGTCGGTGTTTGCCAGCACATGATTTACAAAACAATCGTAACTAGGCTCCCAGTGCAGCGTCTGATGTGAAAGTGTAAAGAACAGCGTTAGAGCACCTAGCAGCTCGTGAGAGAAGCTAATGTGCATGGGACCCACCATTATTTTAGGGTGCCCAATAGTCGCCCTGTCTGTAGTCGCTGCGGTGATAGGCGATGGCTTAGCCTCACACTGGATGCCATATGACTGTCTTCAGCAAGTGGCCGCTGAGGGGAGGCTTATGGGAGGGGGGGGGAGAGGGAGTAATGAAGGGTCCCTCTTGAGACCATGCCCCATGAAGCCTCTTCCTTCTGTGTCCTCCCTTGGCAGAGCTCCTCGATCTATCTGCTGCTGTTCTACCACCCTGCCAAGCAGAACAAAGTTGGGGAAAAGGTCACTAAAGATCTGTAGATACGTTTTTTGGGGGCTGGAACTAGGTATCTTTTCCTTCCCGGCACTGATCATTGCCATACGTTGAGAGAACAATAGAGCTTTCTTCCAACTCCAACCAATGGGTTGGCTTTTGCAACTTGATTTTATTTTTTTTAATATCCGAATTCCCAGCCTGCAGTGACCTTTGAACAACATCAGGAAATATAGGTGCTGCAACTAGGGGTGCTGGGGGTGGTGCTGCACCCCCTGGCTTGAAGTGGTTGTCATTATATCCAGGGTTTACAGTTTGGTTCAATGACTCTCAGCACCCCTCTTGTACAAATTGTTCCAGCATCCCTGTCAGGAAAAGCTCCTCACCCCTCTGCACTGGTTCGCAAAGCAGTGGGACGAGCATAAAAGTGTTCGCGTCGCCACCTAGTGATGATCTGCGGAAATGCCCTGAAAAATAAAGTCTTATAAATAACAAATATAAGGCAGCGTTGCAAAATCATGATGAGAATTTATCAGCAGAGGCACAACATTTATTCACCCACTTTTACTAAGACGATACAAAAGTAATGATATTTTACATTCCTGTCGTTTCTCCTCCCCCTCCAAGCAAATAGAATTATGCAAAGCTCAATAATACATTTCCCACCAGCACGTATGCAACGATGTATCTTTATAAGGTTATTCATAATTGATTAGTATACTATTATCTCATAATATTTTCTGCCGCTGAGCCAATCATAATGGACACCTTCAACCTGGCTGGTGTATAGTTCAGGTGGAAAAAATGGTCCTTTCGCCTACTTTGTTTTCATTTTCATGAATAAAATTGTTTTAATGTATCATTTTTTTTCTAGGATCCTCCAAGAGTCTCGACTACCGAACAGAGCCCCACAAGAGCCTTATAGTTCACACAGACTCTGAGCTGGTGACATGCTTTATTTTTAGGGCTCTAAAAAAAATCTCATCCTTCAGATTATTCCAGTAATTGTAATAAATCAAAGCACATTAGGCGGATTATACTGTTTCCTTGCATCACATTTTACCAGGTTGTGGTGATATTTTTTGTTTTTGTTTATATTTTAATCCCTGTCATCTAAAGGTAAATATGATTGCTGGAAAGCGTTTGGACCATGTTTGGACACTGATATTAAATCGAAACAGGTGTTTTTAAATAAAAGGCTTTAGAGCCTGAGAATAATAAGCAAGATAGAAGTGGATTCAGACTAGCAAAGGGATGCAAAGAAATGTCAGTGGTAACCTGCCAAAGTGTCCCATGGTGTGTAACCCTTGATTTACATGGAGTCATTTGGGAACAAAATATTATTTCATGTCCACTTTTTCCCCTTCTCGTTCTGTTAAGCAAAAATGACACTTTTTGTTGGGCTGTTCACTGATAATAAACACAGCACTTCATTACATTTAACTGTCTTTCTAGTGGAGAGATTGCTCTAACTCTGCAACTATTGAAATTAATGGGAGTATTCCCATGGGAATAGAAACAAGCCACTGGTGACATTTTGAAGTTTGCAAATAAATAACTACCTTTTCTGGACATACGTGTTACCAATCTCAGTTTTGTTTCAAAATTAATAGGGAATAAATACCTCTGCTGTTAACACATTTATCCATGTTCGTAATGTAGTGTTGTATTAAGCTTAGCCAATGTGGTTTATAGTTACCTTAGGAAAACAACAATTTTCTGTTTAATGAAGATTTTAGTGTAATGTTTCTTATGGGTCAAACTCTAATTCCTCTACATGAGCTTTTTTATTAGAAAGAAAGAAAGAAACCTGATTAACCATATGCATTTAAATGGGCAGCAAGCCAAACGCCCACTGAGGTCAGGCTTTGTATTCATTGGAGTTTGGCCTGAGAAAGGCCAGCAAGATTTGGCCCATTAAATGTTGTTTGTTTATTATGATATTTCAGTTGTATAAAAGGCTCAAGCCTGGCTGCCTTGTGCTGCAAAAGTTCCACTGACAATGCTCGTGTTTGGATTTAATTCAGTGGGCACATTTAACGTACAAAGACATCAGGCTTATGGCCAAACTACTTTTGCAGAATATGTGCCACCTTTTGTGCAAAAATGTTTGGCAAGTGTTTAGAAGATCTGCTGGACTTTTCTCTTACACAGGTGTTGAGACGACAAACTAAAACCACAGCTGCTTAGATCACATGCTTAGTCTTTCTGTGTCTGTGTTGGTTATTATATATGTATATATCTACAATACATATAGTATACAAACACATACAAAAGAAATGAAATGACTTGTGTAACAAGTGTTCTGTAGCTAAGTGATATGTCAGCAGTGATTTTTATAGTTTCTGATATGCAGTTTTATGTTAAACTAGAGTCTGTATTTTAAGGTTTCAGAGTAGCAGCCGTGTTAATCTGTATCCGCAAAAAGAACAGGATGCATATATCCGAAGAAGTGGGCTGTAGTCCACGAAAGCTTATGCTCTAATAAATTTGTTAGTCTCTAAGGTGCCACAAGTACTCCTGTTCTTTTTTCTGTATTTTAAATCACTTTAGCATATGAAGTGACTCAGATGCATAAATGTTTTCAGGATTGGGACTGTATTTGAGCAACGTATAGCAGAATGTGGTACTGGTCCTGATTTGGGCCTCTGAGTACAACATTATAAACAGTCTTATTAATAATAATACTAATATCCAAGTCTTTGGTCTGATGTTTCTTTTGTTGAATTACACATAGAAATATGAGAAGTGGAATGTGATTAGCCAAGCAACCTGGGCATGGAGAGTAAGCACTTGACACTCTTACAATAGCACAGAGAGTTTATAATTCAGACATATCAGAGGTTGCAGAGCAACATTAATGTGTTTTGATGGAGTAAAAAATATAATTCCTCTTGGTATCTAATTTAATATGTTGTGGCAAAGCACTTAGTTTTTGTCTGCGTTCAGACTGAATGCTATGTGTAACCATGGAGTATTGCATGATTTGGAATCATGCCATAAATGCATGCCCAGATCCTGTTGAGAATGGGATGTTACTTAAAGGGGTTACATAAAGGGGTGCTGAGTTTTGGATTTGGGAATCTGAAGCCAGGTGACATTTGTGCAGTTTCAGGCTTTGCATTAGCAGGCCTGCAAAGGCTGTATAAATCTTCCCTTGCCTTTTTCGGATATATATGGTCTATGATTTTGTTGTTGTTTATTGGTTCTTTAATCTAATGTCAATCATACAATAAACATAGGGAATCACTCATGCCAGGCAATTTTGCTTCCTTAACTGAACCCATATGCTTCTGCAAAAAGAACAGGAGTACTTGTGGCACCTTAGAGACTAACAAATTTGTTATTTGTTAGTCTCTAAGGTGCCACAAGTACTCCTGTTCTTTTTGCGGATACAAACTAACACGGTTGCTACTCTGAAACCTGTCCATATGCTTCTGTATCCAGCAGTTCCTCAGGAGAAAAGAAAAATAAAGTAAATATTTAGAACATCATTGAATTAACTCTGAATTTCAAGTATCTCAAAAAATCTATTCAGATTAAAGTTAATAAAGAAAATATCACTGCTGTAATGTGGATGTAATGTAAAGTAGAAACTGTAAACGATTTATGGAAAAGCGGTCTCTTTAGGACAGATTGCCACCCCTTTGCAGAAACCTACAGAAAAGAGACCATAGAGCTGGGAAAACTCCACAATGTTCCCTATAATATGCCTGTAAGAGATAGCGAGATGGTGAGCTGTGGTGTTTACAGCAAGTGAGGCCTCCCAATCCCATGAATCTTTAGGACCCATAGGGAAGGGATGCCACAGATCTGTACAGATGTCAGGGGACCAGTGAGAGGCCCTCTCCACACAGGGGACTTGTGCTTCCAGTGTAGCTCTGTGTCCCTCACAGCACATTTCCTGCTTCTTTGCAGCACAGCTCCAATGGATCCATGTTGTCATTGCTTCCACAGCCAGCAGCCACCTCTGGGTCCTATTAAATGGCAAGGGATTTCTGCCCCCAAAGGGATCCATACAAAGTGAATACATCCTAGTATTTTCTTTGTGGGGCATCTGCACAGCGTGACATATGTCCCTGCTGGCCACACTCCTACCTTCTCTGTTCCTCCCTGGCCACCCACCTCCTGTTCCTTTCCCACATGTGACACTCCTCATCCAGGGAGAGCCTTCTATGGGGGCCAGGGAGTCGGCAGGAACATAGCAATGTCGGGAACTGTCCTCTTTTGTCTACATGGGAGGGTATATCCCACGTGCGAGGATTTCAGGGTACAACAGTTCCCAGTATTAGGCTGAAAAACTGCTCTCACAGACTCCCCTACATTTGTGATTTTTGTTTCACCCTCATTTTAGAGCTTGATCCCACAGCATCCCCCTAGTTGAGGACTCATGTATAGCACACAAGACCAAGACATTAATTCCATGTGCTGCCTTAGGCTTTATTAGGTCACCGTATGGTAAGAACAAGTGTTGTAAGGAAAAGAGAGAGCAACAAATTTCCCTGCGAAGTCTTACATGTCAGGAAGAAAATGACAGAATTCCAGGCCTAGAAGGAGATGATTTAAAGAACAGTGCCCGAGGCACACCCAACTAACAGACATAAGGGCACCACCTTAAAGTTTTATAACCCTATACATTCAGTGTTAAAGGGAGATTAAAACAATTAATAAGCTAATTAATGTACTGGCAAAGTTTCTCTTAGAGACTACTGCTATCTTAACAGCTGTAGGGAGTGATTAACTGAAGGTCAGCACTAGGGTGCATAATAATAATAATAAAAAAATCCACTTGTGGTCAAAGGGTACTTGAATGCCAGAGTAAAAAGGAGAGAGGAGGAGATAGGTCAGTCAAACAGGAAGCTTATGGAGGTTGTGCTAGGGCGGCTTTAAAAGCGCAGACTAAGTTTGCTAAGGCAAAAAGAAAGTTTGTTGGTTTTGTCAGTGCTGTGTCATGCTGTTTATTTCTTAAACATTCCTTGTATGTGCCAAGTAATTGTTTCCCTGGTAGAATCTAACAATGCATTCCAAAGAGATTTTAGAACATGGGCATTCTCATTCAAGAGTTTGTGCTAAACTATTTGGTTTCTGCTGGCAATCTTTTGTAATGAAAAACTGGTTGATGGTTCTCATTCAAACCAAGTATCTCTTGTAGCTAAAAGTAGTTAAAGGGCCAGCCAGCCTAGGACAATATACCTATTAAGGGGACTCAGGGTCAGCCTGGCCTGTGAGGAACCACCTGCCCTCCCCCCTCAGCTGATCCTGATTGGCTGGGGATCAGATGGCTTGGGCCAATAATTATCAGACCAAGCTGGGAAGGAATCAGGTGATTTCCATAAGGGCTGAGAGAACTCCACTAGGGAGGGGTGAGTGATGTAGGGGAGAGGTTATCTCCTGTGACTGGCCCCAAAAGGACAGGAGGGTCCTGTGCTAGGGCCTGTAGAGGGCCAAATCTACACAGCTGTCTGGAGGTTGATGGGAATGTGGATGAGAACCAAACTGGGGAGGACTTTAGGGAGAAAGCCTTGAGGGTCAGTGGCTTGGTTATGAGCTGGGACTCCAGGGAGAAAATGTGGAGGGTCGGCACTCTGAGAGAGCGAAGTGGAAGGGTAGCCTAGGAGGGGCAGAAGACCCTTCCATGTTATGTTTCCTTTGGGATTACATACGTTTATCAGCGCCCTGCATGGGCGTGCTGAGCAAGAGATGGTAGGACACAAGTGGGTGCTGTGGACGCTGACCCTGACACATATATCTACAATATTGAGTTACAAATTTATTAAAATAAAGACAAATACGTATTTACATGTAGATTTGAGAAATGCTTGAACCAGTCCTTGGACTCCTCATTTTGTTTTCAAGGTAGAAGGAAGAATAGTCCTAAATCATTGAAAACATTTCCCTCTCGAGTAGGCCAAGAGTTACTAAAATGTAATTAATCAACTTTATTTTGCCATGTGCAGTCTTATGAATTAATAGATTGTTCCTTTGTTTAACGAGAACTCTCATAGTTTGCTCATTGCCATGATCAATGGATGGTGAGCTTGGACTCCTCTCCTGAAAAGTCTCTAGTCTTGCAGCCTGTCTCCATGATATTTGGGAATTGTCATATTCAGGGGTGCACTCCAGACCAGTGAGGGGTTGTGTTACTGCCTGCCCTGTAACCTGAGTGCCTCAAAATGCTCTGCTGCTGGGGTTCACTTGTTTGGGCACTTCTAACCAGCATACAAGCAGGCACTGAGTGTCTGTATGGTAAGCAGCTCTGATTCAACTGTTCTGATTCCAGCAGCCTGCCTACCACACAACAGCCACACGCTAGTCTCTACTACCCAACTACCAGGATTTAAATTCACAGAGATTATTTCCTGGAGTCCTCCACATCCTGACCCCCCCATCCCCGCAGGCTTCAGTTGCATGGCAGAGAGCATCGGGGCTTTAGCCCTGTGGGGGGAGGGGGAGGGGGAGGGCACCAGGGCTTGGGGCTCAGGTTATAGATTGCATTCTATGAAAAAGATTGTGAGAACAAAGAATTAAAGCCCCATAAATAGTTTGATCAAGTCAGATTAAAAACAAAACATACCCATACCCTTAAAGAGGTCACAACTCTAAACAGTTTTTCCAAATGATGGATTATGTAGACGAGGTAAACAATGCGCTCCAGAAGAGAAACTTGTGGAAGGGCTGGGACACTCAGTGAGTTTCAATTTGAAATGTTTCTTATGAATCATTCTGTCTGGGGTGGAGTTGGCCCCCACCATGGATTAAGCAGGGTGGTCCAGCCCTCCTAGAATCTGTGGGGAAATCTGTACAGAGGAAGGGCATTTACGGAGTGGACCCATGTTGCTGCCCTATGCTCCAGCCCCACCCTCAGCCTATGTCAAGATGGCTTCTTCAGGAGTTTTGGTTTCACTGGTTCCCTGCCAGGGCTATACTTCTGCCCTAAATGCACCACAGAGGGGTTGATAGTATGGAGCAGGAATCCTCAGCGTGGACATTACCTGGAACTTCTTGTAACTTTCCACTGGAAGGGAGGGGTGTGTGTGTTCAAGTTTGGAAAACAAAGGATTCCCGCCTTATGTAAATCCTATTTAAGGGTGGGGAGGAAGGCAAACAGGACTCCTCCTCTCCATGGCCTGTCTGCCCAAGAAGAAAGACTGCAAAAGCCACCTGAAGGGAAGGCAAGCGGGGGGGCGGAGTCTAGACTGAGACAGGGGTCCAGTCTGAAAAGGAATAGAACTGGAACACTGAACCACAGAAACTTTGCTACCCACCTAAAATAACATTTAGGATGAGATTTTACATTTTGTAACCTGTTGAGCTTAGCTTGCGTAGTTTGCTTGATTTGGTCAGTAATCTGCTTTGTTCTATCTGTTATCTCTTATATTCACTTAAAATTCACCTCTTGTAGTTAATAAATTTATTGCCTGTTTATAATATAACCCAGTTTATGTAATTTCTAACTCGGGGGGGACAAGAAGTTGTGCATATCTCCCTCCACTTTGAGTGAGGGGGCGAATTTCATGAAACCTTTGGGTCTGTACCCCTTAAAGGGAGTGGGCACCAGAGTGTTGGAAGAAGCCCCTAGAGCAGATCTCTGTCTCTCTGTGCAGCTGGGTGTGGCTCTGCCTGTGTGCTTGTCTGGAAGAGGCTTATGAGCCTAACCCAGCAAGGCCAGGTAAAGGGGACCCAGGCTGGCAGAATTGGCTAATTGAACAGGGGAAGCTCAGTTAAACCCCAGCACGTTAGCTGCCACCCCAAAGGGCCCAAACCCATCACAGGGCTATCCTGTGCCCTGCTGCCCTCCCTTCTTGAGCAGCCTGCCCCAAACCAGAGAGCCCTAAATGTGCAGAATTACCCATTGCTATGGTGACTTCATGCGGTATTGGTTCAAGACCCCTACCTCTGACTAAATTTGGGACATTTCAGCAGGCGTTCTGCTCTTTTTCTATTGCAAAAAATAGTTGTGAAAGATTTGTGGTTGATTAGTGATAATGATTAATGCCTTCATCAACCACGAACACTTCATAACTGTCCTTTGTTGCAATACTTTCCTTAAAGAACAAGGACAACAGAAGTTTCATATCTATAGTGTAACCCAGATCGAGGCGTTGACATTTCTGACTCAGACTGGAGTCAAGAACTGTGTTAAATATATGGTTTCAATGTGCAGTAAATATACCCAATTGCAGTACTTCATAATACACACTTTACAATATCATTTTTATGAATACAATTTGAAAAAAAAAATCTACTATTTTCATGAACTAAATACTTGATACCAAGTGTCACTATTTTTCTGCTTATGGGATTGTCTTCTGAGGTTGAGCTTTTAGCCTCAGACTGAAGAACTATTTGAAAAAAATGTATAGGTAAGTCTATTGAGCTTGACTGGTTTCTGTGTCTGTTTGATAGGTATCAGTGTAAATTTGATTATTATGTTATATTGAAGTTTTTAATTTCTTGGCCCTTTTTGGTGTAAAGACTCATTCTTCAGCTACAGATTTCAAACTCCAAGGATTTCAAAGCCCTTGGAAAATATTAATTAAGCTCACAATAGCTCTAGAAGATAGGCAACGAATCACTTCACCCACCACTTGAAATGTAGACAATTCCACTCCAAGAATATATTTTATAATATTTTATAATAACAAATGACGAATAGTCTCTGTTCCCCATGAAACTGCAGAGAGAGTTTAAGTAGGGAATATGTTATTACCAGAATAAGACTTTTGTCAAGCTAATGGCGTTAACCATCCTTCTCTTACAAAAAGTATTTTTGATGACTACATGTGATCAGGGTCTTCTTGGCTTTATGGTTCTTCCCAAACAAACAGCACATTTGGCAATACAGCTGCCCCCAAACATGCTGGGAATTGGATCAGTATTGACTCAGTGTGTCAACTGCTGAATTACCCGGGCTGCTTCCTGCAGCTCTTTGGTGCTCGTTTTGAAGTCTCCAGTCCATGGTTAGTACTTCAGCTGGAAACCCATTCCAACCTGTCTATTGCTTCACTTCTGCTAATGACCTGCATTATTGTTAGTGTTTTATAAACAGTATTTCCTTATGTCAGGCCTGGCTTGCCAGTTTCTCCCCTCACTCGACTTGATATTTTTTCTAGTTGTGTCCATTTTAATAGTTTATCCTTTTAATGAGAGGCAACTACAAGTTATTCTTTAAGTGCGATAAGCCCTTGTGTGCTCTATCTTATCTAACCAAGATGGAGAAATCGTTTGCCCTTATTTGTATTAAACAGATGTATAAACTTTGCTGCAAGTCATTAGTGCTATAAAGCGATTGCTTTCCTATTGATAGCCCAGATAGGGAATTTGGGAGTAAATTGCCAATAAATAAAGAGAATGCTTGTAAGCTCTATTGATTCCCACTGAGCCACAGAAAAGTGTTTTGTTAGTAAAACTCTTCCTGAATGTACAAGCAAGGTAAAAACATAATTAGTGAGGCTCTGACTGAAAAAGCAACTTTAGGTGACAAATTCATTTTTGCCTTGGAAAGGTCTGCTCTTCCCCAGTTCTATAGACAACGGCTAGCAATGTGACTACAGTTCTTACTTCTGCTGTCGGGGCATCCCATTGGCACAACTGAGGGAACAGCATAGTATTTTCTCTCACAGACATCACCAGTACCACAAGAGAGTCCACAAGTCACAGTGAAGGCAAATAGAATCATGAAAGTGTATGACTGGAATGGACCTTGATAGAGCATCTAGTCCAGTCCCCTGCACCGAGAGGGGTATTATATAGACCATCCCTGACAGGTGTTTGTCTAACCTGTTCTTATAAATCTCCAGTGATGCAGATTCTATAACCTCTCTAGGTAATTTATTGTAGTGCTTAACTACCTTTAAAGTTAGGAAGTTTTTCTTAATGTCTAGCCTAAAACTCCCTTGCTGAAATTTAAGCCTATTACTTCTTGTCCTGTGCTCAGTGGTTAAGGAGAACGTTTTATCACCTTCCTCTTTATAACAACCTTTTACATACTTGAAGATGTTATGATTATGTTATGTTAAGGTTATGATGTCCTTGCTCAGTTTCTCCCGACTAAAAAAAAATCATTTTTTTTCAATTTTTCCTTGTAGGTCATGTTTTCTAGACCTTTAAGCATTTTTGTTGCTTTCCTTTGGACTTGCTCCAATTTGTTCACAGCGTTCCTGAAGTGTAGTGCCCAGTACTGACCACAATACTGCAGTTGGGGGGGGGGGCCTTATCAATGCTCAATAGAGTGGAAAAATTTCTTGTTGTGGCTTGCGTACAACACCCTTGCTAATGCATCCCAGACTGGTGTTATTTTTTTTGCAAGAGCATTACACTGGTGACTCATTTTTAGTTTGTGAGTCACTATATCCCCCAAAATCCTTTTCTGCTGTACGCCTTCCTAGGCAGTCATTTCCCATTTTGTGATTGTGTATTCCTTCCAAAGTGTATAGTTTGCATTTGTCCTTATTGACTTTCATCCATTTATTTCAGACCATGTCTTCGTTTTGAATTCCAACCCTGTCTCCCAAAGTGCTTGCAACCCCTCACAGCTTGGTATCATCTGCAAACTTTCTGTGTACTCTCTATGCTATCATCCAAATCATTTATGAAGATATAGAATAGAACCAGACCCAGGACAGATCCCTGTGGTACCTCACTAGCTATGCCCTTCCAGTTTGATTGTGAACCCTTGATAACTATTCTGTAAGGTTTTCCAACCAGTTGCATGTCCATCTTCTAGTAGGTCCATACAGGCTATATGTCCCTAGTTTGTTTATGAGAAGAGACAGTATCAAAAGCTTTACTAAAGTCGAGATATATCTCATCAACTGCTTCTCCCCATTCCACAAGGTTTGTTACCCTGTCAAAGAAGGATATTAGGTTGGTTTGACATGGTTTGTTCTTGACAAATCCACATTGACTGTTATCACCTTACTATCTTCTAGGTCAGAGGTGGGCAAACTATGGCCCGTAGGCCACATCCGGCCCATGGGACCGTCCTGCCAGCCCCTGAGCTCCCGGATGGGGAGGCTAGCCCCTGGTCCCTCCCCTACTGTCCCGCCTCCCCCACAGCCTCAGATCGCCGCGCTGCCAGTGCTCTGGCCTGCTGCTCCTGCTGGGCAGAGCGGCGGCGTGGCTGCGAGCTCCTGCTGCTCTAAGCGGCATGGTAAGGGGGTGAGGAGCGGGGGGAGGAGGGGTTGGATAAGAGGCTGGGGATCCTTGGGGGCAGTCAGGGGTCAGGGAGCAGGACATTGGATGGGGCGGAGGTTCTGGGGGGCTGGTCAGGGGATGCAGAACAAGGGGGTTGGATAGGCATGGGAGTCCCAGGAGGCCTGTCAGGGGGGTAGAGGTGTGGATAGGGGTTGGGGCAGTCAGGAGACAGGAAGCGGGGGAGGGTGGGGGTTGGATAGAGCGTGGGGTCCTGGGGAGGGCGGTTAGAGATGGGGGGTCCCGAGAGGGGGTGGTCAGGGGACATGGAGCGGGAGGAGTGGGGGGTTGGATGGGTCGAGGGTCCTAGAGGGAAGTGGGAAGGGGTGGATGGGGGCGGGGGTCAGGCTGTTTGGGGATGCACAGCCTTCCCTACCCGGCCCTCCATGCAGTTTTGCAACCCCGATGTGGCCCTCGGGCCACAAAGTTTGCCCACCCCTGTTCTAGGTGTTTACAAATTAATTGTTTATTTTCTCCGTTATTTTTCTGGGTATTGAAGTTAAGCTGATTGGTCTATAATTCCCTGGGTTGTCCTTTATTCCCCTTTTTATAGATAGCTACTATCTTTGCCTTTTTTCAGTCCTCTGGGATCTCTCCTATCCTTCATGAGTTCTCAAAGATAATCGCTAATGGCTCAGATCTCTCTTCACCCAGTTCCTTAAGTATTCTAGGCTGCATTTCATTAGACCCTGCTGACTTGAAGACACCTAACTTGTCTCTTAACTTGTTCTTTTCCTATTTTAGCATCACAGCCCATCCCATTTACACTGATGTTCGTTAAGGTAGTAGTCCAGTCACTGCTAACCTTTTGTGTGAAAAGTGAATCAAAAAAGGCACAATACTTTGGCCCTTGCTGTGTTTTCTGTTATTGGCTTTCCCTCGTCAAGGAGTAATGGGCCTACCCTGTCTTTGATCTTGCTCTTGCTTCTCATGTATTTGTAAAATGTGTTCTTGTTACCCTTTATGTTCCTAGCTAGTTTAATCTCATTTTGTACTGTGACTTTTTGTCCCTACATACTTGTGTTGTTTTTTTATGTTTATTTTTTCTTAATTTGACCTACTTTCACTTTTTGTATGACTCTTTTTTTGAGTTGCAGGTTGTTGAAGATCTTCTCTTACCATACTTCCTATCTTGCCTATGTGTTGGGATCATTTGTTTATGTGCCCTTTTGACGTTATCTGATTAAAATATGAACATGTAGCTCATTGTTGCAACCACTGTTATATATTTGCAACAAATCTTGTAGAAAATGTGGTATGTAAGATGTCTATGAAAAGGTTATGATTTGCTGGTCATGATTATGCTATCTGCATGCATGAATCATTTTTGTATTTGAAGTTAGGAGTATTCGCTTTATACCTGGATTTCAAATGTTTGTCCTGAGGTAACGCCCACAAGGTAGTTAGCCAGCACATCTTGGAGGAACTATTCAAATTGAGTGGCCCATCAAAAGGACATTTAACTCACACTGGACCAAGGGAGATGCCTATCTCAATTGAATGGACTTTCCTGTGAAGTATAGGTAATGGCTTCCTGCCGTGACTAAGCAAAATTATGCATGGACATGTGATTCTCCCATGTGACTCCAAACTCCATCTTGTCACCCATAATTTTCCACTAGCTGTGCTGAGGACTTTGGCTGAAACAATGGCAGAAGCTGTAAAAGGCCCTGGAAACACCCCAATTTTGTCTCTTTCCTGCTCAAACCTCTGGACAGTGGACTTATACTAATGGGAGCATTCTAATCAAGGAACGGAGGTCCTTCCAATGAGTTGGAAGCAACCAGAGACTTAACAAGCCAGCAGTTTATTCCATCCCTGCTATAAGCCTGAACCAAGAACTTTGCAATTACTGTATGCATTTGATTCCTTTAATCAATTTTAACTCTCACCTTTCTTTCTTTTTATAAATAAACCTTTAGATTTTAGCTACTAAAAGACTGGCATCAGTGTGATTTTCCAGTAAGATCTTAGTTATATATTGACCTGGGTGTGTGGCTGGTCCCTTGGGATCAGAAGAACCTTTTATTTGAGTAGATTGGTTTTAAAGAACCACTCATCTCTAAGTCTAGTGTTTTTGATGGTGATACAAGGACTGGTATGCCTAAGGAAACTGCTTTTATGACTTCTTGTTAGCCAGTGTGGTGAAACAGAAGTTTACTTTTGTTGCTAGTTTGGTATATCTCATGGGAGAATAACCTCCACTTTTGGGGTGTTTCTGCTGCCCTATTTCTCAGCAGTTTGTCCTGAATTGGTTATTCTCAGTTGTGACTTACAAAGGCATGGTTACAACCCTTAATAATGTCTCTTTAAAAAACTGCCAACTCACCTGAACTCTTTTTTGCCTTAGACTTGCTTCCCACAGGATCTTACCTACCAATTCTCTGAGTTTGCTAAAGTCTGCCTTCTTGAAGTCTATTGTCTTTATTCTGCAGTTTTCCTTCCTACCATTCCTTAGAATCATGAACTCTATCACTTTCACCAAAGCTGCCTTCCATCTTCAAATTCACAACCAGTTCCTCCCCATTTGCCAGACATCTGGAACAGTCTCTCCTCTTGTTGCTTTCTCCATTTTATGCAATAAAAAGTTGTCTCCAATACATTCCAAAAACTTGTTGGATAATCTGTACCTTGCTGTATTATTTTCCCCAAAAGATGTCTGGGTAATTGAAGTCCCCCATCACCACCAATCCTGTGCTTTGGGTGATTTTATTAGTTGTTTTTAAAAAGCCTCATTCACCTCTTCTTCCTAGTTAGGTGGTATTTAGTAGACTCCCTACCATGACATCACCATTTTTTACCCCTTTTAGCCTTCCCCAGAGACTTTCAAGAGGTCTGCCTCCCACTTCAATCTTAACCTCAGTGCAAGTGTAGATAGCTTTGATATACAAGGTAACACCTCCTCCCTTTTTTCCCAGCCTGTCCTTCTGAACAAGCTGTACCCTTCTCTACCGAATTTCCAGTATACAGACATCTAAGATGTTCATTAGATTTCCCCTCTACATTCCCTTTGTCTTGTCTCTCCTTTGTCCCTGCTGTGATTGCCTGAGTTGTCTCCAGATTCTGACCCTTCACCCAGGTTTCTATGTTTTGAACTTACCGGTGAGCTTTTGTCTCCTGTCCCCATTGAACCTAGTTTAAAGACTGCCTCGCTAGGTTAGCCAGTCTGTATCTGAAGATACTTTCCCCTTCCATCGCTGCTTAGCAGTCCTTCTCACAACAGCATCCCATCTTGATGACACCATCTGTGCAGCTGTGCATTTACCTACAAGATATATTGGTCTCTGCCTGGGCCCCTTCCCTTGACTGGAAGGATCAATGAGCACACCAACATGCGCCCCCGACGCCCTCACCCCCCGAGCCCTGTAGTCACTACTTATCTGCTCAGGGTCATACTTTGCAGTATCATTAGTGCCCACATGGTTGAGCAGCATGGGGTAGTATGGATGGCCTCGGCAATCCTTCCGTAATGTGTCAGATATTGGTCCCTGCCAAGGCAGCACATCTCCTGGGATACCCTGTCTGGTCGGTAGATGGATGCCTCCGTCCTACTTAGAAGTGAGTCACCAACCAATCCCCTGCCCTTCATTCCATCTTGGGAGTGGTGTGGTCATGATTCTCCCAGCCTTGTGAGAACATGGCTTCTCCTGCTCCACCTTTGGGTGACGATAGTTTATATAAAGAGTGGAAGTCAGCCTGATGGGGATCAAGGAGAATGTACCTGTAGGGGAAATCTGGCAGTGTGAGTAAAGAGGCCTTTCCCCCAATGAGCCAATGACTGCTCTTTCCTGAGTATGACCTCTCTTTCCATCAGCTGGGCAAGTGGCTGGAGCATTCTGTGTTTTGATCCCCCAGACTATGGAGGAGCCAATGGGTAGCTGCTCTAGGCTGTTGTTGAGGCTGCGTTAACTTATTCCAGGGGCTAGACTAGTCTCCAGAGCAGCCCAGAATGTGTGAAATACAAACATGGCACAAAGCCACCTCTGACTCCACCCTTCCTCCCCACTCCAAGGCTGGGCCTTGTGTACCCTCTCAGAAGGGGTAGCACAGAACTGGGTTCTGTATCCTTTCCCATAGCTTTATCTCCCATGTGTATGAATGCTGTTAAGAGCTGATATAATGGGCTATACAAAATAACCCTTTTTCAGTGCACAATAACAGTATGTAATGGCCCTACTAAGCCAAGGAACTATGCTACTCATTCTTGAGTGCCACCTACTGTCATCAACTATATATATGTGGCCAGAGCCACCTCTGTAACACAAATTATTTCCAGAGCTACGTCTAGAGACCCTTCCTCCTCCCTACTGATCATCATCAGTAACCGTCACAACCTACCCCTCCAAGAAATCATGGCCTGTGACATATTGTACTGTGTTTGTTTGCTCCGTCTTATTGAGATTTACCTCCCCTTCTTTAGGGAAGGACCATTTCTTATCTATGTTTGTAAAGTGCTGTGAAAATGTATCCCACACTATAAAATATTTTTGACACCACAGTGAGATTAACAAGAAAAAATAACAATACATTCTAGTAGGGCTATGCTGCTTGACTTTTAAAAAGTAATTATAATTAATTAAGCAAATGTGCAGGAGCAGGGGATATAGTTCCCTTATCTGGGAGCTGGGGCAGCAGGAGCATGTGCAGGGTGAGCATGTCCCTGTGTGTATGCGCTTGCATGGAGGGAGGGAGAAGAATTCAGGGCTATGACCTGTGGAGTCCCCCACTGCATGTATAGGAGCCAGCATCAGGATGACTTGAATGGCCAGACCAATGCTTACTAGGACTGGGATGCTCGCCCTGAGAACTAGCACCATCGTCAAAGCGAAGCCCGACCCAAACGCTGTGGTGAGACCTCTAGATTCTGTGACATGCTGGTGCAGCAGACTGGGTTTCACTTTCACTGTATCCCAATGGGGTAATAGTGTCCACTACATTAAACAGTCCTTGATAGACCTTTGACTATGGTTGATTCCACAGACAATTCTCCTTCAATATAATGGACCCCTCACATTTTGAGCTCTGTGTAGCTTGAAAGCTTGTCTGTCGCACCCACAGAAGTTCATCCAATAAAATATATCACCTCACCCACCTTGTCTTTCTAATAGTCTGGGACTCACACTGCTACATCAACACTGCATACTCTCTTATTAAGGAAGGCATAAAGCATATTCTAAATGCTGGAGATGTACTGATTCAGTGATACATATTCCCTGGAACTACTGTAAAGTGAAAGGTTTTTGGAGAGACGTGCAAGATTAAAAGTTTAATTTGCTAAAAGGAATAGCCACAGTTAAAATAAAATTAATTTAGACTGGACTAATGCAAATAGAGGCCTTATAAACCCTTGAAATCTTTGTGCTTCACTTCACTTGCAAAAGTGAAAATGCCGTTCATCTCCAAAGAGTAAAGCCTGGTATAATAACATCAGCAGTGGAAGCCTTTGAAAGATTCCTATACAAATGATGATAAGAACTCAAAAAGCTTCAGGACATATTTAGTTACAGATTAATCATTTGCTTGCTTTATTTAATCCTGAGAGTTTGTATTTTATGTATAAACGTGGCTGAGAAATGATTCACCAACTGGATATTTTTCTAACACTTCTTTCTTTTTCTCTAATCCTCCTGCTTCTGGTTCTGAGACGGGATCCCTCTCCCCCCACCCCCTCCCCCCAACATTCTCTTCTTTTCTAGATCTTTCTCTTTCTATCCATCGTTGTACCTACAATATTATTGATAATGTACTATAATGATCCTTTGAGTGATTTGTTTGTATTCCCTCCCTATCTTCTGTAGACTTTTTAAACAAATACAGATTTAATTAAAAAAAATCAAGCCTCGAACAATCTAGGAAACAAATGGTGCTTATATTTTGATTTAGTGTGGTGTGTGTGTGCCCGCTTGCGCTTGTGTGTAGCTAAAATACTTAGCTTTCTTCTTGCCTCCGCATATGCAGTGATGGAAAATTACATGGCACTGGTGAGAGCAGATGCTTTCAGGATAACAGCCAATCGGATAGAATTTAACTTACACCACCTGAGGGCACTATTTCACCGCATTTTCTAATGACTCGTGAACAGAGAGTGTGTCTGAAATATTTCAGTGCACTGCATACTTGCTAATTAAGGGAGAGGGGACATGAGAATCAAATCCTGCTCACCTTGCTGAGGCGAGAGGGCCCACTGAAGTTAATAGGACTCACCTCAATAATACATCTATTTGTTGTACAGTTAAAGGCAAGCAGGGACATTATTTCCCCAACACGTTTTCCTTTGTGCACAATTTTGGGAGATACAATCATTTTAAATTATATGTTACTATATGTCATTGATATATTATGGCTTGGCTGTACCAAAGTAACAGTAGCTCAGGATTGCTGAGTTTTCTTTTTTGTTGTTTAGACAATCTCTAAGTTAGCCCCTCTTCTCGCTTACTCTCGCCAAGTTTCCCTTCTCTCGCACACTCTTCCTGACCCTTCCCTATTTGTTCTCTCTCTCCTTCCCTCTTCAGTTTCTTCCCCTTTCTCTCCTCCCAACCATGTCCCCCTTGTTCCCACCATGTCATTCACTCCCCTTTTTTCTCTTTTCCCTACTCCCGCCTCAGTGCATAGTTGCTAACGTGAAAAATGTTGCGAGGAACAGTCCTGCTAAGAAGGGGGGCAGCTCTGTGGCCCTTTTGGTGAGTTTTTAGGTTATTTTCTCTGAAGGTGATGGGAAAAAAACCATAGCAAACTCACCCTGAATCCCCCAGAGTACAGACAAAACTCCTCGATGCCCCCCCAAACCCTCTAATGTGGTGACGACACAGGAAAGGAAATAGAACACCAGGTTTCTGGTAGCTAGAGAGCTTCGAAAGCCTCAAGCAAAAAGCCTCCCAGAAAAAACTTTCCTGGGGTTTTTATTTCTCTCCTTACTTTGTTTACAACACTTCTTAGTGGTTACATTCCTGCGCATAGAAAAGCCAGGCAGTATACGTGCACATAAGATAACGAACCCATCTCTTGAGCGCGTGAACACCAGCTGCGAGGAAACAATCAAATCAGCCAAATAAGTTTCCCAAACACAAACGCTGGATTGAAGGTCACTCCTGCCTCGTTGCCATGGGGGCAGTTTGCCGCGCCCGTGGGCTGGCGATTCGGGAGCTATGCATTCCTACATCCCCCCCCGTTTTATTTTATAGATGCAGTGTTTAAACAAAGCACTCTCGCAGGGTAGCATACACAATGTCACTAGATTGGGTATACACTAAACGAAACAGCAAAATAAAACATCAAGAATCAAAACTAAGACCCCATACTATAAAAGGGTCTTTATCCACTCTAAGGGTGGCTATAACTAGATATAATCCCACCAAGGAGGAAAAACGTCCTGGCGGATAGCTTAAGCATAACATTTCAGCATATCAATTTGCTATTGCATACAATTGCTATTATCAGTAAGCTTAAAACAACACATTTCTTTCACTGTCTCACACCCCAGATGTTGCTGGGTGGTTTGCAGACAGGAACAAGGCAAGTACTTAACAGACCTTGCATTTTCGGGGCAACGGCCAGGCAGAAATCAGATTGATTCAATACTTGTGCCAGGTGGACCCAAATGTTAAACTGCAGCCGCTGCTCTATCTGGGGCTCGCTTTGTCAACCAGGGGCCAACAAAAAACTCCCCAATACACACAAAATAAAAAGTGAGTTAGCATTAAGGCAAGCTAACAATGTCACAAAGTACAATACATTATACTTAACTCTATCTGCAGGCCAGTAATTGCCTGCAGTGGTAGTGAGATTAAAATGCATATCTTGTAATGTGGTGTCATTAACATACACACAGCTGTCATTAACTTGAAAAAGTAAGTGTCCTGTCAGGTGTAATCCCAGGAGCACTGACTAAAATTAACTGGGCATACTAGGTAGTTTAATTTCCCAGATGTTTTGGTGAATTACCCAATCCCACATGCATCCTCCCCATGGACCCGGCAGGATTTGGTATGTGGGAGGCCACACCCCCTTTACCAGTCCATATGCTTGGAAGGAGCATTGAGAACGTTTGCACTTCCACCCAGAAAGTCTCCAAGTATGTCTCCAGGGCCACAGATCAGATGGTACTCCTGATGTGTCTGTAAGGGCAGTGGGCCAAGCCTGAACATGCTAGATCCCACTGCAATGCCTTCCCAACCTCAGTGATATTCAATACCATCTCTGTCAGCAACTTCTGGGTCATTGTCTGTATTTGGATGTATTACAGGGGTAATAGTGTAATAGAGGAAATGGCAGGGGCAATGGCAACAAGGTGCCTTTGGTACTTATCATTTAAAATCCAATTAGGGAGGGCAATACATGCTGAAAGTCTTATCCAAAACACAGGGCGCAGCCTGTAGAATAAACCTTAAAATCTAATCAATACCACGTTCCCAAGAATGGGTTCCACAAATTTCTTCCTGCTAGTGTATAATTCTTTGTTTCTTCACCAGGGTCAGTTCTTAATGTCTCTTGTAGTCAGGAATCCCTGGACTTTGTGGTTTCAATGAAGCAAGTGTTCCTTCTTCTCTTTTCCTGAAACAGTCATGGTTCAGCATCATACAGGGGAGAGGTTACTAGCACATTACCCTGTAATGGTTTTGTGTCTTTTAGAAAAATTCAAAGCAACAGTAGGTCTGTCAGTGGACAAGGGAGAGGTTACTAGCACTTCACCTTGTCTTTTTTTCCTTTTTCCTGCTGTCCAGACGGCACAGCAGAACTAGAAGGAGAAATAGGCTTATCATTAGTCAAAAGGTCCTCCCGAGGTGGAGGGGTCTTTTTGCAGTGAAAAGCGTGGGTCCAGGCAGTCAGCCACCAACACTGCTGTGAAGTGCCAAGGACTAACAGGACTTGGAAAGGGCCTTTCCAGCATGGAGCCAAAGCAGTCTTTCGTTGATGGACTTTACATAGACTCAGTCTCCTGGTTTCAATGAATGGCAGGGGTGCTAGGATCTTTGGATAACACTTTTCTACCTGTGAGAAAAGAAACCTAACACATTTTATTAATGCCTGGCAGTGTTTTGCAAATTTCATTGTTGCTCGGGCACATTTAAGCCCCCCCCCTTGTCTTGGGGGTCAGCCAAGTTTTGGCTGTGGCCTTGGATGAGCCTGCAAGCTGTATTTTTCTCTCAGTTAACTCATTCTGTGCTTTTTCCTCTTCTCCCTTTCTCGGCTTCTTTTAACCTACAAAGGAAACTCTTCACTCATACACCTTTTCCCAACAATGAACACATACACATTGCCATTATACAGTACATTAGTCTTATTATTCAATGTATGCCATGTACACCCTTCCAGTAAAATAACTTTATTACAGAGCTTTGAAGCAACAAACCGGGACAAACGCACCCACTTTTGAGGAGTTCACTCGGTACAACCTCAGGTGTCTAATTGCTTTCCTCCCTCCCCAGCCCTCTGGCTAGAAATCTGAGGTAGCCAGAAGGATCCCATGGGCAATATGGGGAGTGGGTTAACCTTCCATGTCCTTGCTTCCAAAGACTGTTGGTATGCAATTCTTAACAACTATTTTTGCCATAAAACACAAAAATAATCCCTATTGTGCCAGTAAATGCATGGTGCATTGAATGCTGTTCAACTGGCATCCGTTTTCTCTGATGATCTGAAAAACAAAAGAACAGAGGTCTACCCCTTCTGGGTAGTCAGTCATTGCTTTTAAACACACAGTGATCTGAAAAAGATAACACAACCTATATTGGTAGGTTTGCATTTCCTTTACCTCTGCTACAATATACACTGCACATATTCTGGGAAAAATGCACACCCTATCCACGATTCAATTTCCACAACACTAGCCACATCAATTTCTATACAAGGTGTAACTATTTCTTTTGTGCTTACAAACACGGGGGTATTAAAGGGGCTAGTGGACTCCTCCAAATGCCCTGCCTGCAGCTGGTCATTAACCAAGTGCTGGAGGGCCTCCAGCTTTTCTAAAGGAAGCGGCCACTGCGCAACCCATACGGGCTCGTCAGTGAGCCAACGAAGGGGGAGGGCCGTACACCTAATCATCAATATGGATGGTGGCAGTGAACTGTGTTAATAAATCACGGCCCCACAGGTTGAGGTGGACGGGGAGAATGATAGGCCGGATACGGGCGCGGCGGGTGCCTTGGGGCGCCCTAACCTCCAACCATCGGGCTCTTCATTGTGAGCCCTGCGCCCCGCCCACACCCCAAACCGCCGGAGCCTGCTCTGTGGGCCAATGGGCGGGCCACTGCGCGGCGGCGATGACGGTGATGTCTGCCCCAAAGTCGATAACACCCTCGAACGGCTGATCATTGAGGCAATAAATGCGTTTGGGTTGGGGTGCTTCAATGTCTTTAACGACTGCTGCCACTTGTGGGTGAATAGTGCGCTGGTCGGTGGACCCGAAGCCTCCGGTTCGGGGAACGTTTCTTCCCCCTGCCGGAAGGGAGTAGGGCACAAGTATGAGTTGCGCCCAGGCATCTCCCTGAAACAGCTGTTTCGGGAGATGACTCCACAGTTGAACATGGATAATTCCACCATAGTCCGAATCCACCACCCCAGGCACCACAAACAGGCCCTGTTTGCTGGCGGACGAGCAGGGTAGGACAAGGCCCACCATGCCCTCCGGCAGCGGGCCCTGAATCTGGGACGGCATGAGGAGGACCTCCCCAGGGAGAGTGATATCCATATTTTCCTGATTAACAAGGTCAATCCCCGCACTGCCCCTTGTGGCGGCGGGTGCGTCGTGCACGGAGAGGGGCGCGGCCTTGGGTCTCGGGCTGGTCGCAGGCCCGCCTACTAGTTTCCCAGGGGGTTGTCTCGGTTAGCAGCCAAGACCCGGCTGTCACCCCCGGCCAAGCGACACTGCGCAGCCCAATGGTAGCCCTTTTTGCATTTCGGACACAGCGTGCGGGGCCTCTGGTCTGTCCGGGGCTTGGGTTTGTTTTTACACACGCCCCCCCCAGGGGCCCGACACTCCCGCCAAAAATGTCCGGGCTTCTGGCAGTTAAAGCAGTTCCCCTGAGACTTCTGCCCCTTGTGCAGGGCAGCTGCCAGCAGGGCCATCTGATGGGTCTGAGTGCCTACGTCAGCACACGCCTGCAGCAATTCTGCCAGGGTATACCCGGGGCGCCCGACCACTGCCTGCATGGCACGGCGGCAATCTGCATTGGCATTTTCATAAGCCAATTTTATCATTAGTTCAGTCTGGGCTTGCGGGTTATCAATCTGCCTCTGGACTGCCTCTTGGAGGCGGTCAATAAACTGGTGGAACGGTTCGGCGGCACCCTGCCGAGTAACCGCAAAGGACTTATAGGACTCGCCCGCAGCGGGGACCCTGCGGAACGCTCGACGGACACACTGGCCAATGATGGGAAAAGCTACCTGGGGCGTGCCCACCGCCTGCTCGGGGATGCTCGAAAACTGCCCTGTGCCATATAACTGCTCAGCGAGATAGGCCCCCCCACCTTGTGCTGCTGCTGCAAGCGCCTCTCGCTGGTACTCGCTATCCCACACAACGTATTGCGCGGGAGACAGCACCATGCGACACATGTCTTTCCAATCTTGGGGGAGCAAGAAGTAACCATTTGACACACCTTCCAAGATCCCCAGGGTGAAAGTGGACCGCACCCCGGTCTCACGAACCGCCTTGCGGAGCTCGCGCAGAACCGAGTAGGGGAGAGCCTCCCAGTCCACTATCTGCCCCCCATTTCCATTATCCCGCCAAGAGACGGGAAACGCCTCGAACCCACACTTGGATTCCTCGTCGGTCAAGAGACCGGCCTCACGCGCTCGCCACACCGCCGCGGCAACAGCGCCCCCCCGCCCGACCGGTAGGCAGGGGGGCGCCGCCATGGGCGGCGGCGCAGGGAGGGTCAGCTGCGGGCAGGAGGGGGGTGGCCCATCACCTGGGGGCAAAAGGGGGACCGGCTTGAGGCCGTCTGGGCCGAACCCCTCCAGCGCCTCCTTACAACGCTGCCAGAGCAGCAGGTGCTGAACTGGGGCACGGGGTTCACTATACAAGGCGATCCCAATCCGTATCCAATCAAAAAGCTGTAAAGACCCGCAGTCAGGATACCAGGGGCACTGGCGATCTATTTCCCTTAGAAGGTCCTCAATATGAGCGACCGAGACAACGACACATGATCGCTGCCTTATAATCTTTTGTAACTCTCTTGCGTGCTCCTTCTGGGCACTGGAAAGTCTCCCCCCCATACTCACGAATAAGGGGCGGCAAACGGCCGCGGGGTGCACTCGGCGTATCCAGCCGGTGAGTAGAGGGGTATCACGTCGGGGTCACCAGCTGTGGTGACGACACAGGAAAGGAAATAGAACACCAGGTTTCTGGTAGCTAGAGAGCTTCGAAAGCCTCAAGCAAAAAGCCTCCCAGGAAAAACTTTCCTGGGGTTTTTATTTCTCTCCTTACTTTGTTTACAACACTTCTTAGTGGTTACATTCCTGCGCATAGAAAAGCCAGGCAGTATACGTGCACATAAGATAACGAACCCATCTCTTGAGCACGTGAACACCAGCTGCGAGGGTACAATCAAATCAGCCAAATAAGTTTCCCAAACACAAACGCTGGATTGAAGGTCACTCCTGCCTCGTTGCCATGGGGGCAGTTTGCCGCGCCCGTGGGCTGGCGATTCGGGAGCTATGCATTCCTACACTCTAGCCAATTTGAAAAAATCACCCCTGAAAATAAAGTTGCTCTCTTTCTATTCCTTTAGCTTTCTCTTCTTCCCTGTGGGATTTTTCCCATGGCTTCCCTGAGCTTCCTGTGGCCCTTGGTGTTTTATTGTCGGCATAAGGAGCAATTTTTTCTTCTTTTCCTTCCCTGTAGCTGGGCCCAGCTCCAGCCCCCTTGCTAAGTTGAGCACAGCTCTGGAGTTAGCTGCAGGGAGCCAAAAACTGGGAGCCACCTTACCTGTCTGATGCTAAGCGAAGCAGCACATGCACTGCAACACAGTCCCAGGCAGCGTTTCCCTGCAGCGGAGTGTCAGAGTCAGAGGCTGTTCCAGCCAAACCTATGGGGGATGGTGGTTTCTTATCTCTACCACCCCTGCGCTTACCAGAGGGATCCATGTAAGATATCGGGGTGGGGTGGGGGGCAGCATCACTGAATGCTTTTGTGCCCCCCATATGCTCCTCCAAGTGCATGAAACAAAGCCAGGCAGGCAGCTTAGCAGGGGCTTCTCTCTGCCCCTCATCTTCACGGCTAGTGAGTGCTTCTACAGTAGGGATGTGGTGCCAGAAAATGCCTCCTGTTAACATTTTTCTGACACCCCAAGGGGGCAGGAGACTGGCAGTTTCCTTACTCCACTTGCCACTGTCGTTCCTCTTCTCCAGTCTCTACTGACCTCCCTGGACACCACATCCCTTTTCGGGCTATTCAGAGATTGGGGCAGGGAAAGGGGTCAGCTCCTGGAATTCAGAGCCTCCTCCCTCCCTCCCTTCCCCCACTCGTGCTGCATGGCATCAGTGGGCATGTGCAGTTAGAACTGCCATGCCAAGCCCAGGAGAGAGCTCAGGCTACCCTTCTTAGTGTGCAGGTTAAATATCTTCTGCTTATTTGTCATTATTTAATTTAAAAATAATCCATGTCCCTTCAGGGAGTAAAGCCGGCACTCTCTTGTGAGGTCAGCCAACTCCACTGGCTCATGCCAGGGTGCGGGCCCAGTCTCTTCCCCATCCCTTTGCTTGACTAGGGCCAACAGGGCCACAGGCAGGAAGCAGTCCTTGCTCTTAGGTGAGCTCCAGGTTTACAGTTATGGTTAGTCCTTGAACAGGGAGTCAATAACTGAGACTCCTTGTACTCTCCTCCCAGCACACACCCCTCTTTCCTTTTTGATCTGGCCTGATTTGTCTGCTGGCTTAAGTCAATGGAGCCGGAACGAGGAGGGCAGGGGTTGGCATTGTCCCCCCAAACTGCAAGCCTAGGGCAGGTGCAGAGCAGTGCTGGCATGGGCTGTGCTTCGCGGTGGGGGAGCTGATCACCATAATCAGCTGCCCCACGGTGAAGCACAGCCCCTGCTGGTGCCACTCCCTGCCCCCCAAACTATGCCTGTGTTAAAAATATGGGGGGCATGGCCCCCTGGGTCTCCCCTGGTTCTGGCACAGGTGGCTCCCCCACTTCTACAAAGGTTCCAGGAACCTCGGTTTAGGTGCCTACAAAAATATGTTATACAATAGCTGTGGTCAGATCATGTTCTGGCATGTTTATTTTTTTTCTGTTTGTGTAAGCAGCAGGGCCGGCTCCAGCATTTCTGCCGCCCCAAGCAAAAAAAACAAACAAAAAAGATCGTGATCGGCAGCGGCAATTGGAAAAAAAAAAAGCTGCGATTGGCGGCGGCAGTTCAGCGGTAGGTCCTTCGCTCCTAGAGGGAGTGAGGGACCTGCCGCCCCCGAACTGCCGCAGGTGCTGCTCCTCTCCTTTGGCCGCCCCAAGCACCTGCTTGTTAAGCTGGTGCCTGGAGCCGGCCCTGGTAGGCAGAGATGACAAATGAAATGAGTTAACTGTGTCACAATCCACACAAGCTGGCATCCTTGATGGTGCGTTCAGCAGCAAAGAGGCCAAGGACCAAACAGGCACAGAGACTGAAATAGCTACTCATCACTCAGAGGGATCCCTCTAGAAAGTGGTGTTGCAATACATTGTTGACCTGATGTGGGGAAGCTTCCACTGCTTCTGAGGATAAATAGAAGATGTATTATCCATGTTTTCAAACACCATCTACAAGCATTACAGTCATCTTAAAGGGAAAAAACCCAGACATTTGTAATCCATAGATCTATGTGTGTTATGTCCTGCTCTCTGCCCCTTCCCCCCAGGGCTGGTGCTACCATTTAGGCCAACTAGGTGGTTGCCTAGGGCGCCAAGATTTGGGGGCGCCAAAAAGCGGTGCCCCCATTTTTTTTTTACAGCGGCCGCTGCACTGGGAGGGAGAGGGAGTCTGAGCTGCCAGTAGGCAGCCCAGGGGTTCCCTGGGTCAGCGCGCTGCAGCCCAGGGGTTCCCCTGGGTCAGAGCTGCCGCATGGATCCCTGGGCCAGGGGATGGGGAGCTGCCATGGGGGGGGGTGCCTCAGGGCGGGGGGGGAGCTGGCGCATGGCTCCCTGGGCCGGGGGGGGGGAGCTGCTGTCGGGGGGGGGCACCTCAGGGCAGGAGGGGGAGCTGCTGTGGGGGGGGGGGTACGTCAGGATGGAGGGAGGGCGGGGAGCTGCCCGTGTCAGGGCTGGGGGCGGGGGCGCGCAAGGTGGAAGTTTCGCCTAGGGTGCGAAACTTCCTTGCACCGGCCCTGCTTCCCCCACTTGCTTACAGCCCCTGCCTTCATAGGCTGGCTTTTTAGCTCAAGCTAAGTGACGATAGAAGCTAGGCTTTCAGCCCTGAAAAGCCTTGGTTTATTCCTCAGTATGTTAGCTAAGATATCAGCTGCCATACAAGTGCGTGGTAGATGCATTTATTTAAACCTATACAAACTGCTTTTTTCAGAGTAATTTGATGCTTTTGTAATAAGCTCAGTTTCTAAGCCACACATGATTCTTAGGTGAAAACAAATCTACTTTGAATTTATGCTTAGTTTTGGATTGCTATAACTGTACTCATTTGCAGTCTGTTGCACTACTAAAGGACTCACTTTTAAATAATCATGTGGTGTTCCCTTCTGTAAGGGATTGTGATAAGATATTTAAATTAGAAACCCATGACATGAGCAGTCACTGTATTCTTTTTAATTTGCTTGGATGTTTTAGTGACCCAAGAGTAAGTCAGAAACCATTTTTAGACATAGCTAATTGTTCTGCTGCCATGAGCTAGCTAGATTAGCCAAACTCATGCTTGTAAATTGCATCCACTGATTACATAAGAATTCTCCCGTTTCTCCTGTATTTGATGATAGAAATGCATTGGATGAATCGGTTTTCCATAATAGGATTTCTGGCGAGTGCTAATGGAAAATAAAAGTCATGTTAAATAAAGCTGTTTTAAAAAATACCCCTGGAGTGACTTATTATCCAGGAATTATCATTGTACTAGGAAAAACAAGAAAAATGAAAGGAGAAAAAGAAAGTTGGATTTATAAATAAAACTACTTATAATGGTCATAAGGTGAACCGTGTATTTGGGACAAAAAATACCTTTGGTTATCATGGAATAAAACTCTGGTTTTGTAGGCCTAAAGAATGCTGTGATCTCCCAGAGTCCATTGCACTGCAAACTATAATATGACAAGCTTATCAGAAGGCAAAGCAGAAATATTTGTTGAAACTATTCAGAGCACTGTAATAGATCAATAGCATTGACTTCAATGGAGTTCTGACCCTAAGACGTGGGAGGTGGGCGTTCAGGATTTTTGCAGCATTGTAGGAAACCCTATGAAAATGGATAGAGCTGTTTTTTTGAAGTAGTTAGGAAAAGATGAGTCTTTCTCTCTCCCAATTAGGCATCACTTAACTGAGCATGGAAAAGGGGAGGAGGGGAACAGTTAGGTAAAGAAAGATAAAGATTTCATACTTCCACCCAAAGAGGAGTCATTTTATTGCAAGACTAGTAGGTACTTGAGACTGAGGATGGAGAATGCTGACCATACCAACGTTCAGCAGAATGAGATTGTTTGGCTGTGGAGAGTCATGGAAGTATCCCATCTAACACTTTTACTTGACATGTATTAAAGAGATGGTGGGTCTGAGGTTTCTAGAACACTCAGCTATACTTTTGGCTATGACTCTTCAGTAAGAATAATATGGGCCCTATCTCAGCAAGGTACTTTTGTACATGCACAATTTTAAGCATCTAAGTAGTCCCATTGACTCTCATGTTTAAATTAATGGACATACTTAACTACCTTGCTGAACTGGGGTGATAAATACTGAGAGTCTTACAGATGATATCTTTCCTTTAACTGGGAAAAGCCCAATTGGATTCCTTCTGTAATAAGGTCATCCATATAAAGAGCATTTATTTTATGTTTCCTAAAGCTGACTAAAAAGTGTGATTTGCCAGAGTGAAAGGTTGGAGTATTTCAAAGAGGGGCATTGGGAAAAGACATGAAAGAGCATTTTGAGATGGCACAGAGAATTTGAGGATAGCTCAAGAGAGGATGGAAAAAAGGATTTCTCCTCAGAGAAATGTGGACTAAGGTTGGTTGATAAAGTACAATAACATGGTCCGTTTCAGTAAGAAGCTGCAAGGGCGTATAGGAATTTAGGGTTAGATCCTCAAAGGGACTTTTGCATTGCACTCCTTGACTTTTAGATGTCACCGAGATCCTCAACAAGTCTGCTCAGGTGCTGCCTAACATCCCTCACTGCCTAAATTTTCACTGTAAAAGTCCTTAGGAGGCCTCTGTTTTGATTGCTGGGCATACACACAGCTGTCTCAGTCCTGCCTCGCCCAGCAGCTTGGCCCCTATAACACACCTAAGCACCACTGAGATTATCAAATTAAGTGTTGCCCAGCCAATCTTGCCTCAGGGGCCCAATCCCCTAGGTGTGCTCAGATCATGCCTAACTCATACAAAATTATTTTGGGAGGAGGAGGACTGGAACTCCCTTATAATACCTACTACAGTAGTGAGGATGCTCATCCACAATGTGGGACACCACAGTACAATTCCCTTTGCACTTAATGCAGGGAAGAGATTTGAACTAGGTTTGCCTGTCTTTCGGGTGAGTGATCAAACTACTTGACTATAGGCTATTCTTGTGTGGGTTTCTCTCAGTCTCTACTGTTGAAGCTGTTTCCCAGGGTATAACACACTTAACTAATTAAATAGGCATTAGTTCACACCAACAAGGAATGCATGTATAGTCTAGTGGTAAGGGCACTCATCTGAGAGCCAGGAAACCGAAGTTCAAATCCTTCCTTCATGTCAGGCAGAGGAGGGATTTGAGCCTGGGCCTCCCACATGCTGGATGAGTGCTCTAATCACTGGGCTAAAGGTTAGAAGGCAAAATGCCTGTTGACTCAATGGGTTTTGACTGAGCTTGAACTTCAGGACTGGTTTTCTACACTAAGTTCTAGAGAGTGATAGTTGTGAGTGGAGAAACAAAGGGAAGCATCTCCAACGGGCTCCCCAAAAAAGGGTGTTAAGAGCAAAAATACCTTATGCTGTAGCAAGTGGATGTGGTGTAAAAATGATTGCAACTTTATACCTACCAAATATTTTCCTGTGTGGCATATAGGTGTTTGCTATCTTCTGAATGCTGAGATATTATACTACCCTGGAAGAGATTTTTGAGAGAGACATGTGGTCTCTGTATGTGTAAAGCAACTACTTACCCATGTTTTGTTACCCACACACTTTCTCTTCTGTTTCAAGCCAAATGACTGGTACATTATTTTTCCTTGCTGACATTAATTTTTGACTATTAGACATCCAATTTGGCAAATTAATGATGACACTAATCCTTAAAAGTCTTTTCAATGTGTTTTGTTATGTTGCCTCTCTTCATTCCAGATTATGTAGTCTCAGGTTACCTTTTTCACTTTCCTGACTTTTTTCCCAAAGAGTTGAAAGACTGGATTTGTTTATACTTGTTAAATTAATGCCAGATAGTATTACATTCAGTTTAATCAACTATGAAAACTGTAAACGTTAAATATAGCCTGCCTGCTGCTTAGATCAGGACATGTCTCTCAATGGATGATAACGTAGAAAAATTCAATGTGAACTCAAACTTCCAAGTCTCCAGGGAAGAGACCAGAAAATTTCAGACCCAAATAAAATGAAATCCTCTGCAGAAGAAAAGGAATGTAAAAAGATCCAGAATGCAATAGTCTTAAGAGATGTCAAATAGGATTTCTCCTCAGAGAAACAAGGAAATGTGGCTATGTTATTTTAATATGTGATATTTTCTTTTCAAATGCTAATATTTATGAAAGGGCAATATCAGCATGAAGAAAATGAAATGAAATTAAAATGAAAAATCAAAGTTGTCTGTAAAAATGAGGACCAGTGAATCTTTTAAGGCAGTTCAGAGGGAAAAACCAGATGTTATAGTCTATAATTTTAAAAAAATAAAATAAAGACAATTTCAAGGTGCCAAACTCAGAGCCCAGGAGAGCAACCTCCCAGGTTACCCACAGCAGCTGCACTGATGTATATAGATGCTTCCTACATTGATGGGAAGGGGTTTTTCTGTCAATGTTGATCATCCACCTCTCTGAGAGGTAGTACATAGGCCGCTGGATGAATTCTTTCATTGACTTAGCTGCCTCTACAGTGGGGGTTAGGTTGACCTAACTAGCTCGAACAGATTGTGCCATTTTTCACAGCCCTGATATAGCTAAGCAGATCTACGTTTTAGGTGTAGACCAGGCCTAAACTTCCCCAAACTGTTGCACAAATATGCTGCAAGCTTAAATGCCAAAATTTGATGGTTCCCTTTGAAAAGGTAAGATATTCGGATGGTAAAGCTAAAACTTTACAGGGTCCCTTTTCCTCCCGTTTGGCTCCTCCACCATTCCCACTAAAGGCTCCCAGGAACTTGCAGACATCTTCAGTTGATACTATTACTCACTTGCAGACAAAACTCAGCAACCTATTGCCTTCCAATGTCTATAATCCTTTCTTCATCCTGAACACACACCTTGCAACCTCCCTTTCTCCGATTCCCAACACCCCATGACACTGACTTCCTAGGCCCTTCCAATAGGTTCCTTCCTACTGACCCCCAAGTAAGCTGAGAACTTTTGGACTTTAATCTTATGAGCCTGGAGCTTTTACTGTCAGGAATGCTGCACATTTCACTCCCCAACTTTCTTAAAGAACCTTGGAGAAAAGAGGCATTTTATTTATCCAAACCTTCAGAAAAGTATGTCCAAAGATCAAGGATTGATCTGAGTTTTTATTCCTGCCAATCTGCTTTCCTCTTCTGAGACTTGGGAACAGTAGTTGTGAGTTATAAGATTATACACTGTAGGTATTATCTTTGAGATGAAATGTAAAATCAGGACACAGACCATTAGTATTCAGGACAGATTTTGTCTCTCATTTTGTAAGAGGAGGGGTGTTAACGTCAGTCCCATGGCCAAATTCTAATGCAGGTAATTAAATTCTGCTTACCTAAATTCCTTCTGCAGTTTCAGTTTGATTTGGAGTGCTTTCATTGCCTGTCTCTAAACGTTGTGTTGTGTTACTGTGCATTATTAAACGACCGCCTGTTTCACCTCAGAGGTGACTACATTTCATTGATGATATGATGATCATTTCAATGTAGTTTGCACAGAGCATAAGTTCCTGAAGCAATTTGGTTTCCTCTCTTAAGAAAGAAACCCACAATAAGTTATTTTATTAACAACAGGTGGGTATGAGAGATATTTTTGAAAATGGCAAAGTGTACTTCGCTTTCCTTTCACTTATAACTAAAGTACAAATTAAGAAAAAAAAAGCAAATATTTTGGTATTTACAATTAACTTGTTTTTCTTAAACTGGCTACTTTTACTTCGATAGTGTGAGAAAGTGTTTTAATACATTAGTTACATTTAATGTTAATGCTTTAAAGTATTTTTCTCTTTTGCATATTTTACTATATGCTATCCTTTACTCAGTGTATGTGATAAAGGTAAGATATAGGTGTTTGGCTCAAGGTAAAAACTGCTAAACCCCCAAAATATATTATATTAGGCTTTGTTGACACACTCTGTCTATCTATATTTGGGATTTTGGATGCTCATGTGTGACCTAGGGAGCAAACTAGCTAGATTACATTGGCTGCTTTATCAGTGTTTCTAATGTACTATGTTTTTTCCTTAAATGGGAGTATCAACTACATCCCATCTTCTGCTCATAAATTTCCAGTAATTTTTTTTCTCATCTCATCAAACTACAAAAATATCTAATTATTTAACAGCCAAAACCTAATTCACAAGGACAAGAGAGTACTTGAGTATGTGGATGAAAGGATTGTATGGTGCCAGAGAATTCAATCCTAGGTAATTATAAAGCTAAATGGAAGACTGGAAAATGAACTGTGATTGCCTAATTCTCTGGAAATATCTGGTTCAGCTAAATGGGTGCTATAATACAGAGTTGAGTGATTTCAGAGCACAAAATGGTTAAGGCAAGTGGGAATGCCCTATCCCCACCTAAGCTGTAATCTGCTTTATATAACAGTATTTGTGTGTAATATATAAATTCTATATATCAATGTCACTCACTCATTAATCCCTTGCCAACTACATTGTTTTTTTGTAAAACCCTAATGGCTTTGGCAAGAGACTAATGAGTGGGTGGAGTTCATAGATGGAGCTATTTATAATTATACGTGGTGCTTGTACTGCTGCCTATAGTTAAGATTACCTCTCACTTCCCATTAGAAGACCCTGTTTTGACTTGCTTATAATTTTGCCAAATGTTAACCATTTGGGCTTAAATTTCTATACAAGGTCTTTCCCTCAGGCTGAATTTTTTTTTTTTTTTGAATATTTAAGCTAAAAATAGTTCAGCTTGGCATCCCCGTTTTCCTAACTGGGAAAGGGACTTTCATTAGATTTGTGATGCTTGATCCTTAGATTTATAACAGTCCTTTTTGTGGCCAATTTGTCACAGTAGTAGCATTTAACTGAATTGCTTCCCTTTATTTTTGCAAACAATTTCCCTTGTTTTAGAATTATCACTTTTTCTAATTGTTTAAAAATGTTATGAACCAGATTAGAATCCCCTTTTCCTTTGTACATATTAGACCCAGATCTGTATTTGTACGCTTCCCTCTTCCTGAATAGCGGCTGCTTCCTCTTCCAGCGCACTGCTGCAAGGAAAGAGTCAAGTTCCGTGGCAAATTCCATAACCTCTTGGACCATCTTTGGCTTCCTTTTGCTGATTTAGATCTGCAAGTCCAAGCCCAGCTAAGCATCTATAAATCAATCAGTCCATGGCCAATTTATCCTTGAAGTCCTCACTGGTCTCAGTGTATACCAGGAGCACAAGCCGCTGCAGGTTCTCTGCTTTTTCAGATAAAGTCTCTTCTTTCCCTCTTTTTCTTGCTTTGAGTTATGCTCTGGCCAGCTCAGATTGAGGGCTGGCCCCAAATATATCAAGGGCTTGTACTAGATAAGCAGAACCAAAAGTGGCCACTCAAGTTAGCTGCTAGAACTGCCATCCTTTTGTTCACCTCCCCAGCCATTCATTTAGTCTATGAGGTTGAATAGAGCCAAATAAACCTCCCAGTGAATATTCCCTTCAAAGAGAGTAGGTTTATGCATTATCTAGTGAAGGCCATCAACCCGCGCCTGGGAGAGATCACTGTCAACCGCGCCGTCCCCGGCACCGACAGTCCGCTGCGCCCAGACATCGTCGTCACGGACGAGGTGGGAAAAAAGATCATCCTGGTCGACGTAGCGATTCCGTTCGAGAACAGGACCCTGGCTTTCCGCGAAGCCCGAGCCCGCAAGCTCGACAAATACTCCCCCCTGGCTGACACCCTGCGGACTAAGGGCTACGAGGTGCACGTCGACGCTCTGCTCGTTGGGGCCCTGGGTGCCTGGGACCCGTGTAACGAACGCGTGCTGAGGACCTGTGGGGTGGGCCGTCATTACGCACGGCTCATGAGACGCCTAATGGTCTCGGACACTATCCGTTGGTCCCGGGACATCTACATCGAGCACATCACCGGCCACCGCCAATACCGAGAGTGAGCCGGGGAGACCTCGTGCACCCACACCCCCCCCCGCTGGACCCTATCCCCTGAGCCCTAAACCCACCAAACCTAGTTGAATCCCGCCACGTGAGGGTCACCCCATCCCCATTACCCAGCCCGCTTACTTATACCCATGACTGTCTCTACTTCCCGTATGGGTGTTAGACCCTCACCGCTTATCGACTGTTTCCTGATCCCACCCACCGGTTACCCACCCCTCATTGGGGACATTGCAGTGTGTATATACTATGTGTGCTGCCCAGCCCCAAAACACCAACATACCCCTATACTCTGTATGTTACCCCCAATGACCAATAACTAACGCTTCAAATTTTCTGTATCGTTTATTTTTTGAGCTGGGACAACCCAAAGTCTCCAGTCTTACTCAAGTCCTCTGGCTGACCCAATTCCACATCCAGGTGACTGCCTTACACTGTGGTCTGTGACCTTTTGATTTCCTTGTCAAGGTGATTTCTCAGCTCCCATCTGGGCTAACTTTCAATGGTCCCTGCTCTGTTATGCAGCACTGCCCCTGGGGCTCCCTTGCTGGTGACTCTTCACTCTGTAGTGAGCCTTATTGACACCAGCTGAGCCACTAGTTCAGTTCAATCCCCTTCCAGGGGTAACAAGGGTCAATTAAATGCTGACTCTCTTTGGGGTCTTCTGCTCCCTTCTCTGGGCCTGGTTAAACTCCCTTCTCTGGGCTTTGGCCACTCTTCAATGTGGCAGGTGAGGGTCGTGGGGAGAGAACCAGGTCTGCTCACTACTCCATGTTCCAACCCAGTGACACTGTAAGTAGCAGCTGCTTGATGCTTCGCTTTAGCTACTTGCTGCTGCATTTCTCTTGACCACTTCCCTTCTTAGCCCTGGCACCTTCAGTTTCACCCTTACACCTCAGGGATAAGTCTTGCTTGAGTACCAATAATCAGCCACGAGCACTGTCCTTGGTCCTCTGGCTCTAACCAGCAACTGCTCTGTCTAGGTACTGAAGCTCCTGCACTTAGCCATGAGCACCTTCCTTGCTCCCTTGGCTCCAGTCAGCAACTGATCCGTTCTGTCCAGCAGCTCCCTTTATATGAGCCTGCTGGGCTCTGATTGGCTACTTCCCTGCAGCCTCTCTAGGTAGCCTGGAGGACCCATCTTTACTGCTCTTTCCTGGGGCAGGACTGCAAGACTTCCAGCAGGGGATACACACCATCACATGCTCCTGCATTTCCTTAGCCAAAGCCAAATTTTATCCACTACTCCTTCTACTGGGGTCCCTTCACCAGTATGGCAGTTTAAATCACCACCAATCTCTCAGAAGGTGTCAAGTATCAAAGGGGTAGCCGTGTTAGTCTGGATCTGTAAAAGCAGCAAAGAGTCCTGTGGCACCTTATAGACTAACAGACATATAGGAGCATGAGCTTTCGTGGGTAAATACTGCTGCTTTTACACTCACAAGGTGTTACTCTCAACCATAACCACCAACTCAGCCAGCTCATTTCTAAAGCTCACCTTTTCTTCCATAGGTCAACCTTGTTGCCGAGCATGTGCTGACATTACACAAATAATCCTACTCTCTATCATTAACCATGCTGCTATCAGTTAGTCTCTTCTTTGATGATAGCAGCCCCATTCATTTTTTCCTTCAAGCCAAATAATTTTAAATCCATCTCTCAAGATTTTACTTTTGCCTCCACAACATCTAGTTTCCTGCAGACAGTATATGGATTTTCCTTTTAGTCATTCCCGCAACCATCTCTCCTAACCTACCTGTAAGTGAATTTCCAGGTTGAAAATTCTCAGATCTTTGCCAATTTGTCACTATTGTCCAGAAATGGGTGCATTGGTTACCTCCAGTGTGGTAGCATGTTTTAAATGACTAGAGCACAAAAAAATCCATAATACACAAAGGAGCTAAATTGCCTGCTGGTGCTGCCCCACTTTGCTAACCCTGTGGCTGTTTTCATTTGGAGTTTACTTTCTCCTAGATCAGCTCCATCCAAAGGTTCCAAGCCTGAACCATCTGAAGCTGAGAGTCATTTCCTGCTCTCAGGGCAAAAGCTGCCCTACATCTAAATGCTCCACCCAGTTAGCCATTGGCCCTTTTTGGGATTGATTGCTTACACCAGGCACACAGAGTCGTATTTGCCACTCATTGAGTGTTACCACCCTCTACCACGTGGAGTTTGTGGTTGGGATGCCTATATTTGTAACCCACACATCTCTTGGGTGTGGTATTCTGTCCCATCTAGTGGCACCAAGACCACTGAGAGAGAAACAGGTTCATGAATCTGCTCTACAGCCTTAGCTAACAAGCTGTTGGCTTTTAGCTCATGTGTTAGCGGTGGTTGCACAAGCTCCAGAGGCCCCAGGTTCAATCCCGTCTGCCGACGACCACGGTCTGTCAGTGTTACATATTTCAAATGATTTCCTTGATTTTAATACATGGTAACAAAGCACCCAACATAGAGAAACTTTCCCCATAACACCTCACCAGAGAAAAGTCTAGCACAAAGTATACAGATATCTCACTCGCTAACCTGTTCACAAATTCCATTTTGATAATTACATTCTGCCTAACCTAAATTCATCCCGTACTTTAATTGGATATGGTAATCTTAATCACTTGGTGTCCTAAATTGTTCTTGGGGCCAAGTTTTATCCCCGAGGTGCCTGCACTTCCAGCAGGAGATGCAGTGATTCTTGTATCTATGCAGTTTATAAAATACTTTGGGGTTGTGTGGGGTGAAAAGCACTAAGTAAATGTAAGTTATTATAATTGTTTTTTTATTCATAACACACTAGGAGAGTTTTAGCCTTTTATATAACATTAGATAGTTGCAGCTGTGCCAAATGTAAAGTAAAACACTTGAGAATGCCATTAATAAAGACAAGAGAAGCATACATTTACATATGTGTCAGTGAGATGAACCTTACAATGCTGTCCAAGGGCACGAATAATATGAATGACTAGAGAAGAATATAAGCTCCTGGAGAGTAACAACAAGAAAATGACAGCTGCTTCACTAGTACTTTCAATGCAGCTCATTTGACATATTAATTTATAGACTGTCAAA
Source organism: Malaclemys terrapin pileata (assembly GCF_027887155.1). Taxonomy (NCBI): domain Eukaryota; kingdom Metazoa; phylum Chordata; order Testudines; family Emydidae; genus Malaclemys; species Malaclemys terrapin. The sequence goes on along the minus strand of NC_071511.1, from coordinate 99,738,693 downwards.
ACTTGAAAAAAAAACCTGCATGGTGAGCAGGTTTTATTTCACTTAAAATAAAATAATCAAAAACCTGCCAGACACCTGAGTGCATAAAACTGAAGATAAAACAAAAATCAAGTCTCTTATCACTACTGCAAAGAGAAAATGTGGGGTTGGGGAAATTGGAAGCTTAACAAGAATGTACAGGCAGGCTTGTGTTTGTATGTGTGTGTGTGGGGGGGGCAGAGGCGGCTCTAGCTGTTTGCCGCCCCAAGCACGGCAGGCAGGCTGCCTTTGGCGGCATGCCTGTGGAAGGTCCCCGGTCCCGCAGATTCAGCGGCATGCCTGCGGAAGGTCTGCCGGTCCCGCGGCTTCGGCGTACCCGCCGCTGAATTGCTGCAGAATCCGTGGGACTGGCGGACCTCCCACAGGCGATTCGCCGAAGGCTGCCTGACTGCCGCCCTCGCAGGGCACCCCCCTTGGCTTGCTGCCCCAGGCACACGCTTGGAGCGCTGGTGCTGGGAGCCGCCGCTGTGGGGAGGGGAGGGAATGGTAGCAAAAACTAAAACAGAATGAGTTAATGTTAACTAAAGGGATTTAGGAGATAAGAAGGACTTTTACTAATATATCATGGGCAAGAGAAGCAGCGGGTAGAAGGCTGGTTCATTAATAAATGAGCTAGAGGAATGGAATTGGTATGGCTTTTTTGCCTCTCATCAGGGCCCCAATCCTGCAATAAACTCAGGTGTAGGGGATCCATCCCATAGAGCTCATTACCATATTGGGCTCTTAGGGCCAGATTCTGAAAGATATTTAAACGCATGCAGATGGGTGCATTCTTTTAAGCAACTAAATTGACTTTATTGAGATTACTCCTGATTCATAAGTGAGAGGAAAATCAGGTCCACTAATTCAACAAAGTTACAGTGATCTATCATTAACAAGAAAAATAAGGAAAGGTTTGCACTATTACCAAATATAATAAATCAGCCCCTTTTTTCAATCCCCTCCCAAATGAGCTTTTCAAAATAATAGATTTTTGGATGTTTTTTATTTGCCATCAGGCTTTAAAGTTCACATTTTCAAGCTTGTCTCTGTAACTATGAAGGCTTGAAACTTACTTTTTTACTCCCCAGAGCTGGGGCTTGAAGAAAAACACCAAACACCACGAGACTCATGATAAAATCCTGAGTTGGCAAGATTGAGTTCAGACAATTATCTATTAAATTAATTTATTTACATTTATAAAGCAGCACCTGCTGGTTGCTGTTATACTTGGTCATATCTTCCGTGATTATCTTAAGGAAGAGGTAAATAGGATATTTACAAAATTCACAGTTTATACTAAACTGTGAGGAATTGTAAACACCAGTCCTGTTCTACACTGAAGAGTGACTAGTAAAAATGGCACGTTCTTACTCACCATATCTGATCCATGATTTTATTCAGTCTAGTGATTAAAATGTGCTCTTATCCCTTTTTACCCCAGTTTAGCATTACCAAGCCAGCAGAGCTGAGAGTGAGTGAGTGAGCTGGCTTCTATTCTTTCCTGTGCCTCATGAACAAAATGAGGTAAAAAGGCCCTTAGTCTACAGACTTCTCCAGGTGGGCGTAACGATTTTCCCATATGAAGCAGTTTGCCAGATCAGGGCCTATGTGCTAATCAGCTATAATTGTGAAAACCTAGTGAAAGCAATGAGATTTCACAGTTGTCAATGAGTGCAATGTTTGGCCTGCAGAACTTTTATTACTGGTGGCGATGCATGAGAAGTAAAGACTCCATCTTAGCTTTCAGATTCCACATAGATTTTGCAGTGCTGGCAGGTAGAAAGACACATTTTGACATTAATCCCCACAATGGTTATGCAGTACCACTCGTTAGAATAGAACCACATTTTGAACCATATAAGATCAGATCAGGGTCAGTTCCTAAATCTTTACTAAGGTGTAACTCTTCATGACTTCTTAGTTTTCTTGCTTCTACAAATCTATACTTGTTTAATCAATATGGCCTGATTCTGTGAGGTGGTGAGTGCTCTATTCCCACTAACATCAGTTGGAGCTGCAAACACATGACGTGTCTGGGACACACTCAGCAACATATATGCTACTCTTTTTCATTGGCTCACCTACTGTAAGCAATAATCCTGCGGGACCAAGATGCCACTGGCTGTGGGAAGATACCATAATGAAGATTTTACCTGCCATTGTAATTAATTTAATTCTAGTCATGAATTCCATAAGGCTGTTTAATAAAGTCTAACAAAACAATCCCCTTAAACTTTTAATTAATGTAATTAATTGAAGCAAAATTAATCTGAGCAAAAGTTAATAATTGAGAATGTAATGCATAGAAGATTTTTTTACAGTGACAAAGCCAATATATTATCTATAGTTATCATTCTGAGTCATTAGGAGAAGCAAGAAAAATTACAGCATATGTATTTGCATTAATGAATCACTCTGCTTCCTTTATTTCTAAAAATATTATACTTTTTGCTTGCTGCATAAACACACCCAGATTTTTTTTAGTACTGGGTGTCACCAGAATTATTATTATTTCTTTCTCAGAGCCAAATTCTTGTCTAGATCTGGTAATACATAAATAGAATTTCCCTATATTTAGAAAAAGTGTGCAATTTACAGTCCTCAATACTCACATGAGGAAATCTAAGTACTTTACTGCAAAGTATGAATTTTAAAATGCACTTTTCACAATCATGAAAGTGCTGTACAACACCATGACATGAAGGCACAAAAGAACTGCATATGCTTCAAGCCTGCAGTGTGCAAAACTTCACTGGAGTTCCATGGATGAAGGACCTGTAGGATTGAACCTGATGTTACAAGATACTAACACCCTCACCATACTTTCATTAGATAGTAAATTATGCAAATCTGGTAAAGAACTCTACGTGAATTAAAAAGCGCTCACAGATTTGGCAAAAATGCGGATATTAAAAGCAAACCAGAAGTTGAACAAAAATTCTGATTGGGTCTATATACAGAAACCAAACTAGACAGGTAAAAGGGAAAACAGGAGTGAAAGACCTTAAAGCACCTAGAGACAATTTCAGTAGGAGTTCAGTGCTTAGCAGAATCAGGTCCTAAATGCCCAGGTTCTGTGTAAGAACCTTAAACTATATACAAAGAGAAACATGATGCCAATGAAGGAGCTTAATGAAAGGAATCACATAAGAAAAATGAAAACAGTAAAAGGTGACATGATTTTCAACAGGTTGGAAGTTGAATAGGATACATGCCAGCAGACCAGTAAAGAGTCTAGTCCAACAGTAACAGAATCAGGGCATGTAGGAAGATATCAGTTATAGCAGTTTTCAATGTGAAATAGTGACAAGTCTTGACTACAGACTCTTTTCCCATAATGCATGCCCCAGTTAAGAGGATTATTCTATATTACTATTAAGAGGAAGAGTTACAATAGCATAATTAATCAGCGTAACTGATGTTTAGAGAAAAAGGTTTTAAAGGATTTTCCTTCCCATACAAAATCAGTACTGAAGAAGATTACAAAATGCTTCCTGTTTTATACTCTCTTTTCCTTAGTGAAATCCAGGAGCCCGAGGGCTTGTCTATACAGTGATTTAGTGAGCAAGAAACTGGGATGTAAATCTACAGTGTATCAGTCTGCCATTGCATGAAGTGACCATGTGTATCCCGCTGCTGTGCTCTAAAAGCTCCATTGTGCATTTTGACGCACTCCTGTTTAGAGTAAAGCACTCTGTGGAACTCAGTGCACGGTAGCAGGGTCCATATGGCCACTTAGTATGCCGCAGGTAAGAGTGCTGTAGATTTACACCATAGCTTGCCATGCACTATTTAGCCTTAAATATAAGCCGTAAGTCCCCTTTGCAACTTGGGTATTTATTCATTTCCACCTGTGCAAAACGCAATGGTGAGTATGCATACATTCTGTGCAGCTGTAAATACCATGCGAGGTGCAGGCAGTGGAGAATCAGGCCTTGTCTGTTTTGAATTACCAGTGTCCAGCCTACTATCTCCCATCAGACCCTTAGAAGGGAGGTCTGTAAAGAATTGTTAGTACTATATACTATCATCAAACACATTTTGATTTTAAAATAAAAATCTATGTCTTCAAGTCCATGAAGACAGACATCTTTCTAACATCACTATGAGGCTTTCAAGATGTGTCTGTGCTAATAATGTGTATGCCAAGGCTTATTAAAAAAATATAATCAGCTAAAACCAGGCATGCAGAAAATGTCTGTTTCACATGATTGCATACCCAAGCTTAATCCTATCATAAATATCTGAAGAAGTTACTAACTACTTAACAACGTATGAAAAGAATATCTCCAAATATTCAGGGGATACTCATAGGCCTGGTCTACACTATGACTTTAATTCGGATTTAGCAGCGTTAAATCGAATTAACCCTACACCCGTCCACACAACGAAGCCATTTATTTTGAAATAAAGGGCTCTTAAAATCGATTTCTGTACTCCACCCCGACGAGCAGAGTTGTGCCAAAATCGATATTGTCATTTCAAATTAGGGTTAGTGTGGCCGCAATTTGATGGTATTGGCCTCCGGGAGCTATCCCACAGTGCACCATTGTGACCGCTCTGGGCAGCAATCTGAACTTGGATGCACTGGCCAGGTAGACAGGAAAAGCTCCACAAACATTTGAATTTTATTTCCTGTTTGCCCAGCGTGGAGAGCACAGGTGACCACAGAGAGCTCATCAGCACAGGTAACCATGCAGGCCGATAATCGAAAAAACCCACCAGCATGGACCGTACGGGAGGTACTGGATCTGATCACTATATGGGGAGAGGATTCAGTGCTAGCAGAACTTCGTTTGAAAAGACGAAATGCCAAAACTTTTGAAAAAATCTCCAAGGGCATGATGGAGAGAGGCCACAATAGGGACTCAGAAGAGTGCCGTGTGAAAGTCAAGGAGCTCAGACAAGCCTATCAGAAAACAAAGGAGGCAAACAGTCACTCTGGGTCAGAGCCACAGACATGCCGCTTCTACGCTGAGCTGCATGCAATTCTAGGGGTGGCCACCACCACTACCCCACCTCTGACCGTGGATTCTGAGGCGGGGATAATCTCATCAGCTACACCTGAGGATTCTGCGGACGGGGAAGAGGAGGAGAAGGAGGAGGAGGAGGAGGACAAACTTGCGGAGAGCACCCAGGACTCTGTTCTCCCCAACAGCCAGGAACTTTTTCTCAGCCTGACTGAAGTACCCTCCCAACCCTCCCAAGCCAGTATCCAAGACCATGACCCCATGGAAGGGACCTCAGGTGAGTTTACCTTTTAAAATATAAAACTTGTTTTAAAAGCAAGTGTTTTTTAATGATTACTTTGCCCTGAGGACTTGGGATGCATTCACAGCCAGTACAGCTATTGGAAAAGTCTGTTAACGTGTCTGGGGATGGAGCGGAAATCCTCCAGGGACATCTCCATGAAGCTCTCCTGGAGGTACTCCAAAAGCCTTGCCACAAGGTTTCTGGGCAGTGCAGCTTTATTCCGTCCTCCATGGTAGGACACTTGACCATGCCATGCTTGTAGCAAGTAATCTGGTATCATTGCATGACAAAGCCTGGCAGCGCATGGTCCGGTGTTTGCTGGCATTCAAGCAACATCCGTTCTTTATCTCGCTGTGTAATCCTCAGGAGAGTGATATCGCTCATGGTAACCTGGTTGAAATACGGGAATTTAATTAAGGGGACAGAGGTGGCCGTTCCTACTGGGCTGTTTGCCTGTGGCTGAAAAGAAATCCTTCCCTGCAGATAGCCAAGCTCAGGGGGGGTGGGGAATTGGCCCAGAGCTTTTCGCGTTTGGCTAGCAGGGATCTTCCCTGATACCAGCCACGCGGTGGGGGAGGGATAAAGCGATCATCCCAGAGAATTCATGGCGGGGTGGGGGGTGTTAGTTTGGTTCCTGCAGGGATCTTCCCTGATACCAGCCATGCAGTGCGGGGAGGGATAAAACGATCATCCAGAGAATTGGATGGGGAGGGGGCTTAGTTTGTTTTCTGCTGCTGAAGGTTAACAGGAAAACCGCAGCACTCAATGGGCTTTGCTTGGTATGTGGGAAAGGAGGGTGCAGAAGCCGAAAGACAATGGCTTACCATGGCCGCATGCAAGCCGAATTCTGTTGCCCGGACCTGCGTCTGTGACCTCTAGCAGCAAAGCCACAGGCACTCAATATTAAGAGGCAAAATGCGACCTTGCACAGAAATCACATGTGCTATGTAATGTGAATAGTGTTGGTCACCGTGAAAGAGTATAAGCATTGTTCTGCAAAATGTATCTTTTTAAAAAATTCTCTCCTTTTTTCCCTCCCTCCAGCAGCTGCAAATTTTTCAAGCCTCCCTCCTCCGTCCCGAAGGCTATCTCAGATAAGGCATCGGAAAAAGAAGACGCGAGTCGAGATGTTCGCAGAAATCATGGAATCCACCCACAGTGAAAGAGCTCATCTGAATGAGTGAAAGGACACGGTTTCAAAGTATAGGAAAGAAGCCAGTGAACGTGAGGACAGGAGGGACCAACGTGAGGACATGAGGGTCCAACGTGAAGAGAGGAGAGACACTCGAGATGAGAGGTGGCGGCAGGAAGATTAGAGGAGGCAGGATGCAATGCTGGGGCTGCTGCGTGAGCAAACAGACATGCTCTGGCGTCTGGTGGAGCTTCAGGAACGGCAGCAGGATAACAGAGTGCCGCTACAGCCCCTGTATAACCCCCTCCCCCCTCACCATGTTCCATAGCCTCCTCACCCAGACGTGTAAGAACGCGGGGGGGGGGGGGAAGGCTCCGTACACCCTCCCATTCCACCCCAGTGGACAGCCCAAGCAAAAGGCTGTCATTTTTAAACCTTTTTTTAGTGGCCTTTTCATTCCCACTGATCCTCCTCCCAAACCCCACCCGGGTTCTCTCCCTCTTTTTTAATCAATTAATAAAGAATAAATGATTTTTAAACGATAGTGACTTTATTTCCTTTGAAAGCAAGCTGGGGGAAAGGGGAGGGTGGGTTCCTTACAGAGAATGAGTCAATAAAGGGGGCGGGTTTTCACGAAGGAGAAACAAACAGAAATTTCACACTGTAGCCTGGCCAGTCATGAAACTGGTTTTCAAAGCTTCTCTGATGCACAGCGCTTCCTGGTGTGCTCTTCTAATCGCCCTGGTGTCTGGCTGCGTGTAATCAGCAGCCAGGTGATTTGCCTCAGCCTCCCACCCCGCCATAAAGGTCTCCCCCTTACTTTCACAGAGATTGTGGAGCACACAGCAAGCAGAAATAACAATGGGGATATTGAGGTCTGAGCGAGTCAGTAACGATCACCAGCGACCTTTTAAATGGCCAAATGCACATTCTACTACCATTCTGCACTTGCTCAGCCTGTAGTTGAACAGCTCCTGACTCCTGTCCAGGCTGCCTGTGTATGGCTTCATGAGCCATGGCATTAAGGGGTAGGCTGGGTCCCCAAGAATAACTATTGGCATTTCAACATCCCCAACGGTTATTTTCTGGTCCGGGAAGTAAGTGCCTTGCTGCAGCCGTTTAAACAGAGTAGTGTTCCTGAAGACGCGAGCATCATGAACCCTTCCCGGCCAGCCCACGTTGATGTTGGTGAAACGTCCCTTGTGATCCACAAGTGGTTGCAGCACCATTGAAAAGTACCCCTTGCGGCTTATGTACTGGGTACCCTGGTGCTCCGGTGCCAAGATAGGGATATAGGTTCCATCTATCGCCCCACCACATTTAGGGAATCCCATTGCAACAAAGCCATCCACTATGACCTGCACATTTCCCAGAGTCACTACCTTTCGTAGCAGCACCTCAGTGATTGCTTTGGCTACTTGCATCACAGCAGCCCCCACAGTAGATTTGCCCATTCCAAATTGATTCCCGACTGACCAGTAGCTGTCTGGTGTCACAAGCTTCCACAGGGCTATCGCCACTCACTTCTCAACTGTGAGGGCTGCTCTCCTCTTGGTATTCTGGCGTTTCAGTGCAGAGGACAGCAAGTCACAAAGTTCCATGAAAGTGCCCTTACACATGCGAAAGTTTTGCAGTCACTGGGAATCGTCCCACACCTGCAACACTAGGCGGTCCCACCAGTCTGTGCTTGTTTCCCGGGCCCAGAATCGGCGTTCCACGGATAGAACCTGCCCCATTAACAACATGATCTCCAAAGCACGGGGCCCACGGTTTGAAAGAATTCTGTGTCCATGTCCATGTCCTCATCACGCTTGTCGCTGTGCTGCCATCGCCGCCGCTTCCTCGCCTCGTTTTTCTGGTCCTGGCTCAGCATAAACTGCATAAGAATGCGCGAGGTGTTTACAATGTTCATGACTGCTGTCTTGAGCTGAGCGAGCTCCATGCTTGCCGTGGTATGGAGTCTGCAGTGTTCACCCAGGAAAAAAGGCGCAAAATTATTGTCTGCCATTGCTTTCATGGAGGGAGGGGTGAGGCTGTACCCAGAACCATCTGCGACAATGTTTTTTGCCCCATCAGGCACTGGGATCTCAACCCAGAATTCCAATGGGCGGGGGAGACTGCGGGAACTATGGGATAGCTATGGGATAGCTACCCACAGTGCAATGCTCCGGAAATCGACGCTAGCCCCGGTACATGGACGCACACCACCGAATTAATGTGCTTAGTGTGGCCGCATACATTCGACTTTATACAATCTGTTTCCAAAATTCGAATTATATAAATTCGGATTAATCCTGTAGTGTAGACATACCCTTAGATGGCTGAGGGCTTGGAAGAAACGTACAATACATGCTACTGACCTCTCTCTCCTTGCTTATCAAAAATGACCTTCCATATTAATTTTCCACATAAGAAACCTATCTGTAAAGTATGGTGTTGACAACTCTATTGCACAACTGTAACAAAGTATCGATATTTAACTACAAGAACCAAAGGAAGAAAAATGATCTTTGAACTAAAATGTTCTGTAGTGCTTATTGAGTTTAAATATGTTTACTTCAGTACAGTTTACAAAAAACATTACAGAAAAGAACAGCCTGCATTTTATTTATAGACGTCTTGAACCTGACAATATTAAACAATAGTGTTTTTATGACCGTAGTCAAGAGTCTGCAGGATACTTGGAGAATATTTACTTGTGAATGTGAGTGGAAAAATTATTTTGCATTAATAATCATTCCACTTAGTTTCTCTACACTAGTCTCAATATTGGGATGGCCCAATTCAAGGATTATATGACATATAATTCAAGGTATGGTACAGTGCAATACAAATGCCACCAAATGATGCAATCCCGTTTTTGTGTGCATATCAATTTTCAGTTGATAATTCATTGGTTACTTGCTGGTGAGTTTAAAAGGGCTGGTACCTCAAGATGCTTAGCATCCTCAATGTACTTTGAAATCACAGGGAATTGAGGGTGCTGCATATAACAAGAGGTGCTTACTGTGTCAGAGCATCAGGCTATAAGAAACTATAGTAGTTTCTAAACAAACTAAATGAGAACACCCAGTTCCTCTAAAAGTGAGAGATCATTATCTCAAGCTATTGTGAGACTCAGTATGGACATTGGTGGCACCTTAAAGACTAACAGATTTATTTTGGGCATAAGCTTTCGTGAGTAAAAACCTCACTTCTTCGGATGCATGGGGAAGTGAGGTTTTTACTCACAAAAGCTTATGCCCAAAATAAATCTGTTAGTCTTTAAGGTGCCACCAGACTCCTTGTTGTTTTTGTAGATATAGACTAACACGGCTACCCCCTGATACTTGACAGTATGGACATTGTTATTTTGTTTTAACTCTGCCGGTGTATCTAATAATTGTGTTAAGTTTGTAATTATTTCTCACACCAAGCCCTTGCTATCTCCAGTTAGATATTATTAATTATTTTTAAAAAATCACAATTAATATCAAACAACAACACTGGAGAATGTGTATTGTACAGCAGAAGCAAATTTATCTGAATGAAGTTTACAAAAATGTATTTTTAGCTTCTTTTCACCTGCTATCTATGGTCTGAGCAAATGCCATTGCATATAGCTACCTACCCCATAAAGTGCTGAGTGCCTCTCAAGAGCCACTGAGTGCCCTAAACGCCTACTGAAGTCAATCGGAGTTGAAAGGATGTGGATTTCTGCATTATTTTTCTCACCTAGGCTCCAGTCCTGCAAACATTTAGACACATGGTTAATTTTACTATTATGAGTAGTCTCATTGCAGTCCATAGGACTACTTGTAGTAGTAAAGTTAAGCATGCATCTCAGTGTTTGCAGGATCAGGGCCATAGGCCCTGATCCAAATACCATTGAAATCAGTGGGAGTCTTTCTACTTACTTCAGTGGGCTTTGGTTCAGGCCTGTGGGATTTCATCCCACAAACCATTATTCACATCATACGAGTCCTTGCCTACACAAATAATTTCATTGGCTTCAATGAAATTTTTCTCACGAGTAAGAATTACTCTTATGAGGAAGCATTTGAAACATAGGGGCCAACCTTGTGCAGTGCTGCACACCCTCACCATGTCAATGGAAGCTGAGGGTGCTCAGTACCTTGCAAGAAAGGTATCAATGTAAGAAGCAGCTACCACACGTAACTATTGTATCCCCATTAAAATGTGTGCTATTGAAACAAATTAGATAGAGAGACATGGAGCTGAATGAACAAATTATATTGTCAAACACTAAATAGCTTTTATATGCAAATGTATTACTTAAGAGATGCACAATATATTACCAACATGATAGCTGATAGATACCAGATGGGTATCTTTTAGAACTTTTGTTTTAAGCACAGAGTAAATACAACAGAATGGCAAGCAGAAACCATTGATGTGAGGGATCACATAGGATAGCCTATATATTCTTCTTCCTCCCCTTTACCCATCTAGCTGGGATCAGGTCGCTGGACCAATTTTTTCCAAGCTTCCCAGTCCAATACTTTCTCCGTATCTACTTTGTCCCCCCATACATAGTCTATCCACTGTTTTCTTGGCTGTCCTCTTGTTCTCTGCCTGCAAATTCTAGTCTCAAATGCCTTCCTAACAAGATTCCCTGCACCCATCTTTCGAACTTGCCCATAGCATTTCAGCCTCCTCTCTTGCAGCTTCTCTCTGATACTGCAGCTCTTGATCTCACTCTTGATGACATCATTCCGCATGTGGCCCAGCAACGTCACCCCTCATTGGTTACTTCTACACATCCCATGGTAGCCTGCAGCAGTGAGCCTCCCAGCCCAGATCGACAGACATGGGCTTGTGGGGCTCACACAAGCACTCTGAAAATAGCTGTATAGACAGCACCTTAAGCTGCAGGTTGGGCTGAAGCTCAGACTCTGAAGTCCACCCCTCACCTAGGCTTCAGAGCTCAAGCGCCAGCCCAAGTTGCAACTTCAAAGTGCTGTCTACACAGCTAATTTTAGAGAGCTTGCATGAGCTCTGTGAGCCCGAGTTTGTCAATCTGGGTTGGGATGCTTGCTGCCACATCTAAATGTACTCTCATTGTGCTCAAACATCTCATTTCAATGGCTTCGAGTCTTCTCAAGTGCCTCTCTTTAGTTGCCCATATCTCTGAGCTGTACGAAAATGCTGCTCTTACTATGGTTTTATATAGTTATCACTTAAGTAGTCTGAGCATGTTTATAAGTAACTTCACTCACCTTGTGTTATTCTTCCTTCATGCTCAACAGTCTTGCTTGCAATTCTCTGTCGATTTCTCCATTTACCACTAATCCATCTCCAAGATACTTAAATGCAGAAAGCGTGTGTAGGTGCTGGCCCTCGATGTTGATGTTCACTTATCTTGGTTCTGCATGGGTCACCCACATGACTTCTGTCTTTTCTTTACTCATTTTGAGGCCATAGTTTGTTAGTTCCCTATTCCAGGAATCAATTGCTGGGACCAAATCTTCCTCAGTATCCACCATTAGCACAATTTCATCTGCATAGCTCAACTTCATACGACCATCCATTTGGATTTGCTTACTTATGAAGTCCACCACAATTATGAATAGTAATAGACTAAGTGCAGATTCTTGGGGGACTCCAATGTTCATCTTGAAGCCCTCCATTACACCAAAGGTTGTTCACTTTTGTTATGGAACCATTATACAAACTCATCACCATCTGGAGAAGGTCCTCTGGTATCCCACAGACAGGGCCGGCTCCAGGCACAAGCTAAAGAAGCAGGTGCTTGGGGCGGCCAATACCAAGGGGCAGCACTCCGGCCACTATTGGGGCGGCACGTCCGCTTTGGTGGCAGGTCCTTCAGTCCCGCTCGGAGCGAAGGACCTGCCACCAAATTGCTGCTGAAGAGTGGAATGGCGCGATTGTGCTGCTGCAGCTTTTGTTTTTTATTTTTTGCTGCTTGGGGCGGCAGAAAACCTGGAGCCAGCCCTGCCCACAGAATTGTAGCAGAGGCCTCAGAAGTAGCCTAGGTACTTTGTCAGGTGCTTTCTGCAAATCAAGGAATGCCCCTCTGTGCCCGACGTTTCCCTCCAGGTTCTTTTCCACCAATTGTCTGTACCATGAATGTACCATCTGTCGTAGGATTGGCTGTATATATTACTCCTAAATGATGGGTAAAATTTCAGCTGTTTAATTACTTGGGGCCTGATCCTGATTAAGTGTAGAGTGTCACTGACTGCAATGGTATCTACGCGTGCTCAGCACCTCTTGGAATCAGGCTCTTGATCCAGTAACTTCTGGGAATAAGAAAAGAAGAAATTGTGCTGGTAAGAGACAGGAGTAAATTTAAGGGAGGATTAGAATGGATAAACAGAAGCAGAGTTAGTGAACTAAACAAGTGGATTTTTTTAAAATGTGAAAAAATGTTTTATAGTACACCTTCGTAACTGAGAAAACAGCTCCTCACCCCCTCATCCAGGGCCGGCGCCAGGCACCAGTCGAGCAAGCTCGTGCTTGGGGCGGCAGATTCTACGGGGCGGCATTCTGCCCAATCCTAGGGCGGCACGGCCGCTTTTTGTTTGTTTGTTTTGTTTTGTTCGCTGATCCGGCTGCCCTGTAGGGGGCGGCGGCGCGGAGGAGGGGAGTGCCCTGCTGGGAGCGGGCTGCACGCTCCGTCTGCCCCAGCTAGTGCCAGGTCTGTAGCAAGCCCGGCAGGGCAGCCCACATCCATCCCTCCCCGCCAACCGGAGCAGCGCGGAGCCCTCCCGGCAGGCAGTGCAGCGGTTGGGGCCATGTGGCGAGTGCCCTGCTGTAGCCCTGGCTGTCCCCCTTCTCTCTCTCCCCCCACTTCCTCCCCCTCCGCCCTTTTTTTTTTTTTGCTTTGCTGTTCTGGCCGCCCCAATTTTTTTTTTTTTTTTGCTTGGGGCTGCAAAAAAGCCAGAGCTGGCCCTGCCCTCATCCACCACTCCTCCAAAAAAGTGACAGCTTCTCGTATAAGTACCAATAATTACCAAGGGTCCCCGTTCTGTACTTGACATTGCTGGTCCTGAATGCCATGATTCAAGTTGTAATGCCCAATCCTATGAGGTGCTGAATAACTGCTGTAAGATGCTCCCATGTAAACCAATGGAGATAAAAGATACCCTGTACTTTCTTGGATACACCCCTCCCTTGTGTGGCTGAATTCCTAATCATTAATGGCCTGATCCTGCGAGGCTGATGAGTGCCTTCATTCCCCAGTGAAGTCACTAAGGGAGTTCATCAATTCACAATAGGGGTTAAAGTTGTGCAGTACCTCTGTCCCCAGCAGATTTCACGTGAAGGCCTCATAATATACAATATAATTACTTCACACTGACACTTCTACTGAATTTGATTAGAAACTCTTCTCTCCACCATCTGGAATATGCTTTCTCTTTTATATAACTATTTTGCCTTGTTCTTCTGCTCTTTTTCTCTTGGTGCGTATATCTGAAAAGGAGGAAACATTCACAAAAGGAGTCATAAAAAGAACAAAAAGTATTTGAGTGTGTCTAAATTTAACTAATCCTTTGGCTTTCTGGGTGAAGTAGAAGCAGCAAAAGAGGAGGATGGAGATGAGAAGGTATGTGAGGATTAATTGGACTGAGACTGACTTTGTGCAGCTACTCTGTGGCGTGCCAAGTCTTGCTGCTCGGGGATGTTGTTACTAAAGAGTAGCTTGTACATTTTGTCCCAGATGATGATCCGTGTTAAGAGTCATTCCCACCATAGTCTGAATGGTAATGCTTTGTGCAAGGAGCATCAGACACTATTATTTTCAAATAACAGCATTGAACCAAAATGTTTTCTCTTTTGAGCTAGTTATATTTTCTCCCCTTCTCAGTCCATAATATAATATTGCTTGTCATGCAGTAATTGTACATGTCCACTGCTAAGCTTTTAAAGTGAGCCCTCCTCCCCCAGTGATTTCAGTGTAATAGCAAGACATGCTTTAATAACACAGATCAAGAGGGCCATAGCGCAAGAGCAATGCAGCATTGTAGTATGAATAGTTTGGGGCTCAAGATTTACAAAAGTGATTAGCAACTATGGATGTCTCAGTTTTTGGGTGTTCAACTTGAGACACACACACAAAAGATCTTAATAATTCTCCAGTAATTAAGCATGAGTAAAAATACTTCCTCTTTTCACACGAAAACATATCAGGATCCAAACTTCTAGGGCCTTTTGTCCTTAGAAAATATTTTCCAAATATCAGTCATTCCTTTAATAAAGAGAAAAAGAGAAAAACTCTGTAATATTCTTTTTTTCAGGTACATTTGTTACTTCACCCTAATAAATTATTGTATTTACCAGCCTACTGATATCAGCCTACATCCTTCATTTGGGTGCTTCAGGTCTTCATTTTAACATTTCCCCGGAAGTTTAGACCAAACTTCCAGCAAGGGTTAAATCATCAAACTGTCAGTTCACTAACAAAGATAATAATTTCCAATCAGGCTAGAGCAAAACTTTAACTAGAGAGGTTACCATAAAATGAAAAGAATCACAAAAATTCAAATTATATTTTAAAATGAATAGAAATCCAATACTGCAGATTTTCACTGAAACAAGTTCTTATCCAGTTCTTAGTTCAGCCCTAAGTGATCTGATTAGATTAGATAGCAGTTCAAAATGGTGGAAACTTTTCCTCCTCTCTCTCTCTTTCTGAGTTTTAGACTGCTCATCACATGGAATAAAGGCAAAAGCTATGCCTCTACTATCCTAAGAGAATGGGATGATGATGGAGCCTCATGTTCATGTTGACATACGAGGGTTCAACAAACACTGTAGGTGAACATATATAGGAGATCAGATCAATGCAAGAATCACAAACAATCCCATGTGGGATAGACAAGATTGTCCATGGCCATTGCAGGCTGTCGTATCTTTGTCTTGCGCTGTTATGCTTCTCACATAAGGTGCTAATGTGCCTTGCTTCAAAGTGTTTAATAGTAACATGACAGATATGTCATTTAGGAATATGGGCCTACATTGGGCTGAAGTAAATTATGATTTTAAGTTAAGTTTGAATGTTCACATGATCAATAAGCTCAAAGTGTGAGACCAAAAAGAATAAAATAATGAGAAAGAAAAATTGTGTTAAATTTGTAGTGACCCTGGAAATACCAGCATCATTTTATGTAAGGCTTATGAAATAAGTTAATTGCAACTGATTAATTGGAAACCAGGTGCAGGTGTAGCCCTAATACTCCCTTTTTTATTTTTGGCTAAGGTTCAATAATGTCACTTGTTTGTTATAATATATTAAAAGCAAGGATTGTGGAAGTTTGTTTTGTCAGAGCTTTTTTCCTTACCCCTTTGGAGTTATATCCTGATGGGACAGAATCTCCTGTGTTGTGAGTATTTTGGCCAATGTTTACAAGTGTATTGCTGTTAGGATATACAATACAAGTGTGTATATGTATATATTGATATTTTGGATGTAATCAATACCAAGTGACAGTTGAACTAATAAAGTGATGCTTGTATGGAAACTGAGTCATGGTAAACCTTAATAAACTTAAAAGGGAAATTATTTCCAGCATGCCGCCACATTGCTCTGTCATAGTCTGTTGCTTCCCAATTGCTGGGGTCAACCTGACATGCCTTCAAGTTTGACTTCAGAGTGTCTTTATATCGTTTGTTCTGGCCACCAGAGGCACAGGTGCCTCATGTTAGCTTACCATAAAATATGGCCTCGTGTATTCTTGAGTCGTCCATACGAACGAGATGCCCAGACCAGTGCAGCTAAGCTTTCATGAGCATGCTTTGAATCCAGACATCCAGCAAAGGTTAAGGATTTTGATAGAGGGACTCTTGTCCCAACATAAGATGCTTCAAAGAGACCAAAGACAGCACATATGGAACTGATAACATTTACTAATGTGGCAGTGATATGTTGTCCATGTCTCACAACCATATAGAAGCATTGTAAGCATGACTTCCTGATAAATATTTAGCTCAGTGTTTATTTTTATGCCCCTATGATTCCAAAGGCAGTGTGATAACATTCCAAATGCAGAGCTGGCCTTGGCTACACAACGGATAATCTTATCATCAGTTGTGGCATTCTGTGACAGAATACTCCCCAGGTAGCAGAACTTCTTTCCAGACTTGAGAGGAGCCTTGTTGATCTTAATAATTGGGTAGACATGCATGGCCCCGGCACAGGTTGGTACAGTGTTTCAGTTTTCTTTAGGTTGATTGTGAAACCAAAATGATTGACTGCAGAAGTGAGGGGATCAGTTACAAATTGAATGTCATCAATCAAGTGAGCTATCCATGCAGTCATCAGCAAATAGAAGCTCCTTAATGAGTAAATCTGCCACTTACATGAGAGCATGGAAGCGTTGCATATTGAACAACTTCTCATCAGTGCCAAACTGGATAAATACTCCTTTGTCAATGTCATGAAATGCATCCATAAGGATAGCTGAAAAAAGGATAGAAAGAGTGTGGGAGCCAGCATACAACCTTGTTTGGTGCCGTTGATGACTTACCATTTTCCAACGCTCTGGACCACTATTCTGTCCTGAAAGGACTGAATGACAGAAATAACCTTCACAGGACATGCAAAGATTAACAAAAGTTTCCAAAGTCCCTTATTACTTACAGAATCAAAAGCTTTAGCGAAGTTGATGATCACTATATAAAGACCACGGTTTTGATCTCAGCATTTTTCCTGAAGCTGGAGGGCTGTGAAGATCATGTGTATCCTTCCTCTTCCAGACTGAAATCCACATTGAGACTCAGAAGAATAAGAAGAAGGTAAGAAGGGAGGATGGTTTCCACTAGGTAGGTGTTAAGTCTATTTAACATGACCTGTGAAAGAATTTCCCCAGCAACAAAGAGTAGGGAAATGCCATGATGATTATCAGTTTGTACTTTCACCTTTGCCCTGATAGAGGTGGACAGTGTTGGCACACCTGAAATCCTGTGGAACTGACTGTTGCTCCCAGAGAATGTGGAAGAGCCATGTGAGGTTCCTTGCACTGCGATAGCCACCCTGCTTATAGATCTCTGCTGGAGTGCCATCCAGTCCAGGTGCTTTCCCTTGTGACATCCGCTTGATTGCTGTTATGGTCTTATATAAGGTGGGGGCTAGTGTAAGTTATTTTAACAGGTGTTGTGGAAAAACATTACCTGTAATTGCTTCCTTGAAAATGTTGGAAGGGTGATTAAGAAGCAAACTGAAATGTTTCATCCATTGGTCAAGTATTTCTTTTTGGTCAGCTAAAAGTTGATTGCCGTTCAGTGTGCATATAGGTGTGATCCTGTGCACCTAGGGCCATTCACAGCCTGAAAGCCAGAAAAAGAGCTTTGGTATCTTTGCGGTCTGCTGTCAATTGTAACTGCCATTTTCTTTTCCAATCTGTGCTCTTTCATTTGCAGAAGTCTGGTCTGAAGAATCTATTTTGCTTGAAGACATGTAGCTTTCCTAGCTGCCGAAACTTTGTCCGCTATGTAGGCTCTATGGGTGGCATGCAGTGAGTTCAAGAGCCTATATATTTCGGGGCCATTGTCATCAAGCCTGTCTTGATGTTTCCTCTTAATGGACCCAAGAACTTCAGCAGCCATATTATGTCAAGTAAACAAACATGTAAACTGGGTCCAATACTCACTATTCACAGTTGATTCTTCCTGAAAATTATTATAAATTTGTGCCCTAATAATGAATCTAAAAATCTACTTCATAAAGCAGACATAAAATATAACTTGTCCAATGGCAAAATATAACAGTGCAATGCTAAAGTGGGCACTTAAACTTGAAAATAATAAGGTGTCATAAAAAAAAGAATGATAAGCTATCTGGGGAGCTTATTATTTTTCTTTCCTACAAAGTTCACACATCCCAAAGGACTTGTTAGTGGATACTAACTCCCTATAAGATTATATAGATCTAGAGATGTTTTAAGACTTGAGAATCTTTTTGGATATTTCTGTTTGTATTAAAAAAAATGTAAACATAAAGGATATAGCATTTGAACCTGCAAGAAACTTTCTATTTTTATTCACTGCATGTGGAATATAAAATGTATAGTAATGGTTATAACAACATCTTCAAATTATTTATGCTTATTTTCATATTCTGGGGAATCTTATTTTAAGATTATAACTAAGTTCTGTAAGGATGCAAATGTTTTACCAGGATGGTTATATATGTGTAGAAAATATTTTGATGTATTTTAACTAAAAATATTTTTATTTTGTAATGTTTGTAAACCGTGCTGAATGGAAAGCCCTGGAGAGTGGAGTGGAGTGTTTATCATCACAGGGTCTGATCCTCAAACAGGGCGTGAGGCATGACTAGAGATGGGGCAATGGTGGCTTTAAGATCTTCATGCTTCCTCAATCCATGGGCCAGCCAGGGACAGCTGATCCCCAGTAAAAGTTAGAGCAAGCCGAAGACTATGCTTATGTCTCGGTGTTTGTTCTCAAGAGCCTGTTTTGGCATCTAGGGGCTTGTCTTCACTGCAGTGTTAGCAGTAACTTTAGTGTTGCCCCAACTTGACTATTGTCAACACACAAAAATCTCTAGCTGGTGTTAAGCTGACCCATGAGGGAATGTGGGTTGAAGCTTGAGTACTGCTGACCCTCGAGCTAGTAATGCAATGGGAATGCAGCTGTTCTGTGCTGCTAATCCGATCACACTATACTAATCAAGTGCTGCTTTCCAGTGCAGTTGCTCTCACTTGAGCTAGGCTAATACAAGAGATGTTAACTCAAGCGGTGATAACTTGAGCTAACTCTGCAATGACCTGGGGCACTGTCAGGATATAGGGTCGTTCTGGCTGTCACCCTTTTCTTGTTCATACCCCTGCATCAGTGGAGAAGCTCTGACCACCCCCGGTTATCCCAATATAATGGAAATAGTTAGGTGGGACTGATCTCCTGGGTTTATGGTTTAGCAGTGCAAAGCAGCTGGAGTGGACACAGAATCAGGCCAACAGAGGTACAACGTAAGCAGCTTTCAGAGTAACAGCCGTGTTAGTCTGTATCCGCAAAAAGAAGAACAGGAGTACTTGTGGCACCTTAGAGACTAACAAATTTATTAGAGCATAAGCTTTCGTGGACTACAGCCCACTTCTTCATCTGAAGAAGTGGGCTGTAGTCCACGAAAGCTTATGCTCTAATAAATTTGTTAGTCTCTAAGGTGCCACAAGTACTCCTGTTCTTCTTTTAACGTAAGCAGCGGCAGTGAATGTTGCTCCAGTAATGTGCTTCTGTCCTGACCTGGAGTGACCACCTCTTTCAACCCTTGGACTCTTTTCGGAGATTGCCAGTTGTGGTGGTGGTTTTGTGGTGTGGCACCTCTTCACTAGGAAGTGTACTGAGTAGGATTCCATTTAGTTTGTGTTGTGATCTGGCAGATCTTTCAGGATTGTGAAAAGTATAACATTTGTGGTAAGCATAGCTGTTAGCTTGCACTATGTAACAGCAAATAACTGAGTATGTGAGATGCATTTTAATTCAGCATGCCATAGTGTTGTAATTTTTTGAGCAAACTGCTGCAACAGATATTGATCAGATTTATTATATTGGTGGGCTGGAGTCTGATTTTATGGATTCATTTTTGTCATATTTAGGATATGAGATTTGGAGGACAAAAGTTGTTTACTGTATTTTAGGAGATGTTGGCTTAGTTAGTCCTTTGTATATGGCAATTTCAGCTAAAAGTGTTTATTCATCATATAATACTAATCGCAGTTACTAGAATGGTCTGTTATGTCCACATAAGATATGCCTATAAAGCAGAGAGGGACCAGATCAGAGCCAAATTTCTGCAAATTGCTGAGATCAAACCAAAATCCTGGAAAATATCTCCCCACCCCCACAATTTTGGGAGGCAGAGGTGTCTTGATGCAGTTCTAAATATTGCCACTTGGGCCATTACTTGTTATTAATTTTTGAATTTTGACTAGAATTTCTTAATTTCTATATACTACTTCTATACATACAATAATTAATTTGCATTACAAAGTTTATCACATGTTCAATAAATGCATCATCTGTGCTCAGAGTCTATATTTCATATTAAATATAGCTAGACTGAGCTGTTCTTACTTCTAAAAGTGCTAGACTATTTCTCCAACTGATACCACAGTGTTAGCTGTGTGTGTCAAGTCAGATAAGAAAAATTAATAAAAAAGGGCAAAATAAAAGCTCTCTCTGGCAGACATATTCATAAATATAGAAGACTGCTCTACCTAATATGCCATCAAAAACAGACATCAAATTCTTTCTTAGTCAGTGAAGTGATGAAGGCATCCAGAGAGATTAAGGCTTCCACAGATAGTGTCTAGAAGCAAATCACAAGCTAGGAAAAATTAGCAAATTGGGACAAAGTTAACTTTTTGATACAGAGCCAAATATATTTGATACAAATTAAAACCTCCAATTTCTTTGTATTTTAATAAGCAATCCAATTACACTTAGGTGACAAAAAGATTTCTATGACCCAGTTTCTATAACATAAATTAATGGGTAAATTGCCTTGCCACTAAGTTATCATATCAAGGCTCAATTTCCTTCTTTTGCTTTGGATTTAATAATTTATAACAACAAACTGTGTTAAAAGTTCTTCCTTCTTATTCCTTTGCTTTACAAGTACAGGTCTGTCTCATCTTACGCTGGGGTTACGTTCCATGGTCAGCGCGTAAAGCGAAAACCGCGTATAGTCAAAATTACATTGAGTGTAATGGCGGGCGGAATCGCCCGCACTACAGGAACAGTATTTAAATTATTTTTCTCTTTTTTTTTTGCTTTTTTTACCAACCGCGTAAAGCTGAATTCGCGCATGTTAAATGTGTGTAAGATGTGACAGACCTGTAAAAAGCCTGCTTGGATTCCAATTCTAACTTATATTACATGACTGAAAACCCGTAAAACTACCATAATATGACCAACGTTAGTTTAGGCAGAAGAGAAAGCAGTAGAACCACATTAATGACTCTGTGCAATAATTGTTTTAATTAGGGTGTTGATTAATTACAGTTAACTCACATGATTAACTCAAAAAAATTTATCACGATTAAAATAATTGTGATTAATCACAGTTTTAATCGGACCGTTAAACAACAGAATACCAATTTAAATGTATTAAGTATTTTGGATGTTTTTCTACATGTTCATATATATTGTATTATGTGTTGTAATTGAAATCAAAGTGTATATTATTTTTGATTACAAATATTTGCACTGTAAAAATGATAAACAAAAGAAATAGAATTTTTCAATTTGCAATCTCTTTATCATGAAATTGCAACTTACAAATGTAGATTTTTTTGTTACATAACTGCACTCAAAAACAAAACAATGTGAAACTTCAGAGCCTATAAGTCCATTCAGTCCTACTTCTTGTTCAGCCAATCGCTAAGAGAAACAAGTTTGTTCACATTTACAGGAGTTAATGCCCTCTTCTTATTTACAATGTCACTAGAAAGTGAGAACAGGCATTTTCATGGCACTTTTGTAGCCGTCATTGCAAGGTATTTACATGCCAGATATGCTAAACATTTGTATGCCGCTTCATGCTTTGGCCACCATTCCACCCGTGCAATTAGCTATCAATTAGAAGAAGAATATTAAAAGATAGTAGACTCCACAGTATAATTTTGTATGCATTTGGGAGATTATCTATCTGTGCATGAGTCTAGATTAGATATATTTAAATATAGACCAATAAATACAAGCTAAATAAATACTTAAATCTCATTTGGATTCTATGGCATCACCTACATTAAGAATTAAGTGATATCTCTGGATAGCTACATTTCTCCCAAAGATTTCTTTGATAAGAAATTAGTCGGTACTTCAAGAAAATAATTTAAATTAGCAGTATGGCAATTAGGTTCAACTATTTACTCAGCTTCATATGTCAGGGCACTGCAGAATAGATTTTACATTTGTTAGCTGATCTAAAGATGTTCTTACATTATCCCAGACATGTTTGAAAGACATTATCCCTAATTCAGATGTAGAATTTCTTATGTGATTTTTCAGAAGCCACAATTAGACCAGATGATAATGATCTGCCAACAAAAGCAGGCTGACCCCGTGAGGGGCAGAGTTGGGGGAGGGACTGGGGGGGGCTATAGTCACCCCAAAATTTGATTTAACCCCCCGGTGGCCACCCCCCAGTGCAAAGATCAGATGTTACACAGAAGTAAGGGTGGCACGGTATGGTATGGCCATCCCTACTTCTCCACTGCTGCCGGCAGCGGTGGCACTGCTATCAGAGCTGGACAGAAGTAGGAAGTTTGCAGCCATGATCACAGGGCTATGAACCTTTCTGGTGCATGGAGGCTGGGTGTCATCTCACCTCTGCTGCTCCCATCATCAGTCCCTAGGGGTGGAGGTTCCTAGGCTGTAGCCTGGTGTCTGGTTCACACAGAGGCACCTTGCTCAGGGATTTGTGGAGCATCCAGAGGAAGAGCAATTGACAGGGGAGCTAGTGGGATCCTCATGGTAAAACACTCACACAGCTGCACTGCCCAGCTCTGTTTCGTCTCCTTCACAGTTCAGTCACGACTGCGGGGCTTGTGCTTCTCCCCCAATCTGTCCCCCAGCAGCCTCCCACCCAGTTTTCTGTCTAGCCCCCATCAGTCCCCCCCACCAATCGAGAAGAGACTGGCACTACTCCTGTACCCCACCAAAGACCAGGTCATTTGGCAAAGGGTTAGATTCCATTCTTAAAGATATTACAGAAAGCAAAGTCTCTCCTCCATCATAAATTAGATTAATAGTGCCCATTAAAAACCAAATGCCAACATTTAAAAACCCAGTTAGGCTTCTAGAACTATATTTTGGTGCGTCAATATATTTTTAGGTGCCCAGCATGATACACATTGAATTTAGGCCACAGATTTTTTTTTTCTCATCCCGTTATAACAAAGTTACGAATTCAAGCCAAATTGCAGTATAACCACATTGTCACTTTTGTCCTTGTAGGTACACACCAAACTCCTAACAAACAAGTGAAAAATGGAAGGGTAAATGTACAAAAAAATCAGCAGTCTGGCTGGTTTGTCACTACAAGGAAATAGGACATTTCTCATCTGGGAAGCCTGGAGAGCAGTAACATCAGACAGGTGGATTCAGCTTTAGAACCTGGATATTTAAAAGAATTATTGGATTCTTTTGATTTTAAACAATTGATTATTATGGAATTCATTCTCTCCTCCTAATATGATAATTTGGGAACTTCCCCTAAATATGAAAAGAAGGATCAATAAATCACTTGATAACTATGAGTGAGGTGCTAGAGGTCATCTCAGAAATCAGGTTCCTGGGAGTTTATGTTTGCTATTTTATAGTTCCCCAAAAGGCAGGCAATACTATAAAAATGGCTCTTTAATCTCTTGTAGCTGAAGGGCATCTAAGTTTTCCAAACTGAAACCCTAAATTTCATATTGCCATAGAACAAATGCCAGAGCCCCTTTCCAGGAGATAAATTTAACAGACATTTATCTTCAAAGTCCCATAACAATAACATCAGAAGTTTCTTATGTTTGCAGTTGAAGATCAGTATTTTCAATATGTTTCCCTAAGGCATTTCCCATTGACTTAGCAAACTGTACCAATGACTGTCACAAAAATAAAGGCAGCCATACCACATTATTGAAACCAGGGTATAACGATATGGCCAAACTTATAAAATCTCAAGTCACTGAAAAGTCTCAAAAGGGCAGTATAAAAGTTTAGGCCTGACTTTCATCTCACTTTGGTGTAAATAAGAAATAATTCCACTAGAATCAATGGTGTTGCATCAGTATAAACCCACCATGAGAGAGTTCAGAATCAGGCTCACTAGCTTCTATTTATCTTTAGATTTAATAAATCAGCAAAAAAAAAAGCTCCTAAGTTGCTTCTTAAACAATTCATGGATTCTTTCAAGAGCAGTCATAAATCCATCAAACTACAGTAAATAAAATATATAAGAAATTTAGAATAAGTGGGGGCAAGGCAGTTTAGACTCATTGACAAGTGGGAGAATGGGGTTATAGTATTTTTGTTTTAGGGTAGGAAGGGTTCATTAAAGTGAAAGGAGAAGGGGAAGGAAATGGGGGTAGAGAGAGGGAAGACTTCTTTCAGGGTCACATTCATTGAGTCTAGTTAAAACAAATGATAGAAACCAACACTAATCATTTTTACCATTCACAGTCAAGGGCTGTGCCTGCAAGATTTTGAATTCTCTCAGCTCCCTTTGACTTCAGTAGAGGAGCTGCGACTGCTGAACACCTTCTGGAATTTGGCTCATAGGTATTAAGTAATGTAAATGAAACACTAGCTGTGGTAAATGATGGATGGAAGGTATTAAGATTAGTCCCTGAGGGGTGTTTAATGCTAATCTTAGGGTACTAAAAAGTCCCATGTTTAACAACTGAGGTTTAAGAACAACAAGAGCTTTTAATTAGAGTCTGATTTTACAGTTAACTTTTTAATTGACACTAGAGATCTTCCACATGCTAATTAATAACTCCCAACAGTGCAAAGATTTTAATTTCCTTTCTCTTAGGTCAGTTGTTGAAAATGACTGAAATTATTGTGGTTGCTCCTGCTCTATAGAGTTCTGCTGCCTGCTACCAAAGTCAGTTTAATATGATGAAACCTGTCAGCAAAAGTAACTCTTTGCTTTTATTGACCCTAAAACCAGCTATACTAAATCATGTATAATAAGGGCCAGATCTTGCACTGGCCAAAAAAGTAAAGAGCTACATGTAGAAAAGTCTTGGACCTTGCATACACTGGGTTTCTAGCCACTATTTTAGCTGCACTGGTCCAAACCCCTAGAGTAGACACAATTTACACCAGTGCAGGTTATGAAAGTTTCCAACACAGTGTATATGCAAAATGTGCAGTTGGATATATCTAAATATGCTCTCTCTTTTCTGGAATGCCTTGCTATTATATTGTATTCTTCTCTTACAAAAAGAGCAATAGCAATTAATTCCTTTTCAATCTTTACATACATGGTCAACTTGCTGATAAAAAAAAGGGAATTTGTTAGTAAATTCAATGAGGAATCATAACTTTTGGAAATAAAAAGCAAGAAGTATGGAATGGTGACACAAAAGAACACTTTAGGACAATTTAAATCCCTTCTTGGAGGTCATTTTAATCAGTTTTGGCTTATTTTTGTCTATCTATATTATATGCTTAGGGTATTCTTTATTGCTTTTCCATTAGCTCCCATTGACAGAACAGCAAGTGACTAATAAAGCATTCTGTGGAATTCTCCATTCCTTCTTTCTATATATACCCCTCAATCTATGATTTGTACAAACAAGGGCACTTGTCTTTAACATCATGAATAATTCTAGAGAGACTACCTCACTTTAATGTCTTGTCAAAGGATCTTGTGGAAAGGTCACTCAATCTTATCCATATGCAAAAATCTTCATAAATTAATATAAAATAAGGCAATAAACCCTTTAAAATAATTAGATTTATTATACACTGTAACTAATTCTGAAGTGGTTTCACTGTATGCATACTGCTATCTACTCAACTCCAATGACAACTTTTCCTGTCCCTCCCATTTGATATATAAGCAGATTTGGCAGAACAAATGATTATACAGATCAAAAGAATTTTAAATTTTCAAGGGATTTAATTTTAGCACTTTTGACAGCAGGGAGTAAATGTCTAGACAATAGAAGAAATCCCACTGCAAATTTTCAACAATGGGACAATCCACAGAACTTTCCAGATAATCTCAGTGGGGAACATACAGGAAAACATATCTTCCATTTAGTGATGTCATACATAAAATGACTTGGATATTTATTTAAAATGTTATAAAACTGGCCTCCTTCTGTGATACTTCAGTTACAATAAAGGATGAATTTTTCAGGGAGATACAGTTGGCAATTGCTTGACTATTTGGGCACATGATTGCACTTGCTCATGCTTTAATGTTTTCCACATATGGCACCTACGAGCCTAAAAGCTACTGTGTAGCACATATTCATTATAGTCAGGCCTAATTGGGCAGCTGCTATTAGATGATGTATAGGGTTTGCACATGACTGATTATTTAAAATTTCTCTGCTTATAATGCTTTGCTGTCTAATACTTCCAAATAAAGGACCTGAGCATGAACTCTATCTTTACTAAATTAAAAATACTTTAAAATAACCTGTGTTACAATGTTGGAAAAATAAAACAAATACACGTTAGAGCAGCAGAAAAAAACACACCTATGGAAATACCTCTGTTGTGTATCTTACAAAAGCTTTGGGAGGCTTGAATCCCATGTTTTTCCAAACTCTTTTTTTTTTTCTTGGTGCAGGTTATATATTTTGAAGCATCATGTCAGGATGTCACAGACTTTACTAAACTTCATGGGGACATACTGCAGAATGACCGGACACAAACCAACATAACACTAAAAATGATACTAATAAATCATGTCTACTTATATTCACAGTCCAGGATCCATTTTAAATAATTATTTTTATAGCTTATATAGGACAATGTATAAACCAATTCAGTTGAGAAGATTAGCAACCACAGATGCTACTCAAACGTCATAGGCTAGCTATGAGACATATGGCGCTACGTGTTCAGCCATTGCCAATTTGGTCAAGTTTCAAATAGAAAGTTTTAAAAGGGAAGCTCTTCTGCCTTTAAAACCTAATTCATAGAGCTGCACTAATTAGTTTATTGGAACATTAGAACTGTGCTTCACTAAATTGGAACCCTGATGGTGGTGCTCTCTCCCAAATTATATTTTGCCCTGGTAGAAATATAATAAAACCAATATTAATAGCAATATGCAATAATTTTATTTATAAAATTGTCACTCCACTGACATGCTCATGGAGCTGTACAAACAATTCAAGGGGAGATTTTTTTAAAGGTATAAAGGGCAGTTAGGCACCCAACTATCACTGGCTTTCACTGGGGACAGGGCCCCAGATCCTTAGAGGTATTTAGGCACCTAACTCCTATTGATTTGAAAAGGAGTTAGGGGCCTAAATACTTTTGAGGATCTGAACCTGGATGCCTAGCTGCCCGTTGGGTCTTTGAAAATACATTTAAGTAAAAGGCTACTGTGCTAAGCTTTTCAAAACCAGTCAGGGAGGTAGGTATGCAAAAGGAGACAAACAGAAGGATCAGGGAGATAATATAGAAGTGGGCCATCACTTGTCAAATTGAAATACACCTTTAAGTGGAAAAGTTTTAAGCTTACACTTTTTAAAAAAAAAGTTGGGGAGAAGTGAACCGAAATAGGTGTCAGGAAAGTGCAGGTTTCACACCATAGGACATATCATAAAACAGACGCGATCTCTGCCAGTTTAAGATGTGATGGTGGGAACATAAATCAGTGGACTGTGACAGTGCAACTTCCCATCGGATTTGGGCTCAAACCCAGCTAGTTTCAATAATAGCCAGCATTTAGACAAAAATAAAAAGATGATTGAAGAGGATGGGAAACAGAGATTAAGGCCTAAGCCTGCTGTCCTTATTCAGGCAACACATCAATTGAAATTGAGGGAATTTGCCCTGCAGCATCAGGGGGCCCTTATTATGAGATACATGGGCATCTGGGACCCTCCTTGATGTTAAAGAAGTAGTTCCTGAGGTAAGCAGTTCCCTAACTCTAGCAAACACACAATGAGTTAAGGTAAATGTTCTACTCTGGATAGAAGTGAGAGCTGGAAGGAATATACAATCCTAGAAACACTCGCTTGAGAAGCTGAACAGAATTTAGCTACAATAAGACTGAAACAGTCACACTAACTTCTAATGTCTCCTTAACTTCCACGGGCAGAGATCTTCTTTTTGTACTGAGCGATTCCAGACTTTTTGTGATTGTCCAGCAGTTTACCCAATACAGGGGAAGCGTCTCCCAGGAATGTTGGAGCACCTAGTCATCTCCAAACACTTTCATTGGCTCCTGGATGTCACTTCCTTTTTTTTTTTTTCCTTCCTGAGTTAGCTTTTTTGCCCACTACCACTCTAAAACTTCTCAGAGCGCTGCTGCCACAGAGAACAGCTGCCCCCAGTGGTCCAATTTGGAACCACACTTCCCATTTCAACTTTCCTTTCAACAAAAGAATCAATTTAACAGTTTTGAACATGCATTTAGGATATGAATATTAGTGCAATGTGTATCAATTTAGACCAATACCTTAACTATGACCTTATTCTTCTATGGCCCTACATAGGCTTACTTTGTTTTTGCAATTTATTGATTATACTCATGTCCGGCTGACTTCAGTGGGTGTTGAGTGAGCTTTACATATCATCACATGGTGCTCATCTTCTAGTAATACCTGGTGCATGTTTTGCTTCATATAAAGCAATTCCATTCTGCTAAATAAGATGGTGTCTTAAAAATATTTCTAGCACAACAAAACAAATTGCTAGATCAGCAGAAGAACACATACTTTTTCAGTCAGTTGAATGCATAATTTGTTTTACGTACTCTTATTTTTTGCAAAAGGTCTCATCGTGATCCTCGATCACTTGGGTTTATAGGAAAATGTTTGCTTTGTACTGAAAAGCTGTAACATCATTTTAAAATATTTATGACAG
This sequence comes from Malaclemys terrapin pileata, assembly GCF_027887155.1. NCBI lineage: Eukaryota > Metazoa > Chordata > Testudines > Emydidae > Malaclemys > Malaclemys terrapin. The sequence goes on along the minus strand of NC_071511.1, from coordinate 99,709,751 downwards.
CAGAATTATCTCATACAATTTGTTTATATGCTTTTGTGGTTAGTCTGTTGTCATCACAGGATCATAAAATGTTAAGGGCCGTTTTTTCACATTTAGAAATAAACTAATGCTTAAAATTAAGAAAAGATTTCATACTTATAAATACTTGTATTAAACTGTGGATTAATTTTCTCCATTATATATTACAATGAAATACAGTATAAAAAATTAGGGAACAATACAAACCATACCTATCTAAAGCCCTGATCAGGCACAGACTTACTCAAATATTTATTAAGGTGAGTAATCCCATTGAGTTCATGGGAGTAAAGTTAAGCATGTATGCAGGGCCGGCTTTAGCAAGTGCGGGGCCCGATTCATGGGGCTTGTACTCACCGGGTGGCACTCCGAGTCTTCAGTGGCACTTCGGATTGCCACGCTCCGGCCGGGGTTGCGGTGCCGCGGGACTTGCAGGGCTCTGGCCGGCGCTCTGGCCGGGGGAGCGGGTCCACAGGGCTTGCTGCACTCCAGCCAGGGGAGTGGGGCTGCGGGGCTTGCTGTGCTCCGGCTGGGGGAGCGGGACCCTCTTAGGCGCGGTGCCCAGTTCTGGGGAATTAGCGGAATCGGCCTTAAGCTGGCCCTGCAGGTATGTAAGTGTTTGTGAGATCAGATTCAGGGCCAAATGATAGTGAAGTGAAGCATGTGCATAAATGATTGCAGGACTGGGGGCTAAGTGAGGTAACGTCACACAATTCATAGAGAATGGTTGCATGATGAGCTGGATAAACAAGAATCTCAAACAGGTGATTAAGAGAAAGCAGGAAGCCTAGAAGGGATGGAAGATGGGAAGGATCAGAAAGGAAAGCTGCTCTCTTGGAGGTCAGAAAGTGTAGGGATAAAGTGACAACTGCCAAAAAGCCAAGCAGAGTTGGACTTTGCAAAGGAAATTAAAACTAATAGTAAGGGTAATGAAGAGTGTAGGGGTAGTTGCAGGGTGGCTAGAGGGAATGAGGATATGGAAGTAGAAATGACCACATCTGAGGTGAAAGTCAAACTCAAATGGGACCCAATCAGAGGGGTCCAGATAATCTCCACCCAAGAATATTAAAGGAACTGGCACATGGAATTGCAAGCCCAATAGCAAGGATTTTTAATGACTCGGGGTCATACCCTATGACTGGAGAATTGCTAATATAGTAGTGCCTAATTTTAAGGAGGAGAAAAAGTGATCCAAGAAACTGCAGGCTTGCTAGTTTGACCTCAATTGTATGCAAGGTCTTGGAACAAATTTTGAAAGGGAAAGTAGTTAAATACGTACAGGCAAATGGTAATTGGGATAAAATACAACATGGTTTTACAAAAGGTAAATGTGCTAGACCAACCTGATCTCCTTCTTTGAGAAGATACCTGATTTTTCAGACAAAGGAAATGCAGTAGATCTAATCTACCTGGATTTCAGTAAGGCATTTGATATAGTTCCACATGGGAAATTATTAGTTAAATTGGAGAAGATGGGGATTAATTCAAGAATTGAAACATGGCTAAGGAACTGAGTAAAGAGGAGACTACAACTGGTCATACTGAAAGCTGAACTGTCAGGCTGGAGGAAGTTTATTAGTGGAGTTCCTCAGGGATTGGTCTTGGGACCAATCTTATTTAACATGTTTATTAATGATCATGGCACAAAAGAATAATAAAGCAAATTTGGGAGATATTACCAATACGGAGAAGGACTGGAATATAATACAAGAAGATCTGAATGATCTTGAAACCTAGAATAATAGAAATAGGACACAATTTAATAGTGCAAAGTCATGTACTTAGGGACTAATAACAAGAATTTTTGCTATAAATTGGGGGATTATCAGTTGTAACTAACAGAAGAGGAGAAAGACCTGGGTGTATTTGTTGATCACAGGATGACTATGAGCTACCAATGTGATGTGGCCATGAAAAAGGCTAATGCAGTACTAGGATACAGTCAATCTAGTCTATTTAAAAAGAAATTACAAGTTGTTTCAGGTGACCTGTCCCTTAGTCTTCCTACCATGTGTTCCTATCTTTAAAATGTTTCTCTTTCTTCTGTTGCTGTGAAACACACACACAAAGTTTAAATATTATTTTTGTTCACAATATCCCTTTAACATCTTGGTGGGTCAGGTTAACATCTGTACAATGGGTGTAATAATCATAGCAAGTCAAAACATTTTGTAAAAACATTATTTTGACAAAAATGGCTTTTTGATCAAAATGAAAATTTGAAAATTAGTAAAAAATTTCCAGTTTTTCAACCAAACCTGGTAACATTTCTTTTCTGATAAACATTTTTAATTTGGTAAAAATAATCATTTTTGGTTTGGTTTTAGCCTCAAAATTTTGAAGTTTGGTTTTGAAAAATCAAAAATGTTTCTAAACCAAACATTTTTAACTAAAAAGAAAATATTTTACTGAAAATGTTTTTCAAAATCCCTCCCCCCCCAGTCTTTTCCCCTCCCCCTGTGGTTGAAAACAAAACCATGGGAAATTGTGAAAACAATTATTTAAATTTTTTTGCCATGAAAACAAATTAGTATTTTTTAACTACCTCTGGTAATAAAACTTAATCATTAACATCTCTAAAACATTATTAGATCCTTGGATGAAATTTTAAAGTATAAATTATTATTTAGTTATAGTGCAATTTCTTAAAGAAGTTGGTTTTGTACTCTTATACTCATTCAGATAGAAGGTCTTCCTGAATGTTTATTTAAACACTTTATAAAGGTTCAGGAGGTAAGAGGAGAGCAAAACTTGTTAATATTTTGACTAAGGTTTTTCTCAGAACATTGCAGAGCTATAAAAAAAACAATGCAATTGATAGCCAGCCAATGTGATCATAGAGACAGCTTTCTGAAACAAACATACTCTTCTTCTGTGGAAGGTAGTTAGTAAATTACCTAACAACTAAATTATTCTCATCTCATATAGCAATGACATGGGCAAATAAAATAAAATAAAATAAGTTTTCTGGCAAATATACAATTCAAAACTCCAACCAGAATAAATATCAAAAGGTATGGCCTGATGTATTTAAAATTAAGACAGAAGACATTGTGGACATCTCAAAACATGAACTCCAGTACTGAAAGTGAGATCAAATTCTTTCATAAGTTAATAAAGCAGAAAGATTGCCAAACAATAAGGTGGATCAAAAGGTCCAAAGACTAGTAATATACTCTAGTGATTCTCAAATGCTCAGTGAAAATATCATTACATAGCAAGATGAAAAGACATCCCCCTGGTGCAAAAATGAAAATCTCTGATATTTAACTATTTCCTTCATTTCACAGTTAGATGGAATGCAGCTTCTATTAAAAGTTTCTTGGCTGCACAGGATTCTTTCATGTAGAAACAAAGAGAAGGAGATACCATAGTCTAATAGATGCTCATTCTCAGTGAAGCTTAGTAGAGGTTGGGGTTTCTCCTTATTCATATCTGACTTTTAGAAATGAATGAATGAAGTATCTGCCAGCACCTCAGGTATAATGGCATAGATCATAAAAATCTACCAAAACTCATACCATGTTTTTTGTGCCCATGCCTCCAATAAATCTTAATCCACCTCTGACACAAACAAACAAGCGTGTTACCCCATTTGATCCCTCAGACTAGGGTCACAGGCAGGGCCGGCTCTGGCTTTTTGGCCGCCCCAAGCAAAAAAAAAAAAAAAAAAAACGGGGTGGCCAGAATGGCTAAGCAAAAACCAACCAAACAAAAAAAAACTGCGGCGCAGCCGGAGCACGGGTGCAGGGGGACCGGCTGGGGGGGTGGGAGGGGGAGGGAGCGGGCGCAGGGCCGGCTCCAGGGTTTTGGCCGCCCCAAGCAGCCAAAACCAAAAAAAAAAAAAAAAAAAAGTCGCGACCGCGATCTAAAAAAAGCTGCGATCGCGATCTGCGTCGGCAATTCGGCGGGAGGTCCTTCACTCCCAGGCGGAGTGAGGGACCGTCCGCCGAATTGCCGCCGAATACCTGGAACTGCCGCTCCTGTCCGGAACGGCCGCCCCAAGCACCTGCTTGAGAAGCTGGTGCCTGGAGCCGGCCCTGAGCGGGCGGGAGAGAGAGAGAAGGGGGCGGCCAGGGCTACAGCAGGGGCGCTGCCACGCGGCCCCTCCCGCTGAGCCGCCTCCTGCTGCCTGCCGCGAGGGCTCCGCTCTGGTCGGCAGGGAGGGAAGGAAGAGGACTGCCCTGCAGGGCACTCTCGTTCTCCGCGCCGCCGCCCCCTACAGGGCAGCCGTAGCGGAACAAGAACAAGAACAAAAACAAACAAACAAAAAAAAAGTGGCTGTGCTGCCCTAGGATTGGGCAGAATGCCGCCTTGAACAATCTGCCGCCCCAAGCACCAGCTTGCTCAGCTGGTGCCTGGAGCCAGCCCTGGTCACAGGTATCACAGCAGCAGTAGGTCTTGAGGAGGGATTTGCAGGAGCAGAGAGAAGCACCTTCCAGCTTTCTGTACTGATTTCAGGAATAGGCTTCTGTGAGCTCAGTGGCTCAACACCTGGGTGTCAAGGTCATTTGCTGCTCCTCCTTCAGATTTGTTCTCACCACTTCCTTTTACTGTGATGCCTACAAGGCGTCAGCATCTTCGTTTATACTCATTTATTTAAGGGCTGAATTGTGGCCCAACCCTCGTAGGGTTCCCTTTCATGGCCTCCCTGCATCTCCACTGCAGGCATGGAGCGGTAATCTGGGGCTGCACACCTAGTACTCCCATCCAGCTGAACAGGGATTGCTAATGCAGGATAGGGAATGGGCACAGCATTGAATCACCGCCTCCACTAGGCTGGCCAGCATAACTGAACCAGTGCAAGGGTTAGTAGCCTGGTACTGCTAGGGCCTAGCGTTAATTACTAATTCTAGGGAGCAAGGGGAGAACAGGGAAAGAATTGTGCCTCTGTGGGTACTTCCTGGGCTCCTGCTGGGGCTATGAGCTACCCTTTTACCTAGGCTTGTGCCTAAAAAATGTATTTCTATTAAAAAACTCCCATGCTTTTTAATGGTAAGTTATGCAATGACATTGTGCACACTTCCATTGTGAGCTGGTTATTGTTACCCTTGTCCTCCCTTGCTGCTCCTCATCTATTTGTCACACCTGTTTAATCTTTTTTTAAATTACTCTCTAAGAGCTTAGAGACATCAACTATTTTTACCTTTGTGTTTCTGCAATGCCTGGAATAATGGGGGCCTGATCATAATTTAGGCTCTGAAATACAAACACAATAAAAATGATAAATAAATACAATAATACCAATCAAATATTACCATACCACACCCATCATGTTAGGTTCAAGCCATGAAATTCAGATCTGGAGCCAAATCTCCCCATAGTTCAGTCATATTTGGGTCAGAGTTTGTGGTTACAATTCATCTTTATTAGGAACTATTTTTTAAATACTGATATGAGAGAGAGAGAGGCCCTGAACCAAAACCCTTGATCCAAACAGCCCTGAACTTTGGGGATGGAGATATCCCATCTCCTAGAACTGGAAGGGACCTTGAAAGGTCATCAAGTCCAGCCCCCTGCCTTCACTAGCAGGATCAATTTTTTTTATTCTGCCCCAGATCCCTAAGTGGCCCCCTCAAGGATTGAGCTCATAACCCTGGGTTTAGCAGACCAATGCTCAAACCACTGAGCTATCCCTCCCCTCAATGTTTGGCTGTTTGGCTCTGGAGCTGACCTTCATGACTCAGGCCCATTTCCAACTGAATTAGACACAAATTGACTCCCCTGTGCAGGCATGTGGTCCAAATTACAATGTAGCCCTGAATACTTCTGCTGCTCTGAGCCTTCACATTTGCTTCTACCATCGTCACTAATATATTATTATGAGATTATTGGGACCTTTCTGTATGGAGGTGGTGTGGCTGTATTGGTTCTGATGTATGAAGCAGCTTGAATTTCATGGGGGCTTGATAATGAGTTTCTTGACACATTTTAAGTCTGGATTAAAAAATGAGTTCAGTGAGTGAATGACAGATTGTTTGAGTTTTGTTTGGAGGCTTTTTATTCACTCTTTATTGTGAGCCTAACAGACTAATGAGCTTGAGAACTAAAAGCTTGTGAACCCAGAGGGACTTGTTTGCTAGGTCTTGGCTTGTGATATAGAGCCAGCTGTAGATCTCACATATAAATCTCCATGAATCCAGTTTTAAAAACACATATCTTTGATTGTTCCCCCTTGAACAAGTAATAATAAACTGAGATGAATGTGTCTATTTACAGACGCCTACATCTGTAAAATAAAAAAGTGTTGTCTCTACTGTGCCAAGAAAGCAAATTCTGCTTTGTGAGAGACTGCTGTTTCAAGCAGAGTCTGATCATGAAAAAATCTGACTTTGTTACAAAAGTCAATTAAAGTTACAGGTGCATCTTGGAGAAAGAGCTTGTGATAATTACAGGCGAGACAGTGGAATAATTGTTTTTCTCCATATTTTGTCCTGGTGGCTGATAGCAGATTAATCACTGCCCACTGCCTCTTCCTCTGCAAAGTTTTAGTCACATAAATTGCTGAGTAGCCAGTTGCTATCGCATTAAATATAGTCAGTAACTCCTGTTTGTACTTTGAAGATGATAAAGACAGTCCTGTTTAACCATTGACTTTTAAACTCTGATCAAGATGGACATGGTTGAGAGGTAAATTTCTTCATCATATATTTTCACTGTAGGTAAATATGATGAAAAATGCAACGCCCTGATTTGTACTCTGACTTTCACTTCTTCATAGTTTTGGTTTCAATAGAATGCCAAGATTTAGTGCAAATACCACATGCAATCCTTAGAGAATGTGAAATATAAAGCAATGTTTGAAGTATTTGCAAAGGATTGGAGATATCTAATGTCAAATTAAACACAGATAGTCTTTTTCTTTTTAAACACAACGAGGAACACGGCTAAGGATTAGATTCTACAACCCTTAGTCTTATGGAATCATACTGAACTCGTGCATGTGATCTCACTGAAGTCAGTGGAACTTCTTGAATGAGTAGGAATTACCTAGAGAGAGCGAGAATTCCAAAATCAGGCCTTAAAAAAGATCGTGGTATAAGTTTTGGAACTATATCTTAAATGAAAAACACCACATGAGTAAAGAGACATTTCTTTACAGTTCAACCATTAAAAAGTAAATATAATTGATATGAACTCTTTCTGATCTTTTGGTGTTCTCTGTGTGTATGCTCTATGTCCTAATTCTTGCCTGCAATTTGATATGCACTATCAATTCTATCATATTTTGGGATCTTATTGATAAATCAAACATAATGCTGGGAACTGCAAAGTATCTACCTATGGGATTTATTCTCTATCTGATAGTACATGATCTCAGGCTAGATTCAGAGCTCTTGAAAATGTGCCATGTGAGGCAAAGACCTGGATTACAGGAAGCACCCTTTCACTTTGTTAGCCATCTATTCTTTGCTTATCTTTAATAGCAGATAAATGGATTTTAACTGTATAACATGGACATCTGAATCCTCACAGAACATGAATCCAGGACAATGAGATCAGACATCAACAAGATGTGTACATGAGAATGCTCAGACAACCTGATGCAGCTGATGCAGCATTAGAGACAAACTGGGCTTTGAAAAAAAATCAGTTTCCAATCCAATGATGCACATTTTCAAGTTTTGCCAGGAGTCAGAAGGTTGAGAGTTGTCATGATACAGAAGACTGGCCACCGGCCTAGAAGCTGCTGAGTTCCAACCGAGCTCCAGTGTTGCCTGGCAGCATGGCCTTTGGTAAGTCGCTTAGGCCTTACACTACACAGTTTTGTCAACAAAAGTCAGCTTTCATCGACAAAACAGTGGAGGTGTACACACTGAAATGCTCCTCCTTCCGACGTGACTCCCCTGCTATGCTGACAGAATAAAGCGATCTCGATAAGAGACGTAGGACTTATGTCGGTGTAGTTAGGGCAACACAGTGTCTGTGTAGACATCGCATTCCTTACATCAGCTGTTGGCGGTCATTCTGGAGCTGGAGCCATGAAATGGACAAGAAGGCCAACTCCTGGCTCCCCAGCCAGTCTGCTGCTGGGTCTCCACTCCAAGCTGGGCTGCCACCCAGCCTGCCAGCTTGGGATGCCGCCCAGCTCCCCACTGGAAGCCCTGCAGCCTCCCAGGGTCCCGGCTCCCCACTGAGAACATGGCAGCTGACCGGACTCTGAGTGTGGATCTCCCTGCTGGAGGCAAGAAGCTCCCACTGGCTGACCCCCGCACCCATCTACCAGCGGAGAGCTGCACCGAGCTGAGAGCCCTGACTCTGAGTCTCCCACACTGCCCCTCTTCAGTTGGTGGAAGGGCTCCTAGTGGGGATGCACACCACTGATGGAAGAAGGGTGGTGTGGACATCAGCCACCGCAGTAATTAATTGACAGATCACAGCATTGGCTGTTGCTTGGGCTCTCTCCGGTTGGGTAGAAATGTACGTGAGAGTAAGTTAAAATTTATAATCCAAACAAGACTGTTTCCTTGTAACTGAATTTGTGGTCACTGTATTCGTTCTTTGGGTGTGTCACACTGGGTCAGGAGTGGCTCATGACTGTGAGTGCCTACCAAAGGGCAAACTGTCAAAAACATTGCATACACCCCAAACTGGTGATAAGTTTTATAATTAGATTTCACCAAGCCAGTGACAAATGTGAACTTCTGGATCATTATATCAGTCTCACCATGGAATCACAGACAATCCCCTTAGACTCTCCAGTCTATCTTGCCAGCCAGGCAAGCTAGACTTAGTAAAAAATGGTCACTTACAACAAAAATCATACAATATTCTAGTTTCTTCCAGTCCCAAGAGACCAGTCACTTAACCCAAATCAATTTGTACCCTATATCTTACATCAAAGACGATGCCAAGCCTGTAATAAACTATCTAAAGGTTTATTAACTAGGAAAAGAAATGAGAATTATTTACAGGTTAAAGTAAGTAAACATATAATAAATGAATTGCAATCTAAATCCTAAAAGTGACAGAGTTGTAGTGATCTGTCAATTCAAAGTGTCTTTCAGGGCAGATTCTGGATATAACCCCTGGAGAACTCTGGCTTCAGTTTAGTGTCTCTGGTCCGTGAGAGTTCAAATAGCAAAGAGATGGAAAATTTTATTATGTTTTTGTTTTATTTCCTTTATTCCTCTCCAAATCCATAGGATACGCTTCCTTGCGCATAGCATTTCCAACATGCAATATGGCCATTAACTAATCCTTTGTACAGCAATGTTCCTTGATGGCCAATCTGATTTTGATAGGCAGAGGGAAAACACTCTTCCCATCCGAGTTCACAAGTTTAGAACAAAAGTTTTCAAAGTTATAAAGCAAAACTGACATATTTCCTTATATCATGGAATACAGACATGGAATACAGACATTACAAATGAGATTAATGCATGCAACAACTTACAAACATTCTATAGAGTGAAACACTAAATACATTCTTATAAGACTAAAACCTATTTTGAGCAACACTAACACAAGTGCAATGGTCTGGGCTCCTGCTATGAATTTGTCCATTCTTAGCTAACATCTGAGGCCTTAGCAAAAGCTGACACTTGGCCTGCCAGCATCACAGTGTGCTCCTAAGAGTCTCCCAATCTAAGAGAACTGTAAAGGGTAATTTTCATCCTATTGATTTGGAAACTGTAGCAACAGGAGTTGAACCCATTGTTGGTTAACACAGAATCATTAAATCAGTTCAAATAAAGAAAGGCTACACCTTCATGCAGACCAACTGCAGACAACTTTCTCCTCAGCAACACAACTCGGGAAGAAACAGTGATAACAGAGAGTGACTGTTTATGTGCTCCTCCTCAAAAACTGCAGAGCTCCCAAGGAGTGAGACAGTGCCCTGGAGAAGGCACTCCTTGCCTCCATGTCCCAAGGAGGAGTGCCACCTGTGTTAAGTTGCCTCTAGTTGCATAAAAGCAAAGGAGGTGATCTGGGCCCATGTGAGTTCAGTGTGCATTGATCAAGGATGAATTTAATCCACAGAACGTCAGACTACATTTTAATAGGTGCAGATTGCTTTTTAGAAGCATAAAAGCATTAGCATTATTATATTTTAATTCCATTCTGTCCTTTAACCTTCACATAGGCTCTTTATATATTTGTAGTTTATAAATATTTCCAGGACATTAGAACCGGTCTTTAAATGTTCTCTCTGAGGATTCTGGGAGGGGAATGTAACAAAGATTCCAAATTCATAAATAAGATAACGAGAAGAGCTGCTATTCACTCCAAAACCATGCTTGAGGACTGTGAAGCTACACAAGTGCATTCATCAGGGAAAACAAACCACTGAACACAAAAAGCATAGTGCTCAGCTGCAGTTCTGCTTAGCAGAGCAGACGTACTCTTCACCTGTTCATTATAATGACATTTTCAGTGTAGGCTGACTCTCTGCCATTGATCTTTGTTAAAACAGCTGCATTGCCCTTACTGGAGTTTTCAGACATTTATAGGGTGAAGAAACACGCTGGTGAAAAGCTGCTAAAGCTTTGTAGATTTTTAGAGTCGCAGTTAGTTAAGTTACATCAGAATCTGTAGAACTCTAAAAGCAGCACCTTTTACTTAACTTTCTTTTACTGACCTAGGGACAATGGGGTTGGCCATGTTTGAAAATGACATTAAACAAAGCCTCTTTAGCTACTCAGGGTTAGCCCAGAACTGCAAGACACTGTTAATACATCTTAAATAATCAGCCTGGAGGTGCAAGCAAAAAATTCCCTTTTCTGAGGTTTGCTATGCATTTTTTTATTTGAATGAGAGACTTCATTTTTTGCTTAGTTTGCAGTTTCGCTATAGCTCTTGGTCAAGACTCCTATAATCATGCCCATATATATTTCAATGCAGAACTCCTCCTGCCTCCCCCGTTAACATAAACACAAAAATACTTGTCTTTATCTTTATGCACAAGGAGCCTCTACTCGCCCTCTAAATAAGCAAAAGGGCAAGATCCCTCCCCATCACTCAAGAGAATGTTAGGAGTGAACCTAGTTCTATGATGGCTGAGGCATCGTTTTCCATAAGGTTGTGCTAAGCCATCTTTGATGGATACAGTGAACCCCTCAGCTGGCTGGTGTGCATTCTGCAGTGGATCAAATGAGGCCAAATGTAAAGATATACATCTAGGAACAAAGACTGTAGGACATACTTCAATGGTGGGGATCTCTATCCGAGGAAACAGTGACTCTGAAAAAGACTAGGGGTTCATGGGTAGTGATCAATGGCTCAATGTCTAGTTGGCAGCCCGTATCAAACGGAGTGCCCAGGGGTTGGTCCTGGGGCCGGTTTTGTTCAACATCTTCATTAATGATCTGGATGATGGGATGGATTGCACTCTCAGCAAGTTTGCAGATGACACTAAGCTGGGGGGAGAGGCAGACACGCTGGAGGGTAGGGATAGGGTCCAGAGCGACCTAGACAAATTGAAGGATTGGGCCAAAAGAAATCTGATGAGGTTCAACAAGGACAAGCGCGGGTCCTGCATTTAGGATTGAAGAATCCCATGCACTGCTACAGGCTGGGGACCGACTGGCTAAGCGGCAGTTCTGCAGAAAAGGACATGGGGATTATAGTGGATGAGAAGCTGGATATGAGTCAACAGTCTGCCCTTGTTGCCAAGAAGGCTAATGGCATATTGGGCTGCATTAGTAGGAGCATTGCCAGCAGATCGAGGGAAGTGATTATTCCCCTCTATTTGGCACTGGTGAGGCCACATCTGGAGAATTGCATCCAGTTTTGGGCCCCCCACTACAGAAAGGATGTGGACAAATTGGAGACAGTGTAGAAGAGAAGAGTGGGGGGGATTTGATAGAAGCCTTCAACTACCAGAAGGGGGTTTCCAAAGAGGATAGAGCTAGGATGTTCTCAGTGGTGGCAGATGACAGAACAAAAAGCTATGGTCTAAAGTTGCAGTGGGGGAGGTCTAGGTTGGATATTAGGAAAAACTATTTAACTAGGAGGGTGGTGAAGCACTGGAATGGGTTACCTAGGGAGGTGGTGGAATCTCCACCCTTAGAGGTTTTTAAGACCTGGCTTGACAAATTTCAAGCTTACACAGAGCTCTTCTTCAGGTCTGGGCTTGTTTAGCATAAGTAGTTAACACACATTTCAAGGGACCATTCAAGGTGAAGTGGTTTAACACCTTCAGTCTTAGGGGGGAAAGAAAGGTGGTGGAAGACACCTGGATGTGGGGGGTTATTAGTGAGTTATAGCCATAAATCCAGTGTCTCTATTCAGTCTATGATTTTTAGTTATGAATGAAAGGTCCCAGGCTCATCTTTTGAAAGTATTGTGCTGGTTTCCTTTGAGGATTAGGGGTGTTAACCAGCAATTTCACCTTGAATGGTCCCTTGAAATATGCGTCAACTACTTATGCTAAACCAGGGGTTGGCAACGTTTGGCACACGGCTCACCAGGGTAAGCACCCTAGCGGGCCAGGTCAGTTTATTTACCTGCTGACACGACAGGTTCGGCTGATCGCGGCCCCCACTAGCCGCGGTTCGCCGTCCCGGGCCAATGGGGGCAGTGGGAAGCCACGGCCAGCACATCCCTCGCCCGTGCCGCTTCCCGCCGCCCCCATTGGCCCGGGACGGCGAACCGCGGCCAGTGGGGGCCGCGATCGGCTGAACCTGCCGCGTCAGCAGGTAAATAAACTGGCCCGGCCCGCTAGGGTGCTTACCCTGGCGAGCCGCGTGCCGAACGTTGCCAACCCCTGTGCTAAACTGTCTGTTCCACCTTCTATTTAGCTGGGACACTGAGCACCTTTCTCAGACCCGAAGAAAAGCTCTGTGTAACCTCGAAAGTTTGTCTCTCTCACCAACAGAAGTTGGTCAAATAAAAGATATTATCTCACCCACCTTGTCTCCCTTGTAGGTATAAACAGGGGAATATTGAGTAGGAATAAAGAGGCTGTATTATCTCTGTATTTGGAACTGGTATGACTGCTACTGAAATACTGTGTACAGTTCTGGTGTCCACAATTAACAAAGGATGGTGATAAATTGGAGAGGGTTCAGAGAAGAGCTACAATAATAATTAAAGGATTGGAAAACATGCCATATAGCGATAGACTTAAAGAGCTCAATTTGTTTATCATAACAAAGAGAAGATTAAGGGGTGACTTAGATCACAGTCTACATGTATCTAGTTGGGGAACAGAAATTTGATATTATTCGTTCTAGCAGACAAAGATATAACAAGATCCAATGACTAGAAGTTGAAGATGGACAAATTCAGCCTGGAAATAAAGATGCAAATTTTTAACAGTTAGAATAATTAACTATTGGAAAAACATTCTACATCACAGGCAATTTTAAAATTAAGATTATATGTTATTCTAAAAGATATGCTGTACTTTGAACAAGAACTAATTCAGGGAAGTCTTATGCTTTTTTCCATTGATTCTAATGGAAGCTTTGCCCATGCAGGTTAAGTACTGCAGGACAACATTTTAGGAATGGGAAAAAGCTATCAAGACAAACAAAATTATCTTTTTATTTTTTCATTATTTTAGTTACATCTTCCTGCTTGTTCATAATTTTAGGACATAGCATGGTCATGTTTTCTGCCATTGTAGAGTTTTATCAAACACAAATACAGTAACTGGATTGATTAATCCATGGAACAATGATACTGACTCAATGGATTTACATGAGGGTAAATTTATTCTTTGGTTGAACCAACTCTAAAAACATCATATTGCTGACCTTATGGAAACTGCTTGTATGTCAGTTGTATTTAGGCTACTATAAACAGAACAATCGGTAATATTTTTCTGGTGAGATTACATATTTTATTTTAATGAAGAAATAGAGGGAAAAGAAAACAAATGGAAGCGTGGACAAGAGGAAGGAGGAATATACCCAATATCAAACAAACTGCTGCAAATACCAGTTAAAAAACTGATCAAGTGAAAACACTGTAACATCTCAAAGAAAGATGAATTTAAATATGCATTATTGGGTATCTAGCTGGGCATATACTTCCAGAAACAATGCTCTTTCCTCTTCAAATACGATGGACAAGATACATCAATAGAGGCCAGTGCAACCTAGGTTGCAGTCCTCTGGGCTAGTAAATACAACTGGAGTAAGACAGCAGTTATTATAAATATGTATTTGTATTACTGTAATGTCTAGGAGCTTTTTGTCATGGACCAGACCCATTGTGCTTGGTGCTGTACAAACACAGAACAAAAAGATGGTCTTTGCCCCAAGGAGTTAACAATCTAAGCGGTGGCCAATCAATACATAACCTCTATTCTGCCAGGCACATGCCCCAAAAGTGAGTAGGTCTGGCTCAGGAGTGGGTAGGGCCAGACTTATCAGACAAGGACCTGATTTAGCAAGATTCCCAGGCAGCCTCTGCCAGCAGATTTTATAGTTGCCCTTCTTCATGGGTGAATCCTTTCTTTGCTAAAGCTACTTCTCCATGCACAAATAGGCAAAATTTGGGACTGTGGGGTAAATGTGGTTTTATAACTTTCCCCTTTGCATAATGTAAAATAGGGTCTAACCCTCAGCTGTTGTAAATCAGAATAACTCCAATGAAGTCAATCGATGTATGTTTATTTACATCAGCTGAAGATCAGGGCAAGGTTTCAAGACTTGCAAAGTAATTTATAACAATCTCAATCCAGAAAACACCACTGTTTCTGCTATTAGATGCATAAATAGCTTCCCTTTGTGGATGCATTTGAGTGCAGACATTAACTTTACAGCTGCAGACATAATAAGATGTAGCCCCACTCTCTGCATTTCTTTAAAAATCTTCCTGAATATTCTCTCTGTGAAGTATATTGCTGTTTTCACACCAGGGATGCATGGTAGGGAATGACATTATCAACATACCCTTCTAGAAATTCATCATAAATATAATTATGTCAAACTCATTCATATTTCTTCCTTGATGCTTCTTCATATTGATATAAATGGTGGTGTTTTATTTAACAATAACTCAATTAGTAAGGTTGATTTTTACCTGAGATGTTTAGTAGAACTACATTTTGGCTCTCAGTGGAAGGTTCCCCTTTGTGCTTGAGTGTTTTTTATCAATCTTCCCCTTGTCCCTTTGATCTCGTCCTCTTTTTTGTCCTTCTGAGGTGGAAGCATCCATTCTGAGTAGCTAATACAAAAAAAAAAAAAAAATTCTGGAATGTAGAGTCCTCTTCACTTAACAATCATTTGAAGGGATTCAGAGACTGTAATCTGTTATTCTGTTTAGAATACTACTTTGCTGTTCCTTCTGTGGGTTATTATACCAATCCCAGAGAAAAATTTGGGGCTTCCCCATAGACTTCATTATCTCTTCCCTTCTCCCCTCCCCAATTCCTTTTTTATTTTTATTTTTCTCTACACGATAGACTCATGGAAATTAGAGATAAAAAAGCCCGGTTATAGTGTATACTTTGCTCCCTGCCAACAGTTTCCTATAGGGTATTGTCAAGTGCTTTTCCCAGTGAGGTTTCCATGTCTCTTAGGAAATAGGTCCACGTTTTGGTTCCAAACTTCTGTTTTTAATCGGATTACGTGTTTTACTTCATCTTTTTCACTTAATTCTTTACACAACATGTTTCTTAGTAACGGTAAGTCCAAGAACATTTGCGCAGCTCTTTTCCTCAATTGCCATATGTTTTGATTTAACAAAAGTAAAAGCCACAGTTGAATGTTCTTACACTCTCAATCCTCTTGAGAAAACTGTTCTCAGAAGAGATGAACTGTGACAAGTCAAATTTAAGGCCCCTCTTTGTTTGGCCTTATGTCAATGTATCTTGTATTTATGGTCCCCTATACTGATTAGTGGATGAACCCTTGGTCCAGTCCCCTTCAGTCTTAAGGAGGATGAGCATTCCAGTGGTTGCAGAAAATCTAGGAGGAGAATGGATGTTATTATTTTGCTGAGTCATTGTCCCTCAGTTAGGGTTACCATACGTCCGGATTTTCCCGGACATGTCCGGCTTTTGGGGGTTCAAATCCCCGTCCGGGGGGAAATCCCCAAAAGCCGGGCATGTCCGGGAAAATCGGGAGAGAGGGATGGAGGGCTCGGGCGGGGCCTCTTTGGCCGGGCCTGTGCGGGGCCGGGCCGGGGTCGCGGGGCCGGGGGCATGGTGCCGGGCCAGGCGCGGGGCCGGGCGGGGAGCCGGGGGCGCGGTGCCGGGCCGGGAGCCGGGCGGTGCGCCGGGCCGCGGGCCGGGGTAGCGGGGGGGTGCGCGGGGCCGCGAGCCGGGCCGGGGTAGCGGGGGGGGTGCGCCGGGCCGCGGGGCCGGGCGGGGAGCTGGTCCGGGGTAGCGGGGGGGTGCGCGGGGCCGCGAGCTGGTCCGGGGTAGCGGGGGGGTGCGCCGGGCCGCGGGGCCGGGCGGGGAGCCAGTCCAGGGTAGCGGGGGGGGTGCGCCGGGCCGCGGGGCCGGGCGGGGAGCCGGTCCAGGGTAGCGGGGGGGTGCGCCTGGCCGCGGGGCCGGGCGGGGAGCCGGTCCGGGGTAGCGGGGGGTGCGCCGGGCCGCGGGGCCGGGCGGGGAGCCGGTCCGGGGTAGCGGGGGGGTGCGCCGGGCCGCGGGGCTGGGCGGGGAGCCGGGGGTGCGCGGGGCCGCGGGCCGGTCCGGGGTCGCGGGGCCGGGCCGCCGGGGGGTGCGCTGGGCCGCGGGGCCGGGAGCCAGTCCGGGATAGCGGGGGGGGGTGCGCTGGGCCGCCGGGGGCCGGCAGTGCTGGGCGGGCTGGGGGTGGTCGGCCGGGGCTGGCACCCCAGGGCCCGAGCCGACCCAGGCTGGCGCTGCCGGGGGGCCAGCCTGGGCCACGCCTGCTCCCCCCACACCCCCCCTTACCAGCTTCAGGCTTCCCGCGAATTTAATATTCGCGGGAAGCAGGGGAGGGGGCGGAGACTTTGGGGAGGGGGCGGAGTTGGGGAGGGGGCGTGGGCGGGGCTGGGGGCGGGGCCGAGGCCCCGTGGAGTGTCCTCCATTTGGAGGCACAAAATATGGTAACCCTACCCTCAGTAAGACCCAAGACTCCTTCTGCCTCCATACCGCAGCAGATAGAAAACAAGTTCTGCAGCATTTCTTTGTAAACCAGGTACTGCATCTAGAATGAGTTTCCCTGGGTTAATAATTTGCTGTTTTATTTCCAGACTAATCTTCTTACCGCACAAGACGGTTAAGCTTTAATGTCACTATTTTTCATATTCTACTTTAGATAATGAAAAGCAAAGTCATGCTTGTGATCGTTCTCAGGGTACCCAGGTCTGCGAGTCACTTTTGTTACCCCTTCCTCCAGACTGAGGGAGTCTTGCTTGTCATAACGGAATGTTAGCTCCCTAACACCAGTAGCCTTTCAGCCACTCAGGCCCTCTCCTCCAAACTATGCCAGCACTGTCATTGCTTGACAAGTTAACAAGAGGTGCACTCCAGTCCCTGACACCCTTGAATTGTTCCCCTATGATATCTAGCTGCTGCACTGGCTACTCACAGAAATCCCAGCTCCTCTGCCTCCAAAGGAGCAGTGTATCCCAGTTTACCAGTTTTACCTTAAAACCACGGCTCCGGTATAAGCACACAGCAATTGTAATGAAACAAAAGAAGGAATAGAGATTCCCTTAGAAACAAGAGAGAGTGATGGAAACAAACGCTTACAATACAAAACAAAATAATAAAATGCAAACTAGGGCCTGTACTTATTAATAGTTAACTTTCCTACCTAATAAAGTAGGGTTTCTCTCCAAAGTTCAGTCCATTGTAGAGCTGGCAGGCTTCATAGGAGCTAGGATCCAATCTTCCTTGAAAAACACTTTGCTCAACAAAATAGCTCCTCAGTAAATGAATCCAGAGTGCTCTGTAATACTGAGACAGTCTTATCTTTTTCCATAGGCAGGGTGATCACTCTCTATTATAATGGTTCTTTTTTAAAAAAAACAACCACCCTCCAATAGGTTTAAATTGTTTGCAGTTGTCTTTGGTGGTTTTCCATTAACCATGAGGCAGCAACTCCTCCTGCACAACAAGCCATCACCAAGGAGCATCACTCCTTGGTGATTCCTTTTAACCTTAAGGCCATAAGGCAGTGGTGGGTAAACTACAGCCCGTGGGCCGGATCTGGCCTGTGAGATTGCCACTCCCATGGTGCCGTGGGCCCGCGCCGCTCCTGGAAGTGGCCGGCACCACACCTCTGTGGCCCCTGGGAGGAGTGGGGGGGGGCACTGCCCCCTGCAGCTCCCATTGGCTGTGTCTGGCTTGACTCCTCAGATTATAAATCAGTTAGACAGCTGATGATAAACTAACCCCGCTGATGAAGTGGGCAGTAGCCCACAAAAGCTTATGCTCAGATAAATTTGTTAGTCTCTAAGGTGCCACAAGTACTCCTGTTCTTTTAACCCCGCCTTGAATGCCTAACGATCATGTACCCTGAAACTTACCACCTTATTAAAACCCCGGGACAATGAGTAAGCATTGCAGAACATCCAAAAATTGCACAATTTCAGGCTATTGAAGACTCAGGTGGGCAATGACAGAATGGAGCATCCCTTATGGAAGTGGCCTGCCCACCAGGGAGCTGGTACCTTAAGCTCCTCCATTAAATACAACTGAGACATCATAGCACAAGGAGACAAGTGCTCTCTAAAAGAGGCAGGTCCCAAACCTTTTGCATTGTTGTAACTAAAATCAACATCCTAAACTACACCCAGAAACTAACAGGCAGCCAGTATAGAGCCAGAGTACAGGTATAATGTATTCTAGAGCAGAAACTTTACTTAACAGGCAGGGAGCCACATTCTGCATTAGCTTGAGTTTACCAATGGTCTGATGATACAGGACCAGGTAGAGAGCATTCCAGAGTGTAACTTTAATTTGGAAAGGCAAAGATAATTGTAGTGAGGTCTACATCCAAAAGAAAGGGTCACACCAGTCTCAACAAGCAAAGATGGAAAAAAGGCAGTCTTGAGCGCATTTGCTAATTGATCTTCTAGCAGAGCTCCAAGTTGTGAACTTGTATTAATCTTGACATGAAAGTAGTGCCCTGATTGTTCAGCATCACACTGGGGATGCCTACCTGAGCAAACATTTTTAGCAACTCATTAGCAACTACCTGGGATGACATTGACCATGGGGAAATGGTTCCAGGGTACCAGGTGGCACAATCCACAATGTCGATAACATTGTAGCTCCCCATAAGTAGCTATGTCCTTCTGTGCTCATTTCACCAGTTATGCTTCATGGTCCGTAGGACCCCTGGAGTGGCCAAAGGCAGTGGTGTCTGGGAGTCTGACCTTTGCCAGGGGTATCTCCAGAGGGTCCGAGCCACATTGGGTAGCAGTGGATCTATGGGACCATCTTCCAATGCCCTTGCATGTCATCAGAGCTCAATTCCAGGCAAGGTGACATTCCTTTTGTGTTTTCCAGGATAGACTGGTAGGGCCAAAGAGCTCAGGGAGGTAAAAGGGAGTGAGGGACCTGCCACTCCCGAATTACCGCACGTGCCGCCCCTCTCCCTTGGCCGCCCCAAACACCTGCTTGTTAAGCTGGTGCTTGGAGCCGGCCCTGCTGGTAATGGGTTAGGATCGGAAACCCCCATGGATACATCTTATCAGCAACATTCCCCCAGTCCTTGAGAAGTCAGCACCCAGTAGTTGCTCATGTATAAGTGTTTGGCCACAGCCAGAGTCAACCAGGCCCTGGAGTTCCATTGATCATAATGGGGAAAACTAGAGTACTGGCCTTTCCAAGGAATGCTGCTGTTCTGGAGGAGCAGGGTACAGAATAGTCACATTCCATACTAGGGCAGGAGTGGTAGCTCTGGCCCTCCTGCCTGCAGGTGAAGCAGATCAGGCCTCTTCTTGGCCCTAGGGTTGTACTAGCCCCCACCTGGTCAGTATTGGTTTTCAGCAGGGCAGCAGTTTCTGCTTCTGCAGCCCCCTTTCTCTCACAGACCCTTTCGATCCCCACCCAACTAAACTTCTTGGGGACTGATGCCCCAGAGGGGGGTCTGGCCTTAGGTGGGGAACTTCTACAGTTGTCATGACCGAGTCATGGGCAGTCAGACCTAGTAGTCAGAACCAGAGTCCACAGTCATGAGACAAGAATTGGCTGCATCAGGACACTGGGAGGTCAGAAGCAGGAGACAACTTGAGAGCAGAACCACAAGTTGGGAACCAGAGTCAGGATAGCAGGGATCAGAGGCAGGAGACAAACTGGAGGTCAAGAACCACAGTCAGATGCCAGCTGGGTCAGAAGCCAGGAAATCAAGCCAGGGAAGCAGGAGTGGGTAGCGGGAATGGGTAGCAGGAGTGGCATGCAGTTCAGAGCAGGGCGGAGCCCAGTTGTTCAGACAGCATTTTGTCACTGCTGCTGGCTTAAGTAAGGTCAGAGGGCCAATCAGCCGCTCCGAGACTCTGGCCCTGAGGTCCAATTGACGGAGTCCCACATTGGTGGTGGGCGTTGTGGTTCCCAGGTAAGCTATTGCCAGCAGGCTGCCAAGGAGGTGGGTTGGAACATGGCTGCTCCTATTAATCTTGCGAGCCTAGGTTCATGACCCTAGGGTCATGACACCAGTCCACAGAATGGCCTTCCCATGGCCATCTACGCCCTCCCCCTCAACATTGTCCCTACTTCTGTGAATCCAAAGCCTGGCAGGAGAAGGCCAACAGACCCACTTCTCCTGGTTCAGGGTGGGAGGTTGCCCTATAGTCTAGTTCAACCTCCAAGATGTTCTTGACCAAACATACTGCGGTCTCTCAGTTGTCTGTCTGGTGTCGGTAAACACCAGAACTGTTCAAATGCCACCAGTTCAATGATTTACCCTCAGGACTTGGATTCTGGCCTCAGCCACCAGCAGCAAGAGTCCCAGAGATATTGCAACACAGTGTAAGTGTTTTGGTCCAGAACAGTCAGCAGTAACTCTTTTTTGTAAGGGCTGGGTAGTCCAAAATAGCAGCCTTAAGGGATCAATAATCCTCACCAGAGGTGCAGTCTAGTTACCCTATATGCTGCCTGAGACTCCCTGGTCAGATAGGGGACCAGCTTGAATGCCCTCTGCTCCTGGAGCCACTGGCACATCAGGGCAAGTCACTCAAATGTCTCCAGGTACACCTCCAGGCCCATCTTGGTCAGGCACCCTCTCCCACCCAGGATCACCGGGGCAACCTCTGCTACTTGGGCTCCAGAGGGTTCCTGGTTTACTAGGCAGAGGAGGATCTGCTGCTGCTGCTCCACAAGCCATTTCAAAAGGGCTCTTTCAAAATGAGCATTACAAAAGCTCTTCCATCCTGGCATAGCTGACTCTCAGTCTTAGGCCCGATCAGTTGCCCACTTTCTCCATCACATGTGGGCTGGTGCACTGATTTCCCACCCCAAAAAAATAAAACAGTCAGACAACTATCAGTCAGCTGGGGTCCCTTTTCTGGGAAATTACAGAACAAAAACTGTAGTAGCAAAACAAAGGCAGCAACTACAATCAACAAACTCCACAGACATACAGACCTAAGGGCTCCAGCTCACAATCAGCTGCCCTGCCCCCTGCCTCCCAGGTAGCCTTTCCCCTGCTCCCTTGAGTAAATCAGGGTTAGTTAGCTGCTGCCTTAACCCTTTAGGGTCTGGGCTAGGGAATGTCCTTGTACCCTGTCTCAGGAAGGTTCAACACATATCATCCAGTGTTCCCTCTAATTTTCCCCTCCCATTTGAGGAATGGAGTTTGTTATGTGCACCAACACATCACCTTCATATCGGTGCACATAACTGACCCTGCCAGCAGGTAGGGGATCCTGGGGGACAACTACTGCACTGGTGGGGTGCAAAATAAACTTTATTAAGAAAATGCAAAAACAGGGAAAATTCAATAGTGAGGGGTACGGGGTTTGTTAAGGTAGACAATTGGGGAGGGGTTTCTTTTAGTAAATAGGATAGGGGGTTTCAATAGTGGGGTACAATACAGTGGGGTCCAGTACAGATGGTAACCAATTAACACTGAAGTATAAATGTAACAGATAGCTAACAGTTCCTATGTAAAGGGTGTGTCACAGCAGCATATAACCAACTAACAGTTATGGGTAAAATGTGTTAAATAGCCAACAACTCTAGGTAAAAATATGTCACAGTGGTGTAAATGTAAAATGTGAGGTGTGTTAGAGAGAAAAAGGGTAACCAATGGGGTTTTATGCTAGACTTCAGTAATACCATTGAGGTTTGGCAGCAGCAGGAGCGGGGTGAGCACGTGGGGGAAGGGATTAAAAGAGAGAGAGAGAGAGAGAAAGGCAGTGGTAGAGGAGTGAGGTTAGGGGATGGGGGAAGAGGAGCACGTGGTGGAGCAGAGATCAAAGGCAGAGGCGCTGCGGAGGGAGATTTAAACTCAGGGAGACACAGAGAGCAGACAGGCTGCAAGTTTAAACAGCAGAGAGACTGCAACGAGTGACTGGGGAGCTCAGGGGGAGACACGGGCAAGCTCGGGGTGGGGGGGGGTTAGGGCAGCGGGAAGACAGACTTAATCACAATTATACAGAACACAGTAAAATCTTATCTATGATCTAACTTAACCAAGACTACGCAAATTAGCAAGTAACAGAACACAATGCAACAATTTTTTTAAACCTAACTTACAGAGCACAATACAACAATTCTTTAAACCTAACTTAACCACAGCTATGCAAAATGAAATTACAACCCTGATTCTAATAGGCGTACCTTACACTATGCCGCTTCTTTGATCGGGAGGGGGAGCAGTTCCTGAGGGCAGAGTGGTGTGTGCCCAGGGTACAGCCCCGGGGGGGGGGGGGGGGGGGGGACGAGGGCGGGAGGGGGGGTTAACTAGTGGTGGCTGCAGCGGTGGGGTGGCTGCAAGCCGGCAGCCCAGGATACAGTCCAGGAAGGCACAGCCTAGCAGCGGCACAGGCTTATTTCCAGCAGCAAAGGTGCTGCGGAGCAAGAAACAGATTACAGATACAGACCAAGGAGTTAGCTTGGGTCTGTCTGCTGTGGAAACAAGGCCAGCAGCTAGGACAGGGGGAGTTTGCAAGAGGGAGTTCTTACCAAACCCCAGGACAGCAGCAAGCACAGAGACAGGAACGGCAGTAGCATCGGAAGATGGAGAGAGGACTCAATTTGCTTACAATAATCAGGAGATCTTTGTTGTTCGTGGGAGGGGAGTTCAAAAACGGGGGTACGCTCAAAAACAAATGAGAGCGGGGAGAGGGCCCCCCCAAAGACCCCTAGCTGATCAGACCAGGTGGTAAAGCAAGGACCTTCTCTGAGGTCTGATTAGAAAATGTCCAGCTTTAAAGGCAAACTCAGGCAGTTTCCCACCAGTACTTTTGATTGGCTCCTCTTGATACAGGGGAGGAGAGAAGGCAGGGAAAGGCTGCAGGTAAGCATAGGCATGCTTGGGCATGTTCTGAGCCACAGGTATGACTCATATGCTTAATTAGTTGGCCACTTCAGGTCTTGCATTTCTGGGCAGCGCCCCCCACACTGAGCCCGGGTCTGAACAAAGGAACCAAACAAAGAAGCAAGAAGCCCCCTCCCTAGCCAGAGCAATGGCTCCAGTTAGGCTGTACAAGCCATTCCTATGAATAGGGCTGTGACTTTAGTTAGCACAATGGCCGGGAGGGACAGCCACACAGGACAAACAGAAAGGAGAGGGGAAAAAGGAATGCAGCAGGGGGACAGCTGTAACAGACAATAACAAAATACATGTGGTGGGGGTGGGGCCAAGGGGTTTGGAGTAAGGGAGGGGGCTCAAGGCTGGGGCAGAGAGTTAGGTTGCAGGGGTATAAGGGCTCTGGCTGGGGGTGTGGGCTCTGGGGTGAGGATGAGGGATTTGGGGTGCAGGAGGGTGCTAAGGGGCTATGGCGGGGAGAGACATGGGCTGGAGGGAGAGATGCCTCTCCCCGCCTTGAGAGCTCTGGGGTTGGGGCTGCAGGATAGGCACCCCTCCCCCTGCCCCAGCAGGTCCAGATTGGGGGAGGGCTGCCCTGGCTGTACCTGGGGCCAGGCCACTCCGGCTGCACTGCCCCAGCAGGTCTTGGCTCCCCAGCCATGGCTGGGGCCAGGCCGGGCCGGGCCGCTTTGGCCGTGGCTGGGGCCGGGCCAGACTGTGCCACGCCGCCCCAACTGTGGCTGGGCCCAATCTGGCCGTGCCTCCCCAGCAGGTCCGGGTGAACCATCCATGGCTAGGCCCGGGTTGCTCCGGCCGCGCTTGGGTCCGGCCTGGGCCGCACCACAGCAGAGTTGGGGCCATGGGAGAGGCACTAAATAAGCTGCTGCACTGCTGCATAGCTTATAGGGAACTTAGCCCAGGAGTATTAATAACTTGTACATTTGTTTGGACATTTGTTCAGTTTCACAAGAGAATACAGTTAAATTGCTCATGTTAAACATTCCCATTCCTTATGTACTGCTAAATCAGGGGTGGGCAAACTATGGCCCGCGGGCCGGATCTGGCCTGCCAGGGCTTTGGATCTGGCCCGCAGGATTGCCACCCCCGTGGTGCCGTGGGCCCTGTGCTGCTGCTGGAAGCAGCTGGCACCACGTCCCTGCGGCCCCTAGCGGGGGGGCAGAGGGCTCCGTGCGCTGCCCTCTCCTGCAGGCAACGCCCTCAGCAGTTCCCATTGGCTGGGAATGGGGAACCACAGCCAATGGGAGCTTTGGGGGAGGTACCCACAGGCGAGGGCAGCACGCGGAGCCCTCTCTCCCCTTCCCCAGGGGCCACAGGGATGTGGTGCCGGCTGCTTCCAGGAGCAGCGCAGGGCCAGGGCAGGCAGGGAGCCTGTCTTAGCCCCGCTGTGCGCTGCTGCCACCCCGGAGCCGCTCCAGGTAAGCAGCGCCGGGCCGGAGCCTGCACCCCTGCCCACTGCTGCATCCCTCCTGCACCCCACCCCCTTCCCTGAGCCCCCTCCCGCACTCCACACCCCCTCCTGCACCCCAACCCTCTGCCCTGAGCCCCCTGCCACACTCCACACCCCTCCTGAACCCCAACCCCCTGCCCTGAGCCCCCTTGTACACCCCACATCCCAACCCCTTGACCTGAGCCCCTTCTTGCACACCTCACCCCATCCCACACCCTTCACTCCCTCCCGCACCCCGACCCCCTGTTCCAGCCCGACATTCATGACCCTGCATACAATTTCCCCACCCAGATGTGGCCCTCAGGCCAAAAAGTTTGCCCACCCCTGTGCTAAACTATCAAGGAGCAACGTGGTACAACAGGCATATAACCTTAGGAATCTGAATTATATGACGATCCTGATAAAATATGTCAGACAAGTGACAGGAGACTATGGAGTTTAATGATGATCTGATAATCCATGACACTCTCTCTACAAACCCCTCTATTAAATCTGGGGCAATGTTTGTGTCTCTGTTTGCCTTGTTGAACAACCCCTGAATGTTCATGAGCAGTGTGATCATAAGCTTTGCACTATTAATTCCTCAGGGCTGTTTCACCCTCTTTACCTACTTGACAATTAAGTGTACACAGGCTCTAACGGTCTTTTCCTGCAGGCTGTGGAAATGACATAAGAAATTACAGCTGGCATGTTATACAGTAAAATAATATAATAGCAATTTAAATGTTTTTTTCTCAGAGCTGCTTTAATTCTTGGTTGCAAGAAGTAAATACATAATAACTCTGATACTCACCCCCCCCCCAGGTCCAAAAATACTATGAAACCCAATTGTACACAACAAATCAGGATTGACAGTTTCACCTGAGCTGTTATAAATAATGTTTTCTCTACAAACATAAACTGTTCTACTGCCAAACAACACTGAGATTGGATCCCATTAGCTTTCACAAGAGAATCAGGACAAGCTGGGTCTTGTCCTTCTGGCCAGATTCCCCATGGCCCTGCTATAGTTGTGTGGGGCTGAGGGAGGGTGCAAGTAGCCATTCCCAACTTCAGTTTCCTGCACAAGGGCCAGGGACATCACAATTCCTGTACTTGTTGTGGGAGTATAGAGACTGCTATCTCCAGACTTCCCCAAAGCCACAAATCACCCAGTGGGGGTGGGGAAGAGAAGAGGCAAGGCTCTGTCTACTAGTTCTGCACAGGCCCACGTGGCTGGCTAGGTGTACAGGAGAGGAGGCCAGATGGCACAGAGGGATGGTGCTGCCCACGTGCTTCCCATGTGTGCTGGGGAGCGTGGGGGGAGATTGTACACCTACGGTGGAATTACACTGGCTGTACAAGGGGGCCTCCACATCCAGGGAGATGAAGAGTGAATTAGCCCCCTGGTGAAGCTTTGAAAATAAAAATTAACTAATGGGGTGGTGAGGGCATTTACTGACATGGTTAAGCATCACCAACATTGTAAGTAGTTTGTTCCTATCAAAAGTTAATTCCTCCACTTTTTCCAGATTTACACAGAACCTCAGCAGAACTAAGAGCCCCACCTGCTTTCATAAACACTTGATTGGACAAAGCAAATACTTCACAGCCACTTGTGTGAGTGAAGGCCATGGCTGTTTACAGAGTAGTATCCTGTGGGACTGACTTTCACAGACTCAGTTTTAGCGTACTGAAGTAATTCAAGGATACCATTACTAGTATCACATTGATTTAATATCCAATTTCCTTCTCTAGGTTTCCTGGGACTGGTAAATTCAGCCCAAGTTCACAAACTGCCATGTACAATTCCAGACATCGGACTTGATCTCAGTTAGCACAGTTCTTATCACCCTGAATTTGTCTTACAGTTGGAATTACTGAGCACATTTTACACAAATGTTATTTACATCCACTCCTTACCTCTGACCTTATGTTACCTGCTCAAATCAACAGCGATTTAGCCACAGACTGAAGGTCTTTTCCTGCCTGCAATCTCCCCTCTTTGTTTACTTTATATAAGTAGTAGTAGTCACCAGGGTCTTTGGTAAAGAAACAAGTCAGTCCCTAGCACTTATTCCAAGTAAAGCAAAGACTGCAGGAACGCGCTAAAAATCTGGGACATGATAAATTTTTACATGACAGGACAGTTCACATTAATGTTAACAGTTTATGTACACAGCAAAAGAAAAGACTCGTGAACGGCCAGGAAGAGAAGACTGACCACTAATGGAAGTGGAAAAACCTAACATCAGGAGAAACGATTAAGGATATTTGTTTTATAAAATGAACTAAAAAATCTTGTATACTTCCTGGTTGTGAAAATGTAAGAAAATAGCTGCAGAACTGTCTCTTTAAATGACAACAATGAAGAACAGCCACCGGCTGACCAGTGTTCTTAAAGCATTGCTTTGGTTTTTTAAATTTAATCATTATTAATTTTCAAGAAATATAGTGTCACAAAAACACCCAACAACAGAAAAATCACATATGGCTGTATTATTTGGATGAAAGAGTGATCTGCAAAATAAGAACTGTAACTAGAGCTGGATAAAATAATTTTATGAAAACTTTTAAAGCGGAAAATGCAGACTTGGCAACACCAAATAGTTCTATGGATTTGTGTTGATCTTGCTGAATTGTTTTGGTAAAAACTAACCAACCAATAAACAAAACAAAACAAAAAACCTCTAAAACAAAATCTAAAATTCAAAATGTTACATTTTCTAAACAGCATGTTTTGCTTTTTCAATTCAAAACTACTTATTGCTTAGAAATTTTATTTTAAAAAATTTAAAATGCTCAAAAGTGCTCAAAATTGAAATGAAGTGTTTCATTTTAAGTCAAACAAAACATTTTGCTGAAAATTTAAAAAAAAAATATTTTCAATTCTATCTGAAACTGTTTTTTCCACCCTAGAATTTCCAGTGACCAAAAATAAAATAAAATAAAATAATTTTTAAAAATCCAATATTTGTTCATCTCTAGCTGTAACACACCAAGACAGGAGAACAATTCCAGGATACAGCAAGTATGTGCTGTAAAAAATAATAAAAATACACATCATGGGGAATCATATTCAATCATAAAGTAGACCTACCAAAGAAGAAGAACAAGTCAAACAAAATATAGGTAACCAAGACAATGAGACATGTGAAACCAATTTCTGAGAATGTTAAACAGAAAAGGTAGCACAATATCAAGACAGAAGGGAATAAATGTAAACTGTAGCTAAAGTTACCAGTGATACAAATTAGCAGTACAATACAGCAACAGTATAAAAATGCCCAAACAGCAACGATCAACATATAGTCAAGGGATTTGTAACTGTCATGTAACTCTAGCTATGAACTAATCTCCTCCAATGTAAGCTAAATCCCATTTACAAAAATTACGTTTCAGGATAACAACTCACTCAGTATGAGGAACAGCATGCAGTGTGTGAAAAAGAGCTAAAAGGACAGCGTCAGGGTTTGGTTTCATTCTCACAGCTAATAGCATTTAAAGTGATGTTACCTCATTTTAAATAATATGCTAATATTAAACATTAATTATAAATTCCCAGGCCAGATCTTCAACTGTCATGAACTGGCATAGTCACTGGAGCTCTGGTGATTTACACCAGCTGAGCACCTGGATCGTCAATTTTAACCAGTGTATTTTGTTTTGTAATAATGCCACTTTTTGCTTTTTAATATTTTAGTTAGCTTTAAATTATGTATGATGTTTGCGCTATTAGATTCAATCTGTTTGTGTATTGCCCAACCACTTCCACTGAGTGTATGCTGATGCTTTGTCAATAAAAATATTATTATTTTGAATGATGGAAGATGGGTTTGGTACTT
Source organism: Malaclemys terrapin pileata (assembly GCF_027887155.1). Classification (NCBI taxonomy): domain Eukaryota; kingdom Metazoa; phylum Chordata; order Testudines; family Emydidae; genus Malaclemys; species Malaclemys terrapin. The sequence goes on along the minus strand of NC_071511.1, from coordinate 99,681,096 downwards.
TTGAGTTGAAAAATATTTTAGTACCTTCCCCACCATCTTTCCATTATCATGTCCAGAAATTCTTATAATTCTCTCTCTCTTAAAAAAACCCAACAGTTCTGTTTGTTTTAGTTAACAATATACAAAAATCCCACTGTGATCAGTAATGCCACATATGAAAATGCTATGAAAAAAGTGAATGGAAAAATGAAATGAAGTTACATAACTATCTCTGTGTCTTCTTCTGAGGAAAAGGCATAGAGAACCTTTTCCCTGCATTATCTACAGGGAAGACTGTTTCCAGCACTTGCCAGTAGAGATGGCTGACCCTTTTATCATGTCCCCACGGGGCTTAAACCCTCATATTCCTGTGACTACTGACACCACTAACCTATGCAGATGCATTTTTATATTACTTTGTCCTTACTGTCCCCTAAACCTTGCCATTTATTCACCTGTTGTACAGAGTCAAAATCCTACACTGTGAGCTCTTTAAGAAGAACTGTCTTTGCTTTTGGGTTTGTACAGAGACTGGTACATTGGTGCTCTGATTCCTGATTGGGATCTTTAGGCACTATCTCAGTAGAAACACTAATAGATAAATAATCTCCATATTCTCAGGCTGTTCAGGGGTGTCCCGACCTGTGATATAATTTAGAGCAGCTTCAGAGTACCCATCCCTCTGGCATCAGAGCACTGGCTTGAAATGGGGAACTGAGCAGGCCAGCTTGGAAAGAGTAACATAACTAATAAATAATCATAATGGTGATGAATAAAGATGAGTTAGAGACTGGGCATCTGATCATCTTTTTTAGAGGTATATGGCTGATTTTTAGGGTTCCTCTATATCATGGGTGACCAACCTAAGCCTGATAAGGAGCCAGAATTTACCAATGTACATTGCCAAAGAGCCACAGTAATAAGTCAGCAGCCCACCATCAGCTCCCCTACCCCGCTCCCAGTGCCTCCCACCCACCGGCAGCCCCGCCAATCAGCACCTCCCCCTCCCTTCCGATCAGCTGTTCGTGGCATGCAGGAGGCTCTGGGGGATGGAGAGTGGAGGAGCCAGGGCACTGCAGGCTCAGGGGAGGGGGCGGGAAGGGGTGGAGTGGGGGCAGGGCCTGTGGCAGCGCCAGGGGTTGAGCACTGAGCATCCCCCCGGCACATTGGAAAGTTGGCGCCTGTAGCTCCAGCTCCAGAGTTGGTGCCTATACTAGGAGCCGCATCTTAATGTCTGAAGAGCCGCATGCAGCTCCGGAGACACAGGTTGGCCTCCCCTGTGCTATATGCTGCTAATCAGTGGTCAAGACATATCGATTTCATTTGCTCAAGTGTGTATGTAAATTCTGTATTTGCAGTTACTAATGTGTGTACAGTATCTGAGATTTGCTGTTTCTTTTTGCATATTGTGCCAGAGCTTGAACTGGTATAAACTGACGTAGCTGCAGTGCCTCAGAGGAACTATACCAATTCACAACAGTTGAGGATCTGATCCATAGAATATGGTGATTATGTCAAGTTATTTTTCCCCATAGTTTACATAGTTAATGATTTTAAGCAATTAAATCATAAGCGTGTGACACACACAAGACATCCTGGTGCCACTTGCTAAAAATATCTGGGAAAAACAGATATTCTTCTTGAGGAATAGAGTCTGCCACCCTTATTCCTGCTGAGTAGTAGCCTTACTTGTCAGGTAGCCTCAATGGGTGGCAGGAGTATATTACTCAAGAAGTAAGATGCAACTCAGTATGAGTAAAGGAGCAGAATTTGACCCTTAATTAGTATATGCTGGTTTGGTGTTGAAAATATAACTCTTTGTATGTTTTTGTTACAAAATCAGTAAAAAACCCTTACTGAAAAGAAATGTGTACAGTACAGTGGAAAATGACTAAGGAAATTATGATGAATACTATGGGTAACTAGTCTTCTGTCGCTTCAGTTTTAGGGAATGTAAGTTAGCAATCAGAGTAGCTTAGATTTGGACAATTTTACACTGCAGTATCATTGCCACATTTTACGCCTGCTCTGGCATGCCACCTAATGTTGTCAGGTCTGCCCTCTCTCAAGCAGAGGGAAGTAAGAAAGGAGGCTCCACTCTGTTGTGCTTCCAGCAGAGAGAGACATGAGGAAGATTGCCCCTCCCTCCCTAACAAAGGGAGTGTTTCATTTTTACAAGGCTGGTTGGCAGAGAGGGATTCCAGCCACAGCCTCATCTTCCCCCACAGAAGAGGGATGATCAGAGGTGTGTTTCTGTATTGCTGTTGGCTGTGTCAGAAGGAGAAATCCTGCTGCTCCTGTAGTTGGGCTTTATTGCAGACGTGTTTACAGTAACAGCGGCAGTGAAAAGAAGACTACATTTCTTGTCAGAGATCCCCCTGCTTGGACTTGTTCCCACTTCCCATGCACAGCACTAAACTTTCCTCTAGCCAAAACTTTTATTTCCTAGACTTCATTTGGAAAGGAAGATTCATGGAGCTTTTGTTTAAACGTCTGTTGGGGATGGCAAATTCTTCCTTTTAACCTGAATATCTACCCCTTATACAATCAAATACTATCTGAGATCCTTCCCGTCTCGGGCGAAGGAGAGAAAGAAATGGATGTGTTCAGAGCACCTGAAAATGAGTCTCTGCTCTCTGGTCCCACTGCAAGCTCCACACCTTGGGATCCCTTCCACCACCCCCTGGAATTCATCCAGCCCTGGAACTTCCAGCTTCTAGCTGCATTAATGTTCTTGGTGACATCTCTGTCACTCGCTGAGAATTTTGCTATCATATTGGTGACTTTTAAGTTCAAACAGTTGAGACAACCTGTCAATTATGTCATAGTAAACCTGGCTGTAGCTGATTTTCTGGTCTCATTGATTGGTGGCACGATCAGCTTTTTTACCAATATAAAAGGCTATTTTTATATGGGACATTGGGCTTGTGTACTGGAGGGATTTGCCATCACATTCTTTGGTAAGCCTAACTTTGTTTATATTTGCATCTTCATTTGTCTTAATAGAGGCCTTAAGGAAAGAAGTTTCCCTCAGGCTCAGGTCTGTGTTGTGTAGGTTTAGAATCAAACAGGAACATCAACGTGGTTGTGTACACTGCAACTTTATAAAGTCACTGACTTTACATGCAAATGATTTCACTGGCTCTTTCCCATAAATTATGTTCTGTAGTTGCTCTGGCTTGCTAAGTGCATGTTGCTCATTGAATGTCCATATAGCAGGTCAGTATCTTTAACATATGCTCAATTATATTTTTCTGTAAAACAATTGTAGTAAAATATTTTAACAACAACATTTAACAATTTTCGTGGTGCGTATGTGTGAGACAGAGTGACAGCTAGCATGCACCTGCTGTTCACAAAGTATGAAAAAATGTTTTGATAGTGAAACTCCTCTTATTTTATGAGTATCTTCCTATAGATACTCAGATGAGGAGATACAGGATTACTATGGCCTGCACTACAACTTTAAAATTTTTTTTCCTTATATCTTTGGGCATAAAGTTCTTCCTATAGTTTGGGCAGGACTGTGATACTGCTGCAATAGTAATGTCTGACATACTATAAACAAAGATCAGAAACTAATTTTGACAGTATGTATTTCAAATCAGTCATTTTTCATGACCCTTTCTTGTTGTGTTACTTTACTAAATATAAGAAGTATATTAAAAACTGAAAAAGAATAGTAAACCTAGCAAGCTATAGCTTTTCTCCCTAAACACATCCCCTCACCTCCCAGGTCTTCAGCCCAGATAGGAAATTAAACTGAGGCATCCCATACAAAAAATAAATCAATTCCTGCATTCTAATTGGCTCTTTCTCTCTTTGCTGTCTTATAGCTGGGTATCATTTTTTTGAAGTCACATAGCAGTGGTAATCTCCTTATCAGGTCAGCTCTTGTACTCAAGGGCAGTGCTAGAGAGTGAAGTCAGAAATATTGGTGTGTAGCCGTAACCATCCATACTGATGGATGAGAGCAGCCTGCAGTGAGTGACCCATAAGGAAGGTCCCTTGCCCTCCACTGACAGCTCGTCCATTCTAGAGGTTGCCGTATAGCATAAGGGAGACTGGGAATAGCTGAACCTGCCAACTTTCTTAAATTATTCTGAAATATCAAGTACCTCAAAGTGTGAAAATTATACAGTTAGGGGATTGTATTTGTTTCTGGCAACTGTATTTTGCCAAATAGAATAAGTCCAAACTACACAAGATCACTTACAAGCCCTTAATAGGTAATTAGTACTATTATTTAGCTCTTCTGTAATTTTTTTCTTCTTCCTCAAAGTGCTTTACAAAAATTGACTAATTAAACCTTTCCACATACCTCCCTATGAGGTATTATCTCAGATGGGATAACGGGACAAGGAATGTCATTGCAGAGCAAACGTCATTAACTCAGGAGTTGTTGGCTCCAGGTCTTGAGCTCAGATGAGGAGATACAGGATTACTATGGCCTGCACTACAACTTTAAAATTTTTTTTCCTTATATCTTTGGGCATAAAGTTCTGCTAATGTAATTGGCGTGTGGGGAGAGTCAAAAGCTTTTGGGAAGGATTGCTGTGAATGTACAGGGTCAGACCTGTAGAGATGTGTTTGTGCAAAATTACAATTTAGAGAGGCTCACTCTTAAGAGACAGTATTATGAATATAGGAATTTTGAGATGTGCCCTGGAAGGAGATTTGAGGACACAGTGTAATTGTGTACAGCAGTTCACCACAGACACACTAGTTTTTTTAAATAAAAGTTGCATACCTTTCTCATTCACTGCTTTGTTGTTTAATGAACCTCAAGATCATTACATGTGTCCCAACTGCTGACTGAGAAAGAGACTGCAGTAATTTTGAGGTTAACTCCTGTGTTTGAAACAAAAGCGGAGGAAAGGGGAGCACATGGAGAAGTAAACAGAGAAGAACAAAGGCTTTTGGATGTATTTTATGAGCACAATTGTAGTTTGTCTAGTTTAAGAAGAGAAGAAAGCCAAATATGGGTGTGTTGCAACCTTCACCCAATCTGCAATTATCAGGCAATATTGCAGAGAACTGGAATAAATTCTGACAGAGATTTGAATTGTATTTGTCTTCCATAGGAGAAGATGAAAAAAAAAGATAAAGTGAAATCAATCTTTTTGCATGTTGTTATGGAAGAAGCACTGGATATTTATAACAACTTTAAGTTTGAAGAAGGTAAAAGCATGAAGTAAAATATTTACTACATTTGTGGAACATTGCATGCCAGAAAGGAATGAGACATTTAAAGAGAGAAATTTTTGACCTGCATGCAAAAACCTAATGACACCATAGAGCAATATGTCACAGAATTAAGGAAACTCAGTAAAACTTGTGTCTTTGGTGAGTTCACAGAGTTGCTGCTTAGAGAAAGAATCATTTGTGGCACTAAAGACAATGTGTTAAGAGACAGACTGCTCCGTGAAGGATTTAACGTGAAAAAAAGCTCTACAGATATTCCGGGGGGGGGGGGGGGGGGGGGGGGCAGAAATTGTGAAAGCACAAACCAAAGAGCTGAATTCATCAAAGGGGGTTATCCACATACTGAGTACAAAAGAATATAGTCAGAAAGGGTCAAATTAAAAAGTGGAACTTCCAGCTATGAAAACCACTGATAGCAGGGAGACTGGGTACAGGCGGTTATGTGATAGATTTGGATCTCAGTAAAGCCCCAAACATTGTTTTGCCTTTGGGAAACTCTGGCATAAGTGTGAAAAAAAATAATCATTTTACAAAATGCTGCAAATCGCAGAAAAGTCAAGTGCATGTAGTTGAAAACAACCTGATTGAGGAGTTTCACATAGATGTGCTGGAATCAAGCAAAACTGATGAGATGGACCAGATGCTGCCAATGAGAGTGAATGAAGCAATTATTCCATTCATACTGGACCCGGGAGCTCAGGTTAATAGTCTGTCTGAACAAAATTATGAAGGACTGAAAATAGACCAAAACTAGGACCAACAAATATAAATATAATTGGTTATGCTGGAACAAATATATCAGTAAAGTGGAGGCGCATCACTAGCATCAAATATAAAAGCACCACATACAGGCTCCCGTTCCTTATAGTATCAAAGCAGGTGACACCAATTTTAGGCCTGGGTGCCTGTGAAAAACTCAATCTGGTAAAATGGGGGCTCTCACAACAAGATCATACTGAACCTGGCTATGAGGCACTCATTCGGGAATATCATGATTTGTTTCAAGGATTGCTTGCTTGCAGGGTGAACATACAATCAAGATAAACAAGCTGATCCCTCCAGTTATCCATCCATGTAGAAAGGTGCCATTTGAACACTGTGATAAACTTAAGGCAGAACTCATAAGAATGGAAGCAATGCACATAATACGAAAAATTGAGGAGCCAACAGAATGGGTGAGCTTCCTAGTCACTGTGGAGAAAAACAACAGCCCGCTACACATAGGCTTAGAGCTGAGACCACAACAAAGCTATAAAAGGAGAACATATCAAACTGCCAGCCAGACAGGAGATTATTGCTCAATTTGAGAATGCACAATATTTCAGTAAATTGGATTCCTCCTCACAATTTTGGCAGGAACAATTAATGGAAGAAAGCTCAAAATTATGCATATTTAATATCTCATTTGGAAGATACAGATTCTTATGCCTACCCTCAGCATAGCTTCAGCACCAGAAGTGTACCACAAAACCATACCTATGATATATGAACATATTGAATGTCTCAACACGTCAATGGATGATATAATCTGGGGGTTCAACTAACGAAGAGTGTTATTGTAGACTTCAGGAAGTTTTGGATGCAGCTAGAGTTGCAAACTTGAAACTAAGTAGGGAGAGATGTGTTTTAAGGGTTCCAGAACTGACTTTTGTTGGAGATACTATTTCCAACAAAGGTGTAAAACCTGACAAGAGGAATGTTGCAGCCACAGAAATGATGCTGTGTACCCAGTCAAAGAAAGATGTCCAACGGTTTCTGGGAATGTTAATTATCTTGGAAAATTCACATCTGATCTATCTACAAAAGCAGCAGCTTTGGAGAAACTTCTAGAAATTAAAAATGAATGGTACTGGGCTGCAGAACAGGAGGAATTATAGAGAAGGTTTGAAACAACAGCTCATACAAGAGCCAGTGTTGAAGTTCTCTGCACCAAGCAGGCCTATTAAAATTTCAGCAGATGCTTCACAGTCTGGGTTAGGTGCAGTGATTTTACAGAAAGACAATGATTGTTTGCAACCAGCGACGTACAACATCCAAGTCACTGATTGATGTGGAAACCAGATATACCCAGATTGAGAATGAGCTTTTAGGAATATTGTTTGCCTGTGAGAGATTCAAGCAATATATTTATGGCCAGACAGTGGATGTTGAAACAGACAGCAAGCCTCTCATAGCATTATTTGGCAAACTGCTAAATGACTGTATCTGAAGTATTCAAAGAATGATGATAAAGCAGCAAAAGTATGATTTAGTTGTGTCCTAATACCCAGAAAATTCATGTTTACTGTGATGCACTTTCCTGAGTGGTGACTCTTATTATGAAGCCAGAGAAGACCTTAGAGATAGAGATGCAGGCCTATATAGATCTGATTGTAAAGTCAATTCCTGTAGCTAACAAAAAACTGCAACAAAGAAGAGGGGAAACGGCGAAAGATGAATCATTGGAGATCCTTAATGTGATAATTAAAGGATGGCTTGAAGAAATATGCAGTTGCTGTCCAAATATAAGAAACTATTGGTAGAGCCCTGCATGGATACAAATTTATACTCATAGATGCGGATATCCACAGATATAAATCGGTATCCGCGGAACCGCAGAGCTCTCGCGGGAACCACAGCGGTGAAAAGAGCAGAACGTGAGACCACCGCTCTCAGGAACCATCGCTCTGCACTGGCAGCTCCTCCAGCGTGGCTGTACTGCCCTCAACCCTGCCCACTGGGGCGGGCAGCAGGCCTGGTCACGCTAGAGTGTGCAAGCGGTGCAAATGTCCCCAGACAGGAGATGCAAACGGCAGCGTGTAAGGGACGGGGGCAAGGGTACAGCCTAGGGTGACCAGACAGCAAGTGTGAAAAATCAGGACAGAGGGTGGGGGGGTAATAGGCACCCATGTAAGAAAAAGCCCCAAATATAGGGACCATCCCTATAAAATCGGGACATCTGGTCACCCTAGACAGCCGCACTGGAGGAGCTGCTGGCGTGGAGTGCTAGCTCCTGGGAGCGGCGGCTCCACATTCTGCTCCTTTCACCGCTGCGGTTCCCGGGAGAGCCCTGCAGTTCCGATTTATATCCGCAGATATCCGCATCCGTGGGTATAAATTTGTATCCACACAGGACTCTAAATATTGGAACTGCAAACATGGACTTACTGTGATAGACTGAGTGATTTTCAAAGGCAGCAAGATTGTAATACCAATACATCTCCAGAAAGAAATGCTATAGAAGATCCACAAGGGTCATTTAGGAATTGAGAAGTGCAACCAATGGGCATGAGAGGCAATGTTCTGTCTAATTTTTTTCATCCAGGTGCGGAATAAATTTTGCTATGTGCACCGAGGTAAAGTGTGCATGTGCGCCACCAGTAGAAACAAAAAACCTAGATACAATATAGATTTTTAAGACAAGATAATTACTCCAGCCAGGACAGGTTAGGCATTTTAGAACTCACTACTCTAAGAACTAAATTTAAGTGTAAGAGAGAAATAAAAATTATGAATTGCATAGACGAGTCAAAAAACTAAAATAACAGCACTTTGAAAGAATAAAATTACAGAGAATATATGTGCATTGCAGGAACTACCAAATAACAACAAACAACAATAACACAAGTATGTGTTGGGAGGTGAGTGTGTGTGTGTGTGTATAGACAGAGACACACACAGACTCTCTCTGTCTCTGTGTGTGTATGTGAGTGCGAGAGAGAGAGAGAGAGAGAGGGAGAGAGACAGATAGTCAGAGATTGTGTGTGCTAGGGGAAGTCTGTGAGAGACCGTGTGCTGTCTCTTTAAGGTAAAGGCACTCACTCACCGCCCAGTGTTCAGACCTCAGACCCTCTCTTGCTCGGAGTCCTGGGTGAGGCTGTCCTGTCTCCCCTGCTGGGGTGCAGGGGCGGGTGGAGGGGAACACTCTGACATCACCACTCCCAGTGCCCCCCTGCTCTGCACAGCTAGCAGGAGGGTCCCAGAAACAGCAGGGGCTCCAAGACAGAGGGCAGGAGCAACGTGAATCACAGAGGGGAGGGGTACCTGAATACATGCTGCAGGCTGAATGTGAGCGGCTCTGTTAATCAACTGCGTGGCACTTCAAACATTCCTGGGCGGCCACCCCAGTGCGCAGCTTAGAGGGAACATAGATGAGAGCTGATGTATTAACTGCGGATCAAGCATGAGATTACTAATGCAGTAGGAAACTGCTTTTTCTGCTTGAACTAAAAGCCATGCCAACAGGCAGAGCTACTGAGACTTCGCACAGTGCCACATGAGAAAGTAGGCACTGATTTATTTACCTAGCAAATCAAAGAATGATTTAATAGTCACAGATTATTATTCTCTGTATCCAGATCAGGGCTGGTGCAAGGATGTTTCGTGCCCTAGGCGAAACTTCCACCTTGTGCCCTCCCCCCTCCCCGAGCCCTGCGGCAGCTCCCCCCCCCAGCCTGAGGCGCCCCCTCCGTGGCAGCTCCCTCCCCACCCAGGGAGCCATGCGGCAGCTCCCCACCCCAGCTCTCCTCTGCTCCACCTCCTCCCCGAGCACACCATCACTGCTCCACTTCTCCCGCCTCCCAGGCTTGTGGCACCAATCAGCTGTTTGGCCCCGCAAGCCTAGGAGGGAGAGAAGCAGAGTGGGGCGGCGTGCTCAGGGGAGAAGGCGGAGCAGAGGTGAGCTGGGGTGGGGAGCGGTTCCTCTGCATGCCGCCCCCCCATTACTTGCTGCAGGCAGCCCTTCCTGCGCCCCTCTGCCCCAGCTCCCTCCGCCGAAATGCCGCCGACGACTGGGGCGGCCGAAGATCTGGCCTCCGCGTTCGCCGCCGAAGAAAATGCCGCCCCCCCAAATGCTAGCACCCTAGGTGACCGCCTAATGGGTTGCACCGGCCCTGATCCAGATGTTTGCACACGGCACAGTACTAGTAATAAGTCAGTGATAGCCAGCATGAAGGGAATATTTTCAAGACACGTCATTCCAGATGAAGTATTTAGCAATAATGGGCTGCAATTTTCCAGTGCAGATTTTAGTTAATTTGCCACAAATTGGAATTTTCATCACAAAACATCAAATTCAAATGACCCCCAATGAAATGGACTTGTGCAAAGGTCTATATGGACAGTAATGAACCTTATGAAAAAAGACTTTTGATAGTGGGGGCATTTGAATAGCTCTTCTTCAGCTCAGCTGTTAACGGGAAGGATCAGATCTAATTTACCAATCTCTGGTAACTTGCCGAAATCTCCTGACAATACGGAAGATGAATGAAAATCAGAAGTGGAAGCAGAAATATTTTGAGAAAAAAAGCCCATGATCGCCCATCTCTGAACCTAGGTAGTAGAGTGTGCCGGAGGAATTACACCTCTAATATTTGGAGCCAAATGGATACCATTAAAGAACTGCTACATCCAAGGTCTTTCATAGTCTACACAGACTAAGGGGACACATTTTGGACTAATCAAAAGGATCTAAGATTAATTGCAGAAGTTTCCAAAACAGTGACAGTGGATGTGGATTCTGGCATTTACTAACTGACTGATAGTTTATCATCAATGGACAAAGGATAAACTGGCAATCAACAAGAGAACTCAGACCCTAATGAAAGGCTGATACTGAGATGATTAGAGAGCGAGATCAAACATCCTGAAAGGCTCATAGAGATTTGCTAACCTGGCTGGAGAAGGGGTTGTGACAGTCTGTACCATTATCATCACCCTTTTTACCAGAGTATGATAAATTTTGTACAAGATATGCCTTGTGAGGTTTCATTTGATAATTCATAATCTGCTGAACATTATTGTCCTGGTAAAATGTGTGTGGCAACATTGTATGTAAAGTTACAAGATTTTATTGTATAACATTGCTGTAATATGCCCCAAGATTAAGATAATCAGGCCCAAACCAGTTTTTCAGAGACAAAGACACACTAGTGCCCCATCCAAATAACAGCATAATCAGATGAACTATTATAGACTATCACCAGTTAAGCATCTGTTCTGTAGCAGGAAGAAGGGTGTGAGTGAGAACTTTACATCTTGACAATGGAACAGCTGGGAGCAGGGCTTAAATTCAGCTGGAGCCATCTGGAGCAGAGCTTCGGTAAATATTTTCAAACCCACAGGAGCCTCGGTGCCTCCCACTGGGCTGACACCTGAGCCCTGGTGCCCCCTCCCCCCCACAGGGCTGAAGCCCTGAGCCACAGCTCCCCCCCGCTAAAGCCCCAAGAGACCCCCCCTCCCGGAGCTGAAACCCCGAGCCCCGAATCGGAAGGGATGTGGGGGGCTCCGGGAAATAGTCTCCGAGAATCTAAGTCCTGGCTGGGATCTTCCATGTAAACTGACTGCCAGCCACGTGAACCCCAGCTGCAGATAATCCTCAAAGAGCAGAGAATGGTATAAGAATGGAGAACACTCACAACACAAATTACCTCTTTCCACCATCTCTACTCACAGCAGCTACTATGCTTGAAAGACAAAGGGAACATCCTGGCTGGGAGGCTTTTCAGCCAATACAGACTGCTGTAAGCATATGGTGAGATTAAAACCTTTGCTTTGAATCCATTTAGCTTACTAAATTAGGTATTAGTTTGCATATTATCTTTTAATTTCTTTGTAACCAATTCTGATTTTATACCTCATTACTTGTAGGCACTTAAAATCTTTCTTTCTATAGTTAATAAACATCTTTTATTGTTTTACCTAAACCAGTGTGTGTTGGGATTGAAGTGTTTGGGACCCTTCACTTGAGATAACAAGTCTGATCCATATCATTTTCCATTAATGAAATGACAGACATTCTATGAGCTTGTATTGTCCAGAAGGAGAGAGATGGGCAGTACAAGATGCACATTTCTGGGGACAAGTCTGGGACTGGGAGTTTGCTGGTGTTGCCCTGTATGTAATTCATGAGTGGCTGGCCAGAGCATTCATGTAATTCAGCTGGGAGTGATTTTGCATGCTAGAGGCTGTGTGTGAGCAGGACCAGGAGTGGTTTGTTCTCCCAGCAAAGCAGTGTAAAAAGCACCCGAGGTTGGACACTTAAGGGGACACTGCTGTTCAGCATTCCAGATTTTAGCCTGGGTAATGTCACAGGGGTATTTGAGGAAAGTGAGTGGTAAAGAGTCATGTCAGAGTGATATGCAGGTAACCCCTCCTCTCTAGATAGACGATACATTTTGTATATGGATTATAGTTTATGGAAACATATTAGTTGGGTCAAATTTAATGTATGGGTTATTAGATATTTCTTATATATAGAAGAACTAAGAGCTAATTTTCTTTTAGGAGGGAAGATGTAGAAATAAATTTGTGCAACATCATAATTTAGAGAAGCTCCCTCATAAGGGACAGTATTATGAAATAGGAATTCTGAGATGTGCCCTGGAAGCAGGTGGTCTGAGAAAATAGTACAGCTCTCTACAGCAGTTCACCACAGATACTCTCTAGTTTTGTTAATAAAAGTTTTATTCCTTTCTCATTCACTGGTTTGTGACTTACTGAATCCCAAGATCACCACAAGACCCTCAGCCCCACCACAACTGGTTTAACTGGCAAGCATGCGGGGAAGCTCTGCATGGTCTAGGTGTCCCATGACCGCTCCTACCCTCACTGCTCTGGGTCCTTGGTGCATGAGGTACATGTCTGGGGGAAAAGGAGTATCTACAATCCATGGGTAGTAGAATGGTTCCTTGAGGCAGCAGACAGCCGCGTGTAAGACAGAGTTGCATAATACTTGAATTACTCTGTTTCAGACTTTTGAAAAGTCAGCTTTTTAAGACAGATCTTACCCAATTATTCTTACAAGCCACCCCTGGCTTCCCTTGAACTCTGATAAGAAAATCTTTCTGTGGCACACAAGGAACAAGAGGAGAAATCCGATGCAATTAAAACAATCGACACTGTGGGTTGGGTTTCTAAATCAGTGTACAGCAGGCCAAAGCTGTAGTCTAGTCTAAGAGCTTTTGCACACTTTAAAATGAAACTCAAATAGGGGGTAATGGTGCTTTTCCACATCCAACCTCCACTTGAACTAATAGCAAAGGGTTGTGATGTAGGATGGAGTTTGCTTTTTGATCTACTGCTAAGATGGTATTGTAATGTCCTCTTTTTGACCGAGTTGTGCATTTTCATTACAGGAATCGTTGGTCTCTGGTCTCTTGCTCTGCTGGCTTTTGAGCGGTACATTGTGATCTGTCGCCCACTGGGAAATATGCGCCTGAGGGGGAAGCATGCAGCCTTGGGCATTATCTTCGTGTGGATCTTCTCCTTTATCTGGACCATCCCTCCGACCATGGGCTGGAGCAGCTACACCACCAGCAAGATTGGAACTACCTGTGAACCCAACTGGTAAGTTAACTCCCATAGCACATCAGTGAAAAAACAAAAATAGAGGCTACACTAACTGAGAGCCTGAAAATACACAGAAGAGATTGTGTGCCTAATTATGTGCGCCTTGTTTGTGCTCATACAAATTCCAATATGTGCACAAGCCCTGATTTGTGCATGCACAGAGGTATTTGTCCACAATATTCATAGAAATTTTTATGCATCAGCAAAAAAGCATGTGTACCCTTTGAAAATTTAGACCAGAATATGCAACAGGTAGGTGGCTTGAACCATCTATAATAAAATGTTACATTTCTATAGATCCCTGCATCTCAAATATTTTATGATTATATTCTGTTTATAAAATATATCTGTATGTGAGAGATACTGATACTGCCACTAAGTGTCTTGTTGTTAGACTATACTGATCTCCAAAAGCATCAGCCTTACAGCACAACATATAAGGTTTGCTTTATAATCAAGTAAACTCTCTCTCTCTCTCTCTCTCTCTCTCTCTCTCTCTCACACACACACACACACACACACACACACACACACACACACACACACACACACTCAGAGCACCCACGATATCACTGGAGAACATGAAAGGATTCTTTTCCTCTCTACAAAACAAAATGAAGACATAATAATGTAATATTAAAAATATAATACATGTTGTGTTTTATACAGGTATTCAGGAGCCTATAATGATCACACCTACATTATTACATTCTTCACCACCTGTTTCATACTGCCATTACTTGTGATTTTGGTATCCTACGGAAAATTGATGAGGAAACTAAGAAAGGTAGGTACAAACACTACAAAGTAAACAAACAAAAAGGCATAATTACACAGTTGTTTGGAATTTTCAGCACATAAGCACTGTTCCAAGACCCCCAAACTGTGAGCAGATCGAATTTCCAGACATAGCGCATAGTCAGCAGATTTATCATGGCTTGTTAAATAACCATTCTTCCACAGAGAAATTCATTCACTGATTAGCAATCACTCTTCAAAAGTCTGACGTTTGAATCATTTATCAGTACATCCTGTAAGTTAAATATCAGAGGAGTGAAAGAACATGCTGCACTATGAAAACAAACAAAGAAATGGAACAAGCCAATATAGCTTTATTTACAGTTTTACTTCCAGTCAGTGGAGTTTCTTCAGATTTAAACCAGAGTAAGTCAGAATATGCTCAAAATTTCCAGTTTTTGGAACTGTTAATAGCTGTGTTGTGGAATATGACACTAATGCTTAAAAACAACACTACTTAACACTCTGACACAAGATATTTACATGAGCTTGTAGAAACCGTAAATTAAAGAATACTGTTCAGTACATAGCGCAGAAGCAAGTAAACTGAATCCAGAAGGTTCTCCAGGGACATTGGGACCTGAAAAGGATAATAGTCTTGAAAAATGTTTTTGGCTATGACTTAAAAATGATGCCAACTTTCTCAAAATAGTACACACACAAAAAAGGAATGCTCACAAATTTGCTTAAAGTGTGTTAATAAGCTACTCACTATGTTTTCCACCTAAGAAGAGAATATTATTACCTTTGTTTCATCAACAATGCAGCACCATCATAATACTTCATCTAAGATTTAAAGAAAGGAGGCTACATTGTACTGGGATTTTTTATTTAGTGTTTGTTTGTTCAAATGTCTGCTTTTATTTATTCTGCATGTCAAAGCACGTCCTGTGTGTAAAACAAGACAGAAGAGAAAAGTGAAGGAAATGAGTACCTGAGCTTTCATCCCAAAGACAAGTTTTAATTGTCTACTGGGATAAGTTGGATAGGAAACTACATGTTGTGGGTGAAATCCTAGCCTTATTGAAGTCAATGGGAGTTTTTCCATTGACTTCAGTGGGCCAGGATGTCATCTTGTATATATTCAGGGGAGGCTAGCTGGAATAGCTGCACAAAGATTCATGTAGGTCTTAAACAAAAAGTGTTCTCAAACTTGGGCGTTAACTGCAGAAGAACACTCTGATGTGGAAGTGAACCCTTTCAGCAAAAGAGAGAAATAAATTGCAATGTACTGGAACCCACAAAGCATTTATGCCTGTGTTGACTTCAAAACAACCCAAACTCTCTAAACATTGTTGATAAAGATGATGAACCTTTATTTCCAAAATCCATTACTTGTGGTTCCCCAAACAGTTTTTTTATGCGGCTGCTCCAATGGGGTTGCCTTCCTTGGTGTAGTCAAAGCTGATTGCAGGACCAAGAGAATTTTTTTTTGACATAAAGAAAAGAAAATTAAAATGTGGAGAGAAAGATGGGTTTCCTTCAGCACATGCCGCAGCTTTGATCACCTGCTCTTCCTCAGGAAGCAGTGGAATGCAAAAGGATGGCCACTCAGATAGGCATTTATCCATAGAAAAGGGGTTTTCCTGTAAACTCCAGAAGGCAAAAAGAGAAATGGGAAAGAGGAGATATAAGATAGGAAAGGAAAATGACTTATTAACGAAGGGATGATAACAGGAACCTAAGACACACATTGCAGGTGCTGTTCAGGATTTAGCCGAAGCCAGTGATGTTCCCTCTCTTTGACTCGGTCTAGTCAGGAAATCTTTTACTACCAGGACAATTAAGACCCAACAGCATCATGATGGATTCTGGGGTTCCAGGAATTATCTTCTAATAATCAATGTCCAAATCTTTGACTTTACTAGGAGCCTTTAAGACCCCTTAGGATAGTTCTTTTAGTGAAGCCATTCAGTTTGTACTAATCTTTGTCCACAACTTTTGCTGACTTTTACCAACAATTTTATATACCGGACTGAGTTGGGGTTTCATTACCTTTGACAGGGTAAAGTACAGGCCTCTGCACAACAGTATGTTGATACTGGTTTCTTGAGCAGGAAGCTCTGTAATTGCCATTAGATTGTACTAAATACAGCAATTAAATAAAGTAGAGAGGGACGCAAGCCTCAAAATTTGGATCCTGAATGGTCCTAAATGCAGATGTTTCCATCTAGCGATTTTGTCTGGGGCCATCTCTGTTTGGAAACATGCTGCTCTGGGGTCTCATCAGTTTCTTTCCAAACAGAGCCACTGGCCGCAGCACTCCCATCTCTCGATATTCGTGTCTCTACAGCTCCAACAGAAGGTTTAAAAACCAGTTTGAAAGTTACTAAAGGACTGAACAATTTAAGGAAAGTTTTTAATTAGTGGTTTAAAACAGAGATAAAGCCCTTATGCTGCATTCCTTCATTTGTCAGATAAAGCACCACTTCAGGGCTCCTTATCAATTAATTGGTCCAGGATTTAGGAGGAATACATCAATTGTCATCTGTGACAAGCCAGAGTTAGAAGGGACAGGCTAATGTGAGACAAGTAGAGATGGAGCAGAGTCAAAATACTA
Source organism: Malaclemys terrapin pileata (assembly GCF_027887155.1). NCBI lineage: Eukaryota > Metazoa > Chordata > Testudines > Emydidae > Malaclemys > Malaclemys terrapin. The sequence goes on along the minus strand of NC_071511.1, from coordinate 99,664,226 downwards.
TCTAAACAAAGTACCAGAAAAATACATGCTAGTTGCCATTTACACGGGCACAAGTGTGGGGTAAGCCACAACATCTCCATTAGGATTAATGGGAAGGAGTGCATGTGTGGAAACACAGAGTTTATAGCTACTGTCAAGACTGCATCTCTGTTTAGACACTTCGCATCATATGCACATCTGTGGCTGAGAAACACTTTGCATAGCTGACGGGAGAATGAGGCAAAAAGAGGTTCCTTTTGCATTGTCCCAGTCCTGGCGACACTGCACTGTGCTAGTCTTTTGGCCCAGGTGAGAGTACCCTTTCGCCTTCAGCCTGCTCTCATCTGTGCCAGCTACCAACAGCTCAAAGGGGACATTCCGGCCGCTAGGGATTGCAGCGACACACCTCAATCATGCCATCAATGGCAGCTCTATGCCATCTGAAAAATTTACTTAGGTGAGAACCTCTGAGAACTGGATCTGCTAGGTTTATTGTCAGTTTGTGCCAGTAGAACAGTACAAAGCACCTGGAGCATGGCCCAGAATCCAGGCCTCTATTTATATACTGCGATACTGCCAATCCCCAAAGTTCAAAAAATCATGAGATTGGCCCAAAAATCAAAAGATTTTTAAAAAATTTGAATCATGTTTTCAATCCTTCTTTTGTTTTCTGAACTCCCCTGTACCTGCCCTGCAATGTGGGATAATCCAGTGTTGCCAACTTTCACAAATTGAGAGTCAGAGAGGTGATTTTGCCCGCTACCCCCAGCAGGAGCTCTCACTGCAATCCCCAGTTGAGTTTGGGGCCACATTGTGTGATGTGCCGTACAAACACAGAGTAAGGGAAAGTCCTGAAGAGTTTACAACCTAGTGCAAAGCAGAGGGGTGAGTTAGTGGTGTGGGAACTGGAACTGGGATTCGCTAAACTTATCGCATATAGGGGGTCATCCAGCTTCCCTTAGATAGGAACAAGATCTAATCCCTGTTGAGTTAAGCAAGATACAAATGGGTGACCTACAAGTGAAAGGCTCTAGAGCTCATTGGCAATACCCTGAGGCACTCACTCCCCATAAGCACTAAAGTTACACATTCAAGAGTGGGGCTGACTTTCTGGAAGGATAAGTTCATCTGAAATCAAGTTCTGACTTTTATGGAGTTTACACAGGCAGGATCTTCTGCTTTCTGGGAACACAGGCAAAATCTTCCAAACTAAACAGGAACAAGGGACTCTTAAGAGTGTTCACACATGGAGTTAATCAGGAGTAACTCCAGGTGTAGCCAAACCCTTTACAATCTCAAATACATTCTAAATCTGCCACACCATTCTTAAAGGGACAGCTCCCATTAACCAAAATAAAAACACTAAACATACAACCATAAAACCAACATTAACACAACATCCAAATTCACTTTTAAATACATCCCACAAGTCACTCCGTGGACTAACTATTACTCAGACGTGTATAGATTTTTCACCTCCACACACACATCATCATTGTTTGAACCCACAACTGTCAGCAACATAGCACCAAGCTCACCCACTTAAGTTAGAGGGATAATTAATAGCGGGAGAGTATGCTATTTGTATCTGGGTGGGCCATGCCATATATGGAAAAATACCACATATATGGAGAGTGGGTTATACAAGTATTTGAGAGACAGCAGTGGGATACTGAGAGAGCAGGCTTTGGCTTGCCTCTTCCCTTTATAGCTAATACTGCCCTTCTTATCTGAGAGCTACAGGATTCACCCTTCCTCCAGTTCTCTCTCCTAGCATCTGTTCATCTGTTTTCTCTGCATTTCTCTCACCCCATTTCTCTGAGCATCCGCCTCTCCACTTTTTCCTGCATCTGCTTTCTCTGTCCCTTTCTGCCCCCTCCTTTTTTTCAGTTCACAGAAATGTTGGGGATTGTAACAGGGAAATGGGATGGAGAAGGAAAGAGAAGAATGGACAGGAAGGGAGATGTGATTTAGGATTGCTGTCAGAGTTGTTGATGGAGTTGGTTTGTGAAAGGACTGCCACTGCGTGGAGAAAGTGTTTGTGCCTTGCACATTGTGTCACAAGCATCACCAGACCATTACACAGCCAGTCAAACATACTGTATTTTCCCTCTGCTTCTATTCTCCCTTGCAAGAATCACCACATGAAAAAAATAGGACTGGCTTCTCCAACCTGCACCTCTGGGGTAGGTTCCCAGAGCTGAAGGCTCTTTTTCATTGGCTTCTTCCCCACGCAGCTTGTTCCGCAGTGTAAGCATGACCACCTATGCTCCAGGAAGTACAGACTTCTCTTGGTTGGCATCACATGATGATGCTGTCACATGACACACTATGTGATACCTGTCTGCTGAACTCAAATCTGTCATGATTCAAAGAAGGACTTTGGAAATGCATTTGCAAATATCCCCAAAGTGTTTGTTTTGTCCTAGTAGACACCATAGTCAGAATGTATTAGCTCTGCCTTGGAATCAGGTGAACAATTTTTGGTACTGGAGATGGGCCTTACTTGCAAATTTCAGGGGATGGTTGGATGCTTCCCAAAATTTAGTGGTGTTTGGAACTGAGGTTTTGGAATGAGTCCCTATTTTGTATTATTAGGAAATAATTAAAAGGAGACTGAAAACTGCCCAGTACGGCATAAGAAAAATGCCAAATATCTTTGAGCTCCTGTGGGCTGGCTTATATGCAGCTGAGACATCTTAGGTGTGTGGGGACAGCTGGTAGATGTTTGTGGAGCCTATAAAACATGTTACAGATTCATTTTCCTTTGGTTTTGTGCTGAACTCCATTCTCTGTCTCTGTCTGGTTAGTCAGTACATTCAACACATACACTTCTCATAATGCAGCTCCATTCTAAACATACAGTTCATCTGTCAGAGGAAGACTCAATCCTTGAAAAACAAACAAAACAACCCCCCCCATCTCAATAGAGAAAAAAAATCAGTACATCTCCTAAAACAAAGTCTTCTCTGAAGGCTTGACTACTTAACCTTATTTAATTTGGCATTACTGATCCAATCTGGCTAGAAAACAAACCCCTTTAGTAAAAGACAGTATATGACTATTTCATTTAGGGATTTAGGTTTTCAGTTTAAAACTAAAAATAGCTGATAAAACAACATTGATTGTAACTGTTCAAGAATCTGTTTTCTTAAGAAATAAACTACTGAAAACAACTAACAAATAGAAAGAGGCAAGGTTTCTCACTAGGTACTTTGCTGATTTCACCCCTTAGTACATCCAGTTCTTACTCTCTGTATCAGAGGGGTAGCCGTGTTAGTCTGGCATCGAGGTTTGTTGCATGGATTGGTTCCTGAGTTAGAGTTACTATGGTGCAGTGTGTTATTGGTGGTGTAGTTATTGGTGAGATTATGCTTCAGGTTGGTGGGTTGTCTGTGGGTGAGGACTGGCCTGCCACCCAAGGCCTCTGAAAGTGAGGGATCGTTGTCCAGGATGGGTTGTAGATCACTGATGATGCGTTAGAGAGGTTTTAGCTGGGGACTGTATGTAATGGCCAGTGGAGTTCTGTTGGTTTCTTTCTTGGGCTTGTCTTGCAGTAGGAGGCTTCTGGGTACACGTGTGGTTCTGTTGATCTGTTTCCTTATTTCCTCGTGCGGGTATCATAGTTTTGAGAATGCTTGGTGAAGTTTTTGTAGGTGTTGGTCTCTGTCTGAAGGGTTGGAGCAGATACGGTTGTATCTCAGTGCTTGGCTGTAGTCAATGGATCGTGTGGTGTGTCCAGGATGAAAGCTGGAGGCATGAAGGTAGGCATAACGGTCAGTGGGTTTTCGGTATAGGGTTGTGTTAACGTGACCGTCACTTATTTGCACCGTGGTGTCTAGGAAGTGGACCGCCCGTGTAGATTGGTCCAGGCTGAGGTTGATGGTGGGGTGGAACCTGTTGAAATCGTGGTGGAATTTTTCCAGAGTCTCCTTCCCATGGGTCCAGATGATGAAGATGTCATTAATGTAGCATAGGTAGAGAAGAGGTGCGAGCGGACAAGAGCTGAGGAAGCTTTGTTCCACGTCAGCCATAAAAATGTTGGCATATTGTGGGGCCATGCGGGGGCCCATAGTGGTGCCACTGGTCTGGAGGTATATATTGTCATCAAATTTAAAATAGTTGTGTGTGAGGGCAACAAACCTCGATGCCAACTCTGCTCACATATCTAAACCAGCGACACCATCACAGGACCTAACCAGATCAGCCACACCATCACCAGTTCATTCACCTGCACATCCACCAATGTAATATACTCCATCATATGCCAGCAATGCCCCCCTGCTATGTACATCGGCCAAACTGGACAGTCCCTACATAAAAAGATAAATGGACACAAATCAGATATTAGGAATGGCAATATACAAAAACCTGTAGGAGAACACTTCAATCTCCCTGGACACACAATAGCAGATTTAAAGGTAGCCATCCTGCAGCAAAAAAACTTCAGGACCCAACTTCAAAGAGAAACTGTTGAGCTTCAGTTCATCTGCAAATTTGACACCATCAGCTCAGGATTAAACAAAGACTGTGAATGGCTAGCCAACTACAAAAGCATTTCTCCTCCCTTGGTGTTCACACCTCAACTGCTAGAAGAGGGCCTCATCCTCCCTGATTGAACTAACCTCGTTATCTCTAGCCTGACTCACTCTTGCTTGCATATTTATACCGCCTCGGGAAATTTCCACTACGTGCATCCGACGAAGTGGGTATTCACCCATGAAAGCTCATGCTCCAATACGTCTGTTAGTCTATAAGGTGCCACAGGACTCTTTGCTGCTTTTACTCTCTGTAGTTCACTTCTTGGTAATGTATAATAGCAATGTGGAAGCTCGGTGCATGGGTGTGTAGGTGTGGTTACACACAGTTTACAGCACACAATACAAACAATAAATGATCGCTTTTATGATTATTTGTAAAAGTGCTACATCTTTCTAATTACACAAATGATAGTTGCTCAGATGCAGGCTATCACAGTTCAAATAAAACCATAAAAATTGATTTCTCTAGGAAGTTATAAGGCATTAAAATAGCTAAAATAAATAGAAATGAGTAAAAATAGAAACTGAGAACCCGAATTCCTAATTCCTTCTAGAAATCTGACTTGTTTGGGAAGCGGTGCAGGAATTTAAAGAAGTTAATCCTTTAATCATCTGTTTTAAATGTGTATATTACTCTCCTTCACCACCTTTCCTAAACCGTTACTATCAGTTAAACAACTCTAGTGTTCCTCTCCAGAAGTGACTGTATTTCAAATATGGGTGAAGTGATTCCTAAGTATATGTAACCTGTGCCTGCTGGATGTGGCACTCTGTCCCCCTTAGTGGCACCCAGACCAGCTAGAGATTGATGAGCCTTCTATAGCTTTGGCTAAGAGACATGTGTCTTTTTGCTCATGCAGTAGAGGCTCTAGCTTTAAGCTCCAGGGGTCCTAGATTTTATCCCTGCTGACAACGACTGTTATCTGTCAACGTTACATAGGTACATATGAAAAGCACCATATAAATGTCCTGGGCTCTTCGGGGCAGGGCCCGTCTTTTTGTTCTGTGTTGTACAGTGCCTTGCACTGGTCCATGACTGGGGCTCCTACACACTAGCACAACATAAATACATTATTATTATTTGAGATGTATCATCATTACCATTAAGTACTCTTAATTGCTATAGTTTTAACTCATCTCACTCTTTGTTTCTATATTTGACTGCAAACAGCCATCCCTTCAAACACGTCAGTTATCACAGACTGCCTCTATTCCTGCTAACTCTGGGGTTCCAAATTCACTACTGAGACTTTTCAACTTTAGGACTAAATAATTTGGAGTCTTATGCAAAATCATAATGCCAAAGAGCCACTTTTTTTTTTTAAGGAAAATACATTATTGTAATCAAGCACTCAGTTTCAAGTACGTATTCCAATGAAAGGGGTAACAGCAATAAACCAATCTCTTTTCATACTAGATTTTATAATCAAAACAAAATCATCCCTGCTAAATCAAGACCAAATGCAATCAAACCAGGTGGGAAAACGTATAGTGCAAAACTTAAAGCATTCCCCATTGGGAGTTAGGTGCCTAGGTGCTTTAAAAAATGCCATTAGGTGCCATCTGCAACGTTTGGAGCCTAAATACCTTTAAAACTCTGCCCCTAAATGCCAAAGGAACAGTGAAAAATGTGGGGCTGTAACAGTTCAGCTGAATCTACTTTGTCACGTGCCATCATTTCCCTTTCCTCAGGTTGCCCAGCATGAGACTTGGTAAGCAAAGATATTAGCACCTAATAAAGTAGAAGTTCTTTCATTTATTATTCACTAGGCTCCAAGGTTTCTAATGCCACTCAGTGTTAGCACACTTCCCATATTAATTATTTAACAACTCACAAGTTCAGTACGATACTCTAGAAAAAGCAATGAAACAGCCCAGAGAATATATGTATAAAGTTATCCTCTCAAGCTCTTTTTATTCCAACTCACTCAGACTGTACATTGTGGAATATCCCTCAACATCCTATGTCAAATAAATACCTCTAAGCTTCCCAAGTGCTCTTTGCAGGAAGACAACTTCCTCCTAAGTACCATATATGCTGTCTTAATCCTGCTGTACTCAGTTCATAGTGCTTCTTCCCTACTCTCTGGCGGTGAAGCGCATGCAGCAGCAGAATGTCTGATACACACTTCTGGCATCTCTGCTCTAACGATCACTCATGGTAAATGGGTAGGCACATGTACAACTGTAATAAGGATAATTCCTGTTAACATTACTATCACACTTCTATCTGTCTCCAAAGCACTCTGAAAAATTAGCACATAATCAGGCGCTGCATATCTGTTATTTGACTCATCATGAACTCCTTTTTTCCAGGTGCAAGCTAAACAGGGTGCAAGTCAGGCTTAAACCGGTTTAAGTGTCCATGTGCAAAGTTGCACTGGTTTAACTAATTCAGTGTAACATCACACCTTTAGTTAAACTGGCACAACTTCTGTGTTTAGACCTATAGGCAGGGTCAGAATCATAAAAGCGAGGACAAAGAAGTTTAAAATTGATGAAGCTGGTGAAGGAACTCGTAAGGAGAGGTGCTTGGTTGGACTGATAGACAAAGAAGATGATTTTGTAGACAAGATCATAGCTTTAAGATTGGTTGAATCCAAGGGGGGGGGGGAGGGAGGTGTTGCATTTACCTTTGTTTGTCATGGAATTGTGTTTGCATTTGTAGTTTGCTGCCTACTGGTAAAGAAAAAGGTGCTGCTTAAAAGATTAGAGATTTGAGAAGGACAGGATACTGCTTCCAATGATGTTGATAAGAATATACCAAATCGAAAGTCAGTTGAGTCTGAAGCTGTAAGAGACTTTGAACCAGATCCTCAGTTGAGGTAAACTGATGTATCTCTGTTGAAGTCAACGGAGCTATGCCGACTTATACCACCTGAGGGTGTGCCCCCTGTGTCTATTTCATACCTTTAAATTAATCTGTTTTATAAATTATACATGACAGTTTTAGCCACTTGAATTTATGCTACCAGGTCTCAACTGAGCTTCAGAAGTATGTGGTCCTGCATTCTGAACAGAGGGCCAAATCCTGTGCACTTTGCACATAACTAAAGTCAATAGGATTAAGTATTCCGCGGGGATTGTGTTTGAGTAAGGCACGAAGAATTTGGCTATGAGATTGTAAAATGCAAGAATTAGTGCTACTTCTTTGTAATCAAAGCTATTGTCCTTTAAAACCCCAAAACTTTAATAATGATACTACTTGTAATTCACATAAGTCCTCAGTGAACCTCACATGTTATGATCTAGTACAGGGGTTGGCAACCTTTCAGAAGTGGTGTGCCGTGTCTTCATTTATTCACTCTAATTTAAGGTTTTGCGTGCCAGTAATAAATTTTAACGTTTTTAGAAGGTCTCTTTCTATAAGTATATAATATATAACTAAACTATTGTTGCATGTAAAGTAAATAAGGTTTTAAAAATGTTTAAGAAGCTTTATTTAAAATTAAATTAAAATGCAGAGCCCCTCGGACCGGTGGCCAGGGCCCGGGCAGTGTGAGTGCCACTGAAAATCAGCTCGCCTGCCACCTTCGGCACATGTGCCATAGGTTGCTTACCCCTGATCTAGTAACAACAACCTCACAGGTTGTCTTCAAAAAAGCAGCTAGTCTTCTTACTAGATTTACTGATCCATGTCCCTGTTTCTTATTGTTAACTAAGATATGCTGGCTAGCATAAGTATATATTACACTGATAATACTACCCGCAATATATAGTCCAAACATTTAAGTCTACACATTACTAAGCATTAGTATAGCAGTTATTTAGCCCAAATTGGCCTGTATCTTTGTTATAATCCTGTACACTTAGGCTAAGTACCCCATAACAATTTGCATGAGCTGAAGCAAGCCTTGACTTGAGTAGCTAGGAAAACTGTCAGTATCAGGACATATGATTATTTCCTCATGGCGACAGGAAAGGAGTTACCCACACAAAGCTATGAGGTGTTTTGAGGCCCCTTGGTACCTGGAATGCATGTGCTCAGAACAAAGATAAGGGTATATCATGACCTGGAATGCAGGGGTTCAGAACAAAAGATAAAGGGGTACCCTCATGGTACCAGAAACAAACCAGGTAAAAAGCTGATTAATTGAATCCAGTTTCAGGTTACATATATAGTACCTGTTACTGGTAAATCGGTAGGGTATAAAAAGATGGCTTTGGGGAGGTAACTTCAGGAAGCACACCTTCTGCATAAGGTGAATGTAACATCACTGCACGGGACTGCTCTTCTGAGACTGCTATCGTATAGATCCTTTTTCCTGTACTATATTAATAAATCTGACAGACACTGGTTATTTCGTCTGTTGAGTATATTTCATAACAAAATAACAAACCAAAGTGTGGTCAAGCAACTGACTATATAATTCATCAATATTATTTTCTACCAAATTTTCTTGAACCTTATATGTTTTTCTTTAAAGGTGTCAGATACTCAAGGCCGATTAGGGACTACAAGGAAACCTGAAAGACAAGTCACTCGAATGGTTATTATTATGATCCTTGCATTTCTAATCTGCTGGTCTCCATATGCAGCCTTTTCCATTCTTGTCACCGCATGGCCTTCCATTGATCTGGATCCTCGTCTGGCCGCAATCCCAGCTTTCTTTTCCAAAACAGCTACAGTTTATAATCCGATTATTTATGTCTTTATGAACAAACAGGTACTGTATGCCTTCAATACTCATATTTTGATATTTTGTTTGACTCATTCCTGAGTGAATGGCGTTGTTTCAATAATTAATTTTATCTACCTACATGTTAATTCATTTAGATAAATATTGCTCCACTTATATTACACATCATTCTGAATTAAAATAACCCAATATTTATATCCATCTACTGTATACTATGTATTGTAGACTGAAATTTTAGGGCAGGGACCCTGAACTGGCTGGTCTCTAAGCATTGCTGCAATATAAATGTTAAATAATAAATAATAATTACTGAGATATTTTAAGCTTCATATAAGTTTTTAAAAAAATAATTTAATCTCCTTTATTTTATAATTTTAGTTCAGGAGGTGTTTCATTCAGCTGTTCGGATGCAGTGACAGAGAGACTGCAACGTCCAATATGAACCCAACTTTGGAGAGAGCGGTGCTAACCCAGGACAAAGGTGGGGGTGAAATGTTCACAATAGCAGCACACAACACCATTTCAAACAGGAGAAATGAGGATGAACAGAGGAGCTGCCATTCTTTTGCTCAGTTGACAGTTTTAGAAAACAAAGTCCGTCCGATGTAAACAGAACAAATTTCGAGATCAGAAATGCAGCACTATAGACTGTTCCCTTATTACCAGCTGTTCATACAAACGGTTGTCAGCAAGACTGTTAGGGCTCACAGACTGGCAGAAATTTGCCGCTGGGGTTGCTGAGCCACAGAAACGCTGAGAGCCTCTAAGCTCTGAAGCTGTAGAGTATTCCTTGTATTCAGAGGGCAAAGGATCAGCATTCTAAGTGACAGTGGAATGCCCCACTATTAACTGATTCCACACTATCCCTTTTCCAGGCCATCCACCCTCCTGTTCCTGGGAATGACTTCAGGAGACTCCAGTGAACATATACCAGGACTCATTCAACTGACTGAACATTGTGACTTGGAAGAAAACAAACGATCCCATGGCTCCAAATTACTAAAGATAAATAAATAATACTTAGCACTTGGCTGACTGGAGCTCAAATAGGTAGAGCTAGGAAAGGATTCTGAGACCTAATGACTTCAAAAAAAGAAGACAATGCAGAGTGCCCTGTACTCATTTACGATCTGTGGTAGGGTTCCTTTCTCAAGCCATAACACTCTATGGCAATCAGGAGATGCCTCCAGATTCCCAGCCATTGTTTCATTAATACAAACCCAGTCAGGGAGACTTCCCTAGAGCCCTTCAAGCCTCTCCTCCCCCGCCCCCATCCTTGCCATACAAGAAAGTCCCTAGAACCCTCTGAGGTGGATTTATAACAGCTGACAATGATTGTGGTGGGGCGAGAGAATAAGGCTAGGATGTTGTGCAACAAGGAAAGTGTCACACCCCAGTACTGTGCAAGTGACCTTTCTGAGGAGAAGTTCTGTAGCTGGTTGATCTTCCCCTATAGAAGTCTGCCTGATGCAGAGGTAGGATCAATTACGTTCCAGAGACCCCATGGCTTGGGAGGCTACTGCTATTAATGATTTTGGGGTTTCTTAGTGAATGTCATTTGTAAAAGTCAGCCCCTGGGGGAGAGTATGGTTAAAAGGCTCAGCTCCAACAAAACTTTAGGCAGACTCTGTGTGTCCATATGCCCCAAATTAATTCTTTCCCTCATCCCATACCTGGGTCATGATGTGCCTCTCAAACAAGGCAGCACAGCCCTATGCCAACCAGCAGCTGGTGGCAATCAGTTGTGAGCTCACCATCTTCACTGCTCAGCCTCTAACCAGCAGCTAAGTCTACATCTCTGACCCTGGATTCCAGATATCATGGATCCTGCCGGCATCAGGCCCCATCTTTTCACTGACAGAACATTCCTGAGCCAAACACTTCAAACCATTATCTTATCTAAGCTTGGATGTCAGGAGCAGGGAGTGCAATGTAAATACAATTTCCATAAACAGTGAGAACTAAACTTACTAGTTTTGATCCTATGTATGTTTGCATGTCAAATACTTAATGTTATTTACTAATAATGCAGTAATAAAATCTGCTTCCCCTGGACAGCATACACGCTCACCCCCAAAAACCAGGCTAGCACTTGAATGCAATAAGTAATTTAGTTTTGATGCAATCTTTGGTGTACATTGTATGAAATATTACTAAGGATCAGGTACAGTAGATTGTTCTTTTGTAACTGAGTGGAACTAGAATGATGTCAAATCAACAGGCAGCAGCCGGCAGTGTTCATGGCAGTAAGGTGTTGTGAAGCAATATATCCTTAATGTGGAAAACCATTATTTCTTGAATCAAGTGTTTATAAAATGCTACTAGAAGACAGCAATTATTTCATTGCATCCACGCTAGCCATATTATATACTAGCCATAGCAATGCCAAAGTGATAACAAAACCAGTCACCAAAACCCAGAGTTTTCATTTGTTTTGTTTTACTTCAGAGCAAAATAAGAATAAAATTCCTTCACTGTAAATAAATCAGTGTTGTTTCTAGCAGATTTTTCCTCTCCTTTGTCTGTAAAACATCAAATTACAAGGAACACCGTATGATAGAACCCTGAACAGTGAATGGATGTGTGACCGACACCAGCGTGGCTAGCATATTGGGGATTGAATTAGGGACTTCCAGAAAGAAAAGCATGAATCTCTTCAGCTTGAGCTAAAGTGCCAGTTTCTGTGACAGATCTGTACCTTTGGCAGGTATAATATAACTGTACCTATAACTCAAAGTTCATCTCACAGCAGTCCTAGACAAGCCTCCAATTATGTGATCACCATACCAGGGACTGAACCACAGAACCAAAAGCTTGAGTTGCCACAGCTTGAGTGAGAGTGCCAGACTCTCTAGCACTGGGATCCTCTGTGGACTGGGCATTGAGGGCAACACATCACATATGCTGACCAGAGGGTACAGATGCATTGATTTTTCTTTCATGATTTAAACATCAACATCTTTATAGAATAATTTACCACCCCCAAAGCTGCTGACATACATTCTGCACTAACTTCACCAAGCCAGTGGGTGTTAGCTCATAAAGAAATACATAGCCAAAAGGTGGGAAAATGCATCATCTCTTCCTCATCTGTCTCTCTTTTCACCATGACCTTCTTGTCTGAAACTTCATGTTGTTGGATTTACAATGTACATTCTCAGAATGCAGGGTCTACAGAACCAATGGGATGCTGTGGGTGCCCTCTAGTGGTCAATATAACACATGACCATTAAAAGAATATATTACATGGATTTTGCTGGACAATTATCTCAGCTTGCTTATTTATTTATTTATTTTAAACCTTGCTGCTGGTGTTTTTTATTAAAAAGGTCATGGTTCCTGGTCCAGATTCTGCCCTCAGTGACTTCTGTGCAGTCTTCAGTGATGATGCATAGGTGTCTCTGGGGGTAGAATTAGGTCCATTAGTTGTATTTCTGTCAGTTTTATTTTATAATTTAATCAGGACCTCCTTTAAATCCACACATGAGGAACTCAATCTACAATATTCAGTAAAACAAAAAGAAAGGTTCTTTACATTTATATTGTTTTATGTATAGCTTTTTTCAAAAATCAATACAATAGAAGAATGTCTGACATTTGCAACTAGAACCAATTTAGAAAAGGGTTACTTGTTTCTGAACGGTCTGTATATTATATTCAGAATTAGTACGTCTGTGGTTTCATTGGCCATATACTGTTCCATCTAGCTGCAATATTTTTGGGGTGTTATTCTGCACAGGAGAGCCAGGGCTTTCTAGGGCAGGTAATTCCCATGTCGTGGGATGGTTGGCTCATTATGCATGGAGGAGGAAAACAAATATCCTTTTGGCAGCACTGTGCAATGTGGAGATGTAATTCAAGTTCCACTAGCCTCAATTTTTGATATGTACCCCTCTTACCTCTTTCTCAAGCTGCGCCGGGTGAGAAAGTTTCTATTTGCCTCAGGCTGTTGTAACCTCTTTACATGTCTGCAGAGAGGAGGTAAATGGATGGGCCCTGGCCAATTTTCTTGGCAAAATTAAAAATGCACTGACCTGCAGTTGGGTTTGGTGGACTATTGTCATCAACCAGGGAAGGCTGGTTCAGAAACTCCTGTATGTTCCCTGGTCCTGCATTGTTGTGGTGAGGGGAACTTCCTTCCTTCTTCCCACCCTGGGTTTTTCCTTCCCCTTTGATTGTCACTGGGAGGAGGAAAATCTGTAGATCAATAAGCTCCAGTCAGCAACTGTCAGGCAGTGTCGGCTGACACTCAGAATAAAGCTGGGCTCTCCCCAACCATGAGGCAGTAGAGCCCCTGCTAGCCAAAAGGCCACACGCTGTCAGGCAGCAGAGCCATTAGAGCTCCCGCACAGCAAAAAGGATCCCTCCCCTGCCAGCCAAAGGCAGCAGAGACCTTAAGCAGGCAAAAGCCCCCACCAGGCTGCAAATTCATGCAGAGGACCCCCTCTACTCCATTGGCCAGAATGCCCCAGAGCTCCCTAGAGCTTCCTCCTTGCTGGATGAGACATTCTACCCTCAGACTCCCAGGCAAATGGCTCTTGTGTTACCCTTAAGGCCAGCAGAGCCCCTAAGTCTCACCTGTGCCTTCCCAGTAGGCTGCAGCTCCTTGCAGAGCCCTCCCCGCCCCCACGGCAAAGGGCAGCAGAGACCCCTCTTCCTACCAAGCTCATTTGGTGTTGTTGCTCTTCAGATGCAAAGGATGGTGCTGGCAAGCTCCTCGGCCTCCCTGGCTGTCTCCTATACAGGCTCCTTGTGTAGCTCCTGAGGTGGGGGTGGAGCTCAGCACCGTGATGCTCAGACTCTTCGAGGGCACATTCTTTTTAGCTGACATCATCCCTGTTCCATTCTTTCAGGGCTCCCCCAGAAGTTTTTCTCATGGTACATATAGTCAGTCCTTGTGGATCCATCACTGCTGCGACTGCTGGCCCTAGTGCCTCACCAGCTGAGTCACCACCGTGCTCAGTTCCTGCCTTCCAGCCTGAACACCCAGGTGCAGAGTCCCTCCCCATCCCTGAGAAGAGAACGGGCTGTTGGAAGTGGGGTGAGGCCCGGTAGGCCTCGGGAAGCCCTTGTGCAGGAGATGGTTGCATGGCAACAGTGAGAAGGAATATTACTGGCAGCCCCACTGCTCAGTGTGCCCACTCAGGTTTGGCCTTGTAGCCCTCTAATTTGATGGAGAGGCAGTGGGGCCAAACCTGGGCCTTGCTGCGACCCTCCATGCATGGGGGTCACAATGTCAGTCACTTAATTTTGGCCCCATGGCCCTGCATCATGACAGAGGGCAGGCGGCCAAATTTGAGCGGGCAATAGAACGGCTAGTACTGCTGCTCCTTGCCACTGCCAATGGTGCTCACCATGAGAAACGTGCACATGGCTGGGGGTGCCACTGGTGAGGAGCTTCTTTAGGGTCAGGCAGCCACCAGTCTGTCCCTTCCTGGACTGCTCTTCACCTTCCTGTGCTGGGACTTGCCCCTCATTATCAGTCACAACGGCTGTCAGCCACGGAAAGGTTGTCTTGGGCCTGTGGCCCTTTCCAGTAAGATGTACAATAAATGAAGTGCTTGGAAAGATTTAAAAATGGTTTTAAAAAACTTTTCTTGCTGACATCTTAGTGTGCAAATTCTTTTCATTCTGGAAAATAGAGAAGTATAAGCAGCAAGGAGTCTCTTTAAGTCATGGATACCTTGTGATACTAAGATTTCGTAGACTTTCAGTCATATTTGCTCATCACACAGGTAAGAACACATTTAAGGTCAAATACCAATGAAATGTACATGGGTTTATGCTCAAAAAAAGAGTAAAATGTTCGTCAGAGTAAGACCAGGAAACCTAGCTTCAAACCCAAAAAACAGAATTCTATTCTATATAGATTCTCAGATGGTGCTCATCAGTGTAGAAGCTGAGTTCCTACCAGTGGTGCATTAGGGTGCATGACTAACATCTGTCATGTGGTGTTTGTTCTCTCATCCTTTTCCCAGGGGAAGAAGTGGGTTCAGTGGAGTATCTTCTTTTGATAGAGTGGGTTTTTTTTGTTCCTTTTAAATTTACATGTTGCTATGTGTTTCTGTTAGAGAAGTGAAGGTCAAAGAAAATTGCCTTCCACTTGGAGCAGAAAGTCATGAGGTTTGTGATGGTCCTTTGTTCCTGGGGGAATTCATTCCACAGTCTTGGACCAGCCCTGAAAAGATTCTGTCTCATTCACAGATAAGCCTTACCCTCTATTGTGTCTGAGGTGTGAAGTTCTTGACCAGTCTTCATCCCTGAGCTTTAGGTGATATTTTAGATATCCTGGGCCCAGGCCACTTAGTGACTTAAGACTAAGGACTGAGACCCTGAACTTTATTCAAAACCCTAGGGGAAGCCAGTATAGAGAACAGCGGACAGCTGTGATGAGCTCACAGTAGCTTGTGTTGCTGAGGTGATGCACTGTAGTGATCTGTGCTAGTTGGAATTTCCTAAGTGCTGAAGGCTTCATGCCCATGTATACAGCATTGCTTTAATTCAGCCAAGAGGTGCTGAAGGTGTGAATAACTAAGGCCAGAGGTCAAGAGTTGACGGGATGATTTGTGTCTCCAAGCATCATACAGCCTCTGGAAGTGCCCCCTTTAACACGCTAAGCCCTAGATCTCCACAAGGGCAACTCCACAAGACTGGATTGCTAGATTCAGCACCCATGTTTTGTTCTGTAGCTGTCCAGCAGGTCCAAATGAGTTTAGACCCCTGGTAGAGATTTTATCCCTGTAGGAAGCAGTACAACCAGTAGCTATTTGTGGCAATGCAAGACAGCATTTTCAAAAGAAGACTGCAGTTACTAGTCAACTGAAATACAGTATTCAAGGGTCCTTAGGTGAGTATGGAAATGTAAAATTTCATTACGTGCCTCTCTTTTCCAAAGCCTTCTGGATTGCATCTCTTTCTGCTGCACAACAGCAATCTTAGAACCACGTGACCTCCCACCTAGTCCTTTGTGTCAAGTTCAGTCCTGCTGTGTTCACAGGTTCTGCTTCCCTTGGCTCCTAGCTGTTAACAGTTAATGTCTGGTCATTGGTCTTAAACTTTTGTTAATAAGCTCTCATCATCCATGATGTGTACAATCATCCCTATTGTACATATGAGTAAACAGAGGTGCAGAGAGGTTAAATGTCATATAGTAATACAATGGCAGTGCTTAGTAAAGAACCCAGGAGTTCTAAATCCACTCAACCCCTTGTATCAGTAAATGACAATTCATCTCTTAAAATGTAGTAAACAACAACCAATCTAATTCCATATTAACAGGGATGGACATTTTCTTTCTGACCACTTGTCAGACAATGGTTCTTGGAAAACTTTAATATCTTGAAGAATTTATATTGGTCCAAACTGCTGTTTCCAGCACTGGTAGGTCAGAGACTATTAGATCTTACAATGTGGCAATGCCTACGTTTATTAAATTAATTTTTCAGTTTTCTTCCATTGTTGTGGAATACTAACTTTGCAAAATTTCTGTATCAGTAGCAACATGAAGCATACATTAAAGTGGATGTTTATCTGCCACCACTGAAGTTCCCTTTTGAGTCCCATGCTGCTGCTGTTTCATAAGTAGTGTCTTGTTTCTATGTTCAAGAGAAGCCACGTTGGTCTAATAAAATTAAATTGAGAAACTTCAGGACAATGGATTTGCACAGGTGTTTTTGAGGGCAGATAAGACCTAGAAAGTCACTTGGGAAATGGTCCACTACAGAAAATATGTCTGTTATTTGTTCACAGTAAAGATACCCATAATTCTCATAGTAACTCAGAGTGAATCTCAGCAGGTGGAGAAGGAACACACACCAAGACACACTGATTTTTAGAGGCGCTGAGCACCTACAGTTCCCATTGGACCCAGGTTACTAACTTCAACTGGAGTTGTTTGAAAATAAGATCTATAGTGCATTGCACATCCTGGTATAAGATAGACATGGTTTCATTTGCTCTGCATACAGGGCATTACTTGCATCACACAGGTGAAATGCAACAACATGGCAAGTTGTGAAATGAGGAAGCTACCACTGCTTATTTGTTTGTTAAATCTATTTCAGGAATAAATTCAAGTGTCACAAATGTACTGTGACCTTAGCTATTATTAAATATTTCTATATAACACAATCTCAATTATTTTAAAATTATGAGCCAGAGAAAAATTAAACAAAAATACTGTATGATTTACAGTGGTGACACCTGATTAATTCTATTACTTAATGACAACACAACACTAACAGTATGCCCTGCCATGTGCAAACAGTTACTTGTGCTATAGATGGGGGATAGTCATTTCAAGAGTTCATGACTGGAGTATAACTTATGCATGTTGCCACACAATATTTGATTATTAAATAATTTTTCATGTAATTGAATTTATATTTTGTTGTCATCAGAAATTACATAGATTTACTGAAAACTATTTTACAGCTTTAATCATGATTTGGAAAATTAGCATCCTAAAGCAACAACCTCCCTCTGTTTTGTGATCATTTATTACATTTTAATGATGCAGCCTAGACAAACTAACTGACCTTCTTATAAATCTTCCATGACATCAGAGGATAATTGCTTTGTGTTTTTCCTTAAAGAATGTGTCAGCAGCAATCCATCACTTTACTTGTTTACAATGGAAATAGTACTTTTGTTTTGCAGAATGCAATACATAAATTATCCTTGTCATGAGCCTTACTCTTCACTTAAAGTTGTGCCAGCATTCTTTTGAAAACTCAATTTTTAAGGGCTTATGTACCCGAGCAGTAAAAATTTGTTCCTGAATAAAAACTGGCATAAACAATGTTTCCTTAGAAATTAGTTATTTCAGCAAATCTGAAAAATGACTTTAATTTTAATTTATAAATTAAAAATTACCAAGTAGCACTTTCACTTTTCAGGTTCTAGAACACTTTTACTCAAATGCAAAATTGAATTTTAAATTCAATTTTACAGGTTATTTTTCCATTATCTGGACTAATGCCTGGGGTATTTTGAGGGGGCAAAAGGATAAAAATGAGCCAGGGCCAAATCTTCCCCTACATGGGGAAAAACATATTGGGGAGGTAGGAATCCTTGGTTTGTCATGTAATGTTTCTGTGTGCTGTTCAACAGCTACCACAGCCCACCCTAGGAGTAGATGGTATTAGGTTCTGTATAGAGGGCTTCACTAATACCTTTCTGAGTGGTAGAAATATTAACTACAGTCACTCAACCTGTGCACCTTACATAATCATATATGCCTGTGCAGAGTGGATGGATGTAAAATGTTGCTGGATCAAACTGCTAGTATTTTTACACCCACTTTGCACAGGTGTTAATGACTTACACAAGATGTGAGGGCTTGTTGAATAATACCTTGTGTTTTCATTAAGTCCCTTCACTATTTAAATTAAACTGTATTCAGTCCTCATTCCAGCAGTAGTGGCTGACAGGTCTTAGCTGGCCTGTAAAGCACTCCACTTTGCCATATGATAAACAGGTTGCCACTTTTACAGCCAAAGGGACATTGCTTTATGGTCAGCAATCACTTGCAAGCTGTGACTCAATAGAAATGCACATCCAACCTTCCCAAAGCACCATAGAAATCACTTGTCCTTCAGATATTTGCTATTAACTGATATGTTTGCCCCTCTGAGTAATTTGAACATGCCCACAGTGTTGCACACACACAAACTTTAATCAGATAGAATCCCAAGTGCTTTCAAATCAACTTCTTTCATGCAAGCTGCATAGGCATGCTGCAGGAAGATGAACAATACATTCACTAGGCCTTTGTGAAAAAAGTCTTGGCACAGGTGAATGCTCTAATTTTTGCAGTAAATATTTTGCACTCTTGTCTCACATTTGTTGCCTTGATTTTTTGTGGCATGAAAATAATGGGTAAGTTTTATAGATGATGTATGTAACCCTAGGCACCCCATATTCACACCCTACTGCAATGATTTTTTGTACAAAATATGCCTCGTGAGGTATCATTTGAAAATGAATAACACATTAGTCAATAATATCATTGTAAAATATGTGTAACAATGCTGCGTGTGAAATTATGGATACTCACTAGTATTATGCTTTAAAGTCTGTGACTAAAAGGTATTTCAACCAGGCATGTCAGGGTGAGTTGATAAACAGGTTTTTTCCAGATAAAGGAAAAAGCCTGACGCCTCAAACCAGATGTGGCCCAAATTCAAAACCGCAATCATTGTATTGGAGATTGAAGCAATAAGAAATATTGTGCATAGTAATTACTGGTGGGGGAAGAACTAGCATAGAGCCTTATCTTCCAGACCTCAGCGGTCCTTTAAGCAGAATGAAGTAATGAACTTAATCTGGGGGTACCCTTCAGAAGAATACATTTCAAATGTTCACCAAACTATAAAGAGAGGGGGAGTGAACCCTCAGCTATCTTGCACTTTAAGGAGACAAAGAAACAAAGCAATTTGATCTCTGTGGGTCCTGGCCAGGCTGTCCAGTGAAAAGCTAAAAAGACAACTGGGGGTGAAAAACCGTCTTGAACAAAGACTATTTTGCTAGATTAAGTTTTAGACTTTTAAATGTGTTTTCACTTTTATTCGCTTTTAACTATCTTTATCTTTAGCTCGTTTACTTGGTATCACTTAAGCCATGCTCTTTTGTTAATAAACTTGTTTTGCTTTCATTATAAATCACCAGAGCTGGGTAAATTTGGTAAAGTGTGTTCTTCTACTAAGTTAACAAGTTAGAAATGTAAGACTCTTTGTAAAGGAAGCCAATCTATTGCTTTTCCTGGGAGAGTCCAGTGAGAGGGACTGGTCCCTGCAGTAGGACAATTTTGGGGCGAGTGCGGGGCTGGAAGGGTACTAAGGTCAGCCTACAAGCAATAAACAAGTTGGGCAAAGCCAAGTTGAGGTTGGTGGGCTGCTGGTTGGCCATTGTGGTTAAGTGCTGAACCCAAGCTTCATAGCCACAGGACACCCTGGGCTACAAGGCAGATGTTAACTGAACCCCTTAGTGGTCTGAACCCCAAAATGTCACAGTTACAAATAAGGAACTGAATGACAAGACAATGACTTCAATGAACAAAACTCCTGTCCACGGGAATCCCTGGGTGACGCGTACATCCATCATAGCAATCTGTATGCCAACATCCCACACCTGGCTCCTGGTACAAGAGAAGTGTCTGGGTGCAAGGGGACATGGACAGGGCTTCCCTATTCCACGGTGATCCATAGCTGCCAAACTGCCCCGGGGGGTCATGGACAGCCAGGCATAAATTAGTGCAGCCTTCAGGCCACTTTAACTTATGGCAGAAACTAGACTAGGCACCTTTGCCCACTCCTCCAGTCTCTTGTCAAGCATAGCTTGGCCAAACCAGAAAATCTGGTACCACATTTGTAATATACAGGGTGTTGTCCAAATTGAACAGATTTGTTTTATTAGTTAAATATCTATTGTTTCATCTGGTAGAAATGCTTTCCCTTTAATGGGGACTCCTTTATAGAAAACCTTGGCTGGCCTCTTGCAGATAAGCCACTGGGAGGAGGCTTTGTTGATCAGTAAGGTGCTGTTATTGGACAGTCTTGTGGTATGACAGAATCAATACTACTAATCATGTTATCTTCATCTTTTTCATTATTCCTTGAAGGTTTTTCAGATAAGAAAGGACAAGAGAATGAATTGCCTGAAAAGCTGAATTTGCTGAGTAGAGGGAGTTATGAGCAACTCCTTCCACAACATGATGGAAATAGGGTCCAGACAGTTCTTGCTACTGCTGCTCTTAGGATATTAATTACATCAGTGGACTGATTTTGATTTTTCAAACATATGTTCATTTACTCTCTTGTTATCCATTACCATCAGGTGAATCATTGGCCTATCAGGTACCAGTGTTAGCTGCACTGTAAAATATGGTCTGTTCATGAGCAGCTTGAAGAAAAGACTAATAGAAGCAATTGCAGTGATGGGAAGAATAGTATTCCATAAAGGAGAGACACGGGGGTGAGGGGGTGGGTGGGGATAGGTGCTGTGAAAGTGGAGACATGAGCTAATACATTGGGGGAAAGGCAGAGATATAGACTAATTGAGGATGGAGCGAAGGAAAGAAGAGTCATTAGTGATAAACCAAGTCCAACAGCCCCCTTTCTCTTATGCTTCCAGCATCAGCTTTCATGTACGTTCCTGCTTCTGCTTCATTTTCTGCTCCTATGCCACTTTTTCTCCAGGCGCAAACTAGTGCTTAGACTAGAACAATAATATAACTGCTATGCTTCTCCTTTCCCTTCAGGCTCACTGTTAGCCCAGTGATTCTCAATGTCGCTATCGAGAGACCATGCTCTCACAATCCACTTATTTACACATTTGCTGTTGCAGGGGATGGGTTTAGATGGAAACTTGACTGGGGTTAGTTGGGAGGCGTAGTCCAGAAGGATGATGATTAACTGGGATAAGGGCTTTGGTCCCCTAGATATTTCTACCCAGTGGCATTAATGCGGATACTCGTTCAGGGGAGTATGTCACTAGGAAGTTTGTGCGCAGCATAACTACTAGAGTAAAACACTCAAAGCTGGTCAGTCAAAATGGTGGTGAAAGTATTTTCTATATATTTTGACCTTAGTGAAAATGATTATCTAAGAAAATAACACTAATATTAAAAGGATTTTAAATTAGTCTGTCCTCCACCCTATCACCTCAAGAAGATCAACAATAATCCGCATCTCAAATGTTCAGAAACAAAGTTTTAAAATCATTAGTGAAGAAAAGATTCTTAGGGAGAATTTACAGTAATCCTCTTTATTATATTTCTCCTTATTATAGTTCATGTTATTCTTTTTCTTTATTATATTTATATTGAAGTCTCTCTCCCTTTGCTTGTCACAAAGAGTTAAAGCTGTAAGAATTTAAGAGCTTTTCAGTAATTTGGCACATCAGCTTTATCCCGGCTATTACCCAACTGCATCAAGATATTAATGTAGTCATCTCTCTTTAGTCTCAATGAATTGTGATAAAAATGTCAAACAATTAGATTATATTGGCCAACGTAGCCCTGTTTGATTGAGTATAGATGTAGGCCATGTCCCTTGAATCATACTGATAAAGAGGCAGAAAGGCTTGTAGAACTCCATTGTAAATTTATTTCAATATGCTATATTCTTTAGGTTTCTACTGTCAGTAACGCTGATAATGAAAATATGCTAAACAGGTGTTTTCAGGCTGCATAAAGGTCAATGTCATTCAAGGCAAACAAAACTGATCGCTGCAGGAGAAAAAAACCTGCCAAAGCCGCAACAGATTATGACATAATGGGTCAAGTTAAGCAGGCAGGAAACAGTTTATGACTACAAATTTACAGACAGCAGGTACATTGCACAAATTTGACCTCTCCCACCTGAGCTAAAGAAGAGCCTCCGTTAGCCATAGGAGTATTAGCGCTTGTATCCTCTCTCAGCCAGTTACCAGAGTAAATGGTATCTATACAGCTTATAGATAATTGATATAGATATCTGGTTATGAACTTTTAATGCTGGATAATATGTATTTACTGGAAGGGCAGTAAGATATCTAGGATGAAATTTTCAGATGGCCTCCCTTTTCTGCATGCACAAAATGTGTGCCCTATAGCCTGTGGAAACGGTACATCACATACTGACAACTCTGAGCATCCACATGGAATGCACATAACCATTCAATTTGCACACAGATACTGATTCCTGAAGGGATAAAGTTATTGCAGAAACCGTCATTTTTATGACTTATTTAGGAGCTTACAATATGCTCAGTGTGGTCAGGACACAAAATCCAGACAGTCCATGCCCCCAAAGAGATCTACACAGGATCCACTAGTAATAGAATTATTGTAGTACGAACCATTGTTAACCTCACCCCCTTTTGCTCCAAGGTAAGGTGAATTTTCATGAGCTGCCTTCTCCAATACAAACACAGAAGGGTGTATACATATTTTAAAACAAAGACAAAAGCTCCACCCTAACATAACACTCCACTGCACACACACTTTCCCCCTTGGTAGAGGATGAGAGAAAGAATGAACCACAAAAGCCTTGTGGATGTGAGAAAGTGGTAGATGTGGTATATCTTGACTTTAGTAAGGCTTTTGATTCTGTCTTGCATGACCTTCTCATAAACAAACTAGGGAAATTCAACCTAGATGGAGCTACCATAAGGTGAGTGCATAATGGGTTGGAAAACCATTCCCAGAGAGTAGTTATCAGTGGTTCACAGTCAAGCTGAAAGGGCATATCAAGTGGGATCAGGCAGGGATCAGTTCCGGGTCCGGTTCTGTTCAATATCTTCATTAATGATTTAGATAATGGCATAGAGAGTATACTTATAAAGTTTGCAGATGATACCAAGAGGGGATGGGCTGCAAGTACTTTAGAGGCTAGGATTAAAATTCAAAATGATCTGGAAAAACTGGAGAAATGGTCTGAAGTAAATAGGATGAAATTCAATAAGGACAAATGCAACATACTACATTTTGGAAGGCATACTTAATTGAACAAATACAAAATGGGAAATGACTGTCTGGAAAGAAGTACTGAAGAAAGGGATCTGGGGGTCATAGTGGATAACAAGCTAAATATGAGTCAACAGTGTAATACTGTTGCAAAAAGAGCAAATATTATTCTGGGATGCATTAGCAGGAGTGTTGTAAGCAAGACACAAGAAGTAATTCCACTTTACTCCATACTGATTAGGCCTCAACTGGAGTATTGTGTCCAGTTCTGGGTGCCACATTTCAGGAAAGATGTGGACAAATTGGAAGTCCAGAGAAGAGCAAAAAAAAAAAAAAAAACGATTAAAGGTCTAGAACAGGGGTTGGCAACCTTTCAGCAGTGGTGTGCCGAGTCTTCATTTATTCACCCTGATTTAAGGTTTCGTGTGCCAGTAATACATTTTTAGAAGGTCTCTTTCTATAAGTCTATAATATATAACTAAACTATTGTTGTATGTAAAGTAAATAAGGTTTTTAAAATGTTTAAGAAGCTTAATTTAAAATTAAATTAAAATGCAGAGCCCCCCGGACTGATGGCCAGGGCCCGGGCAGTGTGAGTGCCACTGAAAATCAGCTCATGTGCCGAAGGCGGCACGCGTGCCATAGGTTGCCTACCCCTGGTCTAGAAAACATGACCTATGAAGGAAAATTTTAAAAATTGGGTTTGTTTAGTCTGGAGAAGAGAAGACTGAGAGGGGACATGATAACAGTTTTCAAGTACATAAAAAGTTGTTACAAGGAGGAGTGAGAAAAATTGTTCTCCTTAACCTCTGAGGATAAGACAAGACACAATGGGCTTAAATTGCAACGAGGGCGGTTTAGGTTGGATATTAGGAAAAACTTCCTGTCAGGGTGGTTAAGCACTGGAATAAATTGCCTAGGGAGGTTGTGGAATCTCCATCATTGGATATTTTTAAGAGCAGGTTGGACAATCACCTGTCAGGGATGGTCTAGATAATACTTAGTCCTGCCATGCGTGCAGGGGACTGGACTAGATGACCTCTCGAGGTCCGCTCCAGTCCTATGATTCTATGTGACAGATGTTAGTCATATTGTTTAATGCATTACTGGAAGGTGCTTGGATACTATGAAGATGAAGGTTGTATCAGAATCAATATCAAACAGAACCAAATAGCTATGGCCATGGGGACCGAACTCCCCATTCCACCCTAGAAGGTGTCCCTCCAAATCAGGGTAGAGGATTATTAACAGGAGGAGAGGAGGAAATCCTGCATTATCCATGCTGTGCATGTTCGATAAACATAGGGCTTCATTTTGCAGTAATATAAATCTGACCTCATTCACAAGCAATAAGTTCACACATAACCACACACCATTAAAGAAAAATACATATTTCTTAATAATAATGGATCTGATTCAAAATTCACAGTGGCAAATGATTTCAGGGGACTTACCCCTGACTTACAGTAGTCTAAATGAGACCCCAGAATGCTCCTGGATCATCTCCTAAAATCTAAAAAGATGCTATGGGTACAGTAGCTCTATAAAATTGATCTCTGAAACTTTCACTTTCGTCAGTAGCTTGTGTTGTGACCTTAAAATAATCCAAGCAAAGGACAAAAACAAAACCCCCCAAATAAAAATACTGAACTTAGTAGAAAAGTGTTTTGGTTGCAGGATGCTGCTTAATGTATTTAATAACCCTCACGTTAGCGGTCAACTATAGAGGTATTTATGCATAAAAGAAAATAAACAAAGTCCTAATTAGCACTGCATTATTGAAGATTTCTGGAAAGGCTTTTCATCCTTATTGACTTCTGGCCTTTCCTAATAATTTGAAATGGTAAACGCCAAGCTCAAGAACATTAAATAAAATGATAGGATGTGACCTTCCAATTTGAAAAAAGAATGTATTCCTGGAGTTAAGTAGTGATCTCATTTTCAGTTTCACCTTGCAATTTTCTGCCCTCTTCTGCCATCACGTGTCAGGCCCAAGCATCATGTGAAATATAGGAAAAATAATTCATGTTAAAAATTCAATGATAAATAACTAGATTTCTCATGTTTGACTTATTAATGCACACAGCCACCAAATTGAAAATCTAAAAAGACAACATTATGTTTAAAAACATTTCAGAAAGGTAAAGTAAAAATGCTGTAAAATCTACTTTTAATCTTTATTTTATTCTAGTAAGGGGGACACGCAGATACTTTAAGACTTACAGCTATTTTCTGTGTTCATCTTCTTCCATTGACTCTGCTGAAATTACTTCTGAAGGATTTTTGCTTCTAAAAGGAATTTTTATTTTGTTGGCTACCTGTAAAATGCTAGACGGTATCACATGTATATTCTCCCTACAATGCACATGTACCGGGCATGTACACAATGAGAGAATACACTCCAGCCATCTGTGCCAATGCTATCGTTATGTTGATGTTTATTTTTAAGGTATATTATTGATATAGAAAATACAGACTTTGGGCTTTAGCCTTGAAGACTTTGCAGCAGTTATTTTACACTCCAGTAGGGTTGTGTAACTTTATAAACCAAAGTGTTATACTGCACTTTGGTTTATAAAGAAAAGAAGAAAAAAAAAGAAGGGGCCAATCAGTCTGAAATCAGTCTCTGTACCATAAGAGCTAAGCAGCCCTTCTATAACCTGCAATACTTAACAGAAATGTTTCTCTCATTAGGCATTCTGCCTCACTCTCTTCTCAATATGCTGTAGGAAACTAACCCAAACAGGGCTTTTGAAGATGACATTCATCAGGCTCACTCAAGTCCCCCAGATGTGCTAATGTAGAAGACGACTCTTACCAGCTAGCTGCACATCAGCCAACCAGCAGACAGCTTCATGTGAGCCACAGCCTAACATTTACTGTTTGGCTCTACCTTGACTGAACAGAATGTTCTTGACATTAGTCAGAAAGACCTCATTTATGCCAATCATTCACTCAGTACTGGAAAATGGATGGCATAAATGTCTCACTGTTTGATCTCAGAAATGAATCTGCCATACATGGAAGAGCAACAAAAGGGAACGTCATGGCTTTTAAAGTTTGAAACCTTCAAAACATTCTGGTCTCTGACTGTATCCACTGCCTGCCAAGCACAATCAATATGAGACTTAATGATGGGATGGTTACAAAGCATGTCCATTCCCCTCACCCTCCCCTATTGTTGCACATGAGAGTGAAATGCTCACATGTGAGGGACATAAAATCTATCACAATGCAGCACTGTTGAGTCTGGGTAAACTCATTTGTATGCACTCACTCCCCAGTGAGTTCCACAGTGATCAGTCTTCACTGGAAATTGGTCTGAACATTTTAGGGAAAGGCTTCTACGTCAGCCCACCTTCTCTTCTCAGTAGGTCAGTTTCATTGTGAATAGATTTAGCTTGATCACATTCTTAGAACTGATGTTGATATATATATACCCCCTGGACAAGTTTTTGGTTAGTTATGCACATTCCTTGAAACTAGTTATAGGAGACTGTCACAGGGCAAATACACCTTGTCACCCTGGGGGTGGGGTAAGGATGTGGTAGCCCCGAGGTTACATCTATATGGCTGCCCTCAGCCTCAGGGCTGCGTGGTCCAATGTCCAGTGCCAATAGGACTCCCCTTGTCTGTAGGGAAGTGTAGCCCAATGGCCAGAGTAAGTAGGACTCCTCTTGGCTGTCGGGAAGCACGGCCCAACGGCCAGAGCTATCAGGAGAGCATGTGCTTTGGGGGGGTGATGGGGAGGGGGACCCAGAACCTCCATGCTCCACTGGGTCCCAGCCTAGGGCCCTGGTAGTTTGCCACTAAGTTGGGGGGAATCTGCCCACAACACGCCAACTGCTGCAGAGACACTGGCTAGTCCCTCCCTGGATTACTTCCTACTGTGACTCCTTCAGTTGAAGTCAGAGTGTCTTCAGAGTCTCGAGGCTCCTTGGGTGGTAACTGCAATCTCCCTGGGGCATCTGCAGGTACCTGGGTGCCTGCCTGGGCCCTGGCATCTCCTGCTTCCATGGTCCAGGATCTTGGCTGCTCCATGGTTGGAGCCAGCAAGATGTATCCTTTTTCCTCAGTGGTCAGCTCAGACTGGGCTAGGCTGCTCCCTTTTATACTGCAGCAGCAGTTGGAGCATGCCCAGTAGGTTCGAGGGGGCGTGGCTTCCACTGCTAAGAGCGCTGCCGTAACCCCTTCTGCTCCAGTGCGGGGCAAGTATACCCCATTACAGAGACCCATACCATACTTATCTGATTCCTTTAACACAGCAGGATTAAATATTTGGTGGACAATGTAGAATGCTCAAGTTGCCGGTTTTGAGTTCAGAATGCTTCTTTGAACATGTGGTGTTTCAGAAGAAATTTTTGGCAGAAAATATTTTTCATTGTTTGGATACCTGAAAAATGTCGACAGCTTTTCACATTTCATTTTGAATGGTGAGCTGGGAGTAGGTTACATGATCAAAGTTGACACTTTTCTATCTGTAAATCATTTACCTCACAAGACATGTACTGTGGACATTGTGCAAGTTTTCAAATGAATGTGCAACATGTACTGATAGTACAATACAATTCATTGGTGCATTTTGTAGATTTATAGTGGTTGATTCCATGCTTTGTATACAAATGATGGTAACTACTGCTTTCTGTGCTTCTAAGAGGTCTCAAGTTCAATCTTCAAATGGGCCAAGTTTACTCTTGGTGCAGCTCTGGAAAGGTGGAAAGAAAGAGGCTCCCCTGATCCTGGGTTGGCATAACTTAGAGCAGTCTCAAGGTTATTCTAAGTTATACTGGGTGCAACTACCCATCACACCAGCTGAGGATTTGCTGGTGTGCTGTACCCCATCCCCTTTGGAAAGTGGAGGGGAATATGCAGGAGTAGGGGGACTGACACTTTATGTCAGGGGGAATCTTTGGCTGCCCCATTATGGCAGTTTTCTGTCAGCGTGCCAGGATAAAGCAGTCAGATCAGGGACCATTAAGCGCCTTATTTTTGTTATACTCTTCTCTAACTAACTGGATGCATTTCTTCATTGTGGTACATTACAGCTATGTAGTTTTGTCACACTTTTCTTGGACAGTTACCTACCACTCAAATTATGTTCTTGTCCTGTAATATTATCAATAAATTCAACATGATTTTTTTTCCTCCTCACATTTTTTAGGTTACATAAATTTCAGCAGAGCAATTTTTTTTCATGCTCGAATATATTATGGTATGTCATTTCTGTTATAAAAGCTAATTGATAATGTGATTTGTTATGTTGCTGAGACATAATTCAGAAAGTTATTTTAAAGCCTTTGATACATGGAATAGCACTAACTGTTTAATATTTCTTGTATGAATGGACACAGCATAAGGTAAAAAATGTGGTGGCATGGAGATGAAATATTTCCAGAAGCTTTTATTCTTGTTGTTTGGGCTTGTGCCAATGTCTTTCTAGTAGAAAGCTCATATTTCTAAGAGGCTTCTCCTAGAATTTATTCCTTGGTCATTAGTTAGCATTTTTTTTTTTTTGGTGGCTGAGAAATTTTTTTTGAAAAAATTAATAGCTTGCAACCAAACATTGAAGCACATTTTCCTGTAATCCTAAGAACAAGCCTTCGAAACAAAAAACAAACAAAAAAACCCTATCAAGAGCAAATGTTTTTGGTTAAGATGATTTATAATACACTATAAACATTTAGAAGGTGCACTTCTGAAAAATTGTTGTATTTGTGTGCATCTAATAATAGGTTTGGTGTAATCTTATCAAAGTCTTACTATCTGTGACCATTCTCAGTGTAGTTAAACCCAAGGGAGTACTTTTTCTGTACAACTTGATAATGGAACTCAAGGTTAACTCAATTTCTATACTTGCACTTGAACAGTTTGGCTTCATATTGTAAGATGCAGTCCCTGAGCATGGGACCCCACCTCAGTTCCTAGTAGTTCTCCAATCAGCCCACTTGCCACCAGTAGTTTTAAAATAACCATTCCACGCTTGGGGTCTAATGATTTAAGTCCTCTCAAAATAAATATACAATTCCTTTGGTCCTTACAGATTCAAACTCTTCTTTCCTCAGATCTTCTTTGTTTCCGGGCTTCAAGCTCTGGCTCTCTTGACTCCCCAGTTCCTTCCGTTCAGGGAGGCTCTGCCAGTCCCACTCTGGCTTCTTGCTCCTCTCTGTCCTGATTACTGGGTAGCTCAGATCCTTTTTTCACTTGAGGCAGGGTCTCCCTAGCCCTCCTTGCTTGGGCTGTGCTTGAACTGTGCAGGTTTCCTTACCCCACCATTATCCTAGTGGTGACACCAGAGATCCTCCCTGTAGGTCTCTCCCGACTCTAGTGTCTCCTGAGTGAAGAGCACTCATTTTTAATTCTCAGCATGTGGTCACATGACTTAGACACCAGGCACCCATTTCCAGCGTGGTCTGGTGATCCTTCCCTGAACTTAAAGAGGCCATGACTTGGAACAGGGTTGGCTGGCCCCAGGCCCCCCACTGGGGAAAGCCCATGCTCTTAGACGTCAGCAGAGGTTTCTATAGAACGGTAGGTGCTAAACTTGCAAACTAAATTCGTACGACTGCCCAGACAGAGGAGTTATTTGGCTTGTTCAAAGTTAAGACAATCTGGGCCTATCTATGCTATAGCCATGTTAAATGCAGCTAGGCTTTGCCCATCTCAAACAGTTAGAGCTAGCACAACTCTTAGAGGGTCTCTTCTGCAGCGACTGGGGGAAGATGGCTGAGAAGCAATTTGCAGCAATGAGCAATCCTCTGCTAGGATCTTTGCACAATTTCAAAGAATAATATTCCAGTGACTGGTATATTCAGGGCAAGAGGTCAGTTTTGCATAGTTGGTAATTGTAGCACTGTTTTTCTAAATTGCCCAAAGTCATTACAGTTCTTGAGTCTACTCATTTGCCTTGAGTCACTACTCAGTATTTAATAAACTGTCTTTTTAAAAACAGTCATTAGGCTTTTCTTAGCTTTAGTTTATGTCACTTGTCCTGTATTAAATAATAGCTAAATTAGTCTTGTAGACCTTTAGCTTTAGTGTTCTTTCAGAAAACTGTATGTAATAATGAGGATCATCTGTATTGCAAAGAAGGTACACCTAGTTTCCTTAACCTTTTTGAGGAAGAGCACTCCCAAATTCCCCCTATCATGCAGAGTGAGCTCTGTGCTATTATAAACCCCTCTGTTCTTTTAACTCACCCTTTCACTAAAGGACACCACAAGTGTGTACTACACACATAAGCTCTGATTCTCATTTACACTAAAGGCCCATTACATCACTCTGGCAGTTTAAGGTGACCATATGCTGGATGTAAATAATATTTTCCACATACTTTAAGATCCCTTTACACTTCTAGAGAGGTGCAAAGGGCCCTTAGCCTAAATGAGAATCAGCCCCATAGAGCATTTATGTAGAATGTGACCTTATGAATTGTTTAAATATATACTAACTTCTGAAAATGGATAGGGATGGCAAACATGATTTGGCCAAAATAAGAATCAACTTAACTTTCAGCCACAACTCAAGGAAAGTTTGGGAAAAACTTCAGAAAAGCATTCAGGGTTTCAGATGCTTAACCAACTCAAGCCTTTGAACCTGACCTTTTCTCCATCACTTTTTTCAACAGTTTTGTACACCCCCTAATTTGCCCACCCTCAATTTTTATTTACCGGTTTTATTACTTAAACACTCAGCGCTCTAGAGTTTTAACAGCAGTACTGTTGATTTTTTTCCTTATACAATGTATACAAGTTTTCCTTCTTATTATCCTCCCCAAGTCCTTACCTTTCTTTGCAGTGAAATATAAAAGCTATTCATTTGTCCGTGCTGTTTGGTTCTCCAAATCATTCTGAATTCTACCAGTTTGTGCCTTTGCACTGAGTGACCCTCTGCTTTTATAGTATCAGGAAATTTAATCATGTTACTGCACATTGCTTCTACCAATAATACAGAGGGAAAACCCCCCCACCAGATACTAATCATTGTGGCATTGACTAGTAATCATCCTATATCACTACATGAGTACCCCCTTTCATTGATATTCAAGGTAGTTCATTAGCCACTCAAGCAGCTATACTATATTTACTGATCTTACTGAGTAGTCTTTAGTGCAGTACTGCATAAAAAGGTTTTTTAAAGTAACAGCAAACCATGTTTATGGCTGCACACCATTGCCACAAGTCAGCGACTTTGGTTACTTTCTCAAGAAATTTGATCAAATGTTATGCATGCCCTCTGCTCTGACTATCCTTAATTAGTATAAATCATACATTTCTAGGTGTTCCCCTGCTGTATCCCTGATTAGTGTTTCCAGTATCTTCCTCCCAACAAGTCAAGCTTACAGGTCTATAGTTTCCTGGATCTAGACATTATTCTTTATCAAAGTTTTATGATAAAGTAGTGCTGTCAGACTGTAGAGAAATTTTCAAACATACTCATTCATCTTTTTGACAGAGGTTGTTGCATGGCAGTTAGAAACAAAGCATCCAATACCAATGGTAACATTTTTGGGAAAAGTCACTTCGGAAGATTAAATATTTGCATTAGTTTCGTAAATAAAATTCACAATTGTAAACTACTGAATAAGCTAATTATACTTTGATATTAGACACCGCTAAACAGTCTTTCTTAACCTTTTCAGCATTGTACCTTTTATCTTGGGTTATTATCAAAGAACATCCTTTGTAATTTTCTGAATAGGTGAAGAAACTTTTCTGGCCCTGTCATAAGTCTGGAAAGCTGGTACTTCAAGAATACTAAAGTTAATGCAGTAAATTCATTAAGACATACATAGCAAAGTAGGAAAGGATTGGTGATTTACAATTAAAAGAGAGCACACTCTTTTTCAAGGCCTTTTACAGGTCTGTCGCATCTTACGCGCATTCAACATGCGCGATTTCAACTTTACACATTCGGCAAAAACAAAACAAAAAAAAGAGCAAAATAACAATTTTAATACTATACCTGTAGTGCGGGCGATTCCGCCCGCCATTGAACTCAATGGAATTTTGACTATACGCGGTTTTCGCTTTACGCGCTAACCGCGGAACGGAACCCCCACATAAGACGAGACAGACCTGTAATTATCCATTATAGAGATAAGAGAAGAAAAAATGAGTGGGTGGCAGCATATGTCAAAAATATTTACAATGCCAACAAACTACAATTTGATGATAAATGATGTGATGAAGAAAGGTATGGGTAAATTCTCTAGGTAAGGATTCAAGAGATAAATACCTGTGGATATCTGCTACAGGCCACTTAGGTACTCCAGGTTACCAAACACTGTACTTTAAATTATCTGTACGGGTGCTGGCAAATGTAGCCAAACATGCATTGAGGAGTCTCCTTTGTTAAGATAAAGTAAACACAAATAAAGGAAAAAAACCTCGGTTCAGAAAGCACAGACTTGAAGCAGAGAAGAGATATTGTTGAATTATTTCATACAGATTGGGCAACAGAGGGTCCTGTGGCACCTTTGAGACTAACAGAAGTACTGGGAGCATAAGCTTTCGTGGGTAAGAACCTCACTTCTTCAGATGCAAGTAATGGAAATCTCCAGAGGCAGGTATAAATCAGTGTGGAGATAACAAGGTTAGTTCAATCAGGGAGGGTGAGGTGCTCTGCTAGCAGTTGAGGTGTGAACACCAAGGGAGGAGAAACTGTTTCTGTAGTTGGATAGCCATTCACAGTCTTTGTTTAATCCTGATCTGGTGGTGTCAAATTTGCAAATGAACTGGAGCTCAGCAGTTTCTCTTTGGAGTCTGGTCCTGAAGTTTTTTTGCTGTAAGATGGCTACCTTTACATCTGCTATTGTGTGGCCAGGGAGGTTGAAGTGTTCTCCTACAGGTTTTTGTATATTGCCATTCCTGATATCTGACTTGTGTCCATTTATCCTCTTGCGTAGTGACTGTCCAGTTTGGCCAATGTACGTAGCAGAGGGGCATTGCTGGCATATGATGGCATATATAACATTGGTGGACGTGCAGGTGAATGAGCCGGTGATGTTGTAGCTGATCTGGTTAGGTCCTGTGATGGTATTGCTGGTGTAGATATGTGGGCAGAGTTGGCATCGAGGTTTGTTGCATGGGTTGGTTCCTGAGTTAGAGTTGTTATGGTGCGGTGCGTGGTTGCTGGTGAGAATATGCTTAAGGTTGGCAGGTTGTCTGTGGGCGAGGACTGGCCTGCCTCCCAAGGTCTGTGAAAGTGAGGGATCATTGTCCCTCACTTTCACAGTGATCAATCCAGTTCATGGGACTGATTTATACCTGCCTCTGGAGATTTCCATTACTTGCATCTGAAGAAGTGAGGTTCTTACCCATGAAAGCTTATGCTCCCAGTACTTCTGTTAGTCTCAAAAGTGCCACAGGACCCTCTGTTGCTTTTTACAGATTCAGACTAACACGGCTACCC
Organism: Malaclemys terrapin pileata; assembly: GCF_027887155.1. Lineage (NCBI taxonomy): Eukaryota > Metazoa > Chordata > Testudines > Emydidae > Malaclemys > Malaclemys terrapin. Next base: position 99,630,210 of record NC_071511.1, on the reverse strand, counting down.
CGCTGATACTTGATACAGATTGGGAAGAACTGACTGAGAACATGAATATATTGAGAAACATGCAACCAGTTAAAACACGATGAGTAATTTAAATTCAGTATCGGAGACCATGGGTTCCCAGAATGGACAAGAATATTAGATTTCAGAAAAGCAAACTTTTTGAAATTAAAATACTAAGTATTATTAAAATCAATTAGGGTGGAAGAGAGCTGGGAAAGCCTAAAATATATCATAATTCAGGCCTAGCAGGGTTGAGTTCCTTTCAGAAAGAAAAATGCAAAATTATGGAGTGGCTAATGTGGCTTCAAACTGCTCAAAGATCTGAGGCTAAAAAACATCCTGTCCTGGAAAAAAAAAGTTGCAAGAATACTTAGTTAAAGCATATAGGGAAAATATAGGGGCAGGCAAAAAAGTTACTGCTGGCTAAAGGGATCAAGGGAAATAAGAAGGATTTTTAAGAACCGTATCAGAGGATAAGAAGAAATAGGGATAAACAGATCCATTAATAAAATGAGGATGATGACATTAATGGTAATTCAAAAAATGAATGAAACTGAATATATTTTAAAAAGCCTGAGTGGAAAGGTAGAGAAAGAAGATTGAAGAATTGGTAAGGAAGGAAGACTCTAAAAGTAACTGAAAATAACAGAACACCACTAGCTGTCACCTTCAGCCCCCAACTAAAACCTCTCCAGCACATCATCGGAGATCTACAACCTATCCTGAAAGATGATCCTTTACTCTCACAGATCTTGGGAGACAGACCTGTCCTCGCTTACAGACAACCCCCCAACCTAAAGCAAATACTCACCAGCAATCACACATCACTGAACAAAACCACTGACCCAGGAACCTATCCTTGTAACAAAGCCCGATGCCAACTCTGTCCACATATCTATTCAAGTGACATCATCATAGGACCTAATCACATCAGCCATACCATCAGGGGCTCGTTCACCTGCACATCTACCAATGTGATATATGCCATCATGTGCCAGCAATGCCCCTCTGCCATGTACATTGGCCAAACCGGACAGTCTCTACGCAAAAGAATTAATGGACACAAATCTGACATCAGGAATCATAATACTCAAAAACCAGTGGGAGAACACTTTAACCTGTCTGGCCATTCAATGTCAGACCTGCGGGTGGCTATCTTACAACAGAAAAACTTCAAAAACAGACTCCAACGAGAGACTGCTGAGCTGGAATTGATATGCAAACTAGACACAATCAACTCAGGATTGAATAAGGACTGGGAATGGCTGAGCCATTACAAACATTGACTCTATCTCCCCTTGTAAGTATTCTCACACTTCTTATCAAACTATCTGTCCTGGGCTATCTTGATTATCACTTCAAAAGTTTTATTTCTCTTACTTAATTGGCCTCTCAGAGTTGGTAAGACAACTCCCACCTGTTCATGCTCTCTGTATGTGTGTATATATATCTCCTCAATATTTATTCCACTCTATATGCATCCGAAGAAGTGGGCTGTAGTCCACGAAAGCTTATGCTCTAATAAATTTGTTAGTCTCTAAGGTGCCACAAGTACTCCTGTTCTTTTTTAGATAAGACGCAGATAAAGGAGTACTGGGAAAATCTGAACATACACAATTACGGTGGTCTGGATGATATGCACTGTAGGGTAAAAAGATAATTAGTTAATTAACTGAGTGTACCACAAACTATTTTTGAAAAATCATTGCCCCACTAGGGAAATATTGAAAGACTGGAATAAGGCAAATGTAATCCAAAACTACAATAAAGAAAAGTGTAACCGTGGCAGTTACACTCCTGTAACTCCAATTTCTATACAGAGTAAATTAGTGAAAAAAAATCATGTTAAAAACATTGCTAAACACCTAGAGGATCATGGAACCATGAGCTACAAGCAAGATGGGTTTTAGGAAGAAATTCTATAGAAAAACCTTGGCATTTTAAGAACAGAATTACAAAATTGGTGGGTAAAGGGAATGCTGCAGATTATGATTTTAGTAAAACATTTAATAGACCTTCATGCAAGATTTTGTAAAGCAGCAATTTGAATGGGCTTGGATATGAACATTCACTTGGGCTGAAAAGAGGACAATGCAGGCTGCTAACAGGATAATGCAATGTATCCAGTTGAAGGGTAGTGTCTATTGGGGTACCACACTGGTATTACATTTGGTTTTATGTATCACCTCCACTAATGATCTGGAAAAGGAAGTGAATTGCACAGTTGACCTTTGCATTTTTGGTCGGGCTTCCACCCACAGCAAAGATTAATACAGTCTGCCATGATTACTCTACTATACCCCGGGCCTGCCTGAGGATTTTGGAGAGGCTTAGAGAGTTTGAGAAATTTCTTACCTGATAATTCTCTTTCTTTTAGCAGAGCTTTACCATTAGTTTTAACAATTTTAGGGTGTAACTGAATCCTTACAAGAGTATCCTTCAAAGGGCACAATCCAAAAAAGGAAATTAGCTTCTGTACAGGTATTTACTGAAACACACACACCATAGGCCTCTCGGTCCCCCAGAGGCTACTACATTTTGGTTGATATTTCTGAAGGAGTACAGGGGACTTAGCCACATAGCTTTGAAAATCTCAGCCTTTATGTTGCCCCCCGCCCAACACCGAAAGATAGATTTACCATCCTGATTGTCCCAGAAACAACTGAGGAATGCCATTGGGGGACTCAGGCAAGCCTGAGGTGTCTTCTGATGTCATATTACAAGTGCAGGGGTCTTACGATTTTTTTGACTGAATGGCTGTCAGTAAGGAATGAATAATTGAAACTCTGGACTCTTCTCTGGATGACAGGTTCATTCTGTATATCATCCATGAGAAGCAATACAGGGGCTACAATGCCCAATTATTATTTCCTGCTTACCATGTTCCCCCCACTCCTGCCCCATCTTGAGGCATCAAAAAAGAGCAACTGAAGAAAAAGGGAGAAATTCCCTTGAACATTACAGCAAACTGCAGTAGAAGACACTCAGTGGACCACAACAGTAACTAAAAGTGTACAGGACTCCTAGGCATCCTGCAATCAAGTAATGAGTCCCTCACCTTTAACTGGGTGTATATTTTATTAATAAAACATGCAAAACAAAACAAAAACAATCCACCCACTCTCAAAGAGAAGACAGCCATAAACATATTTAACGGTGACAGGGCAAGAGTTGCTGCATTTAGATACCTGGATTATCTCCTAGGACATGCATACCCATGGGAGAGATAATTGGTGTTTCTTAGACTCAGGAATAAAAGAATGTAGGAGGTTGGGAGCTTTCTGTCTCCTGGACAGCTACATTTGCCATTGGGAAGCAGATTTTTCTGAATGTGCAAGGCTATGGGAAGTTGGGAAATAACTAAGTGGGATTCCATGCTAAATATGGCCATTTCTGTGGCTGTCTGGATCATGAAAAGTACAGAAGACTGAAGAGAAAACTTTTTTGCTGAATCAGTCCTACATTTCAGCATTGATAACTTAAAACAAAGGTTATATGTCAACATTACCTGGTTTAATTTTGGCATGTTCCCAAAAGTCTAGATGAAAGCAAGACAATACATTTACAAAATGAGACTAAGTCAAATGTTTAACTAGGGAAGAAAATTCAATTTAAACGGAATATATTTTTTAAAAAACCATTGTGCGTTTTATAACAAATAATTTGAGGTAGAAGTTACAGGTCATATAAAGTTATCTGATAAACCTCTGGTAGTGGAGAAGAATTTATTGATATTCTTGTGTGAACAAAAAAGATGTTTTGCATGTCATGATTTTATAATAATGTGCTACAAATCTTTAAAGCTCTATCAGGTTCTAATTAACTTTAGCACAGCATGGTAGCCAGGAACAGTATCTTTTTAGTGACATTTTAATGCCTTAAAGTGAGTACAAAAAATTTATCACAGGGAACAGGCTTGGCTGCCTTGCTGGGAAAAAAAGAGTATTTTAAAACTTTTTTGTTTGAAATTATGATCAAAGCTTTATATTTTTACTAAGTTCTTATTTTGCATTTATTTCTATTGGTACAAAAAAAGTTATAAAATTGTTTAAAACTTCCACCGGTGGCTAAGCATAAGGCAAACTAAATCTGCGTATTTACAATTGTTTCGGAATTTGGTTAATAGTTCTCCATAAAAGATAGTTTTATATTATCAAATAAATCAATGAGCAGACTGCAGCAATTAAATATTACATCCCTGTTTTATGTAGTGGAGGACACAATTTATACTCCCTTATTAGTTAGCTAGTTAATTTTATTTTATTTTTATTTATTTTGGAGGCCAGCACGTTATCCATGTTTCCTGCAATACACCAGGAAAAAGATCAATTACCTCAGAACAGGATACCCTAGTAAAATTTTCAGTCAGGTTCCAAGGAGATTAAATGGTCTGTCTGGGTGTCAAGCTTTTTTTGATGTTCAATGTTAAAGTAATACAGAAGAGAAAAGGTTAAGTAATATACATGGTTCCCTAAAATGGGGCACAATCTACTAAGTAGGATAGGGGAAAGGAATTTTAGTGACTTGTCTGTGTTCTCTAGGCTGTCACTGTAGCATGTGGGGAGACACTGCAAGTACTTTCTGGTCATGCCGGTGCGGTCCATGTACTCCTTCCTTAGCCCGGAGATCCCTGATCCTGCATAGAGCCCTTTGTGAAGTCAGGGGAAGAGAAGACTGCTGCTGTAGAGGAAGCTGAGCTCCCTTCCCACATCTGTGTATAGTAGGGTGACCAGATAGCAAGTGTGAAAAATCAGGACGGGGGTAGGGAGTAATAGGCACCTATATAAGACAAAGCCCCAAATATCAGGACTGTCCCTATAAAATTGGGACATCTGGTCACCCTAGCGTATGGCCCTGGAATATCCAATCACTATTTATACTATTGTAGGTGAATGCAGAGCAAGTAATGTAAAAAGAAAATATACCTTATTTTTGCTTAACACAACATAGTTGATTGCGAATGCGTTTTCTGGAATTTTGTGAACCACAGGCGAAATTTGAGAACTTCATCAATGCTATTATAAATTATTCAAAGGAAAGTTAGTCAATTAAAAAGTACTTTTGAGTCTCATTGCACAAGTTTGTGATGTGAAAACCAGTATGTTTGCTAATTTTTAAGCAGAAGGTAAATAATGGAGTAATCATAAGCAGAAATCCAAGATCTGTTTTTAAAGACTTTAATTAACAACAGAAGAGCACACAGAAATGCATACTTTCAATAATACAAAGCTCTGACGAAAATCTTCTTTGATATTTTAATATCAGTACACAAATCTAAAACAAAATAAATTAGCTAACACGCTTTGCATATTCTTAAATTCAATTCTCATTAGTCTACACAAAAAGTACTTAAGATGACTGAATAAATGCTAGCTTTCAAGATAAGGCCAATATCATGTATACTGTAGATGAGTTCCTATTTACATATAGAAACCTGACATGAATTCACATAACAATTATGTTGGGTAGCCCATATAATATACAATTGAAAGATGATGGCTGAATTGCAGGAAGGTTTGACTGACTGAGAATGATTTGGTTTTCGATTTCATCACTAGAAGAATTCTTAGAATTCTCTTCCACTAGAAAATATTCAAAAAAATTGTTATTTACAATTATACCTATTAGAATATTTTACAATATAGTATTTTTGCCTCTGTTTGCTTAAATATTCAAGTATCTTTTGCATTCCTCTGTTTTACATTGAAATGATGATCAATACACACAAGGGACATTTGAGCACAGAACAGAGAAAACTCAGATAATACTTATGATTTTAGTCTTCCCACTACCCCAAATCATTACTACAAGTCAGCAAAGTGAGGATTTTGTTGGCTTTTCACCAAGAACAAGTAAGTTATTTTATTGTACTTTACTTTACCAGCAGAGGCCTTACCTCTGGCAACTTCTACACAACTTTGTAAATGGAATACGATTTATAATGCTATGTTAGTAACAACCAATAGACAGATAAGTCAAAGACTGCCCCTGTGGGGGTCCCCCACCCCAAGCTAGCAGGTGGAAATTCCTCTATAAATTACCCTATACAGAGAAAAATTTCTAGTGGCTGCCTTCTACCAAGCAGGCTGAACTTATTTTGCGTTTGTAGAGATTTTGCCATGATCTGCAGCCATATCACCGTAATTTACTACATGCTGTAAAATGTAAAATTAATGAGTACTGTATATTTCATGTTTGTCATGCTCTTAGCACTGCTTGCCAGTCACACAAATTAAATTTTATACCAGTCAGACTTCATGGGAAGTATTCACACTCTGTTGGTGAATATTTTGGCTAATTGTGGTAAAGCTACCAAACAGGGAATTTTACACAGGCAAATGTAATTACTCAAATTAGATTTTGGTCATATTATTGGCCTTGGTACCCCTATCTTTTCCAAAAATTGCCACTGAATGTCAGCACATGTAGTCAGGACCTTACCTTTGGGTCTCATCTGTTAGACTGCACTTATCCCAGCAAAACACCCCCTTTAAACACAATATGGTATTAATTCAATATTAACTAAGGCCCACTGCCTGCAAACACTTATGTACATGTATAATTTTAAATTTGTGTGTAGTGGCACTGACCATAATGGGACTGCTAATGTGTTTAATGATAAACACATGAGTAATTGTTTGCAGGATTGGGGCCCCAGAGGGGAGAGTGCCACCAACTTAATCATCAATCATACTGTATTTTCCAGGGAGGTGTGACTTACGTATTGATCAGTTCTGACTCTAGTTAATGTATGACAGCACACCCAAGGCAGTATGACTGCACACAGTACATTGTTGATAAATACAGATTGGAAACTGCAGAGAACACTATAAAGTGTGAGTCACATTCATTACTTCCTACTGAGAATTTGCATTTTTATGGATGTAATTTTATATAATAATAGATTTACTTCATGCAGAGATAGCTGAGTTTACTTTATCACAAATACATACTGCATATGTCAAATGAAACCAAATTCAGAAGTTGCTGGAATCAAGTGAAGAAGTTTTCATAAAATGTAAAAAGATTAATTGAGCTTTCCATAGAAACTGAACTTGAAAAGTACCTTACTAAATTATAGACATTTTCCAAATATCCATTCCCCATGACATATGCACTAATTAAAGCTTAGTTTTCAGAGACTCCTGGCACCAGCAGCTCCTACTACAGTCTGTGGCAATTGCAGGTGCTCATCACCTCTGAAAACCAGGCCATTATGTAATAAACTATATAAAATGTATACCATTAGACTAAATAGAATGGATTTTTATCAACATAAAAATAGAGTAATGCAGTGATTTATCAGGACCCAGATTATGAAGCAGAATCAACATCTTGTCCTGGACAGTCCAGAAAAGCGAGATTAAGATTTATTTGTTTTAACATATGTTGAATTAATATGTTTCTAATATATGTTATGACTATATGGTGATGAAAACACTTTATGATTTGGTACATATTAGACACGCTAAGATATTAGTTCACCTTGACTATCTTGCATCTGTATCAGTCTACAAGGTCTGACTTTTGAAGCTCTTCTCTTACCCCTACTCCCTCCATGAACTGTGGATGTACATATCAACTGCAACATGTTTTAAAAATTGTTGCAATTCTATATACCTATCTCCTAGTTAGTGGAGGCCTTTTAAATTTTTTTTTTTCAAAACCACAATATTCTCCTGATGTTCCTTTGTTTAAAACATACTTATTTACAATCTTAGCTTTAGCTTTGCAGTAAATCAGCTGAGGGAGAAGTCCAACTGAAGTCAGGAACCACTTGAAGTGGCTGCATTTTTCCTCTCTTACATTGTAACAAAGAATTGTAATAGTGATTAAACTACAAGCATCTAATTCTGTTAATATCAGAGGCCAGTTTCTGTACATTATACAAAGGTGTCTATTTCTTACCTCTAGTTGGTGACATTTCCACTCCAATCTTATACTTTTGAAGAACACGAATGGTCTGCCCGGTTGTTTTTCCGGTTTGTAACAAATCTAAAAAGAACTCCTGTCATTTTTATGAACTTTTAATGAGAATTTTGAAAAACAAGAAGATACAAACCCTGGGTTCTTTTAGACCAGTGCCTCAGCTTTTAAAAATGGAGCAAATCAAAATGATATAGATCACTAGGAGTTAGTTATAGTTCTGTGATTGTGCGAGTAACTTTCAAGTAGTTTCCCTTTCTGTGCCCTCGCAGCACCTACAGATTGCTCCGTGGCTTTCATGATTCAAGACCTTGCTCTTAACTATAAAAGTCTTGCTCTTAATTTATAACCAGCAGCTCATCCTTCACTCACATTCATTCACTTTACATTCTTAAAGCAAGAAGACAAGGTTAACATTCTCCTTGAAGGCATCACAGAACATTTTCTCAAAATAGTAATAGTTGCTAATTTATGGCAGCTCAAGGACACTTCTCTCTCCATTAATCGGGGACAGGTAGGGCTCTGAGCAGGGTTTTTAGAAAGAAGGATCAGAAAGCCCACATAGCCAGCCAATCCCTGCTACTTATTAGCATGCAGGTCTTCACAGCCTCTCTCTCAGCCCTCACTCTACAATGAGGATAGCACAAGAATTGTGCTATTCTACATAAAGTATCAGAAAATTTTAAGGACTAATGTGTTAAGGGAAGATTTGCCACAAGTACATACTTTCAGACAAGATTTCCAGCCTTTTTGCATTCTCTTGTAGGGTTGTATACCACTGGTTGGCCATAATGGAACGAACACCAGTAAGGCTTAGAAGGATTGCTGTCTCTGTTGGTCTCTCTATAGACATATGTAGACGACTAAAGAAAGTCAATAGTATAAGAAAAATAGAATCAATAAATATAATGCATAAAAATGATAAGTACAAAGTTTCCTGAAACATTATGATGCATGTTGTGCTTTTGAATATAGAGGACAAAAATGACTTTTATTCAACTTTCACCATACAAAACATATCAGTATATGGTGGACTGCATTTTTCTCATACATTTTTAATTCTTAGTGAAAGTGTGTTGGAATGTTTTGTATTAAGTAGGGGATGCTATATAAACAACTATGTTAAGTTCTACTTCATCTCTGCAGGGTGTGAACTCCCACCTAGCAGACTGTGCACTGCCATGTTACTGTTTAGGGAAGGATAATACAGTAAATTAAAGGAAAGAATAACAGACAAAGCACATTAGTTGTGGATAAGGGTCTGTGGAGTAGGCTTTAGGATCCAGCTGAGTAGTTTAGAGACAGGCATGCTGAGTTATCGGTAATGCTTACCTTCAGGAGGAGGAAAAAGAAGAAGAGAAGTGATTTCTCCTTACATGAGATGCATGTCTGCACTTCAGCATATTTGGAGATATGACGGGTCTTTACTGCTAAAAAAGTTGTGTTTTGTTTCCCTTGTGGTAATAACATGTTCAAGCCACCCCAAGGTAAAACAACAGTAAAGACAAGGCACTTCAGGTTGCCCTGGCAGTTAAACTAGAGTTCCTGGTCTTACTGTGTTTTTACCTCAGCATAGGTCACACATATTAATTACTCACAGTAAAAAAATGCAGATACTTTAGCAGTGAAAACAAGCTGTTAGAGTGAGTGCTGCAAAAGTTTGGAGACTCAGAAATGATATACAAGGAAAGACATTCTCCTCCCTGGAGCTGGATTAAATGAAATTGCTGCAACTGAACACTTGGAGATTTGGAGTTTTGATAGTTTTTTTTTTTGGGTGAAATTCTAGAGCATTGGAATTGTAGCAATTTAAAAATGGAATTTTGCTTTTTGTCAATCTGCATTTCATGGTAATCCCCGTATAAAACAACAGTTAAGGTTTTCTATAATCTCTCTGGAGGATGCTACCTATTTCTTGGGGGAACACGAAGTTATGTGATTTAGCTTTTAATTGAAGTTATTCTAAACTTTCGGGGAACTGTCACAGTCAGAGCCATAAATCACCCACTTAAGAGATGCAGGATGACAGCAACAGGCTGGTAAATACAATAATCTATTAGGATGAGACTGCAAATGTACACAGTTGGAAAACCTACATTAAGGAATTGTCTTTTGACTTAATTTAGGGAACGACTGTGTTTGGGGAAAAAAGCTTTGAGAAATAAAGGGACCATTCTTAATTGTTTTCACATAAAAGAGGGGGATTCAGGCGTAGTTACTGGATTTAAATATTTAGAATTATTTTGTGTGTGTGTATTTATGTATTAGATACAGTATCTTACATCCAGCACATTTTAATTTGCAAGGTGTACAGGTAGTTTAGGTGAAAGTGGCGATACTCACTGATAGCTCTTTATATTTTTAGGGGGACTTTTCTATTTATTTCCTATTAGTGGGACATTTATCAGCTGAAGTCAGAAAAGTAGAAAGTATTTTAATTTCTCAAGAATTTGTATTAGATATATACAATAAATGTGTGAGCTCTGTCTCTTTAAATTTAGATGCAAGGCAGATACTTAGCTGTCTTCAAGGTTAACACCTTTAATCAGCAATAGAAAACATTTGGAAAGAAGTTAATTAGCATCCCAAAACAATTTATTCCAGCAAAAGACAAACACTTGGCTCAGTGTCAAAGTATTAATTGTATAAACCTTCAGAAGGACTCTAAAGTATCTTTCTATGCTAGAAAGGCTGTATCTATTTAACTAGATTGATTTAAAAATCCTGAATTCAGAAGACAGTGGGGAAGGTTTCTGCCCCCCGGACTCGGTCTCCCCACAGCCTTGATCTGTCCTCTCCTCATCTGTGGAGCCCTGATACAATGCAGCACCTGTGAAAAAGACTTCTATAGGATCATGGGGGAAAGTGGCCTAACTCCCCACTCCAAACTCAGATCTGAGTCCACCCCACTTTCAGAAGCACAGAAGACAATTTTAAATTTGCTTTGAAAGACAAAAAATGAGGCACTGTGACTATCTGCAGGATAAAATAAGATTTATTCTACCTTTTGAGTGTATCAAGCTTTGCCAGTCGTTGGAAACTCTGATTTGATTGCACCAGATCTAAAAGTACCATCAACTGGCATTCTGGAAAAATAATGTTAGTTGTTTTAACAGCATTTACAAAGTGAATATAGATAATATGTATCTTTCTGATGTTATTGCTCTTGTGAAAGTATTGAATAAACAGTTTTCAATATAAACATTTATTTTTTCTTCTGCCATAACTGTATATTCAGCTATTTGTTAAGAAAAAGCATTTGAATAATCACTTTCTACTACTACCTGACGTCTTTTTGTTTTGTCTTTGTACAACACCTAGCACAATGGAGTCCTGGTTCATGAGTAGGGCTCCTAGGTGCTATGGTAATACAAATAGTAAACAAATAATAATAAATAATAAATTTACAGGACTCATTTCTGCAACCCTTTCAAGTTCGGTAGAACTGATTTCAAGTAGGATTTACTTGCATGAGTAAATACTACTCAAGTAAAGATTGCAAAATTTGGTCCAATGTGATTTTTATCGAGAAGGGTCCCATATGGTCTTACAAACAAATGACAGGGATCTCTGCTTCATTTGTCAGTTGTCTGTCTGAAAGCAAATTAAATTTAAGTGAGATTTATGAATATTTATACTATTCTGATAGATAATCACGTTTTGCAAATCAAATGTGATTTTTCCAGATGCGATCAGTTAATTTACATGGTCAGTGAGACCAAATCAAGGAATATATAGCAGACTAATTCACTAACAATGCCTTTTCTGTACTGTTTTTGAATATTTGTTAAGGAAAAACACAAGAAGCTATTGTAATTCGAATAGCTAACTTATCCTTTCTAAATAAATATTAATGTCCTTTGGAAAACTATGAAATGTGGATAATTGTAGCCAGGATGGCAAGAAACAATCTCCGCTTTCAGAAAATTTAGTGATAGAGAATTATAATACCATGTTTGCAAATATAGGTCAGTGGAGGCTCTCAAAAATTAATATTTATTAGGTCCCATGAAAATTAGCTCTGTACCCGATTCAGCCTACAGGTAACATTAAATGACTTCATGGGCTGTCAACCTGTGGAAATTTGGGTAGATGACCAGGAAGTGGAAAGACTGTGCAGCTACCCTGACAAATCCACTATGTACAGGGTATATTTAAGGGCTTAAGGCCAGATTTGTAAAGATACTTGAAATTAATGGGTATTTGGTGCCGAAGTCCTTTAAAAAATCCCACTAGGTGCCTAACTGTCTCTTTAGGTGCCTAAATACCTTTAAAAATCTGGCCTGAAATCCTTAAATATTCCACGCCCCTAATGGATCTGTCAGGATTAATTCCCTGTAAAATGTATACTGTGCAGCCTCTAATAGGAATAACTATATTTTAAAGGAATAGAAGTGATAGCTATATGAAAAGGACATTAAGCACTTAGTAGCATAGGGGTTTATGTTATTTTTGAAAATGGGACTTAGGTTTCTAAGACACTTGGGTGCTTCTGAAAATAGAAGACTTTGCTCTTTCAAAGGCTCAGAGAAATTTAACAGACACAGGAAACAGACTTGTTTTCTTTTCCAGTGACAGTGAAAGCCATCTTCACGTTGGTAAAAATGCATTGGAGTAACTAACAAACCTACCAAAGCTTTCTAAGAAAATATTAGATATTGTATCACTAGCCTCTGTGTTCTCCCTGCACTATGGACTTCTGTCCATGGAGAAGTGCTGGAAATCACACAGCATATGTCTCATATATTTTCTGTTCCAGTGGTGTCTTTGTCAACATGTTTAGAATTTCCTGTTGATAAAATAGGGGGTCTAGACTTTTCCTAGCACTTGAAATTTGATTCAGCATTCAAGAAGCATCATCAGTCTAGACCAGGGGTAGGCAACCTATGGCACGCGTGCCAAAGGAGGCACGCGAGCTGATTTTCATTGGCACTCACACTGCCCGTGTCCTGGCTACTGGTCCGGGGGGCTCTGCATTTTAATTTAATTTTAAATGAAGCTTCTTAAACATTTAAAAAACCTTATTTACTTTACATACAACAATAGTTTAGTTATACATTATAGACTTGTAGAAAGAGACCTTCTAAAAACGTTAAAATGTATTACTGGCACGCGAAACCTTAAATTAGAGTGAATAAATGAAGACGTGGCACACCACTTTTGAAAGGTTGCCGACCCCTGGTCTAGACACATACATGAAAAGTATTTCCCTGCTATAGGGGACTATAAAACAAGACTACCAGAGACATATCATTTAGGCCCATGTTTTCAAAAGTGACCTCTAATTTTCAGTGCCCAACTCTAAACATGTAAGGTGTAATTTATAAATACCATCTCCAACTCTAATTCAACTCAACTCAGAGCTGTCAGCATTCAGAAACTCTGAATATCAGATCTTGGGCCCCCAAATTCTGAGGCAACTTTTGAAAATTTGAGTCCTAACCTTTTAATATGTCTTTTTGAGAAATTTGGACCCAATGGGAAGAAACCAAATTTCAGGAGAAAGAAAAATATGCCCAACAATAAAAACAGTCAAGTAAATTTGACAGAACTCCCCCTTGCCAAAAGTAGTGTTAGATTCCCACTGTTTAAATTCTAAGACTATTCTAACAGATAGCAAACAACAAGAATTTAAATTGATATTTGTTCCATATCCTGAATGCAGAACTTCTTGAATGAAGAGCATGGTCCCTTAGCTCTGTGTTATACTGTACCTTTCATTGCATAACCCTAATATTCTCATAATTATTTGGCATGGAATAGAATTTTATGATGCTTTGCAAGGGAAGAGAACACAAAATATAGTTTTTTCAGCTTCCTTATCTCACCTGGAATGTTCATAGCAATAAATCTGTTAAGTAAAATATGAGACAAGAATCTTTCCATTCCATAGAACAGAAACGCACTGCAGTTATTCAGTAACTGCTCCCATTCAGCTTGGCTGCAAAGAAAGGTAAGCTATTTAGACCAGGCAGCTGTTTTACAGTAGTATTTTTCTGGATACATCTATATAAAATGTTTCAATGTTAATTACTCAACAAACAATTGTTTGAAAAGTAAAAAGACAAAGGGAGAAGACTTCAGTTATGGTACAGAATTTGAACAGCAGTGTGTGTGAACTGTTATACAATAATTTACTTAGCTAAATTGTATACTTTACCATAGTAACATAACACCTCACAGTAAATAAGACATGGACGGTGCTTTTGAGATTTAAGGGACTATTCTACAGAGGAACAAGCCAGTATATACTGTGCAATCCCCATTTCTTTGAGATACAGTATTTATCTTAACATTCAAAGGGAATGCTCAAGGACTAGAAGAGAGCTCATTAGGGAGCTAAGAAATTGGGGTGTGGGAAGAGATGATTCTAAAATTGAAGTAATTATATATGAAGCTAAGTGAACCAACTGTATGAAACAATATTAATTACATTATCAGGTCTTGAAATTGTAAACTACAGGATGAATCTTCACTACTTTATTTCAGAAGTATGTGCTACAATATTACAATCCTATAGTGAGCATGAAAATGCTATAGTTTTCAAATATGTGTTTCCAAAATTGTTGTTTTATTAACTCAGTGAAGATGAAAGTACTTGTAAGATGGACAGGGAAGTGATCTGAATTACCTGAACTTGTAACCTCCTGTTATTTTGTCAGAGTGATATTGCTAGAGTGCCAATGTTATAAATTTGTCTATGTATATACTTTATAACTTTCTCTCAAAAACTCGTTGTATATATCTTCTCCAGTTTTCCATTATTTTACATAATAAGTTTTTTCTGAAGTTCCATTTATGGTAATTTTATTACAATCAAGAAGGACAGTGCCATTTTGCTATCAACAGAATACCCCTACATACTTTAGCCTTGCTTGTGATCAATATGGCAAAATGTATTACAGGTGTGTCTTCTGGATTCTTTCTTTAAATTCTTCCATCTATAAATCTGTAGATATGCTTAGGGTAGGGGCGATGTCTTCCTATGCATTTGCACAGCACCTAGCACAATGGGGGCCTAGTCATGACTGGGGCCTCTGGGAAATACCTCTTTAAAAAAAGAGAGAAATAAAGAAGAGCCATAACAAACCTTGGGACATGCATGCTACCAATAACTCCTTCCCAGTGTGGTGTAAATTGCTCATGGTATTTTTCTAGGATTTCCTTTATTTTGTGGGAAGGACTTACTGCTTCTGTAACATAAGAATTTAATCATTTAACATAATATAGAGTACGCAATGCAGCCTAAATTTCTAACATGCAGAGGCTGGCAATACAATATTTTTATTTCTATCATCATTCAATCTAAAGTTTTTCATGAGAAAAGTCCAGTCGCCATGCCCTGGCAATTGTAGGTCTTAATCCTGACTAAAGCTAAAGGTGCCAGGTAGTGACAAGTGTGATGGCATATTTTGTGACTGAGAGGGATGAAAAGATAACCTAGGAGAGAAGTCAAGGATAGAATAGGTATAAAAATGAGCTCTAAAGGTGGTTCTTCTGTGTCAAGAGTTAACATAACATTGCACTGCTCGTACGATTCCCGTTTTAGGGGCTCAGATACTGTGGTGAGGGGAACTATATAGCACCTCTATACATAATGGAATTCAATTTCCAGAGCTCTCAGTTTAACACATTTCACAAGACTAATCTCAAAAACAAACAATCCTTCAGTTTTAGTTACAGTTTAATTAGTCTTTTCCATCTTGATTATATTTTCTATGCTCATGCAGCTATAATTTCCACTTACGTGGAGTTCCTCCAAAACTTCAGAATCAGTTATTTCTGCTCTGCTGTCAAAGAGAAATTAGGTAGAACAATGTGTCCCAAAGTCATAACATTTGTTATATGCTATGGCTGGAACAATATTTTCCCCTTTGTTAAAGATTATTTTTTATAACTTTATCTGGTTCAAATCCCAAATTTAAGTATATTTTGAGCATGCTGAATAACTTAGCTTTGGCTAATAAATTTGAATAAAAATTAAATTAAATTATTGTCTTCAGGGGGAAAATAGGTGAAAATAGGTGGTAGTTATGAAAATATTTTGTGTCATACTGTACAAACACAGTAACTGATACATGTAGCCTTGGTAAATGCACTCCACAAGAAAGAAGTGGTCATTTTTAAATGACCTTACATTGACACTCTTGATTATCGTTGTATCCTTGACCTCCCACAAAGAATCACAAGATAACATGCCACTTCAAGGCTTTAATCACTATAGTTTTATTTATAATCTTTGGCTTGAGGACTTCTAAATATAACTCTTGTTAAAAGTGATAAAATATATACAGAATTCTAGCATAATGGATTTTATTCATCAATAGAATGCATAGAATTTTGTTTTTCTAACTTTAACTAGAAAATGTTATTTCTATTTGTTATTTATTTTCAATTTTAAATGATTAGTTCTAAATCACAAATATGAAATTTCCATATGTAGAGCAAAGTGGTATCACATTTCTGGGAGGTTATTTGGGAGATAAGTGCCTAAGTGCTTTTGAAAATCTTACTTCCGGTGTTTATGTAAGTTTGAAACCAGACAATTTGATTTTTTTTGTCTTCCAATTCTTCACACAGGTTTTAAGTGTCAAACCTCCAGGCTGGATTTAAGTGATAGAGTTACATTATTATACCAAACATTTCAGGTAATTTGAATGAATACTCAGGGTCATAGAAGTTTTTATATATGATTACATTTCAAAGAATGCAGAATAAATACCGATTTTTAGAAATGTGCTGATTCACTATTTGCTGCCACTTGTAGATAACAATTTGATACTTATGAAATGCTGCTTTTCTATAAATTTAGAAAATGTGAAACTATTAACACCAATTGTTAAGGGAGGAAAAGAGCTACATACTAAATACTGTAAGAATTTCAGTTTTACATTAATTATTTAAAAAAGAAAAAAGTCCAGCTTATTCCCATGGAGTGAAATTCTCATCACCAACATGAAGTCAGAGTGATCAGGCTCTGTGCTGGTGAAACGCCAAGGGACAGTGGGTTTGGGTGCTGAAATTTGCCCTCACAACCTGATGCAAAGGTATGGAGTTGCAGCACAGATCTCCACTGCAGCTAGAGCTCCTCTGTATCAGTTGCATGTTATCTAAGTATGACTGGCTCCCAATGTAGATCTGCCTCTCCTCTACCCCACTCCCACCACTACCCTTTGCTCTAGCCCAGTTCAGGAGCCAAATTAGTGATCAACATTACCCAACATGACCCCAAAGAGCCACAGTAGTGTGAATTCATTGTTTTAGTTACTATTTTTATATAACATATATTTTATTCTCACAACAAAATGCCTGACCAAGTATTCTACAATTGATTAATAATGTAGTAAAAGCATCCTGATTGGTTAATAACTTAGATTAGTTAATAATTAAATCACCCCGAGTTTTAATATCATGTGCTGGAAAGAGCTGCAGGAGACACATTCAAGTGTCAGTTGCAGCTCAAGAGCCTTAGGGTACGTCTTCACTTACCGGAGGGTCCGGCGGCAGGCAATCGATGTTCTGGAATCGATTTATCGCGTCTGGTTAAGACGCGATAAATCGATCCCGGATCGATCCCGGAAGTGCTCGCCGTCGACGCCGGTACTCCAGCTCGGCGAGAGGAGTACGCGGCATCGACGGGGGAGCCTCCGTGCCGCGTCTGGACCCGCGGTAAGTTCGGACTAAGGTACTTCGAATTCAGCTACGTTATTAATGTAGCTCAATTTGCGTACCTTAGTCCGAAGTGGGGACTTAGTGGGGACCAGGCCTTAGTCTGTTCTAGCCTATGCTGATCTCTTCTGCAACACAAAGGAAAAATCACACAGCACTCATTCCTGTGGCTCCCCAGGAACCTCCAATGCATGCTTAAGTATTGCTGAGGGCCTTAAGTTTACCTTTTTAATCCAAAAATAGCAAAACAAATTATTGTTAAAGAGCTGTACATTTGGTGGGGAAAATACAATGAGAAAGATTATTTCAATAATTATTTTCTTGGAGATGTTGGCTCCATATTTTATTACTTATATGAAGAAGGAAGAATGCAGCCTAATTTGACTGAATCTGAAACAGGTTTTTATTTTTATAAGAAGCTGAGACTTTTTTTTTTTAAAACATAAGCAACATTATGAGGATGAGCTGTTATGTCAACTACCTCATGTCTTAAGTTCATCACTTACTATAAAAATGTTCCAAATCCACAAAACCTTTAGTTTGTGGAGAAAATAATTTTCTAAATATATTACCTGCTTCTCTTGCTTCATTATATGGATCCACAACATCTGACCTATAGCTAAGGAGATGTAAACAATGAAATCTATCATCTTATCCGATACATTCCGGTTAATAGTTCCTTTTGAAAGGATACATTTAAAATTGTGTGTATCAACAGACAGGCAGTTAGGAGGTAGAACACGATTAATGGGTACCTACAATTAAATAACAAAGATTATTTTTTTTGCCATGCAAAAAAATTCTGTAGTTATATCAATATTGCACAACATTATGTCCAACAAAATGAGCAACACTAAAATGCTTTGCTGAAGTCTGGGGGCTTAGACCAAAAGCGGTACAATATGTCAGTGCCAACTGAAACCAAAAACATAAGCATCTTTTGTTGGGGAGAAGCAGTTCAAGTCTGTTTGAACCTGCTTACCTTGATCTAATGCTGGATACTTTGCTCATACACAGAATATGAATTTAAAGGAAATGGAGGTTAGTTACCTGTAACTAGACGTTCTTCAAGATGTGTGGTCTCTGTCTGTGTTTCACATGTGGGTACGCATACACGCCATGAGCCTGAGTCCAGAAATCCTAAACAGCAGTGTCCATTGGCCCACAAACGTGCAGTAGATCTCTCCACACCTGACTGATGGCATAAGAGGCAGTGTGGGGCAACACCTCCCCTGTTCCTCTTCTGATTGCAAATCCAACAGGATTTGAAGCAGAGGAGACGAAGGGTTAGATTTGTGTACTACAGATAGGGATCACAACTCTCAAAAAACTTCCTGTTACAGGTAAGTAACCTTAATTTCTTCCACATGTGGGTGGATTGACAAGCAGTGCTTAGACTGGAGGGGAGTGAGAAGAAGCTGGAAGCAAAGATGCTTGCAGTACTGAAGTTCACACAGCTGCATCTGCAGCAGAGGCCTGAACTAGCTAATAATGTCTGCACTTTGCAGAGATACACGTCTCACTCAAACAGTAGAGGTGATTGTCACTCATGGAGAAGGAACAAGGGCAGGAGATGCAATTCTTCAACCCTGGGACTCTGGACATAGAGGGAGTCTCCAATATAGGGAAAAACAAGCTATAATAACAATCTTATAAAACTCTAACTAGACTAATATAAAAGTTATGAAACAGAAACTATTAGATATTTATGTACAGGTTCTATCAAGAGAAAAAGCTGCAGAATTCTGTGGACACAGGGATTATGACTCAGGCCATGCAGCAGTAAGATGGAACTGGAGAGGTGTCAGCCCGCGCTGCCTTTTATGCCTTCAGTCGGGAGGGCAAGGAGATCCACTGCACACATGTGGACCAATGGACACTGCATGTTAGAATTTCTGGACTTGGGTGCATGGCACTCATGCATACTCAGGTGTGGAATACACATAGGCACCAGCACTCAAAGAAGAACTAGCTCAGCAGTTATTGGGCAAAGATTAATAAAAAAGATTCTAACAAATTCTGTGGTTTTCACTCCATCTCACACTTACAGTGTGTGTAACAAAGACCCTGATAAGAACAATAAATTACCCTATTGCTTCTCTTACCTCATGTGTCTTAGGAAAAATTTAAGGAAATAATTTTTTTTTTAAAAGTTGAAATACAACTACGCTCCGTTTGTGAGATAGCTTGCGATTATGGCCTTAACATAGGGATTAACGTCTCGCTACACTGTTATGTAAAGCAGTATGAATTTCTCTTGCTTACCATTTTGACGTTCTTTTTCTGATCCACTTTTGGTTTCGGTTCCTTTGAACTTTTTGGGTCTTTTTTTACTTCATTCTCTGTGAAAGTTCAAAGAATAAAAACTTTAAAATATAGGTGGTGTTTGCTAAACTGCTGTGCAAATGCGCCTTCATTGAAAAGAAATACATAATGATTTTAAAAGATAAGACAATATGTGGAATGTTTTCTATCTGAATAGGGACTGCTGAACCCAGCGTTGTCCCCAGCCTGCTGAGTGATGGCATAATAAGCTGTGAATACGTGGATAGAGGACCACGTTGCGGCTCTACAGATGTCCTGGATAGGGACTGTGTGCCAGGAAAGCTGCCAAAGATGCCTGCGCTCTAGTCGAGTGAGCTCTGACAATCGGCGGCAGCGGTGGAAGCCCCTCTAGGTCGTAACAGGTCTTTATGCATGAGGTAATCCAATTGGAAATCCTCTGAGAGGACACTGGAAGGTCCTTCATCCTATTCGCTGTAGTGATGAAGAGCTGAGTTGATTTACAGAAAGGCTTGGTACATTCTAAGTAAAAAGCCAAGGCCCTTTGGATGTCCAGCATGTGAAGACACCTTTCTTCACTGGTGGAGAACGAAACAATGCTAGCCAAAGCAGCAGATGTTCTAGCACTGTCACTGGCGACAAGAAGGAACTGAGGATTAGTTCATAGGTAACAAATTGTGGGAGACACGGGGCTGCAGAAAAGATTTAGAAGAAGAAACATTTCCTGAAAGATTACTTGTTGTTTTTGAAGTCTATTCTGAGAGAATAGATTAAAAACAGGAAACAATTTCATTCCTGCAAATAACAATGAAGAACTATCTCTACTACCCACTTGTCCAAGGCTGATGCTTGCCAAGTGGGAAAAGAAGTGAGAAAGGTGGTCATCTAGGCATACAAAAGTTCCAAGAAAAAACACATATATTCATTGATTATTGTACTGTAGATTTAGGAGTGGTGGGCTGGGGAAGAATTGTAGAAGCACTGTCTAGGCTTATTATAGGACCAAGCGCCAGTACCTATCCCTGGAGTAACTACAACCTTTTAAAAAGAACTGGAGCCTTTGTGAAAGAACTAAAGTGAAGAACAAGGAAACAAGGACTGCCTGTATTTATAAGAGGCATTGCATTTTTTCTTTAAGTGGTTTTGAAGGATCAGGAGAAAAGAGCTTTCATTTCTCAGTGCACTCTGCAACAACTACCTGAGTCTGCTCTAAACTATAAACAATTAGCTATTGTCCCAAGTGGTTATACAGCAGCCAGGTATTGATGGAGCACATTGCAGCATGGGGATAATTTGAGGTGCCCCTTATTACTCACTGGTTGATTTTTACTCCTCATTCCTCACTCTCAATGGCTGCTTCCATGATTGCACAAACCAAGACCTTTCCTTCAGACTACATCCCTTCAACACCCATGAAAATAGCTTTCTATGGACTCTGAAGTGTGCTTTTGGGGCTGTGACTCTCTCCTCCCTCCGACCAGTGGAACACAACAGCAGCAGCAGGCACCAGCTCTAGCTGGCCCCCCACATGTTGCCAGCACCATCAGAAGCAGCAGGGCAGTGACCTCCAGTCACTTATGAAAATTTGAAAACAGAAATAAAAAAAGAGAGTCATTTTCTAAAACTGCCTTTCTAACAAACATTTGGCAATGTGTTTGTGTATCTGTGTATTATACAAACATTTGAAAAAACAAAACACTTCTACCCCGGGGAGAGGTTAAGAGAAGAAATGTGACAGATTCCAATCACATTGCTTAATGCACTAGTGGAAGGCACATGGATACTACAGTGACAATCATGGTATTAGAATTAATATAGAATACATTCTGCTTTCTTGGTTTGCACCTAGGTTTCCTGACCTTACTCATACTTAAGCCCCTTTGTTTTCAGTTTAAACCTATTTTTACCAAAACATTCCGGGTTTTACAATAAGTGTTATTTGTTTTTTTCCCAATTTTCACGCTACTTTTGTATCATTCAAATATATATTGTTTTATTAGGAAAATACAATACATTGCATGAGATATATGTATTACAATAATACATTAATCTGTGTATATGTGCAAACATGCCTGTTGAAGTAAGGCTATGTATTAGTCTATAACAGTGTTTCCCAAACTTGGGATGCTGCTTGTGAAGGGAAAGCCCCTGGCGAGCCAGGCTGGTTCATTTAGCTGCCATGTCCGCAGGTCCAGGCGATCGCGGCTCCCACTGGCCACGGTTTGCTGCTCCAGGCCAACTGGGGCTGCTGGAAGCGGTGGCCAGTACGTCCCTCGGCCCGCGCCGCTTCCAGCAGCTCCCATTGGCCTGGAGCAGTGAACCAGGCCAGTGGGAGCTGCAATCGGCCGGACCTGTGGACGCGACAGGTAAACAAGCCGACCCGGCCCGCCAGGGGCTTTCCCTACACAAGCGGTGTCCCAGGTTAGTTTAACTTCTGTGCCAGGGAAGATAATGGAGCAAGTAATTAAGGAAATCATCTGCAAACACTTGGAAGGTGGTAAGGTGATAGGGAACAGCCAGCATGGATTTGTAAACAACAAATCACGTCAAACCAATCTGATAGCTTTCTTCAATAGGATAACGAGTCTTGTGGATAAGAGAGAAGCTGTGGATGTGGTATACCTAGACTTTAGTAAGGCATTTGATAGGGTCTCACATGATATTCTTATCGATAAACTAGGCAAATACAATTTAGATAGGGCTACTATAAGGTGGGTGCATAACTGGCTGGATAACCATAACAACCGTAACAACCATAGAGAGTTGTTATTAATGGTTCCCAATCCTGCTGGAAAGGCATAACGAGTGGGGTTCCGCAGGGGTCTGTTTTGGGACCGACTCTCTTCAATATCTTCATTAACGACTTAGATATTGGCATAGAAAGTACGCTTATTAAGTTTGCGGATGATACCAAACTGGGAGGGATTGCAACTGCTTTGGAGGACAGGGTCATAATTCAAAATGATCTGGACAAATTGGAGAAATGGTCTGAGTTAAACAGGATGAAGTTTAACAAAGACAAATGCAAAGTGCTCCACTTAGGAAAAAAAAATCAGTTTCACACATACAGAATGGGAAGAGACTGTGTAGGAAGGAGTACGGCAGAAAGGGATCTAGGGGTTATAGTGGACTACAAGCTAAATATGAGTCAACAGTGTGATGCTGTTGCAAAAAAAGCAAACATGATTCTGGGATGTATTAACAGGTGTGTTGTGAGCTAGAAACAAGAAGTCATTCTTCCACTCTACTCTGCTCTGGTTATGCCTCAGCTGGAGTATTGTGTCCAGTTCTGGGCACCACATTTCAAGAAAGATGTGGAGAAATTGGAAAGGGTCCAGAGAAGAGCAACAAGAATGATTAAAGGTCTTGAGAACATGACCTATGAAGGAAGGCTGAAAGAATTGGGTTTGTTTAGTTTGGAAAAGAGAAGACTGAGGGGGACACGATAGCAGTTTTCAGGTATCTAAAAGGGTGTCAGGAGGAGGAGGGAGAAAACTTGTTCACCTTAGCCTCTAAGGATAGAACATGAAGCAATGGGCTTAAACTGCAGCAGGGGAGGTCTAGGTTGGACATTAGGAAAAAATTCCTGTCAGGGTGGTTAAACACTGGAATAAATTGCCTAGGGAGGCTGTGGAATCTCCATCTCTGGAGATATTTAAGAGTAGGTTAGATAAATGTCTATCAGGGATGGTCTAGACAGTATTTGGTCCTGCCATGCGGGCAGGGGACTGGACTCGATGACCTCTCGAGGTCCCTTCCAGTCCTAGAATCTATGAGTAAACACTGGTCTATAAGATACACACAATAAGCAAACAGGCACCCACGCAAGTTCTGAAGTGCATATGCATCTGAACGTGCTAATGAATCTCACACCCACCACATACACATTTCAAGCCGTTAGCAGATAATGTTTTATAGATCTGACATACTAAAATGGGAAGAAAATAAAAATCTGTATCAGAATAAGTTTCAGAATGCAAGGAAGTATTTGAAAGTTAAAAAAAAAAAAACCAAAAACAAGAGAAAAGGATGAAGTTGAATGTATGCACTGCAAACGGTGTGGCCCAATTATTAAATGTAAATATTTATAGGCTAATAAATCTTTTATTTAAAAGTCTGCAAAGGCTTATGATTCTTCTTGTTCACTAATATTTCATACTGACAAAGAAGTAATTGTTTTCAGATCATGTTGTGAAGACTGATTTTTGCAACACACAGAACTATATTTGGGTAACAGAATATGAGATGTTGTCGAAACAAGGTCTATGTTGTATAATAATGTCCCCCCATCTATTAGGCCAGTAGCCCTGTCAAAGAAGGAAATTAGGTTGGCTTGGCAAGATTTATTCTTGACAAATACATGCTGGCTATTCCTTATAACCCTATTATCTCTAGGTGCTTACAAACTGATTGTTGAATAATTTGTTCCAGTATTTTCTAGGTATCAAAAAGCTAAAGCTAGCCGTGTGGTGCTGGTTGGCTGGTATCTGATTATTTGTTAGAGTATGACCTTAAGCACAGGGCCTTGTGAATCTCTGTGCTATTGAAAGTGGGGTTTAGAAGGGCTGCAGAAGATTCTGTCCCAGCCACACACAATGGAGGTCATAGGAAGGAGCAAAAAGCAGGGGTTGCAGCAGATACTGGGAAGAGAAATCTACGGGGGGGGGGTGCTGAGGATAAGGTCAAGAACTGGATTACTGGGAGTGTCAGGGAGCACAATTGGCTTAATCCTGTTCCCATTGAAGCCCATGAGAAAATGCATGCAGGAGTGGACTACAACTAAGCACCTTGAGATATTTGTATGAAAAGCACTCCTCATTCAACTACGGAGCAGCCACTCTGTCAAGTGGAGCGGGGCGAGGTTGGGGTGGAGAAGATGACCTTCCTCCTGCGAGAGGAGGTCCGGCCGGAGCGGCAGCCCGCGAGGGGGGCCCGCTCAGAGTTGCAGTAGGGTCCCATACCAATGTTGATGGGCCCAATCCGGGGCTATGAGGATAACCCACCCCCGTCTGACTTCACCTTCTGTAAGACCCTGGCTATTAGGGGGAAGGGCGGGAAGGTGTACAACAGTGGCCCTGACAATGGGAGCAGGAATGCATCCGACATCGCCCCGTCGCCCTCTCCCACCCTGGAGCAGAATCGGGGACACTGGTGATTCTGGGCGATGGCGAACAGGTCTACCTGGGGAGTACCCCACTGCAGGAAGATCCACCTGGCCACCTCCTTGTGCAGGGACCACTCGTGTTGTTGGGAGAAAACCCTGCTCAGGCGGTCTGCGAGCATGTTGCTCTTGCCAGGCAGGTAAAAGGCCCGCAGGAGTATATTGTGGGCTATTCAGAACCCTTCCAGGAGCTGGGCTTCCTGGCATAAGGCCCGGAAATGGGTGCTCCCCTGCTTGTTGACATACTACTGTTGTCCATGAGGACTCTGACTACCTTCCCCTGAATGTGGTGGCAAAAGGCCACGCACGCCAGGCGCACGGCCCTGAGCTCTCTGACATTTATGTGGAGGGTCAGTTCCTTGGGCGACCACATACCCAGGGTCCTGAAGTCCCCCACGTGAGCTCCCCAGCCCAGGTCCAAGGCATCTGACACTAGATCTAGTGAGGGAGAGGGCTCTCGGAAGGGAATACCTCGGATCCTGTTATTTGGGAGAGACCACCTTTGAAGGTGTGCCACCACCGTTGGCGGCACTGTGACAACTTTGTCCAGACCCTCCCTGGCCTGGGAGTACCGGGAGGACAGCCAAAGCTGAAGGGGCCTCATCCAAAGCCTGGCATGTCGCACCACATAGGTGCATGCTGCCATGTGGCCTAGGATTTGTAGACACACCCGTGCCGTGGTTACCGGAAAGGCTGTGACCGAGGCGATGAGAGCTTTGAGCGTCTCGAATCTGTCCCGTGGGAGGGAGGCCGTGGCCACCCGGGAATCTAGCAGCGCCCCTATAAAGCTTATGCGCTGAACGGGGATTAACGTGGATTTCTCCTCGTTTACTAGTAGGCCTAGAGCTGTGCAGGTGTCCAGCAGGAAACTCATCACACACACACACACACACACACACACACACACACACACACACACACACACACACACACTTGCAGTCTGACCCAGGGAAAGAAGCTGCCTGCCAGAGCTGAGGAGGGAGCTCAGCTGCTGCTGAAGCCTGGCCTGGTGTGTCAACCTCCATTCCCATTCCTGAGGTATTCATAACTCTGATGTTCTACTGTATTATTTAGGAAGGAAAAAGCATATGCACAAATACAAATGGAGAATAAATGGCTAGGACTGTTGAAAAGGAACTAGGCATTATAGTGGATCACAAATTGAATATGAGTCAATAATATGATATAGTTATGAAAAAGGCCAATTTCATTCTGGGGTGTATTAACAGGAGTGTTGTATGCAACAACATGGCACGTAACAATGCTGTACTCAGCATTGGTGAGGCCTATATTGGAGTACTGTTTCCAGTTCCAGCAGCAACACTTTAGGAAAGATGTGGACAAATTGGAGAGAGTCCAGAAGACAGCAACAAAAATGATAAAATTTTTAGAAAACCTGACCTATGAGGAAAGGTTAAAAAATGGGGCATGTTTAGTATTAGTCATGACTCAGGGGTCTCAAACCCAGGTCCTCAGAGTCTATGGGAGAAACCATATTCCAACCCTTCATCTAACAGTCTGCTAAAAATAGCTTACCCGTGAAGCCCAGCCCCAAGGTGAGGCTCTGCCCCTGAGGTCAGATTGGCAGAGCCCCAGAGCAGGTGATTGGTCCACTAGCCCTACTTAAGCCAGTGGCAGGAACAGGAAAGTTTCTGAACAACTGGCCTCCACTCTGCTCTGTACTGTGTGCCGTCTGCTTCTTGATTTCCTGGCATCCTGAACTAGCCTGACTTCTGGCATCTGACTTGTGGTTCAGGACCTCCAGTTTGTCTCCTGCTTCTGATCTCCTGGAATTCTGACCCAGCTGACTCCTGTCTTGTGACTGCAGACTCTGGCTCTGACTATTAGGTCTGGATCCCCATGATGCAGTGGTGACAGCCTTGAGAAAAGATGACTGAGGGCGACCTGATAACAGTCTTCAAATATGTTAAGGGCTATTATAAAGAGCATGGTGATCAATTGTTTTCCATGTCCACAGAAGGCAGGACAAGAAGTAATAGGTTTACTCTGCAACAAGGGAGATTTAGGTTAGATATTAGGAATAACTTTCTAAATATAAGGGTAGTGAAGCTCTGGAATAGGTTTCCCAGGGAGGCTGTAGAATCCCCATCATTGGAGGTTTTTAAAAATCGGTTGAACAAACAACGGTAACAGATGGTCTAGAGTTGCTTGGTCCTGCCACAGAGCAGGAGATTGGACTTGATGACTTCTGGAGGCCCCTTCCAGCCCTACATTTCCATGATTCTATGAATGTTGGTTGTACAGAGGGATATGCAAATCAATCAGGAGATGATCTAATTCAGTGAGTACTCTTAGAAAGCAGAAAAGTCCTCTTCTAATGGAGAGGAGGCAGGGGTATATGAAACTTTACAAGCTTGATCTCCATTCAAACAAATTTTGTTTATGGACATACTGACAAAGCCTTCTCAACTGGGTTTGAGTTCTCTGGGCATGTAATACAAGCCATCCTTTTCACACAATTCTCCCATATTTTCTGATCAAGATTTTGCAGCAATAGCTCAGTGGATCAAAAGAAATATGTAGCTCTCAGTGTAATCTCAGCTAAATATAAAGGAAAATGGTTCAGTAGTTTTGAAGTAACGTCTTAAAACTTATTCACATATTGTTTTATGTTAGGGCTTGTCTGTACAGCAAGTTAGTGTGTTGCAAGCCGGAGAGTGTGAATCTACAGCGAAAAAGCTTGCCATGCACTAATTGGCTGCATGGACCCCGCTACTGCACACTAAAGTTCCACAGTGTTCTTTGACACAGACCCTTTAGTGCATGGCAATAGGGTCCCCCTGACAAGTTACTACGTGGCAAGCTAGTGTCCTATACATTCACACCCTGCTTGCTGTGCACTAGATTGCTTTGCTAAATCTGAATTTTTCAATTTAGCTTCTTTGTTCTGTTCTCTGCTCTGACAGCCACTTCAAATGTTACAGCTCTTAGAACCACTTGTGTAATCTAAATGTTGCAAGACCTTTTAAAGTCCAACAAACTTTACAAGAGCTTTAAGGAAGTCCAGGATATTTTAAATTAGAGGCCTTGGAAGCAGATATTGTACTGACACTTTCTTCTTTCATATACATCACAAGTCAATATCTAGATTGATGCAGCAGTTAGACGGCAGAATATTGAGGGCAGCAAGGTGTTGCAATCCACCCTCCAATCTTCTAATTGAATTGTGCACTTCTCCACCACATGTTTGACCATCCGCATTGCTACCCTTCAGTCACACTGTGAAGTATGGGCGAAGCTAAATTTCTGCATTGTGACAGCCACTCTGGCTGTTCCAGTCACTAGCCTGTTAAGTCTAGTCCAGGATCACATACCACATTACAAACAGGAGGATGTAAGTTAGGGCTTCTGAAATTCGTCACCATGCCTGTCTCTATCCCAGAGTTACTGCCACAATGGGAGGACATAGCTGTTAGTCCTGATATGCCTTTGTTCATCTGAGATTAGCACTGGGCTGGCAATGCTGGACATGGGAGCATGAACAGCTGCTGCAAAAGATGTTGCAAAATCAGTCCTGCAGGAAATGCAGATAAAATGGCTGTACATAGAACTTGGATAAGTCTTTCAGATGTATGATCAAAATGTAGGTTACAGAGAGGTGACAGTCTCCTAGCGTGGATTCAGTCTTGGTGACTTTTTTTTTTTTTTTTAAGAAAAAGAATAGCTCACACTGTAATGGTATTATAAGTTTGGACATTACTGAAAAACTATAGTATGTTTTCATATACTTTTCTCAAAAGATATTCCAGCCAATATTACTAGGAAATTTTGGGTATGAAATCTTGTCTCATAGTCAAATATATTCAACATAAAAGAAATGAATAACATAATAAATAATTGATTTTATATCATCATTTCTGAATGCAAAGAATATTCGTGTAATTGTACCTGGTTCTTCTACATGTATTCGATTGTAGAAAATTTGGAGAGAAAAGTCTCTGGATACAGAACTTATTGCCTCCTCTTGAAAGGTACTTAGAGCTTCCAGAGGTAACTCCATAAGTAGTTTGTCTGCTAGTAATATCACACAATCACCTAAATCCATAAGTCCACCTGGTATAAGAAAAATGAGATATTTAGTAATTCATCAGAAATATGTTAATAATTAAAATTACCTGGGAATATGGAGTTTCTTCTTTATCCCACTGCACAAAATGCTTTTTAAATAATGTTATATTATATTTTAATATTAATAATTTAATAATCATATTCTGGATAATTCCCTTCATCCAAACAGAGGCTCTGCAAACTTCCTAGGATATGCATTTGTGGAGCCTAATCCTCCTTCAGAGGAGAAAGTACCTCATTAAAAACCGTACTGTCCCTTGAACAATGTCACATGAATTTGACATATATGCAGTTTCCACCATGGGAATAATATTAGGAAATGCACTGACTTGCCCATTCTGACATGCAACATCCTAAAAAAAAGGCAAGTTAAATGACTTTCAGTCAGAGTACACTTTTAAAGGAGCTGTTAACCAAAGACAGCAGTATCTTTCTGTATGAAACAAAACAAAATGGTTTCTTACCTTCTTGTAACTGTTCTTCGAGATGCATGCATACGTCCATTCCACTATAGATATGTGTGCATTTGTGCACTGGTGTTAGAGAGTTTTTCCTAGAGGACCCTGTAAGGGCAGCCACACATGTGCCCTGGTTTCCCTTATGCTTGGAACTGAGGGTATAAAGGGTGAAGCTGTCCTGTTCGTCCTTCAGTTCCCTCATACTGGAATCTTAGATGATAGGCAGGAGGGTGGGTCATGGAACGGACATATGCAACACAACTTGAAGAAGAACAGTCATGAGAAGGTAAGTAACCATTTTTTATTTGAGTGATTTTATATGTTCATTGCACTGCACATGACTCCCAAACTGTTTCAAATGGAGGCAAGACAAGGAGTGTCATCTGAAAAGGGAATGGATGGCTACTTTCCCTACATTTGAATTGTCCCTTGATGTTGTAGTAATTGTATAATGTCTAGAAAAAGTTCATACAGAGGCCACTCTACAAATGTCAACAATAGGGACCATTCCCATAAAGGCAGCAGAGGCCAAATGTGCCCTAGCTGAATGCGCTGGCATTTTCTCAGGAGGCATCAGACCTTCAGCAGCATACAACATAGCAATGCAGCTGGTAATCCATTTAGAAAGTCGTTGTGCCATAATAGGATGGCCTCTCATTCTTTCCATATAGGAAACAAAGAGTTGGGAAGAAACCCAAAAGGTTTTTGTTCTATGTAAAAAGCAAAGGGATCGGTGCACATCTAGAGAATACCGCTTTTTCCCCAACTTTATGAGCAGGTGGCTTTGGAAAAAAGACTGGTATGTATGACTGATTAAAGTGACAATCAGATAGTACCTTGGATAAGAACTTAGGGTGAGGCCCAGGTTGCACTTGTCCTTGAAGAATGCCATATAAGGAGTGTCTATTACCAGAGAATGCAGCTACCTCACTCTCCTGGCTACTAAAAAGGCCATCATAGCCAAGTGATGTTACATTGAGTAAGAGGCTAAGGACTCAAATGGATTTGTTTGATGGTTAATTTTTTTATCTTGTTTAAACTCAGTTTCTAAAGTTCTACTGAGAACTAGCAACTTCATTAAATGACTGCTCTGCCCCGTATCTTACACACTCACCCTCCTGCAGCTGTGCTGTCTTTGAGTGTGTGAAAGAGAACTACCTGCCAGTCAGAGAAGCGCCTGATTTCGGATCTCTCTCCTTTGTTACATTACACGGTGAGAGTAAAAAAAAAAAAAAAGCTATCTTCTAACTTAAAAATCTCACTTCAGACTTTATCTGCTATAAATTTTAGAATACTTTTACACTGTGTGTTGTGTGTTTCTAACTACAGAGTTATCGAATGTGTTAATATCCTACACTCCAAACTAGCCTCATTTCCATTTTGTGTGTCAGGAAATTTAAATTGTTACAGATTTACCTTTGTTTATTCCAATTACTAAGAGCACTGTGTTCCTTTATTTACTTTTCTGCATATCAATCTTGCTAGTGTTTATACTGCCTCATATATTTGTGATTTGTCTATGACTACCTGAACCTAAAAAGTCTGTTATGCAATTTAACTGAAAGACAAACACCTTTTCACACCTAACTCCTATTTTCTAAACTGTTCATGTTGATTCAATTTAAATATTACCTTAGGTTTTGTCTACACTGGACTTTCGTCTGTAAAACTTTTGTCACTCAGGGTATGTGAAAAAAACACCTCCCCCCCTGAACGACAAAAGTTTTATGGACAAAAAACGCTGGTGTGAACATGCTTTGTCAGTGGGAGAACTCTCCTGTCAACAAAGCTACCGCTGCTCGTTGGGGGTGGAATTTTTTTGTTGGCGTGAGAGCTCTCTCTTGCCGACAAAGAGCGGCTACACTGTGTGACTTTTAGTGGCACGACTGTAGCAGCACAGCTGTGTCGCTAAAAGGTGTGTAGTGCAGACATTCCCTTATACGCTACTTTTTAGACTCCTTTGTTGTTCACCACTTTCAAACTAGCCTATTAATTCCATCAACCCAAAGAGGATGCTACCTGCTCTCCATTATGCCCCAACTTTTATGTGTTATCGGAACACTTTCCAGCTAGGCATGTGTATCTGAACACTGATTAATATTGAACTGTAACTGTCATATGACCTCAAACTTATTTTTTTTACATCTAATGCTTAGTCCTAGAATTCTAGTTTCTTATGACAAAATTGAGAAGAATTATTAGTTGTTTTGCAAGCTTTGTTTGTTAGTATATTTAGTTTATTAGTTTTTAATAATAATTGTTTTTCTTCAGTTTAAGAGATTTTTTATATTAAGTTGAGTTAATGTTGTAACCTAGTTTATTTTCACTGAATTTACCTTGGTTATTCGATATTATCTTACTTAATGTGTGCACTGAATTGTTAGCAATACTTAGCTGTTAGCCTCTCTCAGTAAGAGACAAATATTCTTTGGTAAGTTTAGTGCCTTGAGTAATTTATTGAATAGCATGGTTGTTGATTCTCATGACTTTTTGAGTTTTATCCTTCTATGATACTAGTTTGGTCATAGATAATCAAATTTTGTTGTGATTTTGTTCTTTTGTTTTAGAATTTCATAGTTAATTAGAAGTTGATTTTAACTATTAATAACTTATTGCTCATTTATGTTTCATTTGTTATACTGAAATCATTTGCATATTATTGATTGATTTTGTATATTTTTCCTTGTTATTTTAGTTACTTCAATAAACATTCTCTTTATTTCAACATCAAGTTCAGTTGCTGATTTTGAGACATCAGCTATTGCATTAAAAGAACCCTGTGACGAAATTAGTGGGAGTTACACTTCCTGAGATAGTCTCTTGAATAGGCTGTATCAATAATTCCATCTATTTAATTGTTCTATCTCTCAGTTATCCATTCTGAGAATTTTTTTTGATGTTTTAAATAATTTTTAGACCCAATTATCTGGTGCTTAGATACTCATTTCCACTCCACTCTGTCCTTGTGAATGGGACATGAGCGACATAAGTTATTCCAACATAAGATGTAGGGTAAACACTGCATCCATCTACTTAGCTAAGATTATATTCCATCGGCATAGCTGCATCCACACTGGGGTTTTTCTTGGCAGGACTATGTTGGTCAGGGGTGTTTCTTTTTTTTTTTTTTTTTTTTTTCACACCCCTGACCAAAATACCTATGCTGATGTCACTTTTCAGTATAGACCAAGCCTAGGACTGTAGTAACCCCCACAGCCTAGACGAGCGGAGGAGAAGATGAATAAGGAGACTGATGGACCCCAGGAAAGTTCTCTCTTTTTGACCTTCTGCAATGGGTCATCTTTTCTCCCAAACAGATTGGCTTACTATGGGCTTGTGCAGCTTTGAAGATGGTAGATAATCTAAGCAGCTATTTTGCAGGCATAATCAAATACTTGGACATGTAGAGTAAATGTCCTAAATTGCACTTACAACTATTTGTACTTACAAACTGTTGCCGGGGTGGGGTGTATGTGTGGGGAGGAGAGAAGGGGGGGGCAGGGTGTGCGTGTCAGTATTTCAAAATCTGTCCCTACATATTATTTTCTAGATATGACATACCTTGTAATCCAGTATGTTTCATCTCCTTATCTTTGGCTTTTGTTTTTCCTGATTCTGCTGTTGAAACTGATGGACTCTGTGATCTGAAAATAAGAATTATGCCTCAAAATACTACATATATCATGGCAAACTTGGATTTTCAAAGCACTGTAAAGGAAATAAGTGTCTAAATTTCATTGAAATTTAGTGAATGTTGGAGGGCCTAACTCCCTTAGGTTCCTTGGTAAATGCAAGCCTTAAATAGTTTAATGATTATGTTTCAACACTGATTTTAACACTATATAACTTTTGTTATACAATAACATTTAACAGTGATGGC
Organism: Malaclemys terrapin pileata; assembly: GCF_027887155.1. Taxonomy (NCBI): domain Eukaryota; kingdom Metazoa; phylum Chordata; order Testudines; family Emydidae; genus Malaclemys; species Malaclemys terrapin. Next base: position 99,596,744 of record NC_071511.1, on the reverse strand, counting down.
CATTAGTCCTATTTAAGACCTGATTCTGCAAAGACTTACATATATTACCGTTAAGAACATAAGTAGTTCCTTTCATGGGTCTATTCCTGCTTAAAACTAAGCATGTGTGTACATTTTTGCAGGATCAGGAACTAACTTCATAAATATTTTTAATGTTAATTTTAATATGATTTAGGAAAGGAGATGAAAAAACATTTGTAAAAATCTTACCTAAAATCAGTAAAATCAAATACTGGCAAAACTGGTTTCAGATATTCTTCCATGGCTTTTAAAATATCAGAGAAATCTGATGTAACATTTTTCTCATTTTCATTTATGTTTTCTGTTAGATTCTATCATATAAATAAAAAAATCATTAGAATGCTTACAAAGTTCAGTGACAACAAAGATGGGAAGTACAATAGGTTAATCAGGGCTAAATTGAATAATTATAATTGAAGCATTATAAAATTAAAATAAACAATTTTCCTTAAATCACTGAATTAATTATGTTTCAAAATTGTTCTCTCTGAACGCTTTATTAATGTCAGCATTTTGTTGACAATCCCTTCTCTAATGCAAGAATCAGTGCAATAATGCGTGGGGATATAAAATGGGATATTTTAGCCACAAATACTTTATACTGAAAACAGGTGATTGCTGTAAAGAAGCTAGCTGGGAGGGGGAGGAGGAGGAGGAGGAAGAAGAGAGAAGACCAGGAAAAGAGAGAAGTAAAGTGATGGCACAAATCAAGGAATAGTAGATGGGAGTGGTAGAGAAAGGGTATGGCCCCAGAGGGAGAGAGACTGATGAGGGACTCAAACAAGTTGAAGAAAACAGATGGGAAGAGAACTGACAGGCAAAGATGAAAGGAGGTGAAAGAAGAAATTGACAGAGAGTAGATTAGAAATAAAAGGAAGAGGGAAATAACTGAATAGCATAGAAAGGAAAAGTTAAAAACACATACAAATTTAATTTTACATTGAAAGGTCCATTTTTTATAGCTATCTCACCACAGTCTCCATTTGTGTGGGTGTAACTGTGTGTGCGCGCGAATACTTACACATGCAGTTGTGAAGTACTAAATGTCTGAATGTACAGCTGATAAATGCTATCGTATCCACATGCAGCAGATGGGTTCTGTGAAGTAAATTCTATCGTTTGCAGGCAAGTGACAGCATTTATTAACTGAACAGGCAGGTGTTAGCCTTTTAAGTGTCATTATAGGTATCTGAATACATACAGTTCATATGCACACATGGAGGCCAGTGTTTTAAAACTCTGGTCTTGTTCATTCTAACTTATGTTATCACACTATTGCAATTCCCTATTGGTCAAAAGGAAGGGAGAGGAGAGGGAACCAAAATAACTATCACATACCTCTCCGTAACAACTAAGGCTGGCTATGGCTACAAACAAAATCATCAATATTTTGCCTACCAGCTTTAATCAGGGTTTTTTGCTGAGTGACACTGGGATAGAAAAGATAAAGTTCTCCTTTTAGTTTTAAAATTCCTTCCTGATAATTGGCAGCATTCAAAGATTTGTTTTAAAGCAAAAATAAGCATTTAAAGTTTTTAAAAAGCAAGGGTTCTCTTCTCAGATATGTTATTTATCACCCAGTTACATGTGTATCGTCACCTAATGACTAGAGGCCTGCTTTTACTAGTAGTGACTGTAGCAACCTGCATGAAACTTGGAGAAGTGCTGATTGCAGGAAAGAAGAGTCTGGAAGAGGCACCAAGAAGTCAGTCTGTGTGCAAATGACTTGAATGCTAGCTGCAATTGCAGCAAATCTGTAAATAGATGCTTTAAAATAAACCACCATTTCAGCTTTACAAGCACGGAGTCTTCTCACATTATTATGCAGTACACGGGACATGAAACACTGATAATCATTTCCAGTTCAGACAAAGAATTATTTGATCAACCTTTTTTATTAAACTATAGATCAGGGGTAGGCAACCTATGGCACGTGTGCCGAAGGCGGCACGCGAGCTGATTTTCAGTGGCACTCACACTGCCCGGGTCGGTCCTGGCCACCGGTCCAAGGGGCTCTGCATTTTAATTTAATTTTAAATGAAGCTTCTTAAACCTTATTTACTTTACATACAACAATAGTTTAGTTATATATTATAGACTTATAGAAAGAGACCTTCTAAAAACTTTAAAATGTATTACTGGCACGCAAAACCTTAAATCAGAGTGAATAAATGAAGACTTGGCACACCACTTCTGAAAGGTTGCCGACCCCTGCTATAGATAAATAATAATGAAAAAAAAAAAGTTGTTTTTCAGTGCTTTTGTTAGGAGGCTATAAGTTAAGAAACAAGTTTGGCATTTGAACATCACATATTGTATGCCTGTGAGAAAATTAACTACTGTGTGTAAAAGCATATCTAATCTAATGAAGCCAGAGTTCTTGAGTTGACATCAATTTCCTGTGATCTTGCAATCTAAACACAGTGAATAAATACTAAGGACCCAATCCTGCAATTACTTATGCAAGAGCTTAACTTTATGTACTGTGAGCAGTTCCATTGACAATGTAAAGTTAAGCACTATGTAAATCTTCACAGGATTGGGTTTTAATAGAGACCTAATGATTTTCAGGAATGCCTAAGGGAATTAAAACCAATGGGGAGCTTGGTGCCTAACTCCTATAGTTTCTTTTCAAAACTTTCCCTCTAATTTTTATATATAAGTATAAATGACAAGCTCTTAAGATATACAATATTCCATTTGGGGAAAAATTATGAATCTCATTTTACATCAAAATTCCATCAGTCTAAATTGTTAAAGAAGTTCAAAGCTGTTGGAAAAAAATCTCCATAACAACAACATCAGAACAACAAACTACTATTTAGAACAAAAAAAATAACGGTAAGTTTCAAAGTAGAGCATACACAGGAGATAACAGTTACAGAGCTTATAAGAAGTTGCATTTGGAAAGGACAGTTACCTGTTCCGTAACTGGCATTCTTCGAGATATGTTGCTCAGGTGTATTTCACTATAGGTGACTCCAAGCTATCCCTGATGGAGGCGGGTAGGAGTTTAAGTGTAAAGATTTAAGGGTTACCCGGGCGGAGCACCGCCCTACCAAACCCGGCGTCATCCCTTGCTTAGGAGACGATTGCATAGTGCGATGAAAAAGTGTGGACAGAGGGCCACGTAGCAGCTCTACAGATGTCCTGAATAGGGACGTGAGCCACATAGGCCGCTGACGAGGCCTGGGCTCTCGTCGAATGGGCCTTCACAATAGGAGGCGGGGGAACCCCTGCCAGGTCGTAACAGGTGCGAATGCACAAAGTGATCCAGCGGAAGATCTGCTGGGTGGAGACCGGTCGCCCCCTCATGCACTCAGCCGAAGCAATAAAAAGCTGGGGGGACTTCCTAAATGGCCTGGTTCTGTCTAAGTAAAAGGCCAGCGCTCTGTGCACGTCTAACATGTGCAGGCGGCGTTCCTCATTAGAGGAATGGGGCTTAGGACAGAGGATTGGGAGGAAAATATCCTGATTCATGTGGAAAGCCGAGACTACCTTCGGCAAAAAGGCAGGGTGAGGGCGGAGCTGAACCTTGTCCTTATGAAGGACCGTATACAGCGGTTCAGAGGTCAGGGCCCTGAGCTCGGAGACCCAGCGGGCTGAGGTGATAGCCACTAAGAACGCCACCTTCCACAACAGGTGGGACTACGAACACGTGGCTAACGGCTCAAAGGGAGGCCCTGTGAGGCAGGAGAGTACCAGGTTTAAATCCTAGAGCGGGACCGAGGGTCTAGCGTAAGGGAATGCCTGATCTAACCCTTTCAGAAACCAGGCTGTCATGTGATGTGCAAACACAGACAGGCCCTGCACCGGGGGATGGAAAGCCGAAATGGCCGCCAGGTGCATCCTGATGGATGAGGGCTTCAGGCCTTGGGTCCTAAGGGACAGGAGGTAATCGAGGACAAGCTGGATAGATGCAGAAGAGGGAGAGGAACCTCTATCCCTCACCCACATAGAGAAGCTATACCACTTAGCCAGGTAGGTTTGCCGTGTGTAGGGTTTCCTACTTTCCAGCAGGACCCTTCTTACATCCTCAGAACACCTCCCCTCCTCCTCCTTAAACCATGAACCAGCCACGCTGTCAAGTGGAGCGCGGCTAGATTGGAATGGAGGAGACGACCTTCCTCCTGGAAGAGGAGGTCCGGGCGTAGCGGCAGCCTGCGAGGAGGAGCCACTAAGAGTTGCAGCAGGGACCCGGTCCAATGCTGACGGACCCAATCCGGGGCTATGAGGTTAATCCTCGCCCCGTCTGACTTCACCTTCTGTAGGATCCTGTCTATTAAGGGGAAGGGCGGGAAGGCATACAACAGGGGCCCGACCATGGGAACCGGAATGCATCCGATAGCGCCCTGTCGCCCTCTCACGCTCTGGAGCAGAATCAAGGACACTGTCGATTCTGGGCGGTGGCGAACAGGTCTACCTGGGGACCACCCCACTGTAGGAAGATCCACCTGGCCACCTCCTTGTGCAGGGACCACTCATGCTGTTGGGAGAATAGTCTGCTCAGGTGGTCCGTGAGCATGTTGCTCTTGCCGGGCAGGTAAAAAGCCCGCAGAAGTATATTGTGGGCTATACAGAACTCCCACAGGAGCTGGGCTTCCTGGCATAAGGCCCGGGAACGCGTGCCCCCCTGTTTGTTGACATAATACATGGCGGTCGTGTTGTCCGTGAGGACTCTGACCACCCTCCCTTGTATGTGCTGGCAAAATGCCACGCACGCCGGGCGTACGGCCCTGAGCTCCCTGACATTTATGTGCAGGGTTAGTTCCCCTGGGTCCTGAAATCCCCCACGCGGGCTCCCCAGCCCAGGTCCGAGGTGTCCGACACTAGATCTAGTGAGGGAGGGGGCTCTCGGAAGGGAATACCCTGAAACATGTTGCTCGGGAGGGACCACCATTGGAGGTCTGCCACCACCTTGGGCGGCACTGTGACCATCTTGTCCAGGCTGTCCCTGGCCTGGGAATACCGGGAGGCCAGCCAGAGCTGAAGGGGCCGCATCTGAAATCTGGCATGTCTCACCACATACGTGCAAGCTGCCATGTGGCCTAGGATTTGGAGGCACACCCGTGCTGTGGTTACCGGAAAGGCCGTGACCGAGGCGATGAGAGCGCGTGGGAGGGAGGCCATGGCTACCCGGGAATCTAACAGCGCCCCTATAAAGCTTATGCGCTGAACCGGAATTAACATGGATTTCTCCTTGTTTACCAGTAGGCCTAGAGCCCCGCTGGTGTCTAGCAGGAAGCACGTCTGCTGCTACACCAGAGCGCGAGACTGGCCCTTGAGCAGCCAGTCGTTGAGGTAGGGGAAGATCTGCAGCCCTTTCCTCCTGAGGTGGGCCGCCACCACCACCACCATACATTTTCTAAATACCCTGGGGGCAACAGAAAGGCCAAAGGGGAGGAACATAAATTGGAAGTGGTCCTGACCCACCAGGAAACAGAGGAAGCGCCTGTGACCCTCGAAAATGTGGATGTGAAAGTATGCATCCTGGAGGTCCAGTGCATTAAACCAATCCCCCTGGTCTAGGGATGGATCAGGGACACCATGTGGAATTTGCCACACACCAGAAACTGGTTGAGATTCCGCAGGCTGAGGATGGGCAGAAGCCCACCGTTCGCCTTGGGGATGAGGAAATACCTGAAGTAAAAGCCCCTGCCCTGGTATTCCCGTGGTACCCTTTCCACCGCTCCCAGAGAGAGGAGGCGCTCTACCTCCTGGCTGGGGGACAGTTGGGAGGGGTTGAAACAAACTGCAGCTGTACCCTTGCTAGATGGTGTGGACCCATTGGTCCAACGTTATATGGGACCACTGCAGTCGGAGGTCCGATAAATGGTTTAGAAAAGGTAACCTTATTAACTGGGTGGGAGGTACACTGGTAACAGGCCCGGTGACCCCCCTCAACGAGTCAAAAACGCCATTTTCCCGGCCGTTTGGCCTTCGAGGCCCCAGGCCGTGGGACTGAGCGGGATTGGCGTTGGGACCGACGCCTTTGTTCCCTCTGCCGCTTAGGTGGGGGTTCATATCTGCCCCTACCTTGCAGAGCAGAGGGTTGAGGCCTGGGCTTGTCCTTGGCAGGTGGGACGTACAGGCCTAGCATCTGCAGGGTGGTGTGGGAGTCCTTCATCCCATGCAGAGTGGTGTCTGTCTGTTCTGCAAAAAGGGCCTTGCTATCAAACGGCAGGTCCTGCATTATGGACTGGGATTCTGACAACAGCCCTGAAAGCGATAGGCACGACGCCCGTCGCATGGAGACTGCGGAAGCCATCGAACGAGCGGCTGTGTCTGCCGCATCCGAAGCCACCTGGAGAGCCGCTTTTGGGGCGGTCGCACCCTCCTCAATCAGCGCCTGGAACTTCTTCGCATCCTTGTCAGGAATGAGGGGCTCAAACTTGGGGAGAGATCCCCCGAGATTAAACTTGTAACGACTCAGAAGCGCCTTATGGTTGGCCACTCTGAGCTGGAAACTCGTTGACGAATAAACCTTTTTTCCAAAGATATCAAGTCTATGTGCGTCTTTGTCCTTTGGCGTGGGCGCAGGCTGACCATTCTGATCGCGGTGGTGGACTGACTCTACCACCAGGGCGTTTGGAGCTGGGTGGGTGTAAAGGTACTCAAGACCCCTCGCGGGGACAAAGTGCTTTCTCTCGGCCTTCTTGGAAATTGGCCCAAGAGAAGCCCGGGGTCTGCCAAAGGCCAGTGGTGATGTTGGCGATTCCCTGATGGAAAGGGAGCACCACATGCCCAGGTACCAAGGAGGCGAGGACATTGAAGAGAGTATCGGAGGGCTCCTCCATCTCCTCAGCCCGGAACTCGAGGTTGGCTGCCACCCTCCAAAGCAGCTCTTGATGTGCTTTAAAGTCCTCTTGGGAAGAGTGAGGCGGTACTGCAACTGAATTGCCCTGTGCCGAAGAGGTGGACGGTGCAGTGCCTTCAGCGGCCAATGGCATCGTGGGCTCCACGTCTGGGTTCGGTGCTGGAGTCGGTGCTGGGGGTTCGGCGCCCACAGCCTGATCCCGGTGCTGGGGAGGTGATGCGGGTTGGTCCTGAGAGGCTCCCGCCATGGAGCAAGGTCCTGGCTGCGCAGGTGCCTGAGGCCACGGTGCCCACTGGCACCATTGTTCCTGCCAGGGCACAGCCTGGAACTGAGGCGCATCGGGTGGCAGGACCGGTTGTTCTTGTGGCGCGGTGTGGCCCAGGGAGAGACGGTACCAAAGTCCTGGAAGAGCGCACGGTACCGTGGGAACGACTGGAGCAGTCTCTATTGTGATGGCTCGTGCCCCGAGACTTTGTCCGGGACAATGTTGATAGGTAGATGTCCGAGGAACTGTCTCTGGACTCCCTGTGGCGCCTGTGGCCACTGTGCTGCGGTGCCAGGGACTCTCGAGACGCGCTCCGGGCATGGCCTCTGCGATGGCGGGCGCTTGAGTACGAGCGCCGGTGCCGACGGCGTCGAGACCTGTTCCTCTCGGAGCGGCTGGAAGAGGAACGGTGCCGTCTCTTGTTGCCTCCGCGACGGCATCCAAGAGCGGAGGAGTGGGATCTGCTCGTCGAAGAGTCCGGACGCGGAGTCGACATGCGTCTCGGAGCTCTGCTCGGCACCTCGACCTGGGACGGTGCCTCGGACACCTCCGGGGAGGGCTGATGGGCGCCCAAAGGCAGCTTCCCACGGGACTGGGGGCCCGACTGAGGTGGCGCTCCCAGCACTGGAAGTGCTAAGATGTCACACACGGCCTGAGCTGCCTCTGGCGTCAAAGGCATGCGTACCTCCAGCGAGGCTTGTGTGGACGGGACTGGACTATTCCGCTCATCCCGAGTTGGAGATCTCTGTCCCGATGGGCATCGCGGGCTGCCCAACTCGGGTCTGGCCTCACCCCTGTCCTTCTCTTGGCGCCGCTGAGACTTCCCTGGCTTCTTAGCGGGGGAGCGGTGCCGGGACGTCGACAGCGCCTCGCTGCGCACTGAGGACGCGGTACCTGGTGCCGATTCGGAATGGCACACCGGAGGCGCTTCGCCACGTGCCGAAGACGTGGAGCCTGGCGTGGTGTCGGCTCAACGTGCTGGTGCCGGGGCCAATGCCAACTCCATTAAAAGACCTCGGAGTCGGATCTCATGCTCCTTCTTCGTCCGCGGCTTGAAGGAGTGGCAGATCTTGCACTTGTCACTAACGTGAAACTTGCCCAGACAGATTGTGTGGATCGTTTCTGGGCATGTAGTTGCGACAGGAGTCGCACGACTTGAAGCCTGAGCCACGGGGCATGCCCCGAACCAGGAACTCGCGAAAGAAAGTCCAGTAAGGGAAGAGATCAGTGAAACTGGATACCACTAAGCTAGAAACGCTGCAGCTAAGCTAAACTGGAACAAGTTCTGACTACCTTCACTGGCGGCAAGAAGGAACTGAGGGTGGGGGGGAGCATGCAGCCCCCTTTATGGCGCGATATGTCGGTGCCACTCCAGGGGTCGCAGCGGTGCTCCCCCTCTACAGATATTGCTAAGGGGAAAACTTCCGGCACCGGTGCACGTGGCGAGCATGCACACCTATAGTGGAATACACCTGAGCAATCACTCGAAGAAGAATAAATGTTAAGAATTATAGATGAGCACTATTTTGCACAGCTTTTTGTTTTATCTTCCATATATATTTTAATGTCTCTTTTAAAAATAAAAATCCTGAATCAAATATATTACCATATCTATTTTGGGAGTAGTTTCTTGCCATTTTTGAAAGTCAATTTTCTCTACATGGAATTTCTTTTGTAATTCCTGTCTGAGGAGATTATTCATCCTTTCCTGTTTGTAAAGATGTACTTTTTCCAACAAAATCAAGATTGTATCAGGATTCACGGGAAAACGATAAACTTTAGCCCGCACTAATAAAAGAAAAAAAAGTAACTGAGAACATTTTCCTTCTAAAAAAATAATTTCCATATAGCCACATATTTTTTATATTTCACTTTGAATAATTCCAGTATATAAAGTGATAAAATATAGTATTAAATAACAGCACAATTATTTAGGTATGGTCAATATCGAGTTAAAAAACAGTAATATAAGTTTATCTTGAACTTGGAAACACAGTGGCAGAAAGAGAATCAAGTATCTAAAAGTACATTCCCTGTTGCGGCAAGAAAAACGATTCTCCCCCCCCCCCCCATGCTATTAAAGATGCGTTTGCATTTTATTATTATGACACATAATACTTTAAAACACACAAATCATGCCTCACCTATAAAAAGGGTATAACAATAAAAAGCTTACAATAACCATTTTTCTGACTATGACCATTTTTTGGCCCTCATAAACAACGCGATTAGATTATTGTAAATTTAGACTAGTGATAAGCACAGAAACAGTACATCTGTCATGCATATAACTTCCACTGGCATTAATGGGAATTATGTACATAAATTTCCAGGTATCAAGGTAAGACTATACTCCTTAGCACTCTGTCTTAAAATTATATCAATTGCTTGACTGCATGAATTAGATTTTCTTGTACTGAATGCAACAGTGAGAGCTATGGATCTCCTAACATCACCATTTTGATCACTTTATTTCTAAACAGAGACACTCACCCATTGGCTGACCTGGTTTTCCTTTCTGTTGTCCGCTACTGAGTTTTTGCTTATCAATCATTGCACTATACAACATTGATCTATGGAAAGCAATAAAAAACAGAATGGAATATTTGACTATTCACATATTCAGACCTTTCAGCCTTTCAGATAAGTAATTGTTGCCCTCTAATGTTACATGTTCACATGCCCTGAGATGTATTAAGCACTCCTGAACTTGGGCAAGTGCCCAAATCTTGCAGACCAAGTCCAGAGCTGGTAAATCAGAGACTGCCAGATGTTCAGATCTGCTTCTGATTGCTTTTGAGGGATATAATCCTCAAACAGTAGGGGATCTAATAGACACAGAAAAAAATGGACTGAACCATGGAGTGGTTATCTTGTGGGCTGCTCCCTCAAGTAGGCTGTTGGGGTGGCTGGCTACTACTGCAAAGATCTATATACAAGTGGCTGACTGGCACCTACCTTGCTTCATGTGATCTCGTCAGAGCAGGAAAATTGATGAGACAAAGCACAATGAGCCACACTTACTCAAAATTGTTAAAATGTGGGGCCAGATCAATGAGCACTGTTAAATCCACCCACTATCCTGGTGGTTTTTGAATTGCTGCACTAATTTTCTTGTCCGCCCCCTCCACCTTCTCAGGCTACATCTACACAACAGCTGGAAGGATGCTTCCTAGCATGGGTAGACAGATGCACTAGCTCTATTTAAGTTAGCATGCTAAAAATAGCAGTGTGGCCACGGGCAGTGACTTGGGCTATCTGACTTAGTATGTAACCAGGGGGTTGGGTGGGATGATACTTGGGTGGCTAATTGAAGCCGCCATGGTCACATTGCTATTTTTAGTGCGATAGCTCAAGCTTGTCTATCGGCATTGGAAAGCATTCTCCCAGATGCTGTATGCATATGCCCTTATGGGATTGGGGAAGGAGAGAAAAAAATCTCTGCTTTCAGGGAGCAGAAGAAAGGTAAAGAAGACAGCCTGCAGAGTTGTAAGCAAACATCACCCAAGTATATGTGTGAAAGCTTGGGGAGAAGGTTCTTTTGCTGCTACACCTGTTAAGAGACTTTCGCTAATACATATCTGGTCTTTCAACCACTAAGTGTCACTCTTCCCACCATCTCTATAGGGATGTATAATGAAACATGGGGGCTGTAAAGAATAATTTTGTAGACCACGTTTAAGATTTTGGGTCTCTCCTGTCTACCCTGAGGAACAGAAAGAGAGAGAATTGTGGAAACTTAAAAATGACTTTAGGTTCATGTTTGAGTTTTGGTCAGTTCTTATTTTTTCTGAACTTGTTCACTTACCCTAGATTACAAAATCAACATAATTAGAAGTCAAAATAACTTGGCAAAGGAAAATAAAGTTTGTACAAAACAAAATGATAAAGTTTTATACCTGTCGTTTGAATGCTGGAGAATGAGTATATGGAAGTTTGGTGGCAATTCATTTACGATGTTAAAATGTTGTGCAAGAATACAGAGATTTCTCCATGCCTGTACAATAATTTAAAACTGACATTACTTTTCCTATCTTTTTATGAACAACACGTGCAGTGCTTTTATCAAGAGACTGATTATAATAGTTCCAAAAACAAAGGCACTGCTATATGCAAAAGGCATACTTAGAAAAGAATATTATAATGTAGTGCACAATAAATGAAGTTAAAGCAATAATTCATGGCTAACATTAACATGAGTTATTTGCCTACTATACTGCATATCATGCTAAAACACTACCAAATGTTGAAACTGATTAATATTATCAGTAGAAAGGAATAGCAAAATATTTCAACTCAACATTTATATTTTCTAAAAGCAATTCAAGCATTTCCATAGGAATATACACCTGGATCATTTATACTCCTCTGTAAAAGGAACTGTATAGACTCTAATACATACGTACAAATATTATACATAATAATATAAAATTTGACTTGCTATGGGTCATTATTTTGCTCCAGAACAACACTGTTCCACTCATACATAGTACGGTTCAAAAAGTTACCTTTGAGGTAGCAGTTAGCCTCTGCTCCACATTTTTGAGAAGACTACTGGTTATGTCCCCATTTTGTTTTAAGTGATGCTGAAGATGCAATAGTGCTGCCAGCTGAGAGCTGCTAGTGTTAGAAGTGGCTGCTAGCAGGATATCCTTCATCATCATAGATGATGAACAGCTCTGTAATATTTTAATATTTGTTTATTTTCCCAAATGTTTCATACAAATAGTTATTGAAAACGCTTGTCATATAAAGGTGAAATGAAATGGCAAACATATTACCATTATTTACAGCTACAAAACAGTGTAAAAGCTTTGGCGATAAATTATGAAGACTGGAAGATTTCTTAGCTATTAATTTCCTTTCTGAAATTGATCTCTCCATTAGTCCTGATTGCTGGAATGCTCCCCCCTGCACTGAGCTGGGGAGAGTTCTAATGAGTTTATGGGAGCCTGGGCCCCCAAATCAGGCCCACTGGGATTGTGTCAGAAGAGTACTTCCAAAGGTATGCGGAAATTTATTTCAGCAATTCAGTATCTAGTAACTATAAACGCAAAGTAACTAGAAGAAGACAGCTTAAACCACCTTTAGGAAGCCTGAAAATTAGTTGCTGGAAAATGGTCAACAATGCAAAGGGTTGGATGTACTGATGTAGATATAAATCTGACAAACCAAATATACATGTAAAATTTTCCAATCTGCTTTAACACAATGAATGCAGAAACCCAGGGCATCATTTTCACAATCCTAGAAACCCAGCCATTTTTACACTCACTTTAGAGGGCAGAATTGCACTTTTTATTGCAGTACAGTTTTAATTTAATTTTATTATGATATTTTATACATAGTAAAATGATACAATAGTGGCATCTATTAGTGAAAACCTGAAGTCCATACTATGAAAATTATCAAGGTTTTACAATGGTCATATGTCAATAATACACTGACAAAAACCACTAAAATCAGAAAACATATTGTATATTTAATTATTATGAATAATAATACCACTACCTAGCTCTTACATAGTGGGTTAGTAGTCAGTTGTCATGCTATCCAAATAGACAAATTTACTTATGGTACTCAAAGCTCGTTTTTTACATTGTAAAGGGACTTAAGCAGCAGTTGTGTTACCTGATGAAGGGCCAAAAACTGGCTACTTGAAACTGGATCAAATTGTCCAATACATTCAATGATTTCAAGACTAGCAGCAGCCAGAATATCAATTATGTTGTTACTGAATGCAACATTCATGCACTGAAGCAAAACTTCACTGGATTGAGAGAGGTATCTTTGGGCCAAAATCCGTTTTCTCTAAATAATAAAAATAAAAATGTTCTACATTAAAATATTTGTTAAATTACATAAATACATTATTGATGCATTTTTGATCACTACAATCTTGGCAGATAAATCTGGTTTTGTTCTTGTATAATGGTATTTTTTTAAAGTTTGATGAAAAATGGTATGAGTTTAGTCTCCTTGTAAGGAATGCATTTAATATCTATTAACATCAGTGATAGTTAATAGTGTGCAATCAAGAGACTAGACCGAATGATCAGTTAGTGGAGAACTATACCGATTAAACTATTCTTTTAAAAAACATCTAATCTTAAACTTCTAGTTTATATTTTTCTTTTAAAAGAGAAATTTTGTCTACAATAAAACATCTACAATTGTATATGTACTAGCTAGCATTATACCAAAATGCCAGTCATTATTAGCCAATCAGCACTGTTTGCATATGTATAATCACTATAGTTGTTTCTCATTAATCACTTGTGAATGAGAGTAACTTCCTACTCTGACTAGCTTGTGTAATTTTCAAGCTGTTTGCCAGCAATAATGACACCATTTCAGCTTCTTGATCCAGTCACCTGCAGCAGAAAACTTCAAAATATTCAAGAACAAGAATGTACCAAAAATATGCCAAAAGTAAAGAATATGGGATTGTACACACTCAGGCAAGTTAAAAACTCTTTACTCTCAATTCCTGCTTCTCCTCAAGTGGCTTTCCTTTCCTATAATTCAAAGTTCTTACAAGAAGAACAGGCACATTTAAGTTTGCCTTGTTTATTTACTGTACATTGTGCAAATCCCAGACACTCTCTCCCAACTCAGTTCTGAATACAAATTAAACCAAATGACAGCTAGTCAGGGATATTTGGATATTTAATTAAAAGCTTCATATTAAAATGTTAATTGTCTGTAAGAGTGAATTCTGCTACAACACTCATTTTTCAGCCTCAGATTCCATTTGCTAAAAACACCTCACCCATAAGGCTAATCAGCCCCAGGCATAAAAAGGAAGCCATCAAGTTATTTATATAAATATCTATGTAAAATACCTTTAATTCATTTGCTTTCTTCCTTTGATCCTGATGTTGTTTTTTACTAATTGGAGAACTGCTACTTGTCATTTCATGTTCATTGCATTCTGCTTTGGTTGTGGGAGGCTTCATGGTGTTCAATGGAGTTTCTTCCTACCCACCAGTAACAGAGAGGATTCATTAATATATCTATTTCACTAAAATGTAAGTGGATTAGTTATTGTGCTTAAAGTTAGGAGGAGTGAAATTCAGCTGGATAAAGAGGAAGCTAGTTTCAGCCTTAAAAATGGAGAGAGGGTGTATCTCACCACAATAATTCCTTTATAATATCAAGTGAATTAGCAAGTTTATGAGGCATTAAACTCTGGTTAGTATGTGATAGTGATGAATCTGCTAAGTACCTAACATTAATCAGGACACAGGAGAATGAAACATAGACATGGGGATGGATTTTTAAGCAGGAGACCACAACTTTATTAACTTTAATGGTGGGACATAAACTGCCCACCAAAGCATGAGGTATTTACTCAGGTACAGTGCAGTGTTAAAAGGACTCATACTAAATAACTAATATTCAAGGTTTATCTCCTTGGCTAATCCCTGGAATCTAGCCCATCTCTGAATCTTCTCACCCTCCTCCAACAAGAGGGAATGAGAATACACTAGGGGATGGTGGAGAGGGAGTAACTTCACTGGTGTCAGTGGAATGCCAACAGTAGTTCTGTCCTCAAGCATTCAAAAATCCTGAGTCAGGTTCCCAGAAAACATGAAACTGTCTTAAATAGAATATTAAAAAAAAAAATTGGGGTGGGGGGGTTATATTTGCCTTCTGGGTTTTGAGAATTAGGGTATATATTTTCAAGTTTCTCTCTACAACCATGAGAGCTAGAACCTTACTTTTATATTTTTAAATAAAAACTGAGATTCTCACATATTCCCTTGATTCCAGCGGCTAGGGCTTTAAGGAAAGCACCAAATATCATGAGACGCATGATAAAAATCACAAGGGTAGGCAACACTGTGCTACACAGTAATGTAGTAGGGAAGCAGCGGTGAAAGAGTTAAAGAAAACCTTCTCCTCCAGTCCCTGACATCACTATTTTGACATTTTGGTAAATGTTCTGCTCAATTCAGCTCTCATGAACATTTTTATTTAGGATTTGAAGAGGCTCAACTCTTTTCTCCCAGTGGTCAAAATACTGTAAAAAGATGTAAACTTGATCTTATCAATAACATTCATTGTATTTTATATCTGTTCATTCAGAATCAGATTCTGCCTGGACCATACAGACATGCGCAGAAGTCTCCCTCTCACTGCACAGCCTATACAAAAGACATACATAATTTTACACTCTGTGCTCTGGGAGTGCTAAGTCCCTCCCAGGGCTTGTCTACACAGATAGTGCATGGCAAGCTGGGATGTAAATCTACAGAGCACTAATGCTCTGTTCAATAACTGTTTATGTGGACCTGGCTAAAAGTTCCCTAGTGTGCAATGACCTATTCCCATTTAAAAGTGGATTAGATCAAAGTGCACTAGAACTTTTAGTGTGCAGTAGCAGGGTTCACATGGACAGTTAGTGTGTGGCATGCTACTGTGTTGCAGATTTACTCCTCAGCTTGCCATGCACTAACCATTTGTTTAGACAAGCCCCTAGGAACACATCTCAAAGGGAGTGGCCAGCCACATGGGGCTCTAGAACACAGTGAAGGTGTGCACCTGGGAGCTCTGGGGAAGGCAAGGCTCCTTTTACTATGGGTTCTGAGCAATTTGCACAATCTATCCTTCAATTAAAAAAAGCATTAATAGTACATAACAGTCTAGTAAGCACTTACCATCAATATATAGCTAATAATCTTAATTTAGAACCAAATTCATACCATAACATTTTCATTCCAGTAAATATCTGAATTTAAGGGGTCCACATTAACTGCAAGTAAACGCAGAGTTTTCCCAGTCAGATACAGGTACTTGGCTTTGATATCAGGACATCCTGTATGAAGACTTTGTAGACTTGCTAACTGAGCCAGTGCAGTGTGACCCACAGTCCGTCCTATGTTTATCCATCCCTGGAAAAATCAAAAATATGTTAAATCAAGTCACATTTTCATATATAAAAGAAATGTTCTCTTAAACATCATGAATGAATCAATGATTCATAGATTTATATTGCCCTTTAGCTTGAAATATTGGGTTTTGGGGTTGCATGTGAAACATAATAACTAATTCTTCAACGTAATTTAACCTTCTTTTCTCTGAAAAAATAAAGATAGTTTCAGCTCTATTCCTCCCTTTTTTTGAACCCTGAAGCAATAATAGAAAATGAAATCAGAAAATAAATCTGTTTTATTTTGAATGTTGAAATTCAATATACTAAAATTTATAAATATGAGAATTTCCAAAATTATCAATATTGGAAACTAATTTCCACTATTTGCTTTTCCAAAGCATGTCAAGGGCTCCATTAATTTTCAAGGCCAAAAGGGACAATTTTGATCATCTGAGCTCACCTGCATAATGCAGGGAGTAGAATTGCACCAAGCAATTCATACATCAAGCCCATACTTTCTGGACGAGTTATAGCCTGTCTTTTAGAAAGACATACAATACTGATTTAAAGACCTCAAGTGACAGAGGATCCACCACATCTCTTGGTAAATTGTTTCAATGATGAATTACCCTCACTGTTAAAAATTTGCACCTTATTTCTGGTATGTCTAGCTTCAGCTTCCAGGCATTAGTTTCTTAGAACAATCCTTCTCTTGTTATGTAGAGAACCATTGGATTTTTTTTCTAAAATAACTACATGTGTTGGTGGAATGTGCAAGGTTAACTTTATACACACACTAGTGGACTAGTAAAAGTAGAAAGTGTCAGAGGGCCAGATTCTCAACTCTGGTGAACCAGTCTAGATCCACCTACTTAAATGGAGCTATGCCCATTTACACCATCAGAGAACCTAGCCAAAAGAGCAGGAGTTAATCTAGGGATTGATCCTCTAAACTCACTATAGTAAGCACTATACCCGGACATACTGGGTGCCCAGTGATACAATGTTTATGAGGATTCATAGCAGACAGCTTACAGCAGGAGCGTTGATTGGGACTATTAGTTGAAAGATGAGCAAAGCCCTTTCTATTTAGGTTTATTATAAATATTGAAAAATGAGTGAAAATCGGTGCATAAAGTTAACTTCACGGTTTTCAAGGTAAATTTTGGGGTTAATATTGGTGAACGGGAGGACAGAAAAAAAGCAACATATACAAAAAAGTAACAGCTCTGAATGTAAAAGTAGTTAAATATTGTGGTTTATTTCATGAAGTATATCAATAGAACATACACATATGCATGTGCATGCATGTGTATCTTCCATTACATTGCCTTACTTTAACAGACACCCTTACATTTACACTAAGACTAATTTATTATTAACAAACACAACTACCTAATGAAATATATTGGATTTTCTTAAAATAATCAGTATTTTCATGTTGTTGAGTGGTCAAAAATTCAGGTGAAAAATCTGTAAAAAAAACAAATCGCTTTTTTTAAAACCTGGGAATTTCTCAGTAAAAACTGAAAATGAAGGGCCTTAAGGATGAAGTGCAATGCTGCAGTCATAGTATGTATATGGGTGGTGAAAAGGGTGTGATTTAATGGAGAAAATGAAGTTCAGTGAAGACACACCTCAGTTTCACTCAACTTTTGCTTCTGACAATCATCCTCAAGTCTTTGCCTTGGAGAGACAAGAGCCTTTTGGGTACAGAGAATGGCCAAATAGTGAAAACCCATACTTCAATGTTCTGTGCCCCAGTATTCAAATGAAAGGTTTGCCAGCCCTTTCTCCTGTTTAGCAGTTATTAATCAGAAGAGGAAGATCTGCTAAAGCAATCCCTCTAGCTTAGCACAAGGATTTTTTTTAATATAACATTTATAGCTAAATCATAGGAAGGATCATATGTAATTACCTGTTCCACAGAAGCACTATCAGGTGTTAACCTGACAAATTCTTCAACAACTTGATTAAGTGATCCCTCTCTCAGTTCTTTCAGCTTTTTTTCCACATTAACAAGATGAAGAATATCCAAATTAATTTCCACAAAACTTAGCTTCATATTAGCAAGCTGTCTCATTAATGGAATACTAATATTTTTAATCTGAAATATAAGAAAACTGAGTGGAAGTCTATCCTTAAATCACCTTAATCGATCGGTCCATCAGCCCTCACAGAGAGAGCGCTGATCACAACACATCAGTCGTGTTGTTGGAGCCAGTCCTTCAGCCACCTGCTGGCCAGGCGGTCAGTGGCTCCGGACATCCGATCAGCATAGCGTACCGCAGCCCAGAACCCCCGAGCAATCCGCCAGCCTCAGTCTTCCAAGCAGCTGGGATTACAGGCAAGCGCCACCCAGCCCGATCTATCTTTAAATACGCAGTGTTAATATTTTTGCTAATTTATTGGATTAAAGTTAGAATTTCAGAACTCTTTTAATTATTTGAGGCACACATTTTAAATAAACAATAATGTGATTGCTACACTATAGCACACTGTGATATTTCAATGAAAATAATAAAGCAGGGAAAGAAATAAGGGTACAATAGACAAGTAAAGTTGACAGGTGGCAACTGCCCTCATCCAGAAAATACAACCTACTTTATTTTTATACACAAATATATACAGACTATTCTGAAATTCTTCACATCCTTGCCAAAATCATTTGCATCACAGTAGAAGTGGATCTTCAGGCGAGGTCCGAGGATAGTGGCATTTCAGACCAGCTCACAAAAGTTTTTCCACATGTAAGAAGTCACAAGGGAAAAATCATGGAGAAACCTGTGGGAGAACTGGAGAAGTAGGGTATCCAGAGCTGTATCACTGGCCAAGTAGAAGGGACTGACATACACACATGCATCCCTTTTCAACTCAGATCTTTGGTTTTTTTTTAATGTGTCCTACTCTATTCTGGGTAGATTGTTTATCGCTGTAGTATCTGAGCGCCTTTCAGCAGCTTTGTATTTGTTAGAGAAAGTAAGGTCAAAGAAATGGACCTTGCACTTGGAGTAGAAAGTGGTGAAGTTTATAACGCTCTTTAGTTCTTATCTGTGTCTTACTCTAGGGTTTATCCCACTGTGCATTCATAGTATTAGGGAGTGACCCATTTTTGACTAGTTAGGTAACTGTATAATGGTCTTTCCTTATCCTGTATATTTCTGACAGATCTAGGTATTATTTTTATATCATTACAGACCATACAGAAGGGTATATTTCTCACCTAATAACTTACTGTATGCTAGTTCAAAAAGAAAAGGGATATATATTTCCTAATACCTAACCTAATGCTTACTTCCCTTCCTTGCCATTTCACTTCTAGCCGATCTAGACAATTTTAGCAGAGTAAGCCCCCACAGCAGGGAAGCACAATTCTTCTTGGTACTGTCTTAGGCAGGTAAGTGCTTTAGCCAAGTAACAGCTAGCTGTGATGTCCATCATAATTTATCATTTAGACAGACTACTAAGCAGCAGAAATTTGTCTATGGGCTAAAAACAACTTGGACAAATGAAAACTGGTATCCTTAAAAAATATCTGTACCATTTTTAGACGTACCAGCAAAAGACAACTGATCTCAGTATGTCAGACTTCTGGGGGAGAAGTGGGAGTGGGGAGGAGGATTCTTACCTTCATATAGATCCATTTGCATGATAAGGGCCTAAATATTTACTCTGTACTAAGGGACAATTCTGCTCTCAATTACACATGTGGGGCTCCCTTTTTTTTGTCCCTGCCCAGTGAAGGTTACAACAGCCTGGGGACCACTCTAACTTTTGGCAGCTGTAAGTAGACCCCAAAGATCTGCTAGCTGGGATTCCTGGCCTGCACTGGAGGCTGCAGGGAGGGAGGTGTAGGAACTAGTTATGCCTGCTCCATGCCCGTTAGCATGTATTTCTAGCTGGTAGTTATGGCTAGCCCCTGCTCAGACTTTGCTACTCAAGTGGCACAAAGGAAGCAGAGTGGGCTGGAGAATCTGGCCCATAATATTTAGAATATTTGGGATAAATGGAAAATTCAATTTTATATGGGAATTTTTTCTTTTCTGCATTATATGAAGCATGAAATAAAATAAGTCTTTTAAATTTTGCGACAAATTTATCCTGAGGTATTTTTTTTATTTTCATTATCTGACAAATCATTTATTGAACTCTGGTGAACTGGTTTACAGCCTGATCAAAAACGGTCAATACAAATTCCTTATAGTTTTTTTTAATCTGAGTTATGATGATTTTTCATCGTAATGTCATATTTTTTCTTTTGTAAGGTTTGAGTGAAACCATAGTTTATCTTTTAGAATTTCTATTAGTTGGCATTCCTAATTTGCTTTTTCTTCCTCAAGTTTGCTGTACTTTATTATGCAGGGTTTCAAATTTATGATGGATTTATAGTGAATGTTTATGAGAATAATGTCAAATTCAGGTAGTTCTGTTTTTGATTGATTTCTTTAGTATCTGGATAAATATTGGAATTAAATGCTGAAAAAATGAGTGGGAAATTAGCTTATTTCAAAAGAAAGAATATATTTGCAATTCTAGTATCTAATTTTTTGTCAAATTTTACAAAGAATGCTATTGGTGTAAAAATATTTACAACATGATTCAGTAAACAGGATTGGCAATGGTGCTTAGTGGACAGGGCACTGGACTGGGACTATGGAGACCTAAATTCAATTCCGAGCTCTGCCAATGGCCTCCTGTGTGACTTTAGACAAATCATCTCATCCCTCTGGGTCTCCATTTTCCCTTCTGTCTTTTTTATGTCTTGTCTATATAGAATCTAAACTCCTTTGGGCAGAGATTGTCTCTCACCTTGTACCTTGCCTGCCACAATGGGACACGATCTCAGATGGGGATTGTAGGAACTGCTGTAATACAATTAATAATAATCCTAATTGAACAAATCTTGCATACAGTAAAAGTATTTACCCATTTACCTCGTGAACTGGAAGCAAGCTCCAGATATTGTTAAACACTTCTTCTTCTTCAGATACTGCTCTCTGAGCTAACTTGTACGCATCTAGATAGCGACTATGTTTTTCTTCTTCATCTTCTGTATGTGTTGCAATTGTTCTGTAAAAAAGCACAGAGTAGTAGTATAAAATATTATCACTTCTATAATGCTATAAATATTCAAAATGCTCAATGAAGAACTAACTTGCATTGTTTGTGTATATTGTTTAAGACTCAAATACAAAAAGTAAATATTTAAGCATTAATTTTTTAAAGGCCTGATTCTTGGACCAAGTTAAGTCCCCTCTGCACTGTACAGCAACATAAAGAGGACTTAAATATGCCCTAAATGGATAGGTGGAGAGTCTTCTGCCAGAAGGTATGCCCCAATGGCATAAGACTAGCATAGCTGGCTTTACGCTTCCCATTCTCCCAGTCTCTGAATAGGGGTGTCCTGGGAAAAGCTGGAAGTTGGAGTACACTGTGCTCTGGCAATCTCTAGCCATAACAAGAGCCCCTAGGGAATTGTTCAAGAGACATAAATTAAAGGAATCCTGTGGCTACTTTAACTTATGACAAGGGTTGGTTCAGCAATCAAATGGCCCTAAAATAGAAAGAATCCTTGGTGCTTTATTCTGACCTCAAAGGTAGTGCAGATAATCATAAATCTTGTGAGAACAGCTGCTACAGGCATAGGAACAGTAAATCCTTGATTTTACAGAACACTTGTTGATATATGCCATCAAGAATGACAATGTGAATCCAAAATCAGGATATAGAAGTAGGTGATATTATTAACCCTCATGTACTTTTTTCCCAGACAGCTGAAATCTTACTCTAAATCAGACACCTGAAGATTTTTTTAACTAAGGTGTAATAAACATTTCCAGCAAATTTGTAAGTTTACCTGTGAA
The DNA here is from genome assembly GCF_027887155.1 of Malaclemys terrapin pileata. Taxonomy (NCBI): domain Eukaryota; kingdom Metazoa; phylum Chordata; order Testudines; family Emydidae; genus Malaclemys; species Malaclemys terrapin. The sequence goes on along the minus strand of NC_071511.1, from coordinate 99,574,899 downwards.
TATTTGCACGTTCCAGCAGGATCTCAGCACTGTGATCTTTATATCCATAACGAAGGAAGTCCTCCTCAATTTTAATTAATTCATCATATAGTTCCTGTAGCATACTTGATAACTGAGAGGACTCAGCTTTAACCTTCATGAAATTTTGGGCATATTTTATTTGAATAAGTGTTCTCCTATGGAGAATAATAGAATATATGCTAGTATGGGGTTAAGAATTGTGAGAAACAACTTAAGTATCAACCTCATATTTGTGTCCAAAAACTGCTGTATTATTTTTCTTTCTGCCTCCCTTTCTATTTTTCTGTCTGTAATAGATCTGGAGGAGGAACCCTTCTAATTCTTTATATAATCTTAATATGCTCTAACAATTAGATGTAGTTTTAAAATAGAATACACAAAGCATGGCTTTCAGAAACAAGGTTTCAACATCATCTGTGTGATGCCATGGTGCCAATTATTAGATGCATATTCATTTAATACATTTACCTAGGTCTAAGCAGTCATTTAAAAGATAGCTAAATTGAGAAGTCCATATTCAGCTAAAATAAAAACTACTGGAGTGAAATTGTAATTATAAGAAAAAGGAGACAACTATATATGAGCAGTAAATTGGAAAGAGATAGCCCTTAGTCTGATAGACAGGGCCATCTCTAGGGGGGCGCGGGGCCCAGGGCGGAAGTGATGGATTCGTCTCTTCCGGGACTGACCGCGCCAGCCAATCATGCCGGCCAGCAGGGCCTGCAAAGCACAGGGCCCTGAGCGGTCGCCCCGATTCGCCCCACCCAAGGGATGGCTTTGCTGATAGATGTATGTATCTTCTTAGTTGAAAAAAATCAAGTAAGAAAAGGACCCAGATAATAGGTCCATTATAGCTTGCCCATATAATCCCAATGCTACTGGACTTTGGAAAAAATGTTATTGATCTGAATATTATGGACATCCCTCCTTTTCCTACCCACCCAAATTCATATTTTAACATCTCAAATAACACCTTTCAAGTAACATGATTTAAAATATATAACAGAGGGTAAAATAAATATGGGTTTCACTATCACCAAATTAACCCTTAGGGTATGTCTACATTTGAGTTGGGAGATGTGAATCCCAGCTTAGGTAGACAAACTCTGCTAGTGCACTAAAAATAGCAGTGTAGCCTGGGTAGTAGCATGGGCATCAGCTCAAGCTAGTATCCAGTGTATGTTCCCAGGGTGTCCAGATGGGTTTCTATTTGGGTGCTTAGCCTGAGCTGCTGCTATTTTTAGCATGCCTGCTCTAGCAGAACTAGCGCGGGTACATCTATGTGAGCAGGGAATCATACCTCCCAGCTCAAATGTAGATGTACATTCTGCTAGGGTTTAAATTCACAGGGCAAAGGGCTTCTTCCTGGATCCCTCTAACTTAGGTTAGATTATAGTGCTCGGTAGCACACTCCAAAGGTAGTCCTAAGAAACTATATTATGTATTAATTAATTAATTAATTATATTATATTATACCTGCCTCAGGCAGGTAGGGCAAACGATATAAAAACGTAAGATTCACAAGGGTATGTCTACACAGCAATTGGGAGGGTGCATTCCAGTTCTCATAGATGGACATGCTAGCTCTGCTCGAACTAGCACACTCAAAATAGCAGTAAAACTGAATGTCTAGCTACCTCAGGGGGTATGCAGGCTTGTACTTGGGTGTTAGCCTGAGCCACTGCCCGGGCTGCTGCAGCTGCACTGCTATTTCAATCTACTAGCTTAAACAGAGCTAATGCATATCTGTCTACCAGCACTGGGAAGCATGCGTCCAGCTGCTGTATAGACATACATAGATTTTAACACTTAACGGGGCTACATGCAATATACAAAATTAGGAAAGGAGAATTAGGCGTTAAAGATTAACACCATCAGAAGAAAACACTCTTAAGCATACATAGAAAATATCAAAGTAAAGTTGGGTTGAATGATAAATGACATCCATATTCCTATCTGAAAGTCATAAATAGGTTATTTCTTACACAAATGTTCTGGGCTAGATCCTCAGCTAGACTAGACCAGCATTGCCATGGAGAATTTGAGAAGGGACAGTAATCAAACCCACAATGTAAACTGTTATTTGCTTCCCAATGAGGAAAACGGCATCATTAAACTAAGAACTCAGACCTTCATTCCAATCAGAGGATGAGTTTTGAAATTTGCCTTTATTAAAAAAATGTTCTCTCAGACTGACAACTTTCCTCAGAGGAAAAATTCTAGACTGTGAGTCTTGTGAGTATCATTGTTTGATGGCTTGTGGCTACCATAACACTTTGTGGCACATGCTTGTTAAACAGCACACTGACGTCTACAAAAAACACACACCTGTGACTCATATATAATAATTTAAATGCCAAAACTGGCAGAAGGAAAGAAGCAAGGCCTACTGATTAGATCACGACATTGGGTGTCAGGACTCATGAATTCTGTTTCTACCAGAAATATTAACCAATCTGTATAAAAAAATGTAACATGATGTACTGAGACAGTATCTTTAAGATGTTTTTAGGTTCTTGGAGGAAAAACACTATATAGTTACAAAGTAGTAGCTGGACAAAATAAATATGACAAATACACTCAGGGAATAGTAAATTGTATAAAAAACTCTGATAACAGAATGTCCATAGCAAAGGGAAACAACTTTATAATTTTAAAATTTACATCTAAAGTAAAGAAGCTTCTTTACTAAACATAACACATATTGCTAGTAGCATATCCCCCAAAAAACAAATACTACAGACATAATGCATATATATATTACTATATAAAAAGTTACCTGGCTTCAAGGGATGCAATTATAAAACCCAGTTCAGACTTTCTGTTAGGTCTCTCCTCTAATGTAGATCTGAACACCTTTACAGTTTTTTGCAGAATTTTGCATGCCTGCAGATAACATTATAATTTATGTAACTGTCTTTTTATATTTCTATATACAATGTTAACCATTATTTTAGAACACACAATTGAGAAGAAAAACTTTGTTATTTTTTCCTAATGTTCTCCAAGATTATCAAGCTTATCTTGTACAATTTGCTCAGAATTTTAAAAAGTAACAGTATAGACAGGACAAAATTTAATTAACTATACTGATTTAATTATTCTACAAATATTCATATAGGGACAGCTTCTGATGCCCTTATGCTCACTGAGTAGCACATTACTCTACCACTAGCCACACTGGGTTAAATAAGACTACTTGCAGAGTGAAGACTTGTCTACACATGGCAGTAAATCCAGAATTAGGCCTGGTCTACACTGGGGTGTGTGTGTGTGTGTGTCAATGTAAGATACGCAACTTCAGCTACGGGAATAGCGTAGCTGAAGTTGACGTATCTTATTTTGACTTACCTCCCATCCTCCCGGGGCGGGATCGACGGCCACGGCTCCCCCATCGACTTCGCTACCGCCGCTCGCCCTGGTGGAGTTCCGGAGTCGATGGGAGTGCGTTCAGGGATGGATATATCGCGTCTAGACGAGACGCGATCTATCGATCCCTGATAGATCGGTCGCCCGTACCCTTAGATAGGGTGTGAATTTAAAGCTGATTAACTATTCCTAATTAGCTCCATGTGTGGACACTCTTTCCCCAGAATACAGCACTCTTATTCCAGAATAAGAGCATCCACACATGGCCTGGTCTACACTACGGGTTTAGGTCGACTTTAGCAGCGTTAAACCGAATTAAGCCTGGACACGTCCACACAACGAGGCCCTTTCTTTCGAATTAAAGGGCCCTTTAAACCGGTTTCTTTACACCACCTCCGACGAGGGGATTAGCGATAAAACCGGCCTTTGCGGGTCGGAATTGGGGTAGTGTGGACGGAATTCGATGTTATTGGCCTCCGGGAGCTATCCCACAGTGCTTCATTGTGACCGCTCTGGACAGCGCTCTCAACTCAGATGCACTGACCAGGTAGACAGGAAAAGACCCGCGAAGGTTTGAATTTCATTTCCTGTTTGCCCAGCGTGGAGAGCACAGGTGACCACGCAGAGCTCATCAGCACAGGTAACCGTCATGGAGTCCTCCCAGGATCGCAAAAGAGCTCCAGCATGGACCGAACGGGAGGTACGAGATCTGCTCGCCATATGGGGAGATGAAGCAGTGATAGCTGAACTCCGTAGCAGTAAAAGAAATGGAAAAGTATTAGAAAAGATCTCCAAGGCCATGAAGGACCGAGGCCATAACAGGGACACACAGCAGTGCCGCGTGAAAATTAAGGAGCTAAGGCAAGCCTACCACAAAGCCAGAGAAGCAAACGGAAGGTCCGGGGCAGAGCCGCAAACTTGCCGCTACTACGCGGAGCTGCATGCGATCCTAGGGGGTGCAGCCACCACTACCCCAACCGTGTGCTATGACTCTCTCACTGGAGAAACACACAGGGAAGACGGTTCGGGGAACGAGGAAGATGACGATGGAGGTACTGTAGGTAGCTCACAGCAGCAAGGAAGCGGAGAAACCGGTTTCCCCAACAGCCAGGATATGTTTGTGACCCTGGACCTGGAACCAGTAACCCCCGAACTCACCCAAGACCCTCAGGGCACACAGGAGACCTCTGGTGAGTGTAACTTTGTAAATATTTGTAAACATTACAAAAAAAAAGCAAGCAAGTCTGTTAACGTGTATGGGGATGGGGCGGAAATCCTCCAGGGACATCTCCAGAAAGCTCTCCTGGTTGAAATGGGGTGATTTTATTAAGGGGGACATTCAGAGGCGCCCGTTCCTGCTCTTCTGACCAGAAATGTTCCCCGCTGTTAACCACGCGGTGGGGGGGAGGGGTGAAGTGATCATCCCAGAGAATCGTGTGTGTGTGTGTGGGGGGGGGTGGTTTACTTGTGTTTGTGCCGCATGTTAACCGGGAAACCGCAGCCCCCTCCTTTTACATTGAAACCCCATTTTAAATGGACAACCCAATTCATCCTTGATATGGGAAATGCGCTGCTGTTTGCAACCTTTCCCGCATGTTAAGAAGGTTAAAAAAGCCAAAACACTGTGGCCTACGATGGCTGCCTGCAAGCCGAAATATGCGACCTTGTAATGAAAGAGTGTACCCATTGTTCCCTAAAATGTGTCCTTTTTAACCACCTCTCCCTTCTCCTCCACCAGCTGCAAATGTTTCTCCTTCGCAGAGGCTCGTGAACATTAGAAAGAGAAAACGTAAGACGAGGGACGAGATGTTCACGGAGCTGCAGATGTCCGCCCAGGCTGATAGAGCACAGCAGAATGCGTGGAGGCAGTCAATGACGGAGATGAGAAAAGCCCAATATGAACGAGAGGAGAGGTGGCGGGCTGAATCGCGGGAAGAACAGAGCAAGTGGCGGGCTGAAGACGATAGGTGGCGTCAGCTTGCAGACAGACGGCAAGAGGCAATGCTCCGTCTGCTGGAGCATCAAAGTGATATGCTCGAGCGTATGGTTGAGTTGCAGGAAAGGCAGCAGGAGCAGAGACCGCCGCTACAGCCCCTGTGTAACCAACAGCCCTCCTCCCCAAGTTCCATAGCCTCCTCACCCAGACGCCCAAGAACACGGTGGGGGGGCCTCCGTCCACCCAGTCACTCCACCCCAGATGATCGCCAAAGCATCAGAAGGCTGGCCTTCAATAAGAGTTAAAGTTTTAAAATGCAGTGTGTCCTTTTCCATCCCTCCTCCCCCACCCATCCCAGGCTACCTTGGCAATTATCCCCCTACCTCTGTAAGGAACTAATAAAGAATGCATGAATGTGAAAAAACAATGACTTTATTGCCTCTGCAAGGGGGAGGGGAGGGTGGGGTGGGGTGGTTGGTTTACAGGGAAGTAGAGTGAACCGGGTCGGGGGGGGGGGTTGGAGGGTTCATCAAGGAGAAACAAACAGAAGTTTCACACAGTAGCCTGGCCAGTCACAAAACTCGTTTTCAAAGCTTCTCTGATGCGCACCGCGCCCTGCTGTGCTCCTCTAACCGCCCTGGTGTCTGGCTGCGCGTAATCAGCGGCCAGGCGAGTTGCCTCAACCTCCCACCCCGCCATAAAGGTCTCCCCCTTACTCTCACAGATATTGTGGAGCGCACAGCAAGCAGCAATAACAATAGGGATATTCTTTTCGCTGAGGTCTGAGCGAGTCAGTAAGCTGCGCCAGCGCGCTTTTAAACGTCCAAATGCACATTCCACCACCATTCGGCACTTGCTCAGCCTGTAGTTGAACAGGTCCTGACTCCTGTCCAGGCTGCCTGTGTACGGCTTCATGAGCCATGGCATTAAGGGGTAGGCTGGGTCCCCAAGGATCACGATAGGCATTTCAACATCCCCAATGGTCACTTTCTGGTCCGGGAAGAAAGTCCCTTCCTCCAGCTTTCGAAACAGAGCAGAGTTCCTGAAGACGCGAGCATCATGTACCTTTCCCGGCCATCCCACGTTGATGTTGGTGAAACGTCCCTTGTGATCCACCAGGGCTTGCAGCAGCATTGAAAAGTACCCCTTGCGGTTTACGTAGTCGGTGGCTTGGTGCTCCGGTGACAAGATAGGGATATGGGTTCCGTCTATGGCCCCGCCACAGTTTGGGAATCCCATTTCAGCAAAACCATCCACTATTGACTGCACGTTGCCCAGAGTCACTACCCTTGCTATCACCAGGTCTTTCATTGCCCTGGCAAATTGGATCACAGCAGCCCCCACCGTAGATTTGCCCACTCCAAATTGATTCCCGACTGACCGGTAGCTGTCTGGCGTTGCAAGCTTCCACAGGGCTATCGCCACTCGCTTCTCAACTGTGAGGGCTGCTCTCATCTTGGTATTCTGGCGCTTCAGGGCAGGGGAAAGCAAGTCACAAAGTTCCATGAAAGTGGCCTTACGCATGCGAAAGTTTCGCAGCCACTGGGAATCGTCCCATACCTGCAGCACGATGCGATCCCACCAGTCTGTGCTTGTTTCCCGGGCCCAGAATCGGCGTTCCACGGTATCAACCTGCCCCAGTGACACCATGATTTCCACATTGCTGGGGCCTGTGCCTTGTGAGAGGTCTATGGCCATGTCAATTTCCTCATCACTCTCGTCGCCGTGCTGCAATCGCCTCCTCGCCTGGTCCGGGTTTCGCCTTGGCATGTTCTGGCTCTGCATATACTCCAGGACAATGCGCGTGGTGTTCATAGTGCTCATAATTGCCGCGGTGATCTGAGCGGGCTCCATGATCCCAGTGCTAGCTATGGCGCCTGGTCAGAAAAAAGGCGCGAAAGTAGTATCTGATGGACCAGGAGAAGGAGGGCGGGAGGGAGGGAGGGAGGGAGGGAGGGCCAAGTGACGACATGGCGTACAGGTACAGGAACAGGGAGAAACACAAACAACTGTCACACAGAATGGTCCCCCCAAAGATTAAACTGGAAACCCTGGGCTTAGCAGGCCGTTGATTTCACGGAGGAAGGGGAAGCAAATGAACACAGAATAAATCTATTTTTTACATCTTAAGGTGGCAGCCGACGCTGCAGCATGAGTGACAGCCATACCAGTATGATGATGATGGGTACCAATCATAATATACCATCATCTGCCAAAAGGCAAGGGGCTGCTGCTGTGTAGCAATGCAGCCCCATGTCTGCCAGCCCCACGTCCGCCAGCACCCAGCATCGCCCTCGGCCTCTTCTGGGTGCTTAGCAGACAATATTGGGCAATTGGCAGAAAATAGTACATTATGACTGGTAACCGTCATCATCGAGACAGTAGCATGTCTGCCCAGGTGGCCATGATTGACAGCCACTCCAGTACGACGACGACGGGTACCAGTCATAATATACCATCGCCTGGAAGGGGCTGGTGCAATGCAGCCCTACGGCTGCCAGCCCCACGGCTATCACTCATGCTACACCGTCTACTGCCAAAAGGCAGTTAGCAGCTGCTGCTGTGTAGCAATGCAGTCCCACGTCTGCCGGCACCCAGAGGACATATGGTGACGGTGAGCTCAGCTGTGCTGAGCGGGCTCCATGTTGTCTGCACAGGTAACCCAGGTAACCCAGGTAAAAAGGCGCGAATCTATTGTCTGCCGTTGCTGTGACGGGGGAGGGAGGGGCCTGACGACATGTACCCAGAACCGCCCGCGACACTGTTTTGCATCATCCGGGCATTGGGATCTCAACCCAGAATTCAAAGAAAAGGCGTGAACCGCTTCGCGGCTCGAGCTGTGGCGCAAACGTAGTATCTGACGGCCTAGGGGAAGGAGGGAGGGGGGCCGAGTGACGACATGGCGTACAGGCACAGGGAATTAAAATAAAGAACGGTGGCTGTGCATCAGGGAGAGACACAAACAACTGTCACAGACTGGTCCCCCCCAAAGATTAAACTGAAAACCCTGGGTTTAGCAGGCCGTTGATTTGACGGAGGGAGGGGGAAGCAAATGAATACAGAGAAAATCTATTTTTTACATCTTAAGACGACGGTGCAGCGTGACTGATAGCCCTCGGCATCTTTCTGGGTGCTTGGCAGCAAATACGGGGCGGTGTATGACGATGGTCTTCAGGCCTATTGCACGAGCTGCTGCTCAGGGAAGACTCTGCTAATGTGCGATGACCCGACTTGTAATAGGCCGGCTAACAGTCATAATACACCATTTACTGCCAAAAGGCAAGCCCCACGGCTGCCAGCACCCAGATCGCCGATGAAGGCTACCAGTCTACTGCACCGTCTACCGCCAAAAGGCAGTTAGCAGCTGCTGCTGTGTAGCAATGCAGTCCCACGTCTGCCGGCACCAAGAGGATATATGGTGACGGTGAGCTCAGCTGTGCTGAGCGGGCTCCATGTTGTCTGCACAGGTAACCCAGGTAACTAACCCAGATAAAAGGGCGCGAATCTATTGTCTGCCGTTGCTGTGACGGGGGAGGGAGGGGCCTGACGACATGTACCCAGAACCGCCCGCGACACTGTTTTGCATCATCCGGGCATTGGGATCTCAACCCAGAATTCCAAGGGGCGGCGGAGACTGCGGGAACTGTGGGATAGCTGTGGGATAGCTACCCATAGTGCAATGCTCCGGAAGTCGACGCTAGCCTCGTACTGTGGACGCGGTCTGCCGACTAGAGCACCTAGAGCATTTTATTGTGTGGACATACACAATCGGCTGTATACAACCGATTTCAATAAAACCGGCTTCTATAAATTCGAACTAATTTCGTAGTGTAGACATACCCACATGGAGTTAATCAAGAACTATTCTGGAACAGTTTCCTGTATAGACAAGCCTTAATATAACTTAACATGATTAGAGGCACCAAAATGTAGCACTTTGCAACCTGACAAAAACTATTATGGAACAATTTGAAGAACTGTTCAATTTTTAATCAGTTAGCATGTAACTAAGCATACAGAAGTATCAGGGAGACTTTTTCTCTTACAAAGATTTTTTTCAGTTTCTCATGAACAGAAAACCAATATTATTTAAAACATTATCCCCTAAATGTCAATGACTAGAAGCTCTTGACTCAAAGACCAAATTATTTCTGCCTAGCATTTAACTTCATGAAATTGTAGCTCATGTGCAGAGGGTTAAATAGTAAACGGATTTTTTAAAGCATTAACTAAGTACTGTATGCATTGTAATACATGCCTTCCTGGATTTAAAAAAAAAATCACAAAACAAAGTACTTCCTGAGATTTAGGGATACGACTTCCATTTCATGAACTAGGTGAACTTCTATTTAAGTTAATGTAATTAGTCACATGCCTCATATAGAAAAGAAAATGGACTCCTGAAATTGCAATTGCAACTTGTTATATTTTGAAAATGGATGTATACAAAATACTTTGTCTAACTGTAACTCACTGGTATTGTTAGTACTTTTGACATGTAAGTAAAACACCTTCCTTCTACCTAACCTTTCTTTTTTCTCTCTTATATGATTTCTACTGCACAGGATTTCTAAGTATGAAAATCAGGCGAATAAGTTATTCATGCTAGATTATAACTGTTGCTATTTAGTTGAAAAGATACAATATTTCCAGTGCACAAGCTGTAAGCTTATCTTCTGCTAAAACCACTAAATATCACCTGTCAGTAAAAGGAGATGTATCGGAAGTGTGAAGAATGTGTATCAGTGTATGACTACACCGCAATTGAACACACATGGCTGGCCTGTGTCAGCTGAGGTGGGCTCACCGGACTTGGGCTACGAGGCTGGTTAAATGCAGTGTAGATATTTAGGCTCAGGCTGGAGCTGAGCTTGAACATGTACATTGAAATTAAACAACCCCATAGCCCAACCCCTCGGAGCCTGAGTCAGCTGACAGAGGCCAGCCATGGGTGTTAAACTGCAGTGTAGACATACCCTTAGAGAACAGCAATTTTATATGCACTAAATATTATTATATTTATTACATAAGTCAGAAGGCTATATAATACAATTTTTAAATATAATTTAGAGCTACATACTGTACTGGGAAAGGGAACAATATCCATTTTATTTTCTTACCACTCTCTCTTTTCCTTCCTTATCTTCCTCTAGAACTGCCTGTATGAGACTCAGAGTGCTATTGTACCAAAACTGTTCATTTCCTCCTATCAGTTGTGCCTTCTCAAGAAGTGCCTTAGCTTGCCCATGGTTCTTTTCCAGGTTAGCTAGTACAGCAAGAAGGTACAAGCATCTTGACACAGCATGTATGTCATTAATTTCCTAGGGAAAAAAACATTTCAGATATATTTAAAAGCAGAGATCCTACCTTGTCCTATTAACATTTAGAGACAAATACTGGGATAGGCACTGAAGCACAAAATCAGTGACAGTTTTGTGCATGTATCTGGCAGAAGAATTTGCTCTTTAGCATTCATGCTACTTCCTAGTGCTTTTTCAGACTACAAAAATTTGCCAGCTCATTTTAAGCATATTTTCTATTTCCAAACTATTGTCTATTTTCCTTTATCTCCCCAAGTGGATTCTTCTACACCATTGGTAAAACAAATCCTCTTTTTCCCTTTTATTAGATATTATACGTTCTGTTGTCAGTATCTGAGGCAGAAGAAATGTGATCACAGAGAAGAGTTTCAATGGGCCATATCCTCAGCTGGTCTCAATCAGCGTTGCTTCACTGACTTCAATAAAGCCCCGCTGATTTATACCAGTTGTGAACCTGGCCCAGTATCTTTTATGGTATAAGAAGATATTTTTTCATTTCACTGGACTTTGTTCACTGCCCAATACTAAATTCATGCTGTATGTAAAAGAAAAAATATTTGTTTAAAATATAATTAAAAGTATTAGTTGATATTTGTATTTGTCTAAAATATAAAGACTTATTTGAAATGATGATGAAGGGCAGGAACAACTATTACAGATTAACATGATCTTCATGAGGAAAGCCACACTGCACACTGGAGAGCAACAGGATCTAACAAGACAGGACTTAAAGATATCTTTCATGCAGATCCTTTACATATTGAATTGGCAGGGATCAGACTGGTGAGGGCACTGTACTTAAACTCTGCCCAAAATTATAAGCCACCCCCCCCCCCCGGCCCTTGCACACACACTATTCCTGCATAACTGGAAGTTTTGTTGTTGTTGTTGTTGTTTTTTTAATAAAGACCAGTAGTGAAACAATTAGCAATATTGACTTCACATTGCCATAACTAGATTTCAGAGTTATCACACACACAGATGAGTAGGGGCAGGTCACAACTCTCAAGAGCAAATATTGAACTCCCGTGGAATAGCTAAACAAGCAGATCCTGAATTGATACATTGCTTCCGGTATTACTAGAGGAGCATGCACAGCTGCTGCCGCTACTTCACAGGGTGCATGGCATGCTCCATCCTATCCCCTCTCAGCTGTGAGGACAGCCTCAAGAAGGTAAGAGTTAACCTTGTTTGGGTGCCATAACTCTGAATCTCCATACTTTCAAATGTTTGGGTTTCTTTTAAGTTCAAGTACAAGACCTCGGCTTCTAATGGATGCAGTATTTTTTAAAGTAACTTCAGTGTTCTTTTAAGGATTTTGTAGCTTTAAGTATAGGATATATACTCTCAGTTTTACAAGGTAAACTCTGAGAGGTAATTTTCCAGCCTTTGGACAGTGTTTCTGCATTTTGACTACCATTAACATAAGTGACATTTTAATCATGCTAAACATTATTGCCTGTTTTACTAATTTTGTTTTCACAGACTTGAATTATTTCTGATCTACCTGTGTTGCACTGTGTGCCTCTGAAAGAAGTAACCTTGCTGGTTGATATAAGCCCAGCTGAATTAGTACTTCAGCTTTGTCAATCCACAAGTAAGGGAAAGAAAGTCCACTCAGCCCTTTTCCAGTTACTGCATCTAACTCCAAAATCTGAAAAATAATAAAACTTTAAATTACTACAGTATTTCAGAAAACTAGATTGAATCCAAATTAATATTTAAAATCCGACTTAATATTATACCTCATATTCATCTCTGACTATTAACCTAGAAATTAGAAGTTAAACTATAGGAGAAAACGTGTTTCCTGGGGCATTTGGACTTCACAGAAAACAAAAAGAATTTGCATAACAAATGTATAAGCTAAATGCAATACTGTAACTGACTTTTGGGTAGTGAAAATAATTTCTGTACTGTCCGGAAACAAAACTAAGATCGGAGGAGTTGACTTATTTTGTCCAGAATTAAGAGAGAGACAGGAGAAGACTATGTGAGAGTTAAAAGAGCGGGTGGAGGAGGAAGTCATTAATAAGATGGAAGAACTCGTGGGACCAGAGGGAGAGGCAAGAGGAAGATAATTAAGTAATATGGGGAAAAAGAGGAATGAAATGCAAACGAAGAAAAGAGTGGAGGAAAGCAACAAGAAAACATGGAATTATCTTGTAAGACTAAAGTAGGGGAGAGGAGAATTAGAGCTGGAATGTATCTCTTCAGCGCTGCTTGCAGGGGGAGTATCCAGTGATGTCAGTGGAGGGAAAAGAAAGAAGAGAAGAGTGATATTAGAGACTGGACCTCCTTTTCCTGTTCCTCGATCTTTGCTGTTGAGGTGGGCTAGCATTAGAGAAACAATATCACTGCCAGATACTGGAAAGAGCAACAGTGAATACAGCTTCCGTTTTTCTTGCTCTGCATCAGTTCTTGATGATGAATAACTTCAACTCACATGCTGATAACCTAGGTCAGAGGAACCTAAGTAGCATATATTTTAAAGAACAGCTAAGGTTCAAGAAATATGGTTTCTACAGTTTAAAACTGTGACTGATTGAAATCAATAATGTATCATAATCTGTCTCAAAAAACACAGTGAAAATAGAAACGTTGCTCAATATAGTATGTGTGGAATTGAATTAAACAACCTTTTCCTTTGCAGTAAGTGAGTTCTTATATCCATTATTATGTGATTTGCTACATTTAGATAATCCATTTCTTTCCTCCTCCTTAGGTTGCACATTTTTTCCATTTTTTAATGCAATCTCTTGTCTATACCTAAATTGTAGTGGGAGGGGGGAGGGAAGGAAATTAAAAATATTGTTTAAAAATATCTTTAATCTGAAATGTTATACTACACAGATTTATGACAGTAATTCTGTAAATGTGTGTGAAATGCTTCATACACAATGTGGTGCTAGAAGATGGTGTTTTAAAAATAAAATTATCATTCTAACTTTATAATGCGCTGCATAGTTTCCATGTTACCAGATGACTAGATGATATCTTGAGGTCCCTTCCAGTCCTATGATTCTATGAAAACAAAAAAGCTACACAAAGTGCATTGCAATAAGAACACATACTTTGCCTGTTCCACTTCATTAATGTATACTTCTCCAACTGCTTTCTCGTGATATGAGAATGCCTGACTCAATTTTATATCTGAACATACCAGGGAGATTCTGTGAAAATAAAAAGATTAGTGTGCATAATGATCACAAAAATGAAAATATTGCCTGGTAGAAACAAACTTTCTGAAAAAGTGTATTTTTATGCTTTCCATTCTTTTTTGGTAATTTTGACTAATATAGCCAATAACAACAGAATTCTGTGAAGTTTAAATCTGGAAAAAATTCAATACATTTTTGAGAAAGTTTTTAACATCTAACATGTTAGATCCTTAACAGATTTTATGCTCTTAACAGAAACACAAAATAAGTGGGGAGCTGAGAATTTTGGCCATCTGAAAATGTACCCCTTAAAAAGAGAATTGTTGCTTCAACTGTGAATGCAAATCTGAGTACAGCAGTAGGAGAAAAAGACACAAGTGCTCAATACATTGTGGGGGTGCAAGCAAGTTTGTCCTCAAACTATGTTAAACTATTTAACCGGTACGTCTCTTTTTTAAAAAAGTGAGGTTGTTTCCTAATTCTTCGGTGTTAAAAGAATTACAAACACTTTTCATTTTGAGGGAGATTTGCCAAATCCTGTGAACACTTACCACTTAATAATATAGGTACCCTTATTGGATTTCATGCCAGAAAAGAAAAAAACAAACCATACTGAATATTGTTAAATATTATGTATGTTAATAAAGAGGACAAATCAATTTTAAAATGATGAACAAGGTAAAACAATGTAAATCATAAAAGGGATGGTTTACATATTGTAATTGAGGATCAGTGTACAAAACGGAGGGGGCTGGTATGGCTTTTCATAAACATCTCCATTTAGCCAAACCAAGTAACTTATACAAACCGAAGATGGTAGAGATCAGACAGACTTTTACTTTCCACAACATCATGAGCAATAACCTCAGCCAGCTGAAAGACGGGAAGAGTAAAGTGGTTGCAAGAAATTTTCTGCAGCTCCTTAGCCAAAAGGTCCATAAAATATAAAGTGTAAGTCTAAAAATAAAAAACAAATAATAAATACTATACCAATTGTTGGTATTTTTAATTTAAACTATTAGCTCTTCTTTCTTCAACTGTACAAGCTAAACAAAAAATCCCAACATAAATCTTATCCTCCAGACATATATATGGCTGTATTAAGACATGCTTAATTGGATCTTCGGTCTTTGATGCTCAACAGATCAGAATTTTACAATTCTAAGTTTTGAGCCACTGAAATACCTCACTTACAGCTCCTGTGCAGAGCACTGGCTACTGCTCTAAAAGACAAAAGAGTATTAAAGAAAATAGTTAGCACTTAGATAAGGAATTGGCAGACAATCACTAACTTCCCTATCTCTCCCCACAAAAAGCTGATGTCAAAAAGATTTGTAGAGAGCAGTAACTGAATGCAACTCTGAACCCAACTGCAGACAAAGAGGGACTGAGAGTGGACCACTCGTTACCACTAGCATTTTGATGAAGAGGTTACTCATGTTGTGCAGTAACTGGAATTCTTCAAGATGTGTGTCACTGTGAGTGCTCAACTTCAGGTGAACTCATGTCTTTGACTGGAGATTTCGGGTAACAGTGCCCATTTGACCTAGGCAAGCAGCCCACACATTTTCATGACCCGCACTGAGGCTACATGGGGCTATGTGGGCGAGCTGCCCTCAGTTCCTCCTCCATTGCAAAGTCTCACAAAGGAGACTCTGATGCAGAGGGGAAGGAGGGAGGGTAGCGGAGCAGCCAAAGGGACACACATCTTGAAGAATTCCAGTTACTGCACAGTGTGAGTAACCTCTTCATCAAAATGCTAGTGGTAACAGGTGGCCCACTCCCAGGGTCTAATAGCTCTGGTTCATTAAAGAATCTTCTTTGAGTAGTGTGCCTGTGGGTGCACCACTTCAGGTGGTTCCCAAGCAATACCCCCTCTAAGCAGGTGCAAGGTTCAGAGCAGAGTCCAATACAGAAGAGAGAACTGCACTGCCTACAGCTGCATTTGATCTTGCAGCAGGCACCATGGCACAATGACTAGACAAGGTATGCAAGAGGACCATGTTTCTAATTTACAGTAGTCTGCAATGGATACATCCTTATGTCAGGATACAGAAGTAGAAAGCGCTCTAGTGGAATGTGCTATCACTCTTGAAGGGGGTTGAAGCTGAACTTGGTCATAACAGATCTTAATACATCCAGAGATCCACTTTGATAACCTCTGTTTTGAAATAACCAAACCCTTACTTCTGTTCACAATGGGGACAAATAGTCAAGGAGATCCTCTAAAAGTTGTGGTCCTATCTAAGTAAAAAGCTAAGGTTCTCCAACCACCTAGGGTATGGAACATGGTTTCTTGACAAGTCTGACGTGGTTTTGGGGGAAAAAACTGGGAGATGAATGGTTTGATTAATTCCAAGGATGCCTTCGGTAAAAATCTGGAATGGGTCTGCAGTGACACTTTCTCTCTGGTGAATACTGTAAAGGGGGGGGGGGGGAGTGTTTCCCATTAAAGCCCCCAGTTCTCCAGCCCTTTGGGCAGAAGTTATAGCTACCAAGAAAGCCATCTTCATAGACAGATCTAACAAAGAATATATAGCTGGTGGCTCATAGGCAATTAAGGACTATGTTCTGGTCCAAGCTAGAGCAGGGCCTCTGATTTGTGGGAAGAGATTTGACAAACCTCTTAGGAATCTTACCGTGGCTTGGTGATGAAGAGTGAGAAAAAAACCAACCTGTGTGTAAATGAAAGGTTGTTATTGCTTCTAAGGGTTCCCCGATAGAGTTCACAGAAAAGACACAATGTTTCCGATTCCAACTGGTTATCCAATACTCTGAGAAGGGGGGAAAGAACAGGTGAAATCTGATGACTGCTTCCATTTCTGGAGATAAGTATTTCTTGTAGATTCTTTTCTACTATTTAATAAAATGTGTTGTACCTCTGATGAACAGGATACCTCTTCTATTCCTAGATTATTGAGGAACCATGGTTGGAGCCTCAGAACATGCAGGCTGCAGTGAAGTGTTCAACTGGTATCCTGAGTCAGGAGGAGAGAAGTGATCGTAAGTCTCCATTGAGGGCAAGAGGTTAGTCGGATTAGGTAGGAATACCAAACTTGTCTTGGCCACGTTGGTGCAATCACTATGACCCTGACCTGATCCTGGTTGAGGATCTTTAACAGTAGCAGAGTTGGTGGAGATGCACGGAGAAGTCCCTTCTTCCTTGAGATGACAAAAGCATCTCCTAGGGACTGGGGATTGAGACCCCCTCTGGAACAATAGCTGATGCATTTTGCTTTATCTACCATGGCAAACTGATTGACCTCCAAGAGTCCCCAGACTAGGAATGTCATGTGGAGGATTTGGGAGTTTAATTTCCATTCGTAATTTCAAGAGAAATGTCTGCTGAGGTCATCTGCCATGGTGTTCTGAATACCTGAGCGATAAGAAGCTAAGATGACTATCTAGTTGGCTATACACCAATTCCACAACTTTATTGCTTCAGCACAGAGAGAGGGGGAACGTGCTCCTCTCTGACAGTGATGTAATACATGCGTGCCACTTTGTCTGTCATTATCTTTAGAGACTGGGACCTAATTAGCAGTAGGAAGTGTAAGCAAGCATATCTGACTGCTCTCAATTCCCGATTTATGCGAAGAAGCTGCTTTTGTAGTCACCATTTGCTCTGAACCAGATGTATCCTCCAACCCAAAAATGAAGTGTCTGATGTTATGACAGTCATAGACAGATTCTGGAAGAACAGAACACCTGCACATGTTTGAGCTGGGTACTTCCACCAGTTGAGTGTTTGTATAACCCACTGAGGAACAGATAGTAACTTGTCTAGACTGTGCTTTCTTGGTTTGTAAACCATTTGCAGTCATCCCTGTAGACTTCTGAGATGTAGTCTGGCATGTTACACTACAAAGACACAAGCTGACATGTGTCCAAGCAGCTGAAGACAATCTCTTACTGTTACTTGAGGACTGCACTGAATCCTGGAGATGAGAATTGTTAGAGCAAGAAGTCTGCTACTCTGTCTGTCAGTGCATCCGGGAAAGCTCCTATGAAGTCTAGATGCTGTGTTGGAGTGAAAATGGACTTTCTGGAATTTATTTGGAAGCCCAGACTGCCAAAAAAAGTATACATCATCTTCATTGCTGCCAACACTTCCTGACATGATGTGTCCCAATCAGTCAATCATAAGATAAGCTATATCCAAATGATATAGATGGGTGGCAACTACCACCAGAATCTTTGAGGATATTCTCGGGGAGAAGATAGATTGAAAAAAAGCACCCTGTATGGGCAGCGCTCATTGTTGATCAAAAATTGAAGAAAACTTTTGTGTGAAGGGTAAATAACAATATGAAAGTGTGTGGGCCATGTTGGCCTGAGAGTCATAAACCAATCTCCTAATTTTAAAGAGAGAATTAGTGCTGCAAGGGTCACCATCTAACTTCCCTGTAAGCTGCGCAGTTGCACAGCAGCCTATTAAGTGCCGTGCAGGTGCTCAGAGCTGCAGCAGGGAGAGGTGCCTCTCCCCCAGCCCCAACCCAGCCTGGCCCCGAAGATTCCACAGCGGGGAGAGGTGCCTCTCCCCACTCAACCCAGTGCTGCTGTGGGGAGAGAGAGCTGGAGGGAGTCCTCTCTCCCCGCCGTAGCCCCAGGGCAGCCTGCACCCCAAACCCCTCATCCCCAGCCCAACCTCCAGAGCCCACCCCCCCACCCCCACACCCTAACCCTCTACCCCAGCCCTGAGCCCCACATCATTGGCCCCACCCCAGAGCCCGCATCCCCAGCCGGAGCCCTAAGCCCCTGCACCCTAACCCTCTGCCCCAGCCCTGAGCCCCCTCCCACACTCCGAACCCCTCGGCCCCACCCCATCACATGAATTTTGGTATGTGCACCAATATGGAGGTGATGTGTCACACATCACCTCCGTATTGGTGAACAAAATTCATTCTGCACATCCGTGGGAAAAATTAGACGGAACACTGGTCTCCACCCTGAATTTCTGTTGTTTTACATATCTGAGGGGTCCCAAATGGAGACATTCATGTGTGTTCATGCCATGTGGGTTCCATCTGGGATCTATCCTGCTGTAGTACGTCAGTATAAGAGGGACAGCAGTGTGTCCTGGAATAGATAAGGGAACCCTAGATGGATACTTGAGAGTCTGAAGATTCCTCCTCCACGTACACCAACGGTGGAGATAGCTGTTTAATTTACAAGAAAAACGAGGGTGAATGTGCTGGTCTAGGAGGTAGGGGCATCAATGACCAAAAGAGTCTTGATGTTGACGTACCCCTAGCACTCATTAACAGAGGCGACTTCGGTTCCAAAGATACTATCAGTCTATAGGGTACTTAAATTCGGGCTGTAACGATGGTGTCCAAGAGTGGGTTGAGTTAGAAACTGTGGAGGGCGGCTCTGGGGGATGGATCACTTGATGATTACCAGTTCTGTTCATTCCCTCTGGGGCACCTGGCATTGGCCACTGTTGGAACACACGATACTGGGCTAGATAGACTGTTGGTCTGACCGAGTATGGCTGTTCTTATGGTACTGAAGAAGCTGGTACCAAGCCCTTGGCATGGGAGTGAGTCAGTGTCAATTCCCTTAGTACCATAAGCACCTGAATGGTCTTTGCTACGCCTGACTTTCCTGTTACTGGTACTGAATGTTGTTTATGGCTCAGCTTAGAACTCTTCACCACCTTGTCTCTGCTGCTCTGCGTAGGGGTACCTGAGCTTGGTACCGTGTCTGTCTTAGACAACTGACTCCTCTTCGTCTTTGTGGTATCGACATGGTTCAGAGTCTGCATGGAATTCCCCTTGGGACCTGAGGTCTCCATACTCTTCTTGTGTGTTTTGAGATTTTCTTGGAGTTTTACTCATTCCCTTCTACTTAGAGGCAGGTATTGAAACCACCTTTGCTGAAGTCTTTGGTACCGTAAATGTACTCAGTGTCATGGTACCACCTATGTCTCTAGCTTTGTCCAGGGACTGAGATGTGGATGTGGATGGGGGCACTAGTGATAGTGGGACGCCTATGTAAAAGGAGGTCCACCAAACGTCCATCATCAGGAATTTAAACTTGAGCTCCCTATTTTTTTGGGATCTACTGTTGAACGAAATGCAGATCTTGCACTTATTAGGACTATGGGTATCATCCAAACAGCAAAAACACTGTCGGATTCCCTGTTGCTGACTTGGACAGCCTCACAACATTCCCGAGCAAATTAACAACAAACTGTCCCCTACTGAAGGCAAAATACATTTAACACTATCTAAGAATATGCATGAACAACAAATTAAAAAAAAAATTCAAAGGAAGGAAACGCTTTCCAACAACTGCAAACACTATATACTAACTAACAAACTAAATTCTGAATGCTAGTAGAGAACAGGCACAGTTGTAGACTCCACCTCAGGCCAAAGGCAGTTGAGAAGGAACTTGGATGCTTTGCACGAGTGGCCCCACATAGCCTCAGTGTGAGGCACAAGGATGTATGGAGTGCATGCACAGGCCAAACAAACACCGCTACCAAAAATCTCCAAACAAAGGCAGAGGGTGCAGATCACCTGAAGTGGAGCACCCACAGGGATGCTACTTGAAGAAGAATTAAAAGATCCTCAGGCCAAAATGACTGTTATCATTAGAATTTTCATAATTACTATAAAGCATTTATAGATGTGCATAATTTCCCATGGATTAGCTTGTGAGCCTCTTACTGCTATTGATGAGCACTTATTCACATGGGCAGTCCCACTGGTTTCATCAGTGGGAATAATGGGTCCCAATCTGGTTCATTATGTTTTGCATTCACATCTTCTCTGACGTTGGATAAAATCTGCCAGAAAAATGAAGCTGATGGAGATTTATATCTGATCGAGAAAATCTTATGCATCGACTATTTGTTGTACATACATTTTCAGTTATGTACTGCCAGCATACCAGATCCACTCAAAATTCACCTCTACCATCAGCTGAGGAGATACAGGGTTGTTTTAAAGATACATATCAACAAAAGAATATGCAACTGGCATGAACATTTTTCACAAAGTGGTCACTCTACATCTGACCAATCAGTCCTCATTCTCAAAGGAAACCTGCACAATAGTTTCAAAAGACAAATCTACGAGGCTAAATTCATAACTTTGCTAGACACTAAAATTTTTTGACTGAATAGAGACCCTGAATTTCTGGTTTATTACAACAATCTAACCCACTGACAACACCCCTACCTCGCTGACTCCCCCCCTCTTTTCTTTCCCCCCTTTGACTAGAGGGGTGTTAACGGACCACTTTACCTTGAATGGTCAGTCCCTTGAAATATGTGTTAACTACTTATGCTAAGCAATCTGTTTTACACTGTATTTAGCTGTGACACTGAGTATATTTCCCACACCTGAAGAAGAGCTCCATGTAAGCTTGAAAGCTTGTCTCTCTCACCCACCTTGTCCAACTGGCATAAAGGAATTTTAACTAAAGACCATTTACTTAATAACATTTGATTTAAAGAAACCCAAATCTAAACAAAAAAATTCAAATGGCACAAAATCTAACATAATGTAAAGTTTCACATAATGTTAGAACACCTACAGAATAAAAAGGAATGTGTTACCCCTTTTAAGCCTGTTTCAGAACATTATAATTATGGAGTTGCAAACAGGAACTTCATAATATAAAAGGAGACAAGGGAAAGAAAAAAAATCTTATTAAAAACTGTTTGCAAAAAGCATTGACTATATACCCACAAAAACTAATGTCTAGGATTGGTCTCAGCTTTTATTTTCCTACAATAGAGCAATGATTTTGAAATGTTTACTTACAGGTACCAGAATATTATCCCGGTTAATAACATAACAGCTTGTTTCCTGTTTAAAAGCATCTCTAACTTCATCAGGGCAGTCATAGCTAGCCCATTCCTCCACACTCGCTGGTAATGCTTCAACTGGTCCTTTTCGTTTAGGCTTCTCCTTCATAACTGAAGACTGGACCTTTAATTAAAGGAACTCTTTAGAGAGTTTATTTTTCTATAGGCATTATATATTTACTTAAACATAACTGTTTCGAAGAGGGAAAAAGAAAGATACCTGTTTGGCATCCTTTTGGGCTTGGTCTTTTTTAAGGGTGGTTGATTGTGGGTTCTGGAAAGCAGCAGGTGGTGGGTTTTAGCCAAAGAAACGTACACAAAAGGGAAAAAAGAGAAGAAAAAGTATTTGTAAACTGATGTCTTCTGCAGATCGACACGCCTAATTTTGCATATCTACTACATGGACTCAAAAGTTCTCTCCCACAGAAACAAAAATTCAATGATATGAATGACCCTCACATGAGGGCACTGTAATGCCAATTTCTATAATTTTGTGCTGGAAGAACTGACCTCAGAAACACTATTTATTGAAGTAAAAATATCTAGATTTTTCATAAAGATGAGTGCCTTACTTGTTTTGCATCCTTTTTGCCTTTATCTTTCTTAGGTGTGGCTGACTGTGCATTCTGGGAAGCAGTAGATGGTAAGGATTTTGGTAATGCTTTTATAACAGATCCAGCTGCAGACAATGAAACCTAGACAAAAATAATTACAATTATTTAACTTTAAAGTGCTGTCCTTAGCTACTAGAAACAGAATCACACTCCATTATGTTGACTCAAGACTACTCTCCCAGAGACAGAAAATTTCAAAGGCTCCTAGACCCCTGACATTATGATTATTTCTACAAGCATTTATGAAGTCACCATAGTGCACTTAAACAGCTGAAGTGTTATTATTGAACACAGATGTTCAGTTTGGGTACAGAAAGTGACAGTCTTTGAAATAAATACCTAGATCATTTAGGACTTTAAAACCATCACCTTACTTTCACACCACCATGAATTGGGAGCCTGTGCACAGATGAAAGACAAGTATAATATGCTCCTCCAGGTCTGCCCTATTGCAAAAGTGTAGTGTAGCACAGTGTATGCTGCATTAACTGAAGCTCCAGAATGTGAAAGTATCTGGAGAAAATCTCTCTCTTTCTCTTTGTCTTGTAGCAGCAAAGCTATGATGTCCTGATTCTCAAGGAAAGAGAGAACTCTTTACTCTTTTTGTTATTGATCTTGACTAAAGTATAATTAGGATAGTAATTTGGTAGGCTATTTGAACAATACTTTCTGTTAGAGGTGATCAAAGTCCACAAGACATCCTGTGGACTAAAACTGGAACACTGGCTACATGTTCCATAATCTATCAAGATTTCACCCTGGGTCTTTACCATATGGCCCTATGTGTTTTTTTTTTTAAGGCATCTAACATTTCATGGTTTTATTTAAGCTTTCAGAAATTACTCCATTGCCTAACAGATAGTTACTGAAGAGTTTTAAGATTCTAGAGTCTCACCTGGAAATGAAAACAAGCATCAGGATCCCTGAAGAGTTCAAAAAACTTTGGCCTGGTCCCCACTAACCCCCCACTTCGGACTAAGGTACGCAAATTCAGCTACGTTAATAACGTAGCTGAATTCGAAGTACCTTAGTCCAAACTTACCGCGGGTCCAGACGCGGCAGGGAGGCTCCCCCGTCGATGCCGCGTACTCCTCTCGCCGAGCTGGAATACCGGCGTCGATGGCGAGCACTTCCGGGATTGATCCGGGATTGATTTATCGCGTCTAAACCAGACCGCGATAAATCGATCCCAGAACATCGATTGCCTGCCGCCGGACCCGGAGGTAAGTGTAGACGTACCCTTAAACATGTCCTTCTCATTCATCTTCAATCAAATCTGCTCTATTTTAAATCCCAAACAAGCTTCACATCACACAGTTTAGCAAGCTTTCCTGTTTCTCTTTATAAACAACCTACTTTCAATTCTAAAATGCCTTATATGAAAAGTTTGAAGCTCACAGTAATGTTAATATATAACAGTGACATTCAGACTGGAGCTCACAAGCCGCAAGTGGCTCTTTAACGTGTCTCCTGCAGCTCTTTACAGCACATATTAAAACTCTGTGTGATTTGATTATGAATCAACCTAAGTTATTAAGCATTCAAAATGCTTTTACTATAGTATTAACCAATTGTAGTTGATAAAATAATAATACTTGGTCAGTCATTTTGCTGTGAGAATTTATATATATACACACACACAAAATATTTCCCATCATACTGTTTAAATATGAATATATAATACTATAGTAAATGAAACAATGAATTCAGACTACTGTGGCTCTTTTGGGTAATGTTTGCTAATTTGGCTCCTGAACTGCTGAGGCCTGAGTAGCACTGATCTATAAGTATTAGCCCACAGACAGCTACTGCCATTGTCCTGTAACAGACACTGACAATTGCACTAGCTAACTTTGATGTTTATTCATCTACTATCATTATCTTGAAATCATCCTGTTTCTCTTAGTCAAGTACAGAATATTAAAAATTCTGATGATGTGAAATTTGGAAATGTTAGTCAGAATTTTATTTTCTAAAATTCCTATTTTCCAAATTTTATGTGTTATATAGTCCAAATTAATGTAACAATGAATGTCTGATAATTAGCAACATATGTATGTAGTAGGGTTCAGCTACAAGCTTTTATATTAAGCAATTACCAGCATTTGTAATCACTGGAAAAACAATAATACAACCTGGAACATACTGATTTGGATACCAGCTTCACTTTGCAGATCTCTCACCCACACCACTCAGGTGGCACTTACGATGGCATGTGGCATATATTGAGTTCAAGTACAGCTTTCACCATTTCAAAGATTTAAATAAATTAAAAACATTTAACATGCAGTTCAGTCCTTCCGATGTTTTCCATAAATGTCACTGGAAATTAGGCAGCCACATCAATGAAAAAATACAACATTTAATGAGGTTCATTCAATTTGATTTGAAATGCTGCAGAACAGCCAGAAGTGATTACTTTAGAGAATTAACAACACTCAGTGAATATTAGTGTTATGGTTTCATCACAAAATGTAATTGACTACTCAATTCACAGGGTTTAGCTAAGTCAGATCATTCCTTTAGTTAAATTACATACCCTTTGAAATGATCTAAGTCACTACCTATCTGTAATTATTGTTCTTCACCAACAATATTGTGAATTCTGTAAATCATCAATCATGGTTCTTATTCTACCCCTAGCTATTTAGATAGTAAAGTTTAGATACCATTGGAAGAAAAAGTGGATCCCCAGGCTCCAAAGAATATACACACCAATAGAGAGTAATGGCTTTAACTGAGCACTGTCTTTCTCTCATATGGTTGTTGGAAGAATTTGAACTACACAGAGGTGCTCTCTAGTTTCTTGTGATAATTTTCTAATTTAAAGCTTAGAAATTGTAAAACTATATTATAACAATATTGTAAAATTGGATATATTATAATAAAGACAGTTAAAATAACAAAATACTGTCTCGCTATGTATTCATATATTAGATAAATTAAATGTGATTGGTAAATTCTGATCTTCTCACCTGCCAGATACGAATGATGTAAGCATAAGCCATCAAACAATGCTGTTGATGATATGGTGAACTATGGCCAGAAATTACAGCCATTAAAGTATGTGCTCTAAACAAAGTTTCCAATTGCCTTATGTTTTTTAAATCTTCATTAGCAATTTGGGGAATTGTAACATTTACCCCAAAATCCACCTTCAGCTTTGCTGGAGATGGTATTTCTTGTTTGATGTTTTTCTCTGTTAAAAAAACAACAACAAAACAATGTCAATGGTCTGACATTATACAGTATTTCAAGCCTTATTTAAAGTTGCATTTCTGAGGTGGAAATGAAAAAGAATCCATTGATAGCAAGATAACCCTATTAGAAAAATGGAAATCCAACTTACCAAAGATGACCTTGCCATGATAGAATAATATTACTTCTATCATAGTTTCAATTATTAATAAAAACATAACAATATACTTAAAATTAACCCTAAGCAATGACAAAGCAAAGAAATGCAGAGTAAGGGCACCCTCATCTAATTGTGCCTGGTTAAAGCAGCCCATGGGGTGGATATTCTAACTTTCTGTTCTGGGCCCCCTTAAGAGTGTTGCTCTAACTGTTACTAGTTAAATGTGGAAGATTGTGGGATCTGAGATTTTAACAAAAATATCTATATTCCCCTAAAGGGGCAATGGCAACTTTAATAAGTTCATAATTTGATCTACTGTTTTTCTTCTATTGTTCTCAAAATCCATGAAAATCTATATATACACATTTTTATACAAAATGGTTAATGCTTTTCTTCTTAAAAGAGAACTCATTAAAGGGGCCCAGCATTCATCAACAACCAGTAAGATGATGTGGAATGGAAGGGAAATACCATGAAAGAATAGAGATTAATTTTAAATTGCCATTACACAAACAATGGTAAGTAATATTTAAAGGAAAAAACACATGAATAGAACATTTTCAGGGCCATTTAAATTAGGCAGTGTTAACAGAGGAATCATGCATCTTTCACAACTGCATCTCCTCACTTGTTCTTTTTTGACCCATCTCATCTATCTACATAAAAATAAGACACAAGTGGAGAAGATGTGAGTTAATGTCACACATTATTCTAGAAATTAGTTGCTTTCTTCAATTAGACTGGAACATTCTATCAAAACTAGTTACTGAGGCATTAGCAATGTAAATGCTACAAAGAGTAAAAACTTTTCAAAAGGGCCTAGTGACTTAGGAGCCTGAGTTGCTTTTTCAAAAATCATGCTGGTGTTTAGGAGGCTGAAGTCCCATTGACAATCATGTTTTACAATGGGACTTAGGCACTTTTGAAAATTTTACCCAGAGATTTCATAAAGTAAGGGAAATAGGGTATAGGGATAAAGAAATGGGGTGTAGCTTCATAGTTGTAATAAGGGACTGGGAGTCAGAACACCAGATTCTATCTCTGGTCGTTGCATTGAGCATTCATGGGCAAGTGACAGTCTCTCTATGCCTCCATTTTGCCATCTGTAAAAGGGGTACAAACCAATTATTTACCACATCAACACTTGAGAGTTCTTGACAGTCTCTGGCACCTTTGTGTCAACCTGTTCCATTTCTTCTGTGATTTGTTTAAGGGCCTGATGCAAAGTTCTCTGCAGTTACTGACGTCAGTGAGTTTTGAATCAGGCCTTAAGTGAAGAATCTCGGGTTTTTCATTTTGACTTCCTCTTTAAGTCTTTTGTAGATGAAGAAACATGTACTATATAAGGTCTTTTTATATTCTAAAAATGATCATGTGCTTTTATCCTATAAAATTTAGTAAGACAAAAAGCATATACTATATTCATGTACTGAAATAATTTTGAAGGATAAGTACATCAGTTACACACCTTCTTCCTCAAGAGGTCCTTTGGCAAGTTTCAAATGTAGCAAGATATCTACTGCCCAGTCCAGATGTTTAATAGCATCATTAAGAGGAAACTGATTGCAGTATAACCATTCTGCAAATTCCATTAGATAATCAACTTTCTGCCACTCACTTTCTTGTTTCTACACAAAAGACAGAATGATTTAGTTCATATATTGTAGTTTGTAACATCAAATTACTGATACTAAGATCTATATAGATTTGTCATTAATTTTTTTGGAAGCAAAAATTTAATTTTAAATAGGCAATTTATTGACATTGCCTAATCAGGGGAAATATATAACTGAATGTAATAAAAAAACCAGCATTAGTTAAATTTCTTTGCTTTTATTAAAGTCTCCATCAATTAGTTACTGTTGGGCCTTTTCCTCCTTGAGAAAGGCCAGGCAACAGTTCAAGTGTATTGACACAGAGTCCCAAGACAAACTACATCCACTTGGTTTTCTATCAGAAAAGTAATTTCAAAGTTGTGAAAAATAATCCACACCAAATTAACAAACTGACAAAATAATTTGCACAACATTTATTCTTTCTATTAAACTGAACTATTTTAAATTCTGATGAAAAGTAATGCTAAATGAACATGTAATTAATGGTTTACGCTTATGTGTAATTCTAAAGTGATGGAGATATCAAAGAAATTAAATTATGTACAAACATTTTTCTCTTTTGCTCATTATCAGTCCATCACTATTGGGAAGGAGCTAAGCAGTGAGACAGTAGAATGGAGGACTGAGAGAAGAAGATTACAAATGGAAGATAAAGAATTGAAACTAACAATGGCCAGGTGTTGCATTAAAAGGCTCCCTGACTGGTGTTAAATCTGGTTCTGACCAGGATATTGCCAGGGGTACAGTGGAACGGGTCTCAATGCCTTTGGCCACAATTTTGGCAGCATCTATGTATACTTTTCCAATAAACATTTGATCCATTTTGCAATAGATTATTTAGCTCTTGAGGGTGGGCAATGCATGCATCCCCTAGTAGTTTTTATTTCTAATAAAGGTTTTGTGGCTTGTGAGTCAACTATCTCATCAATAGCCACATCCAAATCTATGGAAGTCAAGCAGAGTCTTTCCAATAACTTCAAAAGACTTTGAATTAGGCCTCAAATGATGATCTGCAGAGGCAAACTGATGGAGAATTATCTTTTAGGAAATGTATCTGATTATATTTGCAGGGTATGCATTTTATTCATGTAAAATGCTATCCCTTTTTCCATTTATACACACATTTCAATCAGGTGTTTTTTGAACACTGTGCCTTTCAAAGTTCAAATTAAATAAAGAAAAAGCTAACAATTATAAATCTTGTATTACTTGCTTTAGAAAAGGATGTCTGCATACCTCCTGGAATATTACCTCACAAACCACCTTTAAAGATATAGGTATATACTGTCACATACTTTCAAACTATACACTTAAAATTATATTCTATTAAGAGGCTATTAAAATTAACAACATAGAGACCTGTAAAGCTTCAATAGCATTCTGATAACAGGTTAACTGCCCAACAATGTCTTTGGAGATTGGTGCTAGACGATGCCACATATGTGACAAATAGTCCTCACTTTCATCCTTGAATTTCTGAATGTCCATCATAAAGTTACGTCCAAGTCTTGCCTTCACTATAACCATATGTTTGAAAATCAGGCTAAAAAAAAGTTTAGAAATTAATCAATTTCTTATCTGTACAATTATGCACTGTATCTTACAGTATGTTACAGTTGTGAAGGTAACTGCACTTCACTACTCATCTTTCTTTTATAGTGAAGTCAAATTGCCTGCTCCTCTGGATATTTACAAACCTTAACTTTAGAAAATAAATTAGACCCTTATCCTGCAAAGATGCACATATGTAACCTTATGCACTGTGACCAGTTTCTTTGACATCAGTGAAACTACACATAGGGGAAATCCTCAACTACTGTTAATCGTCATATCTCTGTGCTTAAATCTTTGCACATGTGTAAGTCTTTGCAGAATCAGAGCCTTAGGTTGCTTGTAGTCTAGTTTTAGAGTTTTATCCTAACTGGATTTAGAGCTGGGGAAAGTCCAAATTCCTGTTCATTTATCTTAAAAGGTGGTAGTACCCCCTCCTCCCCCGTTCTCTCACTCATCTAACATGAAATAGAGATTCAGACATGTGAAATTGTAGCCCGGCTCCAAGCAACACATTTAGATGTAAATGTTGCCATGGATTTTATGCAAAACAAACTGAATAATAACTAATAATTCAAATATATTTTTAATAATGTATCAGCCAAACAACGTTCTTCAACCAGACAACGCATGCCTTGATGTTCAACAAGCCCGGTCATTAAATAAAATAAAAATTAAATATAATGTTTTATTATAGTATTTTGACTTAAATAATGAAATAAGCTATGTGAGGAGTCACCCCCTTCAAAGAGCCTCAGCTAAATCCACTGTAACCAATGAAGAGACCTAACCCCAAAGTCAGGAACAAGAGACACAAGAACTTAACGGAGAAATATGAAATATACCTCTGATGGGATACTATCTTAACTGGTTAAGCCACAGTGTTTGCTTGTCAACATTGTCTGGAGGGTTTACTTAGAGAAGTAACATATCACTAGCAAACTCCTATTTTGGCAGATGATATAAAATATCATCAGTCAGGACAAAGAAATAATAAAGAGAGGAGCTGGAGAGGTTAAAATATGTGTGGAACTCTCATTGAAAAATGCAAGGATAACAACATCGGAAGGAAATAACTATGATCATATATTTTATATTATTGTTTTATTACAGTAGTGATCAAAAGTCTAAATTAGAGGTACACGTGCATAGAGAGGGAAGACTAAGCTGCCTGAGATCTCATGCTCCTTAGCTCAACTTCATTTCAATGGGTAATTTGAATCCTAACTCATCCTGTGATCACATCTAAAAAGCTTTTCTTACAACATCTTGCTTTTAAAGTCTGGACTTCAGATAGTAATTAGAAGAGAAGGAAACAGAGCAAAGGAAGATCCATAATCAAATAGTTGAAAAGTTTATACAGTGAAGAAGCAGGGAAAAGATACAATATTGTCTTCTGTTATAAAAATTGTCAGCTCAGCAAAAAGGCAACCTCTATACTATTTTATTAATGTAAAATATATATTCAAATGTCATCCATATTTTTATATTTCTCAAGAGTCAGGATGCTTAAAATATTTCAGTAAAAGAAGAGATCAACCAACTTACAGTCTATGTTTAGTTCGAGGCAGAACTTGAATGGCTTCATCTAACACTCTGAGCCCTGTCTCCCAATCACTTTTATCAGCATACATATGGAATAATAACCCATACAGGGATGTTCTTAATGTCAGATCCTCTTCAGTACCTTTGAAATACATTCAAACGATATATTAACATGGTGAAATTAATGCAGCCATTTCACAGAAATATTAGACTATTCAGTTTTGCATGACAAGAATAAAATACATGCCTGGGAGAAAATGACCTTCTGATGATCCACTACTTTGAAAATCCTTTGTAGGCCACTGATGAAGCTGCAACATATTTTCTGTTCCCTAAAAAGAAAGAAAAAAAAAGTAGTGCATACATTTTTGTGAGCACAACTCTTCAAGCTCTGTATTGTTTTCTATGTATAAATAGGATAAATGCAATTATAATATTTAAACTATTAATACACTAAGTGTAATAATCATTAATTGAGAGGGTGATTATGTCAGTTAATAAGCATATGGGAGTTGAAAACTACAACTATTTTCCTACAAATCAATGTTTCTAATGGCATAGTGTATTACACAATTGCACTGATTAATACAAAGAGCTACATCATAATTCCCATACCATAATGTTGCTTGGGGTAACTATATGTTGTCAGTTTTGTTCTAGCTTAGTTGGCTTTAGTTATGTAACTGGATGACCACAAGTATCACAGAATTAAGGGATTTTTGGATAGATTTTTTTTATCTTGTATCCAGTGTGACCAATCCCAAAGATAATATTCTTTAAGCACCTGGCTGTTTCCACATGCAAACCCCAAAGGTATGGTTCTGCTGGTATACAGACCACAAATTACATAGGGACTACACTAGTAAATTCTCTAAACTAGAGTTATAGCTATTGGACAACTGATCGGTTTTGGACAGGCCAACACACGTCTTCCTAGAAGTGATGAAATCTCTAGGTTTTACACTGAGAGTTGAGGAGAACGCCAACATAGCTCACAGTAAACAGGACGTTGGTTTTTTAAAGCTCTTAGTACTTAGCAGAGTTGGTCCTTATCCTCAAATTTTGTTTTGATTCAGATACCACTCACCTTTCCAGGATGGTACACATCTTAAACCAGCTGCCAACTGTGCCTTTGCAGCGTTGGATCACTGTATTACCCTGCCCACCTGACATTCATCTTAGGAACATAGGAATTACTATACTGAATCAGTATACACAAGTTGTTAGTGTATACCATTTTCTGTCTCTGATAGTAGGCAGTACAATATGCTTCAAAGAAATCCTAAAGTGGACATCTATGGACTGACCTGCCTGTAAGGGCAACTAACCACTATCACTCTCAGAGTAACAGCCGTGTTAGTCTGTATCCGCAAAAAGAAGAACAGGAGTACTTGTGGCACCTTAGAGACTAACAAATTTATTAGGGCATAAGCTTTCGTGGACTACAGCCCACTTCTTCGGATGCATATAGAATGGAACATATAATGAGGAGATATATATACACACATACAGAGAGCATAAACAGGTGGGAGTTGTCTTACCAACTCTGAGAGGCCAATTAATTAAGAGAAAAAAAACTTTTGAAGTGATAATCAAGATAGCCGAGTACAGACAGTGTGATAAGAAGTGTGAGAGTACTTACAAGGGGAGATAGAGTCAATGTTTGTAATGGCTCAGCCATTCCCAGTCCTTATTCAAACCGGAGTTGATTGTGTCTAGTTTGCATATCAATTCTAGCTCTGCAGTCTCTCTTTGGAGTCTGTTTTTGAAGTTTTTCTGTTGTAATATAGCCACCAGTGGGAGAACACTTTAACCTGTCTGGTCATTCAGTGACAGACCTGCGGGTGGCTATATTACAACAGAAAAACTTCAAAAACAGACTCCAAAGAGAGACTGCAGAGCTAGAATTGATATGCAAACTAGACACAATCAACTCCGGTTTGAATAAGGACTGGGAATGGCTGAGCCATTACAAACATTGACTCTATCTCTCCTTGTAAGTACTCTCACACTTCTTATCACACTGTCTGTACTCGGCTATCTTGATTATCACTTCAAAAGTTTTTTTTCTCTTAATTAATTGGCCTCTCAGAGTTGGTAAGACAACTCCCACCTGTTTATGCTCTCTGTATGTGTGTATATATATCTCCTCATTATATGTTCCATTCTATATGCATCAGAAGAAGTGGGCTGTAGTCCACGAAAGCTTATGCTCTAATAAATTTGTTAGTCTCTAAGGTGCCACAAGTACTCCTGTTCTTCTTTTCACTATCACTCTGTGGCTGAAGCATGAGGGTTTATAACCTTTCTAAAAAAAAAAGGTTTTGTTCTGTCTAATGCATATGTGTGGATGTTTCCATGATCCACATAAATATTTAAATCTTTTTTATGACTCCTATTAAGGTTTTAGTCCAAATAATATCCTCTGGCAATGAGTTCCACAAGTTAATTATGTGTCGTATAAAAAGCATTTCCTTTTATCACTTTTAAATTTCTTGTCTTGTTAAGCTCTGTAAATAACCAGACCCTTAGCAAATAGTGTCTAGTGGCAGTAGCTACTGTGACGGGGCAAGACCAGATGGCTATAGAAAAGTAGAGGGAGATAGATATATTAGCCCCAGGTTAAACAAATCCCTGGTACAGGATAAGTAAATGGCAGTGGCTCCAGGTCAATTAAGACACATGGAGCCAATTAAGAACTTTCCAGAAGGCAGAGAGGATGCTAGGTTGATTGGGACACCTGAAGCCAATCAGGGGCTGGATGAAACTAGTTAAAAGCCTCCCAGTTATTCAGGTGGGTGTGCATGTCAGGAGTTGTGAGTTGTGCTGTTGGAGAGACTGAGCTGTACACACCATATCAGGCATAAGGAAGGAGGCCCTGAGGTAAGGGTGAAGTGGAGCTTCAGGAAGTGGGGGCTGCTGTGGGGAAGTAGTCCAGGGAATTGTACATGTCCTATTCCTAAAAGGTCAGTTACCATAGCTGATACTATTAGGATCCCTGGGCTGGAGCCTGGAGTAGAAGGCTGGCCCAGGCTCCTCCCCTTTGGCTCTCTGATTAATCACTGAGACTGGGAGACAACAGAGACTGTGCAAGGGAGGATAGCTTCTCCTCACCTTCCTTGCTGGCTTATGATGAAAATGGTTCAGTAGACTGTGACCCTTGTCTCTAAAGAGAGAAGGGTTAAGTGGAGGGTCACAGTGAGCCTCTGAGGCTAGCGAAATCCATCAGGAAACGCAGGACCCACGGAGACAAGGACAGAGCTTTGTCACACTACCTTATCTATAAGCCATCAAAACTCAAGTTTATAACCGTTCACATCATTATACTTTCAAGTACAGAGTAACACTCATCAATTTTGTCTTTTAATCACTTTGAAACAGCAGACCAGTCATCACGCTTCTGATTATTAATGATTTATATATTACTTGGGAAGGAAATAAAATTCAGTTTTTTGTTCTTTATTATACACTCTGTTACTACATGATCGAAGATACAGCCTGAGACTGAAATGGTACACTCTGGTATTACTGAGTCTGAATGCAAAAGATATGAACAAGATTTTAAAGGCCTGATGCAAAACCCATTGATGTGAAAGGAAAGACTTCAATGAGAAATGTATTAGTTTTCTAAAGAGAGAATTCTAAAAACTTGAAGTACAAAAAGAAAAGAAAGCTGTCTCAATAAATAGATGGTTATGTTTCAACATGACAGTGTGCACATATCAGGAAATGATCTGGTGTTCCCTTCCGGCCTTAAACTTCAGGGCTCTATGAGATTTGAAGAAAATTAATGTGATACCATCTATTATGCTGCAAGTATTTCCTATCTACTAGATGGTATTTGGAAAGGTGCCTATTTCCACATTGTGTAAAGGGTTTTACTGAAAAAGTTTAAAAAGTATTTCATTTTATCATTGACTCTTAACACCCTTTCAGTTATAGTTTCCCCCTCAAAACTGTTGAATATTTTGTTGAATACCAGCCCCCACTGAAGAAAGTTTGCACAATAAAAACTCTTTCAGGTAGGTGGAAAAGAAATCAGATATTTTGCAGTTCTGAGGAAAAAACTCGTAACTCTTGTTCTTCGAGATGTGTTGTTCATGTCCATTCCAATCAGGTGTGTGCATGCCAGCCAGAAGATTTTTCCCTTAGCAGCATCCGTAGGGTCAGCCTGGGAGCCAACTGGAGTCGTGCCTTCATGGCGCCCAATATAGGGCCCTGCCCACCCGCCACCCCCTTAGTTCCTTCTTGCCGGTGTGACAGATCCAGACCAGTGGGGTACAGGAGTCTGGTAGAGGGCAAATATACTGGTCACTGGATGAGTAGTTTTCTGTTCCCTGAGTGACCAGAGAAGGGGCTGCACTAGAGTAATCAGGACCCTGCTAGAACCAGTTAAGGCAAGCAGGCTAATTAGGACACCTGGAGCCAATTCAGAAGAAGCTGCTAGAATCAATTAAGGCAGGCTAATCAGGACACCTGGGGTTTAAAAGGAGCTCACTTCAGTTTGTGGTGTGAGTGTGAGGAGCTGGGAGAAAGAGAGGTGCAAGGAGCTGAGAGTGAGAGGGTGTGCTGCTGGAGGACTGAGGAGCACAAGCGTTATCAGACACCAGGAGAAAGGTCCTGTGGTGAGAATAAGGAAGGTGTTTGGAGGAGGCCATGGGGAAGTAGCCCAGGGAGTTGTAGCTGTCACGCAGCTGTTACAGGAGGCACTATAGACAGCTGCAGTCCATAGGGCCCTGGGCTGGAACCTGGAGTAGAGGGCGGGCCCGGGTTCCCCCCAAACCTCCCAATTGACCTGGACTGTGGGTTATTCCAGAGGGGAAGGTCTCTGGGCTGTTCCCCAACCCACATGGTGAATCTCTGAGGCAAGAAAATCCGCCAATAAGCACAGGACCCACCAAGATAGAGGAGGAACTTTGTCACACCGGTTACTCATATAGAGGGGTAGGAGGGTGGGTATTGGAATGGACATGAACAACACATCTCGAAGAACAACAGTTACGAGAAGGTAAGTAACCGTTTTTTCTTCTTCAAGTGCTTGTTCATGTCCATTCCAAAGGCCGAATCATCGCTGGCTTGCTGGGTGATTGCATAGTGCGTGGTGAAAGTGTGTATGGAGGATCATGTTGCTGCTCTTCAGATTTCCTTTGTGGGAACCTGCGCCAAGAATGCTGCTGAGGAGGCCTGAGCCCTGGTGGAGTGCTCGGTGATTGAAGGAGTGGGCCCCTTTGCCAAGCTATAGCATTCCTGAATACATTACATGATCCATGATGAGATACTCTGAGAGGAGACAGGAAGACCTTTCATTCTGTTTGCCACTGCCATGAATAATTGGACAGACCTTTGGAACGGTTTCATTCTCTCGATGTAGAAGGCTAGTGTTCTGCAGACATCCAATACATACATAAGAACGGCCTTACTTGGTCAGACCAAAGGTACATCTAGCCCAGTATCCTACGACAGTGGCCAATGCCAGGTGCCCCAGAGGGAGTGAACCTAACAGGTAATGATCAAGTGAGCTCTCTCCTGACATCCATCTCCACCCTCTGACAAACAGAGGCTAGGGACACCATTCCTTACCCATCCTGGCTAATAGCCATTAATGAACTTAACACCTCCATGAATTTATCCAGTTCTCTTTTAAACGCTGTTATAGTTATAGTCCTAGCCTTCACAACCTCCTCAGGCAAGGAGTTCCACAAGTTGACTGCGCTGCGTGAAGAATGAGTGAAGCCTCTGCTCCCTGGTGCTGGAGTGCAGCTTAGGGGTAGAATACAGGGTGGAAGATGTCCTGGTTGATGTGAAATTGGGAGACAACCTATGGTAGAAAAGCTGGGTGAGGCCTGAGCTGAACCTTGTCCTTATGGAATACTGTGTTAGGGCCCCGAGCTCAGACACCCTCCTAGCTGAGGTTATCGCTACCTGAAACGCCACCTTGTGAGAGATAAAGGAGGGAGCACATCGTCAAGGGCTCAAACGGCGGTCCCATAAGTCTGGAAAGGACCAGATTGAGGTCCTAAGCCGGGATAGGCTGTCGGACCTGTGGATATAGTTTTTAAGGAAACAGCAGACCATCTGCTTAGCACAGACCAAGCAGCCCTCTGCACCTGGGTGGAAGGCAGAGATGGCGGCCAAGTAAGCCCTTATTGATGACATGGACAGTCCCTGCTGCTTGAGATGGAGAAGATAGACCAGTATAAATGGCACCGAGGCAAGCGTGGGGGACGGAATGTGCTGCACCGACCAGACTGAAAATCTCTTCCACTTGATGGAGCCCCGGCTCTGACTCAGGAAGAAGCAGAATTGCTGACACTTCCTATCGTGTCGCATAGCGAACAAGTATATCTGGGAAAACCCCACGGATGGAAGATTGAGTTTATTACATCCGGGCAAAGGGACCACTTGTGGCCGTGAAACGACCTGCTGAGATGGTCCGCCAGCTCGGTCTGTATTCCAGGGAGGTACGATGCTTGCAGGTGTATCGAGTGCTCTACACAGAAGTCCCACAGCATGAGGGCTTCTTGGCACAGGGGGGAGGAGTATGCACCCCCGTTTGTTGATATAAAACATTGCCGTTGTGTTGTTCGTCATGACTGATACATATCTCCCTGCTAGGTGAGCTCTGAAAGTCTGGCATGCCAGGCGCACCGCTCTCAGCTCTCTGACATTGATGTGTAGAGCGAGAGCTGCCTGAGACCAGAGGCCCTGTGTTCTGAGGTCTCCCAAATGTGCCTCCCAGCCCAAGTCTGACGCATCTGTCACTAACGAGAGGGATGGTGAAGGGGACCCCTGCACCTACTACCTGTGGGTCGAGCCACCAGAGGAGGGAGTTGAGTACCGGGCGAGGCAGGGTTATAATCCTGTCCAAACTGTCCTGGACTGGCCGATACACTTACGTTAGCCATGACTGAAGTGGTTGAAGTCTGGGTCTGGCATGTGGGTCACTCTTAGACATAAACTTTCCAGTCCTCACAGAGCTTGAACCCTGGGGACTGGGGCATACCCCGGAATCGGGGAAGCGTTGGTGGAGGGGTGGGTGGGTCCCCAAAAGGAAACTTAAGAACTACTACTACTACTATTACTAACTAACTAACACTAGAAACTATTACAAACTATAAATATGAAGAGTGGACATTGCCCAAACGCGTTTGCAATGCAAGAGCAACAGTTTGTTCCAGCTAGCCGTCACCGGTGGTAAGAAGGAACTAAGGGGGTAGAGGGTCGGCACGGCCCTATATTTGGCACCATGAAAGCACGACTCCAGTGGGCGCCCAGGCCGACCCTACGAACGTTGCTAAGGGAAAAATCTTCTGGCTGGTGTGCACACGGCACACACACACCTGATCGGAATGGACATGAACAAGCACTTGAAGAACCTCCGTTTACTGGAGATTTTCTTTGAATATATGTCCTGTAGATCAAGAGCAATATGACCTACTATCACCACCAATCTGGAAGTTACTGGCTGATTTTTCCCCTTATTTTCTTATATTAATATTTTCTATTAATACCATTTTGTAAGCTTCAGAAAGGGACACCTGAAAGTCGTAAATTGCAGCAAATCTTTTTGAAGAAAACAGTTCCCGTTGAGAGGCTATTGATGAGGTAGGTCAACATGTGTGCAGATGAGAGAGAATGTAAGTGCTCATAAAAGGTGCTAGACTGATAAACTTGGAGTTTTCTCCCCTCCCGCAGGAAAGAAAATCCTGAAGAAAATATCCATAGTTTCAAAGTAAAGCAAAATTTTGCTTCAAAATCACAACCGGTCAGTAAATTCTACTAAAATGTTGCTACTTATTAGATAATCTTACCTGCTTAATTTTAGATTCTGCTTTAGTGATGCTTTTGAGAATTGTTTCTGTGGGCTCTTTAAGCTGTTCTCTGTCTTGTGGAGATCCTATAAAAGGTAAACATGCATTCCAGAAGTGTCTAGCTGCCAGTATTACAAGGGTACAGTTTCCTGTTTCACCTGCATATCTGAGGGAGAAAAGCATGATTAAACTGAGAAAAGACTGCCATTCATGCTAAACTGCATGTTGTAGTCAATGTCTGCTAAGCATAACCATGAAACCACCCAACTCAGCTCCCTTTGTGTCTTAATCAGGATTTATATATGTCCCCCTCAGATGAGGGGCTTTTGAATTAACCCACTATAGAAAGCATTTTCCATTTTGGGTAAAGAATATGTTCACACTCACAAACAGCAGCAGTAAGAAATATGTAAAAAATATACTTTTATATGATACCAGTAATATCTATGTGTTATATTTACTTGTAACCCATTTGAAGATTCTTTATTACTAAAACTGTTGAAATTGTACTTGGGACTCATAATAAAACTCTCTATTTTTAAGCTATTGTATTTTCTCCCCCAACCATGTTAATTTCTCATTACAGTATCATTTTTTTAAAATAACCCTTAAGCTAATATGTGGTTTCACACACTATGATGAAGTACCAAGGTAACATGAGGACAACTTCAATGTCTCTAGTTCCGTACAAGAATAGGTCTATTCTCAATATTCCATGCAATGGCTATTTTTGTGTCCTGAAGTTAATAATTCTCTCCCAGGTGTGGTACCATGCCATCTTTCTACTCAGTGGCTTAAATCCCATCATCTAGCTGTAAATGGGAATCTTCTGAAATAACAGACTGTTACCAGATGATGATGCCTAAGGCTTACTCACTATGCTTACCAGAATGGTCATGGTGTCTGACAGTTATGCAATTTTAGCATTTTTAAAAACTCTGTATTTCCCTTCATATAACTTGTCACTGGATTTATTATTATAGCCAATATTTTGCAAACAATATTTCTTGCTTCCCTCTTAGAATCTCTGTCCAGCTATGCCCAACTCAGTACAGAATACTCTATTACTTATGAAGAAGTCTCATCATTTGCATTTAAAGAGGCACAGAATTGTTCGCTTTAACTGGATATCCTCTAATGATTCTGTTACACTGTTTCCTCAAACTTATCTTATCACACACTTCTAAAAAAGAGCTGGAATATTGGCAGTCTCAGGTTAAACCTTCGGATTCTCATCTATCAAAAATTCATATCCTATCTACTTTTGACTGCCAGTGGGACCAATTATTTTTTCCTTTTGTTTGGAAGACTGATATTTTTTCACTGTCCCCAGTACTGCTATTTCCTACTGGTATTAGATAATAGGTTCTCCCTCACTTTGGATCTGTGGCTTCACCTTCATTGATCAGTAGTGAATTTAAAGATACTATTTTGAAGCTCCAGTATCCAGCTATATGGTAGACATGAGTATTCAGGATTTTTCTGAACTGGAAGATTCCACCAGATCCTTCGTTAAGTATTTCAGCCCACAACATTTTGCACTTAAGCCACTTCTTGGAAAAGAAGAATATGTTGATCTGGTTCCAAAACAGGAATTATATAAAAAATTAAAGCTGCATTAAATTATTCTGCTGGGCTCCATCAAAATACAACATACCTTGCACTTTGAACAAAGGCTTTTGATGCTGCTAAGCGCAAATGTTTTTTTCCAGCCAAATTTTCCATTATACTCCTCCCCTGTATACAAGCAGCAGTGCTTAACATTTCTTGCCTTGCTGTGTAATCATCTCTGCATAAAGACAAATAATTCATGATGTGTTCTAAATGTATAGAGTGAGAATGCATCCATTCCCATTGACTGATGTCTACAGTCTTTGTCTTTTACAAAATGGTGGTATTACAGACTTTGTACTTAAAAACGTTTATTCAGTTTCTACTAACATGATAAACTAAATTTGAAAACCTTTTTAATCATCAGATACAACATTATGAAACTAATATAAAACGAACATTACTCTATACTTTTTATACTCTCCCTTTCTGGTTCTGTAAAATAATACTGGAATCATATTAGGGATAACAACATTTACATTAATTACAGAGATAAAATATGTTAGGGTTTATCACCTTACGCACAATCAAAATCCAAGTCAAACAAAAACTTAATTCAGGATTTTTGTGATATAGTTAGCCTAAAACTTGTGTGCGTTTTTTAGAAAACAAAACAAACCAGTATGGAAAATTTGTTATCCTTCTTGTTCCTTCTGGGACTGACCTTCCTCAACTCTAAGGCTATGTCTACACTACAGCCTATGTCAGCATAACTTATGTCGCTCAGAAATGTGAATAAACCACCCCCCTGAGTGACATAAACAGGGCCCTACCAAATTCATGGTCCATTTTTGTCAGTTCCACGGTCATAGGATTTTAAAAATCATAAATTTCATGATTTCAGCTATTTAAATCTGAAATTTCATGGTATTATAATTGTAGGGGTCCTGACCCAAAAAGGATTTGGGGGGGTGGGGAGTTTGCAAAGTTATTGTGTGTGGAGGGGTTATGGTACTGCTACCCTTACTTCTGAGCTGCTGCAGGCAGCGGCGCTGCCTTCAGAGCTGGGCAGCTGGAGAGTGGTGGCTGCTAGCTGGGAGCCCAGCTCTGAAAGCAGAGCCACTGCCAGCAGCACTGCAGAAGCAAGGATGGCAGAGCATGGTATTGACACCCTTACTTCTGCAATGCTGCCTGCAGAGCTGGGCCCTCAGTCAGCAGCTGCCACTCTCTGGCTACCCAGCTCTGAAGGCAGCAGCACAGAAGTAAGGGTGGCAATACCATACCATGCCACCCTTACTTCTGTGCTGCTGCTGGCAGGGTGCTGCCTTCAGAGCTGGGCAGTCGACCAACAACCATCTCTGTACGGCCATCCAGCTCTCAAGGCAGCGCAGAAGTAAGGGTGGCAATACCACGTCCTCCCTAAAATAAACTTGTGACCCCCCCCCCCGCAACTCCCTTTTGGGTCAGGACCCCCAATTTGAGAAACGCTGGTCTCCTCCATGAAATCTGTCTAGTATAGGGTAAAAGCACATAAAAGACCAGATTTCACAGTCTGTGACGCATTTTTCTTGGCCACGAATTTGGTAGGGCCCTATATGTTACACGAACATGAATGCTTGTGTGCACAGCGATATGTCGGTGGGAGAGCTTCTCCCACCAATATAGCTTCTGCCAATCACATAGGTGATTTTATTATGCTGACAGGAGAGCTGTCGGCTTAGAGCGTCTTCACCAGACATGCTGCAGTAGCGCAACTGCATCGATATACTGTACTGCTGCAGCACTATATGTGTAGACATGTCCTAACACTAATGCAGCTTTCTCTCTCTCTCTCTCTCTCTTTTTATATATATTATATATAGTGACAGGGTTGGACCAGATGGCTACAGGAGAGTGGTAGAAGGCAGATATATTAGCTCCAGGTTAAGCAGGTCCCTTTTCCCTGGGTAAGGTAATAGGGGCAGTTCCAGAACAAATAGGAACTTGCTGGAACCAATTAAGGCAGACAAGCTAATTAGGACACCTGGAGCCAATTAAGAAGCTGCTAGAATCAATTAAGGCAGGCGAATCAGGGCACCTGGTTTAAAAACGACCTCACTTCAGTCAGTGGGTATGTCTACACTACGAAATTAGGTCGAATTTATAGAACCCGGTTTTATAGATATCAGTTTTATACAGTCGATTGTGTGTGTCCCCACATAAAATGCTCTAAGTGCATTAAGTCGCCGGACCGCGTCCACAGTACTGAGGCTAGCATTGACTTCCGGAGCGTTGCACTGTGGGTAGCTATCCCACAGTTCCCGCAGTCTCCGCCGCCCATTGGAATTCTAGGTTGAGATCCCAATGCCTGATGATGCAAAAACAGTGTCGTGGGGGGTTCTGGGTACATGTCGTCAGGCCCCAGCAGACAATCGATTCGCGCCTTTTTACCTGGGTTACCTGTGCAGACAACATACCACGGCAAGCATGGAGCCCGCTCAGCTCAGCTCACCGTCACCATATGTCATCTGGGTGCCAACAGACGCGGTACTGCATTGCTACACAGCAGCAGCTCCTTAACTTTTGGCAGTGGATGGTGTATTACGATTGATATCCATCATCGTCATATTCCTCAGTGAGTTCAATCAGAGGCACCTGGGAAACTTCTTCAGCAGATTCCTCTAAGAAATACTGAACCAAACTTTCCACTCTGGGCATCTGATTCTTCATTTTGTCTCCAGGAGACCAAGCAGTCCTATTGAACCGTCTTGACGATGATGGCTAGCCGTCGTAATACAGCATTTTCTGCCAAGCACCCAGAAGATGCGGATGGCTATCAGTCATGTTGCACCGTCTGCTGCCAGCTTAAGATGTAAAAATAGATGGACCAGATTTGTTCTGTATTTATTTGCTTCCCCCTCCCTCTGTGAAATCAACGGCTTGCTAAACCCAGGGTTTTGAGTTCAATCTTTAGGGGGGCCATTCTGTGTGACAGTTGTTTATGTTTCTCCCTGATGCACAGCCACCTTTGTTGATTTTAATTCCCTGTACCTGTACGCCACGTCGTCACTCACCCCACCCTCCCGCCCTCCGTCAGACACTAGTTTCGCGCCTTTTTTCAGCCCAGACGCCATAGCAGTGGGATCAGGGAGCCCGCTCAGATCACCGCGGCAATTATGAGCACTATGAACACCACGCGCATTGTCCTGGAGTATATGCAGAGCCAGAACATGCCAAAGCAAAACCAGGACCAGGCAAGAAGGCGATTGCAGCGCGGCGACGAGAGTGATGAGGAAATTGACATGGACATAGACCTCTCACAAAGTACCGGCCCCAGCAATGTGCAAATCATGGTGTTACTGGGGCAGGTTCATGCCGTGGAACGCTGATTCTGGGCCCGGGAAACAAACACAGACTGGTGGGACCGCATAGTGTTGCAGGTGTGGGACGATTCCCAGTGGCTGCAAAACTTTCGCATGCGTAAGGGCACTTCCATGGAACTTTGTGACTTGCTTTCTCCTGCCCTGAAGTGCCAGAATACCAGGATGAGAGCAGCCCTCACAGTTGAGAAGCGAGTGGCAATAGCCCTGTGGAAGCTTGCAACGCCAGACAGCTACCGGTCAGTCAGGAATCAATTTGGAGTGGGCAAATCTACTGTGGGTGCTGCTGTGATCCAAGTTGCCAGGGCAATCAAAGACCTGCTGATATCAAGGGTAGTGACTCTGGGAAACGTGCAAGTCATAGAGGATGGCTTTGCTGCAATGGGATTCCCAAACTGTGGTGGGGCAATAGACGGAACCCATATCCCTATCTTGTCACCCGGAGCACCAAGCCACCGAGTACATAAACTGCAAGTGGTACTTTTCAATGCTGCTAGAAGCCCTGGTGGATCACAAGGGATGTTTCACCAACATCAACATGGGATGGCCGGGAAAGGTACATGATGCTCGCGTCTTCAGGCACTCTGGTCTGTTTCGAAAGCTGGAGGAAGGGACTTTCTTCCCCGACCAGAAAATAACCGTTGGGGATGTTGAAATGCCTATCGTTATCCTTGGGGACCCAGCCTACCCCTTAATGCTCATGAAGCTGTACCCAGGCAGCCTGGACAGTAGTCAGGACCTGTTCAACTATAGGCTGAGCAAGTGCCGAATGGTGGTGGAATGTGCATTTGGACGCTGGCGCAGCTTACTGACTCAGATAGACCTCAGCGAACCCAATATCCCCATTGTTATTGCTGCTTGCTTTGCGCTCCACAATATCTGTGAGAGTAAGGGGAAGACATTTATGGCGGGGTGGGAGGTTGAGGCAAATTGCCTGGCCGCTGATTACACGCAGTCAGACACCAGGGCCGTTAAGAGTACAGCAGGGCGCGGTGCACATCAGAGAAGCTTTGAAAACAAGTTTTGTGACTGGCCAGGCTATGGTGTGAAACTTCTGTTTGTTTCTCCTTGATGAACCCTCCACCCCCCCACCCCCAGTTCACTCTACTTCCCTGTAAACTAACCACCCCACCCTCCCCTCCCCCCTTCGAGCACCGCTTG
This sequence comes from Malaclemys terrapin pileata, assembly GCF_027887155.1. Taxonomy (NCBI): domain Eukaryota; kingdom Metazoa; phylum Chordata; order Testudines; family Emydidae; genus Malaclemys; species Malaclemys terrapin. Next base: position 99,530,703 of record NC_071511.1, on the reverse strand, counting down.
CAGAGGCAATAAAGTCATTGTTACTTCACATTCATGCATTCTTTATTAATTCATCACACAACTAGGAGGATAATTGTCAAGGTAGCCCGGGATGGGTGGGGGATGAGGGAAGGAAAAGGACACACTGCAGTTTAAAACTTTAAAACTTTAACACTTATTGAAGGTCAGCCTTCCGATGCTCGGGCAATCATCTGGAGTGGAGTGACTAGGTGGCCGGAGCCCCCCACACCGTGTACTTGGGTGTCTGTGTGAGGAGGCAATGGGACTTGGGGAAGAGGGCTGTTGGTTACACAGGGGCTGTAGCGGCGGTCTCTGCTCCTGATGCCTTTCCTGCAGCTCAGCCATACGCTGGAGCATATCAGTTTGATGCTCCAGCAACCGGAGCATCGACTCTTGCCTTCTGTCAGCAAGCTGATGCCACTTATCCTCTTCAGCCCACCACTTGCTCTCTTCAGCCTGCGATTCAGCCCGCCACCTCTCCTCTCGTTCATATTGTGCTTTTTTGCACTCTGACATTGACTGCCTCCACGCATTCTGCTGTGCTCTGTCAGCGTGAGAGGACATCTGGAGCTCCAAGAACATATCATCCCGAGTCCGCCATTTTCTCCTTCTAATCTTCACTAGCCTCTGTGAAGGAGAAACATTTGCAGCTGGCGGCGGCGAAGGGAGAAGTGGTTAAAAAAGACACATTTTAGAGGACAATGGGTACACTCTTTCACGTTAAATTTTGCTGTTCACATTACACAGCACATGTGCTTTCGTTACAAGGTCGCATTTTTCCTCTTATATTGAGGGCTGCCGGTTTGGTGTGAGAGATCACTCACGCAGTGCTAGGCAACAGATTTCGGCTTGCAGGCAGCCATGGTAAGCCACAGTCTTTTGGCTTTTTTAACCTTCTTAACACGTGGGAATGGTTTCAAACAGTAGCGACCTCATTTCCCATACCAAGCATCTGTTGGGTTGGCCATTTAAAATGGGTTTGCAATGTAAAAGGAGGGGCTGCGGTTTCCGGGTTAACATGCAGCACAAACCCAACTACCCACCGCCCCAATTCTCTGGGATGATCACTTCACCCCTCCCCCCTACCGTGTGGCTAACAGCGGGGAACATTTCTGTTCAGCAGAGCAGGAACGGGCATCTCTGAATGTCCCCTTAATAAAATCACCCCATTTCAACCAGGTGACCGTGAATGATATCACTCTCCTGAGGATAACAAAGAGAGATAAGGAATGGATGTTGTCTGCATGCCAGCAAACACCGGGACCATATGCTGCCATGCTTTGTTATGCAATGATTCCAGACTACGTGCTACTGGCCTGGCGTCGTAAAGTGTCCTACCATGGTGGACGGGATAAGGCAGCCCTCCCCAGAAACCTTTTGCAAAGGCTTTGGGAGTACATGAAGGAGAGCTTTCTGGAGATGTCCCTGGAGGATTTCTGCTCCATCCCCATACACGTTAACAGACTTTTCCAGTAGCTGTACTGGCCGCGATTGCCTGGGCAAATTAATCATTATCATTAAACATGCTTGCTTTTAAACCATGTGTAATATTTACAAAGGTACACTCACCAGAGGTCCCTTGTGTGCCCTCAGGGTCTGGGAGCACACCTTGGGTGAGTTCGGGGGTTACTGGTTCCAGGTCCAGGGTGATAAACATATCCTGGCTGTTGGGGAAACCGATTTCTCCGCTTCCTTGCTGTGAGCTGTCTTCATTATCTTCATCATCATCATACCCCGAACTCGCTTCCCTGTTGCGTGTTTCTCCATTGATGGAGTCAAAGCACACGGATGGGGTAGTGGTGGCTGCATCCCCTAGCATCGCATGCAGCTCCGCGTAGAAGCGGCATGTTTGCGGCTCTGCCCCGGACCTTCCGTTTGCCTCTCTGGCTTTGTGGTAGGCTTGCCTTAGCTCCTTAATTTTCACGCGGCATTGCTGTGTGTCCCTGTTATGGCCTCTGTCCTTCATGGCCTTTGAGACCTTTTCTAATATTTCGTTTACTGCTACAGAGTTCAGCTAGCACTGATTCATCTCCCCATATGGCGAGCAGATTCCGTACCTCCCGTTCGGTCCATGATGGAGCTCTTTTGTGATCCTGGGACTCCATCATGGTTACCTGTGCGGATGAGCTCCGCGTGGTCACCTGTGCTCTCCACGCTGGGCAAACAGGAAATGAAATTCAAAAGTTTGCAGGGCTTTTCCTGTCTACCTGGTCAGTGCATCTGAGTTGAGAGTGCTGTCCAGAGCGGTCACAATGAAGCACTGTGGGATAGCTCCCAGAGGCCAATAACGTTGAATTCCGTCCACACTACCCCAAATCCCACACGCAAAGGCCGATTTTAGCGCTAATCCCCTCGTCAGAGGTGGAGTAAAGAAACCGGTTTAAAGGGCCCTTTAAGTCGAAAAAAAGGGCTTCGTCGTGTGGACGTGTCCAGGCTTAATTCGATTTAACGCTGCTAAAGTCGACCTAAACTCATAGTGTAGACCAGGCCAGTGAGGCGTGTGTGTGAGGAGCTGGGAGCAAGAGGCACAAAAAGCTGAGAGTGAGTAGGCGTACTGCTGGAGGACTGTGAAGTACAAGCATTACCAGACATCAAGAGGAAGGTCCTGTGGTGAGGATAAAGAAGGAGTTGGGAGGAGGCCATGGGGAAGTAGCCCAGGGAGTTGTAGCTGTCACACAGCCGTTACAAGAGATACTGTAGAAAGTTGCAATTCACAGGGCCCTGGGCTGGAACCTGGAGTAGAGGGAGCACCCAGGGAGCACCTGGGTTCCCCCCATCCGCCTCAACTCCCTATTTGAGACAAGAGGAGGTGACCTGGACTGTGGGTCCCACCAGAGGGGAAGGTCTCTGGCCTATCCCCCCGACCCACTAGGTGGGTCAGCAGAGACTGTGGGGATTGTTCTCCTTCCTTTCCCCATGCTGGCCAGTGATGAGGTTAGCTGAGTGAACAGCAGGTTTGAGCCGCTAGCAAAAGTGGCCAAACTGAGGGCTGCCATGAATCTCTGAAGCAAGCAAATCCACCAATAAGCGCAGGACCCACCAAGGCAGAGGAGGAACTTTGTCACTATATATATATATATATATATATATATATATATACATACACACACACACACACACACGTAGAACCCTATTCAGACTTTTACAGGGGCTCCAAGATTAGGACACAATCTTTAGACCTCCCACAGCAAAGTATTTCCAAGGCTGCATAATACAAAATGGGAAATGACTGCCTAGGAAGAAGTACTGCAGAAAGAGATATAGGGGTCATAATGGATCACAAGCTAAATATGAGTCAACAGTATAACACTGTTGCAAAAAAAGCAAACATCATTCTGGGATGTATTAGCAGGAATGATGTAAGAAGACACAAGATGTAATTCTTCCGCTCTACTCTGCTCTGATTAGACCTCAACTGGAGTATTGTGTCCAGTTCTGGGTACCACATTTCAAGAAAGATGTAGACAAATTGGAGAAAGTCCAGAAAAGAGCAACAAAAGTAATTAAGGGGCTAGAAGACATGATCTATGAGGGAATACTGAAAAAATTGGGTTTGTTCACTCTGGAGAAGAGAAGAATGAGGGGGGGACCAGATAACAGCTTTCAAGTACATAAAAGGTTGTTACAAGGAGGAAGGAGAAAAATTATGGTCCTTAACCTCTGAGGATAGGACAAGAAGCAATGGGCTTAAATTGCAGCAAGAACGATTTAGGTTGGACATTAGGAAAAACTTCCTGTCAGGATAGTTAAGAACTGGAATAAATTGCCTAGAGAGGTTGCGGAATCTGAATCATTGGAGATTTTTAAGAGCAGGTTAGACAAACACCTGTCAGGGATGGTCTAGGTTATACTTAGTCCTGCCATGAATGCATGGAACTGGACTATATGAGGCCTCTTCCTGTCCTACGATTCTATGATTCTATAAAACACTGAAATTTGTTAGGTGATAACTTTAGACTTAGGCAGCAACTTTAAACAATAGAACTATGTACAAGGCTCCAGATGACTTCACTTCTGATCTTCTCCCTGTGAATTTACTCAGGGTGGGGTGGAATGAAGGAGTTCAGTTTAAGAAAAGAAATAAATCAGATAAAAATGTTCCATTCTGAGACATTTGGATCTCAAAGCTTTTAAGAGAAAAAGGATTTTTGCAGGGAAAATAAATTCTGTTGTATCTATATTATGCAAACTTTAAAAAACTGAACTGTATGCAAAGAAGAGAATAAAAAGAAAAAATTTCAAAGTGAACTTACTTTTACTGCATTACCGGGTCTACCTGGCCTACCACCTACCCTTTAGAGCAGGGGTAGGCAACCTATGGCATGGGTGCCAAAGGCGGCACACAATCTGATTTTCAGTGACACTCACACTTCCCGGGTCCTGGTCACCAGTCCGGGGTGCTCTGCATTTTAATTTAATTTTAAATGAAGTTTCTTAAACATTTTAAAAACCTTATTTACTTTACATACAACAATAGTTTAGTTATATATTATAGACTTATAGAAAGAGACCTTCTAAAAACGTTAAAATGTATTACTGGCACACAAAACCATAAATTAGAGGGAATAAATGAAGACTCGGCACACCACTTCTGAAAGGTTGCCAACCCCTGCTTTAGAGCAAAAACTATTATGCAATAATGATTATGACCACTAGAGGTTACCAGTGTTCCACAGTTCACTTTTACACTGAAAAAATGAAAATTAAAGCAAATTTAAGCCCTATTTTACCCTAATGTTGCTCTTTACCATGCAAATAATACTCATTTTCATTGATTGATACTGGAGAAATTATGACAAATCCTGGACTAAAGTTGTGTGTCAAAGATGAAAATATTTTATCCATTCATTGTTTTATTCAGAGAGCTGTTCTCTAGGATATTCAAAAGCTCTATATATTTGAATATCTCATTTTGCTGAAAGATTTGAAAAAAAAAGTTAGAAAGCCAATTTCCTAGTGAATGGTTGCAGATGATAAAGAGCACATGTTTTTCCAGTTAAGGTCAGCATTTAGTTATGCTCAAAATTTTCCATCCAGAATTACTTTTTTCCCTGACAGTATAAAAAGAATATTATTAACTGGGCTAATTTCATCCAGGTTTGGTCAAACTACATTTCCTTTTTGGGCTGCATATATACATCACCAAGTTGTTGAAGAACCAACAAGAGGGGATGCCATTTTAGATTTGGTTTTGGTGAGTAGGGAGGACCTCATAGAAGAAATGGTTGTAGGGGACAACCTTGGTTCGAGCGATCATGAGCTAATTCAGTTCAAACTAGATGGAAGGATAAACAAAAATAGATCTGGGACTAGGGTTTTTGATTTCAAAAGGGCTAACTTTAAAGAATTAAGGAAGTTAGTTAGGGAAGTGGATTGGACTGAAGAACTTGTGGATCTAAAGGCGGAAGAGGCCTGGAATTACTTCAAGTCAAAGTTGCAGAAACCATCAGAAGCCTGCATCCCAAGAAAGGGGGAAAAATTCATAGGCAGGAGTTGTAGACCAAGCTGGATGAGCAAGCATCTCAGAGAATGATTAAGGAAAAGCAGAAAGCCTACAAGGAGTGGAAGATGGGAGGGATTAGCAAGGAAAGCTACCTTATTGACGTCATAACATGTAGGGATAAAGTGAGAAAGGCCAAAAGCCATGTAGAGTTGGACCTTGCAAAGGGAATTAAAACCAATAGTAAAAGGTTCTATAGCCATATAAATAAGAAGAAAACAAAGAAAGAAGTGGGACCGCTAAACACTGAGGATGGAGTGGAGGTTAAGGATAATCTAGGCATGGCCCAATATCTAAACAAATACTTTGCCTCAGTCTTTAATGAGGCTAATGAGGAGCTTAGGGATAATGGTAGCATGACAAATAGGAATAAGGATACGGAGGTAGATATTACCACATCCAAGGTAGAAGCCAAACTTGAACAGCTTAATGGGACTAAATCGGAGGACCCAGATAATCTTCATCCAAGAATATTAAAGGAACTGGCACATGAAATTGCAAGCCCATTAGCAAGAATTTTTAATGAATCAGTAAACTCAGGGGTTGTACCGTACGACTGGAGAATCGCTAACATAGTTCCTATTTTTAAGAAAGGAAAAAAAAGTGATACGAGTAATGATAGGCCTGTTAGTTTGACATCTGTAGTATGCAAGGTCTTCGAAAAATTTTTGAAGGAGAAAGTAGTTAAGGACATTGAGGTCAATGGTAATTGGGACAAAATACAACATGGTTTTACAAAAGGTAAATTGTGCCAAACCAACCTGATCTCCTCCTTTGAGAAGGTAACAGATTTTTTAGACAAAGGAAACGCAGTGGATCTAATTTACCTCGGTTTCAGTAAGGCATTTGATACGGTTCCACATGGGGAATTATTAGCTAAATTGGAAAAGATGGGGATCAATAGGAAAACTGAAAGGTGGATAAGGAACTGGTTAAAGGGGAGACTACAACGGGTCATACTGAAAGGTGAACTGTCAGGCTGGAAGGAGGTTACTAGTGGAGTTCCTCAGGGATTGGTTTTGGGACCAATCTTATTTAATCTTTTTATTACTGACCTAGGCACAAACAGTGGGAATGTGCGAATAAAGTTTGCGGATGACACAAAGCTGGGAGGTATTGCTAATACAGAGAAGGACCGGGATATCATACAGGAAGATCTGGATGACCTTGTAAACTGGAGTAATAGTAATAGGATGAAATTTAATAGTGAAAAGTGCAACGTCATGCATTTAGGGATTAATAACAAGAAATCTGGTTATAAATTGGGGACACATTAGTTGGAGGTAACAGAGGAGGAGAAGGATCTCAGAGTATTGGTTGATCACAGGATGACTATGAGCCGCCAATGTGATATGGCTGTTAAAAAAGCTAATGAGGTCTTGGGATGCATCAGACGAGGTATTTCCAGTAAAGATAAGGAGGTGTTAGTACCGTTATACAAGGCACTGGTGAGACCTCATCTGGAATATTGTGTGCAGTTCTGGTCTCCCATGTTTAAGAAGGATGAATTCAAACTGGAACAGGTACAGAGAAGGGCTACTAGGATGATCCGAGGAATGGAAAACCTGTCTTATGAAAGGAGACTCAAAGAGCTTGGCTTGTTTAGCCTAACCAAAAGAAGGCTGAGGGGAGATATGATTGCTCTTTATAAATATATCAGAGAGATAAATATCAGGGAGGGAGAGGAATTATTTAAGCTTAGTACCAATGTGGACACAAGAACAAATGGATATAAACTGGACATTAGGAAGTTTAGACTTGAAATTAGACGAAGGTTTCTAACCATTAGAGGAGTGAAGTTCTGGAACAGCCTTCCAAGGGAAGTAGTGGGGGAAAAAGACATATCTTGCTTCAAGACTAAGCTTGATAAGTTTATGGAGGGGATGGTATGATGGGATAACCTAATTTTGGCAATTAATTGATCTTTGATTATTAGCAGGTAAATATGCCCAATGGTCTGTGATGGGATGTTAGATGGGGTGGGATCTGAGTTACTACAGAGAATTATTTCCTGTGTGTCTGGCTGGTGAGTCTTGCCCACATGCTCAGGATTTAACTGATCGCCATATTTGGGGTCAGGAAGGATTTTTCCTACTGGGCAAATTGGCAGAGGCCCTGGAGGTTTTTCACCTTCCTCTGCAGCGTGGGGCACGGGTCACTTGCTGGAGGATTCTCTGCACCTTGAGGTCTTTAAACCATGATTTGAGGACTTCAGTAACTCAGGCATAGGTTAGGGGTTTGTTACAGGAGTGGGTGGGTGAGATTCTGTGGCCTGCGTTGTGCAGGAGGTCAGACTAGATGATCATAATGGTCCCTTCTGCCCTTAAAGTATATGAGAATCTGGGGATCTTCTTTTCTGGATGATAGGACCGTATCAGGAGATCCTCAACCTAGTGTGGAAGTTGCCTTAATCCCAGATATAAAGCCAGTTTTGAGACTGCAACTCTTTTCTTAACATTTTCATTGCACCTAGGTACTACAACATAAATGACATATACAATAATCCAGGTCTCAATCATGGGCCTGCTGCATGACTGCAGAGGAGAATAAGGGAACATAAAGCCCATCGTATATGGGCTACCTCCATCTCCATCCCCCATGTGGGGAAAGAGTAGCTGCCACTGAGCTACTCCTCCTCCTCCCACAGAAGTGATCAGGGAATAGATAAGCAGAGATGTGGGCAGTCTTGGCACCACCTCCAAACTGCATCAATTCAGCCCATGCATTAAACCCAGTGCAATCAGGGACACAATCCTGCATCACCAGAACGGCTAGCACAGATTACCTTCTCCCTGGAATGAAGTGAAAGCAGGAACGAGATTGTGAATGTTAGAGGCCCCAATTTAGGGAAGCACTTAAGCACATGCTTAACTTTAAGCATATGATTCACTTCAATGGGCCTTTAGCATGTGTTTACACATTTTCCTGAACTGAGTCAAGGACTCACAATCTGCTTCCTGCATTGCCCCTTTCTCAAGCTGCATTGTAAATTTATAATCTAGCCCTCAATGCTCAAACAGTGCTGGAACTGCTAATCGCAATAAAGTGAGTAAGAGGGAAGCTTCAGCTTTTACTCTTAAATACAGTTTTTTACTTCTTAAAACAGATCCTTACCTTTAACAATATTGATTATATTATCACAAAAATGTACCTATATTACTGAATGCTTTAAAGTTATTTTATGTTATAATTGAAAATTCTGTATACTTACATTTCATGTTTCTTCGCATCTGTATCATACAAAACTGCATCATCTAGTTGCAAGGTTCTTTGGGAACAAGTCATCACTATTTCATGGTCATGTGATGCATATGCAAAATGTGTAAGTCGTGTCAATGTCTGCAATTCCACTAATGGATCTGACCAGTTGCATTCTAAAGTCATTTTCACTAACTGCAAATAATAGCAAAAGAAATATGTTCTCTTATGCTATAATTTTGATTGTCAATCACTTTTCATAAACAGTATGCAAGTATATATTAAATATTTTATATGTCACCCAACAACTTTGTAAAGACTCAAAGAAAACAACATATATAAAGGTATGATTACATAATTGTATTTCTGTCCTTCACTTGGTACTGCCCTGTACATGATATGACTTTCTCATGATCAGCGTATAAGACAAGCCCTGATTCAAATAGCAGTTTGCAGAGCCACCATCTTTTTTCATTCAAATCCGCCTGATTCACACAAATACAAATGTTAAAAAAATGTATATATAGTAATTTAAAGTTATCCTATCTTCTCTTTGTTGGTCTTTTACATCGCAAAATCTTTGGAACACAGCCCATCTATCTTTGCATCTTGTATAATATCAAACACACTGTGTTCACTACACAAACAAAAAGTTACTAATTACAGGCAAAGAAAAATGTGGAATGTGACCTACAGAATTAGAATTGGGAAAGAAAGGTTATTTATGATGACTATAGTTCTTGAAGAACACTGTTGGCATAGATTCCCACTCTTGGCATATGCCTGCACTCCATCCATTGAGTCAGAATCTTCTAAAAAATTTGGGGCTTGGTGCTGAATGCCAAACAGAAGGACTGAGGTTTCCAACTTTATTTTTAATTCTTTCACCTATTGGAACCTCTATTAGAGCCAAATAAGAGGAATCAGATTTTTAAAATGGTGCATTCAACATTATATTCTGTTTCTGAAACTAATAATAAATAACCAATTATCATTTGAACCTTTAGCTGGCCTTGAGGATCTGTGGGACAATTTACTCAAAGAACTATAGTTACTGATATGTAACATTTCTGCAAACAGCAAGGATACTTATATATAGGCTTAGTTATGTCTAGATAGTAGCTAAGGGTCTTCTTAACATATAGACCATATAACCTGAATTCCCTGGTATTTGAGTAAAGCTTAGTGAAAATGACTGAGTTGGTTGGTGGATTGGTACAGGGGAAATTTAGTCAGGATTTTGGGGGGTTGCAGGGTTGTTTTAGTTTATGAAACTGTGTATGGGAGCTCAGCCATCAAGACCTAGATCTCATGAACTCTGCAGAGACTTATGGCTACTAAGAATCCAATCTTTAGGGACAGTTGATACAACAAGCTATCTGCTAAAGGTTTAAATAACAATTTCATCAGATTCATAAGTGGTAAATTTCAAGTCCCGAAAAAAGATTACAAATAGGTGGGAAAATATGTGCCACTGCTTTCAAAAAAATCTCTTTACAGTAGGATGTAAAATATTAAAAACCCCTGTGTGACACATACGGCAACTGCTCAGTAATAACAACCATAATGTGATTAAATTTAACATCCTTGTACGGGAAAAAATGCCTAAGGAACCCACCACAAAAGCATTTAACTTCAAAAACAAGGATGCTAGTTAAAAGTAAATTTAAAGGAACAGTCAGAACAGTTAAATGCCTGCAAACTGCATAAACACTATTCTAAAACCACCTTAATAAAGACTCAAACTAAATGTATACCTGTAGTGAGGTGACCACTCTACTCCGGCCCTGGAAGGGGACAAGCAGCCCTGGGGAAGGCTGCAGTGGTAAAAGCAGCCCTGGAGAGGGCTGCAGCTCTGAAAGCTGGGCTGATTGGGAAAGCAGCCACAGCTATAGCTGGCTTAATAAGGGCCCAGCTGGCCCTTATAAGAGAGCAGTGGACCAGGAGCAAGAGTCTCCCTCTAGCTGAGGAGGGAGATGGACCTAGCTGCCTGAGTGCTAAAGGGTACTGGAGTGAAGCAGGGCTGGGGAAAGGCCAGAGGAGCTGGGGAGCTCTGGGCCAGCAACTCCCCAGGCTGCAGGGCCTTGTACAAGGCCCCTGGAGGTAATGGGTTGCAGAGAAAGGCAACAAGTCTAAAACCCCCTTGCCTGTGATGAGTGGCTTATACTGCAGTCTGCCCCAGGGAGCGGGGGCTAGTTGGTGACTGGCAGTAGCCTACGACTGAGGCGAGGTGGGGATAGGGGGTGGGAGTTCCCCGGGGAGGGGAGACCCTAAGAGTGAGGGGTTACTGCCAGAGGCAAGCACCCTGGGGTTGCAAGGGGCACCGAGTCCTGGGAGGGACACGGGGGCCAAGCTGTGGCAGGACACCGGCCTGCAGAGGGTGCTCCAACGGCTGGAAAAGAGCTAATTCCCAGAAGACCAGCAGGAGGCGCCGCAGGGGTGAGTCGCCATACCGCTACAATACCCCAGCTAAAAACAAAACAGTGAAGACCAAAAAATGCCACTATGGCTAAAAACAGAGTAAAACAGGTGGTTAGAGGCAAAAAAGCTTCCTTTAAAAATCTGAAGTCAAATAAGGAAAATAAAAATAAGTATAAACTCTGGCAAGTCAAGTGTAAAAGTATAATAAGGCAGGCGCAGAAAAATATTTGAAGAGCAACTGGCTATGGACACAAAAACTAATAGCAAAGATTGTTTTAAGTACAACAGTCAGTGGGCCACTGAATGATCGAGGTGCTAAAAGAGCACTCAAGGAAGACCAGGCCATTGCAGAGAAGATAAAGTAATTCTTTGCATCAGTCTTCACTGCAGAGGATATGGAGGAGATCCCACAACCACGTCATTCTTTGTAGGTGACAAATCTGAGGTACTGTTCCAGATTGAGATGTAGAGGAGGTTTTGGAAAAACATGATAATTTAAAGAGCAATACGTTACCAGGACAAGATGATATTCACCAAAGAGTTTTGAACTCTACTAACAGAACTACTACCTGGGGTACATAACCTATCACTTAAATCAGCCACTGTACCAAATGACAGGAGGGTACCTAATGTAATGTCAATTTTTTTAAAAAAGCCACACAATTACAGGCCAGTAAGCCTAACTTCAGTACCAGGCAAACTGGATGAAACTATAGTAAAGAACAAAATTATCAGACACACATAAACATGATATGTTGAGATAGATTCAACATGGCTTTTGTAAGGGGAAATCATGCCTCACCAATCTATTAGAATTCTCTGAGGGAGTCAACAAGCGTGTGGACAGGGGTGATCCAGTTGATATAGTGTATGTGGACTTTCAGAAAGCCTTTGACAAGGTCCCTCACCAAAGGCTCTTAAGCAAACTAAACAGTCATGGGATAAGACGGAAGGTCCTCTGATGGATCAGTAACTGGTTAAAAGACAGGGAACAAAGAGTAGGAATAAATGGTCAGTTTTCACAATGGAGAGTGGTAAACATAAGGATCTCCCAAAGTTTTGTACTGGAACTTGTCTTGTTCAACATGTTCATAAAATGATCTGGAAAAAGGGCTGAATAGTGAGGTGGCAAAATTTGCAAATGATGCAAAATTCCTTAAGATAGTTAAGTCCTAAGATGACAGCAAAGATTCACAAAGGAATCTCACCCAGCTGGGTGACTGTGAGACAAAATGACAAATGTAATTCAGTGCTGATAAGTGCAAAGCAATGCACATTGAAAAATGTAATCCAAAACTACACATACAAAACTATAGGGTCTAAATTATCTGTTACCATTCAAAGAGATCGTGGAGTCATCATGGATAGTTCCCTGAATACAGCCGCTCAATGTGCAGCACCACTCAAAAAGGCTAATAGTTAGGAACCATTAGGAAAGAGATAGATAAGACAGAAAATATCAGAAAGACACTCCATAAATCCATGGTACACCCTCCCTATGAATACTGTATACAATTCTGGTTGCCTCATCTCAAAATAGATATATTAGAATTGGAAGAGGTACAGAGAACGGTAACAGGAATGATTAGGGATATGGTACACCTTCCATACAAGGAGAGAGGAAAAAAAAAGACTGGGACTGTTCAGCTTAGAAAAGAGACAACTAAGAGGGGATATGATTGAGGTCTATAAAATCATGAATGGTGTGGAGAAAGTGTATAGAAAAGTGTTATTTATCCCTTTCCATAACACAAGCACTATGGGTCACCAATGAAATTAATAGGCAGCTGGTTTAAAACAAACAAAAGGAAGTACTTCTTCATACAACAGTCAACTTCTGGAACTCACTGCCAAGAAATCTTGTGAAAGCCAAAAAAAAAAAAAAAAAGAAGGTTAAAAAAATTAGGTAAGTTCATGGAGAATATCTCCATAAACAGCTATTAGCCAAGATGGCCAGGGACACAACCTCATGTTCCAGGTGTCCCTAAACTTATAACTGCCAAAAGCTGGTATTAGAAAACAGGTGATGGATCACTCAACATTGTCCTGTTCTGTTCATTACCTCTGAAACGTCTGGCAATGGTCACTGTCAGAAGACAGGATACTGGGCTAAATGGACCATTGGACTGACACAGTATGACCATTCTTATGTTCTTAATTTCTCATGGTATCCGTAAAAGACCTTATTGTACTAAGTTTATATATTATTGTGGGCTGTGATCATGTGTAACCTCTCTGGGGGCAGATGTGATATTTGGGAATTCAAATGACTACACTGAAAATGTGCTAGACATGTATGGACTTTGGGACAATAAGTGTTAATTGGATTTCCTGGGCAATACCTACGGCAAGGATAATGCAAATTCCCCAACTCTCATTATGCAAAAACCAAGACTTTTGAAGCTAAGCCCTGAGAAGATGGTTTGTCTGCCAATTACCTGTTACACAAGACCATGATTAAAGGCCCAAGCTGTATATAAAAAAATGGCTGATCTGCCCAGTCTGGGTTCTGGTTCTAAGATGGATATGTACTCGTAACCACAAGAAAACCCACTTGTGGCTTTTGAAAGCCGAGCATGAGGTTGGAATTGAGGGTGACCTCTGGTAAGCTTTTTAGCATGCATGTAGTTTTTTTTATTGTTTTAATGTTTTCTCTGTAATGCTTCTACCTCAAGGATAAATGTGCTTGCTTATAAGGAGCTTAAAACTGCAGGCAATACACTAGTCATAACCCTCCAAGGGAAAGCAAAGTGAAGATACAGGCCTTTTGGGCAGTCTGGCTTGATGGGGATATACAAGTGTACAGCAGGGAACTGTGCAGTCTTTAAGTCCCTGGTCAGGAGGGAGAGAGATGTGGGTTTCCACCCAAAAGAGGTAATTACTGAGAGCCAGAAGCCTGAAGTCAGTGCCCTTCGTGGATCATGGAGGGGGAATATAGGTGTAGATGCCCTGAAACTGGGGGATATAGCTGATACCCTGCATTGTGGATGTTATACAGATATGACTACAAAACAGACTGACAGAACTCAAAGGCAACTTTGACAGTTGGGATATAGGCCAGATTCTGTCACCCTGACTCATGCTTAGTAACTCAGTAGGGTTACATTTAGAGAATGGCACTAATCAATATGAATAATGGTGGCAAAATCTGCCCCAAAACAAATAGTCACATACTAAAGAAATTGTGGAGAGTGATGTATTACTGCCTTCCTGAGACACAAATAATGAAAACCTCTTCATGTTCCCTTAAATGGCCACAGGTTCTATTTGTGCCCACTCTCAAGAAGTGACTAGAGAATACTTGAGGTATGTGTTGGCTAGGGTTTTTGTACAGTATTTTCAACACAGAGCATCTGTTAAATTGTCATCTTTGCCACAGAGATGAGTGGCTGGAAGTGTGGTCTGATATTGAATGCATCTTTACCAGAATCTGGCAGCTCCCAGCTGGTAGAATAGCAGGGGAAATCTTGCACTCCCACTATTCTTATTGGACCCATTTTGTGGTTAAATGTAGAGAATTTAATCTCCAGGGATGTCAATTTACTAACTGTTATGATCATTACATTAATTTTAAAAAGTTTAAAAGAAAATAAAAAACACTATAGTTTTCCAGCAGAAATAATTTTGTATCCAACCATGCAAAACAGAGATTACAGAAAGATACCAGCAACATCTACAGTATGTAGACCTACATATTATCACAAGTAAAAACCTAGTAAAATAAAGCTAAATACCTGAGACAAACTGGGAACAGTAAAGTCCATGAGACCCAAGCCATTACATGAGTACATTTCCAAAGCAACAAGAACTTTTGTGATTGGATTTTGTCCCTCGCCATTCTGAGAAGCAAGAAATGTCGCATTTATTCCAAACTTTATGCATATATAAACATTATAAAATAATGTAAAATCAATAAGTAGACAAAGGATATATTTTAACTATGTTTGGGAATATATATGTAGAACTCTCATTGGCATTAAAGGGTCATTTAGCTACAAGAAAAACTGTTAACTTTCTGTTTTTTTATTGTGTCCCTAAAATGTAAATTTTGATAGTTTTTATTTATTTCATTTCATTCATAACTCCTGTCAAATCAAAACTCCAATAATTTCAATATGAAAGAGATTAGCAACTATACAATGAATACATATGCTACAAAATTCTGAGATCATGGTTTTATTAGATATATTTTATTTTTGTTTTTATTTAAAACAGGCATTCCCATTGAAATACATGAGCAAGAACATAAATTCAAATTAATATTAATTATATAATGAAAATATGATATTATGTATTTATTGAAATATGCTTGAGGTCTCTTAGCATTTTATAACTCTATAAATGTATATCTTTAAATGATGGTGTAGTTATGATGTCGTCATATGACAGAGTTACCACTATTTATTTCTTGTAGCTAAAAACAGAAGGTAGAAACTAAATAAACTCAAGAATGTCATTTCTACACCCCATGCAAAAAACTAGTTGTCCTTTGTAATGTGTTAATGGGAACAACTAAATCTTATTTTCCATATTGCATTCAAAAAGTGTACATGTTATATGTATTCATTTTTCACATATGATTTCACAGAATCTATACCTCATCATCAGTTCCAAGTTTATGCCAAATTTGTTGCTGAAGTAACTGTTTCGCTTTCACCCAGGTAGCAATGATCTGTTGTCGTACAGCAATAGGTACCAGTTCATTAGGTATGTTTCCATTTGTCAAATTCAGGGCAAATTCACAAACCTAAAATCCAAGAATAAAATAAAACTTAGAACATGAATCCATAGCCCAGCACCTGTTATGAATACAATGCATTCCTCAGAGGGTATGCTGAGAATACCACATATCAATCTATCTGTCTAACATCTCTATGAGGCAACTGAGTCAAAGGCTAAAGGCTCCAATTCTCCAACTTAGGCACATGCTCACGTTCTTTACTGAGCACAGCTCATGTGTGTGTATGGTGGGGAGAGGTTTTTTCCCCCTCCAAATATAGTGGTTTGATAGGAAACAGAGCAATGAGAACTTTGTACCTCTAAGGCCGCTTTAATATCAGGGAGTCCATTTGGATCCACAGACAAAGGTTGGACAATGTTTGTTTTTTCAACCCCCCTTATTGAGGGCCTTTTACTTTTGTCTGTTGCTGCATCTATCTTTTTCTTCTCATCAGTTTTCAAAACTGATTTTGGAATCCAACAAAGAATTAGGCCTCGAGCCAAAGCATTACATAACATCACCAAAACAACAGTATTTCTGAAAGACAAAACAAAAAGACTACATGTAAGAAACATCTCCCTAGAGCAAAATAAAGATTGCACAGAAAGACGATTAACACTTCTCTAAATTCTAAGTTTCCCTTGGAAAGCAAACTTATGAAACATTTGCAAAATAACCCTAAAGAAACACTTTCACATTGGAGAAAAAGTTAAAATATACTGAAGTTAAGCTTAGATAAATTTAGCCTTCATGTTTTTTCATAATGTTCTTTCCAAGGTGTTCTACATTAAGATCTGCCATTGCCTCCTGGAAAAAATTCTATTTATGAAATGTTTTGCCTATGTATCAGTTCAAGATTTTTATTATTCCTCTACACTCTCACTTGTATTAATAAGAGTATTTGCACTAAAACATTCTTGTGTCGACTCCTCTTACATGAAATCATACTTCTTTATTTGTAACATTGCATTAATTTCCACAACAATTAATTGTTGAGTTGCAGATTAGCAACAGCTATAGCAGATATCCCTTCTGGTAAAGCATAGATCAACATCTGACTGAGGTATCTCACAATAGCTATGGTGCCCTCATTATTAACTTTTCTTTCCCCGTTAATGTGCATTTTACGTAACTACATAAGGGTCCTGGCAAAAGTGACTCCAAAACAAGAGATGATTACTGCTTCCTTGGAATACTCACTAATCTGACAACATGAAAAAATGTTTTTCTGTGTAGACTACTGGAGACAATATTAAGGCACATATTGTAGAAAGAGAGTACCAGAAGTAGTAAAGGGAGTTTAATTTTTTTATTTGACTGTTTGCCATAAGTTAGGCAGCCTTTTTTTTCTGCCACCTGTGGTGGTGCATAGAGTATTGCTACTGGCAATGATGGAGTCCCCGTCATCATTGTTGCATTCTTCCTAAACGCTAGCAGTACTGGGATTGCCATATTCCTCATCCAAAATTCCATCTCTCCAATAATCAACAGCATCCTCGCTTCCTCCAGATCACTATCAACAATATCGGTTTGTTTTTATTGAAAAACTTTCTTCTGGGTCTCCAAGATTCTAAGTGATTAGCTCAAAACTAAGAATGGTAACTACATAAGGTGCTAGTTAGAGTTAAAACATTTTTTGCAAAGAGATTGTACAAAAGCTTTAATCACTAACTTTATGTTCCCATTCTTGAGTTTTCAGTTTGAGTAGGATTCTTTATACCAGATCTTATAAGAGAAGATATTCCTACACTGCATTCCTCCCCTTATCATATTCAGTGAAGCCTGACTGGGATTTTTATTGATACTAATTATTCAGTCTTCAGTAATGACTTAATGGTAGTTACAGGTTTATGGATATCCCCTGGACTGTAACCAACTACTGTGTGTTTTTCCTTTTCCTTTCTTTCCCTTATCCCGTTTTAAATTTTACAAAGCTTTAACAGTAGTAAAAAATAATAGACCACAGTTGCTTTGATTATTAAACATTTACAATGAATATAATGTATTAAATTTGAGAGAGATGCACATCAAATGAATACATTTCAGGGCATCCTGCTTTGGCAAGACAGTGCGAGTAAGTTTTTCCTTTTGATTAGCCACAGTAGCCCTGCTGCTATTCCAAACTAAAAAGACCATATCAGCTTTGCATAGCCACTCTTTAATAAGGTCTAAACTAGGTAGATTGAATATCACACAGTGTTAGACTGGGGGACTTCATTTTTAAACCAACTAATCCACTATACCATCTCAAATATCCATGCACAAATCAAAGCAAATAAGTCCCAATCAAATAAAACACTAACGACATTTTTTTAGTGCTACTGGGATATGGCACAATGAAAAAGTGATTTACTTTTAGAATTTATTTTTAGCTTCATAAAAGGCTTAATAGGAAAGAGAAAGATAATAATCAAACTCAACCATCATACTTACCCACTGTGTCCAGTATTCTTGATTGCACTGAGAAGACTCTGCAGGGACTCAACAATCTCTCGCTGTCTTCCTGAAGCTATAAGATGTTTATTGTGATTTAAGACATACACCACTGTGTTGTGAACAATCCAGGCCTCATTCAACTCTTCTCCCATTTCTGCAGCCCGCAGAAAGTTTTCCATAGCATATTGGGATAAGTGGTCTACCCAGATACTATATAATTAATATTAAGAAGCTATTATTCCAAAACTACAAAACCAAAATGAATATATTGTAAGAGCTAGAATTTACAAGCACTCTTTCTTGATCCAGCAAAGCATTTTTTAAACATAGCATTTCGTATGGAATTTTCTAGATGTTTGTTTGTTTTTTAAATAAGAAATAGATGGGGGGAGAAGAGAAGAAGGAAAATCAACATAAGGAACATCAGTCTCCAGGACACTAAAACGCTGTCATCCAAAATAATGCAAATAGCGTGTTCCATAATCCAAATCTAATGTCTTATCCCCATGACACCTTATAAAGTGTACATGAGTCCATGCCTCAGTCCCAGAGCTCATTACAAACTTCAGGTTAAAACTATAATTGAATATAGATTTTTAGTGTCCATTTAATTTTCCAGCACAGCCCTAGCTTGCCTATCTGGATAGTTAGGTTAAAGTGCACAGGAGGGCACCTCAATGCTGCACATCTATCAAGAATTCATAGATTTTTATGACCAGAAAGGACCATTATAATAATCTATCTTGACCTCCTCCATAACACAAATCATAGAATCCATCCAGTAATTTCTGCATCAAGCCTGTAACTATTGTACTTTCTATACAGCAGGCTCAAAATTACTGTTGCCTCGGTTGAGCACATGCATGGAAGCACATCCTGCTGGCAGCTGTCGGACATAGCTAAGTGCTTGCTGCCTAGGAAAGCATTCTCCCACTACTTCTAGTGTCACTGGTCTGGGGACAGTGGGGTGAAAAAGCTTAACTGCTCGGCATGTGTCTGGAACTGTCAAGGACATTTTGGTGCCCCATGACACACATCTTTGTATTGCCTTCCCCCCCCCCCCTTGTGCCATATAGTTGATTGAAAATGAGGAGTAAAGGAACTGATGTAAAACTGTCTTGGAACCACAGAACTCCACAGAGGGGAACAGTCCAAAATCACTTGATAGCATGAAGACGACTGTGGAGAATTCTACAGCAGCACAGTTAGCAAGTAGTTTGGAACCTGCAACAGCATACTTCTAAAAATTATTCTTTGCATAGTAGACCACAAATTACAGTATAAACACAAGTATCCTCAAAATAACAAAAGGACAGATGAGTTCAAGGTCAAGACAACAGATGTACAGAAGATGTTTCTGACACCTATTGCCTATGACATAGGAAACGAACTAAGGCTGGTTTGGGACATGGTTCCTTTCACCAAACACTCTAATCCATGATGGGCTCTACCTGTAGCCAAATGCTCACTACTTTCTAGTTGCAATCGTGTGGCACCAAGGCGCATATATTCCTAAAAGTAGAACAACAACTTTTTATCCTGAAGGAAGTATTACCTAATCACAGAGGCTTTAAGCTTCAAATCATGATGAAATTGAATGTGGGTAGAAGTATTAGCATCCCTTAGTTGGTGTGTCTTTATTTCTTTTTAGGTCCTTTAATGAAAGTTTTTCTTGAGAGCATATTGAAATAAAGAAAGCCAGAAGATGCCCTAATGATTTTAATAAGGACCTACCACATCCTTTAGCTTCTTCAGGATCTATGCTAATTTATCTGAACTAAGAGTGTCTCTCCACTACATGAAAGATTGCTGAGCCACTCTGACCTTCCTGCAGCAAACCTGATACATGGTGCCCGGAACCCCCAAGCGGTATTTTCAGTGGCAAGGGTTCACAATGTCATGTCCCATGTATCAAACATATTTTTTATTTAACAAATGCATGTCTCCATGACTTCTAAAACATCCCCAGTTGTTTTGGAATTCTTTGATTCATTTTTAATTAAGATTATAACATTTTTCCCAAGTGCTTCAGGGGAATACAATAATAAAACAAATATTTTAACTATAAAATCAGTTTTAAGGTTGCACACTCCACCTATTAATCTAAAGGCAGTATAACTCAAAATACAGCTAACATTTTTATACAGCATTATATGGCCACATGGAATCTGATTGCTTGATTTATCTGACCAAAACATTTCATTGTTGTTAATTGTATTACTGTATGCCTACAGCCCCCAACTGAAATCAAGGTCTTACTATGCTAGTATGGACAGACAGCATAAGACACGGTCCCTTCTGCAATAATCTAATTACACAAAACAGACAAATGGTGGGATGGTACAAAGAGAGATGCAGCAACTTACCCAAGGTCACGCAGCAGGTAAGTGGCAGATCTGGGAAGAGAACCAGCTCTCTTGTATCCCCTACTACGGGCCTCTTTCCAAATCTGCACACTAGTCAAAATATTTTTAAATATTCACCAGTATCAAAAATAAAAGCAGATTTTCTGCTGTCCTCTACTCCCTGTGCATTGCTCAGGCAGAACAAAGGGAGTAGAGACTGGTCACAAGCCCCCCATCAAGCATACATCCAACAGAGTTCCTAAGTCTCTCTCCTGAAAACTATAGGAGAAGGGGGTGTGAATGGGCATGAAGTGACCAAGGAGAGGTGGAGAGTTAGTATGGCTGAAGCATTCCCCAACTGGTGGATTGTTCCCTGGGGACCATAGTCAGCTGGCACATTGGATTATCCCCTGGGCTGCTCTATCCTGTGATTGGAGCAGGGAAGAGAATTAGAGATAAAAGCAGGATGGCAGCAGTAAATCGATCTCAAAATCCCTCACTCCTTTCTCCCCCATCCATTTCTTTTTAGAAAGGACTAACGTACTGTATTCAACTTGTTCCTACCACTAAGTTGCAACAAGTACTAGTATTCTCAGGGCCATGATGTACCTCCGCATCCTTTCAGCTGACTACTGCATCTTCTCCTTTCATGTTCAATAGCAGCCAGCACAAAGGATCTTGCAGCACATTGGCACATTAAAGACAGTGATTTCAGATACTCAACAGGAAACCATAATTTCTGCAGCAAATTATCGGTCTACAGGGTCAATGTGTCAGTCCAAGTTTTTTTTTTAAAAAAGAGAACAGAAACAGAAGAAAGGGAAGGAAATGAAGGGAAGAAGAGGATTTACTCGGGATATATTTGCTAGGAAATGGTTACTCTTCTCTCTCAGTTTTTCAGAGTATAATATATAAAATTTGTAGTGGAAATTACTGTCCCTCAGCCTAAAACTTTCAGAATTACATAATAATATATTAAAATGAATGATGATGATGATGATGATAATCTTAACTTCTACAGAGCTTTCCATCTGAGGATCTCAAAGAACTTCAGAAAGGTTGTCTTGTTTTCTACCTCAGTACCCATTCCTTCATTATGGTGTCATGATAGTAATGCCATGGTCAAAGTTCCATTTTAAAACAGATGATAAAGGTTTCCCCACCCAACCCCCTCTAAAAATATTGGGAAAAAATCTGTTTTACTGACAATTTATCTTGTGTAATCTATGCCCAAAGGTGAAATTTTCTTTTAAAGTTTGCTCTTAAGCAGACAGCTATTTTTGAGGCAAGAATTTTTAAAAAGATGTTTTTTCACTTGGATTTTTATCCTTTTTAATGTCTAATCATAATTCAGTACCAACTTACTTTAAGAAATTCCATGTGCTTTTTTCATTAATTCTCAATGAGTATGAGCATACACATTTTTGTTGTTTTTTCCCCCAAAGTTTGAATGCCAACTTACTAGTTATTAGAGGTGGCCTTCATGAACATTATAATCTCCTTGAAAGGCCTTCAGTTCCAAAGGTAAAGTTTACTACATGGACCCCTTCCTCCCCTGATTTTACACAGAAATAAGTAACTTAACAGTATTTATGGAGGTGGGAGAAAAAAAAGAAACCTGAAATTAGTTTCTCCTCAATTCACTCCCCTTGGGTGGAGGGAATAGAGAGGAAGTTTTTTCAACTTAAATCATTCATTATGTATTTACATAGATGCTCAGATATTATTATTTGGAATTTTAACAGAAAATTTTCTAAGTTTTGGCAATTATGGTTTTTTGTTTTTTTTTTTTTTTACTATGAAATCCTATTTTTTTAAATGAACACCAGAAAAAATAGTTACTCACCTTTTTGTAACTGTTGTTCTTCGAGATGTGTTGTTCATGTCCATTCCAAGCAGGTGTGTGTGCGCCGCGTGCATGTCAGCCGGAAGATTTTCCCTTAGCAGTGTCCATAGGGTCGGCCCTGGCACCCCCTGGAGTGACGCCTCCATGGCGCCCTATATAGAGGCCCGCCGACCCTCCACCCCCTCAGTTCCTTCTTGCCAGAACTCCGACAAAGGGGCAGGAGGGTGGATATTAGAATGGACATGAACAACACATCTTGAAGGAAAACAGTTACAAAAAGGTGAGTAACCGTTTTTTTCTTCTTCGAGTGATTGTTCATGTCCATTCCAAGCAGGTGACTCACAAGCCTGAGTTTAGGCGGTGGGGTCGGAGTTCACTGCAGATTGGAGCACTGCATGGCCAAAGGCTGCATCGTCTCTGGCCTGGTGCGTGATGGCATAGTGCGACGTGAATGTGTGGATTGAGGACCACGTGACAGCTCTGCATATTTCCTGTGTCGGGACCTGAGGAGGAGGCCTGTGCCCTTGTGGAGTGGGCTGTAATTGGCGGGGCAGGCACGTTGGCCTGATTGTAGCATTCGTGGATGCAAGCTGTGATCCATACGGAGATACGTTGTGAAGAGACTGGGAGCCCCTTCATCCTGTCTGCCACAGCTACAAAGAGTTGGGTTGACTTCCTGAACGATTTGGTTCGTTCAATATAGAATGCCAGTGCCCTGCGAACGTCCAGGGAATGAAGCCTACGCTCCACATTGGATGAGTGTGGCTTAGGATAGAACACAGGGAGAAAAATGTCCATGTGGAATTGGGAGACCACCTTAGGAAGGAACGCCAGGTGTGGCCTGAGTTGGACTTTGTCTTTGTGGAAGACAGTGTATGGAGGCTCGGACGTCAGTGCTCTGAGTTCCAACATCCTCCTGGCCGAGGTGATAGCCACTAGGTATGCGACCTTATATGAGAGATATAGCAGAGAGCACGTAGCCAGGGGTTCTAAGGGGGGACCTGTGAGAGCGGAGAGGACCAAATTGAGGTCCCAAGCTGGGGCTGGTTGTTGAGTATGCGGGAACAGTCTATCTAGGCCCTCGAGGAAGCGAAAAACCCATGGGTTCGCAAAGACTGAACCATCTTCAGCTCCTGGGTGGAACGCGGAGATGGCCGCCAAGTGGACCCAAACCGAAGAGAGGGAAAGTCTCAAATGAAGCAGATAATCCAGGATGAGAGGGATTGGGACGAGCAATGGTACCTGTCCCTGCTGTTCGGCCCAGATGGAGAAGCGTTTCCACTTGGCCATATATGTGGCCCTAGTGGAGGGCTTTCTGCTACCGAGGAGGACTTGCCTGACCTGCTGTGAGCATTGCATTTCCACTGGGTTTAGCCATGGAGCATCCAGGCTCTGAGGTGGAGCGACACCAGGTTCAGGTAGCAGAGGTGGCCCGATCCTGTGTGATCAGGTGTGGGAGCAGGGGCAACGTGAGGGGCGCCTGTATGGACATGTGCAGCAGCGACGTGTACCAATGCGGGCGTGGCCACGCTGGTGCTATTAGTCTGACGCGAGCGTGATCCCTGTGGATCTTGAGGAGTACCCTGTGGACCATGGGAATCGTGGGGAAGGTGTAAAGCAGGCCGCCTTCCCACGAGAGAAGGAAGGCATCTATTAGAGACCCTGGACTGTGCCCCATGAGGGAGCAGAACCGTTGACATTTCCTGTTTTCCCTCGAGGCAAACAGGTCTATCTGGGGATAGCCCCAGAGACAGAAGATTGAGCATGCTACATCTCGGCTAAGGGACCACTCATGACCATGGAACGAGCGGCTGAGGGCGTCCGCCAGTCCGTTCTGCACCCCCGGGAGGTAGGATGCCATCAGGTGAATTGCGTTCTGTATGCAAAAGTCCCATAACGCAATGGCTTCCCGGCACAGGGGAGAGGAGTGTGCACCCCCCTGTTTGTTGATATAGAACATCGCCAAGGTATTGTCCATGAGGACTGCAACACACCTGCCTGCCAGGCGAGGTTTGAAGGTCAGGCAGATGAGACCCACCGCCCATAGCTCCCTGACGTTGATGTGCAAGGAGAGGTCCTCTGGGGAACAAAGGCCTTGGGTCCTGAGATTCCCCAGATGCGCCCCTCACCCCAGATCCGACATGTCTGTTACCAAGGATAGGGATGGCTGGGGGCTGGCGCAGGTTACTCCCACGCAGACCTCCTGCGGGTTGAGCCACCACTGGAGGGAATCTAGCACCATTCGGGGGAGTGTCACCACAGAGTCCAGCACATGCCTGGCTGGTCGGTACACAGTTGCTAACCAGGACTGAAGAGGGCGCAACCTGAGCCTGGCGTGGCTCACCACATAGGTGCACGCAGCCATATGTCCCATCAACTTGAGGCAGTGCCTCACTGTGGTGGTCGGGAAATGTTGGAGACCGAGAATGATGTCAGACATGGACCGGAACCTGGACTCCGGTAGGTATGCTCTGGCTTGCGTCGAGTCCAGAACTGCCCCTATAAATTCTATCCTCTGGACGGGAGACAGGGTGGACTTGGCCTCGTTCAGCAGGAGGACGAGCTCGAGGAAGGTCAGTCTGATAAAGACCACCTGAGCCTCCACCTGTGTCTTGGAGTAGCCCTTGATGAGCCAATCGTCCAGGTAGGGGAACACCTGAATTTCGTGCTTGCACAAAAAGGCTGCCATGACTGCCATGAACTTTGTGAAGACCCTTGGGGCCGTTGACAGGCCGAAAGGGCAGAACTGCGAACTGGAAATGGGCATTGCCCATGACGAATCTGAGGTAACGCCTGTGTTGGGGGATTATCATGATATGAAAATACGCGTCCTTCAAGTCGAGGGCGGTGTACCAGTCCCCTGGATCCATGGAGAGAATGATGGAGGACAGGGAGACCATACGGAACTTGAGCTTCGTTACAAACTTCTTCAGACGCCGCAAGTCCAGAATGGGTCTGAGGCCCCCTTTCACTTTCGGTATTAGGAAATACCGGGAGTAGAAACCCCTGCCCCTGAGTTCCTTCCTCCACTGCCCCTACAACGAGGAGGGACTGCAATTCCTGTATCAGAAGTTGCTCGTAAGAGGGGTCCCTGAAGAGGGACGGAGATGAGGGCTGGTGGGGCGGGAGGGAGGAGAACTGGATAGAATATCCCCTCTCTACCATGCGGAGCACCCAGCTGTCTGATGTGATTCGGGACCAGGCACGATAGAAGGGGGACAGACGTGTTGGCCTGTCAGACGGCGGTGCCAGTGGAGACTGACGCAGACTTGGAGCACGGGCTGTGTACCTGTCCCAGGGTCTGATGGTAGGGCCCGGTGTCCAGAACGGCCACTGGGAGTGCGGTTGCCACTGTTGCTGCCACTGCGCCGGGTAAGGTTGTTGGCTCGCCTGTGAAACCGACCTCCTGCTCCTCGATCTACTGGAGCGGTAGGATTCTGCCTCCAAGTCTGAGGTCTCCAAATAGGAGGACGGGGAGGTGGGGGTGAGCAGTATCCACTGTCACCGGGAAGCGGTGCCATGGGGCCGGGGAACGCACTCTCTGCGCCGGTGCCGCTGGAGCGGCGCGGGGGGGGACTGGGGCAACATCATGGCCGGCTTGCCCCTTGATTGGATCGGGGGTCGGGCCGTGTTCGGTGGCTCTTTCCACTGGTGTGGGGAGGCCGGCACCGGGAGGCTGAATAAATCAGAGGGGGCCTCGAACGCGTCCGGCGTTGATAGGAGACGCACATCCTCGTTGAGGTCCGGGGATCTCGACCGGTCTGGACTCGACCAAACCACCACCGGGGCGGGAGTCAACGAGACCTTGGGAGGATGCGGCTGTGGCATGGCTTGTCCCACCGAACTCATGGACGCCGCCGCCCTTTTAAGGTCCTGGTGGGGTGATTGGCCCCTCACCGGCCTCTTCTTCTTCGCGGGCACCGGAGATGGTGATCGGTGCCTTACAGAGGCCGATTTTCTATGTCCCAATTCTCTCCGGTGTCGGGACTTAGAGGTCTTAGACTGGGCCTCCTGTCTTGTTAGCGGTGCCAGGGTGCTGTGCACCGAGGCTGAGGTGCTGGGCGCCAGATCGGCAGGCTCAGGGTCCGAGTGTGGCCGTAAGGCTGCCTCCATCAGGAGCACTTTGAGTCTCTGCTCTCTGTCCTTAAGGGTCCTGGGATGGAATCCCCTGCAGATACTGCGCTGGTCTCTTTGGTGGCTCTGCCCGAGGCACCTTAAGCAGGAAAAGTGCGGGTCACTCTTCGGCGTAAACTTCCCGCAATCCTTGCAGAGTTTAAACCTGGGGGACCCGGGCATGTCCCAGTGGGGCGACGAGTACGTTCGGGGAAGCCCCCCAACAACTATTAACTATCTACAACTAACACTAACTCTAAACTATGAGAGAGGAAACAAGTATATACACTTAAACGGGACACTGCTATGCTTGGAGGGAGGGATAGCTCAGTGGTTTGAGCATTGACCTGCTAAACCCAGGATTGTGAGTTCAATCCTTGGGGGGCCATTTAGAGATCTAGGGCAAAAATCTGTCTGGGGATTGTTCCTGCTTTGAGCAGGGGGTTGGACTGGACTAGATGATCTCCTGAGGTCCCTTCCAATCCTGATATTCTATGATATAAGAGCAAGCAAAGTTCCAGCTAGCCGTCACCGGTGGTAAGAAGGAACCATGGAGGCGCCACTCCAAGGGGCACCAGGGCCGACGCTGCTAAGGGAAAATTTTCTGGCTGGCATGCACGCAGCGCACAAACATCTGCTTGGAATGGACATGAACAATCACTCGAAGAAAAATTAACTTTGTCTTTAAAGAGTTTTTGTGTGGCTATAAGCTTCTTAGGTCTGACAGTTAAAATGTTCGTTGCAAGAGTGCATGCCAGTTGCTGTTCCATAATGGAGCCAACTCAGCAATGGCCACTTAAAACCTTTTCCTTTAGCTTCTCTCTCTTTTCCCACTAGAATCCATGCCTTTGAAAATGAACCATCTGATAACCATGGATTTTATTTTAAGAAGTAACAACTTTTGAAAATATCTTCATGGCGTGATAATCAAACAGAATTTGCCAAAGGACCCAGGGTTTGGTACAGATTAAAGAAAAACACCTGTATGTTATCCAGTCTGGATCATGTTCAGGAAGTTTGGAAATATATCCTGTGGGATGCTGGCTTGTATCTTCAGGTGGGACAGCATGATCATTCAGCTGAATACCCTCTAATCTTAACAAATGAATAGTCGCCTAGAAATATATAGAAAACATATATATGAAACTTCAATTTCATCAAACCGTATCACATTGAAAAGAGAGACTGGCTTCTGCTCAAGTCAGTCTCCATTCTACACTAAAATATTAGCAGCACAATTTTGTCAAATACTGTGTAGGCATATAGCAATATATCACAAAACATATTAAATACAGTCCTTCAAATTCCTTAGATCCTGCAGAATGAATTTAACATAATTCCTGTAAGCCCCCCCCCCCCCCCCCCCCAAAAAGCAAACCTTTATCTCAGTGAAATTTTAAAGCTCCAGGGCTCTATGGGCAGCTGTCAAACATTTGCAATAAAATCACTGAGAAATACATTATCTGTACTGACAGGGAAAACATTAGTATACTTACTTTGAATGGAAACTTCTTAGACAGTAGCTTCATGAAACTCTACATTTTTTTTAGTTTCTCTGCAAACACATTAATTATTGTTTACAATCTCTAATAACTGGCACATCATTCCTTAAAATGAATGTATACCAGCACTGTAGATAAAGCCAAGGATGGAGGAGACAAAAAATGAATATCACAGCTGTACAATTTACTAACCTCTGCATTAATGAATCTTATTTCTGCTAATGTTCTGAGTAAATCTCTTTCAAGAGAGAATGATTTAATGGGCAAGGATGATTCCATTTGTAGGCTGCCACCTCGATTATCATCCATCACAATTGTACTAGCTTTCTTCTTTTGTACTAAGAGAAAGGAAGCTTCACTTTTATTATTGTTATTATGTAAATCAGAAAGACTTTTTACTTTACTCCTAAATAAGAAAAATGCCTAGTTACATTAAAATCTATAAAAGGGATAGAATGAATTCAGATTTAAAATTGCTGCCTTCAAAATCCTTATTCATTACAGTTTCCTGCGACTGAAAATACCTCTCTCCAGGCAGTGCTGGGAGAAAGGTATGTAAATCAGTTAGATGGACGGTGGTGTAAGTGGGACAGCATGCAGTGGCCAGGAAATGGCAGCTTTAAAGAGTCTTCACTAGTCAAACCAAGCACCTCTCTCACATTTCTGGATTGCTGACATGAAGCTGTGACTACAGAAAGCACAGAGGGACAGAAGCAGCTCCTTTGTGCTTCCACTTTTTGCCTCCTGAATCTATCATTCTTCCACAATTGGGTCATATAGGTTAGACATCTTTGAGTGCTGACAAATTACAGTTTATTACTTTTTCAAATTGGTTAATATTGGGGTTGCTAACTTTCTAATTGCAGAAAACACCCTTGCCCTGCCCCTTCCAAAGGCCTCTCCCGTTCCCTGAGGCCCCACCCCCACTCACTCCATCCGTCACTCGCTGTCCCCACCCTCACTCATTTGCTCATTTTCACTGGGCTGAGGCAGGGGGTTGGGGTAAGGCCAGAAATGAGGGGTTCAGGGTGCAGGACAGGGCTCTGGGCTGGGGGTTGAGGTGCGGGAGGAAGTGAGGGCTCCGGCTGGGGCTGGGGATGAGGGATTTGGGGTATAGGAGGAGGCTCTGGGCTGTGGGGTGGAGCTGAGGGGTTTGGAGTGTGGGGTGAGGCTCCGGCTAGGGGTGTGGGTCAGAAGTGGGGCTGGGGATGAGGGGTTTGAGGTGCAGGAGGGGGCTCCGGGCTGGGGCTGAGGGGTTCGGCATGTGGGAGGGGGCTCAGGGCTCGGGCAAAGGGTTGGGGTGTGGGAGGGGGTGAGGGCTCTGGCTTGGGGTGTGGGTTAGGATTACCATATCTAATAAATAAAAAAAGAGGACCCTCCACAGGCCCTGGCCCCGCCCATTTCTCCACCCCAGCCCCGCCCCAACTCCGCCACTTCCCCGCCCTAACTCCGCGTCCTCCTCCCTCCCACTCCCAGCCACGCGGAAAGGGCTGCCCAAGCGCTACCAGCTTCATGGTTTGCCGGGCAGCCCCCAGACCCTGTGTCCCCGGCCGGCGCTTCCCCAGCGCAGCTGGAGCCCGGGAGGGGAAGCGCCCAGCCGGGGGCGCAGGGTCTGGAGGCTGCCTGGCAAACTGTGAAGGCGGTAGCGCTTGGGCTTCAGGCAGCCCCTTTGCCTCTGGACCCTGCGCCCCCAGCCGGACACTTCCCCTCCCGGGCTCCGGCGGCACAGGGTCCGGAGGCACGGGGGCTGCCCGAAGCCGGTAGCGCTCAGGCAGCTCGGCTCTTAAACAGAGCCGAAGAGTCAGGGGAAGAGCAGAGCCGCCATTTTCCTGGACATGTTTGGCTTTTTGGCAATTCCCCCCGGACGGGGATTTGAGTGCCGAAAAGCCAGACATGTCCGGGAAAAGGAGGACGTATGGTAACCATAGTGTGGGTCAGAAGTGGGGCCGGGGATAAGAGGCTTGGGGTGCAGAAGGGGGCTCCGGGCTGGAGCCAAGGGGTTCAGAGTGCGGAGGGGGTGAGGGCTCTGACTACACATGCAGGTCTGAGGTGGGGCTGGGGATGAGGTTTAGGGTGTAGGAGGGGGCTCCAGGTTGGGGCTGAGGGTTATGGAGTGAGGGGCGGGGCTCAGGGCCGGGGGTACAGGAGGGGGTGAGCGGTGCAGGCTCCGGGCCGCACTTACCTCAGGTGGCTCCCAGGAAGCGACCAGCATGTCCCTCCAGCTCCTAGGAGGAGGGGCCAGCCAGGGGGCTCTGCATGCTGCCCTCGCCTGCAGGCGCCACCACCACAGCTCCCATTGGCTGCAGTTCCTGGCCAATGGGAGCTGCGGAGCCGGCACTCAGGGTGGGGGCAGTGAACGGAGCCCCCATGGCCACCCCTCCTCCTAGGAGCTGCAGAGACATGCCGGCCACTTCCCAGGAGCTGCATGGAGCTGGGTTGGGAGCCTGCCAGCCCTGTGCCAACTGGACTTTTAACAGCCCAGTCAGCTGGCAACCCTAGTTAATATGCAGCTTTATGTTTTGTAAGCATTACAGTTGAGATTTTGCTCAGTTTGTGCAGGAGTGAACTTTTCAAGATTTGCTCCAATCAGAGTGTGTATGTTTGGATTTCACAAATATGAGCGCAGCTCACATTTTCCAGTTCACTTCTTTCATTGTTTTATAGGGATTGGAAAACTGGGCATCGTGTCCTGGCAGCGAAGAGAAAATCTCAAATGGTATTACAATCAAGAAGGGGAATGATGGTCTGTCAACCCCACAGTAATGAAGAGAAAGCAAATTTCTCTTTTCCCTTGGAGTAATCATTAACCCAGCATCCTGGAACATGGCAGTTCTGTCCTCTGTTGTGCCCTAACTCTTGGTGTAAAATTGTGAACATCATGATGAAGTAGCTAGGGTGGTACTGTAGGGTCATTTAGGCAAGTCTATTTGGGCACAGGGATTAAGTAAACCTGTTTGTGTACAGAACAATTCATTGTGGCGACTGAAACAATTTACTACGATTGTGGTGGACTTTCCATCACTGGCAATTTTAAGATCAAGATTAGATGTTTTTCTAAAAAGCTATGCTCTAGTTCAAACAGAAATTAATTCAGAGAAGATCTATGGCCTGTATTATGCAGGAGGACAGACTAGATAATCTAAGCGGTCCCTTCTGGCTTTATAATCTATGTAGCATTCAGTGTCCCATCAGTGATAAGGGGTGGACCAGTGACAGTCAGGGAGGCCATGACTTCCTCCCAGGACCAATTTAACTCAGTTTTATCCTTTTAAATGTGAGTTAGTAAAGTTGCAGATTTTTGACCAATTTCTAGATAAACAGAGACTATTCTCTCTGGTGATTATCCTCAACTATAAAATATTCTTATTTAAGACTGACCCCTTACTTTTTTCTTGAGATTCTGTTTACTAAAAATACCAGCCCAGCATGTTATATTCCTGCATTAAAATAACAGAACACTAAGACAAAATAATTCCAATTTACAGGATATGTAATATTGTTTGTGCACAAGACACAAATGATTTGTATTCATATGCACATAACAATTCTGATCCATATACAAACCTCCCAACTGAACAATGATGTAGCTTTAACTAAACATCCTATGAACTATTAAATGAATAATAATGCCACATACATTTCATTTATATGCTGGAAAATATGTTTCATGGCCTGCTACTTGTCTAACAACTGATTAATTGCACCTAATATCACCCTTTTACAGCACTGCTAACTGTGGAACGAACAGTTATACCATCAAATTCTCTGCGGGTAAAAACTGGTACAATTCCATAGATTAAATGACACTGTACCAGTTAACACCCACAGAAAATTTGACCAATTATTCCTGTTACTTCCTCTTTCTAACATTTACCTGTATAACTTTAAGTAGACTCTGTATATCTACTGATGAAAAGTGCTATACAAGACCTACGTATTATTATTATTATTATGTATACCTAACCGTATACTTGTGTTTTTACCTACAATTATCCCCCTAAAACACAAATAGATGTTATTTAAGGAAATGATAAACATGAATAAGAACAAGTATGCTGACCCTTTTCCAACTGCCATGATTTCATGTTGCAGCACAGTAAATAGTACTTCTGCAATGTAACAACTATAATGTTGCTCTTGGAAAAGCCTTATTTGGGAGTATCTGTAGGTTTCTACATGTACGCGTGGTGTGAGGAAGAAAGTACACATTTGCACCCTGCAATCTTGTTCTAAATTCAATTACTAGAGAGAACAAATAAACTTATTCTAACACAAATTGTTTTGATTTTAACATAATGTAACATCAGAGATTTAACTAGTATGAGGAACAGCTGTGCAATTGGAAATGTGCTTGGTTCAGAATGTTCAAAATGCACTTTTATTATATCCATAAAATCATGAGAAACATTACTGATGGCATTGACTTGTAAAAAGGACATGGCTGTTCAACTAATTTAAAAAGATGAAGTTTCTGAAAATTGCCATTAACACACTTGCATAGCTCTAAATAAAATACATTAATCAAATAGGATTGCTTTGGCCAAGCTTCTCTATTTCTGCATTCCTGATGCCTTTTAAAACTATTCATGCTCAAACAGCTTTTCAATTAAAAATCAAAGGCACTAGAAATGAAAACTTTTGGAGTATATAGTGCCCTCAATTCATTTTTACAGTTGCCACTGATGGAGTTCTGCCTGATTTTGGGGAGCAATAGGCTATATATTCCTTAAATATATAATTGTCCACATAATGGAAAAATAATCAGGTTTAAAAATTAACTTTTAAAAGGACATCATTGATTTAAAAAGAAATGACTTGAAAGTGGTTTCAGACACCCTGTAAGTCCTCCCTGACAAATCTATGAATTTTACCATCACATTTACTTAATTTTTTAAAAATGCTTCTTCTCTCCCATGTTTTTGAGAGAAAGACACAAACTAACAATAGGGGAAACTAACTACTACTAATAGTGGATAAAAACCTACTGCTATTATCATCTAATAGAATTAATCCTTTAGCTCGAGTTGTAGAGTTCTGCAATTTGAAGTTGAATGTTCCAAGGTTCAAAACCTGCTGACAATCTATACATGGTGTGGTTATATACACAAATTGCTATCACAGCACAAAATAAATACACTGAAAAAAGACAGGTTTCAGAGTAGCAGCCGTGTTAGTCTGTATCCACAATCTACCAATGTGATATATGCCATCATGTGCCAGCAATGCCCCTCTGCCATGTACATTTGCCAAACCGGACAGTCTCTACGCAAAAGAATAAATGGACACAAATCTGACATCAGGAATCATAACATTCAAAAACCAGTAGGAGAACACTTTAACCTGTCTAGTCACTCAATAACAGACCTGAGGGTGGCAATTTTGCAACAGAGAAGCTTCAAAAACAGACTCCAACGAGAAACTGCTGAACTCGAATTGATATGCAAACTAGATACAATCAACTTAGGCTTGAATAGAGACTGGGAATGGCTGAGCCATTACAAACATTGAATCTATCTCCCCATGTAAGTATTCTCACACTTCTTATGAAACTGTCTGTACTGGGCTATCTTGATTATCACTTCAAAAGCTTTTTCTCTTACTTAATTGGCCTCTCAGAGTTGGTAAGACAACTCCCACCTTTTCATGTACTCTGTATGTGTATCTATATCTCCTCAATATATGTTCCATTCTATGCATCCGAAGAAGTGGGCTGTAGCCCACGAAAGCTTATGCTCAAATAAATTTGTTAGTCTCTAAGGTGCCACAAGTACTCCTGTTCTTTTTACCGAAAAAAGAGAAGCTCTATTCGCTCTAATCTCTTTCAGTGATAGGAACCTCAGGAGTTATAACAGTACATAAAACATTCTCAGATGGAATTCCAATTTTTAAATTGATGATGTGTTTTTAATTCTTTGCTGAGTAACATAATACCGTAGCATATTACGGTAGCCTAATACCTTGTAAATTAGCAAAATAATAGACTATCTCAAAATTTTGCAGACTAATTTAAAGTTTTATTTTACTACTAATTTACCAAATCAGAAGTGTTGAATTGTTTAATAATCAAATTATCCCTCTGGGGTTAAAACAAATGTAAAGTAATTTATTTACAGTGTATGACACTGAGTTTTCATTTAAAAAATATTTTTAAAATATCAGTTAAGAAAAGTTACAATGTAAGTAATGTGTTGACTTACATTTTTTAGATTTTGGTACCTTCCTCATCTGAACATCATCATACAAGAGACAGAATCTGCATGCTGCCCGGCACACATCCCATACTCCTTGTTTCCGTGCAACTTTTGCCAAATCTGCCCAAAGTCTTATTCTATCACACAAAAAGCACATATAAAACTCTTTAATTAACAGATTTATTTCCTAAATTCTAGATTCAGGCTGAAACTTCAGGTTAATTGAAAATATCCTTCATCATAATACAGACTTTAAAACCCGGTAACAATTATTTCAATGTTACTAAATTTAGGGTCAATTTTTATCACTAATAAAGATAACTTATAAATCATACAGCATCAAGCATCAATTGCAGAAGGAGGATGCCAGTTACTGAAGATTCCTTATACATTGGAAATAAAAGAATAAAGCTGTTATTTCTAATTATATCAGCATATAAATAAATAACCATAACAAAGTTTGATGGCTCATGATATGGCCACATTGATCCCCTGCTTAAAGGTTAGCACATGCTTACATGCTATAATGGATCTGTACCAGAGTGCTCAGCACCTTGCAGAGTCCTAATAGCAAAACTTTCCCCTTTGGCAATAGCAATACGCCACTTTTAAAATGGAAAAAAATATATATACACCTTCTTTACGGTAATTACCTCTCCTTGTCATTTCCATGTCCTAATCGTTTCAAATGACCATCAGTTTTCTCCACACTCTTAGTATGATGCTGTGCTTTTGCACAGAGATAACTTATTTGACTCCTACTTTTACCTGAGGAAACTTAATGGAGACAAAGGAATGCAGGCAATTTTGAAGCATTACAATGCATGTTTTTCATCACTACAACAACATCATTCTTAAGTAGGTCCTTATATATTTTAAAATATCTATATTATACTAAATACTATACTATAATATTAAAATAAAACATAAACAAGTTATTCTGTACTAACAATTTTGTTTGGAATTAGTATAAACAAAATGTTCTATAATTTCCCAAGTCAGCAAAAAATAGTTTGATTCAATTCAGCCTAATTAAAAGGAGAAATGTTTCTATGATTGGAGACCTCTGCTGTACGGGGTATATGTGATTTGTGTGGGTATATGGGATTACTTTGTGTGCTAACTGGAATTCAGAATAATATTTGAAATCTCATTGATAAAGCAATCTATATGGAGTCAGTGAAAAGTATACACACTGGTTCACAACAAAATTTGTGAAACATTTGAAATTTTGCCTTTTATAATTCTCAGAGCTTCCTTCAAAAGGCCCCAATCCAGCACTGGACAAACTGGTGGTAGCTGCAGCAAAGTAATTCCCAGCTGCTTGGCCACTGTGAATTTTCAACAAGAATCTTTTCAATAACTTCAACTGCCTTTGGAACAGACTTTTTGTTAATAATGCTGAGAGAACCCTCCCCTAAAATATTTGTTCAAGGGAGGACCGGTGCAGCTACTATCATAAGCCTCCTGAGCTGAGGCAGGATCAAGTAAACCTAGCCACCCCTGAAAGGTATCTGTCCATCCTGCTCTGATAATTCTCCAATAATAAATAGGGCTTCCACAACCTCCTTTGGGAGACAGTTTCAGAGCATAGCTACCCTTATCGTTTTCCTAACTGCTAATTTAAATCTACCTTGCTGCAGATTAGGCCCATTACTTCTTGTCCTACCTTTAGTGGGCACGGAGAATAACTGATCAGCCCTCTCTTTATAACAACTCTTAACATATTTGAAGACTGTTATCAGGTCCCCCTCCAGTCTTTTTTTCTCAAGACTCATAGGTTAGGTTTTCTAAATGTCTTATCATCATGCTCTCTGTGATAGGCTGTTCACCCCACACTAGCCTGGAAAAGGTTAATGTGGCTCAGAAGGGATTAAGTAATCTGATAAACCATATCTGAGAAATAGTTAGGCTTGATAGACAATCTCTGTTTGAGGATGGAGCCCAGCTAGACAGGACCAGGCAGGGCTTGTATAAAGTCAGAAAGTTTGCAGTAGAAATAGTCTGCAGTGTGGAAGCCTGCAGTCAGTCTCTGGGGTTAGAGAGGGAAAGAAGGAAACCCAGGCGAAGAGTAGAAGCCCTAGGACCCTGGAACTGTGGGAAGGGTATACTTAGAAGAGTGGTGGATAAGGAAACCTGACAGAGATAAAGCAGGAAGCAGTAGGGAAATAGCAGCCAGGTTTGGGAATCAGCAGACTGTGGCTGCTGATTGTATGTTCCCCAGCCTGGAGTAGTGGGCGGGTCCATGTTTCCCTACCAGCCACTGGGGAAGTGGCATAATTTGAAATTGGAGGACTTCTGGGAACAATACCTGGACAGGCAATCTGGTGAGACTTTGATATCCCAGAATGTGAAAACTATAGTGACCTGGCCAGAAGGCCAAGCCATGAAGAGGGAGCATCCTGATTCACTGCAACTTCTGGAGTGTGAGAGAGGTCGCAGTGCAAATGAGAGACAGAAGGGGGGTGTCAAACTGGGTGGAGCTATTTCCCAGAAGTAGCCACAAGGAGGCACCCCAGTGATGAATAGAGAACACTGTGACATTCTCCTCTGCACTCGCATGGCACCCAAAAATGGACACAGTACCCTAACTGAGGCCTCACCACTGCTGAACAGAGCTGGACAATTGCCACATATGGCTTACGTATAACACTGCGGTTAATACACCCCAGAATGAAATTAGCCTTTTCCCCAACTGCATCACATTGATGACTCATATTCAATTTATGAGCCACTAAAACCCCCAGATCATTTTCAGCAGTAATACCTCCTAGCCAGTCATTCCCCATTTTGTAGTTCTGCATTTGATTTTTCCTTCCTTAGTGAAGTACTTTGCACTTGTCTTTATGAAATTCATCTTGTTGAATTCGGACCAATCCTCCAATTTGTCCAGATTTTTTTGAATTCCAATCCTGTCCTCCAAAGTGCTTGCAACCCTTCCTAGTTTGGTGTCATCTGCAGATTTTCTAAGGATACTCTCAACTCCATTATCCAAGTCATTAATGAAAACATTGCATAGTACTGGACCCAGGATTGACCCTGCAGAGCAAAATTAGATATGCCTGCCCAGTTTGACAATCAACTATTGATAACTACTCTTTGAGTACAGTTTTCAATGAGTTGTGCCTTTCTAGTCATTTCATCTAGACTAGATTTCCCTATTTTTTTTTATGAGAATGTCATGCAGGAGTGTGTCAAAAGCCTTTCTAAAATCAAGATATCATGTCAAGTGCTTTCCCCCATCCAGTAGGCCAGTAGCCCTTTCAAAGAAGAAATTCAGGTTGGTTTGGTAGGATTTGCTTTTGAGAAACCTATGCTGGTTATTCCTTATCACCTTATTATCCTCTAGGTGCTTACAAACTGTTTAATAATGAATTCCAGTATACTTTAGGTATTGAAGTTAAGCTGGCTGGTCTATAATTCCTCTGCTGCTCTTTGTTCCCTTTTTAAAGACAAATACTATGTCTTCCCTTCTCTAGTCCTCTGGGACCTCACCTGTTCTCCAGTAGTTCTCAAAGATAATTGCTAATGGTTCCAAGATTTGCTTCAGCTAGTTCCTTAAGTACCCTAATTCATCAGGCCTTGCTGACTTGAATACATCCATCTTATCATCTAAATAGTCTTTAACCTGTTCTTTCCCTATTTTGGCTTGCATTCCTTCCCCCTTGTTGTTAATATTAATTGTGTTGAGTATCTGGTCACTGAGTAACTGAAAAAAGTCAAATGCCCATTACATTTTAAAATTAAGCATCACCTACAGATCTTCACTTTTGGGAACTACAAATAACATGTAACCTGTGTTTCTAACCCATAACCCACAACGACTTGCATAATCTATAAAAAAATTAACACTAACCCTGGGTATTTTGATAGATATTGAAGGTTCAGTTTGCAAACACCAAAATATTAGTTTTTTGTAGAGAGGAGGTGTTAAAGGTAGAACCTCTTTTTAGGCACAAAAATATTAGACAGAGAAATGAACTGAGAGAGCTAGAGACAAGACACAAGGAAGGGATGAGTTGGACCCCTAGGAGAAAAATAGCTTTAGCAATATAAACACATCAGAGATTATTTCTACAGTATAATGACAAGGCAGAAATGCTTTGTATAATATGTGGCTGTCTTGGAAATCTGATGAGGCAAGACATTGACTTGAGTCGAACTATCATTGCTGACATAACCCAGACTGAATAAGCTTTAATTTGATCCTTGAGCAGCTTGCCAAGTAACTGCAAGAAATGCATAAGCATAAACATTTCTGACATTTAAAAAACAAACAGATTAAGCATTAGCGTTAAATTAAACGAAAAAGGAAAGGGGATATACCCTTAATGTCTTTATAAATAGTCTTTCAGTATAATTTATCCAATGAATTATATGGTCCCCATTACTGTGGTAACTGTAGATTAACCGGCAATAATTACACTAATATCATGTAAGCAGAATTTGTAAACTGTAGGCAAGTAGTACAATCTCTTCTGGCTGTGTGAGTACAAATCCCATTAAAATTACTAACAAGTAAATACACACATTGAAAAGAGAACAAAATGTTCATAAAATGCTGATGAAAGCACAGTTGTGTGAATACTCTCATTCTGTAAACAAAGATAATTTATTTGTTAATTTCTTTTACAATTATTTAGTTTAGTTATTTGTTATCAAAAAGTTAGTCTCATTGTTCTGTTGAGTGTTAAGAGCAAAAGTAAACCTTTAAGAAACAACATCTTGCAAAATTTTATTTTAAAGTCAACCCGCCTACGCTGATATTTTGTAAAATGATCTTAATCATTCAGATTATCTACATTTGAAGGCTAGCATATGAATATGTAAGTAAAAGAGTGACTTATTTTGAGAGATTCTGGATACAAATTTACAATTCTCAAGTAAACCCAAAATTCAAACAAATATATTCGCTGGAAATCTAAGATGACTTGTGCCTTTCACGATGCATGCATGCTGCAGTTCAATGGCAGGTAGAATTTACTTCAATTAAAGCTCATGTCTTATTTATACAAATAGTTTATTAAATGTTAATCGAAAAGCTTTTAACCTGCCAAGAGCTCAGATCAAGCCTCTGCATTTCCCCTACAAGAGTTAATGATCTAAAATAAAGTGAAAGAAGCTATTTGAACAAGATAGCCCTCACCCACTTCAAAAAATGCCTCAACACATTATGGCAATTATATTGTATTATATGGGTTTACATTATTTCTTGGTGTTTAATACTCTGTATGACTGTTTTCCAAACACTAAAGATACAATACTTTGGACTATCATCTCAACATGTATAATAAATTAAGTAAATCCAAGCATAGTCAGTACAAGATGAGAGCTTGAGGGAAACTGAGGTGCTACAGGAAGTGGAAGTAGTGAATATGTAGGTGGCACTCTTACTTCTGTGTCATTACTGACTCAAAGATTAATTCTATTTTTCATATAAAAATAATCTGGGGTGGACGTTCTGGTTTGGCTGAAATGAGTTTACTATAGGATTGTGTGTGTGGGCCCAATATTGTCCCAGTCACCTGCTCCAGCAGCCAGGGATCACCAGGGCATAAAGACTCCCTAGCTATGCTCCCTCTCCCTTGGACATGATCTCTACACTGTGGCAAAGGAGGGGAATCCACAGAAGGCTGCTTAAACTGATATTATAGGTGCTTTGTACTGCTAGCGTGGCACAAAGCAGCTGGAATAGTATGGACAATCTATCTCCATATGGATATTGTTTAACGAAAGACTGGGTAGCCTTTCATGAGATAAAATGTCCATGGTATAATGTACAAGCAATGAGCTCAAATCCTGGGGTCCGTGTTTTAGATGACAAACTGTGAATTCATATTTAGTTCTTTGCATAATAAAGAAATAAGAGAGCACTCAAAATTGAGAGGCAACAATCTGAAAGTAATAAAGAACATATGTATTTCAATGCCACAGAATATTATTGAGTCAAACAGTAACTTGAAACAGCATTCAATAGTTACCATGTATGACTAGGAATAGCTTCTGCAGTTACAAGTGTTAAAATAAAATTATACAAGACATCATATTTTTGTCGAGAGCCTAAGTTTATAGCGTCACACAGTTATGTGCACAGGGTTTCCTCCAAAAACATGCTGACCCTACTGAAGACAATGGGAATTTTTCCACTATGGCAATGATTTCACCCAAAGACATATAGTCTTCTAAACATTATAATTGGCCCCAGTGGTCAAATTATCTTTCAGGCTGGGTAAAGAATCAGTAACAGACAAATTTTTGACTTTTTTAATCACAGCAAACATACCTTACCTTTAGCTTCATTTTCACTGTCAAGGACTATTTGAAATGCATCAGGAGCTAGTGCAAGACCTGCATTGACCAAAAGAGACCGCTTTTTCCTCACACTATCTTTCTGCTTCCCTTTTTTAGCCTACATAAAGAGAAGGGCTAACTGTTATGGGTACATTCACAATTGTATTAAAAATAAGTACATTTTCATTAAATTGGTGTTTGTAAATCTCACCCATTAAATAAGCCACAACATTGGTCACAGGCTTATTTACCACAGGAATTGCATTACAATCCAGAAACACTTATGTACTGTTCTACAATGTTATTATTGGTTAGACTTACTCTGAAACCTTGGTCCTTGACATGAACATTTTGAGGGTAACTTAGAGCATATGCAGGTAGGTACATTTTAATGTTGCTCACATTCATGGCTGAATTTTATATTTAATTTTTAATGTATGAACTATCACTATGATATATTCTCAAAAATAAAATTGTTCACTTAAAGAAAACTACAAAACAGTTTGGTTATGACCAAATATAATTGAGAATTAATATGCAACATATCAACCAAAAAAGCATCGGTTGTCCATTTCACAGCACCTTGCGGAGCAAATGCAAATTAGTTATTCCAAAAACAGGTCTAAGGATGCAGCCTAAGGAAGTCCCTTCATGCAAATGATGCAGGTTGGTGGTCTGCAGGAATCTGAGAGCCATGGCATGCCAGGGGAGAGCAGATGTTTAGGACAATATGGTCCTTCAGGAAACTTGTATAATTTCAGCCAGAAATCCTCGCATTTTAATATTAAATTATTATTTTCAGCTTCTGTTCCACATGTGGGAAGTCCATAGCAACATATACAAGTGATCTTTGTGGTCTTTAAAGCCTACATCTATGTATCCATCCCACGTTGATTTGGACCTTCAGATCGAAAGGAAACTCTCAGCTTTCATCTTTTCTCTACAAAGTATGTTTCAAGGCTTCTTCCTTGTGAAGCTAGCCTTGAAATTGTAACTCTATATAAACTGGTTACTAGAATTGGAAGCTTGTCACTGACTTGTCCTAAAGATCACATTCATAGCCCAACTGTAGCTGCCCAGCACTGACTTCTAGGTTCTATGACAACCATGGCCAAGGATCTCTGAATTTCTGTGAAGACCCCAAATTCGTTTGTAGTTGCAAGAAGCAATGCCTCCAAGGTTGATGGTTCAAAGGCTGCTGCAAGTTTCCTCCCAGCCAACCTGCAGCTGAGCAAGCTACTATGATCCGTGATCCCCGTCAGTGGCAGCTCAGTAAAATGAGAAGCAACACAGGCTAACGGATGAAGCAATATACTCCTGTCTTCTATCCACAACTTTAACATTGACTCTCACTTGTGGCTTTAGGTAGGTTACTTAACTTCTCTGTGTCTTCATTTCTCCAATTGTAAAACTGAGGAAATAATTACCTGGCCCACATGAGGTTGTGGTGGTTAAGCAGCTGATCTTTGTAAAACAGAATATAAGTGCTAAAATTCACCAGAATCCACACAAAACCTCTAGGGGCTAGGTTCTAAAGGTACAGGCCTTCAATTTATTTAGACAACTGACCCTTGAAATACAATTTTAAAAGTTGACAACTATGTAGAGACCCAATCGTAAGCTGCTGAGCTCCACTTTTGCAGAACAAATGGGGAAGAAGCTTAATATTCTTTTATACAAAATAAAGTCATTTTAAATTTGGGGTATAATCCTTTCATGTGTTTCTGTGGAAACTGACATGGACCCATTTGTAAAGTACTTTGAGAAGTGTAAACAGAAAACACTGTAAAAGTGCAAAACACTTGCACTATCCAATTCATGAGGATAAAATGGATTTTAACATTATTAAGGCTTTATGGGTTTTTTTCTGATTCTTTAGTTACTAATGAACAGACTACTTATAAACTCTAGAGAGAAACAAAATGTTAAATATAAAAATGGATGAAGAAATATTCTAGATAGTCAACAGCAGTGACTACAGAAATGGTTCTGTACTGTGATCCAAAACATATGGTTTTGTTGGTGCCTAAAACACCAGATTATTTGGGGACTATCGCAGCTGAATTATCTGAGATGGTATCAGAGAAGTTGCTGGAGTCCTCAAACTGTGCTATAGTGGTTCAAATTATACCTAAAATACAGCAGTCCACCAATATTGACAATTGTATGTCAACACAGAGGGATTTGAAATGCAGCATTCCTTAATGTGCCATTCTATCTCCTTTATTGTACATGAGTCTTCTTAGTGTAAACATGGATGGAATATTATCAGTATGCCGATACACAAGTATATTTTCCCCATAAGCCCTGCTAATGCAGTCTCTCCCTACATGGGTGTATGGATGATATTACCATCTGGATGCATAAGAACTGCTGCCCTCTCCTTTATATATTGTCAGTAAAGATTAACATTAACAGTTATTTATTAAATAACTTTGCAAGAATTTACTCAAAAGGCCAAAACTTAATTATCTTAGAACTCTTGGATTTGAATATACACAACTCTTAAAATAGAATTATAAAAAAAATATTTCTTTTGGAGAAGTTTAATAAGCGAACTTTATATTTCTACAAATGAAATTGTTCTTTATTATTACCTGTTCAATCATCATAATTGCTTGATCCTCTAGGCGCTCAGGTGACTTGTACAACATAGTGCATAAATGAAGACGATGAAAAGCCATTTTCAGATGTTCCTGGTATTGCCCATTGTTATCTAGATATATAGCCTTCTGAAAATGTTCCATGGCAGCCTCTATTCTATCTTCATCTTCTTCAATATGAGCAATTTCCATATGAACTTGGCAACGCAGCAAAATTAACAAGCTAGGAAATTGGACAATTTTATAGGTAAACTCTTAAAACAGTAAGAGACAAAGCTGTCTAGAATTAAAATTATAAAAAATGTGGCTGAAAAATGAATAATGTATGTAAAAAGACCCCTTCACTCAACTTATCGGTTCCTTGCATGTTTTCTGTGTCACATCATCATACTGAAATAACTAACATAACCATTTACTACATTTTGCTTTCCTTAGCCCTGAGGAGCCAACACCAAGAAAGAACGGTATAATCTTGCAGTTGAGTTGCTTCTTCTGTATCACTGCTAGAGTTGTTCAAAAAGAGCCAGATTTTCAGTAGTTCCTATTTATGCACCTAAATGACATGGCCATATTTTCAAAAGTGCCATGTAAACATACCCTATGTGACTACACAGTTACTTAAAGTTAAGCATGTCATTAAGCACCTTCCTGAATCAGGGATGGGACAAGAAACCTCTAAGGACAATGTCACAACTACTACAAAAAACGGTGCTGGCAATACAGTACATGGCACCCCTCCTTTTAACTAATGAATCAATGCCCCAGTGTGATGTTAGAGGACACTAGGCTGCAGGAAGTGCTGTCTTTTGTCTGAGATGTAATAGTCAAGCTCTGACCTCTTGGAAGAAACAGTTACTAACCTTTATATAACTGTTGTTCAAGATGTGTTGCATATGTCCATTTCACTATAGGTATGCGTGAGCCCAGCACACAGTTGTCAAAGACATTCTTCCTTCAGCAATACTTGTTGGGATACAATGAGCACTTTGCTACCTCATGCTACTCTGCTTAGGTATAAAGAGCAGAGTGACCCCCCGATGCTCCTCAGTTCCTTCTTACCAGATAGACTTTGATAAAGTGGGGAAAGATG
This sequence comes from Malaclemys terrapin pileata, assembly GCF_027887155.1. Classification (NCBI taxonomy): domain Eukaryota; kingdom Metazoa; phylum Chordata; order Testudines; family Emydidae; genus Malaclemys; species Malaclemys terrapin. The sequence continues at coordinate 99,486,447 of NC_071511.1, read as the reverse complement.
GTGTCATGGAATATACGGTGGCTCGCACACATACAGCACATTTCAGAGAACAACTTACAAGAAGGTTTAACTGTTTTTTCTTCAAGTGATTACACATGTCCATTCTATTGCAGATGAATCACAAGCAGTCAAACAGGGGTTGAGCTTGGTGTCTACTAGAACAAAGATTGGAGAACCACACAACTAAATCTGGCATCGTCCTTGGTTTGCTGAGAGATGGCACAGTGAGAGGCAAACGTATGGCCTGATGACCAAGTTGCCGCCTTGCAGATGTCCAAGATGGGCACATGAGCGAGAAAGGCTGCAGAAACTGCATGAGACCTGGTTGCATGGGGTAATATTCTACTTGGGGGAGTCACATTAGCCAGTTGGTAGTATAAACAAGTTGGAGCAAGCAGAAATCCAAGACGAGTTTCTTTGGGAGGATACAGGACTGCCCTTTGTCCTGACTGCAACTCAATAAAAACAGCTGCAAGGTTGAGCTAAATTACTTAGCTTGATCAACATAAAATGCCAGAGCTCTTCTAACGTCTGAAGTGTAGAGCTTTTCCTCATCTTTATGGTTATGAGGCTTTGGAAAGAAATTAGGTAAGAAAATTGCTTGAGAAATATGAATATTGGAAACCACCTTAGAAAAGAACTTCAGGTAAGGGTGAAAGTAAACTTTGTCTCTATAGACAACAGTGGAAGGAAGTTCAGATATCAGAGCCAATAACTTCCCAACTCTCTTTGCTGAAGTAATGGCTATCAAAAAGGCCACTTTCATTGACAACAGCAATCAGGATGCCAGTAGCTCAAAAGGGATCAGTTTTGCTAGTATAGGTATAAGTCCCACGGGGGCATAAGGTCCTCTACCTGTGAGCAAAACCTGTTGAGACTCTTTAAACACCTGCAGACATTGGGCTGGAAAAAATAGAGAGGTTACCCATAGAAGGACAGACAGCCAAGATAGCCACTAGATGACACATGATGGAACTAAAAGCCAACACTTGTTTCAGGAACAAAAAATAGTCCAAGACATAATGGATGGGAGCACTCACCTCTTGCAGGCACAATCGAGTGGACCAACTTCCTCCTGGGCTGTTTACATAAAACATGGCTGCCATATTGTCTATTAGTACCTGCAGATTCCTTCCTTCGATGTGCGGAAGGAAGGCCAAACAAGCTAGATGGATAGCCCTCAATTCCCTGATATTTATAAGCATTTTCAAGCCTTGTGCCAATCAAAGACCTTATGTTTGTGGGAATCCAATATGAGCTACTCAATCCAGAACTGAAGTGTCTGTAACTAAAGTGGAGTGGAGCAAAGGGGAATCTCACACAAATTTGTAAGGAATCCAGGTAGTATAAAATGTGTACTGGTATATGAGCCACCATGTTTAAATTATGACAAACCAGTGAATAAACTGACACTAGCCACCCCTTACGTTTTCTGAGATGTTAGCCTGGCGTGCTGTACTACATAAGAGCACACTACCATGTGCCATAGGAGGTTGATGCAGTTTCACACTCTGCCTTTAGGTCTAGAGCAGTAACCTAGAATCTTAAATGCGGAAGGAAGGTGTTGGCTTTCGTTGAGTCCAGGACTGCTCTAATGAATTCTATATTCTGTACAGTATTCAGAATCAATTTGTAGAAGTTGACTAGCAGCCCCCGTGCATTGAAGTTGGACTGGATAATGGATACACTGAATGGTACCTGAGACTTGGACCAGTCTCTCACCAGCCAGTCATCCAGGTAATGGAACACATGGACTCCTGACTTTTATAGGAACCTTCCTAGTGCCATGCATTTCATGAAAACGCAAGGAGCTGCTGACAGGCCAAAGAGTAGCACTATGAATTGGTAGTGAGATCTGCTCACTACAAACCTGAGGAACCTCGAATGGCTCTGATGGGCCGCCATGTGGAAGTGTGTGTCTTTTAAACCAAGGGTAGCATACCAATCCCGGGGTAAAGGGAAGGAATAATTGAAGCCAGAATGACCATCCAGAATTGTATTTTCTTCAGGAATTTGTTTAGCTCTCTTAGATCTAATTAGGGTCTAAGCCCCCCTTTTGGTTTCAGAATAAGGATGTAACGGGAACTAAACCACTTCCACTGAGCAATGTGGGAACTTCCTCAATGGCTCCTACATGATGGAGAGATTGCACCTCCTGCAGTAGAAGAAGTTGTGAGAGTGGTTCCTGAAGAGGGACAGGGAAGAGAAGTGGAAACAAGGGAAACAAACTAAAGAGTGTATCACACTTCCACCGTGCTTACGACGCACTGATCTATGTTAACGTGGGCCCAATCGCTTAAGAGGTTGGCAAATAGAGAGAAAGGAGAGGGACTAGGAGGCTGTCCTCGACTAACATGCTTGTTGACTTGTTTAGAAGAGCCAGTTCGTCTAGATGAACTGACCACTGCAGGAGAGGAGGGAAGTGGTGGATTCCTCTTGTGATTTCTGCCCCTCTTTCTGGACAGGTCTTGGATACAAGACATAAAAGACAGATATTGGTGGAGCTGCTGTGGGCAAAATTGATTTCTTTTTGTCACTGGTGTGTAGATACCGAGAGACTTAAGCATCACTCTTGAATCCTTGAAGCTATGGACCTACCGTCCATTTTCTCTGAAAAGAGTGAAGGACTCTCAAATGGGAAGTCTTGAATAGTTTTCTGCACCTTGGAGGGAGACCGGACACCTGCAGTCATGAACACTGCAGCACAGTGATGGCAGAAGTCATGGCTTATGCTGCAGACTCAGCTCCATCTAGACAGGGCTATAGAACCTTTCTCGCAACTAATTCACCCTCATCCACTATCACAGGGAATTCTTGTTTCCTTTTGTCAGGCAGCCTGTCTAAACTTTAAAATATTACCCCACAGACTAAAATCGTAACAACACAGCAGAGCCTGCTGGTTCGCAAATCTAAGCTGTAAACCTCCTGTGGAATAAAGCTTCCTTCGAAATAGGTCCAATGTGTTTGCCTCTTTCCCTTTTGGAATTGATACCTGGTGCCTGTCTCTCTTTCTCATTAGCAGCCATGACAACCAGGATGCCCGGAGGGGGGTGGTTATACACATGATCAAACCCACATGAGGGCATACAGTATCTCCTCTCCACCATTTTAGCTGTAGCGAGAAGGGAAGATGGGGTCTGTCAAAGCTCCCTATTGGGTTCAAGAAAAATCTCATTAATAGGGAGAGCTACTGTAGAGGGACCCTCCAAGGTCAAAATGTCCATAAGCGTGTGTGACTTTTCCTGGACCTCCTCCAGCTGGATATCAAGATCCGCAGCCATCCTCTTCAACAACTCCTGATAAGCTCTGTAGTCATCAGATGGGAGAAAAACAGACTCTGCTACTACCGCCTCATCTGGCGAGGAAGCGAAGGCAAAGACTGTTGAGGTATAGCCTCCTCTGACTCCTCTGAGGGAAGATCCTGAGAAGGAATTTCCTTGTGTACAGTACTGGGTCCAATACCAGAGGTACACAGATGGTGTCCCTGGTGCAGATGCTCCTGATGCCTAGTCTAAGATGCAGAGTGTGAAGGATGCAGGGATGACCTTGATTGCAGAGGAAAACCCCAAGGGTTCCAGAAAAGCCACTGATATGACATTGGGACCCAATTATGCTCAAGTCATTCATGCTTGTGTGGTGGACAATATTGATGCTCTGGGTGGAACCAGGATGGGTAGGCATTCACTGGGGACTGCTGTACATACCTGGGTTGTGACATGTAAGAGCCAAACTCAGAATCAGATGAAGAGTCTGCTTCCTCTGACCAAGAAGGGGCAAATCCTGTCAAGGAGCTACAGCCAGAGCCTGGAGATGGAACTGCCAGTGAAATCATAATCGGTTTCCCTCTAGTTGGTACCAATCTGAAAGGCACGTTAACCGAAGACTCTGATGGTACTACATGGCGAGCCAGAGCTGGAATAGGAGCAGTAGACTTCGGTATTTTAGAAACCAGTACCAGGTGGGAGTCTGGAGCAGCCAGGGAAACCGGTACTGACAAGTCTATCAACTTCCCACCTGCAGCATATGCCTCAGGAGTAGATGGCACCAGGAAAGACTCGTGTTCCTGTAGTACCAAAAGTTGGGCTGACAATGATGAGGCAAACACTTCAGGTGTCAGTCTTGATAGGCCCGTCCTAGGCTCTCAGGATAACAACATGCCTGGACTCCAGGACTGTCCCGAGGAGCGCCTCTTGTTCGAGTGCAGCTCCATGCCTTTGCCTGCATCCAACATCTGTGGTTAGGATCTTGAACTCTCTGGTACCAAATCCTTAGTAGTCTTACAGCATTTCTTCTTTGGTACTGGTGATGAAGGACTTGTTTCTTGACTCAGACAAACCAGGAGAGTATGCCTAATAGATGCAGGAAGGCTCCAATGGTGGTCAGCACACTGACTCCATTAAGTGAAACTTGAGTCTGGCAGCCCTGTCTTTCTTGGAACAGGGCTTAAAACTCTGAAAAATATCCCCCAGGCACTTCAGACAGTTGGCATGAGGTCACTCACAAGCACTGATTTGCTGCAAGAGCAACAAGACATGCAATCTGGAGACTAAGGCATGACCCTGGTACCAGTCTGTAGTGGGGTGGTCACCCGCTCCTGCCTTAAAAGACTTAAAACAGCCCAGGGAAAGTGCTGTGGCAGGGATGGAAAAGCGGGGCTGATTGGGGAAAGCAGCCTCAGCTGGGGGCCATGCCCCAATCAGGCCCTATAAGAGGGCTGAGGGCCAGAGGCTGAGAGACAGTCTCTCTCTGCCTGTAGAGAGGGACGGGCCTGGCTGCTGGGGAGCTAGAGAAGATACCTAGAGTGGAGCAGGTCTGGGGGAAGGCCAAGGGAGCTGGGGAGCAAACAGCCTGGAAACCCTCAGGCTGCGGCCTAGTATAAGGCCAAACACTGGTTACTGGGGTTACAGGGGACAGCCCAAGGCTAGGCAGAGGCAGCAGGTCCAAACCCCTCCTTGGCTGTGATGAGTGGCAATTAGACTGCAGTCCGCCCCAGTGAGCGGGGGCTAGATGGGGGCTGGCAGTAGCCATATATTGAAGAGAGGTGGGGATAGTGGGTGGGGGTTCCCCTGGGTGGGGAGACCCTGAGAGTAGGTGTACTGCCTTGGGACACCAGGTACGGGAGGGACATGGGGCCCAGAAGCAGCGAGTGGCGAGACTTCGACCTGCAGAGGGCGCTCCGGGGCTGGCAAGCTAATTTCCAGAAGGTACCAGCAGGAGGCGCCGCAGGGGTAAGTCACGCTTCGCAACACAGTCCCAATATCCAGGCAGGAACCACAGAATCCAAACTATCAAAAACTAAAAATTAACTCTAAATCTAACTTTAAAACTATTAAAAACCTTCAGACTCTGGTTTGAATTCTACTCTAGAATTATAATACACAGATACTATGTACAAGAAAGAGGGAAGGACTTGCAAAGGCAAAGAACACCACCTCTAACAACCGCCATGAGCCGTAAGAAGGAATTGATGGGTGGGTTCAGGGCCACTCCACCTGTTCTACCCATGCATAGTAGCACAAGGCAGCAATGTGTGCTTACTCCACCCTGACAGGTGCCACAGAGGGAAGAAAGTCTTCAACAATAGTGAGCTGGGTGCACAAACCCCTATGGTGGAATGGACATGTGCAATCAAACAAAGACTTACTATATATTGTGCAGTATTTTTCCCAAATGCAGGGATGTTCATGTCAGAATCCAGGCCATATTCCAACATATTTCATCACATTATGATGACACAATATAATTTCGATTTCCCAAATGCAGGGATGTTCATGTCAGAATCCAGGCCATATTCCAACATATTTCATCACATTATGATGACACAATATAATTTCGATTGGATACATTATTCCTCACTTCCTGTCCTACACTGTAGTGTTTCTGTATGCCATTAATCATTTGTGATATTTCATTTGAGAGAAGGCTGCATTTTAGTGGTAGATAGGGTGAGATACAGATTATCCAGATAGTTTCCTTTATTATAATCTGTTGGGAAAGTTTTCAAAGATGTTTGACATCTAAATAAGGGAAGGCTACCCTAGGAATGCAATATTATTTAGGTGTCCTGTTTAAATATTATTTTTAACCATCTTTTACTGATGCCTATAATTACCTTTTGGTCTTTACATTTGCTTTCAAATTAACACTATTTTTGAAAGTAACAAATAACAACATACATATCATAGTAACTTACCTGTCAATCTTTTCTAAGATATCAGCAACAGATATTAATGGTTTTCGTACATGTTGATGTAAATTGTGTTGTAGCAGTGGCAGGCAAAGATTCCACTGTGTAGCACAAACCACCTGAATAACATTGGGGTCTCCCAGTCGAACTGCATGTTGCAAAGCTTGTTCAAGTCTTCTTATCACTTTCAGCTGAGTCTGTAAATAAAAATTTACTTCACATTGATTATATATACATATAATACAAATGATTTGCTAAATATTACTGTAAAACTGCAATTTTAGGTTCTTTCCAACAGAAAACAGCCTCTGTAGTTTCTGATTTATGAAACTTTCACGGACCTCAAGTGTACCCCGTATTTCATGCACAGTACATGAATTCTTTTTTTTTTTAAGTCTCATTTTGACTGCTAAAGAATGTCATTTTAGGTACTCTATAATGCTACAGCTACTGCCACACCCAGCCAGGCGCCTGTCTGTCTATCCCTATTGCCTATGATAACAGAAATCCACGATTGTGGATTATTTGTGAATTCTGAGGATTTAGTAGATTCATCAGCTGCTGAGGTGCTAATATGGGGTAGAAGGAAGAGAAGAAACATTAGTGGGATTTTCCAAAGGAATCAGTGTTGGCTTAACTCCGCTCCATTCGAATCAATGGTAAAACTCCCATTGACTTCAATGGGAAGCCAACACAGAGCTCTTTGAAAATCCCAGCCTACATAAATAGGGCTCTGCCGCAGAAATTCACAAGTTCTTAGCTTTCAGTTGAGTTTTAACACAGTAAAAACTAAAAAGAAATTTAGTTGTTTTGTGGATACTTCTTAAATATATCTAAATTTCTATTGTATTTATTCAAACGATAATAGCACTGATATGTCTTTTCTAATTATTCAATAATTGAAATAAGTGACTGATATTTTAGGTTCCAAACTTCTGCACATTTCTATTCAGAAGCAACTTTACTCACGTGTATAGTCTCATTGAACTCAAAGTGATTACCTATGGGAATAAAGTTACTCCTTCATGCATGTATTTGCAAAATCTGACTCTTAATGTGTGTGACTTGCACTCCATGTGCTTATGGAAATATGCTTATGAGTGTGAATATAATGTAACTGGAATATGGTTTATGCAAAAGGTCTCTTGTAAGGTATCATTACAAAGCTTATGATCTACTGAGTGTGTTCATCCTATTTGTATAAATGTAACATTCTTGTATCTAAAACTAGAAATATGAAGTATTACTCTGAGGTCCTATTGTAACTATGCAAAGTATGGGCCATTAATGGTGCCTTAGGATCTTGATGGCTCCCATTAACTAGAACAATTGGTTGTAAATGGCTCTGTTTACTTATAAGTCTTCCTGTATTCCTGTGAGTCAGGCCGGAAAAAATGGAGGCTTGGGGGTCTTACAGTGACATGTGATCATTTCACCTGAACTGGAATCCATCTTAAACCTGGTGCTTTTCCATTTAGAAGGAGGGGTGGGGATCCAGAGAGACAAAAGATTCCCGCCTTGTGCCAAAGCTATAAAAGGGGGTGGAACAGAACAAAGGGGGCTGCAGTCATGAGAAAACTCCTAGTTACCATCTGAGCTGGAACTAACAAGAACTGTTTTGTTTTATTTTGCTTAGTAACTTACTTTGTTCTGTCTGTTATTACTTGAAACCACTTAAATCCTACTTTTTATACTTAATAAAATCACTTTTGTTTATTAATTAACCCAGAGTAAGTGATTAATACCTGGGGGGAGCAAACAGCTGTGCATATCTCTCTATCAGTGTTATAGAGGGCGGACAATTTATGAGTTTACCCTGTATAAGCTTTATACAGAGTAAAACGGATTTATTTGGGGTTTGGATCCCATTGGGAAGTGGATGTCTGGGTGCTGGAGATAGGTGACTTGCTGATCAGTTTTTGATTAAAGTCTGCAGCTTTGGGGGCGTGGACCAGACCTGGGTCTGTGTGGCAGCAGACTAGTGTGTCTGGCTCAAAAAGGCAGGGTTCTGGAGTCCCGAGCTGACAGGGAAAATGGGCTAAGAGGTAATTCCAGCACGTCAGGCCACAGTCCCAAGGGGGTCTCTGTGACCAAACCCATCACAATGTGTATGCAAATAGTTTCCCTAGATATGATGAAAAATATGAGTATGACACAGCATTCCTTTGTCCCCTTTTTGCCAGTGACTGCATGCCTTTAAGCAGGGGAGAATTTGGCTGGCTGGCCAAATGAAGGGAACAGTGCTTTACGGGAGGCGAGGGAGAGGTCAAACTGCTGCAGAAGGGGACAAGGGGCCAGTATGGTGACACTAACTCATCTCCTGGGAACCAGATGGACATAAGGGCTTAAAAGGCACAGCCTGTGTGGTGAAGCCCCCTTTTACATGGAGCAAATGGAGGCAGCACCCACCCTTCTTCCCCTTTAGGTGGTGAAGTACCAGGTTTGGTCTAGACTTGTTATAGGCACTGCGCTAGCAGACCCTTTTTAGGGGGTCTGGGAAGGAATTTTTTTCTTATTACCAAATTGGCCTAGGTGAAGTTGGGGTTTTCTTGCCTTCCCCACAGTGGCTTCGGGGAGAGCTTTGTTGACGTGTGGCATGAAGGGAGTTAGGCTATATGTCACAACTCATTATGTAAGTGTGGGGCAGATGTCCAGTGCAGGTATTCCTTAGGGAAGGTGTACAGTGACCAGATAAATGGTTTGGTAAAAGACTTTAAAAGGAGATGTTGGTCAAATGAATGGAATGGGAATGGAGAGGAGTTGGAGTTCTGATGAATGGTACAGCAGGGAGCCAAACCCCCTTTCTTATAGCCCACCTTAACTCTCCTACAAGGGGGGGTGGATGGTAAGGTGCCAGCAATGGGTTGGCTAGGGGACCTGGATGGAAAAAGAGAGGGTGGTTGGTGGAAGCCCCCTGGGAAGTTATTCTATAAACATGGGGTTACCTCCACTGTACACTTTTATCTGCCAGGTAGTCCAAGACATCTAATAGAGCTGCAGCATGATTAAAACCATATCAAATGTCTCCTATCGTTCTTTTGGTATAACCAGACAATTTGGTTCGTTCTTGTGGAACAATATGATATGGCCCTGTTATACCGAATTATAGATATCATGGCAGAACAGAGGATTCTATTTATTTCACCCAATGTTCTCTTTTTCAGGCCCATTAGAAAGATAATATATTAAAATTAATGGAAAAAACAAAGTTGCCTGAGATTGAGACACAGTTAATGTGCAAGTTTTGGCAAATTTAACAGAAAGTTAATGTTCACCTTCATACAAATTAGTTCTAATTAAAGAACATACCTCAACAACACCTTTAGTATAGGTTGCAATTTTAGTGCCAAGTTTCTGGACTTCATATTCACATTCCAGGCATTCTATTTCAATCAGTTTCCCAGGCTCCTATAAAATATAAATATATAAAATATATTTGTAAAATTAATTACAAGTATAGTGATTTAGACCCCAATCTTGCAAACAGATGTGCTAGTGAAGTCCCATGCTGTCCCGCTGAAATGAAGGATTGGAGCCACTGGAGTAAACATTATCCCCGCCCCCTCCCCCCACACCCCCATTCGTATAAATTGCAGACTTTGGGAGAAGCTGGCACAGGAGATGGACATGCTAGTATAGAGAGAATTCTCAAGTGGCCATCTCCAGTTATTTAAGGTTCACAAAGAGGATTTGGCAGCTAGGAGAATTCAACCCATTATGTTTGCTAAGTATAGTAGAAAGGGCAAACGGAAACACCAAAGATTTTGTGTTGATTGAAAAGGACAGGTACATTTAATTCTTTTTCCATTAGTTTACATCTTAGGAGTACTGGTATTTGGTTTTATTTTGAAAACTTTCGTTTTCCTAGCTTTGTGATTTTACTCTGACAGTTTAAATTAAACCTTTTAACTGATAACCCTGTTCTATTACATCTAAAACATACAATTCTCAAGTGTAAGACAAAAGAGTCAAGAATGATGGTTGAATGCTTCTGAGCTGGTACTGGACAAAATTATCTGATTTTACATGCTGGATGGGCTCCAATGCTATTGTTGATATTTGATGCAGATGTTTGCTTCGGAAAGGTGCAAAATTAAAATCTATATGAAAAATTATTCCAATAGGTCTCTCAATAGTACAGCAGATCAGGAATTTTCTGACAAAATAGAATTTCAACAGAAAATACTGATTCATCAAAAATAAAATGCTTTGCAGAAATTTCTCTGATTCAACAAACTTTCGTCTGATCTCAGTTTTCCCCCGAGTGCCCACTAGCTCATTGCCCCCCTCCACCAAGCACACTTTACTCCCCAGCTCCCAGTCTCCTTGCCCAACCAGGATCAGTCTTTATACACTAGGCTCCTGCTCCCAATATACTCCCCCAGTCCATCCCCACAATACCCTAGGTCCAACACTTGGCCCCCACTGCATTTAAATCAGACGCTTTCTTCCACACTGCCTGAGTGACAGCAAGTGTCTCACCGAAAGCATAGATGATCAGGCTCTTTGCTCTCAGATCTAGTGCTCAGACCCATCCTGGCCCAGAGTAGCCAGTACAAGGAAAGTGCAGGTTTGCCCCATATCCCTGGGCTGCAATATACTCAGTCGCTCTGTGTGGATGGTGCATGCTACAACCTGCTCACATGCTGGAGCTATGAAGGGCAGGAGCATGCTCAGTCACTCTGTAGGGGATGGTGCATGCACAGTTTAGTCAGCACTAGGAGCTGTGAGAAGCTCAAGCATGCTCAGTGAGGATGGAATCTTTGGCGATTTTGGATGAACCACGATTTTTCAAAGTCTTTGGGTGAATCATGATTTGGCCAAATTTTGGCAGATTTTCTTGGGGCAGTAAAAAGACACATCACTGACAGCACCCCCTGTTGCCAAATTTCAAGACGCTATTCCAAAGCATGGGGGAGGAGGGGTGCAAGAGCTTTGCAAACTTTATTTTTCCCTACCCTCATTCTTGGAAATGGCCAAACCATTTTGGTTGAAATTAAAAAACATCAAAAACAAAACAAAACACAACACCAAAAAACAATCAGCCTGAGGTAGACCGCTAACATGGAAAATTTCAGCCTCAACGGTTAAAGTTTGGTAAAGTTACAAGCAACTGAAAACAGGGGTTTATAATGGCAATCACCAGGCAACCTTAATAATATTGGTTGTGACATGTGCCCCTATACACACACTTTGGGGAGAGGGACATAGTTTTTGAATCTGTAAATCCCCCCTCTTGCCCCACAGGAACAGCAGATCTTCTGCACTATAATGTCTGAGAACTTTAGGGCTCCCTCTGTGCAGTGGTAGACAATAAAGGGACAGAAAGAATAAACACCAGAGGCCCCTTCAGCCAGTCTGGAGGTGAGTGTGGACAGGGACAAACACCCACCCAAGCCAACAGTTATAGTAACAGCATGCAGGACAGGCACACAATACTCACTATACTCCGCTCCAATCCCCTAGGTATACACTTTGTTTGCCACCATAATTTAATTACTACAGAATAATAATAATTAAAACAATAAAATGTCAGGAGAAGAGGCTTGGGGAAGGAGCAGGACTCAACCCCTCAAATTCAGCAATGGGAGGGGATAGCAAGAGCAGCTGGTTTCACAGCCTATACAGACTTGTGCGTTCATTGAAGGAATAACCCTATGACCTCCCAGTACCAAAAAGAGTGAATAACCTGAGGTATGTCTTTGGTAAGCCCCTCTTGAACTGCCCCATACCTTAACCCTAACCAACAGCCTAACCTTGGCATAGATGAATGCCCCACTTCCCTCTCAGCAGGGCTGGAATCCACCTGCTGTATACTGAGATTGATTACACAATATTTTATTCAAAAAGAGTGACGTGAATATTAAGTAAAATATCACTGCTTTTATAGCTTACATATAGATGGCTGACAGAATCTTCCAAAGGTGGACTGCTTAAATCTTTTCTAAAACTGCAGACATCATTCTGAGAGAGAGATATCTCCCATATGAGGAGTTTTGGAGGAGTTTCTCCCACAGGAGACAGTTTCAAAATATGGACAAGAATCTGTATTTAACATTTTATTTAACAAAACTATTCTTTCAACTATTGTGAGTTAAACTCTTTTTCTTCATCTTTTCTCTAATTTAGGGATAGAAAATTTATGCAAGTAACTCCTATTCATATTAATGAGGGCTAATTACATCAGTACCTCAATGTGAGAATAGGCCTCAATGCATACAGAATTGTTTTGAAGCATAGTTACAATAAAGTATTAGACCAGTGTAATCCTAACACTTACTTTAATCCCAGCTCTCTTCAAATCATGTATGCAATCAAATGCAAGTTGGATACAATTTAACTTCAAAGAAAGACGAGCCAATTCTAGAAGCAAAGGAATTCTGCAAAAATTAAAATCATTAAAAGATCATTTGTCTCATACAATTAACTTGATATAATTCCTTAATTAAGGTGATAAATCTCACTTGGATTTCTCTAAGGTATCTGAATTAATACTGCAAGTCATTGAGATTTAATACTAGCACTATACATAAGCAAACAGTAAATTAATTAAAAGCAGGCTAACTGATCAATACTAAAATGAAACTGTCTATGGGAAATTATCAACCAGTGAGGGTGTTTTAATGGGATCCTGCAGAGACTGGTTCTTAGCCCAACACTATTCCTTATCATCATCTTCACTGATCTGGAAGAAAATATAAAATAATTACTGATAAAGCTTGCAGATAACACAAAGACAGGCAAGGTGGCAAATAATGAGGTCAAATCATTGATACTGAGCGATCCAGGTCAGTTGGCAAACATGGTGCAATCAAATGTCATGCATTTTACTACAGCCAAACGTAAGGTCATATATCTTGGAACAAAAAATGTAGGTTATGCTTACAGGAAGGGGACTGCAGCATTCTAGAAAGCTGTGACCCTAAGGAGGACTGAAAGATAATTGAATGAACATGAAATTCCAGTGCAAATTATGGCTAACGTAGCTAAGATAGTACTTGGATGGATTAATAGGAGAATATCAAGCACGAAGAGTAAAAAGAAGATATTACCTTTGTATACAACATTGGTGAGACCACTGCTGGAATACTGGGTCCAGTGTGGTGTCTGCACTTCAGAAAGCATGTTGGAAAAATTAGGGAGGGTTCAGAAAAGAGCTGGAATGGTTTAGGTCTGGAAAATTCTATTAAATTGAGAGACTAAATAGCTCAATCTATTCAGTTTATCAAACACAAGGTTAAAAGGAGATTTAATCATGGTCTATAAGTACCTACACAGGGAAAAGATATTTGATACTACAGGGCTGTTTAATCTAGCAAAATTGGACCTTGATCCCTCATTTGAACATCTAGGTGCTATTGCAAATAATGATTAAGAATAACTGCTTTCACAAAGATCAATAGAAATTCTGCTATGGACTTCAATGGGAGCAGAATCAGGCTCATCGTGAGCTTTCAGAGGACTATGACCAATAAAACTTACTTTTCATCAAGAACTGAAATTGAAGAATCCTTGTCATACTGTTTCAAAAGTTCAAACACAGTATTCAGACTTGTGGCGGCTTCTCCTGGAAACTCATTTGTATCCAATTGTCTGCCAATTATATTAAATACTAATGATTATTTAATCAGAAAAATAAATATTTCAAATATTCTTCTATAACACTCTGAGTACACTTACACTGCAAAAAAACTCTCGAGGCAGCGAGTCAGAGTAACTCGGGCTTGTGTGGCTCACACTATGAGGCTAAAAATATCAGTGTAGACTTTCAGGCTCTGGGGCTTTGGCCTGGGCTCTGAGACCTTCCCTCCTCACTTGGTCTCAGAGTCCAAGCTTTAGCTCAAGCCTGAATGTCTACACTGATAAATTTAGTCCCACAGTGCAAGCCTTGTGGGCTCAAGTCAGTTGACCCAGGCTCTGAGGCTCACTTCTGTGGGTTTTGGTTTTTGGTTGTTGTTTTTTTTTTTTTGCTCTGTAGATGTATTGTATGAACCCTAATCACAGTAATGTTTCTACCTCATCATTTAAGTGGAATGTACTGCTGCTTATTGTAACAGAATTATTCAAAATGAAAGTAAACGTAGCAACGTGGCAAGAAATAGCTAAGGATTCCTAAGAAACAAGACGCCATATAAGAAAATATCCACATGAACAGCATACGCTTGGATATCTTGAATAATCTGGATTCAAATGGAATCTGAAAAATGTTTTGAATCCCAAACAAAAAGAAAACTTCAGAGTGAGAGAAATGTTAGAGATGGAGGATGAAACTGAACATATGGGCAATGAAAAGGGGCTCAAAGAAAAGAGTGCTCAATTCTGCTCTTATTTACATGAGCAAAAGTTATTCCAGAATTACCTCTATCAACATAAGAAGAGAATTTGCCCTTAAATGAATGGCTCTTTGGTTGAGAAGTAGGGAAAATTATGTGGTTAACTTTTTGGGACCATGGCTCAGTTGTGTTTGGCAGTTGCTAAGAGAAAGCAACGTCTAGATGCCTGTGTTTTGTTCTTTGTTTTAAAATTTTTAAAATCTATAGGTAATGATTTCTCCCTTTATGACTTGCCCCCTATAGTTAAGATGTGACTTCCACAATTCTCTCTCTCTCCTCATTTAAGATTTATGTACAGTTATCTGTACTCAGCTACATTTATGCAATTATGACTTTAAGACATCTTTAAATTACCTCAGTTCTGGGGCCTCAGAATAATTTTCACACAATGGCACATTGTCCCAATGGACCATTTCACTTCTTTCCCTTGTGCTAGGTGCTGGGAGAGGGGTGGCATTGGATCCATCATGGCTTCTCCATGCCACTCAGATTTCTAGGATTCCTTTAGGTGAGAAGATTCCTCTAGTGATCAGCTAAGCTGGCTTTACAAGCTGCTTTGTGCCACCAGAGCAGGAGCTAGGATCTGGCTTTACATATTTATTGTCAGAAATCAAAATTCAAAAGGACAAATTGATTCCAATACTTACGATTTTATTGTTTGAATTTTATAAATGACTGACAAACTGATGGAGCTTTGTATGTCTTCCTCTATCTGGGAAGTGTTCATTAGTTTGTGACGCACCTACAAAAATTGTAACAAAATAATTCACCATTTTAATAAACCACAAAGGAACAGGTCCTCAGCTGGTGTAAATTAATGTAGGTTCATTGACTACATTTTTCCTTCCATAGATTTTAAGGCCAGAAGGGACCATTGTCAGGGCCGGTGCTACCATTAAGGCAAACTAGGCAGTTGCCTAGGGTGCCACGATTTGGGGGCGCCAAAAAGCGGTGCCCCCAATTTTTTTTTTACAGCATTCCTACGCCCCCGCCCCGCTCCACTACTCCCACCTCCCAGGCTTGCAGCACCAATCAGCTGTTTGGCGCCGCAAGCCTGGGAGGGGAGGAGAATTAGAGCGGGGGTGGCGTGCTCGGGGAGGAGGCGGAGCAGAGGTGAGCTGGGGTGGGGAGCTGCCACACGGCTCCCCGGTCTGGGGAGGTGGGGAGCTGCCACGGGGGTGCCTCAGGGCAGGGGGGTGAGCTGCCGGAGGGCTCCCCACCCCAGCTCACCTCTGCTACGCCCCCTCCCCGAGCACGCCATCACTGCTCCACTTCTCCTGCCTCCCAGGCTTGCAGTGCCAATCAGCTGTTTGGTGCCACAAGCCTGGGAGGGGAGGAGAATTAAAGCGGGGGCGGAGTGCTCGGGGAGGAGGCGGAGCAGAGGTGAGCTGGGGTGGGGAGCTGCCGCGGGAGAGAGGCACCTCAGGGCAGGGGAGGGAGCTGCCGCGGGGGGCGGGGGGGCGCCTCAGTGCGGGGGGGAGGGGAGCTGCCGCAGGGCTGGGGAGGGGCGCAAGGTGGAAGTTTCGCCTAGGGCGCGAAACTTCCTTGCACTAGCCCTGACCATTGTGATAATCTAGTCTGACCTCCTGCATAACAGGCAAGAATATTTTACCTACTAGGGCTATGCCAATTTATGCCACCTGAGGATTTGGCCCATTAAGTTAAACCTCTACATACTATTAGGATTTGATTTAAAGTACTAACTAAAGCATTTATTTAAAAGCTGTGATTCTGAAACAGTCTCCTCTAGTTACTGTGGATGAACACAGTACCACTACTGCCACACACCTGTATATTTATATATCATTAACCACAGCACGCAAATTCATCTGCTCTGATTTACCCTGATTTACTGCCTATTGTATGCACCTTCCACATGCCAACAAACATAACCACCTCAACTTCTCTCACACCTCACCCTGCCACTCCGTCCTCCCAACCATCTCACCCTTTGTTCCTCCTATTTGTGAGGAAGGCTTCGCTTCCCTCTACCCCCAATAGACATTTTGGTTATTTTAAAAGCTCTTCCATTCCTGCATTACCTTTCTTCAATCTCTTTATCTCCTTCCTGACCCATCTCCCACTCAAGAATTCTCTGTTTATCCCCTGCAGAGTATTTTTCCTCATGCAATGTTATTTAAAAGCTGAATGGGGTACACGGCTCCTGGAATCAATTATGCTATTACTAAAGCACTAAAGGGAGTGCAAAGCTTGGTGGCACTGCTCAGACATTCAATCCAGGTGTAATTTTAAAAACATTTTATGTTCATTTTACTGAACTACTTCCAGGCTGCTTCTCTCAACAGTGTCTCCAACCAGCTAACAATGCACAGCCTGGCTTTGCCTCCATTTTACTGCTTCATTAATATCACAACTGTAAGGATTCCTGCACCCATTTTAAAGATTTGGGACCTATTGCCCCATTTTGTAATCCCTCCCTGGGGTATGAAGTCTTGCCAAACAATAAGGATGTGAAGAGCTCAGAATTATCATCAATTAGTGGACATGAGTTGAGATCTCATAGTCTCCTAGTTCACACACAGTGCATCTAATCCTAGGACAATCAGCATTTTGAAGATGAAGAGAATCCATCAGAGGCACACTGAAGTGAGATACTGGGGGACATGCTTAGTGCCAGTGCAATGGTAATCAATTTTAGCAGCAAGTCTCTAGCAAGCTCTACTAAGCAGAATACAGATTGCAAGTGGCAATTTTTAACAATTTGAGACTTGGCCAAATCTAAATGGATTTTAAGGGAGACCACAAGAGGTACTTCTGTGACCTCAAACATTCCCTTGCCAGATTTCAGTTCTGTTGCAAACCATGGAAATGTTACAGCTCCCCAAGAAATGTTTTGGAAAAATTTGTATAATGGGAAATATAAGGCACACTTAATAAAGAATTGTCCTATACACTCATGTTCATTCATTCATTTCCCCAAACACTTTAGCTGCTCTGGAAATTTTGCCTTTTAAAATAGGACTTTCTCATATTTAAATAGTTTAACTTGAGTTACTTTATTTATGAGCTAATAAATGTAAAGTAAGCTAATTAATATATTGGATGAAGAAGAGGTTATTAACCCAGGTTATGCTTATTAAGTTATTAACATAGAGTATCCCCAAATATTATTATTAGCAGTAGCTATCCCTATAATATTGTTTTATAAGAATAACATGGTGTAAAAATCTAGTGACATTACCCCAGGGCTGACTTTAGCCTACACAGCAAAATGAACAATTATGCAAATTATTTTCACTGTTGATATCTGCCTTTGTCGTACATCAGTTCTATGTTGCTTTACCTTGCATTATTTGTTATTTCAGTTATACTCAAAGTTCTGAAATTTCTGATAAATGGAAAAGAGAAATTCAATAATAAAATTTACCAGAAACTGCATTCTGGGATATTTTGTGATCTTTATGTTTTCTGATAAACCACTTTTAAAGTGCTGAAATCCTTTATTCATGATGCTGGCAAAACTCTCACTGACTTCACAGGCATTTTGCTAGTTCTGGAATCAAATTCTGATCCTTAATTTAAATATTATAGATTAGATAGATACAGATATAAATATATAGAGATAGATATATTTTTAAATTACCATTAGAGAAAATATGTGTTGGTATTTTTCTGGAACATTATTTTTAATGAATGCGGCTGCTGTAGATGAAAAATCCACTGCTTCTTTCATTTTCGAAGCATCCAAGAAACATTCAAGTAGCTCTCTGCAAGTCAAACAAAAATATATTATATTAAACATCTAATAACACTTTTTGTTATCTAAAGAAAATTTCAGTTATTTACATTCTATCAGAGGACTTTATAAATTTATGCTTCTCCCAGAAGAGCTGCATGCGCCCCATTACAGTGCTATATAGAAGAATGGTACTATAAGGCAATAATTCCGAAACAGGAGATTAAACTACAGATCTCCTAGCTCCAAGCCCTTTCTTCATTTACAATACCTTATAGCTTTTATCTTCTATTTAATGCAGCTTTTTCAAAATCACAATTACAAAATGTTCTCACATGTGACTAGATTTGACAGTTTTTTGAATACTTTTCAATCAAAGAATTAAACAAAAAAAATCAGAAACTGTGAAATCAAATGAAACAAGCTGGTAAAACATTTGAGTGTGCTGTGTCCTCAGATTTCTTTTTCTTTACCTGACAAAAGGATTGGAATCCCAAAGCTGTCAAGTGAGATAAATCACTATTCATACCAGGAGTTGGATGAAGTATACCTGTTGCATTTTCAGTATTTTATAAGGATTTAACAAGTAGAGACCCAATGTTAAGTCTTAAATAACACATTTTAACGTTTCTATCAAATAAAAGTAAATGTAAAAGATGAAAAGGTTAATGCAAAGAGACTACTACTACTCCTGCAGGACATACATAAAATACGCATTCACAAGTTTCCCCAACATTCCCAAAAGAGGATATTTTGGTATAATGTGAGTTATTCATACCAGGCTATTTTTCACAGCCTTTAGCATAACATTTGGAATATTTCTCTGTTGGATTCAACCTTTCATTTCCCCCCAGGGTTCACTTAAAAAAAAAAAAGAGACACTGTAATATACTATCAGATGTACAAGGGATCATGTTACATAATGTTATTCTCTCTCTCCCCAATACTAAAACAGAAGACTTGGTGGTAAATCTCCCACTGATGTCAATGGTGCAGAATCAGGACCCAAGTAAATGACTGCATAATCAAAATATTTTAAATTGTGTTACAGTTTAAAGACTATAACTATGGGCCAAATTGTACCCTGTCTGGTACAGCAACAGAGGGGTACAATGCAAAGCACCTCCTTACAACCTTGCGCAGACTACGCCCAACCTCACACATCATACTGTCCCTTACTCTGGGCTTGACTCCAAGCCATAACTGTCTTTACATTAGAAGAAAACTCAGAGGAGCAGTATTTAATCCAAATTCTTAAAATGAAAAGTTTTCTGATTTTGATCACAAACTCCGCAACAGAATATACCTCCCTCTTGGGAGAGACCGTTTCTTTAAATTCAGTGTTTATTTTTTTGCAAGTACAGTGGAAGCACATTACAGCTTGTCCTACAGTATTGCTGTATTAGCTCATGATAAATGGTGTTTGTGTGGTGGGGAGAGGAAGAAATCAAACATTGATTTATTGCTTTCTTTAATATGAAAACTGGAAAAAATATGGGAAAACAGAATGTATTTATCTATAGTATAATTTCCCACAGCCTTGTACTTCTTGCCTCTAGCTGGCTGAAGTCCAATATTCTAATTGCTCTCCAGCTATTCCATTTTTCTTTTACTTCACAAACAAGGAAATTAGGCCTTTACCTAGAAATGCTCTTAACACATGCATAACTTTAAGTCTTTTAGCTTTTACTCTTATTGAAGTCAACGAAATTAATCATGAGCTTAAAATTATGCATCTGCTTTGCTGGATCAGCGCTTTAATGAGTTTGAAAAAATGACAGCTGTTTAGTTGGCCTAGTAGCATGAGGAAGAATTGGTAACTGAACTGCAGGAAATTTTAAATTGTGCTAAATTCATGGGGAAGGGCAACAAAAATTTAAATCAGATCAGAGATATTTTAGAATGGATTTTTTGTTTGTTTTTAAGAACTTGCTTAGGCAGAACCAAGAAATGGTTAAGTTACTTGACTATAGGTCTCCTTACTCCCACACACTCTATATCTAGAGTAGCTATGCTTTCATCTTACCTTTATTGTTTTGGCTCCTGCAAATATTGTTTAAAGGGTCATTCTAGTTTCCTACTCTGTGGCCCTGGAGGGACACAACAGAACTGGTAAGTTCCACTGCATAAAGTGGAGGTGCACAGTCCTTGAATGTTGTGAAGTCCAACTCCACCTGAGTTTCCTGTGCAACAGTTAGCAGAGGAAGGCCAAAGCATCAGCTGTTACACTGACCATCCCATCGTCTCTGCCTTGGAGGGCACCACGTTAGGGCCATTAGGTAGGAAAAAAACAAAACACTTTCCAGAATGAGGAGACCAGTTTTTGAGTGAAAACAGCTTCGTAAAACACACCAGTGGTAGCATGAGTGAAACCCAAGAGTTTTAAAAGAATAGGCAGAAGGCCCCTGAGTCACTGATGTAGCTTTTTAGTAAATCTTGGAACACTGTGGAAATTCTAAAGAACTGGAAAATTGTGCAAATATTTTAAAAGGCTATACAGAATGGCCTGATTAACTATGGGCCGGGTAGTCTGGCATTGATCTCGGGCACAGTTTTGAAAAAGCTGATAAATGATCCAATCAGTAAATAATTAAAAGACAGTATTATAATTAAAGTTAAACGTGGTTTTATGGAAAATAGGTCTTGTCAACCATTACTTTATCAACCAAATTTGTGATCTCATCAAAAATATCAAGTTTATTTATCATAGTAGGCTTCTGTGAGACATTTGACTTAATACTGCATTCCATTCTAATTAAAATATTAGCTCTACACAAAATCAATGTAGCACATATTAAATGAATTAAAAACTAGCTAACAGATAGATCTCAAAAACTGTAATGAGGAAAATTATAATCCAGTGGGGATCCCTCTAGTGTCAGAGGCTCATTAATATTCTTTGCCAGGAGGAACTGGAATTCCCTGCAGTGTCTTTTGCTCATATTGCTAAGATCAATTACATTAAAAAAAGGGGTGCATTTTGAAACATATTTTAAAAAATTAATTTTGTAGCCTTGTTGGCTAATGCTCAGACCTATTCATTGAAGGTATTTAGGGGACATCAGAGATAAAAAGATTTTAGTTTCCCTCCTTAACGAAGGTCCTCAAAGTAGGTAGAATGTCCTCATTTTCTCAATACTCAAATCCCAGTTTAGTTATACAAGCGGGATTCTCAGTTTGTGCTTATTGCTCACACCTCTGTGGTGGAGAGGGTGAATGACTGGACAAAAGACCACAGGAAGTGACTATAAGCCTTTTTTGCTTTCATCACATTGGCTTTCACTTTCTCCTAAAAAGAGAATTTTACTCCTCAACTTTCTGCTTCACTTCATTATAAACGCCAGAAAAATGCAGTCATGAATATTTGTGCACATCTATGCCCAAGGTCTGGCATCGCTACCCTTTTGGGGGTTGGGGCAGAAGGGAGAACTCATTTTCTCTCTGGGAGATAAGGCCAGTTATTTGAGACCTATAGCCAGTAGGACTGTCTGGGCTGGAATCAACATACTTGAGTGGAAGACTCTACAGAGACAGTGGGAAACCTAATGACCAAAGATTAGCTGCAGAGGCAGATGAACATGTGAATATAGCATGGCTGGAGCTGGAGAATAAAGACAATGTAATAGATGGCTGTATTAAAAGCTGAGCTCTCAAAGACACAGACACATACCCGAAGCCAAAGACAAAGGGACAGAGCAGAGAAGAGGAGCCAAGATGGTTTCACCAGCAGCATGCCTCCAGGGAGCCCTGGCCTGGCGTTGGCCAGTCTGATCTCTGTCTTAACCTTACCTCTCTTTGCTAACCTAAGGACTTTCAGAATTTATATGGCAGGGGACTAACAAATGGTTACCTTCTTTTGAAAAGGCTGGCTAGTATTGCTGCAAATATGTACGGAGAGCATTGAGCCCTGAAGGAGTAGAGTACAAGTCTCCCATAGGAGTCTGGTTTGGCTGGATTCACTGCAGGGAACCACAGAGAAAGACAGGGATCACTGGTGCCCAAAGGCCCAGTTTCAGAGCCTTAGAGGCTGAAGAACTGTGTGTGTCCTTGGGGTCTGGCACACTAAAGAGGTCACTCCCAAGGGCCTGGTTACAGGCTGGACATAGTCCAAAGCCTGTAGGTCCGTGATACCTGGCCAGTCTGAAAGCAAATAAGAGAACAATACTAGCTCTTTTTTGGCAGGGATAATCTACATTCTTGGCACTTTGTTCCTGTCAGCTTTCATTGATATGCAAAGATTAGTAGTGCTGTTCCTTTACTGGCCCTCTGATATACTGGCTTTTCCAGACAAGATGTAGTTTTTTTGGGATCAGAAGCCCAGTTGACAAGGAAATTCAATAAAGTTATTTGTATACACATGAAACTAGTGACATTTCAGAGGCTGACCACATTGGCAGAGAGTGCAAAGGGAATGAGTGTGCCCAGGAATAGCCAACTATTCTTCAGTTTTAGAGGTGGTTGGCTAAGGTTTCTGGGTTTGATGACTCAGGCCCTATCCAGGAGATTCCTAGAGTCATGACTGACAGTTGCCAAGACTAGACCTGATAAACTCAGAGTGCATCACCCCAGACCCTGAGTTGGGAAGCTAGGTTGCCCATAGGAAAAGGGTTTGCCTTTTTGCAACAGCTGCCATCTGTGGTAGCTATGTCTTACATGGGCAAGGCACAGTTCAAGCTATGGAAGCAGGCTGATACCTAAATGAATTTTCTGCCACACCCCAAAAAGCATAGAGATTTCAAGAAGATTATCTGTCAGCGTGTGGACACAGCCAGGCATCTGGTGCACAACATCTTATGATGTTGGTGACACAATAATGAGGGTGATCAGGTACGGTGTCAGAGACAGCTTATAAAAATATTATTACAGAAAATTTCCACATTTGTCATACCTGGTAAATGGAAGAACCGAAAAGGCCACAAAGAGATCAAGGGAGAAATGAGTCAGAAATACATCATGCGCTCGAATGGTCTGCAAAATGGTTATCTCAGGAACTGCTGCAACAACGGCAGTCAATGAAAAATGGGGGCAGCACTGGTACAGTTAGTTGGTGCACATATGGAACAGCTTCCACCAATTCAGTGGGCAAAATCCTAAAGAGCTTTTGGAGTTTACATCTGGTCTTGTTCAGGGAATCCATATATGATAGTTCACTATGGTGGATATCTTTGGATAATCAGCAGGTTTTTTAAAAAAAAATCACTGCATTCATTTAAGACTTTCCTTATCACTGGCCTAGGGGAAAAATAACACATTTCTATGTTCAGTTCTACAAAACTTCAAATGAAATACTAATCTATGGATAGAATTACAAATGTCAAACAACTAAAATTTCTCCATTCTTGTTTTTCCTCATAGGCAATAAATCATTTGGAAGAAGTTTCTTGTGCTATCTGTCTTAAGTATTTCGAAGGCACCATGGCATCTAAGCACTGAATATCTTTCAAATCTTTTGAAAAATGTGACAATGTGGATACCATTAACCTAGCTTCAATTCTGCTTTACGTGGTAAATTCTAGAAAAATGCACTGATGATGATTTTCTACCTAAAACATTTTTTTCTCTTTGTTCCCTACTGCTTTTCTTATTTATTTTTGTGAAGACTTCTGATGTCACTTGCTTTTCGTAGAATTAAAAAAGCAGTAAATCTACTCGCATTCTGAGCAGAGTTATTTTCAACATTCTTTTTTCTTGGTGTCATAGAAATTTCTGTCCGTTCCAGCTGAGGAATAAGGACAGATGGACACAGCTAGCCAAGCAAGGAGCCTCGAGAGGGGCGATCCATTTATTTCAATTGCAATTGGGTTCGAACTCATAAGTCAGCAAGAACAAAGAAAACACTTACACTAAAGCATTATACGCAGTTGACTATGATAATCTATCGCTCTATGATTGGCCAAAATTTGCCATCATTACCATACATAATTAGCAAGTTACATATATCTGCCCCTCTTATGACCCCTTATTGTTCATCTACTTGCCCCTTTCTCCTTGCTTATTTTGCAAACCAAGCAGTTTATCTACAGGACACAGGCACAGAAAGGTCCATTGTCTCCAGGTTTGGAGTTTGGCTACATTTCCTCTTGAAGGAACTTCCTGACTACCTATAGCTGACCCAGCATTTTGTCCTTCTTCTTTCTCCCATGTGTACGTGACAAATTTGCCCCCTGGCAGTTAAGTAGAATAATTTTATATCATTGGTGACCATTGACCTTCAAGTGTCTTAGTCTATGTGCACTCTTCAACCCAGAGAGACCCTGAGAAAGTACTTTTCAACTCTACTGAACTAAAATGGAAAAAGGATCACTGAGAACACCAGATAACCTCTCTGTTAAAACCTAGGGCTGTTAGCTCAAGCAACCAAGCCAATCTCAATTGTGGAAGTCCCAGACTAGGAGAGAAGTGGTCTTTTTAGCAGGACCCCATACTGTTAAAGGAATTAGTTCCCAGACTTATTTTGTTGGAACCCACTGTTGTGACCAGCTAAAAACTGCTTTAAAATAATATTTAAATATTATCCAACCACATAATTTCCCCTTTAATACAGGAAATCTATAGGAGCAAATTTTTCAAAACTGGCTTCCACTTGTCCCTAAAATACACCTTCATGTGTCCTTTTTGAGCACTAATACTTAGGAACATGAGAGACAGAATTTACACATACAAAACACATTCAAATTCCATTTACATCCCAGTGTTAGTGCCAGAAAAGTATGCATTCAGATGTTCTCACACACAAAACTTCAGATTAAGGCCTCTGACAATTCAGAGAGTGAAATAACATTTGGAACGCATCCACTGAGCATTGTTTAAACTAGATTCTGCATGGTAATACTACAACTAGGGGGGGAGGGATAGCTCAGTGGTTTGAGCATTGGCCTGCTAAACCCACGGTTGTGAGTTCAATCCTTGAGGGGGCCACTTAGGGATCTGGGGCAAAATCAGTACTTAGTCCTGCTAGTGAAGGCAGGGGGCTGGACTCGATGACCTTTCAAGGTCCCTTCCAGTTCTAGATGGGATATCTCCATTTAAAAAAAAAAAAAAAAAAAACTACCATGCATCTTTCTGCTGTTCTCATTGCATTTAAATGCATCTTTATGTAATTTTTCTAAAAAAAATCTCTCTTGGTGGTCATTTGAAAATTTAGTGGCACTAGCACAAAAAAAAAAAAAAAAAAAAAAAGAGAGAGAAAAAAAAAAAAAAACCCAAAACAACAAAAAACACCACAACAATAAACATATAACAAAATCTTTTTAAGTAACATTGCAGCCTTGTTTCATGTTGAATTTCCCTGTACAAGCAATATGGACTTTTTAGATACCCTTAATATTTACATCTCTGAAACGGAGATGATTATAGACTATATGGAACTACATCAGAATTTTTTTATTATGAGCATCAATAGTTAAATAGTCTGCCCACAGTTAATTGTTTAACCTAGTGCTCATTACTCCAATTACTGAACAGATAAGATAAGTTATATAAATATGAAAAAAAATCAGCTGTTTTAAATCTGAGCTATGGCACTAGGGAACTTTTCAGGATGCCAAAATTACTAATCACTTCTCTCAGTTCCATATGACTTAAAATATAGGTTCTCTGAAATTAACTACTGAAATGGCTGAACATCACATAAGTTCCTCTGCTACTATCAGGGAAGATCAAAATTGATGGTTTAAATCTAACAACATGGTATCTGAAGTTCTTTCCCTTCCTTAGTCTTTTGGTTCCTGCTTTGGAGAAGAGAGTTGCTACAGAAATTGCAGAAGCTATGACAGCACTGCTAATACTCATGCCAAAGGCCATGTTAACAAAGACGTGGATCAAAATTTAGCTTTAGAGAATAATTAGAATGAGACCTACTTCTTTTATACTTTGGGATACGAGGCCTGTGGCTTTGTTTCAAATTAGTAAGAAAGAACCTTTAAGATACTCTGGAAGAAAAATGCTACTAATACTCACTGATAAAAAATAAAAGCTTAAACAGAATCAGATTACTTTGATGAGAATTTACTTCTAATATATAATCTGGTAATATATGCATGAATTATAAATGGCAAAATGAGTCCACATATTTTACAGTCATAAAATGTGCTGTCTGATAATGAAGAATAATGCTTATAACCAAGGATGTCTCAGAAATATTATATCTCAGATAGTGTACTAACAAATGATGCATGGCTGATCACATTGATGAAAAAAAACACATACCTCAACTGATTGAGCACTAGTATTCATTTGTGTGCCTTTTACTCTAAAATTTAGTATTTAGTATACCCCAAGTGTCATTCACTAAACACTTTATTTCATGAAATTTCATTTTGACATACAGCTACATTAAACAGGAGAAAAAGTTAATAAGAAAATTAACCTTTCACAAATTCACTTGACCTTTCACTCGTTCATCTGAGAGAAAGGGAGCTCCTCTGGCTACTGGCCAGACAGCACTTCAGGGCCTTCTTAGCTATGCAGCCAGAGACTGCCCCTATTCTTCCTCCTTGGTGACATCTAAATAATGGCAGTTTGGATGTCAATTTTTCAGGGGTAAGGTCAGACATTCTGCCAAACCCAATTACCATATAAGGCAATCGGGCAAAAAAGAAGGAAACCAGAAGTACTGAATATGCTCCCCTCTGACTCTCCCGGCACGGACAGGAACCTCCCACCCTCTCCAAGGATCAGGGGACAGGAGATATGTCTGTGTCCCAATCTAGGCTTGGGATTTTTATCCGAAGAAAAATTATTCTTAAGCCATGATGTAGCTAGTTTGTCTCCTAACCTAAAAGGACACACACAACAGTTAATTCAGCACCACAGCTGATTTAATCCAACAGGTTACGATGCCTCAGACTGGAACTGACTAGATATAGGCAGTAAAAGTTTCCTTCCAAGAGTAATTCCACAACTCCCTTACATACAGGGATTTTAAAAATATATATATTGACCATATGAAGCAAGACAACCTGTTGCAGAGACAGTGACTATAGCTTTCTAACTCTTGTGACGTGTCAAATCCATGGATGTCACTTCCATTTTAACCACAATACAAATATCAAACTGAAGTATCTTTTGTACTATATATACAGGTTTTATTAAAGAACAGTTAAGGGATCTAATCCTGCAGTCTTCTCTATACAACTACTGGTCTATGTACTAATTATGAAATTCTGCTCTATGATTTACAAGTCGTACCATGAAAAGAAGAACAGGAGTACTTGTGGCACCTTAGAGACTAACAAATTTATTAGAGCATAAGCTTTCGTGGACTACAGCCCACTTCTTCGGATGCATATAGAATGGAACATATATTGAGTGGAACTGTAGAAGAAGTGGTCTGTAGTCCACGAAAGCTTATGCTCTAATAAATTTGTTAGTCTCTAAGGTGCCACAAGTACTCCTGTTCTTCTTTTTGCGGATACAGACTAACACGGCTGTTACTCTGAAAAGTCGTACCATACTCACAATATATTTAAAATAAGATTTTAATATGCCAGTTTGTGATCAAAGATAATCACAAATGGGAGCTACATGCACAAAAGGACTACAGGACCCTGGTCCTAAAATAACAGTTCAAACTTACATCATAAGTTCTGCTTGCCATTGCTTGTCTTGCTCTTCAGCTTGATTTAATGCTGTTACAATCTGAGATAGGCTGGGAATAAGAAGGTAGCGGAATCCAGGCTTAAGATATGGCCTTACAACCTGCCAGTAAAGGACTGAGGCATTATATATCAAAAAATAATATCTGAAAAACAAGAAATAGGATTTTATAACCTGAGATAAACATATACATATTTAAAAGTCTCTTTATATAGATTCTAAACAACAAAAGTAGGGACTACATCGTTCTATTGTTTGTACAGTACCTACCATCCTGACTAAGGACAGTGGGCACCTCAGGAATACATCAGTGAGAGCTAACCCTGTACTGTCCTTCCCACCAGCAGAGTTATAAAATGGAGGGACATAAGCAGCTACATATATCATATTAAAGCACATTTATATTCATCTTGTCACCTTAATACTGTTCTACTATTATTTTTCATATGGTGGAAGCACTACTGTTGTTACAGAAAAGGAATAGGACTGAGACAGATATGCTCCACAAAAAGTTCTGTGTTACCCAGAGCCCCACAAAATGAAAGTATGAGAAGCAATTATCTTAAAAAACTAGGTTAGTAACACTGTTGAGATTTGGAACTGAAACCCCTATCAGACTGTTTTACCTTGGATCGTGTATTGCAAAGTCTAATGCTTTCATAAGGTACATCACAAATTTCTCAAACTTTTCCTAAAAAATAACAAAGAATTGTTAAAGCTCATTTGACACAGGTCTTTATTAATCACTATCGCATTACTAATAATTTTCAGCCTATTATCAAATTATTATTATTGCTATAGGTGGGGCTGCCAGTACCATATAATATTAAGGTTGTCTCATTTTTTCCATTAATAAAGATCCTACTACAGCTGCTTAGAACATTGCCAAACTTTAATCATTTAGGCTGAAATTTTTGTTGACAGATGTTTAGAAAATTTCAGCTTAAAACATTCCTTACACAAAGGCCACTCTTCCGCAACCCTCCCCCATCCCAGGGGGGTCAGTGATTTCCAAGAACAAGGACAGCCTGTACCCCATGTTCACCACTTTTATAAGATTATGATATATTTTGTACAAAGTATGCCTTGTGAAGTATCATTGTAAACTCATACTCTGCTGAATATTATCATTCTGTTGAGATATGTGTAGCAACACTATGTGTAAAGTTATAAGTTTCTACTGTCTGATTGTTACTGAAATATGTTGTAATTCCAGGTAATGCCCACAAACCAGTTTCTCAGGATATGCCTACACTACAAGGCTTTTAGTGACACTGCTGTGCCGCTACAGCCGTGCCACTACAGCCGTGCCGCTAAAAGGCATGCAGTGTAGCTGCTGTTTGTCAGCAAAAAGCTTCCACCTTCCACGAGTGGACGCAGCTTTGTTGGCAGGAGAGCACTTCTGCCGACAAAGAGCTGCTCACACCGGCACTTTTTGTCGGTAAAGCTTTTGTTGTTCGGGACGGTGGTGGTGGGGGGGTTAACACCTCTGAACGACAAAAGTTTTGCTGACAAAGTGCCAGTGTAGACAAAGCCTTAGAAACAAAGACCCACTAGCATAGGGTTACCATATGTCCGGATTTTCCCGGACATGTCCGGCTTTTGGGGGCTCAAATCCCCGTCCGGGGGGAAATCCCCAAAAGCCGGGCATGTCCGGGAAAATCGGGAGGGAGGGAGGGCTCGACCGGGGCCTCTTTGGCCGGGGCCAGTGCGGGGCCGGGCCGGGGTCGCGGGGCCGGGGGCATGGTGCCGGGCCGGGAGCCGGGCTGGGCGCGCGGTGCCGGGCCGGGGCTGGGCGCGGGGCCGGGCGGGGAGCCGGGGGCGCGGTGCCGGGCCGGGCCCGCGGTGCCGGGCCGCCGGGGGGTGCGCTGGGCCGCAGTGCCGGGAACCGGGGGGCCGGTCCGGGAGCCGGTCCGGGGTCGCGGGGCCGGGGGGTGCGCTGGGCCGCGGGGCCGGGCCACCGGGGGGTGCGCTGGGCCGCGGGGCCGGGCCGCCAGGGGGCCGGGCCAGGAGCCGGTCCGGGGTCGCGGGGCCGGGCCGCCGGGGGCCGGCAGTGCTGGGCGGGCCGGGGCTGGTCGGCCGGGGCCGGCACCCCAGGGCCCGAGCCGACCCAGGCTGGAGCCGCCGGGGGGCCAGCCTGGGCCGCGCCTCCTCCCCCCACACCCCCCCTTACCTGCTTCAGGCTTCCCGCAAATTAAATGTTCGCGGGAAGCAGGGGAGGGGGTGGAGACTTTGGGGAGGGGGCGGAGTTGGGGCGTGGGCGGGGCTGGGGGCGGGGCCGGGGCCCCGTGGAGTGTCCTCCTTTCGGAGGCACAAAATATGGTAACCCTACACTAGCACACCAGCAAGGTGTTAAGGGGCTATTACCTACTTAACTGTTTATTTACCAGCAGGGGGAAGGTATAAACAAGAAATTTACATTGCATCACAGGAATGTTTCAAACCTCAAGTTCACAAGGGACTGCCTGTCACCATGACTCAGCAAGGATGTTTCTAGCACAAGAAATTGAGTTACAAAGGGGGAGAAAAAGACTTGACCTCTCCCCTTTTCTCCCCATCTCTCTGCTCATGTCATTAATGAACACCTGAAGAATTCAACTAACGGGGGAATGGTCCCTAGCTAGAAAAGAAATCCAGCCTGTGAACTGTTGCAGTTTATGGTGAGAGAAACATTTTGCTTTTGACTTCATTTAGATATTAGCATGTGGTTTTATTTCTTTTGTAACCAATCCTGGCTTTTATGCATCTATACTTGTAAAAAAAAAAAATCTATCTTTCTGTAGTTAATAACTTTATCTTCGTGTTTTATCTTAACCAGTGTGTGTTTGGATTAAAGTGTGTGGGGAACCTCTACTTGAGAATACAAGATTGGTGCATTATCACTTCCCAGTGTTGGAATGATGGTCTATCTATGAACTTGTACTGTCCAGGAGAATACTGAGCAGTGCAAGATGCACATTTCTGGGGAACAAGGCTGGGACTAAGAATTTTTGGGTAGTTCATGCTTGGCTGGGAGAACACTCATGTATTTAGCTGAGATTGAATTTACATGCTGAAGGCTGAGTGACCAGACAAGGAGTGGCTGTTCTGGAAGTAAAGCAATGTAAAAGGCACCCCAAGCTAGAGATTTCTAGAGACATCACTGTTGAACAGTTCAGATTGTACCCTGGGGAATCTGACACAGAGAAAATACATTTTTTTGTTTTTTTTGCTCACTTTAAAATTCTGGTGACCTTTTATTTGAAAGGCTCTGGTAAGTCTATGCTTTGGAGCAAGGAGTTGAAATTTGGGATGGGGCAGGAGTGCAGAAGAGGGGCCTTTGTGTAAGGAATGTGCCTTTTTTCATCCCTGTAAAAACGCGCCCAAATTGGGCCAAGTTATAAACCTTTGAAAAGTCACCATTCGAACATGCTAAGTAGCAACCTGTTAAATTTCAAAGATTCCAGCCATGCTTGTCATGCTCCAACCCAGGAAGCATGACAAAACTTTCCCTGTAATGGGAAAGGCTGAGAACCTGAACTGAGAGCAGGGACCCTATCAGTGACTCTGTGCCTTGATGAGGCAATTTGGAGGAGGAGAAAGCTGCCTGATTCAAACTCAGAGGGGACAAGATTGTACCAAGGGGTGTGAGGAGTGTGGGGAGTAGGGGGACCAGATGTCCCGATTTTATAGGGACAGTCCCAATTCTTATATAGGCTCCTATTACCCCCCATCCCCGTCCCGCTTTTTCACACTTGCTGTCTGGTCACCCTAGTGGGGAGTAGATTAGGACGACACCTGGAAGGCTGGGACTGGATGCTTGGGGGAGAGAGGGAAACTAGGACTGGGAGTTAGGGTAGAGGGAGAGACTAAGACTGGCTAGGCAAGGAGATTAGGACTGAGAGCTGGGGAGAGAAATAAGGGGGGATCTGCAAGCCAATAAATTGGGGGGAGATTGAGATTGTATGAGGAAACTGGTGGAGTGAACTGGGTCTCTGAGCAAGGATGTTGGGGACAGAGCCCCAGTTGGGTGGGGAAAATAAGTTTGGGGACAGAAGACAGATCTAATCAGGAGCCAGAGTGTGGGGGAACAACTAGGAATGGCTGGGCAAAGAGACTGGGACAAGGAGGGCTCTGAGTTACTATAGAGAATTCTTTCCCAAGTGTCTTGCCCACATGCTCAGGGTCTAACTGATTGCCATATTTGGGGTTGTGAAGGAATTTCCCCCAGGTCAGATTGGCAGAGACCCTGGGGGCTTTTTCGCTTTCCTCTGCAGCATGGGGCACTGGTCATTTGCAGGTCTAAACTAGCATAAATGGTGGATTCTCTGTAACTTCAAGTCCTTAAATTATGATTTGAGGATTTCAGTAACGCAGTCAGAGGTTATGGGTCTAACATAGGAGTAGGTGGATGAAGTTCAGTGGTCTATAACGTGCAGGAGTCAAACTAGATGATCAGGATGGTCTCTTCTGGCCTTAAAGTCTATGAGTCTGTGAGATGAGGGGAGTCCGAGGGTGGGACTTGGACTACATGGGCAAGAAGTGACAAAGTGACAAAGTTTTGGGTGATGCATCTAAAGGTTCTAACCTTATGACTTATATAGGTATAAATGTGATGCAACATGATGGAATTTCTGTTTTTTCACTTAGGTTTTTCAGAAACCTGGGAAATTACACACAAATATGTTAAAAGAACATTTTTAAGGTTCCAGAGTCAAGCACTCAAAGGCTAAGAAATGCCAGAATTTAAGGTCACCTGTGCAACTTAATTTGCTCCCCTTTCATGAATGCTTTATGATACATCTTTAATTACATTATCACATACTACTTTTTTCTACAGGACTGATCCAGTGCACAGTGAATAGACTGCCTCTGAAAATAGGGCTTTGTAGTGAAGGAGACTGTTTGTAGACCCCTACTTCATTTGCTGCAGAAGCTGGAAGATGCATACTGACTGAAACAGAAAATTGCAGGAAGAGCAAAGGTGCTGGCCTGAAGAATTTCTGAAAATCTAAATCAACCTGAAATCTATATACTCACTGAAAGGAATTTTTTTAAAAAAGTAGTAATATAAAATTTCAGTGTCCTCCATTTTAGGAAGTTGTCACACACAAGTTACTACTACAGATGGTCAGAAATTTTCTGATGAAACCGTTTCATCTGAAAATACTAATTCACTGAAGCAAAATGTTTAATCATATCTCTTTCATCAAAACTTCTGTTGAAATACAGGGAAACCTGCCAGTTTTCCAGGGTCCACATCTCCAGCAGGGAGCATGCAAGCCCCCAGAGCCAGGGCTTTGGGGGCTGGCAGGGTCCCTGCTCTGCAGCAGTAACCTTGGGAGCCCTGTCAGGAGTCAGCATTCTCAAGGCAGCTATGTTACCAGCTCCATGGCAGGGACCCTGCCATTGTCCAGAACCCCAGTTGGAGCCAGGGCTCTGGTGCCTGTTAGGCTTCCCACTTTGGGGCAAGGAGTTTGCCAGACCAGAGTCTCAGCTGGAGCCAGGGCTCTGGGGGCTGGCAGGGTCTCCACAGTACGGCAGCAGCCCTGGGAACTCTGGCTGGAGCCAGTCCTATGACTTCCAGCTCCATGGCAGGGGCCCTGGAAGCCTTTATAGCCCTGAGAGCTCCAGCTGGGGGACTAGCAGCACTGAGAGCTCCAGAAAGAAAAACTGACATTCTTGTCAGTTTCATGGCTACTATTCAGTAAATTACAAGAATGCCAGTTTCACATATTTGTTTGGGGAACACTATATTTTGGTGTTTCTAAAACAAAAATTTCAGGTTATCTCCAGTTTATGGGGAAATTTTGGTAAATATGCTTTTGTTCTAATTTGGAACAAAGTAAATATGAAAGTCCCAAAACTTCTGGTAAACCAAAA
Organism: Malaclemys terrapin pileata; assembly: GCF_027887155.1. Lineage (NCBI taxonomy): Eukaryota > Metazoa > Chordata > Testudines > Emydidae > Malaclemys > Malaclemys terrapin. The sequence continues at coordinate 99,452,771 of NC_071511.1, read as the reverse complement.
TCTCATAAGTTTCAGCCAGCTCTACTTACTACCCTTACAAATTATAAAAAAGAATTGAGAACAAAGATGATTTACGATGCACAATTTAATTTAACATCAAACTATGAACATTCTTAAAACTAGATGTTACCATAATGTTAAAATTCACAGTATTTTCTCACCAAATTATCTGTGGAGAGTGGGGTGTACAACTGGCCTTGGCACAAGTAGGCTCTACCCATAAATTGGGTTACAGGATGTCTTCCTTTAAAGTACATCTGTAGACAATCACTGCTAATTTCTGGATACTCCAACTAGAACAAAACATTATTTTAAAGGGGTTTTTGTTGTTGTTGTTAAATGAATAACAATCCAATAAAGAAGCTGATCAAGAATGGTCAGCTTTTAAAAGTGTGTGTTTGGTGAGACAGCAGAATGTACATTCATAGGTCCATTTACAACTGGAAAGTAAGGCCAGCACAAACAATTCAATACGTTAAGATTTTAAAGTTAACCATTTTTCTCCTCCAAAAATATAGAAAATGGCAACTTTTTAAACAACAGATCTGGTTCCTGGGTTTATTCAGAGTCACACAGTGGTTTATTATAGTACAAAAAATAAATATTTATTATTTTTTATACTTAACTCTGTATTGCACGTCATTAAAAGAACTGTTAACTGAAAGGTCAAATTCTGAGTTGCATAAGCATAATCAAGAGCAGAATTTAGCCTACAGAATCTTTTTTGCTGGCAATGATGCACGCCCCCCAAATAATGCACATTAGATTTCAGATCTCAGATACAATTTATATGGATGGTAGCTAGGAAAAAGAAATAAAAACCTGTTACTTGTAAACTGAACACATTGGAACTTCATATGCCACTTTTCAGTGCAGAATCATGCTTTAAAAGTATTTCAAACTTATAAAAAACTGAGTCATATTTTATATAACACTCAGAGGTAGCAGCAACAATCTCTTGTGATTAAAATGTTCTCTCAGCTTCTGCATGACAACAACCATTCATCAGCAACTTCTCTTCCATCTTGTCCAAACAGCTCACATTAGCATTCTCATAACAAAAGAAACAATGTCACAAAACTATTAAAATACATTTTAATTGTCTACCTCTCTTACTCTGTGCTAATCAGAGACTTCAGAAAGTGCAGCTTCCTGATTGATGAAGTTTACAAAAATGTTGACTTCGGGAAGAGGCTGGGGCAAAGGATACACTGGCATAAGCCAAAAAGCACATCTAAGCACTTGGTCTGTAAAGTAAGAAAACTGCAGCATAACAAATTTCAGAATCTGTATTTCCAGTGATCCTGGCAATATCTTTAAATATTAATTTACCAAAGCACTATCATAGTATAATTCTAGACAGTTCTTTTTATTTATTACAGATAAATAGCCTACTTAGAAAATGTAGTTACCTGGAGTGCTTGTTCTGCACACAAGACATATAAATCAGAGCTAAAGCTCTCTGATGAATCAAGTGCAGATTTCCCTTGATTGGCTGATTTGATCAACTCATAAGTTTTCTTCAAAGCTTGAATGTCTGTTTATAAAAATAACGCATAATGAAGATAACAAATAATATTCTTTGCTTTATGCCCGAGGGCACAGGCACTTGACTGTATTATTTCAAGTGATCAACCCAACAATAAGAGCTCTGCACGTGCTGGATGGGAGTTTTAATGAATCTCTTGCAGTTTTAAATAAAAAAATCAAGAAGATAAAAAAACAAAGGCCTCTTCTGAAACTCCTTGAAATTAATAAGAATCTTTCCATTGACTTCATTGAACCTTGGATCCAGTTCTTAAAGCTGTTATATGAAATAAAATTGTTTTGAAGTAAACTATTTAACTAAAAAGAGTGCTGTATTACAGTATTTATTTTGTGTCCTCTAACAAAGATATACAAAGTATTCACAGAAAAATATTTTGTCTACAGTTCTGTATGTATAAAAACAAGAACTGATAAAAGTCCATGTGGTGCAAGAACTTTTATAGTCCTCATTTATTTAAAATAGATGCCAAGTAACATTTCTATACATTATTCAAGCATTTACCTTGGTGGTTCTGTGCTGCAGATAACTGCTGCCTGATCACCAAATCCATGTTCTTAGTCGCAAAGCCTCCGATTGAACAAGTCTGCTATGAATACAAATAAACACAATTGTTTCAAATAAACACTATTTACATAGACGCTTGAATTAATTAAATCAGATTTAAAAAAAACCCACTAAATTTATTTTTGATCTATAATGATTACTGTGCTATTAAATCTCCATGCTGCACACCGCAGGGTCTATTTAGATCACAAATAGAGCTAAAGCTGCCAGACAGAAAGGGGTGTATTTTAATTCTTTCTGTAGATGGCCCTGGCCTCTCTTGGCTGACCACACTTCCCAGAGACTCTAGGAGACCAGCAAAACGAACAAACGACACATTTACAAATAGTCTAGTTCCTGATCTTTAAAAAGCTCTGCACTGTTGCGCGGCGGTGGTACACGCACGGGGGGGTTGGTTGGAGGCTATAGTGCCGGGGCGCGGGGGCCACTGGGCAGTCCGGGCACGGCTTTTAGAGTAAAGGCCGGAACACAAGGAAATTTGTCCTGCCAAAGCGTCCACGCCGCCGTCCCCCAACACCGCCCCTGCCTGGACCCCGACTCGCCTCGCTCCCGCTGCCCCGCGCCTCATCTCCTAACAGCCCCCCCAGGCCCGACACCCCCGCTCCGCCCGCTCTCCCTGCCCCCCTCTCTGCCCCACTAACACCTGCCCGCACCAGACGCTATCGGCAAGCGGCGCCCTCCATCCCCTGCTCGGCAGCACTCCCTGCCCAGCGGCTCCTAGCAACGCACCAACATACCTCGCTTCCCCCTACGGGCTCCTGCCCGGGACACACTTCCCTTCCCAGCCCGGAGCTTTCCCGGCCGCGGGGGGGGGGGGGGGGGGAGGAGGGGTTCTAATACCTGCCTCCCGCGTTCTGGGTGAGCGGGGACTGGCCAGTCACTGGGAATGGAGTTGCCCTGAAGCTGGCACCAGCAATAGGGATGTGGTGGAGTCAGCCACCCGACTCCCAAGGCAGCCACTGCCAATAGTGTGGGGCTGAATCCACACAGGAGGGACCCAGATTCAGAGCATCGTCTGCCCCAAACACTCTGCTTCCTGCTCTGCCTCTCAGGGGAGTGCTTGTGAGGGCCTGGACACTCAGACAATTCTGATGTATGTGTTTGGTCAGACAGAAGAAAATACATTCATAGGTCCACCCCAGCCCATCTCTGCATCTAGGGTGACCAGACAGCAAATGTGAAAAATCGGGACGGGGGGGTGGGGTGGGTAATAGGAGCCTACATAAGAAAAAGACACAAAAATCGGGACTGTCCCTCCCAGCTGGTCATCCTATCCGCATCCCCACTTACAGAACCAAGACAGACAAAAGGGGACAAGAAGAAAAGTATTAACTGTTGAGGATGTAGAAATAAACTGACAGAATATATTGCTTTAAAGTCACAGAAGACATTGCAGGGAAAGCAAACAATTTAGTAACAGGGGCTGCCACAAAAGGATGCGCTACAAAACATCACAGTAACTGATATTTTTATTATAGAAAACAGTTATAGCAGTAGGTGGGATCAGGGGGTTATAAAAGCACAATAGGAGCAGAGCCTATCCACACTGTCAATCTAGTTAAGAAATGATAAAAGAAACATTCTCTCTCTGTGTCCTTCAAGAACAATCCTGTTCTTGTTTTTTAGCAGTATTCCAAAAATTGCAAGTGGGGGACTCTGCTAATGTCATAGCAAAGAAATCCTCCTTAAATAAATGCATCTGTAAAGCACGCTTTCATTAAGAAACATACTGTAAATAGATTCACTTTTGAACAGGAATTAATTAACAAAGACTTTTACCATGGAATCTTTTGAAATAAAAAGGTGTGCCACCAGTGTCCACAGCTTTAGGCTGAAATCACATGTAATGGCAAAAGACATTAAATCATATCTACCAATGTAGACAACAGCCATTGGGTATGAATAAATGTCTTTTGAAATCTAAGGTTTTATTTTATCTAGACTCCTTTCACAGTATATCAGTCAAGTGCATTTCCATTCTTCAGAGAACAGCAGTACAGAAAAAAGATTCAGTCAGAAATGAATTGGTTGGAGTGGACCTTCAATGACCCTGCTTACTTCAATTCAAAAAATTTCAAAATGAAATGTTTGGGCTATCCCTATTTCCGAACTCCGATTCAGCCATGCTAGGATCCACAGTGCTCAGAAGCCACAGTGATAAAAACAATATACATGCCTAGATAGATAGATTCATTTTCTACCCTAAGTCTCACATTTCAGGCTAGATCGGAATTCTGTAAAGGCAGCATGTTCCAACCCATGGGATAGTAAGAAGAGCACTTAATATCATTCAGAAGTGCAATAGCACTGACAAGCTACCAAAGGAGTTGTATTCAGTCCTTCTCAGCCCCACTGTGATAGAATAATGGTCAGTATGAGAGGCTATGCAGGTGGAAAGTGATAAAAATAGGCAGCATAACAAATTATGTGGCAGGCAACAGATCCAGAACCAGTTACTAAATACATTACATTATGTGGGAAGTGAAGACTAGGACGCTTGTCTTTCAGCTCAAAAAGCATGGGCCTCTACCACTTATGCTTAAAAAAAATCCTAAACAAGTACTAGAAATATACCCTCATCCTTTGTGTTCACCAAAAAGGCAAAACTGCATGCACATACATAGTGCATCGCAGGACACAGGACCGGCTCCAGGCACCAGCCCACCAAGCATGTGCTTGGGGCGGTGCCTGGAGGGGGGCGGCGTGGCGGGGCCCCGGCCGGGCTCGCCGCCCTCCCCCCGGTGCTCTGGCCACCGGGAAGAGCGGAGAGCCCCGACTGGGCTCTCCACCCTGCTCCCGGCGCTCTGGCCGCCGGGGAGAGCGGAGAGCCCTGGCCGGGCTCGCCGCCCTCCCCCCGGCGCTCCAGCCGGTCGGAGATTGCGGGCCCACGGCCGGGCTCGGCACCCTCCCCTGCCGCGCTGAGGGAGGGGGGTGGCGGGTGGCTTTTTTGCCTAGGGCGGCAAAAAAGCCAGAGCCGGCCCTGGCAGGACAACCTCAAAAATTCAACAGGATAGCTGAGAAATTCTCCTATCTGTCCTTTCCCACCAAAAGTGTAAATGTGTTTATTGTATATATAAATGTGCCAAAAAATGGGATTGCAACTCAACTGACAGCCTGAGATAAGATAATACAGTGATGAAAGAAAACTCTATAGCTGAGCTTTAGAAAATGCTAAAACAGAGCAATAAATTAGACTTATTACATTTATCCAAAATTGGAGGAAATCTTGCATGTAGTGAAAATGCAGGTTTGTACATTCCCTTCAGAGGATTGTAGTCAGCATGACGCTGGCTTTCCACATAACTGAACCAATACCACACCTCCTCGTGGGCTGTATATGCAGGGCCAGTGCAACCTATTAGGCGACCTAGGCGGTTGCCTAGGGCGCTAGCATTTGGGGGGGCGGCATTTTCTTCGGTGGCGACCGCAGAGGCTGGATCTTCGGCCGCCCCGGTCATCATCGGCATTTAGGCAGAGGGAGCTGGGGCAGGGGGGCACAGGGAGGGCCGCCTGCAGCAAGTAAGGGGGGGGCGGCATGCAGGGGCACTCCCCGCCCCAGCTCACCTCTGCTCCGCCTCCTCCCCTGAGCACGCCGCCCCACTCTGCTTCTCTCCCTCCCAGACTTGCGGCGCCAAACAGCTGATTGGCGCCGCAAGCCTGGGAGGCAGGAGAAGTGGAACAGCAACGGCGTGCTCATGGAGGAGGCAGAGCAGAGGTGAGCTGGGGTGAGGAGCTGCTGCACGGCTTCCCCGGGCGGGTGGGGGAGCTGCCGCGGGGAAGGTGCCTCAGGGCGGTGGGGGGGAGGGAACTGCCGTAGGGCTCGGGGAGGGGACGGAGCAGAGGTGAGCTAGGGTGGGGAGCTGCCGCACGGTTCCCTGGGCCGGGGTGGGTGGGGAGCTGCCGCGAGGGGAGCGCCTCAGGGCGGAATGGGGGGAGCTGCCGCAGGGCTTGGGGAGGGGGGGGAAGGGCGCAAGGTGGAAGTTTTGCCGAGGGCGCAAAACATCCTTGCACCAGCCCTGTGTATATGAACAGTGAATGCAAAAGACCAAAGTTAATCTATTATGTGGAGTCCATGAAAGTACAAAAGAGTTACCAACTCTCTTAGGTTCCCAGAATTCCAATCAAGGAATACAGATGTCCAAAATTGCACACACTACTTAAACTTATAGAGAAAATGGCATGGTATTGATGTGATTTCGCATGGTTTGGTAACTGCATTTCAAACATCTCTGAAAATATGACAGGTGTCAACATAATTGGCAAATATCTGAGTCTTGAGTCATACAATAAGAAAAAATGTAACTCTTTTAAACAGTCTTCCACAACTGTATGCCCAGTTAGCACAGTACTTGAACATTACAATTAGAGATGAACCTAGAGTGGAACAGCAGGTATAAACCCTCCTCCTTCATGAGCTATGGAGAAGTTCAGATCAGAAGCTGACCATTTCTAGTGCACAGTGTGTTTATATTTTTTATTATCTGTCTAATGGCTAAACAAGAACACTGCATAATCCACTTGAACATCGGTGAGTAGAGCTCAGATCCAATTTTAGCACCAGCATTTCCCAACTCAAGCATATCTCTATTTAGAGTATCTTGAACTTGCTCCTGAACTAGGTATTGGCCTGAAGAACAGAATAGTTCCAAGTTGTGTAATGCACATATATGTTGATTTATATTTCAACTGACATAATACATCTATCAAAAGCTCTAGGCCTATATACAATAAAAATTAAAACACATTTCAAGGTAAGCAAATGATGTAATCTTATAAAAGATAAGGCTCAGAGCCACACTCAGAACCTTCCACTCTTCTTAAAAACCTGGGTTAGTAGGCAGACTTTACAATATGTCCTGAAAGTCAACAAATTCTGGCTCTGTCAGATCATAGGGTAAGGTGAGAGCCTATCACTGAGAACACTCTGCCTCCATTCCCCAATTTACAAATCTGAGGATGGTCAGTTCAAGCAATTCAGTTGATCTTTGCCACTGGTAATACAAAGAGAGAGACAGTCATTATAAGTTAAAATCAACAACTTGTATTCACTCAGAAATGGGCTGAAAGGGAATTCATTTTGTGCAAAAAGCACCCAGTTGTGTAGTTCAGCCAAGTTTTGCACTACCTAAAGTTTTCGAATTGTCTTTAAGTGTAACCCAGTGTAGAGTAATTGTGGTAATCCAAAATGGAAATGAAGATGAAATGAATAACTGTGCTGAGATATACACCTAAGAGAAATAGTCACAACCTCTTGGTCAATCACAGATGGAAAAAAATACTCCTTGATACTTCAGCTATCTGACTAATAACTACTGCCATACTAGTGCCATGCATCATTTGATGTGGCCCTGGTTGTTGCTATAGTAACCTCCGTTTATATGGATGATGAGGACACATAGATTTATATCGCATCAATAAGATTAAAAATATAACAGATAGAAACTCTTATACTCCATGGCATAAACCAACCACTTATTAACAGGGTTAGGGAATAAAGGGCAGGTTATTCCATATTCCAATTGTTCATTATGGGGATCCTTTCACCTTCCATATAAGGAGACAAGGGAGTAAACTGATCCAATAGCCATTGAAGACAATGGGAACCTTTCCATTGATTTCAGTAGAGGATGGATCAAACTCCTTATGAATCACTGGCTTGATCCATAAGGCAATGATTTCTAATTATAAGTATTTCCTGGCTCAATAATGCTCCAATTTGCAAATGCAAACAGTTGTCCTCATGCATGGCAAATTAATGATTCTCTAATGACTTTTTCTGTGAGAGCTTATTTTTTTAATCAGATATGAGATGGCAGCATACCACTTAGATTTGCTCATTTAGCAAGGAGGCTTCTGTGACATATTTCCCATATGGTGCTTCTTTCCTTTCTCCTCTGAGTCAGGCATCTCAGGGGAGCATACGGCCCACTGTGACTGTTGGGCTGCATATGCAGATGCATTATACCATGAACCATGCAATTCATGTACAATACTGATGAGATAATACCTAACATACTGTGTTTATTTCTGGTCTCCACAGTAACAGAAAGATATTGATTTACTGAAGGGAATGCAAAGAAGAGCAACAAAATGATTAAGATGTTGGACAAATCAACTTACAGAAATTGAAAGTATCTGTTGTGGATACTATAATGTATGGATCTGACCCTTTATACTATTCACAAACTGACCATGAATAGACAACAATTCTTATTAATTTCAACATAATTCATAACTGTTTTTATGAACTTATTTGGGCCTATGAATTTTCACAAAATTTTCATAGAGAGTAGTTCTGTGAGCATTCCATACTTGGAATTTGGTTTGTGGGCTTGGTCATTTTGTCACATGCTATGTTTTCTGTTTCCTTGATTGGATGCAGGGCCGGCTCCAGTCACCAGCTTAACAAGCAGGTGCTTGGGGCGGCCAAGGGAGAGGGGCGCACCTGCGGCAATTCGGGGGCGGGAGGTCCCTCGCTCCCTCTAGGAGCGAGGGACCTGCCGCTGGACTGCCGCCGCCAATTGCGGCTTTTTTTTCTTCCCAATTGCTGCCGCTGATCGCGATCGGGGCTTTTTTTTTTTTGCTTGGGGTGGCAGAAATGCTGGAGCCGGCCCTGATTGGATGACCTAACTTTATAAACAGGAGAAACAACTGGGCTACTGAATCTCTCACAGAAAGTAAGGGAACCCTTTAAGGAAAGAGAGCTATAGAATCATAGAAATGAAGGACTGGAAGGGACCTCAAAAGATCATCTAGTCCAGCTCCCTTAGCTTGCCTATAACTAACCATCCTTGACAGGTGATTTTCTAATCTGTTCTTTGAAACCTCCAATGATAAGGATTCTACAACCTCCCTTCATAACCTATTCCAGTACTTAACTATCCTTACAGTTGAAAACATTTCTAATATCTAACCTAAATCTCCCTTGCAGCAGAATAAGCCCATTACTTCTTGTCTTAGCTTCAATGGACATGAAGAACAATTGATCACTATCCTCTTTATAACAGCCCTTAGCATATTTGAAAACGGTTATCAGATCACCTCGCTGTCTTCTTTTTTCAAGACTAAACATGCCTATCCTTTTTAACCTTTCCTCATAGGTCATGTTTTCTAAACCTTTTATCATTTTTTTTTTTTTTACTTGCTGTGGATTCTCTCCAGTTTCGCTCCATCTTTCCTAAAGTGTGCTACCCAGAATTGGACACAGCATTCCAGCTGATGCCTCACCAGTGTTGAATAGAGTGAGACCGTTATCTGCCATATTTTAAATATGACACTCCTGTTCTACACCCTAGAATGTCATTAGCCTTTTTTGCAGCTGCATCACATCATTGGATTATATTCAATTTGTGATCCACTGTAATCCCAAGATTATTTTCAGCAGTACTACCACCTAGCAAGTTATTCCCCATTTTGTATTTGTGATTTTGATATTTGCTTCCTAAGTGTGGTACTTTGAACTGTTGTTACTGAATTTTGTTGATTTCAAACCAATTTTCCAATTTGTCAAGGTCATTTTAAATCCTAGTCCTGTTCTCCAAAGTCCTTGCAATCCCTCCCACAGTGGTGTCTTCCACAAATTTTATAAACATGTTCTCCAAGTCACTAATGAAAATATTGAATAGTACTGCACTCAGGACAGACCTCTTCAGGACCCCTCTAGATACATTCTCCCAGTCTGACAGCAAATCATTGATAACTACTCGAGTATCGTTTCTCAACCAGTTGTGCACAGGCATATAGTAACTTCATCTAGACCATTTCCCTAGTTTGAGAATGTCATGTGTGACTGTCAAAAGCTTTACTAAAATCAAGTTATATTATGTCTACTGCTTCCCTCCTATCCACTAGGTCAGTAGCCCTGTCAAAGAATATAGCAGGAGATAAGCAGCCATAGGAAATGTTAGGACAACACATTGCTGCCAATACCCATGCTATGGCACCCCCTTTCTCCCTGGTTCTGCTTGCCTGCAACAGAATGGACTAGCTAGCTGATCTATTATTGTAGATCAGCCAGTCATCTCTAATGTCTATAAAGCTCTGCTTAAATCTTCAATTTGCAGATGTGCTTCCATGCCACCAATTAGAACAATCTGACTTTACAAGCAAAATTCTGACTGACTTCAGCCCGGGTGTAACTATTGTAAAGCACTGGCTATTACTGTGCATCCAGGGTGTTTTCATAATGTTCAAATAATAAATTATTTCTTTCCGTCTGAGCCACCATGTGAGATTTTTATTATAGTAAGTCCAACAGATGTGAAATATTTCATTTCCCTCCAGGCATCTATGCAGGTCAGACTCTGCTCTCATTTACACCTTGTAAATTAGGCACAATTCAGGTGACATACTCAATGTCTGGTAGTGAAAATGAGAGCAGAATCTGATCCACCATTTTCAAACATTGTCAAACATAACTGTTATAGCTAAGACTGTCATGATGTCCAAAGCAACTCAGACATTAGAATCTGGTATTTTTTAGTATTCTATAGTGTACGGTACCTAAATTTAGCTAGAATGAACTCACATTTAAACAATACAAATGCTCACAAAAACATATTGAACTTAATAAGAGATACAGTTTACTAGTATTTCCACATAACTTCCATGTTTTATTGGCAATAATCTTATGAAAAAGTTGACCAACATAATTTATTTTTACAGTGAAATAGGTACACTATTCAAATACTCCAGGCAAGAGGCTATTCACACAAGACATTTCTTGCAAATATTTTGCTACAACCACACACTGTATTAGGTGCTATTCCTTACTTGTACATATGAAATTCTATATAAAAAACATTTTAAAAAAGAAGCTTGCCCTCCTGAGAGCAGTATGTTCTTGTTTGACACTAATTATCAATTTTTCAGCTTTATACCTTCTCTTTCTAAAAGAAATAACTACAAACTATCAGTTTCCATGTATTTGAGAAGTGAAAATGTATGCATCTCCAGTGGTTAATATTTGATAATTTGTTTTTCAGGCCTATTGCAAATTTGTAAACCCAACTGGCAAGAATACTTCTGTTAGCTAAACTAGCAGGGCCAAATTCTGCCCCTTTCTATAGCCTGTACAACATGAGGGGTATTGTCTACACTACAGAAATGTGCAAGCATTTTGCAGCAATGCCCCAGCTAGGTTGATGATTTTCCTAGTGTATACGCACCCAATGAGGTCACCTGCATGATTTCAATAGCACTGCATTGTAATTATGGAAGGATTAGGCTCATAGGGCCAGATCCTCAAATCAGTGTAGCTCCATTGAACTCAATGCAGCTACACCAGTTTACATGAGATGAGGCTCTGGGCCGTAGTGTTAAATTTTCTATGTGCAGCTTTCAAAAAAGTATTACATATTGAAGAGTGCCTTATCCACCCAGAAGAGCTAAACTTTAAGTACTTTATCTAATATTCTTTCCAGTAGACTTGGAACAATTTTAAAACATGCACATTTCCTTCTGCTTGGAGGAGTTATATGAAAGGTTAAAGATTATAAAAAATTTGCCTACTATAAAATAACTTTAAACCCACATATGTTAAATATTTTTTCTCAGACTTCAAAGAGGTATAAAGTCATCAGTTATTTGCTTTTTAAAATACCTATCCATGAGGATAAAATGCTATAAAACATAACTTAAAATATTCATTCTAGGAGGTTTTTAAACATTATATTTTACTAAGATCTTTAAAAAAGAAAGCATCACAGAGATATTGTGAAATATTTGCTTCTGCCAAGAAGAGCCTTTTAATTGTTACATAATAACAAATCTTCCTACAAAATAACTGCTCTAAGCCATTACATATAAAATAAACATGTTGTTTTGGCTACTGCATATACCTAGAGTAGCTTTAAATATGGAAAAGAAAATTACCTTTATGATATTCTCTTTTATTCATACAGGTAAATTCAAGGCAACTCAGTTTTGTCTGTGACTCTTCCTCAAAAATGTAGTGAGGAACTATTATGGATGTTCATTGGTGAAAGGAAACAAAGATTTTAATAAAATGCAAAACCAAGGGCTTGTCTCTTTTGATCCATTCTATCCTTATTTATGAGAAAAGTACAATACATGGGAAGCCTTTGTGATGCATTCATAGTTGTTTAGACCCAGATCCTCAAAAGTGTTTAGGCTCCTAACTTCCACTGAAATCAATGAGACAAGGTACATAATATCTGCTACAGGACCAACTTCTGTTGGTAAAAGGGAGAAGATTTTGAGCTTCACAGAACTCTTCTTCAGGTCTGTGAAGCTTGTCACTTCCACCAACAGAAGTAGATCTAATACAAGATATTACCTCACCTACCTTGTCTCTCTCACATCCTGTGACCAGCATGGCTACAACACTGCAAACAAGAACTGCTACTGTATGAAGAAATAGGAATAAATATGAGTGCACTTTGACTAGAGACACGGCGCTTGGAGCTCAATATAGAGATAAACCAATAGGGTAACAAAATAAATATCACTTCGAATTTCCTCCAGAAACTTTCTAAAAGCCTAATCTCTGCAAAAGGCCAAATTCCACAAAGCCATTTTGATACGTGTTTCAAATAAGGAACTGACACTGCTGTATGCAGTGTAGTTGTAGCCATGTCAGTCCCAGGATAGTAGAGAGACAAGGTCGGTGAGGTAAGCCTTCTGGTTGGTGAAAGAGACAAGTTTTCGAGCCATACCAAGCTCTTTGAGCCACACAGAGCCCAGACCTGAAGAAGAGCTCTGCATGTCTTGGAAGATTGTCTCTCTCACCAACACAAGTTGGTCCAATAAAAGAGATTACCTCACTCACCTTGTCTTGATAAACCTACATTGTGTCAGGCTTGAGATTTCTCAGTGGTGAAAACCTACTGATTACTATTCATAACTGCATACAGAAAATACCCATTGTACTTTAAAGTCTTTTTAGAGTTTGCTGTCAAAGCCACTTGTATTGCCAGCCTGGAGTCGACTGGTTCCTCATTTATTGTTGATGTAATTCATTAAAAAACATAAATAGGGGAGGTTCTTTGCGTCTTAAGTATGTATTATCCTATTTGTGTTTCTATGGTTACATTAAGAACAGGAGTACTTGTGGCACCTTAGAGACTAACAAATTTATTAGCGCATAAGCTTTTGTGGGCTACTGCTCACTTCTTCGGATGCATATAGAGTGGAACATATATTGAGGAGATATATATACACACATACAGAGAGCATGAACAGGTATATATATCTCCTCAATATATGTTCCACTCTATATGCATCCGAAGAAGTGGGCAGTAGCCCACGAAAGCTTATGCTCTAATAAATGTGTTAGTCTCTAAGGTGCCACAAGTACTCCTGTTCTTTTTGCGGATACAGACTAACACGGCTGCTACTCTGAAACCTATGGTTACATTCTGTTTGCATGCTCTGTTATTTGCAAGTAATCTTATTTTGTTTCTAAATGTACATATACCCTACTAGTTCAGTAATATATATGGAGGGAGGGATTTTGTAGCAACTGGTAAAAATATGCTTTTGAAATAAATCACCCAAAATTAGTGAATACTTTTAACCTTATTTTCTCTATGCTTCAGTTTTCCTTCTATAAAATGGGAATAACATCTCACCCCTGACCTCATAGAGGAGTTGTGAAAATAGATTAATATTTGTGAAGCACTCAGATACAATAGTAATGAGTGCCACAGAAAAACCCAGAGGAAATTAATAATTCTGTCGTTAGAGGAAAGTTTGAATAATATGCAATAAATAAGGTATGAGACCACACACTGAGTAATTGCGATAAAACAAAAATTGAATAACTCCTCATTAAGTCAGCACCTTTTGTGCTGTGCACTGAGTGAGGCAGGGATCCTGTGGAAAAAATAGTATGTGATCATGTAATTAACAACTCTATCATAATGTATATGCACAAGGGGGGGGGGCAAATTAAAGTGCAAAGGCAACCTTAATTTTAGCTTTTGAGTCCTTGATTTTCAACTTTCATAATGTTATTTTAACATAGTTCTTTGTGTGTCATTTCCTAGGTTTTTAAAAAGTCTAACTGCAAAACAGAAATTTCATCATACGGCATCATACTGATGTCCACCTGGGTCATCAGCAGGGTCAGAACAAGCCTCTGCCACTTGAGCTAATGGAGTAACTGATAGCAATAGTAGGTTATCATCCTCTACATAGACCAGCACTAGACTGGGATGGAACATTTTACCAGTGGGTTTCAAAGATATTTGCTGACAGCAGAGGAACTGTGAGACTCAGGAAGCTTCAGCTCCATTCCAGGCTCTGGAGGGGCATATACTCTAGTGGGCACAGACTCTTCTGTCCATCACCCCAGGCTTGACTTCTTCTGTCCTATCCTCTCCAAGCTACCCCATTCCAGTCCTGACTCTTCCCCACCCCTGGAGTAAAAAGAACTATCTAGGTCAATATAAAATAACAAGTATGAAACCCCTCTTGCAGTGATTGACCCAAAATAACAGATCATGTAGGGAATTAAAACCATTTGCTGAAAGTGTTTAAAGGCATGTCTTAAGAGTCACAGGAGAAGTACCAAAAGAGATAGAATACTTAATGAAGATATTTACTAGTAAAATAGCAGTGACAGACAGTCATGCATAAGGGATTGTGGATTCCACTCACAGGCTTTCTTTAAAGCTGTATACCAATAGAATCAGACAATGACCAACTGATCTTGAAACCAGCATGAAAAATAGATACTGAATAGATAGTGAGCAATGTATTCCGAAGTACAGAATGAAGAAACCATTTAAAGTTTATAAAGATGTGTTGTTTGCTATAGGGTATTTCTCTTAAAGCTTAGCACTTTAGCCCAGATCCAGCACAGCACTTAAGAATATGCCTAACTTTAAGCTTGCAAGCAACCCCATATACATCAAGGGGATTACATATACACATAAAGTTAAGCATGTATTTGATCAGGGCCAAAGCAGGTAGCATTTTAAAGGATCACGGCCTTAGTTTGTCTCTCCCTACCACTCCCCTTTATAGGAGACCATGGGATCATAGGGTAGGGAGACCCAGGATGGACCAGGTCCTAAAGCACATGACAGGAAGCCAGGAGACCTAAGTTCTATTTCTACCTCTGCTATTCACCTGCTGTGTAACCCTGAGCAAGTCTTGTATTTTCTCAGCCTGTCAGTTTCCCCATCCATAAGATAGGAATAATAAATAAATACCTGCCACAAAGGAGTGTTGTGAGGCTTAACTCATTAAAATGTATAAAATACTTTGAGATCTTCCAATGGGAGGTGATATTAAAGCAGAAAGCATTATTAACAGCAGCTTACGCTAAGACATGAAAAGCTGCTTTGCAGACCTCATAAAAGTATCAGTGCTGTAGCTGAAGCTTTGATCAGTGATAATCTTTTCTACGTTTGCATTTTGTTATAAAATATTATACATGTTGATCCTCTCCTTTTCTGATCCTTTCTGTTTCAAGCACAGTCAGATGCTAAAGGGACATAATTGACCAGATTTTCCCATTTCTCCAGGGACGTTTCTAGTTCACATTAGATGAAGCAACAAAAGAGCAATTCCTCTCCTCATACCAGTGGAGAAAATTTTGCTCACCCTACACTGAAATATATGTTGACTTTTATCTGTATATTGTTTCTTAAATGTCCAGACACAAATCACTTTGTTGCTAGTTGATAAGTACAAGGGCAGAATATACTCCACATTAGAGGGGGCAAAACAATGTAACTTTCAAAAATATCTGTGCGTATGGCTGTTGTACCTAAAGATGTATAGAATTTGCCTATGCCTCCTTATGGATTCCTACCTCAGTTTTTTGCTTTTGATTTGCAAAACCTGATGTGAGTTTGCATGAACTAGGAAATTTGTCCATTACCAAAGAGTAAGAAAAATTATGCACTTTCAAATATAAATGATCTTGAGATGTAGATCTTTACCAGTACCTTTAATATGCATATAACAATTTCCTCTTTTTTTTCCATCTAGGCAACCTGAGAAAAATAATTGGATTCTGGCATTACTAGGATAGACTTTGCTGATAACTAGTGTATTTCAGAAAAGAGAAATAAAAGCTAATGTTCCACATTTTTTGGCTACGATATTCTATTAAAACCATCTATGCCTCTAAAGGACAGTACAGCTAGTCAAAACCACTCAAGGAACCAAATGGGTTAGTCACTGTTTGGTTGACCTTTCACATTAGTGTAATTCTACCATGGATGGAAATAAAGTGAGCTTTTGAGGGTTAAACATAAACATACAGAGAGAAGGTCAGGTATAACAAGTAGTTCTTACAAATACTGTACTGTCAGATTTATTAAGCATAAATATCTGCAGATAAGGAAAAGTAGAAATTCATGCAGGAAAGAACAGCACACTGAACTGGAAATTTAAAAGTTATATAAGGCAAGTGGCACCGGAACAAATAATAGTAGTTTCATGGCACACAGTTTGTTGTAAATTGCAGTGCTAACAACCTGGTAGCCATAACACCTTTATTAAAAATGAAAAGCTCTAATGTATCTTATTTATTCTGAAACAAATATTAGTTAGCACACAAACTAGGCTAATAGATTTTAACATTTTTGTGGGCTGGTGAATGTTAAAGTTATACTCCTGCATTTCTGTTATTGAGTGAAAATTCACATCTATTGTAGAAAGTTAATTTTTGAAATCTTTTTTTCCCCTGTTGCAACAAATCTTTCAATAAATCTGAGTTACGAATACAAAGCCAACAGATTTATTTTTTCCTCTGGCAATAAATCAAAGATACATATATTCCTGCTTCAGAATATTCAGAAAACCCTAAATAGGATTTTTCTACATCTGGGCTTTACCCTGTTTAGACTGAAGTCCATGGCAGTTTTGCCAGTGACTTCAATGGGTTCAAGACTCAGATCATACCCTGCTCTGGAAAACCTAGTGGGAGGATGATAGTTGGTGGCAAAGCTCCAAAAGTACTGAGGCTGCAAAAATTCTGGGACATCTCTGGGGTTCAGAGGCATGATTCTGAAACCCTTGGGGTGGAATGGGGCTGACATTTCCAAATGCATGGACTTCACACGGGGACTTCCTTGAAAGCCACCAACCTTCCCTCCCTGCTCCTGAAGCAGCTCCTAGCCTCCTAATGAAATTAGCCTTGGGAACAGCTCGTAGATACAGGGCTGCAGCTCAAGCTGCAACCTTCCAGCTCAAGCTTCTCTTCTCTGAGATCTCTAAGGAGTCACCAGAAGCAAAGAGTTTTGAGAGAGAAAGGAGGATGGTGTAAAAAAGAGAAAAAGAATAACAATTAGAAAACAAACAAAAAAAATAGAGAGAAAAAGAATAATGCTGAGGACAGGAAAAAAAGAGAGGTGGGCAGGGTGGGGTGGGGGGAGAGAAAGGATGGAAGAAAGGAAAAAAGGACAGTTAGGAGAAACAATGGCCTCCAGTGGCCAGGTTGCAGCATGGTTAAAAAGGCCAGATCTCAGAAGTAAAAGAGTTGGGATTTTGCTGATGGACCTTGTGCCTATGGGATAGGGTGAAACCTTGTGGCCTTCAGGGACAAAGGGCTCCTTTTTAGTAGCCTTTTGTCCCCTTGAGGGGGAGGTGTGTGTGAAAGGATTCAGAAGACCAAGCTGAATCCTAGAATTAGGCTGCTGAGAGTCTACCTTGAGTTATGGATTATATGTCTGAGGACATAATTTGGCCCTTAGTAAAACATCTATTTGGAGAGCAACTTTCCTGGATTGTCACAAAGGTTTCAGCCTTCAGTACCCTCAATTTTGAAAATAATCTTCGTCTTCTGTGAATGTTTAGTAGAAAAAACTTTTATTTTTTTCTTTCACATATGTATTTATAACTAGTCTAGCAATATGTCCAATAAGTCTATTCAGCAATCTATTGATTCACATTGATTTAGGTAAGTGCCAAAGCTTTGTCATGTTTTGAAAAAATAGTGAGGAAAGACATTCAACTGTAACCCTTCTTCCAGGGCTGGGTTCAATATCTAGGGGTTCCTTTTCAACAATACAACAAAGAACTGGCTTAAGCCCCCACCCAGTAACCTGGTAAAATTAACAGAGGGTCCTGTGGCACCTTTGAGACTAACAGAAGTACTGGGAGCATAAGCTTTCGTGGATAAGAACCTCACTTCTTCAGATGCAAGGGTCTTGCATCTGAAGAAGTGAGGTTCTTACCCACGAAAGCTTATGCTCCCAGTACTTCTGTTAGTCTCAAAGGTGCCACAGGACCCTCTGTTGCTTTTTACAGATTCAGACTAACACGGCTACCCCTCTGATACCTGGTAAAATTACACACCACCTCGGTGCATCTCTGAAAGGCAATACTTCCCCACTCGCAAGCACAGAGTCTGAATGTAGAAAAGAAACTTTTAATGTAAGGAAGGAAGTCACCCAACATTAATTAGGGAAGATGCCACAAGCAGGATTCATAATAATAAAACTGTGAGCAGGACACCCATGCCAGAGTGCATGGTGCAGTGTCTTCTGCCTCATGTTCTTGAGTTCTATAACCAAAAGTTCCTATTCTGTGCCCCTCTATGCTGCCTCACCATACCCCACTCAGAGTGGTTGTCCTTGGTCAGTGAGGACCCAGAGTTCAGAGGTGCATATGTGTGAGTTCACCTCCCACCTGGGGAAGAAGGCACCTTGCTTGCTGCACCATCTGAGCACTTGCTCTGGCTGGCCACTCGGCCAGCCACGGATCCTCTCTGCTGGCCACCCCACCAGCTGCTCATTCTGCTCCCACTGGCCACTCTACCAGCACTTGTTAACTGCTCCCGTCAACCACTCCTGCTGGCCAACTGCTTGTGGCTCCCAATGGCCAACTATCAGTTACCTTCTGCTACCACCTGCCTCTCTGTTGTGACTTTGCAGGTCAGTCTCTTAGTGATTGTCAGCTTTTAGCAGGCTGGGCAGAAACACTATCCCACCACAAGTGATTTCATCTCTCATTTAAGCACTTAAAATAACAAAGGCTCATAATGGAGCCTATTTAGCTCTATCTTTGAATAGTGATGAGGAACAGGTTAAACCAGACTGGGGACCCTCAGGAAACATCCACACCTCTTGGCTGGGACACCTCTCCCAACTCCTCTTACTTTCACAGGGGTTTGGCATTCGAGGCCCTGGCTTAATGAGGTTCTTTCAGCTGAGGGTGACCCCCTCATTTGGGACAGGTTAAACACAGTTCTGTTCCCCTTTATTCATACAACAAAGACAACAATTGATAATAACATGTCACTACCCCAGCATTCAGTACTAAAGTGATTTGTAACCCAACACCAGCCAAAGTTGATTTCTTTGAGCAACACCGCTCTATCTACTGGATATCTTGGCAGAGTAGGTATGTTCATGTAAATACAGTTTGCTCCTGAAGTCTCTCCCCCTCTCAGCAAGTTGTCAGGGGAGAACTCATTTAGACCCTGCTTACACAACCTTGACTGCTCAGTCATTTAAAATGTGTTCATTATTCTTTTTTTATCTGTTAATTATTTTTTAAAAAATATTCTCTTACCAAAACCAAAATGCAACTGAGAAAAGAGATCTAGCTAATTTTATGAGACTCAGTATGCAAAAAGAAAGTGACAATCATCAGAATGAAAAGCAAGCCAACATTCCATCAGTCTACTATACATTAGGAATGTCTGAGAGACAAATTATAGGTAGTGTTGTGGCACAAATTAATAGATAAGAAGATTTATAATTTAATCTTCAGGATTCCTGGAGTCAGCAACCAGTATGACCAAAACATTTTTACTTTGTATTTTAATAAATTCTAATTGAAAACTGAAGGATTATCTGTGATGGTTACAGGAGTACACTTGAGCCTATTTATAGTGAATTTAGATATAGTAAAACCCTACTGATAGTGAAGTGATGTGAAAGCCCAAAATTGCTTTATTAATAAAGCTTTATTCTGATTATAGAGAAATTTCACTCCATTGGGTTAAGCCCCTAGAAATTCAACAATCATCTACCAAATAGATATGTGCTGGGTGATTTTTCAAAGGCGTCTTTTGGTATATGCTGCAAAGAACTGGATTGATTAATTAATTATGGATGCTCTTAAAACTGGGGGTATTTTCAAAAATGTGTATAGCTGGTTCAGAATTTCTGAAAATTTGGCCCCTGCTCTGACTGCCCCAGCTTTATCGTGCTCTGAAACTGACTAAGCAGAGTGCTTTACTGGTGAAGTCCCGGGTTACTGTTGTCTCCGGGTCTGTGTATTTGCAGCACTAGAAGAGTATGTGCAGTACAGCCCATATCACCCTTGTAGAGCAACCTTTCCTCTCTTCCTGTTAGAGCTTTCTGGATGGGGTCTGCACCAGCCACTGGCTACAATACAACATCCAACAGGCCTTGCTTTTTCTCAGTGCACTTATTTAGTGGTGCTCAAAAATTTATCTTGTCTTTTAAAAATCCTGCTACTTATATTACTGTCTCCTGTGGAAGTGAATTTTAGTGTTGTATTCAAGAATTACTTTATCTTTCATATTTATGATAAAAAGCCTTAAACTGTATAGATGAGATTCCACTACCTTTAATCACAGTGAGTAGTCCCTTACTCCACAGATAGTTTCTTTGAAATCAGTGGAGCTACTTGCGGAATAAAGTACCATTCAATGTGGGTAACAGTACCCTTTTGTAAGCTGATATTAATTGCAATCTTCCCATAACAACCGCCATCACCAAAAAAATCTAAGTAAAAAGCTCACAGCCTCCTATTTATTATGTCTTTTTTTAAATCCCTCAACTGGTGACATATTTTAACTGTCATCTGTATTGAATGTTAGATTTTTTGTATAGAAGGCATGCTTCAATGACGGTTTCACATCACAAATGTCACCTATGAGTTATGAAGTTAAATAGTTTTTAAACATTAAAATATACTTCCATTAAAAAAGTGAAATTCTCAGCGTTCTGCAGAAAACACCTGAACTTCAAGATGACTTCAGTCTCCTTGATTTTTCTGATGACAGTATTTTCTAAAGATCAGTGAATAATTTTAATTACAAACCCCCCAGGGAATACCAAAATTCACACATGGTTAGATATTTCAAATTTACATATAGCTCCTGACATTTTAACTTGAATTCCAGCTCTGAACTGATAGACAATGCTTTTAAAAAAAACACTGGTTGGTTAATGACACATATTGACAAACACTCATTAAAAGTGGCTTATGAGGACTAGTATTCAGAAATGCTACTTCATTTCATCTCTAGTGTTAATAATTGCACCAGGAGCAGACCTACTGTGAATGTAGTTATATATATTGTGACAACACATAGCATTAATTACACACACAATCTAGAATGTTGAAAAATATGCTGTGGACAAAATCTTTCCCATTGTACTTTGTTAATGTTTGCAGGATCCCCTTGAAGATTAAAAGCATGACATATGGGCAACAATGATACAACACACACACACAAAGTATCAAAAGGTCAGTAGTTCCTGGAAGGCTTTGAATGTTTTACATTATTATGAGCAGCAAAATGAAAGTACAGTATATTGGCCCAAACTGTGTGCTGACTTCATCCCATGTAATGTAACCAACAGAAATTGGTCTGACAAAGATATTACCTCACCCATCTTGTTTCTCCAACCCCATGTAGCTCACAGAAGTCAAAGGGACTGCAGGAGGTGGAAGTGGGCATAGAATCCAGCCCATTTTTAAGAAGTAAAAATTAATATGTTTTTACTTTTCTTAAAGAACTTCATGGTAAATCAGCAGCTTATTCTGTGGAAAGTACTCAAAGGGTTGAAAACACAAAACCAAACTGGTCTGTATTCCTTGTGCACCCAAAACCATGGGCATAGTTTGGGGGGCAGGGGGCGTTGGCCTTTCAAACTGCAAGCCTTGGGCAGGCACAGAATTTCTCCCCCCCACACCCACACACGCAGCCCCATTGGCCTGATTGGAGCTTCCCACCGAAATAGAGAAGTCAAGCTATACATATGCCCAAAATTCCCGGTGAAGTTGGTGGGAACTTCAGGTGTTGGCCCCGATACAGGATATTAAAACTTATGGAATGACTTTCCCTGTGCTGGTCCCTGCAGTGTGATCTGGTCCTTTTACATCCAAGGTAAGTCTTCGTTTTTCCAGGGAGCATATATGTGATCTATTAGTACTGTCATGTTTGAGATATTTGTGTTGGAACTAGAGAAAAATGAGGGAAAAAATGGGGAAAATGTTCATGAAAATTCAACCCTTTTCTTAACAATATTTGAAATTTTAACTAAATTTGTCAAACATTTTGAAATTCTGAAAATTTCAACTAGCTGTTTGAACTGAAAGTGGGACAAAAAACACATTATTTCCAGGTCTATCATAACACCAGCATATTGGCTAAGCAGTCCGACATCATCAATTCTAGTCACACGCCCAGGTTTGGTCTCCCGCATGGTAATGAGGTTTCATCTGTAGCAAAACCACACAATCCTTATTGCACTTTAGCTATCATGTTCTGCTGTATACACCATTTAGGCCTGAAAGAGCACCACATAGTTACTGAAAGAGCATCAAGCTCCTCTTAGATACTTCTCAAGTTATTTTGTGAAAATTACAGATCAGGTTCTGGGCAGCTCTTTTCTGCTTTGGCTTATTCCCTTCACCATTGCCCCTTTCTGCTTGTTGTATAATATGAAGAAAATTTTAATTCACTCACAAATTCCAGATTTTCTTTTGCAACAATTTCCATGTGTAATGACCTAACACTATGGACAGGCCCTCATGTGCCTTGTGCTCCTCTTGTTTGGAGGTAATCATAACCTGCACAGCTGATAAGAAAGTTGGGCAGTGTCGACTGCCCCAGAAGGGCCTCTATGATCCCAGCAACCTGGCCTGGAAAGGCGTCACCACTAGCTACTCTCTCAACTGCCACCATCTGGGGAACCACTGTACTCTGCCAGCCTAGTACGTAAGATGGGCACTGCTTGTGGTTTTATAAATCTAAATAAATACAATAAATAACCATTGTTGGCAAAACCCTTGCCCTCACCAGTGGCAACTGACCAGTGGCCTGGGCAGATAGAAGCCTACAGCTATTTACGTAGAGAGGTACTTATTTGGTGCCCATCACTGTAGCACATGGACATCATACCCCTGATCTACCAGGCAGCAGGTCAGCGTGCATTACTTATAAAGAAGATGCCAGCCAGGTACCATTGCTAGCAGGAAAAGGTACTCATGGTGCTACGAGTCCTGACTGTCTGCAAGCTGGAAGGGGCACTTCTACAGGTAGTTCTCTGATACACATTGTGAGCAGGGGGTAATAAGCAGGCCCTATAATGAAGGTGCTTTCCCTAAGTACAAACCAAAACTTTGAGCTGCCTCTTATCCCTGTTAACTGTCTCTGTACCTTTAGGCAGTGATACTACCCCCAGCACTGGTTCTGCCTTCTAGATGACAGGAGCCACCCCTTGGCCAGATGTTACCAGATTTGTCTGTTACTTTGGGGTATGCTCATTTATTAGGGTTACTCTTCTGGGGATGGGGGGTTCTGTAATTCTATCAAGGTACTGCTTGTGTCCTTATATGGAGCTCTACGTCTCCTTTCTGCAAGTTCCCTCCCAATGGAGCTATCCTGCAGGACCTAGGTTCCCCAGGGCTGGGTTCTTCCAGCCCCAGAATCAGACTAATACACACACACACAGACACACACATTAACAGAATGCATCTGAAAGGAGTGGGTTAATCAGCACTCCCAAGCTGACCCCTTATATGTCCCTGGACTCAGCAGGCTGGGTTGAACCGCACCTCCAAGCTGTCACCCTGATATGTCATGGGCACCACATCGGAACAGAGTACGCCTGAGCAGACTGGGTCAAGCAGCACTTCCAAGCTGCCACCCTCATATGCCCCAGGTTCAGCACCCTCATATGCCCCTTATCCCACTTTCACGTTACAATTGTTCTGGCAGTAATCCACTTGATCAGCAAATCCCACAGGATTTTTGGGTGCCGCAGGGATCTTTAGCTTAGATTCAAGGAGTGTTGCTGCCGGGCAGGGAGGGAGAGAGAGAGAGAGAGAGAAAAAAAAAAGTAACCAACTTAACCATGAAAGTTATTTATTACCAGGTAATAACCATATAAGGGGAGCCAGACAAACAAAACAGTTATAATATGAAATCTAACTTCAATTTTAAATTACAAAAGTCAGGTTTATAAAACTATAACTGATCACACAAGGCAGGATCAGAAGGCTATACAGAGAGAGAGAGACTCTTACCACTCTGTGAAGCTTGCATCAATCAGGGTTCCCAGGTGGTGGTGGTAGCTGAGGGTCTGGAGTGCTGGAGACAGGCAGAGTCCTCAGCACGATCAGTCAGGAGAAGATGAAGTCCCAATGGAACTGATGCAGATTTTGGATCCAGGCCTCAGAGCACATACTTAAGCATGGGTAGGGGTTTTTGTAGGGAAAGAACAATGGTTTAAGGAGGAACACTAGATTTGTTTGTGGGTAAACTGATGGATCAAGGGAATATGCCAAAGTTGTTTTGCTCAGACTAGACAATAGGAACTGATTATTTCTGGCTATGGGCAGTGTTCACAATGCAATCAGGCAGATTCAGTATTTTGAATACCAATAAAGGATTTATTACTAGAATTGGTCTGATAACTATTGAGCTGGGTGCGTGCAGGCGTGGGTTCATTAACATCTGGAGCAGAGATTCCCCCATCATGCAGTGCTTCCCTCCTTTTCTGGTCCCAGAGTTCAATGCAGTTTTTGCCTTGGAATCTCTGTTCTCAGTTCTGTATGCTAATGGGGATGCCTCCCTGTCCCATCTTCGATGCAAATGAGGCTAGGGGAGTTTCCTTAATCCTGTCACCCTTGTCTGGAGGGGTTTAGGTGTCTCCCCCACTGCCTTTTCATTGGTTTTTGTAAGTCTTTCTTCTGATCGGCTTTGGTTCAAGCAGAGCCTGGGGGGTGGGGGTGGGGCGGGAGGTCTTTCGTGAATCAGACAGGCTGGGTACTGTGCCCTGGTTCCCCAAGAACACAGAGCTGATAGGTAACACAGAAGTGGACTGGGAATTTTTTCATTTACCCCTTCAAGCAAATTCTCATTGCCCCACCAATGCCACTAGTCCTATTAAAGTCAGTTTTGCAATTCTTTCTAAACCTAGAGATATCCTAAATTATTGGGGCAATGGTGTATTTTCCTAACTTGTGAAATGACTAAGACATTAACCAGCCTCCACATGTACAAAATACGGGTTTGCGACACACAGGCACTCAAATACAATGGTGACTGTGCCTGTATGAGAATGGAGACAGTATAGACCCCAGTTATTGTTAGACTTACTGGAAGTCCACAATTGGGTTATAGCCTTTGATACCCAACATTTCCCATAAGACATTTGCTATATTTGATCATATTTCTGTAATGTCATAAAGAAGAGTGGGATTTTTTAAAGCATTCTGTGCTGGCAGAACTCTTGCCATTGATGTCAATGGTAAAACTCCCATTGATTTCAATGAGAGTAGAATCAGGCAGATGCTGATTGATGGCCTAATTGATGGATTAGTGTACTGATTAATTTCTTACACTGCAGTGGTTGATAAGGGTTTGATTTCCAGAATGGCTGCAGCATCAGGAAGATTATTACCAATGTTATTACAATGAGAGATGTAAGGAGCACACACGAAACAATTGCAATTTATCACAAATCTCTTTATTAACAAATCCATAAAACAGATAACTAATCCCACAAACACTGAAATGCCATTGCAGATAGAGAGATAGTACAAGGTGTATAGCCCCAAGACTGGCACCGCTCACATCTCCTGCTGTGGAACCCCAAAATGTCAGTCATTATCTTCCTGCTCCCCATCCTCCCCACCACTGGTTGTCATCCTGGAGTCTCTCTGAAGGCACCCAGGCCAGGATACAGCTTTTATAATGCGTTGTGCTGATCCCCACTGTGATCATACATATTTATGAAGGTTTCAACCCCTCTTCCTTATTAATACTTCTATACCCCACTAAACTTGAGGTGCCCCATTTTTCATAGACTAACTTGTTAGTTCCCCTTGTACTCATTAACATTTACGTCACCATAATTACTTGTGGCTAGCACATTGCTGACACGCTATGTCTGCACAAATCCCCAGAATATTCTAACTGGCTTTAACTGGTACATTGCAACATATATTTCCTATATATCAGCAATTAGTACATCTACTACTGTAACTGTTTCATCTTGTGACATAGAATCATTCACCGGTTAGCTACTCATGTCAGCCTATCTTTAGACCTGAGGCCATGTTTGGCTAAGCTAAATATCTTACAGGCTTGAGGCCTCTAGGATCTGTTACACAACCTTAATTAATACTTCTATTTCACCTCTATATCCAAAATATATCAGATATCTTATCCTTGACTTCACTGAGCACATCTGAAAACCCTACCCCAAAGAGCCAGATGCTCGATGGAGCTATGCTAGTTTTCAGCAGCTAGAAATATGGTCCAGAATGTCTTACAATATTACTAAAACAACTGAGTTTTAAATGTGTGTGATTTGTTTTCAAATAGTGGATAAAAAGCAGGAGTTCTCTGACATAAGAGGCAATAGGGTCCTTTGTGAGGCTGGCAAATTAGCCTCATTCTTTCCTGCTTCCCTTTTTGGGTCCCTTTCATTTATTTTCAAATTTTATTTCAAAGGAGGTTTTGGAATTCAGGGGAGAATACCTGTATTACCTACTACTGTGAAACATGCTGGTACTTTAAAAAATATCTGCCTAATATTATGAAATAAGGAAACTCAAATCCCCAAAGCAACACCTCCTTTCACTCAAATTTATGGTGCTATGGGAACACCTGTCAGGTAAATACAAAAATATGTAGGAATAAGTGAAATACAATTCACTAAACTCAATTTGTTTGTCGTTGCCTGCTTAGTTTCCCTTTTCCATTCCTGAACTCCTTTGTCATCATCCATCTGCCTTTCATTTTCTGATGTTTTCCTCCAATTTAGTGCTTGTTTTCTCCCTTTTAACTATCCCCTTGATTTCTCCTGTTTCTCCTTTTTCTCTTTCTTAGAAAGAAAAATACTCTTCCCTTTGCTTCCATTAAAAAAAAATTATTTATTTTCATCTGGCTCTCTGGTGGCAGAGGGATAATGGGAATTTGATGCCCTGTGTGAGTGGCTGTATTTTGCAGGCCTAAGATTAACTTTGAATAAAATGCTTATAAACTCTGCCTAAAGTGAGAAAAATAGTCATACTGACAAAAAAACAAACAAACAAAAAACCCCCCTCTGCTAAATTAGATTTTTCCTAAATGTATAATCTAGGGATTGACACAAACATGGCAATGATGATAATATACTGTATGACATAACCAAGCACTACATAATTTATACTATTAGTCTAACCCAACTCCAAACTGTGAATAAATTTAGTAGCTAATTATAACTGAATCCTAGAAATCACACTGTATACATTTAAAATATTTATCTATTGAAACGTAATAATGATGGCAGAAGTGGATGACACATTCTCTAATGAGCTGAAAGTCTGTCACAGATTGTATCCATTTATGAATAGTTGTTTGCTCTCATTTCTGATATACCAACAAAGAGTCTGGTGGCACCTTAAAGACTAACAGATTTATTTGGGCATAAGCTTTCGTGAGTATAAACCTCACTTCTTCGGATGCATAGAGTGAAAGCTACAGATGCAGGCATTATATACAGACACATGGAGAGCAGGGAGTTACTTCACAAGTGGTGAACCAGTGTTGACAAGGCCAATTCAATCAGGGTGGATGTAGTCCACTCCCAATAATAGATGAGGAGGTGTCAATTCCAGGAGAGGAAAAGCTGCTTCTGTAGTGAGCCAGCCACTCCCAATCCCTATTCAAGCCCAGATTAATGGTGTTGAATTTGCAAATGAATTTTAGTTCTGCTGTTTCTCTTTGAAGTCTGTTTCTGAAGTTTTTTTGTTCAATGACAGTGACTTTTAAATCTGTGATAGAATGACCAGGGAGATTGAAGTGTTCACTTACTGGCTTGTGTATGTTACCATTCCTGATGTCCGATTTGTGTCCATTTATTCTTTTGCGGAGGGACTGTCCGGTTTGGCCAATGTACATGGCAGAGGGGCATTGCTGGCACATGATGGCATATATGACATTAGTGGATGTGCAGGTGAATGAGCCCCTGATGGTGTGGCTGATGTGGTTGGGTCCTCTGATGCTGTTGCCAGACTAGACATGGGGACAGAGTAGGCAACGAGGTTTGCTACAGGGATAGGTTCCTGGGTTGGTGTTTCTGTGGTGTGGTGTGTAGTTGCTGGTGAGTATTTGCTTCAGGTTGGGGGGTTGTCTGTAAGCAAGGACTGGCCTGCCTCCCAAGGTCTGTGAGAGTGAGGGATCATTTTCCAGGATAGGTTGTAGGTCGTGGATAATGCGCTGGAGAGGTTTTAGCTGGGGGCTGTATGTGATGGCCAGTGGTGTTCTGTTATTGTCCTTGTTGGGCCTGTCCTGTAGTAGGTGATTTCTGGGTACCCGTCTTGCTCTGTCAATCTGTTTCCTCACTTCCCCAGGTGGGTATTGTAGTTTTACGAATGCTTGATAAAGATCTTGTAGGTGTTTGTCTCTGTCTGAGGGGTTGGAGCAAATTCGGTTGTATCTTAGGGCTTGGCTGTAGACAATGGATCGTATGATGTGTCTTGGATGGAAGCTGGAGGCATGTAGGTACGTATAGCGGTCAGTAGGTTTCCGGTATAGGGTGGTGTTTATGTGACCATCACTTATTTGTACTGTAGTGTCCAGGAAGTGGATCTCTTGTGTGGACTGGTCCAGGCTGAGGTTGATGGTGGGGTGGAAATTGTTGAAGTCCAGGTGGAATTCTTCAAGGGCCTCCTTTCCGTGGGTCCATATGATGAAGATGTCATCAATGTAGCGCAAGTAGAGGAGGGGCACTAGGGGACGAGAGCTGAGGAAGCGTTGTTCTAAGTCAGCCATAAAAATGTTGGCATACTGTGGGGCCATGCGGGTACCCATAGCAGTGCCACTGACTTGAAGGTATAAGTTGTCCCCAAATCTGAAGTGGTTGTGGGTGAGGACAAAGTCACAAAGCTCAGCCACCAGGCTTGCTGTGGCCTCATCAGGGATACTGTTCCTGACAGCTTGTAGTCCATTCTCATGTGGAATATTGGTATAAAGTGCTTCTACATCCATGGTGGCCAGGATGGTGTTTTCAGGAAGAACGTCAATGCACTGTAGTTTCCTCAGGAAGTCGGTGGTGTCTCGAAGATAGCTGGGAGTGCTGGTAGCATAGGGTATATATACACATCACTTCAAAAGCTGTTTTAATGAAATGACACAAGCAGTTATCTGTAACAAGCAGGTACTTACAGTTTTGATTTGGCAGCTTTTGCTTTAGGTGCTAGTGTTCCAATAATTACACATCTATAGACTTTGATAATCTGGGATCTTTATCCTGACTAGTTATATTAATTCTATTTATGTATATTGATAAGTGGCATATCCAGTGTTCTAGGCAGGGTGCAATAAAATAAAAATAGGACAATGCAATGTGTCAAAAGATCAAAGAGTATTATGTAAGATCATTTTGTTTTGTATTCTAATTCTCATTTCTCCTTATATTTCACTTTATTGTCTGAAATATTATTTATTTTTCCTGACAACTTTAATTTCCAGTCTTTCCCATTCTTCTCCAAGTTGCATCTGTAACACCCCATATTTTAAATCTATGCTGAATACTTCAACAAGATAATTGTTTTTACTGAAAGTACAATATACAAGCCCTTTGTGGCAGACACCTTTAAATTTTGTTATGGCTGCCTCTGCAGTTGCAGTAAAAAAATCTGGACTCACCTGTTTCTTTACCCCTTGTTGTTGGCCTTCATGCCTTGGTATTCATTTTTAATTGGCTGCACATCAGTTCTTTCTCTGCTTGTTAATACTTTCACTAGTATGCAAATAATCACTGTTCTTTGCAAAGTTGAGTTCATTTTTCACAACAACCTTGCTCTGACTGGTTGTTGTGAAAAAACAACCAGTCAGAGCAAAGATTAGTTGATAATCTGATCTTTAACCCACCAACTAGATGTTCAAGTTCACATGACTTACCTTTGTAACAGACGTCTTCAGAGTGTCTTGGTACTCTGCAAACTGTGCTTAAGGTGCCTCTTCCAGCCACCATGGGCTACTGCAGCTGCTGCTACTGCTTTCTTCTCCTCCTCTTACCTAATGGCAACATCTAGTGATACAGGGGAGATGGCTGTTGTAGACCTTAACAGAGACCCAAAGCAGTAGTCCCAGCAACTTCCGCATCAGTCCCAAGAGAAGCAGAAGGGAGGGAAAGCAGTGTAATAGACTGTTCACTGTTTTTAAAACTATATATGCAAGAAAACGGGGGTTACTGCCCACTAGTAGAAGCCCCTACAGATGCATGGACTCAAAGGAAAAGCTCAGAACCAGGTGAGTATCAATACACTCATGTTGTTTATTTCTGTTAATAAAGATTAATAAAAATTTAAATCTGCTCAGCTGTTTCCTTAGTGATTCTTGCAGCGTTCCTGAACTCTGGTGATTGTAGCACATGCAAAAGGCTATTCATCTGTGTTAGGAAGCATGACAGGCACAACCTAGGGGTCAGCAGAAGTGAGGGAGCAGGGAAGTGCAGGCAGAAGCTGGAAGGGCCAAGGGAAATGCTAGACAAGAGAGGTGATGAGTGTCAGGAGGAGACATTTCAATTACTGACTCTGCCCTCTCTACCAAGGAGGTGGCATCTCTAGGCAATTCTTGCACTTAGAAAACTGACAATATTGGTCTTGTAACATAATGCTCCCTAGTATTACCTGAATGCTGGCTTCTTGTAAAGTAAGTATCCCAGGTGACATTCTTGCATGCATTACATTTTTGAACGATATTGTGCGCCAGCTGGTTGTTCCTTCATGCTCCCAATGAAATGTATTGTAGATCTCAAGAGCCTCTGGGTCTGCCACATGCTATAGTGGAAGTTGTCACATTACTGATTTCTCTGTAATACCATTTGCCTCAAGAGAAATTTGGAAATGTGGCAACCAGTTCCTTCAATTCTCTGCCATGTTTTCTACAATACTAAGATGCTTCATTTGCTCTATGCAATGAGGCTGAGTCTCACAGCACTATTATAAAAACTGCCCTTTACTGAATGGCCAGAAAAAGACATGGGTTTAGTTTACAAGTTATACAAGACCTTCAATTGTATCTCTGCTCAAATATGCCACTAGATCAGCGGTTCTCAAACTGTGGGTCAGGACCCCATTTTAACGGGGTCGCCAGGGCTGGCTTTGAGTTGCTGGGGCCCAAGCCTGAAGCTGAAGTCCAAGCCCCACAACCCGAAACCAAAGCCTGAGGGTTTCAGCCCTGCATGTTGGGACTCAGGTTACAGGCCCCCCACCTGGGGCTGAAGCCCTTGGGCTTCAGCTTTGCCACTCTCCCTACCCGGGGCAGTGGGGCTCGGGTGGGCTCAGGCTTCGGTCCCCCATCCTGAGGTTGTGTAGTAATTTTTATTGTCAGGATGAAATGAAGTTTGAGATCCCCTGCACTAGATGGTAGTTACCAATAAGAACCCACAGTGGAAACTAGTGTGCTGCCAGCATACAAATGGAATTTTAGACTATAATCAGAGATAACACTTCCATATGGGAAAATGTAAACCTTAACTTTAAGCATGCGGTTATATCCCATTGCAGTTAATAGGACTTAGGCCCCTATTCAAAAAATCATGTAGGCATGTGCTTAAGAGAGGATGAAGAGTGAAGAAAATGTCATCACATTCAGTTCTTTGTTCTGTTGTAAAGGGATGAGATTCCATTAATTTCAGTGGAGTTCTACACACTCACACAAACAGCAAATTATACTGACTGAGTCTATTTCCTCCTTGCTCCTCTATCATGAAAAGTTTATTTTTAATCTACTTTGGATCATTAGACCATTTTAATGGAAGTAACAGTGAGCACATACAAAATAAACCTAAAATAGAGAATGTTTATGACACCAGTCCTTCCCCATAATGATATAGATAATTGTAAATGGGTCTATCTCTGCACATTTAGATTTGGTGTTAACATCTGAGGGTCACTGCTGGTTTATATTATTTATCTAATCAGCAGTGTCCCTCAGCTGTTACATATTTCCATTCAAATTCCCAGCAAGTCAAATATTAAATATTTTACCATTTTAGGGTGGTTCAGCACAAGTCTTTTCTTATAAGTTTATTCAGCAGAAGATGATTTTTTAATTTTTTGTCTGCAATTTATATTAAACCTGACTTTTCCCCAAGGTCTCAGAAAATATTTTGACTCCAAGGTATTTTACATTTAATAGGAGCAAAATATCATTTGTAAAAATCCATGTTTTATGTTTTCTACACCCTGACTGAAATCCTTTACTATTTATTCTTTAGAAATAGCAATGAAGCTAGCAGACATCTTGTTCAGGTGTGCGTCTATAATTTATAGTATGGAGGAAAAGTATTTTAGTCCATTTATCAGCACACTGCTTTGATGCTACACAGCCTAACCCAATGTAGGAATTGTCCTAATCTAAAGGTCCTATAACCTTAAAACAAATATGATCACTATCTGACTGTAACGGAATACATTTCTGGTGTTCATTGGTATAGCAGCAGCAGCAAAAGACACAGGCAGCATTGTGGGTCTTTGGGAAACGGGCAGAATGCTCTGTTCCTCTTGTGTTGTATATGCTCAGGATCAGAATGTGGTTGGCTCTGAGATGTGTGCAAAGGGGTGGAGGAGAGGATGCAAGGAGGTAGCCTAGAATCAAAGGGTGCAGGGAGAGTGAGTTGATGGCTCTGTCCCTCCATGGTGAAGCCAAGGCAGCACAGCCGGATGGAATTCTTGCTCCTCTAACTCCCCTAGTAGAATTCTGGCCAAGCTAGACAGGATTCTCCCAACCAGCCTGTAGCTGAAGGGCTTCTCCTTGTCTCCCCTCCAGTGCAGTCAGATTTACATCTGGCCCTCAGCTTTAGTTTAAAAAAAGTCACCCTGTTATCATTATACTACAGTTAAGGAATGCAAAAATAAACTATGCACCATCCTCCTCATTCCACCACTCTACTTTGTAGAACTTAACACACCTTTTGCATCTTCCCACTCTCATTTCTGTGCCATCTTCCATGCAACCCCTGCATCTGTAGCCTCCTCACTAACCCTCTCCTCTTCCTCCAAGTCCCTGCTTGGAACCCACTGCTTACAAAAGGCCTGCAAATCCTAGCTCACCTCTCTAGAATTCTAATAAGATGGATGTGAGGAAAGAAAGTGAGCACAAGAGACATCAAAAGACATCCTTCAAAACAAAACCCCAAATGTAGACCCACCTAGATGCATGCTAAACATCACCCCTCAATCACAGCACTGGTCATTGGATTCCATTCCCTTTAACTGTATATTTTGCTTAGATTTTAAACTTGTTAGTTCAAGAACCTTGTTATCTTCATCTGTAGATCACCTAGCTCACTTCTAGAAGTACTGTATGGGAACTAAATAACACTAGCACACTTTTAGAAGTTTGCCCTGAAAATGAAGATAATTTCCAACCCTCCACAACATGGTTTATAATACAGCAGTGTAACAGGGCATAGAAAGCTGCCACTTGGTCCTCCCTCTGCTCTGGTCCACTCCAAAAACCACTCAGAGACCCTCAGTTTCAGCAATCATCAGTGCAGTTTATTTACAGTGTGTAATCCTACCACTCTCTCACCCTATACAACTTGGGGTTCTCAGCCTTCAGGACTCCTTAACCTCTGCACCCAGAAAGAAAAAGCTACCCACACTCTGACTGCCTCTGGGCCTGTATATTGTCCCAGGCTAATTGGGCTGGCAGCTGTTTCCCCTTTGTCAATCAGGTACAGGTGTCTCTAGCCAGCTCCAATTTACCACCCTGAATTGGAGCTGGAGTGACAGAGGGCTGTCTCAGCAGTCCCGGTCCAGCACCCTGCCACAAACCAGGGATTCTCAAACTTTTCACATTTTGGACCACAACTTAACTTATCAATAGACCTCCTCTCCCATTCACAACTGCATGGATCACTTTCTCTCCCAGTCATTCTATTCTACATAGATTCTTATACCATGATTATCACCACAGTATCTGAGCACAGTAATGATCACATACATTCTTGTGGCAATTGCCTATATAGAAAAACATTAGAAGTGTTTTGTTTTGTATTTTCAGTTGTGTTTAGTGTACTAAGGATTTTTTCCTTTTTGAACTGAGTTCATCTGTTCATCTCACCATCTACTTTTGCTCTCCTTTTCATCTCCCTGCTTCATCCATTCTGTTCCTCTTCGCAGGAAACAAAGAGAACAGCACCATGCACCCAGCCAGCTATTTATGAATCACCAGCAAGTGCACCATGGACCACCAATAGTCCATAAACCACAGCTTAGAAACCTCTGTAGTATGCAATTAAATCTGCAGTTTTTCTGTTCAGGTATCTGCCAGCCATAGACCCATAGTGACAGTTTTATTAAGTGCTTTAGAAAAAAAAGGGGTGTGCTCATAAGTATAGTACAGGCAGGAAAAGAACAGAGATGGTACCCTGACCCTTGCTATTTAGACTAAGGGTACATCTACACTACAGGGGGGAGTCGATTTAAGATACGCAAATTCAGCTATGTGAATAGCGTAGCTGAATTCGACGTATCGCAGCCGACTTACCCCGTTGTGAGGACGGCGGCAAAATCGACCTCTGCGGCTTCCTGTCGACAGCGCTTACTCCCACCTCCGCTGGTGGAGTAAGAGTGTCGATTTGGGGATCGATTGTCGCGTCCCCACGGGACGCGATAAATCGATCCCCGAGAGGTCGATTTCTACCTGCCGATTCAGGCGGGTAGTGTAGACCTAGCCTAAGAGACTCATGAAAGGGACTGTGTCCCCTTATTTGTCTGTACAATGATTAACACACCTTTGATGCTATAAAAGAAACAATAACTGCAATATTTACTTAACAAAATTGGTAGATGTGATTGAGGATCCTGTAGACTCGACCTGCATTCTGTTAACTATATTATTTCCTTTTCTAATCTTGTCAGAAGACTAACTGCAATATAAAAGTATAGATGTTTCGTGGAACAAACGGTGAGAACCAGGGTTATTTAAGAGATTAACTACAGATAATTATCTACACTTTATAGCTCAACAGTAGTATTTGCAAATATTTTGTGAGATTTTTAATGGAAACCTAAAAATAACAAGGTAGAACTTGATTGTGAATTTGACTATGGGTACCCTTAGATTCTTACATGGGTTATCTGCATACATGCTTATTTCCCTCCCTCCAGAGTGGGTGAAGAAGGGCAGAAAAATGACATTTTCTGGCCAGTAGAGCTAAGCCATTTTAGGGAGTACTATAATTTGTTATTAGCAGTATCGCCAACCCCAAATATTCAAAAAATCATGAGTCAGGCTCACCAAAACCCATGAGATTGGCTTTAAAATCATGAGATTATGCAAAAATAATAGATTTGGTGTTTTTTTTTATTTTCCTTCTGCTTTGTTGAGCTTTTAGGGTGCACTGGGGGTCACATTTTGAAACTTTCTCCACAGCCAGGAGGGCTAGAAACTTACTTTTTTCTTTAAGAATGAAAGCTGAAATCATCACATCTACTTGACTCCAGGAGCTGGGGCTTTAAGGAAAACAATAATCATGAGACAGGTTTCAGAGCGGTAGCCATGTCAGTCTGTATCAGCAAAAAGAATGAGGAGTACTTGTGGCACCTTAGAGACTAACATATTTATTTGGGCATAAGCTTTCGTGGGCTAAAACCCACTTCATTGGATGCATGCAGTGGAAAATACAGTAGAAAGATATATATACACAGACAACATGAAAAAATGGGTGTTGCCATACCAACTCTAACAAGACCAATCAATTAAAGTGGGATATTATCAGCTGGAGAAAAAAAACTTTTGCAATGATAATCAGGATGGCCCATTTCAAACAGCTGACAATAAGGTGTGACTAACAGTAGGGGGAAAATTAGCATGGGGAAATAGTTTTTACTTTGTGTAATGACCCATCCACTCCCAGTCTTTATTCAAACCTAATTTAATGGTGGCCAGTTTGCAAATTAATTCCAATTCTGCAGTTTCTCGTTGGAGTCTGTTTTTGAAGTTTTTTTGTTGGAGAATTGCGACTTTTAGGTCTGTAATTGAGTGACCAGGGAGGTTGCAGTGTTCTCCGACTGGTTTTTGAATGTTATAATTTTTGATGTCTGCTTTGTGTCCATGTATTCTTTTGTGTAGAGACTGTCCGGTTTGGCCAATGTACATGGCAGAGGGGCATTGCTGGCACATGATGGCATATCTACATTTTTGGTAGATTTGCAGGTGAACGAGCCTCTGATGGTGTGGCTGATGTGATTGGGTCCTATGATGGTGTCCCTTGAATAGATATGTGGACAGAGTTGGCAACGGGCTTTGTTGCAAGGATAGGTTCCAGGATCTACAACCTATCCTGAAGGATCAGAGGGGTAGCCGTGTTAGTCTGAAACTGTAAAAAGGTTTCAGATCTAAACCTAAAAAAGGTTAGGTCCTGTGATGGTGTTGCTGGTGTAGATATGTGGGCAGAGTTGGCATCGAGGTTTGTTGCAAGGGTTGGTTCCTGAGTTAGAGTTGTTATGGTGCGGTGCGTGGTTGCTGGTGAGAATATGCTTAAGGTTGGCAGGTTGTCTGTGGGCGAGGACTGGCCTGCCTCCCAAGGTCTGTGAAAGTGAGGGATCATTGTCCAGAATGGGTTGTAGATCACTGATGAGGCGTTGGAGAGGTTTAAGCTGAGGACTGTAGGTGATGGCCAGTGGAGTTCTGTTGGTTTCTCTTCTGGGCCTGTCTTGTAGCAGGAGGCTTCTGGGTACACGTCTGGCTCTGTTGATTTGTTTCTTTATTTCCTTGTGTGGGTATCGTAGTTTTGAGAATGCTTGGTGAAGATCTTGTAGGTGTTGGTCTCTGTCTGAGGGATTGGAGCAGATGCGATTGTACCTCAGTGCTTGGCTGTAGACGATGGATCGTGTGGTGTGACCGGGGTGGAAGCTGGAGGCATGAAGGTAGGCGTAGCGGTCAGTGGGTTTTCGGTATAGGGTGGTGTTAATGTGGCCATTGCTTATTTGTACAGTGGTGTCTAGGAAGTGGACCTCCCGTGTAGATTGGTCCAGGCTGAGGACCAGACTCCAAAAGAGAAACTGCTGAGCTCCAGTTCATTTGCAAATTTGACACCATCAGATCAGGATTAAACAAAGACTGTGAATGGCTATCCAACTACAGAAGCAGTTTCTCCTCCCTTGGTGTTCACACCTCAACTGCTAGCAGAGCACCTCACCCTCCCTGATTGAATTAACCTCGTTATCTCCACACTGATTTATACCTGCCTCTGGAGATTTCCATTACTTGCATCTGAAGAAGTGAGGTTCTTACCCACGAAAGCTTATGCTCCCAATACTTCTGTTAGTCTCAAAGTTGCCACAAGACCCTCTGTTGCTTTTTATCCTGAAGGACAATCCCTCACTCTCACAGATCTTGGGACACAGGCCAGTCCTTGCCCACAGACAGCCCCCCAACCTGAAGCAAATACTCACCAGCAACCAC
This sequence comes from Malaclemys terrapin pileata, assembly GCF_027887155.1. NCBI lineage: Eukaryota > Metazoa > Chordata > Testudines > Emydidae > Malaclemys > Malaclemys terrapin. Next base: position 99,415,056 of record NC_071511.1, on the reverse strand, counting down.
ACACCACACAACAAAAACACTAACCCAGGAACCAATCCCTGTAACCAGGGCCGGCTCCAGGTATCAGCCCACGAAGCTTGTACTTGGGGCAGCACCTGGAGGAGGGGGGCGCGGCGCGGTGCTCCAGCCGCCGGGGAGAGCGGAGCCGCAGTGGGCTTGCCGCCCTCCCCTGGCGCTCTGGCCGCCGGGGAGAGCGGGGCCGTGACTGGGCTCGCCGCCCTCCCTGCGGCGCTCTGGCCGCCGGGGAGAGCGAAGCCCCGGCCGGGCTCTCCGCCCTCCCACCAGCGCTCTGGCCGTCGGGGAGAGCGGAGCCCTGGCTGGGCTCTCCGTCCTCCTCCCGGCGCTCTGGCCGCCGGGGAGAGCGGAGCTGCGGCTGGCACTCCGCCCTCCCCTGCTGCGCTCCGGCCAGAGCCGGCCCTGCCTGTAACAAAGCCCATTGCCAACTCTGTCCACATATCTTATTCTTACTGCCTCACGCCTCTTTAACCAACAGACCTAAAAGCTTTTTCTAGGGTCAAACTGTGCTCAGAGGCAACTTCTAGACTTTCTTGTTTGTTTCCTTTGCCTCTCTCTTCTTGTCTGTGTCCTCAGTTTCTGTTTGTTCTCTCAGGCCTGGTCTACGCCTAGAAATTAGGTTCACCTAGCTACATTTCACTGATCTAGCTACATTTCATCTACACTACAATAAGAGACCCGCAGCTGACTCAGGCTTGGGCTAAGGGGTTGTTTAATTGCGGTATAGACATTCCGGCTCTGGCTGCAGCCCAAGCTCTGGAACTCTCCCCCTGAGCCTGAACTCTACAGTGTTATTAAACAGCCTATTAACCCAAGTCCCGTGAGCCTGAGTCAGCTGGCATGGGCCAGCTACAGGTGTCTAATTGCCGCGTAGACATACCCAGAGAGATGTAGTTAAACCAATCTAAGCACCAGTATAGACACTGATAGATTGATGGAAGTATCATAACATTATATATTATTGCATATTATATTTGAATGCCAGGTGGGCAGGATTATGGGGAGTTAGTTTGGTTCAGATGTGGGATTTGAATGAAGGGAGTGTTGGCTAGTGGAGAAAGGGCAATCACCACAGGCAGGCATGAGATAAGCTGAATCAGGAGGGGCGGTTTGCACCTGCATGGGGCATGGCTCTTGCCAAAATTGTCTGGGGCTGGGAGAAGTTTGAGCTGCTGGATGGAGGCAGCAGCAGGGCTGGCCAGGTTGCTCTACTCTGGCCTTAGTGTTCTGCAGACGGGTCAAGAGCCATCACTCTTCAGACAGGAGTTCCTGATCCAGAACCACAGAGACATCAGCTTTTGCATTCATATAGGCTTAGATTTGGCTATGCCCCTAAATTAGAGGGACATCAGCTGGCTAGGTAAGCAGTGCAAAGAGGCTGGATTGAGTGGGAGAATTTGGAACAAAACACTTGGAGGCGTCTGTTCACATTCTGGTTTGTTTCACTGCTAGTTTAAAATGGTTCTGTCCTGTATGAGGACCAGTATGTGCATTTTGAATGACAGAGACTATGTCCTGCTATCCACTGGGACTTGCAGATATCATGGTAAAGGGACAACAGCTTCCTTTGCACCCATTACCAGAGTGACTGTGGACTGGTGTGTACTATGATGTACTCAGAGTTTTTCCAAATTTTCACCTGCATAATTAGGCCTTAAATCAACTGTGTAAAACATACAGAGCCTGCTGACCTACTGCTTTATTCCAGTTTGATACTGGTGTAATTTCATTGAAAATAATACAGTTAGAGTGGCATAAAACTGAAGTAACACATTGGTGAATCAGGCCCAGTGTGTATTTTGAATCTGGAAAGTATAACATCTAACTTACAAAGAGCAAACCAATACATAGTAAATTTGTTTATGCTTCTCTCTGAATGTACAGATGAAATGTTCTGTACTGTCTGGGTAATATGGGAGAAAGGAATTTCATAACATTTTAAATTTATTCTTGATATAATTTTCCTTCATTATTATCATATTTGAGGGCCATTTACCCTATCCAAAACTATGTTTAGTGATTTCTAAAAGGCTGCTGGGCAACACCTGAGACTTACTTACCATATTACTCATCCCTGAAAACCTCATAAAAATGTAATTACCTCTTGAGCTTAAAAGCTTCTGTGTTTGGTTTGAAAGAATTCTAGGTGGCAGATGTACTTTTCTCTGTAACACAAATGGAATGAAAAGTAATTTAAGGAAAAAAGATGACTACAGATATATAGATGAATTAGAAACATTTCAGAAATTATACTTCATTGGGTGGTCACATTTTTCTTCAGAGAAGCTATGAATTTACATGGTAAAAGTAAAAATGCAGATCTTTGGTAAAAGGCATTACTTTCTTGCTTATCCTAATTTAAACTGCTCTAGTGAACTGAAGCTGTCAAAAGGATGCTTAGAAATTGCATAATTACATCTATAAAGCACTTTACAAACACAAATTAGTCTTCACGACACCCTTGCTAAGTAGGCAATTATTATTATTGATTATCCTCATTTTAGAAATCAGAAAACAGAAAGGTTAAGGGCCTAGTTCTGGAAAGTGCTGAGCCCTCCTCCCGCAAAAAAAATTGATGGGAGGGCCTCATTAATGTCAACATAACTGTGAGGGGCAGTACTCAGCTCCCTCAGGAGGCATTCAGCACCTTTTCCATCAAAGCCAGTATTAGAGCTTATACATTTCATGTATTACAACCATTAGCCCTTTCCTTCTTTTCAGCAGGAAATGAATTGGTTCTTCTGAAGCAAATCCCCACATAAATAATCTAAGGAGCAACAACAGATTGTCAACACGTGCAGCATATGCTTTCAGTTCCATACAGGTACTTTTCTGTATCCAGCAAATGGGGAAATTGTTCGTGTAGAAGGAATAGGATATGTATATAGGAATTCTATTCTGTATGGATTCAGATACTGCAATGATGAACGCGGTGTAAGAACAACTCCCTTTGGGCCTCACTACTAAGGAAACTGTTGAACCTTTCTGATATAACATATTTTTTATTTACTTTCAGAGGCCCCAGTTCACCAAAGCACTTCAGCATATGCTTAAGTTTAAGCAATTGACTTCAACGTGAATACTCACATGCTTCAAGTAAAACATGCACTTAAGTGCTTTGCTGAACTGGGGCAAGAATTTTTATCTTGAAAAGCAGGATTACTTGATGTGTCTGGGTGAAAAATCAATAACTTTTATATTTTAAACCTGCATACTTAAAAATATGTCAAATCAATAGAATTGCTAGTGGAATTTGTGTAATTACTTATGCACAACCCAAGTTTGACTTCTGTGTGTGTATGATAAAAACACTCTAAATCTGGATAATAAATTTTGAAGTCACCTTACTTTGATTTGATTCAAGCACAAAACTAGGTTAAGCAGAAACAGAATACGGTGCAGATGAGGAGAATTGATCAAGTTAAACAATGAATGGTCAAATGCAAAATGTGTATTAGTGTGGGGAGCATGAAAGCCAATTCTTCTATAATTTAAGTAGTTTATTTAATAGTTGCCAACACTTTCACAATCAATCATTTTTGATTTTCTCTCTTGCTCTTAAGAGGAACCTGGGTAGAATACATTGTATTTCAATTGTACAATGTACATCAGATGTAAATCAATATTTGTAATATTTTATTTCCATTCAGCTAGACCTTCCTCATGTAGTTATGGAAACAAGAAGCATACTGGATAGCTCTGAAATGGAAGGCAGGTTTGTTTCATTACTTAGGGCTAAATTCTTTTTCTTTTTTCCCATCTAAGAAAATCTTTAGCTTGTACATAATTTAAAAACACAGTTTTATCATCATATTTAATCAGTCTAAGACTTATTGAAAAGAGAAACAAAAAACAAAATCATAATGACTAAAAGTCTGCCTGAAGGGCTCAAAATCTTTTTTCTGTATATCTGAGTGGCTTATCTTCTTCTGGAAAAATACAAATTCTTATCTTGTAACAGAATGTTACTTTAAATTTTTATACAAAAGTCATAATCTGTTTACGCCCGAATCAATCTTAAATCCACAACAACAGTTCTAGCAGAAACAGCATGGCAAGATATTGGAGTATTTGATAAAGTCTTAATTGGAACATGAAAAAATATTCATGTGGTTCAAATGCATCTAGAGAATCTAACAGAATTATAAGCTTTTTCCAAAAATTTCAACCCCATCTCTATTATCAGAAATTGTAATATTCCAGTGTTATTTTTATCACTATTATAATTCAGGATGTCATGACATTTTCCATAGCCTCAATTTTAGTATGTACAAAGAGAGAATTAATCAGGATTGCAATTAAAGATTCCATAATTCAATTCTATGATTGTAACTATCATCAAAATCTTACATTCTATTGAAAAATGTGGATTTACTGTTTAATATTAATTGCTTAAAAAGGGGGAAATTAATTGCAACTCAAATGTATCAAACTTCTTCAAAATCCTGTAAGGTCAAATGCACTGGACCCTGAGTCTGCATGAATCTCCACTGACTTCAGTGGGTTTCTGCTTATGCAAATAAGCTTGCAGGTTTATATTTAAGAGTTTGTGACGAATTCACACTGCAGAAAAAAATACTTTATAAAGAAACTGCAAAATGGAAAAGCAGCAATTCTGCTGTATTGGGATCCTCTGTAGCTGGGTAGAAAGGGGCTTTGGAGAACTGAGAGACTATAATAAAATTAATGATAATAATACCACCTAGCTCTTACATAGTGCTTTTCATCAGTAGAACTCAAAGTGCTTAAAATACCATGTTTGCTTATAGAGATGAAATTTCTTCCATTTAATACTTAATAATTAGTTCTATTGCTATGGACATCACCGCTTTGTTATACCACTACTGTCGAACTGGTGGCAGTATACTATCTTCCTCTGTTCTGCAAACTTCTGTTCTCTCATTACAGCAGATCATTGCTTTGGGCAAACACGTTTTAACCCTTTGTACTGACCCCTACTCACTGTGTCATCACTGCTTGTGACATGGCATGTGCAATACTTGGTGAGGATAACACCAATGCCTACCATTGCCATAAACACCAGTGCCAAGAAAATAGTAGAGTTCTTCTTCCATCCTTTGTCTGACTTGTCTATTTAGATTACAAACTCTTTGTGGCAGGGACAATCTCTTACTATGTATTTATACAGTGCCTAGCACAATGGAAACTTGATCTGATACCTGGATTAGCTGGATCGATTGGTCTTCAGCTGTCATTAAGTCTGCAACGATCACAACACGTCCACCATTCTTCTCGTATTCTTGCCTTTCTTCTTCACGTTCGTCCGAAATGTTTAACAATGTCATCTTCCCATCTTCTTGGAGGCCAACCAGGTGGTCTTTTCTGTTCTTGCGGGTACCACTCAGTAATGATTGCAGTCCACCTATTGTCCATGAACCGTGCTATGTGGCCTGCCCATCGTATCTTATTATATTTGCTTTCCACAACAATAGCTTTCACACCACTGCGTTCTCTAATTATTTCATTTGGGATACGATCCAGAAGGGACATTCCCAACATGGCTCGTTCCATTGCCCTTTCAGTTACCAACGCCCGCTGTTCTTCTCTCTTCGTCAGTGCCCACGTTTCACTGCCATACAGCATGGCTGGCAGCACTGTTGAATTGAAGATATTTGTATGAGTGGTCTTGTCGATTTTTCCTTTGAGGATGTCCTTGATGGAATTAAATGCACATCATCCTGCCCAAATCCATCACAAGAGTTTTCTGTTCATGCCTTGGCGCATATTAACTTCTTGGCCCAAATATATGTACTGTTCCACTTCTTCAATTTCTTCTCCTGTTACCGTTATTTGGGCTTTTCGTAAGACGTCTGATCGCATGTACAGGTCTGTCGCATCTTAGGTGCATTTAACATGTGCGATTTCAGCTTTACGCGGTCGGCAAAAAAAAAAAGAGAAAAATAACAATTTAAATACTGTTTCTGTAGTGGACAATTCCGCCCGCCATTACACACAATGTAATTTTGACTATACGCGATTTTCGCTTTAGGCGCTGACTGTGGAACGTAACCCCAGCGTAAGATGAGACAGACCTGTATTTCGTTTTGCAATGGTTCATTTTCAGATCGACCTGACCGCTTTTCTTGTCGAGTCTTCGTAGCATGCTCTGCAGTTGGTTGTTGCTTTCGGCAATTAGTACGATGTCGTCCATGAATCTGAGATGAGGTAATCATTCTCAATTTATAACAACACCATTCCTCCAATTGATCTTGTTCTTAACCATTTCAAGCTTATGATAGTAATAGTGTAGCAAAGATAAGGAGTGAGTGGGTAGGGGGGAGTATCATAATTAGGGCTCATAACTTTACCTACTGGGAAAAAAAAGGCTATTTCCTCAGCCTGCAAGCAAAACACATTCACCAGTGATCTGGTTGATAAAGAAAAATCACTAGACATTGCAGTCATTGAGAAAATCTGAGCACCATCTGGTAGTACATATAAATGGATTACAGAATATGCCTCTGATGCCTTTGTTAAAAAACAACAGCAAAGGTTGGTGTGTGTGCAGCAGCAGGACAGAGGAACTGGGGATATTGCTACTATTATGAATTCATCCAATGACTGCGTACTGATGTGTTTTTAAGATCAGGCCGTATATAACCTGATTCCTCTTATCTGCAGTACTTGCTGCAAAGAGATTATAGTCAATTTAATTTTCAGATGATTGCTTACTTTCAGTCTTAAGTTCATATATTCACCTATCAATAACTAGGCACATTCCTTTTGAGTTGCATTTGCATTCCTCCATATGTAATTGGCTTCCTCTACTCCCACAGTCTAGCTCCCTCTATTCTCTCACCCAGTCTCACAGTTATGTTATCTTTGAAACGCTGATTGAATGGTATGCTGGTAGTTCATAAAAATGAAAGAGTCCAAGAGTTTTGTGTTTGTAAAGGCTCTGAGGAAACTGGGTTTCAAATATATATACTTAGTAAAAACTGCTTCATTAAAGCCTTATTCAACTTTAACTGAAATTGTTGCAATTAACCTTTTCCCCCCACAGTAATGAAAAGACAGTTTAAAGCTCTAGGGAAAGTGAATTCCGTGGTTTAGATTTTGGTTGATGTTCTTTCAAACGTAACTACTAATTATAGGAGCTCCACCACATAGCTAATCTTATTGAGAGGAAACTTCTTTTCTTGAAGGCACTTCTAAAACATTTAAAATTGGGTTTTCTCATAGTGTATGCTTACATGAGTTCAGACAGAAAATGAAAAATGTTTATTTATACTTATTTATTTTGAACAGGGCTTGAGGCAAAGATAACTTTTTCTGAGGCTCTGTGTAATACACTTATATAAACAGGATACGATACATCAGATATCCAGGAACCCATGCACTCCATTTTCTGCAGCCATGGAAATCATGTCAAAATCCACGCTTAGCCACAGAATTGTGCTCCAGAATGCAAGCTTTAATTTAAAAAAATTAAGTCCAGTTCAGCAAGGCGCTTAAGCATGAGTGAGTTGTCCTTCTGAAATCAATACTACTTATCAGCTTAAAGTTATGTACATGCTGAAGTACATTGCTGAATCAGTGTCTGAAGTTTCTAGACAGTGGGATTGTGAAGACCTTTCAAATGTGAACTGAGTGTAAACCTGCACGCATGTTTAATTCAACAGGTTTAGTTCAATAGGTTTACTCGTGTGTAAAATTAAACACATGCTGTATTTGAAGGATAGCAGCTTTAGACCTTATCAGTCTATAAAAGTGTATAGGTTTAACTAAAATTAACTTAAAAAAAATAAATCTAATTAAACAAGTACAAACCCTCAATATAGATGTACTTAAACCACTTTAACCTTTGCTTATATTTATTTAGCTTAAGTCATACATTTACTATATTTTAAACAGATTTAGCTACATTAGTGTCTTACTGAATCAGAGAGTCTGTGAGTATGTCTACAATACAGTGTGGTTATGTCAACATAGCTATACCAGCATAGCCTTGCAGTGTAGATGCATCCTACTCCAACAGTATAGGTTTTGCTGACTGTAGGAATACTACTTCTTGGAGCAATGTTAACTACATTAATGGAAGCATTCTTCCAGCAACATAGCTGTGTCTACACAGGGGCATAGCTGCTTTTTTCACACCACTGACCAACACAGCTATGCCAATATAACTTTCAAGTGTAGACAAATGCTGCACCAGACCCCCTGAAGACATTCTTGTTTCAGTTTAAGAGTGGCTCATTTCTGAGTATAATATATTCATAATTGACCTAAACTAAAAAAGTAGGATTGGTTTAAACAGATATAAGAGAAATTAGTAAATTTAACTAAATTTATGATTTTACACTGATTAATTTAAACTGATGCAACTTTCTCATGCACCTTGACTGCTCATCATAACTACAATTATAATACAAAGTATTAATTACTCCTGTTACAAATAACGAAAAAAACCTTAGAATCATCAACACAGTAAAAATATGTACATTTAAAAAAATGTTGGAGCAGCCATAACTAACCTCCCAAACCTGACTTGAGAACAATTATTGCTATCCACTAAATTACTTTTTTGAAGAAAAACAACAACCCACACTGCTCCACCCTCAAAGCAAACACCACATCATCCATATCCATTCTCTGACATTACTCACTGTCTAAAATGTCTGTGAGCTTGCTCCACAACTCAATTGCCCCACAGAGTAGGGCTCTTCCAGGTGGGAACAACTTAACTGGTTTATCAAACCCATGGCCTGGGAACCAGATCAAAGAGTGATTTCACAAAGACTTCATTTTTTCCACCTTAGGCAACCATCCTATTTATTACATATTACATATAACATATGCTTCACATCAGCATAGTTATTTTCTGCTCACACTAGCTGAACAGGGCTCTTTACAGAGCTCAGCTGTTGCTGCTTTTGACAGACATGAGGCTAGCCTTACTCCCCGGAGCAGATTATGCTGCCTTCACAGCACTCCCAGACATGATAATAAATAATGCACTCCCAAAGTATACATAAATTAAGGCTATAATTCCATTTTAGGCTAAAAAAGTTTTGCATTTGTGCTGTATTGTTTCACTAGAAAATCTTGAGGAAAATACAGGTTTATAATCCACTGTAAGTGGTATATTATTCCCTGTATTTCACAGCTGCATTATTGGAAATTTACCGTATAGCCTTCAATACATATTTTTAAATGTATTTTTTTAAATTACCGGGAAGGAGACAATAGTTCTGTACTCAGCATTCGTTTCAACGAGGCAAAGTTTGAAGTCTCCAAATTTCTCAGATACCCAAGTTATTTTGTAAACAGTTCGGCACACATTTGAGCATCACTAAAAGTAACAACACCTCCAGAATAAATACTTTTAATGCACAGGTGATTGGCAACCATTTAACTTTTTAAAAACTTTTATTTGCTTTAAATTGCAATAGCTGTACAATGTGTTGGTAAAATGCAATAATCTGAGCAGTCTCCATTACTGGGTTCATTTTTATAATATCATCACTACAGGACTTTTCTTTGAGTTTGATCAAATACAGTGTTGGTGCTGCTTCAATAATGTGTGCACAGTAGCCATATAAACATCATACTATAAATTCCATATTGTCAAGAGACCAGATATTGTATGATCACACTGTCATTACACAACTGACAAAATCTTAACTGTTCCATTTTACTAAGTTTTCAACTGATCACTAAATTTAAATGACTCTTGCATTCTGAGATTCTTTTTAAATAATAATTTATTAAATCAACCTTTCAAATATTTCATCATGCTGAGTAACTAGTTGAGAAGATCGAAATAATGCAACTAGGCTGCATATGAGCCAGAAGTGTCATATGATTCCTCTGAATACTTCCATTAATTCAAGTTCTAACATTTTTCTACACTAAATATAATAACCAAATTAGAGTTCTCTCCTTAGTCTCTTATTTTAAAAATAAATTGTTGACAAAACTAGGGAAAAGAAGAAAATCTGGATTTTTCTCCATTTCATTTTGCTTGTTTTTGGGCCCTTGAAATATCACATTTTTATAAAATGCACACATTTTGAATTTTGTTTTGACAATTTCCCACCCCTCTATTTTTAAACCCCAAAAGAGTGTGCTTAGATGGAAGCCGCCCAAGATCCTTGAGCTGTGAAAAATTCTGAGATCTCCAGATGAAAAACACTATTATAATTATGTCAGTGTATTTTGGTAGAAAATTACAATGAGCCACATATTTCAATACAATTTATAGCACATGAAAATGTGTAATACTTCTAAAAAACAGTTAAATCCTCACTACTCAGTATTTGATGTTATAATAAAAATGAGAGATACGTAAGCATACACAATAAAGGATCTGTTATATATTTTAGGAAAGCTAAGCCTGGAATTAGAGTTGTCAAGGCTTGGTGATTCCAGTGTAATGAGGAATTTTGCCTTTAGCTGTTTTGAAAAACCTCACAGCACCCTGATAGAGACAGGCAGAGAAAAACTGAAGAAAAGGGATTTAAACACCATAAAATTCACATCTCCCAATTTACAAAATGAAGGGGATGACAGTATGAGGACACTTTGATTTGCATAAAACAGTAATAGGTGCTAAGATTTTGGCTTTAAATAAGTAGAAATTAATAATAGTTTAAAATTAGAGAATCCAACATGGCAGATCAAAATGCTGGAGAAAGTTTAAATTTAGAGAATGGAAAATTCCAGAAGGTTCCAGCAACTCATAGGGAGGAGCCTTGCTATCTAAAAATAGGGTGGGGAGGAGCTCTACCCAAGATGGCATCAGGGGGAGGAGCTCTCTAGCTAAAAATAGGTATGATGTAATGGGGAGGAGCTCGAAAAGCTAGAAGCTGATTGGCTGAGATGAGCTGACTATGAGAGAGCAACTAGTATATAAGGCTGACAGGTAGCAGGCTGAAGGTGTGGGGGTTTTGGAGTTTGTGAAGATCAGAAGCCTCAAGAAGCAGCAGCAGCAGCAGCAAAATTATTCTAAAAGTCACCATGGCAGCGGCTTTCATAGTAACTGAATCAAGCAGCTATCTGCAGGAGCAACAGTAGTAGAACCTTCTAGAGCAGGGGTGGGCAAACTACAGCCTGCGCCTGCTGGGGAGAGAGGTCTGGGGCTTGCCCCACTCCGGTGCTCCAGCTGAAGAGCAGGGTCGGGGGCTGCTCCTAGTGGCTCCCGGAAGCAGCAGCATGTCTCCCCTCCAGCTCCTACGCATAGGGGAAGCCAGGGGGCTCCACTTCACACGCTGCCCCCACCCCAAGTGCCGCCACCGCAGCTCCCATTGGCTGGGAACCGTAGCCAATCGGAGAAGTAGGGGTGGTGCCTGTGGATGGGGCAGCGCGCAGCAGAGCTTCCTGGCCGTGCCACCACATAGGATCTGGAGGGGGGACGTGCTGCTGCTTCTGGGAGCTGCTTGAGGTAAGTGCCACCTGGAGACTGCACCCCTGAGCCACGCCCCATCCCCCAACATCCTGCCCCAGCCCTGATCCCCCTCCCACCCTCCGAACCCCTTGGTCCCAGCCAGGAGCACCCTCCTGCACCCCAAACCCCTCACCCCCAGGCCCACTCCAAGAGCCTGCACCCCCAGCCAGAGCCCTCACCCCTCTGACCCCATCCCAGCCTGAAGCCCTCCTGCACTCTGAACTCCTCATTTCTGGCCCCACCCCGGATCCCGCATCCCCAGCCAGAGTTCTCATCCCCTCTCGCACCCCAACCCCAATTTCGTGAGCATTCATGGCCCGCCATAAAATTTCTATACTCAGATGTGGCCCTTGGGCCAAAAAGTTTGCCCAACCCTGTTCTAGAGGGCAGCAGCTTCTAAAGCAGCGAACTAACCATCTCTACTGCAGCAGCTCTGGCAGATAACCACCATGACCCATCAGCAATAACCATCTTCTTCAGGTGCAAACATCTTCATCTTTTATATTGACAGAGCAGAAGGACCTAAGACAAGTCAGAGGGATTTTGATGTCAGAGTCTGTCTAATTTTATAAATTATTTTCTTTAAGAGTGCCTGGGTACATTTGGATGCCTGCTTCTGAATGAGATCTCCCCTGCCCATTCTGCGACTGCTTGGCAGTGCTTGCAGGATGTTAAATATTAAATGTTAGATGTTAAATGTTTAATGTTAAGTGTTAATGTTAGTATTAAGTAAATGTTTTCTTTTTAATCTGTGAATATGATGATGGTTTCTCATATGTGTATATAGAGGCACGTATACTACATTGTATTAAGTATGGTGTTAGATTGCAACACTAAGGCTTGGTCTACACTACCCCCCCTAATTCGAACTAAGGTACGCAACTTCAGCTACGTGAATAACGTAGCTGAAGTCGAAGTACCTTAGTTCGAACTTACCTTGGTTCACACGCGGCAGGCAGGCTCCCCCGTCGACTCCGCGGTACTCCTCTCGCCGAGCTGGAGTACCGCAGTCGACGGCAAGCACTTCCGGGTTCGACTTATCGCGTCCAGACTAGACGCAATAAGTCGAACCCAGAACTTCGATTTCCAGCCGTCGAACTAGCTGGTAAGTGTAGCCAAGGCCTTAGACTAAAAGCCTCTGTGTGTGCAGGATCTTTATATGATTGAATCTACTGTATTCTCTGCATGTGTTTTATGCAGTCTATGTCTTTTATTTTGCTGTGCCACTTTATTGTATAATTCTTAAATGTAATTCCATTGTGTTTTATTAAAACCTATGCATCTTTTTTTGCTTGATTAAACTTTCTGTATTTTTTGTATTATTTGTGTTAAATAAATAATTATTTTGTTTTTAAAGAATTTCTGCTTGTGTGTGTCAGTCCTTGCGAGGAAGGCTGTACCCATGTCCTTTCAGGGATTAGCAAGACTAGCTTGCTCTGGGGATCCCTCTGCAGGTCAGAGACAGGCCCCCAGGTAACACACTGATGATTCCTTTAGGGTGGGCCACACTCTTGTTACCCTTTTTGTTAAATTAGTAATGCTATCATAGGCTAATTTAATTGGCGTCTAAAATTTAGGGTAACACCAGCAGCCATAATGTAGCAAATAGGTTGATTTGGGAACTACTACTATGATAACAGTGGAACTATTCCAGATGATTTGTAGATCACACACTCAGGATCTCATTTTTGGTTTCCGGCGTGAAAGTTTGTGAAATATTTCCACAATCAAATTCAAAATGTGATTATTATGAAAAAAGTATTACATTTTAAGGGCCCAAAAATGAGCACAATGAAATGCAGGAAGCACAAACAGGTTTTTTCACAGATTCAGTTGAAAGAAGAGATATGGGATGAGAGTAAGAATGGCTGACCATCATCAACCAATCACTTACTTCAGTCCATGAAAGCTTATGCTCTAATAAATTTGTTAGTCTCTAAGATGCCACAAGTACTCCTGTTCTTTTTGCGGATACAGACGAACACTGCTGCTACTCTGAAACCTTACTTCAGTCTGCAACCAGGATTCACTTTTGCTCCCAGAGCAGTTCTGTTTCATTGAATCACTGTTCAGAGAGTGATAGATATGGTTGGGTACTAGAATTCTTGAGAGGGAACACTATACACCGAACTACATGAATGAAAGTCTTCTATGGTATATAACCTTCATTTTGAAGCCCTATGCCTGGGTTATACTGAAGGACAAGAAAATTTTCCATTCTTCCCTCCTAGATTCTGTAAAGTTCAGATCCAAAGAAGTGTCTCAGAGACCACCCCTCACTTTGCTTCAGAATTCCATAGACTTTTTTAATCTGGCTGTATCAGTTTGGAAACAGATTCAGCATTTCTTATAGTGAATAGTTTTCTATTTAAATTGCAGATAAAATCAATTAAATTTGGACAAAATTATTTCACTCTCTGGTAGCAGGTCTATAACAGGAGTAGCAAATGCAATGTCTTCTGAGTGAATTTCATCCAGTTTCAGTGATGGAGGTTCTTGAAAATATCTAGTCCATAACTTGTGAGATCCGAGAGTAAAAATCTAATAGAATGTTGAGATCACTATTAATTAGATTTGGAGAGCAATCATCATTCAAACAATTGATTGTCTATATTCTTGTTCAAGAAATATTGACAGTGTACCATTTACCACCCTGTTCTAACATTCCCTTTTAATGAAAATGTTATTCAAAAGGTTCTGGCAAAGTAAATTGGGTGTATCCAGCCTTTGGCCCTCTTACATCTCTCCTTTTAAGCCTGCATGTTAGAGAGATTCGACTAGTCTCATGGGTCAATGAGCAACTTTTAGTGAGAAAAAAGGGCAAAAGTCAATTCTCATTCTTTCAGATGCTTCAGCAGCTTTTGTTACCATTGACCTTGAGGTGTTGTTTACTTCTGTGTGGACACTGGTAGGCACAGACAGAATCATGCATAAGTGACTCTTTTCTTTCCCCTTTATGAATCCAGGAGAAGGGTAATTTTGGGAGGCTGCACTGGGGTGTCTCAACCCTTCTTTGGTAAAACAGGGGTTAACCAATCACTTTGGGCCTAGGGAGCCACACCCCCTCACTCCTGCTGCACATATTCTGGGTGGAGGGAACAAATAAAAGGGAACTGGTTGGTTCAGTTGGGGGCTGGCTGAAGAGGAGGATGGATGTGTGCTGCAGGCTCCTACAGAGGAATTGTCAGTGCTCCAGACTGCTGAGGCAGGGATGCTGGACTACACTATGGCAGGTCTATTGGCTATGGGGGTTGACAGGGATGCCAAGCCACTGCCTGTGGAGGACAGGCCCAAAGTAGGAAGTGACCCAGGGAATGCGTTGGAAGCCCACACTTGAATCCTTAATAAGGAGATTTCCAGCTTCACAGGGCCCCTACACCCACCCCACACTTTCCACTAGGCATTACTACCCAGGATCATTGCTGTTGACTGTATGTTTGCTCCGCCCCACCCAGAGGGCTGGACCCAGTGGTAGTACTACCCAGTGAGCAAGGGTGGCGCTGAAGACTTTTTGCCACAAGATCTGATGACCCTGCAAGAAGAGGAGACTCAGTGGGAGTATCTGGTATGAGGTCATGACACCAAAGAGGCAACCCCCCTCTACACGCAGCGCCCCATGGCGAAAGCCCACTCCAAGCTCTCTCTCTCTTGAATGGGGCAAAGCAGAGTTCTAGTCTTTCACTCCTCTTGCACAGAAGTTAGGAGGCAGACTGCTGGGAATGTAGTTAGGCAATTTCCTCTCTGTGCAATCTGTATACTGCTTGCCCTCAGCTCTGCCAATATGGCTCATTTTTATCAGACAGAAATGGTGCAATATATTGGATTTCCTGGTACCTGACTTGAGTATGGGCTTGTATGACCCTCTGGCTAGGGTTGCCAATTTTGGTTGGATGTATTCCTGGAGGTTCATCAAATGACATAATATTTAATTAAAGATTCATCTTTAATTCCTGGAGATCCAGGACAATCCTGGAGGGTTGGCAACCCTAACTCTAGCTAACATCCCCTGGACTTGAACTCAGGGTAAGGTTGAGCTCATATCCCTTTTGCTTCAGCAAAACAGGAATTTTCTGACCTTCAGGGCACTCTTCAAGTCTAGGTGTTCACTCAGGCTCTTCCTGAGTAACTCATGTGAGTAGAATATGTGTTTTTTGTAATCTGGACTATTATAGTCCATATTAGCAAATTTAGGAAGTGATATTAAACCTCATGCATCAGGGTTTAAACCAATCTCTAACTATTGAAATTAGAGGAGATTTAATGGGGGATTTAATGAGGGAGGGGATAGCAAATTGTTCCCCAACTGCCTAATGAAATGCTTCCTCTGAAGTATCTGGTGCTGGCCACTTAACAGAAACAGGATGGACCTGATCCATTATAGCAATTCCTATGTTCCTATGTCTGGGGAGTTTGCTTTTTACATTGATTTTATTTTTCTTATTGTATAATGTTTTAACTTTGTATTGTCTTCATAGAATCATAGGGTTGGGAGGGACCTCAGGAGGTCTTCTAGTCCAACCCACTGCTCAAAGCAGGACCAATCCCCAACTAAATCCCTAAGTCCCTAAATGGCCCCCTCAAGGATTGAACTCACAACCCTGGGTTTAGCAGGCCAATGCTCAAACCACAGAGATTATTGATGGCTGCATAATTTATAAATAAAAAATAAAAATAGCTTTATAAACAAAATTGCAAATCTTAATTAGCAACACACTGAAAGTGTCGGGGAGAATACAATGCACAGGTTAGGGGAAACTGAAGTACAGAAAAAGAACCGGACATAAAATATAATATAGGGTAAAATAATAGTTTTTGGTGAAAGTAACTATACCCTCAAAATGTCCATAAATTGAGGGAGCAATTCCATTTTGGGGCTTTGGAAACATGAACTAATCTAGCTTTTTTTTAGTATTACACTTACACTACCACCTCTTGCTGGAATTAGAGCCTTATAAACTATTGGGGTACATTAATCTTAAAGTAACAGTGGTATAAAATGCCAGCACTTCATATCCCAGGCATTACTCATTTACCAGACTAGAATACTTTATTGAGTTCATTAAAACAGACACTGAGGAGAATTCATTCTAGTTCCATCAGTTATTATAAGAGCTCAAATCAATGTGGTATTCCAGATCACTGTAGATGTTGATTTGCATTAACTTTTACTGGGAGATTTTTGTAAATTGCATAAGTCTATAATGTAAACCTTTATGCTGCCTTTGGCATTTTCATTTTGAGGATTATTTTTTTCTTCAAATTTAATATATCTGACATCTTTTATCTTCTGAGTCAAAGCAACTTTAGATGTTTTCTTGAGGAAAATTAAATATGATTTCAGCATAATTACTAATTTTTAACACAGTCCATTGGCAATTCAAAACTCTTTTGCCTTAGGAGTAATATGTTTAATACAATCTTCCAGTTATGACACTACACATTTAGGGCCCAATGCTACTCCCATTGTAGTCAATGGGAGATTTGCCATTGACTTTAATGGGAACACAAGCAGGCACCTACACAATAAACCAAAGTGCATGTGGGTTAAACTGCAACTATATGACAGTAATTTAATCAGTCTGTCACAGCCTGAGTAAGTCATGGATATTCAAGGTAAGGACAGAAAATTCCACCTGACATTGTACCCTTATTACACCTTTTTATACCCAGTAGCTGCATAATCTAGAATTTTAAAGGTGCTGTGTAGGGATTTAGATACATGCCTTTTATCCTTATGACTGCATCAACCTGAGGAAAGTCAGACACTGGTGAATCCATTTGTTTATAGGGATTTCTGCATATCTTCTGGAATTAAATTTAGTTTTACCAGTGGCAAGGATATGAAAATGATAATTTCATGAAGACAAGTCATATCAGAGATGCCTCCATCACTCTATTCCCCCAACCCTGGGCGGATGTGTGCCAGGCTAGTTCCTGCTATGACAAGTTACAGCAGCCTCATGGCTGCTTTGTGTTGCATTGATTGCTTACCTGCTAAAGAGCAATTCAGGCAGCTGGGGATCACCAGGCATATCCATCTTGCCCAGCCATACCTCCTACAATGATTGCAGAGAGGGAATGGCACAAGAATTATTACAGTGGTTCTGTCCCTAGTAAACACCTGTGCAGGGAAGATATTTCTGGGGAGAGGTAAGGCAGTCTAGCTTTTTACCAGCAGAGTAGTACAAAGCCAATGTAACAGAGCAAAGGATCTAGCTCAAGGAGTTATTTTTGCATACTCATTCAACTCTTGTTCTCCCTGACAAGGCTACCTCCAAGAAGAAAGCCAATCAGTACAAAATTATCATACTGTTGCTTTTTAAAAAATTCTTTCTGGTGTAAGGAGAGATTTTTTTTCTCTGAATGTTCTGAATGACTTCCAGCACCTTAACAGAGGCTTGCAGGAAAACCTTGGAAGGAGTTTAAAAACACCATAAAATTCACTTCTCCCAGTTGACATAATTAAGGTAGTATCAGGACACTTTGGTTTGCATAAAACAGTAATTAGTTTTCATATTAAGGCTCTAATTAAGTAGAAATTAATGATATTTAAATTTAGAAAATCAAAGATGGAGGATCAAAATGGTGGAAACAGGGATGATAGTCTAAATGTAGGTAGTGGATAGTTCTAGCAAACAAGATGGCATCAGGCTGCGGTGCTTAGAAAGGTCTAGAATCCAAGATGGCATCAGGGGGAAGAGCTTAGCTATCTAAAATAGGATGACATAAGAGGGGAGGATCTAGACAGGAAGAGGAAATATGCTGATATCTGGAAGCTGATTGGCTGAGACAGGCTAATAAATTATGTTAATGAACTGAGCTTGAGAAAACAACAAGGATATAAGGCCGGCAGCCAGCAGACTTAAGGTTTGGGACTTTGGGGCTTGTGAAGATCAAAAGCCTCAAGAAGTAACCAGAAGAGCAGCAGCTAAAACAACTGCAGCAGCATCCTAAGAAGATTCTGAAAAGGGCTGCAGCAGAGCTCTAAAGGTCACCATAGCAATAGCTTCTATAGTAACCAAGCAACTACCTACAGGCAGCAGCCGCCACTACCGCAGCTTCTGAGGTAACAGCAGCAGCTGCAGTTCAGCACGCCACCTTTATCTTCAGCTTGTGTAACATCTTATTGACAGAACAGATGGCCCATCAGATGTAACAGAGGGAATTTTAGAAGAAGGAGTGTAAGCCTAATTTATCTATCTGTTACTAAGGAATGATTGAGTCAGTCTATCAATAAAGCTGGATGGCTGTGTTTGAGTGAGATCTACCCCACCTCATTCTACGACTGGCTGATCACTGTTCATAGAATGGTAATATTAAATTGTAACATAATTTAAATGTAATTACATTGTAATTATTGTATCCTCTAGATGTGATATAGGAATATTTCATATAATTTGTATCTTTTATTTTGCAATACCACTTTATTATATAATTCTTAGATGTAATTCTGTTGTGTTTTATTAAATCCTATATATCTTTTCTTGCTTTATTAAACTTGCTGTAACTTTTATTTCTATTAAATAAATAATTCTTTTGTTTTCAAAAAATTTCTGCTTGTGTGTCCATCCTTGAGCAGAAGGCTGTATCCATGTCCTTTCAGGCGTTAACAGAACTAGCTTGCTCTGAGGAGCCCTTTGTGGGTTGAAGACAAGCCCCCTGGTAACACCCTAGCGATTCCTTTAGGGCAGGCCACAACTGTTGGTGTCACTAGGCATAGCTACCAGGTAACTCGGGGAGGGGGGGGGGATGGTAGGCCATAAGTGCCAATGAAACCTCCCTGTTCTGGGTCTAAGTGAACCACAGAACTCCATCTTGTGAACTTTCACCTACTTCCATGCTAACAGCCTATGCTGAAGCAGAATATGTAATGGTCAGCTTTTCTAGCAGACAGCTGCAGTTTTGCTCGCACTAACAGAAACGGTAGTGATAATGCGGGGGAAAAGGGGGAGGGAAAGGGCTAGTGCGTAGAGCTTGCAAGGTCAAAGATAAGCATGTGAACGGGAAAGTTTCTAACATGCACAATGTGTACCTGCTGTAACTGCTATTGGGTAGGGATGGGTCTGAGGGAGAAAACAGAACAAAGCTTATACACAAACAGCTTGGAATATAAAAGGGAACACTTGCTTGTATGTGCTGTGCTTGATTTGAGATGTGCCTGTCTCCCTGCATCACTTTGAGATCTCAAATAAACTTTGTTTGCTTCTCCACCCCTGGTGTGTCTATTGGTGTGGCGCACCCTGGGCAATGAACCCTGTTGCCCCCTCGGGGTCCATCTGGGCCAGCAACACAACCTTGTTACTTTTTTGTTAAATTAGAAGTGCTATTGTAGACTAATTTTAATTGGCGTCTAAAGTTTTAGGGTAACACTGGAAGGAAAATGTCCAGCCTCTGGGATTTTGCTCTATGTCCAAATGCCTGAAAAAGATGAATTCAAGACCAACAGACATTGCAATCATCTCTGATATTTGCTAAATAAAGTACTGCTCTTGGAAAACCTGCAGAGTTTTAAGGTAATATTCTTGCATTATAGGCTGTTCACACTTTATAAAAGTCAGGCATTTATAAATAAAATTTAACATTTAAAATTCATATTTTAAATGACTTTTAAATGCTAAATAATCTCAGGTAATGACTCTCCATGCCTAATTACAAGTGGAAGCATAACAAATGCTCATTAGAAGCAGAGGTTTTTTCTATTTTTCATAAGTGACTTATAAAAATTAAACACAGCAAATCACAGCACCTCAGATCTACACACCTGTGAGGCAGACATTGTAAATATAATAAATAAGTTGCCTTCCATGTATATATTGTTTCATCTAAAAAAACTTTAATATGTCCTTTATGCATGAATAATAAACAATAATGAGCTGTACGTAAGCTGTACAGCTTTAATTTAATAATAAATATGAAAATAGAAAATGCTACATAATGTGTATGGTACCCTGGCCAAGTATGTGAGTGATATTTACTTTTATAATTTCTTTAATATATTTTACAGACACTTAGGACTGCACTAATACTAGATTTTCTTTGTAGCTGTTAGTTTTGTGGTTTCCATAGTTTTGTTTAAAATTTGGTATTGTTTTATAGAGTAGAACTAAAAAGAAAGAAAAAGAAACACTTTGGGCCCCACTTGGCTTGTGGAGATTACAAAGGTTCTTGAAACCAAAACTTGTAAAAAGGCCCTGCCTACAACTGGGACCTTTCTCAAAAATGTTTAACTTTTACTCACAGTTCAACTGGTATGAACAATATTAGGAGCTCTTGTATAGATAGCCACCTTTTTAAGACTCGCTATGAGCCGTTTTATGACTCAGTGCTTGTTATGGTAGCACAGCCCATCTATGAAGTTCCAAAAAATTACTAACATCGATGGAGCCAAACGGGGGTTAGTAAGAATGGGAAGTTATTGAAAAATTTCTCTAGTTATGGACAGAGCCTTAGTGGGTTCTACGCTTTGCAAAGTTTATCATCTCTGTTGGTTCCAAGTCCCAGCAGTACTGAAAAGTTATCCTGAACTGATCTGGTAAGTTCCTTGATAAAGTGTCATTCCTTCTATGGAGCTTATAGATTCCTCCATCTCCATCAGCAGAGCTTTAAGTTCCTGGTCTGTAGGACAAAGCATCTGGAAAGAAGGCTGTGAGACTAAGTTTGTCCTCTATTTAAACATCTTTAACTGAATCATTTCTAGGCTAAGATTTTGCCTTAGCTCTTTAGTTTAGTGGTGCTACTATCTTATTTCTTGCAATGTCCAGACCAGTGATCTCATGATGTCCAGTAGCAAAGCCATTCTGAAAGCTACAGTATTATATGTTTGTAAGTTGGGCTTGTCAAAGCTGTTTCCTGCTGGCTTAGTGGCACACATATCTGAGGTTTGTTTTCCACTGACAGATGAAGAGGAGATCCACTTAATTTCATCCATTAACACATTATTACTCCATGCCAGCTTCACCCAGCTGGCCATTGGTTCCACAGTTCAAACAATTCTCTCTCCTTGAGTCAGGAATCTCCAGCCCTCCTTCCCAGAGTTGGGTTACCATCCAAACAGTCTCTTTTATTCCCTGCAGGAGCCAGTCTTGCTCCCTGCAGCACTCATCTGCAGCTGCTTCCTCAAACCAGTTACAACTTTCCAGGCTTCTGTCCTACCTAACCCTCTTAGCTGGAATGTTACCAGCTCCTACCTGAGCTCTCCACTCTCCCTCAGACCTATCCCTTATAAGAGCCCTGATTGGATCACCTGACCCACCAGTCCCATGATCTTCATTCTCTCCACCCAGGGAGGTGGAGTTAAGCTTGTTACAGGAGGCCTGAGGCCCATCTTCCAGCCACCCTATGACAATCATACAAAGAAATAAGAGCCAAGTACTTCAGGCAACTGAAACCAGCTGCTCAGGCCTCTTGTTCATTTGGTCTAGTTCCTGAGCATTTTTCCTCTCAGTATTTGTATAGTTAATCACAGCAATACATTAAATATCTGGACATTTTCTTCTATGTAACAAGAACTAGCAATTTTGTGATAAAATGCACCATTTTTTATATGACTCAATGTGACTAGTAGAGTAGCAACTGAAAAAATTGTACCTCCAAACAATACGATAAGAAACAGTGGTTTCAGAAAGAGATGGTTTGTTTAACGAAAAAGTTCTAATTGTAAAAGGATAGGCTGGCTGTGTAAATCCAGGAAATTTCCTCCAAAATAGTAAAAGTCCTGGAGGTTCTCGAGCTCCTGAGGCATCCAGTCCAAATATATTCATGAGTAAATGCTTTAACTGGATATATTTCCATGCACCGGAGCCAGGCAAGCCCGATTGTTGCTGAAGAGCTACAAATGGTTTAAATTGATCATTGTCAATTAGCTGTGACACAGTCATGATTTATCTGTCCATCCAATCCCTCCACACCAAGGTTCTGCCACTGGTTTTAAGGATAGGATTGCTCCACAAGACTGCCTCTACATGGAAGAATGGATGGAAGCAGAACGTTCTAGCCAAGTTTGACCAAACTTGCCTCATATACATTATTGTGGCAGATCTGGAGCCAACAAATCTATAATAATTTTACCGTACAATACCTGAAAAGGGAGCTGATATACCAATTCTCATTCAATCTGAAACCCAGGTGGGGTCTGTGGGGTCATATCTAACAGCCAAAATGTCTGGTTTGACAAAAGGCAATATGTTAATTTTCCACATTGGAAAAATTAAATCCACAGAGATGGGGGTACCTATAATTTGTTCAGAGCCAGTCTAGGTTTCCTACTTGCACTCCAAAAGAATGTTCTGAAAATATTATTGAATTTCTGAAAATAACTTTGATGACTCTAAATAGGGCGATCTCTCTTCAGCTAAATATAGTTTTTAATAAAACTGTTGAGAAATTATTAATAGCTGTGGTATATATAATTTTCTGCTACTATCATGAGTAGCAGCAATCTTATTTGTTAGCCTTTGCTTAAGTCTATATGCCAGCAGGTTGCCAGCTCTCTCACCAGATTCCCAGTAGTTTTGCTTCAAACCGAATAAAACAAACTCAGCCTTTTGGAGCAGAAGTTTGTTGATTTCATATCTTAGATAGATGAGGGTTCTGCATTTCTCTGCAGTAGGGACTGAAGCATAATCTGTATCCAAGGTCTTAATTTCCTTTTCAAGGATATCAATTTTATGTTCTTTCCATTTGTTTTTAAAGGGGGCATATCGGATTATATGGCCTCTGATAAAGGCTTTAAAGGCTTCCCGGAATTTGGCAGCTCAAGAAGCAGTGGGGGCATTTGTTTTTTAAAAAATGTTCTAAGTGCTACTGAATAGAGTTAACAAATGATGTATCAAACAGAAGAGAGGTATTTAATCTCCACATTTTAGCTGGGGGTGCATACCCGGGAAGTCAAAAAGGCATATGTATAGGAGTATAGTCATATATAACAATAGTACCAATGCCACAATCAGTGACAGAATTGATCAGCTCTTGTGACACTAAGAAATAGTCCAATCTTGAATATGTTGAATGAGCTGCAGAGCCCCACAACCAAAAAAAAAAAAATCTATAGTCTCTGGCCAAAGCATTACCCAATCTCCATGCATCTTGTAACACAAAGTCAACCATGTATGTATGAAGTACCTGACAAGTATTAGTGTTTTTATATGAAGATGGAGAAGACTTATCAAGGACTGGATCTATAGTTTCATTAAAATCTCCAGCTACAACAACAGGATAGTGGCCCATGTCATTTATACTCAGAAAAAAAAAAAACATGAAAAAATTTGGGATCATCCTTGGCCTGTAGAGATTGGTAACGATGATTGCAGAATTGCCAACTTCAGCCATGAGGATAGTAAATCTGCCCTCACTGTCAGACCTTGTGTTCAGAATATTAACATTCAACTTTTTATGTATTAGTAAAGCAACACCCTTTGCTTTAGAACTAAAACAACTGGGTAGGCCTCTCAATTTCTAATGTCTAGTAAGTTTACAATTTTCAAATTCTGTCAGCTGTGCCTCCTGCAGCATGGAAATGTCAACATTCTCTTTTTTTAAGCGCTGAGTATATATATATTTTCTTTGAATGGGGTTCATAAGACTGTTTATATTCCAGGAGACACATTTAATTATCAGAGTTGTCATTGATAAAATATACCAGATAAGAGATAAAGTTGCTTTGTGAATAAGAGGCTAGTGATTTCATTCAATGAATGTGACCCAGGCCATGTACAATCCAGATAAAGAAACCATCTGGTGTGCTGCCTCCTGAGGGCCAAGGGAAGAGATGTGACAAGAAGAGTAGATATTAATCTTCAGGATCTCTGAGCAAGCTTTTTAAAAGTGTATGTTTAATCATTTTCCACTTACATAATTTTTGAGATAGTTGCTGAAAAATGTAGTCCTTGGGTCACTGAATATTGTAATAATCCTTTAAATGCAACTAGCCATGCAGTCTATACTAGGTATAAGTATGTGGATTTTTCATGGATGAACATTCACATTTGAATGTAAACCTTGTTAGGTATTGGAATACTGACTGACTCATCCTCTACTTCTCATGTAATTTATAATCATAATCAGAAAAATATACTCGTTCTTCCGAATTCTAAAAATACACCAAAAAAAGAAGAACAGGAGTACTTGTGGCACCTTAGAGACTAACAAATTTATTAGAGCATAAGCTTTCGTGGACTACAGCCCACTTCTTCTTCTTCGTGGGCTGTAGTCCACGAAAGCTTATGCTCTAATAAATTTGTTAGTCTCTAAGGTGCCACAAGTACCCCTGTTCTTCTTTTTGCGGATACAGACTAACACGGCTGTTACTCTGAAACTTAAAAATACACCATATTTTTTAAAGTGTTGTTTTTCTGTCCCATTCTATTTACTTAGACGCTGGACTGCATAGTGAAGTACATTTTAATTAATAATTTAAAATGGGTACTATTTAATAAATGAATTTAAAAAATCCTTAACTGTTATTAATAATTACATTATTAAAACTGAATGATTTTTAACTTTATATTTTAGCTGTCATTACAGTTTTTACTTTTTGCTTTTCATTCAGCTTAGCCATGAAAATATACAAGTCTCATTTTCAGACTCTTAGTAGCACATTTCTGCAAGATTTGGGTATTAAATACTCAAGTAAATATTTAAATCCATATCAAAATCTTTGCAGTAATTTAAAAAAAATGGATTGAATATATATTATTCATATTAGGTTATATAAAATAAAACAAAACTAAAGTTTAGCCTGCAATATGTGAAATGTCCCTTTAAATATTGTATATATTAATATATTGAGTATATTTTAATTGGTAACACACAAATAGCCCTAGAGACTAAAACAGCATATCTACCCTGCCCAGCTGACCTTAATAACTCTTCAGAATGTCCATTTACTCACAACTGAAGGTTCACCATGTTTTCCATCAGTCTCAATTTGCCAGCTACTAAAAGTTGTATTCTAGGACAGACATATAGCACTAGTAATCAGCACTGCAGACGTTGTGATCTAGACTTTAAAGGTAGATTTGTGAAAAAAAGTCTTCTCAGAATCAAATTATCCAAGATGGCCTTGAATGCAGTATAAATATTTGAGAAATCTTACGCCCCAAGATATCCTTACACTTCAAGTCATTTCTATTCAGAAAAAAAAAATGTAAACTGATCTTTACAGCAACACATCCACATTTATAGATTTTATGAAACTGCAGTCAGATGGGAGACATAGATTTTTACTTTCCAAGTGTAATAGCTGTTTTGCTCCTGTCCTGTCATTTTGAGTACTAAGTGCATTAGCATGTCTTGACAGCTTTAGCAACAGAAGATATGAACCAACCAATATGAACTTGGGGTTTAAGTTATATGAGAGGAACGAGTCAATAGAGCCCATGGTAATAAATTGGGGACCGAGAAGTCTGACATTTTTGATTACTACAAAATTGCATGAGTGATAAAATGAGAAAAACCCCACATAAGTATTTCTTTTGCTAAAATCAGAAGATGGTTCCTTTTATTTTGAGATAAAACAACAAATTTACTAGAATATTTGTACAAAGGCAAATAAAGAATTAAGAGCCCTCAAGCATGATGTATAACTAGTTTTAAATGTGATTACCTACAAGGGAAATATTCTGCAACTGTTGAATATATTAAGTTTTATGACATTTTTCAACTTTTTTTGGCTGGAAACAGGACAGAAATTTCTGTGATGATTCATTCCCTTTCTAATTTAAAATGGTAATTTGATTAATTGCCTTTAAACACTGATATTATTAGCATGAATTTCCATTCATTTAAAAAACATATCACTTGCATTATAAGAATCAGACATTATATGAAACCTGTTGAAAGTATCATGATGAACTTATCCAGGTACTCTAAGTAACAGAATGTCCCAGAAAACAATTTATTAAAAAGACACTATAAGACATAAATCATGGGCTAAGGTCTACTCTCATAGTACTGTGCAACCCCATTCAGCTCTGTGGGTGTTTCGCCTATGTAAGAAAACCAGAATAACACTCTAAAAAGAGGATGTGCTCTCTCGGTTTTCTATTCTCACTATTCAATAACCCCGAAAATATCAATGAACAATTTCTAGTAGCATGGCAACTGTACAGTTTTCTTTTGATATTTTACTAGATTCAATAATTGTCATGATTAATAACAGTATTTCATTAGCTGTGATTTATATGTTTTGACTATAACTCTATTAGAGTGATCAGATATGAAAAATCAGGACAGGGGATAATAGGCATCTATATAAGACAAAGCTTTAATATCGGGACTGTCCCTATAAAATTAGGACATCTGGTCACCCTAAACTCTGTGCACATAATATTATAGAGGTTAATGGCTCAATAGTTAAGTTGGAGATAGGATTTGCATTTAAAGCAGCCATTAAACCTCCTAAAATTTAACACTCTTGGCCTGACTTGCCATTGCTCTGCAGCTTGTGTATTCACTTACACCAGTGGTTCCCAAACTTGTTCCGCCGCTTGTGCAGGGAAAGCCCCTGCGGACTGGGCCGATTTGTGTACCTGCCACATCCGCAGGTTCGGCTGATCTCGGCTCCCAGTGGCCGCAGTTCGCTGCTCCAGGCCAATGGGAGCTGCTAGAAGTGGCGCAGCTGAGGGACGTACTGGCCGCCGCTTCCAGCAGCTCCCATTGGCCTGGAGCAGCGAACCACGTGAGAGCCGTGATCGGCTGAACCTGCGGATGCGGCAGGTACACAAACCAGCCCAGCCCACCAGGGGCTTTCCCTGCACAAGCCGTGGAACAAGTTTGGGAACCACTGACTTACACAAATGGCAAAACAATTGTAAAATGCTACCATTCTGATTTGGTAGCTGTTTACACACACTTTGCACTGATGTGACTATACAGGTGCATGGCAATGGAGGATCAAGTACTCAGAATGGCCCTCAGGTTGTATTCAAACTTTGCAGGCTGCAAATAGTCACAAGGAATTGAACCTGCAGCAGAGGATCAGCATGGTGCAGGCATACACCAGCCACATACCATTTCCTCTGGCTGTATCTCTTTTTCCTTGCTACACTGGGAGCAAGAAAAATAAGTGGTAGTTCCTACATCAGCTTCACACCACCGGAGGATCCTTTTTACACTGTAGTCATTCTCCCTGAACTGGTTAAAGTAACCTTAGTGCCAGATTCCACTTCTGATGTAGCGCAAAACAGTCATGGAGCACCATAGAATCTGATCCAGTACATTTAATCCTTGTTTTACAACAAATGTTCAATATCAAAGATTCTCTTTTGCTAGAAGTTGTTTGAACCAATCCCATCATTCTTTGTCAGCCTGGGGAGGGAGTCATCTGATTTTCCCTTCCTACGAATTGCTCAACAGATGGCTGAAGCTTTGAACTAGCAATTGAACCTGCCTGTAGCCTCATCAACCACAAAACGATGATTTGAAAGGAAGCATAGGCCTTAGCACCAATTATTCTGTCACTAGCAGAAAATTACTAGGAACATATGGGTCACTAAATTTCCACTGTCCATCTACATTTTGTATTTCTATAGATTGTGAAAAAGGGTTTTTTTCAGCTGAAATATGAATACTAAACATCTATTTTGAAATTATATATAATGTTTATTCATTATAAGGCAAATATATAGAAAAGTTGTTGTATAACTATGCTTAAACTGTATAGCCACAAACATATGTTTATAACAATTTAAAATAAATCTCCTGGATTTAGATTAAGGATAAAAATGAGATTAAGCATATGGGAGTAGACAAGAATGTGTCCTAAGAAGCCAGAATAAATAATAACTATGTAGGCCAAATTGTGACCGCCTTACTCAAGCTGAGCAGTATCTTACTCCACAAGAAGTCCCATTGACTTTAATGAGACTATTTGGAGGGATAGACCCAACTGAAAATGAATAAGTGTACTGCAATCAAGCCCAATATCAATAAAATTAAATATATCTTGTTCTAGCTAGATTCTGGTCCTACAAAATAATCTCAATGGGTACCGAGGGCACCTTGTAGAATTGACCTGTCTATGCCCTTAAACATAGATGTTAATGGAGAATTTGACCCTATGTGCGTTGCAAGCCCAAATCACAATAAAAATGAATAGCGTTAGAGAGAGGAAGAACTTTCATTTACATTAACCTGTTTTATTGGCAACCTTAATAGTTTAATGTACACTAATTGGGTTTAATTCTAATATTGTTTATTTTATCTGCATAGCTCTGATTGAAACTGGCACATTCATTACTGTAAAGATGTTATTTCAGAAAATTCAGATTCATGCTGACCAAAGGCTACTATCATTATGGATTGTGTGATGTGGTCTGGATGAAAGCTGGAAGCGTGTAGGTAGTATAGTGGTCAGTAGGTTTCCGGAATAGGGTGATGTTTATGTGACCATCACATGTTAGCATTGTAGTGTCTAGGAAGTGGACCTCTTGTGTGGACTGATCCAAGCTGAAGTTGATGATAGGGTGGAAATTGTTGAAATCTTGGTGGAATTCCTCAAGGGCCTCCTTCCCATGAGTCCAGATGATGAAAATGTCATCAATGTAGCGCAAGTAGAGTAGGTGCATAAGAGGACAAGAGCTGAGGAAGCGTTGTTCTAAGTCAGCCATAAAAATGTTGGCATACTGAGGGGCCATGCGGGTACCCATAGCAGTTCCGCTGACTTGAAGGTATAAATTGTCCTCAAATCTGAAATAGTTGTGGGTAAGGACAAAGTCACAAAGTTCAGCCACTAGGTTTGCTGTGATGGTATCACTGATGCTATTCCTGATGGCTTGTAGTCCATCTTTGTGTGGAATGTTGGTGTAGAAGGTTTCTACATCCGTAGTGGCTAGGATGGTGTTTTCTGGAAGATCAGCAAAGGATTGTAGTTTCCTCAGGAAGTCAGTGGTGTCTCGAAAATAGCTGGGAGTGCTGGTAGCATAGGGCCTGAGGAGAGAGTCTACATAGCCAGATAATCCTGCTCTCAGGGTGCCTATGCCTGAGATGATGGGGCATCATCCCAGGTTTATGGATTTTGGCTAGCAGGTAGAATACCCCTGGTCGGGGCTCTAGGGGTGTGTCAGTGTAGATTTGTTCCTGTGCTTCTTTAGGGAGTTTCTTGAGCAGATGATGTAGTTTCTTTTGGCAATCCTCAGTGGGGTCAGAGGGTAATGGCCCGTAGAATGTGGTGTCAGAGAGTTGTCTAGCAGCCTCTTGTTCATATTCTGACCTATTCATGATGACTACAGCACCTCCTTTGTCAGCCTTTTTTATTATGTCACAGTTTTTTCTGAGGTTGTGGAATGCCTTGTGTTCTGCACGGCTGAGGTTATGGGGCAAGTGATGCTTCTTTTCCACAATTTCAGCTCGTGCACGTCAACGGAAGCACTCTTTGTAGAAGTCCAGTCTGTTGTTTTGACCTTCAGGAGGAGTCCACACAGAATCCTTCTTTTTGTAGTATTGGTAGGAAGCTTCCTGTGTGTTAGTGTGCTGTTCAGTGGTGTGTTGGAAATATTCCTTGAGTCAGAGATGTCGAAAGTAGGATTCTAGGTCACCACAGAACTATCATGTTGGTGGGGGCGGTGGTGCAGAAGGAGAGACCCTGAGATAGGACAGACTCTTCTGTCATGCTAAGAGTATAGCTGGATAGATTAACAATATTGTTAGGTGAGCTAAGGGAACCACTGTTGTGGCCCCTTGAGGCATGTAGGAGTTTAGATAGTTTAATGTCCTTTTTCCTCTGTAGAGATTTGGGGACAATTTATACCTTCAAGTCAGCGGAACTGCTATGGGTACCTGCATGGCCCCTCAGTATGCCAACATTTTTATGGCTGACTTAGAACAACGTTTCCCCAGCTCTCATCCCCTGTACATATTGGGTTCCGGGAAGTGGGTGGGCGAAGCCCGCCCACTGCTAAAGGATCCGCCCCTAGCCTAAGGGGAGGACCCACAGGGCCTAAAATCCAAATGATTACGGGGGACAACTAATGTTAAAACAGGGACAGGAGTGCGGTTAAAGGGTCAAAAGAAGGGAACCTGGTCACCCCACTCTGGCCCTGAAGGGTTAAAGCAGCCCTGGAGAGGGCTGTGGCGGAGAAGCTAAGCTGATTGGGAAAGCAGCCACAGCTGTAGCCAGTGCAATCAGGGCCCAGCTGGCCCTTATAAGAGGGCGGTGGGCGAGAAGGAAGGGGACTCTCTCTCTAGCCTCTAGAGAGAGAAGGACCTGGCTACCTGGGAAGCTGAGGAGGGTACGTAGGGTGGAGCTGTGCTGGGGAAGGGCAGAGGGAGCTGGGGAGCTCCAGCCTAGCAAAGCCCCAGGCTGCAGGCTGAGTTAAGGGCCCACAAAAGGGTACTTGGGCGGCAGAGAGGCAGCCCAGGAATAGGCAGAGGCAGCTTGTCCAACCCCCTTTGCCAATGATGAGTGGTCTACAGACTGCAGTCCACCCCAGTGAGCGAGGGCTAAATGGAGACTGGCAGTAGCCACTGAGGCAAGGTGGGGACAGGGGTTCCCCTGGGTGGGGAGACCCAGATTGTGGGTTGCTGCTGGGAGGCAGAACCCTGATGTAAAGGGCACCAGGGTCCGGGAGGGACAAGGGGACCAGTGGCAGGCAAGACACCGGCCTGCAGAGGGCGCTCTGGGCTGGAAGAGCTAATTCCTGAGACAACCAGCAGGAGGCACTGCGCTGGTGAGACGTTGCCCCCACCACATCCCCTTACGCCCCTACTCTACTTGCGCTACGTTGATGACAGCTTCATCATCTGGATTCATGGGAAGGAGGCCCTTGAGGAATTCCACCAAGATTTCAACAATTTCCACCCTACCATCAACCTCAGCCTGGACCAGTCCACACAAGAGGTTCACTTCCTAGACACTATAGTGCTAATACGCGATGGTCATATAAACACCACCCTATTCCAGAAACATACTTACTGCTATACTTACCTACACACCTCCAGCTTTCATCCAGACCACATCACACGATTCATTTTCTACCGCCAAGCTCTAAGATATAACCGCATTTACTCCGATCCCTCAGACAGAGACAAACACCTACAGAATCTCTATCAAGCATTCTTAAAACTGCAATACCCACCTGGTGAAGTGAAGAAACAGATTGACAGAGTCAGAATGGTACCAAGAAATCACCTACTACAAGACAGGCCCAACAAAGAAAGTAACAGAATGCCACTAGCCATCACCTACAGCTAAAACCTCTCCAGTGCATCATCAAGGATCTACAACCTATCCTGAAGAACGATCCCTCACTCTCACAGACTTTGGGCAACAGGCCAGTCCTCACCTACAGACAGCCCCCAACCTGAAGCAAATACTCACCAGCAACTACACACCACACAACAAAATCACCAGCCAAGGCACCAAACCCTGCTACAAACCCCGGTGCCAACTCTGTCCACATATCTATTCAAGGGACAACATCATAGGACCAAACCACATCAGCCACACCATCTGGGACTCATTCACCTGCACATCCACCAATGTGATATATGCCATCATGTGCCAGCAATGTCCCTCTGCCATGTACATTGGCCAAACCGGACAGTCTCTATGCAAAAGAATAAATGGACACAAATCTGACATCAGGAATCATAACATTCAAAAATCAGTAGGAGAACACTTCAGTCTCTCTGGTCACTCAATAACAGACCTAAAAGTGGCAATTCTTCAGCAAAAAAACTTCAAAAACAGACTCCGAGGTGAAGCTGCAGAACTGGAATTTATTTGTAAACTGGATAACATCAGATTAGGCCTGAATAAAGACTGGGAGTGGTTGGGTCATTACAAAACCTAAACTTAATTTCCCCAATACTAATTTCTCTCTACTGTTACTCACACCTTCTTGTCAACTGTCTGTAATGGGCCACTCTCATTTATCTCGTTAGACTGACCTCACACTTGGTAAAGCAACCCCCATCCTTTCATGTATTTATAGCTGCTCCTGTATTTTTCACTTCATGCATCCGATGAAGTGGGTTCTAAGCCCACAAAAGCTTATGCCCAAATAAATTTGTTAGTCTCTAAAGTGCCACAAGGACTCCTCATTGTTTTTGCTGATACAGACTAACATGGCTACCATTCTGAAACCAGTAATAATAATCACTTTAGAAAATCTTGGCCAGATTCATTTTCACGCTGAACTCCTGTGTGACTTACACTCAGAGGGAAACCAGAAACATTGACAGACCCAGGTATTATGAAATCACTAAAACAATAATCCTTGAAACTAAATAGGACCTTCAATGTTTCCCATTAGCTTTCCAAAATCCTACAATAATCTCAGAATAGAAAAGAGAAAAAATGAGCAAACTAACGCATTGGTGCTGTCAGCACACTGGTAATGGTATAATCTCTTAAACTGTTTTCTTAATTCTAATTTTATAAAACACCACATAGGATTGAAATATGTTGTCTCCCTCAGTGGCAGCTGTTCTGTGGTGAAAACAATCAGGGGTTTTGTGTATTTCAGTGTGTTTTAAGGCTTCCTTTCTGCTTGTTTGATGAATGAAAAATAAATGCTGTACATGGAACATAGCTAGAGAGAGTGTGTCCCAGTTATGAAGATAGGAAGAGTACCTCAGTGCAGGCATAGCTCAGCGTATAATCAGATCAAGCTTCAACATTTGCAGTATATGTATGATTTTACATTTCTTTAATTTAAAAAGGGCTTTAGGCAATAACAGTCAATAACAGAAAAGCAAGGGAGCAGCAAAATCTGCTCCAGTTTTGCTATTGAGAGCTCTGGAAGTGGGAGCTGTTCTTTCCCTACTACTTTTAACTTTAATCACTGTTGCTGTTGTTGTTCTGTAGCTGAAGAAAAACAACAAGGAGTCCGGTGGAACCTTAAAGACTAACAGATTTATTTGTGCATAAGCTTTCGTGGGTAAAAAACCTCACTTCTTCAGATGCATGGAGTGAAAGTTACAGATGCAGGCATTATATAATGACACATGAAGAGAAGGGAGTACCTCACAAGTGGAGAACCAGTGTTGACAGGGCCAATTCAATCAGGGTGGACGTAGTCCACTCCCAATAATAGATGAGGAGGTGTCAATTCCAGGAGAGGCAAAGCTGCTTTTGTAACGAGCCAGCCACTCCCAGTCCCTATTCAAGCCCAAATTAATGGTGTTAAATTTGCAAATGAATTTTAGTTCTGCTGTTTCTCTTTGAAGTCTGTTTCTGAAGTTTTTTTGTTCAAAAATAGTTACTTTTAAATCTGTTATAGAATATCCAGGGAGATTGAAGTGTTCACCTACTGGCTTTTGTATGTTACCATTCCTGATGTCCAATTTGTATCCATTTATTCTTTTATGTAGGAACTGTCTGGTTTGTCCAACCTACATGGCAGAGGGGCATTGCTGGCACATAATGGCATATATAACATTAGTAGACGTGCAGGTGAATGAGCCCTTGATGGTGTGGCTGATGTGGCTGGGTCCTCTGATGGTGTCACTAGAGTAGATATGGGGACAGGGTAGGCAACGAGGTTTGCTACAGGGATAGGTTCCTGGGTTGGTGTTTCTGTGGTGTGTAGTTGCTGGTGAGTATTTGCTTCAGGTTGGGGGGTTGTCTGTAAGCGAGGACTGGCCTGCCTCCCAAGGTCTGCGAGAGTGAGGGATCGTTTTCCAGGATAGGTTATAGATCGTTGATAATGCGCTGGAGAGGTTTTAGCTGGGGGCTGTAGGGGATAGCTAATGGCGTTCTGTTATTTTCTTTGTTGGGCCTGTCATGTAGTAGGTGATTTCTGGGTACCCGTCTCACTCTGTCAATCTGTTTCCTCACTTCCATGCATCTGAAGAAGTGAGGTTTTTTACCCATGAAAGCTTATGCCCAAATAAATCTGTTAGTCTTTAAGGTGCCACCGGACTCCTTGTTGTTTTTGTGGATACAGACTAACATGGCTACCGCCTGATACTTGTAGCTGGAGAGTTCTTTACCGCATGCACAGTCATAATCAGAATTTGCTATCGGTAACAACACTGGCAATAACTACCTATCATTTTTTTCTACCATAATAAAACATGCTTCCATCTCCTCCCTGGGCCACAAGTACCAAAATCTAGTGGGTGACAAGGAGCCTCTCAGAATTTGCTTACCTAAACTGTTGTCATCATCTTGGCCCACAGGTAGCAATTTCTGAGAGTTGAAAATGAACAGTCAGGATTTTTTCTCTCACCTTATCTCGTCATCTTGGTTCAAAGGTATTAAATTCTGACTGGTGAGAATGAGCCCTGTCAAAAATCTGCTTCCCCAACCTTTCCTTATCCCCTGGAACAACTATAGCACATTCTGATAGATAGTGGAGATCATGTCAGAAATTGCTTCCCTCCACCTTTCCTTAGCCCCAGACAGTTTCTGATGGCTGACTTTAAACCCTGTCAGAAATTGATTATGCTTTCCTGTCCTTAGTCCTGGTCCAGTGGATGAAATTTCTGATGGAAAAAAGAAAAACTCCAGAAATGGTTCCCCCATTTGTCTTTCCTCTTGTTCTGTAGCGAGCAGTGCTCACAGGCAGCAAGCAGTACTCCAGTATGTTTGTAAGGGTTATAGAAACATTTTTTTTTGTATTGGCAAAACAACCATTTCCCCCTAATTTAATTCTCAGAAACATTTGAATGGTTTTAACTGAAATTTTCCAGAAAATTGTAGCGTGAGGCAGAGAGCATGCATGGAAAGTTTCAGCCCAACTGGCCCTGGCTTGAAAAAATAGAGCATTACTGAAAACAGGGGCTCTAAACAGAAAAAGTTAGGCAAACAATTTTAGGGCCTGCTACTGTTCCCCCTATGGTAATACAAGCTCTTGAAATGTATTCCTCTTTGGAAGAAATTCTTTCTGCTTTTCATGTGAACAGAACATAATTTCCCCGAAAATCATGATAAAGGTTACAGTGTTGTTGTAGCTGTGTTGGTCCCAGATATTAGAGACAAGGTGGGTGAGGTAACATCTTTTGTTGGCCCAACTTCTGTTGGTGAAAGAGGCAAGCTTTGGAGTGAAGAAGAGCTCTGTCTCTCTTTCACCAGTACAAGTTGGGCCAATAAAAGATATTACCTCATTATGAAGTTCAAACACACATTTATTAATTCAAACTAAAGGAACATTTCTGAAGAAAAATATCCCCCCAGCCTACCCCCCCCCCCCAAAACTAGATTTCATGGACCACACGGGGTACATGTGGCTAAAGCCATGAACAAGGAATGGTCACTTTGCTCAGATTAACTAAACTCTTATTGATGGCTTTAGCTTGGAGACACACACTGTAAAGGGGCTGTTGGTCAGGGAGGGACTTTGTGCTTTATGCCAGAAACGGGCCCCCTGCCCCCCTTCATCCTTCTGCCAGTGCCTTCAACCAGACAATTAGGACTCCCCCCAGTCCCAACCCCCTGTTCCACGGGCAGGGAACTCCTTCAATCACCACAAGCATGTCTCCCAGTGCTTAGCCGGGCTCAGGGCGTAGGGGCAGGTCAATGAATCAAGTCTCCCTCCGGCCGCGGGCAGCAGCTTCACTGTAAGCATCACCGATCACTTCGGCGTTCTCAGTAACAGGCAGGGAGGAAAATCCGACGGGGAGGAGAATCTAGCGGTACACCTGCAATTTTACCCCGAGCCCGGACTTCCCTTCTCCAGCCATTCACACCACTCCTCTCCTGTCTCCAGCAAATCCAGGCTCCCTCCAAATCCGCGGACTGTTCCTGCAGTAGAGATGGGTCGCAGCAGATGGAAGCTGTGCAGTCAGACCATGAGCCCCCGCCCCCTCTCCCATGCCTTTCCCGTAGCCATCTCCATCTCCCTCTCTCTCCAAACACGCTCAATAAGGCGCTCGCGAGTAAGGCTCCCCCACACACTAACCCGAGTGCACTACTCCAGCAAAGAAGAGCATCCATGATTCCTGATCCCTGAACTCATCCTAGGTCTGCAAAGCCGGATTAGAGGTGACCAGCAGGCAGCATTATCTTCTCTCCTTCCAACACAAAGGAAGAACTATGTGCAAAATCTTTTTCATATAGGTAAGTTTGGAGCCTTTCTATAAAGGCACAACTTTATTTCCAGGAGCTTTACAAGATACTCAAGTACCTGGATCCAGAAGTGCCCCGTCTCCTTTTTTTCTTCAGCTAAATTAAACATTCTTAATATTTCTATTTACTCATCTTTTATGTTAGTTTTTTTCCCTGGGGAATTATTATTTATGAAGATATGAAAAAGTCAAATTAGAGGAAGTTCTTTTTAAAAAGTAAGATTTGCTTATGAAAACTGAACTAGCATATACAGGATACTGCTCCAAGAAAGATATTTGGAAAGCCAACCTCCTATCCCTCCCCAAATCTGTCATTTTGAAAATTTACTTTAAACATAGATATATAAATTTTCTGTGACTTTGTTTGAAAAATATATAATATAACTGGTGAAAATATGCAGCATTCAATTAGAACATTGGAAGGTATTTATTAAAAGAACTGTTGCACTTTTAGCCACTGGAAACTTATGGAAGAAAATGTAAATATCTATATTTTTATTTCACTAGCAATCTTTTTCTACTTATGCACAGTATATGTTATTTATTCCTATTTTAAAGGTCAGCTTTAACTATGTATACAAGTTGCAGAGGCTGCCTTTTCCATCATTACAAAACTGTAGCCAATTCTAATGAATCTCCCAAAATCTAAAGATCACAGCCACATTGTTATAAAACTTAAAATACTTAAAATCCTGGAACATGCTACCACACTGATCTGAATTAAAGCAAACTAATGTGATCTGTACTAATGAAAATGATGAAATATTCATTTTATTCCATAAAAACAACATGTACTTTCATAGCCCTGTGTTGCAGTCCTCACTCAGACAAAACTCCCAATGATTTTATTAAGAGCTCAATTCTGCATTCCTTAATGATGTGAGTAGCCATTTTAGCTTCAATTGGACTGACTAGTCATGTCAGTTGGACATGGAAAACTGAGCCTCAGTGCAAAGGTTCTATCTCAACTTTCTTTTTCAGAATGTTCAAGTTTCTAGGTCTACATGTTTATTCAGGAATATGTCTTCAAGAATTGTACCTCAATATGACTTGCTTAAAGTACACTAATGTATATTACTGACTTCTTGGATGCTATACATTACCTGCATTTGTGTCTGTAAATTTGTTCAGGATGCAAGAACTGATTTTACAATGAAAGTGACTCTGAGCTGTTTTATTATAGAACCAGTTTATGAACCCTGATTTCACACTTTTTTAAAATTTAAAAGCCTTTGTATTGCTTACAAGGAACTATTTTATGCTAATTTTTCTGGCTAAAACATATATTTTAAGGGACCTCTCACAGATTATGGACTCAGGCAAAACTTTTACTGAAGTCAATAGAAATTTTGATTGAGCCAGGAATGTAGGCTGGACTTTCAATGAGTTAATTTTGGACAGACAGGAAGTTATTTATTAACACTAAAGTTCCAAGCAAAGTCATGCTTTTTCTGTGCAGTCTTAAACTATTGTTTCTCAAATATGTTAACTGAAAGAATCTATTGATCCAGTTCACAATTAATGATAGATGAAATGATATAAAATCTTTAAAATTCAAAGTAAAATAATTTTTGCCTAAATTAACAAAACAGTTTTATGCTGTGACTCTGGGAAGCATACACCAGAGTATACAACCCAGTGGGAAGGAAGATAGAGGTGCCTTTAAACCTTCTCTGCTCTGCATGGACTTTTGGTCAGTTGGTGGTGGTGGTAGTGGGACTGGTGTGGTCCCTGGCATAAATTATAGCAGCCACAGGGGAACTCTAATATATGGCAGCCTCCCAAAGCTCATTGTGAAGCATGGAGCAGCCTAGAATTGCTATAGCACTTCAATAAACCAAATAAATACCCCTTCTGCCCTGTCTCTATCACTAGCGAGGGCAGCATTGAGCTGATTAAATCGACCCTACATTGCTTCTGCAGTGCGGGAATTCTCCCCAGCCACGTGCACTGTCTTTATGGCCCAAATATGCTGCTGACTGGCATATGGAAGTTGGGGGCATGTGGAGGGAGACTCTTTCCCCAGGATTATGAACTATGCTTCTGTTAATTTCCATGGGAAACAACAATTAACACTTGCACCCGAAAGGCATGATTTTGCTTGTAATAGCAAATCTAATAATTACCCTCTTGTCAGCCTGAACCAGCAAACATTCTGAGCATTTTAACCATTTATTAATTATTATTAATTATTTCTAGTTTGATAGTGCTCAGATGCCCCAGTCAGGATTTTGGCCCTATTGTGCTATGTGCTGTAGAAGCATTGAAAGCCACAGTCAATGGCCCAAAGAGATTTCCATCTAAAGGCCAATCCTGCAGTTTGTAAGGGTGAACCCTTCCACCAGCACAGAAGTCACATAGGGGTCCAACTGCACGGATAGCAGAACTGGGTCTTAAAGAACAACAGGCAGGATGGAGGTTAGGGATATAATTAAAACATGTAAAATATCTAGTTATGCCTGCATTAAATACATATTTAAATACACTATATTTAAAAACAAACAAAAATAATGAAATGAAAAATCAACTAAATATAAGAGATCCAACCCACCAACCCTTAATTAAATGGATAATTACCAGTAGGCATCATGGGAGAAATGAGTCTTGAGGACTATGATTTTATGTACTGGACTTTTGGGTGAATAATTAATGTGAATCTATTCTGTGAATAACAATCTACCACAATAGATTATTAGAAAGCAGTTCATTGTGAACTTTTGACATTCACATGTGGAGTTATTCTGATAGGACATGTGTCACCTGACATTTTTCTGTCCCTAATTTCATAAGAGTAACTCTTTTTGGGTTTCCATCTCAAGTACTAGTGATTACAAATGTGAAATTCACTTTCCATGAATGTCCTAAAATATTTGATTAAAATTTGCTGTTCCAGCAAACATTCTGTCAGTAAACTTATTTCCTGAACTATTCCTGGAAGGTAAACACAAAAGATGTCTGAATCCATTTAAAATTAAAAATGAATATTTGAGAAAAATGTGTACCGTATTCAGCCAGCGCTGATTCTGAATTAAATTTAATGTGTCACCTTCACCTTTATTGATTTTTGGAAGAAAAAAAAAAGAACAATGGCGTGTACAACGGAAAAGTATATGGGCCCAAAATCTATTTTAGTGTAAGTCTATACTGCAATCATAGGGTGTCAAGAAGACATAGCTAGATTAAAGTTTGGGTATCTCTGGTATCGGAGAAGTGAAGTTGCAGCACATGCGCACCATACAAGTCTACCTGGAACACTTAGAAATTACTTGCGAGGGCTAGCTCACACTGAAGCATGTGTTGCTGTGGCTAGCTTAAAACTGGCTAGTTTAAAGTCAGCCATAGGCAACTGCTATTGATTTCTATGGAAGTTGCCTGTGGACAGAATTTAGCGCACACTATTTAGAATATGACAGCACTGAATTACTCCATTTTGCTATTTACAACACTCCTCCCCCTCCCATTATTGTGGAAATGAACTGTATACATGCACATAAAACAATACAAGTAAGGAGGTTGGAATCCCATATATTACTTCATAGAAATATCATCTCTAATACTTAATGTATCCAGAAGATAAATCATTGCATTGGCCAATCAGTTATGGAACACATTAGAATATTCCAACCTGTCAACTTGCTATGGACCAAATGTGTTGGATTTGTTTTTACAATTTCAGATAAAGACTCAAAATAGAAAAGCATAATAACAAATATAGGAGAAAATATCCCATAGAATGGGGTAAGATTAATTAATTTTACATATTTTAGAACCTTAGCATTTATGAAGTTAACAATGTACAGCATGCAGTGACATAACACCAGATGATTTAAGTGTGAATCAAATGTGAACGTGGGTTCAAAATATGTGATGTATTTAGTAATTAGATAGAAATGAAATGTATGAACATCCTACTCCTTTATGTACTACTTGATAAATTTATGGAGGGGCTGGTATGATGAGACTGCCCACAATGGCATGTAGCTGATCTGCAACTGCTAGCAGCAAATATCTCCAATGGCTGGTGACAGGAGACCAGATGGGGAGGACTCTGAGTTACTACAGAGAATTCTTTCCCAGGTGTCTGGTTGCTGGGTCTTGTCTACATGCTCATGGTCTAACTGAATGCCATATTTGGGGTCGGGAAGAAATTTTCCCCTGGTCAGATTGGCAGAAACCCTGGGGTTTTTTTTTTTGCCTTCCTCTGCAGCATGGGGCATGGGTCACTTGCAGGTTTAAACAAGTATAAATGGTGGATTCTCTGTAACTTGAAGTCTTTAAATCATGATCTGAGGACTTCAGTATCTTAGCCAAAGGTTAGGAGTCTATTACAGGCAGGGGTGCCAGAACAGGAGGGGCAGGTGGCCATGGCGCCCCCCCCTTTTAACCAGCCATAAGGATGAGCAATGGGGGAGAGGCAGGGGTCTTGGAGGAAAGGGGAGGCATGGGGCGGGAGGAGGGGTGGTGCGGAGGGTGGGGCCATGGTTTGTTCAGGCACTGGTGGCCCCCCCCACTGATAGGAAGCTTCTGCTGACCCTGATTACAGGAGTGGGTAGGTGAGGTTTTATGGCCTGCAATGTGCAGGAGGTCAGTCTAGATGATCATGATAGACTTTAAGGTCAGAAGGGACTATGAGTCTACTTTTGAGGACAGCACTGGAAGGATTGGCATAATCCAAAATGACAATGACAATCATTTCTGGGAGGCTGGGAAGTCCAAATCTTTCACCTAGGTTCAGGCCACCAAACGTCTGTTTTGGCGATACAGGGATGAGGCATGTTAACTGTTTATCCATGGAGAAATTGGAATATGTTAGTATGAGTCATTGTTACACAGGGTGAACTCCTGGCTGCATTTGGCAAAACAGCTTAGACCTCAGTGGGGCCAGGATTTCATTCACAAAATTGGAATACTGTTTTTTTTATTATCCAAATGTATTTACTTTTCAATTTAAAATAGCATCATGTTTAAAAAACATAAGCCTAAAGGGCCAACAGGATTTCAAAATTTGTTGATACTTGTGCCCAAGACTATTCATGTTGTGGAAGAAATTTCATCTCACTCCCTGGAAATGAAAAAAGCTGCTTTTCATAAATCTTTCATATTACGTAACTCCACAATCCCCTCAACACTGCCTCTTTAGTTTCAAACACTTTGCAGCCTGAAGCAGAGCCATGTCAAATTCAAGCACTCTGTTCATAATCAGAACTAACGTTTATGATTTACAAAAGTCACCAAGAGACTATTTAGTCTAATATGTTAAAGTCTATAGTCTTTAAAGGATATCTAAAATAACTTTTCAGTTTAAGATCTATATAAGTATTTTAGGCTAGCTTAAAAAAACCCTAAATATTAAGATAAACCCACCCAACCAACCTATGTTAAGGAAACATTTAGGCTGCTTGCTTAAGAACTCAAAAATCAGGAATGCCAATATTAGGGTTGCACCCAAACAAACCTTATGTATTATAATACAGTCTTCACTCCTTCCCCAACTATGCAGCTAAGGTGAAGTTCTGGCATGGCATCTTTCTAGAATTTTTCCAAAGCACACAGTAGCTCTCCCTAACCCCTTTCTACCTTAAAAGGTCTGCAGGGATCAAGCCTAGTACCCAGTGGAGTCTACTTCCGCCTAAGTGCACATCAGTACTCTCTTGAGCAGTAAATTAGCCATGTATGAATGTCTATTTCACCTTCTTAAAATACACGCTTTGTGTGTTAGCAAAACTAAGCACTGTGCGATTATCACAAGTTTTGCCCAAACAGTTGAAGACATAAATACAGTTGTTTCCTTGTTAATTTTCAAATTTCTAATCCCAGCTGTAGGAGTGAGGTTTTTATAATCAGAAATGTATATTCTTTTCCATTCCCACCATATGCAAAAATGGCTGAACTATTTCTGCTCAATCTTTTCAAAAAACTTCATCTTTGGGCAGACTCCAAGCTGGGAAAATTTCATTCTGAAAAATGAAAATTTCAGAGTTATGAGCAACTATAACCAGGGCATTGGGATAGAAAACATTATGTAATTAAACTAAAGCTCACAGCATCTCTCCCATAATAATGCACAGATGGACATGTAAAAAGTGTTTAAAAGCTTGCAAGTTTTATGTAAGATAAGGTTCTCTCAGTATTTGCTAGTAGCTCCCTTTACTGAAGGCCTCATGTACTGTGTGGCAAGATTTCTGAATTCTGTAGCAACCTGGTGAATCATGGATACCCTGGGCAGAGCCTATATTCTTCACTATGGGTAAAATTCATCCCAGTATGGAAAATCAGCACAAGGGGCCATGCACTACTTGAGTCCCATGTAGGGACTATTTTGACCTCCATACATAGAGGTAAAATATATGGATACATCATAGGAAATACCTTGAATACTACAAATACGGAGAAAGAAGAACAGGAGTACTTGTGGCACCTTAGAGACTAACAAATTTATTAGAGCATAAGCTTTCGTGGACTACAGCCCACTTCTTCGGATGCATATAGAATGGAACATATAATGAGGAGATATATATACACACATACAGAGAGCATAAACAGGTGGGAGTTGTCTTACCAACTCTGAGAGGCCAATTAATTAAGAGGAAAAAAAAAAAAAAAAAAAAAAAAACTTTTGAAGTGATAATCAAGCTAGCCGAGTACAGACAGTGTGATAAGAAGTGTGAGAGTACTTACAAGGGGAGATAGTCAACGTTTGTAATGGCTCAGCCATTCCCAGTCCTTATTCAAACCGGAGTTGATTGTGTCTAGTTTGCATATCAATTCTAGCTCTGTAGTCTCTCTTTGGAGTCTGTTTTTGAAGTTTTTCTGTTGTAATATAGCCACCCGCAGGTCTGTCACTGAATGACCAGACAGGTTAAAGTGTTCTCCCACTGGTTTTTGAGTATTTTGATTCCTGATGTCAGATTTGTGTCCATTAATTCTTTTGCGTAGAGACTGTCCGGTTTGGCCAATGTACATGGCAGAGGGGCATTGCTGGCACATGATGGCATAGATCACATTGGTAGATGTGCAGGTGAACGAGCCCCTGATGGTATGGCTGA
The DNA here is from genome assembly GCF_027887155.1 of Malaclemys terrapin pileata. Lineage (NCBI taxonomy): Eukaryota > Metazoa > Chordata > Testudines > Emydidae > Malaclemys > Malaclemys terrapin. The sequence goes on along the minus strand of NC_071511.1, from coordinate 99,371,580 downwards.
TGTGATTAGGTCCTATGATGATGTCACTTGAATAGATATGTGGACAGAGTTGGCATCGGGGTTTGTTACAAGGATAGGTTCCTGGGTTAGTGGTTTTGTTCAGTGATGTGTGGTTGCTGGTGAGTATTTGCTTTAGGTTGGGGGGTTGTCTGTAAGCGAGGACAGGTCTGTCTCCCAAGATCTGTGAGAGTAAAGGATCATCTTTCAGGATAGGTTGTAGATCTCTGATGATGCGCTGGAGAGGTTTTAGTTGGGGGCTGAAGGTGACAGCTAGTGGTGTTCTGTTATTTTCTTTGTTGGGCCTGTCTTGTAGGAGGTGACTTCTGGGTACTCGTCTGGCTCTGTCAATCTGTTTTTTCACTTCAGCAGGTGGGAGAACACTTTAACCTGTCTGGTCATTCAGTGACAGACCTGCGGGTGGCTATATTACAACAGAAAAACTTCAAAAACAGACTCCAAAGAGAGACTACAGAGCTAGAATTGATATGCAAACTAGACACAATCAACTCCGGTTTGAATAAGGACTGGGAATGGCTGAGCCATTACAAACGTTGACTATCTCCCCTTGTAAGTACTCTCACACTTCTTATCACACTGTCTGTACTCGGCTAGCTTGATTATCACTTCAAAAGTTGTTTTTTTTTTTTTTTTTTTTTTTTTTTTTTCCTCTTAATTAATTGGCCTCTCAGAGTTGGTAAGACAACTCCCACCTGTTTATGCTCTCTGTATGTGTGTATATATATCTCCTCATTATATGTTCCATTCTATATGCATCCGAAGAAGTGGGCTGTAGTCCACGAAAGCTTATGCTCTAATAAATTTGTTAGTCTCTAAGGTGCCACAAGTACTCCTGTTCTTCTTTTTGCGGATACAGACTAACACGGCTGTTACTCTGAAACTTACAAATACGGAGGTATCTAACTGCAGATACTTATTTATCCAGCGCAATTGGTGATTTTAAGGAGACAGTTATACATTTCATATTCTTAGCACTTCTATGTAATGTTCCAACTTAATACACATAAATAGATTTTATGGTGTTGCCTGGTAGTGACACCATATTTAGGGTTGTGTTATAAAATGGACTTTAAATGATGGATGTATTCCTGGTTTTTCTCTAAAAACGGATGGCCTATCAATGTGAAATTTCACAGTGACCTTTGAATTTTCTATTCAGTTTTTTCCAGTTTCTCTTTATAAGTTTTTAATAAGAAGTCTTTGAAACTCTTGCAATTTTTGTTCTTGACAGTCTGACCTTTCATTGTTGACTGATATCTTTTAAAAAACATTGTTTCTCTACACAACATGTGAGACACCAGTGTATCTTGTGTAGATCTGATGTAATATATAGGGTTTTTTTTGGGGGGGGGGGGAAATGGATTTCATTTGTATCTGTTATTCATCATAGCTGAAAGTTTATGCACCAGCAGCTGCTATACTTTTCTTTCAGATGTTATACTACAGAGGTTTGATGTGCAATACCTGGCATAACCTACCACCATTGTTTAATCATTTAAAAAAAACCTAGGAAATTAATATACAAAAAACTTTATTGTGAAGAAGTTATGGTTGTTAGATACACAACATACCTGACATAATCCCATAAAAGCAAGGGCATGAAAAGTTAAGCCACCTACCTGTATATATCCTCTTGTCCTCCATCCATAGGCACACAGCCTAACTGTACAATACACCACAGATGGCACACCTTGACCTTTCCTCTGGCCCCTAAGTATCCAGCCTTCCATCACTACCTTTAACAAATCAAACCCTCCTATCCTACCACACCAAACATCCACAATTTTATTGGGAGAAGTTAGTTTGGTAAATGGGTGTGTTTACAACAGCAGGTTAAAGGGAGCAGAAATAAGGTTGAGATGTCTGGTCTGTGCTATGGCAGTTGTGATCATGTTAAGGATTGTCTGTGGGTAGATGAGCAGAGCTTATGTATCATAACATGGTTTAACCTTTCATTGCCCTGCTTTTGTCAGGTTGTGTTAGGTAAGCTATGCTTATGGCAACCCTAAGTCTGCGTCACAACAAAGCTTTTTAAATATCTAGAATATTTTTGAGGAAAACAGTAGTAAAATATTTACCAGCTGCATAAAAAGGTTACTACAATTGTGACAGGAAGATGAGGGAATTATGTCAGTCAAGAAAAATGTTTTATGAGAAGGGCATAAAAAATTATTTAAAAAAAAGTCATTTTAAAATAAATTCAAATAGAAAATTGGTAAAATTTGGTTGGAGTTTTCTGCAATGTCATACATGCCATATTAGATTTTTTTTTAATAGAAAAGTGCATCTGAGTGTATGTAGTAATCGATTGCTTGATTTTGTAAACTAATGCCAGATATTTTAAAGAACAGAACTAACTCAGCTAATGGTATTAGTCTAATTCCTAAAAAATATCACTACCTTTGGCAACTTGTTGGCAGTCTCAGTAGCAAGGGTAAGCATCAGCTACTTTCTCTGGACTTCTGAGTACTAATATTTAGCTCTTATATAGCACTTTCTTGTGTGCCCCAGCAGCCTTTGCATGGTGCCTGTCTTTTACAGACAAGAATCACAAATGCTGCCAGTGCTTAGAAGTAGCCCGAGTGACATGCCAAGGACTAAATTGTCAGCCAAATGAGGGAATAAGCTGCGACTCATAACAGAATGCAGACATGTTTTGGTCCACTTTCATCAATCGCTTGTATTCAGAGACTGAATCAGTCAATCAGACTTGGAGTATAGTTGCCTGACAGGTTTTCTCCTCCTCTATTTGCCCCACTCAAAAAAAAAAAAAAAAAATCCCCACAGTGGCAAGAGGATTTTCTGGTTTTCATTCCAGCCCTTCCTATCTGCAGTTTATGGAAAATACATTTAATTATCCGCCCCCCATTTCCCTCCTTTCATCTTCCTTCTAGTTCCTAGGGGTTCACAAACAAGTGAAGGAACTAGGGAGGTTGCAAGCAGTCAAGTTAGAAGATAGCTATTTAATTATATTGCATAATTATATAAAAATGAGTGAAATATACATCAGTGAGTATGGGTTGCATAGTGGTCTAATTTTGTGTAGCTTCATGTGAGACCTTTCTTGATAGTGAGCAAAAGTCTCTGATTTTTCCCCTCAGGGTCTCCCTGTGCGGTAGCAGTAAGTATAGGGGAGTCAGGAAGCTATCTTTCACATAACTCAGAAGCAAGGGCAACCAGAGGTAGCCCAGGGTTCTAGAGAAGCCAATGGGGAGGTTAATGAAGGGAAGCAGAAGCTGCTGGGAGGGGGTTTAGTATGGGAATAGGGATTGGGCAGGACAGAGGAGAGCCTGAAGGATTGTTGGTGGACTAGTGGAATCCTGGGGACTGCAGGGTTGCTGGAAATATGAGGGAATCTGTTGCAGCCTTCCTTATTCTGCCCCACTCTCCATTAGCCTCCCCACTCCTGACCCTGATTTTGTCTCCTGCACTCTGCTATCCCTTCACCTTCCCCCCCCCCACACACATTTTTACTACCAGGCGCTGTTACTGGCACTACTTCCTCCTCCCTGGGTCTGATACCAGCTGGGGAGAAGAATGAGGAGAGACAGAGATCACTTGATAGCAAAAACCTGATTCCAGAGCACATCCCACCACCTGGGAAGAGGACCTGCTAATGCCTAGTTGAATGCATGAGATGGCAGCTGAGATGCAGACAGGTGTGATAGGGCTTGTGACAGTGTGACTGTCACACATAATATCTGATGCTTGGCATCCCTTTGCGTTGTTCATTGGGGATTGGGCAGTCACAGGAAGGGGTGAAAGTTGGAGAGGAACCCATACATCTTACTGTACATAGGGCTTCACAAAATGTGGGACTAGTCATGCTTCATTGGTTTCTTGGTTGAATTTCTAGCTACCCAAGCCTACTTAGAAAATCTGGATGCAAGAGTCAAACCAATGTCATTTTCATAGTAATGCAAGCCCAGCTTATGCCATGTACAGAACAGTGAATGTAGTACCCTGTGGCTAACATCACTTGTAGTTTCAGAGATTATTATAATAGCCACTGAAATTGTGGCATATTAACCACTATTATATGACAAGGATACTGACCTTTGCCTGCTAATTTGCAGTCCCCTTCATGCTTCCACTGGAATTTCTTGCAGACCTCCAATACAGCTGGACAAGCCACTTGTAGCAGTATGGGGGATTTCACCCTCTCTGATTTCTCTGCATTACCACTTGCTTCCAGAAACATTCAGAAATGCTGCAACCATTTCCTTCAGTTCTCTGCCTGGTTCCCTTTTATACTCAGGGGTTTGAGAGATTTATCTTACTCCATTTCTGTGAAAGATTCAGTTGTCTTCTGATACCATATAATAAAACGGGAGTGCTCAGGATTGCGGGAAAGCAACTGGACTTTATTTCCTGGCCCCAATCACAATCAGAGTGACATAGGTCTGTCACGTGGCAGAGATCAGAATCTATTGACTCCTGTGGAAACCGTTACAGAAACTACAATTATCTTACGAAATGTTTAAAAAACACTGAGACCAGCAAATAGAGGAACAATAGCCCAGCCCAGACTTTAACTCCAGTCAAACTGAAATGGCCACTCATGTATCGGATATGTTAAATATTTTACAAAGCTCATAGAAAGAGAATTTCCATCAGACTCTGTAAGCAAACTATTACAAGATTCTGCTTACGGCATTTTAAATACTATGGCTGGAGTGAAATCTACACTTAAGAGGGAAATCCTCCTATTAGTGTGCAGCATCTGGCAAAGAAGGGCAGGAAGAAGGGAGATGTATCTGTGCAGGAGCCATCCTGCTGGCACAGGGTAAAATGGCTCAGGATAAGCCCCTTAAATCATTTTTAATTAAAAAAAAAAAAAAGCAGTGTGTTGTTCTGGCTAACACACGCTACCCAAAGCCACTTACATGCTGAATGGCTAGCCAATACTATTCCCCACCTGGGAGACTATAGCCCTTTCCATGTATGGTGCACCAGCCTATTAGTAGCCAGTTCTCGTCACTAATGCTTAGGGCAGAATCATGGCTGGCTGCTTTGTGGGGGGTATGGCATGCCTTCTTCTCCCACTAACACACCGGCCTAGCACAAGGCAGGATTTAACCCTAAATTTTTGCACAGAAAACATGATCAGCTAAATGAGCTCCACGATGGGTGTGACACTTCCCAGGGGTACTCAGGGTTGTGAGGCACCTTGCTACCACTGGCCCTTAGTGTGAGAAATTACCAGACCTGCAGTTCCTGAAGGAACAGTGCTCTGCAGCTTACTAGTTACACCTTAGATTTATTTATGGAGAAATCAAGTATAAATTTATTTAACAAAGAATAGAGATTCATATGAGAGCAAACAGAAATATTGGAAACAAACAGTTACATATACAATAAAATCCTAACATGCATTCTAGAGCCTAAACACAACTCACCAGATGCTCTCTTGTCTAGTAAGATACTGAAGTCCTTCTTAGAGAACTTTTTAACCAGGGTGGCTGAGACGCTTCTTTCATGCCATCAAGTCTAATGGTAATTTGTCTCCCTCAGTAAAGGATGCCAAAGCATCTTTCTGCACACCAAGATATACCAGACCAGTCCTTTGTTCTTCATCTCTAAAACAGGGCCCTACCCCACCTGTTTTACTTCTTAATTTTCCTTCTGAAGTCCCCACAATCTCTTCATTAGAATTTGATTCAGTATGTAAATAGATCCCCATTGTAAGACACACAATACACAATGGTCAGCCAGGAATATAAATGTATCACATCTCCTGTACGGTGTAACTTCACTGAAGGCATGCTACCTCTGGATGACCTGCCTTTAACTACAAGGCCCTCGGAACATAATTTCCAAAATATACATTTCTCCTTACATATTATATGGACATACATTTCACAAAGATTATGGTGATCAGTCTGACACAAGCTTTCAGCAGAAACCATACATGACCCTCTTTAGAGAATTAGAATGTAAATACCAGATCCGGGGGATCCCTGTAACAATTATGTATCCCTGTACCCTCTGCCAGATGGCATCAAGAGATCCTTTGGTCACAATAAGTATAAAATATCTTTTCAACCTTAAAGTTCTACATTAGAAATTCAGTAATATCTGTAGGTAAAGATGATTGCTTTAGAAAAGACCAGCAACCGATTCAAATGCTAATGGACATGATCCAAGGACAGAAATACTGTCACAGAAATGTCTGCAAATTCCCTTATTCCACTTGCATGTTTCCTAAAACATGTTCACAAGCCCATAGCAACAACACAAAGGCTACATTTAAAAGAAGGCTTGTGAAGGCTGTTATAAAGACAATAAACAATTTCCTGGGAACGAAAGATCAAAATAAAAATAAGGGAGGCATTACTCTCATATATGAGGAAAGTGTGCTCAAAGGATGAACCATGGAGAATCAGAAAGCATTCATCCAAAAGAAGAATAACACTGATACTGTGACTTGAAGTAGGAGTGAAGCTGAATCAAAATTCAGAGGGAAATGTTCTGATAACACCATCTGCTCATTTGCACTAAGCCAGATTCCCCTAACACAGGCCATCATAATGTCTTATGCATGTTTTTCCACTGAGGACAATGTGTGTAAGTACATAATTTATCTTGATATCAATATCTCCTACCATATTCAATAACCATAGTTAATGAATTCTTCAATTGTTTTAAAGGAGATACTGAAATAGTTTTCCCTTTTTATTGGAGACAGTAATAACCATTACCTTTACTCTTGTCACTTCACTGCTTCTTTAATATGGCAAATGAAGTAACATACCATTCAGATTCTGGTAATTCAACAAATAACCAGGGCCGGCTCCAGCATTTCTGCCGCCCCAAGCAAAAAAAAAAAAAAAAAAAAAGCCGCGATTGGCAGTTCAGCGGCAGGTCCTTCGCTCCTAGTGGGAGTGAGGGACCTGCCGCCCCCGAATTGCCGCAGGTGCCGCCCCTCTCCCTTGGCCACCCCAAGCACCTGCTTGTTAAGCTGGTGGCTGGAGCTGGCCCTGCAAATAACAATACAATCATACCATACATATATATACACAAAAGTTACCTTAGGGTAAAAAAAGCTGCTAGCAGTTCACACTCTGCTCAGTTGAAGGATGGGGACAAACCTGTGCAAAGCCTGAACAAATTCTTTGGCCTGATCCACACTAACCCCCGACTTCGAACTAAGATACGCAACTTCAGCTACGTGAATAACATAGCTGAAGTCGAAGTACCTTAGTTTGAACTTACCGCGGGTCCAGACGCGGCAGGCAGGCTCCCCCGTCAACTCCGCGTACTCCTCTCGCGGAGCAGGAGTACCGGCGTTGATGGTGAGCACTTCCGGGATCGATCCGGGATCGATTTATCGCGTCTAGACAAGACGCGATAAATCGAACCCAGAAGATCAATTGCTTACCACCTGACCCGGAGGTAAGTATAGATGTACCCTTTGTTATTACTAAATTTTCCATGAACCTGCAAAGTGCAAAAGGCTGTGCTCTTGCAAAATACATCCTGAAAGCTGAAAATCATGTCAGATGTGATATTTTGTTCATAGCATTTAACATGGATTCTGTATTAAAACTTTCTTTTACCCATCCACATCCAAGATAAATCATTTGTTCTGAATTTTTGTTAATATTTCTCTGGTACACATTTTCTTAATATTTTAAAACATCCCTTCAAAACTATTCCTATCAGGGACTTGATGATCAATAGTTAATTTCAGATCTATTATGTGTCTTTTGCACAAAATCATTTTGAATGATATACTCTCTATTTTAAAGTCAGGAAATGGTTTATAGATCTTACAAACTGTTTTAAAATTATCATTATGGTTGTGAATCAATCTGACAAAAGCAAGAAAATTCCATATTAAAACTAAAACACCTGCCCCCAACCAGACACATTTTGATGAATGTGAATGTTTTTATTTTTTCAGTTCAAGGATTATTTATGGCTAGAGATAGAAAAACATAGTTTCATTTTTTTCAACTGCCATCTAAACTTTTGTCCATTAACAAAAATCTTGCTAGAGATGTGTAACAAATATAGCTACAGCATATATAGCATGGATTTTATTCTTAGATAGCAATAGGTCCTAAAACTGCTACATGAGAAAAATACAGTCAAAAGAAATTACAGATTAGTCATCTGTGGGTTGTGGGTGTGAGTGTGGGTGTGCATGTAGTGATTACTATACGGTAAAACTGTCTTGAACTTTTTGTTATTTATAATTTACCAAAAGTATGCAGTTATTTTTAAAGTATAATGCCACTTTTCCAAAAAATAATACAATTTAAATGTTAAAACATTAAAAACACAAATCTCCATGCTGATGACTCACGGAACTACCTCTCCATTTCAGACCTGTCCTGTTTCCCTCTGCCCAAATTACAATCTCAGCCTGTCTCTCTGACATGTTCTTGTGGATGTATAGCCATCAGCTCAAACTAAACATGGGTGAAACAGTGCTCCTAAGTCCTTCCCCCACCAAGCCCTCCCAAATACTTCCTTTCTTGATGACTGTGGACAACACCATCATCCTACCTGTCATTCAGGCCCATAATTTGGCTGTCATCTTTGACTCAGATATCTCTCTCAGGCGTCACATCCAGGCCATATCTCATTATAACATCTCTAAGATACAGCCTCTTTTATCCATCCACACAGCTAAAATGCTCATCCAAGCTTTCGTCACCTTGTGTCTTGATAAAGGCAACATCCTTTTCTCTGGCCTTAACAAATGCTGTCTTGCCCCACTCATATGCATTCAGAATGCTGCTGCAAATTTTCCTAGCCCATCTGGTGATGTTATCCCTCTCTTTGAATCCCTCTCCTAGCTCCCCGTTCTCTATTACATCAAACATAAGATACTTTTATTCACTTTCAAGGCCCTTCATGATCAGTCCCACCCTATTTTCTCTATCAAGCTATTGGTGCTCACTTCTGATCACCCCATGATACCAGTCTCCTGCATCCTTTCTCCATTGCTCCCCACATGCTTGGGAATTGTTCCCCAGGAATATCTGCAAAGCTACCTCATTATCCAACTTCAAATCCCGCCTCAAAACTCTTCTTTGCCAGGAGATGCACAAAACATTCAACAAAAGTTAGGCTGCTGATGTACAGTGACAACAGCCTATCATGCTGACCAATATTGTCTCACTATTTCCTTGTACTCTTCTGTAGTCCATTGGGGCAGAGACTGTCATTTTGTTCTGTATTTTTACAGTACCTAGCACAGTGAGGTCCTGGTCCATGACTAGGACTCCTAAGTGCTACAGTAATACAAATAAATAAATAAATAAATAAATACATAATCGATTAGTCCACAAAACGGACACAGAGCTTGAATTCGCTAGAGAGCCAATCTATTACTGAGTTAAATCAAATACTGCTGCCCTTTCAAAACTGTAATTTAAAAAAAATGTGAGTCTTTTTACTTGTTTTAGATATTTGCTAATAAATATGTGGCGACACTTGTTCAGGATAAATTAGCATGGCTTTACTGTATACCATTACCATATAAAAAGCTTCATGTGATTTGAAGTTTGATCTACTATAACCTTTTTTAGAATAAATATTTATTGTTATACTTTACTACTAAACCTTTCCCATGTTTGCTTTTAGGAAATACAAGAACTCTTGAAGCCATCTCTGACAATGTGCACTCTTTTCTGGTGTTCCAAAGCCCTGTTTCTACTGATGTTTTGCAGGTAATAAAGCTAAACTGTTGTTATCCTTTTGATATGTGTGCATAATATAGTTGGGTATCACCAAACAGATTCTAGTTAGAACATTATTTTTTCCCAAGTAACAAATGCACCTGAGAGTCTGACCTTTAAAACATGAATGTAGTTCTGCTGAAATCAATAGGGTTGCAAGGATGTAACTTTTCAAAAACAAAGACAAAAAGCACTCTTTAAAGAACAAAATAATTTTGAAGAGGTCTGTGACAGGTAGCCCCCCCCTTCTAGGGTGCCACCTGATCTACTGGGACACCACTTAGCCCGCCTGTTCTGCTAGCCTGGGCTTCCTTACCCTAAGGAAGGGGTAAGCTTCCCCTCAGCCACGCCCTCAAGCTTCCTCTAGCACACACACAGGTAGGGACACATCCAGCTGCAGAAAGACACAGAAACTGAAATCAGTACTGAATGGGAAGACTTTTAGCTAAGACATTGCCCAGCACTCAAGTGCACTTCCCCTCTGGAGAGTAAACCCAAAATTGTATTATCTTGCACTGCACAGAGAACTGTACAGTGTAAACTAATTGAAATTTGCCCTCTCCCTTAAAGTGGAGAGAGATATGCACAGCTTTTTGCCCCTCCCCCCGCCCAGTTATGAATTGGGTTTAAAACAAAAACAAGTTTATTGAGTACAAGAGGTAGATTGTAAGTGTTTATAAGGGATAGCCAACAGATCAAAGCAGATTACCTAGTAAATAAACCAAAAACGCAAACTGAGCTTAACACATTAGATAGGTAGGATATAAATTAGCAAATTCTCACTTTGAATGATAAACAGGCTGGCAGACTCTTAAGGCACAAGTTGCTTTGGCTTTCCCACGTTTTCATACCACAGGCTAAAGATCCTTCTAGCCTGGGACCATCACTTCCCACTGTTCAGTCCTTGCCCCTCAGGTGTTTCCAGGTGTGTTGTTGCAAGCAGAGTGAGGTTCCCTAATGATGTCATTGTCCCACTTTTATATCTTCTTTCCACTTGCTGGAAAGCTCTTTTGCTGTGGCCTGGATCAAACAGTTCCCATTATGTAGTGCTATCTCCGAGAGGTTTCTATTGTACACAGTTCCTGTGGTAATCCTTGTGCTTGTGTGCATTTTCTCAATAAGCCATTAACATTGTTTGGCCTTTTTACTGTTGTACCTGAAAGGCTGCTTATGGGTGCTTTTAACCTCACAACATGTTCCAGTAACACATACATAGCCAAACTTCATAACGTCACATTCAACAATAACACGTACAATTCAACAAGATGTTAATGTCTAACAGATCAAGACCTTTGGAATGATACCTCACAAGACATACTTTGTACAAAATGTATCCTAATTACATAACAATGGTAAATACTGGGGTTTCAGGGTGTCACAAAATCTATGCAACATATCCTTCCCCTATGAAAAGATAAAATAAGAGGGAAAAGTTTACATATACTGTGACAGGATGTATAGACCCCACACGGATGAGGAAGGGGCAGAGAGGCATGGGTGGAAGGCCTAACCCCACCCCTCTGGCCCTGTCAATCAGGCATTATAGGGAGGAGGCCTTTAAAAGGAAGGAAACTGCAGTCAATTGTGGAAGTACACATGCACCAACCACCACCACCAGGGTTGCTCTAAGCAGAAGACTGCAGGAGCAAGTTGTGAAGCGCACTCCTAGGCAGGGGACCTTCATCCCGGCCCTGAGGAGAGTACAGCAGGCTCCCAGTCCCAGCTAAGACAGACAGGTTAAGCCTGTCTCAGAGACCCAGCCACAGCAATTTCCTCAAACCCATTATGCTGGGACTGGATTCTTGGCAGCACTAGACTTGCCACCCCCATATCCCCCTTTTGCTGAAACTCCAGGGGAGTTTAAAACTCTCAGGTTTTCTCCTTCAGCCCTTCACGCATACAGCTCCCCTAAACACGTCCCTGTCGGTATCACATCCCACTTTTCCTTTTGGAGGGAATCAAGCAGAGGAAGAGTGAAGAAGAGGTTGTCTATAGGAAGGAATCCAGTTAGTCCCTTCTGGGCAGGGCTGGCTCCAGGCAGCAGCTTGCCAAGCAGGTGCTTGGGGCGGCCACTCCAGAGAGGGGTGGCACGTCCAGGTATTCGGCGGCAATTCGGCGGACGGTCCCTCACTCCCGCTCGGAGCGAAGGATGTCCCGCTGAATTGCCGCCGCAGATCACGATCGCGGCTTTTTTTTTTTTTTTGCGCCACTTGGGGCAGCAAAAGCCCTCGGAGCCGGCCCTGCTTCTGGGACAGAGGAATCCACAGGGGAAGGATCTGGACTGTGGGTAAGGCCCAAGAGGGTGGCCAACGGGCTTTGGGGACTGTTTCTGGGGCCTGCCAACTATGCTTGCTGGTCCCTAAGTGAACCCCACTATACATAATCTTGATTATTTTGGAGCCAGTTGCATGGAAAATTTTACCCATACTGCTTAATTGCTTAATTATGCCTACTATTTTATTATCAAATATTTTCTCTGAGATTAGTATGTTGTGGACCTTAATCAGGAACTCCTTTCTATTTCCCTTTTTGTTTCATAACACCATGTATTTATGGATGAGATCTCTTTAAGAAATTGGAAGATTAATTGATTATCCTGATAGACTCCTACCCTTACACTCTTTTGCAAATGGATAGGGTATAAATTGGCCATTGAGTTTATTCTGTTGATACTTTGAGCCAACAATCTTACAATGAATAGATCTCTCTTCTGAGGGATAGACTAGCAACAACCTCTTCATCCTGCCATGTATATTCTCTGAATTGTGTTTTCTTCACCTATTTACTTGCAAATAAAGTTGGACCTGGATAACTGGTGAAGAGTTATTTTCAATATATCCTATTTCAATATCTACAAATGACATTTCTCATTTCATTTCTGGGACTTGGCATTATTTTATATTACAGTCACAACACAAAGCATAGCTTACTCACATTGAAATCAATGGACAACCTGTATAGCCAGTTTCAAGGAAGCAATTTTTGTAAAGAAAAATCAAATAAAACATTGAGTAAAAGTATTCAATACCGAAGTTACAGGAGTATACCGGGGCATTTGTAACCATTAGCTTTATCACTTTAGAATTAATGCAGGGTCAATAGCATATGCAGCAAAATGACAAAATCCACTGACATTTTACCTTACAGTTCTTCATGTTAAATTTAATTATTGTATAATTTTCCAATAGAATAAAATATATAGAAAATGGTTTAAAGTATTTATGAATCAGATTAGATAGATATATTGGGCCTGATCATGTGGGTTTTGTTCAGGAAATATCCCATTGATTTCAATGAGAGTTTTATAAGATTAAGGAAGGATTGTTGGATTGGGTTTTCAGGGACTGATCCCGAGAGGTTCCAACCACCTTCTGTGGAATGTTAACAGCCTTCACCTGGATTTGAGAGCATTTACCATATTTCATCATTGGGTTTTTAATAAGGAAATAATTAACATACATATTACATTCTTGATAGACTGAAGTGACTATCAGAGAGTTTCATTTCAATTGCTGATGTATTTCAAAGTATTATTGTTTTGCTGTGTAGAAGCCTCTGTGGTTTGTTAAATATAGAATGTATGCATTATACACCTGACAGACCAGAACAAATAGGCATTCCAGTCTACTGGATAAATACATATTCATAATTTTTCTAAAACACATTCTCTAGACAGTAGCCTGGGACAGCTGTTTCAAAGTAATTTTGTATTAGGATAAGTGCTAGTGCATTTTGGATAAATTCCTTAAGAAAATTTAGGAACAAATGGTTGGAGCATTGGCCTGCTAAATCCAAGGTTGTGAGTTCAATCCTTGAGGGGGCCATTTAGGGATTTGGGGCAAAAATCTGTCTGGGGATTGGCCCTGCTTTGAGCAGGGGGTTGGACTCGATGACCTTCTGAGGTCCCTTCCAACCCTGATATTCTATGATTCTATGAAAGGACACTTTAGGAGTGTACAAAAACAACAAGGAGTCTGGTGGCACCTTACGTTTAAAAATTAAGTACCAGTGCAAAGGAAGCTCCAGTGCATATGTGGCAGAGATGTGTAAGGAAAAAGTTCTTGGCTTTTTTCAATTTCCTTTGTTACAACTATGCAAGATGCCCTATTGCAGTAGTTACTCCTGCTCCTTTTGAGGTGGGGTAAAGAAGGGAGTACACAGCATCCCAATTACAGAATAGGACTGCTTGGTAGGCTCAGATTTTTGGCCCCAAAGGCAACATGGTACTTAAGCAAGGAGCCTAATTTTAAACTCATAAGTTGGACAGTTAGCCAAATGCTTAAATATCTTGCTGAATCAGGGCCTTATTTAACTTGCGTTTTGGAAACTCAAGAGTTAGTGCTACTCTGCTTATGGAAGAAGTGTAATGTACCCTTCTCCAGCCACCTGAATACGATGGGTTGTCCTAATGCCCAAATGATTATGAGGTCTTGTGGACTGAATAGGACCCTTAGTTATTATTTAATCAAAAACAAGAGGAATGAGGCTGCACACTAGAAGCTCATTACATAAATCCAGAATTATCTTGGACTAGCATAGAGCTGGGTGATAATTAAAGTGATTGAAAGAAATTGTTTCAAAACACCAGTTACTTAATGGACATACCCACCACGCAACAGCTTATGTAAATTATAACAAAGTTGACACTCCAGACCAATGAAATACAATCTGTAATCATATATTGATCAGAAGAACAATATTGTGTGATGTGATAAAAAAGAATGTTGTCTAGCAATTTTCCCTGGTTTTTTTAGAACTACAAGAAATATATTCATCCACAGCCCATTAAAACTGTGTGGTTAAATTCATGCAACTCACTGAGTGTTTAGCTGTAATTATGTGTTCCTGGGTGAGACAGAAAAACTGCAGCAAACATGGCCTCCATGTAACAGATTAAAAGGTGATACTTATACAGCAATTAATTATACCTACATTTCATTAATATTTAAAATATACACTTGATTTAAAGGTTCTTTCTTCTTTAGAAGATCATTAATCTTATAGTGAACAGACTATCTAATTGTGGCCAAGTGTTGTTAAAAGAGCATACTTAAAAGAAAATGGAGTAAATCAATGAAATACCTCTGCCTAATAAATCAATTTCCAGAGACAGGAGAATTCATATAGTCTATGTGATTCTAGGAAAAAGAACTTTACAACTGACAATGAAATACAGCTACCTCCCAGCAAAGATTGTGAGAGGAAATACACTTGCCCAGTATCACACAGTAGCAGAGTGGGGAATAAAACACTAGTCTCCTGATTTCCTGTCCTGTATCCTATCCACAGGACTCCCACTCCCATCTCTACATAAACCTCTACTATTAGGTCACTTGAATAATCTTGTGGCACCTTTGAGACTAACAGAAGTATTGGGAGCATAAGCTTTCGTGGGTAAGAACCTCACTTCTTCAGATGACTTGAAGAAGTGAGGTTCTTACCCACGAAAGCTTATGCTCCCAATACTTCTGTTAGTCTCAAAGGTGCCACAGGACCCTCTGTTGCTTTTTACAGATTCAGACTAACACGGCTACCCCTCTGATACTTGAATAAGCTTGTTATACCACTAGTTTTATTTGTTTTACTTTCCTATATTGTACTCATAGCAAGTTTGTGTACACAGGAGCTGTCCACTGTAATTCCACTTCATTTACCCAACATGTTTATTTCTCTCTCTCTCTCTTTTAAAATGTGGTGCAGTAACAGCAGGATTTTGAGAGATTTAGTGTATAAAAATATTCCTTTTTTTAAAAAAACTGTCTTTTTTCCCCTGGGGACTTTTAAGTGGATTTCACTGTATAAAAAGAAGCATTGTTATAAATGAGGAAACAAAAAACAAACAAACCAGAAAAGATATATGGTACTGTATGTTTTACACATTCAGTGCTAGAGAAACCTGAGTTGTTTCCACAAGCTGTTCAGTTATTAGTGCAGTTAAAAAAAAAAATGAAGGCTAAAAATGGTAGTTTCTGCAAATTAGGGATTGAACAAGATTCATGAAGTCTGACATTCTCTAGGATATTCTTTTTCTATAGATATGTGCTTTATGAAATACAAAAGCACAAACATTTCATGTTATGTAAATCTAATGGCAAGCAGTCCTTTATGGCCCTGACACAAGTACCAGCTTCAGGAAACTCAATTTTGTCTCTATAAAACTATTCCTCCATGTTCTTCTTTTCCTTTAGGTTAATGAAAATGTCCACAGCTGAAGGAAAAGGTGAAATTCTTCCTCCAACTATACAGAAAATAATGAAGGGATACAACAAGTACCTACGCCCATTTTTTGATAGTAAGTATATAAGTTGTTTTGGACAAGTTTACACCGTAACATAGGCGCTGACTTTTGTTTTTGCTGGTGGGTGCTTTTGAAGAGGTGTATGTGTTTGGCGATGGGAGCAGGGGGCTCTGCCAGTTTTGGGGGAAGCTATTTTTAGCATATTTATACACTTCTTTCATATTCTAGTTATTGAATATGTGTCTATCATTGGTATCTTTACTATTTTAATAATGATTGAATTGTTATGAACTACTAATTAATTGATAATTGCATTATCATGAATAATATATTAACATACTATATAAATAGTATATTAACATCATTGCAATCACTTACAAGCTGTCTTCACTAATGTCCCAGGTTAAAGACATTAGGTATCTCACTGTAGCTTTCTGGATAACTGTCACCAATCTTATTTACATCTAGTTCCCTGGTATGGTCTTGATGCACGTTAAGGACAGCTACATTATTCAGTTGCATCTGTCCCATTGACGACTGGAGATGATTTTTAAGTGTTCTGAAGCTGGAGAATGAGTGTTCCGCAGTTCAGGATGGTACAAGCACACTGAGAAAGATTATAAATTTGCAGTACTCTGAAAGCATAGTGCTTTCAGAATACTGCAAATGACTCCAAGATCTCTTTCTTGATGGGTAACAGCTAATTTAGACCCCCATCATTTTGTATATATAGTTGGGATTATATTTTGCCAATAGCATTATTTTGCATTTAACATTGAATTTCATCTGCCATTTTGTTGCCAAGCCACCCAGTTTTGTGAGATCCCTTTGTAACATTTTGCAGTCAGCTTTGGACTTAACTTTGTTGAGTAAATTTGTATCATCTGTAAATTTTGCCACCTCACTGTTTACCCCTTTTTCCAGATAATTTATGAATATGTTGAACAGCATTAGTCCCAGTACAGGCCCCTGCATGGATCAGCATATTGTATAAAATCTGTCTTCCTTGAATAACATGCAGACTGAAACTGAAGTTCTCTAGTTTTAAATTTTAAAACATATGCAGGTCATGTATGGCATTGTAAAATAAATTAATCCAAGGGAAAGAAGGCAATAATTCTAAAGATAGGAGTTCAGAAGCTTAATTCTCTCTGACAAAATTATTTCCTTTTATGTAATCACTTAAAGTAATTGGCTAAAGAAGTTCTTAGATCATGCAGTTATGTTTGAACACGTGGTGAGACTAGTCGTCAGTTTACCAGCTAGAGCATGTCACACCACATGTAATTTTTAGAGCAATTTTATAAAATATGAATAGCCTTTACTATATTGTATTTAAAAGTGCATAAAATATCTACATCTGTTTCTCTCTCTTTTTTTTTAAGTGTTCCAACTGCTGACACAGCTGCTTTTGTTTATGTAGTATGTTGGAGGAGATAGTCTTTTGTTAGCAAATAACAAACTATGTTAGGCTATGGTTACACTTGCAGATGTAGAGCGCCAGGAGTTAAACCAGCCCTTGGAGACAGCAGCTGCCGTGGAAAAGTGCTGCCGTGTTTTCACACTGTCAGCTGCAAGTGCAATGGCATGGCCACATTAGCAGCTCTTGCAATGCCACAGAGAGCAGTGCATTGTGGTAGCTATCCCAGTGTGCAAGGAGCTGCAGCGTGCTTTTCAAATGGTGGGGGTGGAGTGTGACAGGGAGTTTGTTGTGTGTATGTGAGGGGAGAGACAGTGTGTTTTGGGGGGCTAAGAGTGTGTCAGCATGCTGTCTTGTAAGTTCAGACAGCAGCAGGGGAAGGGGGAAACCCCGACATAAGCCCCACCCCTCGCCTCTCTCTCACACACACACACACACACACACACGCACACCTGTCTCTGCTGCAGCAGCATTCCACAGTGATGGTTTGCTTTGCGTCCCGGAGCAGATAAGCAGGCCGGCTGTCAGAAACGGAGCTTTGAAAGGGGATATCTGCATGCCTGCAGCCGAATTCAAAACAATGACCAGAGTGGCCACTTGACATCAAGGGATTATGGGATGTTTCCAGAGGCCAATCACAGCACAGTAATGCAACACGTCGTCCACACTGACACCCCGGCGTTTCAGACAGGGTGCAGCAAGCTCTATGTTTCTCGTGGAGGTGGATTACCAGGAGCACTCCAGCTGCAGAGTCCAGGCGCTCTAAGTGCCTTGCCAGTGTGGACACCTCAGGAGTTAGGGCGCGCGGGGCTGATTTAATGCGCTCTAATTTGCAAGTGTAGCCAAGGCCTTAGTAAATGTGGAGTGCTAAGTACATTCCATCTAATTTAGGACAATACACAATGAGATAGGTTAATAGTGGTTACCATTAGGATTTCCATTTTTAGGTATAAGAATTGCTGGGGCCACTACATACATATGTGTCTGGATCAGCGGAAAATGACTTTAGTTCTAATCTGCTTCTAGTACACATTTGTTAATGTGCCTTGGTTGAGTGAGGCTCAGTACAGAGACAGACACAGAGCAGTAGCAAAGCACATCTGTTGAGGTCCAATACTAAAGCACCTCAGCAAAATCACTTTAGTTAAGACCTAACACATGAGCACATTTTAGCAATGGATCTCAGCTTCTGGAGTTTGGCCAGAGCTTCTTACCTCTGAGTAAGTCTGCTGAAGAGGTGGGGTGAGACCATAGGAAATGCATTTTACAGGTGGCTATTTTTACAACAGGATTAATCATGATGGGAGAGAGAAGAAATTTAACAGGGAGTAATGTAGGTGACTGTGGCATTAATGTTTTGGCACCATGTAAATTTGTATGTATTTTTGTGAGAATAACCTATGGGCAGCAGTAGCACCTAATGATGATTTTTAGTAAGGAAGTTATTGAAGCAGCATAGCTCTCTAATGTGGACACAGCCTACAGTGACAAAACATTTTTTCTGTAAGCGCAGGAACACCACTTCCCTGAATAACATTAGCTACGTCAACAGAAGCCCTCTTCCATTGACATAGGGGCATCTACATGGGGGGTTTTCCTGGCATAGCTTAGTGGGTTTTGTTATTGTTGTTTTTCCCCACACTCATGACCAATGTAGCTATGCTGACTTACCTTTTAAGTATAGACCAAGCCTAAAGTATAACAGACTTTATTCAGAGCTGCAACTGTGTCCACAACCCCTAAATGCAGGGTTAAGCCACTGGATCAGTGTAGTCACATAAACCTCGACTAGGGTCTTATTATTATGGGTACCTCAACTTTTTTTTCTTGTTTAGTTGTTTAATAATTGTATACAGAAAATGACAAAGGGTTGACCAAATGCAGATGGATGTTCTGTTGTAAATGGGTGTAGCTTCACTGAAGTCAATGAAGCTATGTTGATTTATACCACCTGAGGATCTGGTCCTAAGTATAACATATAGACCCACATGCATATGCACATAAGCATATATGTACACTGGCATGAGTCCAAAGTATGCCTATACAATCCCTGAAGCGCAAGCATTTGTACATATGTATGTTGAATACACATAAAACGTGTGCTTGCAAATTTGAAAATCTGGGCCATAATGCTGCTTACATTACTCAGGAGACTCTGCAGATTATATAATCCATTTTATCAAGGAGTTCATAGATTTGATAAAATCATCTCCTAACTGTTTTCATTAATTTTCTTGTACAAACGGACATTGGAATACAACACACACAGTTTTCAGTGTGCATATTCTTGTTTGTATCTGCTCTCCATTTGATCTGCTATTAATTATATACTCAGTAAAGATGTTTACAGAAAAAAATATGCTCCCAAAAGGGAATTAATTTGTCATATGACTAGATCTTGTTAAGATGAGCTGATTGCTGGCATCAACAATGATTAGAGTTTAGTATTAACTAGGTATAAAGGGATCTAGTAATATGATTTAATCTAGTGAAAAATGGAACCAATTTTATCCTGAATTTTGAAATCCAATAGCTCGGAGGTTTTGAGGTTTTGCTTCAGGCTGGACATGAAGTTTCTTAGTGTGATCCTTGCGTACTAGTATCACTCTATCAAAAAAAATTGACACTAAATTCTCTTTAATATTTAGCAAATGGATTTCTAACCCCAAAAAGAGAACATCATTTATTAATAGGTTGGCATCAGACAGATACTGTGGATTCCCCATTGCTGTTGCCAAGAGGGAGAGAAAAGTATCATTGTCATTAATTAATGATACATTTTAAGGAGGCATAATTTTTTATTTTAGCAAAGCCTCCATCTTGCCAGTTCCTTTTCATGTGTCATTTATTCTGAGGTAGACAAATGACTGGAAATTATTTTCAATAAAAAAAATCAAGCTAGAATCACCATTGAAGAGACTATGAAAATATTTATTCTTGTGAATACAGTGAACCTGGATACATTCGTCTATAGCAATAGAATAGAAAAATGGTAATTTATCCCTTTTGTATAGTGCATGTAGTTAATAGAGTCTAATCTCTCATAGCTTTTTGGAGATGTAAAATTGATCAAGGGGTTTTAGGTTTGTCTGTATCAGATCTGTTTAAGTACATATCCACTCCTCTCATTTACTAGAGGTTTGTAGAGTATTTAACGCAACAGGGCACCAACCTAGTTGCTAAAAGGTGTGTAATGGTCCCTTGCTCTCCCGCTCAGAGGGAGACCACTCAGGCTGGTTCTGTCTGGCCAGGACCAGAGTCCACAGGACAACCAAGAGCCCACAATAGGGCTGGGCGATCAATAGTCACTGTCAGGCTTTAGCCTGGGTTTGGGTGGTTCAAACTGTCAGCCCTTAAACAAAGTCTATCAGGGCAGGCTGTGGCCTGGGCGGAGCTTAGGCAGCCAGCAAACAACCAGTCTATCAGTGGGCTGGTGCCTGCGCTTGAAGAGGCTCAGGCAGCCAGCAACAAAACAGTCTTTAGGGGAACTGGGTCCTGGGCTTGAAGAGGCTCAGGCTCCCAGCAAGCAACAGTCTTTCGGCTGGCTTTAGCCTGGGCAGGGATCAGGCAGCCAGCAAACAACTGTCTATGGGTGAGTTGGTAAGGGAGGCTCCTTCCTCAGGGATAGAGTTTCCCTGCACAGTGTAGGGAATCAGTCACCCCGGGGTGAGGTGGCAGAGGGATGTGGACCCACACTACTCCACCGCATCCCAGCCCAGTGACCTGACAGGGGCAGGATTGCCTGCCCCTGCGTCAGCAGGGATCCAGCCGTAACTCGCTGACCAAGTCACACCTGGCTCTGCAGCCGGCCGCTCCGTGGCTGCCCCTGGACCACTTCCTGCCTCCCCAGGGTTTGGTACCTGTAGCCTCCAGGCTTCCTCTGGCTCCTCAGGGTACACGGCAGCAGGCACTCTGGGCCGGTCCTTGTCAGCACATGGGGATCGGGAACAGCCAGGTATAGGTTCCCCTCTGGGCCACAGCAGAATGGGCGGAGCGTCCTTCTCCTCTACAGGCTCTTCCCCAACTGTGCTGCAGGGTCTGCCTTTTATACTTCCGGCTACGCCCTGGTGCTTCCAGCGAGGGGGGGCAGGGCGATCTAGGCTCTGCCCTCCAAGGCCATTAGACCTCACTACAAGGTGCTACTGTAATATCATTTTTTAAAATTATTAACAATAACAATAATGTTCACATTTCCTAACAATGCTCCTGCAATGCTTTTCTTTTGCATCAGTTCATCAGTCAAGTCAGAATGAATTCAAAGGATGGGAGTGGGGTGATAATATTACAGAAAAATCAAATTCCCTAATGTAGAGTGACTCCTCTGTGTATCTTACTTTTCATAATTAATGACTGTGAATTCTCCTCTCCTTCCCCCACTCCCTTCTGAGTTAATTTCTATATGTTTGTCTAGTCGGTTTATATTGTAAACTTGTCAGGGCAGGGACCCTGTCTCTTAACTTGTTTAATTTGCTTTGTAAACCACCATGTACATTGATTGCCTGGTATACAGATAAAAGGTATACATACAATATATTTTCTTGAAGATTATCCAATCAATTAGTTCACCTTTTCCCCAACAGGTAGCATTAGCATGTATTCAAGTGACTGATCAAGACTTTTAAGTAGGCTAGCTAACAGATGGCACCATGATGCAATCAAAATGGTAGGCTGCCACCTACATCGAGGCATTCTTGCTGGACTATTTGATAGTAAACTGACTTCTTGCCAACCCTTGTATTTATACTCACAACATCCCTATGAGGTATTAAAGTATTATCTCCATTTTACAGATGAGGAACTGAGGAACAGAGTGACTTGCCTGAGGTCCAACAGGATGTCTATGAGATATAAGGGAATTAAACTAGGGTCTCCCAAGTTCTAGGCTCGTGCCCTAACAACTAGATTATCCTTCTCCAAGAACATGATGGCTACCTCCAGATGGGAAAGAAAAAGCCCATGTTTAAAGGCCACTCTCAACCTTAAAACCATATTTTTTGTGAAATTATCATTTTCTTTAGCTTTGTAACTAACTAGTAGACACTTTATTAAAGTCTGTGTCAGCTGGTGCACATACTCCAACATAGCGACTTTGGGTAAAATTTTCAACAGCCCTAAGTGATCTAGAAGCCTAAGTTCCATTGAGTTTCAATGAGACACACTCCTAATGGGGGGATTTCCAAAATTACCTACCTACTATTAAAAGTAGGCGTCTAACCTGCTTAGGCACTTTTGAAAGTCCTGTGCTAAGTGCTTTTGAAAATGGGCCTTAGGCTCCCAAATCACATTGGGGCTTTTGAAAATTTTAACCTTCATACCCGTCTGCATGGTTTTTCTTGTAGTTCTTAAAGGAACTGAAAACCAAAAAGTCACATTAGACCTTAAGAAAAGCTCGAAAGCTTGCCTTTCTCACCAACAGAAGTCAGTCCAATAAAAGATATTACCTCACCCACCTTGTCTTTCTAATAGCTTGGGACCAACATGGTTACAACAACACTTCAAATTACCACTATGTCTTGTGTGAATCTGAATATTCTTTTTTTTTCTAATTATTAGGGCTGTCAAGCGATTAAAACAATTAATTGTGATTAATCCCATGATTAATAAAAATTAATGACAAATTTACAAATGTAGAATTATGTACAAAAAATTGCTGCATTCAAAAATAAAATAATATAAAAAACTTTAGAACCTAGAAAGTCCACTCATGCCTACTTCTCATACAGCCAGTCGCTCAGACAAACAAGTTTGTTGACATTTGCAGCAGATAATACTGCCCATTTCTTGTTTACAATGTCATCTGAAAGTGAAAACAGTCATTCGTATGGCACTGTTATAGCTGGCGTCGCAATATATTTACATGCCAGATGCGCTAAAGATTCATATGTCCCTTCATGCTTCAACCACCATTCCAGAGGACTTGTGTCCATGCTGATGATGGCTTCTGCTAGATAATGATTCAAAGCAGTGCAGACTGATGCATGTTCATTTTCATCATCTGAGTCAGATGTCACCAGCACAAGGTTGATTGTCTTTTTTGGTGGTTTGGGTTCTATAGTTTCTGCATTAGAGTGTTGTGTTTTTAAGACTTCTGAAAGCATGCTCCATACCTCATCACTCTCAGATTTTGGAAGGCACATCAGATTCTTAAGCCTTGGGTCAAATGCTGTAGCTATATTTACCAGCATTGGTACCTTCTTTGCATTTTGTCAAATCTGCAGTGAAAGTTTTCTTAAAACAAAAAACATGTGCTGGTTCATCATCCGGGTCTGCTATAACATAAAATATATGGCAGAATGTGGTTAAAACAGCAGGAAACACAATTCTCCCCCCAAGGAGTTCAGTCATAAATTTAATTAATGCATTATTTTTTTAACGAGTGTTGTTAGCATGGAAGCATGTTTTCTAGAATGCCAAAGTATGAAAGGGCATACGAATGTTTAGCATATCTGGCATGTAAATACCTTGCAATGCCAGCTACAAAAGTGCCATGCAAACATCTATTCTTTCAGGTGACATTGTAAATAAGAAGCAGATAGCATTATCTCCCATAAATGTAAACAAACTTATTTCTCATAGTGATTGGCTGAACAAGAAGTAGGACTGAGTGGACATGTAGGCTCTAAAGTTTTACATTGTTTTGTTTTTAAATGCAGTTAAGTAACAAAAAAAATCTACATTTGTAAGTAGCGCTTTCACGATAAAGGGATTGCACTACAGTACTTGTATAAGGTGAATTGAAAGATACTATTTCTTTTATCATTTTTAGAGTGCAAATATTTGTAATAAAAAATAATAATATAAAGTGAGCACTGTACACCTTGTATTCTGTGTTGTAACTGAAATAAATATATTTGAAAATGTAGAAAAACATCCAAAAATATTTAATGCATTTCATTAGGTATTCTATTGTTTAACAGTGCGATTAAAACTGCAATTAATCATGATTAATTTTTAAATTGTGATTCATTTTTCTGAGTTAATTGCATGAATTAACTGCGATTAATTGACAGCCCTACTAATTAGGCTAATTTATTTGAGTGCTAATACAATTATTTTTAAAAAAATACTGCATTTCCTATTTAACATGCTTAACAATTTTACACTAAATTCACACTCTTACATCCCTCTTCTCCTCCAGTCACCAGTATTCCAGACAGACAGCCCAAAACCCCATGCCCACTCTCCAATTCAACTTGATACAGACCTGTGTGTCCCCCAAGCCCTCAAATTTGGGTTAAAAGTTGGGACTCCCAAATCTCTGTGTTGAAGTTAGCCACAGTCTAAACTAGAGTGAGTATTTTATCCCCTCTTCCTACAAAGAAGTGTGCTTAAAAATATTTTTAGGCAGGGATAGTCTCACTCTCAAAGTTTTTCATAAATCTGTCCTAAGTGAGGGGAGTCTCAAAACTTTCTGTTTAGTTCATCATCATCTGATTTCTTCTTTCCACTTCCTCTTGTCTGTCTTCTTTCCAAAGAAAAGCCAAATATGCAACTTATTTACATTATTATAAAGTAGATATAAAAAACTTAAGACATCCGCTCCCTCAGAATTGTTTCTTTCTCTTCATTTGTCACCACAATCCAATTGGCCTTCTTGGGCTAGAGAGCAACACTATCTACATGTAGATGTCAATAACATGTAATGTTCCTCAGTTAGACACACTTTAGAGAGAATTCTATTGTGCATTTATATATTCTAATTTCTCTAATATACACAATCTTGAAGCTTTCAAAGTGCTTATTCACTCTGCCTTTGGCTAGTAAAAGTTTTATACATGAGAAATAACTATTGTTTCCTTGTGGACAGTTATTTTTATTGCATAAGTCCATCCCCTGTTCAAAGTAAGAATGGCTAATCACAGTAATAATTAGTTTACATTTATATTTCTGGATCTTGCATTTTATGCAAAAATGTAGCAAAACTAATGATTGTTAATGACAAATCTGACTTTATTAGTGTAGCGTGGCTGGGGTTGGACAGGAGAGAGAAAGCATGGAGTGCTAAGAGCCAAAAAGACATTCCTTGAGCCATCCTGCTTGCACAGTGCAACAATATACTCTGCAGTGCTCCTTGCTGCTCCACAAGGATCAGTGTGCATTTCCTCATAATGCGGTGACAATAGCAGGAAGAGGATAGGGGGCCCAGAGGCCTGCTCCTTTATGTCCATGGAACATTGACTGCACCATTAGCCAAGAACACCCCCCCACACTCCTAGCTTTCAAGAGAGCACGAGGTTCATATTCTGTGCTGGTTATGTACATGTGCCTTAGAAGCAGGGGGAGTAGGGGGAAGCACCAAGTGCCCTCATCTTTCCCCCCAAACGAACCAACCTATGGAAATCAGGGCAGAATTTTGCCCTAAAAATTAGATGAGGTTAAAATGTATCTCCTGTCGGCAAATATAGAATTACGTCAGGCTAAATGCAATCCCACTAAACAAGATGCCTGTATTGCTGAAGCGTGGTATGTGCACTATATCATCATAACATCATGGCTGGATGTATCAGCTGAAACACTGACCATAATTAGAGCTTTTACAAAACTGTCCTGAGGGATAAATTTTTAACACAGTTATTGAAAGTTAGATGCAAAAATAACAATGCATGTTAACTAGATTTGTGCACACATCACCACAGTTAGGACACTCACTCTCTTTCGCTTTTTTTTGCTATATTTACCACATTTTATCCAGGGACTATGAATAGATTCCCAGCAATAGCTATTGCAGTAATAAAGAACAGAATATGTGACTTTACGAATGTAAATTATTTTGAGCTGGGGTTGTACACATACAGTAACTCCTCAGTTAAAGTCGTCAGCTTAACGTTGTTTCATTGTTACGTTGCTGATCAATTAGGGAACATACTCATTTAAAGTTGTGCAATGCTCCACTCTTACGTTGTTTGGCTGCCTGCTTTCTCCACAGCCCCCTCCTCCCCCCCAGCGCCTCCCACCCTCCGGCAGACCCAGCGGATCAGCGCCTTCCCCCTTCTCCCCCCACCTCCTGCTCGCGGCAATCAGCTGGCTTGCGGCATTTAGGAGGCAGGAGGGAACAGGGAGGAGCCTGGACTCAGCGCGCAGGCTCCCTCTCCCTCTCCTGCTTCCCGAATGCCGCAAGCCAGCTGATTGCCCCGGGTAGGAAGCAGGGGGGGCGGGAGGGGGAGCCTGTGCCAAATCATCACTCCTCCCCACTCCCTCCTGCCTCCTAAATGCCGCAAGCCAGCTGATTGCCCCGGGCAGGAGGGAGGAGCGAGGACTCGGCGCGCCTTCCCCCCCTCCCCGCCTCCCGAATGCAGCAATCAGCTGGCTTGAGGCGTTTAGAAGGGAGGGAAGGAATGGGGGAGGAACAGCTGTTAATAGACAAGTCTTTATTTCCTGTCCTTTTCACCATTGAAGAGGAAGTGGTCTGTACTGTAGATTACAAAGTTATGGTTTCAGACCCAGCTATTAACCCATGTAGGGATGGATCCTGGAGTAATTCCAGATTGCAAATCATAGCATTTATGATTTAATCTTTTTTTATTTTTAAATTCATGATTTGCAAAGTCTGATTCATGATTTTTGAACTTTTGAGGTTGACAGTACTGTAACTGCCATATTGCTCTGTCACATGAATGGTCAGTGTCGGCTAATTTCTGTAGGCACTGTTGCATCCTGGATGGAAAGGGATTGAATTTCATGAAAGTCCAGGTTTTGAAGCAGCAGCAAAGACAACTCAGTTCCCGGATCCCATAACTAGACTTTGCAGATTCTGGTTTGTATAAATTACTATGCAGGGTTTGTTCAATGTTAATAATGAAATCCATTTTCATGACAATTTATAGGAGAAAACAATGGGAAATGGTATAAACATGAACAATTCTTGTGGCAAATTTTACATAGTAAAAACTTACCCTCTTCCTGGCTTGTCATGAGCTGAAGATGATGAAAGTTAATTTAGAAACCAGGAAGATAAGACATCAGTGATGTATCTGAGAACTCTTCAATCAAGTAATTTAGTTCCATACTTTGCTTTGATCCTCAAAAGTTTAGTCCGAGTAATGGAACAATTCCTCCATCCCTAAATATAGTGTACAATGTACAGGGAAAATAGACCAGTGTGCTACTTTAAACTGGAGCATTGTATTAAAAAATTTGACAGAATCCCAAGCTAACCACCGCTGGAGTGTCTTCCAAGAGCACCAAACTTGGCCATGATCATACCCTATTCAACAGAGCCATGTCACCTCTCACCTGTTCAGCAGAGTTCCAGCTCTTAAAAGTACAGGATGCTGGAAAATAGAACCTGCCATTCCATCCAGATCTTACTCCAGGAAAACATTGTACTAACATATATATTGTAACTTTAAGTGCTACGCAAAATATTCGATAGTGGGACTGCTCCGGACCCTATATGTCACTCTGGTAGCATATACGGGATATTAATGCACTGCAAAGAGCTGAAGGAGCATCATAGGGCCACTGTAAACTAGATACATTTTATCTAAACCTTCCCTTATTGCTAGGTGAAATATGCTCAACTTCTCATAATTACTTTAAAAAAGCTGTGCATATATTCAATGTTGGTTTCCTAGTAGATGCTCTCTTTTTTTAATCATTATGCACACATTCAGCCAGGACAATTGTGTACTATGCTCTCATGGGAGCCCTTCACAATTCTGAATATTTCAGTTCACAAGTGGTCACCCTCTGTCCACACTATGTAAATCTCGACTCCTTTGGGGCAACAGAAGCCTAGCCCTACAAACATCACTATGAAACAATGACAATACTGTATCTCCATCTGTCTAACTAATATCTTTCTAAGGTGCTTAATCACATTGTTGTATAAGGGTTCTTCACTAAAGCTATAGTATTTTTAGGGGAATGACCAACTCGCTTTCTACCATAATTATACATAACTACACAAATGATTCATTGCTAGTGATCAAAAAGCAATTAGTGATGTCAAGATACAGTGACACATTATAGACAGTAATCTCTTAAATAGACACTATATAAGGTAGCTCAGATAGCTCATCTGCAGATTAATCATGTGACAGACCCAGAAGCAACTCCATATCTGACTAACATCTGAGGAACCAGCTGCTGTAACTGGAAGAATTCTTTACATGGCTGTGCATCTGAAAGCAAAAGGGTGTGATGTGCAGTGGGAATAGTACCCTCAGCACCTTATTGCAACATGTGTTCCCCACAGCTTTCATTGAAATTAAAAAAGCATAACATTTTATAAAGCCTTGGAAATAAAGATCTAAAGAACAAAAGTTGTGATCTAAATATATTAAATCATTGTATCATTAAATAGTTAAAATATAGATCTAAGTTACTGTAATTTTGTAGTCTGTTGTAAATGATGAAAACTGAATATTTAAATACAATTACTTTAAACAATGTTCTGATTTTCAATTTTTTTCAGACGGTCCTGTCTCAATAGGAATGAGTATGGATATAGCAAGCATTGATACAATATCAGAAATAAACATGGTATAGTAGCTTTGTAATATTTTTTATCTTATCTAAGTTAATGCCTGTTGTTTTACAGACCCCAGTAGTGTAGTTTTGAGATGGCTTTCCTTCTTGTTCAACCAACACCATGACTTGGATATTAGGAAATGGAGCCTTATATTTAAAGATCACGAAGTAGTTATGTTATGATAAGATTGTGCCTTCTGTAAGTACAAGTGCAAATCATGTCCCCCAAAAATCAACAGCAATTAGATGTGTACTTTACACAATATTCTGCCATTCCAATGAATGACATACATAACAGCAGTTATCTCCTGAATGAGACATTTCTGTCCCTGTGCATTTGAGAAAACTAGCCACATATGACCATTAGAAACCAATCTCCTTCTATTTAACCATAGCAGAAATCATACTATTATTCTTACCATGTGTCTCAAACAACCATTCATTCTAGCTGTATTTCATTATAAAAAACCCACAAACACTGAAAAAAATAAGGAGACAAGTAGAGTATACCTTTTTACTTTATATATTAAAGGTCTAATCCTGCTCCCATTGGAGTAAATGGCAAAACTCTAACTTCAAAAGGAGTTAGTCTGGGTCCAAAGTTAGGATCTTACTAATTTTTACAATATCAGAATTAAAATTAAATATACCTTTTTAACTAACTTTTTATTGCTGTGTATTATCACTTAACCATTAAAGATTTGAATCTGTCTACAGAAAATAAATATCAATATCCTTTTTGTATTACTACATACTTCCTTACATGTATCAGTATTTCAAAAGAGTTAGAAACAATGCAAAGATAATGTAATATAATGGCAAAAGCATTCACTTTGTTAAAATCAAGCATTGATTTTAAAAGTGGCTAATGAATGGCATAACTGATATACAAAGTAAAATGTCATATTTGAATCAGGGCTAAAGGTGAGCTGAGCCTTTGATGAAATGCAAAGCCTTGATGTCTTTGGCATTATTAAGTTACCCTTCTCATTCTGAAGGTGTAAGTTGTGCTATTGATTGGTTGAGTTCCCTTGATTTCCAATTACACTTTCTTCCTTGACCCTTATACATTTGAATGTGCACAACTATATTAAAATGAAAGTGTTTAGTAGTTTACATGAGCAAACAGATGTTTGTAGTATTTACATAAATTACCCTGAAGGCCATAGAGATTTACGAAGCCAGTGATGACAGCGGAGAGTTTGGCCAACAATGTTTGCTATTAGAGTCTGTTCAGTCATAAGGGACTAAATCCATTAGAGACAACACTTATTCATTATGTCAGCCACACACCAAATGACAAGAATTCTCAAATGCTGGAAAATTTAACAGCAAGCAAGCTAGTAAAACTGCTTACTTTAATGCCAATAATTAAGAATTAGAATTGCAGAGTCACAGTCTGTTTTGCCTGACCCATAACTCTATTTCCATCCATTGAAGAGAGGAGAAAAAGGACAAAATTTCTCTCAAATTACTTATGAAAAACAGAAGAATAATGGTTTGATCATTGTGACATTTTCTGTATCTCCTTTCAGGATTACACAGCTACCATATTTCTTAGACAACGATGGACTGATGAACGACTTTGTTTTCAGGGTAATAAGAGTTTAAGCTTAGATGGTCGTCTTGTAGAAATGCTTTGGGTACCAGACACCTTCATAGTAGACTCAAAGAAATCTTTTCTTCATGATATCACTGTTGAAAATCGTCTAATAAGAATATATCCCAATGGAACAGTCCTTTATGCCATACGGTATGTATACTTCATAAGCCATATTTACACATAACTTCTATTTACATTTTAAATTATTCAGATTAGCATGATTTGCTCTTAATCTGGTCCCAGTTTAGAAATTTTTCTGCTTGTAGACATCTACTATACATATATTTTTGCAGTTCTATATAAATGCAGGTATGGTCTGGCTATACCGAAAGAAGGACAGGAGACATTTGACATGAATTTAATCAGGCTGCAACTTTATTATTAGATGTCTGGGACTACCTGGCAGATAAAAGTGTACAGTGCAGGTAACATGTTTATTCTATGTAATTACCCAGGGGGCTTTTACTAGCTCCCTCTCTTTTTCCATCCAGGTCAATAGTCATTAGGGGTCACCAAATGAAATTAATAGGCAGCAGGTTTAAAACAAACAAAAGGAAGTATTTTTTCCACAAAATGCACAGTTAACCTGTGGAACTCCTTGCCAGAGGATGTTGTGAAGGCTAAGACTATAACCGGGTTCAAAAAAGAAATAGATAAATTCATGGAGGATAGGTCCATCAATGGCTATTAGCCAGGATGGGCAGGGATGGTGTCCCTAGCCTCTGTTTGCCAGAAGCTGGGAATAGGCGACAGGGGATGGATCACTTGATGATTACCTGTTCTGTTCATTTCCTCCGGCGAATTGGCCACTATTGGAAGACAGGATATTGAGCTAGATGAACCTTTGGTCTAACCCAGTATGGCTGTTCTTATGTCCCTTCAGCAAATCCATTGCTGGGACATGACCATACCCGGGGGGCTTCCACCAGCTCCCCCTCTTTTTCCATCCAGGTCCCTCCAGCAAATCCAATGCCCGGGACCTTACCATCTACCCCCCCTCATAGGAGGGTTAAGGTAGGCTATTAGAATGGAGAATTGGCTCCCTGCCTTACCAAGCATAGGAGTCCCCAACGATCCCCCATTCATTCCTTTAATGAATACCTTTTTTATGTCCTTTTCCAAGCCATTTATCCAGTTACTGTCAGGGACGGCTCTATGTTTTTTGCCGCCACAAGCATGGCAGTCAGGCGGCCTTCGGTGGCACACCTGCGGGCGATCCGCTGGTCACGCAGATTCGGTGGCGTTTCTGCGGGTGATCTGCCGGTCCCACGCCTTCGTCCTACCCGCCGCCGAATTGCCGCCGAAGCCATGGGACCGACGAACCTCCTGCAGGCATGCCACTGAAGACTGCCTATCTGCTGTCCTCACCGCAACCGGCAGGCTGCCCCCTGCGGCTTGCCGCCCCAGGCACGCACTTGCTGGGGCAGCAAGGTAGGACGAAGGCACCTGACTGCCATGCAAGTCAGCCAAATATTTCTCCCTCCCTCCCACCCCTCAGTGTAAAGGGGCAGGGCGGTCATTGGCACCAGCTGTATGTAGATATTAATATCAATATTAAATCTTTGACATTGCAGGGACCTTGAGCTTTGGTGCACCTTGGTCCCTCCTGTTCTCTGCCAGTGGTTCACAGTAGCTTAGTCTCCTGTGGATTATAGTATTTTGGTCTAATTTCAGTTGATGAAGTTAGTGCAGGGATGGCTCGGTGGTGTTCGTGACCTGTGTTATACAGGAGATCAGCCTATATTATCCGATGGTCACTTCTGGCCTCTAACTCTGATTCTATGAAAATAAAAGCCAATGCAATTAACATATTAACTAATTGATTTCTAAGTAGATCAGCTTGCTTAGATGTAGAGACTAAATTCAGCAATTAGACCTTGGGCAACTCCAATCATTGCACATTACAAATTATTACAGGATATGGCCCATTACTTTTAGTTGTTGTTATTTTCCTATAGATACTTAGAAAGCAGAGATTTACATAACAAGTGTGAGATATTTTATTTATAGTTTGAACCTATCCTCAATTGTTCCTTGTTTACTTAAAGCATCAGTTACCTTCTCTTAGGCATATGTATTTGCCCACAAATATTAGTTGAAGAAAGTAGGACAACCCATTTCTTATTATAGAACATACAATATTATGTATAGTTAATAACCATCTGCTTTCGGTTTTTAAAGGATAACTACAACTGTTGCATGTAGTATGGATTTGACCAAATACCCTATGGACAAGCAGACATGTACCTTGCAACTGGAAAGCTGTAAGAGACTTTATTACTGCTACTTTTATATAGTTAGGACAATATTTGTGATCTGTTTTAAGGGCTGCTAGATAATGTATAACATTATCAAAGAGGACCAGGATTTACAAAGAAGACTAGTGAGAATTGGGTGACCAACTGCTACTGAATTTCAATGGGATTTGGGTGCCTCAATATTTTAGGATAATTTGAAAATCCAGCCCCAGAACACTGAAACACTAAGGGCTTGTCTTCACTATGGGCTAAATCAGAGCTGCTGTGATCAATGCAGTGGCGTAGATTTAGCAGGTCTGGTGAAGACGTGATAAGTCAATGGGAGAGTGTCTCTTCTCGATAAAGCCTGGTGTGGACACCGCTGTAAATCGAGCTAAGCTACGTCAATTTAAGATACATAATTTATGTAACCTTACTATCATAATTTAGATTGAATTACCTTCTCAGTGTAGACAAGGTCTAAGAATAAAGAGAAACATAAAAGACTATGAACCTGATCCTCCATTCCATCACATGCAGAACTCCATAGACTTAGTTCTGCAAGCAGATGATCTTTTCAGTAAAGCTGAGCAAAGGATCTGCAGTCACTATTTCATCAGTTTAGTTGCTTCTTTTTTTCTTTGCTACAGCCATCCTACAGTTCCCACAGTGAATTGATCATGAGTAGTTTGTTGTGACTATTCAAGAATTGGTATTCCAAACTCAATCTATTTTGATTAGCTAGGATTGGTCACTTATGTAACATGCTATTATTTCTGTTCCCTGATCAGACGAGTGTAACTCTTGTAATCAGAAAGATGATTTGAAACCTTTGGGGGTCTTGAATTTCTAAGGGAGAAGTAGCAGATAATCAGTCAGGGAATTTTAAATATTTAGGCACACAAGACATCCCTGAAGCATCATTCATAGAAAAAAAATATGTTAGTATTAAGCTTATTGGCTGGGACAGAGGTCAAATTTAATTTTCTCTTTCACATTAAAGCAAAGTAATTGCATCTATAGTTCTATTGATAAAGGCTGTGGACAGATCCTTGTATGACTTCTTTAATGGTCTCCATGCCAGAACCGTGGGGATGGAAAGAGAGTCATCACTGGAAAGACTAAGATCTAAATGTTCAGTGCTTTGTATGAAGCAGTGTCCTATCCTATATTAAAATATACCACTTTACATGTGAGTACTTGCACAAGTGTAATATGTAATATCCATGAGTACTTGACTATGTAAGAATAAAACTAGTTTTCTACCACTATTCATGCAAGTAAAACTCAGTTGAACAATTGTTCATTGAAAGTGAACACAAAAAGGGGCAAGAGCACAATCAAAGACTTCCAAATTTGAGGAAATACTTGTGGAATTTTTTTGCAGTATTTTTCCATTTTTACCACTTCTTTTCTGCAAAAGAACAGCACATTCCATATTCATTTTGTAAATTATTCTATGGGTAACTTCCATCAAGAAGATGCTGTGAAATTTAATATTATGTTGCCATTTAAGGGTTTTATCCTGCAAGGCTTACTCACACAAGAGTAAGATTCCCACTAAAGTCAGTGGAAGTATTATGGAGGCCACAATCAGAATGACTAGTTAGCAGTGATATTTTTTCTTAAAAAAAAAGGGACAGAGAGAACATATTGTTAAGTCAAAAACAGAATGATGTACTTACATCAATGACATTGCCTAATGAGTCGTTCAGCAGTTTCTGTAGCTCCCTCAGGAACTTAAAATGTATTTGACAAGGGGAAAAATAGAGGAATTCCCTGTCTAATTGAAAACTCAATGATTCCATCTGTTATTTTAGACAACCCACAAGTATCTCCTGACTAAAGGGAAAACACAGTAATATAATCTAAACTGCTCCCATGGCATTCTTCTTTAGTTTCTGGAAAAATAGCCAAGAACACAGAGTGCGAATGAAAAAGATTATTATAAGCCTTTAGCAGTGGTAGTCACTTTTTTGTTAAAAGCATTTTAACAATTATGTTTTGGGGGTTACAGATCAATAGTGTTAGTTTTCCTATTGGATAAGCAACATTGACTTGCAGAAGAAGAATATTTTACTTCTCTAGATACTGTTCACTTGTAAATATGGTTGCTGGGTATTATACACATATATAACATTTATAGTATAAAGCAAATATTTGAACTAAAATAAAATGTTAGGAATTTTGGTTAAACTGTTATAAACATAAACACTTGAATTGCACTACAAGATAATGATTATATGAGGACATTGCTATAGTGGCTTATGTAATGAAACACCTTACCTGCATTTGTAATGTTGCTATTTAATTATAAGAGCTGATTGAAAAATGGTAACAAAAATATCAACAAGAACTTTTTTTTTTGGTAGAAATCATAAATACTTCCAACCAGTTTTAATAATTCCACAATGAGAAATTTCTCAGTCACTTATCTCCCAGAAAATCAAGTTTCAATTGACTATGAAAGTATTAATTATTATTAATATTACTGCAGCATCTAGAAGCCTCAACCCCAATTGAGGTCTTGTTGTGTTACACACTGTACAGGCACATAGTAAGAGACAGACCTTGCCCCAAAGAGTTTACCATTTCAATCCTTATCGACACTGCAAGTATCCAATCACATTACTATGTTTCCACACAGGCCTCTATCTCACTTGCAAATAGTTATTAATCTTTTAGACCTACCTTTGAACAGATATTTCCTTTTTGAATTTGCTCTTCAACTTCTGTTCAGTGAAGGTCCTGCATTTATTCTTGAGAATCAGGGAAAAAACATAGACTCTGAGGAGAAAAGAAATCTACTTATGAGATTCTGAAAACCTTTAGGCCTGGAAAAGTTCCTGCAAAGACCTACTCATGTGATTAACTTTATGCATTGTGAGTATCCTATTAACTTTTTTAGGACTACTTACAGCGCATAAAGAACATGAGAAGTCTGCAGGATTGAGGCATTAGTATGGATGTAAAAGTTAGCTCCTCCCACTCAATGTCATTTAAAGAGACAAGAGAATACCAATTAAAAAACCACTCAGTGGTTTTGTTCCTATCAGTTTCAAAGCTTTTGTCAATACAAACTTCCTCTAACATGCTGTCATATACAAAACTCATGCCCCACCCTAAGAATAACATTAGCGTGGGGAAACAATGTAATATTTCTATGCAAAATGTAATTTGCCTGATAGTCATGAAGGACCCCCTCCCTCCCAAAGTTCTTCATAAATGGTAATGGATACGATTAATATTTTGAATATATTTTGATACTAAAATATGCTTTAAATCTGTGAATTGCTCAGATAGAACTATTTACCTTTCCAAAAAAACGGGGACTATTAAAGAAAATAAAAGCCTTCTTTCTGTAGTGAGCTTGCTCACAACTTTCTCAGGCTTCAAGAATTGTTTTTATCCACTGCCAGTTCATAAAGTTAGATGAAACCTGGAATTATGAACATCTTCATTTCTGAAGTGACTCAAAGCTATTTTGGACATCAGTGTGAACGTCACTTTGCAGTGAATTGGAATTGAGTTATTCCACAGGGCAGCAGAATGAGCAACAATGAGACAGTGTCTGTCAAATGCAAAAATGATCGATCTATGTAAACAAAAATAGATATTCAAATGCTTGCTCTTAATACCTAGGTGTACATCAATATACTCTCAACTGGACCGTATATATTAATGTATAAACTGGCCACCCTCTAATTTAATGTAAAATACTCTTCAAAGGTGTTTTATCAATGTATAAGCCATGTACTGATTAATGTATACACAGCACAATTGCTGCTTGTTATATGATACTTCTCCCACCTTGGGTGCCAATCATCTATGCCAGTTAAGAGAAGCCTTCCCTAAAGCATGCACAACCAGTAGGCCTGTAAAGAAGTCTCCATGTTATAGCATATGTAGTTTATAAACTCTGCATTTCCAAGCTCCAGCAATTTTCCCTCTTCCTGTCGGACTTGATGGGCTTTGCCTTTAAATGTCCTGTACAACACATCCTTTTATTTGTCAGTTTATACCAGCTTTTATTTTTCTCCACCACCTATAGTATTTCTTTTGAGACCAGGCACTCCGATTACATTTTCAAATTTTGTCATAAAATTGCATTATTTATAATCCAATTTTACTTTTTTTTACAAATGGCAAAGGATCATAGACAAACATGTTCTACACAAACTATTTATTATATTTAACAAAAACGTTCACTTGTTGGTTTGTCTATAATTACAGGGGGCTATAATATCAATGATGTCCAGTTTTACTGGACCAGAGGAAATGATTCAGTTCGAGGCTTGGAGACACTCCGGTTGGCACAATATACAGTAGAAGATCATTTTACTTCAGTATCTGAAGCATTCTATGAAACAGGTAGGAACTCCCTTTGAAAACTTTCCTCTTGAAGTTCAGAATATGGGGATGAAAATAGAACGGCGTGAAGGACCTAAACAATTTGCCTTTCTTTTAGTATTTGCAAAATTGAAAAATCTCATCCAATTTCATTCATGTAAGCTATATGGCTTGTATGATATTCTTTAGGGAATTTGTAGCCTCTTAGAAAATGCACTCAACTGTTCAAATGTTTACAGTTATTGGACTTCTGTGGTAACATCTCAGAAAGTCGCATACAATTTGAAGAAGCTAATTCCAGGCAAAGTTCTGCTCATTCAGCTCTTAGCTGAAGCTTATGTTGTATGCTATACAGAATACATGGGGAAGAGAGAGAAGGAGGAAAAGTGTTTAATATAACAATGAGGTTGTAAAGTGAAACATTCACATGACAGGGAATTCTAAAAGATATGCATCTAAATTTTCAAAAGCAACTAGTGATTTTGAGTGCTTAATTTAAGACACCTTAAATAATTTGGCCTCTGAAAATCAGATATCTTTCAGGTTTCTTTAATTGAGCAAGCGAAAAATCACTAGTCACTTCTGAAAACATAAACCAATATTTATCCCACAGTGTTAAAGTCTTGTACAACTTACAAGAAATGCAGACTTTGCCACTAGGTCTTGTAAGTTAAACCACAGCTATTTGGTTTTGGCAGTTTCAGTCAAACCTTGATAAGCAGATCCCTGAATAAGCAAAACTATGAGTTACCCTACCTAAGATATCTAGGGTACTGTAATTATCATATAAGAAGTTCTATAGGACTTCTGCAACTCTGATTCATCATAGAACAAAACTGTGGAAAATATTTCTTTAGCTGTGAGATTTGACGTTTTGACTGTTATGAAAACAACAAGGAGTCTGGTGGCACCTTAAAGACTAACAGATTTATTTGGGCATAAGCTTTCGTGAGTAAAAACCTCACTTCTTGCATCCGAAGAAGTGAGGTTTTTACTCACGAAAGCTTATGCCCAAATAAATCTGTTAGTCTTTAAGGTGCCACCAGACTCCTTGTTGTTTTTGTAGATACAGACTAACACGGCTACCCCCTGATACTTGACTGTTATGGTGGCTGTTCTGGAGATGCCAAAGGATCTTTCAAAGGGAAGAAGAGCTATCAAACATGCTTTATCCTCCTTAAGTTATTCGATGACTCTTCTTTGCTCCTATTTTATGATACATATTAAATACTATTTGTCTTATGCACAACCTACCGTGCCAACCATAAGGATTTTCTTTATGTAAGGCCTCCTAATGCACTCATTTACATTGTAATTCAGGACTCTGGTGTATGCTTTCCTGACCCTCAGTTGCACACAAATTGCAACTTCTTTCCTCTACTGCATTGTTGGGATTTTATTCTTGAATAACACAGCACAGAAGGAAACACTATGATCTAACCTGAAATATTAACTCAGGTTAAAGCATCAAAGTCCTCTAAATGGATATAAAAGTACAGATGAAACACAGAATAGCAGGCTTCATGATCACAAAGAGTCTTGCTACTTATATAACTAGCATCCGTTTCTCTTCCTCTCTTCCACAGCCCCTAGCTAAACCACATCAGGTTCAGTCAAAGAAGAATAATCTTTTAGTGCTGTTCTGGCCAGAAGCTCACCATTCAAAAAAATAAAATAAAATAATCTGTTTAATACTTACCACCTTCCCCTATCGCATGTAGGGAGGATCCAAACTGTATCAGAAGAGCAAAATGGATTCTATTGTTTTTCCTCAAATGGAATAGGGGCAGTTTCCCACTTAAGTGAAATGCAGGTAGAGGCACAGTCACATCTCTTGTGGACCCTCTCCCCCTGGTTTCAGGGCTAGCTGTAAAACATTAAACACATTTGCAAAGTCAAAGTCTATTTTACTTAACTTTAACAAATACAGCTTTAATTTATTAGAATTTCCCATACCTAATTGTACTTGGGATTCTTCTGTTTAAGAACACAGCATTGTTCTGCTGTGCAGTACATTTCTAACAGCAAAGCTTATGAAATAATACCATAACCCTCTTAATTCTCTTTTAAGCCTTTATGAATATGGTGTTATATATAGAGGCTGTTCAGTTTTCCTACAATGTTTCATGGAAGCACTGCAATGTATTCTCTATCCTCTATGAAAAAAATTAGACGCAAAAAGAATTATTGTAGATGCATATATACAGTATTAATAAAAAGAGCACACAGAAACCAAAGTTAATAATTGTTTAGCTTTTTACAAACATATATTTGAAAGTATCTTATAAATATTATTTTTGCCTTAAAAGCTTCTGTGAGACTAGGCAAAAAGCAGTGTATAATTCTTCTTACAAATGATAAACTGAGACAGTCATTGGCAAAGCTGAGATTAGAATCTTGCAGTTAAGGAGGAGATAAATCTATAAGCCTGTCACACAAAAAGCTTTCCCCAAGAGAAGGAAAAAGGGTGGCAAAATATGAAGTGTCAGAAAACAATTTGTACATCAAGCAACAAAAGCAAATTACATAAACCAGTCCAAGAGCACGTTAATAGCATTGCCGCTTCTTTTCATTTTTGTCTGAGTAGAGTGTAGCTTAATTTTGGAAATAGGAAAATTCTGAGCTACAGTCACTTACTAGATTTTTGGTCAATACTTAGCTTAATTAAAGTCCCCAATCTGCAA
This sequence comes from Malaclemys terrapin pileata, assembly GCF_027887155.1. Classification (NCBI taxonomy): domain Eukaryota; kingdom Metazoa; phylum Chordata; order Testudines; family Emydidae; genus Malaclemys; species Malaclemys terrapin. The sequence goes on along the minus strand of NC_071511.1, from coordinate 99,331,866 downwards.
ACATGCACATACTTACCTTTAAGGATGTGAATAGGCTCACTGAGTTCTGTGAGTATCCTCACGTGAGTAAAGTTAAGCATGTGTGGAAATGTTTGCCAGATCAGACCTGAAGGGTGGATTTATATTTCTAGCCTTTTTAACATAATCTGGTTTTATTATTCTAATTTAGATAGTATATTCTTTTAATTGACTAGAGACATTTCTTACATTCACAGAATAACAAACAAGGGCATAGAAGAGAATGCTAGTTTGATACCTTTTGTACCCATATACCAGCTGTCCTTCCTCATCTAGAAAACACAAGGAATGAAATTGTAAAATGTAAAATTGTTTAAAACTATAGTAGAGATAGTTGAAGCTGGTGAAGAAATCCAATTCTGCTTTAAAATGTTAAGATAGGTACATCTGAAATTTCACATAAGTACCATGTTCAGCTATCATTAGCTGGTTTGGGTGGGGAGATGGGATGTTGAGGGTTAGGATGCACAAGCACGTGTTTAATAGAATATTCACACAAATCTACATCAGTTACGGACTACAGCCGGTTGCACCTACAGAATCAGCCCAGGAGTCTGTACCTGGTTCTGCAATCCTAACATCCAATGCCTCACATATGAACAGGGCAGAAGGCAAAGCTGAGGTATCGGTGGCCACAGGGGAAGCAACAGTTATTAGGTCTCTCCACTGAGTGAGCTAGATGTGTGCTCTCTCCCATTGCTGTTGCTGTTCTCACTTTGACTAACCACTGAAAGAGTGAATGCTCTTGTTGCTCCATTGGAGATACAGGCCTATGCCACTGCTGTGAAGAGGATGATGTCTTTCAGATGGCAGTATAGGTGTCTGGGGTTGCCCAGGAGGAGGAAGTCAACATGGGGAAAGCCAGGCTCTTTTTAACCTGGACCTTAGTATTTCCACACCATACTGCTTCTTATGATCCAGTAGACTGCCTACTAAAGAAAGAACTTTGTAAAAGATCCATGCAGATCTCAACAACAGCACAGTTAAACTAAATGTGAAAGCATCTTGCAACCATACCTCAGCATAGCCAAACTACATATGTAATGATGTGGGGGGGGGGGGGGAGTCAAAGGCCTCCACTTTCCATTGTCCATTAACTTAGGGTGGCTTCAACATTGAGTGCTCGGCCTGAGACACATAGGGCCTAACTTTACAGATGGGCTGACCACCTACAATTCCAATGGGCTTCAATAGGAAATATAGATGCTGAGCACCTCTGAAAAGCAGGCCCTGAGTGTCTCAGGCTGGGCAGACATCCAAAGTGAGTGGACATGTTTGAAAATGTAGACCACAGTGTATTCAGTATTCCTCTTAAAATGGAACTCCAAAGTAACAATGTCTAGATAAACAGGAGCTGTATTTCTCTACAATTATGTTCTTTGGTTTGGAATGAAAATCATCATTGAGTCTACTTGGTGCAGAGAGGCGGTGCAAAACTTTTGGTAGGTACTATTTAAGGCCAGAGAGGGTCTCTGGGGAACTATGGATAGAGTGGCAGTGGATGGCATAGGTGGAGGGAAGTCTCTGGACTTATTACATGCCTTGCAGGGGGAAAGTACAACAAACACACACTCACTGTTAAATGAGAGGCTTGAGAGCAGATCCATGTATTATGCACATCAAAAGGACCAGAAACTCTGCATAGGAGATACAGAGCAGTAGTGATTGCTATTCTGGACAATAGCTGGAACAACTGCCATAGAGGAGCTGCACTGCAGTCCCACAACCCAGTAGCCAGGAAGAGGAATGGAGAAACTACTCCTTCTCCAATTTCATTTATTCAAGAAGGGTGATCTTCATTCTAAACAGTAATAGCACATTTTGGTCATATACTGCAAGGTACAATTTTCTGTAGTCAGCTATGTTTGAGGCACCCTTTCAAATGTTATTTAACTCTTCTCCATGTGCCCTCATTTAAGCAAAAAGCAACACCTTATAAGGCACAAGAGGAGAAACAAGGGATGCATGGCTAAAGCCATATTAATGCCTTTGTGCAGGATGTACACCATACATCTTAACTGACACCCAAGGGGTTAGTATACATATTTCATGGGGGAGAGCAGATTGTGCTCTTTGTGCCTGAATGCACACTTCTTTGTGGAATTGCATGGGATAACAAAAGTGCATCTTATATAAAGAGCTCTGTGTAGCACTTTATCTAGAGTAAATTTCACCAGAAAGAATACAGGAAATAGCCATGGGCCAAATGCTCCCCTCCACTTACACTGAGCAGAAATGAGAAAGGGAATGCAGAAAGCTAAGAGCAGCATACCTGCAGTATGGTTCCCTCTACAAGCTCCTCCCACTGCCACTGATTGTTGGGGGCAGAGATGTAGGAGAAGTTGTTCTATGTGGCAGGTCCTCATCAGCCAGTACATACAGTAAGGATTTCAGTTATAGACCAGAACGTTATTATACAATTGGATATACGGGATGATTATCAACTGCCAAAGATAAATGTTTTAGCTTGAGAAGGAAACCTGTTTATTTAATCTTAGGTATATTTCTCATGTGGTGCAGTGACATTCCATATTGATAAAACCATGGTTATGATAGTGATGTCTGTTTGAAGAATCAGAATCACTGTTGGAGACTAGTGTATGGCTTTGGACTCCAAAAGCCAAATTCAGAGACAAATTATAAAATGGGGTAAGCCAGATCTCCTTACACTCAGACTTCCTTAGACTTTACATCTACTTTACCATTGCATAGAGGAGTCTATATTGGTATATGCCACTGAGCCAGAAAAGGCATATGCTATGTTGAGTGAGAACCATTTTTACTTACACCTTCTGGTCCTCACTGTGTATGTTACACCCGTTTATTTTCATGTAACAGTATTATGCATATAAGTATATGCAAAGTATCTAAATAAGTATGGGGAATTCAAATAATGTAAGGGAGTCTAAGACTCTGTTTTCACTACATACTTGAATTACTCCTCTCGAGTTAGCCTGGCTTGAGGGAGAGCCTCTACAAAATAACACTTGATTTGCACAAAGTGATTGCTATCAGCTGACAAATTGTGCTACCTTAAGCTTTACCTTCTGCCCCCTCTCAGGCCAGATAATTCAAGTACCCACAACTCTTGAGTTATGGGTTTGTGGGTATGGACAGAACTCAAGTTAGGGACAACACTCAAATAGCTCTAGTTAACTCTGCTGTGAAGACAACACCACTACTATATCTCATATCTCCTCCTTTCAGTTACAAAGGAGAGCAGTTTTATTAGATTGCCTAATACTATACTTTCCATTATAGAAGATTCTTCTGACCTTTTTTGTAAAGCTGTGTCACCTCCATTGTTTCCTTGTATGCAGCAGGTCTTTGAAATTTGGCAGGGAGAAAGCCCTCAGACTAGAGGAGTGCCTTTTCTCGGTGCCATGAAATGCCATGCAGGTTAACTGAGGGTATGTCTACACTGTGAGTGGCAGTGAGTTTCAGAGCCCAGGATGACAGACCCAGGCTTGTTCTGCAGCACTAAAAATAGCTGTGTCGACATACAGCTCAGGCTAGAGCTTGGGTTCTGAAGCCCAGGGATGGAGTGGGTCTTCAGAACCTGAGCTCCAGCCTGAGCCACGATTGTCTACCCAGCTATTTTTAGTGCTGCAGCAGAAGCCCAAGTCTGTTGACCTGGGTACTGAGGCTTGCTGTGTAGACTATTCTGAGTTATAAACTGTTAAAAAACTCTCCACTTCCCCCTTTTTTTTGCTTGCATTGCTCAAGACATGCTGGCACCATGACAAAACCCAACAACCTGGATATGCGAAGGCTGAGCCCATGCTACCACAAAAGCAGTAGCACACGCTGCACTGGGAATGACAGGAGCGGCCAGGCATGGTAGTTGTTTGTGAGGGGCATGGTCTCTCCACCAGTACCATCCACCTTCCTGGACTTCTGCATATGGGCGCAGAGGCCCCCCCACCTCTAGAGTCACAAAATAGGGTACAAGCTCCTGGTGTCCTGGAGGAGAGACCATTCAGTCTCAGCCTGTAGTGCCAGTGTCCCATCCCCTACAGTCTAGAACAGCAGCATTCCCCTGCTATCAGCTAATACCATTAGTTCTGTAGATCAAGCTGTGCTGCAGTGTTGAAGTTGCAGGAGTCAAACTCTTCTGATGATGGGCGAGGGGGATTGTTACAGTTGTACATAACAGAATTTGTGTTTAGCTTTTTCCTTTTAAAAATAACCTAGGAAATTGCATGCAAAACTTTTTAGAAGAATGTTATATAGGTTGCAAAATCAAGTTAGAAAATGCCAAATTTACAGTTGCCTGCACAACTGTAATGCTTTATTTTACAGTGTGTCATTACAGCATCGCACAGCATTTTTCCCCAGCACCTTTGCCTCGTTTATTGCACAACATGGATGAAGAAAGGGGCAGAATTAGTGTTGCGTGGGAAACCATAAATTTGACATTTTTAAACTTTTGAATGCTTGACTTCGGCCTGATCTACACTTGAAAATTTTACTGGAATAATTCTTTTGGTTAGGGAAGTGATTTTTTTAAGATATGTAGTTATATTGGCAAAAACCCTACTACAAGTGCAGTTATATCGGTATAAAGGAGATTTATGTCAGTACAGTTTTCCTTTCCCTGTGAGAATAGCTACTACCTGTATAAACCTCCTGTTGTACTATATAACTGACCCCATTAAGGAGTCTGAACGCTCAACTATACCGGTATAGTTAAAACGTTACAACTTTCGAATGTAGCCAAGCTCTTTGTAACCTTAATAACTTTCTTTAGACAAGTTTTATGTATGTAATTTTAAAAATATTGTAAACATTTAAATGTAAACAGCCATATTCTAGTCTGGTAGCAATAAGATAGACCTGCATGTGCATTCGTAGGCTGTGGTTGCACTTCACACTGTTAAAAAGTCCTGTCAACCTCATACTTCACAATGCACCTCAGGGATGCACAAATAGCCTATTAATGCAGATATTGCTGTTGTGGCTTACCGCTAAAGTGCATCCATATTTATAAAGCACAGTCATGACTCATGGCACACAATATTAGAAACAAGCACGTAACTTCACTTAGTCAAATAAAAATAGCTCATGCCAACTGACCACAGTGAATACCTGAATTTGACCCTTTCATTGATATTCTGGTAGAACTAGTAATCACAGAGTTTGGAAAAATTTGAATTTTTAAAAGTTAAAGATTATCATCTTTTTGTAACCTTCAAAATAAAGTTTGTACTGAACATTAATTGTAGTTCCAGTTATGTTAATAAAAATCAGATTTTTTCTTTATTTTCATGCATTATAGCCTAGAGGGAACATAAGGTAAAAGCAAATTCACAGCCTGAACTTCAATTGCACACACGTACAAAAGCTCACTTAGGAATCTGGGACTATGAAGGACCAAATACAGACTTAGCATAAGGGTGTGTAATTCCACTACTTATGCCAAGTCTGCATTTGGCTCCAAGATTCAGATCCTTGTGCAAATCATAGAAACATAGGACTGGAAGGGACTGCAAGAGCTCTTCTAGTGGAGTCCCCTGCACTCAATGCAGGACTAAGAATTATCTAGACCATCCCTGACAGGTGTTTGCCTAACCTGCTCTTAAAAATCTCCAATGATGGAGATTCCACAACCCCCCTTAGCAATTTATTCCAGTGCTTAACTACCCTGACAGTTAGGAAGTTTTTCCTAATGTCCTTGCTGCAATTTTAGCCCATTACTTCTTGTCATGGTTAAAGAGAACCATTTTTCTCCCTCCTTGTAACAACCTTTTATATACTTCAAAACTATTATCATGTTCCCCCCCATTCTTCTCTTCTCCAGATCAGACAAATCCAATTTTTTCAATGTTCCTTCATAGGTCATGTTTTCTAGATCTTTAATAATTTTTGTTGCTCTTCTCTGGACTTTCTCCAATTTGCCCACATCTTTCCTGAAATGTGGCACCCAGAACGAGACACAAAATCAGTTGAAGCCTAATCAGCGCAGAGTAGAGCAAAAGAATCATTTCTTGTGTCTTGCTTACCACACTCCTGCTAATACATCCCAGAATAATGTTTGCTTTTTTTGCAACAGTGTTACACTGCTGACTCATATTTAGATTGTGATCCACTATAACCCCCAGATCCCTTTCCACTGTACTCCTTCCTAGGCAGTCATTTCCCATTTTGTATGAGTGCAACTGATTGTTCCTTCCTAAGTGGAATAGTTTGCATTTCATTCTATTTACTTCAGACCATTTCTCCAGTTTGTCCAGTTCATTCTGAATTTTAATCCTATCCTCCAAAGCACTTGCAACTCCTCCCATCTTGGGGGGGTTTGTAAGTGTACTTTGTATGCCATTGTCTAAATCATTGATGAAGATATTGAACAGAACTGGACCCAGAACTGATCCCTGTGGGACCCCACTTGATATATGTACTTCCAGCTTGACCATAAACCTCTGATAACTACTCTCTGGGAATGGTTTTCCAACCAGTAATGCACCCACCTTATAGTAGTTCCATCTAGGTTGTATTTCCCTAGTTTGTTTATGAGAAGGTCATGCCAGACAATATAAAAAGCCTTACTAAAGTTAAGATATATCACATCTTCCACTCCCCGTCCCCATCCACAAGACTTGTTACTCTGTCAAAAAAAATTAGGTTGGTTTGACATGATTTGTTCTTGACAAATACATGCTGACTGTTATTTATCGCCTTTGTATCTTCAAGGTGTCTGGAAATGGATTGCTTAATTATTTGCTCCATTATCTTTTTGGGTACTGAAGTTCAGCTGACTGGTCTGTAATTTCCTGGGTTGTCCCTTATTCCCCTTTTTTAAGATGGGCACTATATTTACCCTTTTCCAGTCCCCTGGAATCTTACCCGTCTTCCATGTCTTTTCAAAGATAATCGCTAATGGTTCAGATATCTCCTCAGTCAGCTCCTTGAGTATTCTAGGATGTATTTCATCAGGCCCTGGTGACACAAACATTTAACTTAAGTAATTTTTAACTTGATCTTTCCCTATTTTAGCCTCTGATCCTACCTCATTTTCACTGCCGTTCATTAAGTTAGATGTCCAATTGCTACTAAATTTTTTGTTGAAAACTGAAACAAAAAACTCATTTAGCACTTCTGCCATTTCCACATTTTCTGTTATTGTTCCCCCCCACACACACACCCTCGTAGAGTTTCGGGCCTACCCTGTCCTTGGTCTTCCTCTTGTTTCTAATGCATTTGTAGAATATAAATATTACCCTTTATGTCTCTAGCTAGTTTAATCTCATTTTTTGCCGGATAGATGAGCTAATTGACCGATTGGGAAAAGCATGATTTTTGTTCTGACCAAGGGTTATTGGCAAATCCCCCTGGCCAATGCAAAGAGAAGACGTCCTTTTCAACACCAGAGGGACTGTATCAGTACACTGTCCTCCCTTTTGGTTTACATGGGGCTCCTGCAACTTTCCAACGACTCATGGACAAGCTGTTGCGTCCACATGGCAAGTATGCAGCTGCCTATCTTGACAATGTCATTATACATAGCCCAGACTAGGAGAGACACTTTGAGAAGGTGGAAGCAGTCCTGGACACCCTGAGGAAGGTGGGGCTGACTGCAAATCCCTCCAAATGCACAATTGGGCTAGCAGAAGTCAAATACCTTGGGTATATAGTGGGGAGGGGCATGATGAAGCCCCAACTGAACAAGTTAGAGGCAATACAGAATTGGCCCCAACCAGTCCAGAAGAAACAGGTCAGAGCATTCCTGGGACTAGTTGGATATTATAGGCGGTTCATCCCCCACTTTGCTACCAGGGCATGCCTGTTAACAGACCTAACAAAAGCTCGTGGCCCATACATAGTAAGTTGGACCAGCATGGCCAAGGAGGCTTTTGCAGATCTGCAGACTGCCCTCTGCACCGACCCAGTGCTGGTAGCTTCAGACTGGGAGAAAGAGTTTATCTTGCAAACCGATGCCTATGGGTCGGAGAAGAAGAACAGCCAGTCCTTTTCCTCAGTAGGAGACTCCTGCCCAGGGAACATAAATATGCTGTAGTAGAGAAGGAATGCCTGGCGGTAAAGTGGGCCATAGAAAGCCTACGCTACTACCTACTCAGACAAAGGTTTACCCTCGTCACGGACCATGCCCTTCTGAAGTGGATGCACCAAAACAAAGAAAGAAATGCAAGAGTGACAAGGCGGTTCCTGTCGCTACAACCCTTCTCCTTCAGAGTGCAACATAGGTCCGGAATCAAGCATGGCAACACTGATAGCCTGTCAAGGATGCACTGTTTGCCGACCCAAGTAGCCCAACCCCGAAGTGTTGAATGGGGTGGGGGTGGGGGGATATGTGATAAACTCAAGACAGACAGCTACAAGGTGTCTGTGTGGGGGAATAGAAAACAATCCCAGAAGGTTAAAATGCCCTCCTCCCTATCAACTGAGAAGGGGTGACTACAGGTCAATCAAGTTCAGCTGAGAAGGGGTTACCAGAGATCAATTAGGATCAGCTGAGAGGGAGTTACCTGAGGTCAATTAGGATCAGCTGATTCCAACTAAGGGCTACCTGAGACCTTTTAAAACCCTCTCCTGTTGGAGGTGTGGGGGAGAGAGAGAGAGAGTCACGCTGCCAGTAAGCTAGGAGCAGCAAGACAACAAGACTCACCAGGAGGGGAGGCTGCATTCCCTCTCATAAGGGAGAAAAACAAGCCCAAAAGACTGGCTGAGAGAAGGAACAGGCTGCCCCTTGTGCAGCCAAGAAGGACTGTTTTTACCAAGCCCGTCTCACCAAGGCTAAAAACAGCTGAGCCTGGTGAGACTGAGAAGGTACCTTGCCACACTACATTTAAACATGTTTCCAAAAGTCAAATTCTTAAGGTTGCCTTGTGATAAAGTAGATTGATTTAGTTACTTGGTTTCCCCATAAATTAGGAGTTTTGTTCCCTCCTCCTACTCCACTTACCTCAATTTAATACCTGCCACAAAATCTATTTGCTCAGGCTTAGTATATAGAATGGGTGAATCTCACATATACTGAGTATAAGTTTACTTTAAGAAAAGTTCTCTTCTCTATATTGAAATTTTAGCAAAACAAAATTGACGAGAATTACAATATTTGTTTACCAATTTGGACCTAATTAGAGCTTTTACTCAGGATCAGAAATGGAGATTTAACAGATTTGTTGGGAAGTGTGCAAGACAAACTTAGAAAAAAAAATTTAATGTTTAAAATTGACATTTACAAGAAATTGTGATAAGCGGCACCATCTAACATTACCTTATACCGAGTAATTGTTTGTTTCTAAAGGTTGTTTGCTCCTCTTTTCACAGGACGCTATCCAAAGTTAGTATTCCATTTTGACCTCAAGAGGAACATCTTGTATTTCATACTAGAGACATACGTACCATCCATCTTGCTAGTTGTACTCTCCTGGGTATCATTCTGGATAAGCCAATCATCAGTTCCTGCCAGAATCTGTATAGGTGAGTAACTGACAAAACAAAACGGAGGTTGAAACATTAAAAGGTGTTCTTTGTTGCACAGTACATAGCATTCGTTTCCAGAAGTTGCAAAGACTTCTGTATTTTAGGCAATTACTTCTTCGGTTTGCCATACGTGCAATACATCATGTAGATTCCCCTCGGATTTTTATTTCTGTGTATTATTTAACAAGGAAAATGTCCTGGGAAGCCATAGGGAGTCTAGATGGCAGAAAAGCACAAAGAACATTCATTCATTCCTGAACTCACTTCAAAACATTCAAGTACAATGTGTTGCAAACAAGAAAGAATTATGAGGTATTTGTGAGGATGAACAATACATACTAATTAACACATGAATAACGGAAGAGAAAGTACTGTAAGAGATTAAAATAACTCATTTTAAATGAGAGAGAGAGAGAGATGTGGAGTTGGGAAGAAGAAGAAACAGCTGCCACAAGACTGAAATGTTCAGAGCAGAGGAGAAACAATTATAAGATGTGTCTGGATTTGTAAGAAGGAAAGGTGTCCATACAGAGTGAAGACAGTTGAATGGAGAGGTGTTGGCACAGTATGTGTAACTTCATAGAAATGGTCACTGTACCTACTTTCATGTGACTGCTACAAAGCCGAGATACAAGATAATTACCTTGTGGTTATAAAAAATCATTGTGAACCATCTTTGTAGTCGGGGAATATCCAGACCGTTGGCATAATACCATAATAATCACAAGTGTACAGCATGAGTCATTTAAGTTCCTCTCATTTTAGTTTACAGATGCTCTGGATTGTTAACCTTGTTTCTATTTTTTTTAAACATGTGGATTCAAAATCTTAAATATATTTAAAAGTCTTATTTCCAGAACATCCAGCAGTAAATGTGGTTGCACACACTGAACAGTCTACAGTGACCATAAAGCTCAGAACACACTAGTTTGCAGCTATTCCAAATGCTGCATAGAACGCCATAACTAACACCACTTTTTACCTCATTCCTTGTGTTCCGCAGGTGTCACAACAGTGCTTACCATGACCACTCTCATGATGGGAGCCAGGACTTCACTTCCTAATGCTAATTGCTTCATAAAGGCAATTGATGTATACCTTGGTATTTGTTTTAGTTTCATCTTTGGGGCTTTGCTGGAGTATGCTGTGGCTCATTTCTGCACTCTTCATCGTTCCAATTTGAGGGTACACACAAAGGTATTTAAATGTTTAAATATTTGAGTAAAACAAATACCTAGGGAACTCCTTGTCAGGAAAGTACGTTACCTGCATTAGCATTAATGGGAATTGTACATACATTTAATGTAAATATTTCCTACAATAAGGACACTAAAAGGCACTATGGGTCTGACAAAAACTAGGGAATTAAGCACCCTTGAACTTTGGGGTATTAGAAATCTAGCTCTGAATTTTGCAGCTCAGGCCCTCTTTTCTAGAAGACACTTTATGTCTCTCAGTTATATCCACACAACCCAATGACAGTAACAAAGAATAGTTCATGAATCCCTGAAGTTTTTGGCACTATTATTGTGGCATTTATGTCGCAGCAGTATGTAGGAAAAGGCATAGAATTGTCTACCCCAGGAGGAGGGAAGGCAGAGTTCCATGCACACAAGGGGGGTAAGCAATCTGCCATATCCATGAAGATGGAGAAGATTACTTCCCTGGATGAATACTCCTTGCTCTGCAGAGTGGCATGGAGTGAGTGAGGCAGGGCCATAGCTCTGACTCCGCCTTACCCCATTTTAAATGCAGGGACTGCTACTACAGGAGGCCCTTACATAACTACACAAGAGTTGGGCAATCCTCTGAGCTGTCTGTGCAAAGGCCACTCGCAATCTGACTCTTGCCATGACCATAACACTCAGTGCTGTTTAGATGTAACTGAGGGCAGCATATTTGGGTCACAACCACTCACTAGCATTTCCTCTTACAGCTTAGGAAATTATTTTTTTTAACTTCTTGTCTTCCACCTTGCTTGCCCAGGTATTAAACTACTCCATCTCTTGAACCTGCCCAGGGCACATGCTACATGAAATCCTGCCGTTTCTATTGTCTCTATTTCGAAGTGTCTGTTTCCCATATAACCCCATTCTTAGCAGCAGTTGCAATCACTACATTCACAACTCAATGCCCCACACTGTTGGTTACATCAGTGGAAGTGCTCCTGGTGAGGACATGCACCACCAAGAGAAAAAGCTAGTATGGACATGAAAAATCACAGTAATTACTGTGGTGGCATTCTGTCGACCTAACTTAGGTCGACTTAATTTTGTAGTCGAGACAAGGCCTGAGCAAGGCTAAGCCATGTAGTCTGAGGGTATTCTCTGGGAATGGTTGCAAATGCAGAGGCTAAGGATTTGTTTGGCAAGCTGGGTGTGGGTGAGAGAGAGGCATAAAGCCAAGAGAGAGCCATCTGAAAGCGAGAGAAGCAGTAGTGAGCATGGAGCAGAGATAGAGCTCCTTGGTCACAGAAATGACTTGAGGATCAGACTTAGAAATTGTGAGCAAGGAAACTGCCTGCTGCTGTTTGTTCCCATTGTTTTCAGGGAAACAGGGCTTTGTGCACAAATCTGATTTGGAGTATAGAAATTGTGCATACAAAATTGCAGAATCAAAATTCAGAAGACAAAGTTGAACCCATTTTGTAATTGTAGCCTTAAACAATGAGTAAGAATGATCTGTGTTGCACTCTATTTTAGTTTTTAAATAAGATCCAGCATTGGTTAAATTGGCACATTTTCATCCTTTGGATGCGCTGGGGATTTATGGTTTATAATATGAACTGTGAAATAGCTAGCCATATACAGACACCTGCAGTAGCAAGCTCCATGTGAGCCATGATCAGCACAGACATCAAAGTCATGGACAAAAACTGATGAGTCACCTGCTGTATGGGAATTCAAGCACCATGTCCCATTCATTTCAATACAATTAGCCCACTGCGTAACAGTCTGAATAAACCAACAGGGTACCTCTCAAAGGCCTTACACCTTGCTTTCTTCCGTATGAAGGACAGAACCTACCTTTATGACTAAAGAAACCCTTTTGACTCTTTCCCCTGTATAAAAGAAAGGGATCCTCATCTAGCCTTATTTTTTTTAAATTGACCTTTGGATAGAGAACAAGCCTGGAAACTTTCATCCTGAAAGGGGAAAGTGCCACAAATTGAAAATGGGGTAATAGTGGAAACACTCAGTCTTATATCTGCTGGTCACTCCTGCCGCAGCTACAATGCACAGCATCACGTTGCCTTTACAAACATATTAAATTGGCTTGGCAAAGGAATCTCCAGGTGCACCAGATACCATGACACTCTTGGATGAAACACTTAATCTTGAAAATCTATAATATTCAGCAGAAGTGACATCTTTCCTCCTGTCAGCTGTTGGATGTCAAACACTTCAGTTAATATAAACAGCAACAGCAGATAACATATATCAGTACTTTTCAGCTCTCATACAATACCTTTTCATGGATGCTGCTGTATTCAAACAAATCCCTTCATAGTGCCATCTGCTATTCTCTCATTAAGAGCTGGGAGTGAGAGAAGAGTAAATAGTATCACATTTAAAAAATACAGCTGCAGTTGAACTCTCTCTTGAAATGCAAGGTTTTCATAATGTAAAGCAGCATAATTATTCTTCTCACACAGTACTCCAAAGCCCCTCTTTTTCAGAAGTCCCCCAACATCCTTGATTTGTAAGGCAGATAGCTATTTGTAGTTCTGTTGTAGATTCTCTTTCTTCTTTTCACAGGTGCAATATGATAATCAAGCTGGTGCTGTAAATGCATCTTTTTATGTTCAGTGAAAAAAGAGTGGCTTGGAACATAGCAACAAGAGTGAGACATGCACCACGCCATAGACAGCATTTTCCACTCAAGTTTTAAGGGCTTCCTAGGGAAAAGAAATAAGTTAAGAATAGCCTAATAAAGCATAAGCCACCTGTGAATCATTTTTTTATTTGACTTTATCTGGGTGAGAAATCAAACTTTAAACTGAGCAATGCACTAACTCCCACCATTTTAAAAACACAGATGTTGTTCTGCTCCTTTTCTCTTTCTAATAAATGAGAACCTGGGAATAATCAGGTTTCTTCTGACAGATTTCTTGATTTTATTAACTTTTGAAGTGCCAGTTACAATCATTATGACTCAGCCTTGGTGCTTTGTTTAAAGGGTCGGAGACACTGCTGGGAAGGATTTTCTCTGGCATCATGAGAACGATGTACTGAGTACAGTTTTTAAAGTAGAATAGCTAAGAAATAGGTTCAAAGTAAAACTCCATATCTAGCATTTCCTCAGGCAGTGTTTAAAATCCAGACTGGAATTTTATGGCTTAATCTTATCTGTGGTTTATAAACATATTTTTAATCTTAGTTTTTGGTTTCAAATTACTGATATTGCTGCAAGAAGCTATACTGCAGATAAAAGGAATATTTGCCATCAGGTGCATTTTCTGGGAAGACCCACTGTGTTGTGCATGGTTTATCTCTGTGAGATGGAAGAGACTAGATTTTTCTGGCAAATTGAAAAACAAAAATGATGGTGATGATAATTTTTCCAATTCCTTCTATTCTGTTTCACTGACTCATTGCATTTTACTTCTAAATGTGAGGTTGAATCCTGTCCCCATTGAAGTCAACAGCAGAACTCCCATAGATTTCAAAGGGTCAGGACTTCAGCCATGAACTTTCTGGCTCAATGCTTTCTCCAATCAAAGCAAAGGAAAACACCTTGAAATATTTGTGTAGGGCTCAACAAAGTGCTGCCCTGTTTCAGCAAAGCTCTTAAGCATGTGCTTAACTTTAACCCACTGAACTTTAAGCATGTGTTTCAACTGCTTTGCTGGATCAGGAACGGAAATAAGGGATTATGAAATATTGAAGTATTCATTTAGTTGTGAGGTTTATTCCTCTTTCTTATCCTTGTCAGTGCTTTATTATTTTTTAAAATAGATCAACCTTCATCAAGAGGCTGAAGAATAGTCAGCCTACTGTGCAAAGAGTAAGATTCTCTCAAATTCTGAGGTGCTTGAACTAGCTAACTAGACCTAGAGGTAGCTGCAGCTCCACTGATCTTCTGCTAAAATAATGATATACTCCTAAACAATTCCTAGCTGCTGACAATTAACTTGATCTTTCCAACAAAAAGATGGTTTATCCCCGTTGATACATTCAACAGATTTCATGCTCACGTCAACGTTTGATGGAACATTTCTGTACAAATCTAGTTTTCCTTTACACTCGGATTTGAACTTTTGCCAAAAGCTGCCATGTAAGTCATTGTGTTGTCCCTGTATTTGGAGACTTTGAAAACTGACAGTAGTTGCTTCCATGTATGTGTACACCCACTAAAATCAGGTGTGCACTACAAAAAGGGAGTCAGAGGGAAACCTAATCATTCAGTTCAGTGCAAATGTAAATATATGTGATAAAACATATGCTTAAGTGCCTCTATCCTGCTGTTTTATTTCCTGTCAGGATGAGGATGAAGAGGTTGAAGAAGAGATTAATGGAGTACTGGCAACAATTGCAAACAGTTGTAATGTCTCTGACAAGATTAACAAGGTTGATTCAAAGCAAAACATCAATACCAGCAGTAACAGAAAAGAGGAGAAAAGTAAACACAGTGGGTGTAGTTCACCAATGACAGTGATGAAAAGACTCTTCTGTATCTCTGACTGTTTCTATGTTAAAAACCCATACCACATAGACAACTATGCCAGACTCTCTTTCCCATTATCATTTATCATAATAAATGTATTTTACTGGGTGTATTATTTGTATTTCTAAGTATTTTAAACTATAAAACTGTCATGTAAATGAAGGTAAGACATAATGAGTACAGTTGGGAAAGTTGCATTGGTTTTGTCAAAGTAACATTTTTATTTTACAATGCAGTATGGTTAGGGCCCTACCAAATTCATGGTCATGAAAAATGCATCACAGACCATGAAATCTGATCTCCTCCATGAAATCTGGCTATTGTAGGAGAGGAGCAGAGCTGGAGGCACCCCAGCTTGGGGGCTCCTACCACGCGCCGGGCTCCAGCTGCTAGTCCTGGCCTAGGCTGGGGAGGGACTAGACTTCTTCTTCCCCTGCAGGGGCTGCTCCTGAAGGCCGGTCAGATCCATCTCTGGGAATGTCCTCCACTTGCAGGAAGCGCCACAGCTGCTGGCTGTGAGCCTAGCTCTGAAGGCAGTGTAGAAGAGAGAATGGTTCTCAGCCCCTGACCCGGGCAGAGAGGCTGGGGCCCCAGCTATCAGCCCCAAACCTGGGCAAAGAAGCTGCTAGGAAAACCCAGACGTATAGTAACCCACCCTCCATATCCTGCAACCCTCACTTCTGCGCTGCTGTTGGCGGCCGCATTGACTTTAGAACTGGGCACCTGGCCAGCAGCTGCAGCTCTCTGGCTACCCAGCTCTGATGGGTAAGCAGTAAGGGTGGCAAAATCCCACGACCACCCTACAATAGCCTTGTGACTCCCTCATGACCGCCTCTTGGGTCAGGACCCGCATGGTTGCAACACTGTGAAATTTCAGATGTAAACATCTGAAACCCTGAAATTGACTATTTTTAAAATCCTATGACTGTGAAATTGACCAAAATGGATCATGCATTTGGTAGGGCCCTAATTATGGTAAAAGCTTGCCATTTTATCAAATAGTACTTCTATTGAGTTTCAGGTTAAATTACTGTTTATCTGTTAAATTACTGTAGTATAAGATCTGTTGCTGTAAGTTACTATAGTCCAAAACTGACCTAATTTTAGCATGCCTATTCCTCTGTGTACTATTTATCAAAAGCCAACAAGTTCTGTTTTTAAATGTTAAATTTTGTAAAATGAGAGAGTTATATAACACTTATTTCTGCACTGCATCAAATATATTTAAAAATAAAATCAGTAAAGTTATTTTTCTGTTATGTTTCCATCATTATGTCCCCTCTGGCTTTGTCAATAATGCATACATCTCCAAGAATATTATGTAACAACACTTTTATCACTGGAGATTACATTTTTGCTTAACAGCAAATAAGTGGTTTGAGGGATTGAACTATTAACACAATCCAAAACCACATGTAAGACTTTGCAAGATCGCAAATAATTAGTAACACTGACCGCTAAAAATACGTAGAACTCCCAAAGCTAAAGAGCTTGGATCTAGATCTGTACTCTTCCCAAGTGAAGAGATGTTTAGATGTGGTGTTTAGGTGTGAGCCAGTCTCTAATGGAACATGGCCATTTATACTGACGTTTACCCCCTCACAGATAACCATTACGCCAGGGCTTAACCTGATGTGCTTAGTTTAAAGGGACAACTTCCCTTTCAATCAATCTCCATTGAATATTTCACCTTTATTTAGCATAACTCAAAAATTCTAACCAATCTTAGTTTTCACATGCAGTAATTTTCCAGTTGCAAACTGATAGTCTTACACAGCTAAAATTGTGACCCGGCTAACAGAATAGTTGATGATAAATCCTATAAATCATTCTAAATAGTAATTCACAGCAGCAGTAATATTATGGAAATTATTGGGTATATGACCCATTTTTATATGGCTACACAAAAGTTCAGAAATAGTGTCTCTCGTCAACTAACTAGAATTCACTGAGCAGCTCACGTGTGTGTATACTGTATATCACGGAAAGTGCAGTGATCTGACAAGTATTTTATATTATAATGCACACATATATGTACTTGTGCAGAATATTTACACCGATGGGTTCATATCCACCCATCAGTTTTCTACTTGTGAGGGAAGACATCACTACATGTTATGGAGGAAAATTCCATGTTCTTAATATGGCACTGGATTTCCGCACCCCTATTAAGTCCATGGGACTGGTATCATCAGTTCAATAGAAGCAGGTGTAAGTCATTATTTAGAACATATTTGATATAGTCCCATATATAACAGTTGAGTGTTTTAAAAAAACAAGCCAATGAAAAAGACAATCAGTTGGGCCCCTGAGTACCTTTGAGGATCTTGACCTTGGTGCCGGATTTCTAAGGCCTCACAGGCTTTTGTGTCAACAGGTACTGCAGAAGGGCAGCTCCAGATTCTCCTCCTACACCACTTTTGAAGGAAGAGGGAGCACCTATCTCTGATCTGTGGGTTTCTGAGTTCAGCATGACCTCTCCTGCCATTCATATAAAAGAATGTGGAAATGATAAACCAAGGTAAGAGCACTTGCATTAAGAACAAGAAAAAGAAGACCTCTAATTCATATTCTGCGATGTCTATATATTATGACAATGTCAAAGGGAACAATTTTTCCTTTAACATACTGAATTTATGGACCTGGCCCTCCAGTCTTTACTCATGCAATGGACTCCAAGAGAGTTGCACTTGAGCATAAGCTATGGGACTGAGCTTTATTTGGGATTCACTTCCAGGTTTGTTTCCCTTCTGTTATTTCAGCAGAAAGTATAAAATAAAGCTCTGTATTTGGATTTCCAAATCTATAGCTTAAATTCATCTTATCTTTTTGAATAGCCATTTGTATTTGGCAAATTGGTGATATTAACATAGTAAATTGCGGGAGGAGGTTATTTTTGCTAGAAGCACAAGGTTACCCCTTTGGGTAATATAACTTTAAATTAATTTAGAGACAATTCGCAGTAAATGAACTTTATGAAAGCTGTCTTCAGGTCAAAGTGACTTTATTTGAAGTGCAAAATCCTATAATGGAATCTGCTCGCCCACTGATGTGCTAATAGTAATGGGAGTTAGACATGGAAATTCCCCATGCATTCATGAAAGAATAAACTGAAAAGCCATCTTATGTATAATTATAATTTGCATAATTCTGTATTAATAACAAATTCATAAAAACACTTGATTTGGCATGAATGCATCTTAAGTAGAAGCAGTTGTAATCTTCTGGGATAGGGAAATGGATTTCAGTGCATTGCATGTAGAATTAGCAGCAAAACTTGTATGATCCCTCTCTCACACATAGCATTTATCCTACAGTGACAAGTGACCATCTCCAGTCTCCTGGGTAACTGGCTGTAATAGATACTCTAAATACATGAAATTTATGGAAGAAGTTTTGAAGATAAGATATGAGGGCTAGAGCAGAGATGGGTAAGCCTCTGCTGGTACTAAGACCAGAGGCTGCAATACAAGCTCAGGTGTCTAAGGCAGAGAAACAAAAATGGTCTGATTTTCACAGGTACTGGGATATAAAGGAGAAAGGCTCTATCTTGATATATATATAGCTAACATCACCTGAGATATTTTGCTCATATGTCTGTCTGCTTATTGTGGTCTTGTTTATTTTGATTGTAATCTCTTCAGGACAGGGGCTGTTTCTTACTATGTATTTGGAAAGCACCTAGTATATTTGGGGAGCTACGGTACTTCAGATGAATAAATAACAAGGGACACCAAATGTGCAAAATCATACATAATGGTAGCACTGCTACCTGCCGTATACATTCATATGGCAAAATTCTGCCTATGTAGTTATGCATAACTCCGACTGATTTTTATGGGAGCTGACCATGAGTTTCATGAGGGTAGCATTTAGTGCAATAAACATGACTCCCCACACACATACACTTTGAAAGGTTTTGAGCCACAATTCCTTTTCTCTGGTGTATCAATCTCCCTACAGTTGCTTAATCACATACATTAGATACACAACTCTGACATTAACAAGGTACCATTCCTGGGTACTAGTAAAAATACTCTAACTGCTAGGTCATCTTTACATTTCATCATAACAATGAATTTCCCTGTGTATGTCAGGCATTTGGGATATTAGTCCTTTTTCTGCTAGTTTTCTATATTACCTGCTTTGTTGCTGTCAATTGACATTCACTGGGATGTCAAGGAGTACATAATATGGTCCAGTCACTGGTATAGCAGAGGTGTTCTGTTAGATGTACCTGGAATATTCAGCAGAATTCAGAACGGTAGTACTAAGAAGGAAGGAGTCGTAGAACAGACATTCATTATCTCTCTAATCAATCAAAGTGTGAATTTACAATCAATATGAGGATATATATATATGGAGACTTATTTTCAACTGTGTCTTAATGCAACTGAATCAGTTGCTGAAATCCCCATTTGGATGTTCAAATTGGCACACATAAGTGTATAACCCAGGCATCTATCTACTTAGGAGTTGGTGTGAGTACCCAAATGCAGCATTTGGGTGTCCAGTTACAGCCCATTTGTATTCAGAACTAGAGCTGGCGGATGGAAATGTTTTGATTAAATGATTTTTTACTGGAAAATCCCAATTAGTCAAAGCCTTCTCAAGTCCAGGATAGAATTTTTGATCAGAGAGACACTGACACCCCAGAATAGCCAATAGCTGATTCACAGTACAGTATGTCCTGATCCTTGATTTCCCACAGCCCAGCTGAGTGCCACCAGCCTATGGAGTGAGTCAATCTTGCTCTCTTTCTGTGGCCCAATTACTATTTAATGATCTATACAAAGTGGAACAGCTGCAAGAGGAGAGATTGAGAGAGCCACTCCCCAAATAACCTATAGCCTGGTGGATGGTGCACACAGGGATGTGAGAGACCGAGACTCAAGTTCCTACTCTGCCTGATTCAGAGCAGGAACTTGAACCTGTCTCTCCCATATCCTAGGTGAGGGCCCCAATTCACAGGCTATTGGCTATTCTAGGGTCACTCTCTTGGTCTTGTTTTTTCTTGAAAAATTCCAGAATTTTATTTTTGTTCTGATGCAGAAGGAAAACAAATTTTGAAACCTCAAAATTTTTCATGAAACAGAATTGTTGGGCCAGCTTCATTCAAGACACTAGTAGCTTGAGGATCTCACTTATCGTTGTTCTTCTGTAGACTGTTCCCAAGAATTACTATTGAAGCACCATCTTTGCTCTCAAACTAGGGGAAAAGCAAGCCAAAGAAAAGCCAAGAAGAAACAAACTTCACCCAAAAACTCAAAACAAGCAATCAAAAAAGCCACACACAGAGGAAAAGATACGTTATACAAACCAAAAGGGATTACAAGAAACAGAAAACTAATTAAACTGTCCCCTTTCTTCTTCCCACTAAAATATTTTGCCAGTTGAGTGGTGAAGCAAGGAGCCCTAGAATTACAGTGAAGAGAGCAATCCAAGGAGACCACTAAAGAACTTACTACTATTGGTACAGTTCACTTCATGCAGCAGTAGATGGAGCTAATTAACTACTCTTCATGACTGGGTGAGCAGATATAAATGTCAAATCCTAGTTATGGATGGCTCTAGGGGAAGGTTGTTGCAAGCTGACATCTGTACTATAGCAACTAGGTCATGTTTGCAGTGACAGATTAATTAAAAGCAAACAAAGCAACATTGTCAGGTGGACTACTGGGGGCTCTTGTTTTTTATTCCAGAGTTCAGATATTTTGGTCCTCCTTACAAATCCAGACTACCCTACCTAGCTATGGATTGTTTAAAGCACCTTTATGCTCACCACTATTTGCCTGAGTATAAACTGACATAATAACTATAACACCTAGTGCTTTACTGATGCGAACATGACATTTTCTTTATCCCTATCACTCTGAACATGGCTAATTCTTCCCATGGGTTGTCAATATGCCTCCACTATTATTATAGCCTTTCCAGTTCAGTCTGGCAGCTGCACTACAGACTGATTGAGGACTATACTGTTTTTCCTATAAAGATTTAATAACCCTGAATAAACGTTTTCAAGTATTTCACCGCATTACTGCTAACAATTCACACTACTGGGATCTACATAATTTTAAAATAGAACACAATTTTTTTGGAAAAGTTTCCCTACTTAGAAGATCTTGCTGAAACATTGGGAATCTGAACAGCAGGATTCTATTAGGCTGATTAAACTGATCACTGCATGAACAAATTATCCCAACCTGGCTGATGAACACTAGAATGAACTCTGCTGTAAATTCCTGCAAGTACTGATGTTAGCTGCCTCTAAATTGTTATCAGCAAAGACATTAAAGCTCCCACTGTACAGACAATCTTTCCAACCTGGTGACAGCATGGCAGGAGGGCTATTTGCTAGTATTTGAATCCCTGGATGAGAACCTGCTCCTAATTTGGGTTCTGTGCCAGATTTCAGACTGGAAGGGGTCTATTGACACCATCCAGTTCAAATGTAGCCAAAAAAAAAAAAATCCTGAATTTACCCACCAGCTGATCTATCCTCTCATGGCCTTTTCCACCTGCGAAGGCCAGGCAGGCCTGCCAGAAACCTCTGCTGCAACATCTCAGGCCAGGTTACAATTACTGTTGGGGAAAAGATCAAGCTTCACCACCACCCCATTTCTCCTTGTCCTAATCCTTAGCTCCACCTCTTTACTAATTCCCACCCAGGTATACATTGATCCCTTCACATGGCCCCTCCCTCACCAAAGAATGCAAGAGCATCATCCACTGACTGCAGAATGTGTCCCTCCATTCATGCCAACTCCCAGCTCCCTCATCACTGAAATCCAGCTGTGAATTTCCAGAACTGGCCACACAACTGTGCGCCAAATGCACAGTACTGCACTCACATCTTGTCACCAATGCCTCTGACTTGTTCTCTTGATCCTGAAGGAAGGGATAAGCAGGAAGAATTTAGCACATATATACCACTGAATTATCCCTCTGAACAGGGGCCTCTGTACCCTTGTATGCATTTGGATACTGTCATTGTTAGCCGGAAGCTGTTGGGCTCCTGTTCCAAGCTGTGCTGTGGATGTAACCACTCCAATACTGAACAACTTGCACTCTTTGCTATCACCACAGACGGACACTTGCTTTTCTGAGGTAACTACCTTCCCTGTGAAGAAAGAGCGTCCTGGCACCAGCAACCGCCACACAAAGCCAGTCTGTATGTACTGTTTTGACAGAGCCAATCCCAGCCTCCCCACCCTCTTATAGCACTATGACTTGCCTTGTCACCCCTCAGTTGTGGGTTTTGTTTTGTTTTCTTTAACATTATGAGAGTGTCTGTAGGCTTGGCCTGTCAAAAGAAAGTGACCTTCATAATACAAAAAAATGCATCAGACTAAAGTACAAGGAGCACTGGGAGTAGCCAAGAAAGCATCTTAATGTGAGCCTTCCTCTAATTTGCAAGCCCTCACAGGAGGGAGCAGGATGAAGGAAGAATAGACTGATCTTTATTCTGTGTCATTAATTTCATCATATAAAAGTAGAGTCTCAAACAATATTCCACAGGTGCCTTTTTGGGCACACCCATCAAAAGAGAGGCTCACATATGCACTACCCTGCAACTCCCCCCACCCTCTTTTTAAAATAAATCCTACGTCTTACTGAGCAATGTAAACACTCTAAGGACTTGGAAGTCTGGAATCTATCAAATCTACAGCTTTATCCAGTGTCTTTTATTCAACTGAGCACCCTTTCCACAATATTCTCTCCCTTGTCATGGTAATCCCACTGGAGCACCCATAGCTAGCACCTTGAGTTCAGTACAGTGAGGCCATTCCCATACCCATGGGGAACACCTGGGGAATATGTCAGCACTGCAGCTCATAGGTGCGATTCCCCTGGCAGATAGACAGATTTGCACTAGCATACTAAAAATAGCAGTATGGATGTTGAGGCAGGAAAGGCAACTTGGGCTAGCTACCAGAGTCCAAGCCAGCCTGACCCCCCTGGGTCTGAGCTCAGGTGGCTAGCCTGAGTCATCACCTGGGCTGCAATGTCCACACTGCTACTATTAGCACACTATCTAAAACCTAGCTAGTGTAAGTCTGTCTACACACCCAGGAATCGCACCTGTCAGCTGCAGTGTAGACATACCCTGACTGATCCCTCCCGCACCCCGTTCTTACAGAGTGTCACCTCCTCTGGGTGCTCTGTGGGTGCCAATATTTTTTTAAACCTCTGTATTTGTGTAAGTTCCCACAGCATTTGCCCTCATTGAAAGACACATTGTTGCTTGCAAAGACCAGGTCTCCAGCTTGACTGCTCTGCCTGCTATCATGGCTTCACTATCACACACACAGATAATTTCTATGTATTTCCCTTTCAGTATTACCTCTATTGGCTTTGAGAAGGTGCACTATGATTGGAGCAGCCAACCCTGCTTAAGTCTGCCTTGCTGAAAGAAAGATTGGGACTGATAGCTGTGGTGGCACTCACCACATGGTACATCCCACCTCTCACCACACACACCGTGGGAGCTTCTCAATGGCCTTAACTTCTGTCCCTACATTCCCTCTCCGAGCTGGAATCCAAGGTGCTGATCCGTTTGCCTGCTGGAAGGACCCATCTTCTGATGACTGCTGCCACTACCCGATCCTGCCCCTATGTATCATCTGCAAGGGGCCAACCCCCAGATTCCACCACACTGGGGTGCTTTACCTACACCCTAATGTATGAGCACTGGGACCCAGGCAATCCACAGTCCCATCCTAGTCTGACAGCTCAGCTGCTGGCAACATGTGAAGACTATATGCCAGGCCACTGCTATCTCCTGGAGAATCTAGGGTAAAGCACAAACCTCATGTAAAGGAGCCCCCAGCCGCCCCAGGGAAACCTTATGGGCATCTCAGCTTTAGGGCTACCCCTAAGTTTCCTGAGAATGGGCTTTCTCCTTCCCACCTAGTCAATTATTTCAGCCCATGGGAAAATTCCTGATTTCTTCCTCATTACTCCTTCCTGCCCCTCGCTGCTTGTGGGTGGGGAGTGAAGGGGGGCAGGGGAAAGGGAGGTGGAGAGCTCAGCAAGTATGCCAACCACTCTGCCCCTCCAGACTCACTCCCAGCTAAGGAGAGATCTTCACCAAGGGAAACCATCTGCACTTGCTGCCATCCTCCTGGGGCAAGCGGGGTGTGTGTCACCTCGCAAGGGAAAAAGCTCTGGGTTCTGCTGTGTGTGTGAGGGGCACAGCCCCTGGCCTGCCCCAGGTGCTACCTCCTACTGACCTGGCTGCGCCCCTGGAGGGTGATTTCTAGCCAGTCCTACTAGAACCCTGCTGGGCACCCTTATGCTCCTTGGGACCCCACCAACTGCTCGAGGTTGCACAACCGTGTGTAACTGCAGCAGGCTACTCTGCTGCATGCCTCCCTGCCCCTTCTCTTCACAATGCAGATTGGCAGCCCTAGACTGGAGGAAGAGCTTATAAACCTCCCTCTTAGCTGTACAGGAGCTAACAGACTTTGCTATACCCTTCCCTCCAACCAGCCAGGCAAGGGACCCTGTCTTCAAGCCCAAGAGGAGGCTGAGTGCCCACAAGGAGCAGAGAGTGGTGCAGTTCTTAAAGAGTCGAAGGGTTTTCTTTCCCCTGCTGGCCCAGGCAAAGCCTCCCCACCTCTGAGGAGAGAAGCATTTTTGTTGAATTCTGAATCCCAGAGCAGTCCAGCCCACTTTTAGCCTTATCTATGTGAGCAACGGTTACCATCTAAAACGATAGAGTTATACAGGTTCAGTTTCATTTTTGAAAAAGGCTATTTTTCAATGAAAAAAAACTGTGTGAAAACTTCTAACCAGTCCTCATAACAAACTCTCATTTAACGCACTCTCTGTACCAAATTCATGGTCAGCTAAGGCCACGTTCACACTAAAGAACTGAGCTGTTGGTAAATGAAGTGGTTATTTAGCATTGCTGTAAGCACCAGCAGGGCAGTGTGCTCTCACGAGCCAGGCTGTTGTGGGTTCAGGCCCATTGCAGGTTTTCCCTACAGCCACATTCACACTGTACTACACCACTGCACTTACACAGCTCTCCGGATACTTGTGTCATAGGTCCTGGAACAGATACCAGAATCATCGGATTATGGGAGATTTTCAAAGTCCTGGGGGGTTACGTTATAGAGCACAGGTATATTGTAGAAGTACAGATCAATCTCCCATAGCAGCCTAGAAAATGTTCACAGTTTCCTAAGGGAAATTTAGTGATGATGTCATTTCTAAGCAGCTATTTTAAATGACTGTTCCGTTTGCTTTTCTTGTTTAGCAAGGAAGGTTTTTCTGCTCGAGCTTTTGAAAAGGCAGTTGCAGTGAGGAGATGGAGGATGTTCCAGCAGTACATGTGAAGAGATGGACATAGAGATAAATGCTCATGAGATCAGTCACCTACCACTGCTGCATTTGGAATAGAACACAGACTTTTCTGCTTCAAAAGCACAGAACTGGGATACTTGAGCATGAGGAGAACCTCCATTTGAGCGTATTAATATAAGGCCTATGACACACAGTTAAGTTATTCTATTAAAACTAGTTCCATCATGGCATTATTCATCTTAATTCTCTCTCATTTCCTTATCTCTTTTCCCTATCTTTGTGCTAGGCAATTGCTATTGTAATGGGCTTTAGAAGCATAATTATTGTCCTTCACCAGCAGGGGACACAGCTGCTGCAGCTTTGAACTGAAAGAGCGACATACTGATGGACCCAAATTCTACCCTGAATCAGCTAAACAGATTGTTTCCAAGAAGATGTAGGAGAGAGTATTAGCAGTTCCCTGGTCCAGAGAGAGATCCCAGGAATACAACCTGGAAAGGTATCAGAGAAGATCAGAGTAAAGTCTGCATGAGGCAGCCTTTCACTCTGTGAGGCTAGGAAGAGCAGACTAAAATGGAGAAATCACAGGAAAGTCTCTGGGTGCCAGAGTTCTTAGCTAGAAGGGCAATATTTTGCAAGAATAATAAGCATCACAACTGACCACAGGTAAAGTAAAGGGTCTATACCTAGAAGTGATTGGAAAAGGCTTCCCTCTTCTTATAAAAATTAAAGCCTAAGTTTAGATGGGGGGGGGGGTGGTTTGCAGTGGAAATGAAATTACTGCATTATCCTTCCAAGCAGTTTGTCTCTCTGTAATCCTTGTTATGGTGCAATTCAATGAGACTAAGGATTTTACAATACTTTCAGTAGAGGTTTTAGTCAGTTTTATCTAGCAATCAGAAGAGGGTGCTGTCAGCTCAAATGTTATTTGGATGTTGTTTTGATCATTTTGGTGTTTTTTAATCAGTTGGGATTAATAAAATATTTATAAAGAAATAATTCATTAAGGGTTTTTATTATCATAGATATTTCATTCCCCACACTGTGCTGTAAAGACAATTAGATTTGACTACTACAAGTGGATCAATTCTAGAGCTTTGTAAATACAAGACATTTTCCCCCTATATATACTCATGTAAGTTATCTTATAACATATTTGCTCTGGTTATACTCACATCCTTTTTTACATGTTTACTTTCCAGGCACATTCATTCATGCAATCATGTTTTATTGACATGAATATTTGCAAGAAGTGAATTCCAAAGATTCATGAATAAGTGTTTTTGGAAAAGAATTTTAAAATTTGCATCAGCCCATATTAATACCAGTAATGACTGCATGTTTATCTAATCATGAAACAGAAACCAAAACATGTGATTTAGAGGACTAGTAGCGAAGATATTATAACTATCTCACAGACAACTGATTAATTGAATTGTACAGATAAATATGCCAGATTAACTTCATGAAGAGCCAGGGCCATCAGTAAATCAGTTTTGTTTTGGTTTTATTTTGAGTCCTGATTCAGTAAAGCATTTAAGCACTGGTTTAACTTTAAGGAGTACAGGTAGTGATATGAAAATACCAGATTTTTTTATTTGTTTTAATAAAATAGTTTCAAATATTAATGATAGATCAAAACCTACTAAAAGGTTCTCTGATGTATATGGCGCCTTCAAATTTTTGGAGGTACCAGTGTTCCAAGATGATCAAGTTATGTTTACTGGCACCACCAGAACACACATATGCAGTAGTAAGGCAGCCTCCAAGTTTTCAGATTGTGCATTGTTGATTTTCATGTTTTCAATACTCAGTGTATATATATGTGTGTGTGTGTGTGTGTATGCACGTGCACACAATTCCCTACTTATGTGCGCACACACTTTTGGAAACACATGCCTGGGTGCTCTTTGAAGGAGCCTGCTTTTCTCATTCGCATGCTATCCCAATAGCAGTATCAATGCAGAAAGGAAGAATCACACGCCAATATGAAATAGAAGCAGCCACCACAGGCATGATTCTTCACAGCCTTGCACTGTGGTGCACTGCACAGCACAGCCTGTACAAAGCAGATGTAAAACACCATTAAATTAGAACAGTAGAATTTTAGTCTCACTTTGTAAAAGTGAGAATGACTACACAAGGTGCAAGGTAGGGGAGAATCAGGCCTCATGTTTTCTATTTGCCTGCACAGTGCCTTGCACACTGTAATGGTGTGATGACTCACTGGTGGCCCTCTGGTTGTCCAGGCCCTCTGCAGGCCAGTGTCTCACCTTGCCACTGGCCCCCATGTCTCTCCCGGACCCCAGTTCCCCTCTACGTCAGGGTTTCTGCACCTGCAGTACCCCACAGTCTCACTGTGTCTCCCCTCCTCGGGGAACCCCCAACCACCTCACCTCAGTCTTTGGCTACCACCAGTCACCGTCTAGCCCCCGCTCACTGGGGCAGACTGCAGTATAATTGCCACTCATCATCAGCAAGGAGGGTTTGAACCTGTTGCCTCTGCCTCCTTGGGCTGCCCTCTCTGCAACCCCAGTACCCTTCCTAGCCTTTAACAAGGCCTGCAGTCTGGGGGGGGGGTGTGCCAGGTTGGAGCTCCCCAGGTCCTCTGGCCTTCCCCCAGCCCTGCTCCACTCTAGGCATTCTGTTCAGCAGCCAGGTCCATTCCTCTCAACACCTAGAGAGAGACTCTCTGTGTGTTCAGCTTCTGGCCCCAGCACTCTTATAAGGGCCAGCTGGGCCCTGATTAGGTGGCCCACAGCTGTGGCTGCTTTTCTAATCAGCCTAGCTGTCTCCGCTGCACCCTCTCCAGGGCTGCTTTTACCCTTCCTGGGCCGGAGTGGGGTGATCACCCCACTACACACACCGATTTTGTGCTGAATACATAATAAAGTATAGATACTGATGTTTATTATTGCACTTAAGAAAAACACAATAGAGCATAATAAAGATCACAAAATACGTAGACTGGGCTGCTACCACCAGTTCTCTTCAACCCTTGGAAGTGGCACTGGAACATTTTTAGTAGTGGGGGTGCTGAAAGCCAGCCTCCTTACCCCGTCCACGCCCCCCACCTAATTGAGGCTGGGAGCAGGGCTGTGGCTCCTGGAGGGGGAAACCTGGACAGGGGTAAGGGGGCCGAGGCTGTGGCCACAGCTGGGGGCGGGCATGGGGCCAAAAGCAGACCCCTGGGCCGGGGCCAGCAGCTGGGGACCCCATGTGCGGGACCAGGAGCAGAGCCCCCGCCATGGGGCTGGATGCGGGGCCCTGGGAGTGGAGCCCTGGGAGTGGGGGGTGGTGTCAGGGCCCTAGGAGCAGAGCAGGGGAGTGTGTCCAGTTGCTGGGACCTGAGCCCCAGGTGGGGAGATGGGGAGCGGAGTGCTCGGCATGGGGCTAGTGCCTGGGGAGCAGGGCCAGTGACCAGGACCTGAGCCCCGGGCGCAGGGCTGTGGAGTGGAGTCCCGGGCAGAGGGCTGGGATCAGGGCCCCAGGCGTGGAGCCAGCGGCTGGGGAGCAGAATGCGGGGCCGTCCCCTGGGACCCAAGCCAGGGAGTGGAGCCCCAGGCGCGGGCCGGGCAGCCTCACATAAAACCTGGGGGTGCTGCAGCACCCCCCCTCACCCTTACTTCCTGTGTCTATGACCCTTGGATGGATTTTCTCCCATAGTTAAGTTCCTCTACCTCAGACTTCACTTTGGACATCTGGCTAAGCTGAAAATAAAGACGCGCCACAGCAAGTCTCAGAGCCTGGGTCAACTGACTTGGGCTCGCACTATGGGGCTAAAAATAGCAGTGAAGACATTCCTGCTTGAGCTCAAGACACCCCCACCTCCCAGTTTCAAAGCCTAAGTGGGAACATCTACACTTCTATTTTTAGCCCATAGGGTAAGCCAAAGTCAGTTGACCCAAGCTCTGAGACTTGGTGCCCTGGGTATTTCTTGGTGGTGTTTTTTTACAGTGTAGACGTACCCTTTGAGGCCTGGGAAAGAAAGTTTCTGTCTCAGTAGCACTCTCTCCGTGACCCTGAATGTGATCATCTGGGTTTTTATAGCCCTATTCATTCCCAGAGGACTTTGCAGCTTTTCCCTCCTAAGGATTTGCCTCTGCATTTTGTATATTCTGCATTTTATGTCAAGCTTTTTTAAACAACTACACTTCAGTAACTTTGTTAAAGCTTCTCCAGAACCAACCACTGTGAAATTTTCCTCCTTCGTTTCCCCAGCTGCTCTTTTGCAGCTGTGGTATTTTAATCACCATTAAAATGTGTACATTTAGTATTGTCAAGCACCTGTGTGGAGATCTCACATTTGCTGTAGTTCTTCATGGGATTAGGGAACTCAAGAGCTCAGAACAGAGGACCCATTATTTTTTCCATTGCTGTTACAATATAGCCCATATATGCTTGATTTCTCACATCTACTTACAGAGTCTCCCCCCAAAACTGTTCTCCATTAAACCATGAGTAGCTAAAATGAAAATTCTTAGGCTAATATTTTTATTCTTCTAATATTGTCTGGCCTGATAAAATGCCACCCACAATTTTACTCCGAAGTTTACACTTGTGTTGAATCTCAGCTTTATTGGTTATTTTTGAGAGGTAATGAAAAATTCACATTCACATGCAATTGCATCTGCTTTGAAAGTTACATGAGTGTCGAATCCTGAATATATGCATATATAGAATTTATGTATTTTACATGCAAAATGCAGTATGCAGTGTTTGAATCTAATCTAGCATTTGAATGAAATGCAATAAAATCTTATGGCCAAAAGAGACTCTAAGCATACACACTAGACTCTAAGCACACACACACTACACTCTACTCACCCCTAAGCTAGATTTCTTGAATCACTTGGGAATAAAGCACTGCTTTTTGGGCCTCCTTGTATTCAACAACAGTGATTGAAATGCATCTTAACAGGATACATTCTCGCTCTCTCTATACACACTACTTGAAAAATATGGCTTTATGGACTAGCATTCTAACTGGTAGATTTTTCAACAGTTAAGAGACTGCTTTTCAATTACCAGCATCAACAGTCAGGGCAGAAGTCAAACCAAGTAATAAACAGAATTGCTGGGTGTCGACATGCTGAGAGAGGTTACTCCATAGAGTAGTCTTTAGGGAAAGAGTTAAGAAAGCATGAGAAGGAAAATATAGCAACCTTGCTCCACTGAGTCTGTTTATACTAATAGGGAAATGGCTGATATTGGACAGGGCTCTGCTGTGAGGAGAATCTGTCTATAGCCATTTCAGATTCAGGCTCGTGGCATGTAGTGTTTCTAAGAAAAATGCAGAAAAATGAAAGACAGAAATTGTAGAGAAGGAGAATAAAAACATTTTTGTCTTTCCTGTGAAGTTTTTCTTTTGACAAACCGAATACAGCAGATAAGAAGCTCACCCCCACTATTGTGGGTTAGGACAATTTTTCTTTTCTGATCCACATTATAGAACCTGCTGCTCTCCCCCCGCACACACACACACGCTGAGGCTCTGCTATATATTCTGCATCTTTTCTGAGTGAGGTTCACCCAAGAACCCAGCAACCACACAAGGCCTTAGCACTGCTTGAACCCTCGTTAAAGGTGATGGGACAAGGGCAAAGTAGCCATGCAGAACCTCATCCCTGCAAGCTGGAGGGAATCTCACCATCAGTCCTCGAGGGGGACTTTAGTGGATTGGAGAGGGAAATTTTGCCCTGAACAAGTATTACAAATACAAACGCATGCCTGGCATGATCTGAGAGCTAGTAATACACTGTTTCAGACGTTGCCTAGCAAATTCAATCAGATTCATCTAAGGGATTATAATAATGTAAGCAATAATCACTCTGTTTCTATATGCCTGGAAGAAAACTGGCACAGGTGTAATGAGAACATCGCAAGCTGACATTAATGAATTGCCATTTTTCTATTATTATTATAGTGACTGCTGTCTCTCTCTGGCAACACACACACCACCAGACTTTGACTGATTACTCCTGAAACTACTCATTAGGAGTTGGGTTTACGGGAACTCACAGCAGAATGTTGGGGAGAATATGAGCATGTAACAGTCATTTCCAATAGATGCTCCCATCCCCAAATTAGACATGTTGTGATAGGGAGGGTTGAAATACATCCTGTCCCACAAAACTCTAAGGGTTTTAATTCTTTCCTTCACACTAATGCCCATTTAATAAGTAAAGGCTGGACAAAAAAGTGCACATTTTGGGCCAGATTTTCAGAAGACCTCAACTCAACCAATGTAAAAGGCCAGATTTTCAACAGAACTCTGCATATCAGGTGACCCAGGCCCAGGCTGGAACCAGGTTTTAGGTTAGGCTGGTGAAAGTTATTTCTGTGTTTGCAGATATTCTCTCTATGAATTGTCTTGTTTGGTGTTTTAATTTTCACTCTTGAATCTACAGAGATCACTGTGTGGTGTATCCAAAAATCCAAAGAAAAGAGCTGTTGCTTATCTCTCTCTTAACCATCACTGAAGGCAGCATGATACCCATTGCAGCACTCTTTTACATATATTGCAAATGTAAGTAAAATATTTCAAACTTTTTATAACTCTGTGAGAAGGGATATTTTCTCAGCAGAAATCTTACAAACATCTGCTCTGTTCAGTGCCTCACTCTGCAAAGAATGGGTAGTTGAACTACTTCATTATTGAAAGTGTCCAAGAGCAGTGTTCTGTTTCATAGGTCCCAAAGAAGAATTTACATTGAATATTTGTGCCTTGGGTAGCTTCAGCCTCTACTAGCACTGGAAATAAATGGTCTGTAACTAGCTGCTTCTCTGGCCCCAATATGAGAGGGAGCAACAGGCCCTAAGTTGTTAAGGCTTTGCATGTTCTCAAACAATGATATTTGCTGTTTGTATTGTTCTTAAGGCTGGTCCTGAAAGCCTGACTTGATTATATGTATAAGAGTAGAGCTCTGTGCATTACCTAATGTGATTCAGCTAATGATTTAAGCCCCACATTCTTCTTTTTTGTATAGTTTATATTGTTTGCTAATAAATATTTCCCTTCTCATAAAAATCTGAAAGCTTTTAGTAAGGCTGACTTACTTCTATTAGTCACCAACATTTCTACAGAAAATATCACCAGTACATTTATTTCAGTGCTGCCTGCTGCTTCAGGAAGCCTTCTGATTATGGAAACACCATTTATTCTAATTATTACACAAATAAAAACATTGGTCAACCTGCCAGGTTAAAGTCCTGCATTTAATTCTTACTTTCTATCGTAACTGCGTCAACAGGGGCTCAGAGCTCTTGAGTGACATCCATCCTATGCTCATTGACTTAGGAATGCAGTTGGAGGGCAATATCCAGCTTCCTTTGGCCAGAGTCTGGGTCAACAAGATGTGGGAGCACTGAAGGCACAGTAGGAAGTACAGGGGAGAAAAATGGAGGAATCCTAGAAGAGATCTCAGATTAAAAAACTCACATCACACAGAATTTTGTAATAAATCTAGCACAAAAGATATAGGACCGTATCCTGAAGTCAGCCTTTGCTCAGCCTACTCTGCCAGTGAAGTCAATGGGAATTTGACAGCCTGATTAAATGCTGCAGGAACCAGCTTTTTTTTTTTTACCAGAAAAAGCAGAGGTTTACAAACAGTACCCAGTTCACATAGTGGATGAATTCTGACTTAAAATATGCAATTGTTCCCATTTCCTTTTCTCCAAGAATCATAAAAAGTACAATGAAAATGGTATAGTTAAAAGTTATGTGTAAAGAGCCACAAAGTTATTTCCTCATCACAATGAGTATAATTGTATTGCTTCAAATACGCCACAGACACGACCCCATATAACAGAGAACCATACAGTGCCATGTAAATTCTATCTGTTTCAGAATTATCACAGCTGGCAGATAAACTAAATGATTGAATGTCAGTTTGCAAAACCCTGACGCACACCAACAGTGATTTCAGCCTTCTATAGGGCTGTGTTTGGAGAGTCTCTTCATCATGTAATATAGCTAACTTCTAAAGACTTTTCATCCTCACTGTTTTCAAGGGCACAATCTGCTTTTCTTGTACTTTTCTGATACTATTTAAGGGATACGGCTTCAAAATTAAGTTACGAATGACTTAATGTAGATTGACACCCCTTGAGAGTTTTGCTGGAGTAGGGAATTTAGGGTTGGTCCCTATATTTAGACACTTTGGTTAAAGATTTAAGAGTGGTGTGGTTGTGATATGTACTAGTCATAACCTGGAAATGTCTCCCTCAATATCACCAGTGGTAGAATGAAGTATGAACATTTTGTTCGTTCTATTGCCCAGTTACACACTATTAACTAAGGAGATTTTCTGCATTTTGATCATTACCATTGTTATAGCACTGCAAAGTGAAGTGACAAGGATTGCTTAAGAAGGCCCTCCGATACAAGGTGTTCTCACATGTTAACTTCTTCTTCAACATCGGTACAGCCACTAACACAGTATACTTGCCATTAGACAGAGGATGGCACTTGTTTTCTTTTCCCCTGATTGCACAGAATGCACATGAACTCTTTTGTAAATAGGCCATTGAAAATAAATGGATAATCTACACCTCTACCTCAATATAACGCTGTCCTCAGGAGCCAAAAAATCTTACCGCGTTATAGGTGAAACCACGTTATATCGAACTTGCTTTGATCCACCGGAGTGCGCAGCCCCGCCCCCCCCAGAGCACTGCTTTACCACGTTGTATCCGAATTCGTGTTATATTGGGTCGCGTTATATTGGGGTAGAGGTGTAATAGAGAAACTGACCCAAAGCCTATGGAAAATCTCCCATTGACTTCAAAGGGCTTGGATCAGGCCCTAAAACTCCCTATTGCTAACATTAGTGGAGGGGACAAAACCTGGTGGAAGTTTCCTGGAGAGATGCAGGAGGAGGGAGAGGTAGCTCCATAGCATGCTTCTCACGGAAACCCATCCATGCCATTCAGCAGGGTTCACACGCAGTGGGGCAGGATGTGTGCATGATGGTGGCCAGCCCAGGAAAAGACCACTTTCCAGAGCATCAATACACCCTCCAGGCAACCTTTGGAAGATAAAGCTGCTGACATGGTCAGTATTTTCTCTGCAGCTTTCTGGTGGGGATTTGGGACAGTAGCTAGTGAGAAACCAATAGAAGCACAGCTCCAGAGGGAGTCTTGCTGCCTTGAGAGGGTGATGCAGTCAGGTGTACAAATGTCCTTACCCCTTGCTCCGCTCTGAAGAGGCGAAGGGGGGAGTTCCAAAGAGAAAAAAGACAGAGAGAAAGGTGAGGAGAGGGTTAAAAGAGAAAGAACCAGTGAACAAACTGGAGCATAAAGAGTAACTGGAGAAGGGACTTGACACTAAAGAAAAGGGGGGGGGGGGACACCAGAACTTGTGGGTGAGGGAATTGTATTTTGTTTATATATGTTCCAGTATTTTATTGTATTTCCCTGGCAGACATATCACAGCTCTGTGAGTCTGGGGGAGAGGGCTGACAGAATGATGTTGCTGTGGGGATTTCAGTCTTACTGATTTATGCAGTTACTGTTGGTTTTGTTACTTAGCGGACAATACTTTTTTTCAAATGACATGCTGCAGAAGCAGGTATTCTTCCACCCCACTCACCCCGACATATCCAACATTGATTTGGAAGCAGAGATGGTTTAAATGATTTTGTTTTAATTGAAGGGATTTCAAAGGGGGACACAGGAAAGGGATGAAATTGGTCCAGTTTGCCAGCTGCCAGCCAGGACACAGACATACTACTCTTCAGCCAGCTGGTCAGCCAGGAAGAATGCTACACTAGTCAACTAGTCTAGCCAAGCAGCAAGAATGCTCCTAAAAATGCTACCCTTTGGCTGCCTCTTCTACTAGATTCTAGACTGCAAACAATACTGGTAGAAGCAGTATAATTTCTCTGCTGATGACTTTGCTACTCTGAGCACACATGTGAATTTCATCGTGCTGGCCACGTACTCTGGATACTGCAGTTAAAAATCTTATGTTACGATTAAACAAGCTGGCATCATCTTGGTATTAGCCTTACAGGGGGCTTTGTTGTCTTCTCTCTGAGTAACTTTGATGCATCACTGGCATGGACATTGTAGGGTCAGTTCTCCCCTGTATCTGAACTCAGCTTGGTACAGGGGAAGGGTGTCAGGGAGCTGGTTACAGCTCCATGATTCTGGATTGACCTATGGAGTAGAGGATGTTATGCCAATGGAGGATCAGCATAGCAGAGTTCTGCTCTATCACATTCCTGACACACCCCCATCCCAACTCTGACACGACTCCTCCCTCCCCTGGCAAACTCACTATGCTAGGGGAGGGGGGGGGGATTCGTGCAGCATCCTCTGGATTGATGCTATTGGAGAGTTCCCTGACATGAATTTTCCTCTGGCCATTCAATACAAGAATTTGGTCGTATCTGGATCTATATTGCTATTCCTTAATAAGTCTGGGACTTTTCAGCTTGGAAAAGAGATGGCTAAGGGGAGATATGATTGAGGTCTATAAAATCATGACTGGTGTAGAGAAAGAAGATAAGGAAGTGTTTACTACTTCTCATAACACAAGAATTAGGGGTCACCAAATGAAATTAATTGGCAGCAGGTTTAAAACAAATAAAAGAAAGTATTTCTTCACACAACGCACAACGTGGAACTCCTTGCCAGAGAATGTTATGAAGGCCAAGACCATAACAGAGTTCAAAAAAGAACTAGACAAATTCATGGAGGATAGGTCCATCAATGGCTATTAGCCAGGATGGGCAGGAATGGTGTCCCTAGCCTCTGTTTGCCAGAAGCTAGGAATGAGCGACAGGGGATGGATCACTTGATGATTACCTGTTCTGTTCATTCCCTCTGGCGCACTTGGCACTGGCCACTATCAGAAGAGAGGATACTGAGCTAGATGGACCTTTGATCTGACCCAGTAGGGCCAGTCTTATATTCTTATGTTGATGCAGGGCTCCACAGTGCTAAAGATCACTATCTTTCTCCTCCACAGTCAATGTCTCCTATATTTTCATCTATACGTATGTGCGGTGCCAGTGTGGTAAGGATGTGGTCCCATTCTTGTGGCCCTTGCTGGTGTTACTAAGCAAATCATTCTCATTGGTGAGGCCCACGCCCCTGCTTTAAATTATATTCTAGCATGCCTGGCTCTCAATATGCTTTACTAAATGAACATAGATCTCAATGCTGCAAGCCCTCTGGATGCAGAACTCTCCTTGTTTTCAAAGGCGTTCCAAACATGGAGAGTGAAAATTTTGCCCTATTTAAGTCAATGACAACTCACATTAGGGCCAGAATTTAACCCAGAAAGCATGCAAGACTTGAAGCCTTTAATAGAATTTTTGGCAAGGGATGAGGCTCACTTTCTTCATGCAAAGGTGGAGCATTTAATAGGGCATTTATAAACATTCCAGGGAAACAACCTGGGCTTGGAGTTATATTTTATGTTTTTCAAATTTTACTTCAAATATAAATCATGCAAAAGTTTCCCATAGATCCAGGAAATGCTATGAGTATTAACATCAAGTAAAAATACTCTTAGCTATATTAATGTTTGGCCAACACCATTTTGCAGTGCAGGGACCTGAGCCAACTTCTACTACAGCCAATGAGAATCTTTTCATTGACTTCCACAGCCTTTGGATTGAACTTTAAGTCCTCAAAGGAAATATCTTATACGAAAGGAATGAATAAATCTGAGAAGACATGCTCTCATTCAAAGTACCCTTGTAAGTTCATAAAGCAAACATTATCTTCTGAAATATATCCACAAAAAACAAAAGTCATTAAATCTGTCTGAAAGACAAAAGCTTAACGACTTAATCCCAATTATTCTCCAGATGATCAACACTTGTTTGAGAAGATAGATTCAATTTACCTCAGTAGAAGTGGTTGTGTCTTTTCACTGCATGAGAGTTTAATAAATGATGACAACCAGTTGGGATAAAAAACCCTAAATATAGCATCTTGATACTTTATATGACATCAACAAATGTAGGGAGAAGTCTGCACTGGGATTAAGAATCTCTTGCCTGTGTATCGACATTGCAGCCACTGTGATTGTTGCTCTTTAAATGTGGGATATTACCCCACAAAATTAAATGTTATGAGATTGCCGAAAAAGCATGAAGACCCTGGGCCCATTCAGCCCTGTTTTAAGCAATTGAAACTCTTTCAATATCAGTGAATTTGCCTCCACTAACACGTGAGCTGAATGTAGCTGTCTCTTTCAGACTGGAGAAAAGGCAAAGGTTTTGATTCCTGTTGATATCTCATCAAAATCAGAAATTTTGTAGGGTTGTTTTAGAGACAAACTTCATGAAGGGCAGCCTGACAGATTCAGGAGATATATGTCTTTTACATCTGTCCTGTATATAATATGTTTTTAGCAGGCTTGAATGAATTCAATTTTTATTTTTTTATAATTTTGATCGATGTCTATTTTTAAGCACTTTTCAATTTTTATCAATTTAAATTTTCAGAGTTGTGGGAAATTATTAGGGGGATTAGACAATTATTTACTGATAGTTGTTAAGATTCAAAAAGTTAAAAGCTTTTTAACCATTAAAACATAAATTGTCAATATCACATGTTAAAATATACAAAGTAAATATCCTTAAATCAAACTCTATTAAGTTCTCAAGTGACATTTTACTTACTTTGTCTATCTGTAAATTTCTATTATCAATAGAAATATTTGTCAGTTTGTGCATACAGTGAAATCAACGTTTACCGACCTTTACCAATACAAATCTAATCCTTTCGAGCCTAGCTTTAAGAAAAAGAAAAAAATCTTAATAATCTTCAAAAGTTCTGATAGCTGTATCTACAGCTGGGCATGGAAAGATGCTTAAGTTTTTGTATTGGAGGGAACCTTCAATTTTTTATTTTCTTCTTTATAATGTAATATTGACTTTAATGCTTTGACCCCCTGTTATGAGAGAACTGGATTTGACATAACCAAATAACCACAGGGGTAAAAGTAAGGCGGTGCAGGCTGGTACGGCGTACCGGTAAAAAGTGGCTGCTGGTACCGGCTCGTACAGCTGACTTTAAAGCACTTTAACATCGTTGCACCTTTTGCCCCACTCTGGGCCACCAATGTGAGGGGGCAAAAGGAGCAGCTGCCTCAGGGCTGACAATTTAAAAGGGCCCAGGGCTCCGGTCATTGCTGCCGCTACCACGGCAGCGGCCACTGCCCCAGAACCTTTAAATGGCCACTGGAGCCCTGGGTGACATGGGCCAGGCAGTGCAGATGGGCTGGCTGGGGGATGCTGACCCCAGCCCTGCCCCTTCCACCTGAGACCCTGTCCCTTCAAGGGGGGCGGAACCAGCCCCATACAGGTAAGATTTCAATTTTACTTTCACCCCTGCATAATCACAGCCATTTTGTGTGCTCAGACACCATTAATTGGAAGCAAGAGCACCACGTAGTCAGAAATAATTTGGCCTATGCCTAAGCAGACAAGACAAAAACAGCTGCACAGCTGGAGAGTTGCTAATAAGAATAGATAGTGACAGATTCATGAGAATGAAAGGGAGAGTGGACAGTTGACCTTGGATCTTGGTGTCTGACTCTGAGTTTTGCTGGGAATTGCTTTGCTGATAAGTGGTAGTATGAATTATTTTGCTGATGCTAGGAAAATTGTTAACACACTAGGGGTTATTACTGTATTAGTTATGTGCTTTGTTTGGAGAAACATATAAAGAGATTAGTGTGTGTAATTTGGAGAAGTTCGGAGTGGATTTCAATGAGCTAGGAGACTGACATCCAACTCCCCAGCAGCTAAGACAAATGCTGGCCATTGGGAAACTACTGCTGACCACTCTATACCATCTCAGATTTTGGGCAACAATATCTGGGATGCTCTAGACTATTGCTATTTTAGATGTGTGCTTGAGACTCAATAAAAATAAAGATTTTGGGGGTGAAAGCACTCGCGTACCAATCATTTATCAAACGGAGGATCTGTGTCCCCATTGATTTATGACCTGACACCACCTGGAAAACAGAGATTAGTTACCATAGTTTCAAATTCAGAAAACCCCAGATAACACATCAATTGCTATGTTTCCAGGTTGGTCCCAGGAATAGACAAAGCATTTTTAATCCTTCAGTTGATTCAACTATAATACCCACAGTAAAGTCTATGTCCTGAATCATCCTCTCTTGTGGGAAGTTCTGGGAAAGAGTTGCCAGCAAGGATCCCCTCGGAGTTCTTCCTTGATCATTCCATCAGTGGGACCTCTACGGAAAAGGCCACAGAACCTATCCCCACATCTGGCAGATGTGAATGGCTCTGACTCCTGACAGTCCCATCCTGGTCTCTGACAGCACAACGCACAATAGGAAAGGTGGGGCCCTCTATACTAAAGCTAATACTGCATCGCAGAAATGACATAAGCCACAGATGAGAACAATGTGTGGGTGTGGCCACTTCATCTGGTCCTGTCTCCAGCCTGTCCACTCTTTCCCCTTCCTGCCCAGTCTGAGTCCCTTCTCCTATATAGAACATAAGAACAGCCATCCTTACTGGGTCAGAGGGAATAGGTAATCATCAAATTATCCATCCCCTGTTGCCCATTCTCAGCTTCTGACAAACAGAGGCTAGGGACACCATCCCTGCCCATCCTGGCTAATAGCCATTGATGGACCTATCCTCCATGAATTTATCTAGTTCTTTTTTTTAACCCTGTTATAGTCCTACCCTTCACAACATCCTCTGTCAAAGAGTTCCATAGGTTGACTATGCATTGTGTGAAGAAATACTTCCTTTTGTTTGTTTTAAACCTGCTGCTTATTAATTTCATTTGGTGACCCCTAGTTCTTGTGTTTTGAGGACTACATAACACTTCCTTATTCACTTTCTCCACACCAGTCATGATTTTATAGAACTCTATCATATCCCCCCTTAGTCATTTCTTTGCCAAGATGAAAAGTCCCAGTCTTATTAATCTCTCCTCAGATGGAAGTGGTTTCATACCCCTAATCATTTTGTTTCCCTTTTTGGAACCTTTTCCAATTCCACTATATCTTTTTTGAGATGGGGTGACCAGAACTGCATGCAGTATTCAAGATGTGGGCATACCATGGATTTATATAGAGGCAATATAATATTTTCTGTCTTATTATCTATGCCTTTCCTAATGATTCCCAACATACTGTTACCTTTCTTTTTCCTGCCGCTGCACATTGAGTGGATGTTTTCAGAGAACTATTCACAATGACTCCAAGATCTCTTTCTTGAGTGAGAACAGATAATTTAGACCCCATAATTTTATTTGTATAGTTGGGATTATGTTTTCCAATGTGCATCATTTTGCATTTATTTATATAGACCCTGGACCCATCCTCAGCAGAATCCAATGAGTGCTAGAGATTGCTGCATAGGTGTGAGATCCTTCTTTCTGCTCAAGAGGGGGAGATTCATCTGCAGATGGTCCCTTCCATAAGTGCATCTATTCCCATGTTATTAGAGGAATCTTGAAGATTTCTGCTTGTTTTTGTCATCATCTTGGGCCATAAATAAATAAATTAAATAAATAAATAAAACAACATTGATGAATGAAATAAAGCTTCCATGAGTCTAATCTGTTTCAGTAATTATTAAATTTGTGGGAGTGAAAAAAATGAAGTAGATGAGAAACAATTACCTAGTGGGTCCAAAGCCAATGGAGGAAATCTCATGTGTTTTTTGTTGTCTGGATCCCATCACTTCATTGTTTGGTAGCTTGCTGCAGTTATCTTCACCTGTCATTTGAACAAGAAGGTGTATTTGCTCCAACAAAAAGGAAAAATATTAACCAGTGATCTGTATCTGGAAAGGTAAAAGGTGCAGGGCTTATCACTGCTGATGTGACAAATTCAACATGGGGACAGCAAGCAGTGGTGAATCTGCTCATCTAGAAGCCATCTTGTTCCCCTCTCCCCTTTTTAATAAAAATGGGGTTATTACTCCACAGCTTGTCCAGAATAAAGCCCTCGGCGTGCCCCAAAGATTTACATGCATGGCTTGTTTTGAATTTACTTCAAAAATGCACCATTTAACATATAATGTTCTCAGGGGAAAATTTCCCAGACCTCCCTTTTATTGCTTTTTAATTCCTGTGTGCACAAATGCATAGATAATGATATTTAGAGAACCATTCCATACATCCCACTGGTTTGGAAACACTTCCCTTGTGTCTATCTTTAACTGACTTTATTGCTAGCGGTAGGAATATTATTTCACTTGCTATATGCTAAAATTCTCTTTTGCACGAAAATGATTAATAGTATTTTTACCCATAATGCCTGATTGTACATTCTACTTCGAAACTAATGTGTTTGTCTCCAAATGCTAACTCACTCACTAGTGTGCTCACTGAGGAAATTAAGACTGCAAGGCATTTTTTCAACCTTGACAGACACTGAGCAGTAGCATTTGGGTAACTATTCATGTATAACTGATGTGAAAGCTTTACTTTTGAGCATCTAGGGGAGAAACATGTGCCTGCCTGTTTCAGCTTGATAGAATGATTTCAGGTCTATCTCTTGGATCTGCTCAAGCTAACATTTATCATTAAGTTAACACTTCATATTAACTCCTTGGATCTAGCTTTTGGGAATTCCAAATGCTGAGCAATAATGCAGTGACATTTACAATAGTTTTGGGGAATCCAAGCAGCCTGCTTCAAGAGGTACAGAGAATTGTTTCAGAAACATTACTCCCAGGATACTGCACAGTATCGCTACAAGTTTAACAAATTCTCTCTTCTTTTTCTGGACTTAATAGCAAATATCTAATTATAGCCTGTTTTATAGTTGTATAATCTATGTGTAATAATACAGAAAACAGCAGATTTTCCCCTTTATGCAAATTTAGCTGCCATTACTG
The DNA here is from genome assembly GCF_027887155.1 of Malaclemys terrapin pileata. Taxonomy (NCBI): domain Eukaryota; kingdom Metazoa; phylum Chordata; order Testudines; family Emydidae; genus Malaclemys; species Malaclemys terrapin. Next base: position 99,289,561 of record NC_071511.1, on the reverse strand, counting down.
TGAATGAGAATTACATGGGGGTACATCAAGATTATATCATCCCTTGTTTCATTAACTGGCTAATATGTATGAGGGATCTAGGACTTTTAGCCACAGTACTATTAACTTTGCAATACCATCTAATTCACTAGTAATAGCAAGTGATCTCATGAGTCTTTAGTGTTTTTCACATGGTACTGCTAACTTTCACAAGAATGTGTATGCAACAGATATTCTGCAAAACTATTTTAACAAACAGTATAGCCTGCATAATGCTTGAAGGAATCAGTGGACAAAGTAACAGTTACATTGCCGAGTGCAGTATTGATAAGCATTTAGATGCCACATTGATGAGTGAAGTTGAGAAGCTGATTAGAAGAACTACTAGCACAAAGCCAGGCAGATGAAATTTAGTATGGGGGAAGGGATCAAGGGAGAGATAAATATTTATCAATATAGCAAACAAACCAACCATCCAGACTAGCGAGCAAAAAGTAATGCCTTGCCCAGCCAGCCCAATCCTTGAGTTCTAAAATGGCCCTAATGACCTTGGTAGTAAGTGCATGCGCAGCTAATAATTCTATGATTGGGTTTTCAGGCCCAGTGCTTGGAACGAGTATAGCTGGATGCATGGTCACTGTGAAGGGTAGAATCTTAAACAACATTAGGAAAGAATCCATATGCAAGGATAAGAGCGAAAGGAGTGCTTCATGCATACAAGCAGATAACCTATGCTACAAATCCTCAGGCCCATAACAAGCAGAGAGTGTAGATTCTCATTCCCCAGAGGGCAGTTTGATCTAAACTAACTACATGTAAATACTGTTATAGGGCAAAACTTTGGGTATATGAAAACAGAACATGGATACACATCCTCTTACAATGCCAAATAGATACTCTGGAACATGTTGGTCAGTCTGCAGGTACAAAAGTAAGCTACATCTTCAACTTTCCAAGAGAGCCAGGTTGACAATGCTTTATTCCTGAAAGAAGCAGGCAGCTGGTAATGAATCCAGCTGCAGCAGTGAACTGTAGCTGAGCCCTGGGCACCTAATTAGGGAGCCAGCCACTTCAATTGAGGAATCTCACAGACCTGTTCAGTTACTTTCTCCTCTCCTCCTCCAAAATCTGTCTCTTACTTTGTGCTTTTCTCCACATTTTAGGCAATATTCTAAGAGGCAGTAAAATCCTGTACAGTGAGAGAATCTGCAGCACAGTTTTTCCTATTACAATTAATTATATCTGTGACAATTTGTACCAAGCTGTCACAGTAGTGTGGTTATAAATTCTGTCTTGCTATAGGAAGAAGATACGTTGTACCAAGTTGCTTTTCATTCCCACAATGCATTATTTTACTAAAACAAATAGCTTAGAAATACAGAGACTTATTATTTAATGTATTTATTATGACAGTCTGTTCCAGGACATAATGAACATAAAGGAAGGTTTGGACCCTGTTCTAAAGAATTTGCATTTGAAATTAGATAGACAATATAAATCAGGAAAAAGCACCAGTGCTCCAGTCTTGCCACCACTTAAGTCAATGGCAAAATTCCAGTTGCCTTCATTTAGAACAGATTCTGACTTCAACTGAGCACACAAAGGTCAGTTTCAAAGGGAGGCATTGTTGAGTGAGTGAGTGTGTATTTCTTCACCTATGCAAACAAGCCACAAAAAGATTAAGAATTTTGTTTATAGTGCTTTGTTTTAATATTTGTATACAATGTGCAATGGAAGGTAGATGTCAATGTGGCCACAGAAAAATTTGAATTGAGTTCATAATGTACATGACTACTTAATTATACAATCATTCATACAATCCCTTATATTTCTTTTACCCCTCCCAATCATGATTTTCTGGGCTGTATCTCAAAGACTTCCGATGGGGGAAAATTGTATCTGCAGATATGAAACACAGTGGTTGTTCGAGGTTAAAATTCTGTTCGCTCCATCATCACCAATGGTCTCCAAAAATGAAAAAAAGGTACTTTTAGTCAGAACTGTCAAAAACTCAATATATATTTTTGGAAATCAGTATTTCTGTTAAAATACGGTTATTTCAATTGACATAATTATGCACACACAAGAACCCACATTACAGTACATTGTAACTTGCTGACTTGGTGATTATACACTTAAACGTTTTATTGAATACCTCTTGGTCTACACTTTTTATAAAGTTGATCTCCAGAAAGGAATAGGGGGAGGGGAGAATGAGTGGGAACATTTAGAAGATCAACACACACACACACACACACACACAATGTTTCAATACTCCCTGTGGAGTGATGCTATGTTTATCTATTCTTAAATGTTAGAAATGTCTTGTTCCTAAATCTGATAGTGTACATCCATTATAACAGGATGGCTTGCCCTATCATGTGGAAAACCTAGGGCTAAGCCAACCCTGATTACAGGAGGAGCCCCACTTGAGCGGGATCGGGAAATTCCCTATAAAGAGCAGCAGGTGGCTGCAGTAAGGGAGGGAGTGGAGGGACATTCAGGAAGTAGAGGCTTGAGAAACTGTAGCTGGCTGGCTGAAGCACTTGCACCTAGCAAGATTAGTTCTTGCAGGGACTGAACTGTCCTAGCTCTAGGAAAGAGGGCTACCATCCCACCCCCAACTAAAGGGAGAGAGATATTGAACTGGGGTTGGGGCCTGGGTGACCAGTGTATAATTGAAGAGTGAATAAATTGGACCCCATGTAGGGAATGTATTAATTTCTTTTGGACTGTCGTGAGTTTAAGGAACCCTATGAAGGAGAAAACAGGGGTGGGGCACTGCCGAGTAATTTCTGGCCACAAGGGGGTGCTTAGGTGGCAGCCAACCCTGCTACATTCATTTTGTCAGTTAGTCCCAGAATGGGAAGAGAAGGAGGCTTGTTTCTGTGTGTTGATTTCTCTACTCATCTACAGAAGCCCTCAATGGGCTATTTAGTTTGATGGAAGTACTGGGCTTCACCTGTGAGCTGGATGGACCCATGTCTTTTCTGGTTTGTAAAGGCCAATGAGAGGCACTGGGTCCTCTGTTAGTAGAAATTGTTAATGTGCCCCTTTGGGATGAGAAGGAGTTAGGAAGAAACTTACCCTACAGGAAGGTTATTCCAGAAACCTTTACTATAGAGTTTCTCACACCTTCCTCTGAAGCATCTGATACTGGCCACTATCAGATATATGGTATTGGTCTACAGGTACCACTGGTCTGACTCAGTATGGCCAGTCTTTGCTTTAGTTGTTTTTTCCCCGCTAGAGATCTGATCTAGTATTTGAGGTTTGAAATTAAATGATCGCAGGTCACCTGGAGCCTGATTTGGGCAACTCTTTCTTATAAGTCTGTGGGGAGTAAAATTTAAGACTTCGTGTCCTTGCTTCATTCATATTTCCAGATGTGTAAGTTCCTATGTATCAATTCCCACTTGTTGCCAGTCTCTTAGCAAGAATTGTCATTTGAAATGTATTATTCAAGCACAGAAAGTCCTTCTCTTCCGGGTCAGGAAAGCTGCTATACCCAAGCCCTATGCTTCTAGCATAGAAACTGAAGTATCAGCTTAAAATCACAAGCAAGAAAAACAGTGTTGTCTGAAACTTTAGTCAGCAGCTTAATATTAGCTAAACTTAATCCTGGCTCAAAAAGATGGATATGGAATGAGGAGAAAATATCAATCTACTTATATGGTGGGTGTCTTTATAGTACCATAGTTGAGTACCCCACAGATATTAATGATATTAAGATAGTCCTTTGAGGTAAGGAAGCATTACTAATTCAGATTTTAGAGAAGCGGAACTGAAGCATAGAAGGAGATTAAATGAGTTGCCCAAGGGCACACAGAAAGTCTCCTGGTAGAGCAGAGAATTGTACCTAGATTTCCTAAGGTCTAGTCAGTTCCCTATTCTTAAGACTCCTTCTTCCCAAATACGCTCCTTTTGATAAAAGACCTAATGGAAGTAACATCATAAACCTGGATACAGAATAGAAAGTAAGGGAAGCTCTGTATGAATTCTTTACCATTTGAGCACTGGCTGTCAGTTTACCTAAAGCAAAATCAAAACCACAGACATTCAGTTCAAGTGCTGCACAAATTAAAATTTTACAAGGTGATCCTTTGTACAGTCAGTGCTATACAGAAATGTTACTTAGCAGTATTATGGGGTTGCTGTGTCTTTATTGTATTTTCAAGTTCTTGTCAGAGGCACGTAAAGTGTTCAGACAGCTGCCTGTTTTACAGGTACATGTCGTCTGTGATTTTTAAAATTATATTAGAACAAGTAACAGCTGTCAAAGCACACAATAAGTGACCCAAATATTATAGGACTGTAGTTTAACTCATAAACTGAGAGACAAAGGAGTTGGCTTATCTTCTTCTCATCTGAACTACACTGATTGAGCACAAGAGTGGGAGAAAAATAATGCCAAGGGGTCAGAAGACTTTCAGAAGAAAAAGGGGCAACAAATCTGTCCTTAAAAGTGAAATGATTCTAGTCATTTCTGCTTGGCTGAACTCCCTTCCATGATATCTGTGTGTTCCAGAAATACATGTAGCCAAGTTCTTCCATTAGGCTGAGCAAATGTTCAGCCAGTTTGCAATGTTTCTGATCACTAGATAGAGATATAATAAATGCAACTATTCATTTGGTGTAAACATTTTGTTGTTTGCTTCCATATCACTTCTGGTAGCAATATGTGCTGTGTTTATAGTGAAATCATATGCTCCTAAACTATTGATTTTTTTTTTAAGAAAAATTGCATAGATTAGATTGATCTCTATAAATAATTTCTTCATTGAGGATTCATTTTGTATCTAAAGCTAATTACTATAATTACAGGTATCATGCCAAAAACATATGTAGTTCAGATAGAATTACAGTATTTTTAAATTAACAAGCATTATAAAAATCTTTAGGCTCTATTTGTATTTTAATTGAAACAATCATGCACATTTTATATAGATGCAGTGTATGTAAACACAATATGGTATAATCATAGTACTTTTAGAACTGGAATATCATTAGTTACTTAATTACACTTTTCCAGCAGAATATTCCCTGTGCCCAGAAGCATACAGACTGAGGCAGAAATTCTCTATGGCATGACGCATATTTGAATACAGATTGTCCTATCAACAACCTGCCTTATTTTCAATTGCAAACAGACTAACCACACTCCCATTGACAGCTGAATTATCTCCCTGTGGATATATGGAATAGTAATTAGGGAAGTATTCCTGCATTTTCTGTACATCCCACAAGAATGATGATCAGATACTAGGACAATGATGGCCATAGCAGTCTATGTCAAAATATATTGGACTGGGCACTACTGTTTTATATTATTACACAGTTATCAGTGTTTTAAATAACATTTACAGTATTTTTAAATCAGTTTAATTATGTTTCAAAAGAATTAAGAACAAACACAAAAGCTTTTCCTTTTAAATCTAAATTCCTAGTTGTTTCACGCTCACTGCAAAAAATAACTTGGTATTTCTGACTATTAAAATGTTCCTCTTGGGTTACTTTCAGTGAATCCAATATACAACATTGTACTAGGACAATGCTCACCCTGTCTTGTCCTGTTGACTAATTAGAAGCAGATTGTAGCCAGAGTTTTGACTGTTGGGAAGTGATTGTTATACAACCATGGACAAATGATTTTCCCACAGAGTGACTCCAACATTCCAAAGTCAAGTTTAAAAATATCACATATTAATATTTACATGCATCACTAAAATAAGGAAAAAATCTCTAAGATATCGTATTATAGCATCAATGTTCATTTTGTTGCAGCTGATCTATCCTTCAGTTGTTATAGCTGGCAAACAGCCAGTTTTAGGGCCAAATTCTAACAGGCACTATGCTTAGCCAGACAACACAAAATTTGCAGTTAGCAACAGTATTGCAGGTGGGAAACTGTCCATCTTCTATTCTATATAGGTTCTTATATCATGCTCATCATGAACTACCATGCCTTCTGGTAATACATTAAGTGTCATGACTAACATCTGGCATGGGTTGTTTGTTCTCTCATCCTCCCACCAAGGGAGAAGCGGGTACAGTGGAGTGTCTTGTTTTGGTAGGGTTGTTTTTTTTTTTTAATAAAAATGTTGCTTTGTATTAGCAAGGTCAAAGGAATGTGTCTTGCACTTAGAGTCGAAGGTGGTGAGATTTGTGATGGTCCTTAGTACAGCTAAAAGAATGTATAACTAATCAGGTCATCATGCTTATCTGGGCTTTTCCTCAAATCCCAAACTAGGCAACTCTGTACTCACTCCATGACAGGAACCATGAAGGACCATTCTAGGACAGGGACTATGGGTCAAAGGGCATGGTCTGTATGTTGATGGGCATATACCCCCTGCTCAAGAAATGGCCCTTTCTCACATAACTCCACACAGATTATTGCTGCTCCTAATGGAAAATCTGTATGGAGTGAGCCCCAGGTTTTTTACACTTAGTATGGGTACTTATTTTTTAAAAAGTGTATTTAGGCACCTAAATAATGATTTGATTTTTCAAAAATGCTGATTGCTGAACATCTACCATTGCTGGCAATGTGAGAAGGGGCACTTGATTTTTAGTGGGATAACGTAAGACAAAAAGAAGGAAACTAGTTCTCAAGAACCTCAGAGAATATGCTTATTTGAAGACAAGCTTTGTAGCTTCTGGACAAGTATGGGTCTAGGGGTATAACCTCATTGCTCAACTGTTATGAGAATTCTCCTTGTTTGTCAGGCCATGTAGTATGGGCTCCAGACTCTGGTTTAGCTGAGCTGGGTTTGGAATGGGGCGGGACAGGAAAGTGCCAAGGTGGCTTTAAGCAGTTCTTAAGTCTCTAGCTGCTACTTTGACTCTCAGAATGCCTTAGAGCGGTTTTAAAGGGGCCCAAAGGGACATTCTGCAGCCACGAATCAACCTAGCACAGTGGTATTCACTCTGGCTATGCTCCCCTTTTTTCCTGCCCATACTCCCTACATCAGAGGTGGGAGGAGGAGCACTGAAGTTCAAAATGAGCTCTGTGAAATCAATAGGAGGTAGGTGCTTTTGAAAATTGTACTAGGTGTCTAAGTGTCTTTAAAAATCTGTTCTTAAATCTTCTGGCTGAGAGTTGTAACATTCATATCTTCTGTGGATCAGGCATGAATGAGGAGGCATAACATGCTGAATATTAACTTTTTACAGCATGACATAAAGAGGACAAGTTATATTTGCTGTAGGATTGATACCCCTGAATTTTTTCATAGGGGTCTAAAAATATTAACTACAGTATTGCTATGTATGCAGTTTTTTGGCATTTATGTAGAATAACATTTTCCAGTGCAAATGAGCAGCATCTTATAAAAATAATTCAAAATGTGTATAGAGGGTATTTGACAGAGGTGTTTTTTGTTCTGCATGTGTTTTAAGGCTCCTTTGTTTAAATATGGTACACTGCTCTAGAGTGGATTTCTTTCAGTTAAAGTCATTTTACAGAGGCCACTTAACTAGGTGCTGCTGACAAGCAGCTACAAAGAATCATATGTTTGCTCAGCAGTTATTGAAAGTATTTGAGGAAGAATGCACCTTTCTCCATCAAGTAACAGAAATGTCAAGTGAATTAGAAACAAATCATGAAAGGTAGTTGATAAAGATATATTTCTGTGTCTGACACTTTCATCAAGCTTTGGACCAAGGCCCCTGGCTGCACTCCTGATGAAAAATTGCATCCTGTTCCGTGATTTTAAAATCTCAACTGCAGCTGTGACATTCCTGACAAAAGTTACCAAAGTTATTTGTTCAGACATAGAATCAAATCTATATGAATTTATTAGGAAAGACAGGATTGTGCCTGCCAACATTGTGAGCATGTATGATGAGCCATATAATTTCCAAACAAATGCTGTATCATACGCAACTGTTTAACTAGATGCACAATGAATGAACATCACAAATCATATAGTGGGGATAGAACCCACACCTTCTAGAAACCAAAGCACAGGTCTCTATCACTAACCTAGCAAAACAGCTTCATTAGATAAAAGAGTAGGCTCTTGACCTTCATTAGAACTAGCTACTAGTGACCACTTTAGGCAATATATTACACACACAAATATCAGTAGGCTTGGCAGATTTTTTATAATTGATGGATATCAATGTTTAAAAATAAACATTTTCAATTTGTATTGATTTTAACTTCACACAGTTGTGGGAAATTATGGGGTTGCGAGGGAGTCCAGACAGTAGGCATTGAGATTCAGTAGGTTAACACTTTATAATGGTTAAAACACAAAATTGTCAACCTCACATGTCAAAATATAGAAAAATCTCCTTAAATCAAACTTTAAGTTCTTGAGCAGCATTTTTCTTACTTTGCCTAGCTATAAATTTCAACTCAATCAAAGGACATATTTCTTGTCGGTTTGTGTGTATCTGGTGAAATTGACATTTATCGATTAAAAAAGTAATTCTCTCAAGCCTAAATATCAATTAAATGTTCATTGGATTAGTGCATTATCTTTTCAGCTCTGGGGAACCTGAAAAACTGGGTTCAAATAGGAACATTTTATTTTCTCTCTATGGTTCAGTTATGCACAGTGCTCTCAGTTCCCATGAATTTTGAGAGCGCTCAGTGCATTATAGCACTTTGAAGGACTGGACTATTTTTTATCTATACAGAACTTCTACAGTAAGTTCTATCCACAGGTCTTCCATTGACTTTAATAGAGTTCTATGACTCAGCTGACCATCTCTAAGATGGGTATATTAATATTTACTGTGAGACCTAATTGGTATTTATTAATCTCTCTGAGAAACTTGGATGGAAAGCACTATGTAAAGCACAAGTATTATTAATAGTTTAGTCCACCCTGAGCATTTTCCTACCTTACAAAGCCAATTTGAGATCATTTCCACTTTTTTTTTTAAAAAAAAAAAAGAGAATTTCAAGACCTGAAAGAGTAGGAGGGCAGCAAGACTTAAGCAGAACCATTTGGGAAAGTTCGCCCAGCACCTGCCTGCAGGATACATTAACTAGATTTAGCCAATATTACAAATTCATCACATTCCTTGAGCCTGAACATTTGCCCAGCTTCACTTTCAAAGAGCAGATGTTCAACTATCGGTGTTTTCCAAGTTTCACATGGCATTAGCCCAGCAGCAAATTTTGTTTCTATAACAATTAGAATATCATGTCCCTGATAGAAGCCAGAGGAAAAGGGATGCTTGTGAAATGAAGAATGCATCTTTACATACCAATCTGGTCAGATATCTATTAGCTCATTATTTTACAATAAAAATATAGAGCAAGTATTACTGACAATTACAAAGTGCTTCCACTCCAACATATTTTGTAAATTAGTTAGGTTCTCTCTCACTACTGATATTTGCCACCACCATTTGTATATTTAGTATTTTGGAGTTCCATTTTGTTCACATTGATGTTATCAGTAATATTCTCCTTAATTTCAAAAGAAGTGGGGCTGGACCCAAAGGTCTAAATCCTACCCTGCAGTTGGGCCCCTCTGCACTAGTGTAGGGGCACAAAGAGGCGTTAAGCCACCCTAAATAAGTCTATTCCTAGTTTCCATATCAAAATGTATCCACATGCATAATTTACTGATGTCAATGGGAATTGTACATGTAGATTCAGAGCAATTTATGGACTTCAATATAGAAACGTTTCTCTGATTAGGAAACCTCAAAAATCCAGCTATTCATATTCTATCTGGCCTGTGTAGTCCACATGATGTACCGTATATAGTTGTAATTGATAGTGTATTATATTAATAGATAGTATACTGCCAGATTCATGCATGTACTATACCAAATAACAAAATAAGCATGGTTCAAAATGTTCTGCCTCTGACATGCACCATCTTTTTTTCTCCTTACTCCAAGAAATCTTTAGAAGGTACAATAGTCTTTGAGATATTGTGTCTACATCCTCCATAAAAAAGAAACATTTTTATTTCCATTTTTCCTTACTAAAAAGTAAAGCAGAGAGTGTGAAAATCAGCAGCAGAATTAACAGAAGGTACAAATTTTCACTCCTCTGGGTATTCATAAAATGTCTTTGCATCTTTTAAGAAAGAATGTACTAGATGTATAGAAAAAAGGCAATTAGGAGAGTGATTATTTTTCTGTTTGCATAGTAGCTAGAAATTGCTGTACAAATATTATTTGTGATATCCATTCATACCATGCTGGAAAGATGCAGCTGTTTCAACAAAGCAGAGGAGTATGGAGTGAAATAGGAAACAGACTTGCTGGGGAAAAGAGTCAGAGTCTATACTAGGTAACCTCTATGCTCTGGTGAGGCAAACGTATGACTCTTTGTCTGCTTTCTTCACATGCCTTGAATCCATCTGGTTCTTTCCAGTGTCTGTAATGTCTGATGGCTTTTCGCTTTGGTGGTGATAATATATGTCCTACTAAATCAGAAGCACAAAGCCCTCAGCTGGTGGAGCCAAAGCTGACAAGCTAGTTTTAAGGGTATATGGGAGGGGTGTGTATGTGTGAGACAAAAATATATCTATAAATAAGTTACATATTAAAATGTCTCTATTGAAGTTTTGAAGACTGGATTAAGTTGATACCATTACAGAGAGAGGTTTTTCATTTGCAGGTAAGTAGTTAAGGAAAGTGAAAATAAATGTCAACTCCTCAAACACAGAGAGAAGTGTTTGATTACATTTTTGGTTGACTGTTGCTTAGCAACATGAAGCCAATGATGAGACAGGAATATTTATATCTGAAGTGATAAAGTAATAAATGAACAGGGTAAAGATGGAGATTCTGATATCTCAGTTCTGGACAACCAAATTTAATGCTATATTTTTTGGGTGATCACCATAAGAATAGGACTGATTGGTATTAATGCAGAAGAGACAGTGCTAGGATTTAGCACTGCTTTGTGACACTAGTAGCATATTCTACTTCAGGAGAAAGCTCTATGTGTGACAAGGTCAAGCGGGAGCTGCTGAATGCTCATACCTTTTGAAAAGTCAGTCCACTTAAATCAATGGCTAAATCAGGATTTAGGAGCCTAATTTTAGTATCTTTTTAAAAAATACTGTCCATTTTACCTAGGAATATTTTTAGGGCATTCTTAAGTGAGGAGGTGGGTTAATAAGGGTGGTCTCTCGTATGGGATTTACTGTATATGGGTATATTGTGATTCTTGAAGAGTATTGCTATAATCTCATTTCAAGGCCAGAGAAACAATATATACTGAACAGTCACTCCACTGACACCACCACGCTTTACCCCTTTCCACTGAAAAGCCTGTCCCATTAACTCCCAACAACTGCTTTTCTCTTCCTGTTCCCATTCTGCTGAGCATCTCTGGAGGAAATCCATGTAGTCATGGGACTTTCTCCACTCTACATTTATTCTCTCCTCCTTCAGCTCTGCCATCTTCCCGGCCAAACAGCACAACTTCTCCAGTCTCATCATCTCTTGTGCCCACCCTCCCAGCTGCATAGACACCACCTTTAAACACCCACCTTAAAACCTTCCCTCCTTCCCACCCCTCTTGTCTAGCTCCATACAGAACACTGCTGATTTTAATAAGTGACTAATTCATCTTAACTGTATATTGTAAAGCGTCCAAGTAGTACCATACTGCCAAGTCAATGATGTTGGAACCTTTATTTTTGCATTTCTTGAATTTGAGGGTGTTTAACTGTGCAGCCTTAATACTGTATCAATGTGTATTTAATAATTTTCCTTCCTATGGTTTCTTTTGGAAATGTTTCATATAGAAAGTTCTCACCTCTATTTAAATACATGGGTTCACAAAGTGGATCTCTTAAAATAACTATAACCTCTTTGTTTAGCATCATCAGCCAGCAGTTATAAGGTCTATCACATTTTCCATTCTCCTGGGCATCCAGTGTGGTACTAATGAATTGCTGCAGTACATTGATTGTTAAGTGCTGGATTACTACTTGCCAGCACAGCATTTGGATGATTTCATTGTGACAAGGAGACATTTTTTTCAGTACATAGTACTCCTAAAGGGATTGAAAGTAAAAGAAAAGAGTAGTTTAATAATTTAGGGCTCAGTCCTGCTTCCAGTGAATTCAATGGCAAAAATTCGTTTGACTTCAGGGCATTAGGACCAACCTTCTATTTCCTGCACAGTGCTTTTGGGGAGTGGGGTGGAGATATGGCTGCATGAATTAAAGACCCCCATCAATATACCAAAGCACGTGTGACAGTATTGTGAAAAACTCCATTATAAACAGGAATGATAGTAACCAGACTTATTCAGTTGAAAACCTTTAACAAGAATGCAATTGGACAGATCTTCCATCATTTTGACCACAGTTAAATCAGAGCAGAAGTTCCAGAATATATAGGTCACTGACTAATTCAGTGAGCTGCATCATTCTTGCTCCATAATAATCACTTGATGACAAGTTACAAGCAAAAGCATCAATGTGATAATTAATTCTGGTTACGGATTATTAAAGAGAGAGGGTTCACTGACTATTCCTATTTTGGGACATTTCAATAAAAAGTCTATGAAATGTTAGTGAGTCAGAAAATGTGGATTGAATAGTATTAAACAATATTTACTAACTTTGTACAAGATTACATTGTAACTCTTATTCTGGACACAGAGGATTTAAAAGCTGCTGCTCTATCAAACAGGAGAACCTACTGTCTAGCTGAAAATCTATGCAGTAGAGTGTTTTATAAAACTTTTTATTCAGCTTAATTGCAATTTAAAATCAAAGCACTGTAAAAGATTAACACACTGTACACTGTAATTGTGGCTGTTGCATACTATACCTTGTTTAAAAAGTGAGGGACTAATTCTGAGGTCCTTAGTCAGGGCCTCTCTCCCCTCAACAGAAATTGAGTTTCAATTCAGTGTTTCTTAGGAAACACCCCTTGAGCTGGGGCGGGGGGGGGGGGTGCAAGGGAGGGAGGTTGCCTCCTCCCACAGCCCCAGCAAAAGAAGCAAAAAAGAGTTTAGCCTCCAGAACCTGCTGATCTTCTGGGTTCTGGTGAAGACTGGAGCCAACAAAATGAAGAGGGCCACTCACATAGCCACCTAATGCCTCCCCACAAACCTCTGGGGCCTCCTGCCTGCCCCACCCCATTTCTTGAACCCATGATACTAGGGATACCCTTACCAACTTTAACTATGGAATCACCATAGAAGCAGTTCCACAGCACATAAGAGCAGACCCATGGGAATCAATAGAACTATAGGCTTTAACTCTCACTATTTCCACCCATGGGTTTGGTGGAAGGAGAATTTAGGGGAGCCTAACTTGCTCATTTTCCCTGTGTTTGGTCTTCCCCCCCTGACGCAGTAGAAGCCCTAGGGAGAGGCTTCCACAAAATGAAGGGGAAAGGAGAGCGTGTGGGCCAGGTGGAATACCCTCTTTCCACAGGCAACTTATCACTGTGTATCCAGAGGAGGGCCTGGCTTCTGCACTGCTTTGCTCAATTCTTATGCACGCAAACTCTGACTGAATTTGCCGGAATTGTCCCTGAGTCAGAGCCACTAGATGCAATTCTGAAAAATTGCCACTTTTTACACTGACAGCATGAAATGGTTATTCATCATGTGTTATTTGACTGCACTCAAAGTCATAAGATAAGGGCTTTATCCTGACAGATGCTAAGAACCCACATTCTTATGAAGGCCAATGAGAGCTCAAGGCACTCAGCATCTTACAAAGAGCATTCAGGACCTTGTGGGATCAGGTCCTTCATTTGATTTATTTATGCCAAAATGGATCATTATACAAGCCTCATTTTTGAGATTAAGAATATTTGTATCCTATTGTTTACTGCTATACTTGGTTTAGTACCAAATATAAGAACCAGCTCCATTTTAGAATAGATATCTAGGCTTTATTATTCGAGATTTGATTTTTTTTAAAAAACAGATTTTAACATTAGAAAAAAACTTCTTATTTACAATTGTACCTAATGTTTTCATTATTTCTTGGAGCTATTAACTTTACCATGTTCTCATACAATAGAACACCATATTAAAATGTTTGCCGTTCTGATTTATATTGGGGATGCATTGTGATTAATTCCACCATCTATTGGTGGGAGGGGTTGCAAAGGTGGAGTACAGTTTTTGACTGCTCCTTTTTCTCTCTGGCCTGCCCCAAGCTCAGCTCAGCCCTGGAGTATATTTGCTCTCTAGGGTTCCTACAGAAAAATTTTATTTGCAAAGATGTATTATACCAGCTCACACCTCATGGAAAAATGTTAGTCAGATTTATCTCTAGAGAAAATATTTCTATCTCAGGGAATTTTTTATTTTAAATTAAGGCTATCTGCATGAAAACTGGATTCTTTTGCTCCTGCTGTTTATTCCCCATCTGAAGTAATAAAATAGAATGGGGGCGGTGGAGGATGTGGTGAAAAATGTTCCCATACATAGGCTTTTGTTAATAGATTGGTTTTCATAAGATCTTCTGAGGATTTCTCTAGTGTAAAAGGCACACCATTTGTAGTCCTGTTGGGTAAAACATGCAAGAGAGCCTTAGTCACTTAAGAGCCTATGTCCCCTTGACTACAGGAGTAGGATGATTTTGAAACTTCTACCCTTTGTGCACAGCTTGGAAAAGTTAAAAATTTATTTAAGTTATTAAAGAACTAAAGTTTATTTCAGGCTTCCATATGGCAAAAGACTTCATTAACATTCTCCACGACTAAATGCTTTCTTGGGCCTTCATCATTCCATATTATCCTGGAGTTTAAGATTATTGCAATATTATCCTCTCCTCCATTTGCATTCTTGATGAGCCTCTGTTAAAGAAACCAAACACTGTGTGGTCTATTCTGATACTTCATCAGAAGGTCAACTCAGACTCACATCAGCAGATAGCTTTGAAAGGTAAATGACTAAATTTAAAAAGTTGTTTCAAAATCTTTTAAATTAATATAACATTCCAGCATCTGGAGATTAAGGATTAGCTCTTTAGGGAGATGTACACAGTCCTTTTTTTCCTGTTGCTAAATCCAAAGTTAAAGGGTGGAAGGAAGGGGACAGACCTTCATTTTTTGCCATCCTCTTCTTCACTCCACTGAAGTGTTCAGGGAGGGGAATGGTCAGCCCTGCATTGGCCCAGGGGCATGGGCCTAGCATGGGTCTGCAGTGCAGTATTCTTGCCACAGAGCTGGGGCAGTCTGCTCCCACAGGGACTGGCTCTTAGTGGTGTACCATGCCAGCTCAGTCTGAAGAGCAGCAGTCTCTCCTTGTAGCTGGGTAGTCTGCGCAGCAGCATGTGGTTCTCCACTGAGAGCTGCAAACACTTGTGCTTTCACTGTGGGGAGTTCTTCCTGGAGATGGTCAACTTGTTCATGCATTTCTGGTGCCCTCACAGACATGCCAGGTATGGAATGATCCGCTGCCTCCATGTTACCACAAGGCTGGCCTTCAGTATGGGTTAGGGGTGATCCGGGCAAACGATCAGGGTCCCGGGGAAGGGGTGGCTCAAAGTCAGATTTCTGAGGCGAGGTCAGAACTTGTGTTGGGGTTCTGGAGAGAGGGAGAGAGTCCAAGTCAGAGCCAAAGTCAGTGCCAGGAGTTCAGCAGCACAGAAGTAGAGTCAGTCATGGTAGCTCACTAGAGATCTGTGATGTTGTCTGGTATGTCCTGTTGTCATAACTGGGATAACAACAAATTTACCCTAATTGTGAACTCAACTGTAAGAAATGTGAAAACTCCTAAGATGTCACAATAACCTATAACTTTGTGTCTGCGTGGGAATTAACCATGGAAAGTAGGTCAAGTTATTTTCAATGAAGTATGTTATAAGAAGGTGCAAGAAACCAGAGAAACTGAATTAGTCCAAACAAAAAGGGCCTACCAATGTGACTCAAAGACTGTTGAGACTGGGCTTAATAAATAAGAAAATATAGTCTTACAGAAATGGATTTAATTGGTGAATGAAATAATGAGGGGATGAACTGTCTCTCCCATTTTGTCAGGCACTGTCTCCAATAATCAGGCCTAGTGGTTGAAGCGTGGGTTGCAGCTAGACATAGGGTTGGGCCCAGGCCAAGGGCAGTCTTGGAATTGAGATCTGGGGACATGCCGGGGTCAAAACAGATCAGAGTCAGTAGCCAAACCAAAATCAGAACTGTAGCCAGAGTCCAGATGCAGGCAAGAGGTCAAAGCTGGGTTGTCAGAATCTAAAGATGAGCCAAGTTGATAACGAAGCTGGAATCCAGAGACACACCGAAGGTCAAAACCAACTAGTCAGAGGGGTATTGGAGGGGAGAGGGGGTACGA
Organism: Malaclemys terrapin pileata; assembly: GCF_027887155.1. Taxonomy (NCBI): domain Eukaryota; kingdom Metazoa; phylum Chordata; order Testudines; family Emydidae; genus Malaclemys; species Malaclemys terrapin. The sequence continues at coordinate 99,273,333 of NC_071511.1, read as the reverse complement.
GGGACTAGTAGGCAGAGACTGGAGTAGGTTGGTGAGGAGGCTGGAGCAAGGCTAGTGCAGGGCAAGGACAATACTAGGACAAGGCTCAGGCAAGGTGATGGGGGGAGCAGGAGTCAGAGTGGGTGCAAGCTGGGGGTCCCTGGAGTCTGCTGCACTGCGAGGCAGCAGGGTGGTTCCTGGGAGGCAGTACTATTGTTCAGACTGATCTGCAGCTCTGTTGGGGTGGTAGAAATACCTGAGCCTGCGGTCTTCTGACCCAGGCTCTGCTTGATGATAGGTGGTTGCTGCATGCCTGAGTGCTGCTCACTGCAGCAACTGATCGAGCAGCCCTGGTATGGCTGCAAGTTTGCCTCACACACTTCCCTCCCCCCCCCAAACACACACCCTATTGGGGGTTCTTTAAAAGGAGACTTTGAGAAAGTATCATGGGATCCCAGCTCATTGACTGGTATCAGTTTGACTCATCTCTTCCCAGCTCAGCTCCCTTCACTCCAAGACAGAAGGAACAGAACAGACAAAGATTTTCTTCCCATGTGGAAGGCGAGCAGGCCTTGTTCTTAAAGGAATTTTGTTGTTTGCCTGTGAGTCCTGAAAGTCACTGGATTTATAACTTATTACAACAGTCTGTAACCCATTAACCCCTTCTTTTTGTTGTATTTCTGCAGAGGTGTTTGTGGGCCACTCTAACTTAATCGTCCTTAGAATGTATGCTAGATACTTATGATAAACAATCTGGTCCACCTTGCATTTAGCTGTGATAGAGTACCTTTCCCAGACCTGAAGAAGAGCTCTGTGCAGCTCAAAAGCTTGTCTCTCTCATCAACAGAAGTCAGTCCAATAAAAGATATTACCTCACCCGTCTGGTCTCCAATATCCTGGGACCAACACAGCTACAACAACGTTACATACATCACATCATGGCACCCAAGTCCTCAGCCCATCAGTGGATATACCTATTTGTCAGCACTGCAGAGGCACATATACTGTTCTGTCTCCCTTCCTGTTACTTTCTGCCCCACTGTTTTTTCCCTGTCTAGTTCTATTGGCTTCTCAATGGATCCTAAAATCAACTGCACCACATGCATTATCACAGCAATGTGAAATGTCCCATTGAGTCCTGCCCTGTCTGAGGAGAAAGGACCCAACCAGATAATGTCTGACTAGAATGCAAGCCTGGGTCCAAGCAATAGGTGTTGTGGCTGACTTGCCAGCCTAAAGCATCCATTCATGATTGACTAGCCATCCAGTGTTCCAGGAACACCAACAAGGGCTGTATTTCCATCTGTTTTATCCTGTCTCTCCTCCGACTTGTGTCTGGCACAAATAGAAGTGAATTCACTTCACACATCAGGACTGAGAGTAAAGTTAACCTCTCTTTATCAAAGAAAGGTTGTTGGTGGAAATAAGAGACTCCTCTCACAGATCTTGGGAGACAGACCTGTCCTCGCTTACAGACAACCCCTCAACCTAAAGCAAATACTCACCAGCAACCACACATCACTGAACAAAACCACTGACCCAGGAACCTATCCTTGTAACAAAGCCCGATGCCAACTCTGTCCACATATCTATTCAAGTGACATCATCATAGGATCTAATCACATCAGCCATACCATCAGGGGCTCGTTCACCTGCACATCTACCAATGTGATATGTGCCAGCAATGCCCCTCTGCCATGTACATTGGCCAAACCGGACAGTCTCTACGCAAAAGAGTTAATGGACACAAATCTGACATCAGGAATCATAATACTCAAAAACCAGTGGGAGAACACTTTAACCTGTCTGGTCATTCAATGACAGACCTGCGGGTGGCTATATTACAACAGAAAAACTTCAAAAACAGACTCCAGCGAGAGACTGCTGAGCTGGAATTGATATGCAAACTAGACACAATCAACTCAGGATTGAATAAGGACTGGGAATGGCTGAGCCATTACAAACATTGAATCTATCGCCCCTTGTAAGTATTCTCACACTTCTTATCAAACTGTCTGTACTGGGCTATCTTGATTATCACTTCAAAAGTTTTTTTTTTTTCCCCTCTTACTTAATTGGCCTCTCAGAGTTGGTAAGACAACTCCCACCTGTTTATGCTCTCTGTATGTGTGTATATATATATCTCCTCAATATTTATTCCACTCTATATGTATCCGAAGAAGTGGGCTGTAGTCCACGAAAGCTTATGCTCTAATAAATTTGTTAGTCTCTAAGGTGCCACAAGTACTCCTGTTCTTTCTGCGGATACAGACTAATACGGCTACTACTCTGAAACCTAAGTTTAGATTGTTTGTTTTGCATAATTACTCACTTTCAGTTTTTGCTTGCCTGTTTTCTTGCATTTTGATCAATGAACTTCTAACTTTAGAATAGTATCAGAGGGGTAGCCGTGTTAGTCTTCACTTGCATCTGAAGAAGTGAGGTTCTTACCCACGAAAGCTTATGCTCCCAATACTTCTGTTAGTCTCAAAGGTGCCACAGGACCCTCTGTAACTTTAGAATGAAAGCTCTTGGGTGCCAAGAAACTGAGTAAACCAGGTTCTCTGTAGGAAACTGCACGAACGTTGGTATCACCATTTTAATGTCTGGACAGTGAAAGAATTTATAACACCTTTAACTCTTCTGGCCCTTGAGATCAATACAGTAGTCCTGTGGCTTTTATAGGGTTAAAGGGCTAATCAGAAGCCTCCGAATCAGCTGCCAATAGAGTCTCTTGGGTGGGACTTGTCATAGTGTACATCAGTTGCAGGTCAAGATGAAAAGGAAACATTTAAAGAGTAAAAAACTAGTTTATCATTCATGTCCCTCAGCAGAGGTTATGGCCACTGATAAATGTTATATTTTGCTCCGGGGGGAAAAAAAAAAAATCAAATCACTGCTGAGTCAGTATCAAATCTGGCTTATTTCTCCCTCCACCCTCCTCAAAAAATAGTTGCAGATTTTGGTAAACAGACACTTTCCTACAGTTCAACAGCAGCTCTTGTGGTATTGATTCACTAGACACATTTAGTTTGTGTCTCCACAGTAATCAGGACTGGTCATGTCTCTATTTGCTTTTAAAAGATTTGCATTAGTTTATTTTACAGATATTGTACAACTATTCTAGGTTTTATGCACAACACTAAGCCAATTTTACAGTATTGCCAAACCCAAGCATTCAAACATCATGAATCAGTCCTCCAAAAATAAAGAAGCTTTAACTTTGAGATTTTTTTTTTTTTAAGTAATAAATTCTGGGCTCAATTTATGGCTTATGCCTTCTAGCTTCTGAGTTTTAGAGTCCACATTTTCAAGCTTTTCTCTCTAACAACCAGGGCTAGACATTTACTTTTTTGTATTAAAGTGAAAGCAGAGAGTCTCACATAAGCGGATGACACCAGGAGTAGGGGCTTTATGGGAAAAAAAAAAAACAAATTTTGCAAGAATTGCAATAAAATTGCAAAAATTGGCAACACTGATCTCCCTTCCTTAACATAATAGGTCAAATTAAGAAATTACAAAATAAGACTGGGAGTTATCAAGGAGGGGCACTTTTAAAATGGTCAGGCACCATCAACCCATCATGATGTGGAGGTCTGGATATGACCTGAGGCTTACATTTGTAGCACTGATACCAGTTCCAGCCACAACAAAGAATGACTCCTTGTTAAGCATAAAGGATCTAATTCTGGCCCATTTTATGGAGCAATAAGTGCCTCAACAATCCTAAGGACAGCTGGGGCTGGTACAAATGGAACAGTAGGAAGATTACAACTCTGTGGTTGGGAGCCACCATACTGTTTATGAATGGGGAGCTCCCTTGCCACCCAGCAGCCCTTCATGGATTGTCACCGTCTCTCTGCTATTTACTCAGTCCAGAGAGATTAATCTTGGAAAAAATCCACATGCTCTTGCATTTGTATGTGTGCACACTGGAGGAAGGCAAGAGAAAGACTATAACAGTGATTATCTGAGGATTAGCCCAGGGGCTGTTTGCCTCAATGATCCCCATCGTCTGGCAGCTATATTTTAGATTTCTACAGCTGCATTGACAGGGCCCCGTCAGCTTCCCTCCTTTCTCAAGGATTCCTAGATTTCCACTGTAGAGGTCTGCTGATTTGTTTTCTATTTGTTGGATTTTGCAGAATGCTCATTTCAACTTTCTTCTGTGTGTTAAGGGGGAGGGTTCATTTTCATGCACACAAGGACATTTGAATTCTGTCACTTTGTGGCCAGCCTCCTCAGTAAAAGCAAACAGGATTTTTTTGCCCTTTGTGACACTTAGCAATTTATAACTGTGCTAATGCTGCCCAGTGAGGGAAACGGAATTCCTACAGCTCTAATGTTTTGCAAATCAATGACAATGGCATCACTCAGCTGCCATTTACCTATAATTAACTTTACCCTTTCAGTGCATTTAGCTGTACATTTGGTTCATGGAAACAGATCTACAGGCATATCATGAAAGAGGCGTATCATGAAACATGACAAAACCTTTCAGAAATGGAAATGCACAAGGAACTCTGCAGACTGCAGCAAGCTGCAAAGCAGTGCTTGATTTTTCTCTGAAAAAGTGACATGGTCACAGTGTTTCAAACCATCACCTTCATGGAAAAACCACGAAGGAGAATGGACTTTGTGAGGTCCTTTTCACTGCTTCTTAGGAGTTCTTCCGGCAGGTATGGGGGAAATGGAAGTCCAAAGAAGCCAGGGCTGTCTGTGTGGAAAGTCTTGTGCATCTGTGTTTCTACAGGGCTCTGTGTTGTTCACAGACTCCTGGCAGCATCGCTGCAATGGAGCCATGCTAATGGGGAACCTTTCACCTCTGATTACCTGTGGAGGTGGCAGTTCAAATGTTAATAAAATGGCTACAGATTATATTACTGTTGTTTTGGAGTTCCCTGGAAGTTGGTACAGGGAGGATGATATCCAGCTTGACCTGACCCCCTCCATGTATGTATCACTGTCCTAGTGGAATGCCCTAGGTGGGATGCAAGGACAGAGCAATGGTGTCATGGAGATTGCTAGTCTCTTCTTCCATGTGCAAAACAGGATATCAGCACATGGAGAGTACAATTCGGGCAGCTCTGCACAAACCCAAATAGACATTTTTGAAGCCAGAGCAATTGCTTTTAAAATGTCACTGAGAATGGGGACTCAGACACTGCCATGTCAGCAGTGAAGCTCTTGGCACAGAAACCTGAATTAGTGCAAAGATGGGCTGGGTGGTGTCTCAAGTGAACCCTTAATTTAAAATCCCACCACCAATCCAAAGAGGGCGCTGGAGAGATTTGCTGACCTTTGATGGAGTTTATCCTTTCCCTGGGCACTGCTATATCATCCCCATAAAAAATGACAAATACACTTAAGAGCAATTCCCTCCCCCGCCCGGCCCTTTGAAATCACATGCTACTCTAGATGTCAGGTATGTTTAACAGATTTTCCCTGGACACTTCTATAGGTTCTTCATCTACATCACCCATTTCAAACTGCACAAGATGAACACTATCAGTCAAGTCAATATAGTTATCAAGAAGAAATGGTTTTTGGCATGTGATACTTGTTTGTTTGCCAAGTGGTGCGTCCTTGGTTACGAGAAAGTGATTTTATTTAAATCAGAAAACAAATGAATAGATTTCTCAGGCCCCTAGTCACTGCTGTTTACAAGCACATGGGTATATCTAGTGGAGTTCCAGTGGCCAGTCCTGGCTCTGGTAATCATTAATTACTTCGATAATGGTGTGAAGTACGCTTATAAAATTTGTAGAGGACACTGAACTGAAGGGACAGGGGATTGCAAGCACTTTGGGCATGGGTTCTCAAACTGGGGGTCAGGACTCCTCAGGGGGTCATGAGGTTATTACATGGGGGGGGGTCACAAGCTGTCAGCCTCCACCCCAAACCCCGCTTTGCCTCCAGCATTTATAATGGTGTTAAATATATAAAAATGTGTTTTTAATGTATAAGAGGGGTCGTACTCAGAAGCTTGCTATGTGAAAGGGTTCACCCGTAAAAAAATTTGAGAACCACTGACTTTGGGGAACAGGATTAGGATTTAAAATGACCTTAACAAATTGGAGAAATGGTCTGAAATCAATAAGCTTAAATTCAATAAAGACCAGTGCAAAGTACTTCACTTAGGAAGGGAGGAGGAAATAATCAAATGTGCAGCTACAAAATGGGGAATAACTGGCTAGGTGGTAGCACTGCTGAAAGGATCGGGTGATGGGGGGGTGGTTATAATGGACCACAAATTGAATGTGAGTCAACAACATGATGCAGTGGAGGAAAAAGCTGGCAGGTGTAAGGAATGTCATATGTAAGGTAACTGTCCTGCTATACTCAGCACTGGTGAAGCCTCAGCTGGAGTACTGTGTCCAGGGCTGATGTTTGTGTGTGTGTGTGTGTGTGTGTGTGTGTGGGAGGGGAATAAGCAGACAATTGTACTGGATCCTGACCTCAGACACCTCCCCCTCCCAAGATGTCTATAATGTGTAAATGAAATGGGGGGTCCCAGTGAACATGATGTGCTGGGACCCAAAATTTCTCTTAATGGACCTCACTGTGTTCAATTCTGGGTGCCACACTTTAGGAAATATTTGGACAAATTAGAAAGTCCAGATGAGAGCAACAAAAATTATAAAAGGCTTAGAAAACCTGACCTATGAGGAAAGGTTAAAAACTGGGTGTGGTTAGTCTTGAGAAAAGTATTTGTGGGGGTGAGTGGTAGAAGAAGAGAGAACCTGACAAGTCTTCAAGTATGTTAAAGGCTGTAATGAAGAGGATAGCAATCAATTGTTCTCCATGTCCATTGACGTTAGGACAAGAAGTAACAAACTTAATCTGCAGCAAGGGAAGTTTAGGTTAGATATTAGGAAAAACTTTAACTACAAGGGTAGTTAGGTTTTCAAGGGAGGTTGCGGAATCCCCAGCATTGGAGACCATTAGCAACAAGTTGGCCAAAAACCTGTCAGGAATTATCTGTTTACTTAGTCCAGCCCCCATGCATTGACCATACGACCTCTTGATGGCTCTTCCACTCCTACATTTCTATGATGTGACCTTACTAATCTCCCCAGAAGTCAATAGGAACAATCCCATTAACTTCAGTGTGATCAGGACTGTGCCCATAGCAAGCAACTTTTACAAAATAAAAGGTTAAGTTTGCTGGCGAAAGCCATTTCCTGACTTTCCAGCTTTGCATGTGACTGTAACATGGGTGTCATGTTGACAATTCAACAAGCTTGTTTAGCACTGATTAACTCATTCTAATCATTGTTTTATATGAAAAAACTTGTTATTTTCTTGAATTGGAGTGTGATTTCTTTTTTTTTTTTTTTTAAGTATCAGAGGGGTAGCCGTGTTAGTCTGGATCTGTAAAAAGCAACAGTCTCCTATGGCACCTTTAAGCCTAACAGATGTATTGGAGCATAAGCTTTCATGGGTGAATACCCACTTCGACTCTGTTGCTTTTTTTTTTTTTAATTATGGGAGATGTTTAAATTTTTTGGGTAGTTTTCCAAAAGCTATATTTCATAGGATTTAAAGATGATGGGTCAAGTTCTGCCCTCAGCTAGTTCTGTATTGTCATCACTGAGAGGATAAATGAGCCTACCATTTATATTTTGGCTCTTCCTTTGTCTGTCTTAAGTGCCTATTGCTATCTAAGCAAGGCTGAAAACCTCGGAACAGGCCATTCCTGCACAGAGAGGAGGCTGGAAAAACTGAGTCTGCACTTGCAAGATTTCTTCCTTACTGTTTTGATGGTAGATGAAGATTTTTCCACCATCCGTGGATACACATCTGAAGAAACATAGGATCATCCATTTGGAGGTTTATTCCCCTGTACTGAATCCAGCTCCCATATACCCACTCCAACTCCCAGGCAGAAGAGTCCGTAGGAGTCCTGCTGCCAAGTGGAAAAACGTGGACTGGATACCACAAAACTCCTGGCTTTGGACAGGCAAACAAAACCAATGAGAACTGCTAGCCCTATGGTCTGCTCCCTTCTGAGCTAGGGAGTCCAATCCCTGTAGAGCAAGTTACATGGGATGTTAGCAACAATGTTGAGGAAGTGGCATACTACCCATCCATGCCTCCCCAAGTGGGACCTGCTGAGGCAACTACAGGACTCTTCAGGTTTACCTTGAAAATCTTAGACTCTGTGGCATTTGTTTGATAATTACTTTGCATTTGATTTAAGTCACAAAAATCTGAATCAGCACAGTCCGCTATGTTGACATTTAAACTGGCAGGAAATTTTTAATTTGTGTTCTCTAAATGCTGTTAGCCAGTTGAAGATTTGGAGGTTGTGTTTTTTTTAGAATTTGTTTATAATTAACCACTCCAGTGATGGATATGTAGTCCTGAACTATCAGCTATTAATTATGTAAGTGCTCATATCGAATTATGGAAATAGGCAAATAAAGCCAGACACACAAATGGCATGGCAGAGAAAGCCTGCAAATAAACTGAGTAAAAGATAAAATGTAGAGCTTGGAGGATACAGCTAAATATTTACTCCTACATTATTAAGCAGTTCTATCAAGCTGAAAATGTATCCCTTAATGCCTTGCCATAGTTTGTCATCTTTTAAAATATTATCAGCAATAATGAAGCATACATGAAATGACTGACTTCCCCAGTCAAGTGGAATATACAAGACCCTGAATTATGTAATATCATGGATTGTAGTTCATCTTTCGTAGGTTTCATTAATCATTTCAGTCTTTCTCATGACTGAATGAGCTGTATTAAAGTCAATGGGAACTGAACAGCTAAAGCCTCATGCAATTCTTTCGAAGTATAGGGGACTGTGGAAACTACATTTTAAGGATGTCAGACTATTGGCTCTAATCCTACATCTGGATCTGTGCAGGCAGATTCTTGCACCCACATGGATCCCCACTGAATTTAGTTTGTCCCCGCACAGATCCAGTTCCAGGACTGGGGCCCTACAGCTGGAAATTCCTGTTAGAGATATAACAGAATACATTTGCCTTAGTGTATCCAGAAAGGAGAGGTTTATGAGAAGATGCTGAATTTCTGGGTCTGATCTGTTTATATTAAGAAACAGTGGTTTATCAGTGAAACCTATTTAAAGTACTTAAAGGAATGAAACTGCAAAAAAAAAAAAAAAAATCAGATCCAGGGGGAACAAATCAAGGCCCTGATCTTACGAAAACTATGCAAGTATGGCTGTTGAAGTCAATACATCAGCACTGCAGCAACATCCTTGAGTAACACTTTCTACCATTGCTGGTTGGCTAGGAGACTCCATCCCTGTTTGGCAGGCCATGACCTGGCCTCAGTTATACATAAGTTTGTCACCCTGCATTTGGATTACAGCAGTGCAATATGCCTGGTAATAAATCCATGATCCCTTAGGAATTTCAAATTACTACAAAACACTGCAGCACATCTCCTCAGCAACACGGGCTACTGTGAGCACTTCGAATCTCTTCACACAGCACACAATCAATGTGTGGAACTCTTTGCCAGAGGATGTTGTGAAGGCCAAAACTTATAACAGTGTTCAAAAAAAGAACTAGATAAATTCATGGAGGATAGCTCCATCAATGGCTGTTAGCCAGGATGGGCAGGCATGATGTCCCTAGCCTCTGTTTGCCAGAAGCTGGGAATGAGCAACAGGGAATGGATCACTTGATTACCTGTTCTGTTCATTTCCTCTGGGACACCTGGCACTGGACACTGTCAGAAGACAGGATACTGGGCTAGATGGACCTTTGGTCTAACCCAGTATGGCCATTCTTATCTTGTTATCAAATCGTGTTCAATCACTCAGTCTTTATTTTTAAGGTGCTCAATGGCCAGGGCCCAGGATTCTAAAAGATAGGTAACTCTGGGATGAAGATCATGTTCAATAACTTCACTCTTCAGGCCCAGTAGAACTTTCTAACCTAAGGGTAAAGCTCATGTGTGCAGGAGTCAGCGCTTTCTCAGAGGCTGAGATGAGGCTGTGGAATGAACTACCCCAGACACGAAGAACCATCACAATCCCCCACCACCTTCCACTTGAGGGCAAGGTTGAAGAAATGTACTTTACATTCTAACATAAACACAGAGCAGTGTGTACATTTAAAAATAAAAAATGCTGCCAAAGCAAAACACTCCATTGCACACATAAATATCTCATTGGGAAAAAGAGGAGAGAGAATGAACCACCGGTGACAATATTGGTCATGTCACTTAATGCACTACTGTAAGGTGCTCAGATACTACCCTCATCACAGTAGTATAAGGACCTGAATAGAATGGGCACAAAGTTATGTTTTTGGTGGATTAGGGACCAATTATCTATAGTAGATCACTACATATTCAACTTCTTTCCCAGCCTTCAGCTAATAGCTTTTATTTGGGGCGGGGGGGGGGGGGGTAATTATCACTTGCCATAGCTATGCATCATGTGTGTCATTATCATTACATGCTCCCCTTGTCATGGAGTGCACCACTCACCAAATGCTTCCTTCCTGTGGTCACACACCATCACACTGTCTCTCTCTCAGGTCTGCAGCCCCTCTCACTCCAGGAACTACAGCATCCTCTTCATGACTCAGCTCTCCAGCTAGGTCACTCAACATTCCCTCCTTCCAGGGTACAGTCCTTCAAATCCCCTATCATCCCCACAATGACACTGGCAGTCTTTCAGTTCACTGCACCTGTACCTAGACTATGCCTCACCCTCCGTGGCTGGTAGGGGAACCTAGGCCCCAACAGCAAGTCTGGCGCAATCTAGCAATTCTGGGCTTTCCTCTTCCAACCCTCACTGCTCCTTCCCTGGACTGCTTCCTACTACTCCTGGTTCCCCCTACTTACTGTGGGAATACCAACTCCAAATCTTCTTCCCAGGGAATAGCTGCCCCTTTCCACCTGCAGCACCTATATGTTGCCAGCTTCCTGGCTTTATAGACCCCACCTGTTTCTGCACATCTGAACCTGCTTGCAATAAATTCTCTGCTGCCTGGCTCTTCCACCAGGTGTAGCCTACTTGGCCACCTCAAGCCCTTCCAGTCCTGTCCTACTGCTAAAAGACCCTCCCCCAGCCTTAGGGGAGGGTCCACAAGGTCTAGGAACTCAAATAATTACAGGGACAACCAAAAATGTAACTGGGGTAGGTGTGAAGGTCAAAAGGTCAAATGAAGGGAACCTGAATGGGACATTGAGCAGAGAACACCAGACAGTGCCCACTGCTCCTCAAAGGTGTCAAGGGAGACAGCAGATGCCACCCAGAGAACTCCGCCCAGATGTGTGAATGGAAGGAGGATCGGAAATAGGCCCCACAGTCGCAGGAAACCCTCTCAGCCAACCTCCTCTCCCTGGTGTTGTAGATGGCCACTTTGGCCAGCGCTAGGAGAAGGCTGACAAGGATGTCCCATGACTTTGTGAGGCCATGGATAGGGGGTGAGTATAGGAAAAGGTGAGGGGAAAAGTGCAGCCAAAAACATAAAAGGATGTTCAGGAGAAGCCAGAACAGTCATATTGGAGCCCTCAGAAGCAGTGCAGGAAGGCGTGCGCCAATATGCTCCAAGCTGGACTACCTGCACCACAGAGCAGTCTCTGCAGGGCCTGGAGGCAGAAGACATGGATCTGAGTGCACAAGCATGTCAGGCCTTGTCCTCCCTCCCCCAGGGGGAGATGGAGAACCCCCACAGAGACCCAGTACAGCCCTGGTCAAAAGAACTCCAGAACCAGCTTCTGGATATCAGCCAGGAAACCTGGGACTGGGACCAGGGTGTTGAGCATGGACAGGACTAGCTGATTGAGCACCGGTGCCCTCCCCCACAGGGAAAGGCACCGGACTAGTCCCGTCAGGACGGTTTACTTTCCGAGATCGGACAGGATCAGGGGCGTTCGGTCCGGTATGGCCGTAGGCCCCTTCCAGTCCTGGGTAGGGTAGACACACTATCACACCCATATCCATTAGGTTGTCAGTCATATTTCAAAAGACACACATTTTGTCCCCTAAACATACTAAATATCTTTAATGAATTCCAGTTTACAGCCTTACCCCTACATACAACTAGCATACATGGCATATTACATTAATGCTTATATCGCAAATATGGCTTCAGTAGAATGCCTTGCGAAGCTATTTATTAATGTAGAAAAATCCTAAACCTTTAAGGGGGCTGAGAAAGGAAACTTTTCCCCTCTGCCACTCAAGTTGCACCACTCACCTTTGCTCAGGGAATGGATAATACTGATGACCAGCCTCCTGGCATCCTGACTTGGTCTGACTCTTGGTAACTGATTCCCAATGCCTATGTTGTGGTTTGTCTTTCAGTTCTGATCTCCTGGTATTCTAGCCTAGCCTGTATTCCTAATACACCTCTACCCCAATATAACGCTGGCCTCGGGAGCCAAAAAATCTTACCGCATTATAGATGAAACTGCATTATATCAAACTTGCTTTGATCCGCCAGAGCGTGCAGCCCTGCCCCCCTGGACCGCTGCTTTACCACGTTATATCCGAATTCGTGTTATATCGGGTCACATTATATCGGGGTAGAGGTGTAATTGGCTCCTGGATCCTTGACCTGTGCCTGATGCCTAACCCCTTGGCCAGGCTGCCCATGCCCTAGCCCTGACACAGCCTTCTTACATTGTGGGCACCAGACCTGGACACAATATTCCAGCAGCAGTCACTCCAGTGTCAAATATGGAAGTAAAATAACCTCTTTACTCCTACTTGACTCCCCTGTTTATGTATTCCAGGGCTGCATCTTTTTGCCACAGTGTCACACTGGGAGCTTGTTATCCACCATGACCCCCAAATCTTTTTTCCTGAGTTACTGTTTCCCAAGATCAAGTCCCCCATCTTGTAAATTTATGCACGTGGGTAAACCCACTTAAGTCCTTCTCAGTCTATTCAATGGGATTCCTCACATGAATTAAAATTAAGCATGTGCCTAAGTATTTGCAGCATAGGCTGTGGAGCTGGGGGACTGTCAGGGCCATGGTCCAACCACTTTTTGACAGAGACAAAGCTGAGTGATGCTGTGACACTGCATGCCAAGTTGTGATACTACTCATTCAGATTTGGAGGGGTGGGTGTAGGGCTCATAGGCTGTGAGCAGGGCTGCCTGTAAAGGAAGAGAAACGTCAGGTGGGGGAGCAAATCTATGCCCCATCACTTTAGGGTGACCAGATGTTCCGATTTTATAGGGACAGTCCCGATTTTGGGGACTTTTTCTTATATAGGCACCTATTACCCCCCCCACCCCGTCCCGATTTTTTACACTTGCTGTCTGGTCACCCTACATCACTTTAAATGGCACTCCACAGCCTGTGACTTGCCTGATCAAGGCCTAGATGAGGTCTGCCAGCTGTTGCCCCATATAATTAAATGGGGTCTTTGTTACTGGAGTTGCTCCTCCAGATGTACTTATGACACTATTTATATCATGTCACTGAAGCCATTTTTACAAATTGATGATCACTCATGCATTAGAAGACACAATATATTGGCAAGTGAGATTTAACAGTATTTAATATGCATTCAGCCATTGCCAGAAAATCATATAATACTTTTTTCAATTTGCTTTCATGTCCAAACTATAGAGGAGCTATGCAACGTACTGTCCAGTAGTCACTATAGCAATATTCATTATACTACAGAGAGAATAGTGACAGTTGCTTACATCTCTTGAACAGAAGAAAGTACCCCACTCTAAAATATCTACATTTACTGCACCTGTAGAGAGACCTTGTTAGGGTTTTTAACCCCATCTTTATCTTGTATTGTAGAGAGCTGAGATTATGGACCAGAAGCCCTTTGTGCTAACTGTACTGTCAGTTAAATATCAGGTATGATTCTATCACAGATACAGTAAGCACTGTAGAAAGCCACAGTCTGCTGTCTGTTTCCAAATATAAATCTACCACCCCTGAGTTATTAACATAATGTGAAGTCTAACATTGTCAAAAGATTTGAATAAAATGACAAGATAAATTATGTAACATTAAAAACAAAAGGCTCCTAAGATTTAGGGTAGAGAAATGACTTGTCAGGAATATTCTGAGTACCCCCTCTCTAATTTCCTTTCCCCGCTAAGGAAACAAATTTCCACAGACTGGCATAATAATAGATTCACCTGTGACTCAGACTCCTAGGGATTTGAGCTGAGGTTTTTCAAAGCAGTCCAGAAGATTTAGACATATCATTTATTAAAATTAAATCCCCTAGACTACTGTGAAAATCCTCAACCTTGGATTCTCTCTGCCCACATGGGAGGCTAGATGGCTTCAGTTATTAGAAGACTATTAACTAAGCTATATATGCTGTGGATGGAGACAGCAGAGACTAAGTAAGCAAGAAGAATGCTGCTAAAGAGTAACGGACTGCTGGACCTGGGGACTGTGTGCTAAGTTTAGATAATTTAAAACTGAAGGCTTAACTGGAATTGTGAAATATGGTATCAAAGTTGCTCTACCTCTGGAGTGAAGTTTCTCTTAGATGTTGTAGGATTCATAATTATTTACTCTGTTGCCTAATTAAATTGCTCTTAATGTTTCTCTCAAATGAAAGGTATAGCGTTGTCATGGCTTTGATATATTTAAAAGTAAGTTGGCTGTTCATTTTAGTGTTTTATGTGGTGTAGTATATTTACACTAGCTTCACTGATTACATCTGCTGAAATAATTTTGTAATCAGAACATATGAGATTTAAGTATTTTTTGTTCAAGGTTAACTTTTAAATTCCTGAAGCTAGCTAGAGTCTTGTTCCCCAATCAGTTGGTAAGTAATCCTCTAATTAAACTTTGCTGCAGTTATGGTGGCTTTCGAATTAGAAATGGAGGCCACAGGTGGGGAAAAGCTTAGCACTTTACTTGCACTTCAAGTAAAATCAAAAAGGGTAGAAATTTAAACTAGGAACAAGCAAATACTTATTAGGCCCCTATAAAAGATAGGGAATGCACTTTGTTAGGTAGCCTATCACCCAAATGGAACAGAATTCTATTTTTCATTATCTTCTAAATAATGGTATCCCTTCCCTATAAACTGAAAACATTGGTGCTTCTCCAGTAATGCCATGATTCCTTTTTTTTGTAAACTCCTTCTGCATGATAGCCTTCCACAGGTGCATGCTATATAAGAGGACAGCAACAATCCTCCCAGTTCCTAGACTATTAGTCTCAGGTGTGTGGAGAGAGCAAGCATGAGCGAGAATGTGAGCTTATTTATAGAAGAAACTTCTTACCAGGTAAGATTTGCTATAGGGCAATCTCTTGGGTTATTCTTCTACAGGTTAATTAGACTCATAATGTCCTAGTAGTTCTGAGTCTCCCCACTCTTTGGGCCATTTTATCTATTCTATTATCTGAAAATTACAGTACTGTATTACCCCAGTAAAAGCAGTGGCTGGATATACTTCTAAGCTCCACTATAGCTGCTTTCTGTGAGAAGGCAATAGAATACTTTACACTCTGATTATGTTAAACTAGTATTTTGTGGGTTAAAAAGTAGGTATCTGAGTTGAGATCCACAAAAGGACTTAAATGCCTACGTCCAAAATTTAGGTGTAATTGAGACCCTCAAAATCCCTGCTGGCCTGCTACTTAATCCTGCAGGCACCAACAATTCCCTGATGCCTAAATTTTTTCCCCCCCTCTAAAAATCCCCTGGGTGCCTATGTTTCTGCCTCTGGGTATATGCACAATGTCTCATTCTATATATCAGGACTTCTAAGCCTCAGTGGGATCCTCAAGCCATGTGATGGTAAGTGTTCACCACATCTCTCCTGGGAGGGGCGGCTGCTTTGGTAGGTGTACGCAGAATATGCTTATTGGATCAGGCTGTATACAAAATCCAGCTGTAAGAAGTGGTGGCAGCTCCCTTAATTATTAACCTAGTGGTTAGAGCACTCTTCCACAATGTGTAAAAAGCAACAGAGGGTCCTGTGGCACCTTTGAGACTAACAGAAGTACTGGGAGCATAAGCTTTCGTGGGTAAGAACCTCACTTCTTCAGATGCAAGTAATGGAAATCTCCAGAGGCAGGTATAAATCAGTGTGGAGATAACCAGGTTAGCTCAATCAGGGAGGGTGAGGTGCTCTGCTAGCAGTTGAGGTGTGAACACCAAGGGAGGAGAAACTGTTTCTGTAGTTGGATAGCCATTCACAGTCTTTGTTTAATCCTGATCTGATGGTGTCAAATTTGCAAATGAACTGGAGCTCAGCAGTTTCTGAGCAGTTCCACAATGTGGGAGACCAGGGTTCAATTCCTGTGCCTGATGTGGAAAAAAGATTTGAACTGCAATCTTCCAGAAGAGTTCCCTAAACACTAAGCTATGGGATAGTCTGATGTGAGGCTCCCTCAGCCTCTCCTATTAATGTGGTTCCACTTTGGATAAATAATTATTGGAGCAGGGGGACTCAAAACAGGGTTGCCTATTTCCCAGATGAGTGGCCTAACCTCTAGGCTGTAATCATTCTTTCACTCTCTGGCTCAGGGTTGCAACACTGAAATCCTTTTGTGGAGCCAGGTCTTAGCCTTATATCTCCGTTTCAGTCTTTTCCTCTTCCCTCTTGTGTGTGTAGCACTCACACCCCTGTTTTCCAGGTTTGACATTGGAAGCAGCTGGCATTGAAGATTGAGGCTTTAACATAAGGCTATAGGTGGCAAATAGACATGCTAATTCCTTTGTGCCTTGTTTAACTTCCCTTTTGAACAGGAAACTAGTGACATAAGGGTTGTAATAGCAATCCAGTAATGTGGTGTGCTACTGGGATTTCCTCTGATGCTAATCTATGGCTCAATTTTATCTGTTTAGTATGAAAGTTGGAAGAGATTTCAGCAACTAAGTATGCATAATAGAAGTAAACTATAAATAGTCATAAATTAACTTGCTATCTAAAAAGATACTACTGTGGACCTGGAATCTGAGACGGAAGCATTTAGTACACGGACTTTCCATGACGTGAACTAAATAGCTCTCAGACAATCTTGCTTTTTCCTATCTCCTCAGTTACTTTAGTATGAAGTTTCTTGTAATGCTGACTATCAAAATGCATGTCACTACACAGATGATGCATTTCTGCTGCTGCCATTTATTAGCTGTGTACATAGGCTTCTATTTTGTAAATTGAATATGAGCTAAATTCTTTTGCATTTAAAATTATCATCATTGTTAACATTCCATTTAAAGGCCCTGTTCATCTCTCACATCTTGGAGCTATTATTTCAGGCTTTTTGCATACTCAGACCTCATTGTATGGGCTGCTTTGAAGGTTTTCTTCAGACGCATAAGACTTACTCTCTATATATTAAAATTTTAATGAAAGCTATATTCTGGAGCACAATATGACCTGCTACCACATTCCCAGGCAAACCTACCCCAGTACAAGCTCTGTTAATTGTCATCAGCATAAGTTGGGGGCAGCAAAAACAGCATTTGGGACATTGCTGGCTGCTTTTAAATAGGATAGTATTAAACTGCCTCTAAGAGGCAGGCATGTTAATGTTTGTTGCTAGGAAAACTCTCAAAACAGAGGAGGTATTAATCTGTGTAATCAAATGGCTGAGAAGTCAGTAAAATCAGCCATGCGTTTGAACTTTCTGCACTTCAAAGGTAAGTCCACCCAGTTGACGTCTGATGCCTTCCAGTAGTCTGTTGGCTTGCCAATGGAGGAATCCCGTGTTCTCTCCCCTTATTTCGATGGAATTCGAGTTCCCCTAATTGTGGGGACAGAGAGGGCAGAACATGGTGGTTTTTTTTTTTGCATCAGGCCAAGGAATGGCAGCGGGGAGTTATACCTAGGCCTGGCCAGCTCAGTTGTTTAGCAGGGAGAAGGAGTAGGCAGTATTGCAAAGACAGGACTAACTTTTCTGCCTGCCCGTCCAGACACTGAACTCCTGCCCTCAGCAAGGCAGTCCTGCCATCTCTGCAGTGCTTCCATATCATTCACCATTTTGGGGGTGGGATGACTTTCTGCCAGAAGAGCTCATTTAATCAATGGTACGTCTATCTTCTTCTTCGGATAGCTTTAGACAGCCCTTGTCCTCACTGGCAATGTATGTTGCCCAAGCTGCTGCTTTTGCTTCCACTGACTACATTAGTAATTCCCAGTAGAAGAGGAATCTCCCCCTAGAACATGGTGGTAAATGGTGGCAAAAATGGGCTGAACTAATATTTAGTATTTCATAAACAATACTGGCCAATTCCCACAAAAAAATAAAGTGACAGGCAAAGAGCATTTCCAAACATGTTCAGGCTTTTTGGCACAGGGAAATTAAAAGCTGTGCCTTTTCAAGTGTCTCTTGGGTTGTTCCTCACTTATTTACCCATCCAACTGCCCCTAGAGTCCTAGAAAGACCTTCTAACTCACCTATCCTCCTGTTAAACTCCTGTTTCTGTCTGGTGCTGTTTGCTGACTGATCTTGGTCCCTGGTGCTTTCTTTCTTGCTGCCTCTGATCCCACCATGCACTGAGCGGAGCCTTGCCACTGGGACAACTCCAGGAACAGAGGGCATACTGTCAGATAGCAGATGTCATCTAGGAGCATCGGAGGAGCAAAAGGGGTGAGGGATTAGGAGATCTCTAGGAGATACGTGGTAGCGTTTTTGCCTAGTAGAGAGCTTAGGGATTGGTGTGGCTATGCCAAGTTATCATTTCCCCTCTAACTGAATAGTAGAGGGGGGTAAGGTCATATCTGTTTGGACTGGAGGAAAGGCAGAAAGCAAGGTCACAGTTCAGATAAACATTCAATTATTTCTGAAATGCTAGATTTGTTCAATACTAACTTAACCATACTGAATCCCCTGCTATTGTTTATACAGTATTGGCTAATTTAGAAACCTTCAGTCTCCATCTTAACCCCAATCTGTTTATAATTGACTTGTATACTAATCGCCTGAGATATACACACTTGCTGTCAGGCCTGTATATTTATGATACTGAATTAACCAGCCTCATCTTTTACTATATCTTACAAGACTCCTTGTATCCTAAGACTCCTCTACTGGTATTTCCAGAGGCTCTACAACATCCTGAATGAAGGGTTGCAGGTCAATGAGCTGATGATCTAGTCTTCTGAGGTGTATTGAAAGCCTCCAGCTCTTGCTTGCCACATGCAGATTTACCCTTGGCGTAGCATTGTTATAGAATGAATGCTGTTACATAGTGTACATCAGCTGCTTTTAGTTCAGTCTTGTTTCCAATTCTAAACCTAGATTCCTTCCTCTCCCACATCCATAGTCCTTTCTACTTCATATATAGTATTTGTTAGCTGGCCACACACCACAATTTTTCTTGGATCAAATCTGAGGCTATTCAGACAAGGTGTTTTTTTTTTTTTTTTTTTTAAAAGATATTTGGGGGGCGGGGAGGGAAATGTCTTAGTGGTCGCTTAAGTGTCTGAAGTTTGGTTGGTTGGGGGTGGGTGTGTTTGGTTTTTTTGTTGTGGGGTCTACCTCCTAAGTACAAAATTGCTTGTTCCAAACACTGAAAATGCTTTACCAAGTTCACCAGTGTGCTGGCTCATCTACAATGCCTGAAGGCATCCAATAGAAGATGTATGCGTACTCAGTGACAATATGCAATTCAGTATATTCTACACTTCTTTACCCTTAACTTAATGAGATTCACTCTCACTCTTTTCTAGTTTAATGAAGATTTACTGGTATTCATGTTTACACTCATGCCATGTGGCTACTGTAAACCTGAACTGTTCGTGAAACTAAATCTATTTAAAGTAACATCATGGCTATTTACAACCTGGGCCTGAAGAACAGCAGGTTCTATCCTGGTACTCAAGTGTGTCAAGGTGGTGGCTTCCCTGAAAAGCCTAATGAACAACTAAGAACTCCATCACCGTGTGGATGAGCTTATGCCAAAGTTAAATACAGTAGAGTTTCTGGAATATCAGAAGAATTGTGACTTGACTGTGAGTTATATAATTGGGTCCTGTGGCCCATTATTGAATGATGCAGAATAAAACTCAAGTTACTTGGGTTTGGGAAGATTAAGGTGAAATCATTGCAATGTGCTGTCACTTCTTTCAAAAGAAAAACATAAAATCACTTTAATTTCTGGTTAATTGAAAGAAGAAGCATATGGCCGGGGGAGGTTTAAAGTAAAGATTTACCCAGTGGCTGGGATGTGGGCTGCAAACTTTTTATCAGGCCTTATGCTGTTAGGCCCCAGAAATGTAACTGGATTTATAGAAAAGAAACACAGTATTTGGATTATATTTTCATATTCAGTTGTTACCAGGGCAGGGGTGAAATAGCAAGTGGCATTTCATACAGTCAGGGGAAAGCTTCCTGCACCACCTAGGATTTTCAGAAAGATCTCTTAGGCAAGTATTGAACAGGCCTGACCCTAATTATCTGACAATCTGCGGTATCAGTCTTTAAATTGTAGCAGGAAAATGATACGTTTCCTAAACTTGGTGACAGAATGCCTGATCCTGCTTCTATTGAACTAATTCAGAGTTTTCTCACTTCATTGAAATGAGAACAGGAGTGGATGCAAAATCTCCAAATGTATTAATAACTAGCTCTTATTCCATGGTTTTTCATCAGCAGATATCAAAGTATTTTACACAGGATGTCAGTATCATTATCCCCATTTTACAGAAGGGAAAACTGAGTCAGAGGCAATGTGACTTGCCCAAGATCACCCAGCAGGCCAGTAGCAGAGCTGGGAACAGAACCCAGGTCTCAAGTCCCACTCTGGTGCTCTAGCCACTAGGCCACAGGGCATTTTTAGCTGGGTCCCAAAAATCCAACTTGTGGTGTTACATCTTTCTCTATACACACTTTTTGAACAAGAGCCTTGCCTTACTTCAATGATGTTTTAGAGTAGAAGTAAAGTGTCTTCCCTTACCCCTGTTTTTGTGTACCTTGCCATTACTAAAGCTGTTCCCTGTCCAATTACTTTCATAATCTTCATAGTGCTTTAGGGTAGAAAACCATCCCTTTAGTGCATGCATGTTTTCAGAAACTTTATATTTCATTGGTTTCTATTTTGGAAAAGCAGAGCTCAATTTAATATTTTATGATGTGTGTCTTGACCATGGTGCAATTTTGCTGAATGCATTTTGAAGAATGTAGACCGCAGGATTTGGTCTCCTTTTCAAATGGCATCTCATAGCAAATATGCAAAAATAAGAGATGTTTGCAGACAACCTGAGTTTTAATTGTTCTGGAAGTCCATGGAAATCTGGTGCTGTGAGGATGATGGTCAGTTTTCACTACTTTTTCTGAAATAATAAAAAACCCTCTTTACATGTGAAACCAAATATAGATTGCACCACAAAACTGTTCAGTTCCCTACCAAATTTGATGACACAACTCTATTTGATATAACAAAGAACTTTTTTGGAGGGCAGAATTAAGCTGATGGTGTGGGTGGTGGAAGGCAGAAAATTGAAATTAAAACATAAGTGGAAGTGCTGTTTGTGGATGCTTTTGTTTTTATGGCTCCTATTTTTGGAAATCTTGGCCTAAATCTCAATTGCAGGCTATCAACACAAATA
The DNA here is from genome assembly GCF_027887155.1 of Malaclemys terrapin pileata. NCBI lineage: Eukaryota > Metazoa > Chordata > Testudines > Emydidae > Malaclemys > Malaclemys terrapin. The sequence goes on along the minus strand of NC_071511.1, from coordinate 99,251,854 downwards.
TTGCTAATTCCCTCTACTGCTAGAAGACTTGCAATTGGCAGACTCCTAAAGGTACTTACAATCCAGTACAGGTAGACACAACATTTGTATGTACTAGCAAAGCAAGTGAAAACTAACAATTATTTTTATTGTAAATAGGTACTTACATCAGTATTAGACTCTCAGTAGGTGGGAATTTGAAAGCTGGGCCAAAATTATAATGCATTATGTAGAGATCGTATGTAAGACTCAAGGCTCCTGTTTGCTGTAGTATGTCTTACCACTTCTGTATTGACACCACACATTTTGCTAAGGAATATTGTGCTTCTTGGGGGCTGTAGGTGGTGGGAGGGGACATATTCATTTTTGTGGGAAGGAGGAAATGGTGGTGGAGGGAAAGGCCAGGAATAAGCTGTGCCAGCTAATTTAATTTGAGGCACTCATTCCTTGCTCAGGCAAGATCAGAGAATTTTCTAGATGGAGAGTCTTGAATAGTTTTAAGACCCTTTGTGCTCCCTTTCACCATTAATTTCCATGCTTTTTCTCATTCCTGATTTTCTCATTCCTCTCCCTCTTCCATAACTGAGGTGGGTGGGGGCCAGCAGAGGAGCATAACAAAATTCTAAACTTTATCACAGTAATCTATAAACTCTGTGACTTACATAAACAGTTATAGGAAATTCATAATATTTCATAAAATTTCCTGAGCTAGCCTAGCCCTAGACATTGCAGAAAGTAGGTGGGGCCGTTTGTGTGGGATAACTAAACTCTTATTTGTGTGTGTGTGTGTGTATATATATATATATAATATAATATAATATTTTTTTCTCTCCTCCACCCCACCCCCACCCCATGTCACCATGCAAACCCATTATGTAGGAGCACAAAGCAGCTTTGATTTCTGTTGCATGTGTGGCTTATGTCCCAGTAATGATAGGTGTACTGTCCGGTTATGGGTAGTGTTCCTGCAGCATGTTGAGTCCACTGCTGGCAAAATGGCTCAACTTTGACCTTGCAGCCATTGTGCATCACATAGCAGATAGCATTAACAGTGCATCCACATAGATCTGAAGGCAGTGCCCTACCGATTTCAATCTGTCAAACATGCATTCCATCACCATCCTACAGCTACCGAGTGTGTAGTTGCATCTTCTCTGGCCAGGCTCTTTGAGATTAGTGTATGGCTTCATAAGCCATGCATGGTTCCCCAAGACAATATTGGGGACAGTGACTCCCTTTATTCCTTCCACATGACTGTGTAATAATGTCCCAACTTGTCCATGAATCTAAGGACTTAATTTTTGGAAAATCCTGGCATCATGCATCTTCCCAGTACATCCCACACTCATGCCCATGATCTTGTCTCTGTGGTTGACCTGGGCCTGCATAGATTAGTACCCTTTGCATTTTTATGTACTCATATGCTCTTTGCACAGACCAGACTATGGGCACATGAGTCCCATAGAGCTTAAGGCCAGAAGAGACCACCAGATCATCTAGTGTGACCTCCTGTATAACACAGACGACGACCACCACCACCACCTATCCCAGGCGCACTAAACCCAACAACCAAAAATGAGATCAAAATATTATAGCCCCCAGGATATAAACCCATTATGTGCCACACACAGAAAATAGAGAGTAGAAGGTGTACCAGTGATCGAGGCCCATACAATGGCAAGAAATTAATTGAGATGCCTAGATAATCCTGGCAATTGACCTGCACTCCATGCTGCAGAGGAATGTGAAGACGCGCCCCCCCCCTCCACACCCCCCAATCACTGCCAATCTGACCTGGGGGAAAATTCCTTCACAGCCCAACATAGGATGATCAGCTAGCCCTGAGCATGTGAGCAAGAACCAACTAGCTAAGAATGGGGAGAAGAGAGAATGCTTAATGCTATCTCAGGGCCCCTGCCTATCCATTGATAGCCCCAGAACAGTTAGCCCTGTTCTCTCAAAGCTGGCAGTCATTTCAGGAACATTATTGCTGTTTACCACTTTTGGGTAAATCACAGTCCTTATCACCACACAAACCTCCACCCTCACAACCCCCACAGTTGACTTGCCAACACCAAACTGTCTAGCCATAGCCCTACAGCAATCCAGATGACAAGGATGACCCATTTCTGGACCAGCCTGGCCTCCCTCATGCATGTGTCCTGATGCTGGAGGGTTAAGGTAAGCTGATTGCACAGCTCCAAAAATGTCTGCTGCTTCATGAAAAAGTTTTGGCGCCACTGCTGGTCATCCCAAGTCTGCGGGACTTTATGATCTCACTAATCTGTGCTTGTGGCACTGCTCCAGAATTGCTGGCCTACATAGAGGGAATCCCCGGTTATGGCAAAAGGCATGAGCAACATCTGCTGTGTCTGTACCCCCTCCAAGAGGTGCCTTTGATAGGATGAATACAGCTGCTGAAATGTCTACCAGCATCTCTGATTCCCAAAACAGGAGCAAAAGCATAAGCAAGAGAAGTTCTTCCATTGGTGCTAGATTGATGCTACTGATTCAGTTTGCAAGGTGCTTGCAAACCCAAAAATTGCTTGGCTGGATGTGTTGTCAGGCTAGCAGCATTTCCAGTCAAGTGCTGCTGACTGGACAGATCCGTTCTCCCACCATGAACCAAAGGCCTATAGTGGCTCTACTAGCAAGGGTGCTAAGAATCCAGAGATGCATCCCCAGAACCAACCACATCTGACTTGTCTGACTAGCTCAGTAAAAAGAACAGGAGTACTTGTGGCACCTTAGAGACTAACAAATTTATTAGAGCATAAGCTTTCGTGGGCTACTGCCCACTTCTTCGGATGCATATAGAGTGGAACATATATTGAGGAGAGAGAGATAAAAATAAATATATATACACACACACACACACACACACACACACACACACACAGCATGAACAGGTGGGAGTTGTCTTACCAACTCTGAGAGGCCAATTAAGAGGTTTTTTTTTTTTTTTTTTTTTTTTTTTTTTTTGAAGTGATAATCAAACTAGCCCAGTGCAGACAGTTTGATAAGAAGTGTGAGAATACTTACAAGGGGAGATAGATTCAATGTTTGTAATGGCTCAGCGATTCCCAGTCCTTAATCAACTCAGGATTGAATGTATCTAGTTTGCATATCAATTCCAGCTCAGCAGTCTCTCGTTGGAGTCTGTTTTTGAAGTTTTTCTGTTGTAAGATAGCCACCCGCAGGTCTGTCATTGAATGACCAGACAGGTTAAAGTGTTCTCCCACTGGTTTTTGAGTATTATGATTCCTGATGTCAGATTTGTGTCCATTAATTCTTTTGCGTAGAGACTGTCTGGTTTGGCCAATGTATATGCAGAGGGGCATTGCTGGCACATGATGGCATATATCACATTGGTAGATGCGCAGGTGAACGAGCCCCTGATGGTATGGCTGATGTGATTAGGTCCTATGATGACGTCACTTAAATAGATATGTGGACAGAGTTGGCATCGGGCTTTGTTACAAGGGTAGGTTCCTGGGTCAGTGTTTTTGTTCAGTGATGTGTGGTTGCTGGTGAGTATTTGCTTTAGGCTAGTTTCAGAGTAACAGCCGTGTTAGTCTGTATCCGCAAAAAGAAGAACAGGAGTACTCGTGGCACCTTAGAGACTAACAAATTTATTAGAGCATAAGCTTTCGTGGACTACAGCCCACTTCTTCGGATGCATCCGAAGAAGTGGGCTGTAGTCCACGAAAGCTTATGCTCTAATAAATTTGTTAGTCTCTAAGGTGCCACGAGTACTCCTGTTCTTCTTTTTGCTTTAGGCTGGGGGGTTGTCGGTAAGCGAGGACAGGTCTATCTCCCAAGATCTGTGAGAGTAAAGGATCATCTTTCAGGATAGGTTGTAGATCTCTGATGCACTGGAGAGTGTGACAGGTTGGATCACAGAAACCCCCTTGGGAGCTGCCACCCGATGTGCAAAGACTACCCCTGCTTCTGTTTTCCCTGCCAGCTCAGGACTCCAGCACCCTGTCTTGCTGAGCCAGACACTCCTGTCTGGCTCCAGCACAGACCCAGGGTCTGAATCACTTGTCCCAAAGCTGCAAGTTTACCTGAAAACAGCTCACAGTAGTGTGCTTGTCTTTAGCACTCAGATGCCCAACTCCCAATGGGGTCTAAACCCAGATAAATCCGTTTTACCCTGCATAAAGCTTATGCAGAGCAAACTCATAAATTGTTCGCCCTCTATAACACTGATAGAGAGAGATGCACAGTTGTTTGCTCCCCCAGGTATTAATACATACTGAGTAAATTACTAAATAAAAAGTGATTTTATTAAATACAGACAGTAGGATTTAAGTGGTTCAAAGTAGTAACAGACAGAACAAAGTACGTCACAAGCAAAATAAAATAAAATGCGCAAATCTATGCCTAATCAAACTGAATACAGATAATCTCACCCTCAGAGATGTTTCAGTAAGTTTTTCTCAGACTGGACACCTTCCAGGCCTGGGCACAATTCTTTCCCCTGGTACAGCTCTTGTTGCAGCTCAGGTGGTAGCTAGGGGATTCTTCATGATGGCTTCTCTCTCTGTTCTCTTCCCGCCTTATGCAAAAGATATATAAAGGGGGGAACTCTTTGTCCCTCTGGGTTTCCACCCCCCCTCACTGGAAAAGCACCAGGTTAAAGATGGATTCCAGTTCAGGTGACATGATCACGTCACTGCAAGACTTCATTACTCACTTGCCAGCACACACATATACAGGAAGACTCACAGGTAAATATAGCCATCTGCAGACAATGGGAGTCAAGATTCCAAACCATCATTAATGGTCCACACTTTACACAATTACAATAGGCCCTCAGAGTTACATTTTATATTTCTAGTTTTAGATACAAGAGTGGTACATTTATACAAATCAGATGATCATACTCAGTAGATTATAAGCTTTGTAATGATACCTTACAAGAGACCTTTTGCATGAGGCATATCCCAGTTACTTACATTCACTTATTACCGTATTTTCTCTAAAACTATCTCAGTTACATTATATTGACTTATTATCAAGTTTTTATAAAACCATACAGACTGCACAACGTCACAGAGGTTTTAGTTGGGGGGCTGAAGGTGACCGCTAGTGGTGTTCTGTTATTTTCTTTGTTGGGTCTGTCTTGTAGGAGGTGACTTCTGGGTACTCTTCTGGCTCTGTCAATCTGTTTTTTCACTTCAGCAGGTGGGTATTGTAGTTTTAAGAATGCTTGATAGAGATCTTGTAGGTGCTTGTCTCTATCTGAGGGATTGGAGCAAATGCAGTTATATCTTAGAGCTTGGCTGTAGACAATGGATTGTGTGGTGTGAACTGGATGCAAGCTGGAGGCATGTAGGTAAGTGTAGCGGTCAGTAGGTTTCTGGTATAGGGTGGTATTTATGTCACCATTGCTTATTAGCATAGTAGTGTCCAGGAAATGGACCGCTTGTGTGGATTGATCTAGGCTGAGGTTGATGGTGGGATGGAAATTATTGAAATCATGGTGGAATTCCTCCAGGGCTTCTTTTCCATGGGTCCAGATGATGATGTCATCAATGTAGCGCAAGTAGAGTAGGGGCGTTAGGGGATGAGAGCTAAGGAAGCGTTGTTCTAAGGTAGCTCAGTAAAGATGTCTGCAACCCTGCATGGGTATGAGGTTTGTGGAGCAATGCAATCTGGATGTTTAAGTGTGAGCTTGGAAAGAAAGGGTTTGGAAGCGGGGTCCCACAGACCTGGATTGCCTATGCAGTGTAGGCATACCCTGGGAGGTCAGAGACACCTGACTCCTATGTGAAGGACAGAAAACTTACAGAACCATTTGAATGGATCTTGCTCATCCTGGGCTTTATGGACTTTTCCGTCAAGCTTTGGGAAACCCTTTGCCAAGGCTCCATAAAAACTGTAGCATCAGAGATGTCTTTTTGGTTTCAGTAGTCAGTATGCAAAATCCTGCCACCTGAAAAATGAAAACATGAGTTACACTGATGATTTACAAATACTTAGAATATACCTGCCTTAAAAATATCCTTCGCCTAGCCTTCTAGAGATCCCAGAGGACTCCATGTGGGGGAGACAACAAACTGGGGCTTGGCCACCAGCCTCCTGGAAAGCTCCCTCAAGGCTTACAGAGACCGTTTGGCTGCAGCCCGACCACATGAAGCCTGCTACAGGGACATATACTGAAGGTCTTATGCACCCAGTAGTAAAACATCAGTAGAGGTCTCTAAAAACTTACTTATTTCACCCAACACCAATTAACTCTATTTTTGGACCTCATTATGATGAATTTAATCTTTATTCATCACTGGCCTCCATTTGTGATTCCACAGGGATCAATGATCATGATCTGATTACTTTCAACAGTGGCAAACAGAGGGCAGTCCCAAACAGTAACATATATTAGGTGCTTAAAAAGGGCTCATATCCTAAAGCTGGTGGAAAAATTATGAAGAAAATTGACCAGAAGGAAAAATTTAGGAAAAAAGTGAATGAAAAGTGGGAGTTTAAGAAGAGTTTATTAGATAGACAGGATTCCACAATCAAGAAAGAAGACAACTTTAGCTAAAAGCCCATCCTGGTTCAGTGTCAAAATGAAGGCATCAATGGGAGGAGGGGCTGAAGGAATAGATAGCAACTGGAAAAATACCAACTGATATAAAAGTTTATAAAATGTAGAAAATTAATAAGGGAACCTTAAAGCAACAGGGGAAAAATCCATGGCTGTCAAGATTAAGGACAATATGGAGCTTAAGTATATAAGGAACAAAAGAAATCCTAATAATGGTATAGGTCTATTACTAGATGGAGATGGTAAATTTAATGCTTTACAAAAGGTATTTGATAAATATTTTTATTCTGTATTTGGAGGAAAAAGCAGGTGGTGTAGTCTTATCACATGAGGAGGATTAAGTACATTCCAGTCCATTAGTAACCAAGGAGGACTCTTTTTTTTTTTTTTTTTTTTTTTTTTTTAATCTACTAGGGTTAAATACTTTTAAACCATCAGAGCCAGATAGCTCGTACCCAAGAGTCCTAGAAGAGCTGGCCCACTGGAGGAATGCTAATATAGTGTCAATATTCAAAAAGAGCATGCAGGAGAGTGAGTTAGACTGATGTCAATCCTGTGTAAAATAATGGAAAACTGGTATGAAATTCAATTAAGAGAATTAAAAATAGGAATATAATTAATACCAGTCAGGATGGTCTTATGGAAAACAGGTCTTCTCAAACAAACCTGATCTCATTCTTTGAGATTATAAGTTTTATTGATTAAAAATAACTGCCTAGAGGTAATATACTTACTCTTGTAAGGTGTTTGACTTGGTAGCAAATGATAGTATGACTAAAAAATTAGCACTATGTAATATCAATTGAGTACATCTTAAATGGATTAAGAACTTGCTAACTGACAGATCTCTCAAATTGGAAATAATCATTACATTTGGAGTGTTTCTAGTGGGGTTCCAGAGGGATTGGTAATAGGCCCAAAGCTATTCAATATTTTCATCATTGACCTGGAAGAAAATCGAAAAATGTTAAATCAGCAGTGATTTTATATGACACAAAGATTGGAGGAATGGTCAATACTGAGGGCAAAGCAGTCATACAGAGCAATCTGGGATGCTTGGTAAGATGGGCCCAATCAGACACAATGGGATTTAATACAGCCAAATGCAAAGCTATACAGTTTGGAATAAGGAATGCAAGCCGCACCTACAGCATGGGGATTGTATCCTGGGGCATTATGGCTTTGAAACAGAGTTAGGGGTCATAATAGTCAGAGCAACTCCAGTCATAGGGATCATAGAAATTGAACATGAGCTGCCAATGTGGTGCTGTGGCCAAAAGGGTTAATGCAATCATTGGATGTATAAACATGGGAGTACTGAGTAGGAAGTTTCTTTTGTTTGTTTCAGGGTAGCAGCCGTGTTAGTCTGTATCCTCAAAAAGAACAGGAGTACTTGTGGCACCTTAGAGACTAAATTTGTTAGTCTCTAAGGTGCCACAAGTACTCCTGTTCTTTTTGTTTGTTTTGTTTGTTTTTTAACCTCTCTATACAGCATTGATGAGACACACTGGAATGGTGCATCTGTTTCATGTATTTTTAAAAAGGAAAATTGGAGAGGGGCACAAAAGAGCCAAAAAATGATTTTGAGGGCTGGAGAAAATGCCTTACAGTGAAAGACTTAAATAGTTCAATCTGCTCATTTTATCAAAAAGATTAAGAGGTGATTTGATTACAGTGTATAAGTACTTTCACAGGGGAAAATACTAGGTGTTAAAGAGCTCTTTAATCTAGTGAGAAAGGCATAACAAGAACCAATGGCTGAAAGCTAAAGCCAGAGAAATTAAAATTTGATACAAGGCACACACATTATAACTCTGACAGTGACTAGTCCCTGGAACCAATTGTCAAGAGAAGTGATAGATTCTCCATCTCTTGCTGTCTCCAAATCAGGACTGGTGCATGCTTTTCTGGAAGATATGCTGTAGCCAAATACAAGTTATTGGGGTAATTGGGTAAAATTCTATGGCCTGTGCTAGACAGGAGGTCAGGCTAGATCTAATGGTCCCTTCTGACCTTAAGCTTGATCATTTATTAAGCTTCTGCCTGTCATTTCATCTCACGGTGGCTTTAAAAAAAAAAAAACAAACTCCTACTTATGTAGATCAAAGTTGGAATGTTTCTTTCAAAGTCACCCAGGAGGAAAAGGGTTAGTGATGGCACAAGGTGTTCACAAGCCCCCTTCCTCTGGGAGAACTGAAGCTAATCAGCTCTACTCTAAAAGGAGCAAGCTGGGGATGAAGCATAGTCATGGTGAATAGGAAATGCACTGATTCTGTGCATCCCTCTAGCAGCCTCTGTGAAGTACAGAACAAAGCTTGCTCACCTTTAATGACCTGGAAATGCTGGCTGCCCTCCCACAGGGGTGAATGTTCCTTTTACCTACCCAAGGCAGTGGCTCTTGCTGGCATAGAAAGATGGACTGTGCAATAATGACCGAACATCCCACAGAAGGATTGTTATGCAAGCCATCTGATATCCATATTCATAAAAGGCATTTGCATGCACTATGATACCCTGATCTAGTCAAACTTTAGGATTCATTTCATTATTCCAGAAATGTAAAATGGTTAAAGATTTGGTTAAACTAAGATTCTGGGGAAGGGAAGAAAAATATTGGTCTGTCTAAAACTTTAGAGTTGAAAAATCAGAAGGATAAAAAAAGCTAATAGAAGTAGCAGTATTCTCCTCCTTGGCACCTTGCTATTCTGCACAGATCTGTTAGAATAGGCTTCCAAGAGCCTTTTTTTAAAATTCCACCACCAAACAGAAGGGAAGGTTGGGATGATTTCCCTGCCCTTTGAATCCATTCCATATCCAGCTACTGCTAAATCATCTGAAATGAGGACATGTTCAAGGTGAATGTCATTGTTCCATTAAATGAACAAACTAACTTCCAAAAGGCAAACTTTTGCCTTGGGAACTAAACAAATGGCAGCCATTTAAAAGTGTTTCCTAAACAACAATGCTGTAGAGCTCCTTCAAAGCTTAGGGGATTGTTTACTTGTGGAAAGGGAAGTTCTGTATCACCCCATCACGGAACATTGAGATATATGGCAGCAGGGACCCCTAGGTACTTGGATGGTAGTAAATTTTTAATTTCCTAGATCCTATTTAAGATGAGTGTGGTTTTTTGTTGTTGTTGGTGTGTGTGTGTGTGTGTGTGTGTGTGTGTGTTTTTTTTTTCCAGAGTGTTAAGGGTGAGTGGACAGAAAAAACATGTCTAACTTGTACTCCAGTTCATGTCTAATTTGTACTCCAAATCCTATACAAAGCTTGCCCCCCCCACCACCCCAAAAAAATGAAAACCAAGACAAACTTGAATATTGGACTAAACACAAATTTAAGGCGAAAAATTGACGATAATTAACCTCTGGAACAATTTATCAAGGGTCATGGTAGATTCTCCATCACTGACAATTTTTAAATCAAGATTGGATGCTTTTCTAAAAGTTATGCTCTTGGAATTATTTTGGGGAAGTTCTATGCCCAGGAGATCAAACTAGATTATCACAATGGCCCCTTCTGGCCTATGAACACACAGTCCTAATACTTAGCCTACTCTCTGAACATACAAGCAAGAAAAGCTCCGAGCAAACTGATTTTAAAATAATATCAATTATTTAAGAAGTGAGCTGTACAAAGAATTGTATTACAAGTCAGCAGTGCAATTTTATGGTCTGAATGGTCTTAGCTATGATGAGTTATGACATTACCTGAACCTCCTCATTTGTTTCTTTAAAACCTTCTTAGACAGCTGTTTTATCATACACATCCAGTTAATCTTAAATGGAAAACAGGTTTGTTTTTTTATTAGCCTACCATAAACTGATAGAATAAATCACCCTTTTTTGTATTTAAAGCTAGACTGAAATCAACTTATAGCTAGACTTGGTACACACCACATACATTATAACTTCACTGTACTGGAATGCTGGTCACGAATGATCAACACCCTGAATAAGTTTGAGGTGCAAATACTGAAGGCAATAGAATGTTGTCCAATACCTGGTTGAAGCATTGGGGGGGGGGGAGGAACCTTCCTAGATATGGAATTTTAAGTCCTTTTGCAAAGCTATAAATTTATTACAATACCTGAATCCACCAGTTTTCAATCAAAGTGAGCCTGCCTGCTGCTGCTGCAGTAGCAGAATACTCACTTCTACAAATGGAAAAAGCAAATGTGGCATCTAATTGGCATGTTACATTTTACAAAAGTCTTCTTTAAAGTCTTTTATGCTGCCAAGGCCTCAACTAAGCAAAAAAAATTGTCCCGTCTGTAGCTGAGTACCTGCAAGGATAATCCTGATTCTGTTGCTGAAAAATACAGATGATCACAACCATACAATATCTACTAAGTCTTCAGCTCCACCTGGGTCCCATATCTAGCATATGGTGTGGATTTGCCTGCACTGGGACACTTAATGTGACCTTTGGTAATGGCATCAGGAAACCTCTAATTCTGGGAAATGTCTTTGCTATTGGTTGTGATAATTTAAAACACAATTTGTAGACTGTAGAGTGCCATTAAAATTTGGATTAGTCAGGATTAACACTCATTGGGGAGTGGAAAATTCATTACTAAGCCTCTTTGCCTCCCTCATTCCCATCCCCATTGAATACACTGCAGCTAAGCTTGGTGTAAATTTTAAAAAATACTTTTCGGGCCCCAATAAGTTTATAATCAATATGTTATGATTGACCAGCTATAAATATTACCTTTTTAAAGGAGATGTATTTAAACCAAAACTAATTTAATCAGAGGCCTACATTCTTGGGCTATTTTGGGGTATGTTTTTAATTTGCTTGCCCTCTCATCCCTTGGGTTTATTTCCTCTGTGGGCTACAGCTATTCCCAGCCTATGAATGCATTCTGAATACAGTAGAACTTTATTGGTGTAGACCATGATTTCAAAAGCATAACACAAGTCTGTAGAATAAGAGGTATTAAAGCCCTTTCAGGGCTCGTTGTGTAAGATGTTTTTATTACAAGTCCAGTAATAAGTTAGATTTAACATGGCCAATCAGAGGGAATCTTTTATTAAATCTTTTTTTTTTCTTTTCCTGTTTCCTAGTTACACAGCTGGAAGGAGGAAGCATTCTCCAAGTTCTGAGCTGTAGTAATTCAGAGGATATCCTTGTCTCTCCCCACCTTCCTATAAATAAATTGGAGAACTTCTCTAAAAATCTGTCTCTAAAAACCAATGTGTACAACTCCAAAGCTTGTTCATTAGATGATTATTGTAAGCTACATGTTTTCCTGTTGATGTATGTATAACTGCCAATAATAAGAGGTGCATACACCCAGATTTATTGTGGAATCTCTGACTTAGTTATAAGAATCCTTAAATAAATGTATATCCCTGATTATCTACTTCCGCCAAGTTTTGTTATGTAACTCCATTTGCATGGAATTACTCCTGATTCACACCAGTGTGAACAAGAAGAAACTTTGGTTCCCGGTCTTTAGGATTCCAAGACTACTTATTGGCCTAGTCCTGCATTTTGTAGAACTGTTTTCTATCTTCCTCTAACTGTATATAGCTTTTTGGATGTACCATCTCAGTGTGATATCACCTCTAATTTGCTATTTATATAGCAATAGGACCTACCTAAAATGATACTAACCTAGTACTTTTTCTTTAAAGCACAATGAGCTTCTCTTGCCTTTTGTTTCCAGTTGCAAGTACTCAGATTTATTTCTAGGACTAGATCTCATCCATTTACAGGCATTCAAAGGAGAGTTCTTAAAAGCCTTCATTCAGTGTAGAAGGGAATGGTCAATTTCAACCCTGACCCCACTCACAGTATAAAGAAGTTACTTTATCTCTCTATTTGGTACTGGTGTGACCTATATGGGAGCATAATGTCCATTTATGGTGTCATAATTCAAGAAGGAAAAATTGGAGAGGATTCAGAGAAGAGCCCAGAGAACGATTAAAGGATTGGAAAACACGCCTTTATAGTGGAATACTCGAGGAACTCAATCTATTAAGTTTAACAAACAGAAGGTTAAAGGATGACTTGAGCTATGTCTACACTAAAAGGTAGGGCAGTGATTCCTTACTTACATACACATTCTCACATTAGCTCAATGAGAGCTATTGCAAGTGCAAAGAATAGTTTAGATGCTGGTACCCTAGGCAGTGGCAATATGGCTGATCTGATGCATGCATGCATACATACCCATCTGAATCCTGTGTGTACATACTTGGCACAGCTAAGCTGTGCCTTTGCTGCCTGTGCTACTGTGACTGCACTACTATTTATACTCATTTGCTCACATTTAGCTAGTGTGAGCATGTTTACAGGAGCTAGGAATCACACCTAGCCTTGATCACGCTAAAAGTATCTAGGCAGGGAGCACAAGATTGATAATAGAGGACTTTTCAATCTAGCAGACAAAGGTATAACAAGATCAACTGCTGATAGCTGAAGCTAGTCAAACTAGAAAGAAAGTGCAGATTTTTAACAATAAAGGGTAATTTACCATTGGAACAACGCAGCAAGGCTTTTGGTGGATTCTCCATCTTTAAACTTTTTAAAATCAAGACTTGATATATATTTTTAAAGATATACTTTGTCAGCTAGGAATTAATTCGGGGAAGTCTCAAGGCTTCTGTCACACAGCAGTTCAGAACTGATTATCATAATTGTCCCTTCTGGCCTTTTAATCAATGAAATGTTCAGTTGCTGCAGTAGAATTTCCTGAGTGAAATCTTGGCCTCATTGAAATCAATAGGAATTTAGCCATTAATTTAAATTGAGCCATTTTGTTACCTCTTTACTGGAGTTCTAAGTATCCAAAGCTATTGTAGAATGAATAACTAAAACAAGACCCTGTTCTCTGCAAGTTGCTTCATCATTCAGCCCCTAGCACTGGCTTTCTGGGTGAAAAACAATGTAGAATTTGCTGTCTTATTGCAACACATGCACCCTAAAACAGGTTATGCACATTTAGAGTTAGATAAAGGTCTTCTTGCTACTACCAATTTGCCACTAGTGTATCATCTTAGCAATATCTGAATAATAAGCACAAGAAAGCCTTGTACAACAATAGCTGTAGAAAAACAAGCTCAATGATGTTTTCCCTTCTCAGGAAAATTGTATGTTTTGTTAGGTGGATATAAAGCAGAAAGCTGATGGCACTTTTCAGATAGCAGCTGTAAATAGAAACACTAGCAGTTGGAAACATCTTATATTGAACTAAATTAGTTGATGTGAAAGTTATTGAAGGTTTGTCTTCTAATTCAATATAACTTGCCACTGAATATGACCTTACGGTGTCATGTTCACTAGCATTATATGGACTATGATTTTGCAGTTAGTGTGGACAAGGTCAAATCATAGTGTCATTTGGTTAAACCCTTGTCCCAATAGATCAAGGTTGAAGTTCAGGTTCTGATCCAGTATCTCTCATCAGGGCCTATCACTTGCTGGCCCAAGGTCCAGGAATAGGTCTCCAAAGTCATTGTATCAGCACCTATAGCTTGCCAGACTTAGTTCAAGGTGTGGACTCAGCTCACTGGCAAAACACATTTTACTTTTCAAGCCACAGCACAGGCCTCTATTACTACTTAGCACTGCAGATTAAAGTAGATGAAAATAGGAATGGGAAGATGAGCAATTCTCATGGATTTATATTGTCATGTGTTTGAATTGCAGCATTTTGTGAGAGGGGGGTATGACATCAGGAAGTGAAAGGGGACAAAGGAAAAAGAAATACATGTTCCCAAGCAGGCCATGGGCAACCAGACAAAAGTGTGTGTGTTCTTGTGTGTGCATAGCATGAAACTGTATAGGGTTGCCCTCTAATCATACACTCCACTCACTCCCCACCCACACCATAGATGGCCAGGAGGGGAGAGGGAACTCACAGGGCCATTCTGTTTCCCCTGGATTTTTACTAGTCGTGGGAAGCACGTGACAGTATTTCCATTTTCCTATTGAAAGGGCACTCTGTCTCTTTCCTTCTGTCTCCGTGAAGGGGCAGGAGAACCAGCAAGGGGGAGAGATCTTTCTGTAGCAGAAAGTGGACTAGCAGCTTGAATAATTATTCTCCCATGTGGTATTGGTTTTGCATTATCTACAGGTAGAACTTGAGTCCACAAGCTCTTCCTATCTGTACTGCACCAGAGGAGTTCTTACTTCACCAGCCAGTGAAGTGGCAGGTAGAGTGGGAATCAAGATTCCTCAAGTCTGGGAGAGCATGGGACAGGGAGGTCTGTCTCTAGCAGAGGTGGAGGATATGTGGTCTCCCATAATCCCCCTTATTTTAACCCCCAGGGCACAAGTTGCTTGCTGCCACTATTACATTGATTTATTCTATTATTACAGTTTCAGCTAGTGGCCCCAAGGGTGCTAAGGGCTTTAATGGGCAAGGCATTGTACAAATATATATAATGTGTGAGAGAGAGAGTGTGTGTGTGTGTCTGCCCTGAAGAGCTTACAATATAAATAGACAAGACTCAGAGAACTTAAGCACCTATTAAGGGCCCCAAGTCACACAGGAAGTCTGGCTCAGATCTCCTGAGTCAGGCTAGTGCCTCAACCACAAAACCCTCCTTAAACTCATTAGAAATTAGATTTTATTACAAATACAGGAGAACCCAGTTTCTGAAAGCCTTCCGAGAACTTTGTAGAAATGGGGTTGTTAAGAGGGGGTGCAAGGCATTGCAAAGCATGGTGTCTATTTCTCTTGGGGCTATTCAGTAAACTGGGAATCTTGATTAACTAGAGTTCAAAATCAGGGATGTGGTATAATAATCAAAAGGGGCTGTAAGAGTCCCTTGGATCTATGTAACCATTTCATACTCACCACTATGGTGAGTGCCTTACATGCAGGGCCAGCTCTACCATTTTTGCCACCCCAAGCGTGCCCAAAAAAAAAAAAAAAAAAAGCTGCCTGGACGGTGCTGTCCCAAAAATGCCTGGAGCCGGCCCTGCTTACATGGGACCATCAGGAACCTTTAGAGGTTGTCTTGTTTTACTTGCCCCTTTTCCTGTAGGGAGGAGAGTGTGCACGTCTTTTTTTAAATGATGTAAATTTTAATGGTGTAACGAGAAAGCAAGGGCAGAGGTGAGCCATACAATTTTCACTTAAGGCAGTGAGATTCATAGTCATATGAAAAAGTATATATATTTTATGACTTATCTGGTAAAGAAACCATGAGGAATGAATGTATTAAGCAAATGTATATACCTGTAACAGGATACCTGACAGCTCCTAAACAAAGTATGTTCACTTGACTGGAACTTCGATTACTGTCTGTTTTCTGATTCCCCCTAGCGCTCTCTCCTCCAGCAGAAATAGTTATATCCCAAGCAAAAACAATGTTCCATCCTGTCAAACTGGGCTGGAAAGGGGAGGGGGGCATAAAATAGAACAATTAAAATGGCTTATTTTTAATAGTGTCTGGAAGTAGTCAGGACTTTTTTTTAGTATAAATAAACAAATGTCACAAGCAATTATGAGAAGCATATGCAGTCTACAAAACAGTACTGAAAATATAAATAAAGAAAACAGATAATGAAGAATGTTGTGTGGATGGTCCAGTGCAAGAAATTCATGAGAACTTCCTTCAGTATCTTTCATTAGGTTTGATAAGCAATAGTGCAGTGTACTGGCAGAGGGCATTGGCTGGAAATCAGAAGGTCTAGGTTCTAAGTCCTCTGCTTCCCCTCCCTTATTTGTCTGCTCATGATGTGTGCTGAAATACATGTCCAAATATCTGAACTATTTATCTGCTTTTAGCAATGTTGCCTCAGGAAGTCATCTGCAAGAAGCCCCCATTTCATACTTTTATATTGGGCTTCTTAAAGAGTTATTACACATTCCCAAAAATCCATATCAGTCTAGTAAAAATCATTTCCTGTCTCAGTTAACACCTTATGCATACCAATTGCTATCATTGTGGAGGGTGATTCATTTTATTCCAATTCCAAATGCACACACACATGTTAAGAGAGCACAATTGCAAAAGGGGTGGGAAAATGGTACATTTAGAGTGAAATGAATAAGGAACAATAGCTTTTTAGCAATTCTCAATAGTTATGGATGTCATTTAAAACGGATCCTAAGCTTCATGCATTATTGTAGTGTTAGCACACAGATAACCAGTTTTATAATACATTGTGCAGCACAGTTATAAATCAGCAACTACAATTGTTTCAATAATCCCTATACAACTGCAATTTGGCTCTCCTGAACATTATTTTTACTCATCCAGTGTATTTCTAGATTCATTTTAAATGCAATTCTTTAATTTGGTTCTAATAATCTTCCTCACAACATTGGCAAGCTGCATTTTCACATTATGTTGCAATTTGTTCTCTCTTAACCCACCACAGTCTTTACAGTCAAGTTTACTTGAACATTATGGAGTTGTTGAAAACTTCATAAGTAGTCACTTTTGTTGCCTTTGTCAGGCTTGTCCTCATCCGTCCCTCCATGAACGCAAGTCGATGCCACACCATTCTATTTTGTTGTGAGTACGTTCTTTCCATTTCTGGCCAAAGAGTTTTGTCATAGGATCAGCCCAGCGTGTTTTCGGTCTGCCCAGCAGTTGCTTGTGGTCTCTGGGGATCCAGTCACTGATGTGGGTTGTCCACCTATTGTCTTGCCTGCAGATTACATGACCCGCCCATCTTCGCTTTGCATCGTACATTGCCTGCACTACATCGGTCAGTACGCCTTCTGATCTCCTCATTCAGTATATGATCACAGAGCGATATCTTACACATTTGCCTTTCTATTGCTCTCTGGGTGACAGCAAATTTTTCTTCCTCCGCTTTCGTCGTTGACCAGCTTTTTGCTCCTTATCATTGCTGGCAGAACAGTGGAGTTAAACAGTTCTTTCCTTTTCAGTTCATCATCCATTAGAGACATCTTTATTTTGTTGAAACTTGCCCACCCCACCTTTCGCCTCCTACTGCATTCCCTTTGAATGAGTTGTCTCTGCTCAGCTGCTGACCCAGGTAAATATATTTGTTGACCTCCTCGATTTCTTTCCCATTTACAGTGATGATTCCTTCTGTACAATGCTCATTCCATATCCACTTCATCTTCGACGTGTTCACTTCCAACCCGATATCATGTGACAGTGTTTGCAGTTGCTGCAATTTGTTCTCCAGTTCTGCTGTATCCTTTGCCAGTATTACACGGTTGTCAGTGAAGAAAAGATGCGTTAACTGTTCTCCATCAATTCTGATTATTTCTTCCCAGTTCAATTTCTTGAACAGCGACTCCAGTACTGCTGTAAACAGCTTCAGTGAGATTGTGTTGCCTTGTCTGACTCCTCTACATATAGTAGTAATGCAGGGGACAATGAATAATGTTATCCAGCAATTGCAGTTAATTTCTTCCAGCAGGTCGATGTACCTCGGGTTCATTCGATTTCATTGAGCGCATTGAGTACAGTGTTAATCTCTACTGAGTCAAATGCTTTTCTGTAGTCGACAAATGCAATACACAATGGTATTTTGTGTTCCTTGCATTTTTTTGATGAGCTTCTGAACTGAGTGGATGTGATCAATTGTCAAATACCCTGAGCAGAAACCAGCTTGTTCTCTGCTTTTGTGCATTTCAAAATCCTTCTTAATCCAATTGAGTCTGACGTGGGTGAAGACTTTATACACTTGTGAGAGGAGTGTGATCGACAGTAGTTGCTCAGTTCTTCTGGATCGCCTTTCTTCATCAATAGTATTGTTTTTGATTTCTTCCAAGCATCTGGAACACGCTTGCTATTGATATAAATGGTGACCTGCTGCGCCAACTCTTTGAAGAGAGTACCTTTCCCTGCTTTGAGATATTCTGGCCAAATATTGTCCACTCCCAGACTCTTCCCTCTCTTTATGTTATGAACTGCATATTCAGTTTCTTCCCACATAATGTCTGTAAGCTGCCTTCTTCTGTAACCTGCTGCCTTGTCGGTCTACGCTGGACATAGACATGCGAGGAGTAGAGGTCATTCCAGAATTTTGTACATATTTCGTTCATCTTGCTCCTTTCTGATGTCCTTTCACCATTTTCATCTTTCAGTACTGCGGGATAATCTGTTTCAGTCTAAAATCCCTTTCTAACTTCTTCAGACTCTCATTCTTTTCAGCTGCCTCTCTTAATGTTTTCTTTCTAAAGTCTTCATAGTCTTCTTTGATCTTCACACAAATTTCTTTGCACAGTGTTCTGTATTCTTCACCCATTTTTCTTCTAATTTCATGCGCACCCTCCTTGCCATCAAATTATCATAAGTAGTAGGACATCTTTACTTTCAGCCTAATTATGTTGGAATGGAGGAGGCTGTGCTTTTCAATTCATGAGGTAAACTCAAGTAGCTAGGGGGAAACTTAGAAAATGTTTCTCTGAAATTAATCATATGCAATTCAGCTAACTGTGGATAGAAGTATTTTTGGTTTCAAGAAAATACAGACTAAATCTTATCCATGACATCTAGTTTTTATACCATAAAACCTGGCTATAGGTAGAGGGCTAGGGATCCTTTAGGAGAGCTAATATTTATATACTGAGATCATCACTATACTAATAGTGGACATTAAGGTTTTCAGAAACCTCTGATTTTACTTGAAGTAACCGGTATTGTAAGTACTCATGTGTTTGTGCTGTATGTGTGTATGTAAAATAATTAAGAGATCCCTAAGGCTGAAGTGTTTCCTTTGTAAGGGCAAGCAGGAACAGTTTAAAATAGAGCCAGACAATACAGAAAGAGTAGTGTGTGGTTGAAATATGTCATGGAGGAGGTGGACTAAGGGTCTTGGTCTTTTGAAGGAGACCATTAAGAAAGCATTCAACTATTTCCAGCATGTGGAGGAGGAAGGAGAGAAGATTCAAGGATGAGAATGAGCAAGTAGGAATGATATTAGAACACAGGAGAGGAGGTGTCTGAGATGAGGCATAAGAAGGTCACCTTATGAAATGCCTTAAAACTGAGGAGGAGAATCTTGCGTGGAAGAAAAATCTTTTTGAAAAGGCTTGAAAGAGAAAAGGTATAGCCAGAACTGTGGGAAAGAAAATTTGGTGGCAACAGTTTTGAGTGGACAGGAGTGGGGAAAGATAGGAAAGTGGGGGGTGCCAAGAAGAGCATTCCAGTTGTCATGTTGAAAGCTAACTAGCATGTGAGCTTGTGTCTTGGCAGTGGGGTTTAGAGCAAAGGATATATTTAAAAATATAATAAAGGAAGAAGTGGCAGTAAGAGCCTGGAGAGGAGGCGAGGTTACTGTACTTGGTAGGATTGTAGCATAGCTGTTCACATTGTTATAATTAAATATGTTAGCATATATAAGAGTTTTCTCTTTCATTAAATTTCTCATTTGGGTGCAAAATGTGATTCTGGTTAAATCCTTGATTAAAGAAACTTTTAGCCTCAGTGCAATAGTCTATAACTTTTTAAACTGTGTTTGTTCACTTGTAAAGCTTTTTGTCTCCCATACAGTCATGCTAATTTTTGACCAGCAAACATAGAATAAAATAAATTAATTATTTGAACCACCAGTAATGTATTGAACGCTCTTTATAATGCCATCCTTTCCATTTAAAATGGAATTCAATATAATTGGGTGGCAAGGTAGTGTACTCTTTTATTAGAGAAGAATGTTATAGCATAGGCTGCTTAACACTTGTACAATGGATGTTTGAATATGTCCAAGGATATCCCTCTTTTCAACTTTCTCTTCCAAAGTATAAAATAGTCTCTTTCCATACACAGCAATTTTTAGTTAAAAGCAAAGAAAAAATAACACACAGCAAAGTACAGCTTGAGTTAGTAATGTCATTGTGTCTCACTGAATGCATTATCACAGTAACCTAGAAATTCACTAAATATTATTGACACAATCTCCTGGTACTCACTTGACTAAAATAGGAAGGAATAGAACACAAACTATTCTTATGTAGCATTGTTAATACATGATCACAAGTACAATCATTCCCCAAACCCCAAATTCTATTATTGATTACTATAAAAGTGTGCGTTTAGCCAGATTCTTATCTAAAATTCAGTTTTACTGCTGCACAAAATTCAGGTGATTTACATTTTTCCCTCACATAAAATGCTACAAAAATGACAAAGCAAATTTCTTGCCCTCTTCCATGTACCCAGATTGTCCTCCTGACATTTTGCCAATTTTCTGCACATTCTCCCACCTTGCTGCCCCTAACAGGATAGAGCAGGAAGTGGGGACAGGGAAATCTTCACAAGTCAGGACAGTAAGGACAAGAATAATCTGCCCCAGTAGTTCTCTGTGGTGGTGGAAGTGAGGGAGAAGAGGAGGTAGAAAGTGGTGAAGCATTGTTTTCGGGGGGGGGGGGGTGGAAGCGGGAGGTAATGCTTGAAGTAGGCTCCTAAACAATACAGAAGCACAGCTCTACCACTGAAGTGTTAGGTACTCTCTATGACATGTACCTTGGCTTAGCACTGTAGCTGCACAGCAAGACATGTGGGAGCCTTGTCTGTCCAAGGGTTTGTCTACACTATACATTGTCATTATAATTTGTCAGTCAGTGTGTGGATAAGCCAACCCCCTGAGCAACGTCCGTTACACCCACCTAAGCGCCAGTGTGGACAGCGCTATGTCAGCGGGAGAGCTTCTCACGCCGACATAGCTACCGCCTCTCATAGAGGTGGTTTTATTATGCCGACGGGAGAGCTCTCTCCTATTGGCATAGAGCGTCTTCACCAGATGTGCTACAGCGGCACAACTGCATCAGTGCAACTGCGACACAGTAGCGCTTCTAATATAGACTGTGTAAGAACTACACAGCATAGGAAAGTACCTGCCATGTGGGGCATTGAAGTGGAAAAAGAATGTACCCTGATCTCATGCATTTAGAAACTGTGTCGGACATGTAAGGTGGCTATAATGAAATCTCCTAATCCAGTGAACTTCTCCTGTGTGGTTTAGGATTCCTAGGTGGCAGTGGTCTCACTTTGCCAAGCCTCTAACTTCTCCCATTTCTCTTACAAGTGCTTCAGCTTCTTTTGTCCTTCATGATGCTATATGACCCCCAGTCCTTCCTATTCCCCAGTAAGTGCATAATCCAAGAAATCTGCTCTCCTGGGCAGCTCCTAGGACATGCAGGAGAGTTGTTCCTCTGTTACAAATAAATAATATGCAAGAGAGAAAAATGGAAAAAAAATTTACTTTGAATGTTTAGAATGTCAAAACTGAAAGTTATGGAATGAATTATTTTGTAATAAAATATGAAGAAATGTTATTCCAGGTTTTTGTGGTGCACACTGCAAGGGATCTTATTGCTAGCTCAGGCTCATTTAGCAAGTAAAAGGCAGTGTTAAGATTTTAATGATATCTATATTTGGCTTTTTGCAATAACTCTAATGGCTTCATGGAAAAGCTCAGTTCATTCTTGGGAAACCACTCCTGATACTGTTTTTTCTCCAAATATTTCTGAATTTGTATTTACCCCTCTGGTAGTGTATAATTGCCCAGCTACAATCACAATTTCAAATGTAATCAATATATTGGTCTCCATTCTGCTACATAACAAATAGAATAGCATTTTTTCCCAGAAGAACTCTAACCTCAGCGATACATTTACTGAACTTTATTGAAACTGACCACAATTTTTGTGATAAATCACTTTTTAAAGACAAAAAAGCATATTGTGCTTTCAGACATGATCTGTGCTTAAAAGACATAAAAGTCAATAAGCTCTTTAAATACTTTAAGAGCAAGTTTCTCTGCTTAGAGGTGAAGAAGAGATAACTGACAATGTCAAGAAGGCTGAGGTGTTTAATGCCTATTTTGCTTCAGTCTTCACTAAAAAGATTAATGGTGACCAGATGCTCAACACAATTAATATTAAAAGGGGGAAGGAACACAAGCCAAAATAGGTTCAAGAATATTTAGATAAGTGGATGTATTAAAGTCAGCAGGGCCTGATGAAGCAATTATCTTTGAGAATTCATGCAGGATGGGTGAAGTCCCAGAGGACTGGAGAAGGGCAAACATAGTACCTATCTTTAAAAAGGAGAACTACAAACCAGTCAGCTTAACTTCAATACCTGGAAAGATACTGGAACCAATTATTAAACAATCAATTTGTAAGCACCCAGAGGATAATATAGTGATAAGGAATAGCCATCATGGATTTGTCAAGAACAAATTATGCCAAACCAATCTTATTTCCTTCTCTGACAGGGTTACTGGCTTGGAGGATGGGAGGAAGGTGGAAGCAGTAGACGTGATATATCTTTATATCAGTAGGGCTTTTGACAAAGTCCTACATGACATTCTTATAAGCAAGCTAGGGAAATGTGGTCTAAGTAAAATGACTTTAAGGTGGGTGCACAATTGCTTGAAAGACTGTATTCAAAGAGCAGTTAACAATGGTTTGCTAGTGGAAACTAATAGGATCCTGCAGGGGTCTGTCCTGAGTTCAATACTAGTCAATATTTTCATTAAAGACTTGGCTAAGAGAGTGGAGCGTATGCTGATAAAATTTGCAGAAAACACCAAGCTTGAAGGATTGCAAACACTCTGGAGGACAGCATTCAAATTCAATATGACCTTGACAAATTGGAGAATTGGTCTTAATTTAACAAGGTGAAATTCAATAAATATAAATGCAAAATATTTTACTTAGGAAGGAAAAATCAAATGCAAAACAACAAAATTGGCAATAACTGGCTATGTGGTGGTACTGCTGAAAAGGATCTGATGGTTTTAGTGGATCACAGATTGAATGAGTCAACTATATGATGCAGTTGCAAAAAGAGCTAATACCCTGGGGTGTATTAATAGTAGTGTCATATGTAGTCTACTCAGCACTGATGAGGTCTCAGCTGGAATACTGTGTCCAATTCTGAGCGCTACCCTTAGAAAAGATGTGAACAAACTGGAGAGTCCAAAGTAGAGCAACAGAAATGAAAAAGGTTAGAAAACCTGACCTATGAGGAAAGGTTTAAAACACTGGGCACATTTAGCTATGAGAAAAGAAGACTGATAGGGGACCTGAGAACAGTTTTCAAATTCGTAAAGGGCTGTTATAAAGAGGATGGTGATCAATTGTTCTTGGTGTCCACTGAAGGTAGGACAAGAAGTAATCAGCTTTAGCTACCGCAAGGGTGATTTAGTTTAGATATTAGGAAAATCTTTCTAACTATAAGAGTAGTTAAGTACTAGAATTGGTTACAAAGGGAGGTTGTGGAATCCCTGCCAGCAGAGGTTTTTAAGAACAAGCTAGACAAACACATGTAATGGATGGCCTACATACACTTGGTTTTGCCTCAGCACAGGAGACTGTATTATATGACCTCTTGAGGTCCCTTCCAGCCCTACATTTCTATGATTCTATAATTCTTACTGTGTGCAATGCTCTATACTAGGTGTTTATGGACAGGGTCTATCACATCCCTCATTTGTGACATGAAGTCATTATACATTAAGTTAAAAATCATGTGTGTGTTGGTATTGTGTGAGGTTGGTTTGTTTGTTTTATTGGGGATTTTTGGCCACACCAAACACTTTATTGCAGGATCATGTTCATTCTACATTTTCCCTGTCACTCTTCTTGATATCTTTTCAGCATTCAACTATTTTCAACCAATTCAAAATCTGTTCTGGATTATTTCCCGCCCCCCAGATACTTACTCCTCATTTTTTCTAAATTTAATCTCATTTTCTGCCCATTTCCTTTGTTATGGCTTGTAGCCATACGACCGTGTGGTGTGATTGTGTCTGAACTCACAAACTATAGTAAACAGCATCAGATCTGGTTGGTACCTGGGTGGGAAACAGTAATGAAATACCAAGGTGTTGCAGAAAGTGATGTAGGTAACTGACTGCTTCACTCTGATTGCCGTAGTACCAATACCCTAGCAGTTAGAGGGTTGCTGGAGGGACAAGAGGTAGAACAAACTTGTGGCTATTAAAGTTTCCATGGCTCTTTTCCGGTAGTAACATACTCTTTGGAAATCCTGTCAAAATTCTGATTCAGATCATTACATTGTGCCTCTCTAAATTTCCTATCTATTGTATGAAACATTCTTCACTTCTTGTTACTTAACTCTTGTGCAGTGTCCCAAGTTACACATGTTAAACAGGTACGTGTGATTGGTGAACTGATCCAAGTATAATGTAACCTTGCAAGTCAGAGAAATGCCTATTTTGCTAACTTCTGATTCATTTTTAAAATTGTTTTTGCCCTCACTCATGTTAGCAGCATTTCAATATTTAGTATTATCCATGACTTTACTTGATATTTATAAATGTCCCTTTTTAACTCATACTTTCTGCCACAGAGTAAGACTTGTATGTTTCAGGATTACTTCAGTGCACATAAAAAAAAAAATCTGGTCAGCAAAAAGAATAAATAGAAAACATTAATATTTATTTGTTTGTCTATTGTCTACACCCATACTGGCCTGACCTGTTTGTCACATGAAAGTCTACCTCATTATGCAGATAATTATTTTGTTCAATACCTAAGGCACATATCTAGACTGCAAAGAAATTATATTAAACCAGATGGTTTTAGGCTCCCATGTCTCACACAAGTCTCCAGACCTTAAGTATTAGGCAAAGCTAACAGAGTTTGCTTCTGTGCTCCAGGAAATTAATCTGAGTTGGGCTGGGCCCACATTGTTCTAACCCTCTGAATGCTTCTCAAATTGTGCTAGAAATTCATGCTACTGTACAGGAGGCACCACCTTCATTTTAACAACACCCTCAAGCATTTCCTACAGATGACACATGCAAAATCCTGGCAGCTGATCAAATTAAGTGGGAAAACTAGAGCCAGAAAGATAAACCTAGGTATGCTTTCTGTGAGTACATGCACAGTAACCTTGTGTTCTGTTTGTCTAGACTGTAAGCTCTCTGGGGCAGGAAACATTTTATCTGTGCTTGTAAAACATATGCATCAGACTTTATATAATGTTTAAAGGCAACAGGCAATGTGGATTTGTCTTGTTTTTGCTGCTTTATTTTCTATAAGAATGGCCTGAAAGGCTGGTTGGTTTGTTTGGGAGTTGGAGAGGAACTTACCTGTTATTTTCTACTTTAAATATTAGGAATGTCAAGTCTGTTCTTACTGCAGGACTTTGCAGACAGCTGGGATGTACTCTGTGAACGTTCTTGTCCCTTAACTGAAGATCTTTCCATCCAATACTTTGTAGGGCCTGTGAGTTAGATTAGTGATTAAAAACAAGCAGAGTTTTAACACTCTAACAAAATCGCTTCCCTTTCAATCAGGTTTATACACATGGTATTACTTCTCTAGTTGTCCTAAGAGATGTGTGTTTTAAAAAAAAAAAAAAAATTACACACACACACACACACACACACACACACACACACACACACACACACTGGACCTGAATTTCTAACATGGTTAATTTTCAGAGTAAATTTGTTAGTCTCTAAGGTGCCACAAGTACTCCTGTTCTTCTTTTAACATGGTTAAAAATTCATATATGAATTTAAATACTTTTTAGGCTTTCTTTACCTTAAAAAAGAAAAAAAAGAGGCACAACAATTAGGATGCTGAGATGCCTCATGTAACAGAAAGAAGAACAGGAGCACTTGTGGCACCTTAGAGACTAACAAATTTATTAGAGCATAAGCTTTCGAGGGCTACAGCCCACTTCTTCGGATGCATATAGAATGGAACATATATTGAGGAGGTATATATATACACACACATACAGAGAGTATAAACAGGTGGGAGTTGTCTTACCAACTCTGAGAGGCCAATTAATTAAGAGAGAAAAAAAAAAAAACCTATCCTGAAAGATGATCCTTTACTCTCACAGATCTTGGGAGACAGACCTGTCCTCGCTTACAGACAACCCCCCAACCTAAAGCAAATACTCACCAGCAACCACACATCACTGAACAAAACCACTAACCCAGGAACCTATCCTTGTAACAAACCCCGATGCCAACTCTGTCCACATATCTATTCAAGTGACATCATCATAGGACCTAATCACATCAGCCATACCATCAGGGGCTCATTCACCTGCACATCTACCAATGTGATATATGCCATCATGTGCCAGCAATGCCCCTCTGCCATGTACATTGGCCAAACCGGACAGTCTCTACGCAAAAGAATTAATGGACACAAATCTGACATCAGGAATCAAAATACTCAAAAACCAGTGGGAGAACACTTTAACCTGTCTGGTCATTCAGTGACAGACCTGCGGGTGGCTATATTACAACAGAAAAACTTCAAAAACAGACTCCAAAGAGAGACTGCTGAGCTAGAATTGATATGCAAACTAGACACAATCAACTCAGGATTGAATAAGGACTGGGAATGGCTGAGCCATTACAAACATTGACTCTATCTCCCCTTGTAAGTATTCTCACACTTCTTATCAAACTGTCTGTACTGGGCTAGCTTGATTATCACTTCAAAAGTTTTTTTTCTCTTAATTAATTGGCCTCTCAGAGTTGGTAAGACAACTCCCACCTGTTTATGCTCTCTGTATGTGTGTGTATATATACCTCCTCAATATATGTTCCATTCTATATGCATCTGAAGAAGTGGGCTGTAGCCCACGAAAGCTTATGCTCTAATAAATTTGTTAGTCTCTAAGGTGCCACAAGTACTCCTGTTCTTCTTTTTGCGGATACAGACTAACACGGCTGCTACTCTGAAACCTGTCATGTAACAGACACATCCCATTTTATTCTCTATGGAGATTTACAGCACTTTGCTTTTAAAAAGAGGTGTAACGTTAATGACTCCTTTTAAAGCAAAAACTCTATCCCTAGAGCAATATCTTTTGTAAAGTTACCTTGATCATGATATTTCACAACAGCAGTAACTTTTCTATTATGGATTATTTATTAATACCGAGAACCCCACATTAGGAAATAAGGCTACATTGTACTAGGGACTGTACACACACAAAAAACAGCCCTTGCCTTTAGGGAATATTACTGTACCACTATTGCCCTCAAAACTAGTCATTTATAATAGTTATGTATTATATTTATGGTAACAAATGCTAAAAAGTTACAATGTGTAACCCAGCTCCTGCAACAAGCTCCAGGCCATTGATTTAAATAAGGCTCTTTGAGTACCAAAGTCTGTCAGAATACAGTTCATTGCAGGATTGGGGTTTCTTTACAAACTGTCTTTTCATTCACTCTCAGCTAGAACTAGATGAATTGTTGGTTGTAATTTATGCTGAGAAGTTAGCCTTCTTTTCTGTTCCTGAATTGTCTGCAAATAAATCATGACTGCTAATATTGTGAACAATTTTCAGCCTAGGTTAAATATACACTACACCTATCTATGGGGAATGAGAGAATGAACCACACCCAAGAGACCTTTGCATGGAGCCCCATTGAAGTCAATGGGACTGTGGGCAGGTCTGCCCATATAGAGGTCAGGGCAGGATTGGGATCTTTTTCTTGATTTAAATTAATCTTTGCTAGCCACTTAACCTTGGCTGTCTGTGAGCAAACAAATTTACATGAGTGTTCACAAAAAGGGAATGAAAGAGCATGTAAGACTGGCCAAACTAACAGAGGTAGATGTGGAACACTATTTGAATAAACCCAGTCCAGTTTGCTCAGCTGTGCATGGCTTTCTGGAGTACATGTATGTTGAAAGTAAACATTATATCTTGCAGAGTCTCTTATTGTTTGAGCGTCTGTGTATTTTTGCTATGCTGCCCTAATGCATCAACACCGGTAAGCTTTTCTGTGGCAGCGGTTGTAGTAACTGGTAACATTGATGAAGCGAAGCTGAACTTAACCTTGTCTTAACTTAAAATTAACTATACTCTCCATTTCACAGATAGAAAACTAAGCATGGAGAGATGAAGCCAATTGCCTAAAGTCGCAAGGGAAATTAGTGGCAGGGCTGGGAAATGAAGCCAGATCTCTAAAGTCCTAGTCCAATTCCTTAACCACAAACGCATGGTCAGGATACTCCCCGTGGCATCTTCCCCACTCCGTTCCGGTCTCCAAACCCACATCTGTGAGGGGGAGGAGTAGGCTGGCTGAAAATTGGGTTCCCACGGTGCCCCTCAGCCTCACGCTGTCACTGCCTCGGAGGGGCTCGCCCTGTGCAGCACCAGCCCAGGCTTAGCGCTGGCGCTACCCCTTGGGGGGGGCAGAAGGCAGCGACCCCCGCCAGGCGCGGTCCGAGCGAGCTGCAGCCCGGCTCGCCCGCTCAGCCCGGGGGCGCTGCCCGGGGCTGCTGGCGGAGCCTGGCTGTGGGCGGGTCGCGCTGACAGGCCGCGGCGGGAGGGGGGAGGCGCTCTCTTCTCCTCGGGGGAGTTTTAGTCCGGTGAGCCGAGGGCGGCGCTGAGGCTCCTGCTGGGAGTGACCGACCGCGGGTCCGCCCGGTGTGGCTACCGCGAGGAGGCGGGGGAGACCCTCCCTGCCCCGGGGGCGCCCCGGGACCCGGCAGCGGGTCAGTGCAGGAGGCGGGGCGGGCATCGAGCCGCCCTCGCAGCGGGCTGTGCGCGGAGCTTGCCATGAACAGCGCAGAGCCGCGGCGTCCGCTCCTCCACCATGCACGGGCTCTGTCGCTGCCTCTGCTTGGCGGCCGCGCTGGCGGGGCTCTCCTGGGCCAGCAGGAACTGCCCGGACCTGATCGTTGACAGCTGCCTCTGCACCGCGGAGCGCTCCAAGGGGCCCGGCCGCCAAACCGTCCGCATCAAAGTTGTCTGCAGCGGGGGAGAGTTGGTCGAAACTTTGCAGCCTTCTCTGCTGCCGAGCCGCACGGTGTCTCTGTAAGTACAGCCCGGTGCACGCGTGGAACCTGCCTCGGATAAACAGCCGGTGTGGGGGTGTGTGAATGGAGCTGGCTAGGCGAGCGTGTGAAAGGAAACCCAGCTGTCAAGGGTCTGGCTTTGCTGCTCTCCGTGCCGGCGGGAGGGGGTCGGATAGGGCTGGATGTAGGATCAGAGATGCAAGCCTCTGGCTAATGCAGGAGGCAGGCAGCGGGTCGTGCCTAGGAGAGAGCCCACGTTGGAGAACCCTTTGGGCGCTTGGAAGTTGAAGTGTGAGGGCTTAATGACTAATACCTCGCTGAGCTACTCACAGACTCCAGGCGGGGATGCATCTCCTCTTCCAAAGCGCACACATATCCCGATGCAAACTATGGGCAGTAATCTAGTCACTGGTGTTTCCAGACAGCTGTCACAGCTTCTAAGGGGACGGGGAAGCTTGGACTCTAAAGAACGTGTTATTTCCTTTCTGGGAGAAAAATGACAGTAATGGACCAAGGAAGCCCACCTAGGAAAAAACGTTATAAACTAATAGTTTGTACAGTATCGGTCTCAAACCTTCTCCCGTCTGTAAAAGTTTGAAAGAAAACTACTTCTCCGTGCCCAAAGAGAAAATGGTTCACTGTGCATAACAAAAAATATGGAATATGAAATATCTTAACCATAGTCAAAAAGGGAGTAGAAACTGAGATCAAAGTGAGTGTACGCAGTATAGTTGTAGCCCTGTTGGGCCCAGGATATTAGAGAGACCAGGTGGGTGAGGAAACCTGAAGTAGAGCTGTGTAGCTGGAAAACTTGTTTTTCTCAATTACAGAAGTTGGTCCTATGAAAGATATTACTCCCCCACCTTGTCTCTCTAATCAACCTGGGTGGGCAGTTGTGACTCTGGCCCTACTTTTAAACAATATTTGAGTTTGTTTTCACTTCTAGCTTAGAAACTCTTGTTGGTATTTTGTTTTGTTCTTGGGAAGCAGAACTTGCTACAATGTAAATTGCATACTACTATGTAGGGTGATTTTGAAAATGTTAGTGGTAGCAAAACTGATTAGACCAGCTGATGCACCTTTAAACTTGAAACAGGATAATTTCCAACCCTAAGGATGATAAAACATGCCATCTGTACTGCTGAGCTGCATTTTAAGGGTTATTTAACAAATTACCTGAAATTGATGTTTTCTTCTCTAATTAAAGTTTGGAAGCTGAGATGTCTATATTTTTGTCTGCATACATTTTTGGTTATTTAAGTAATCCAGTTATTTATGTTGTTTAAGTAATTCAGGAGTGGTGAAATGACTCTCAATTTGTGTATTGTTGACTTGCATGTGTTTTGGAAATGGACAACAAATATAGTGTTGCCTGTTGCACACATGCGAACTTGAATATATGATATTCATTGTAAGTAAACATAACTAATGCTATTTTGTATCTCTATCACTGAGAGGTTACAGTAATGTTCCTATAACAGACACAAGCATTAACATTGTTGACATTTTGCCCTTTTAGATTATGCATATATCCAACTGATCCTATGCAATTGAATTTAGTTCATTTGACAACTCATGCTGTGACCATCTCCTCTGTTCACAGCACTTTCTTTAAGTCAACACTTTTAGGAGACAAGTGGTAAAGATAGTAATTTATGACATCTGGGGAATTTGTGCTTGTAAATGTGCAGATGTGCTGAGTGTGATCCAGTTCAGGTTTAGCTAAAACTGATTATGTTGATCTTTCCGGGAAGCTTGTGTTTCTTAATATATAGATATGATAACTACACTTGTCAAAGAATTGAACTGAGGTAGAATAACTTTATGGTAGTTACAAACTTATGTTGATTTAATATAAATGCAGTGTTACTTCCATGGCTTATAATTTTCTTTAAGAACATAAAGTATTCTAACTTTCCAAAAGGATTTTGTGCAGACTTAAATACTTTTCTCCCTTGCTTAAGAAATTTCTAGAAACTCACTAATTGTGCATGTCTACAAGGTGTTTCTTTGTGCTTTATTTTTAAATATTAATTTGCAGAAAGTTCTCCAGACTTTTTGGAGACACTTCTTTTATAACCATTTATACTTTTAAACTGCACTAGAAAGTGAATTCAGCATACTTAATATAGGATTAACAGTGAAAGCGTTTCAAATAGGAGTGTACTATTGAAAGATGGTAGTGAGGAAATAAATATATACAGGCAGATCCTCAACTGATGCAAGTTGTCATAGCTCCAAAATGACAATTTGCACCAGCTGAGGCTCTGCCCACTAATATCTAAGATTTAAAGCACTAGTTGCCCACTAATATCTAAGGCAGGGGTCAGCAGCCTTTCAGAGGTGGTGTGCCGAATCTTCATTTATTCACTCTAATTTAAGGTTTTGCGTGCCAGTAATAAATTTTAACGTTTTTAGAAGGTCTCTTTCTATAAGTCTATAATATATAACTAAACTATTGTTGCATGTAAAGTAAATAAGATTTTTAAAATGTTTAAGAAGCTTCATTTAAAATGTAGAGCCCCCTGGACCAGTGGCCAGGACCTGGGCAGTGTGAGTGCCACTGAAAATCAGCTCGTGTGCCGTCTTCGGCACGCGTGCCATAGGTTGCCTACCGCTGATCTAAGGTTTAAGGCGCTAGTCTCAAGGTAGAGAATACCATATAGTTCAGAGGACACCCAAACACACTTGTTCAAGTATCAGAAATACACTATACTACATTTTTGAAAGTGACATATGAAAGTCACTTAATCTTAATAGGTAACTCGTTATTTATAGCTAACTGACCAAAACTGAGCGAGACATGGTGGGTGAGGCAATATCTGTTATTGCGCCAACTTCTGCTGACTTCGAAACTGAATATATGTGTGTTAGAAGTTTTCCATTTCTTATGCTCAAAATTGCTCTATTTAAGTGAATGCAATGTTTTATGCCTGCTAACAGCCTCCTTTTTAAATTACATGTAGTTTAAGGAGATTAAATTTTTTCCAAGACTAAATCTATAATTAGAAGCTAATGCTTGAAGGTAAAACAAGACTTAAAACTTGAGGTGTAAAAAGATCTAGTAAAAAAGCATTTGCTTGCAGACACGCTGCCTATTTCCACTCAGTTTTATTGGCCTACAGAGAAAGCTGTAACATATGGAATACAAAGTCTTGGATTGCTTTAACAATTAGGAAATATAGATGTGAATAAAGGTTGTGTGTTGCAGATGCAGTAACATTTAATAAAAGAAGTGTAGCAAATTTCATATGACTTTAATAATTTGTTCAATAATAGGTTCTTTTTCTTTTTGGTGCTATTTTATTGGAAGGGCAGATCTAAGACAAATTGTTACAATATTCTGATAACCCTAGTGGGCAGTTATGAAAAATTACCACCATTGAGAAGTAATAAATATCTCTTAAATCAATAAGATGAATTTATAATGCATACTGTATCCTTTGTAAGTACATATGTACATACATGCTATATGATGCAGTTTATCAAGTAATTTAACACAATATGTGTGTTTTGTGAGGGAAGAGAGTTGTCTTAAAGTTTTTTTTACTTGATTAACTATTGGAGTTGGTTGTGATGGGCAGACTTGGCAGGATTTGACATAAATTTTACTAAATGTCTTGCTAATTTAGGGTCTGATCTGAAGTTAATAGACTCCCATTGACTTCAGTGGGTTTTGGATGGTGTATTAACCAATTATCTTCAGTTTGGGTGGTGGAAGCAATTGTCACTGACTGGGCTTGCATAGTTTTCAAAAACTTTACATTCAGTAATATCTGCGCTATAAAATGTCAGATGGTCCCAACAAATTAAGGGAATTTTACTAGAAGTAAAATTAAGAAAATGTGCTGATCTGTCAGCTGTACCATCCTAATTTTTTTTTTAAGAAATTTGTTAAAATTTTCTGGATGTGCTGTTTAACTATCTGTATTCAATATTTATCTCACTGCCTTTGAAATAGGAACTGTAAACACTTGGATAAATCAGCTGTCTAATTTTACTATAGCTTCTGAAAGTAAGTGTGTATCTTCTGTTGAAATGAGTTTATTCCAGTCTACAATTAAATTCCTCAGTGACTTGCAACAGAGACTTATGTGCCTTCGGTAGCAGAGGGATTACTTTTCCTCTTTCTACAGCAGTATACCGTTATGTCAAAGCTGCGTTAAATTACGGCATCTACTGTTTCCACATTGATACAAATATCTACTGATGTGTAGACCCAATGAGTAGAAATAACATAATGTAGCGTTTCTTTCATTTTGCTTTTGGCATATTTCATTAATTTGTGTTTAAAGTGGATCTTAATGGGATTTTTATATCATGTGTTCACTTTTCTTGGTAGTTGTTTATATTTTCTTAAATTGTGTATTTGGCTTGTATACTTTAAAGGCCATTACAGCAAAAATAAATAAGAATAAAGTGTACTTATGGAGAAGAAGATTGAGCCTGAAAAATAAGATGAGAATTGAACACCACAGTCTGGTGTTCTTCAGCCTTCCTCAGTGCCCACATTTCACTTCTGTACAATAGATTTGGTATAACCATGTTGGTGGGTGGGTGTTCTTTTTTTAAAGAGAGAGAGACTTTATTCATTGCCATGGGAGGTAATAAAGACAAATATTTGGATTATAAAAGGGACAAAATAGTGTTCAAGACAGGTTGTAGTTATGTAAACTAATGATGTGGGTAATCCAAACTCGTGTTCCTTGAGTGTCCGCAGAGGTCAGCAAAAGTCTGATCCTACTCCAAATCTGTGCAGATCAGTCTGCAATTGGTTAAGGTATTGTCCATTTTTTGAGACAAGACACTAGATGAAAAGGACCAATTATGATTTTTTTTATTGTTCTTATTGCTGTGTCTAAACTTAACTTAAAGTTTAGGCAGATCAGTCTTTTGATTTCCCTTCAGCTTTGAATATGAGTAAGTTTCTATATTTTTTTCTATTGTCAAACAAGATCATCCTATAACCCTGTCCATCTAAGTCTTGGAAGCATTTGCCTGCCATATAACTTGTTTTAGCTGTCCACTCTATAACACTCTTTCCCCTAGTGGGACAGGGCCCTTTTGAGCACTCCAGTATTATTCCGTGCTTCTTCCTTCCAATCACAAAGACTTTGCTTTGTGATGATCTTCCATCTGGCTGAGGAACTGCCCTTTCAGATCCTGTCCATGCTATTTCTTGAGTGTGCCTGCAGGCTCATGAGTGTGTGCAACAGATGAGATTCTCTCTCCCTCACGAGCACTCTAAATTCTGGTTGATGTAGGAGCTTGCTCTTGAGCTGATGGTCCAAACTCTCAATATTAAACAATATGTATTGCAACTTTTTGGGTAATAACTTGTTTCATTGTCTCATAAAAAGCGTTAAGAGATTACATATGTTTAATTTAAACAAGTAAAATTTAATACATGCCCAGAAATACTGATGAGAGATTTTTTTTTTATAATCTCCACTCATTATGAAAATGGGTATTCTAGATGTAAAGCTTTATTGGTAAGTGAATTACAGTGATCCATTCAGGACCTCACACTCCTTGGATGCACATGTTATTGCTTTTAGAAGTCAGTAGGCAATTTTGGATAAATATGGACTGCTGGATCAGCCCTCACTGACTTGCGGACCTACATAATGCATGTAGATTAATGAAAATCCTTATGATGCACTAGATTGCTTGGTTTTGCATTTGGATCTCTGATGCAACTGAAAAATGTGTAGAGACAATCAGAAAGGTCTTTGCAAGATATGAAGTGGCTCTGGAGTCATTCCAGTTATGGTTGGCTGCATAACATGATCGTTGGTCCTTTTGACCTCAGATATACACAGGCAACTCATTCATTGCAAAGCACTGTGGTCTAGAGGTTAAAGTACCTCTAGGTCATTAAGAGATCTAGGTTCTGTTCTCAGCTCTACCACAGAGTTGCTGTCTGATTTTTAATAAGGTAAGCCATTTACCTTGTCTGTGCCTCTGATGTGTTTTTGTTTTGTTTTTGTTCTGTAAAATGAGGATAATACAGTCTTCCTTTTGGCTTGTGACTCTTTTTATTAATTAAATGCCTTGGTATCCTAGACTGGAAGGTGATATAGTTATAAAATATTACTAAAATCCACCTGTTTCTGATAGTGATATATGATTAACTTACTTTTTCCTTTGAAAGAAAACCTAGTACTCTTCTCACACCTACTCCATTTTTATGGAAAATTCTCCGCCAGTTATCCCTATGCAACTCTGTTGTCTTAAATGGGGTTACATAGATTTCATTAAAGGTAGAACTTGGACAATAGTTGATAACTATCACAAATGCAGTGGATGTGCTGAGCTGAAGACCCACATTTTCATAGATCAGTGGCAGTTGTGAGCCTCAGATATTTAATTTCAGAGATGCTCTGTTGCTATAATGATAATACATAGTTTTTTCATCCCCCAAAGCACTTTGCAAACATTAACCAATTCTCTAAAGGCTGAATTTACCCCATTTCCCATGTCCCTAAATTACTTCAATGTTATGTCACATCAGCACTTGCTTTATACACTTTAAAAAAAAAAAATACTACTTCATTTGTTTCATGCCCAGTCTTGTCTCTTCCTATTCTGTGCTGCTATGGTTTATAATGGTTGTTATTAATAAATTATATAGCAAATAAATTTTACTACACTGTACTTTTACAGTATAAAACACATTTCATGTCCCTGGAAGCCTACAATCTAAGTTACTCCA
This sequence comes from Malaclemys terrapin pileata, assembly GCF_027887155.1. Taxonomy (NCBI): domain Eukaryota; kingdom Metazoa; phylum Chordata; order Testudines; family Emydidae; genus Malaclemys; species Malaclemys terrapin. The sequence goes on along the minus strand of NC_071511.1, from coordinate 99,215,893 downwards.
GGCAAGCAAATGCAAGATGATATTTTAGGAAGGCAGGGATGAACAAAAAGATTATTGGTGAGGACATAATGGAAAAAGAGGGTTCCTGAGAATGGGTTTCAAAAATGTTTTTAATAATACTTAGCCCTTGCATAACATTTGTAATCTCTGGATCATTCATAAGGCACCGTATAAAGACAGACAAGTTATTATCCTCATTAAACAAGTGGGAAAACTAAGGTGAAGAGAGCTAAGTGACTTGCCCCTGGTCATACAACAGATCGTCAGAGACAAGAATATAAAACCAGGTCTTCTGGCTCCCTATCCATGTGCTGGACCATGCAGCCTCCCAAAAAATTGCTGGAGGGACAATCAGCCATGGTGAAAGAAATTCCAAGCATAAGGGCAAACTGACAGAAGATATGAGAAAGATGAAGTGAGTGGTTGGGAGAGGTGACTGGGGAACAGGAGGAAAAGAGAGTAGAGATGTCAAGCAGGATGAGCTTGTGTAGGGCATTGTAGGTCAGTCTAAAATTGACTGTTTTTCTTGGTTTAGTGGAAAGGGTACACACCCAAGATGTGGGATAGTCACAAATCAAGTATTCCACCTGAGGGTAGAAGGGATTAGCTAGGAGACTCCTGCTCACTCAGGTGAGAATGCTAATCACTGGGCTATAGACTATTCTGATGCAGGCACCTTCAATCTCTCCTATTGAAGCTGTTACACTTTAATTAAACAATAATAATTGGGCCAGAGAGAGAGAGTGAGAGTGCAAGAATGACTCTATAGCCCAGAGGTTAGGGCATTCCCATGAGAGTTAGGATTTGAACAGGGATCTGCTTTCTCCTCAGTAGGAGAGGGGACTTGAACTGGGGATTTCCCACTTCCTGGCTGAGTACCCTATCCACTAGGCTAAAGATTACATGGGAGGTTTTCCCTTTCCCTCCTGAGCACACAGCTTTGTGTGAAGTTGCCGGAGGGGCCCGATTATGGTAGGCATACTCAAAGATCACGTACTGGACTAGGCCCACATACACAACTTGGCCAGCTGAATTCCTATCTTTCTGGTTTGTGAAACACTCTGTGGCTTAGGCAGGAGATGTCTGGACACTTAGCATGAGGCAGCAGTGCATGTGCGCAGGCAGGGGATAGGTATCCAGGCACCTAGAATGAGGTTGCAGTGTGTGTGCCCAGAGGAAAAAACTTAGGTGCCAAATGAATTTAGGCTCCTACAGTGTTAGGTGGCAGCCAAGTGGGAGTTTTGTGAATTGCAATGGTGCCTAAAAATGGAGTTATGTACCTAAGTACCTTTGTGGATCCCACCCTTGGTCACTAGCTGAAGTCCTGCCCACCAACTTGTTATATGTCTTATTCCAGCTCTCACAGGTAACTTATGCATGTGGAAGTTCTCCTTAAAGGAGACTCTAGGAGTTCATGCCTCTTGGGGATCATAGTATGTTTTTCCAGCCACGGAAAGGGACTTTACCCCAAAAAGCAGGTGATGAAAGTGACGCTCAGAAGTAACATTGACACATGCACAGCATTGCTGGAAATCTTGGTATCTTCCACATGTTTTTAAAGAGTGATCAATATATATGGTGTAGATGGGGATAGTCAGGGACTGACTGTCTTCACTGGTCATCATGAGGCACAGCTTGTACACTCAATTTTCATGTAACCTGGAGAGAGAGTGAGAATCTGGGCCTCCAAAACTTATACCTATATCCCAAGTGAAAAATACCTCCCCCCCCCAAAGTTATGCTATTTGATTTCCATTGTCACATCTTCCCTCCTCTCAGTCAAGTATGCTTTTATTAATTCTGCCCTCCCCAATCAGAACAATCATTTCTGCTTCAAGTATCTTTTTGTAGGGCTCTGCTGCTTCCCCTTCTGCCAGGACACTCGGCTCGTTGCTACCTCTCCTTCTTAAAGGAGCAGCAGCTCTGAGGCCGCTATGCTTCCTGCCTCCCATCTTGTGAAAAAACTGCAACTTAGGGTTGTTCTGCTCCTTCTCTGTCCCCTTCCTATCCTGTGACGCATGTAGTGGTTTCTCCAGTCACTCTGCTCCCTATGTTTCCCCCCCTTTCCAAAAAGAACACTTCTCTGCAGCTGCCTCCATCCCTCCACAGAAGGACCCAGCAACTTCCTGAGCAAAATTTCTGTAGACATAACACTGTTTTCTTCTGCGGGGGCCTTGTCACAGCTGCTCAAACCGTCCCTGTTCCAGATAATCCATCCTTCTTTCCTCAGACTGTGTTTTACCCTGCTTCTGTTATACACAGCTGTTTTGTAGCATAAATCTGGAAGCTAAAAGGGCAGATTTTCTCCACCGAGACAGCTATTCTGCTTTAACAACCCCCGAGAAGTATTTGTGAGGCTTACTCATTTCTCTCATGTACACCTGAGATTTAGAGCACTGTACTGACTTGACTTTCACCGCTGGTTTAATTCTCAATGTTTTCAAGCATCTGTACTTGTGCCTTCTGTCTCTCATTTTGTGTACAACTGCCACTTCATATCTTAGCTCTCCTTCATTTTCATTGTCCCTGACGAGTAATTCTACAGCATTAGAAATACATAAAATAGTCTGCTGGCTATCTGCCTCCCTAGTCATACTTGACTAACCTTTATTTCATTGGTCAAGACCGCATGTGTTCCGTAAATTTACTTTCAAGTTTTTGAGAGTTAATGTGAGAAATCTACAACTCCAAACACTTTCCTGCTCTTCTGAATTCCCCCCCCCCCACTCACATACATTCTTTTCTTAATATAGAGAATATTCACTTAAAGTTTTTTGATTTTAAGGTAACATGCTACTGTTGTCCTTTTTAGTAGTTGCTACTTTGTTCTTATGCCTGAGACTGAGCTGAGAGATTTATCTCCAAATAGTGCCATTGTTCCACTTCTGATGTTTTTATTATAGTCTAATAACACTGATTGTAGTTACTTGTCTGTATTAAATTTGACTTATTCTTTTTCAGATAAGATTATGTCCACTGTATAAACTGTTCTGTCAGTAACAAAACACAGGCAGGAGAAGACTTGTGGGATTTGTTCCTGTATTATTATACTGTGGCAGTCTTCTTATAAAAACCTGTGAAAAAACTCTGAGATTTACCTCTGGGTCTGATAAAATTTATCTCTTGCTGTCAGGTAGCACATAAATAAGAATGTCCTTTTAAACCTTTTTTTCTTTTTTAAAAGCTGTCCCTTGGTAAATCCTGAGGCATTGGGGTTGGCTGTATTTTACCTTCCAGAGTTCTGAATATACTGTCTTGAATTCCACATTACACTAAGGCCCTTCTGGCAATGTAGAGGGGCCTCAGCATAACTGAGAATCAAGCCCGCGGAGATCTTCTTCATTATTAATGCAGCATTATAGCTTTGAAAAACTTTGATGGCCTAGGGCCTCTAGAGCTACTAGGATATGGACCTTCATAGTTTTCCCTGGTTAGTGAGGAGTTTGCTGCAAAAGGAAGGAACCACAGAATCAAGGTAGCAGAGGTGACCCTCTTATAAATAGCTTCTTTTATGTAAAGATAAACCAATTCCAATTCAAAATAGGTGCATCAATGTTTGTTTCATAGACTGGAATTGTAACTGGAAAGATAAAGGGATTATATATATTGGAATTAAAGTAAACGCCAACCTAACTAATAGAATGGGAAAATAATCCTAAACCTGATAATATCCTAAAACTGGACCTGAAAAACTGGAAACAGAATAGACCTTCGTCGGAGGAGCTAAACAGTTTGTCAAATTTGCTATTCATTATTAGCTCCCTGACAATAGATATTAATTGAAAATTAACATTAACTCTAGCATTTTGTATGAGGGCAGAACAAATATGCTACAAATATGCTGGTGGGCCGGGCTGGTTTGTTTACCTGCCGCGTCCGCAGGTTCGGCCAATCACGGCTCCCACTGGCTGCGGTTCACTGCTCCAGGCCAATGGGAGCTGCTGGAGTGTGGGGGCCGAGGGATATACTGGTCGCCATGGCCAGTGGGAACTGCGATTAGCCAAACCTGCGGACGCGGCAGGTAAACAAACTGGCCTGGACCACCAGGGGCTTTCCCTACACAAGCAGTGTCCCAAGTTTGGGAAACGCTGATCTAGTCTGACCTCCTACACATTTGCAGGCCACAAAACTTCACCCACCTACTCCTGTAATAGACCCATAACCTCTGGCTGAGTTACTGAAGTTCTCAAATCACGATTTAAAGGCTTCAAGTTACAGAGAATCCACCATTTACCCTAGATCAAACCAGCAAGTGACCTTATACCTTCCAATACAAGAAATGGGGGTTAGATTCCCAAACCTCAAACCTGAACACAATTAGCACTGTGGCAGGCCTTGCAGCTAGAGCTGTGTGAATTTTATTTATTTGTTTGTTTGTTTTGTTTATTTTGGACAAAACATTTTTTGGTGACTATGTAGAATCAGCGACACCAAAACATTTTATGCATTTGTATCTGATTTGCCAAATTGTTCATTTTGGAGGTGACAAAAAAACTGAAATGAAACATTTTCATTTTTCAGTTTGAAATACTTGTTTCAAAATTACCTTTAAACTTTTTCTTTTTTATATAACTTTTCAAAATTGCCAATGAACCGAAAAGGGCCACTATTGACCTGGCTCTATTTATAGCATTTTGGGCAAATATAGCAAAAATGATGGGAAGAATGCACCCTAAGGAGCATGTGAAACTTTCTCTCCGTTATGGTGACTTATCAACAGCACAACAAAAGCCAGTTTCAGCTTTTAACACTCAGACATGCTAGGACAAAAAGGTCAGTGCTGACCAAAAACTGAGTTTCCTTGCAATAGTACCTAAAAGTTACCTGTGGGAATGCAGTATTGAGATTCTGAGGACAAGTATACACATTCTGAGTATATATTCGCCCTCCTCCTCCCCCAAAACATGAGCCTTGTTCCTCTTATCTTTTACCTTTTTGTCTAAAGAATACCCTACTTAAGAGGCTCAGCTTTGACTGCTGGAAAAGAGCCTCATTCTTTGTTACTTCTCCCACTGACGAGCCTTTGCACATAGTCACTCTCATCTTCTGCTGTTGCAGTCTGCGTCTGCACTGTTGCATCCACAAGTTTCTTCCTCCTTCCTCCCAAACTCATTCTCCTCTTCCTTCCCATACTCTCTAGTCTTTCCTCCCTCCCCAGATGTCCCTCTGCCACAAAGGTTTTTCAGAACTACATCCATAGTGACCCTATGTTGATTTGCTCTATTGCATTTCAGTCCCCAGACAATCCCTCTGCTCTTCAGTCTCCCTTTCTCACCCTCCCTCATTCTGCCCTAGATAGTGGATTGCATTCCTATTCCTACTTTCTCCTTGTTCTCTTTCCAGTTTTCCCTGTCTCTGGCATACCCACCTCTACCCTCATGCATTCCCAGTCCCTACTCCTTTTTGCATCCTCCCTTTAGGATGCTAGTCACAGTCCAGAAGTTCAGAATCTAGCTCATTAAAATGCTCACACATTTCTGATCAATAAATGTAACACTAGTGGCTATATCAACTGTGCTTTCTTTCCTATACACCAACTACAGTATAAATGGGAAATGGTGGCTTTTGCAATAGTAGTATGGATTTGTCAGCCGCAGCCCCCATATCTGAGAACGATTTATTAATTTGATTTAAGGTGAAATGCCATGGTAAGCTTGTAAAAAGGCTGGGAATGATGCCAGCAATCCCACAGAAAGGAGGAAAATGGTCTCTTAAACTTAGATTTGTTTTACATATAGACAAGTTTAGTTTTCTGGCTCAAAGACAGTAACCAAAGTAATAATGCATTCTGGAGCGATTTCATCCTCAAATCGCTACACTTTATGTATGTACTGCATACTTTACTCTATCTTCTGTAACAGAGTCATGGCCACCCTATCCCCACCCCCACCTTGCATGCCATCAACACCCAGCCCTGGGTGGTGGTGGTGGGCAAGGAAGATTGCAGTGTCTATCCCTTCCAGCTGACAGTTGGAGGGGAGGCAACGGAGTCACCATGAGGCTACTGCTCAGTAAAACCACACTCAGAATTCTCCTCCCATTTCCTGGCCGTTGTTTAGGTTATGAACTGAGAAGGCAGGAGGGACTGCAGTGATGACAGTAGGACTGCTTTGGTCTTCTACTGGGATCAGGGGTAGTCAGACACGCTGCTCTGAGTGGCGTGTTAAGGGTGCCAGGCTGGGGCCGAGGGGTTGGATAAGGGGCAGAGGGTCTCGAGGGGGCTGTCAGGGAGCAGGGGGAAGCCACAGCCCGAGGAAGGGAGCCGCAGTGCAGGGGCCTCCAGCTGGCACCGAAAAGTTAGGGGAAGACTGGTCCACGCGGGGAAGTTGCGGATCTAGGGCAGGGAGAGGTGCCTGTCCTAGATGGCGCCATGCAGGTGCCTCTGTCCTGGTGCTGGAGGGCTCAGCACACAGCGGGCCCAGCTGGCAGGCTGCGCCCTGCTCACAGCAGCACCAGTCAGGCTCTCCGGGTCCATAGCGCACCACACTACCTGCCTCCTTGGGCCCCGGCAGGCAGCTGGCCGCAGCGTCCTCACTGGAGACGGGCTGGGCATGGCAAGTGAAGGCTGCGGGGCAGGGGACGGGCTGGGGCCTAGCCTCCCTGGCCGGGAACTCAAGGGCTGGGCAAGACGGTCCTGCGGGCTGGATATGGCCCGCAGGTCATAGTTTGCCCACCTCTGCTCCAGAGCCTCTTCCCTTCAGTGGCAGGAAGATTTGGGCTCTTAAGGACACTGGCAGGTGACAATCTTCAAGGGATGATTCTGTGACCTTACTTCACTCCCATCTTCTTCTCTTCAGCAGCATGAGCACTCATGCTAGTCCCACTGCTGCCCACTTAGAATTTGGAGTGAGAGCACCTCCTAGATACTCCAGAGTACCCAGTACAGGACTCAAGGCTTGGGACGGAAATGTCAGAAGATTCAATCTCAGATGCCTCGCCTTACCAATATTTCATAAAATATAAAATGTATATGAGCTAACCCAGACAATGTATTGAATTAATACTAATTGCTGCTTATTAAAATGAGATCTTATTAAAGATTTCTCTTGTATCGCTAATCTTCAAGGTCTAGGTCAAGGAAAAACTTGAACATCTAGAACTAAGATCTTTGCGTTATGAAAGCAAAGAAGTGAGAACATTTTCCCAGACCAGCAAGTACAGTAATTTTTTCTGTTGCTTTTTAAAATTCTCAATTAATTACACAATAAACATGATGCATAGGTAAACCCTTTGGTAATATCAAATATGCAGGAAAATGCAGAAGCGAGCATTTATTTTGTCTCCATTCTGTGCAAGATTGTTCATTTAAACAAATGTAAAAACAATAGCTTTTTATGAACAAAAATTAACAATAAGCAGTAAATAAATGAGAGATGCATATTTGTTACAGATACACATCAGGTGTTTCTCCTTGAATATTTCAGGGTAAGTGAAGTCACTGTTTTTGAATACTTCATGCTCATTAGGTTATCATTATAAACTTGTTTCTAATTGGCTATTCTTCCAGAAACAATTCCTGATTGATTAATTTGTGCCCCCATATAATTATTGGTTCATTAGATAATCTTGTCATAAAATAGTGTTCACAGCAATATTTTATACTGTTTAAATGTCTTACTGAGCAATTTACATCTTGATTTTTAAGTATTTATTTGATTTACTCAAGCATTACAGTAGCATCAGTAACTTGTGTAGAATGCTTCTTTATAATATATTAAAAATAAGATGGAAATATTTAAAGGAGCCTAAGAAAATTAGTTTACCAAATCCTGCTGAAATTTACCAGTATTTAAGTGCCTAACTCTCTTAGGCTCCTTTGAAAATCCCAGCCTAATGTTACTAGTTGATATCATTGTGGCAGCTAATTTACAAATGAATACTTGGTTTCAAAGATTTTTGGTAATGAAAATGAATCAAAGGCCAGGATCAAATTTTGAATAAATTTCCTCTTTTGGTGTTTTATTAAATTATAACTTTCCAAAGCACTATTTCAGATTATGTAGAGCGAGTGTTTTACAGAAAAAGGTATAAAGTCCTATATTTAGAAGTGATTAAAGTGGAGTCTTTGAAAAGTGACTAAAAATAAAGGTTCTGTTGGCCAACGTGGGTAATGAATTGCCACAGATGTCGCTGCATTGCCTTTAATGGGTTTGCATAGTTACTGATCCTGCTTGGAACTTGCTGAATGTGGTATATGGAGCTTTAAGAACTCTGACGTCCGTGTCTTGTTATGGTACCTTCTGCAGACTGGAGAGTTCTGGGCTGGCAGAGTTAAATGGGCTTATCATTGGAAATTTTTGCAACTAGAGCTGGGTTGCCGATTGAACCCAGAATCAGTGTTCATGTCACATTCCCTGTCCTTACCTAGCCTGGACTGGGAAAGCTAATGAGCAAACCAGCGGATCAAATTTGGTGAGGAATCCTGGTCATGTGCCATTGGAGGCACGTTGCACGTGCACTAAGAAGATAGCTTATAAACAAGGGACTAACTCACTGGGCTAGTGTAACTTTTTGTTACTTTATATTCTTGTTGTTATGATCCAATTAATTGTTATTGTTTAAACTACAAAACAAGGTTAGCTGATTAGATTTTGGGAGAAACCAGAGTAAGCTATTCTTGTATATCATTAAACAGAAAGACTAGAATAAATCTCAGCTAAACTGAGAGAAAAGCATTAAAAACTTCTTATAACTTAAGTGACAATATCTAATTCTGAAAACTCACAGGAAGTGGGTTTAAACAAAACTGTGCCATTTCTACACTATCAGTTTTCAGGGTAGAACAACACATTCATTATAGTCAGTGATGTATGGCTATAACATAATGAATGGAGGCAGAACTGTTTTATTCTAAGAGTTCTGGCAAAAATGAGTTGAATGGTCTGCTTACCAGTGGAATATAGGAAAAATGTAGATGAGATTTAGTCACTTTGCATAACTGTTTATTTAATAGAAATATGACTATAGCACATTGAGATATTAAAAACCAAGATTTGAATGAATGTATTTGGTAAAAATAGACACCTCTGACTTGGTGGTTATAAACTAGTTAAAATTTTGATTAGAGATCATATCTATCTTTTATTGGTAGTTTGAGATAATTCAGTAGGGATGTGCATGGCAAAGGAGAAGTAAGAGAAAGGAAACAACGTAGTCTGTTGAGCTTGTCCAATACCTTTTTTTGGGTGAAGGGTGAGCTGCAGCAGGAATTCTGCTTCAAGTCTCATTTCTGATTGGCTACCAGGAAGCTGAACTGAAAGCTTTTCAGGATGCTGGCTCACTTGTTATGTGTTTGTACAGCACCTAGCAGAAGAGAGTCCTGATTGTGGCATCTAGGCACAACTGAAATAAAAACCAAAAGCCACCCTCCCTATTGGTTGATCTCATTTCTTGGTGACTGATATGGGGCTATATGGGTTTTCCTTTTGTTCTTACTCCTGAGATCCAGTTCTAGTTGTCCATAAACATTGTGAGCCCAATTCTTCACTGTATTTTGTAGTCATTTGCACTTGTGAAAAGTAGGTGCACAATGGGTGTAAAAGCACATAGCAAAAAGGGGGATTTCTCACTATGTACAGGTATAAATGGCCACACAAGGTACAAAAGCAATGGAGAACAGGGCCTTGTTTTGCTTCTACTGATGAGGCATTGTTAATGGGGTGGATGTTGGTCACTTGCTTAAAAAGAGAGGTTGTGGGATAATGGCTGTGCCACTACCTGTGTCTGTGTCACCAGGGTGAAGTTTCAGCTTTCCCTTTCTGCAGATATGTAAGTTCACAACTCCTAGGCTGCCTTCAGCATATGCTGGTGGTAATAGATACTATTCCATCTGTTAGATATGGTTCACTGCTCCTTTAAGCCAAAGTGCATGTGGGGGGAAATAGCGGAAAAAAAAATCTCAGTTTTGAGTTTGAATAAAGATTTTAATCCAAAAATTCAACTTTTGATTGGGGGGAGGGGGGAAAGGGAGAGAGTGTGGGAAAGAATCACTGAAAACTTTCACATATGGCTTTAAGGTTTTTTCAACCAGATCTAAAATGCACACATGCAAAGTACTTTTTCCTTCTCTATGTTGCTTTTATGCCCAGGTGTCCTAGCTAAACAGATGCTCAGACTATAAAGATCTGTGTCTTTGAGCAAGTTAGCTACAAAGTACCAGTCTTTCCCTGTGCTCAGGTGTAGGAGAGGGCTCTATTTTTCTCCCCTGTTGCTACTGGCCCATATTGATGTGGTTGAATGGAAGGTAGACTAACTACTCCTGCAGATAAGACCTCATTAGGGACTGATGGATATTTGTTTGTGACAGGGCTCACTGTGTATCTTGGCCACTTCTTCATTGGAATGTATAAGCAATCAACCTGATGGCTTGTGTCCTTAACTTGGTGTTGTGGAACAGGACTTGGCAGCCTTAAGGTTAGGAATGAATATAAGGACATGCCCACCCAAACTTTGGCTTTCAAGTGTTAACTTCCAAAAGTATCGCAACCCAACTCAGTGTTGTTCTATATTAGACCTTATTCTGTCAGATAAAGATGAACTGATCACCGAACTAAAGCTGATGGTTGCTTTAGGTACCAATAATCATGACCTAATTTTTATTTATGTGCCAACAAACTATATTTCTGACTAGTGATATGTACCTGATGCTTTAAAAAGGCCCGTTTCCCAAAGCTGAAAAACAATCATGAGTAAAATTGAGTGGAAGGAAAAATGTAAACACAGAATGTGAATAATTGGGAATTGCTTGAATAGATGCCCACTCCCCTCCAATTTCTGCAATCCCAAAAGAAGCCTTCTTTGGGTTAAAAAATAAAATGTTCATTAAGGATAAAGAAGGACCTGATAACTTGCACCCAATTATTATAAGTATTGGCCAAGGAGCTCTCTGAACCATTATTGTGGTTGTCTTCCTTTAAAAAAACCAGCAAACCTTGAAACACTTGAAGTTCCAGATAGAGGTGAAAAAAGCTTATCAATCATGTCAATATTTTAAAAAGCTAAGCAGAATGATCCAGGTAACTATGGGCTACTTTGCCTGATTTTAATCCCAGGCAAAATAATGCAAAGGCTGATGGAATACAGTTGATAAATAATTAAAGGATGGTAGTATAATTTATGCCAATCTTAAATTCCTAGTTTATAAGGCCTGGAGGGACCACCGTCATAATTTAGTCTAGCTCCTGTATAATGCAGGCCATAAGATTTCCCTGAATTAATTCCTGTTTGAACTACAGCATGTGTGTTAGAAAAACATCCAATCTTGATTTAAAAATTGCTGGGGATGGAGAATCTATCGCAACCCTTGTTACGTTTTTTCCTGTGGATAATTACCATCACTGTTTAAAAAAAACAAACGAAAAACCACTTTATTTCCAGTCTAAATTTGTTTAGCTTCAGCTTGGATTGGTTATACCATAGTCTGCCAGACTGAAGAGGCTATAAACAAATTTTTGTTTCTCATGAAGTACTTATAGACTGATCAAGTCACCCCTTAACTTTCTCTTTGTTAAGCTAAATAGTTTGAGTTTCTTGAGCATATCAGGCCTCTTTTTCAATCCCTTAATTGTTCTTGTGGCTCAACTCTAAACCCTCTCCAATTTATCAACATCTTTGAATTGCAGGCACCGGAAGTTGACACAGTATTCCAGCAGCGGTCATACCAATGTTAAATACAAAAATAATATAATCTCCCTATTATGCTGCTGCTTAACTTTCTCTGGGATAAACTAAGAGGTGACTTTATCATAATCTAAGAGTACCTGCATGGCGATGAGGTTTCTGAAACCTAGGGGGAAAATGGAATATTGAGAACAGTGAAGCTAGAAGCTGAAGCTAGAAATAAGATGGACATTTTTATCAGTAAGTGTAATTAACCATTGGTAGAACTTTTCAAAGGTTGTGGTGGATGCTTCATTGCTTGAAGTCTTGATTTAAAGACTGGATATCTTTCTAAAAGATATCCTATAGCTAGGGCTACTTTTTATAAGGGTTTATTAATTTCATTTTGTGGGGTTTCAGAGTAGCAGCTGTGTTAGTCTGTATCTGCAAAAAGAACAGGAGTACTTGTGGCACCTAAGAGACTAACAAATTTATTAGAGCATAAGCTTTTGTGAACTACAGCCCACTTCATTGGATGCATAGAATGGAACATGTAGTAAGGAGATATATATTCAACCTCTCTGGTCACTCAGTAACAGACTTAAAGGTGGCAATCTTGCAACAGAAAAGCTTCAAAAAAAGACTCCAATGAGAAGCTGTGGAACTTGAATTAATATGCAAACTAGATACCATCAATTTAGGCTTGAATAGAGACTACAAATGGCTGAGCCATTACACACATTGAATCTATTTCCCCATGTTAAGTATCCTCACACCTTCTTGTCAAACTGTCTGAAATGGAGCCATCTTGATTATTACTACAAAAGTTTTTTTTTCTCCTGCTGATAATTACTCATCTTAATTAATTAGCCTCTTAGAGTTGGTAGAGCAATTCCCAACTTTTCATGTTCTCTGTATATGTGTGTGTATATATATCTCCTTACTATATGTTCCATTCTATGCTGCATCCAATGAAGTGGGCTGTAGCCCACGAAAGCTTATGCTCAAATAAATTTGTTAGTCTCTAAGGTGCCAAAAGTACTCCTGTTCATTTTGTGGGGTGTTATTTTGTAGCAGTTTTGTGGTTTCATATAGCTGTTCAAAAATCAGGGTTTTCAGGACTTTACTCATTACAGTATATAAAAAGAGAAATGTTCCCTAGTGAATTTAACATAGTAGTGTTTCAGAACAGCACTACTTTGAAGTGCATTAGGGAACCTTTTGTGTGCACCAGCAGGGTTTACGTGGACCAATTAATCTGCAACATAGTGTACTTTAGAAATCACACCAAATTACGTTTTTTTTTTAAATCTAGGGTGTCTTTTTCCCACTGTTTATTGGTTAAAACCTAAGATCAGAAGCCTTACCTATAACTCAAGCAGAAGTTATGGGCTTGATGCAGATTGCTGGGTTGGGGTAGGATTCTTTGGCCTGACTAGAGGATCTTCAGCCTCAAAACACATGACTCTAAAATACCAACTTTCAGGCATTAGTCACAGTAAACCCTACTAAATGTTCAACACTGGATTGCTTCCAAGTGTCATCGGGATTGATTCTTGACAACCATCTTCACCAGGCATATTTCATCTCTGAATAATTTCCCTGCTTCAAATTCTGCCAAAACCTCTGGCTTGCATTTGCACTTGAGACAAAAATATTAATGGTGTTCATTGTTGATGTGAACTTGCTGCTTTGCTTTCTTCCTCAACTTTAATCCTTACTTCAACAAAGCAGAAATCTAAAGATGGATAACGATATCAGTATGAGAACTTGGGTTTCAAAATAATCAGATTGTTACATGTTTCTTTACTGGACCGTGGTTAGGTTTTCCCTCTGCCCCTCCCACCCCCTTTCTGAGGCTTTTAATACAAATCTTACTGGCACCATTTGTGCAAAGAGTGCTACTAAAATCCAGTGTAGCTCTAAGTCAATGCATAGTAGCTTTACTGCGGAGATGGAAGTCATGAGCAGCTTTATGATTTGAATGTTATGTGTCTTTGATCTTTACTTGTTAAACTTCTTGATGGTTACTGTTTTGCAAGTCCTCTCCAACCCCTTTAATTTTTTTTAAGTGACTGCTATAATTTGGCATAGTCTATTTCCTGTACTAGGAAGTGTGACCTTCTGGCCATATTAAGATTTCCTTCAGTCTGTTTTTTTTAATATATATATATATATATATATATATATATGCAATAGAAGTGACATTCTGTAACTTATAAATAACCATGCTAAACACAATTTCATTATTTTTAGTGTCTGTTTTCAGCTTGTTCTTCTTGCTGTTTTTGTTTTTCAATAAACTAAGCTCATAACTAATTGGAAAATCAAGTTTGTCTGAAATGTTTTAATTAACGGTCTTAATAAATATTAACTGTCTTAATAAAGATTTACATAATCTTAATATCTGAACCATTTATTGATACGTGTGTGTGTGTGTGTGTATAGCTTTAGTATTGTTTTGTGTGGAAATCTGTCTAGATGTGTTCTATATAGAGAATAATATAAAACAGGAACTGTAACACTAAAGGTGTAATTTAAGATATGAAAGGAAGAAAAAAATTGAACTTTGACACTTCCTCTGACAACTGTGTACCATTTATGAACTATGGAACAGGGTTTCTCAGCCTGTGGGTTGGGATCCAAAATTGTATGGCCAGAATGTTTCAAAGGGCACTGGTCCCAAAGGGCTGGCTAGGCTCGCCTCCCTGCCTCAGGCACGGCAACCTCTGGGATCCCAGCGCCACATTGGCTTGGCCGAGTTGTAATGATGAAGGGAGCCTGGGTAGGCCAAATTTGAGTGAGTGGCACCACAAGCCCACTCACGCAAATTTGGTCCAGTTGGGGGGCTGAGCCAAACCTGTGCAGCACTGCAACCCTGCAGGTTGCAACGTCCAGAGCTGAGAGCCAAGCCCAGCCAGCCCCACAGTGCAGGAGCCGTGACTATGGGGTCACTGCCAGGCTGGACCCAACTCCCCTCGGGGCAGGACCCAACCACCCCAGGGCATCCACCCGCAGACTATTTATTGGGTCACGACAGGCCATAAACATTTACAAATGAGTCCTTAGCCCAAAAAGTTTGAGAACCACTGCTATAGAAGACACTTCTTTTGACAAATGTGGCTGCCATTTATGAACTACGGATCTTTAAGATATATATATATATATATTTAAAGAAGCCTAGTTATTCAACTTTCTCTTTCACAGAACATCACAGTTGATAAGAGGAATTACATTTTAATCTGCTGTACAACTTCAATTGAAAAAAAATCTAATGTTACAGGCACACCAGAAACAGCATTTGAAATCAGTAACTTCTACATTTTTTTTCTTTCCTCCATGACTGATTTTTTTAAGACGATGTGCAAAAAATTATATTCAAAAGTAAACTTCTTTGCCAGAATTCAGTAGCAGAATCTTGAAATGCTTTGGTGGCATCTATGCTACAGGCATTTAGGAAAGCTGCTATTTGCTGGCTCTGTCCAGCACTCTCCATTTACTTCATTTGGAGTTTTTCTGAATAGCTGGATAGGGCCCTGTAGCTGAAAAGAGAAGTTGCTCATTCCTTTCTGCAATTGGAAAACAGTATGTAGGAATGACTATGCGCTGTCAGTATTTCTTAGAATGGCAGTTTTGGGCATTTTTTTTTAAAGGCAGTGTTAACAGTCTGTATGGGGAATGTTACATGGCATTTTTAGTGTATAGCACATGCTCAAAGATTGTTACCCTTACGCATGATATTGAAAGGCAAAATATAAATCTACATAGCATTTTGGGGAAACAGATGATGTATTGTCATTGTCTTGACAACTGGCTGAACAGAATATACATTAACTGAGAAAGTAGAAACTGCCACACAGAGTTGGCAGCATTAGTAGATGGATTTTCATTTGGGATTTCTAATAACTTCTAAAGATAATTCATGATGTAATTCATTAACAATAATTTCAGTATATACTTCTTCCCAAAAGGCCCATAGATTGTACAATGCTTTAATTATGCTACATATTTGTTGGGATGGTTTTGCAGTCCTTTAGTACATAAAATTGCCATTGACTGACTTCAGTGATATTTGTGTGTGAAATGTCTGCAGGATATGGACCAAAGTTTGAAGTGCACAGCATATTTTCTGTATTCAGTGTTCTCAAGGTAAAGAACAACATATATCATTTTAATAGTGAGCTCTCAAGTCAGGTATGATGCATTGGTTCAGAAGGAGAAGCTTGGCAGTACCATTCTAAGACAGATATTGGACACATTCCTTTGCTGCAGGATGATAGACTGATCAACAACTATCAGGCTTAATCCTGCAACTGATAGATTCAAAATTCCCACTTTCTGTATGGGAAGCTGAGTAGTTTAACCATGGTAGAATGTTTTTATGTTCTGTAGGCATCGTATCCAAGTTTTCGTATCCAAGAGCCACACATTCTTGAATGTTTATGCTTTTGTACTTATTTAAAATACAGATGTTGACTTGCCCAGAAGAAAGTAATAACTTGTGGCCTGTTAGCCTTCAAATGTTTATATTAGTTGTTTCCCTTAACTGCCTCCCCCCACTTAAAGCATTTACTTTGGTTTTAGAAATTTTGTGTCTGGCCAGAAACTCTGAAATATGCTATTTACCACCCTGTTTCTGTATGTTTTCAGGTATAAATCTAAGAAAAATTAAATAGGTGTTTCAAATTTGTCATATGCATGTGCGATGGGTTGTGCTCCCCACGTCAGCCCTGAGAGAGTTGAAATCGGCCAGGTGGGCCCACTCAGGTGACTGAGCTGCACTGGGGGAAATTTAGGCAGTGGGGAGGCTGCTAATTAGAAGGAGGCTCATCTATGAGGGAACAGGTGGGGCTTCTATAAAGCCAGGAGATTCGCAACCATTTTGCAGAGGGGAAGCCTGCAGTCTCTGCCTGAGGTAAGGAAGAAAGAGAACCCATGAGAAAGGGTTTATCTAGGAGGCCAAAGAGACTATGAAGGTTGGAGAATGAAAAGCTTGAGGAAGCATAGTGGGAAGAGAGAAGTAGGTGTAGCTGCAGACTGTAACTGCTTGCTGTAGGGCCCTGGACTGGAACCCAGAGTAGGGGACAGGCCTGCGTTCCTGTACCATCCACTGTAGACTGGTATTGCTAGGGGCAGTGAATAGGAAGACTGCTGAAATCACTGTGGGAGTTCAATAGTCAGGGCAGCAGGCATGAGGACTGCCTGATGCTGCTTGTTGAGAGAGACTTTGAAAAACTTCTCTGGAAGGGGAATCACAGTGTGACCTGGCTGGAGGGCCGAGTCACAAAGCAGCCACACTGCAACTCTGTAAGCAAGAGGAGAGCTGCAAACGTAAAGAGGAAGAAAGGAGGAATTGAATCAGAGGGAACTAATCCCTAGAATTGCCAGTAGGGGTGCCACCCAGCAGTGTGTGTGTGTACCCCATGAGAACATGATATAAATTACTTTTGGAATGATAATCTGCATTGTGTATTGAAAAGATCAAGACACTTAGAAGTAGCATGGCCACACTTCTGTGCCAATATATACTTGAAGTTTGGTCAGAAATGAGTGGTTATAGCGCTGTTGGTTAAATAGGATGAATAAAGTCTTGAGGCTGTAATTTTTTTCCTCTTGAGAAGAAATGAGTAGAAGAAAAATCCTGTAAAGGAAGCAGCTACAAGAATCTCAGTTTTGCAGTAGCATCATATACCTTTTTGAACTTTGTCAGAAATTTTAGCAATGCTGAAAACTGGTTACAAATAATAATGTCCAGATGGGTATTTGCAACAGTGGTGGTGAACTACTGCCTTGAATAAACCAAAAATATGTTGTTGGGTGCCATTCTTCGTGGTGCATTTGTATTTCCTTTCAGACCCTTTTCATTAACTTTTATTATTATAGCACCTATATGCTTCATTTATTATGTGCTAGGTGCCTTGCTCACTTATAATGAAGTATGTGTCCAACGAATGTACAATCTGTATATATGAAACCACAAAGCCAGGAGGATAAAATGAATTAGTGGAGGAGGGTAATCCTGATTAGCTTAATAAGTAGAAGTGTCAACACACCAACTGTCTAGTCCAGTGGTTCTACATGTGGCCCAGTCAGCACACAGCTGCGGCCCATGTGACCTCCTCAGGGCTGTAACTGGGGCAGGGTGGGAGGGGCACCTGCCCCAGGCTCAGAGCTGACGGGGGGGTGTGGGTGCAAAAATGGGGCAACACAGGATCAGGCCCAGCAGTGATAGGCCTCTCCAGCAGGATCAGGCCCAGCAGTGATAGGCCGGCCCAGCAGTGATAGGCCTCTCCAGCAGGATCAGGCCCAGTGGTGTCAGCCCCCGGCAGGATCAAACCCAGCAGCATCAGCAGGAGGCCAGGGTTCTCAGTGCTCCCCACCCTGCAGGATCATGTGTCCAATGACCATTGCTGGAGCTGGTACCCTGGTACTAGGACTGCAGTGGCATGTGGGCAGAGTGCGCTACTGCACTTTGTTTCTTGAACATCTCTGTGAAACAGTTGGCAGTATAATACATTTAATTCTCAAAAGTTTATGCAGTGATCCCTAACATAATCACGATTAGTATATCAAAGCCAAAGACTGATTTTGTATGGCTATCCACAATATGCTTTTGTTTAAATTAAAATATGGGCAGGGTCTTTTGGTAGTGGGATTGCATCTATGTAATTCACTCCCAGTGGGAATATGTCTAAACTCTAATTAGATGAGGATAGATTAAGGGTAAGTGTGACTTGAATTGATTTAAAAACATAGGGCTCCAGAGACTTGCCCGGCTGGTAGTGAAGCTGTAAAACAATTTGAGAATCTGTGTGAGAGTCAGAGCTCAGTTTAGTAGTGGAAAAAATCCACAAGGACTGAGAGAAATACTCCAGAACCAAATCCACAGGAGTGTGTGTACATGTCTTTATATCATGGTACTTAGATCAACCAATCTGTTCCATAATACCTTATTTCACCACTGACCTAAATTCAACAGTGAATAAACCTCCAAACATGGTACTGTAAATCATACACCACGTGCACTGCTCAGTGCAGATAGATTTCCTGAAATGAAAACAAATATCATCTGGAATTATTTTTCACTTTTTTTTTTTTGCATAGCATTTAAAAAGAATCACAATTTTAATTATTTCCAGTAGATCATTTTGTCACTTTAGCTGTCTATTCTCTCACTGTGTAAAATCACCAGTGAACTATTATGGTGTGATTTCTTTTTTTTCCCACAAGTGAAGATAAATGACATTCCAACCTGTTATATATGGTAATTACTCAAAGTAAAATATTAGAGACTTTAATAAAACAGAAGCCTGTTTAATAGTAGATAACCATTCTATGTGTTAAGAAATTCTGGTTTATTTGTACACACAGATACTTTGACTCAATACATTCTGAGTGCAGTGGTAGACTGTACAGTAGTTAGTGTACATGCTTGCCTTAGTGAAATTTAAAGAACTGTCACAGCACTGAACTGTCAGAAGTGGCCTGACCATCAGGGCTCACTTGCAAGCGCCTGTAATAAGCAGCTTTTTGGGAACTCTGTGGGATTGATTCTGAGCTATCTCACACTTATTGAATATCAATGAAAGCTGATGGTGATGAGCACTGATGCAGTGATATCCATTCCCCTCCTGAAGAAGTGTTTAAGATCTCTGATGATTTATTTTTGCTTCAGTATTGCCAATACTGCAGTCTAAAATTACTACCATCAAATTATCTGGGAACTGAGCTTATTCTAGCTGCAGAATGCTTTGAGCCTTTTAAATTCCCAGCACCAGTTACTTCAGATTTGAGCAAGATGACGTTGAATAAATATAAAGGTTGAGGGCAAAAAAAGCACAACCTGGAGCAGCCCTACAGCAAGATGGCTCATTAACTGAAGCTGTAACTTGAAACCATCTGAAAATCTCAATGCTTTGTCACTTAAAGGAATCCCAAGACAGAACAATTTACAGTAGCTTGACTTGCCCCAGTGAATTCATCTTAATTGTAATTTCATGTTATCAGACACAAGAATTATATAGTATCTAAAACACCAAAATTAAGTTCAGTTCTAATATATTAAAGAAATTGCATTAGCCAGCATGATAGCTCATCACAGTCATTGCTGCATGGAGAAATTAACTCTCTATTTGTATCCAAAAGGCGTCAGGCTAAACTCTGATTTGGGATTTGGGGTAAGAATTCATTAGGCAAACGGGAATATTTCTCCAGCTCTTTACAAAAAGCACTGTGTAATTCACAGAAGCTGAGAATGTAACAAATATGGGAATCCTACAGGACAAATGATAAGCAACTGATCTGCAAACCAATAATGAGACTTGCAGGGTAAGATCTTTTTTTTTTTTCAATATGAAACCATTTTTAAGTCTGTTTTTAAGTCCTGTGCACCTCTCCTTTCTTCAGCTGGAATGGTTTCAGTTGAAACTCAACCCTTAGTTACTTCCAGAGGGTTTAACCTCCACAACCCAGTACAATTCTAATCTAATATCTGTCAATAAAGTGCTTCTGGAAATAGAGCTGCCAGCCAAGGGAGACTTAACACAGGTTAGTCTCCTTAAAAATCATCCTTAGTTTACTGATATTCTGTATGTTAGGTTGTTAGCAATATGTTACAGACCTAACTGACTTTCCCCAGCAGATAATCACCAGTCTGTTGTAATTGCACCCTACTTTTGGAGGATCTAACATGCTTCCAAGCCAACTGGGTCTGGACAGGTTCCAGACACTGTTTCTAGCTCTGGGTCTTTAAAACACACTCCCTGGTGTAGACTCCCCCCTTCTGGCACTGTTCCTTGGGATTTGGGACTACACAATTCAACTAAATTAGGCCCTGAAGTCAGTCATGAGCCTTCCAAACCCGCCCCGGTTGCTTATGCACGCTCCCCGACCACCCCAGGTTACACCTGGCTGTGGGTGCTCTGGTTTATAGTTTAATTTTTCAGGGTCCAAATGGCAGATAAAGTAAGGAACAACATAAGCTTTGCATAGGAGTTTAACCACATACACGAGTTAGAAATGTAGAAATAAAACAAAACCTAGATGCTCTCTCCCTTAAGTCTACGTTCACCCTTCTTGTGAGTCCTAGGGACATCCTGGTGTCAGGCAGGTAGGCTTTTCCTGCCTTCTGCAGTCTCTATTGTTTACCAATAGTCAACCATTAGGGAGAGGGGAGAGATGAGGAGAGAGTATGCCCATAAAAAAGGTTTCTGTCCTTTGTCATAAATGTCAGAATTCCAGTTGGGTAGTTAGGCCCAGCCGGAATCCAAGTATGGAAAACCAATTTCCTTCAGCCCTGCCACTATTTGTCGCAAAACCATTGATCTAGGCACAGACCTGTTTGTTTCGAAGACAGTCACAGTTGATGGCTCTTGGGTTCGTCCTCAGGGAGGGGTCAGATATTACAATAAGATACCCTTTATCTGTTCTTGACAACTCTGGGCAGTTACAGTTACATACTCAAAATGTGGATTAAATTATTCAAAGCAGTGGTTACAATGTCAAATGAGGGTAATGGATCCAGACCATACATCACAGGGGGATTGGACTGTTCCCAAGTGAGTACTCCATGTTTTTTGATAATACTCTGTGTGTTTTGTACTTCACAAGGAAATTTAATAGTTGGGTGGCATGGGGAAGGGGTGGGAGAGGATCCACAAAGATAACCATGAAATAGCGGTCAACAAGGTAGGAGTATAATCAGGAAAAGGAGCATAATGGAAATCTAAGGAACAGTCTCTCATTAAGAAGTTGGTAGTCAACAGGGTCAAAGGCATTGGAGACTAAGATAAAGAGACCCATAGAGCTAGAAAGCAAAGGTTATTAGGGAATTTTATGAAGATAGTTTCAGTGCAGTGGAAAGGGTGGAAGCCAGACTGGAGGGAATAGTTTGGAAAAGAGGAAAGAAATGGGCAAATAGTCTGCTCAGAGAGTTTGAAGATAGAAAAGGAAAGATGTGGGTTATAAACAGAAATGGGTTCCTTTTGGATAGAACATCATGCTTGTGTTCAAGTGAAACTGGGAGTGTAAGGGGGAAGCAATTGAGTTGACAAATAAAAGTGTTTGAGGTGGAAAACTGAAGTGACCATAAAGTGAGACTGACTGGAAATGAAATCTCTCTGAAGCAAGAATACACTGTTTAAGATTGTAATATATTTTAGACAAGGTATTACAACCTGGAGGTTACTGATTATCAGTGTATAGCACATGGAAAGCTGTATTTCACACATTTTAAAAATAGAAAAATGTACATATGGGATGTATCCATGGAGATCAGGGTGACAGCACAAATTCATCTCTCAGTATGTAAAACAATATATAGGATTTTACTACCCAGGCTAAAACATAAATATCTATCCACATTGATGAGACTAACTTCTTTCTCATGCATAGTATCTAATGACACCAAATTGCTGTACGTAGTTGTGGTCTTGAATCAGTTAATCTCTCTCTGTTCCTTTTTCTCTCTACGGTCAGTCCTTTTCCAGATTTTTCTCTATTGCCACAAAGTTCGTATTTCTACCCTTTCTGCATGGAACTTCCTTTTCCCTAACTCATACAAGCCCACAACCTTACCTCAGGCTCCCAAATGGTCTAAAATGTATTTGCTTATTGTGGTTTCTTAGAGCTCCTCATGCATTTTAAGCTGCAATTTTTTTTCCTCTGGTTATGCATGAAGAAGAGCATCCAAAAACAGAATAATTGTGTTTGAGCTTTGGCTTTGCAAATCCCAAACTAGTGGTGGTTCTGATCTGTTCCCTATTTTTTGCATACTCCAAACATAGATTTGGAGAGCAGATGGTTTCAGATAATGATTCTGGGTGTGGTCCATTTCTAGTGGAAAATAGATCAGATGCTGAGGGTATCTTCTGAGGAAGGAAGATTTGAGAATGGACATCTGAAATTCAGTGCTGAGATGATTTTTGAGCAAAGGCATAACAATTAATTCTTTCTGTGAAGCTGGCATCCTGCCATACTGCCAGGAGGCATTTGAAAAAAAATCTACTTTGGTGATAGCTCCTGAACTTTGTCACTGTCATTCATCACCCTAGAGGAGCATAGCTCCTTATAATTCGATATGGAGCACGCTCTTTGAGAAAAGACCAAGTCTGGTCAAAATCTGGTCAAAACAACAAAGCAATGAACTGTAGTAGTTGTATTAGTACACATACAAGCTTTCTGGAGTACTTGCCTTATCAGTTTTAAAGACTTAGTATAACAAAATTCCATTATGGTGAGATAATACCGTATGTGTCAAATATGGTTACTAGTTTCCTTTTTCCATGATAATATTCTAAGCGTGGTGTGTGTGGGGGAGGTAACTCATGGTTTTTTAGTACTATCCCTACCTTTATTGCTTAATTAACCTTGAAATGCAGAATAGAAAAGGTAGTGTAGAAATGTCAAACATTCATGCATGTGGATTTAGCAACGACATCTTAAAGCTGCACGCAAGGTTCTAGAAAAAGTATAGGAAGAATTTGATCCCTGACCCCAGGGAGTAACCTCAATGATTCTAAGGTGCTATTGCACCCTCAAGAAGAAATTGCAAACTTGATTAGGGCAAAATTAGAAACTTTGCATATGTTGACTTAGAACTGTAGACAGCTGTTTTTTTTTTTTTTTTTTTTTTTTAATAAAATATTTAGATGATCTAAATTATGAGATGAGAGAGAAATGGAAAATACCTTTTAAGTGCCAGGACTATTTATTAATATATACAAGTCACTATCAAATGTTATGTTATGTTTTGGATACTTTCAGTGCAAGAGCATTTATTGAACCCAGACCTTAGCATCAGAAAAGGTAGTAGTTTTGGTTGAGTTTCCTAAAAAGCAACAGTGTATTGGGAATAGTATTAGACTTCTTATGTTTGAGGATTGAAGGATTTGGTCCAAATTTGGGATTTTTAAAACCTGCTCTATTTTGCACTCCTGTTATTGATGACTCATGAAAAATCAGTATTAGCCTCTAGTCACTCCTTGGTTTTAACCGTCTTCTGAAGCTCTACTTTTACTTAGTTTTCTTTACTCTGTTTTACATGCTAATTTTGATATATCAAAGCATCTCTCTTAAATCAAGCAATTCTTCAATTAAAGCATATTATCCTATCAGTTAAACAAGAAAACAGTTGTTAAACATATTTTCCAGTTATATGGGCTGCAAGCCTGTTTTAAGGTTTTGGAATTTTGATTAAAAACACTTGCCTGGTGAATTAGTTTAAAACAGGATTTATAGGTAAAACTCTCTATAGGGGAAACCCTTCTCCTCCTTGACAAAACAAACAAGGAAACAAACTTTTGAAAATGAACACACTTGGGACAACAATGATTCGAGGCTGTGGCAGAGTTGCTGTCCCAACACGGCCTTCAACAGCTTTCCCTCAGTTTTCCTCAACCTCTGGCCAGAAGACTGTCCTGATTCTATGGCCAGACTGCTTTGCAGAGTCCTCCCCCTTCAGGGGCCACAAGGTCCATTACTAAAGTCCAACAGAAATGTAAACAAAACAAACTTTCAGCATGGCTGGGTTCAGTTGGCCAACTCTTCCTCACAAGTGTGCCTCATCCACTACAGTTTGTACTCTGTACTTTCAGAAATTCCACTGTCCAGGGGTCTGGCATGCTTCTCCCCTCACTCAGCAGTTCAGGCTGGCTACAGGTCCTCAGGGCTCCTGTCTCCAGTCAGGAATCCCGCTCACCTCTAGAGTAGCCGGTCTAGTCTGCTTCTTCCTTCTCAGCCTTCTCCCAGGCTGCTTTCCAGAGAGACGGGGAAACTCTCCACCTCCTCTTCTATGAGTCTTCCCCCTTCAACCTAGCTCTTTATGAGGAGAAAACCCAGCTCCCCCCATTGCTGGGTTTTATTTCTCTTTAGGCCTGGCCCACCCTCCAGGTGCACACAGGCTGGGTAATTGGCATCTCAGGGTATGTCTACACAGGGATAAAAAAAACCTGTTTAGACATTTTGGGCTCAAGCTCTGGTAGCCTGGGAGTCTAGTTCCTGCCAGATGCAGTGAAGGAGCTTCCTTTGCCTGAATCCCTGAAAGAATATCTGTTGCTCCTTAGATAAGCGAGCAGTAAAATTCTAGGGGATTCTGTGCTTGATTCAGTGTCCCCCATTCCTTATGCTTTATGGGGATGCCAGTAATATAACTAGAGCCCAAGCTCTAACCTCTACGCAGAAATTTTTAGCCATGGCCCTGCCGTGGGTCTTTTATGCCTGTGTAGACATACTCTCAGGCCCATATTAACCTCTTCATGTTTTGTGTGTGTGTGGAGGAAGCACCTGATCACAGAGGCTTTTAACTTCTATAAGAAGAGAGAATGGAAAGATTGAGACTTACTTCTATCACATCTCCCTTGTGTATTCATTACACTCAACATTAGGAAAGGAGCACTCAATGAAATGAGGTGGTTAATCATAAACAACCTAAAGTGAAAAGCAAAGGGAATAAAATCCTTAAAGGTGGCATGGATGTTACTTATACAAATAATAAGAGACTCAGATGGCAAAAGTACTGCTCAACCTAAGGAGAGCCGGAATGGCAAGAAGTAAACCAATGCCTAAATGGAGTGGTTTGAGAGACTATTTGAGCCAAACAGAAATCCTTCAAAATTTGGAAATCTTACCCCAGTGAAGCCAGTAAACAGGAGCATAAATTATGGATGCAATTAACAGCAGAAATGTATACAGGGCAACCATTTGAAGAGCAAATGGTTAAAAGTGTTTAAAAACAAACGAGATTATGTAAGTATACTGGAAACACGCCTTCTGTGGGGTTCTTACAACTTCATACAAAGTTCTGCTGATGGCCACTGTCAGAGACAGGATACGGGATTAGAGGGACCTGGGGTCCGATCGAGTCTGGCAATTCCTATATTCCCACATACACAATAATGAATCGTACAGAGAAGGTAAACTGGGCACTTCTATTCAGCCTTGTGAGAACATAAGAACAAGAGGACATTCTGTGAAACTCAACACATTTTAAAATTGATAAAAGGAAGCGTTTGTGTGTGTGTGTATATAATATATAAAATATGTTTAATGTATGAAACTCACTGACAAAATATATCAAAGCTGCTAGGATTAAAAAAAAAATTATCTAGAAACCTATCTGTATAATGAGAAAATCCAGTTACATTAGATTACCCTAAAAACGATATAGGTCCTCATGCTTTAGGCTATAAACACTATATCGATTAATTGGTGGAGTTAGGAAGAATCCCTGTGTGCTGATTATTCCATTACTATCATCTAGTAGGTTCCTTGCATCTTCCTTTTGAAATATCTGGTATTGCTCATGGTCAGATTCAGGATACTGAAATAGATGGACCAATCCTCTCCATTCCAGTGTGACAATTCCTTTGTTCAGTGTCCATTACCCAAAACAATCAGAAGTAAATTATAAACCAACCTTCAATAGTCTAATTTAAAATGTTCATCAAATGCAAACCCACCCCCCCCAAAAAACACAAACAACCCAGTAACTCCTGAGCACGGCAAAAAAGGCAGTTAGCCTGTGCTGCTTATGTTTGTTAATCTGCTGAGTTTTGACATTTTTTAAAAAAGTTTTTCTTTCCTGATTTATTTATAAACAGTTGTATGCTGCTATTTTAATATAACTGAGTTTAGGACAAAATATTCAGGGTAATATTTATTTTTGTTTTTTGGCATGTTCAGGTTGGCTGCACATTTTGTTATTTTACTTTTTTCTTTCCATCCACTTCCCTTAAGTCAGGAACCATAGCTTCCTGTAATGTGGTTTTCAGCTATTCTCTGAGGAAATTGAATTTCTAGATTCTAAAGCTGCCCATTTCAAGTTCAAGAGCTCTTCTTTCTTTATTAAAACATTTATGGAACTATATAGTTTAGAAATATTTTAATCAGCCTTATAAAAGTTTTTTCTCTTTAAAAACATAGTAAGAAAGAGAAGGAATTTAAAGATAAAGGCACACTGTCTTGAAGCTTCATAATATCAACATAAGCATTTGGAATTTAAAAACATTTTATTATGGAAGGGAAAACACCCCTAAGAATTTAAAATACTTTGTCTGCTTTACAGACTTAACATTCCAAAGAGGTATGGAAAATAACTCCTTTTTATTCTGAGCTTATGAAATTAATAGGAGCTCTTGTTAGCCCTCTCTGAGGAACAGAGTGAATTTTGTGAAGTAGAAAGTTTTCTTTGAAAAGATATTTACCTGTATATTAAAATAAAGTGTTACTTTAAAGTAAGAAATTATATATTATCACCTAAATATAAATTATATGGGAACAACATGGTTGTGATTGAGGGTAGTGTTTGGGTTGGCTTTTTACAGTTCAGTTTTTTTCTGAAATGATACAACTTAAATAATGTGAAAGGAACTTTCAAGCTAGTATTTGTCCTCATTTCATGAGTTTTATATATTTTGGGTTAGTTCAAGTAATAAACTTTAGCTGCAGGCCTGGGGAAATATAAATAAAATAATAGTACGTGTGCTTTACATTCTCTAACAAGCTTTCTGGTTGCAGATTTAACATCACATTCTAGGCAATAAACTAAATAGTGAGATTAGTACATTACTTACATCTCTTAAAGCTTGCAGTAAAAAATAACACATCTATAAAATGTTTTTATAACTGATATTTAAAATGGGTGGCTGACTAGGTAACGGTTACACAACAATTAACAGATGAGATGGAAGATAGCAGCTTAGGTGATAGGTCATGGAGCTTTTTGCTTCTAGATCTTTCCTATATACCTCACGTATATCGTAATATAAAACTGTTACCATATGGTGGTGGTTCAGAGGAAGTGTAATCAAGTAGTTACAGTAGGGGTCTTGGAGTAAGATCTCTTTATAACTACATTCCTTTCTCATTTGTGCAGGGCAAATACTCAAATTTTGTATAAATGAATTCAGTTTGGTCATTTTCACACCCATTTTGGTTTTAGTTTTACTCGCGCAAAGGCATGTTTTAAGATTGTACATATAAGTAAGTATTTTCATCTGAAGCAGTATTTTATATGGCATGCAATGCTATTTGGAACACTCCCTTTCCCCTCCCTCCCCCATTTTTATAATGGGGTAGTATCTATAGAGCAGAGCCTGTGTTCTGTACTAAACCAAGATCTGGAGAAGCTGAGCAAGAAGGTAATTGGGGGGGCGGCTTACTCTTATGCTGAGCCAAATTAGAGAATGGACCAGAATGGCACTTGTCTTAAGCCCCAGATTCCCTCATTCATTGGTTACTGTCAATAGGATTCTGATTCCCTTGAAAGGGACTACTTGTGTGAGTTGCTGCTCACCAGTGTGAAAAAGGGGTTTATAACCTGGCCTTCTTGATTTCAATGGGACTACTTAGTGAGGTACTGCTCAATCTGAGAGAGAGAGAGAGAGAGAGTGGCAGAATCAGACCTTAAATTACTTTTATTCTAGACTCTAACTTCTATATATAGCTAGAAACTGGAATTTCAAATATAAACATTGAGTCTGTAAATATACAAAAAAGTAAACAGTTATCTATTTGAGATAAAGTCCTAAAATGAAACAAAGCAAGAAACAATATGATACTTTTCAATAGTGTTAGAACTTTCCCAAGTATCTGTCTCCTCTGTTTCTTTATACTCAGATGTGGAGCATTTCTAAGGGTTTCTATTAACATGCAGTCATAAAATACTGCGCTTGTTCAAATAATCTTAACCTCAGGATTCCATATTTGATATCTTGCTTTCCACCTTATAACATCACTATTTTATGAATAGATAGCACAAAGGAAATCCAGATATTCAAAGAAAATATAATATGCTTCTAATGGAGCACAATTGGTTTAATGAACTCTATTAAATAAATATCTCCCTTTTTTTAGTTTGCCATGATTATGATGTGGTAAGGAGTTTGATATTAGGAGTCATTTTCAGCTCTGGTTTAAACAGATGCGTTTCTCCTGCTTTCACTAGGGCTAAAATTATCCATGTAGGTGCAAAGTGAACTCTTAACTTTAACAGTTAGTTTCTGTATAATTATCACTACATTCCAAAAATAGAAAGCTAATTTGCAGTTTAAGGGCTTATGCTGAATGGTTCTAATTTAAGATGTCTTTTGAAATAACCAAGATTGCATCCTTCTGCTGCATATTAGCATTTGTATCATCCCATGCTTCATAGATTAGATGCAAGATTTATCTTTAACTTTTCTAAAGTGTGTTATGAGAGTGCAACAAAGTGCCACATGTTCATCATTTTAATACATGAGCTATGGTGATAAAGACGGAAAGGCAGAATCAGGCTTCTGCATTTTGTAATGCATTCTCCCTGTACATGAGTTCAGGAAACCTATTCAATTAAAGTAGTTTTTAATTCATTCAGAGTCTGTCTTTCTCTAAATAGAAGAAAGATGGCAGATCAGATTTTATATTCTATTTTAAGGCTGTTAAATTGTTACTATAGGCCTTTGTTAACTTCTCAGTTTATAGCTATAGGCACGGGTTGGTTTTATACATAATCTTTGATCTGCTGTTGAGGCCAATCTTCATCCATCTGGCAGTCCACTTCTCCCTAAGGTACCTTAGCTGTGGGGGAGGAAACCACCTATCACAAATGCATGTCCAAACCAGCCTTTTCCCAATCTCTTAAATTTCATTTCTGCTTTGATGCTTACTTAACACTGGTGTCTACCAATGGGGAGGCAGGCAAGGAGTCGGGACTATAGCTAATCAT
Organism: Malaclemys terrapin pileata; assembly: GCF_027887155.1. Taxonomy (NCBI): domain Eukaryota; kingdom Metazoa; phylum Chordata; order Testudines; family Emydidae; genus Malaclemys; species Malaclemys terrapin. Next base: position 99,186,594 of record NC_071511.1, on the reverse strand, counting down.
GCAAAACTGTGCTTGTTTTACTATTTCCTCACCTTTCTCACCCCTCAGTTACCCCATCCTCCCTGCAATTTTTCTGTTTTATCCACTTGCTGGATCTTGTCATAAAACGAGATTACATAAACTCTTGTGGTCAGGAAGTGTCTTCTTACTACGTTTTGTGAAGTGCCTAGCACAACGGGACACTGATCCCTGATGGTAGCATCCAGTCCCTATTGTAATACAAACAGTACAAAACAATAAGGTGTTCTCACACCTTATTCAAACCAAAACTATATACTTAAGGTACGAACTGTATTCTATTAATATTAGTTTCAAAAGCCTGATGAACTTTCATTTCTGATTTGTATGCCACCTGATTTTCAGTAAGATTATTCCCACAATTGAAAAATAGCATTTCTATGGTGGATATTATTTTCCAGAGGGCAGCTAACTCTGTGTCATATATTTGAAGTCCGTGTGGTAGGCAGGAGAGACTACTGTACAGGTCAGTGGACTGGGTCTTGAGACCTTGGTTCAATTTTCAGCCCAGCCACAGGCTTCCTGTGTGACCTTGAGCAAGACATTTAATCTACCATGAGCTGAAGTTCGTCATCTGTAAAATGAGGTTAATAGTGCTTCCTACCTCACAGGGACGGTGGTATAAGGACAAAATCCATTAAGTATCAGGTGCTCAGATGAAATAGTGACGATGGGCATATAAGTAACTACATAGATTCTATAGAGAGAGTGGCAAAACTCCTTTTGACTTCAATGGTGCAACAGCAAGGATGCAGTAAAGATCAGCTCACGTTTTCCTCCTGTTACCCCTCCACCCACCCACACACTATTTCATTCGTTTTTGTGATGAATGACAAAAGCCAGCTAGTTTAAAGATTAAAAACTATGGGATTAAAACAACTTTCCAATTTTCCTCACACCCTATTAACATTAGGCCAAATTCTAGCTAGTGTTTACGCAGTTGTGCATTATGTGTGCGGAAAGGAAGATGAACATTCTGTGCTGATTTGTGTCCTGTGCATTCTCAATGGCTTTTGTGGGATTGCCCTGTGTGCATGTAAATCATTGGAATGTTTGGCCCAAAGAATGCCAGCATGATTATATTGTCTGTCCTTTTTGTGTTTCATCAGACAATATTTTTTTTTTCTGTAATCTTAATGTTCTCTTCCCAGCTGCAAGAGCTTGCTTGGATGACAAGCTAAATATGAGTCAACGGTGTAACACTGTTGCAAAAAAACTGAACATCATTCTGGGATGTATTAGCAGGAGTGTTGTAAGGAGGCAGAAGAAGTAATTCTTCCGCTCTATTCTGCACTGATAGAGCCTCAACTGGAGTATTGTGTCTAGTTCTAGCGCCACATTTAAGAAAGAGGTGGACAAATTGGAGAAAGTCCAGAGGAGAGCAACAAAAATGATGAAAGTTTAGAAAACATGAACTATGAAAGAAGATTGAAAAAAATTGGGTTTGTTTAGTCTGGAAAAGTGAAGACTGAAGGGGGACATAAGAAGTTTTCAAGTATATAACAGGTTGTTACAAGAAAAAATGTCCTTGTTAACCTCTGAGGATAGGACAAGAAGCAATAGGCTTAAATCGCAGTGAGAGATTTAGGTTGGACATTAGGAAAAACTTCCTAGCTGTCAGTGTTGTTAATCACTGGAATAAATTGCCTAGGGAGGTTGTGGAATCTCCATCATTGGAGATTTTTAAGAGCAGGTTAGACAAACACCTCGGTCTATATCAGCCGGGATGAAAGTAAAATTGAGCTCTTATCAGTACAGAGCCAGCTCTGCCCCCTTCCCCACCCCACACCCGGAAGGGCTGGGGCCTCAGGCAGAAAGGGCAGGGCTGAGGTCAGCATCCCCCAGCGAGCACATCTGCGCTGCCTGGCCCGAACCACCTGGGGCTCCAGCGGCGATCTAGGACCTAGCAGGGCCGACGATGGGGGGCGCAAAAGTGGCAGTGATGTTAAAGCGCTGCTGTGGCAGCACTTTAAAGTCAATGGTATGGACCGGTACCGGCGGGTACTTTTTGCCGGTACACTGTACCGGCCCATACCACCTTACTTTCACTCCGATATCAACATTTCTTAAACTGGGGACTGCGGACCCATGGGAATCCCTGAGGGTACCCAGGGGATTCGCGGGCCCCGCTGATCAACTCCTTCTCTCTCCCTCCCTCAACTTCTCCCCCTTCCTCCCAGTGCCTCCTTTATGCTGGAGAACTGTTCTCTGGCATGAAGGAGGTGCTGGGAGGGAGTGAGAGGAGCGGAGATGGTCCGTGCCACTCCCGGAAGCGGCCAGCATGTCCCTGCGGCTAGGGGTAGGGTGGGGTACGGAGGTCTCCATGCACTGCCCCCAGCCCAAGCACCTACTCCACAGTGCCCATTGGCTGGGAACTGCAGCCAATGGGAGCTCTGGGTATGGTGCCTGCGGGTTGGAGCAGTGCGTGGAGATCCCCTGGCTCCCCACCTAGGAGTCGCTGCCAGAGATGTGCCAATCACTTTTGGGAGCTGCCCGAGGTAAGCACTGCCCCCCTCCTTCACCCCAATCTGGAGCCCACACTCAAATTCCCTCCCAGAACCAGCACCCCCTCCCTCACCCAAACTCCATCCTGCACCCCAAACTCCCTTCCAGAGCCTCCACCCCTTCCGGCACCCAAACTCCCAGCCCAGCGCTCACACCTCCTCCTGTACCCCAACTCCCTGCCCCAGGGTGATGAAAGTGAGTGCAGGTGGGGGAGAGCAAGTGATGGAGGGAGGGGGAATGGAGTGAGTGGGGGCATGGCCTTGGGGAAGGAGGCCGGGCAGGGGCATGTGGGGGGACTTGGGGTCCCTGAAAATTTTTAAATCAAAATGGGGGTCCTTGGGTTGCTAAAGTTTGGGAACCGCTTGTCTAGATAATACCTAGTCCTGTCTTGAGTGCAGGGGACTGGAATAGAATACCTCTTGAGGTCCCTTCAAATTTCAAATAAGTGTGCAGCATACGACAATATAATGTTTAATCATTATTATATAGGAATCAGACACATCCTGTAGTTTAACTGAAAAATTCTTTACCAGTGTCCATGAAACTATTTGTGTCATAGAGAATTTGTTTATCCAAACAAATTATTGTTATGGTAGAATCTAAACAAAATCACTTTTCTTTTGTGAACTGTAAGGTTTTATTTTTCATTGTGAAGCTTTCTCTGAATGACAAAATGTAGATGAGTTTCTTACCCATAAAGCCAATGAAGGTGATGGGTGCTGGAACAATTTGTATGGGGGGCGGTGCTGAGAGCCACTGAACCAAACTATAAACCCTGTATATGATGGAAACCACTTCCAGCCAAGGAGTGCTACTGCACCCCAAGCACCCCTAATTTCAGCACCTATGATGAAGGCTAAACTTCTGTTTGACCTAATACAATTTTGTTCTTCTAGAGCAAGGACTACTACTGTTATGGTTCTACAATGTGTATTGGAGAACATCTGAACAAACTAAGAAACTGGGAACAGAATGACAAGTTAACACAGAAAATTACTTGAGCTAATCATACTAATGAATTAGAGTAATAATGTATAAGGACCAAAATTCAAGTAATTTCTTGAATTACAGTACTATAAAATTGTTCATTAGTAATGTGATAATACCCATGTACAGTTGGATATAACAAAACAATTGAAGAATGATATTGTGAAAAAATATGAACGTCTTCATTGCAGTGACTTAAAAGCCCAAATGATCTTTGCTTGCCATTAGGTAATGATTAGATTAATGCAAAGTAATATGAACTGTGTTGTTGCAAACCTTACCACTACAATGAGGTTATTCAGAAATTTACTTCAGTTTATAAATAATTGATCTGAAAAAGTACCATCTGGGAAATGTATATTAACAGTTTATTACTTATTCTTTCCACACGAAGATTTACAACACTTTAAAAAAAATCTCTTGGCTGTACTGAATTTCAGATTACATCATAGCAGCTGTTTACTATAATTAAAAACATCTTGTACACTTGTCAGATTAGTGATTTTGTGTGTGTGTCTTTTAGAATCTGTGCTCTCTGTTTCTGAGCTAAATAAATCCAAGCAATAGTTAGTACTACAACAATCTCCATAGGCAATTCTCAAAATAAAACTCCTCAGAAGACCACATCCTGAGGTTCTCACTGTGGCCTTGATGGCTGCCGCTTGCAACAACAACAAAAAAACAAAACCTGTGATTGCAGAACACAATGAAGCTGTCCTCCCAGTTTTCACTAGTTTTTTCCAGTTGGGGAGGTGGAAGAGGATATTTCATTCTTGGACCTTGTGGATTCCAGGTCCATCCACACACAGGACTTGTGCATTCTTGGATTGCTGTCCTCCCCATCCTAGCTCTGATAGTCCAGCTCTGCTGCCTCTGGGACCCCACCCTACAAAACCATTTCCCCAGTTTTCAGTAGGTGCCCGTCAGTTTTTCCATTAACGTCCGTATGAATGTGCACATGTCCCCCAGGCCTGGCTCTCCCTCTCTCCTGTCTGGCATCCTTCCCCAGCAAAGGATTCATCTCTTCAGAAGTGCTCCTTTGGGGCCAGAGGAGTGCTACAAAGGTGAGCAATGTCATCCTTGCTTGTTCCATGCAGGATCTAGTTGATATACAGGGATGGTTCTCACTACATTACTAATATTGGTGCTGTGGGGGCAGAAGTCTTCCTGTTAAGGCAAATTTCCACTGAATATCAGGATGTCAAGATCTGGTCCATTATACATTTTTTATGGTGTTCATACTGCAGCAAAAAGAGTTAGGGAAAGCAAGCAATACTGCCAAGCTCAAGGGTCCAAAAATCATGAGTCAGCTCATCTAAAAAGAGATCTTCAAATTGAGGTTGTTTTTTTAAATGGGTTCTCTTATTTGCCTTCGAGTTTTTAAACACATAGGGTATAGCTAGGCCACATTTTCAAGCTTTATCTCCACAATGGTGAGGGGTAGAAACTTTCTTTTTAAAAAAGCTGAACTTCAGTCACTACAGTCCAGGAGCTAGAGATTTAAGGAAAATACCAAATATTGTGAGACTTACAATCAGATCATGAGAGTTGGCAATACTGAAACAAGTTGAATCTTTGAGCTAATTTTTTTTTATGTTACTGGATTGAAAGGAAATTTTTAGCATTAAACAGAAAATAATGTTGCTGTAGGTGAATACCCTATGTGTTTGGCTTGAGTTTGGTTTTTATAGAAAAAAAACATTGCTGTAGGAAGTGTTCATATTTTCCTAATATAGAAGGCTTTGAAGTGGTCAAGGAGTCTTATACAGTTCACCATAGATGTTAAAATTAGTAAAACCAAATTCATGTATAAGTGAGGTATTTGATTAATTAAGGCATTTAGGTAAACCCCATATATAATTTTCTGTTCTTGTACCTATTTAATACCACTGATGTTGTCAGTTTGCATGTGCACAGGAGCAACTCCTTGTATATGGTTATAATTGGTTCAACATTGTTTGAGGCTTTTGAAGGATTTCTAACCAGAACTATTTCAATTTGTATGGGCACAGTCTTACATTTTAATCTCAATGGAACATTTTTTTCACCAACTAAATCTCATATAAAATTGGTTATCCATTTACTAATTAACAAAAAGGCTGAAGATAGCTGTTTTTTCATGTTTCATGTGTTTTTGCTTTCACTTTTCATCAGAATTGCATACAGTTACTTAGATTAAATTAAGTAGATCATTCATCCGCTTTGTAGATGAGGTCTCTTTAGTCTCTCTTTTTTTTCCTTAAATTTTTAAACAGTTGTTGTGGCATTTTGTTTTGCTGGGCTAAAACTATTTATTTATTTATTTACTTACTTATTATTTGAGGTAGCTCCCATGATCGCTACTAGGTACTTTGGAGTCACTCTAGAAGAGATGTATCCTGCTCTGAAGAACTCATTATCTAAAGACAGACCGACAAGTAGAAATAATTAAAGGACAGTGGTGGTTACGTGACCCCACCCCTAGCCCGGGACCCCCACACTCTCCCCATCCCATCTTATCTTGGGAGGGCCAGAGGAGGATGTCTGTGACCTGGCTGCAGCCTGCTCCGGTGGGCCCGGCCAGGCAGCGGGGCCGCAGCCTGTCAGCCCTGGAGCTGCAGCTGCTTTGGAGGTTCTGGCCCCACCTCTTCCCTTCTGTCTCTGCTGGCTGTGCTGCCACTCCTTGCTCCCTCTGTTGGGGGGAGGGGCTGTGTCCCACCTCTTGCTCTCTATACCCATTCATAAGCCAACCCCCTTCTCTGGTGCTTCCCTTTTTTAGTAAAAAAAAAAAAAAAAAAAAAAATCGCTTATGAACGAGTATATACGGGTTGGCAGTCTATGAAGACAGAATTGCTGATCTCAGTCCAGCTTATAATAGAAGGCCATTTAAAACATTATCTGAATTAGCAATGATGCTCATTCCCAGCTTCCAAGATACTAATATCTAGAAGTCCAATAATGTCTGTTAACTTTAAGAGGACATAATAAAGTGACTGAGCATTTGAACCTACTGAGAGAAGTTGTATGCATCTATTCAGCTAGCTATTTGTTATGCTGTAGGAACATGACATCTTTTTGTAAAGGGTTCATTCAGATGGGTTGCAGTGATATTGATAGCCATGTTTTATATTCCTCCTTTGGAGTTGTATAGACTTTCTTGATAGCACTTTGGAAATAGGATGAGTCTGAGGCCTGGGAAGGCAACCTGTTGATATTGACCCAGTTGGATCTTAATCTTCTTTAGCTAGTACAACAACCAATTTTCTTTAGATATTCTTGGCGCGTACTTGTTATGTTCTCTCTCTTCAGTTGAAATGCTGAGGTTAATGAATGGTCCCTTACAATATGTGCTAACTTCTTCTTCTAAACCATCTTGCATTGTGTTGTGATGCTGGAAATCTATTTCCAAGACCTGAAGAAGAGTTTTGGGAGCCTTGAAAGCTTGTCTCACTCACCAACAGAAGTTGGTCCAATAAAAGATATTACCTCACCCATCTTGTGTCTTTCTGGTTATTTTAGAAAAGTTCTAAAAACCACTAAAGGTAAAGACCTGGGAGACATTTAGAGTAACTGAACTTCATTTAGTAGAGCTTCAGGACATGATTCCCTAGAAAGTCGTTGTCATGCCTTGTGGAGATTACTGCCAGAGTTCATTATTGTTAAAGCAATGCAACAAATTATAGTAACCATGCATTTAAGTGTTTTAGGAGGTATTTGACAGGAATCTAAATGGTAAAGTAATGCTTAATAGTCATGGAATACATGCAATGATTGAATGGATTGACCATTGGCTAATATGAAGGAAACAAAGACAAAGCATGAATCAAACATTCTTGAGCTAGAAAGAAAACTTTGGGCTGGAAGTAGGATCAAGTGGTAGGTACTTTGTTTGTGTTAATTTATATAAATGGCTGAACAGTGGTGTTGAAAGCATAGTTTCTAAAGTTGCAGATATTGCTAAAATGAAAAGAACATCAAATATTGAACAACATAGCTTCAGAGCATTTAAGTATCTGAGTTGATAGATGGCAAATGCAGTTGGGAATAGTGTTTTTGTTTTTTTCTTTCCTCAAAATCTGTCTTGGCAGAAATATTGGGGGCTGGATGGATTTGGAGACAGACTTAACTGTCTGTTAACAGAGCTGGTCCCTCCAAAGTTGAAGCACGTTGCTCTGGGGAAAGTTTACATTGCTACAGTATGTACTGTTTGGACTGTGGAGAAACAGTGGACTTCTGTCTCTGAAAGTATCTGTCACCTTTAAAACAAAACAAACAAAACAGAACACCACAAAACCTAAATTCACTCAGGAGCCAGACCCAAGTTCTAGGTAGCACTAAAGTAAGTGGGCTGAGTGTCCTCTCTTCCCCTCACTACCTTCTGCATCTGCATTGTCATGAGAGTCTAATAAGAATGTGAATAGTTGTAATGAAGTCAGAGTGCCTTTTTCTTGGCTCAGAGCCAAATCCTGAACAATCCTGACTATATTAGTGATCAAGACTGCAGGGGTTCTCAACCTTTTTCTGTCTGAGAGCCCCCAACATGCTATAACTACTCCATGGCCCAGCTGTGCCACAACAATTGTTTTTCTGCATATAAAAGTCAGGGCTTGCATTAGGGGGTAGCAAGCAGGGCAATTGCCAAGGGCCCCATGCCACAGGGGCCCCCACAAAGCTAAGTTGCTCAGGCTTTGGCTTCAGCCCAGGGCGGTGGGGCTCAAGGTCCCGGGCTTCAGCGCTATGCAGTGGAGCTTTCTTCCTTGGACCCCGGAAAGTCTAATGCCAGCCCTGCTTGACGGCCCCCCTGAAACCTACTCACCCGCCCCTCCCCACGGGCCTTGGACCCCTGATTGAGAACCCCTGATCAAGAGCATCTCTGAGGATTTGACTTTAGACTTCTTATATGATCTGTTCTGCAAAGTTGCAGTTTATTAAATCAATCGTCTTTTCTTTTGCAAAAAGTACACTTGTGAGAACAAATTAATATGTTATCCCAAGTGTTTCTAGGATAAAAATGTTCTGATACAAAGTAATAGTATATTTATTATGGTTTCTCATTTGAATAGGTATCTTATGGAAAATGTAGCTATCTTGTATTTACCTATCCATCAACTATTTTTACATTTAGATGTTAATTTCCTGAGTACTGGCTGTAATTTTTTTTAAATGGTTAGTGTTTCTTTAATAAGCAATAATTTGTGATCAGAATTAATGATTTCTTCAACTGATTTCAAATTCCTTAGCATATTTCTATTTGGATGAGTACAAATAAACTGAAAACTTGATATTTTCTAGAAGGTGACATGCAAATGTGTATTTCCAGGTGTGCTCTGAATATTAATAATGTATTAACAGTCAGACCTTTAAATTACATTATCTCAATGTTTATTTCATTACATTTTAAGCCTCCACATATTCAATGTCGTCAGATAAAGGACTTTCATGGATTCATTGTCTGGCATTCAGTGAACTGTACACAGTTCTACAGGATGGCATACATAATGGGTTGTAAAAAATGTGTAATATTAATTGAGAGAGAATGTGTGATTACATTATTCAAACTTCTGTTGTAATAGATACATAGAAGTGGGAAGAATTAAGGTTGAAGTTCATCAAATCTGAAACCATTTTTTATGGCAGTATCCTGAAGAGCAATTTTAAAAGGTCAGGTGTTTTCATTTAAAAAAAAAAAAAGAAGTTTGGCTGGAGCAATTATCTTTTCTCTCTCTCTCCCCATCCCCAGCTTTTCCTCTTAGTCAGGAACAGCTGAGGCATTTGAGCTCAAACCTCTATCTGCCTTGCTGAAAACCGTCAGGCATATTCAGCCTAAATAGTGAAAGTTTTTCAGAAAGTTATCAGCAACTGAACACTGTTTATAATATACCCTGCTATGCAACCTTAATGATAGGAAGTCACAATCCCACTATAACAAATGAATATTTAAGAAACAAGATGGGTGAGGTAATATCTTTAATTGGACTAGCTTCTGTGGGTGAAAGAAACCAAGCTTTCAAGCTTAGGCCTGGTCTGCACTACAGAGTTAGGTCAAGATAAGGCAGCTTAAGTCAACTTAACTCTGTAAGCATCTACACTAAAATGTAGCTCCCACCGATGTAACTTGCCACTGCACTGACTTAAGGGCTACGCCTCTCACAGAGGTGGAGTTATTAACTCAATGTAGTTAGGTTGACGCAGTGTCAGTGTACACATTGAATTGCTTACCTCAATTGTTGCTGCCTTTCAGAAACTGTCCCACAATGTCCCATACTCGCTGTTAAATTGGTGCAAGCGTTCCTGGTGAATACATGCATCACTGACGCAAGGAGCATAGTGTGGACATGTAAAACCGATTCAATTACTGCAATGGTTGTATGTTGATGTAACTTAGGTCGACTTAATTTTGTAGTGCAGACTTGTCCTTACACAGAGCTATTTTTCAGGTCTGACTCTGTGCAAACTTGAAAGCTTGTCTCTTTTATATACAGAGGTTGGTCCAATAAAAGATATCAACTCACCCACCTTGTCATCTCTTTAATATCCTGGCAACAGCATGGCTACAACACTTCAAACAAAAATGGATACTGTAACTGAAGAATGCTTTGTATAACAAGGAAAGCATAATATGACCAGTATGATGGGCACAGCAACCTCTTTTTGTCATGAATTTTTTTGCTATTATGTAGTCCAGAGCAGACGTTCCCAACCAAGAATCAAACAAATGGAACCAAAGAACATACTCTGACAGCACTGTAAATTAATTAGTACACATCATTAATTCCTCCTTAAAATATACAAATCTTCATTGCTATCACTGCAGCTTCCATTTGTCCTCTCTTTTTGTACAAAGTGTGGATGAAATCCATTAGAATATTTCTGTTCTCAAAGCAGCAGGCTTCAATTTTTGTGGCATCTCTAATAATCAGTAGCTGTTAACTAAAGACTGCTCTAATCTATCAGGATAAAAAGGCTTTCATAGGCTTTGATCCTTAGGCTTCTTATTAAGTATTCAGCTTCCTTTGAATTAATAATACTGTTTCAAATTATAAATCATGATCTAGCTGAATAAGACCAGTAGGTACTACTAGCAGAATGCACGCACAACGATCAGTGGCCCCTGCTGTCCCATTGACATAGTACTTAAGACATGATCTATTAATATTTTATAATATTTGAGGGTATTCTTTTATAAAGTCAAAGAAACAGTGAAGAGCTATTGCAGTGCTTCCTATGGCAAGAGAACAAAACTTTCCTTTCACAAGAGAGAGGCTACATGTAATTTGGTGTTGAAGGGCCAGGTGGGCGCTAAGTGAGTTTGCCTGTTTTCCATTATTGAAAATATTAAAGCAGTTTTGGGCTAGCTGATGCTGGTTAGTTTCTGCTCTGAGTTGGAAGTGCTGCAAAGCTAGATTGCCCATAGAGGGAGTGGCAGGAGCAATACTCCTTAAGGAAGTCGGGTTGCCTCTCAGAGCTCTCCAGTGCACAGGGGGAAGCAAATGTGTTTTATGGGTGCATTGGCACATTCCCTGCTGTGCTGGTCAGGGCTGGCCTTACCATGAGGCAAACTGATGTGGCTGCCTCAGGTGCCAGACTATGGGGGAAGGGGGGCGCCTCTAGGACAGTTTTCTACTGCTGGTGCATATGTATTCTTTCTGCTCTAGATGCACACAGATGGTGGAGTGCTGTGCTGAAGGAAGGAGGGCATGAGACATAACAGGCAGGCAGGAGAAAAGGTGAGAGGGAATAACAGAGAGCAGCAGGAGCTGCAGGGAGAGAGAGGAAGAGGAGCCTCTTGTGTACCTCTCTAGTACCCCCAGGAACCTGGACTGATTAACACCAGCTTCTCAGGTAGTTTCCTGTTTCCTGCTGCTTTCCCTGAATTCACTTGAGGAGAACAGACAGTCAACTGAAGTAGTAGGAGCCAGTTAGGCCCTTAAAACGCTGATATCTTCCCTCAATCAGGCCCTGCTACCGGCCTGCTTATTTGTCCCCTTCAATTGAGTGTTGAGAGCCACTATAGCTGGCGCAGAACAGCAGTCATGACTGAAAGAAGAAAACGCCCCTCTGGGGCAGCATTCAGAAAAAGAAAGAAAAGGAAGCTTTTCTATCTAAGCAGGAAGGAGCTCTCCTGAGATGAATAGACACAAATGTTCACAGTGAGTCTTCCGGCTCCAGTGAGGATGTGAGCGGTGAGGAGATGCCTGATCTTCCAGTTAGTCAGAGTGCAGGTGACCTGGCAGCTACTGCAGCATCCATATCTCCATCTCAAATGGAAGTAACCACATGCCTGAAGAAAAGTGTAGATCAGAGAAGAGTGTGGTGGAGGCACAAGAAACAGCTGCTGCTGAGTTTAGTTCCTTAAGTCTAGATGATCCAGGACTGTGGACCCACTTGAGCAGTAGCCTGAGGACTTCCTTGTACTACATGGGCCACAGCAAGTAGAAAAACTTTGTTCCCCAAAGACAATGAAAATAGAAGTTTCCATCCAACACATTATTGGCATGAAATCCCCAATGGTGACAAAGTGGAGGCCATGGCTTATGTACTGAAAAACCCAGAATGCTGCATAACATTTTTGTTGCAAACTCTTGCAGCCTAATGTTCCAGCCACATTGGGTTCTACAGGAACAAAGGACTGGAAAAATCTGGCTAGAAATCTGGCATCCAGTGAGCAGGCAGCAAATCACCAGAGAGTATTCCATAGGTGGAAAGAGCTTGAGATGAGACTAAGGTTAAAGGTCACCATAGATGACCAGCATCAAGAGAAGATTGTATCAGAGTCTCTTTACCGGCAAAATGTTCTGAAAGGCTCATTGCCATTGTGAGAATGCTTGCTACTCAAAATCTAGCACTACATGGCACTTCAGATCAGCTGTATGTGCCAAACAATGGAAACTTCTTTAAAATTATGGAGCTGATGGCTGAATTTGATGCTGTACTCCAGGAGCATCTAAGACTAGTCTGCACTGAAGAAATGTACACACACCACTACCTTGGAAAAACAATTAAAAATGAGATCATACAGTTACTAGCAACAAAAGCCAAACAGAAGATTGTGGCAGATCTGAAGTCAGCAAGATATTACTCTGTTGTTCTTCCCCCCCCCCCCCACCCCCCCCCAGAGTTTATCAATAATTTGGTGCAACATTTTAGTGTTTCCTAATTTTTTCATGCACAACTGCATGAAGAAGTCATAAATTCTGTACCAGGCTGTTCTGTAGAATGACAGGAAGAAAGGGCACTGGACATGTGACTAAGTTACAACACCTACCTTTGAATGGAAAGTTGCTTTATTGTTTATACTGTCATTCAGTAAGGGCTTGATACCAGTAAATTGCAAATCCAAATTGATCCAAAGAGATTTTCTTCCCCCAAAGTTATCATCTCCCAGTGTTGTGGTGGCTTTGATCAAATTACCTATAGTTTGTATGCTCTTGTTGAAACACAGGTTAGACAGTCAGGTGGTGTGTACCTTATCAATTTTTGGTTTGGTTTTTGTTGCATTTCCTTGTTTTTTTTCTGGGTAACCAAAGAGAATTGCAGGAAGCTTGACAGTGGAGAGAGTCCTTATTGTACTACTACATGATTGGAAGGGCAGGGATAGGAGGGTACAAACCAATTCTATTCTGCTTGTTCCAAAAAGGCCATTTATGGTTTCTAGGGATAAAGAATAGGTGTAGCTCTTTGGGCCAGGTTTGGTTCCCATGGAGCACAGCCATTTAGGCTGTTCTAAGAGAATAAATAAAATAAACCTTGAACTGTCATAACTCTTCATTGACTCCATAGTGGTTTGAAGCACAAAATTCCTGAAATAGAATCAAAACCAATTATTTTCATTAAAATAATACAGAGGGAGTTTCATGGTTCTAAACCATTATGTAGAGTAGAGCTGGTCAGGAAGTGATTAATTCCTCTTAATTTTTTTTGCATTTTTGCAAAAAGTTTTAATTTTCCTCAAAAAATGTTAATGACAAAATTTGGGTTTTCATATTTAAGCCTGAAAACCAACATTTGTCAGTTTTCATTGACTGAAAAGCAAAGTTGAGGTATGGCATAAAATTTGTTTTCAAGGTTTATGTGATGAAAACTTGAATATTAGTTGAAATGGAACATTTTGTGTAATAATTGTACTTTCTGAACACTTATTTTTGACAGAAGAACTTGATATATGTTAATCGTAGGACTGAAACAACAGAAACTCTTTCCAAAATGTGTAATTTGAGGTTATTGCGTCACTAGAGAGCTATAGGGTTTCACCCTAAGGAAACCTCTTGCTTCATTTATTAGTGTTTATATTTTTAGGCAAAGAGTGAGGAGGAATTAAATCCCATATGAATTGTTTTAGCTTTTCATATTCCTTTTGGTCTCAAACTGTCCAAAATGTTCTGATTTTCACCATAAACTGGATAGCACCCTAGCTATGTCCTGTTAAAAATTAGATTCATACCCGACCTGGTGAGTCTCTCATATTTGTCATTTAAACTTCTCTATAAGTCCCCAATTCAGGAAAGCATCCCTTAAAGGGGCCTTAAATTCAGGCCTTAAAAGTGATGGTGCTTTCGTGAATTCAGGTCTAAAAGCTGAATTTATACTTCATCTATAAGAGGGACCTCCATGAAAAGCTTTATATGTTGGCTCTCCTTTTAGACTTTGTATCAGCATGTGCTGTGGATTATTTAAAATGCATAAATAAATGTTCTATTGTCAACCAGTGAGTAGAAGGGACACATTTTCAAACTGACCTCAAACTGGTCTTCCGCATTTATATAAGCAAACTTTGTGTATGCACTCATATCAATTGTCAGATTGGAAAGTTAGAGCACAATTACAAGCCAAATATCCATTTGCAATTTCTGAGGTGGGTTTTTCAAATTTGGTGCTGAAAGTACAGTATTATGTTGGAACTGCTTTTTGTAGATTATTTCATATGGCCCTCATAATAGCAAATGTAAGTCCTCGATAGATGTGGGACAGTATTACTGTGCTGTTATGATTTTTTTTTTTAAATCTAGTCTTCCAGTAATAAGTAGCTTTTAAATGTCCCTGAGTTCTATTCCACATTCTTATATTTTTGATTACAAGAATACTGTAGATTCAAGGATCAACTTTTAATCTCCTTTTCTTATCTGTCTAATCATGTGATATGCATATGCAAATATTTGTTTGGGGTAATTTTATGTTCTCATATAGAAAAAATATTAACTATCAATCTTTTTTTCAATTGAGTTGCAAAGAATAGTCTTTGTTAATTTACATTCTACATTGATATTCAGATATAACTGGAAAAATATTTTTTTCTAATTAATTATGTTTGAAGCATCGTAGTGATATTGGTAAAGGATCCTGGTACACACCATCTCTAAAATACAATACAATATTTTATGAACATTTCAGTAACTTAAAGTACAAGAGATAATAGTAATTGTATGCTAGTAATTTGCTACTTGGTATTATCGTCTGATAACTTGTAATTTAACTTGAACAATATAGAACCAGAAGCTGATCTGTTTTCAAGCTTTCATTGGTGTGTTTATTTTGGAGAAACTTTTCTCGCCACTTCCTATTCGTGCTTAAAGCTCCATTCCTTTTTGGAATTTGTGCAATTCCATGTAATCTTAAGAAAAACCACTGGACTGCTGAGCTCTGAATATTAGGTTATTATTGACACCCATACCTCCCTGCCAAATGGCCCAAGGAGTAAAGAACAAACAGAATTTAGATGTGATAATCCTGCTCTTTCAAATGAAAGATTTTAATGTTCCTTAGGATAAAGTATTTTCTCATGTAGATCAGCCAGAAAGAAATGTGTGTTTGTCTTGCAACAGACAGTCTTTCAATTTCCCATGGGGTTTGGCAAGTATTTAGTGAATTAGTAGCTAGGGTGACCAGACAGCAAATGTGAAAAATCGGGATGGGGGTGGGGGGTAATAGGAGCCTATATAAGAAAAAGACCCAAAAATCGGGACTGTCCCTATAAAATCGGGACATCTGGTCACCCTATTAGTAGCAAATATACACCATCATGAGGGGGAAAAAATGCCATTGCAGGCTTCACTTCAGCAAAATCCAATCTCCTAATGGTACCTTTGGATTAAAATATGGTAGCTATAAAAGCAAGCCCATAAGATAAATGCCTACATTGATGAAGACTTTGACTGTTGTTCCCTGTTCTTTGTTTAAGTATTCAGTTGTATTCTGCTTATGTCTGCTATAGGAGCTGAGACACATGAGTATCTGGGAGAAAATTCTGAGTACATATTTCTTGGAGACACTGAGAAATGTATGGCATGATAAACTGTAAGTAATTGAAACTGGGAAGAGCGCAGAGAAAGAAAGGATCCTGCAGAATTTGAGGGAGTTCAGTTAAGGGCCATGGGGCATGGAAAAACAACTGTATGAAGAGAGTCTGAAAAAACTGGGATTGTTTACCTTTAAAGAAGATGAATAAGAGAGGATCTGATAAAAGTATCCAAAAGATCTAATCATATAGAAAAGGTAGATTTGGCGCTTCTGTTCGCCCAGTTGCCATTTGATCTTGTGTTATGACAGTCAATGAAATTGAAAGGTACCAAATTCAAAACTGATAAAAGGAAATACCTTTTCACACAGCATGTAATTAGACTCTGGAACTTACTGCCACAGGATGTCATTGAGGGCAAGAACTTAGCAAAATTGAAAGAGGGATTGGATATTTTATATAGATCAGAATATCCAGAGTTAATGCAAACAACAATGTATTGAAAGGAAGATAAAGCTTAATGTTTCAGTACAATCTTTAATCTTAGAGTCTAGGATGAGACTTTTTCATATGGAGGGCAGGCCACATGTACCTATGTTGGGTTTCTTGTACCTTCCTCAAAAGCAGCTGTTACTGGCCACTGTTGGACTAGGGGGACCATGGGTCTGATCAGTTATAGCGATTCCTATGTTCTTGTTCGTGATTTCAAGTTAGTAGTGTTTGTAGAAGAGCAAACATTCATCGCCTTTAATGGACTAAGAGGCTATAAAATTAATAAATTGAACTATTTTCCTTATATTCAGTAGTACCATTTTTCTAATTATAGAGAGCAGTTACTGCCTCACTATTCTATTTTTCAATCTGGAAGGACAAGTATATCTCTTCTCCAACACCCCCAAACTTTCATCCTAGTGCAGCGGGGATAGAAGGGACAGGAGAGCCACCTGCAGAAATGTCGCTCAGCTATGGAAGCAGCGCTGCTCATCTCACTACCTCCATCACAAGGCTCACTGATAAGCCTTGTATAATATCTCTGAGATCAGCAGCAAAGGTAGAGGCAGACTTGCATACAGTAGCGGGGTGCAACTGAGAAAAGAAACCGTTCATCTCCTGGCTGCACATATGTAGATATTAGGAAACACTATTTCACTAGGAGGGTGGTGAAGCACTGGAATGGGTTACCTAGGGAGGTGATGAAATCTCTATCCTTAAGAGGTTTTTAAGGCCTGGTTTGACAAAGCCTTGGCTGGGATGATTTAGTTGGTGTTGGTCCTGCTTTGAGCAGGGGATTGGACTAGACCTCCTGAGGTCCCTTCCAACCCGAATGTTCTATGATTGACCACATGGCCTTGAAAAAAGGAAATATCCTTTTTTTTTTTTTTTCCCCTGGGTCCTGTCAAGGCTTGTTTTACAAAAACAGTCTTTGTAAACCATTGTAGATTCTGGCCAGTTATAGACAGAGCTGCTGGTCAGCTAAGCCATGGAGGTTGGCTTAGGTTAGCTGAGCACGTATGCATTTGCTTCTGGAAACTCCCTGTCTTTCATCACGTAGCATGTTGTTACCGTCACCTTACTATTCTCTGCAAGTAATCTCAAGCCAATCCTCATGCTCATAAAGAATAGGTTGTGTAAGGAGTTGGACTCTAGGTAAAATCCTGGACCCGCTGAAATCATTGGGAAAACTCACATTGATTTCAGTGGAGTCAAGATTTCACCCTCTGGTTCCAGGCAGTGTAAGTATTGAGCCTATAAACAACTCAACAGCACTGCCACAATCTGCTGGTGGCTACTGTCCCACTCTCAGCTAATGGTTTCACTCCTCCTTATATCCTCTGCACCATAGGTGAGCATTGAATTGTGGAAGTGTCTGCATTTCATACAATAATTAAAACCTTAACTCAAATTCAACTGGATTGCCAGACAAACAAAACAAAAATTGGTTCTTTTAATAGCATACCCCTCAACAATCCCTTTACATCCCCATCCCTTAAACTGACATCTATCTCAGGTGCCCAATAAAGAGAAGTACTATCTATTTTTATTTACTGCATTGTTAATCTTTCATATAAATCCTTTTTAAAGATAAAAATGCACCCATCTAGTACTCTGAATGCATGAATAACCTTTATAAAAGTACATATCCATTTACAGTTTATAGCACCTTTCCTCTCAAAAGCTCTTAAAGCTCTTTTCAAACATTCTTACAACTCCCACAAGAATCAAGTATTACTACATCCATTTTACAAATAGGTATACTGAAGCATAGAGACACGTAAGTGATTTAGTCAGGGTCATACAATGAGTCAGAGGCAAAGCTGGGAATAGAACCCAGATGTCCTGACCCATTCCCCAATCAGTAAACCACCACACAATTGCTATTGAGAGTCAGGCTATTGAGATTTAATTTGCCTTATAGTGGTAAACTGGAATATTTCTTTATTCCAAAGAACGCATGATATAAGCCCTGATCTGCAAACACTTATTCTCATGGTGACAGGTTTCAGAGTGGTAGCCATGTTAGTCTGTATCAGCAAAAAGAATGAGGAGTATTTGTGGCACCTTGGAAACTAACAAATTTATTTGGGCATAAGCTTTTGTGGGCTAAAGCCCACATCCTCAGAAGCATGCAGTGGAAAATACAGAAGTGGGCTTTAGCCCATGTAAGTTTATGCCCAAATAAATTTGTTAGTCTCTAAGGTGCCACAAGTATTCCTCATTCTTTTTACTTATTCTCATGCTTAACTTCATGCAGATAAGTAGTTCTACTGAAATCAATAGGGCTAGTCATATAAAGTTAAGCACAGGAACGGGACCATACACAGGAAAACATTACAGTAGGTGTGATAGCACAGCCCAGAACCTCAATGCTACCCGTATCTTACCAAATTATACATTTTTAAAATGTGTAACTTTTGAAGTGAGATTCGTGTTCCTACTAGCATAGTCTCCTCAAGGAACATTTCAGATCATGGTTAATTTTTTTAAGAGAACACCTTAAAAAGCTGTCATAATTTAGTGTCATGAATTTTGGGGGGCAAAATTAATCTACATATTATGAGGATGCTACAAATCCATACGAATGCTACATTAAAATGTGAAATATATAGCAGAGATGTTTTAGGCAGTGCCCTGCAAATCTGCGGATATCTGCGGACCATGTTTGCGGATTGTGGATGGATGAGGACACAAATTTTGTATCCATGCAAGGCTCTAGTTTTAGGCTTTTAGCATTGTAAGATTATATGAGCATTAGTGAAATGTGATTGCACATTTTTTGTGCTGTCTGGATTTCTTTAACCACTGTTTATACTATCAGATTTGTTTCCATAGTCAACCACTAATGCAATAGATTTTCCAGGTGTTGAATTTCTTGGATACAGTTGATTGCATTTTTGAAGCTCTCTGCAGTGTTTCCTGTCATGACTGGAAAGCCTTTAGGTCTGACGGTATTTGGACAGTCAAATTCATCTGTATACAAACAAAGAGAAAAGAATATACTTTACTTAAGTGGATCAGTCTGGTTTAAAGGTTTGCCAGTGCTTGACAAATACAGTAAAAGAGCCAATCCTATTACTTTTCTGAAGTACTTACAGTTCCATTAGTAATGCTTTGATTCCTGCTGCTTTTCGTCCTGTTCAGTTAATGAATGTGGCCCTGTGGCTGAGGGAGTTTGTTTCAAAAGCTGTGAACTAGAACTTCCCCACTGTTAAGGAGTCATACTAAGATCCTACACCGTGTGCAAGACAGTAAGCTAGTTTTTTTTTTTTAAGATTTAATTCAAATGAAACAAAATCTGGGTTGGGACTAGAGTTCTGTGTTCTGCTAGTGATGTGAATGTTCAGTTTCACTGTCTGGACTGTGGTGTTGCTTGAATAAACATGCTCTCAAATGTGTTTTAGTTAATTAAAGCAGATTTGCAATGATTTATGCAAGAATTCTCTGCCATTGTTATTTTTAATGTGACCTAACCGTCTCTTATACCACCCAGAAGGAATGTAGTGGAAAAGCATCCAGCAAGGATAGTGAGAGAACAATATACTTTTGTTCCAAAGAAAATACTGTGTCTAGGTTTTAACCCTAGAGGTTTATTTTCCAATAAGTTTCAACTGAAGGCTTCGATTGTGTCTTTCACACCAAAAGATCCTTCTACAAACTCATGTGGTATTATCATCAATTATAATTAAATGTCTCATTTTCATCTTAAATATTATATGTGCAGTGAAATGATCAAAAGTGCAAAGAATGTTTAAAAGGCCCTTTCATTCATTCAAATAACTCAAAATAATTTATAAACAATACTTAATCCCTAAAAGATTCCTCTCCATGCATCCCACAATTCATCTGATTTGCAAACCAGTGCCATTTTCAAACCGATGTCAGGCAGCATGGAGTAAACACTATGGAGTGCTGTGTTCCTGGTGGTCATTAATACAAACTGGCTGTGCATATGCATTGGCATTGTATTGCAAAGCCTGTTTAATTACTTGGAGAGACTCCTAACTCCCAGCAGCACCCTGATGTTACCTGAAGAAAATTGTTTAAATCACCGTCTACAGTTGTATCATGATACTTACTGGAAGAGGTCCCCTCCCCAGCACTGCCAGGCTGGGTTTCTGCCTTGCGCTGTCTGACACTGTCTCTATGTCAGGGCTTTGTGGGTCAAAGACATCCTGCCTGTCCAGGTCTCCTGCTCAGGGTGGTGTTCGGTGTGTTTTCGGTGGTGTCCACAATATGCTGGGGTTTGGTAGTAGTCTCCTTCATAGACATGTGTTCCAGCTCCTCATGGTAGGCACAGACCACCTGAGTTCTACCAAAGATCCTGGTTTTGTTCCTGTTGTTTTTATAACCCTGTTGGAGAGCCTTTCCTTTGTTACAGCACTGGTTTGTGCCCTGGGAGTGCCCCCTCTCCTTCATGTGGCTTGGTTATCCTTATGCATATCTTGGTATTCTGGTGACTGCTGATAAGATGGAACTGGACTGTCTTCTCTATCTAGAAGGCAAGGAAGTCCAGGACCTCAGCAATGGACCATAAAAATCATAAGGCGTGGCTGCTATGTAATCAGTCTGTTACTTTGGTTATGTGAACATGCCATGAGTTAGAATTGCAAAAGGAGCACATCTGGCTGTGCATCAGCATTTAAATGGACAGGTGGCAACTGGTCAAGGTGATCCTAGAGAGTTGAGGGGCTCACAGATAAACAGAAAGGCCAACACTGGTGTGCAGCAAAGCAATTTGGGATATCAGTGGGAGGACTTCCAGAGGCAGAACAGTTGATTTTAAAATGGGGCTGCATCCACACTTTGTAGAAAAACTCACCTTGAATATCAGTAAATTCATTTTCAACATGGAATAATTAATTCCAGTTGAGACACCAGATAATTTGGGGTGGGAAAGAATATTCAGTATGTGGATGCAAGGCATCTTATCTTGGAAAAAAATCAAGTTAATCTGAAACAATTTTTAATCTATTTATACTCCCCAGACTCCTGTGAGCTAGGGCAGTGCTATTATCTCCAAGTTACGACTGGGGAACTAAGAGGCTAAGTGACTTGTCTGTGGTGGAGTAGTGAATCTCAAGTGTAGTTAAGCCCTAAATTGAGAACAGTGCCTCCGCTGGTGTGCTTGATATTTAGCTATCTCAAGAAGGAATCATGAAGGTTGTGGAGTACTGGATTCTTCATACCTAACCCTGCTGTGACATAAGGTGATTCAGAAAAAGTTACATTCTCTCTCTATTCAGTGTAACATTAACTAGAGAGGGGTAAGGCAGTGGAACTCAGATCTAGACTAGCTCTAAGATTAGGGTTTGGGTCTCAGGTGGAGATGTGGTGGAGGAGATTTGTGTGAAGCCGTTCTTCAAATGCCCTTTGTTCTCCTCACTGCTCCATTCCACATTTAAGCAAACACTGTGACAGATGACTTTCACTCACATTGCTTCTCCCCTGGGGAGCACAAGCATAGGAAAAAATAGCCAAAGGGGACAGAGCTGCGGAGGGCTACTGCAGGGAAAGGAGTGAAGCAACAGGAAGCAACATTTCCTTCTTCCTCTTGGAAAGAAGCTATCCTTCCTCACCTGCACTGATGGCAAGGAGCTTTTTAAGGCCTTTCTGCACTCCCTCAGCATGAAATACAGCTGTAGGAGCATACACAGAGCTATGGAAGCACATGCAGTGCCAATCTTTCACAAATATTCTCTTTTTAGCCCTTGAGCAACCAGAAAGTCAATACCCTCACTGCCCAGAGCTCTCAAAGAGGAAAGGAGGAGAACTGGGCTAAGCAAGGGAGGGTTCAATCACATAATTTTCCCTAGTGCAGTGTTGTCCTTTCTCACAATTTCAGTATGAACCACAAGCTCTTTTGGTGTTTAATTTGAAGCCCCAGCACCTGGAGGCATGGGATTAGGTGAGAATTTCAGTTTTTGTTTTTTTTAAAGAAGTAAGTTTCTAACTTTTCTGGTTGCAGAGAAAATCTTGAGAACTTGAGCCAAGAGCACCCAAAAGACTCAAACAGAAGGCAAATAAAAAGATTCCTAAATGTATAATTATCCTCCCCTTTCCCCTCCCCCCCATTTTAAGCTATTCTAGTGAATTTGGGTCCAACTCATGGCTTTTGAATCTTTGGGGTTGGCCATATTGCTAGTGAAAAAATAATTTTGTCAAGAGATGGGAGTTTGGTAAAAGAATGGGGAGGTACTAAAGGTGGAGTGAGGACAGGTGAGGACTGGGAGAATAAGAATATTGATGACTACATAATTTAGCTCGTATAATGCTTTCTTAGATTGTGAACTCCTCCAGGAGGAGTACTCACACTTACTTGATTAGGGAATGTTTTGCACTCTTATGATAGTCTAATAGACATTGCTGTTAGAAAAATATTTCTTGAAATTGTTTGTTTTTCTTCTGCTCAAACTCATCTGGGTAGACACCATGATTTACTTTTTTTATAAATTTCCATACAGACAAAAAGTGACGTGTATATAAAAAGACTCCCAATTCTCCTTAGAACACCTCAAACACCAGTTCCCTCTCTATCCTGTTCAGACATCAATATCTGTAGGTGGCTAGCAATCCTATTTATTCATTTAGGGAAGCTGTCAATGCTTCATTCTTTCCTTGTAAGTCAGTCTTTCTGGACCTTTAATAATTTTGTTATAGTTCTCTAAATCCCCTCCAACTGGTTAAAGTTAATATCCTTCTGGAATTCAGCTATCCAAGCTATGTGTGCTGTTTTAGTTTTGGTATCATCAGCATCTTAAAGAATGGGACTGTTATTGTCCTCATCCATGACAATGATGTTTATCTCTGCAATATGTAGCCCACAATTACAATGGCTTTTTTACCCCCTGCTATTTTGTGTTGCAAGCTCTGTTCTAAGTTGTTGTTATACTACAACTGTCAAATGAATTATGCATACTGTGGGGATAAACATTATATGTTGTTTACTTGGAAGAAGCATTATAAACCTTAAAAATAGTCTGTCATTTTCTACCACAGCATCTCAATGTAAATGTTCCCCACCCCACTTTACGCCAATTCAGCAAAGATATTTTTAAATGTCACTCTCACCTCCCACACTTTTTCCAACTGCTGATTTATGGGGTACCTGGTTCTGCCCCCTGCCTTCTCTCTGCCTAACAGTCCTATCTCTGCAGTTCTAATGCAAAGAGATGAAACAACCTAGAACATAACACATCCAGTCCATTATTAGTCTTCCAAAGAAAGATTCATTGATATTTATTGCTGTAATTTTGTTCTAATAAAAGATGAGGGCAACCACTCTATCCTGGAATTGAAATAGTTTTTGTCAGCTTGTCATGCACAAGATTTGAAATACAATCTGAAAAGATTCCAACCTAAGCAGTCAGCCTATAGAAAGAGGTAATGTCAAGTGGACTTGCTACATTCTCGTATCTGTTTACAACACCAATACATAGTAACATAAGAAATGCTTGTGACACTCATTGTCTAATGACAGAACTAACTTCCTATTAGCTTTCTATCCTGGGAAGGAGTGATTTTAAAAATGATTTGGCGGTTGTGGTGGTAATCAGCTGAACATGAGCTCCTGGAATGATGCAGTGGCCAAAAGAGCTAATGTGATCCTTGGATGCATAAACAGGGGAATCTTGAGAAGGAGATAGAGAGGTTATTTTACCTCTCTATTTGGCACTGGTGTGACCACTGCTGGAGTACTGTGTCCAGTTCCTGTGCTTATAATTCAAGAAGGATGCTGATAAATTGGGGAAGATTCAGAAAAGAGTTGTGAGAATGTTTAAAGGATTGGAAAACATGCCTGATAGTGATAAACGCAAAGAGCTCAATCTGTTTAGCTTAGCAAAGAGAAGGATGGGGGTGACGTCATTACATTCCCTGAGTATCTACATGGGGAACAAATATTTAATAATGGGCTCTTCAGTCTAGCAGAGAAAGATATAACGTGATCCAATGACTGGTAGCTCAAGCTAGACAAATTCAGACTGAAAATATGGTGTACATTTTTAATGATCAGAGTAATTAACCCCCGAACCATTTACCAAGGGTTGTAGTGGGTTTGCCATCATTGACTATTTTAAAATCAAGACTGGATATTTTTCTAAAAGATATGCTCTAGTAATTAAATTGGGGTGATTCTGTGGCCTGCATTATACTGGGTCCCATCTGGCCTTGGAATCTATGAATCTATAAGGGATGTCTAGGCCTATAAATTAACCTTATTCCATCAGAAAATTGAAGGATGGCGATACATTGAGGTCACAGTCAGATGGCACATAATCAGGATTTGTCGCCGAATTTGGTCCACTGGTTTGATCATTAACTTGTCTGGGCCAGGTACTGATAGGGAGTGTGACATGAACACTGATTCTGGCCTTGACCATCTTTATCAAAAACGGTTTTCAACAAAATCTAAAGACAGGAGCTGTCTTCTTGGATTTGACCGCTGCCTATGACATAGTTTGACACAGAGGCCTTTTTTTTTAAACTCTCTTGCATTGCCCCACATTGGGTGGTCAAAGTAGTAGAGCTCTTTCTCCAAAATAGGCAGTTTAGAGTATGTGTGGGCAACTGCTGTCACCCTTGGAAGTGTCAGATCAACAGTCTTCCTTAAGGCTCAGTTCTTTCACCAATTATTGTTCAATGTGTACCTCAGAGACCTGCCAACTACACCCTCACGCAAGTTTATCTATGCCGACAACATCTGCTGCAGCTACCAAGCTCAGTCATTCTCAGAAATTAACAAGGTTGAATGATGATGTGAAGCTCATGGCAGACTATTGTAGACGATGGCATCTGCTACTGAGCTTTTCCATGATCGTTTCTAGTGTATTTCATCTGTGTAATGCAAGTACAAGTCATGAGTTAAACATTTTCCTCAGTGGCCAACACCTTCAGCATGATCCAAATCTGGTTTACCTCAGTGTGACATTGGATAGGTCATTAAGGTACTGCAACCACTTGAGGAAGATGGCAGCCGAAGTCAACACTCGGAACAATTTGCCATAAATTTCAACCTGGGGTGCGAGTGCCTGGACACTTAGAACATCAGCCCTTGCCCTCTGCTATTCAACAGCAGAGTACTATGCTTCTGTCTAGTGTTGCTCATCTCACACGAGGCTAGTCAATGTAAAGCTTAACAAAGCTATGAGTATGGTTACGGTGACTTTACAGGCAATTCTGTTGCCATGGTTATTGATACTTAATAACATAACACCGCCCCATATTCACTGTGAGAAGGCCTCTGTCATGCTGCTGGCCAACACCTGTGAGAATAGCAACCTGTCTTTCTTCAACCATCAGCCA
Organism: Malaclemys terrapin pileata; assembly: GCF_027887155.1. Classification (NCBI taxonomy): domain Eukaryota; kingdom Metazoa; phylum Chordata; order Testudines; family Emydidae; genus Malaclemys; species Malaclemys terrapin. Next base: position 99,161,075 of record NC_071511.1, on the reverse strand, counting down.
GCTCGCCTGTTTTCTAGATGCCTTTTATGGTCATTTATGGCACCACAGGACATGACAGTGGAATCTGCTTGACACAATGACTGATCAGTGACGACAGTCACTGATCACTCTTTCATCACTGACCCATCTGTCCATCAGGTTTTGATCTACCAAGGTCCCTGTGGTCATCTCTAAACCAATTTCGAACAGGGCAGCTATGCGGCCAGTCTCTTTAAATGGTTTTTTTTCTAATGACCTGTGATGCAGCTGCTGTCAACTTGAGGCTTTAGCATATCTTTGAGTGCCCACTGACGTATTTCGACGGTGGGCTACTGGCCCTCCACCTGGCTTATGATGACACCATCAAATGGCTGAGTTCAATGCACATATGTTGATATATATTCCACCAGAATGAATTGTTGCTTTGAAAGCCCATGTTTCCTGAGTGTCAGGATTATTCCACTCATTCTGTAGGTGCTACTTTGTTAGAGTCAGACGCTCAGTTAAAGAGATGGAAAGGTACAGTCTGATCTCTTTACTCCTTCACCAAATCCTATCAGACTAACACCTTTGCCTCAACATGGGTCTTTGTGTCAGAGTGCTGAGAACAGTTGTCTCTGAGTGAAGGACTACCTGACAAATTCCTCTACACTTCTGTAGCACAAAATCTATGTAGACACTAAATCTTTACCTGCAAATAAAATTCCATTATCTCAAGATATACCAGTATCAAAGACTCTCCATGATCTTGTCACTAATTTTTTTTTTCTTTAACCTACCATTAGTTATTGATTTAATGTTTAGTCTCTTATATTCCCAGACCAAGGACTATTTTAAAACAGGAATTTCACTGAACTTCGTATCCAAAAAAACTAGCACAGCTTATGCAAGCCCTACTCCTGCCAAGTCTGTCCAGAGCAAACACCAAAAACCTCTTTTCCTGCAACCACACACTGCTCCCCAGAGCGGTCTCCTTTAGTCTCTTTATTAGACCTCCACTCTGTAAAGGGACAGGATGCAGATAGATATAACCCTGGCTTTCCCTTATGAGTGCTACAGCGAATCTTTTATATTTTGACCTTATGACTTGGGGCGTTTTTATATTAATATAATTGGTATGAGTCCCCATCATAACTTCCCATCTTCCTAATTGTGGTGGAATTGTTATCTGGGTAAAACATTTAAAAGTCCTATTCCATATCAAGAGGCCTAGAATCCTTAATACTAAAATATCTGATTGGTTTAGTGTTTCAGCCCGCTAGTATGTGTCTGTCACTGACCCACGAATGCTGGATCAGTACACATGAATATTACTTAAAGGTACTTTTTTGAAAAAGGAAAGCTGAAAAGTATCTTTTTTGGAGGTAGAGGGGAAATGCAGGTAGGGCAACATAGAAAATTTGCCAGGAAACTATTTAGAAAAAGTAAAACATTTAAACACAAACTCTTTTGGAAGTGGCACTTGAAGAAATAAAACGTTTATCTTCTAAATGTTTGTCTCATTTGAATAAAAAATTAAAAATGCAAGGCTCCTAGCACACAGCTGGAAACTGATAATTACTTTAACATAGCAAGTAGGCAGCTGTTTTAGCAATATGTGTTTTATCACTGAAATCAACTAACACATCTGAAAATATAGGACAAGTGAAAATGCTGAGATAGTAGATTGTAAGTGTGAAATATTTAACATGTAGTGTTCTGCTGTGATTTATAAGGTGAAAAAAACCCCCTCAAGTTAAAGGTTAATGTTCTCTTATCAAAATAATCACAAGTGCATCAGTTTCTGATGTTATAGAAACACAGCATACATTACAACTGTTGATTTATAATTAAGTAATTAGATACATAAAAACAAGAATCCTATAGATAACTACATTAAAAAAGATGCTTCTTTGTGTTTATTTTTCTACATCACTTCTAGATTTTGTCTCTGTTTACAAACAAAATGCTGCATTTGGCTAGAAGCAGACTTAGAAGCATATTTACAAAAAAACAAAGGGGTGAGAAAATATAACATTCTTCTGCTCACATGTGGTACATCTTTCATTCTTTCAGGTGCTTTGGTAAAGAAAAGAATGTACTGAGGTTTTCAGAATAAATTAAACTTTGAGTACAGACCTCAGGCCAGGCTTCTGTTACATGGAAGAGTTTATTGTTTAACCTTTTGCATTTAAAATTCCTATTCCTATTCCATATCAAGATACTCCACAATATGGCCATATGACTGTCTCTTTCCTATCCCCACAGTGAATATCCTTAGCAAAGAAGATTAAGTATGTATTACATTATATTCTATTGTACAATATTGCTAGATAACTTAAATTTTGCCAGTGCTGAAGTTCATACTATTAACAGAACAGTCTAACTTGGTGACTGGCTTTGTTTATGAGGAAACCATTTTCATCTGCTCTATCTGGATATTACACTTTTCTGAAGCCATGACCAAAGTTTTTGCATTTTTGGCTTGAATTGCATATTTTAACTATACTTAATTAAGTAAGCATTTGCTGTCTTTACATTATCATGTTTATAAAACCTTCTTGGCAGTTGACGTATACAAGATGAGGCAGTGAAGAAAAATAAAGTGTTGGAAACCTAGTCACTATGCAAAGGTCTGTATACAGTTTAAGGATAAGTTTTTAGAAATGCAAAATTAATTAGTTCTAATTTCTAAACTTTTTGGGGGGATTCACATTGGTCTTTTAAAAGTGAGAATTTTGAAGACCAAAAGAATCATGTTTAAGAAAAAAATAAAATAGGCAAACATAGTGACTGGATGTGACCACACTGTTTAATTTAAAACAACCATGTTTTATTAGCATCATGAAGATATTTTCCTTCACTATGTTCCCAGTCCAAGGAAATTGCCTTATGCAGATAATTTAATATTGGATTGTATTGGTGCTATTAGGGCCAAACAGAAGCAAATTCAGGTGGTGGGCAGTATGAAACACACATTATGTTGACAAATAGAGTTTGTCAGCAGAGTTAAATCTTGTCTCTATATCCAGAATATAATTATTTGAAAACTGGAAAAACCAAATGATATATACATATAAGGGCAAATATCTGAAGACAGGAATGCATGTATCATACCAAAGTGAGATGGGAGTTCTAAGGTACACAGATCTTTCTAAATCTGGGTCATACTGAACAGTCCAAGTGTAATATTTATACTCCCTGCCATAACAATATACCTCAAAATACAATCTCTTCATAACACAATATATAGCCAAATGACACAATGTATAATACAAAGTAGAATTTCATGTTTTGAGCCTCCAAAGCCAAGCCTTGGGGACTTCATTTTCCATGGGCTGATTCAAACTCTGCTGGTCTTAAAAGTTTAGATCAATAAAAGGGAAGGAAAGAATTAAAAAACAACACCAAAAAACCCCTAATACCTAAAAGAGCAGCAAAAGTCTACAGTATGTGTGTCAAATATTCAGTTTAAATGCTTAATTTTAAAACTATTCAACCCATATGCATCAAATATGGCTGCCTTAGATGTTCAGGAGATTATAAAACAAAATCAGAACAAACACTAGCCCTGTTTTGACTTTGACCTTTAATTAACAATCCCATAACAGAGCACATGCTTAATCTGTGGCGTTTATTTGCTAATGTTGTTTAGGTTATGTTTAAGATTTTGTGTTATACTGTGGAAGAGAGTTGATGTGTTGTGTGTAGTATGTTTCCTTATCTGATGGAGATCTTGTGAAAATGGGGAGTCATTGTCAGTGGAAATGTTTTTTGAGGATGTAAGGATACAGATAAGGGTTGCTGCATACCTAAGGATTTCCTTGCTTTTAAGGATTTGAGTTGGGGGGGGGGAGCAAGTGTCACACTTAACCAGTCTTAATTCCTTTTAAACTAACTTCTTGTTTATGGAATCTATTTAAATGAGATGCACTGCACTGATACATACTTCTGATGAGTTCCTTATTTTGAGGGCTGTCACTCAATATAGTCCTAAAGTTATACACAAAGTGGGCATCCCCTCATTTTTATTGTTGAAAATTATTTACATTAGTCTCAAAGTCATGACTCATCAAGAGTTATTTACGTGACAGGATTGAATTCCACAGCATATTACATTTTCCTGCCTGGATAATTATTTTTGTGTCCCTCATTTTGGGAGTTTGTCACACACTGTGTTCCCCATTGGGGCCTTGGCAGGTTGAGAGATTATGTCTATGCAAAATATGCTGGTGCACAACATCTCAATGTTTTATATTAATATTTTATTGATTCACCCCCTTGAAAAAATCAGGGATGAGGGGAAGATAAAGGAATGGAAAGGGAGGGAAAGGAAAGCGACATCTTAGTGTCCATCCACTAGGCATCAATCAAAAATTTCTAAAACGTCAGACCAAATCTTTTCAAATTTGTCTGCGGTCCCTCTTCTCCGAAATTTTACCCACTCTTTAGCTGCCAGCTCAGCCGAGTCACTGTGCCAAGCTCCTACCCCTGGAAGCAGTCTGCTCTTCAGTCTTAGCAATATGAGTTGTTTGGCTACAAACACTGCTATAGAGAACCAAACTTTCCGTAAGTTGTGGAATTTTCAAGGTGATGGGGTAGATTCCAAAACACAGTTCTTGATGTAATTTTTAAGGAGGTATCATATTAATCGTCCTGCTTGCTTCTAGACAAAAAGATTGTATCCTGGGACAATCCCTATGTATGTGAGCCAATATGGCTCTGAGACACCCACATCTCCAGCAGCAGTCTGTTCTGGCAAGACCTCTGCACTCTCAAAATAAGCGTTCATTATATTTTAATTATAGTAGGAAATACTAGGAGATAAATTACTACTAGATAAATTAGCATCTGATAAGTTTAAAATAACATGCTATATGAAAGAAAAAAAAGAATCTTTTTCTCTGATAAATGTGGAAGGATTTTTGTTCTGCTACTTTAGAAAAGTAAATTTGAATTTCCTGCAAAACCTAGAACTGTGTGGGGAGGTACTTCCCTCTAGCTCCATTTCAGTGTGGTAGGGAGCAGGTTATTGCTGTTGGGCGTATGGATCTGAAAATGGGGAGATGGAGGAAGGGTTCATCACCATTGTAGCAGGTCCCAAGTAATTCCACTATTGTCCTGTTGCCTGGAGAAAGCGGTTTCTTCATATACCCCCGCCTTCCCCCCACCCTCATCCACACACCCAGCTTGTTGACTTATGCAAGCATAAAAATTAACATTCACAAGCTGTTTTTCAAATGTGTGCTGTGCAGATGTCTATTAATTTCACAGTTTTCACACGGAACCATGCTGTACTTGTTGACTTACTTGCTTGTTAAACAGGAGAATGTTGAAGATGTAACTTTATACTTGTGAAAATGATTATTATATTTACTGCTATAAAGAAAAATGCAAATGAAGCAGAGAATTTTGTGATTAGTATTTTACAGCGACATCATTTACTGTAATTACATGTTCTTACTCAGGGAAATTATCATGATCTGTTAACCAGATTCTTTTATGACTTTTTGCAGAATTCTGAGTAACAACAAGATCTTGTGGTTAAAGAATGGCTCTTTCTTTGGACTGAGATCCCTGGAGAGACTGTGAGTAACTGTTCAGCCTCTGTTCACTTTCCATTCAAAATGTTTCTCATATTTGAAATGTAAAACAAACAACAGGTAATAAAATTCAGAAGTTCTTAGATGTATATTAGAATAGGGTTTCTAGGCAATCATCAAGTTAATAAACAAGAGAAATGAGTGAACTTGGATGGAGATGAAAAATGCAGGAAAGCACTACCATCAATTTGGAACTAAAATAAACATGAAGTGAAAGGCTTGCATTGCACTGCATACCCAATGAAAGTGAAGACTGGCGTATGTAATGGTAATGTGCCTGATATATAGTCTGGCTTATTTAACTTTATAGTTCCCAATACTTCCTTCTGTTTTGAATGATTTCCTGTGCAAAGAAATTGGGCAGCATTTATTTCTTGAGTGGGTCATAAAATTTGGTAAAGCTCCCTTACAGAGTATTTGTAACTCACAGATTTTTAAAAAGAAAGATGCATTCCTTACTCTGTTTCATTTATTCAGGAGTACCCAAATGAGTTTAGAAAAAGAATCTAAGAACCTCCCGTGAATAAATCAGCAATAAAATAGTTCTTTGAGTGCTGGTCCCTATGTGTTTTCCATTGTGGGGAATGCATGTGCACCATGAGCCTGAAATCAGATTTTTTTAGCGGTGTCTGTTGGGCTGCATCTTTACCATTTGCCCCTTTGCTCTCCAAGCTGAGGGCGTAAGGGGTGGTGTGGCCCAACTGCTGCTCCAGTTCCATCTTACCGCTGCATGATCTGAGACCGAACTTCTCCAGTGTTCCCGAAGCTTCTCCTTTTTGAATGAGTAAATATATCATTTTAAATCACTTAAATAGTTTCCATTAGTTTAGTATAGTATTAGTGTTAGTTACAGTAGAACCTCAGAGTTGGGAATGGAGGTTGTCCGTAACACTGAAATGTTTGTAACTCTGAACAAAGAACAGTTCGGGCTCCAGATCCAGCAGCTGACACTCCAGGGCAGGCTTCAGCAGCATCTCAGCTTCCTCCTCAGCGCCGGCAACATCCTTGCAGGCAGCTTCTTTCCCCGGGTCGGAATGAGTTTGCCAACTTGTCCCCGTGGGGGTGGGGGTGAGAGAGAGAGAGAGTGTGTGTGTGTGTGTGTGTGTGTGTGTGTGTAAACAGCGCCTCTCCCTCCCAGTGTGGGGCAGTGAGGGGTGAAAGCAGTGCACACTGTGGCTGACCTGTGCGTGGGGGTGGGGTGGGGTGGGGACAAGCAACCCAGATGTGCCTACCTTTAAGATGCAACACAGGCACAGTGCAGTATTTGCTTTTTTGTGGTTGTCTCTGCTGCTGCTGAATTGATTACTTCCGGTTTCACATGGTGTCCGGTTGATCGGTCAGTCCGTAACTCTGGTGTTTGTATCGGGAGAAGCCCACATTGTCTCCAGCTGCAACACCTACCAATCCTTTCCCAGCTGAACTAAACAGGCACGAGAAGACAAACTCAAACACTTTATGGAATGTGCTCTGAGGCCACAGTTTGACCCAGACTGATCAGACCCCTTTCTCCTCTTCCCCTCCCCCCTCCACCTCCGGGTACACCAAGAAGCATACCACCAAGCTTGGTATAGGATATGCAAGGAAAGCTGATAGTTGGATCATCCTGGAAGTCTTCTGCAGATGCAGCTAATGCAGCATCATGGGCCATAGCTTTAGCAATAGCTATGCACAGGGCATTATGGCTTCACTCTTTGGGATTTCCTCACAATGTACAATCCAGGGAAGACCTGCCCTTTGAATGGAATAATCTCTTTAGCAACAAGCCAGATGAAGTTTTTGCACTCATTTAAAGACTCAAGAGCATCCCTCCTTGGAATTGGCCTGAAGAGAAAGTACCACAAAACCATATCCTATAGACCTCATACAGTGCCCAGCCCTCATAAGCCTCCATGGAAGAGGCAGATGATACACCAGGGATCAGCAACCTTTGGCACTGGGCTGGTTTGTTTACCTGCTGCGTCCTCAGGTTCAGCCAATCACGGCTTCCACTGGCCACGGTCTGCCGCCCCCATTGGCCTGGAGTGGCGAACCGCGGCCAGTGGGAGCCGCGATCGGTTGAACCTGCGGACGCGGCAGGTAAACAAACTGACCCGGCCTGCCAGGGTGCTTACCCTGGCAGGCTGCATGCCAAAGGTTGCCAATCCCTGTGATACACCATAGTTAACAAATGTCTCTTCCAACAGCTTTCCAGCCTCCGCCCCAGGTCAAGAAATACTTTTGATGAGACCTTTTGGGAGCCATGATCAACAGATGCCATTCATGCTACCCAAGTCTTCTCTTCTTCAATTTCTTCACTTTTTCCATACTTGGCAGGACATCACAACAGACAGATAAAGACTTGATGTAATATCAGGGTACACCAAATTCCTCTCTTCCTCCTCCAAACCTTGCTTCCCTGTCCCTGTTCAGGGATCCCTCTCATAGGAGGAGACTTGTCCAAGTAGTAGTCTCCCTCCTCATTCAAAGAGCCATAGAACCAATACCTCTACAACACCGAGGGAAGAGGTTCTACTAAAATTTCTTCCTCAGATCAAAGAAGAAAGGCTGCAGATCTAAGACAATGCAGTATTTTTATTTGCAAGCTGAGATTCAGAATGCTTCCTTTGGCATCTATCATCCAGTCATTGTACAGAGGGGATGGGTTTACAGCTCTAGATATGAAGGATGCCTATTTTCACATGGACATCCACCCATCTCACAGACGGTTCCTGTGATTCACTTTGGGGAATGACTATTTCCAATACAAGGTTTAGTCTGGCAACGGTGCCAAGGTATTACCAAAGCTCTCAGTTGCAGCAGCTCACTTCTTTTGTCAATGGTCATCAGTCTTCTTCTACGTAGAGGACTGGTTACTGACAGGGAAGTCCTACCAAGAGGTGCTGACAGCAACCACTTACAACATCCTGCAGTCTCTAGGATTGTGCATAAATATTGAAAAGTTCTTTTTTCATGCCAACCCAATCTATAGATTTTATAGGAACAACCCTGAACTTGATTGCAGCCAAGGCATTCCTCCCACAGGAAAGGCTCCAGGTGTCAAACCTCTTGCCATGCAACTGAGAGAGCCCACAGTTGCAAATGTACTCCTATCTCACCCTCCTGGGTAACAGGGTCTTATACTTATGTAACCTCATTTGGGAGACTGTCTTCAGACTGGCTTTGCTCAGACAGTATAAACAAACTAATCTCCCTCTGTCAAGAAATGAGGGTCTCCCTGAATTAGTGGGAAAACAAGGACCAACAGAGTTTTGTTCACTCTGACTTTACCACAGAAGTCTCTCATCGCAGATGCCTCTGATTTTGGCTAGGATGCCCACCTGGGTGAACATTCAGCACAAGGCATTTAGTCAGTGAAAGAAGCCACAATGCCCATAAACCAGCTTGAACTCAGAGTGGTCTGAGAGGCTTCCAAACAGTTTCTCCCCATCATGAGGTCTCACCACATTCTAGTGATGTGGGCCAACATCGCCATGCTATTCTATGTAAACTAACATGGAGGAGTGAAATTCACCCCACCACCATACAGAAGCTGTAGAACTCTGGAATTGGTGTATTTGACATCAGATAATTCTGTCAGCAGTGCACATACTGAGAGCACCCAACACCCAGGCAGACATCCTCGGCAGGTGCCTCTCTCAGGACCACGAGTGACCGCTTCATGACTCAGTAGATCATATTCCATCTTTGGGGCTCCTTGTCCTGCAACCTCTTAGCATCCTACAAGAACAAAAAGTGTGTGAATTACTGCTCTGGGGGACTTTGGGTCAGAACTTCATGGGAGATGCGCTTCTGGTCCCTGGTCAGGACAAATAATGTACGTCTTTTCCCCCCAGCCCCTTATTACCTCGTTTCTTGAGAAAAATCTGGCAGGCCAAAACATGGGTCATACTGATCACTCCCATTTGGCCCAGACAATTCTGGTTTCCCAGCCTCCTTCAGTTGTCAGCTCATCTGCATGTCACTTTCCAGAACCTGTTGATGCAGCACAAAGGCAATATCAAGCATTCCAGTCCAGACTGACTACATCGGACAGCTTGGTATTTGGATGGGCATCAACCTGGAGACTGCGCTCAGGAGATGTCTAGTCTATTCTCAACAATAATAGAAGGGAGTCTACTAAACAATTGTTGTGTAGCCCAGTGAAAAATATTTTCCATCAGGGCTCATAACCAGGAACGCTGCCAGCTTTTCTGCCGCCCTAGGCGGTGGAAGGTCCCGCCCCGAAATGCCGCCCCTCACAGAGGCGGCAGAAGGTCCTGTCACCAAAATACTGCCGCGGTCACCGCCCCCCAAATTGTAGTGCCCTAGGCAACGGTCTAGGTCGCCTAATGGGTTGCGCCGGCCCTGCTCATAACCACTACACTTAATCCAGAAGAATCAGACATCTCTGCTATCCTGATCTACCTCCTGCCCCTAAAGACTTCAGGACACACTTTCAACTTAGTACATGTTCATTTGGCAGCTATCCGCACCTGCCGTCCCCCCATTGATGACTACTCCAATTTTGCTCATCTGATAACGATCCACTACCTTGAAGCTTACTTTGGATCTTTCCTCCTGTAAGCAAGCCAACTTCAATGTGGGATCTTAATCTTGTTCTAGTGGCACTCATGAAAACTCTGTTTGAACCATTGGACTCCTGCTCGCTATTTTTTAAGATGTGTGGTCCCTGTCTGTATTCCACTATCTGCCCTCTGTTCCCTCTACTTCAGCTCATGACTTTATTAGCCATAAAGAAGGAACTGGAGCAGTGGTCAGTCTGCACCACCCATTATGCCCTTGGTTTGGAGCATGAGGAGGCAAAAGGCACAGGTGTGGAACAGTGGCCGCTGCTGAACAAATTTCGAATCTCAGGTGCCTGGTGCATATGCACACGCCACAGTGGAATACAAATGGGGACTCAGGTTATAGAACAGGTAAATAATCTCACTTTGTATAGTGAAATACAACTGTTTGTTTTCTGTTCATATTTAGATAAATCACTTGAAAATAATCTACAGAGTTAGAAACTAGTCTATAGAGTTATTTTTTTTTCAATATCCCTGGGCCACTAATTTTGCCAAGGTATCTAAATTGGGTAAGAATAAATGCCTGTCTAAAAATATCCAGTGTACTTTCAGCTGAAGTTATCTTTCACAGCCCCTCCTAAAAATAACTGCAATAAGGAGTTACTATCAAAAAGTAGATGCTTGTATTCATCCTCAGAGCTGCATTTCAGTGATGGATGGATCATGTTTTTATATGCAATCTCTGAGATTTTTAGGATTGTTCAGAATAAAAAATGCTCTATAAAATCTCATTTATCAGTAATTACAGTTGAAATCTGCATGAATAATGTTGTTTACATTTAAAATTTGTTGTGTTAAGGTGAGTCACTGAGGTACTTAAACATGTGAGTAATCCAACTGTTGTCAGTGGGACGACTCAAGTCCTTAAATGTAGGCATTTGCTTAAGTATCCTGGTGGACCAGGGCCTAATTTAGGAAACTAGTATGTGCCAAAACATATAAACACTTTGCTATACGTCATTAGAGGTAATAAATACTTTTAATATTGTTAGTTTTAATTATTATGGGTTAAATGGGGAATAGCTGTGATGTATAAATGAACAGTTGCTTAGCTCTCTAAACTATAACAAATCACTGCATTGGAATATAAAGATCAAAAATTTGAAAATCTTTCAGACAAACTTGATTGTCGCTTTCCCTCTCCCCCCACCTCCTAGAATTACAGAAATAGTGGATGAAGGGAAAGCAGTAAACCTAATATATTTGGATTTTAGTAAGCAGTCATGGGATAAGAGAGAAGGTCCTCTCCTGCATTGGTAACTGGTTAAAAGATAGGAAACAAAGGGTAAGAATAAATGGTCAGTTTTCAGAATGGAGAGTGGTAAATAGTGATGTGCCCCAGGGGTCTGTACTGGGCTCAGTCTTATTCAACATATTCATAAATGATCTGGAAAAAGGGGTAAAGAGTTCGGTGGCAAAATTTGCAGATACAAAACTACTCAAGATAGTTAAGTCCCAGGCAGACTGCGAAGAGCTACAAAAGAATCTCTCAAAACTGGGTGACTGGGCAACAAAATGGCAGATGAAATTTAATATTGATAAATGCAAAATAATGCACATGGGAAAATATAATCCCAACTATACATATAAAATGGTGGGGTCTAAATTAGCTGTTACCACCTAAGAAAGAGATCTTGGGGTCATTGTGGATAATTCTCTGAAAACATCCACTCAGTGTGCAGTGGCAGTCAAAAAAGCAAACAGAATGTTGGGCATCATTAAGAAAGGGATAGATGGTAAAACAGAAAATATTATATTGCCTCTATATAAATCCATGTATGCCCACATCTTGAATACTGCATGCGGATGTGGGCGCCACATCTCAAAATATTGGAATTGGAAAAGGTTCAGAAAAAGGCAGCAAAAATGATTAGGGGTATGGAACGGCTGCCATATGAGGAGAGATTAATAGGACTGGGACTGGGACTTTTCATATTGGCAAAGAGATGACTAAGGGGGGATATGCTCAAGGTCTATAAAATCATGACTGGTATGGAGAAAGTAAATAAGGAAGTGTTATTTACTCCTACTCATAAAACAAGAACTAAGGGTCACCAAATGAAATTAATAGGCAGCAGGTTTAAAACAAACAAACAAAAGTATTTTTTCACAAAACGCACAGTCACCCTGTGGAACTCCTTGCCAGAGGATGTTGTGAAGGCGAAGACTATAGTATGGTTCAAAAAAGAACTAGATTAATTCATCGAGGATAGGTCCATCAATGGCTATTAGCCAGGATTGGCAGGGATGGTGTTCCTAGCCTCCGTTTGCCAGAACCTGGGAGTGGGTGACAGGGGATGGATCACTTGATGATTACCTGTTCTGTTCATTCCCTTTGGGGCACCTGGCATTGGCCCCTGTTGGAAGACAGGATACTGGGCTAGATGGACCTGATATCTGACCCAGTATGGCCGTTCTTATGTTCTTACATAAAACATCTTATATAGTGAAATCTTACACTCCCTGCTTCCCCAGAAAGAATCTGAAAAATTGGAAGAATTTGGAAATTGGCTCTTAATCCTTTTTTTCCCCTAAAGATACTGATTTATGAAGAGAGAAGAAGAGCTAAATGTATCGCTTTGCTAAGAAACTACTAAGGTCTTCAGTGGTTTAAAGTGTTTATCAGAGGCAAAGTGGGCCAGTGGGAAAGCTGCTGGAGTGGGAGTCAGATCCTAGGTTCTCTTTCTTAAAACTATATAGTGAGTAAATGGGCAGTCACTTAAGCCTAGCCTACACTGAAAAGTTATATTGGCATAGGTCAGTCAGGGCTTGAGCGACATAGATATGCCAGCATAGGTGCAACTAAGTCTAGAGAAAAGAGCTTCTGTCAATTTAGCAAACATTGTAGTGATTCACTACATTGAAAGAAAAACCCCTTCTGGTGGTGAGAGTGTAGGCTGCTTCTACTCTCAGGACTATGCTGACACCGGTATGTCAGTGTAGTCTCTGTAGTGTAGACATACCCTCAACCTCTTTAAGAATCAGTTACTTCATCTGTAATTTGGGGATAATTTCCATCCTTCATAAGGTGCTTTGAAATAAAGGTGAAAAGTGTTCTATGAGAGCTAGGTATTTTTTTGAATTTGAAATGAGTAAACACACAGGAAAGGGGGAATTATTTAAGAAAAACACTTTTGTAAGATCTCTTATATCTTGATACATTGAAATTTCTCTGATTTCTGCTCTCATAGACTCATAGACTTTAAGGTCAGAAGGGACCATTATGATCATCTAGTCTGACCTCCCGCATGATGCAGGCCACAAAAGCCGTCCCAACCCCTTTCCCTTGACTCTGCTGTTGAAGTCCCCAAATCCTGTGGTTTAAAGACTTCAAGTAGCAGAGAATCCTCCAGCTAGCGACCCCTGCCCCATGCTGCGGAGGAAGGCGAAAAACCTCCAGGGCCTCCTTCCCGACCCCAAATATGGCGATCAGTAGAACCCCGAGCATGTAGGCAAGATTCTCCAGCCAGACCCTCATTGGCCATTGATACTATTTACCAGCGATGGCATGATGTTTATTTGACTAAAATCATGTTATCCCATTTAAACCATTCCCTCCATAAACTTATCTAGCTTAATCTTAAAGCCAGACAGGTCCTTCGCCCCCACCGTTTCCCTCGGAAGGCTGTTCCAATATTTCCCCGCTTTGATGGTTAGAAACCTTCGTCTACTTCCCCACGGCCAGTTTATATCCATTCGTTCTCGTGTCCACATTAGTACATCCAGCATGCTGTACTTGAACACTGTACGGGCACTCAGATCTCTCTTGGTCCCTAAGGATTCAAAGGGACTCTAATTGCAATGCTGAAGGCCCCTGACAGATGCTGGGATATCCACTTCCTTAGACAAATTGTCCTGAAACAGCAATGGGGAATAAAGGTTTCCATTGAATGTATTGTGAAAAACAGACAAAATGATTTGATGTCAGAGGTCGGAGAGGAAAAGGCTTCTACTTTAAGAAGTAGGACGGGCTTGGGAAGGGGAAAGGAAGTGTGTTTGAGACCGTTAATTATGGAGTTGTTTTAAGTGTGAACACTTTTATTGATTTAAATAAGATAACCACCAAGATCTGGGCATATCTCACTTAATCATTTACCTGCCATTGAGGAGGGCCTCAGGTACTGGTGCACCTCAGTCCCTCTTATTTTGTGCCCCACATGATAACCTAATCTTCTGTGGGCTGTAACAGTTTGGTCAAATTTTGGCTATTGGGTTTAGTGTGCAGGTGCTGGGTTGTATTGGAGGCCTTTGATATACAAGAAGTCAAATTGGTGATCCCTTCTAGTTTTAATTTCTATGATTTTCTGACTGGTTCCTAGCACTAGTTGAGCTGCCTTACTTTCATATGTGCTGACAATCTCTTTCCACTAAAATAGTCCATGTATGAAAAATATTAGTATAGATGCTTAAAATATACTGAGACATTCTTTGACATTCATCATGTATTTTAGTTCTGTCTCCAAATTGCTCTAAAATAAGTTACTATAGCTAATCTCTGCTCTGCTCTTTACCATGGCATCTGAGCAACGAATTGACTGATTTTTAAAATGTTGCTATCACCTCCCAATATGTCAGCTTGAATCACAACAGTGGAGCAATAATTGCATATATACTGACTTTTTTTCTTTTCAAATTATTTTGAGGTGGAACAGAAATGTCTGCATGCTAAAAGAATGTCTAAAACTGATGAAACATTTCCAAGATAATGAAACAGATTAATGGCTTTCTGTTGCAACTATATACCAAAAGTAAAATATATTCGTTAATTTTCCATTAGTAAACTATTACTTGAAAAAAATCCCCTATTAATGAAAAAGTAAAGGGGAATTAAACTATTATTATTCATAGCCAAAGTGTGATTCCTGGCATCTGATTTTCTAAATTTCCTAATTAACAATGTATCGTAGAGAAACCCAGCTCCGAAAGCTACACTGCTTAAAGGGCAGCATGGCTTTCAATAGCAAGAATGGCTGCTCTGGGAACCCATCATTTCCCTCATTCCACTGAACTGAGTGAGTAGCTTGGGGGGAGAGGGCAGATCTCTGCTCCACTCACACTGGTGCCAGACGGCACCCCCCCACACACTCCAACCAGGACCTAGTATGGGGTAATTCCTACATGCACACATCCCCAGTTAAGTCAGGAATGGGCCTCTTTATGTTAAAAAATTGTTTTGACTTCTTTAAACTGCAAAAGCATTTCTGTTATTTGGAGCAGTGACTTTAAGTTTGGCAGGGGGAATAGTGATTCCTGAGGTCAGAGACATTTAAATCTGCCTAGAGTTGGCTAAGTTATAAGCTGTGGAGAATTGCTATTTGCACATGTCCAGACATTTTCTGCTGCTTAATTTTCTGAACATTCCAACTGTACTATCATAGGGTCGTGGGACTGGAAGGGCCCTTGAGAGGTCATGCCTGATCCTAGGCCCCACTGAAGTTTCTGAATTGTTCTGAAGTAGCCACACAGAACTGAATCTCTGTATGGGACACAGACATAATGGATCTTAATCCTGCCATTTTCCTCTAGCAAAATACTATTAGGCTTATGGGAGTAGGTACTAGCACAGAAGACAAAAGATTGTGAGTTCTGATCTCACCTCTTCTACAAAGTGGTTATTAATTTTGTGCTGTTGATCACCTTATTATTGAGCAAGACCTTATCCCTACCCTATGGGGCACACAAGTATCTTCATACTCTTCTCCCGGTCCCCCACCATGCTGCCTACACCCTTCTCCATTTTACAGGAGTAACTAAAAGATTGCACAAGCTCACTCTGGCAGACTTTGGGCTTGACCCCAGACTTGTAATATGCCAAACTCAAATCTTAGCCATGATACACATCAGAGAGAATCTGCCAAATCTGTGTGCTTGGGTATGCTGTCTGTAAATCTACTACCCTTGCATATGTTATGCACTGTGTAGTGTGTTATGTGTTTATCATCTAATGGCTAGTCCACAGTGGTTAACAGCCTACTGCTGCTGTTAACTAATAGTTACTCCTGTAGCTCAAGTCATTAGGTGTCTTTGGGGAAGTGGTAAATATCCTGCATTTCTATCCTATTGATGATTTATGCAGAGAGATTTTACAAATGTGCCTCCTGGGGAGAACTTTGGCAGACTTCAGATGCTCAGAAGGAGCCCCCACTAAGTTCAGATATTTACTGGCTGGTCTGCTACCTCTACCTAACTAAGGCCTGGTCTACACTGGGAGGGGGAGGGGGGAATCGATCTAAGTTGCGCAACTTCAGCTACGTGAATAACGTAGCTGAAGCCGATATACTTAGATAGACTTATCGTGATGTCTTCACCACGGTGAGTTGACTGCTGCTGCTTCCCTGTCGACTCCGCCTGCGCCTCTTGCGGCGCTGGAGTACTGGAGTTGATGGGAGAGTGCTCGGGAATTGATTTATCATGTCTAGACTAGACACGATAAATCGATCCCCGCTGGCTTGATCGCTGCCCGCCAATCCGCCGGGTTGTGTAGACATACCCTAAGCTACTCTTTTAGCTCAAGCAGCAGAAGTCTTGCTACAGGTTTAAAGGTCCCAGATTTAAATCCTGATGATGAGGGATATTACAATTGCATATAATGGAATTATTTTTCATTTGCTTTTCTTTTAAACAATTTTTAAAATGACTAGGAAGTTCCATCTCAATTCCCCCTTCCCCCACCCCCAAAATTAAGTTAACAATATTAAGTGTCCAAACTCAAACACTTGAAAGTTATGTCATGACAGGATTAAGGTTACCTATATAACCCTAATTCTGCCCTCGGTGCACTATGATATACATTTTGCTCTCCTGTTGAGGAAAGCAGCTGGGAATGTTGTGGATTGTAGCCTGATGCCTTTAATGGTTAATAATTATATTGATTGCCAATTGATATTAATTTATTGAGCTGTGTGTAATAGGGTTTCTATCTCAGAATCAGGCTCCACAGAATTAAAACTAACAAGTTCAATAACTTGTAGGGTTATCCTGAGGTGTAAGACAAAGATACTCACACTAAAGGCAAAGAAAAGCCTTAGTTACTTTTAGTTAAATCAGTAAAGACAAGAAAATTCCAAACCACATAAACAAATAACACTATTATAGCATTAGGGATATCTTATATGAGCATATGCAGAGCATGACATCAACTCGTACCCTTCCTTGGGGACCTGGAGGTGGGACACAAAGCCCTGTCCCTGGTCCAGACACCCAATGTCCAAAGGTCAATGGTAGATAAATAACAATGAAGAGCTGTAGGGTCAGTGATGGAAAGCTGGCCCCCGCTACCCGGTGGCTTGGCCTATTATAGGGCCTGGGTAATATCATGAATATTCATTCAGATGCCCAGCCTCCCATGTCCAAATCTAACTTCCTCAGCCTTGTAATATTGGTGTGCCCTTATCAACTAAAGGTTAATATATTAATGCCGTTTAGCTTATTATCACATTCATCATCATCATCATTGCTAAAGCAAGTTTGTGGTTAAACATCTGCCAATGATTCTATCCTAAAATATCCAAACCCAGTGTCAGTTCATTGTTCCTGCAGTTGCCTGGTATCATTCTGTACCAATTCACTCTCTTGAGCAAGCTATTCCCAGTTCCCCAAAATCTAAGGTAATTTGTCAAACCATTTTATATATGCTAAGCATCATAGGCCCACTTTACTCATGCATATTTGCTTAAGCCAATGTCTTATACGATACAAATTCCTTGCATTACTGCTAAGGATAAATAAAAGGCTAATCTAGTTCTATGGGCTACAAGACGCCATCTGTATAGAACAAGAAATCACTTGGGATATACCCATAGTGTTCTTTTATAGCAGCCATAAGATCCTTGGACAAATTGAGCTATTATCCATGTAAACAGTGAAGTCACTGAAGGCAGTAAGCCAGAATGGAATAGAAATCTGTTTAATGTAGAAGAGAGCTCTGAAGTGCAATGGAGTGATCTGTACATTATGGCTATTCCCAAATTAATCCTACCCTAGTACTCTCAAATATACACTCAAATTAATCCATCCTTGGAGCCAGACAACCTCTTGAGAAGACCACGCTTATTTCCTCCGCCCTGGGCTTATGTTACATATGACATGTATGTAGAGAAAGAAGCTAACCAGAAGACCAACTGACTCATATACTAGGTCTCTCACAAACGGGAACCTCACCTATGTTTAAATCTTTATTAGGCGCTGACATTGCATTAATCAGCTTCCAGTCTGCCAAAATCATGTGCTTCAAAAATGAAACCCCAGGCAAAAGACGTGGGAGAGAAATTGGAGCACTGAGGTTTCTGCTGTTTTGTCTTCCCATGCTTGTCACAACAGGAATTGAACTTCAGAAACTTCATCCATGTTTTCAGCTCACAGGACTTTCTGAGTTTCTTGGCATCTGTGAGGCAATGCGTCAGTGCAACAGTGTGCCTTCTGGCCAAGTGTGGTGCAGTGCCCAGGCTCACCTGGCCTAGTGAGGCTGTCAGTCTATTCCTGGTGCCCAGGAGTCTGAAAACCTTTCTTCACTCTCAAGTCCATCAGGGGTTGGTAGGGGAACCCAGGCCCTCCCACTCTACTGGGTTCCAGCTCAGGGCCCTTGAGCTAGATAAGCAGGATCAGGGTTCTTTGATTCTGACCATTCCCTGAGCTCTTTCCTACCTGCCCCGGGTCTCTGCAGGCTCTCCAGTCTGTCGGTCAGTTCATACCCTTCTGCTGTTCTCTCTGGGCAGCTCTTCAGTAGCTTGCTGGCAGGAGCTCCTTTCTCCAGCCTGCTCACTCCTCTGGTAGCCACCCCACAGCTCCACCCTTCAGTTTCCCAGTCCTTTTATCCTCCTAGCTCTTGTGAGGCTGCCCACCAGGAGTGACCAGCTGTGCCTGTGTTAACTCTTTGGTTGCTGGACCAGTATGGGGTACATACACCCCATGAAAGCACCCAAGAAAGAATCACCAGCTCATTGCGAAATTGCTATTGCTTAACCAAAAGCTTCCTCCTCCTCCTCATTCATTGCAACTTTTCTCAAATGAATCTAGAAACTGAAATAATTTCTCAGTAAAATGCCTATTGTCAGATTAAGGTTGGCTCTACTTTTTAAATTATTAATCATGTAGAAGGACTCTTAAAGCAGTGTTATTTAAATTTATGTAACTTGGTGCCTCCGAAGAAGTGGGCTGTAGTCCACGAAAGCTTATACTCTAATAAATTTGTTAGTCTCTAAGGTGCCACAAGTACTCCTGTTCTTTTTGCGGATATAGACTAACACGGCTGCTACTCTGAAACTTGAATTCCCTTAGTAATTACATTTTGTTTCTGCATACTTCTCATGAAGTTGTTTGCCTTGTAAATATTAGTGCTATGAAGTTTTCAATATTCAGATTTCTTTACATTCTATTATTGCTCTGACATGTAGGCAAGTAACACACATTCAGCACCTAGCCAACCCTGCTAAGGAAAATGCAGTTTGGGGAATTTACGGTTCCTTCACTAAGAAATATTAGATGCAAAGCTAAAATATTTTATGAAGATTGTAACAGGACAACATAAATGATGGTGTTTATGAAATATTGACATTTGGGACACTTTGGAAGATGCTGATTATTGAAGGTGCTGATACTGTATGAACTATATTCTCGTAAGATATCTGAACGGTGAGTCACAAGGGTGCTCTGTAGAGATGGCAATTCACTATCTCTCCAGACTAAGAATTACTGCCTGTCACTAGATTGAATTTACAAATTTGTTATGACATCTGGATCATAATCCATTGCTTCTGTGCCACTGGGCTTGCTATGTAGTGCTATCTGGGGGTATTAACAAACAGATTTTGTCACTTGAATGCTATGTGAGGGGTAAAAACTTTCTGTAAACTTGCATTTTTGTCCTTGTTTGAATTACGATCCTTGACTACTCCAGCAACTTGGACTAAAAATCAAGGGACAAGTACGAATCTAAGTGGAAACTTACTAGAAATCCTCTTTTTGAGGGGGATGTTATTTAAAAATAGTACAACTTTGACAGACTTAAACTATAGTTAACATGTGCCAAAACCACCGGATCAGAGTTTGCAGCTTGAAACTATCTCTGTGTTGCACCAAATGTCAACTGCTTGACATTTGGACAGAAATTGACAGATTTCAATATGGATTTTGAAACCTCTGGCTCAGGAGTGATCAGGCCTGGGGTTTTGTATTGTTTCCAGCTCTAATTCCCTTTTCACATTAATGTTTGTGTCCTTGAGAGAGATGTTGGACTGCACAGGACAGGGCTTATCACAGATCTCTCACATGGCCCAGCTGCAGTACAGATGTAGAATGGGTTTCTGAAATTGCAGAACAGTAATGCAATCCTATGGGGAGTAGATCTCGACAGTCCAGAAATGACAATTTATAAGATCTGAATAATTGAAAATATAAAACTTCTATAATTAATTAAACCATAAATTGAAGCTACAGATTTAGCTGTTTCTCAGTTAAGTACAGCAGCAACAACCAAAGCTACTGCTATTGTGCTTTTGTTGACCAGCAGGCCTGCACAGATCACTTTCACCAAATTATTAATAATTATTTTATTATCGTAGCATCCAAATGGCATCCATGGATCTGATGAAGTGGGTTATGGCCCAGGAAAGCTTATGCCAAAATAAATTTATTAGTCTCTAAGGTGCCACAAGAATTCCGCATTGTTTTTGCTGATACAGACTAACATGGCTACCCCTCTGAAACTTTTGTAGTTAGGGTGCTAGCTATGGAGAAATCTCATGGTAGTTAAAATACATCAGCAGTCCTTAGCTACTGTTAAAGGTATTACATAAAGCTATACAGTTTCATCATAATTGAAGTCTGTGACTACATAATTTATTATAAAATCAAGATGGTAGTGCACACTCTCAAATTTGTATGGACCAGAAGGGTCTGGAAGATAGGCACATTAACTAATTAGGCTATAGAAGAATCTCATTCTTGTTTTGCACTTGGCATCTTCTCAGCCTAGTTGAAAGGATAAGCTGTTAAATGTTTACATTTCCATATGCTTCGAGAACATACTATTTTTATTATCTTCTCTCTCTTTAGACATTCAAAAATAGGAGTGGAATGGTAACTTTTGGTTGAAACCTAAAACTTCTGAGGCTTGACAAAATGCCTGAAAAGTTTAAATCAGAACTTGTGGCTGTGGCCCCTTTGCTTTGAGGAGTTAGAAATCTTGGATGTCTGACACTTAAAGATAAAATTTCATGCTCTTTCATGCAAAGATCGCCTTGGAAACATAAACTAATAGCTAATATAAACCAATCATGAGAGGTGAAAATAACAAACATCTGGGATGTACTTGGGCAGCAGGAGACTTCAAGACCCCACTCCTGTGTACACACTTACACTTTTCACATAGAACAAGTCAGTTAAGCTTGGGGGTATCTCAAAGAATCATGTTAACCCTCCCCAGACAGCCATGTGTAGAGGTATGATAATGTCATACAGGTGTCATTTAGGCTGGGGAAGGGGACTGAAAAAAAATTGTTCCATAGTCTTGCCCCAAAAATGCTAATCCAGCTCCGATGTAAATCAGTAATTCATGTCACTGTTGAAAGTGCTCCAATTTAGCTTTCCTTGTAGTCTTTCAGCTAGTCTTCCTTCTTCTCCGGTTTGTTATAGATTGATGATATTAGCTGCAAACAATAATAGTTCAGCGCATCTATAAGGTAGAAAGAGTCAGGTCACTTTTTATTGTTCTTCTGTGTGTCAAGAGGTCAATTCAAAAAGTGTAACAATTAGGCTTTTTAGTTCAAGCTAATAATTGCCTGTGCTACATCTATAACTCTGTATATTGGTTGCTCCTGTAACTAATGGCCAGCCTGTCTAGCATTTCACACTCAATCTGTAATCCATGTGAATCAGGATAGCCATCTATGTAAACAGATTGTAATTTTATTATAAAAACTTCTAATTCACATGTGTCGGCCAGCTCACAATTAGACAGTAACAATTTGGAAAACCATTGAGATAGTCAGAGAGGGAAGAGTAGGAGAAATATGAAACAGCTAAATGCTTCTTGCCACTTCTTTCCACATTTGTGATAGGTTTAAAAATAGAAACAACAAGGAGTCCAGTGGCACCTTAAAGGCTAACAGATTTATTTGGGCATAAGCTTTCGTGGGTAAAAAAACCTCACTTCTTCCGATGTTGCATCTGAAGAAGTGAGGGTTTTTTTACCCACGAAAGCTTATGTCCAAATAAATCTGTTAGTCTTTAAGGTGCCACTGGACTCCTTGTTGTTTTTGTGGATACAGACTAACACGGCTAGCCCTGATGTTTAACAATAGAATACATGGATATAGCTATTCACTACAACTCCTCTAGTTCTAGCTAACTGTTGTAACAAAGGGGGGGGAGGGTTGTTGCAAAATATCCCCAAAATAAAATCAATTTTAATAACCAATCAAAAATTTTCTTTTTTTTTCTGGAGTGTGCCTAAGAATACTGGTGAAATTTGAAGCATGTTTTCACTTGGATAATTTTTTTTGTCAGGACAGTTGTTAGTGTTTGGTTACAAGTCACATTGTGCTGTTTTGGTTCGTGGTTGGTTGGGCCTGCTTCATGTAGTAAGGAGAGTTAGGAATATCCATTTGGAATCAGTTTCTCAGAGGGAGACACTCTGCTTTATGTTCTCTCTCTGAGCTGGCCAGAAAATAAGACACGTCAGGGAATGGCTTTGTGTCCTGATCCATGTTCTGTGTGTATTTTGCCTTCCCTTAAATCTACCCATTTTGAAATCCTGGATAGTGGTGTTGCCTCACCT
The DNA here is from genome assembly GCF_027887155.1 of Malaclemys terrapin pileata. NCBI lineage: Eukaryota > Metazoa > Chordata > Testudines > Emydidae > Malaclemys > Malaclemys terrapin. Next base: position 99,138,171 of record NC_071511.1, on the reverse strand, counting down.
TCCTGCCTAAACACTGGAGCAGAGAGCTATCTACCCATTGGCGACTACAGTCCATGCTGGTGTTTGTATGCTCTAGTATACTATGCCACTTCTGGGTGTGGAACAAGAGAGCAAGTCCTCTTTGGATATTCACTTTGTATTGAATATATTTAACATTGATAGTGTGTATATATAAAACATTAGTGTCAGAAATTGAAACACTAGAAAACCTTGAAAAGCTCAAGTTAAGTTTGCATGTGCCACATTAACTTTAGAACCTCGTGCACATCCATTTTAAAGGACTGCCACCTCATGTACATCCACTGTAAAGGTTAGAAGAGAATCAGGGAAGCCAGAGAAGAGAGAAAGTAGAAGAGAAGGCAGCAGAGAGATAGAGTGAGGATAAAGAAGAGCCCCTTAAGTCTAGCTAGGAGAAGGCCATTTCTGGATTGGGATAGTTTCTGAAGAATTATCAGCACAAAATCTTGAATGTGAGGCTCAAGGGGAGTTGCAGCCTGTCTGGACCAGTGAGTTAGAGATGAAAAGATTTATAGCTTATTACTAAAACAATGTAGCGAGGTTAATTAAAATACAGATATTTAAATGAATATGTTTAAATACTAACCTTCATGTATCTATCAATGAGGGTTGTAGCTTTTAAATGAATAGTTGTTAAATTAATGAAATGCATGACAGAATTTAAAATCTTTAATTTTTTTCCCCCATTAAAACATTGCGGAGGCATTGTAGTGCCACATAATTCTGATGACATAATCAGATTTAGAGTGGTCAGATTGATACAAGTCTGTTGTCAAGTTTCAATGAGATACAAAGATTACTTCTTGTAACTTGGGGCTGGTCTACACTGTGGGGGGGGAGGGATCGATCCAAGATATGCAACTTCAGCTGCGCGAAGTATCTTGGATTGAATTACCTGGTGTCCACATGGCGCGGGATCGACGGCCGCAGCTCCCTCGTCGACCGCGCTACCGCCACTCGCTCTGGTGGAGTTCCGGAGTTGATGGTGAGTGCGTTCAGGGATCGCTATATCGCGTCTTAATGAGACGCGAGATATCGATCCCGGATAAATTGATTGCTACCCACCGATACGGCGGGTAGTGAAGACGTACCCATAGAAGGGTCACCAGAATGCTGTTAGCACCTTGCTGCGTTTCAATATAATATCTTCAGTTTATGAATTGACTGTGCCCAAAGTACACAGCACTTCTCTAGCACTTCTCAGGAGCATTTTAGTCTCTCTTTTTGTGATTTGTGGAAAATGCAGATAAATATTTCAATTAATAAAATTAAGTGACAATATTATTCAATAAGGGGTTTCCACTGTTACCTTAAGGAACCAAAATGTTTTGTCTGATACAGTATATAAATTACACACTCTGTTAATGATTGTGAAGTTCAGTGTTTATTCACAAATAAATAGTTATCACACGATCCTGTAAGATTTCACAAAGGCAGCAAAAATCTTGAGACATGTTGCAACAAGAAAAATCTATTTTTATAGCTACTGTGACTTATATTTAACAGGTGTTAATATCTGCAGATTTATCAATTGTATTTCAATCATAAAAATGCTTTTGTGAAAAGAGATTTACATGACTTGCTGTAGCAAATGTGCTGGATTTTGTCCCTTTCACTCACTTATATGTGGGTTTGAAACAAAGCAATTATCATTAGTAATTATAAGGTAACTTTTTGGAAGAAGGATAGTCTTCTGCTTGAGTCCGAGGATGGGGAAATATGAGATTTTAAATTCTATTCTGAACTTTGCCACAGACTTTTAGTGTAGTTTTTTTTTTTAGCAAATCTCTTAATGTCTCTATGCTCTGTTTCCCCATCTGTAAAAGAGATACCTACCTGACACAAGTAAACACTTTAGTGTTTGTATGAGTTTAGATGCTCAGAGGGAAGGAATTACAAGAGCACAATATTATGATGATTGTAATAATGGATTGTCTTACACAGATACTTTTTGTTTGTTTGTTTTGTTTTCTCCCAACTTCACCTGATTTGGCATGGGTCACTTCCTTATAACAACATGCTCCCATCCTGATTGGCAGGCAACATTATTGGGTGTAAGTGAATGGATGAGGAGAAAATAAATTGATGCACAACTGATGTGCTTTGTACAACTCCATGTGTAGCACTTTATGCCTGTTATCTAGCTAATTTGCATATAACCATAATCTTCCGTTTATGATCAATATACCCTGTCTAAACAGTGGCAGGGGCAGAAAGGTAGTTACAGAAAACTTGGACACTGTGGCTGGGATAGCTCAGAGGGTGTGAGTGTTAGGCACTGCTGGATTTAGTGTTTTGAGTGTCTCGGAGGGGTAGCTGGTGGTTGAATTGGGTGTGCGTGGAGGTTGGCTAGGACTGGAGCCAGTACTGGGCCCGTCTCTCACATTCTGGGTCTGCTGCTAGCACCATCTCCTGCCTCCTCTTCCCTGCTTGGATTCAGCATGGGAACAGTGAGACGGGGAGGCAAAGTGTCTTACTGCTTTGGTGCCACAGCCAGTGGCGGCTCCAGGCACCAGCACTCCAAGCACGTGCCTGAGGGGGCAAGCCACAGGGGGGCACCCTGCCGGGTCCCTGCGAGGGTGGCAGTCAGGCAGCCTTCGGCAGCATGCCTCTGGGAGGTCTGCCGGTCCCGTGGATTTGGCGGCAGGTACGCTGAAGCCGCAGGACCGGTGGACCTCCCTCAGGCATGCTGCCGAAGACAGCCTGCCTGCTGTGCTTGGGGCGGCAAAAAAGCTAGAGCCGCCCCTGCCCACAGCTTCCCCTACTGGCCAGGAAGAACACATGCAGGCATACCTGGAGTTCAGCTGAATCTGTCAAATGTCTGCAGGGCTTGAGAGATGTGATACAATTGCATAAATACATGACACTTGGTAGCTCTGCTGATGCCCATGTTGATGAAGCTTTGACTCCAAATGTTTATTTCTTCTGTTCTTCCAAGACAACATACTGTAGCTTTAGTCAAATTTCATGGTGAAAATTAGTGTAAGATGGATAAAATATAAAGCCTTTTTATTAGTTAATATATTATCATGGGTGGGGGTGTAGATAATCTCACTTGCGAATGGCCCTGTGTAGACATCATATGTGTGTACGTCATTCTGAGAGTGAATTAAAATCAGCAGTTATGGCTCTAAATAATTTTTTTTTTAATTTTTGAACAATGTATAAAATTACAATTCTACTCAGCAAGAGTATGCACATTTACCTAAGAAAACAAGTTTCTGGGATCAGATCTGGCCTTTGTCTTTGTGAAGCTCACATTCTCCCAGTCCCTTACCCCCTCCAAAAAAAAAAGTGCAGGAGTTAGTTTAAATGCAAAAATCTATTCTTTGGATTCCCATATAGCAGTTTGAAATATATCAAAATGGTAGGACAATGGCATTGCTCACAGAAAAGTGATTTCTGAGCTTCAAAAACGTATCCACCCATCACCTCTACTTAGTTGGCATTATCATGTATCATGTTGTGGTCCACCAGGGTCACTACTAGTTAAATCCTGGAAATAATTTTAGCATACTGTAGAGGTTAAAGTCAAAGTCAAATATTGGAAAGCTTTAACATTAGACTTTATTAATGATACTATTTCAGCGCATCATGTAAAAAATAATATCAAGAAAGGTAATGAGCATAGTGTGTCTAACAGAAATATGACATAAAAGAAGTTGATAATAAAAAAAACACCTGGCCGAAAAGCCAGTCTTGGTAATATTCTCTCAAACTCAGTGGCAATGCGATTAGGCCCATAGTTTAAAGGGAATTTGCTATAATTAATACTGTGGTTACCAAACTATGGGTTGTAGCCATTCCAGCTTTCAAAGGATGATTTTTCAAATCGGCACAAGGTTGGGAGTCTCTGAAGTGTTTAAACTGCATTCTGGTGAGTTTGGGGGGCAGGGATAATTTCCTCTAATCAACCCATTCTAGGAAAAAGTTTAACTCAACATTCACCAGAATGCCCACTTGATAAAGGAAGGATGCTGCTTTGAAAGGACAATAGAAAGGAAGGATAGAGGTTGGAACTAGAAAAAGACAAGAGTTGGTACTGAATTAAAAATTGAAAGGGAGGAAGAACAAATTTCTCCTTTTTCCAGCTTGCTTCTTCTCTTGCTTTTTTTCCTTTCCATTTGTGTGTCCTCTTAGGCTTCCTTACTGCTCTCCATCTCCTCATTGTCTCTTGGCTTTAGGAGTTTTTGATGTAATGTTTTGGTTTTGGTTTGAGAACTTGTGGATTGTAAATAAATTACAAATCTGTTTACTCCAAGGGTCATATCATAGGATGTGTTGGCCAGTTAAAGAACTTAATGAGGCACAGGTGGGACTGAGCCTCATTATCTGGCCTCAGGGGATGGACTTGGGCTTGGGTTGGTTATTGGGTCCGGTGACCAGGATCACCAGATAGTGGTCTAGAGGTGGGACTTCTATAAAAGGGAGACTCTAGCAGTGAGGAAGAGGAGAGTCTGGCTTGGACCCAGTAAAATTGTGGAAAGAGTTCTTTAGGCCAGCAAGATGGAAAGGCCAGTCTGGAGCTATCTGCAATGAGGGGTGTGAATAGAAGCCTGAAGAAACTTGAGGAAACTCTAGGATGCAAGTACTGGATTTTGGGGAAAGAACTGTTGAGCCCAAAATAAGGCAGAAGAAACTGGAGTGGGGGAATGACTTGTCTAGATTTAAGTTCACATTTGAACTGTAATGTTTTATTAAACCAGACCCCATGAAAAAGGTGGTGCTTGACTTGCAAACAACTGGTTGAAGTTTCTGAGAAGCCCAAGAAATAGAAACGGAGGCAGCAGCAGAGTCAGACACAAGATTGGGCAAGATCTTAAGTTAAGTCACTATTGCCTTTACATTCATTGTCCTTCCTCCTTCTCCCTTCCAACCCTGTGACTGACAAATATATTGCTTCTGTGGTGATTTAGTAAAGCAGAGGCTCAGAAGATATTTTCAACTGCTACAGTAACTAATATGCTCCAGTGTGTGATGTTGGAAGAGGAAATTCAGCAGTATTATACGGGGAATTATGAAACCATTGTTTCTCTATGTCAGAAACACAAGACTTGGAAATTAAAGAGAAGATTACATTACTTTCTTTCTAATCAGCGTAGGTAATGTGTCTTACAAGCACGAAGTAATTGTCAAAGCACTTGTAATGTAATCTGACAGAAAGCTAATGTATTTTTTCCCCCTCTAGTCATTTGCTATTTTCTAGTGCAAAGTCACTACATAAGCTGTTAGAGGTCATACACTTCATGTTCTAGTGGATGAGAGAACTGCTAAATCCCCCATATTTTAACTGCTGTAGGACTTTTATACTGTAATGTTCAATAAAACAAAAAGTCTAAAAGAAGAGGAGACACTGCTTTCCAGATTACAGTGCAGTTCTTTAAATCTAGCTATAGTAGCACTTTGGAAAAGAAAACCAGAAAGCTTTGTATCATTGCTTCTCTGGGTGTTTATGGATGTATAATGATCAGAAATACTCTTAATCTCCACCCACCCTGTCCAGTCACCCTTGGCCCTGTTGTTTTGTTCTGTTTACTATATACACTCTTCTATGCGCTTAGACTTCTTTTTCTACTTGATGGCCCTTGTTTCTTTGTTTCTCCTTGAAGCTGTTACACCTCTGAAAGGAGAGAGAATAGTATTTCCTCCTCCCCCCAGATCTCTAGCTACCAATCCAATCTCATTGCTTTTCTTGCCATGTTTCTATATACACTAGCACTTGCCAGCACTGTGTTCCCTCGTAGACATTGCTCATTTATGTGGGGGGAATATTCTGTCATTCTGAATGTGCTGCTGGGATTATGTTCCTCCAATTCTAGCATGGCAAAACTGCTTAATCTAGGGCAGTTGCTGCCAACTACTTGTACATATGTAGTACTAGTAATGATACTTCAGGCTTTTGTGACTGCTAAGCTCCCCATCTGTGTTTTGGGTAGAGCTGTGATTGAGAAATTTTCTGACGGAACTGTTTTCCATAGGAAAATCCTGATTGGATGAAATCAAAATATTTTGCTGGAAAGCATCAGCATTGGAATAATCAAAATCATTCATTTCAATTTTATTATTTTGACTTTATTCTATTAATATAATAGTATAAAAACAGAGCACTTCTGTAAGGTTTTGTCATTTCTAAAATATCATTTTCCAAAACTTTATTTTGTGAAAATTTTTGAGAATGTGACTTTTCATTCTGATTCTGGGATGAAAGGAAATTTTGAAATGTTGAAATTTCCCACCAGATGGAACTTCCAAGTTTTTTAACCAGCTATAATGAGTGTCTAGCTTTACTGGGGCCTGGTCAGGTGCCACTACTCAGTCAGCTGCATGCTCTCTGCCATGTGAAGGAAATTTGGTGGCTCCATTCTAGAATATTGTATTTGTGTCTCTTCACACTTTTACTGCCTATGTTAAGAAGTGGAAGGGTTCTGGCTGCTACATATATAAGCATATATTTTTATCGCATGTTGTGTTGCTGCCTTAAATTGTACCTCCACATCTTGTAAGCAAATAAGGCAATGGTATACTGAGATACAGTCTTTACAGACTTTTTTATGAACTTTTATTTACCCTAATCCAATAGCAAACTTACTGAAAGAATGCCAATTAGTAACAGTAAGATAATTGTGCTATAAATATAGGTAACCTGTATTCTACTGGTTCCGGGTTGTGTGTTGTTTATTTATATTCTGGTAGCACTTAGGAGCCCCAACAGAGACACTGCCTCACTGTTCTAGCCACGCTACAAACAGAATAAGAGATGGTCTCTACCCTGAAGAGTTTACAGTCTAAAAAATAATCTTCCAATTTCATACTATAAGAGCTTGATACTACAAGTCACATTTAGAAGTGAGGCATAGAGTGGTATAAGTTAGACACCCTTATGCTCATTTAGACACCCATAGATCTTCTTGTACATGGGTTGGTCCAGCATGAACTGGTTGTCAGAAGTGTTTGACTGCTGCCTCCGTACTTGTTACTAGGAAGTATCACTCTATGAAAACATTTTTCCGCACATTGCCATGTTAATATTTAAGAACTGCTATAACTTTTTGTAACTAATAATTCTGTTGGTTCATTTAATGTTAAAAGCTAATATACACTAGTCCATGCATTGAACAGTCTCATATGTTTTTGTAGAATGTACTCTTTCAACAGGGTGCCAAATAGATTTAAGTGAAGTTTCCTGCATGAGGCACTCCAATGTAAAAAATTCCTTATGCTCAGAGAAGTGTTTTTATCTGAATGTTCCAATGCATATTCTTCACAGAAAATTGTATAGACCTTTTTATATCCATGCTCCCACTTCCGCGTATTCTTTGTGCTTCATATGCCGTGTGCTGAGATTCTTCTACAATCCAGGAATAAAATACCCAGGGTTTTTCTTTGGAATGATAAAAATGTGTTGTTTTCAGTTGTGAATGAGTCCCTTTTTTCCTCTGGTGTACAATAAATGTGCCCATTTCCATTGAAGCATACAGTATGGTAGCATTTCAGGACAAAAGGTAAATGGTTCATTTGGTTCAATTTGCCTACTGAGTTATCTCTCACATATATGCCAAGTGCTTGTAATTTTGAAAAAAAATGCATTGTTGTTGCTTTTATTGCTGCTTTTGGTAGTCTATTCCTAACATGAAGTTTTCTCTTACCCTGAGATTCTTATGTCTACACTGCAGTCAGAAGTGTGGATGTACCTGAGGTAGGTTATGTCTAGCTAGCTTGACTAGCATTAGCAGAGAAGCCCCAGCAGTTCAGGCTACAGCATGGGCTAACTTCTTGAGTAAATACCAAGGGATGGCTTGGATGGTCTATGGAAACATGGCTTCACTGCTATTATTATTCAAGCTAGCTAGATCAAAGCTACCTCAAATTGCAGTGTAGACCTAGTCTGTGTATGTGGATCTCTCTTAACTTCAGTTAACATTCCCTTATATACCATAGCAAGGGCACTAAAGCCATCTCAAACAGGTAGCCGAAGATTCCCTGAGTGCAGGCTTTATGCCACTCGCTCCTGCCCACCATAAGAGGTATGTCCGAGGTAGGAATAGGATATGTCAGGGGTAGAAAGGGTATTGGGAAAACAGAAACATCTTACATGTGGTTCATGCTTAGCATAGTTGAGGATCTAGGCCTATAAATTTTACTATGAACTAGGGAATATGCTGCAAATAGCTTAGTTATTGTTTCTAGGAGAGCCCTGGCATGTACTGTATTTTATGGGTTTAAATTCTCATCAACAGTGACACAACATTTTTTGTGTGTGTTTTTTTTTTTTTTTTTTTTTTTTTTTTTAATGGAATTTCTTTGGTACTCTATTTTAAAATGTGAGAGGGGAGGAATAGAGAGAAAAAACATGCTACAGTTCAGCGTGTTTATTTACTTGAATGTGTAAAGTGAGATGGTTAGATGAAATGATTGGGATGCTGATCTCTTAAAAATAAGCTGTTACATTATAATGAAAAGGCTTCTTAAAACATGGAAAAACATTTTGTACAACCTAAAAAATGGCCTGATAGAATTGTTTGAGACTTTTCAAATCAATTCATGTCTGGCTGTGAACAAGCATGAGAAATTCTAATCCAAAAAGATTTAAAAAAAAAAATTAAAAGCACCTGAAAATGAGCTTTTTTTTTTTTTTTTTAAAAAGTGCCTTCTCAACTATAGCATTGTTGCTGTGATGCTATAATTACTGTCAAGTGAAAGAAATTTTTATAGCAGATGTACCCCTCTATAGACGCACAGTGAATTAATTACTTTCCGCAAGTATTCATTTTATTTTCTAATGTTCAATATTCACATTTGTTTCTTCACAAAACTAAGTGAATAATGTCCTTAAAATATGTCCTTAAAAAGAAGCTTGTCAGCTGAAATAAGGATTTAAGGTACATCATGTTCAGAACAAAAGAGTGTTTTTCTGAACTATGTAGGCTGCTAAATTCAGACTGTTGATAGCTTTTCTTTCTTTATACAACTAATTGCTTGCAATTTTCCCCCCAAAGTGCAAGTACCTCACTAGGGACAATTGTTCCATTAGGCTGTAGTTTAAGTACTGTATTAAGCATTCCCACTGCACAGAGCTGGGTCTGCTTGTATAAATGTTTGCTGCATATGGTGTTCAATATAGGGAATCTTTGTTTCAGACTTTTGTTTGTGACTTCATGAAAAGTACAATACATTTTTTTTAAATTATATATCCTTAAAAGAGGGCTCCACAGACACTAAGCGTGTGAACATATAGCTTACTTTCAGATATTTTACCTGCAATAAGATAATTTATCTGCAAATATTTATCTTACACAGAGTGTTAGTACAGTATTTCTTTTAATTCTTGAGGATTGGGTTCAAATCTGGTTTACTGAATATGTAAAACAAGTTTGATGTTCAATAGCTTTTGTATTAAGCTGTGTACATAATACATGTAATAGACCCTCTCTGGAAATGCCTGGGGCTTTGGGTCCAGGGTGTCCACTGTCACAGCGGTATAAAGAAACTTCTTCAGGACCCATGTCACACTAGCCAATGCTAACCAGATAAAGTTAGAGAAATGTAGACAAAATGGAGAGCTTCCACAATAATGAAGTTTAATTGAATCTTTCCTGCTTTTGAGGCATGTTCCCCCCTTCTTTAGGACTAGCATTAACAATACAGAGTACTCATTTTGTAGCCAGAATCACACATTCAGTAAACTAGTCTTTTTATTTATTCAAACTGTCAATCACATTGTACATGTGTCTAGAGTACAGCTCTGAGACCTTTTGTCCTGAGCCTTCTCTTTTGATTTCCTTGCACTCAGGAGCCTACTTAGCTGTCAGTGGCATTTCCTTCATAATTCAGTGTATATCAAATAAAATACAGCCAAGAAAGACCTTCAACTTATTTGTTCATATTAGGTCTCTTGGTCCATCACACAATAGCTGCTCTCAGGTTCAGACAAATCTGTCTGGTATTCTGTCACGCAGAATATCTCCATTGCATGAGAGGAGAAACTCGTTTTAGTAACAGCTCCACTATGGTTTGTCCTCCTTGTCTCTCTACCCTAACCTTACCTGCTTTGTTCTGCTGTTTTTGTGGATCTGTTACAGAGCAACTATAAGGGGAAAACATTTAACACAACGGGATTACGAAGCCATAAAAATTGGCAGGGAACCCAGGTGGAGTATCTGAAACTACTTAACTTTGTTTTGAAATGGTCTATATTTCAAGTTGACTCTGTCCCATACAAACACCAAAGCACAGGATATGTTTATCAAATATGCTGTTTTGTAACCCCATAGGCCTAATTCTGTGCTGCACTCTGGCTCCTTTATGCTGCAATAGACTGCTATTGTCTCCTCCTCTTCACCCCCTTGAAATTACAAAGCAGGAGGGGTGATTACACAGGGCCAACATAACAGCTCTGTGCTACCCTCCTTCACAGCCATCATTATAGGAGGTGTGGGGGAAAGGAGTGGATGTGACCAGAGCACTCAGGTCTCAGGGTATTGTGGGCTTCTTGATGATTCCTATTTCAGGGAGAGGGGTGTTTCCAAAACCCAGCAACCCCAGACTCCTATGAGGCACAACTCAGAATAGGCTTTAACTTCTTTAAATAGACTTCTTCTGTGCTCACCTCTGTACGGTACCTTCCTGCATGCACATATTCATGCTTGGTAACTCCTCCCTGTTCCCATGCTCCCTTTCTCACTTCAAGTCCTTTCTTCGATACTTCATCTCCCCCATCTCCATTTTTTTAAAAAGATGAAACCCTCAAGATATGTATTCTGCTCACCTAAGCTTACACATGGTCATTTTGTTATCCCTGTTAGCTCTTCTTACCATCTTCCTACTGTCCCCACAGTGTTTATCCACATCCTCATGTTGTATTTTGGTCTTACTCAGACTGTGAACTCTTCAGGACAAATGCTTTTCTTTATTTGTTTAACACTCTATGATCATTTATGGCACTATATAAATAATAATAATTGGGGCTAATAATCTGGTGGTAATAATCAATGAGCTTGAGTTCTAAAATGTTCCCAAAACGACAGGCTTACGGTTGCCGGATGAAAAATGTTGTGGAAATCCTATTGCCCTCTCCTTTCAATATTTTCTTCTGCTATTCTGTATCTTTCAATTTCTCCCTCCTTTCACCCAGTAGCTTCCTTTCAATTTTCTTTTGTTATTCCCTTTCCCTACTCATTTCTTGTTTTAAATGTTCCTGGGCACTCGTAAAAAATGCCCTGCTATATATGGCCCCTTTTTCCAAATGCCAAGTAAAACTCCTTTCAGCCAGGAAAGCATAAACAAAAGGACAAGAAAGAAACTTCTGCAAGACTTCCAGTGTGACATGGCCTCAGTAAAAGAGTTTCACTAGATCTTGAGCTGCAGTGACTGAAAGGTCAGCTCATTAAGTTAATCAATGGACAGGGAAGTTTAAAAAAAAATGATAAAAAGTGATAATTATGAGATCATCCTTAAGAGTGTGTGAGGACCAACACAAAGAGCTGTGCTTTAAGCAGCAACTAGAGAACTCCCTGACCATAAAGTTCCCACGTTTATTAAGCTCCCCAGTACAAGAACATCCTGGTCCTCTCTGATAATTGTGGAGGACCAGAAACTCTATAATCACACCTCATCTCTTTTTTTTAATATAGTAAAAGATTAAAACTAAGGCCTTGGCTACACTTACCAGCTAGTTCGACGGCTGGAAATCGAAGTTCTGGGTTCGACTTATCGCGTCTAGTCTGGACGCGATAAGTCGAACCCGGAAGTGCTTGCCGTCGACTGCGGTACTCCAGCTCGGCGAGAGGAGTACCGCGGAGTCGACGGGGGAGCCTGCCTGCCGCGTGTGGACCAAGGTAAGTTCGAACTAAGGTACTTCGACTTCAGCTACGTTATTCACGTAGCTGAAGTTGCGTACCTTAGTTTGAATTAGGGGGGGTAGTGTAGACCAAGCCTTAAATTATAAACACGTGTGTATACAAACAATTAAAAATAAACTTTACATTACTATGTTCCCTTATCAATTCTATTTAAATAGTCTTGAGCAGTAGTAAAGATCAAGTATTTGAGGGGGTCTGATCAGTCTTCCAGACCAGGTTCTGATTTCTGTTGAGTTTGTGCATGGAGTTCCCTGTGGCGGGGGGCTCACATCCTGACAAAGTACTCATAGATCCTCTCTTTGTTGCTCTTGGAATATTGGAGCTGAACCTGATTCCCCCAGAGAAGTTCTTTTGGAGTCTCCACTAGGTAGAATCTCAGAGTTTCTGCCTTGTTCTGAACAGTTCCGAATGTGTAAGAGCTTTAGAGACAACCTTTGTTCTCTGGTCTCAATTCAGGTAGTGCTTTTGTTCCTGCTGAATTTTTATTTTGGCATCCCATTTTCAAAATTCCTTCAAGCTGGGCTACTTAGGTTTAAGATTTATCATTGCCACAGGCAAAAGCATCCATAGTCAACTTTCCATCAGAAGTTCTGCTGCAGATAGTGCAGATGCAAGCAGTGTTGACTAATATGCCAAGAATGCTTTGTGTGGGTCCACTGATTTTTCTAAAAGTCTTTTCAAAATCTGCAGTGCTCTCTCCATCTTCCCATTGCTTTGGGGGGAAATCTGAACTACTAGTACTATGGTCAAAATTGAAGTTCAGTGCTAATGCTCAGAATGTTTCAGAGATAAATTGATACCTATTATCTGATGTGAGGACTTCAGGAATTCCATGTCTTGCAAATAACTCAGGGTAGACCCTCTTCAGCCTGTTCCTAGGACTCAGCTCACTTCTGAATCCCCTTCCCCATAGCAAAGGAGACACTGTTGCAGTAGGGACCTCTGTCTGTTGAGTTTCCCCTTTTACTTTTAGCCTTTGAGGTTGTCTACACAAACAATTAGTCCATGGAAAGATGTGATGTGAAACTGCTTTGCACTGCTGCAGGCTAACTGTCTGTGTGGACCCCACTGACACTCATTAACAGTTTGTTAGTGCAATTTGATCTACTCTTCTTTGAAATAGGTCTATTTCAAAGTGCATTAACAAACTAGGCTAGAGGAGGGTGGGTTCAGACCCTCACTTGCTATGAACTAAATGTTTGCATAGACAAAGTGTATTTGTCCTTCCTGGCCACTGAGAGCGCCAGCAACTAGCTTGTTGCATCTACTACCTGCACACCTGGTAGCTATTTCCAGCCTAATTCAATCCTCCAGGTCACACAATTGTTAACCCTTTGAGTCTGCCAAGTGTACTCCATAATCGCCCCAAAAACTCCGGGACATTGTACCAGATGTCCTTGTGTGTGATCACTGGGCCACCTGCATCCAAAAAGGATTCTGGCAACTTTGTGGTTCATGTTGTTTTGGGCCCTGTCCAAATGGGCTGGTTTGACTGCTGTGCACCATACTCACCTCAGAAGCTTTTCTGACCAAACCCATCTCATGTTTGGCTATGACCGCCTAGCCAATCCCATGTCCCTCTGAATTCTAACTCTCAAAAAAGAGATCATCCAGTCGTTGGAGTTTTAAAGAAGGGACTTTTAGAAAAGGGTGGTGCAACAGGTATGGCGCTCGGAGTCAGTAAAAATGTGGGTGCGGGAAGCGGCGTTAAATGCCCCTTAGGAGCACTGAATGTCCTGGGAGGTCGCGTGGCAGGTGTAGCGATGGAGAGAACACAGAACAAATGAGGTCAGCCAGGCTAGTAGAAGCATTGCAAGAAGTGTAAAGAGGAAGAGGTTGGGAGGGCATCTGTTTCAGAGAAGTAATAGGAAGAGACAGACAAGCAAGGGTGAATAATGCCTATATCCTGGGATATGTCTAAATACAGCATCTGTGAGCAGGCTTGAACTGTTCATCTCAAGATTTGTAATGCTGTAAAATTTAAATTGATTCAGAGCAGAGATGACTACAGTTGTGTAAGGAGACTTTTTAGGACATGAACCCTAGCCCTAAACTGGAGCAGCCAGGATAGTGCTCAATAGCTTATTAAAACAGATAAGTTGCTAGAGTTAGTTCAAAGGCCACAATAGGTAGAGAGGCAAGAGGTATGTATTTGTCATCTTTATCACTAATTGAGCTATGCTAATTAACTTCCTAGACTAAAATACAATCATTATGAGATATGACTACCAAATGCAAAAGAGGATGTAAGGATGTGAACATGGATTCCTTACAGCAAAACCACTGGTGATTATATTGAAGTATAATAAGGTCAACTGCCTCCAGAGTGCCCTCTTGTGGCTGTGATGCCTCTGCAGTGCCCTGCCTCTGTTTCCCCTTCTTCGGGGCTTCACGGGGCAAAGGAAATTAAACATTCCCTACCTGTGGTCCAATTTATTCAGTCCTCAGGTCCCCCGGCCCTCCAGGCCTTAACAGTAATTCAGTGTGTCTCTCCTGATAATCCAAAATAAGAGTCTTTCAAAATAGAATACAAACTCTCAGTCCTCATCCCAGCTTCAGTTCGGCTCAGCCCCTTCTCCCTCAGGATCTGTGTTTCTGCCTCCCAGTACCTTCCTCCTGTAGTTTGTCCTTCTCCATAGACCTTTCCCCATGCTGACTCAGGAGACTTCTTACTCTTTCCCTCACCTGAGTATTAGATAATTTTAACATTAGCTTTAATAACAAAAATTAAATCCTATTACTGAAACAGAGTGGTATGCTCTATAGTCCCTATTGTGGATTTTAAAAAAAAGCATATCTATATTGGCCTAAACCTAAGAGATTCCATGAAGCAGTATGGAGGGAACCTATATTTCCATTATGAAAGATGCAATCACCAAGTTGATTGATGTAACAGTTTTCTCCTCACCAGATGCAGATAGTATCCTTGACAGAAAGAGACACTGAAAAAGAGACAGAAGATGCACAGGGTAATCTGCTTCTCCCACCCCAGAGATGGAGGTAAACTAGGATGAATACAATTTACTAAAAGCTTGTAAAGAAAGGGGAAGTATGGGTATAGACATTTATTGCTTTTACTCTTTGCTTTGTGTGCCACGTATATTTGGATGAATGAATAAATGATGCTTTGTTTTGAAGCAGCTGTTTGAGTCACTCTAATCGGCCACTGATGCAAGCTCCTGATTGAAAAGGATTTACAGATACCAAACACTGTTGGGTTAACACGATTGGGACTACAGCCCAGCGATCTAGTCTAAGAGTTGTCGGACCATGTAGTTCCACACAGAGAGGGGTGAAGATAGTGAAACCTGTCCAAGGGGTGCACTTGAGAGGTACTAACTTGAGTCTAAACACTGACTTTGTCTTTTTGGTACCTATTGTTTCTTGATTTGGTCTCTGTTCTTTCTTAGTTTAGACGGGTCTCTTTTTCTGGAGTGGGCACATTATGCCAAATCCATCACTGATAACTCCAGTGAAGTGAATTGAGTTCTATGTCCGAGGTCAGTTTGGTCCTGTATGGCTGCTGCTTAGAGCCGAGTTCCTTAGTGCTATTGCTGTGCGTTCCCCCCGCACCCCCCAAAACCCCTTAGTTTTGTTTTATTTATGTAATTGTGATACACATTCGTTAGAGATCAAGACACATTCTTGTGGCCCATCCTGATGCTATGGGTCATGCTATCCTGCTATGAATATAGGGCATTAACTCCTAAGTGGAGCCACGCCCTCACACACACACAAACACTGTGAGTCACTGCTAACAGCATTGCCAGCCTCCTACCAAAAAATGTAAAGACACCTGTACGCCAACAAATGAAAAGAGATGAAAACCGCTCTTAAGGAATCCTGCGCGAGTTGTGCCCACTTCGTCAAATCTCTGTCAATCCTTCCCAGGACCAAGATTGGCACTGTCCTCTCTGATACCAAAGCAGGAAAAGTAGCTGGCATTAATAGCATCCTTCTGGACTTCCTTTAATATCTTGGGCTGAGAGGGCATGACTGGATGGCAGCACTGTTCACAGAAGTCAGCACCACCAGCAAACTCCCTGCAACTTGGAGGTGATCGAAGGTCATTGTCAGTTTAAAACCTGGAAAGTGGCCCAATGACCCCAAAAGCTGCTGCCCTATATCTCTCCTTTGTACAACAAACAATTACTGGCGTGTGCGATCTTGGTGAGGCTCAACCCCAATCTGTAGACCACAATCCCTCAGAGTAGGCACGTTTCAGAGCAGGGTGAGGCTGCTAAGACCACGTGCTTGCACTGACTACACATACTGAGGCCATCTTCCAGCAGAAGCTTAAAACAGACACAGCTCTTTTCGATTTGTCATCAGCCTATGACACTGTCTAGCGCAAGGGCCTACAGCTAAAGTTTATTCAATCCACTTCAGTGCAACTGGACTTTTTGACTCCTTAGATCAATGATTTCGGACAGAATGTTCCGTGTATATCAGATATCCGGTTAGAAAAAGCAGAGTCTGCACAATGGCCTCCCAGGTGGCTCAATTCTAGAACTGACGTGTATAAGTGATGTGCCTGAAATGACATGTTGCAAGTTACACCAACAACCTGGCACTAACAACACAAGCCACAATCCTCAAGGAAGCAGAAGATACTGCTGATCTGAAGAGGAAGGAAAACTACTTTTGGTATTGGGGGCTTAATCCCAATCCATCAAAAATGGTGTAATCAGCTTTCCATCTCAGCAGTTATCAAGTTAAGATGATGGTGAATGTAAACTTCTGTGGCAAGGCAGATACTCGTGATCCTAACCTCTGCTACCTAGAAGTCCTTCTCAGTTGTAGCCTTACTTATTAACATTTGAAGCAGGTGAGCCATAAATTGAAGAATTTTGTCAATATCACCCAAAAGCTCCCAGTCTGACATCCTTGTTCATTCGCCTTGCACTCACCTAAATCCCGTTGACCAGTCTGGATGACTGGAGAAGGTCTTCTGTCGTCTAGTTTCACCCCCAGAAGACATCTAGTGGATGCAATGGGCAGGATCTGACATAAACAACAAGCACCTCATAGATGATCCCACTGTTGTACTGTCTGGTTTCTTGCTCTACCAAAGAAAGTAGATGACCAGCAACTGTATTAGGATGATGCGCATACACCTGATGTATAAATGGAGAATTCAGGATTCGCCCCAGTGCAAATGCAGAGATGGTCAAACTGTCAAACACATTGTGAACAAGTGCCCCATCTTTTCATTTCCAGGAGGTATAGCAAAGTTGCACTCTGCATCTTCTGCAGCCCTTGAATGGATTTCAGCCCTATTAACTTGCAAAAAAGAAGACTCCTTGCAGAGCAACTTTTAATGTGCTACACTAAAATACACTTTTAAAATATACTTTGTACACTTTTTTTTCTTGTGAATTTTGAAAGAATATATAACTCCCTTTAAAGGACTTACTGTTCTTTTCTCTGAAAGTGGTGCTTTCTTTAGTTGTGCAGAATGTAATTCTGCAGTGTATCATGTTGCACAGTTAAAAGCAAAAATAACTGGGAATATTCTCAGAAATATCTTTTTAATAAACATTTATTTCAAAAAGGGGACTTATCAGTCAGAATTTTTTTTAGTATAAAACTTTTTGGCGTGTATGGTTCTGTTCTTCAATTAACTTCCAAAAGGCCTCATTATACGAGAGAGAGAGAGAGAGAGAGAAACTATCCATACAGTCATTTTTACTGTTAATTCCTGCACAGAAATTCATCTCTTTCATCCTATTCTTTTCCTTGCCTCTCACTATATATAATTTGTGTGTGTTTGCTTATAGTTAAGGATGCCCAGATATGTTCTAATTCTGTACTTTCAATTTCAGATGCTATCCATTTTGATTTTGGTTGTAATTTGGCACATTCAAAGTCACTCTAGGAATTAATTTCCTAGAAAGTTTTTGATCAAAAGTGGCTGGGTGATTTTGAAGAACAAAATGGAAAAAATTCTTTGGCCAGTATCAAAAAATAATAGCAAAACTGATTTATTTTTTTAACACTTCTAAGTTCAAACTTAAAATTTGGCAGTTGCAGATGTGCTTTTCATGGCCCAGTGATTTGTTTTCATTTGGCTAAGTTGTAAGGGTTTAAACAATATTCTTCATACTTGCACAAAGGCCTCTGTTAAACAATACAATTAATATCTGCCAACATTCATTTGGGACACTGCGTGCATGTGTATCATATATAAATGGAGTGGAAATCTCCTTTGTAAAGGGACTCTCATAACTTCAAGTTGGATTTGCACATGCATGCATGACAAAACTGGGAATGTAATTGTAAGATATATAGGATAGTATGGCATGTGATCTGTGGTGATGTATGTGGCGGGAGCACATTGATGGAGTCAAGCTGAAGCCTCATTACTTCAAACAATGTGGATGATGATGATTATTATTAGTAATAAAAATTATCATAGTGCCTAGGAGCCCCAGTTATGGACAAGGACCCTATTGTGTTAGATGTTGTGCAAACACACAATTAAAAATGGTCCTTGTCCCAAGGACCTTACAATCTAAATATAAGACAAGAGACTACAGAAGGTAAAGTTGTTATACAGGACATCAGACTAGATATGATAATGGTCACTTCTGGCCACGAACTCTATGAATCTCACACAAGGTGAGAGGTAGAGGGGCAGCTGGCACTCAAGTAGTTCAGGGACATGTAAGGTTATTGGCAAACAAAGCTGTAAGTATGCTTAAACAATTAAAACCGTTCCATCCAGAGAAGCGTAAAGCTTAATATGTTTTATATACAGAAGGGTGAAACATCAAAAATAAATATTTTTCATTATAACACTATAGTGATAAACAGGAAACCTGTGTCAATTAATTTTGATTTTACTTGAATTTGTAAGGGGTGTTTTTTTTTTTTTTTTTTTTTAAATCAAATGTACTTTTCTGTGAGCGTGTTTGCTTGGGGCCAAAATATATAAGGCATTCTCCTAAGCCTATAATAACCTGCAGTGTGGAAGTTCTGGAATGAAATCAGAAGGATCCCTGAAGTGTCACTTATTGAGATGTATATTGATTTCAGAAAAGAGGTGCTGTCTGATCTTCTGCATTCATATTAAATATCCCCTTGTCCTTTCCCTAAGATGTAGGTGTCTTGGTCAGAACTATTTCTCCAGTTTACAATGTGCCATATGTCAGCTGGCCTCTTGTCTGCTGCCCTTTTCCTCCCAGAGGTGGATATAAGTGTTTGAATAAAGTTTATGTGGTACTTTGGTGTGCTTCTGGAGGAAACATTCTATAAGTACATGAGGTATTATTAATAACAAAGTATAATTTTTCTAGTAAGCTGAAGTTCGGACTGGTGCTATTCAACATAAAAATTAAATTTTGAGGTAGATTTTTGCTGCCCTCCCAAAAGTTTATTGCTTCTGCCAGCTAAGTTTATATGCTGTTATGGCTGACATTTGTAAATTATACTGTACAATCTTTGTGGAGTTGTGTTTTTTTTCTTCTGCTGCTGGTAGCTCATCTCAGTTGATTGGCCTCTTACAGTTGGTATGTGTAGTTCCACCTTTTCATGTTCTCTGTATGTATAAATATCTTCTGTCTGTGTGTTCCATTCTATGCATCCGAAGAAGTAAGCTGTAGCCCACGAAAGCTTATGCTGAAATAAATTTGTTAGTCTTTAAGGGGCCACAAGTACTCCTGTTCTTTTTACTGTACAATCTGTCACTCTTAATGTAGATGTAAGATATTGTAAGCATGAAAATTTATGGGTAAGAAGTAGTAGTACCCATTATTGAAGTCTAACTAAACTTGACGAACTGCAGATGTAGAGTCATTTGCCAAAGAAATATTCTGTCTGCCTGAGGCCAATAGTGAGATAATTATCTTGGGATATGGGAATCTTGACGATGTTTTAATTCCAGAGAATGGAAGTCAAACATAAAAATATTTTTAAATAATCCTGGCCCTGGAGACTGACATTTTGTGTTTATAACAAAGGGTGTACACAAAATTTTAGAAGTCAGAATAAAGGAAGACTGCTTAAACCATTTAGTATACCAGACATTTATATTTTGTACATGTAGTAGGGATCTATAACCTTGGAGCACATCATCTGTGTTGCGATGTTACAACACAAAGTCAGTTAGAACATTAACAAAATTATTTCTCTGGAAGCCATGCTGGCTTAACCATATCTACTTCATTGAGAGCAAATTAAGATAACCTTAATAAAAGTTAATGTTGTTCAGACATAAAAACACCATGAAATAAGGTAAAGGTTCTGCCTTTTAAGTAGGCTGGTGGAAAAGGAGAAGAGAAAAATGTTATAGAAAGATGGAAAACAGGATATAAAAAGCAGAGGCAGTAGAGATTACATGGAATTGTAGGGGAGTGGAAATAGATTGTGAATAGATGGAATAGAGTAAGTGAGACTGGAAAATGGTGAAAATCCCACTGAATTTGTGCAAAGCATAACTGTGTGGCAAATGTTATGAGTGATCAGGCTCAGAAAGGCCTGGTAAGTTAATGGGAAATCTGGGATCAGGGGTGAGTGTGGCACCATTCAGTTTCACTGGGGATAAGGATGTAGCTCATATTGCTAAACAGTGACCCACCTCCAGAAATTGCATTGTTGGGCTCTGGAGGGAGTTCTGTCCATTCATGTGGTTGGATGGTGACTGAAAAGCCAGCCTAATGATTTGTGAAAGCCTAAAGAAAAACTCCTGTTGTAAGAGTTGCTCAAGATACACAGAGGTTTCTATGCAGTTGCTTGTTCTTTTGTAAGGCTTTCCCTTCACTTCTGTTAGCAGAGGTGGAGCTATATGTAATCCAATCTTCCCTTCCTGCCCCAACATGAGAGTGGGCAATCTGGTGGAGATTTGCTGATGCCACACTGGTCTGTCTTGTATGTAAAGGTGATGCTAGTTACCACTCTTATGGAGTCTGTGAAGGAAGAAGAGGGGAAAATGGAGGCCCTGGGGATAAATTGGATTGCCAAAGAAAACGGAGAGAATTCACAATTGAATACTTGATACACCTTCTACTTCTCAGCAATTGTTGAGACAATGGGAGGCAATGGAGTAGATTACAGCATTGCCAGAGCCGAATCAAAAGCCCACTTTCACTTATCAATGATATTCAAGACTTGAACAATCATTCCTTTGAAACACAGTTCAGAAGAATAAAGTGGTTAGTCTTAAGCACTGGTGTCTCTATCTTTGAAATCCCACAATCCTTTCTTTCCACTAGATAGGTTTAGAGGGTAATTTGTTGCCAGACAGATAGTGGTAAAGAAGTTCAGGGTGTTTAATTGAGGGGAGGCAGTTGTGGGTAGAGTCCTTGTGAGGTATCAAAGAGCCCTGTGGCACCTTATAGACTAACAGATGTATTGGAGCATGAGCTTTCGTGGGTGAGTACCCACTTCGTTGGATGCATGCATCCGATGAAGTGGATATTCACCCACGAAAGCTCATGCTCCAATATGTCTGTTAGTCTATAAGGTGCCACAGGACTCTTAGTCTGGATCTGTAAAAGCAGCAAACACGGGTACCCCTCTGATACTTGTGAGGTATGATTGTCTGACTCCTATCTACAAGAGCTCAGTGCTGAAGCTTTCTCTGTACCAGCTTCTAGATTTGTCTTGGCTGCTCTTTCCCTGATTAATACCCTCTCACCCCTTATTAAACTTCATAATATGAACTTTATGTGAGACCCTACCTCAGATCTTCCTTGTAGTATGATTGACTAGTTTGCTGATGGTAGAAAAGCCATGTGACCTCTTTATTTGAAGGAACAGGAAGAAGTGGGTGTGATAAACTAGGAAAGTGGGAATAGAAAATGGGCAGTGATTGGGAATGTGCATCTGATCAATTACACTTGTATAGCGAGTAATCACCTTCCACACCACTTCGGGCCTTTCATGCAGTATTGGAATTATGCAGGGCTGAGCCTGGGTACTTGAAAAAGCAGGTATGGGCTCTCTTATGAATGGGGAAATCACAGGAGGAGGATTGTTCAGTGGTTACAGCAGTAGCCTAGAAATTGGGAGATGACTGGTTCAATTTCCTGCTCTGCCACAGGGCAAATCACTTAAATTTGGTCTACACTACAGAATTAGGTTGACGTAAGCTGCCTTATGTTGATCTAATTATGTCAGTGTCTACACTAGAATGCTGCTTCCGTTGAAGTAAGTGGCCTTCTACACCAACATAATAACTCCACCTCCACGAGAGGCATAGTGCTTATATTGGAGTAGTTAGGGTGATGCTGTGTCTGTGTCGACACAGCGTTACTTACATTGACTATTAGCTGTCATTCTGTCAGCAGCCCTGGCTCACAGCTGGTGCTGTGAACTTGTCAAGAATGTCAATTTCACTGCTAGTAGAGTCCCTGGTGTGAAATTGAGCCCGCCTGGAGTTCACAACTAGTGCTGTCACCCCAGGGAAAGTGCGGGGGTTACAGGTGTGAGCCCAGCGTGGCTGTCAGTGCCCCACAGTGCCCCCACTTCAGTCGATGCAAGCACTCCTGGTGAGGACACGCACCATCAGCAGAAGAAGGGTAGGGTGGACACCAACAGCCAATTGAATTACTGAGTGGTTGTTGATTACAAAATTAGGTTGACTTGTAGACAAACCCTTAGTGTCTCTGTGCCCTAGCTCACAGGGATGTTGTGAGGATAGCTAGGTTAAAGATTGTGAGGCATTCAGACACTATAGTGCTGGGGGCCATATCAGTACTTTAGAAAGACAGATTGAAAGGAAGCATCTTCCTTTTCTCCCCTTCTCTTTGAACTTTCTGGCAATTGCATTGTAACACTGACTGTAAAAGCAGTAAAATCCTTATGAAACTTTTAATGAGGAAAATGTTTGTATATGTACAAAGTAGATGTGTTTAACTGAAGCATCTCAGTTTAATTGTTTTTCCTTCACCATCCCCCATATATATCAAGGGCCTTGTTCTCCACTCATTATCCACTGCTTGGTCAGGGAAAACGCTCATTCACATCATTTGAGGGGCATCAGAAAAATCAAACCCATTTTGATCTCAAAACAGAGAAGTGGTTTCTTTGAGCATTCTTTGAGGTTTTCGTATGGCAAGGGTCAGCCCAAAGTGAATGTTTATGACCACAAAATAGTGGGATAATAGAAATTATCGTACTCTGAACTGAAGAGGTGCTAGCTAGAACTGTTATGTTTTATTACAGTTGCTGCTATAATTTGGGAGGAAAACAGGCCCAGTGTCAGAGCAGACACCAGGCACATCTTGAGAGGTCACTGAAATGGCAGAGGCAAGGCTGTTTCCTGTTGACTCCACATGGAACCACAATTAACAGCTTCATTGTTTTGTTTCAATATTAGGAATAATAAAGGTCAGTGCCATTAAAAATAGCATTGGAATAAAAAAACTTAACGAACACAATGGTCACACACAAAAAAATTAGTATCAAAATAAATAATTCAAAATTAATCTGTACCTTATCCTTAGAGTTAAATAAATATATATTATGATTTAATCAATACCTGTAAGATTTGGAAAATTTCAACCTTTTTTCTTAACTGTGATCTCCTTTGCCAAAGAAGGTGATTAAAATTCAGAGTGTACATTTCAGAAAGTTGTTGTTCTTAAAAATATATGCTTCTGCCTGAATGCCAGGGTCTTGATAATAGAAATGCACTTTGAAGTCCATTCAGAAGTGGTTCATGTTTGCTTTTTATAAATGATTTTCTGGTTATAACAGGAAACCATGGGAAGGTTAGTATTCCACCCCCCTTTTTTATTCCTAGGATATGTGGGCTATCCATGGCTCTTTTTTCCCTAACTAATGTATTCTTGGAGTCAGACAGAAATCACAGCTTGTGATCATAGTACATTTTAAAGCGCTTCCCTTGCTGGCATTGAGCCCCAAGTAAGGAACTTATCAGTATGCTGCACTATTTGGGAGAGAACCAGACCATGTTCACTGGAATCATCCAATAACATTTTTCAGTCATACTTTAGTAGTAATACAGTTTAGTTTGGCCTGAGTCTGAAAACTCTACTCTAGAGATTCTGTAGCTACTGAAAACAAGGCTTCCCCTTAGAACTGTGCTCAGCCTTCATTGTTGCAGAACCAAGGAAGCCTGCAGAATTTGAGGATCAACCACTCCAGAGGCTAATTTTAGCTGGAAGGTTCTTTATTTGCTTCAGAATCTGGAATTGCTGATGGTGATACAAGTAAGATGAGTTAGAAGCTTTCAGATCTAAGAGGGCTGCTGGCCACAAGTATTATCACATGTATAGGTTGCCTTCAGACCAATCCATTTCTTTCTGGTATACTTACATTTCTATTAAGACAATAATCTTTTAAGACAAAACAAATATAGGGGTTGGGGGAAGGATGGGATGTTCCACGATAAAGGAGTGTGGGCTGCAGTGCAGTACATGTGCAGCCCTAAAGAGGCCACCATAAATTAGCATAATCCAGTGGCTTCTTTAATTTATGCCAGAGGCTGTTTCAGCCCCTATAACAACCAAGAATCCAGAGAATGTAAAGGTTAGGGTTAGTTTATATAAATTCATACTTTCCCCAGTTCCCTCTGAGGTGTATCTTCGGTTCCGTAACTCTCACGAGCCATGTCACAGAATCATTGCTGTAGTGTGTAAATGAGGTGGGGGATACAGTTTAGTTCTGTAGCTTAGCTTGTATCAGTGTACTTTTACCAGTTCTAAATGTATCTAATCTTGTCCTATCCAGTCCTTAAAGAAATTGGCACTTTCTAGGAGATCTTGGTATTTATGCTTTATCTATAAATGAGAATGAATAAATAAATGGAGCTCAGCATGTCACAACACTGACCATGGCTAAACAGCATGACACCTTATAGTAATGTATTATGCCAGTTGGAACTGCTGGCAGACAACTTAATTCAGCCATCAAATTGTAACTGAGGTTAATAGTGGCGACAGCACCAGGCCATGCAGCTGCTGCTGTCCATGGGTATTTGTTTTATGTCAGTAGGTTGCCTTTTAAATTATTTGAAATATCAAAGAGGTTGGGTTGTGACAAACCTTCTTGAATATATGTTATGTGAGGTTATTTGCGAAGTTTGTGAGATTTCTGAAGTATAACACCGATTTTTCAGGGAAAGTTTAATATTGCCAGTATTAAAATGCAGAATAGTGCAAAAGTTGCTTTTCGCAGAACTTCTCCATTTTTTTATGACCAGTTCATATTTGGCCACCCAAGAGATAAAGCAGATACTGTATGACTAATAAAAGTAGCCTCACTTACAGGTTTGTTTTTTGATGAAATATTTATTTTTGTTGCTGTGTTAGACAGAAGGATCTTGCACATAAAGTGTGTTCTGTTTTTCTCACATCTTCAGATGTTTAATGTACAAGTTGTCTGCTAGTGAGAATGTAAAGCTTGTAAAATTCTTTGTTACAATGTACAATAGTTGTAATTCTAAATATTTTCAGCTCAGTGGGTGGCTTTAAATCTGATTTGATTTGTGTTGAATGTAAGAGTCATGACTACATTTTGAATTCGTATTAATGTATACAATATTCAGCTTATTTTTTCTTATTTGCAGAAGTATATTTATATAGTTTATTTACCTAAATATCTTCTCATCTATAAGCTGTATGTATGTAAAGTTAAAATGCAAAATGCAAAAAAAAAAGTCTTAATTAGTTTGAGATTTTTTTAAAAATTATGCCTATATGTGATATTTGAAGAAAAAAAGCTGATCAAATTGTGAATAAAAAATATCCATGATGGTATTAAATTGGATGTGTAGAATATGTAATATAATGCTAAGAAAAAAATATATTCTAAATACACTAATTATGAGGCAAAAACTTCCAAATAGTAAGAGATAAGATGTTAAATATCAATGATGATTAAATATATATGAGCACATTTCCTCAGTTCATTTAAAAAAAAATCCTCTTCCATTGACAGCTGTTAACTTCAAAACCAAACTTTAACTCCTTATGCAACACTTTTCAGAATTTAAATACAATCAGTAGATAGAAAAGCTGCGCTCATTTTTATTGTATTTCTGTTTTTGTCCAGCTTTTTGTAGCAAGCTATTCGCCAAGCTTAATATAGTAAAATCATTCATTTCTATTAATGGGCCAGAGCTTTTCAGCTTGTAAGCAAACACAGGGGAGGAAAAAAATCCTGATAGACTCTACTAGAATGAATTCTGGTAGCCTGCAGTAGGTTTGTAAATCAGACCTGGCTCATAGGAGCAAGAATTCATGCTCAGAACAAGGAACATAAGAGATCAGCCTTATTCCAGCCTAGAACTGCAGTAATTCAGGGTTCATTTTATCTTGCTCCTCCCATCCACTGTTGGACAGGAGAGTGTCTAAGATCTTCTAAAAAGCAACAGAGAGTCCTGTGCCACCTTTAAGACTAACAGATGTATTGGAGCATAAGCTTTCGTGGGTGAATACCCACTTCATCAGACGCATGTAATGGACACGTGTCTGACGAAGTGGGTATTCACCCAGGAAAGCTTATGCTCCAATACACCTGTTAGTCTTAAAGGTGCCACAGGACTCTGTTGCTTTTTACAGATCCAGACTATCACGGCTACCCTTCTGATACTTAAGATCTTCTAGTTATTCTATACTAATCTGCTGAACTCCACACAAATCTGCCTTCATAGTCTAACTCCCATGTTTAGTCCTGCAGGTCTTCTTCAGAAAGCACAGAAATTTATGTGTGTGTATTTTTTGGGGGTGGGGAAAGAGTTTTATTCATCTCCTTGGGATAACTGTACTCTAAAATCTCTGTTAGAAGTCACATACCTCCCACCCAATGTTCTGTGTAGCAAGATTTGCTCCATTGGGTGAGGGAGCATTTAATCCAAGTTACTTCTTCTAGTGCTTGACTTGCCCTTCTTAGAGAAGGTTTTGAATGAGTAAGTCATACTTCTGTAAAATTTTGACCTCTGACACAAGAGGTCTTGACAATCTCAGATCTTTTTCTGTTCAATAATAGAAAATTTCTGTCCACCCATCTAATTTGCCCAGTAGTGATGAAGTATGTGGGGCTCTCCATTTATGATACCTTTTGTATTTAGCCTCGTATTTGACAATTTATAGCACATTCCATTGCTGCAAGGAATAGGTGTGCATAATCCTGTAAGCAGAGATGTGGTGTGATACCGGTTTTTCTTCTGTTATGTGTATGACTGTTTTGTGTTGCAATGGTCTTCAAAGTGTCATTTGCTCTGTGGCCCATAAAATGGTCAAAAAAAATCATCCAGCAACACAACGTGTTCCAGCTATGAAGAACTGTGAGGTTTGGGTTTCAGTAAGAAACAACGGGATAATTTTGTGTGGTGATGAGTACAAGGGTTGCTGATGCTGCCGTGAGGTGGGATGGCTGATGCTGTGAGGTGTATATGTGGGGGTGGGGGGGAGGTTAGATAGCGATGCTGGGGGCAGCTGTAAGGGGAGTAGGGATGGCTGGACCTGGGTTTATTTTGATTGGGGTGGTTGAAGATGCTGGAGCTTAGTTGGTGGCTGGATGGAAATAGGTAGGGGAGCTGATTTAGGTTGCTGAGGGTGCTTCTCTCTTTCTCCTTCCTCTCTGTCTGCAGATGTGGTGCTGAGCTCTATTTCTCCTGCCATGGAGCTGAGTGCTGGACAGGTTGGGAAAAAGATCGAAGAGAATGGGCTCCAAAGTGATTGGGTTTGGAGAAGTTCAGAGCAAGGACAAGGTGAGAGCCAGAAATAGGAGTGAGTTGCTCCCTATCTGTCCTCTCTAGGCTCCCACTGAGTCTTAGCAGCTACTTGATGTAGCTTAATTTTTTTTCCCCCGGCTCCTTCATAAATCACTTCTGGGTCACACCCAATGGGTTAAGAAATACTGCTTTGTTGGATAGAACCAGTGGTTAAAGTAAACCACTAATTCTAGTGGTTGTATGTCATCATGGGTATTGATGTCATTGCATCATCTGGTTCCTGTATATTAACCATAGTGATGCTGTAGGAACATCATTCACTTAAACATTATGTATAATCCATATTAAGCATGTTTTGCATATAGTCAGCTTTCTCCATATCGTGCATTCCAAATAAAATGCAGTAGCATGCCGTTAACAGGGAAAACGGTTCCCCTTACCTTCCTGAATAACTGCATACATACTCTTCTGAGCAAGAGCTTAATGAGAGAAAAATAGAGAAACAGTTTCTTATAGTATGTTAATAAGAACTGCTGGAGTGGCAGCTCTTTTGAACAACTTTCCTTTCCTTTTCTCTCTCTTTTTTTTCTTATTTCCTGCTAAAAATAGGTATTTAAAAAATTCTTTGGGGCCTACTCTGCAAGTGATGCACCAAGGAATTACACATCAGAATCCTATTAATTTTAATTAGCATTGATGGTAGTATAGATCTCTTAATCTTTAAGTACTGTTTGTCTCAATTGGTTGTTGATACAGTATTTGGTTATATACGTTAATTTTGTATGAGGAAAAACAGATTCATTTTAAGCTCATCTCAGCAAAGTTACGAAATCCATATTCGTTTTCTTTGCTATTGAAACAACCTTTTTTCAAAGAAATAGCAGAAGGTTATGATGATATACTTCCATTCCCCGAGAACTGTCTCTACTTAAACAAAATGTCAGCTTAGTGAAAAAGATTAGTGTATTGCAAAAGCCTAAGCTGAAAAAATGCTCCAAGTATTGCTGTAAGGTATGGCTCCACATTACTGTAAGGAAACAGAGTGACAGTATTTCACTGATAGTAGAGTATTATATATCCTGTTTGGTGGACTGAGGTTTTATGTATAATGAATAGCGCTGCTTTTAACATAGAAGATATATTCGACTTCCCGGATTTGCAAGAAGCACTAATCCAAACAAATACTTAAAATATTAAAAAGATGAGAAAATAGTTGCAGTTTAACTTTCCAATTTTAACTTTCCGCAGCATGAACGCTCTTCTACTAGAGCTCTATTTTCCCCCTCCTCCTTCTTTGGGACTGGGACTGCATATCTCCCTGAGTCCTGAAAATGTTCCCCATTTCAACTGCCCCCAGTGGTGATGCTCATTGGCTAGAAGGATGGTGGCAACAAGCAGGACTAGATGGTGAACTTTTCAAAGTCTTTTTTTTTGTGGTGATGGTGCCATGAAGTACAGCTGGATATAGTTGTCTGATTTGAGCGCAACCTGAGGAGAGCAAGTTACCCATTGATCAAAGGAGTGAATGCAGCCAGCAAGAAAGAGTATAATAGTAGCTGTAAATAATTTACCCTCAATGAGTGTTACGTACGGAATATACTGTAGGAGCTGTGTATGATGAAGATGTGTGAAATATGTGATTGATGATCAGGGTGCTAACTCAAACAGCATAAACCTCAGTACACAAGGAACATCCTTTAGATGTCCAAGTCCCTTAGTGTGTTTATAACTGGATTGCTCACTGTGTTTAACATAATTTGCATGTTTTTTTATATGAGGTTGGTAAACAATGAAAGATGCAGTGGCACACAGTAAACAATAACTCAAAATACTACACTTGCAGCTTTTCGCTTCTATGCTAGTTATTCTTAAGAATAATCAAACCTGTCAGATCTTTGTCTTTTTCTGGTTCCTAGTTAATTTTCGAATTTTTTTTCTTTTGTAAAAGGTGTTTTTTTTTTTTTTTCATACGGCTTGAGCGTTTCTAGTTACGTTTTGTGAGGTTTTAGATATGATCCTTAGGATTATTTTTATTTGACAATTATGAAACACATTGGTTAGGCTCAAAATTGTAACTGGTAGTAAAAACAGGTAAGTAATAAATCATTACAAGATCTAGCAAGCCATCTTGTATATAGAAATATTACAGTTTAAGCTGATAATATAAATAATTCTAGCTTAGATAGCAAGTCTAGGACAGCTGTGGTTAGGTATACTTGTTTGAGGACGACTTCCAGTGTTTGGAAGCTGGACAGTTCTGATTTTTTTTCTTCTCTTCCACTATCCTCTCTGCTCGCCACATATTTAACACTGCAGGACGAAGAAAATAAACTACCAATTTTTGCTTCTGTTTCTAATTTAATTTAACTTTAAGAATCAAATTCACCAGCACAATACTACTGCAGTGTTGTAACAGTGATGATGAATGTTTTTGTTTTAAAATAGCCGTCTATTAGAATTTTTTAAACATATCAATATTTCTTTTGATCTTAGTTTTATTGATAAAGGCCTCTTTTTACACAATCTACTTCTTGGGCCAATTTTGATTTAACTATGTGTGTTGTCACTTTAATGTACATTCTTATATTAAAGAAAAAAACACTGAAAACTTACTAACTGCGATATTTCTACTTCTTTTGGCTCAGTCTTTAATAGTTAAGGCCCTACCAAATTCACGGTCAATTTCATGGTCATAGGATTTTTAAAATAATAAAATTCATGATTTCAGCTATATAAATCTGAAATTTCACGGTGTTGTAATTATAGGGGTCCTGACCCAAAAAGGAGGAGGTGGGTATCACAGGGTTATTGAAGTGGGGATATTAGGGGGGGAAGGCTAGCTCAGTGGTTTGAGCATTAGCCTGCTAAACCCAGGGTTGTGAGTTCAATCCTTGAGGGGGCCACTTAGGGATATGGGGCAAAATCAGTACTTGGTCCTGCTAGTGAAGGCGGGGGACTGGACTCGATGACCTTCAAGGTCCCTTCCAGTTCTAGGAGATAAAATAAATTAATGGAGATATCCTATTTTATTTTATTTTATTTTATATATTGCAGTACTGCTACCCTTACTTCTGTGCTGCTGCTGACGGCGGCACTGCCTTCAGAGCTGGGCAGCTGGAGACTGGCACCTGCTGGCTGGGAGCCCAGCTCTGAAGGCAAAGCCACCACCAGCAACAGTGCAGAAGCAAGGATGGCATGGTATGGTATTGCAATCCCTTACCTCTGTGCTGCTGCATGCAGAGCTGGGCCCTCAGTTAGCAGCCGCCTCTCTCCGGCTACCCAGCTCTGAAGGGCAGCAATGCAGAAGTAAGGGTGGCAATACCACAACCCCCCTACAATAACCTGGTGGCCCCCTGCAACTCCCTTTTGGGTCACGACCCCCAATTTGAGAAACACTGGTCTCCCCTTTGAAAGCTGTCTAGTATAGTGTAAAAAGAACACAAAAGACCAGATTTCACAGTCCATGACACATTTTTCATGGCCATGAATTTGATAGGGCCCTATTAATAGTGGATACAGATACTTGTTTTTGTAAATATAAAAGGAGCCAAGCTGTTCATGTTAATGATGGAAGAATACCATATTTGCATACTTAAAACTTAATCTGCAGTAGAAATTCATATGACTGAACATCTGCTATTTTCCACATAATCGATAGCTGAATGATGCTCTGAGAATTTTTGATACAAACAAAAAAACACAAACTCTCATAATACAGTGGAAGTACTTAAAGCTTTTTCTTTTTTGACACTGTCTACCAGTTGTGGCAGTATTCCCCACCCATTCACTGGTGCAGTGACTTTCTTATACAAGTAAAACATCTCACAGTGTATGTCCACTTTGTAGTTCCTACATTTATACTTTTCTAAATATGGTTTTCATACCACTAGAAAAAAATGCCAAAATGTTTAAATACATTATCCTGGAGTCCTCTGTTCACCATTTAGTTTTTGGATTTTCTTAAATGTTTATGGATAGACACAGAATAACATAATGAGTTGTGGACAGATGAGATGCACTTAAGAGAGAAGGATGAAATCCCAACATGGCAGAAAATCATAAATATACATACTATGAATGAAATCTACTATCCTGGCACAGTCTTGTGTTCTGTGTACAGATTGGTTTGATTTAAATACTTTGTTTTAAAATTAAGCATTTATCACTTGAAACCTTGTGGAAAGCAAATTTTAAATCCATTTTCTACAAACATTCACAGAAACCTAAGATTTTAATTTGTCCAATCATGGAATGAAAATATCATGCGACATGTCACCAATTCTGATTAAGCAAGATAGCTTGAACTTCGTATTTCAAACAACAAGTCATAGAATACTCTTAGTAGAATAGACTTCCCCTATAGAGAGAGTTTCTCTTAATAGAATTATCTTGTCTATTTTTATTATCTTGACTGTATTATTTAAGAATTATTCATTGAGTGATTTTCTGTACTAAGGTGATAAAGATAGAATGTAATAAAAAAAAAAAAAGAAACTTGTCATTCTGTCCTGTATTACTAATATAGACATTTTCACCATCTTGCATTTTCCTTTGTTTTTATTACCTTATTTGTATAACACTTGTTGAAGATAGAAAAAAATCTTTTCCCTCTTTGGCCAATTAATATTTAATTTATGCATATGTCAGTATAGATGTAGCTGTTTTCACATGATATATATATATATAGCAATGTATCAGATCAGACTATCAAATCAGAAGTATTATCACATGGTATACAAATATTTTAGACTGCAGTTAGTTTGTTCTGTAAACAATCTAACTGTAAAAATTATTCAGACCAGTTGCTAATCTGTCTATTTTAGGTATGTATATGGTATCTGATCACATCAGAATCTTTAACGTATTTATCTTCCCATCAACCTTTAGAGGGTAGTGAAGTACCACTATCCCCATTTTACAGGTGGTGAACTGAGCACAGAGAGACTAGGACCTAGTTCCTGAAAACATTTACAGGTGTACTTAGTTTAATTGCATGAGAAGCCTCATTGATTTCAATGAGACTACTCATGGTATTAAAGCTAAGTATGTGTGTAATAACTCTAACCGATGAGAAGCATATAGAGCACAATAACAGCACCGTGAGCTTCCTATTTCTGTGCGGGATTTCCTGCTTTCTGTAGTGAAATCCACTGAGCACTAAATATCCCTTTCTGCAGAGGAGGAGGCATATTAATTAAGGCTCTTGATTAATTACAGTAATTCTTGAGATTAATTCAAAAAATTAATCGTGATTAAAAAAATTAATCTTGATTGATTTGTTTTAGTCACTCTGTTAAACAATAGAATACCAATGGAAATGTATTGAATATTTTTGGATGTTTTTCTACATTTTCAAATGTATTGATTTGAATTATAACTCAGAATACAGAGTACAGTGCTCACTTCATATTATTTTTATTACAAATATTTGCACTATAAAAATCATAAACAAAAGAAATAGTATTTTTCAATTCATGTCATACAAGTCATACTGCAATCTCTTTATCCTGAAAGTGCAATTTACAATTGTTACAAAACTGCATCCAAAAAATCAAACAATGTAAAACTTTTGAGCCTACAAGTCCACTCGGTCCTATTTCTTGTTCAGCCAATCGCTAAGACAAACAAGTTTGTTTACGTTTACGGGAGATAATGCTGCCCACATCTTATTTACAATGCCACTTGAAAGTGAGAACAGATGTTGACTTTTGTAGCCGGCGTTGCAAGGTATTTACGGGCCAGATATGGTAAACATTCGTATACCCCTTCATGCTCTGGCCACCATTCCAGAGGACATGCTTCCATGCTGATGACGCTCATTTAAAAAAAAAATGCATTAATTAAATTTGTGACTGAACTCCTTGGGTGAGAATTGTATGTCTCCTGCTCTGATTTACCCGCATTCTGCCATATATTTCATGTTATAGCAGTGTCGGATGATGACCTAGCACATGTTGTTCGTTTTGAGAACACTTTCCCTGCAGATTTGATACAAATGTGAAATTTCTAAAGATAGCTACAGCACTCAACCCGAGGTTTAAGAATCTGAAGTACCTTCCAAAATCTGAGAGGGACGAGGTGTGGAGCATGCTTTCAGAAGTCTTAAAAGAGCAACACTCTGATGTGGAAACTACAGAACCTGAACCACCAAAAAAGAAAATCGACCTTCTGCTTGTGGCATCTGACTCAGATGTTGAAAATGAACATGCGTCAGTCCGCACTGCTTTGGATCATTATCAAGCAGACCCCATCATCAGCATTATCCTCTGGAATGGTGGTTAAAGAATGAAGGGACATATGAATTTTCAGCACATCCTGCGACGTCCGCTACAATACTGCTATGTGAACGTCTGTTCTCACTTTCAGACGTTGTAAACAAGAAGTAGGCAGCATTATCTCCTGTAAATATAAACAAACTTGTTCAGCCAATCTGAGTGATTGGCTGAACAAGAAGTAGGACCGAATGCACTTGTAGGCTCAATATCTTACATTGTTTGATTTTTTTGGATGCAGTTTTTTATATACATAAGTCTACATTTGTAAATTCAACTTTCATGATAAGGAGGTTGCACTACAATACTTGTAATGGGGGAATTGAAAAATACTTGTTTTTTACCATGCAAATATCTGTAATCAAAAATAAATATAAAGTGAGCAGTATACGCTTTGTATTCTGTGTTGTAATTGGAATCAATACATTTGAAAATGTAGAAAACATCCAAAAATATTTAAATGGTATTCTATTATTGTTTAACAGCTTTATTAATCACAATTAGTTTTTTAATTGCTTGACAGCCCTAATATTAATGTGTTTTCACTCTGGGAAATGTATTAGTGTAAAAGAGTGTTTCTTTATATAAAATTGGTATTTTAAAGACTGCAAAATATACAGAGTGGGGGAAGATAAAAAAAAGTTCAGTTTTTATATCCCTTATTTTGTAGCCATTAAATCTTTAGTAAGTGTTGACATACAACTTTTTTTTATCGTAAATAATCACTACGAGATGTGATTTTAGGGCTATTTTTAAAAGAAGTGTAAATGCACCCAGTCAGTACTTAGTTTTATGAGAGAGGATTTATGACATGGTTTTATTGTGCAAAATGTAGTTTTATAGTTGTACATTATTTTATGTTGTTTGTTATGCAGCATGCCATTGCTACAAGGTTGGGGAATTGGGTGCATGGGAACCCCGGTGAGATCAGTGGATCCACATGACTTCAAGGCTCACATGGTGGGGCACAGCACTGTGGTCGGAATTGAACAGGATTTCATTCTGGGTCTCTCTGTTACTCCAGGAGACACTCTACCAACTATCCTGAGAGGCCACAGAAGACTTGCCTGTCTCTCTCCCCTTCATAATGCGTCCTCTCATCCCAGGCTCCTGGCTAGAGCCAAGGACCACTCCAATAACCCAAATAATTCTTTTTAAAAGACCATCTCCCTAATGAGGCTGTTTAGTCAGGCCCTCCCTCCAGAAATGACAGCTTGTGCATTCCCTTTGGGAAGGGACAGGTTTTTTCCTTCCTTTCAGAGAAGCTCAATTTACCCCTTGCTCCCTTTGCTGTGGGCAGGATACATATATCCCATCACAGTGTGCTGTAGATGGCTGGTGGGGTTGTTCCCAACACTCAAGTTTCCTTATGAGCTCTCTTCTCTGTCATGTTTTCATGCACTTTTTCAACAAACTATTGTGTAACCGGGCTTGATCAGAAATGTATGTATCATAATAGAAGCAGACCTTAACTTTGCCACTAAGGATAGTAAGTCCCAGTTTGGGTTGCTTTCAGGACAGCTGTCATAATTCTGCATAACACATCTGGCATACTTTTAAAGTTGCATGTACTTCTCTAATTGGTCTATAGTTATACCATAATTACAGTAGCTTGAAGCATCTGGAACATCTTAAGGGTTGCCATTCACAGACTAGCCCTTCAGTGAAGCTACAATATTCACTTGTGTTTCTACTTGTGCTAGGCAAAATACTATTTTTAGATTAAGTGGAACAAGGAAGGAGTTTGGGTATATATAAAGTTCTCAATAGTATAGAAAAAATATTTTGTTAATGAAAAATAATTTTATGTTCTATAGTGTAATAAATGTAACATCAAAGAGTGAAGGTAATAGATTGGTCTTTATTTTCTGGCATCAGTCGCCTGACATGAATCCATGGTTACAAAAATTTAGTATCCATTTTCACATTATAGGGATTAATGTACCCTGAGTATAATGGCTATACTCTTTCATATAGATATTTTAAGATAATCACATGGTAGCTTAAAGAATCCTGCTGCATTTTAAAATGTTCAGCCAAGCAATGAATTTCAACAGATTGAAGTGGAAGTTTGACTTTGGCTAAACTGCGCGCCAAAAAAACCCACAACAACCTAAAATCTAAAATGATTTTCTGAATAGCTGGAAAATGTCCATAGGCCAAGGGGTATTAGAGCAAGCTCTGAGAAGAGAATGTACAGCAAGAGAAAGAAAAGCCCTATTGCTAGGTAGCAGACCTTGGGGATTTTGGAATAATTTTTATGGGGATAGAGGAATCTGTAAAAAGCAACAGAGGGTCTGTGGCACCTTTAAGACTAACAGAAGTATTGGAGCATAAGCTTTCATGGGTGAATGCTCACTTCATCAGACGCAAGAGGGATATTATCTTTATATTTATTTGGGATAGGCCTAAAAATCACATGCACGCTCACTCTGTCTCTTTCTTGTCAGATCTTCTCTTCTGGCACCCAGATTGAGATTAGCCTCACATCTTTGTCTAACACTTTTGGGGGTACTGTACATTCCTCACTATCAAGGTCCAGATCACTTGCTGCCTCTTTCTTTCTAATACTTCTCATTTAATTATTACCTGTTTACCCATGTTCAGAGCATAGTGTAGTCTCTTTATCAGTTTGTGCTTTCAATTTACTGTGTGGAATATCTGTTGATTGACTGATGCATGCCCTTTTCCTCTTCCTTTTTGCGACTGAAAGGTCTTCCATCTTCCTTGATCCTTCTGCATGTTTGCCCAAATATCATCTGAAGAGGCAGTGTCCTTCCTCAATGTCTTTGATCTGCCTGATTTTACTTATTTCTTTATTGGTAGAGATTTCAACTGCAGTTAATCCCTGCAGTCAGGGCCGGTGTTACCATTAAGGCAAACTAGGTGGTTGCCTAGGCGCCAAGATTTGGGGGCACCAGAAAGCGGTGCCCCCAATTTTTTTTTCTTTTTTACAGAGTTCCTGGCTGGGCTGCTGGCGGCGCACTGACACGTGCGGCTCAGACTCCCTCTCTCAGCACAGCGGCCGCTCCATGCAATTATTGTCATTGCTGGTAGGGGCGGCGTGCTCGGGGAGGGGGTGTAGCAGAGGTGAGCTGGAGTGGGGAGCCCTGCGGCAGCTCCCCCCCCTGCCCACCGTGAGGCACCCCCCTCCCCACGGCAGCTCCCCACCTCAGCTCATCTCTGCTATGCCCCTTCCCTGAGTGCATGGTTGCCGCTCCACTTCTCCCGCCTCCCAGGCTTGCAGCACCAATCAACTGTTTGGTGCTAGGAGGGGAGGAGAATTAGAGCGGGGGTGGCGTGCTCAGGGGAGGAGGCGGAGCAGAGGTGAGCTGGGGCACTCTGTCACCTCTCTTTTTAGTCCCCACCTGCTCCAATTTGCCCAAGACCTCACTTGTTTGCCACCGTTGTTAATCTCAGATAATCATTCATCTCTATACACCCACCTAAAAGTCCAGCTCAGACCAAATTCACTTTCATTTGGATTTTAGTGTTTCTTTTTCTCTCTGCCTGTGTAAAATGTCTCTAAAAATGAATGGTTTTTGAAACCCAATCTCAAATATTGCTCCCTCTTGAGAGGAAGGGCAAGTATATTTTCTGCATGGGGCATTGAAAACTTTTTGATCTTGTCTATGTCTACCTTGTGCTAAACCATGGTTGAGGGGGAGTTAAGTGGAGTGTTGTTTGGCATCATGTGGTTGCAGCCTTTGTTGGTGCCTCACTTCTACAAATTGCTATAGTATAATCTTAAATGACACACCCTAAAGAGGAAAAAATATGTCGATTTAACCTGCTGTATCTGGCCAGTTCTCAGGCAATTAAATAAATACACTGTGCTGCTAGATATTTTTGTGAATTGCTTTAAAAATAAGTACTCTGCAAAGTATTAAAATATACTAAAGCAAGTGACACTTATCACTCATAAGTGTTCAAACAGTGAGAAGTAAACAAAACTTTAATTTACACCTGTAAACTACTGTGAATAGGGATATAGCCAACACCAGACTAACACACTAAATATCCCATTTATTCATTGTTTATTGCCAGTGAAAAGCATTATTCTGAATTTGTACCCTGGCAGTTACCCCAATGTAGCAGGTATCCTGGATTATCTGGGTGCTAATTTAGTAGTGTGTATAAAACAATTTAGCATCATTAGTTTATATTCCAGTCAGTTTTTCATACTTGGTTGTAAATAGTTTGATGGGATCTTCCAAAAAAGGCCTTATATGTCTGTGGCTGAACATAGTGTCAAGATATCAGTTCATTTGTAGCTCAGCTTAGGTGAATAAGACATGAAAATCGTTTCTCCTAAAGTAATTTTTTGCTAAGTAATAGGTTTGGCCTGATTAAATAAGAAGTAAGAACACCTGTGCAATTTTCCATGGTCTACAGGGTGTAGCCCTTTCCGTCATTCACTGCCTATAAAATTGTCTGAAACAACAATACTTTGAATACTTTTGGTACCTTCTTCAGTAGTCTTACTGTGAAAACGCCCACTAGCTATTTAGCATACGTATGTCAAACTCATTGTGTAAACAACCCATTTTTACAATGTATGGTAAGTTAAATAACTTTAAAATTAAATAGAATTGAAAAGTTGGGCGTCCTGAATAGCTGCGCATTTTTAAAAAGCCAATCTATTTCCTTTCCTTGTGAAGACTTTCATTTTCCACCATTTGGTACTTAGAAGTTATATGGGTTTTACGGTTCAGTTGTTTAACTGTTACTCATTTAAGATGACTCAGATGTACTGCACTATAGTGTGTGAGTCTAGGAAAGAAGTTCAAGCATTAAATTGCACTTACCAAAGCAGAACCGCTAAAGGGAGCAGCTGAGTAAATCACTTTCTAGTACTGATGTATGCTTTCTCTGTAACTCTGTCTAAGATTTCTAGGTACAAGAGAATGACTAATTGTAAATCCAGAATTTAAAATGATTACTTAATCCATTAACTCATGAAGCTGAAAGTGAAGTTTGAAAGGAAAGAAATCTGTTTTAATGGTATCTTAACAATCAGTTTTTAACATTTAGTCACACCCAACCAGCTGCAATTTAGAATCAATTGTAATGTTACTAATCAGTTACTAATAGATCTTCTTTCATTACCTGCATAAGCCACTGAGGTGTGTAGAGAAGGTTACCATTATCAGGTTAATCCTGACATTGATAAGTGCTCTCTTGGGATCTATTCTGCAGAAATAATCTGATGCACTGTGTTCTGTGGAAAGTTAGTGTCTTTTGTTTTCTGATAACTAGATGAATAATATAGCAGAATGGTTGTCCATGAAGTAGTACCACTGCAAGAGTTCTGTGGGTGCCTTCCACAAAACACACAGATTAGAGATCGATCAATGAGTCTCTTTTCTTGTTCTCCCATCATTGATTAGAGAGGACCAAGAAAAATGGTCTTCTATTCCTGTGTTTATTTTAATGAGATCAATTTAATCAAAGTGGATTTCAGTTAATGACCTCAGAGTCTCTTTATTCCCATGTGAGTGCCAAAAACTGGCAATAAAAGACAGCAACATATTATTAAAGGATATTTGGTAATATGGTAATGTGGGTACAAACCCTCGCCCGCTTACTTTATATGTTGCAGTTCTTATTCAGTTTTTAAAAATATATATTTTTAAATGCTTGGAAATAAAAGGCCAAGCTGTCCCTTTGTAACTGTTTGGTTAATTGGCTTCCAGCAGTTGGTTTCCTAAACATTGCCTCTGTGACCGAGGAACTGAACCCTATTCTTTCCAATAAAAATTTCTGATTTTTTTTTTTTTAAATCTGCTAATTATGGTGATGTAGTCTTTTCCCTCTCTTATCTAGGTCACAGTAATGATTATAACCATTACAGGGCTGCTTTGTAAAAAATAATTGTTTTTATTGATTTTTAAACAATTGTAATATCTACCAATGAGAATAACTAAAAAAACAAGGAAGAGGCAGCAAACAAACCTTCTTTAAAACAAAATTTTGGACAGTGACATCACTCTATAGGGATCTCATGTAATTCTCACATACGCATTTGTTTTCTCC
Organism: Malaclemys terrapin pileata; assembly: GCF_027887155.1. NCBI lineage: Eukaryota > Metazoa > Chordata > Testudines > Emydidae > Malaclemys > Malaclemys terrapin. The sequence goes on along the minus strand of NC_071511.1, from coordinate 99,098,344 downwards.
TTTAGGTAAGGAGTTATTCTGATATTGTGTACAGTTCTCCATACTCAGCATCATAAACAAGATGCTCATTGGAAGTAATTTCTTCCATATCAATGAGATTCTTTCAAAAGCGTGACAAAAGAGCTTTTCTACTACTAAGATTCAATCATTTGTTGTATAACAAAAGGGTAATTGCCAGCCACACATCATATATCATATTATCATATAGCATGTATTTATAGCTAATACATCAAATACCATGTATTTTATCTTCTAGAAAACCAGAGTTCTGATTTAGCTGGTAATGTATAAGAACATAAGAATGGCCATACTGAGTCAGACCAAAGGTCCATCTAGCTCACTGTCCTGTCTTCCGATAGTGGCCAATGTCAGGTGGCCCAGAGGGAATGAACAGAACAGGCAATCATCAAGTGACTCATCCCCTGTCGAACATTCCCAGCTCCTGGCAAACAGAGGCTAGGGACACCATCCCTGCCCATCCTGGCTAATATCCATTGCTGGACCTATCCTCCATGAACTTATCTAGTTCTTTTTTGAACCGTGTTATAGTCTTGGCCTAAAATACTACTTTTGTGTGTTTTAAACCTGCTGCCTTTTAATTTCATTTGGTGAACCCTAGTTCTTGTGTTATGAGGAGTAAATAACACTTCCTTATTTACTTTCTCCACACCAGTCATGATTTTGAAGACCTCTGTCATATCTAGGCTGACCAGATATCCCAATTTTATAGAGACAGTCCTGATTTTGGGGTCTTTTTCTTATATAGGCTCCTATTACCTCCCACCCCGTCCCGATTTTTCACATTTGCTGTCTGGTCACCCTAATCGTATTCCCCCTTAGACGTGTCTTTTCCAAGCTGAAAAGTTCCTGTCTTATTAATCTCTCTTTGCCAGAAGCTGGGAATGGGCGATGGAGGAAGGATCACTTGATGTTCTGTTCATTCCCTCTAGGACACCTGGCATTGGTCACTGTCAGAATACAGGATACTGGGCTAGATGGACCTTTAGTCTGACCCAGGATGGCCGTTCTTATGTTGTTATATTATGTTCTCCTCATATGGAAGCCCTTCCGTACCCCTAATCATTTTTTTGCCCTTTTCTGGAGCTTTTCTAATTCCAATATATCTTTTTTGAGATGGTGCGACCACATCTGCACACAGTATTTGAGATGTGGGCGTACCATGGATTTATATAGAGGCAGTATGATATTTTCAGTCATATCTATCCTTTTCTTAATGATTCCCAACATCCTGTTTGCTTTTTTGGCTGCTGCTGCTGCACATTGAGTGGATGTTTTCGGAGAACTCTCTACAATGACTCCAAGATCTTTCTTGTGTGGTAACAGCTAATTTCGACCCCATCATTTTATATGTATAGTTGGGATTATGTTTTTCCAATGTGCGTTACTTTGCATTTATCAACATTAAATTTCATCTGCCATTTTGTTGCCCAGTCCCCCAGTTTTGTGAGACCCTTTTGTAGCTCTTCGCAGTCTGCCTGGGACTTAACTATCTTAAGTGGTTTTGTATAATTGTATCATCAGCAAATTAGGTCAGGTTTTCTTAACTTTTTATCCTCTTTATTGCTCTCCTCTGGGATCTCTCCAGTTTGCCGACATCTCTCTCAAAGTGTGGTACCCTACACCGGAGACAGTACTCTAGCTGTGGCCTTACCAGTGCCACATAGAGAGGAACAATTACCTCCCATATCTTACATATGATATTCCTGTTAATACACCACATAATATTAACCTTTTTCACAACTGCATCACATTATGACTCACATTCAGTTTATGATCCATTATAACCCCCAGATCCTTTTCAACAGTACTAGTGCCTAGCCAGTTACTCCCCTTTTTGTATTTGTGCATTTTATTTTCTTTCCTCAGTATCTGCTTTGCACTTGCCTTTATTGAATTTCATCTTGTTGATTTCAGACCAATTCTCAAATTTGTCTAGCTGTTTGAATTCTAATCCTGTCCTCCAAAGTGCTTGGAATCCCTCCTAGCTTGATGTTATCTGCAGATTTTATAAGCATACTCTGCATTCCATTATCCAAGTTTTAAGTGCAAATGTTGAATAGTACTGGACTGCTATTGAAATCAGGCTGACTAGTCTATAATTCCCTGGGTCTTCTTTTTCCTCCCTTGCTAAAGATAGGAACTATGTTGGCTCTTCTCCGGTCCTCTGGAACATCATCCATAGTCCATGAGTTCTCAAAGATGATAGCTAATTGTTCCAAGATTGCTTCAGCTAGTTCCTTAAGTACCCTAAGGTGAACTTCATCAGATCCTCATGACTTTTATACATCTGATTTATCTAAATATTCTTTAACCTGGTCTTTCCCTCGTCTGACTTGTGTTCCTTTCCCCTTGTTGTTAGAATCAATTGTATTAAGCATCTGGTCACAACTAACCCCTTTTAGTGAAAACTGGAGCAAAATAGGCATTAAATACCTCAGTCTTTTTGGTGTCATCCATACTAGCTTCACCTTTCCACTAAGTAGTCGACCTACATGTTCCTTTGTCTTTCTCTTCCTCCTAATGTATTGATAGAACCTCTTCTTGTTGTCTTTTATGTCTGTTGCTAGGTGTAATACATTTTGTGCCTTAGCCTTTCTGAATTCATCCCTACATGCTTGTGCTGTTCTTTTGTACTCATCCTAGCAATTTGTTCTTGCTTCCACTTTTTGTGGGATTCCTTTTTATATTTTTCAGGTTATTAAAGAGCTCCTGATACATCCATATTGGTCTCTTGCTATTCTTTCTACATTTCCTTTACATCAGAATAATTGCTGTTGTGCCTTTAATAATAACAATAATTAATTAATAATGCTAGTAATTTATAATAATAATTCCATTGCCAAATGTTTGGCAATTAAATAATGAAAATATTATTCCTGAGATTTACCTTTCCTTCTTACTGTTTCGGAGTTAATGCTCCTTTGTAGTGAACGGAGCACACCTTACAGAGTGTTTTTTTCAGGCTGTGAGCAGACTCAGGAAGACACATTGTCAGTTAAACTTGGGCCATATTTTTATGGTTTTCTTTGCAATCATGGCTAGAAACACAATATATTTTTCATTTAATTATTTTATAGCCTTGTAGAAACTGTCAGTGGAAGACATTGGTGATGATAGGGGGCTTTTGGCACCCAAGAAGGTGAATGAATGTAACTTTGTTTTTTGACATACATGACAGTTAATGTTTTTGTACCAGAAAAGGAAGGATTTATCTCCTCTTTCCTTTTCCCTTTAGGTAGGTGCAGAGAGTGAATTTAAAATTGTAGGGAGCTAGAGTTGTTGTTAAATACAGACTTCTTGTGTTTATTATTTTTATTTTAGAAATGAGATGTTAGAGCAATAAAATGATTTGTCTAAGGTTACACAGGAAGCTTGTGGCACAGCTGGCCATAGAAACCAAATCCAAGGCCCATGCTTAACAGAAGACCATCTATCATCCTTTTATGCATCCTCATATAGGATGGGGGAAGATTGCATTTGCAGTAAATGGAATGATGAAAGGGCAATCAAGAAAAGGCATCCTCCTGTTGTAATTCTTTTGAACAAAAGTATCAAAAGTTTTTCTTCCTTTCTTTCTTTGGGACACAGTCTCTTGAAATTCTAATAATTTTCATAAAATTGTGACCAACATGCCAGGATTCTATAAATGTGTCTACTGCTGTGTCCTTTTTGTTTGGAAATGTCACTATTCACATACAAGGAATGAGAATTAATGGAAATACAATAAGTGAAATTGCTGCTCCAGAGAAACACATTCATCTGAAACCAACAGGCTTGAATCTTCAAATGGTCTCTAATGAAAAGCAACATAAAAATAGTACTATCATTTTAGAAAATTTCTCTGCTTTATTTTTTTTACATCAAATCAAAGTGAACAATTACCATACTTGATTTAGTCTTGTAAGTGCAGTTGACAATTTTTGACTAGCCCAGTTCATAGGAAACGCATGCATCATTTATGCGGGATTTTTATGCACTTGGAAGAATGCATTCTGTGCTTTCCAAAGCAAAGCATCTATTTTAGTTTGTACAATATGTTCATTAAATCCCTTTCCTTGTTTATATAAGTGCTCACATCACCATTAGTCATTCAAGCAGAAAGCAACACTATGCGGTGCATCTACTACAGCACACAAAACTCACTTAACAAAACAAAACAAAAAAAAATTACCTTTGATTAAAATAGAGGTAATTTTGCTCATTTAACAGGAATTCTGGCACATTATATTTCACACTGGGATTATCAACTGACCCTTGAGGGGTAGCAGGGGATGGCTTAAAGTCTCTTACAAAAATTCTGGGACTGAGTAGGACCTTAGTTTAGACAGCGTTTCTCAATTTATTTTCCAGCCTGAGACCCATAAGACAACATAAGATATAAGAATGGCCATACTGGGTCAGGCTAGTGATCCATCTAGCCCATTGCCCTGTCTTTTGACAGTGGCCAATGCCAGATGCTTTAGAGGAAATTAACAGGGTAATTTTCTAGTGGTCCATTCCCTGTCATCCACTCCCAGCATATGGCAGTCAATAGCCATTGATGGACCTATTCTCAATGAACTTACCTTTTTTGGCCTCATGTTATTTTTGGCCTTCACAACATCCTCTGGCAACAAGTTCCTCTGGTTACTGTGTGTTGTGTGAAGAAGTACTTCCTTATGTTTGTTTTCAACGTGCTGCCTATTAATTTTATTGGGTGACCCCTGGTTCTTGTGTTATGTGAAAGAGTAAACAACAACTTCCTTATTCAATTTCTCCACACCCTTCATGATTTTATAGACCTCTGTCATATTCCCCCAAGTCATCTCTTTTCCAAGCTGAATAGTCCCACTCTTTTTAATCTCTCCTCATATGGAAGCTGTTCCATACCGCTAATAATTTTTTGTTGCCCTTCTCTGTACTTCTTCCCATTTCTAATATATCTTTTTTGAGACGGGGCCACCAGAACTGCAATATTAAAGGTATGGGCGTACAATGGACTTATTTAGTGGCATTATGATATTTGCGGTCTTATTATCTATCCCTTTCCTAACAGTTAACATCAGCTATGATTTCTTCTCATGACCTCTCAAATATCTGTCCTTTGTAATGCTGGAATCATGTAATGAAACCATTGTTGGCAGGTTTTTGGGCACTGGAGTTTGTGATTTCTGGTGGGGTTGGTTCTGGGGAGTGCTAAGTCCTGAGAAGAGGTGCTCAGGGTGGTGTATAAGGCTGGAAGGGGAGCACTGAAAGATAAGGCCATTGCGGAGAAACTAAATGAATTCTTAGCATAGGTCTTCACTGTTGAGGATGTGAGTGAGATTCCCAAACCTGAGCCATTTTTGGGAGGTGACAGATCTGAGGAACTGTCCCAAATTGAGGTGTCATTAGAGGAGGTTTTGGAACAAATTGATAAACTAAACAGTAATAAGTCTCCAGAACCTGATGGTGTTCACCCAAGAGTTCTGAAGGAACTCAGATGTGAAATTGCAGAACTACTAACTGTCATCTGTAACCTATCATTTAAATCAGCTTCTGTACCAAATGATTGGAGGATTGCTAATGTGATGCCAATTTTTAAAAAGGGCTCCAGAGGTGGCCGTGGCAACAGTAAACCTCACTTCAGTATTGGAAAAATTGGTTGAAACTATTGTAAAGAACAAAATTGTCAGACACATAGATGAACATAATTTTTTGGGAAATAGTCAACATGTTTTTTGTAAAGGGAAATCATGCCTCACCAATCTACTAGAATTCTTTGGGGAGGGGTCAACAAGCATGCAGACAAAGGAGATCCAGTGGATATAGTGTATTTAGATTTTCAGAAAGCCTTTGACAAAGTCCCACACCAAAGGCTCTTAAGCAAAACAAGCAGTCATGGGATCAGAGGGAAGGTTCTCTCATTGATTGGTAACTGGTTCAAAGATAGGAAACAAAGGGTAGGAATAAATGGTCAATTTTCAGAATGGAGAGAGGTAAATAGTGGTGTCCTCCAGGGATCTGTGCTGGGCTTAGTCCTATTTAACTGTTACCACTCAAGAAAGAGATGTTGGAGTCATTGTGGTTAGTTCTCTGAAATCATCCATTCAATGTGCACTGGCAGTCAAAAAAGCAAACAGAATGTTGGGAATCCTAAAGAAAGGGATAGATAATAAGACAGAAAATATCATATTGCCTCTATATAAATCCATGGTATGCTACACCTTGAATACTGTGTGCAGATGTGGTCACCCCATCTCAAAAAAAATGTATTGGAATTGGAAAAAGGTTCAGAAAAGGGCAACAAAAATGACTAGGGTATAGAACGGCTTCCATATGAAGAGAGAGTAATAACACTCCTCTCTGCACTTTTATTAAACATATTAAAACATATCTGTTGTCAACCATTTTTTTTAATATGCATTCCCTAAAAGTTTGGGAAAAGAGACGACTAAGGGGGGATATGATAGCAGTCTATAAAATCATGAGAGGTATAGAGAAAGTAAATAAGGAAGTGTTATTTACTCCTTCTCATAATACAAGAACAAGGGGCCACCAAATGAAATTAATAGGTAGCAGGTTTAAAACAAACACAAGAAAGTACTTTTTCACGCAACGCACTGTCAACCTCTGGAACTCCTTGCCAGAGGGTATTGTGAAGGCCAATACTATAACGGGGTTCAAAAGGGAGCTAGATAGATTCATGGAAGATAGGTCCATCAATGGCTATTAACCAGGATGGGCAGGAATGGTGTCCCTAGAATCTTTCCCTTTGGGGCACCTGCCATTGGCCACTGTCAGAGGACAGGATACTGGGCTTGATGGACCTTTGGTCTGACCCAGTATGGACGTTATGTTCTTAACTGATGCAGGGGAGTATGGTGACACAGGGCAGCTGGTCCCTGTGGATAGACTAAGCCCAGCTTCCCTGGACCGGAGCAGTTGGGTATAATACAGCCTATAAAGGCTGCTAATAGGCAGTTGGGACATATGGACTGAAACAGACTGATCCCTGGGGAGGGAAAGCCACCACAGAGAGGAGTTAGCTTCTGTGGTGGGTCACTGGAGCAAGGGGCCAGTGGCTCAGGAAAGTAGCACTGAGGCTGTTGCTCTAGGAAGAGAGCACAGCTAGCAGACTGGGAAGCTTCCAGGAGCTGGAGTACCCGAGGCCCCTGGGAGATCTGGCCCTGAAGCCTGAGGCCAGGAATTGAGTTAAGACTTTTCTGTTTGTTGCTAACATCTGTTAAAGAAATAAAGCTCCATGCAAAAGACAGGATGTGGCAGTATATGCTTTGGAGCTGGGGAGAGACCTGGCCCAATGATATGTGATACCAGAAGCAGGCCTCTGGCCTACCCCTAGAATAAGGGGAAAGAGGGAAGAGGTGATCTGCCTGCTAGGTGCAGAACAGCAGCAAAAGGTGATCGCTATGCAGCAGCAGACCCAGGCCCTGGTGATGCAATTGACAGAAAATCAACAGAAACAGCAGGAGGCTGTTTGTTTCATAACAGATGTGGTGGTAAGTCTACTCCAAACAACAGGTGTAGATACAGGAACAGTTAGACCGAGCCACGCCCAGTAACACAGTTGTTGGTGGGACTGGGGACTGTTTGGCTCTGGGGCTGTCGAATCTTGGACCAGAAGATGACCCAAGGTCTTCCTCCGAACACTTGAGAGGGTGGCAAAGGCAGCAGACTGGGAGGAGTTGATTTGGGCGGCCCTCATAGCACTGTTCCTGACAGGCAAGATGCAAGTGGCTTACTGGACAGCTAGTGATAAGTTGGCAATTAAAAGGGATGGAGCAGGGCTGACTGGAAGTGGCAACAAGAGGAGAAAGGGGTGAACAAGTTGTTTTTCCCGTCCCTTGCCTGCACTCATGCTGGGTCTTAGCACCCACAGGATTTTCTTGGTTTCTTTTTCAGGTGAGGAGGTGTGACCAAGCTGTATATCACACCTACCTTGTACAGAATTCTGGCTCTTGATAGCCAATGGGGGCAAGCCTTCATTTCCTTTCCAGTGTCTTTTAGAATATTGGGCTTTTGAGGTGACGAAACAGGAATAATCATTGGGGCCATGCTACAGGATGAAAAGAGCATCTTTTCCTGCTGCTGTATTGCATGGGATTCTTGTGTAGAATTTCAGTCTGTTGTTCTGTGGCTTGGCAAACAGATCTAGCTCCAGAGGTCCTCTGAGCTAACACAACTTGCAGGAAATCTTTAGGTTAAGTCTCTGAAGAAGACGTTGGCTATTCCGTTTTCTGCCTCCAAAGTGTGCTGGATGATGGAGTTATTTTCTCAGGTGCTAATGCCTGGACATGTTGTCTTCAAATTTAGCATGTCAACACAGCCTGTATTTAGGTTTGCCCTCAACTCATTTTAGGTTTTTCTCATCTGATGACAGATGAGATCTGATGAGAGATTGGATCCTTGGAGCAGAGTTCTCTAGTTCCCCCTCATGTGTGTGTGTCTGAGTTCATAATGGACAGCTGGATTCCCCTCAAAAGAGTGCTCAAATTGCTCATCTGGTGTTCATCTGGTGATGGTCAGGCTTGGAATGTGGGAAGTGTCAACCATCCACCCTTTTAGTGACTGTGTGGCAGAGGTTGCAGCCTTTCATGGCCTTTGAGGCAGCACCTATCTTGGGCTAGCCTGTGCAAGACCTCTTGAGCTGTTGAAATGGCTCACTGTAGAGGATTAATAACCAGGCTGGATGGAAGAGCAGAGGCTCTTGCATTGAGGTGTACCAGGCCAAGAAATTTTCCCTAGAACAGAAGCGACATTCAAAGGTGTCAACAGGTATTTGGTGCCCACTTCACAGTAGAAGACCAACTCCAGGTATAGGAGGTCAGGATTCAGCTGGAGGCACTTTGAAGAGAGATAAGGCAAGATAACATATGGTAGCATGGGGCAGTCTTTGGTTCCAGTGCTTCCTTTGGGTCATCCAACATCTGATGGGGCTCTAGGTGGCAACTCATATGTGTGCATCTTGGAAAAGCACCTATTGTGCATCTGTGTACAAACTCTGTTTCTGGCTTCCTTTTTCTCCTTTAAAGATGCACATTAGTGTGTGCTAGGTATTGGAAGGAAGTCTCGTGATAAAAACACAGACGTTAGAGATAGAATAGAACTATTTCATCCACTGCCAATGGAAGATTGTTCTTCACAGTACATTTTGTTTTGTCCAGTCTAGTTCAAATAGGCTTTGTCACAAGCAGGAACGGTGCCAGGGTTTTTACCGCCCTAGGCGGCAGCGCCTCTCCTCTGAGCATTCGGCGGCAGGGGTCCTTCCGCTCCGCGTCTTGGGGGCACTTCGGCTGCGGGTCCTGGAGCGAGTGAAGGACCCGCCGCCAAATTTCCACTGAAGACCTGGAGCGGAAGGACCCCCCACCACCAAATTTCCGCCCAGGGCAGCAAAATGCCGTCCCCCAACTCCTACCGCTCTAGGCGACTGCCTAGGGTTGCCTAGTGGAAGCGCCGGCCCTGGTCACAAGGTCCTCCCTTAGCAATGCAGTATGCTGCACTGCATTGCCTGCTTCTGTCACCTCATGGTCAAAAACACACCCAAGCTGTTTCTCTTTCACCTGGCGTACCTTTTATTCCACAGTTCTTTTGCAATCACAACAAAATACAGGCATAGTTCAGCAGGTGCTTTCCACACAGCTCACCCTCTGAGCTCCTCCCACCTTTTTCCTCCAATTACAGCCAATTGTATCAATAGCCTAGTAATTACCACCCAAATACTCATAATCCCCCACTAGAAAGTGGTTAGTTTTTCCCATCTGAGCCTGCAGCCATCTCCATGTCGCAGCAACCTGTGACCAGGGTGCTACCGCTAGCACTCTCTCAGTTTGGTTTCCTCCACTTACTTTGAGAGCTATTCCACAGGCCTGATGCATCTCATTGACAGGCTTTCTCTGATTTTTCAGCCTAAATTTTGCCTTTCTAAATTCAATGTCAGTACTTCTAGTTATACCCCATATACAACACTAAATAAACCTTCTCTGTTCTTAGTGTATACATGATTCGTGTTTGTAGAATGATTGCACAGAGCCTCTTCAAGCATCTTTCTAGCTAAACATGTAAGATTGGTTCAATAAATCTGTTCTCTGACATGCTGTTTCCTCCAGAAAATCACTTCTCTCTTTCTATTTTTGTTTTCCTATCTGGGACATGGAAATATTATTTGACTATCTATTATCATTTCATTAATCTGCTCTTAAAAATGGAATGAGTATTCCTTATCTCCATGTGTATCAATGCATACTCTATCCCCTATACATATATATTCATGTATAGGTGATTTATTTTTAAGTTGCATGTTCTGTATGATTTTTTTCATGGTTTCTGTATGGTTTCCTCTTTACATGTTTCTCCTCACTCTCAAAGGCCTATTGACACAAAAGTAATACACCCTCCCATGTAGATGCTCAGCTGATTGATGGTTCCTTCAGTCTGCAGGAGTATACAAAACCCAGGACAAAACACCTTTTTAAACCAACAGGCCCTGGAAACAGGGATTTTTCTGGTTTTCAGGGGTACATGATCCCAGATGTCGATATTAGTTATACTTTTTATGTTTGTTACCATGTTAAATTCCTCTCAGTGGACCACAATAGTCTAATACCCTCTCTCGTTGATCTTTTTTTGTATATTACCTTTAATTTTTCCACTGTTCAAAAATGTGGACAAATCAAGAAGAAATTTCTCAGAACCAGATACTTGTTTTTAAACTAAAACAGTAATTCAGAATATAAAAAAAACATATGTACTTGCCCATGAAAGTCTCAAATCTTTTTCTCTTCTAGGAATTGGGGAAATACCTGGAAAAGGGGAATGAGATTCCTCCACTGTAAGATATTCTGTCATAACTGATGCATAGTGCAATATTTTACCATAAAATACTCTCTCTGTTACTATATGGACTCAACAATAGCAAGCTAGACTTCAGACCAACAGGGTACAATAACTTGGTTTTTGTAAATATTCTGTCTAGCAGATAATTGCCTATAAATAAATCAATATTGTATTGACTCTTTTTTCCATTTCATTTTTCCTAAAATGATAAGATTTTGCACATATAAATCAGATAAGCAGGCAGGTAAAAGTAATAAATAAACTTGTCCACATATTTACTGTATACATATTTGACACTGTATACAGTATTTTTAAAAAGTGTATTATTCATTTTTTTCTAGAGCTATTCAGTTTTTTAAGGAGTCTCCCTGTAGAGTTCCTGAGAATTGCCATAATCCAGCAGGCAGGACAACTTGGAAAAATCATTTAATTATTGATAGGACATTATTACATCAGTAATAATAAAGGGTCAGATTTTTAAGACTTCAAATAAGAAAGTGCTGATTTTTTGGTTCATAGAATTTTCTAGAAGAAGCAGTATAAACAGGAAGTTGAATCAGAAGTTATCCAAGCATATGGACATAATGTATATAACCCTGTTTTATATAGAGAGATCTATTTTCAATGGTCTAATGCAAGGCCTTGCTCAGGATTCTGGTGATTAAACCAGCAGACCTCGAAGGGAACAAAAACTTTGTTTTGCATGATTGCTTATCTATTGTTTTTCTTACTTGGATGGAACATGTTTGTTCTGTGTGTTCAGAAAGGGATCTACACCTAAACCTGAATTATGCTAAGATGTAGCTGGGATCATTGGCTGCATATTCTCCATATTTATAGAAAAGCTCAGCCATTAATATTGGCAATATTAAAATTGAAATATGAGTTCTACATGCATATGCTGTAATTGTATTCTCATGAAACCTTGCCTACTGATCTAGAAATTAGAAATAAAATAATATGTTCAAATAAACCGTATTACTACTCAAATAACAACTCCCTTAATTTTGGAAACTTATAAACCTCTACCCTGATATAACGCTGTCCTCGGGAGCCAAAAAATCTTACTGCGTTATAGGTGAAACCATGTTATATTGAATTTGCTTTGATCCGCTAGTGTGTGCAGCCCCGCCCCCCTGGAGCACTGCTTTACCGCGTTATATCCGAATTTGTGTTATATCTGGTCGCATTATATCGGGGTAGAGGTGTATTTGGAAATACACTGTGTTGTGAACAAATTGTTTCAATGTGGCTTTACCACATAGCATTAAATCTTTGATCCCACTGAAAATCATAAGTTTCCGAATCTCATTTAGTAGTAGTTTCCTCCTGTTGGCTGGCATTGGTATTTATTTCGTGACGGACAGAGAGAAAGATGATGTACACTCTTCGTCTCACAAGATGATGTGAAGACTTACAATGGGAGGCAATGAATCAGAAAAGGTCTTGGAGGGAAGTGGTAGAATCACATAGACAAATGCAGGGATCTGTAGGAGCAAGTATCCTTCTTACAGCAGAGACCCTGGAATCTCTGTAGCAAAGATAGAGACCTAAGAAAAGAATGCCCTACGGATATAGGGTACCCTAAACTATGCTTGGGGATGGAGCTCCAGATGGCAGACAAAAGGAGAGATGAAGTCCTGGAAAAAGGGGCGTAGAAGGTCATGGAAGAGACAGTGAGAGAGACATCTATCTGGTCACTGTATTTTTATATTTTGCAGTTCTTTGAGGAGGAATTAAATACGTCTCTTATTCAAGTACCTTTGCACTACTCCAAAGCATTTACTTAACTCTGGGGGGAGGGAGTCCATGCTCAGGAAGCCCGAGTGGACCTATGTTCTGTAATGCACAAGCAACTGTGAGCTTGACTTCCTCTTCCTGCACAGTAAAACTCTGCAGGTTTTGCTATCAATTTGTGCCTCCGTGTCTGTGAAGGGGAAGGTTTGCCCCGAACGAAACATCTCAGACACAGAAAGTTAAACTTCTGTTGGAAAAATTACATCTGCTCTGAAGATCTCCCTTCCCCTCCCCCTCCTCCTCTTCCTCTCCCCCAAGTCTCACATTTGGAGTTCTCTATACCTCACAGTACTACTTATCTGCTCATGCCAGGGCTAAGCCTTATACTACAACACATTACGTTTTTAGGCACCCATCTGACAAACCAAATGACAGCTATGCTCTCTAGGTTATTTTTTAAATTGGTCATCACTGTGGTAAGTCCCTCATCTATATGCTTCAGTTAGAGGCCCGGGATAAAGTCTCCTCTTCAGTGAAATATGGGCAGTTCTGTAGCTGAAATGCATATCAACCCTGTTGCTGCAGCAGTGATATGCATTAAGTGCGGTTGGCTAGATCCCTGGAAAGTCTCTCGGTAACTTTGGAGCATTGATTTATTTTTTCTTTTTAGGTGATACAATGGGGTGAACTGAGAAACTCATTTTGTAAATTTACATTTAAAATAACACTCCTCTGCACTTTCATTAAACATATTAAAACATATCTGTTGTCAACCATTTTTTTTTTAATATGCATTCCCTAAAAGTTTGGGAAAAGTTTTCAAAATCCTGTTACTTTAATGGAGGCTGCAGATGAAATATAATCCTCAATTCTTCATAACTAGTCAAAAATAAACATTTTTTTCCAGTCTTTAGAGCAGGAGTGGAAAAGTTCACGAACCAATCATTTTCAACTTTTGGCATACCATACGGAACTTTTCTAACAGCTATTTATAAGGCCCTAATGTGTTTATTTTCACAATAAATCTGACTTATTGCTGAATGTATTCATTTCATAGTAAAATAAACACTGAAGATTACAAACATAACCTTTTGCAAAGTTTTCTGAAGGCCCAAGGCTTAATTTAATGCATGTGATATCTATATTGTCTGTGAAACACATGCCAACTTTTAAATATGGGGGCTGGGAGGGAAGAGGACTTGATCTAAATTGCAAAATCAGTTGTCACCAAGTTTATATTGTTACATTTGAGCCATTTGACATAAATGGAAATGGATTAGAAAACTGGTAACGAAATATGTTTGTACGACAGGGAGGTGAAGGGTTGTCCCATATATTAGGTGCTCCATCTTTGACACCTATTTTAATATACAAACTTAAACCAGTTGAATCCTTTATGCTATTTAGCTTAATTCTGTAATTTACTTACACGAGTTAAACACTATTTAAACTAGGTTTAAACTGTTGTTAATGCATCTACTAGCTAAAACTATCTTTTTTTAAGATTACATTTATGTAACTGTCATTAAATCCCTAAAATAATCTATTAGATGGTTAGGAAATGAACCTTCCTATGATTAGGTATATTGCTGAGTGCCCCATGAGAGCTACACTGTTTTACGTAAAATGGCATTGTTACAATATATCAGTTATTTTCAGAAGGACTTGAATCATAGCCATAGAATGTGGTGTATGTGCATGTTTTGTTTTCAGATAGAAGACTGCAAGATCTCAAACAATTAAAAATAAATTGTCATTCCAGTTATTGAAATGCTGGTGCTTTGGGGACAGTTTGGGAACCGCTCCAAAGGACATGGGTGAGAGGGTGGGCCTGGATAGCAGATTGTTTGCAGGGAAATGTCCTTCTGCTGGGTGATTTTATGTATAAAAGAAGAAAGGGACCATTGAAATCCGAATCCATTAGAAAAAATGCTTTGTATTTTTGGAAACAGAATTTAAAGTTGAGGCAAAAATAGACAGGATGGACCAAGAATCTTAGTACAGTAGCTATCTGTTTTCTGGGTTGCACGGTGAATATTTATGAATGGCAGGAACATCAAGATGTGCCAGGTTATTTTTTCTCTCAAGATGAGACAGACCTTTTGCTACTGAAAAAGTGTGAAATTCTAATACTTTCAAAAAATCACTACAGTGCACTAATTATTGAAGAACATTTTGTCCAGTGGGAGTCATCTAAATGACATTTGATTAAGTCAGAAGAAAAAAAAAAAAGGATTATAACAATAAACATGATCATTATATTCCACATTCCTCTGAAAGTAATAGTCTTTACTGGCAAGCGCTCACACTGTGGTAGCCTATAAATCTTGTATGGCTTCTCAAATATATGTCTCATAAATACATTTCCTAGGTAAGGATGTGCAAACTTGTTGGGAAGGTAAATTTTGAGTAGAATCAGTAACGTATAGTCTGTGTTTGTGCGTAATGCTCAGAGGCCAGAACATTTGCTAGTTAAAATTAATTGTCTTCCTACCCATTTCCAAACTAGAGTAGTTTGGATAATTTTTTTAAACAGATCTTAGGTGAAGTTTAGTTTCAAGTACTATTTTATATTGAATTCTTTAAAACTGTTAATTGCAACATCTGTAACACAAACATATTTTAGATTTCAAGGGTGACATTTTGACTGAAAAAGCTCATTTACTTCTAGAGGGTGAGGATTTCACCCCAAGCTCTTTGGGGGATAGACTATATCTAGGTCTATAGCTCCAGTGCTATAAATGATTATGCAAGTGAATCCTTGTAGTTTTGCAGGTTTGGGGGTCTAGATGCCTAACCCAGTAGGGCTCCAGTTTTGATTTGGACCTCTAGGCACTTGCACAATATAAATGAACTATTTTCATAAGTTATTTTTTTCTGGCAACAAATTATTGAACTAAAAATATACAAAGTGAAGAAATATCACTTGTTCAAAAACTTGACATAATCACTGATATTACTCTCCTGTATATCAGACTCTAAGTGTTGTCCTTGAATTTTAACTTGAACTTAATAGCCAGACTTCTCTGTGTAACATCATGTAGCTGAGTATGTCTGTGACAGTTTATATGAATTAAACATTGCTAACATTATAAGAGCAAGAGGTATGCTCCGGTGTGCCCCTCCCACCCCAACCTTCAGAGCACCAAAGAATGACAATTTATTATAAATGTTAACAGTGGTCGCTAAATTCATCACACTGGTACAGCTCATGAAAGAAACTCCTACAGTGAAGTTGTATCTAAATAAAATACAAGAATGACCGCACCACACACTTAAGTGGGGGTTGGAGCGGGAGGGAATATTTGGCTGGATGTCCGAATGAAGGGAACTGTGCTTTATGGCTGAGGGAGGGGGGAAGAAGAAAACTGCTGCAAAAGGGTCACGTGGTTACTGACCCATCTCCTGGGAATGAAGGCTTTAAAAGGGACAGCTCTGTGCCTGAAACCTCACTTTTACCCAGAGCAGGCTGAGGCAGGACCCACAATCCCTCCCCTTTAGGTGGTAAAATACCAAGTTTGGTCAAGACCTGCTGTGGGCATTATGCTAACTGTCCCTTTTTTAGGGGGGCTGGGAAGGAATTTTTCCCTTACCACCATATTGGCTTGGGTTCAGTTGGGGTTTTTTCGCTTTCCCCACAACGGGTTCAGGAAGGGCTCTGTTCATGGGTGGCACGTAGGGAGATAGGCCGTATGTTGTGACTCATTTTTTAAGTATAGGGCAGATGTCCGGTGCAGGTATTCCATAGGAAAGGTATACAGTGACCAGATAAATGGCTTGGAAAAAGACTTTAAAAGAGGTGTTCATTAAAGGAACAAACAGGGGGTAGGAGGGTGGGGACTCCTATGATTGGTATGGCAGAGAGAACACCCCTCCCCCCCATTCTTATAGCCCACCTTAACCCTCCTGCAAGGGAGGTAGATGGTAAGGTCCCGGCAATGGATTTGCTGGAGGGACCTGGATGGAAAAAGAGGGGGAACTGGCAGAAATTCCGCAGGTAATTATTGAATAAACATGGGTTTACCTGCACTGTACACTTTTATCTGCCGAGTAGTCCCAGACATCTAATAATAAAGTTGCGGCCTGATTAAACCCATGTCACATGTCTTCTGTCCTTTTTTCGGTACAGCCAGGTAAATATGGGATGTGGAACAAATTACCTCTCGAATTGGACAATTTCAGCCAGGTTGCCCACAGAGAAACAATTTAGATCCAGTGCTGAAACTGTTAAAAAATTGAACCCCACCCATTCCAGAACCCATTAATGTATGAAAATTGCATTTCATAGTCTAAATAGGTTATCTTGCTGCATACCAAAACACTTACAACTACTAATGCTTTAAATTTGTAATAGGGAAATTGTTGTTCTCAGTTGTGTTTCTAATAAATTTACATTACACAAGTACAGATATTATCTGAACATTATTATTTTATGTATAGATAGTATGATCTGAATTTGGCCTTATCCCCACATAGAAAAATTTTGCAGGACTGGTGCCTTTTAATTAAAAAACAAACAAAAAAAACTTTTTAAATCAGTTAAGGTAGTTAAATAACAGCAATTTAAAAATATAAGCAATTAAAAGCAGGACAATGAATAGTTAAAGACATCAGAAATCTTACAATGCCTGCATAATAAATATATTGCTTTAATCAGTTATGAAGAAATGTGACCACAATAACAATACAACTTTACTGCTTACTGATTTATGATGAATTTTGTTGTGGTTATAAAATGTATTATTTTGTCTGTGGAATCTAAATATTGTTTAAATATATATTATGTAATATGGTAAATATTTGTGTAACATATTTATCAATTGACAATATATCTTTGGTAAAGTACTTATATTTTAAGTTCCTTGAGAACAATGCTAAATATGTAGCTTAGTAGGAAAAGGGCATAGCACTGTTAATTTAATGGTAAAAATACTTGAGGACTTGCATTTCAGGTTAATCAGTCTGGGTTATTAAGGTATACACTGTGACGGGTTAGATCACAGAAACCCCCTTGGGAGCTGCCACCAGATGTGCAAAGACTACCCCTGCTTCTGCTTTCCCTGCCAGCTCAGGACTCCAGCACCCTGTCTTGCTGAGCCAGACACTCCCGTCTGGCTCCAGACACAGACCCAGGGTCTGAATCACTTGTCCCAAAGCTGCAAGTTTACCTGAAAACAGCTCGCAGTAGCGTGCTTGTCTTTAGCACTCAGATGCCCAACTCCCAATGGGGTCTAAACCCAGATAAATCCGTTTTGCCCTGCATAAAGTTTATGCAGGGCAAACTCATAAATTGTTCGCCCTCTATAACACTGATAGAGAGATATGCACAGTTGTTTGCTCCCCCAGGTATTAATACATACTCTGAGTAAATTACTAAATAAAAAGTGATTTTATTAAATACAGACAGTAGGATTTAAGTGGTTCAAAGTAGTAACAGACAGAACAAAGTAAGTCACCAAGCAAAATAAAATAAAATGCGCAAATCTATGCCTAATCAAACTAAATACAGATAATCTCACCCTCAGAGATGTTTCAGTAAGTTTTTCTCAGACTGGACACCTTCCAGGCCTGGGCACAATTCTTTCCCCTGGTACAGCTCTTGTTGCAGCTCAGGTGGTAGCTAGGGGATTCTTCATGATGACTTCTCTCCCTCCCTGTTCTCTTCCCCCCTTTATATATCTTTTGCATAAGGCGGGAACTCTTTGTCTCTCTGGGTTTCCACCCCCCCTCACTGGAAAAGCACCAGGTTAAAGATGGATTCCAGTTCAGGTGACATGATCACATGTCACTGCAAGACTTCATTACTCACTTGCCAGCACACACATATACAGGAAGACTCACAGGTAAATACAGCCATCTGCAGACAATGGGAGTCATCAAGATTCCAAACCATCATTAATGGTCCACACTTTACCCAATTACAATAGGCCCTCAGAGTTACATTTTATATTTCTAGTTTTAGATACAAGAGTGGTACATTTATACAAATCAGATGATCACACTCAGTAGATTATAAGCTTTGTAATGATACCTTACAAGAGACCTTTTGCATGAGGCATATCCCAGTTACTTACATTCACTTATTACCGTATTTTCTCTAAAACTATCTCAGTTACATTATATTGACTTATTATCAAGTTTTTATAAAACCATATAGACTGCACAACGTCACATACACATATAATCTTTGTTGCTTTCCCGGGAGGGTTTTGTAGCTGGTTTATTCTGAGATTACTGATTTAAGGGTCAGAGTTAAGCTTATTGTGTTGTGTTTGTGTATGCATCTCTTTATATGTGGTGGGAAAAATCTGTGTGTACTATGTGAACAATTGAAGAATTAAGATATCATTAACATTATTTTAGTTGCTTTTAAAAGCTTGGGTTTTACAAATGATGTTTTAGCTAATAGGCTGTCAGCTAAACAACCTTAATTCTTTTATTCATTTTATTTTGTTTTTGCTTTTGGAATTTCTCAGTTTTTTTCTACTTCTGCTACAAATTTCATATGTAACATTTGGCAAGTGGTAAGACTCTCTTCCTCTCTCCCTCTCCCCCTTATATAGTATGCATGGTGTTGTTTTACTTTATTTCACACAGTGCTTACCCAATGGGGCTCTGAATCTGACTGAGGTGCTACCTGTGCTACCTGATATGCTGACATCATAATATCTGTTCCTCAGTTTTTCTTGGAAAAATGGACTTACCATTATAAAAAGGGCATGTTAGTGGGTCTCACAAGGGTAGGAATCACTTTATCATCTCCTGGAGATTGCTTTCCCATTTGCAAATAGGTCAATGAAGAAAATATTCACCATTACCATGCTGTTTTTCCCGTTTAGATTCATTGACCAGAGATTTCAAACAATGGCAACATTTTTCCTTTCTATTTTTGTGTGTGTTATAATGCATTTCCTTAGATTAAAAACCTGATGATTTCTAATCTGTATTTGATTTGTGTACAACTCATTGTAATTGGCATTTGGAAGGAAATAGCCATTATTTTCATGATGTGAAAAATATTATACATTGATGAATGAGCATGTAATCTGTGTGAAAAATGTTTAGTTAAATCATTAACACTAGGTTGTTTGTCTTTTGGATCAACGACCTTTTGATGGCAATAGAGATTTCCCTGTGATAGTTTTTAATATTCCTCTTTTTTCCCATTAGTACAAGGAGCAACAGTTTTAAAGCAGCCACTGTTTCACTTCGGTATGAATAGATAAATTGTCAAAGCTGCCAACAAGAGTGCTTCCATATTACAGGACTATGTTGTAAGCAACACTACATGCAGTGTTCTTGCTGGTAAACACAAACTGTGCAGATTTAGTACCACTGCTCAGTTCTCATCCTTCAGTTGAATTTAATGAGCTGTAACGCTGTGGTGAGAGTTTGGAGAATGGGGTTAGTGTGTACTGAGAGGGAGCCATATATGGCAGGACACTGTTTCTGAGCTGCCCTTTCTCATCACTTATCAGCAGACGGGAGGGGATGAGGGTGGAATATGTGCATAAAATGTATTGTACAGCTGGAAAAGACTATCCTCAGAGACTACCCCTTTCTAAAACCGCCTATATGAGATGTGGGAAACTGAGTGTAAAGTTGGTTTGATGCATTCTATTGAGTTTAGTTTTATGTCGGGGATAACTAGGACTTCTCTGAATTAAAGAGAATTATGTATTTTTAAAGTGCTATCCATGACATTTCTGGTGGATTAGGGATATCGCACTGTGACATTATTATTTAAAGATCTAAATTGCACTCCCCAGTTACATTCCTTTGCTCCCTGGACTGCTAGGGAGCAGTGTCACATTGGTTATACTCCACTATGGGAAAAGGGGCAGACAGCACCACAGCCATGTATTCCCTACTAGTTCATTTGAACGTGAAGTTGCACCCTAGACTTGGCCTAGTTCTTGTTGTCAGAAACAGGTTTCTAGCATTTTACAGATGATTTAAACATATCTAAACCGTACATAACTGGCAGTAACCAATCTAGAACAAACTTTAACCAGCTGGAATGAAACCAAGCCTCATGTGTGGTCCTTGCTGGGTAAAGGAGTCTCTAGTGTGGTGGTCGTGGTGGTGTTTTCCTTCAGCGTATGTTTTTTGGATGATGATGTGGTCTCAGGTGGTTCTAACTTGATTCCTGGTTTTGATATGGTTCTGGCTATTGAAAGGTGTTGAAAATAGTTTCTCTGTCACTCATGGTGCATTGATTAAAGGTAGGTTTAGCTCATTTTGCTTTTTATCTGGCTCCAATTAGAATCCAGCATCTAAAATGTTTACATGAGCAAGACCTCTCAGGATGGCTTATGTTACAAACTTCTTTTCTGAAACTGCCAAAATAGTAGATTTACTATTGAGCTCTCTGGAAACAATGTCATCACCACAACTGTATGCACTAGGTCCTTTGTCTGGCAGGCCAGAAGAAAAGAAGTGTTGCCCCATATGGGGTCCCCTCTGCAACAGAGGGAGCAGAAGAAGGGGGAAAATTTACCTTAATAGAACAGGGAGGAACAAGAAGTGGCTGGACCAGGTGGGGAGGTACTGCCTTTCCACATGACTGAAGGAGGGGAAAGGGGTATTTATATCTCAGGCAATTCCAAAGAAGGCCTCTCACTGTGCAGTTGGGTTGGCAACACCCACCCTCCCACCTATGGAATCAGACTAGTACTGGGTCTCTTCATGATCCGTTGTGGGCATTACGCTAGTTGCCTTTGTGCTTGGGGGGCTGGGGAGGAATTTTTCCCTCAGTGCCAAAGTGACCTAGGCGGGGTGGGGTTTTTTCACCTTCCCCCACAATGGGTTAGGGACCTGGTGTTGTGGGCAGGGAGGTTAGGTTAAAATGCTACAACTTAGTAACTAAAAATGTGGCAGATGTCCAATGCAGGGACTTGTAATGGAAGGAATATGGTTATAAGATAACATGGACTGAATGGGGATTTAGAGGAAAGCATCCTTTAACGAAGTTGGGAAAAGTGGGTTCAGGGCTCCTAACATTTGGTATAGCGAGGAGTCGGCCTCTGCTCCCTTTTTAAGGTTCCTTAACGTTCACGTGGGGAGAGAGCAGTGGGGTCCCAGCAACTGGCTGGCTGGGACCAGGTTAAAAAAATGGAGGCCTGGTGGCAGCCCTTCCAAATAGGTAGAAACAATTAAGAAAATAGTGATGAGCTGCACCATACAATATATTGCCAGGTATTCCCAGTTATTTTCAGTGAATAAAGTTGCAGCCTCTTTAAACCACATCCATTGCCTCCTGTGTTTTTCTGGCATGGTTGGACAATTGCTGATCTTGGTGAGATGAATTAATTTCAGAGCTTATAAAGTCATCTGTACGTGCTGTGTAGTCCCCATGAGAAATGATGAGATCTAAGATCAACTTTAGAGGAGAATCAGTGACCTGCTCCCGGATAAACCAGGTTCACATTAGGCCATCTATTACACAGAGCCAGAGAGACTTATTTGGAAAAAGAAGCAAAGGTCAGATTCCTCCACTTTTTATATTCACAAATAATTACAATGCACTTCTTTTAATGCACAGTTACTTAAATATTGAATCAGTTGTGAAGCCAATGAATTTTATGAGATAGTTTAGCAAAATACTGCTCCCAAAAAGGAAAAATCCTAGCTTGAAATACCATTTTTCCCTTAATCTATTCTAGAAGAGGCAATATTTCTATGTTTTTGAATAAAAAAGACAGATGCTGAAGGTCATCTTTCCATCAAATGAGTTAACTGCTTCAGAATGTTTCTGTGAAAGATCAGCTGCAGAAACTTCCTTTATGAACTCCAGTGTAAGATCTAATATTTAGTGAATGAGACATTACGCCCTGACTTCTTTCTTTATCTGGATACTGTTCTGGCTGTTGGTCCCATTGTTTACAACTCTCTGAAAAAAATATTTAAAAAGGTCAAAGTACACTCCCCAACGCTTATTCTAAAGTAAACCCCAGTTTACTTCTATCTGAAAAGTGTTTTCTTTTATGAACAGAGGCAGAAGACACTTTGCACATAAGTTCTGTTTCACCTACTCAGTCCTTTGCTAACCATTACAAATAGCACGTAGCAAATTCAAACGAAGTGGGTAGAAAAATTCTCTATATCATAATGATTTAATGGGTTGGCTGTACTTATGTTTGTACTGTTATCATCCTATAAGGTACTTATGTCTCTTAGGTAACCAGGAAAATTTTGTTTATGAACATAGGCATTTCAATAGCATTCATCACTATAGTACCTTAAGTGCTTCATAAAAAGTAGAGGTTACTCCTTTAATTATTTTATTAATCTAATTTTGGGGGAGGGGAGGGGTTGTGTTAGAGGTGAATTTTCCTGAAATAGGGCATGATTAATTTGTTTCAAAGTCTGGACATATTAAAAGGAAAGTTCACAATTCTACTTAATTTCTTTGGTCTAAAATTGTTTGGTAATGGACATTGCTCTATAGTACATGTTATGAATAGGTAAAATCAGATGTGGATTTACCATCCTAAAAGGGAAAAAACATACTGTAAGTTTCTTTTAACTTTAAATTATTCAGCAAAATAGATGTACTCCTCTAAAATGGGAAAATGGACATAGCATATGGTATCTTTGACTGATCTTTTTTTTTTTTTGAAGATGTACCGATGATGCAAGAAGACAGGATATACAATACATGATAGAAAATAGGTACTTTATCTAGTCAGCTTGAAATTCAGTGGCAATCCAAGCAATCAAAGGGCAATAAATTATTCACTTGCTATTGAAACAATGAGTAGGGGAAAGTTTTTACTTCTCTTGTTAGGCGGTGGGGGAAGGATTCAATTCATATTTATGTATTAGACAGCTGTAAGCAGGGGCAAAAGGCTAGGATTCACAATTTGGATTTCAGTGTAAATAAGAATTTGACTGTGTGTGTGTATGTGTATATATTATATTATATTATATTATATTATATTATATTATATTATTTCAGTACATTTCTTTGGCAGAAATGTTGGTTTTGTTGAAAACTTTGCCATTTCTAGGAAAAATGGGAGCAATTAAACTATTGGTAGTATTTTCCCAAAAGGAAATTCTTTGCTGTAAATTTTGGAATTAAACAACACGTTTGGTGTGGAATCTGGTGCTTGTATGCTATGTGGTAAGTATTACTTATACAAAATAAGTACAGTATTAGTTCATTTACCTTTACTGGACTATTTCTGTTTTAGGGTATATTATAGCAATATATTCTTGCAGACACAGGGCTTTGTGGGATATTCTTTAGGGCATTGTTTTTAAATGAGGCTCAAAAAGCAGCTGTAACTTTGACTACATACTGTTTATTAAACAGACAAATACAGAGTATCCCTAGCAGTCCTGTTTTTCAGTCACTATTTAAAAGTTGTATTGTTTTGAACTATTATTCATTATGTATATAGTTGAACAAATTGATTATATACCAATTCCATTTCACATTACAATGGTTTTAAAGATTTAAAATAACATTGGTCACCATTAAACTAACAATTTATTGTATATAGTGCACCAGAACAAATATATATAGCATGTGTTGCATATAAAATTCCAGCATTAGCATTCAAAATGGCAAAAATATAAAATAAAATATCCTATAAAATTAATTTATAGAGCTATTTAAATTACGGACAATTTGATCTTTAAAAATCAATATTATAGGTCTTTAACAAATGTTGCAGTATTTCAGAAAGTCACATTATTGGATTTATGAGCATCCAGTCTTCTGTTCCTCAGTAACCCTGTGAAAATAGTCAAATTAGTTTGACATGCCGTCTACCATCTCAGCTAGATGAAATATGCATCTGACATTTTAAACAATGATGTCATTAAGGTGACAAAAATTATTTATATTGGATGCTGTCATCTTTTACAAAGATTTATCGAGTACAGATTTATAAATTTACATAATGTAAAATATACTTTTGGTGTGGCTTGAAAATGTACCCTGATTTTACAAACTACAAACAAACTAAAATCTTTTACCATGTTAAATTGGCATTTAAAATAGTGACTATGTACCTCTGCTTCTACGAGCGTTTCCTCACTGATACCTTTAACTGTGGGGTAGGAGCAGGATAGGAACTGGTCACAAGTTTGGAAAGGTACAGTACATGTTAGAATATTCTCCTCCAGCTCCATTTTGACTCCCTGCTTATTAATGCTATAGTACCCCTCAGGCCTTGCAAGGAGCAAAGAAAGCAGATTGCTGCTTTCCCATGCACTGATGTTCAGTTTTTCTGCCTCCTGTGGGCTTGTATAGGCTGTTTCTGACATAAAAACTGACCTTTTTGAGCAGCAGATTGGATGAATATTTTTAATATTGGAATATTTTTAATAGTGGGGGTGCTGAAAGCCAGCCCCATTACCCTTGTCCATTCCTCCCCACCCCCAGAGCTGA
Organism: Malaclemys terrapin pileata; assembly: GCF_027887155.1. Lineage (NCBI taxonomy): Eukaryota > Metazoa > Chordata > Testudines > Emydidae > Malaclemys > Malaclemys terrapin. The sequence goes on along the minus strand of NC_071511.1, from coordinate 99,073,371 downwards.
GGATAGGAGTCCCAGGCATGGGGCCAAGACCCAGGGGGTGCGGGGCTGGCTGCTGGGACCCCGGGGCCAGCGACAGCCCCCCCGCACTGCTAGTACCTGTGCCTATGGGTGGTGCGGAGGGAAGCTGGGAGATGAAAGTGGGGATGTGGGGGATAAACTGTGAAGAGAAAATTTATTTCTTGGATTGTGAACTCCCTGAGGAAGGGACTGTATCCTTATCTGGGTCATGTGCAGCACGGAGTACACTGTCCTCATTGAGCAGTAATTTTCATTGACGAACACAAAAGGCCAGATTCTCTACTGCGACTGAAGTAGTTCAACACAGAAGTGAGTTGTTTTTTCTGCCCAACTGATCCTCAGCCTTTGGGCTCCAACCTAAGTCAGTTGACAAGGATCTTAAAGTAACTGTGCATCAAATGAGAATAGCTGGAATACATCAACGTTCCACCTATGCCCCCAGCACATGCTCTACTACAGGGCCAGTGGACAGAGCTCCCTTGTGCATGGAGAATTCTCATTTGGCCTGATTCCTGTCCCTTTGTGGCACCAGAGCAACTCCAAGGGCTGGAATGGTGAGAAAATCAGGCCCTTAAATGTGTAGGGCACAAGGATGATGCTCCATTATATAAGAAAATAAATTATTTCAGTGAAAGAGAGGGAATACATATAAATGCATGAGAGAATGCTAAACAGTAGAAACAGAGGAGGAAATAGAGACATGTGGAGAGTAAGACAAAAAGGAATACGAAAGGGAATGAAGCCATAAAATAGCTTTAAGTAGAGTCCTGTGCGGATGTAGGAGCCCCAACCTCCATTCCCAAGCTCCCTTAAAGGACCTAGGAAAAGGATGGGGGTTGGCTCCTTGTTGTAAGAGATGCAGGTGCCGTAATCCCCCTAACTCAGCTCCTTTTAATTGTTGCTTTCCTTCAAATCCTTTTCCAATACGTTTTGTATGATAACTGTATCCCTTCCATACTGTGTGACTGCACTGGACATCTGCTGCAAGGAGGTGCCAGCAAAATGCTTGGCTGCCTCCCCCACACCTTTGCAAAGCTCCCAGATATTCACTGATTCTTCCCCATACCATCCCTAGCTTCCACCCTCTCCCCTTTTTTAGTCCAAACATTCTTATGTTTTTATGTTCTAAAGTTTGGGATACTATTTGGTTCCCACTCTTTCCAGACAGGGGCTGCAAGACTGTGCCCAACTAGAGCTAGACACTGCAGTGATTCAGGCATCTGGTGAACTGTATTTGCATCTGGTGTCCTCTCCTAGGCCAAGAATATACCAGGGGCATCAGCTGGTTCCATAGCATGCCCCTCTTTTCATGGCAGCTCAGAATTGCCTCACTCCCTGGGTCTAGATGTGAACTGCCCAACAACCTGGAAACCCTGCTTGTGCACCCAGTCTACAATACTGTGCCCATAAGTCCACACCACTAGTCTCTCTGCATGGTTCTGAAAGTAGAAAATCAGCTCCGATTCTCTAATGGGAAGGTCTCACGTATGTCCTGTCTGTGTACTTGAATGCCATTGCCCAATTGCCTGAATGGTGTCAAGCTCTAGCTCGGCCATAGTCTTGCAGCCCCCATCTGGAAAGAGTGGGAACCAAATAGTAGTCCAAACTTTAGAACATAAAAACATAAGAATGTTTTGACTCAATATGGCCAATGAGCCATCTAGCCCAGTATCCTATTTTCCAACAGTGGCTGTTGCCAAATGTTTCAGAGGAAATGAACAGGACAATTTATCAAATGGTACATCCCTTGTCATCCAGTCCCAGCTTCTAGCAGCCACAGGTTTAAGAATACCCAGAGCATGGGGTTCCATCCCTGATGATCCTGAGCAATAGCCATTGATGGATCTTTCATCCATGAACTTATCTAATTCTTTTTTGAACTCAGTTATACTTTTGGCCTTCACAACATCCACAGGCAACCAGTTCCACAGCTTAACTGTGCATTGTGTGAAGAAGTACTTCCTATTGTTTGCTTTCAACCTGCTGCCTATTAATTTCATTGGGTAACCCCTAGTTCGTGTGTTATGTGAAAGGGTAAATATCACTTCCTTATTCACTTTCTCCATTCGTTATTGTATAGACTCTATCATACCCCTCCTGAATTATCTCTTTTCCACGCTGAACAGTTCCACTTTTTAATCTCTCATCATATGAAGCTGTTATATACCCCTGATCATTTTTGTTGCCCTCCTCTGTACCTTTTTCAATTCTAATATATAGTTTTTGAGATGGGGTGACCAGAACTACACAAAGTATTTAAGGAGTGTGCATACCATGGATTTATATAATGGCATTCTGATATTTTCTATGTTAGCTATGGACTGTTTAGTATGGAAAAGAGAAGACTGAGAGGGAACCTGATCACGGTTTTCAAGTACATAAAAGGTTACATGGAAGAGGGAGAATAATTGTTCTTCTTAACCTCTCAGAATAGGACAAAAAGCAATGGGCTTAAATTGCAGCAAAGGAGTTTTAAGTTGGACATTAGGAAAAACTTCCTAATTGTCAGGGTGGTTAAGCACTGGAGTAAATTGCCTAGGGAGGTTGTGGAATCTGCATCACTGGAGATTTTTAAGAGCAGGTTAGACAAATACCTGTCAGGAATGGTCTAGATAATACTTAGCCCTTCCATGAGTTCAGGGGACTGGACTAGATGACTTCTCAAGGTCCCTTCCAGTTCTATGATTCTATGATCTCTTTCCTATTGGTTCCTAACATTGTTAGCTTTTTTGACTGCCACTGCACAATGAACAGATATTTTCAGAGAACTAACCACAATGACTGCAAGATCTCTGAGTGGAACAGCTAATTGAGACCCCCATCATTTTGTATGTATACTTGATGGTTTTCCAGTGTGCATTACTTTGCATTTATTAACATTGAATTTCATCTGCCTTTTTTTTTTTTTTGGCCAGTCACCCAGTTTAGTAAGATCCTTTGTAACTCTTTGCAGTCTGCTTTGGGCTTAACTTTTTTTAGTAATTTTTGTAACATCTGCAAACTTTGCCACCTCATGGTTTATCCTTTTTTCCATTTCATTTATGAATATGTTGAACAGCACTGGTCTCAGTGCAGATACTGGGGGGGGGGAGGGGACTCCACTATTTACCCCTCCACTCTGAAAACTGACTCTTTATGCCTGTATTTTGTAACTTTGTAAGCCCATTTTTGAAAACTGTTAACAAATTGGTAAGTTATGAAGGGATTTCCATCACCATGAATAAAGAGGGGGCCCCTCTCCAATGATTCTTTTTACTGTCTGTCCTCACTGCCCTTATTGGGCCAATCCTTGCCTTGTCCCACAACCCTCCCGTAGCATTAAGAACTCACCTCCTCTCCCCTCCTCAATTTGGTTTTCAAGATCCTGAGGATTAGGGATGACCGATTGCTCTTCCCATTGTAAACTCCTCCACTCCAAAGTGCTTCCCAAAGTATCTCTTGCTTACTCAAGCACTAGCTTGCTGTCTCTAAAAGCTGGAAAAAACACAAAAGCTGGAATGCATCCTTGACCAAGGCCACCTCCTGTCAGCTTCTACGTATTTGTTAGAGTACCTTCACCAAATTTCTAAGCTTTTTTAACAGTGATGGGATGATGTGGATAAAAAGTCAGACTGTGCTATACTAAAAATGGGAGAAATTCAACCCTCAAATGTGTGTGTTTGCACACAATTCCAAAGATTTATTTGAGATCAGATTTGAGCCAAAAATGAGGAAATTTACTATCCTGTATAGATTCATTATCAAATTTGATTTATCTTTTCAAACATTTTTAGGTTACTCTAAAAACATCTTAAAGCAGATCTTAAAAATGTCTAAAAATTACTAATTAATAGTTTTAGAATCCAAAAGCCCATAGAAAGGAATCTGGCTTCCAGTCCACTCCCTTGGTCAGTATAATTGTGCAAGAAGAATTGAGAGTTAATGTGGATAAATAGTGTTACAAAGAACCCCGTCAATTTGTTAAATTAATCCAAAATGGGTTTTTGGCCTAGTTACATCCTGCCAAAGTTCTCATGTTGCCTCCTATAACTGTCTAGTTGTTTTTTTGCTTATTGAGAAAAAAAAATGTTACTCTCTATGTACAACTACCTCGCAGAACTTCAGCAAGAACTATATTCAAAGCTGTTCTTCCTATTTACGTGGGCAATTTAATACCCACAAGCAGTAACTGAGGCTGGATAAATTCTAACTATCTTAAACCAGAACTGGAAGCAGTTTCCAGAAAAAAATAGTTTTAAATTCAGTTTTACTCATCTGAACAGCACAGAGGCAGTTTTAACAATACAGAGACTTTCAATTAACTCTCAAATTACAGGTATTTATCAGGGAAATTAGAAGTAGTATTTGAACTGAGGATAGAGTGGAACCATTTGTCTGCAGTACTACTCACAGGAATTAAAATCAGCTAAAAAGGTGGCCCAGGAACTCTTCCCCTGGAAACATTTGTGGATGTAAAACAGAAGTTTTGGAAAATAATTTCAAACAGTTCATGCATGCAAATGACAGAGCATGCAGAGCGGTCTTAGACTGGGTACCTGCGATGATTAATCTCCCTTTTCATACAAATAGAAAAGAGTTCACACAGATTTTCACTATACATTCTGCATAGATGAACATGGCTCAAATCTGATCTCAAATATTTGGAATTGTGTGCAAACACACACATTTGAGGGTTGAATTTCTCCCATTTAAGTATAGCCCAGTCTGACTTTGTAACCTATGTCGCTTACAATGGATAAAAAGTTCTAAATTAAATGTAATGACATATTGTGTGTGTTCTTCAATGTCAGTCTGGGATAATCTTCCACAGCAGAAAAAAAGTAAGACTCAAGCATGTTTCCCTTTAAAATATTATTTCTATGTTTTAGTAATTCATTCATTATAGTTCTCAAATGTAAACAAAGTACTTGCTCACTTACCAAATGTATTTGTTAATTCAGTGTAAAAATGCCACTTCTCTAATTTATTATAGAAATTTAATTTAAATATACTTCTGAAATACAGGCATGAGATATTTAATATACTGTATCAAAAGTGTATATTTCTGTTAACTGGTAACTTCAGAAGAGTGACTGGAATTTAATCGCTGAGAATATTATATCTATAATGTTGGAACTTTGTAAATAAATAAATGCATTGTTAGAACAGAGAATAACCATTCTGATAACAGACCTGAAATCTGCCACACAAACAGCAATTATTATATTGTATGTAATTTTCAGTCTTTATTTTGTTTCATTTGTTCTATATGCTTAGGGTGCAGTGAGCACTGGTGGCCCTGGGACACATAGCAGCATATAAATGTGAAAGTATCATTTTCTATCAGATTTTTTTTAAAGGTCCGGCATACATTTCCCAATCTTCTCTGCAGGCAGCTTGTTCATTTGCTGATATTGTGCTATGAATTTGTGCCCAGAAAGCAGACGTGTGAGTTAGCCAGTTACAAAAAAGATCGAGCATGTCTTAGGAAACCTAGTCCACACAGAATTATCCTCTGGGCATACATGCTCAGAGGGGTCCCAATGGGTGTACATATTAAAGAAGCCTCAGGCTACTTTCAGCTGCCAAACTCTTCATGCTCATCAGTGTCTCCACGGAAATAGCTAGACTCCTGGAAGGTTCCATGTCTAGCCACAGGTACATGTGGAGACAGCACATGCAGGGGAGTAGAGGAAAAGATGCCTGATGAATGCAATGTGGCTCTCTAAAAGCTGGTTATAATGAATCTATGGGCCATGGAGAACCAGTTATCGACAGACAAACAGCCATCAGCAGTGGTAATCAGCAGAGAACAGGATTTAGCATGTAGAACATCTCACTGTATGTCAGTACAGTTCTGATATCTAGTGCTCAAAATCCTGTTTCCAATGTGTCACCCACACATTGGTGTAGGCTGAGCTCCTCTACTCTGTATGCCTCCCTTGGCATTCATTGCCTCCATTCATTCATTCCTGCTGGTTCCTTGTAGCACTAACTCATGGCCTCCTGGCTGGTTCTCTTAGTTATTACCTCCAGCCACATGTAGCAGTGTCTTTTGCAACAATTAGAGCCACTAATTCACAGACCTTAGCTAACCCTGGTGTATACCCCTATTCTCATCCATTCTGTATCTGTTCATTGTTGGTCTTTAACGGATAGTGAGGAAAAGACCTAGGGTAAGGAAATTGATAATATGTGGCTGTTCTGTTTGTGGAGAAGGAATTGTGTGGTTAGAAAATGAAAGGTTAAATAAGTTCACTAGTAAAACCTAAACATCTGTCAGATGCTTGGCTACTACCTCATTAATTCTGTGTAGGAAGGATAAAATTATTCATCTGCCTGGTTGGAGATTGTATTTATTGCTAGCCTGTGACTTCTGGGTCAGCCTCAAATAATGTAAAAATTGGTAAAGGTTGAGATGCTAATAGGTGCATGCGCATGTTATTGTCATAAGTTTTAACAGAAATGCTCCATTTCAATAAGGGGTTAAAATAAAACTTATAAACAGGTAACTATGCATGATGAGGCTATAATTCCATCAAGGAGTTCTAGTCACTCCACAAACCATGAGACAAAAGCTTGAGTAGTTTATATAGTCACTGGAATCCTTATTGGAATGAGAGCTTCCTAATTCAAAATAGTCTTATTATTTGATATAATTTCTGCACCTGACTCCTGGATCCATGCCCTGCAGAAGCTTTTGCTTCACCTACTTTTTCTTCTCTGAAACACAACAGTTCAGCTTCTGCCCTAAGCTCCCTTGTATACTACTCCCTCTATCACCCTTTGCTGCCAGCAACTTCTGTGCCCTTGTCTAGTCTACAAAATGTTACTGGGTTTGAGTACTGTTGTGAATGGTCGGCCTAACTGAACGCAGTTTAGCAGTCAGTGTAGACCCAGCACAAAGCATATGGCTAGCCATGATTAAGTTCTGCTGAGATCGGAGTTTAATCACAGTTGGCTGATCTAGTGCTGAAGATGATTGATCCAAGTTTACACTGATGGTTAAACTGCGTTCAGTTAACATGATCAATCACAACTGTGTTTAAACATTTTGTAGTGAAGACAAGGTTTACGTCTGCAGCCAGAGTGGCTGTTGCCTTTGCCTTCAGACTGATTTCTCCTTGCAGTGTGATTCAAAGGTGGGATACTACATATGTCAATTAGTGGACATTTTAGCGTATGCATGGATTTGTTTAAAACTCTGGTTTGTATATTATGTAACAGGAGCATAATTTGTGTTCTTGGAGATCTCGGTATGTAGGAGTTGAATGAGAGGAAAGCTTTCTAGAAGAGTAAATATCTGCATGTAAAATTTGCTTTTTAATTAGTAACAATCTGGAGTATATTCATTTTTTTCATTTTTAACAATGTATTACTGTGTCTATCCCATGGGGATATATGAACTCAAAGCTGCATGTAGTGTTCAACTTGGGTTTTCTGCTCCAGATTAGCTGCAGCCACGATGACTTCCCTATATTTATTTATGTACAGTAATAAAACACCAAACCTAAGTTAAACTCTATCTGTGATTGACAGATTCTAATTTCTGTGCATCTGCACTCCAATTTCTCATTGGTTGGTATCATGATTAAACTTTGATTAGAACTTGTACCTAGTCAAAGACACTCCCTGAAGCCAGCATGCCATAAATTAATATTTTTTAAAATTCCAAATTAGCAAAAATGCAATCTTCCAAAATATATTTAAACAAAACAACCCCTCCCCTCATTTAGGACAACTATCTTTACTTACCAAGTGTGGTGGTGGTTTTTTTTTTTAACTACAGTTCCCATTCCGTTTCTTTAATTGTCTTTAGGTTGAGCAGTGTGTGGTGTGTAGCACTCACATGCTGCTGTTTTTGTGTAAACTATACACATGAAATTAATTCCTTTTGGTTACTTGGTGCTGGTGAATAGATCATCAGGTTTGCGATTAGGAATATAAGGAAAGAACAAGGTGGGTAGATCACAAGATATAAGGGAACTCTGGGCTTTTCATGAAGACAATGACAATAAACAAACATACAAACAGTGCTGGAAACTCGACTGCATCAGGCAATGTTATGTGACCAGCACTTACAAGAGTAAGTTAGAGCAAGTAAGATGGGACAATAGCAGAGGAAACATTGGACAATCACCCATGCCAAATAGTTAGCCTAGTTTTTCTCTGAGTATATGGAATGCACAGACCAAAACACCATTCCACGCAATTACATTTAGATTATTTATACTAAGAAGCAAAAAAGAGAGTCTAACAAAAGTCTACTTCAAAACTAATAAAGCGTTAACGTGGCTAAGTTGCACTCTCACATCTGGACTAGAAGTTTAAGTTCAGAGCCCTGTCAGGATGTAAGGACATACCAAATGATAGCACTGCAAAGTATGCTGGGAATTATTGCACTGTTGGAGGTATTGTCCTTCAGAAGAAATGTTATAACTGTGGTAACTCTGATGGCAGCGGATGTGAAAGTGAAACATCCCACTGCACTTTCTGTAGAGGTCAGAGAAGGGCCCATGTGTCTTGGCCAACATAACGCTTCTACAATTTAAAAAAAGAAAAAATCTAAATGGGCTGTGGGAGATAGTGTTCAGTTACAAGGTATTATAACAGTCACGGTGCTATTATTGTTAAAACTAATTACATTAAAAAAGTTTTAGTAGTTTTCATATTCAAAGTATGCCATAATACATCAAATTCTGTTTTGTTTCAGTTATATATTGATGCTCTTTATTTAGTATTTTTAAACTTGTCTCTAAATTGCAACTAGCAGCCTAGTTATTACAGCACATTCGGTGTGAGTTGTCATCCTTAAATAAAATAGGTTCAGTCTATGTGAGAGACGTTGTTGTTGTTTTATATCTCATTATAGTAATTGAATATGGCAGGGTAGGAACTGCTGACAATTCCTAGCATTGTGTAGAGGTGGAAGGTATTTTTTTTTCTCCTGTCCTCAGGTCTATTGGCATAGGTAGCCCTACTAGTAAGTATCATGAAGTGAAACATAAAATGTGTGTCTATTAAATAATTACAAATCATAGAACATCACAAAGGAAATTAAACAAGGAAGACATGAATATTTAAAAGTGAATTAATTTCAACCCAAAACATTGTAGTGGCTCCAAAGAAGCAATTGCTGTCTATCTGGTAAATAGAAATATCTCTTGGGGGAATTCTTAAGATAAGCAGGGATGTATTCTTATCTCTTAACATTTATATTCAGTGCAACCTTGACTTTTCTGAAAAGTGGTGTAAACAGCCTTACTCTTCATAACCCCCACCCCCTCCAAAAAATGCAAACCCCAAGAGTTTCAGAGAAGCATTGTGTGCTGTGTTGTTGAGGGTGATAACAGCTTTTGGTTAATAGAGAGTTGGCTTATACACAGTTTCTCTCTCTGAAATAGGTATGGTTGTAGTTATTAACAAAAATAGCTACACAGTGGGATGTGAGAGTATGCTTCACTATATCCACTCAATCAAAGGAAAGGTGGGCACTGAATCATTGGCTCGAGACAGGCATACTATGGTCAGATCCTCCTGAAATATCTTCACATAGATTTGCCAACTCACCTTAGTTCTTGGTCTCTGTTGCACCTGATGAAAAGTGATCATCTTAGCATTAGATGTGGTTCTCAGCTTGGCCCTGTCTGTCCTGTGGCCTTCCACAACCACCACTAATTATAACCATGTTGTAAAAGCACATCGTTCTTTCAGGTACATGATCCTACAGTCACAATTGGGTACAAGTCCCATATAGTTCAGTTGGAGTTTTGTAAGAGTAAAGAGAGGAGGATTTGACCTCTGTGTGTGTGTTTTGTTTCATAATAACAGACAAAATGCAAAAAGCAATGTCAGTCATATTTCACTGGTATTTGGCATCTGCTCTATGACTGACTGAATTTCTCAGATCATTTTTTCTAATGTCTGTAGTACCACAATGACAACTTTCCAAACACAGATGTCCTTTTTGTACAACCAATAATTTTTATGAAAGATATATCAATGTCAAGAACTCGAACAAAGACCAAACATACTTGTTATAAATATGTATTCAAAATATTTTCAGTGCATACATTTTAAGTGAAAGCAAGTTCCATGGTTTCTGAAGATATAATCACCAATAATCTAAAACAGTATGCCCAATTTGTCAGCATCTAACTTGTCAAGGGAAATATGTTTTTTGTTAATGAGATTTAGGATTAAATATAGCTATTTCACCATAATTCATTATGTTATATGAATGCATACAGTAAACATGAATCATCAAAAGTCTCAAGGACATCTTTGGATAATCAGAGGTTCAATTAGACAGGGAAGCTGGATGGCTGAGAGGGAAGAAGTAAGCAGCTATTTTGTGCCCATTAAAGTTTCTACATATAAAGGTTCATTAGTAGTTTCTTTCCCCATCTCTTCTCTACCACCATAAGGCCTTTGGGAAGTTGACCATTCAAACACAGAGCTCTCCCTGAGTTTAGTCAGTTATCTCCATTTAACTGAACTGCAATTATCCAGTTAGTAAATGGGAACCAGTTCAAAGATCAGAGGCTCAAGGTGATAAGCTCTCAGGTAGAGCGGGGCAGAAACCGAATTTTTCATGTAATGGGAAATTTTGTTATTTTGAAAAAGAAAATCAATTCTGAAACAAGCAACAAAGAGTCCTGTGGCACCTTATAGACTAACAGATGTATTGGAGCATAAGCTTTTGTGGGTGAATACCTACTTCGTCAGACGCATGTAATGGAAATTTCCAGAGGCAAGTATAAATATGCAGGCAAGAATCAGTCTGGTGATAACGAGGTTAGTTCAATCAGGGAGGGTGAGGCTCTCTTCTAGCAATTGAGGTGTGAACACTAAGGGAGGAGAAACTGCTTTTGTAGTTGGCTAGCCATTCACAGTCTTTGTTTAATCCTAAAATGATGGTGTCAAATTTGCAAATGATCTGAAGTTCAGCAGTTTCTCTTTGAAGTCTGGTCCTGAAGTTTTTTTGCTGTAGGATGGCTACCTTAAAATCTGCTATTGTGTGGCCAAGAAGGTTGAGTGTTCTCCTACAGGTTTTTGTATATTGCCATTCCCTGACTGAACTAACCTCATTATCTCCAGACTGATTCTTACCTGCATATTTATACCTGCCTCTGGAAATTTCCATTACATGCGTCTGACGAAGTGGGTATTCACCCACGAAAGCTTAAGCTCCAATACATCTGTTACTCTATAAGGTGCCACAGGACTCTTTGTTGCTTTTTACAGATCCAGACTAACACGGCTACCCCTCTGAATTCTGAAACAGACCAAAAACTAAAAATTACCCACGAAACAGAATTCCTAAAAAAGAAAGAAAAAATAATTTTGGATTTTGTTTAGATAAAATCAAAAGGTATTGTTCCAATTTCAACCTTTTTAAAACTTGCACATTTTTGGTTAAAACAATGAATTTTGATTTCAAATGAAAAATTAAAGTGTTCTGTTATGAAAATGTAATGAGACATTTTGACAAATAAAACTTTGTCAAAATCAAAATCAGCATTTTTAGTTGGATAAACCTATTTTATGAAAAATTTCTAACTAGCTCTCTTCTAAGCACCCTGTGTTACTCTTTAGGATGGTTATATTTTTAAATGTGAGGGACTATTAGTCTGCATGGTTGTGTCTGAGATGCTGAAACTGTGTGGGGGAGTGCAGGGGTTGCTTGTTATATCACATTTCGTACATGTTCATAGAATCATAGGACTGGAGGGGACCTTGAGAGATCATCTAGTCCAGTCCCCTGCGCTCATGGCAGGACTAAGTATTATCTAGACCATCCCTGACAGGTGTTTGTCTAATCTGCTCTTAAAAATCTCCAATCCTCCACAACCTCCCTAGGTAATTTATTCCAGTGCTTAACCACCCTGACAGTTGGGAAGTTTTTCCTAATGTCCAACCTAAACCTGCATTGCTGCAATTTAAGCCCACTGCTTCTTGTCTTATCCTCAGAGGTTAAGAACCATTTTTTCCCCTCCTCCTTGTAACAATGTTTTATGTACTTGGAAAATGTTATCAGGTCCCCTCTCAGTCTTCTCTTTTCCAGACTAAATAAACCCAATTTTTTCAGTCTTCCCTCATAGGTCATGTTTTCTAGACCTTTACTCATTTTTGTTGCTCTTCTCCGGACTTTCTCCAATTTGTCCACATTTTTCCTGAAATGTGGCACCCAGAGCTGAACACAATACTCCAGTTGAGGCCTAATCAGTGTGGAGTAGAACGGAAGAATTACTTCTTGTGTCTTGCTTACAACACTCCTGCTAATACATCCCAGAATTATGTTCACTTTTTTTGCAACTGTGTTACACTGTTGTCTCATTTAGCTTGTGGTCCACTATGACCCCCAGAACTGTTTTTGCAGTACTCCTTCTTAAGCAGTCATTTCCCATTTTGTATGTGTGCATTTGATTGTTCCTTCCTACGTGGAGTACTTTGCATTTGTCCTTATTGAATTTCATCCTATTTACTTCAGACCATTTCTCCAGTTTGTCTAGATCATTTTGAATTATAATCCTATCCTCCAAAGCACTTGCAACCCCTCCCAGTTGGTATCATCTGCAAACTTTACAAGTGTACTCTCTATGCCATTATCTAAATCATTAATGAAGATATTGAACAGAACCAGACCCAGAACTGATTCCTGCGGGACCTCACTCGTTATGCCCTTCCAGCATGACTGTGAATCACTGATAACTACTCTCTGGGCATGGTTTTCCAACCTGGTATGCAACCACCTTATAGTAGCTCCATCTAGGTTGTATTTCCCTAGTTGGTTTATGAGGAGGTCATGCGAGACAGTATCAAAAGCTTTACTAAAATCAAGAGATACCACATCTACTGATTCCCCACATCCACAAGGCTTGTTACCCTGTCAAATAAATCTATCAGGTTGTTTTGACATGATTTATTCTTGCTTAATTATTTGCTCCATTATCTTTCCGGGTACAGAAGTTAAGCTGACTGGTCTGTAATTCCCCAGGTTGTCCTTATTTCCCTTTTTATAGATTGGCATTATATTTGCCCTTTTCCAGTCTTCTGGAATCTCTCCTGTCTTCCATGACTTTTCAAAAATAATTGCTAACGGCTCAGATATCTCCTCAGTCAGCTCCTTGAGTATTCTAGGATGCATTTCATCAGGCCCTGGTGACTTGAAGACATCTAATTTGTCTAAGTAATTTTTAACTTGTTCTTTTCCTATTTTAGCCTCTGATCCTTCCTCATTTTCACTGGCATTCACTTTGTTAGACATCCAGTCATCACCAACCTTCTTGGTGAAAACCGAAACAAAGAAGTCATTAAGCACCTCTGCTATTTCCACACTTTCTGTTATTGTTTTTCTCCCCTCATTGAGTAATGGGCCTACTCTGTCCTTGATCTTCCTCTTGCTTCTAATGTATTTGTAGAATGTTTCCTTGTTACCCTTTATGTCTTTAGCTAGTTTGATCTTGTTTTGTGCCTTGGCATTTCTAATTTTGTCCCTACATACTTGTGTTATTTGTTTATATTCGTCCTTTGTAATTTGACCGAGTTTCTACTTTTTGTAGGACTCTTTTTTGATTTTTAGATCATTGGAGATCTCCTGGTTAAGTCAGGGTGTTCTCTTGCCACACTTCCTATCTTTCCTACGCAGTAGGATAGTTTGCTCTTGTGCCCTTAATAATGTCTTTGAAAAAGTGCCAGCTGTCTTCAATTGTTTTTCCCCTTAGCCTTGCTTCCCATGGGATCTTACCTACCAATTCCCTAAGTTTGCTAAAGTCTGCTTTCTTGAAAGCCACTGTTTTTATTTTGTTGTTCTCCCTCCTACCATACCTTAGAATCATGAACCCTACCATTTCATGATCACTTTCACCCAAGCTGCCTTCCACTTTCAAATTCTCAATCACTTCCTCCTCATTTGTCAAAATCAAATCTAGAACAGTCTCTCCCCAGTAGCTTTTTCCACCTTCTGAAATAAAAAATTGTCTCTAATACATTCCAAGAACTTGTTGGATAATTTGTGCCCTGCGGTGTTACTTTCCCAACAGATGTCTGAATAGTTGAAGTCCCCCCAAGTCCTGTGCTTTGGATAATTTTGTTAGTTATTTTAAAAGCCTCATCCACCTCTTCTTCCTGGATAGGTGGTCTGTAGTAGACGCATATCATGATATTACCCTTGTTTTTTACCTCTTCTGTCCTTACCCAGAGACTTTCAACAAGTCTGTCTCCTATTTCCATATCAACCTCATTCCAAGTGTATACATTTTTAATATATAAGGCACCTTCTCCCTTTTTTCCCTGCCTGTCCTTCCTGAGCAAGCTGTACCCTTCTATACCAATATTCCAGTCATGTGTATTATTCAACCAAGTCAGATCTGTGATGCCAACTATGTCATAGTTTTGTTTATTTACTAGCATTTCAAGTTCTTCCTGCTTATTCTCCATACTTCTTGCATTAGTATACAGACATCTAAGATACTGATATGATCTCCCCCCCCCCCCCAGTTCTGTCTTCTCTCCTTTATCCCTGCTATAACAGCCCACGCACCCTCCCAAATTCCAACCCTTCTCCCCCTCAGGTCTCCATGTTTTTGACTTACCTGTGGGCTTTGGTCACCTGCCCCCTCCTCACTATGTTAGCTAGTCTGTATTCAAATATGCTCTTCCCTTTCCTCGATAGGGGGACCCCATCTCTGCTTAGCAGTCCTTCTTCCTGGAACAGCGTCCCATAGTCAAGGAAGCCAAAGCCCTCCTGGCGACACCATCCTTGCAGCCAGGCATTCACCTCCAGGATGCATCTGTCCCTGCCTGGGCCCCTACCCTTGACCGGAAGGATCGAAGAGAACACCACCTGCACTCCCAGCAACTTCACCTATACTCACAGAGCCCTGTATTCACTTCTGATCTGCTGAGGGTCATACCTTGCAGTATCATTAGTGCCCACATGGATGAGTAGCATGGGGTAGTAGTCAGTGGGCTGGATGATCCACAACAATCCCTCCATAATGCTGCCTGCCAGGGGCCTGTATCCAAGACATACCTCCCAGGATGCCATGTCAGTTGGACAGATGGGTGCCTCCGTCACCCTCAGAAGAGAGTCACCAACCACCACTACCCTACGTTTCTTCCTGCGAGTGGTGGCTGCGATCCTCCCAGCTTTGGGGGTACATGGGTTCTCCTCCTCCATCTTTGGGTGATTCCTCATTGCTCATTGCCAGGGCAGTATAACTGTTTTCCAACACCATGGTGGGTGGGTTGGAAGTAGGAGTGGAGCACTGCCTGCTGCCAGAAGTAACCAGCAGCCACTCTTCTACCTGTGACGGGGCTATATTCTCCTCCTCCTCCATCCTCTGTAGCTGGATAGCTTCCTCAGCCTTGGATGTGAATACTCTCAAGGAATTCCTCATTGGTGTGGATGCTCCTCAGCCTAGCCACCTCCTCCTGTAGATCTCCCACCTGCTTCCTGAGAGATTCCACCAGCAGGCACCTTTCACATTGGATGTTTCCCCTAGCCTGGCTTTCTGTGGGTGGAAAATGCAGGCCACAGTCTGCAAATCCACACCAGGATCTGGGTAGAGGCATCCATGGTCAGGTTGTCAGTCTGGATACAGGCGCAGGTGGAGGAGACAAAAGCAGCGTTGGCACTGGCGATGCGGCCCTTCCTAACCTAAGCCATGTTTGCGGTCCCCTGTTCGCTAGCTCCCCTTGGTCACTTAGCCTCTGGCTTTTAAGGCCTTCTCTTCTAGGTCAGCCCTGTCTCCTCATTAATCGCACAGGGGGAGGGTGATCACAAAGTTGATTGAGGCTGATCAAAGATGATCAAGGATGATTCAGTGAACAAAGGCTCAAATAGTCCCCAGACTCTCAATCCCAAATGACCATGTAACTGAAATAATCTGAAAGAGAGAGAAAAACACAAACAGCCAAACAAACTCACTCATCCCAAGATTAGTACTCTCACCTTGTTCATTCAGCAGGAGTATCTCCTTCTCCCCCTCTAAACTCCCTTGTTTGTGGTCCCCTATTCTACGTATGTTCTAATTTTGTAAATAGAAAGGAAACTGTCTTCTGGTAACTTTTTCCAACTCTTTCAAAAAATGTTTTTTGTTATGACAAGGCAATTCCTACTAAGTAACTCCACCCTGTTATTATTTTTCCCATTCATATTTAGTCAAGATCATGGTACCACACCATAAGTATCTCTAACAACAGTAATATAAAATGATGCAAGACGACATGACTTTCCAATAAATATACTAGTCATATTTTTACAACTGTACAACCTTGATATAAACATTTCAATTTTTACAACTAGAATGGACTTCATGTAGCTACATGTATCTGTAATTGTAACAGCAGTTTAGTTTTGATTTATTTTCAGGTCATGCCACCGGATGTATACACCCACACCACAAATGACACATCATTTAGACTAAGAACAGCAACTTAGAAGTTAAAATTCAGTGTCATAAAACCATAACTATTAGCTATAAAATGCATTTTTGGTCACTTTAACTGGGTCATACTACAGACATTGAGTATTACAGTGGTAGGTCTTTTTCCTCATTTCCTACGGTTGGCTGGTGCCAGAGTTGCTTGCATGGAGTATATGTGTGCGTGTGTGTGGCCCAGCCTGGGCTGCTGCTTGGCATGTTTAGGATCAAGCCTTTTGCCAAACCTCAGGAATATCTTCTTGGGAGGAAGTGTAAACATGCAACCAAATTAGCCTGGTTTCTTTATTTAACTCAGTGAAAGTTGATACTTACTATAAAGCTTCAATGTAACCAGCTGCTTTAGCTAAATTAGAAAATGGCAGGCCTGTGTTTAATATTTTGGCAAAAGTCATTCTGTTTGAAACAAAAATACTAGTTAAAGGTAAGGAAGTAATAATAATCAAGTAACATTCTTATTGCAGAAATAAGAAATATAAATGGTATGCAATTGTGGTAATTTTCACATTTATTTTGACAGTATTGTAGTCTACAGTGGGTGCTAGATAGGAAAAGATTAAGTTAACAGTATACTGACACATTATGGAATAATCACAAGACGAACATTCTTACCGATGTGATGCCAGGACTGTGGGTAGTATATCTACAGTTTTCTGGGAAAAGCTGTCACTAAAATGACCTACCAAATTCTAGTATCATTTCTAAAATAAAGGAGAGCAGATGGCCTAGCTTGGCCATCCAATTGATAGACAGTTTTCCTGGAAATGGTCTGGTTTTTACTAACATTAGGCTGTGCTTTTTAATTCCTGCAGATGATAATTCAGGATCATGCTTCTTTTTCCTATGGGCTTTCACAAGTTACCTAAAAATAGAACAGAGTTTCCATGGGCAAATACACAGCAAATTTCAATAAGTCTAAAACCTGGTGTCAACTTTTCCATTTTGACATACATTAAAATGCACCCGTCAACAATGTTCACTCCATTCTGATTCTTTTAGATTTGTCACTAGCCATTGGTACTCTTAACTATGAAAGAGGATCTCTCCAAATATATCATTTATGGCTTTACAGATTATAATCAACAACTTGAATTTCACATTGAAATTAATTGGCAACCAGTGTAGAATATGGATGATTGTTGTAATGTGTTCTTATTAGTTTAACCTCTCTAAACTTGGACATCTGCACTAGATGAAGCTGATAAGCGGTCTTCAAATTTATCTGCATGTAGAGTGCTGTGATGGTATAGACTGAATATACTAAGCAGCAAAAGGTTACACCTTTAAGTAGCTGAGGTATTTTTCAGGTGTCTTGACTGGAGAAGGCTAACTCCTGATGTTATTTGTGGACAGAGTTCAATAGGCTGCAAGGTTTTATTTTGGATTTCGGAGAGTTAAGGGAATTTAGTTGTGGTTGAAGTTTATACAGGGTGAATAACCCGGATCACCAAAAGAAAATAATCTGCTGGTTAACCTTGACCAAAGGCTCAAGTATGTCTTCAAAAAGGCCTGGGACACTATTCAAGAGATCTACAAATGCATTGCAGTAGTCTAGTCCATTAACAGTATCTTTGACAGTATGAATATTGAAGTAAATGTGAATATTGGAGTACTCAGTTCTTGCTTATGTGCGTTTGTAGATTGAGCTGTTGCAGAATCTTTGAGCTGGCTAGGCTTTTTTATTAGCTGCAGTAATAATCACAGTATGATTATCCTGGCCCAGGTTTATATTTATAACTTCAACAAGTGACTACCTAAATATGCTCCTCTGGCTGAAATGAGGGATGAATAGTAGAAATGCTGTGAGGCATTCACTCCTCCTTCAGTCAGGTTTGAATATTACTGTTGTTTGCCCGATAGCCTTGCTCTTTATTGTATAACGATAACTATATAAACAGTTTTTGCATCGAGTCAATAGGAAAAATTCAAATGTTCACAAATATAGAAGTTACTGGACCTCCTTGTATGTAAGCGGTCATGGTCTCCTTCTTAATGGAACTGGGGGGAAGTTATGTGAAGCGAGCTTTCAGTCAATAGGTGACTGAAGAATATAAGGGAGACAGAGCATTAATGGACCACCAGCATTAAAGCTAAGCAGCATTAACACACAACACCTTATTGAAACAGTGAATGTAGAGGTCTGCCTATATAGTTAGCAAAAGATACAAAAAGTTGGTTTCTCATGTGTGGCTCTTATTTGAAAATATGTCCTATTCAAAATAAATATTGTGAGTGAAATCTGGCCCCATGGAAGTCAATGGCAAAACTCCTGTTGACTTCAATTGGATCAGGATTTCACTTGGTATGTATTGTATTTGCAATAAAATAGAAATCCATAGCTAGGGTGACTCATACTGGTGCTGACATATCTACACTGTGGTACTACCAGAAGCAGTGCATCCATTGTAGATGGCGATAAAGTGTCCTGTGGCACCTTATAGACTAACAGAAGTATTGGAGCATAAGCTTCTATAAGGTGCCACAGGACACTTTCACTTTTTACAGATCCAGACTACCCCTCTGATACTTGACAGCATTGTAGATGGTTGGTTTTCGCCAGTCTGAAGGCAGGCCTAAACTATAGCCTAACTCGATATAACTTACATCACTCAGGGGTGTGAAAGCTCCCGCTGCCCCCAATCAACGCAAATTTCATGCTGTTCACAGCAGTGCTATGTTGGCAGGAGACGCTCTCCCACTGACATAGCTTCCGTTTCCTGTGGAGGTGGCATAATTATGCCGACAGGAGAGTGCTCTACTATCAGCATAGTGCGTCTTCACCAGACGAGCTACAGCGGCGCAGCTGCACCAATCTAGTGCTGTAATGTAGACTTGCCCTGAGAAACCATCACTAATATTATTGAATGCCAGCCATCCACTATGAGTTTCATACTGTTTAAAAGATGAACACCAAGAGTCTACAAGAATTTACAGCAGATATCTCCTATGCCTGTCTTTCTAATTACCCCCAAAACGCTCTTCAGCATCTGAATCCTGGAGAGCATCAGAAAACCTCATCAGAAAATCTCATAGTAGAGATTGAATTGAGAGCAGAGTCACTGCCTCAGATACTGCGCCAGTAGCAGATGAGGTTACTAATGCTAGTAAAATATTCTTTATTTCTACAACATCTGATCCCCTGGATAGTTGGTATCTGAATAGTTGCCAAGTACAAAATGAAGCACCTGTCTGCCAAATATGTATGTGTGCCAATGCACTGTGCTGATCTATCTGCACAATATACCAAATGCCAGTTGCTTTGCTTTCCGTAGGTGGGAAGGAAGAATATTTTGAGTGTAAAAGGGCACAGCACAATGAATAACAACCAATAGGTTGATCTAATTGTTTCACTCACTTTAAAATGTTCTGTTGACTAATCCTTTTTCCTTAGGCTGGTAAAGCTGGCAAACTTGTTTGGGGGAATTTTTTAAAAAAGAATTTAAAACAAAGTGCAATATTTATTTATTTTTAGCCACATATGTTTTCCCCCAATCTTAACCAACTCTTTTTATTGCAAAATCTCCCCATTGATTTCCGAATTGTGAGCTTGTTAATATTTTTCATTTTTGCTATGTAAAATGCATGCAGTCTGGTTTTGAGTTAATCCAAATAAAGATTAGGATAAGCCTTAGTATGTTATCTTTTTTGTTCTTCTGTTCATGTATAAGAATAGTATTCTAGATAGAGTGATAATTAATTGCTCCTCCTATATATCTCCAGAGATCTGAAGAATAACTTGATTAGCACTATTGAGCCTGGAGCCTTCCATGGACTTTCAGAACTGAAGCGCTTGTAAGTATTAATTCCAATTGAATTACTCTGCAAATTGTGTTCATATCGACATTTCTGTCCTTGGGGGAACTTGAGTATGCCACCAAGCAATAATAACAGAAGGACTTCAGGCAAAGGACATAAAACCACATACTGTACATGGATTCTTTTAATCTTTTTTATACCTATCTCATAGAACTGGAAGGGACCTTGAAAGGTCATTGAGTCCAGCCCCCTGCCTTCACTAGCAGGACCAAGTACTGATTTTTGCCCTAGATCCTTAAGTGGCCCCCTCAAGGATTGAACTCACAACCCTGGGTTTAGCAGGCCAATGCTCAAACCACTGAGCTATCTTCTTCTACATAGGTCTTATTCCTATTTTCCGCTCTCTTTTGGAGCATGTTTTAGAGTATTTAAAAATATCTTTTTGTCTTCTAGCAAAGAAACACCCTATTAAATGTCTAAATAAATAAGTCTGTAGTTGATAAGTTTTTAAAAAATGTGTAACTAATGACTTAACTAGTACATTGAAATAAAAATTCTGCATACTAACTTCTTTTGTTATGAGGTCCACTTTTACTCATACGCACCATAGGTCAGATTTATAAAACAATTTCCTTGAAAGGAAGATTCTGCATGCTGAAGAAGTTAAGTTCACCAATTTCTTGTCTATTAAGTCCACTCTACTCTGTGTCTTTTTTATTTTTTGTTGTTTAATCTCTTTGGTCATACTTTACACCATATTCTTCAGAATACTGGTGATCATGTGATAACTGTGTATTTTTGAAGTCAGGTTTTAAAATATTACTTCCCTACTAATTTGATGCAAAATAATGGGGTCAAATTTCAAATAGTACTTTTTGGTATATACCTTTATATTTTTAACTCATTAATTCCCTAACAATATATTCATTAACATTCTTTGGCTTTAGTAAAGGACTTTGATATCTGCTAATTTTACAATGTCTTGTAAATAGCAGTGTTAATTAACATCAAAGAATGGTGAATGCAGTTATGTTTATAAGTAAAGCCCTATACTGCGTAAATTCTTCATTTAGAGCTTGTGGATGGTAATTTTACGAAAAATAGATGGTTATATAATCATACGCATTTGCTGTTTAGTTATAATCTCTATATTTGAATTTTTTTCTGTATTGCATACACAGATAATTAAATTGTAGTGCAATGATGAGAATGAATGTTAATTACTGATGCGGCCATATAATCTAATAACACAACCCTGACCTCTTGTGGAAAGAATGGGTAACCTGTAAAAGCCATGATTTAATCTTTCTGAGTCACAGAAAAGAAACATTTTGAGGAAGTAAAAGGTTGACCACAAAAGAGAAGGCAAAGAAGGGAAAAAGGTATTAGGAGATGGGACAGCTAGCAAAAAGACTGCTCAGCAGAAGCTCTAGTCACCCACGGAAATCCTGAGATATTCCTCGCCAGACTTTAAAAAGATGTATTCTGTGTTTGGTACTGATATGTTCCATGCTTATCCACTAGGAGAATGTTCTTGGATAGTAGAAGATCACTACACAATATCAACCAGAGCCAGCTCTAAATAAAAAACTTTATTGAAGTCTGAATGCTGTAATTACTTTGACTGTACTTGCATTCATTTTACTATTGTTTCACATGTCCCACGAGTAATACAGCAAGCAGCTGAAGCTAGTGTAACATAGGCCACTGAAGGAGACATAGTCTGAGCTGGGTAAATTGCAGGCTGTCAAGGTCCTATAAAAATTAACAATTTCTCCTGTGTATAACCCTTTCTGAGAACTGATTGTATTGTGAGAATTCATTATTTACAATGGCAAACTGCATTACCATATGGGTTAACCCCAAAATGATGGATACATAAAAAATAAAATTTTGGGAAGCACAAAAATGTGGGACTAATTTCTTTAACAGAGGAATATTTGTTTTCTGTGAGATCAATTTCATGAGTCAACATTTCTGATGTAAATATTTTGCAACTAAAAATGAACACCAGATTTTTGTAACATGCAGCAAATTGGACCTAAAATAATAAGGATCAGTTGAGAGGTATGTGCAGCAAGCTGGTGCGAGCTCTTTGCTAATGTTTCATTAGGAAAAATGGTTTACAATGAACAGATTTCAGTTACTGCCAGCTTATGCAACATATTGTGAAAATAGCATTTGTTATTTTAGAGGCTGAGAAGAGGATACATGTGCTGTAGTTTTGTTAGAAATAGCCTGTTACTGCATGTCTCTTCTTGAGAACTACATGAATAGGATAGCAAGATCGTTTTTAGTTTTGTGATTTTTTTTTTCTTTTGGCTGAAATCTACTTTTACACAGTTTTGCCACATACTGTGATCCATATTCTGAAATCTCTGCTCAGTCTTTGCTAGGCAAAATTCCTATTGATTTCAGATACAGTTTTGCCAAGTAACAATTTTACGATTTGGCTGTTATATTTTCCTTCCTTTTTTTTTTTTTTTTAATTAAACTACAGACTTTCTGGACAATCCAGTGACACTGACATATTAGAAAAAGTACTGATGTATTTCTGTTTTATGCTAGTGTTCATTATGGGGTAATGATGCTTTTGGTTTGAAAAAAATATAAATTAACATTTTTAATACTACACAAACTGCTCTTTTTCTGGACTAGTCCAGCTACTATAATTGAGACATATATAATAAAAAAAATGTATGCTATATTTAAAAATTACTTTAAAATGTTTAGCTGCACAAGAATATTTTCATGTCTAGTAAGTCAGTAATATTTGATTATCCAAAACTTTCATATTTTTAAGTATTACATGAAACACAGTGAGTTTTAAAAGATGCCCTGTTCCTTCCATAATTTTTTTTTTTTTTTGGGGTGGCTCTCCAAGATTCTGAGGATTTAGTTACAAGATGGCAACATCATTCCTCAAATTATTATTTTTGCGTTCTTATTTTGGACATGTGTGTTGACACATGCAGAGGATAATAGGAGAAAATAGGGTGGCAAAGAAAGGTGGCACAATATGTGAAGCAATAGCAATCTGGTTCCCAAACAGAGTAGATTTAATGTTGTAAAAGGTTATCTGTTCATTTGAAAGATGATTAGATCATTGCAGTTATCACAAAAAACATAGTTGAAGAAATTTAAGTTAAAATTACAAACATTTGAAAGTCAGGAAATTAGATTATAGTTGAGAATATACATAGAGTGGAAAAATCTGGAATTATGCAGCAAAGGCTTCCTTACTTGCAGCTGTCATTTTGTAAATGGTGGGAGAGCCCTGGTAGCTGCCTCTTGAAAGCGTACGCTGTCTCAGTTATGAATTACATAGAGTATAATCTTGCATACACTCTTCTGGAGACTATAGTCACATCATAGTGACTTTATGCCTCATGTTATTACTCTGGTGTGATGGGTTGTATCAATCTTTTGGTATTCTTGAGAGGGTCCCACAGACCTGCTACAGCCCATCCCATCTGTACCTTTAAGAACAGACACTGCTATGACACACAGTGTGTTGGGGTGGGGGGGAGGAGGTTGGGGTTATACCTTAATGGGGTTTTTTGGAATCCTTGCTACGAGCGTCTCCTTGAGTGGGAGGCATTCAGGTTAAGTTGAAAATCTAGTGAGGATTAGTGTTTTATGAAGTGGCTGGTATACTCTTGTGGGAGGGCCAAACACCCCCTACGTGGTAGAGACATAACAGCTGCCCTGTTTGTTACTTTGGTCAGGTTAATATTATTTGTAGAGTTTATACTGTTAAACTGTAAGAAATGTAGCCAGAAACTTTGCTGAATTATGTTCTTTTGCTTGAACAAGAGAAGTTGATTTTACCCCCTTTCCTTCACCTGGGCCTTCTGTGAATTTTCTGACCTAGCTGCTTATAACCTGCCCCTATTGCATCAATGTTTTGTATGTTGTGTCAGAAGCACACTGGAATATAAGGAAAAGGAGATGAAAACACAGAAGAAATACCCTCTGCTTCCCTAACAGCCCCAACCCTGGTTTTATAAGCTACAATACAAATTGGTTTTATGACAACTATTAATTAGTGCTTTAAGCTTTCTATTATGGTTATCAGTCAGCTATATAGAAGTTAGCTTTGAAATTAGAGTATAAATGGGCATAATAATGAAAGCTTACCCAAGGCTAATATTTTGATTTTTTGCTTTTTATAACATTTAATACGGATCTCCAATAAGACATTCGTGGTTTGTGTTAATATCACCTGGGAGATGGATGTTCAGTTCTGCGGTCCTAATCTCTTTCCCCCTTGAGACCCAACTTCTCAGCACAAACTCCTGGATACAGACATCTCTGAATTTTTGGGATGTTCGCAATCTAGATCCAAAATTTATGGTTTGAGCCTAAATTTTGGTCTGCAGACCCTAGGCATTCTGCAGAGACAGCAGTACACTGTTTGCATTTCTCAAGAGTTAAATTTCTAGTTAGTTAAAGAGTGGTATTGATGGCTTCAAAACTCTCATCCAGTCTTCCTCAGCTGGAAGAATGTTGGCAACAAGGTGGATAAAAATCAATGATTAAAAAAAAATGGATTTTTTTTATTTAAATGGGTGTATTTTGATAAAAAGGGTTTTTCCTCAAAAAGCCAATCTAAAGGTAGTTTTAATTAAAATACATTATAGCTCAAAGATATATGATCATGGAATAGGGATTATAAATTCTAATTCTATGATGTGAGACAATATAGTCATGTAATGTTTAAGAAAAGTTTTGTAAATGAGTTCCAATAGTTCATGGATTAGGGACCCAATTTTATGGGGTTCCAAGGGCTTCTGTATAGATTTAGGTTAATCTTTCTATCTACCCAATGGGACTCAGTGCTCAGTTTAGAAGATCCCATCAGAGATGCTTAGTTTTGCAGTTCTCAAACTGTGGATTTGTGTCTCCAGAGATAATATGCTTGTTAACAGCAAAAATGTTTTTAAATCAATAATATATGGAGATGAGAGATAACAGACCTCAACTCTATTGTCCCTCTACACAGGGCCGGCTCCAGGGTTTTGGCTGCCCCAAGCAGCCAAAACAAAACAAAAAAAAAAGCCACAATCGCGATCTAAAAAAAGCCGCAATCGCGATCTGCGGCGGCAATTCGGTGGGAGGTCCTTCACTCCCAGGCGGAGTGAGGGACCGTCCGCCGTATTGCCGCCGAATACCTGGACGTGCCGCCCCTCTCCAGAGCGGCCACCCCAAGCACCTGCTTGAGAAGCTGGTGCCTGGAGCCGGCCCTGCCTCTGCAAATTTGTGCATACAGAGTCCATCCCTTACCTCTCTCTAAAAGTGCAAAGTTTCAAAACGTTCAATGAATAGAAGGTTGTTGGAGGCAGAATAGATCTGGACAAGGAGAAGAAGTCTGGAGATAAATGTGAGACGGGAGGGATAGGCAGTAGAAACAAAAGCGGAACTGTTTGAGCAGCGTATTCCAGAAGTCTTGAGGTCTTTGAGCGTAGCCTTCATTGATTTGAGATCTACCATACCATTCTCTCACTAGAAGGGAAAACCTATAATGGCAGCAGGCTGTAAAAGAGTCACAGTTTGGGAATATTTTAATGAAATTCCTCTATCTGTGGGTAAGACAGGCATGCGTGCAAAATGCAAACAGTGCAACAAAGAAATACAAGGCCTGGTTGCACGAATAAAACAACATCATGAGAAGCGTTCCTTCTGAGGAAACTGCATTGAAGATGAGGAAAGGAACATGTCTGAACATGCAGAATCTTCAGGTTGGTAAACTTTTTCATTTCATACTTCTTTCTTAAGGACTGCCTGTCTTCCTTCTGGACTATTCTTGAACAAAAAATATAGTTGTTACTCTATGGCACTATCATTTTAGAAAAAAGAACAGGAGTACTTGTGGCACCTTAGAAATAAATTTGTTAGTCTCTAAGGTGCCACAAGTACTCCTGTTCTTTTTGTGGATACAGACTAACACGGCTGCTACTCTGAAACCTATCATTTTAGATGCAGTTGTGATAAAAAATAAACAGCTGAAATAAGCAGATCTTCCTTTTACAATTTCACCTTTAAAAGTAGTACTGAGTGTCAGTGAATGCAATGAGTAATACTAAATGAGCAGTACGGTAATAATAATAATTAAATAACTGCATTGACTTATTTTGTTTAGGAGAATCCATCCTCAACATACAGGATTCTGAAGACTATCCACCTTTAAAATCATCATCATTTTCTATAGTTTCAGAGTTATCTGCCAAGGATAGTGTTTCAGTCACATCATATATGTCATATAGCCACAGTATATGACCTGTAGCAAAAAGAAAAAAAATCTCCATTATCCAGAAACAACCATAGATAAGTTTGTGATAGGAATCGGCAGATTACAAAAAGAGGTAATAGATGAAAAAATTGGCCAGTTTGTTTATGCAGCAAGCTCTCCTTTCCATATGATTGAGAACCCACACTTCATTAAAATGGTTCAGTCATTAAGACCAGGATACAGTCCACACAACAGAGCAGATGTCGCAGGGAAATTGCTGGATAAAGTGCAAGAAAGAGAAATTGAGCAGTGTGCAAAAGGTCTACAGGGTAAAATTGTTAACCTGAGTCTTGATGGATGGAGTAATGTCCACAATGATTCTGTTGTATGTGCTTGTCTGACAACAGAAGATGGGATGTCTTCCTTACAGAAACAATTGATACATCAGGCAATGCGCACACACACAGCAGAATATTTACAAGAAGTCGCAGTAAAAGCTATAACAAACTGAACAAAAATTCAAATGTCTAGTACAGCTTGGTCATAGACAATGCTGCAAATGTATCCAAGATTAAAAGAAATTATTTAGAAGAGAGTGAAGAGAGTCCCAACATACGGTCGCAGTGCTCATTTGATGCACCTCCTAGCCAAAGACTTCAGTGTTCCAGAAATAAAGGCTAACGTTGTTGAAATTGCAAAATACTTCCATAACAACCACTTTGCAGCAGCTTCTCTGAAAAAAGTGGGAGGAACCAAGCTCACTCTGCCACGAGACATGCAATGGAACTCAGTACTGGACTGTTTTAAGCACTATATCAAGAACTCACCTAATTTGATGATGATTTGTGAACAAAATTGTGAAAAAAATAGATGGCACCGTCACAGCCAAAGTTCTCAACATTGGGCTAGGAGAAATGTTGAACACATGCTGAATACCCTGAAGCCTATTTCTGTAGCCTTGAACAAAATGCAGGGAAATAGCTGTTTTATTGCTGACGCTGTTGAAATGTGGAAGGATCTGAGTGAGATCTTAAAAAGAGAAATATGCAATGACAGAGTTAAATTACAAGCATTAAAAAAATGAATGGGACAAGCACGATCTCCAGCTCATTTTCTTGCAAATATTCTCAATACTCGGTACCAGGGTCAAACTTAACTGCTGAAGAAGAGGAGTTGACATGGACAACAAGCAATCATCCCTCCATAATGCCAATTATAATAAACTTCAGATCTAAGGGTGAACCAGTCGAGAAATATATGCTTGCTGATGTTTTAAAGAAAGTTACACTAGTGAACTGGTGGAAGTCACTTTATCACTTCAACAGTCTCTGAATCCAAATGTTTATCTCACTTTTAACAGCAGTAGCTGCTTCTGCTGCTGTAGAAAGAATATTTTCTTCCTTTGGACTAATTCATTCCAAATTGAGAAATAGTTTGGGACCTGAAAAAGCAGGATAGCATGTTTTTCTTTTCCAGATTATGAACAAACAGGAAAATGAAGGTGAAGACGACTGAGTTAGCTGCAGAAGCTAATATTTTAAGTTTCTCATGTTGACCTGGCTGAAATAGTTGATTTAATTTTTTTTAATATTTCATTTAATTATTTTAGTTAACCAATTTAACAAAAACAAACCTGATTTTAAAAAACTTGAATGTTTAACTAAATTCAAAAATTCATATTCTTGTTTTGTTAAAATATTATATGTTTGCTGTTGAAGAAAAAAATCCAGAATACATAACGTTGTTTTAGTTAAATAAAACAATTTAAATGTCTGTCTGGTGGTGATCTTTTCCTAATACAGCATGGCAAGAAAATCCTTCAAATATTAATGATTAACCTGTTGAATTGGAGATAGTTCACCTCCCAATGACTTCATAAATACCTGCTTGTAGTAGGTGTAGGCTGAGGTTCGGCCCTCAGTGGGGCTGTGGGGTGTCCCACCGCCTCGGTCTGGTCTGGCGGCAGTCTGGGACAAAAGGCACACAGTTAGGGGCTCAGGCCCATAAGCAGGAGCTGAGGCAAGAGGTCCGAAACCCAGGCCCTTAAGCAAGGGCTGAGGCAAAGTCTATAGCAGCCCCGGCCCTAAGTCAGGGCGGGCAGCAAGCAAATAGTCTGTCAGAGGCCCAGGCCCTTAAGCAGGGGCTGGGTTGGGAGTTGTAGCAGCCCAGGCCCTAGGTCAGTGGCCCAGGCCTTATAGCAGGGGCTGGGTCAGTTTTGGGCGGCCCAGGCTGGGTCAGTTTTGGGCAGCCCAGGCCCTAGGTCAGGGCTGGGCAGCAAACAAATAGTCAATCAGGTACCCAGCCTCTCTATGCCAGGGGAAACAGGGGAAGTCTGCCACCCAAGGAGTGGGTGGCAGAGGGGACGCAGGCCCTCCCACTCCACTGCGTCCCAGACCGGGGCCCTAGCAGTGACGGAAACTCACTGCTGTCAGTGGGGATCCTGGCCGCAACACACAGACATAGGCTCTGGCAGTGTAGCAGCCAGACTGGGGTCGGCTGCCCCCGGGCTACTTCCACACTCCCCCTCGTATGGTACCTGGGCCGTCTTAGTGTCGTCGGTGCTCTCCACCAGCATTGGCTCCTCTGGGTAGGTAGCGGAGGGCAGGCTCGGCTCCTCCTCGGGGTACCTGGCACGGGGCAGGCTTGGCCAGTCCTTCTCGGGGTACCTGGCATGGGGCAGGCTTGGCCAGTCCTCCTTGGGGTACCTGGCACGGGGCAGGCTTGGCCAGTCCTCCTCAGGGTATCGGGCGAGAGGTAGGCTCGACCGGCCCGGTGAGTCAGCAGGTTGGTCGCGGCCTGCGGCTGTTTCCCAAGTGGGAGCTCGGCCACGGACGTCTGCTCTCTCCGCCGGCCTGGGCTCCAGTGAGCTCTGCAGGCGGGCTTTTATACGTCCGGGTCGGGGCCGTGACCTCGGAGGGGCGGGCGCCGGACCCGGTGGCTCCGCCCATGTTGGGATTAGGGGAGGTTCGGCCCTCAGTGGGACTGTGGGGTGTCCCACCGCCTTGCTACACTGCTTCAATTACCTTTGGTAAATGAATTAACCAAACAATCATTCATTTTCTGATATAGCTGTAAAACTAATCTGAAAAATTTTCAAAATAAAAGTGTATAGTGTGTACCTTCTAAAAATGAAACCTACATCTATCTCTGAGTTGTGAAGAATATGTATTTAAGGTTATAACAACCAACAAGAATGCACTTTTATGTAGAAATCCATGATTAAATCAAGTCTTCCTGTCTAGTGATTTAAATCATGATTTAAATCAAATCCATCCTGGTTGGCAATGATAGGAGGCCTTGAGCGTGGAGCAACTTAATAAGGGGAAAAATAGATGATACTTAGGGTTCAGTCCAAGCTGCAGAAACTATTGTATGCAGCAAAATCATAAAATACATGCTATTTTCTCATTATTAAATAAATGTTGCTAAAAATTGCTATGAGATGAAGACTGATTTTACTTTGTTTGAGGCCTCTAGAGACATGACACTCATTTACAAAGCAATTAATGTAAAATTCAATCCAATATGTTACAGGAAAGTTTAACTGTTAAGAGGGATTTGTAACTATGTTAATGTAATCAAACTAAAAAAAGCTATAAAATCAATTAAATTCAAATATGTTACATTACAAAAAAAATTATATTTATTCTTTCATTTGTAGCATTTCTAATTCCTTAAGATCAAAACTAACAAGGCTGTTTGTGGCTATGTAGGTGTATACACCAGTAGTACACAACTAATGTTTTTGATTTTTTTCTGTGTTTCAGGGATCTTTCCAATAATAGAATTGGATGTCTGACCCCAGAAATATTTGTGGGCCTTAACAATCTTCACAAATTGTGAGTATAATACCATTTTGTAATAATCATTTTTAAAAAGCCTTTAACACATTACAATTAGGAGAACAAGAAATTGTATGTCACTTGTGTTGACTGAACAATCTGAAGAGGATTTTAAAATAAGGCGTGTCTGTACATTTTAAACTAGAGAAATCCAAACTTTTTCAGTGGATTTCCCCTGGACGCTTAATGACAAACGGAGAATGGGATCCTATCACTCAAGCCTGCTAGGACAAGAGTGAAGTAGAAGAACATAAAAGTAAACCAGCCATTATCCGATTTGTTTGGTATGTTATGTAAGCAAGACATTGGGGCATGCAGAGTGAGGGAAAGACTGCAAATTTATTTTTTAAAGCATCTAAACTAATTTTAAATGGAAAAATAAACCTTTACTCTTTCTCCTTATGCATTATGGTATAATCTTCAATTACACGATTATATAATTTGTACTACAAGACCCCTGCCTCCATTCAATACTAAAAGCAAAAGGGCATTCTCTATGTTTAAGTCCCACAACACTGGATTGGGATGTGGAATAAATGGATTTTTTCTTGGTTCTGTCACGGATTTGGGGCAAGACTAAGGTTTACGTGGACAACTTTAATTTTGGCACTTCCTACATTTGAATAGAGCTGATCAAAAAATTAAGACACTTTTTCATTAAAAATTTCAAAAAAATTCAAAATCATTTTCAAAAGGATCCCCTTTTTTGCTGAAAATTTGGTATTGAAAAAAGGGAGTAGATCTATTTTTTCCCCTCCTTTCTTTCCTTTCTCCCCACTTTTCCCCCCTATTCAAGCCCTATTCTGCTTTTGAGGGCTTGACTTTGCAGCCTTACCATTCTTCTAACATATGTTTCTGTATGTAATTATGGTATAAGCCAAGTTACCTATCAAGACTATACTCTACAAAGAATGCAAATGAAAGTTTAATTTTCATACCAAGAAGAGGCAGAAGATAGAATATGATGTCTTTCATTTTGCATAGCTTGAAAACTCAGCTCAGATCAAACATGCTAATGATAATCCAAAATGTTGGTATTGATAATGGTAAAAAAAAAAATCACCTGTTTATATTCGGTACAGATTGCATAATATTTTATAATCTTAAATGTGCAATAAAACATATTACAGTGAAGACTCAAAATGGTATTGAGAAAAAGTAGTCCATAGACTATCAAATTAGGGAAGATTTAGAAAGCCAGGGTACTTCAAATTGGGTTGCTTCTGGAAATATTAACTTAGGCAGCTCAATTTTAAGGAAGCAGTCAGCATCCTATTTGTCATTAATTTAACTTGCATAATTGCTTCATTGTACATGTGGATCATTCAGTCCTGAATTTCTTGGCATTTGTATGTAATGATATGTTAGTGCAACAAGGATGTTGAAACTCAGAACAAGTAGTGCATTTAATAAAGAATCTCTTCTTGTAAAAGCTGTTGATTTAGAAGTAGAACTGAAGCATTCTGAAGTTGAAGGGAGTGTGTCATTGCATCTAACAGATGATAAAAGTTTATCCATGTGCAGAAGGAACCTTTGGAAGTTTGCTGTCTTGATCAGCCAATAGGAAATAAGTAGTTTATTCTCAAATCTTAGTGCTTATGTGAGAATATGTAGTATATTCTGAACATAAAACTATATATTACACTTATATAGTACCTGTCAAACAAACAGAACCAAAGTTCTTAAATTCTACAAATGGACCCACCAGTTAGCACTCTGATTTCAGTGGGCTTGAGAATATGATCCTTGGGCCTGATTCGAGTAAACACATTTTATAGGATATATAGAGTTCTCCTCACTCACCAAGAAAAAGAAGCCACCATTTGAGGTAGCATGTGGCAGTTTCTAGCAATATACAGCAGTATTGTATAAGTGAGGAATGTCGGATCTATTTGAAACTGCCAAGGCTATTTACATAAGTAGAATGAAGTTGGAATTTAGCCAGGAACACTGGGGTTAATACCCTGCTCTTGTGAAAAGTGTCACTATTTTTTAATTATCACAAATGGTCAAGACCTCAGTTTTATCTCTTGTCCAAAATGGTGGTAACAATGCACTGCCTCCTAATTCCATGCTAGTGCCATCTTTTGAATCTGGAAAGCAGCACCCTGGGGTTTTCTTGGTGGTTCATGAACAAATACTTCCCAGACTCTCACTTGTTTAGCACCTGTTTGAAATACAGAAAATTGTCTGGTAGTAATGCATTTGCCACTGATATAATTGGAAACATGTTTACCAGTCAACTGAGGAGCATGAGACAGCTAAATTGTAGAAGAGTTGTGTAGAAACATTTATTTAGCATAACTGTAGTGCTGATGTACACATTTTTGAAAGCACTGAAGCAGTAAAAATGAGCAAGTGATGCGAAGGTGACAAGTTCTTAAACTAGTAACTGGCACTGATAAAGCAATCAAGCGTGGTCCAGGTAACTGAAGCAGCAAAGTGGAAATCGCATACATACTCTTTGAATGCTGCAACTACTTATTATAGAAACTCTTCTAAGCTCTCTTGCTACCTTAGCATGACAAAGTACAAGGAATCATTTGTAGGCCATTATTAGAACCAGCAGAGAGAGCCATAAGTCTATTGGAAAGAGCAAGAGAGAGAAATCTCTAGTCATCTTCTGCTAACTACAGAGATTAGGTTTCTTACAATGTTTAAAAGCATAAATATCAGATGAAACAAAGGAAATTGGAATATATTTCATTTAGATTAACATAATTCAAGGTCTTTTAAGACTTGTTACTCTTTGATTTAATTTGCAGGAAGTTTGGGACACCACTGGCTTTAGGTTTCATTTCATATTGGTTTTTCATCATGTCATGTACCCATACCCAGCAACATGAGGAAGGATTTAAATCCTTCACTTGAATTAGGGAGGACAACTTGATCTGCTCTGAAAAAACTGTCACAGGTGCCAATGGTAATGCAAAGGTCTTTAACTAGTTTAATTAAAGGACTGATAGAGGTCAGTTTGGAGCAGATTGTCTTCAAAACAGGAGTAAGAAGAATATTTATGTTCATTGACCTGAGCAGGATTTTCTCTGCTGGCTCTGAAAGCCAAGGGCCATGGTACAGTATATTCTCATCACTATTATTATTATTTTAGACCTGACCAAACCACCTGGCCAAATAAATTCATCGATAACTGACATGTTTAAGCTCCTTTGGGTTTCAAGTACAACCACTGAATCCACATAAAAACATAAACCCCTTGATGGCACCCACAGAGAGGGAAGATTTTGCCCAAAGCTTGTGCCAAAAAGAGTCTCACACCTTGCAATAAATAGGAGTTGAACATTTGGTTAGTATTGAAATCCAAAGTTTTCACGCTGTTCCAGGAATTTATCACTGCCTGTCAATGATTTGTGATTATTTTCCTTGAGATTGATCCAGGTTTTACACTTACTTGGAACTGATGAATTTGCCAAAATGGAATAGCACCAAAATGATCCTAGAGCAAATATACATGTTATATGACAGGTATAGCTGACTGCAATCCAGGTAGTTCAAAAGATGCTTCGTTTTGACTCGCTAATCTATTGGCTTGGCTTTCCTGGCTTGTATATTATCCTTTGGCCATGCTTATATTTGGTGAGCTTTTTATATTCTAAACATGATTGTAAGTGACATAATTGAATGTAACAAGTCTTTTTCATATCTCCTTTTGACCTTCTCAAGGGTCATGTTTCAATGCTATGTTCCAGGAACCAGGTATGCAAATGGATTTCTGGTGTTGAATGGGGCTCTTAATAATTTAAACACCTGTTCTACTCGGAACTAAGTATCAGGAGCAGCAGAAGATTGCGGGTTTCCTTTAATGATATATCGGAGTCTATTTTGATGAGCCTGGATAAATTAGCACCTCAGACTATAAAATGTTCCAGCCTGAAACATGCTTTGACAAACAGTTACTCCTGAATCTTCCTTTTAAAAGTATGAAACGCACCTTGCTGCTTACTTGCAATTATTTGATTAAAGTACATCTGATTTATATTTCATCCTGACTCTGAATCATCATCAGTAGTTATCTTTATGATAATATCATATAATAAATTCTCTTGTGACTTTGTTAATGTCATTGAAGCAGCTAATCACTTTGTACACTGTAGAGATAAAGTACAAAACAAGTAACATGTAAGGAATCTAATTGACACTACTGCAGGGGTATCAAGAAACTATCCACTAGAACCTGCCCCAGCCTACACCTCTTCTCTCATTTTTATCCCCCTACCCTCTCAACCTCTTCCCACATTTAATTAATCTCTCCTTGTCTCTCCCTTTATCTACTCATTGTTTTCATCTTTATACTTTCTTCAGTGCTGTTCTTATGCCTGGAACACACTCCCTATTCAAATGCCCCTTGTGTCCTCCCTATTTTCACTTAAATCCCTCCTCAAACTTCACTTCTGTGATACCCACAAAAAATCATCCCATCAGTCAAATGCTGGGATCACTCCCTCATTTGAAAGACGGGGGGAAACTAGAAAAGGGAAGGAAAAAGCTTATAAATTAGCATTATTCTGTGTGTGTATGTGTGTGTTTTACATCTTTCGAAGTGTTGAGTTGTGCAGCTTTAACACTGATTAAAACTCTGAAGAAAATATTCTCATCCTTCATTGTTACAGCAAATAAGAAAAACAGAAAACTCTTGATGGCAGATGATTCAGAAATATTTAGGTTACCATAGTGTAGGCCAAATCCTGATCAGTCCAGTTCACCCTGAGAAACCCTCAGGACCTCAGCAAGGTGTTTAAGTATGTGCCTAAAAGTAAGCACTGGTCTCACTGACTTTAGAGTTCGGCATCTACATAATTGAGGTCTCTATGATGCTGAGTGCCCTCAACTCCCATTGATATAAGCAAACAAAAACTATATTTAATTAGAGTTAAAATTGCATAGAGCATGCTCCATCCA
Organism: Malaclemys terrapin pileata; assembly: GCF_027887155.1. Lineage (NCBI taxonomy): Eukaryota > Metazoa > Chordata > Testudines > Emydidae > Malaclemys > Malaclemys terrapin. The sequence goes on along the minus strand of NC_071511.1, from coordinate 99,038,179 downwards.
CGCTATGTTACGCTAAAAGCATAGACATAAGAATTTATGGGAAAAGTCTAATGCATTCCTTTACGTCTCCATATTTCCTACAGTCAGTAATGCACTGCAACACCCATCAGGTTTTTACTTCCATCTCTAGCAGATCCCTAAAAGCAATACATACTGCAGCTTCATCAAACTTGGAGGGTGACACTTATCCATGACCTCATCTGCTTTCATATCAAGTTTATCAAAAGATCAGCACATCTGACTCACATGTTCCATGCACTTGGGAAGTTCTTTTGCCTTAACTTTGCTGAGGTCACTGTTAAGGGTTTGCTTTTGAGTGCAAATAAAATATCAATTTATTTTTTCTGTATAAAATCATTTTTCATCAAAGCATGATAAAATGCATATAGTACTGTACTCGGTTTATATTGTGTATTGGTTTTTGCCATTTCGATGAGATTATTACTAAATAAAGATGTAAAGTTCTTGTTTAATCTGAGCTCTGTAATAGAGCCTTAAATAGGGTGCAGTTCCTGCTACGCTATGGTAGATGTGTATGCAAGGTACTAAGTACTTCACAAAATAGGACCAAAATTTCTAATAGGATGGAAATGGGTTTTAGCATCTCCTATCTTTACAACATTTATTCAGTTATCTTCATGGCTTCATACGTTATCATCCAAGCTGCATATTTGTCATTGGGCTCCATGCACAGTACAGTTTTCTTGAATAAACACCCTAGAAGTAATATTATCTTTCAAGAATAAATGATTTTCTTAAAAGAACTCCATAAACTTTTTTGACCCGTGATACTTCCTCATCTTTCTGGCAGGAGCTCATCAGGGCACATGTCCCTGTATATAATGCAGTCCCTGAAAAGATTTTTTTTTATCAGATTACAGTATTTACCGCTTGCCAAAGGCTTCATTCGTTAAACAGTACTTTTAAACTTAATTCTTACCTTCAGTATAGTTTGAGTTCTTTACTGTGTAGACCGAACAGAAATATAAATCCATAAAAAAATGTTTTTGTCAAAAGCTTGAATCTTCATTTTTCGATACAACTTATTTTCTTCTTGATGACAACACATTTTCTGCTGAACAATCCTCTGAGACATGAAATTTTGCAGCCATCTTAAATTCAGTTATGTAAATTCAGAAGGCTTCAGGCATTTACTTATTTGCATAGATAGAAAAGAACATTTGTCAGCAATCCAGAAATGTGCTTTATCTGAAAGGAAACCTTAATCATAAATGTGACACCAATTTTTATTTAACTGGTATAGCAGTGGAGAATATGACTTGACATTTAGGCATTTGCCATTAATGTTAACATGAATTGAGAGCCACAATACTGTTAGACTATGCAAAAGAACATTCATATATTTGTAGTCATGGAGTTAAAAACCATTCTGGAATCAATTACCAGAGACAATTAGAGCTATTTAGAACTGAGATATTCAGACTAGTTCCTTAAAGACAGTAGTAAATTTTCAAAGCAAATACATGGAAAAATCCTCTTACAATAGACATTAAAATAAGCTGTTTTCTTGACTGATCTCATGACGCTGGATCTTTTTGTAGATTATAGAGAAAGTTTACATTTCCTAGAAGTTTAAAAATATGAAAATATTATTTTCATGAAGGTATAATGTAATGCAACCTTAGAATATGAAACTAACTTGCCTTACAGTTAGTCTCATTTTACACATAAAACATATTCAGTATGTTTTCTAAACTCTTCTCAATATTAAATTAATCAATTTATTTAGTCTGGATTACCTTGAAGTAGGGTGACCAAATAGCAAGTGTGAAAAATCGGGACAGAGGGATGGGGGGGGTAATAGGTGCCTATATAAGAAAAAGCTCCAACTATCGGGACTGTCCCTATAAAATTGGGACATCTGATCACCCTACTTTGAAGTATCATGTTACCAGGGCCGGCTCCAGGCACCAGCGGAGGAAGCACGTGTCTGGGGCGGCACATGCTAAGGGGTGGCATTCCGTCCATTCTTGGGGCGGCACAGTACGGGTGGCTTTTTTTTTTCCCCCCCTTCGGCATTCCGAGCGGCTTTTTTGTTGTTTTTGTTGCTTGGAGTGGCAAAAATGGTAGAGTCGGCCCTGCATGTTACATACATTTTAAAGAGCACAGCATAGCTCAAACATAGGTCTAACTGTTTATATCACTATACCATAACTTCAAATTTAAGCACTTAAAATATTACTGGATCTGTAACCGCTATGAATATCTGTTTATTAGAAGATACTTGTGGTGGTTAGATGTTGCTTGTAATTATTAGAACTGGGAGCACTGGCTGTTGGGAGTCTGAAAGGACAGGAAACAGGAAGGAGGGGGGAGGAGTTGGGGAGGTCAATGCTGCAGCAGCAGCTTAGTAAAGAGGTTTCCACTTTAAAAATAAAGTCCTGTTGAAGTTTGTTAGTACCTTGCCTGCTAACTGCAACAATACTGCATTGTAGAAATGTCTCTGCTGTGAAAGGAAGTTGAAAATCGGTGTGTGATTTGCTTTATACATGTTTATATATTATCTTTCATCAAAAAAGTAATATGTAACCTTATGAAAGTATATCTTATTTATTCTTCCCATGGAAGAAAGGAGCAAAGTTCTAACCTTTTTTTTTTTTTTTTTTTTTTTTTTTTTTTAAATTAACAGCAGCAAAATTCTGACATATAACATAACTGGTTTGCATCTTTTATTTGTTATGTTAACTGTATATTGCTTCTTTTCTAGGAGTTTATCAGGGAATATTTTTTCAAGTCTCATGAATGGACTTTTTTCTGAGCTATTAGCTCTGAAAGCTTTGTAAGTATGGCTTCAATATGTAAAATTCGATTTGGATATCATACAAATCTTTTGTTGCCATATATGTGTACAATATTGTAGCTAGGATATCTTGGCGTTATCTAGTTTTACATGTCAAAAGCGTAGAGGTTTAATAATCAAGGCTGAAAATTCATATTAACTCCTTCTGTTGATACCGTAGACTATATAGTGTTACTTCCCCCCCTTTACCCTAATTTGAGAACTCCTCAGAACCAGCGTTAATTTGAATAGGCTTGCTTTTGTCAGTTTCTAATTACTTAAAATGTACTGCCTTTTGCAATAATTTTCCTTTTTTTTTTTTATGGTAACAGGGAAAAAAAGAGGAAAAATAAACTAATACCAAATAATTTTCATTTGAAAATTTCCAATAATTCATTACTGAATGTATTAAATACACATATTAGAGGGTTTTTTAAATGGGTAAATATTGTTTGCATGGTGTTAGAGACAGGGTATATCTACATTGCAGTAACAAACCCACAGCACGGGCTTGGGCTGCGGGGTTAAACATCGAAGTGTACACATTCAGGCTCGGGCTGGAGTCTGGGCTCTGAGACCCACCCCCATTTTCCCTGGCAAGGCTTCAGAGCCCAGGCTCCAGTCTGAGTCCAAACATCTACACTGAAATTTTTAGCCTTGCGGCCCTAGTCCAGTGAGCCTGAATCAGCTGCCCCAGACTAGCAATAGCTTAGCCATACTATGGGTCTTTCATTGCAATGTAGACATAGCCTAAGAGGAATTTTTAATATACAAAGTAATAGCTTAGGATCATTTTGTTCAGTATGCTTATACAGGTTTTAACCTTCAGTGCAAACACTGATGCAAAATTAATGAGTTTAGTGGCCAAATAGTATCACTGTAATTACATATGCATATGCGTTATGGTGGGCCCAATTCTTATTGAAGTCAAAGGGTGTTGCATTATACCTAAGAGTAGAATTGGGCATAGTATCTTGGAATCCATATGAGTGAGGAGAATGTATATTATTTGTCATGTGATGCCTGTCTTTATGTTTAGATGCATCAGTCTAATTTTGTGCTGCATATATTAATTTATTTTGCAAAAGTGCATTTTGTTTCTTCAGTGTTATTTTTGTTTTCCTAGACATTTCAACACTGATTCGCTCATCTGTGACTGTAATCTAAAATGGGTTTTGCAGTGGGCTAGAAATGCTTCAGTTCGAATAGCAGAAGAAACAGTTTGTGCTTATCCCAGTACTTTACGAGGATTGGCATTTCATAACCTGAAGGAAAACCAGCTGATATGTGGTGAGTTGCACACTAATTTAACATCATAAATTGAAGCAGATTTCCCAGGAAAAGGTGTAAACTGATTAATGGTTGCCAAACAGAATGTGCTGATGTCTAGCCTTCTCATGAGTGCAAGAAAACCAAGGTACAGCGCACAGAAAATAGCACTAACATTGAAAGAGAATACAACTTGGAAAAAATATAGCTGTCTTGTTTCATATAAAACGGAATTTGTAAATCACAGAAACATAACTGTCATGTCCCATATATGAAATAATATTTAATTATGGTATAAAATAAACATCAATCCGTATGGTAGTTCTACATGAAGTAGTGTATTCCTGCAGGGATTAAAACAATATTGTTTTAGGTTGTACTCTTAATAGCATAGCATAAATGTGAAGCCACATTGTTACATCTCTCACTGTAAGCGATGTGGGACTCACCCTTGCAGCGCCTCCTGCTGGTCTCTTCTGGGAATTAGCTCTGCCAACCTTGGAGCACCCTCTGCAGGCTGGTATCCCACTGCCGCTTGGCCCCCATGCCCCTCCCTGGACTCGGGTGCCCCTTTATCTGGGGTGCTGCCCCCTGGCAGTATACCCCTCAGTCTCAGGGTCTCCCCTCCTTGGGAAACCTCCCATCCCCTATTTCCACCTCGCCTCAGTCGTAGGCTACTGCCAGTCACCAACTCGCCCCCACACCCTGGGGCAGACTGTAGTGTCAGCCTACTCATCACCGGCCAGGTTGGGTTTGGACCTGCTGCCTTTGCCTACCCCGGGCTGCCCTCTGCAACCCCCAGTACCCATTGGCCTTCTGCTAGGCTGCAGCCTGGGGCTATCCAGGCTGGAGCTCCCCAGCTCCTCTGCCTTTCCCAAGCCCTGCTCCACTCAGGTACTCTGCTTAGGTCCCTCCCTCTCAGAAGCTAGAGGGAGTCTGCTGAGCTCCTAGCTCCCAGCCTCTTATATAGGGCCAGCTGAGGCCTGATTGGAGCGTGGCCCAGCTGCGGCTGCTTCCCCAATCAGCCTCGTAGCTGCTTTCCCCTGCAACAGCCCTCTCCCAGGGCTGTCTTTAAACCCCTCAGGGCAAGAGCAGGTGACCACCTCGCTACACTCACATTTATGAAACTGTACAGTATTCTTTACCACTGTGCACTGGAGAGGAATAGAATTTTTACATTGAGAAGAGTTCAAGTTATGCAAAATTCATTATTTGAAAATGTATAAAGGAAATAGCTCCTTGAAAAAGCTTTCCCTCCATAACCAAAGTGATGTGGAAAGGAGGAGCTGCGAGAGAAGAATACGAATGAATAAATAAAAGATATATCAAGCTGAGCCTCTTCTAGCAAGGAAGAGACTAAAACAGATGACTCAAAGCGACTGTGTTATACATTAGTAAGTGCAAAAAAGTACATCAGAAGTGCTCAGATACCACAGTGATGATCTCAATAGAAAACCCTAACACAGATAGAAATATCACTTCACAGACCCTTCAATATTAATATGATCTTTGAGGACTTTCTTGAATTACAATAGGTTGCTGGGATGCATGCTAAATATATTCTAAAAACACGATACAAAGACCAGTGTACTAATTGCATTCTATTTGTACATTTACTCTGCAGCTGAGAGCTGATACAAATCTGTCCAGGTCCTCTGGGTACACACTCGGGTGGCTAGTGTGAACGACTGGCTCTACCTCAATCTACCTTGTTATTTTTAACATGCTAGCTCAAGCAGAGCTGACGTGTCTGTCTACTCACACGGGGAAGCAAGCTCCCAGCTGCAGAGTAGACATACCCTTACACTAAAAACTATAAAAGCAAAGAGTAGGCAGTGCTAATACCATAGTGGAAGTAGAGAGGTGGGACTCAACAATGATCCTAATACAAATTCTGGTTTTAAAAACAATTTTCAGGTATTTAGAAGTTGGGAGAGATACCAAGGGGAGTGAGCATCTTCCTCTGCAGCAAAAGGTGTGATTGTGAGTAGAGCTGTCAATTAATTGCAGTTAACTCACGCGGTTAATTAAAAAAATAATAAAAATGAATCAGTTTTAATTGCACTGTTAAACAATAGAATACCAATTGAAATTTTATTAAATATTTTGGATGTTTTTCTACATTTTCATATACATTGTATTCTGTGTTGTAATTGAAATCAGTGTATATTATTTTTATTACAAATATTTGCACTGTAAACGTGATAAAAGAAATAGTATTTTTTCAATTCACCACACACAAGTACTGTAGTGCAATCTCTTTATCGTGTAAATGCAACTTACAAACATTGATTTTTTTTGTTACATAACTGCATTCAAAAACAAAACAATGTAAAACTTCAGAGTCTACAAGTCCACTCAGTCCTACTCCTTGTTCAGCCAATCACTAAGACAAACAAGGTTGTTTACATTTACAGGAGATAATGCTGCCCTCTTATTTACAGTGTCAATTGAAAGTGAGAACAGGCATTTGCATGGCACTTTTGTAGCTGGCATTGCAAGGTATTTACATGCCAGATATGCTAAACATTCATATTCCCCTTCACACTTCGGCCACCATTCCAGGGGGCGTGCTTCCATGCCGATGACGCTCATTAAAAAAATAATATGTTAATTAAATTTGTGACTGAACTACTTAGAGCAGGGGGCATACAATTCTCCCCCTGTTTTTCCCACATTCTGCCATATATTTCATGTTATAGCAGTCTTGGATGATGATCCAGCACATATTGTTCATTTTAAGAACACTTTCACTGCAGATTTGTCAAAATGCAAAGAAGGTACCAATGTGAGATTTCTAAAGATAGCTACAGCACTCTACCCAAGGTTTAAGAATCTGAAGTACTTTCCAAAATCTGAGAGGGACAAGGTGTGGAGCATGCTTTCAGAAGTCTTAACGCTCCGATGCGGAAACTACAGAATTCAAACAACTGAAAAAGAAAATCAACCTTCTGCTGGTGGCATCTGACTCAGATAATGAAAATGAACATGCGTCAGTCCGCACTGCTTTGGATTATTATTGAGCAGAACCCGTCATCAGCATGGACACCTCCCCTGGAATGGTGGTTGAAGCATGAAGGGACATATGAATCTTTAGTGCATCTGGAACGTAAATATCTTGCGACACCAACTACAACAGTGTCATGAGAACACCTGTTCTCACTTTCAGGCGACATTGTAAACAAAAAGTGGGCAGCATTATCTTCCACAAATGTAAACAAACTTGTTTGTCTTAGCGATTGGTTGAACAAGAAGTAGGACTGAGTGCACTTGTGGGCTCTAAACTTTTACATTTGTTTTATTTTTGAATGCAGGTTTTTTTGTACATAATTCTACATTTGTAAATTGAACTTTCATGATAGAGATTGCACTACAGTACTTGTATTAGGTGAATTAAAAAATACTATTTCTTTTGTTTTTTACAGTGCAAATACTTGTAATCAAAAATAAATATAAAGAGAGCAATTGTACACTTTGTATTCTGTGTTGTAATTGATATCAATATATTTGAAAATGTAGAAAACATCCAAAAATATTTAAATAAATGGTATTCTATTATTGTTTAACAGTGTGATTAATCACAATTAATTTTTTTAATCTCTTGACAGCCCTACTTGTGACATGATCTTTAGGGCTAAAATCACGAGGATAGAATCTTAAATAATGGGTCAGTAGAGAGTGCAGATACCCATCAGGATAAAACTCAAGGAGGAACTGCCTCATAATTCCACACCCTACATTATTAAGTACTTCAAAACTTGCAATACCATTCACGGTCAGTCTGCCACTTTATAGCAATGCAGTGCAGGTGGGAAAAAGTGTCTCTTGGCTATTGAAAATTCTGGAGAAGCCAGAGAAGTCTCAAAGAAGGCTTTGAACTGCTATTTTTAGGCTCTTAACTAACGTGAACTTCCTAGAGTTCATATTAAATGAGGATATTGATAAAATAGGCATCACAGAAACTTGATGAAATGAGGATAATCAATGGGATACAGTAATACCAGGGCACAAAATATATCAGAAGGACAGACCAGGTCGTGCTGGTGGGGGAGTGGCATTATATGTGAAAGAAAGTGTAGAATCAAATGAAGTAAAAATTGTAAATGAATCAAACTCTACCATAGAATCTCTATGGATAAAAATTCCATGCTCTAAATATGAGAATATAGCAGTAGCGATAGATTAGCGACCATCTGACCAGGATGGTGATAGTGACTGTGAAATGCTCAGGGAGATTAGAGAGGCTATTAAAGTAAAAAACTCAATAATAATAATAATAATAATAATAATGGGGGATTTCAATTATCCCCATATTGACTGTGTGCAGATGTGGTCGCCCCATCTCAAAAAAGATATATTGGAATTGGAAAAGGTTCAGAAAAGAGCAACAAAAAATATTAGGGATATGAACGTCTTCCATAGGAGGAGAGATTAATAAGACTGGGACTTTTCAGCTTGGAAAAGAGACGGCTAAGGGGAGATACGATTGAGGTCTATAAAATCATGACTGATATAGAGAAAGTAGATAAGGAAGTGTTGTTTACTACTTCTCATAACACAAGAACTAGGGGGTCACCAAATGAAATTAATAGGCAGCAGGTTTAAAACAAATAAAAGGAAGTATTTTTTCACACAATGCACAGTCAACCTGTGGAACTCCTTACCAGAGGATGTTGTGAAGGACAAGACCATAACAGGGTTCAAAAAAGAACTAGATAAATTCATGGAGGATAGGTCCATCAATGGCTGTTAGCCAGGATGGGCAGGAATGGTGTCCCTAGTCTCTGTTTGCCAGAAGCTGGGGAATGAGCAACAGGGGATGGATCACTTGATGATTACCTGTTCTGTTCATTCTCTCTGGGGCACCTGGCATTGGCCACTGTTGGAAGACAGGATACTGGGCTAAATGGACCTTTGGTTTGACCCGGTAGGGCCATTCTTGTGTTCTTATGTTCAGTGAATGTTATAAAGGAAGTGAGACAGTGATTTCTCAGAAAGTCATACTCTAATAACACTCTTTATAACATCTCTGATATACTTGTAGCATTAATAAAATGCTGTTTATTGGGTCCATAGAACACTTTTTTACCATGTCTGGCCATAACTTGATACTGTTTTTAGTATCCTCTGAGAGCTTCACAATGATTATAATAATTGCTGAATGGTTCACAATCTTTATAATGTCTTCCAGGTACTTCATGGTTCTATGCAGCCCATGGTGCTCACAACACTGAGAAATTTAATTTTCAGTCATTTAATTTGTACTTGGGTTTAATAAAAAGGCCTCTGAAGCACTTTGTAGAGTGATTTTTTTTTTCTTTTGTTACTTATTTTGATGTGAGGGAAAATACTGTCTTTCATGATTCTTCCTGAGAAGAGCCTTCCAATGGATCAGGTGGAAAACTCTATCTAGTTGTGTAGTCTGTCCACTGAAAACAGAAATCTGCCTTGTTGGAGGGAGAGCAGAGAGGAGAAACGTCAGAAAGTACAAAATAGCAGCAGTACAAAATAAACTGGCAAAACTGCCACCAAAATAGAATATCATGCAGCACCTGTCACAAATAGTAGAGGAAAGAGTCTCCCAACTAAGGCTATGTCAGTACTGCAAATGATGGTGTGACTGCAGCACATGTAGGCACACCCAAACTACCTTTGATCAAATTAGCTTGCTAAAAATACAGCGATGCCACAACATCATGAGGCAGATTCCCAAGTGCAAGACCTCCTAGGACTTGGCTATGTACTCAGTCTGCTAGCCTGTGCCACCACCCATACTGCCGCGGCTTCACTGCTATTTTTAGTGACCTAGTTCAGACAAAACCAGCTCAGGTATGCCTACCTGTGTTATAATCACATGTTCTAATTGCAGTGTAGGCATACGGTAAGGTAGCAGTGATCTGGGATTTCAGAGTACATATCTTGGGTGTGCCATAAAATTCTTGTCTGGAAGCACAAAATCTCTGTCAGATACTCAGTTTATGTAAATTGGTGTAATTCCATTAAAATCAATAGAGCTGCCTAGCCCTGTCTGTTTCCCCCTTTCTAAAACAAAGGAAAAAGTACCCTGTGTGAGGTAGATAGACTTTTCCATGGCACTTTCTGTAGCGTGTAACAGTATGAAAATAATTTTCAAATTTTGCAGCTGCACAGTTATCAAATTCATAGGGCCCTGACTATAACTAACACATGCAACAAACACACACATCCCTTGTCATCAGAGTCAATTCCAGGGTTAAAAGTGATTTTTAAAGAAACTTCTAGGTGTGGGTCAAAACTTGGATGGTAGCAAAATAAGTGCCAGGTTTGACAGGTTTCAGAGTGGTAGCCGTGTTAGTCTGTATCAGCAAAAAGAACGAGGAGTACTTGTGGCACCTTAGAGACTAAAAAATTTATTTGAGCGTAAGCTTTCATGGGCTAGAACCCACTCTGGGTTTTAGCCCACGAAAGCTTATGCTCAAATAAATTTGTTAGCCCTGGTCTACACTGGGGGGGGGGGCGCGGAGGGGATCGATCTAAGTTACACAACTTCAGCTACGTGTATAACATAGCTGAAGTCAACATACTTAGATCGACTTACCGTGGTGTCTTCACCATGGTGAGTCAACTGCTGCTGCTCCCCCATCAACTCTGCTTGCGCCTCTCGTGGTGCTGCAGTACAGGAGTCGACGGGAGAGCGCTCGGGGGTAGATTTATCACATCTAGACTAGATGCGATAAATCGATCCCCGCTGGATCGATCGCTGCCCGCCGATCCAGCGGGTAGTGAAGACATACCCCAAGTCTCTAAGGTGCCACAAGTACTCCTTGTTCTTTTAAAAAAAAAATAGTGTTACAGACCAAACAACTACAGGATACTACAGTGGTTTTATAACGGTTTAGGAACAGCATTGCTCTGAAAAGTGGCTGAAAATGGCGTTATGAGAGTCCATGTTACTCTCTCTCTTTGACTCTAGATAAAACTTCCTCAGGTTATAGGCAAAAAGGTGACTTTACTGAATACCAGCCTTGCAAATTCAACCTGAGGTCTGAAAATCAGACTGTTTTTTTCCCCCCTCTTTTCACATATCACTAGCAATAAGGATTCTGGCTAAATTCAGGCTAAATTGTGCCTTCGGTTACACCTGTATAAGCCCCTTGGCCTTGTCTACACTGGAAACGGTACAGTGGCACCGCTGCAGCTGCACCACTGTAGCGCTTCAATCTAGCGTTTCAGGGTTCTCCCATCAGCATAGTTAGTCCAATTCCGCGAGAGGTGGTTGCTAGGCTGGCAGAAGAATTCTTCTATCAAGCTAGTTCTAACTACATCGGGGTTTAGGTCAACTTAACTACATCACTCATGAGTGTAGGTTTTTTACACTATTGAGTGAAGTTGCTGGGTTAACCCAACTTTTCAGGTAGATCTGACATTTGTCTTAAATGGAATTGCACAAGTGAAAGTGATTGATGCTGCAGTTGAGGCTTAGTTGACTATGTTGAGTGAACTAGTTCGACAAAGCTGTGCGGGCTCTGCCAAGCTAACAGTGCAAAATAATAAAAGTGTATTTGTTCTGAAAGCCTGCAGATTAGAACTGGTTGGGAATTTTCCATTGAAACATTTTTTCCATCCAAAAATGTTGATTTATCAAATTCAAAATGATCCCAGGAAAGGGTCAGTTTTGATCAGTCAAAAAATTGCAAAATGTTTCAGAATTCTCTGAATGTCCCATTTTGAATTTTTGAAACAGTTTGTTTTTTAAATCAGAATGACTCATTTAGAAACTCTAATTATGTTAAAAAAAAATCAAAATCAAAACTAAATGTTTCAAAATTATTGGTATAAGACATTTTGATCTGATCCAAAAAAAAATATGGTTTATTGGTTTGCAAACATTTTTGAGATTTTGACTTTGTCCCAATTCAGGAAAGGAAGAATTTTCAAAATCTTGAAAACACTTCATAGCACAGGAAACCAGCTCTGCTGAAAATACACATTGGGAGCAGATGTTGATTAAGAAGGTATCATTTTTACACAGTCATTTTTTTAGGTTAGAGCAATATAGCACTTTATGAACAAAACTCCATTGACTTCCGGGCTTGAGTAATTTGGCCCTGTATTTTCATAGATTGATTTTTTGCCAGAAGTTGGGAATGAGTAACAGGATGGATCATTTGATGATTACCTGCTCTGTTCATTCCCTCTGAAGACAGGATACTGGGCTAGACATGAACCTTTGGTCTGACCCAGTATGGACATTCTTATAATTAATTAAAATAAGGGACTGATAGCAATGGCCAAAGCTGCAGGTAGAAATAGTCAGCCATTGGGCAAGTTTTTCTCAGACAATAGATTTGCTACTTCGTCTCAGTTTCAAATTCAGCTTTTCCAAATTCTAGTCTTCTCTTGTGTAAAGAATCCTGAATTTTGGGTGATTGTAAGGTTGTTTTGTGTTGTGCGCAACATCTGCTAGGAAACAAATTATAATCATGGCACTGACTTTAGCTCACATCAAAGTCAATTTGAGTCTGGGTCTCCCTGAGGTACCAGCCCATTAATTCACTATTAATTTAGTCTTAATAGTTTTGACTTCTTATAGGAGTAGAGCAGAATTCTGTTCTGGATTCATATACTTAATAAAAATATACTATTATTTTTGCTATTTAAAAAAAAATCATAGCTTGTATTTGGGGTTTCCTCATTAATGAGTAATTAATTAGCATTAATTTTGCCTCTCTTTCAGCCGGCTGAACAATGAGGCTGAATGCTTTCACTTTTCTTGGAGATATGCTTATTTCATGATATAATCTCTTTGATTTGTGTTTCACGGATTCCTACTTAAGAGTAGAAAGTGGCAATATTATGCAATATAATTTTTGCTAATGTTTTCCCTGTATGTGGAGGCACTAACTTAAAATTTCAGTCTACATTGTTTAAGCATATTTTTCTTTACCAGATGTGGAGACTAGGAATGTTTTTAATTATTTTCTTGTTGTCCAGGCTAGTGTAGACTTGCACTAATTTAATGCTTTCCTAAGGTGATTCATGTTCTTTCCATGTCCACCCTTCACAAAACAAGGGAACTGTTGTTGAGATACATAAAAATATGTAATATTTATTAAAATAAATGTGCAATAAAGGGCACAAGTGACAGCCTTTTATAATCTGGGGTGGCCTTATGACTTGGTGGTAATATTCTGCACTTCTCCGTGGAAAGCACTGGTTAGATTTTTGGTTCTGGTCTCCTGTTTGTTGGGGTAATAGGGCATCTCTTTAGGGAGCATTCAAGGCACCTATGGAAAGGGAGTATCTTACAATGCTCAACACATCCTTCACTGCCTGGAGGATTCTCCAGTTGTTTCTATTCAGTTATGCTCTACTAGTGTCAGGGTAGAAAGGGGGTTTTCTGACCTAGTGGACAGAACCAGGGGTGGAGTCAGGGGTTGCCGTTGGAAGTCCCATCAAAGATCAAAGCCAGAGTCTGAAGCCAAGCCTGAATCAGTGCCAGAAGCCATACCAATGGTCAGAGCCAGAGTTGGAAACTACCCCAAGGATTAAGCCAGAGTTGGAGACAGATGCCATAGCAAGGGTCAAGCCAGAGTCAGTAATTGGAGTTAGGATGAGGAAACAGAAACTCAGAACAAAGTGTGATAACAGGAGCAAAAAGTAGGAACCAGGTCAGTAGGCAGGAACTTTGTCTCAGAGGTTTGGCCAGTAGCAGGCAGAGCAACTAGCTGCTCTGACAAAGGGTGGGACGAGGCAGGAACCATTATAGCCGATGGTGTCCATTCACGAGTCTGCTGCTAATTACTTGACAGTGCTGAGTCAGGGGGTACAGCCTCTGGTAGTGGGGCACTAGCTGCAGTTCCCTCATCTGATCCTGCAGTGCAGTTGTGCAGAGGGTAAGTCTTTCAGCTGGCAACCTTGTCCGCTGGGTTCAAGACCTATGGTGCCTGACAGCTAGAAGGTTGGTGGCTGTAAGAAGAAGCCCTGAGAATTGCATGAATAAAGCTCTAAGAAATTGCATCTCTTCCTCTCTTAGATATAAAGATTATACATTAATATATTTAACATGTTTTGACTCATACTCATGGCAGTGTCTTGACTATATTAAAAAATGATACTCTACATGGACTGTTTCTATTTGATAGTTGGGTCTAATTAGAACTGTGTGACTAATGGATTCCTCTGTTTGCTGGCCAAGCCAAAAAAATCAGAAAAAAAAATCATTTTAGGTTGACTTCTCTTGGTGAAACAAAAAACAAACATTTCATTTTGGGTCAGATAAAATGTTTAATGTGACCTGAAATAGAGTGGGTTTTATTATTATTATTATTATTTCAGTTCCGGGCATTTTAACCACTTTTTTTTCATTAAAAACAAAGGAAATTTGGAAATACCATTCATGGAGGGAGAAGAAGGAGGTACTGTAGAACACCATGGTTACAGTGCTTACTGGGCATGTGAGAGACCTGGCTTCAAGTCACCACTCTGCCTAATTCAGAGATGTTATAGAGTAGTGCCCTAACCTTTGGGCTATAGGGAGATTCTTGAGTGGGGCTGCTGAAACTAATTTTCATAGGTGCTGAGTGTCCACAACTCCCATTGACTTTAACCAGAATTCTGGATGCTCAGTGCTTCTGAAAATTGGACCCCATGTATTTCAACTAACTCCACTGGGACTGTTATACATGGACAAAAATATGTTAAATGAAAAAGTGTGTATACTCCAATTTATGGTGTTTACATTTCAGTGGCTGTGAATGGCAAGAAGTGTGGTAAGTAGTGTTGATAGCAGCATGTACAAACTGTACAAAAGAGACTAATAGGTTTTTAAGTCCATGCTGGATTTGAATAATAGTGCAACTGATTACATTAAATTTGTGTTGTGAATTTACTTATTGATTGGTTTGTAATTTACAGAGCTGTCCCTTGCATTGGGCAAATTGTGGCAACCACTCCCGGCCCCGCTCTTTCGGGGACGCTGTGGGCCAGTGCAATTAGCTGGCATGGTTGGTCCCAGAAAACATAGGCTCAGGAACTGAGGGTGCTGCAGCACCCCTGTGCTCCTGGCTGCTGGCTCCCCACACCCGGGGTCCCAGCTGCTGGCCCCGTGTGCACAGAGCTCTGCCGCCCACATTTCAGTGCAGTGAGTCCCCTGCCCTGGCCGGAGCCCTGAGCCGCCATGGCTCTATAGCCACAATAGCCCCACAGTAGGTGCCAGCAACCGCCAGCAGCAGCAGGGGGCACAGCACCAGGCTGGATCCATCCTGCTGGCCCGACCGCTGATGCGGAGTGGGGCCCCTAAGCTGGCAGGGGCTGATTTGTCCCGGTCCCGCATGCCCCAGGGATGGCACTGGTAATTTACATATAGCTTTAATTGCTAGTAAATCACACTTTCTTTTTTGATGGAATAAGTGCTTGGGATATATTACTCTTGGCGATTTACAGCCCTATCCTGCAGACCTTAGAGAAGCAAATGGGAGTTTGGTCTGTCTAAGGTCTGTTGGATTTGGTCTGTAGTAGGCATTAAAGTAGAATATACTTTGAAATGTGTTAATACTAAAGACCACAAAAATTCTCTTATTAAGGCTCAGGGTGAAAAGAGTGAAATAATGTATCTTTCCTAAGTGGTGGAGAATCATTTTTAAACCACCAGCATTTGAATGATTTTCCAGTCTGTATAGTTTTCAAACTACCTTAATTTTAAGTGTTAAGTCATGAGTGAAATTAGCAAGTAGTGACACAAAATGTTATCTGAAAAAAAATTTTTTTTTGGTCTAAGAAGATGCCTCTGAAGGAATTTTCAAAAGGATGCCTTACTCTTTGCTTTATATTTTAGGATCCAATTAATTTAAAAGTTTCATGTGACATTTCAATGAAATCTTTGCGCCATTTTCTTAGGAAAAACACACATTTGTTAGGGAATTATTTGTGAGACAGTTCACCAGCCTGCCTTTTGCAGTTGCCCTCACTTAACTGAATATCAAAAGTATTCATCCCCAGGAGGAGCACAGTCAGGTAAAGAAGTAAGCACTTTATGCTCTGATGCACTCTGCTTATTCACACTAAAATTGACTCTGAGCAAGAAAAGAAGAACATGTTCACATTCTTCTTCCACTTTCAGTCACACAGAATTCTTAATCATTTTAAGACTTGTTTTGTTATAGTGAGAAGGACACTAAGTCTTTTCATCATTCCTTATCCACTATGACATTTTCCAATCTATGTTCCACTCCTTTAATGTAAGCAACACATGAAGGCATATTTCTGTCAGGTCAGTACACAGCTTCTTAACTTCTCTTCATAAGAAGTGTGCACTGCAATTGTACAGATAATGCCACAGCAATGCAGAAAATGCAAGACATCTGTCAATTACAGCTCTGGAATCTTTATAAAGAAAAGAATTTCCTTTTAAGTATTATTCTGTCATGAAGAACAGGAGTACTTGTGGCACCTTAGAGACTAACAAATTTATAGAGCATAAGCTTTCGTGGACTACAGCCCACTTCTTCGGATGCATGAAGTATTCACCTATTTAGAAATGTCTTCTTTTCCTCCAATGATGTATTTCTAATATGGCACTAGCTCTTTTCATAACTGGTTGATTAATGATTCTCATGTCCTAGATGTGTTGAGGTAGCCGTGATCTTTTACTTGACATGCATGCATGTAACTTCACCTTCGTCCCTGACACAGCCATCTAAAACAACCTGGCTTTATAATTAGAAGCTCTTTGGAGGGCACGTACTTTTAAAATGACAAATAGAGTGGAATTGAGGGCATTCGGCACCTTGTCAAATCAGCTACTTTATGGACTACTGTTAGATAGTATGTGCCAACCATTGGTTGGAAGTGGTAGTTTCAAATGTTTCTAATGAGTGCCACAAATTAGTTGCCCATATTGGCACTTGGGCAACTAAACAACAGTTTTAGTTGCCAACATGTAGATGTAGGTGTCCCATCTGGAAAATCATGCTTCCCCTATGTAACATACAGTAGTAAAAACTAGCTCAAAATTAATGATAACTTTGTAGTAAAATTCTCCCAGGTTAGCACACCGATATCTTAGTTCTTAGAATCATAGAATTGTAGCACTGGAAGGGCCATGAAAGGTCTTCTAGTCCAGTCCCCTGTACTCAAGGCAGAACATTCTTCAGACAAGTTCTTCATTCAGGCTGGTCTTTCTACTCTGCAATAAATCTGGTACAGTGTAAACATTGATTGTTTTTGAAAAATATTTGCTGAACTGAGACTCACAAGTACAAAGTATGGATGGTTTGATTATCCTAATTAAGGTTCCAACCATGCAATGTTTTGCATGCAGATGGACTACTGCACCCTCACAGAGTTCCACTGACTTTACAAAGCTACAGGATCAAGGACTTGGGGCCCAATCCTGTGGGAAATTCTTGTGAATAGCTCTAATTAAATGGGAATACGCACATGAGTAATGTTTTTCAGGATCTGACCATTATTTAATGCATGCTTCAGGTTTTAGAAGAGATGAACTGTGATACATTTACCAATAATCAGTTAAAAATATATCCTGTGGTAATTTATTTGTGTTAAATTTTAGCAAATCAAGATTTTTTTAGCTATAATAATATATGCCTCTTAGCAGATTTATATATAAATCAACTAATGCAGTTGCAAGTTTTTGGATGTCTTTTAAAGTGGGAGGTTGTGGGTTCTAGTTTCTTGCCAGGGTTAAATGGTTCATTGTATATGTCAAACTTTGCAATAGATAACTCAGTGAGAATATGAGGCCATAGCATGCTGTTTCTAGTGATTTGTTCTTTAATTGAAATCTCTGATTACACGCATTTATCAGATCAGCGTTTCTATTAAATGTTAATCTTTTTAGAAATGTAAATGAAAACTGCTATTTAAATACTTTCTTGCAGCTGTGCTAAAGCATTGAACTAGCTCTGGCTACAAACCCTACATTTCTCATCCAATCTTGGGCATTTTTAGCTGGAAAATAAAACAATAATGTACTGTCCATGTGATAGTTCAGGGAAATTTTTATTTTAATTCATTTTGTACTAGTATAAAACAAAACTGCCAATCTTTGGTCCTAAAATTTATTAAAATTAAAACCTACCAAAATCTAACATTAATAGAAACTTAAAACTTCTTAAATAAATAGTTTTTTTTTTAAACAGATTTACAAATCCTTGCTTGTAAATATCAGAAACAAGACAATAATCATTAAAACAAGGAGACTTTGTTCAGAGAAATATAAAGTAACAATCATCAGAACTCTCTATTTAACAGTGTGTTACCACATTACAAAGGGACCCTACTCATGGCATGCTGTTTCTAGTGATTTTTTTTAATTGAAATCTCTGATTACACGCATTTATCAGATCAAGCATTTCTATTAAATGTTAATCTTTTTAGAAATGTAAATGAAAACTGCTATTTAAATACTTTCTTGCAGCTGTGCTAATGCATGAATACTAGAAAATGAAATGATCCTGAAAATGACACCTCCTCCCAAACTGGCTAGTCTATTTTTTGAAAAATAAAGTAATTAATTGTTCAG
This sequence comes from Malaclemys terrapin pileata, assembly GCF_027887155.1. Taxonomy (NCBI): domain Eukaryota; kingdom Metazoa; phylum Chordata; order Testudines; family Emydidae; genus Malaclemys; species Malaclemys terrapin. The sequence goes on along the minus strand of NC_071511.1, from coordinate 99,019,586 downwards.
TGTAAATATGATAGATTTAAAAAAAAACATAATGTACCATCAAGACTGTATGGTTAAACAATCAAATGTTAGGAAGTACCAAAGTTAGGTTGACATTTCCTCCTGTGCATGTGTATTGCAATAGCCTTTACCTAAATGATCTCATATAATTCCTGAAATCCAGTATATTGTGTAATTCAATATAGTTAATTTTTCTACAGCTTTACACTTGTAGCATCTTGGAATATATTATTTTCATTTTTGTATACGTTAATTTCATTGTCATATTTTTCCAGAATATCTTTATTGACTTAAATCCAAAGTCTGCCTTCAGCTACAACCTGCAACTCTCATTGAGCTCAATGAATTGTGCATGCATAACAAATATTTTATTAATGTGGTATCTCATACTGTTCCTCAGAGAAATACACAGAAAGAGATTTAAATGTTGTGTTTTATTTTTATTTTATTTTTATTTTTTTCATCTTTCAGTATGTCTTGTATTTTGAAGCATATCTAATTTGTATTTTTCATATGACCTAACTTCAAACTATCATAATGGTTGTTAGTTTAGTTTTGTGTCTAATTTCCTGCAGTCTCTCCTCCTTCTCTTTCTAAAAAAAAAAGAAATCGATGGGGTTGCAGGGAAGGAGAGGAGAAAATTGACACAAAGGAGAGAGCTTCAGTCTCCAAAGCTTCCAAGCAACAGAACCTTGGCTGGATGCCTCCAGAACCCAACCCTTAACCAAGACAATGAGAACACAGCCACCCTTGAATGAGGCCTGTTGAGTACCCAAGAAAATGTGTCCTTTAATCTTAATTTGGCAATCTGTGCTTTTAAGACTAGAGTTCAGAATTTCACGCATATTACACTGGTTTAAAATACCTCAAACTCCTTAGCTAAATTTATACTATTTAGCCTGATAAGCAGCTGTTATTGTTCACTATCAGTAGCTTAAATTAGTTTGAGAGACATTGCAATGGAGCAGCCATCCCAATATCCTGTCCCCCAATTACGTAGAATATACTGTAATGATATTTTACACTTATGTAGCATCTTTCATCTCAAAGTACTTTCTTTATTGTATCTATAAAACTATAATTACACAGCTCCATGGAACTGCAGTAGCTGACATGGTAGCCATCTGTGCTCAAGGTACTGCAGCATGAGAAAGGGGCAAATTTCTTACTCTGATAGGACTGTCAAATGTTACACATCTCACATGATATTAATGCTATGGCAGCCCTGTAAGGCATTCATTCCAGCAGTCCAGCTGGATCCTCATGCAGCCAACTGGACTGCAGGCAAATAGGGTAGTTGCCTCTCTGCTTCCCCTTTTGCTGATCCCCCTATTGGATCTCTGCTTGCAAGGAGTCAGAAGCGATGGTGGCAGTGGGCAACTGGCTAGTAGTGACCTCAGGTAGTGGCAACCAATGTTACCTCCAGACTTCCCAACCAGATCCCAGCTACCTTTTCAAACAGTACCTAGCCAGATCACAGCCCAGTGAGAGACCCTAGTTTCTCTCCCAGACAGCACCCAGAGTGAACTCCAGTTTCTGTCCTAGACACTCCAACAGCATCCAGTTCCAACCAGAGAGAACCCAGACATCCACAGCAACCTTCAGACACCCTTCAGCACTCACCGACGGAAGCATCCCAGACACCCACCAGTACCCCAGATATAGCTGCCAAGTTTTGCGCAGCTTCATGTCCTAATCTCTCCCATTGCTTGATCACTGTTATTGACCATAAACTGAAATATCCACACACTGCCAAGAGAGCCTCAGCTTGTTTGCCTTACAAATAAAATTGTGAGTCATCCTGATTATTTTTGAGTCAATGGCTACATGAAGGTTAAAGGACAGATTCTATGGTGAGTCAGGGAAAATTTACACTAGACTCCCAGTTAAAATATATCCTAAACCTGGTTGATCTGACCAGTGGAGGAGTTTTCCTCTATTGGGGAATCCTCTGGTGGTGTAAAGATGTGTTGCCATGTACCCCAGAACATCCTTGCAACTTGCTGATCCCCAGCTTCTTTAATGTGTGGCAGGAGATTGGTCTGGCAATGTAAAAGCCAAGAATTGGGGGGTGACAAGAGCTCTGTCATCCCGTCTGAGACCCCGTTCCTGTTTGAGCCCCTTACAGGATCAGTGCCTTAGTTTCAGATCACACTTGGGATTAAAATGGTTAAAATTTACCATTTCATATTATACATACACTCATGCAGATTCTTCAGACAGCTACAGCTATTTTACAACTGATTTTTCTGAAACTCAGCAGAGCATGTATTATACCCTGAGAACTATATTCATGTCAAGAGTTAGCTGATACAACTGTTCCTTGCCCCTCCCTGAAAAGAAAGATGACCTATTTTTGTTAGATGGGAAAGCATATTTTCGCTCTTGGCTTACACAAAACTGGGTGAAGGGTTGGCGCAGGGAGAGGCACTGCTTCACTCTGGGGCAACTCCAGCTATGTTTCCAACTCCCTTACACAGATGCTCAGGGCTATAGGAGAGACTGTTGGAGAACTGAAAGCAGGAGAATGTGTGTGGCAAGGAAGGACTCCGCGCCCAGCTGTGGAGGGCTGGATGTTAAGTTTGATTTGTTAGTGATAACTTGGTTTAAATTACACCGAGAGAGATTTTTTCTCCTGCAGTTTATTGTTGATTCATCTACCTGTTTGAAGAGTTCTGCTCCAACTTAAAAAAAAATCACTTTTTGTGAGGAGACCAAGCTTGGAAAATGTCAGTACAAAAGGTGTAAGCTGAAACAACCTAAGTGACTGGAAACAGTGGGTTATCCTGGACACTGCATTGGAACCTTAACTATAGCTTCTGCTCGGGTCTAATAAAATAAGTAGCTTTGACATAATTTGTTGGCTTTTTTTTTAAGTAAAAAAATGAGAGAACCAAAACAGAAAATAAAAATGCTTCAGGCAGTTATCATACAAGATGCCATTACACTGCTCTACAGCCAAAATGCTTCTGAAATAAATGTAGTCAAACTTTACTAATTCTGGGTCACTGAGAATGAAAATGATGCTTAAAATTGTTGATTGGCTCTAGTTTTCAAGATATGCTATTGGGTCAGTATATACGACCCTTGACTTGGGAATGGCGGCGGATAAGTGAGTTATAAAGGGAAGGGATCTCAATTTAAACCAGAAATGACTCAAATACATCTTTGACTGGATCTATGAATTAATCTATGACTGGGTTTGGACAGTACTTGCTTTTAGGTAAAACAATGAATGATGCAATCTGAAGCTGGTATTGCATCATACATGATATGAATTGCATCATGTTATTCCTAGAAGTCATGGATGATGCAATCATAACGAAGCTTACATCACTCTGCTGAACAAATTGCCCTATATCAGCTCTAGAAATCATACAGTGTCGTGCTCTCTTATTTGTCAGTGTTTGATTTTGCAAAGGGACACATTTCTGTTTAGCCAAAGTGAGCAGAGATGCCTCATACTTGTGTGAACAGTGCAGATAACTTCTGCTATGTTTGTGGTGAAGTGACTTTTGCATCACAAAAGCGCAGTATAACCACTATGGTTAAGAAAGCCTATCACCTTTCTTTTGGCTGCAAAATTGAAGATCAGGACAAGAGGTGGGCCCCACACATATGCTGCAACACTTGTGCAACAAATCTTCGCCAGTGGTTGAACAGGAAAAGGAAATCTATGCCTTTTGCAGTGCCAATGATTTGGAGAGAGCCAACAGATCATACCAGCAATTGTTACTTCTGCATGGTGCCTCCAGTTGGGAAAGGTGTGTCAAAGAAGAAAAAGTGGACTGTGCATTATCCAAACATTCCATCAGCTATACGCCCAGTACCCCACGGAGAAGGACTGCTGGTTCCTGATGCACCAGAATCATTCTCACTTGAGTCAGACGAGGAAGAGGAAGAGGTTGAAACTTCTGGTCCTGAGCCATCAATGTCACAGGACCCACATTTTCTCCCATCCTCCTCCTCTGAACCACACCTCATAACAGAAGGTGAACTGAATGACCTTGTCAGGGATTTGGAACTACCCAAGAGTAAGGCAGAGCTGTTGGGCTCCATACTACAGCAGTGGAATCTCCTGGCAGGTGATGTTAGGGTTTCTATGTTCCATGACCATCAAAAGGATCTTGTCCCATTCTTCTTCATGGAAGGTGATCTTGTAGCCTGCAACAACATCCATGGTGTGATGGCAGCCCTCAACATCGTTCACGATCCAGGTGAGTGGAGATTGTTCATCGATTCATTGAAGAATCTGTTTTACTGCATAATGGCAATGTTTTGCCATCAATTCCAGTTGGTCATGCAGTCCATATGAAGGAAACCTATGACAACATGAAACAACTTTTGAGGTGCATAAACTATGACCAACATCAGTGGCAGCTTTCTGGCGATTTGAAGGTTGTTGTTCTCTTGCTTGGTCTGCAGACTGGATACACAAAGTACTGCTGTTTTCTCTGCGAATGGGATAGTCGTGCAAGAGATTCCCACTACATCAAGAAAGATTGGACACTCCGACAGTCATTGGAGCTTGGGAGGAAAAGTGTTCAGCATCCACCACTTGTTGAATCAAGGAAGATTTTGTTACCACCCTTACACATCAAGCTGGGTCTGATGAAGAACTTTGTCAAGGCCATTGACAAAACACAAGCAGCTTTCAAGTACCTCTGTGGAAAATTTCCAAGGTTAAGTGAAGCTAAGATAAAGGAAGGTGTCTTTGTTGGTCCTCAGATTCATGAACTTCTTCGAGATGATTCATTTGACCATGCACTGCGTGGCAAGGAAAAGACGGCATGGAAAGCCTTCCAGTTAGTGGCAATAAATTTTCTCGGAAACTACAAGGCAGACAACTACAGGTTGTTGGTGGGAAACCTCCTCAAGGCATACAAAAGCCTTGGTTGCAACATGTCACTAAAGATCCATTTTTTGCACTCTCATCTAGATTTTTTTCCACCGAACTGCGGAGCAGTGAGCGACGAGCACGGCGAGCGATTTCACCAGGACATTGCAACAATGGAGAAATGCTATCAGGGCAAATGGAGCCCATCAATGCTTGCAGACTATTGCTGGACAGTGACAAGAGATGCTCCATTTAATGAATACAAGAGACAAGCCAAGAAGCGCCGAGTAGACACTGAATAGGACTAAACTATGTACATAATCGTTTTTTGCCTTTTGTTTCGTAATAAATTGTATTTATATAACCCTTTTGCTGATTTTTAAAGTGTTACATAAACAGGACAGGTGAAATATTATCATGTAAAGCAACCATAAACACATGAAAAGACCTAGGTTTACAATTTATGATTAAAACTTTACTATCTACACAATATACATAGACATAAAATGTAAAAACTTAAATATCTTAGAAACACTAGCCAATCAGTTGTTTTAATTGTCATATTTGAATTCAGCACATCAAAATACATAATAAATAGCACATTTTATCTCTGAAGCAGACAACTTCTCAAAAATTGTAGACCAATGTTACCAGAGTCATAGTTCCACGTTAGACTAAAATACCTTAATTGTATTGTGTGGAATGCCTCTGGTCCAGAAGGAGTTTCTTATTAGTCTTTTACTCCCCTGTAAATCCAAAGCCCTCAATCAGTTTTTCTTCCAGTTAGATGATATTCTGATGGTTCTCATTTGCTACAAGGGCCATATTTCACAGCATTTTGTAGTATGAGGCACGTCCATATTGTGCGAGGTAAGTAACACACTGCCATAGTGTGGGAGTGTCTTTACAAATACTATATTTTTGGAAGACGGAGGGGGCCTTACTGCCCAATGCTACATACAGAGTTGTAAATAAAAGCTCATGGGCAACATGGAAAATTGTTCACCCATGATGCATATGCAGAGGGCTTTGGATGTGTAAATAGGGTGCAGACTTGGAGGGATGGGGAGAGACATGCAGTAGTTCTCCCAACTCCTGAGGGAATCCAATGTGGGGTTAACTCTTCTGTGGCCTTTCTGTCACATTGTAGATACCAAAAGTACTGCACAGTACACATTTCTTTCAGTGAAATAGAATGATAGATCTTCTTGAAGAGTGCAATTCTATTCTGAAAATGATAATGCAGGGTGCAATATTGATGGTGTCTCAGTGTTGCTAGAGAACACTATACTTAATTTACTCCCAGCCCTGCATACTGAATTTAGGGTCTACAACTTGCACTGGGTTCTTTTCATCTCTTAATGATAAGATTTCACATTCACATAGTGTTAACTCTGTTTGGAGTACTGTGCAGAATTAGTTCATCCTCACAACATCCCTGTAAGTAACATCCCCATTTTACAGATGGAAAACAGACAATGTGAAGTGACCAGCCAAAGGCCACACAGTAAGCCAGTGTTAGAATGTGTTTCTCTGGGCGACACTGACTTTATACATCAACTCCAGCAATAAAAATTATGCAGGTCTAATTAAGCCCTTACTTGTAACTTTGGTACATTCAACATTTTTTACACATATGTAACCAACTGCAATTTAACCAAGAAGTTCTAGCATCCATCTCTCTCTCTCTCTCTCTCTCAGCTGTGTTAGCTCTGCAGAGATAACAGGAGTAAATGTAATAAAATTTTGGTTCTACAGACAGCCAGTATGACTCTGCATACACACAGGGAGCCTCTTTTAAGTAAAAAGCTGCCATTTTTATACAATCACTTTTCAGAGTACAACTGCACATTGAGAAACAAACATAAAACTGTGATTTAATTTTGAGATACTGCGAAAACAACTTCCGTTTTATATTACTGACTAGAGTATTTGTATTAAGGAAGCAGAGGTTGTTAAAATGATTTGGAATCCCAATTTCCCTTGCTGGTAGTATGAAGTTGGTAGAAATGAGAAGCCATTACTTTAACGGAGGCTCTTCCCCTTCTCTAGCGAGCAGTATGGGTATGGTTCACAATGTCTTTACCCTCAGCCCAGTAAAAATATATATATATATATTTTATACATCTTGTCTGGTACATTTTCTATAATTATGTTGAAATCAGAGACTGGATAGGATTTCATTAAACTGAAACTTGGCTCCACTTCTCTATTCATTCTGGTCTCTCATGCTGTGGTGCTGTCTTTGACCTTCTGCACAGAATCCTGTGTCATTCTCAGCAATGTTTTCCAGTACATAAATTGGCATTGTTTTACTAACATTTTCCATACTTGGCAGACCCTGCATTCACAGCATTCCAATTTTTTCTGTTTTCTTTGGTTCTGTGCAGTCAGTGTCACTAGAGATAATTTGCTTTATCAGCAATTCAATTTTTAAAACATTTTCAAAGTTGTTTTTTCCAGTCCTCCTCAAGTTTTTCATTTATCTTCATTATTGGACATGTTACTTTCTTCCCACTGAACTCTGCCATACATATTTCTTTCCCACAGAGACTGTATACAAATAGTAGAGCTTTTATCATCAGTACATGCTACACTCAATGTAAATATGCAGTTCAACTAGAAAGGCCCATTGACAGTACAACAAATCAATTGATTAACAAGAAATAAAATGCCAAACTTTGGTTTTCATGCCCCCAAAGCTCACAGAAGGCTATAATGAGCTGAATAATATACACAAAGAGAGGCACAAGTTCACTGTTTTATTCTGAGGCATAAGCATCATAACAGTTGCATGTATGGAAAGCTTGGTAAGCCACCTACAAAAACTGGATTTTCTTCTTACTTACACTACTATACCCACCCACTCCAAACCTGCAAAATAAGCTCATGTGACATCAGAACATAAGAATGGCCATACTGGGTCAGACCAAAGGTCCATCCAGCCCAGTATCCTGTCTGCCGACAGTGACCAATGCCAGGTGACCCAGAGGGAGTGAACCTAACAGGTAAAGATCAAGTGATCTCTCTCCTGCCATCCATCTCCACCCTCTGACAAACAGAGGCTAGGGACACCATTCCTTACCCATCCTGGCTAATAGCCATTAATGGACTTAACCTCCATGAATTTATCTAGCTCTCTTTTAAACCCTGTTATAGTCCTAGGCTTCACAACCTCCTCAGGCAAGGAGTTCCACAGGTTGACTGTGCGCTGTGTGAGAAATAACTTCCTTTTTTGTTTTAAACCTGTTGCCCATTAATTTCATTTGGTGGCCCCTAGTTCTTATGTTATGTGGCTCACTAAATTTTATAACAGAAAGAATCATAGCAATGAATGGCAAACTAAACAACAAAAATACTATAGAGTGGTAACCCAGAAGTACAGCGGTGGTTCCAGGCACCAGGGCTCCAAGCGCGTGCCTGGGGCGGCAAGCCGCGGGGGGAGCCCTGCCGGTCCCTGCGAGGGCGGCAATCAGGCAGCCTTCAGCGGCACGCCTGCAGGAGGTCCGCCGGTCCTGCGGATTCGGCGGCAATTCAGCGGCAGGTGGCGAATCCACGGGACCAAGGACCTGCCACAGGCATGCCGCTGAAAGCCGCCTGCCTGCCATGCTAGGGTTGGCAAAAAAACTAGAGCCACCCCTGCCGAAGTATACTTGCCAACTCTTTGGCTGTGAGAAGTTATCTTGTTCATGCTGTAGTAGCTTGTGTGTGTGTGGAAGTCAGCATGGAAGGAGTTAGGTTGTGTTGGGACATGCCTACAGTTGCTCTGGTCACGCTCCCAAATGCAGCGTAGATCAGTCTCGCCAAAGAATGACAAAGAGCTATGTTTAGAAGATGTCCCAGTATGTCTACTTGGTGGGACAGCTACAGAGCTTGAACATTTGTTTTTCACCACTTACCCAGCAGGAAAGAGTATTTGTCCATTAAAAGTACATTAATGCTTAATTTATTCAAATACAAAGAGTTATATTTAAAATGTAATTAAAATTCAGAGTTATAGATGTATTCTAGGTGACATCTGTCACATACATTCATGTGTTTCTTTAATGCATAAAGATAGGTTAGAGTTTTCCTTTATTTACCGTACATTCTTCCCCTACCCACCTTTTAAAAGAGAATTTTTAAAAGGCAACCAAGTGAGAACTATAATTTGAATATTGTAAGTGTTAAGTCAAAATTGAGGTTTAAGGGTATGAGTAGTAAATTATTTAAAGTATTTGTGTTCTGAATCATATTATAAGGTGTGTGTGTGTGTGTAAATTGGGACAGAATTTCTGTTGCCCTAGAGCTATGCAATGAATCGTCTATACTATTCCAAATATGCTTTTCATATTTCAGATACAAGATCTTGTGAATTGTATGTCATATCATTTCTATTTTGCTATCGTACATGCACTTTGTCATCATGTACTATTATAGAAGGGCCCTTTAGCAGTAGTCAAACTCACCACTACTGAATTTAATGTAGAACCTAGCTAATTTCTGTTCAGTCTTTGCTCTGTGTTCTAAACCATAGCTAATCTGGAATTTAGGATTAGATAATGGTCATTTTTAACATAAAGAATACAGCCTTCAGTCAACAACAACAAAAAATTTTTACACCGAAATGAGGTAGAGAAATAAAGAAAAAGATGTAATTATTATAATGATGGGTTAGACCTTTTGAATGCATTGTGTAATCAGTGATTCCTGTGGTGCTGCATTGCAATCATGGTTTAGTGCTGACAGAAGAGACAAGATAGGAGATTATTGTAAAATACTTTAACAACTCTTGATCTAAATGACTGCAGCAGAATCACACTTCTCTTTTCCTGAATTTTTGCAATGTGGGCGGGTTTATTTGGAAGGAGAACCTATGAAGCAGAACATTTTTTAATGATTGGTTAAAAAAATCTCTTCTTTGGTAGCACTGGTCTACAATTTTTGAGAAGTAGTCTGCTTCAGAGATAAAATGTGCTATTTATTATGTATTTTGATGTGCTGAATTCAAATGTGACAATTAAAACAACTGATGGCTACTATTTCTAAGATATTTAAGTTTTTACATTTTATGTCTATGTATATTGTGTAGATAGTAGAGTTTTAATCATAAATTGTAAACCTAGGTCTTTTCATGTGTTTATGGTTGCTTTACATGATAATATTTCACCTGTCCTGTTTATGTAACATTTTAAAAATCAGCAAAAGGGTTATATAAATACAATTTATTACGAAACAAAAGGCAAAAAACGATTATGTACATAGTTTAGTCCTATTCAGTGTCTACTCGGTGCTTCTTGGCTTGTCTCTTGTATTGATTAAATGGAGCATCTCTTGTCACTGTCCAGCAATAGTCTGCAAGCATTGATGGGCTCAATTTGCCCTGATAGCATTTCTCCATTGTTGCAATGTCCTGGTGAAATCGCTCGCCGTGCTCGTCGCTCACTGCTCCGCAGTTCGGTGGAAAAAAATCTAGATGAGAGTGCAAAAAATGGATCTTTAGTGACATGTTGCAACCAAGGCTTTTGTATGCCTTGAGGAGGTTTTCCACCAAAAACCTGTAGTTGTCTGCCTTGTAGTTTCCGAGAAAATTTATTGCCACTAACTGGAAGGCTTTCCATGCCGTCTTTTCCTTGCCACGCAGTGCATGGTCAAATGAATCATCTCGAAGAAGTTCATGAATCTGAGGACCAACAAAGACACCTTCCTTTATCTTAGCTTCACTTAACCTTGGAAATTTTCCACGGAGGTACTTGAAAGCTGCTTGTGTTTTGTCAATGGCCTTGACAAAGTTCTTCATCAGACCCAGCTTGATGTGTAAGGGTGGTAACAAAATCTTCCTTGATTCAACAAGTGGTGGATGCTGAACACTTTTCCTCCCAGGCTCCAATGACTGTCGGAGTGTCCAATCTTTCTTGATGTAGTGGGAATCTCTTGCACGACTATCCTATTCGCAGAGAAAACAGCAGTACTTTGTGTATCCAGTCTGCAGACCAAGCAAGAGAGCAACAACCTTCAAATCGCCACAAAGCTGCCACTGATGTTGGTCATAGTTTATGCACCTCAAAAGTTGTTTCATGTTGTCATAGGTTTCCTTCATATGGCCTGCATGACCAACTGGAATTGATGGCAAAACATTGCCATTATGCAGTAAAACAGCTTTAAGACTCGTCTTCGATGAATCAATGAACAATCTCCACTCATCTGGATCGTGAACGATGTTGAGGGCTGCCATCACACCATGGATGTTGTTGCAGGCTACAAGATCACCTTCCATGAAGAAGAATGGGACAAGATCCTTTTGACGGTCACAGAACATGGAAAGCCTAACATCACCTGCCAGCAGATTCCACTGCTGTACTCCGGAGCTCAACAGCTCTGCCTTACTCTTGGGTAGTTCCAAATCCCTGACAAAGTCATTCAGTTCACCTTGTGTTATGAGGTGTGGTTCAAAGGAGGAGGATGGGAGAAAATGTGGGTCCTGTGACATTGATGGTTCAGGACCAGAAGTTTCATCCTCTTCCTCATCTGACTCAAGTGAGAATGATTCTGGTGCATGAGGAACCGGCAGTCCTTCTCCGTGCGGTACTGGGCGTATAGCTGATGGAATGTTTGGATAATGCACAGTCCACTTTTTCTTCTTTGACACACCTTTCCCAACTGGAGGCACCATGCAGAAGTAACAATTGCTGGTATGATCTGTTGGCTCTCTCCAAATCATTGGCACTGCAAAAGGCATAGATTTCCTTTTCCTGTTCAACCACTGGCAAAGATTTGTTGCACAAGTGTTGCAGCATATGCGTGGGGCCCACCTCTTGTCCTGATCTTCAATTTTGCAGCCAAAAGAAAGGTGATAGGCTTTCTTAACCATAGTGGTTATACTGTGCTTTTCTGATGCAAAAGTCACTTAACCACAAACATAGCAGAAGTTATCTGCACTGTTCACACAAGTACGAGGCGTCTCTGCTCACTTTGGCTAAACAGAAATGTGTCCCTTTGCAAAATCAAACACTGACAAATAAGAGAGCACAACAGTGTATGATTTCTAGAGCTGATATAGGGCAATTTGTTCAGCAGAGTGATGTAAGCTTCGTTATGATTGCATCATCCATGACTTCTAGGAATAACATGATGCAATTCATATAATGTATTACACAATATCAGCTTCAGATTGCATCATTCATTGTTTTGCCTAAAAAGCAAGTACTGTCCAAACCCAGTCATAGATTTATTCATAGATCCAGTCAATGATGTATTTTAGTCATTTCTGGTTTAAATTGAGATCCCTTCCCTTTATAACTCACTTATCCTCCGCCATTCCCAAGTCAAGGGTCGTATATACTGACCCAATAGCATATCTTGAAAACTAGAGCCAATCAACAATTTTAAGCATCATTTTCGTTCTCAGTGACCCAGAATTAGTAAAGTTTGACTACATTTATTTCAGAGGCATTTTGGCTGTAGAGCAGTGTAGTTATCTGTAAATGTTTTTAAATCTCATTTGCCTTCTAAAACTCAGCAGTGGGGCTGTAACAGTTTGGTGCAATGTCTTCATAATACTAGCTTAACAGATTTTTTTTATTATATACTTATCTGTGTCTTCAACAATTATTTAATCAATGAATAAATTGTGATATTGCCAGGATATGATTATCCTAGCACTTTTATAGTTATATTAAGTGCTATCCAAGCACTGTACAAAGATAACTGGAAAATAACGAAGAATAAACCCTTAAACAGTTTCTGAATAAATTCTTTCCTATTTTGTGCTTTGCTTAAAGTATACAATTTGAAAATGTGGGTATTCTATCAGTAAATAAGCAGTTTAAATTATACACATTTCCAAAATTGAGGGATTGACAGATTATAGTTTTAGAAACGAGTGTCTCCATCTGTACCACTCCTATTGCTATGCAGACGTTTTACGACTCGGTATATAGTACCTAAGCCTGAGACACTCTTTCATGGTGAATAATCCTTGCATCTGTGATTAGTCTCCTTGAAGTCAATGAGACTTTTTGTATAAGTAATAGTTGCAGGATTGGGCTCGTCATTTGAATCAAGATTATCGCCAAGAGACAGTTGAGGATTAAAGATACCAATCATTTTTCCAGAGACATTCTAAGAATGAAAAACAGATGTTGTAAAGTAGTACTAAAATGCGTCTTCCATGCTCTGCAAATCACATAATTCATAAGTGATTAAATCAGTTTCAGTTCAAAAATGGGTGTGCACAATTTTTTTGTCAGATTGGTCAAACCAAAAATGTACATTCTGTAAGAGTTCATAAGGTTACAAGGCTATCCTAGAAATTAGCGGTAAACCAGTAGCAGGTTCCATTCAGCATCATTTGGCATGTCTCCTCATGCTTTCCAGGGTTTGTAAATAACAGGAAAATGAACATGGCATGTTTGATGTCGAACAAAAGATTTTCTCCTTTTTTTGGCATTCACCTCTAAACAAAGGTTTAGTTTGTTTGTGGTCTTTAACTTCAAAAATCTGTTCAGAATATTTGGTGTATATTTAATTTCTTATTTTGGTCTGATTCCCAAGGTGAATACCAAGGTACTGTGATAGAAAAGAGCATCTAAGACCAGTTGTGAAGGGAGAAGTAAACTCAAAGTATTGCTGTTCCATCATTACTCTAAATCCATCCGCCATGCAAGTTATTTAGCTTGACTTATGACATACCGATATTATATTTCATGCTCTACTAGGTGCCTTTTGACACAATAGGTCACTGGACTAATGAATAAATTAAATTCAACAGTACAGTGTACCCTCAGTAAGCAGTGATCACATTCACAGAAAGCACTTTATGAATTAAGAATGCTAGTTTAATGAATTCCTGTTACTGTAGTGATGGCATGTTTAACTTGTGTGGATTCTCTTAGGTTACTTTTCCATGTTCTCTGATCATGGACACTTACATTTTGCTAAGCTGTCATTTCATTCAGCCAGGTCGGCGATCTCTTCCCATGCCATGACTTCTGCTAATATGTACTGCTTGACACCATGCAAGCATGCAGTATCCTCTTAGCAGTAGTAGTGCTATCCTTTGAATGAGTTGTTAAATTGGCTTCCTTTCTAATATCTCTTTTATCAGTTCAGATGTACATTAAAAATCACACAATACTTTTTTAAAACTCTAGGGTATATTCCAAGCAACCTAGTGTAAAAAATTCATGTCTGCACACAACAGACACCATTACTACATAAATCACATTCCACAGACATGTCTCCACAGGGAGTGGGGACTAAACCCTTGTCTATAATGGCCAAAATAGACCTCTACTATTTTACCAGGTAATATCAGCAGATCCATTAATCCCCTGCAGGCCAATGCCCAGAAAGCAATATCATACATTCATGCAAATCCCGTGTATTACACTGGCTAAGTACATAAGACAAGTTCTAATTACAAAGGCAATCTATGAGTTATTACCGAGAGTACAATGCCTTCTGTTTACTTATATTGTTCTTCTACTACCAGAATTTAATCCATTACTCTATAAAGATTTTTGATCTACCTTTAGTATGAAAGGTACTATGTAAAAGAAACTTCTCATTTTAAGCAGTGTCTGTCCTTCTTGCTGCCTGTTTAAGATATGCTTTAAACTTATTATTATTTAACGCTGATATTGTGGAAGCACCTTAAATCCTCATTGTGCTGGGTGCTGTGCAAACATATAACAATGACAGTCCCTGCCCCCAAAGAATTTATAATCCAAATGACAAGACAACAGGTGGATGACATAAATCAACAGGTCAGGGTGCGGGCAAGGGGAGACAAGGTAGCAACTATAACAGAATGCGCACAATTCTTAGCCATCCAAGTAGCAGTGACTGCGACTGACTACCAGCTTAGGAATTCTTAGATTGTCGTTTTCTGTATGCATTTTGGCAGAAGTGAATTTTGAGGAGGGAGATCAGGGATAAGATAGTCGCTTTACAGATTTGCCTGGGTCCTTTCCCTATTCACGAGGAGCAGCATCACAGCTAGAGGGGAGTCACTTTCTTATAACACCTAATGAGGATTAATATTAGAAAAATGAAAATCCTTTTATCCTTGGAGGTACCCTGCCTCTCTCTGGTTCACTGCAGAGCTTCTGCCTAAATTACTTTCCCCATTCCTGTTCCCCATTACTGCCTAGCTTCCTGTTACAAATTTAAAGCAACAGTACATATATTCTCATAACACATAACAAGACAAGTGTTGGACTGGAACCCCAAGGGTAAGAGGTGATGAGGTAGATGAAGAATAACATGGAAACGCACAATAGAAGGAAAATTGAAAGCTATCAGAATGACATGAGAAGATTGTAGTAGGAGACAAAGATGGAAAGCAGTGATGAGGGTCCTATGTTCTGCATGGAATAGAGAGGCATGCGAGAGCTATATAATGTACAAATTATTATACATAGAATATGCTGATGTACAACTGTAAAGAGCTTAAAAGTATATTAGGAAAAAAAGGAAACCAATGTAGAGATTCAAGTGTGATTGGGCATGGTTTTTAGCATAAATTGAAGTTCAGTAAATTAATATAATTTACCTCCAGGAGTTTAACTGTTGATCTCAAGAGGCAAAATCCCTAAAATAAAAATTCTTATTAATTTTAAGGATCTGCATGACAAAAACTTAGAAGAAACTGTGAAGTATAGTTATATGCAAAAGCCCATTTACCTGAGTAAGCATGTGCAGCATTTATTACCAGGCTATGTCTTGGGGAAAACAATTGAACCTGAAGGGTGAGAAATAAGGTGGAAAAGGGAACACCTGGGAGAGATGGGAATAGTATTAAATAAAGGTAGTGGAAGTTTTCTGGTTTGGGGGAGATAGAAATAGTATAGGAACCATAGGTGAGAGGACTTTTAACATGATGGAGGGGCATATATTAGAATGTGGAGGAAAGGGTTTGCCAGCTGAAAATAGGTGTGGAATAATAATGTTGATGATTTTCTGTTTCCAAAGTTTAAGTGAATTTGTCTACATATACAAAAATAGAAAATATCCTCAATTACATAATTATATGTCAAGAGACTATTGCCAAACATATGAAGGATCTTTTTTTGCCTCATGGAAGATCTCAGTGAAATGATTAATCCTTTCAGTATGATGCTGATGCATTACTAGTAAACTCACTTGACATGGTAAATTCTGTAGAATGCTGCCAATAAATAAAACCATTTGCATTTATTTCAGAAGGCATTATAATTGAAGAGAATGTGTGAGGTTATGCATTGTGCATAGCAAGTTATGAATAATATCATGATAATCAACAACATGGAAATTATTATGAATGACATTGTTTTATTAGCATTAAGGAATTAACTGGCAAGTTAAAGTTTAAATCATTTTTGACATCCAGACCATCATACGTTACAAAAAGTACTTACATATTCATGAGATTGACACACCACAATCAAATGCCACTATGTGGTACATTTTCCATGTTAATAGGAATTCCACATCTCCTCCTCTTCAAACTGCATTGAAAATTATTCCATTACATTGACAGAATAAGATCAGGAGTTATCTGTCAAAAGCTTCATAGAGCAGGTTGTGCATTAGAACTTTGGTAGTTGAAGTATATTTTAAGTGTGCTTTCAAAATTAAATGAACAGGAGGTTCTATTAATGTTACTCATTGGCATCAAACCTGCATTTGATTTACTACTGTGTAATAAGAGGAAGAGGGTTCAGGGAGCACAGCATTGGATGTGATCTATGGATTGGAGGGCATTTTGGTAGTTTTAACTTTCACTGGTACAGAATTATGTCAGATTTATATTTAACTGATTTTATGTGCTTTGTGCAGAAGACCATGGATCTTGATTCTGCAAAAAGCCAATATGCTCAACAGAATTGATCTGCAGCAATATTAGCCCCAACCTAATTAAAAATAAGATTACCAGTCCATATCAGAAAGTTGTAGATCTAAGTGTGAAGAGGAAAGCCCATGCAAATATTCTTAACCTCACAGCTCACGATATCCAGTTCTTGAGAATTTTGAAAAATTCTTTGCCCGTGAACATACAACTCTAGTAAATTTCCTATACTTCACTTCACAAAAGGATGAAGGAGAGGAGGGAAAGATGAGGATAGCTATTTCTTTGTAGGTAACATTACAAAATAACCTTTCTAAACAACAATTTGTTGAACACACACATTATAATCCACACAAAGAAAGTAGTAGCTCCTTAACATTAACCAAAAATATAACTCCTAGGAGATATTTTTATACCATCAGTATTTCATTATTTTCACAAAACTTTTTACATTACATGTACTTGGTGAAGCATATTAAATCCTTACAAATAAATATTTGGCAACATACAATACATTTTGTGATGTCTTAACATTCCTATGTATTGTTTGCTCACTTACTTGCTAATTCACCAAATTCAATAATCCCAGTCATTAGTGTGAAATAGTAAGTGTAACGGATACTGTATAGGATTGCAAGGCTCATCTAATGAGTCATCCTGATGCGAGGTGCTAGAATCCTCCAGCAAAACACAAGGTAATCACTATTGAGTCATAATGCAATGTGCATCTTATTTACTGTAGCCGGGGAACAAGAGGGGACTGGTGGCAGTCTCTTACAGACAGAGGGAAACAAGTCCTGGGACAAAGGAAGAAGGCAAGTCACTTAGCCTCTCTCTGTCTCATTTAACCATCTGTTAACTGCAGATAATAGTTACCTTATCTACCTTATAGGGGCATTGTGAGAATAAATACATTACAGGTTGTGTTGGGTTTAGATACTGTGGTGACACCTTAGACACAGCCAGCTTCTTCCTCTCCTATGGGGGGCCCCCCAACCTCTGCATACTCATAACACCAATCTGTAACCATCCCCTCAGGGATAAGAGATGGCAGAAAGAGGATGTGGGTCAGGTTGTGTCATTGGATTTCTGCAGGTGATGCAGGGATCTTGGTAGACTGAGGCCCTACACTGCTGTATAGACCATATGGGTCTAAGATAGGATGACCAGATGTCCCGCTTTTATAGGGACAGTCCCAGTATTTGGGGCTTTGTTTTATATAGGTAACTATTACTCCCCCACCCCCGTCCCGATTTTTCACACTTGCTGTCTGGTCATCCTCGTCTAAGATCATCACTAAGGTCAGCCATGGAGAAGTTTGCATATCATCCAGTCACTTGTACATTTCCTTTAGTACTAAAGGAGCAAGAACCAAGTTGCTGACATAAATTGCTCTCACCGGCTAATGGACTGGACTTGTCATCATGCTCTATCAAACATTGGTCCTTTAAATATTCCCTAGTGTTAGAGGCTGGCCATATCTGTTTCAGTCAGGGGAGGGCTCCCTCCAGTAGCAGAGTGTCTTGCTGCTTTCCTGATCAAAGTTAATAGGCTTTCCACAGTGTCACCGTCCAAGTGCCAGTTGCACATTTATAAGGCATCTGAGCTGGGCTGAGCAAGAATCTCTTCTCAAAGAGCAGTTACAGAATACCTAATATGCTATTCCACAGCTGCCAAAGAATGGCTAAATATTCTCACTTCCCCCAAATATGGAAAACCCAGGAACTCATCAGATTTTGTGTATAGCACACACTTGGACACAGGCTACTTTCTACTAAGTAGGAGTAAGTTTTGGTTGTGTTTATGCACACTGACTAGTCAAATTGGAATTTAAATAGTATTCTTGAAATAAATAGAATTACTTGCAGAGTAAGGTACTACTCAACCTGATGAAGTGTGGCAGGATCTGGTCTTTGAGCTGTGAGACTGAATTCTGTTTTTTACTCATAGAAAGCGTAGATAAAATATGTTAAACACAAGCTAAAGTGATTTTAGCCATTGGACTGCTACCCCTTGCTATTTATCCATGTGGTCACCAATGCTACTGCCAAGAATGACCTTGAGCAGATCACTGCAGACTATGTGGCTCTGGGAAGAAGGATAACAGAGTTTGCAAATAGTGTTCTTGTACATCCATCTTGTTGAAGGAAAAGGCTCTGGCAGGGACTGTTGAATTGTGAAAGGAAATGTGTGGTTATGCAGGTGGTGTTGGCAAGAGGGCTTTGGCTTCTTCAACAACAAGCTGATGTTCCAAGAAAGGGGCTCGCTGTACTGAGATGGACTCCATATATCAAATACTCAGAAGAGCATCTTTGGATGTTGTCTGGCTAACCTGATAAGGAGAGGTTTAAACTAGGTCCTATGGGGGTTGTGACAAAAATCCAGCCAAAGCGCATCTAGGCTAAACTAACAAAGACAAGAGGAGGGGGCTAATTTCTGGAGAAGGGTGTAGAAATCACAACTGCATTATAAAGGCAAAAAGAAAAGCAACAGGGCAGTCTGCAAAATGTCTTCGATGCCTGTATACAAATCTAAGGAGTATGGGGAACAAGCAGGATGAATGAGAAGTCGTGGTATATGAAGAAAATTATGCCTTAATTGGCATCACATAAACTTGGTGGGAAAATTCCCATAATCGGAATACCAGGATTAAGGGATATAGCTTGCTCCAAAAGGATAGGTATGGGGAAAAAGGAGGAGGTTTTGCACTATACATCAAGAATGTGTACGCTTGCTCTGAGGCCTAAGGGGAAGTGAGCGACAGACCTACTGAGAATCTCTGGGGAGGATAACAAGGGAAAAGAACAGTAGTGATGTTGTGTTGGGGGTCTATTAAAGATCACCAAATCAGGAAGAGGAAGTGGATGAGTCATTCTACAAGCAGGTAACAAAATTAGCTAACACACATGAACTGGTATTCATGGGATATTTTAACTTCCCTCATTTCTGTTGTAAGACTATGGCAGCAAAACATAATACGTCCTGAAAATTCCTAGAATATGTAGAGGACAGCTTTCTGATTCAGAAAGTTGAGGAAACAACTAGGGCATTGTTTTGGATCTGGTTTTGACCAACAGGGATGAATTAGTTGCAAACTTGAAGGTGGTCTTGGGAGCTGGAATTTGGGAGGAAGTGATCATGATCTAATAGAATTCAAGATCCTATGAAAAGTAGGACATGAGAACAGCAAAACAAGAACACTGGACTTCAGAAAGGCAGAGTTTAACTGACTTGGAGAAATAGTAGGAAAGGTCCCAAGCAAAGACCAATTAGGAAGAAAATGTGTTGAAGGGGGTTGGCAGTTTTTAAAAGATGTAATACTAGAGGCTCAACATCAAGCTATTCCAATGCAGAGGAAAGATAAGAAGAGCCACAGGAGCCCAATGTGGCTGCAAAAAGAGCTTTTTTAGCTATCTGAAAACCAAAAGGGATACCTACAGGAAATGGAAGGAGGGGCACGTCATCAAAGAAGTGTAATAGTGCAAGTGTGTAGGGACAAAATCAGGAAAGCTAAGGCAAACAATGAGTTACAGCTGGCAAAAAATGTTAGAGACAACAGGAAGGGGTTCTTCAAATATGTCAGACAAAGAAATGGATCATGGATGGTGTGAATCTGTTGCTCAATAGAGGTGGTGAGCTGGTAACAGAAGATGATAGGAAGGCAGAGCTGCTGAGTGCCTATTTTGTTTGTCTTCTCACAAAAAATGACGTGATCGGACAACTAGCGAAATTATCATAGACAATAATGGGAAAGGGATGCAGATCGGGATAAGTAAAGAACACATCAGATATCTTCTGACTAATTTGAATGAATTCAAATCAGCGGGTCTGGATGTTGTTCACCCAAGGGGTACTGAAGGAATTAGCTGAAGAAATCTTTGAGTCACTAGCAATAATATTTACAAACTCATGGATGATAGGAAAGGTCCTGGAAGACTGTAGAAGGGCTAACCTACTGCCCATCTTTAGAGAGGGGCAAAAAGGAGGAGCCGGGGAACTATAGACCAGTCAGCCTGACTTTGTTACCTGTGAAGCTACTAGAGCAATGTATAAAACATTCAGTTTGTGAATACCTGGAGGATGAAGGGGTAATCTTTAGCAGCCAGCATGGCGGCTACTAAGAACAAATCATACCAAATCCGCTTGATTTTCTTCTTTAACAGTGTAACTGGTTTGGTAGATGGGGGAATGAGGTGGACATAATATATATGGACTTCAGCAAGGCTTTTGACACAGTCCCATTGGACATTCTGATAAGTAAGCTGGAGAAATGCAGGTTTGACAGAGCTACCAATGAGTGGATATATAATTGGTTAAACAACTGCAAACAAAAAGAGTAGCTATTAATGGAATGATGTTGGATTGGAGGGAGGTCTCAAGTGGGGTTCCACAGGGAGCTGTTCTGTGTCTGGTGTTGTTTAACATCTTTATTAATGACCTGGATGTAGGTATAGAGAACATACTGATCAAGTTTGCAGACGAGATAAAGCTAGGGTGGGGTTGCCAGTACTGTGGAGAATAGAGCTAAAATTCAGAGGGATCTTGATAAGTTAGAGAACTGGGCTATAGACAACAAAATGAAATTCAACAAAGACAAATGTAAGGTGCTACACTTAAGGAAGAAAAACCAAATGCACAAATGCAGAATGGGAGGAAACTGGCTTGGCAGCCGCACTGCTGAGAAGGATCTGGGAGTTGTGGTGGATCACAGCCTCAACATTAGTCAACAATGTGATGCTGTTCCAGAAAAAGCAAATGCAATTTTAGGTTGCATTAACAGAGGCATAGCATGCAAGTCACAGGAGGTGATAGTACTGCTCTACTTGGAGCTGGTTAGGCCTCAGCTGGAGAACTATGTCCAATTTTGGTCACTAATATATAGAAAGGATGTAGAGAAACTGGAAAGGATCCAGAGGCGAGAGACACAGATGATCAAAGGGATGGAAAAAAAAAAACAAGGCTAAAGGAACTGGGGATGTTTAGTTTGGAAAAGAGGAGATTAAGTGGTGACATGATAGCAGTCTTCAAATACTTGAAAGGCTGCCATAAAAAAAGATAGAGTAAAGTTGTTCTCTTTTGCCACAGAGGGCAGGACAAGAGGCAATGGGTTCAAACTACGGCATAGCAGATCTAGGTTAAATTTCATGAAAAACTTCTTAACTGTATGAACAGTAAGACAATGGAACTGACTGCCTCAGGAGGTTGTGAAAGCCTATTCACTGGAGGTTTTCAAAAGGAGGCTGGATAGCCATCCGTCTTGGATGGTTTAGACTCAAATCCTGCATCTTGGCAAGGGGGTAGACTAGATGACCATTGTGGTCCCTTTTAATCCTATAATTCTATTCTATATTATTGGCCTCTCATCTCCTTTGCATGTGCCTGGCTGTGAAATGAACATTTTATTTATTGTAGTATTTTCCAATAATCATATAATAGTCTTGCCTCGGCCTATTTAAAGATATTTGAGCTGCCAAAAACTGAAAATATGTGGGTAGTTTATAGGCATACATTTTATTTAAGTGCTTTTAATATTGGGGTTGGTGGAAGCTAGAATTTTATACACTTTGTTCAATTTGCAATATATTATTCAGACTAAAACACATTTAAAGATTTAGCAAATCTATTAGTTTAATCAGGTGAATAACTACTCCACAGCGACCCACTGATTGTGGGGCTTTTAGTGGGCAGCAGGCTTGCAGTTTGAACAACCCATATTCTGAAGCATTCCATAGGTAGTTTTATCATTGCCCAAAATATATTTAAAGATGTACTACAGCAAATAAACATGGTTTCATTTTGGCAGTCCTTGTAATATTTTTAAAGAACAATTTAAATGCACTGAAACCTTGTTTTTGGGTTGTTAGATGTCCTGTTTGTACTGTAAAAGACACATGTCAAAAGTACTGGATACAGGTTGGTGAATCATCTCTGCGATGTGGTTTATTTCACACAGTAAATGAAGTTTGCTGACTGTGACATTTTGGGGACTACTCAGATCAACAAGGGGTTGTGTCACTGCCTGCCCTGTAACCCTGAGAGCCTTTGTTTGTTATGGTTCGGATCCCTGACACCAGTAGTAGCCATCCCACAAGTATAAGGTCACACCCTGGTGCTTAGCAGCCCAGTTACTCTTTGCAGGGTAACTCCAACAGCTCTTCCAGTCCCTAGTCTGAGCAAATATTTCTTCTGTGAGTTCTTAACTACCAGACCTCAGGCCGTTCCCCTTTGGTTCATCACCCCAGAAGGGGTGAAAACCTGACCCGTTATCCGCTCCCTTTGGCATACACACTGCACACAGTTTGCACACCAGAGACCTGCTTGGGATAAAAATAAACAAAAAGTTTATATAATAGAAAAAAAATCACACATTGAATGGTGAGATCATAAGGGAAAGCAAACATAAAAGTTGCACAGAAAATAAAGTTAAAGAGACAACCTCAGGCTTTACACTTTCTTAGGTAAAATGTCTTTTCTAATAAGAGTTACCTATTGCCTTAAAACAATTTCCCAGCATATCCCCTAGTTGTAGGAGGGATCCACTGTTCATGAGCATCCTCCTTTCTCGAGACTGTCCCCAAGTTCTGGAAAAAAGCTTAAATCCCAAATCTGCTTTTTAAAAAGCTTTTTTCCTTCTTTTCTCCCCTCCCCTCTCCCCGAGTCCACCGTGACTCACGGTTAATCAGAATGGGGAAATTCCCTCCTGATTTGATGTTCAGGAGTCAAGATATTCTTTTCAATTTTGAGTTGTCTAAATGTCTTTCCATGAACTCTAATGGTCCACCATTGTCCTTTCCAGGACTGCACAACAGATTAGTTACTTGAAGCCTGTTGCATGTAAACAACTGCCTTGGCAGGTGCCCCTCTTTCCTTAGCTGCTCACCATCCTGCTGTGAGGTGTAGTTGAATTTGTGCCAGAGATTAGGAGCACAATTTTCTATATACAAAAATACATACATTCATAACCAGTCTTGACCATAAAGTTCAGAACATTAAAGACTTTCATAAAAGACCTTAATTAATATGTTTTTATTGTACAACACCACAATATACAATCAGTTGGTTTAACTGATCATTTTGGGGGTTAAAACCTTCTGTTCCACCCTGAGGGTGTCTGGACCATAATTGCCCCACTGACTAAGGTTCGCTAGAATAGTTTTATTGGCTTTTCCATTAATCACTCAAACGTACAATCTGCAGTATTCATGGTAAAAAAAAATCATGCGTAGGAAGACATAATTTACTGGGCAAAAGAGAAATTTTATTTTAGTCTGGGTAAATTTCCATCTGGTAGTCTCCAAGATGGTAAGCTTTTTTTCAAGCATTTAAGGAGGAGAATTTCAGATTACCAGATGATTTTGAATGCATCCTTTTAACTCAAATGTGTGGCAACATTTTTCAGAAAATGGAACTGAATCCAAAGACCAGCATTCTCAGTTGTTAAATACAACTTAATTCCTTTCTTTGCTCTTCCTCCTTCTCAGTGTTTGTGGCAACCATTGTATGTCTTTAATTTTTGTTAAAGTTTTGTTAATTCTTTTTTCAATACAGCTTTGCAAGAGTAATAATTTCCATATTTAAAAACAAACTCTCATTTGTCCTGTTTTGCTTTAATAATCAGCAATAACAACTTTTTATACTGTGCATGGGTGGCTATAACAATCTGTGGATTTAGCCATTGTGGTTGCCATTGTAGGTGAACTGTGAAGAAAACAAATTTACCTTTTGCTGCAAGTTATGGTTAACCTAAAGGAGAGTTTACATTGGAAGTGAGCTGTCTTCGGGAGCATGTCTTTTAAAGTTAGCTCCAGCAGACATAGACAATCATCAGCTGACAAACGGTTCAGCAGGTCTGATTATAGATGATAGACAACATCTTTAAGTCTAAGATCAGAGGGGTAGCCGTGTTAGTCTGAATCTGTAAAAAACAACAGAGGGTCCTGTGGCACCTTTGAGACTAACAGAAGTCTTGCATCTGAAGAAGTGAGGTTCTTACCCACGAAAGCTTATGCTCCCAGTACTTCTGTTAGTCTCAAAGGTGCCACAGGACCCTCTGTTGCTTTTTAAGTCTAAGATGTGACCTTAAACATAGCTGCACTCTGTGTATTTTGCTAGTTATAGAGAAAATATATTTTCCCCACAAAAAACTGATTATTCATGCTAGGAACTAAGTAGTGGGGCAAATCATGATGAAGCTGAAGTTCAGTTCTTTGCTGTGGATTTGAGAAGCAGCTTCAGCCCCTCCACGTGCACCTTAATTGTGAGGAACACTGCATCTATGTAAGCAGATCCAATAGCTCCTTCGCCAACTCACCCTCATCAGTTCCCTCTGCTTCAGCATATTTTGGGATGGTGCAGAGCCCAACTTCATAATGCACATGAGGCACAAAAGTCACCTTGGGCACCCATTGTGCCATTGCTTCCTGGTAAAAGAAATGCAGAGGCAATGAATTAATTAACTTCAGAGAATCCCAATCAATGAAATTGATCAAAAGAAATTCTGTGCATGATGGGTGCAGTATTATACATGGTGTGTAGCCAGTATTGTATTTTTATTGCTTTATGCAAGAAAAGCAGTAATATATGTAGAGTAGATATTTTATTGCATATTTTGTCCTGTTCATGAAAAATGTTTGATCTTATCTGAAAGCGTTAAATTATAGAACACTTGATTTCTTCTATAATGCATGCTGACACTTGTAGAAATAATAGCTATTAACAAAATCCAAGCACTTTTTAAAAAGCACACTATGGACTGTTTGCCATTCCTTAAATAACAGGAAAATATTTTTTTCTACAGCTGGACCTTTGGAACTGCCTCTTTTTGAACTGATACCATCACAAAGGCAGGTGGTTTTTCATGGAGACCGCTTGCCATTTCAGTGCACTGCAACATATGTTGACAACACTACCCAAGTACACTGGTACCATGATGGTCATCTTATTGAAACTGATGAAGAGAGTGGTATATTTGTGGAGGACAGCATAATACACGACTGCTGTTTAATTACACGGTAATGTATACATATTTTAGTGGTATACAGGGCTGCAGGCAGTGCGAACAAATACAAAATAAGTAACAAGCCTAACAGGAATGTGCAGAAAGATTAGTTTGATTTGGTGAAATGGAGTATTCCATAAGGTTCATCACCATGCATAAGAGAGAAAGGCATGGAATCTCCATATCTATATGTGGATGCATATTCTAACCCTCATTTTTCTAGTCTACATGCTACCATATTCAGATTAGAACTTGAAGAATTACTGAGAAAATGTTGGTGTCTCTGACTTGCTCTGGAATTGGGAGATAGAGAAAACTCCAAGGTAGTGATTGATGGTTCTGACACAGGGTGATGTAAGGAATGGAAAAAAAATTAAATAAAGTTTTAATAACTCAGTAGCCTAGGAGAACTTTAACTGTTAGCCAAACCACTTTTTGCTGAGACAACCCGAAACAGCAAAGTGGGATCCAGCTACAAAGCACTATAAATAGAAGAGATTGGATTAATTTATTTAGGATCCAGCACATTATATACTATTATGATGGCTGTCTTACAGTTACTTTAGTTAGATAATCTTGTCTTTTGCATCTGATTAGTACCTGTCTTTACAGGTCTCTACAATCTTAGATATGACCATCCTCTGATATCCTCAGATGTTTTAGATGGGAAAAAATGTTGAAAGCATAGAGTAGCATAGCATATAATTGAAATAAAAGATTGATTGCATAAAAAACATTTTAAAAATAGCAACTAATAAAAAGATTGTCTGATAGTGAACCTACCATGTTGGCTTGTGCCTCTGTTTTGTCTTTTAGTTTTTCCCTCCCTTTATTTTTATTCATATATTTATTTTTGGTTCCCATCATGATGGCAAAAACTAGCTCTGAAAGCAGCTAAACTCTTGCAGATATCCTTTCAGCAGATCCCTGGCCAGTTTTCCTATGTGATCAGGAAGAATCAATCCTTCAAGGCTATTTGTATTCTTTACCATCACCTTTCTCTGTCTAAAAAACACAGTGAAAGTAACCATACTAATTTCTTTTTGTAACATCATTAATTTATTTCCACCTCAACCACTTTCTGTTAATGTAATTTACCCAAAATGCTTCTTGAACTGTTAAACTAAGGTTATGGAAGGGTTGTTTGTATATAATAAATTGCTTCCAAACCATTTGGCGCTTTCCTGCTTTAGTGATTTTTGCTGGGTCTCCTTATTGACGATTTGACCCCATTTGGTTTTTGATAGATGGAGAGGTGTGGAAGTGATCAATTCTTTCATCTATTAACTTGTAATAGCAATGTCAAGGGGTGTAATGGATAATGAACAAGAATATTATACCAATTAATATGGTAATGCCAAGTGTATGAGCTGCTATAGTGCTGCTAAATCACTTTAATTTAAGCATGTGCTCCTTATTTCCATGATATCAGAATTAAGAGACATACTGTTAATTACCATCATTACACTCGTCAACCAAATTATATCTTATACTATATGAGCAATTTGTAGGAAGGAAGAGGGTCATAGTACACTGAAGTATTAAATTGTCTGATCATATTAGGGTCTGCAAAATTGCTACTGCTTCCTCTTTAAAATGTTAGTTTATGGAGCAATCAAACTGAGTTTATTTATGATTGCTAGCTTTTTGTCCAATCATAAAATACAAATTTATGCCTATAGTAATATTTTAATAAAGATTACTGAGCTTCTGTCTACCATTTAAAGGGTGCTCTTAAACAGATGCTTGAAATTATCATGTTATAATAGTGTATGGAATATTGATGGATTGGAAACATTTTATGCTATTTGCTGATGGACTGTAGACTAGAAAGTTTCTTTTTTAAAACTGGTACAATGCTAAAGGCATATGATATACATTATCAAAATGACTCTGCTATGGTATTTTCAGAATATTTAAAAATTGGACACTTAAAACAAATTATTTTAATTACTGATTTTATTTTCTCTGTTGGTTATATATTTCACCTTTTTTATCCATTACAGCCCCTATCCTGTAATACTTCAGTTTGTTCTATGTCAGGGCCCCAATCCTGCTGGAATAGTGCTGCCATTGAACTCATGGCTCTGTGTGGGTGCTGGGGCCCACCAAAACGGAACTCATTGTAGCATCAGGGCTCACCGTTGCTTATGAGTGCAGTGCTGTTGAAACCGATCTCTCTTGTTCTTCTGTTATTTTATTATTATTAAACAAAACTATTCTTCAAATAATGTTTAAAAAAATCACAGACACAAACACAAAGATGTTTGTTACTCTGCAAACAGGTACTAAAAATACATTAGTAAAATTTTGGTCCTAAAATCACTTGACAGCATTTTCTAAGTTTTATGTCATTTTCATGCACACTGTATAGAATGGTTTTATTTATATTTGCTGCAGTTATTATTCCTGTGTTTTACTGTAGTGCTTAGGGTCCCCAGTCATAAACTACCACTTCTGATAGGCATTGTACAACTCTAAACAAAAAGTCCCTCCCCTGAGGAACTCACATAGTATCAGTACAGAAATAAAACTACTCCTTCCAGCAGTTTTTAGAGTACTACGTACTGCCCTCCTGTGCGTGCAGCTCCCATTGAAATCCGTTCCATTCCTGTGATTGCACTGAGGGCAGAATTTGACCCATAATGCTTAGCAGCTTATGGTTCTACTTCTATGGCTGACTTTGAACAAAGAGGTGATGCTCCAAAAGCAACTTATTTTAACAGTTGTAGATTATTATTTTATTTGGTAGCTCCAGATTTTCAGATATTTGTAGACATGGATTTGTAACACAAATATCTTACTTAATCTTTCCATTTTATTAATTGGCAACATGCAAGGATAGAATATCCAAATGCATATTTATGTCTCCTATGGTAAAGCAGAATAAAATAAACACTTTTTCTTGTGTTAATTATAGATTTTTGAAACCATATTCTGTCTTGTGATATTTTTCTTGGCAAAGGGCGTTTCCTGATGGGATATTCAAAAGGGTGTTTTCAATTCTGCTGCTAGCTCACATTTACCATTTCTTGCCAACAATAATAGTATTTGATTTTGCTCATGTTGAACTTTCTGTCATTATTCCTGTATGTGTGTATATATATATATATATATGTCATATCCATACATGAAAATGTAACTGTAATACGGAACTAATTTCCTGTCATCCGTGAACTGATGTAAGAGAAATTGACTTGTGTTTGTACCCTGGCAGTGCTAGTTTCTTAGGGCTAGACCATTAGATTGGGGCCTACCTCATGGTAAGAGGCAGCACAATAACACGCTATCTCTGGAGCAGCCCACAACGGAGACTGACTCACTTGAGCACCATCCTCCTCCTGATCCCCTCACTTTTCTGGGGAGGGTGTCACAGTATTTGCTCACTGATACACTGGCGTAACTAAAACTTACAGGTGTGTGTGGTGTCTAGGCTCCAATTACTCCCTTCAATACTTCCCACCCACCTTTGGGGTGAGGGTGGGAAGTGTAGTCTGCTTACCATTTTCACAGGAATCTATAATAAAGTGCATTAGCACAAGGGAGTAAGGGAGATGACTAATACTCCCTGTATTTCCTGCTGCTTGCATGCAAGGTGGGCCACAATCTGGCCCTTAGTTTGTAGAGAAAATAAATCCAGTGGTTTGTTATAGTAGCCATCCTTTTACTGATGACTTAGCTATTGGGGGGTTTTAGGACTTCTTTAAAAATTGGGATTTTAAAAGAAACTGAGGAGACAATTTTAAGTAAAGGTGTAAAATAAAGAGCAGGATTGATATATAGACAGTGAAGACATTAGCACTCTGATTTATAGTGTTGTCTCATTTTTGTCCCATTCTATTTGCTGTCCTTTGAGATTACACACATGGATAGAGGAGGTTTTGGAATTAATTGATAAACTTAACATTAACATGTCACTGGGACCAGATGGCATTCACCCAAGAGTTCTGAAAGAACTCAAATGTGAAGTTGCGGAACTATTAACTAGGGTTTGTAACCTGTCCTTTAAATCGGCTTCTGTACCCAATGACTGGAAGATAGCTAATGTAATGCCAATATTTAAAAAGGGATCTAAAGATGATCCCGGCAATTACAGACCGGTAAGTCTAACGTCAGTACCGGGCAAATTAGTTGAAACAATAGTAAAGAATAAAATTGTCAGACACCTAGAAGAACATAAATTGTTGGGCAAAAGTCAACATGGTTTCTGAAAGGGAAATCATGTTTTACTAATCTATTAGAATTCTTCGAAGGGCTCAACAAACATGTGGACAAGGGAGATCCAGTGGACATAGTGAACTTAGATTTCCAGAAAGCCTTTGACAAGGTCCCTCACCAAAGGCTCTTACGTAAATTAAGTAGTCATGGGATAAAAGGGAAGGTCCTATCATGGATTGAGAACTGGTTAAAAGACAGGGAACAAAGGGTAGGAATAAATGGTAAATTCTCAGAATGGAGAGGGGTAACTAGTGGTGTTCCCCAAGGGTCTGTCCTAGGACCAGTCCTATTCAACTTATTCATAAATGATCTGGAAAAAGGGGTAAAAAGTGAGGTGGCAAAGCTTGCAGATGATACTAAACTGCTCAAGATAATTAGGACCAAAGCAGACTGTGAAGAACTTCAAAAAGCTCTCACAAAACTAAGTGATTGGGCAACAAAATGGCAAATGAAATTTAATATGGATAAATGTAAAGTAATGCACATTGGGAAAAATAACCCCAACTACACATACACTATGAGGGGGGTTAATTTAGCTACAACAAATCAGGAAAAAGATCTTGGAGTCATCATGGATAGTTCTCTGAAGACGTCCATGCAGTGTGCAGACGTAGTCAAAAAAGCAAACAGGATGTTAGGAATTAAAAAAGGGGATAGAGAATAAGATAGAGAATATATTATTGCCCTTATATAAATCGATGGTACGCCCACATCTCAAATACTGTGTACAGATGTGGTCTCCTCATCTCAAAAAAGATATACTGGCACTAGAAAAGGTTCAGAGAAGGGCAACTAAAATGATTAGAGGTTTGGAACGGGTCCTATATGAGGAGAGATTAAAGAGGCTAGGACTTTTCAGCTTGGAAAAGAGGAGACTAAGGGGGGATATGATAGAGGTATATAAAATCATGAGTAATGTGGAGAAAGTAGATAAGGAAAAGTTATTTACTTATTCCCATAATACAAGAATTAGGGGCCACCAAATGAAATTCATGGAAAGCAGGTTTAAAACAAATAAAAGGAAGTTCTTCTTCACACAGCTCACAGTCAACTTGTGGAACTCCTTGCCTGAGGAGGTTGTGAAGGCTAGGACTATAACAAGGTTTAAAAGAGAACTGGATAAATTCATGGAGGTTAAGTCCATTAATGGCTATTAGCCAGGATGGGTAAGGAACGGTGTCCCTAGCCTCTGTTTGTCAGAGGGTGGAGTTGAATGGCAGGAGAGAGATCACTTGATCGTTACCTGTTAGGTTCACTCCCTCTGGGGCACCTGGCATTGGCCACTGTCGGTAAACAGGATATTGGGCTAGAAAGACCTTTGGTCTGACCCAGTACAGCCGTTCTTATGTTCTTATGACTCCAATCCTGCAAACCCTTAGGCACACAAGTAAAATTGAGGGCTGTTTGCACATATAAAGTGATTTACATGTGTAAATATTTCAGGATTATAGCTTATGAAATGGCTTGGTAACACTTAGGTGTTAGGTTTGATAACAGTTTATGATAAATTATAAGAATTCTAGGAGACTACACATTATTCTACACATTACCAGCACTTTTCTAAAACTGTTCTTTTTGTTTTGTTTTCCATTGGCTGGGCAGATAATTTTTTTTGTAAAAAAAAATAACATTCTCTTCCAGCTCAGGACAGTTTTATTTCCAGGTAAAAGCCGCCTTTCTGCTAACAGAAGAGTTATGTACAGCAAACAACAACTATCTCCTCACACTTGAACCCATTTTTGTACTTTATTGTTCTGAGGGGTTGCCAGTATGCAGGTACTGCAATTATATATTAGCATTTATCATTTTTTAGATTTTCTGTTCAAAGAGAAAATATTGTAGTTGTCAAGAGTCCATCAGCTCCTCAGTAATGAGAGATTTTTTTTCCAGATAATTGCATTATTTACCCAACAGACTCTAATGACTACAGATTCTTTGTTCTATCCTGTAAATACTTATTTAGACACTGTTTAGAAGCACTTATTTCATTGAGGCTTTAATAGTTGCTGTGGGGCTATTGTGGTTTGTGAGGTTCTTTTTGAAAATAGTGAATTGTGCAGTAGGTTAAGAACCCATGAAAGTAGATGTTAATGGGAAAACTAGCATGCCCTTAACTGAAGCCGAGATAGTAAGTGCTATTAGAAGACCTATTATTCACATCATCTAAGTATTTGATTATCATGCTATGTAGATCCAAATGCCACCTGGAATTTATGCTGATATGTCCCAACCATGAACCATTGCAAATGATAGTTTTCCTTTTAAAATGTGTCCAAAGTATAGAGCTATGAGCTGCCATAGATGTACATTGAGAGTATTTAGAATACATTACCAAAAGGAAATATGCCTAGGAATCTGAGCTCTTCATGCACGTAGCATTTCCTCATGCTTTCTCAGCAGAGTCCTCTGCATATGTTGTGATGAGCTGTCTTGGACTGAGTGTTAATGATTAAGGAAACAGAAAACACCTGTTTGAGACAATGAAGAACAAAATCACCACTGATCCTTCAAGAGATGCAAGGGTAGGAGAAAAAAGGAGTGAAATAAAATTCTGCAAAGTGCTAAGAGCATATTCCTTAAAGCTCCTGTTCCTGGAGGAAAGTGATTAGATGTAAATCTCAGCTTTGATTTATTTTTTTAAAGTAAATTTATAATCCTCATGGTTGCAGAGGGAAGTTTGAAAACAGGACCCACAAAGACTCAAAAACCAGAAGGCACATAAAAAGCTCAACACTTTTTACAAAATACATCATAATCTTAAAACCAATCTCATGTTTTTTTAGTATCTCACTCATTATTTATAAATTGTCGGGATTGACAATACTGCTGTTGGCAAAGGAATTTCATTGGGTGAGAGGAAGAGTTGCAAAAGCATGCTAACAAAATGAGGATGGGGCAAGGTGTGGCTGTTGAGAGAGAACACACAGTGGGCATCAAAACGTGCCAAGAGGTAGGCTGTCAGTTTCATGGCAATTTTGAGATCCAGAAGAAAGAATGACACATTTGCAGAAATTCTGGTAGAAAGGCAGTGGGGAACTAGGGATTTCCAGATTCTCTTACCAGTTTTTGGCAAAGTGCTAACCATACATTTCCTCTGGAAGAGATGTGAGTGAACTTGTGGTGGTGCTAATATGATAGGAGCATTTTGAGAGTTGTGTTCCAGAGATAAATAGATTGCAAACCAGATGCATAATTAGATGAGGCTGTATGGGTGTAAAGTGATGACAGAGTCTGGTAGACTTAATCTAGGCAAGACAAAAAGACAACAGTTGTGAGGATAAGAGGAGAGACCCAGAAATCTGATTCATCCCATAGATTTTCTTTAGAAGGACTTTATGTACTGCTGTCAGTGACCTCTTCTTGATGGATGAGCAACTAAAGGGCATATTGAGAGGCAAGTGGTAATCAGCAGAAATTGTATAGTGCTGATATTTTATTTGTGCATCATTTGAGCAGCAATCTTGGGTTCTGTTTGACGCTTAATTGCTGAACAGCTAGGTAAAGTGACTTAGCAAAGCAAAAACCCATTTAACTTGTAAATCAGTGCTCCTCCACCATTTTGAGGTTACCTTAAACTTCAGACTGTGCAACAAAGGATACTGAAAGTATAATTGCTAATACTTTTAGAAAAGAATCCCATCTCACACAGTATTTTTAGACTGTAAACAATAATGTTAAAAAATCAGTGCAGTTTTTTTGGAAGGATACAGACTTAAGGCTTAATTATCTGCAAAGAACGAGAGTTTTCACATTAATTAATTGAAAGAGTACTGTTAGGATTTTTCTGAAATAATCTGAATTGATTAAATAAAATCCAGTGACAAGAGAGACAATTTGCCGTTTGTAACTTATTAAAGACGTGGTAATAGTTACTGTTAGCTATCTTAGGCCTTGGCTACACTCGTGGATTGCTGTGAAGCGTAAGTGTAGTCGCACCGCCAGCGCTGCGAGAGCTCTCTTGCAGCACTGTAAGTACTCCACCTCTCCGAGGGGAATAGCTTGCAGCGCTGCGAGCGAGCGTGCAGCGCTGCAGGCGCTGATTACACTGGCGCTTTACAGCGCTGCACTCGCTGCACTCAGGGGGTGTGTTTTTTCACACCCCTGAGCACAGCAAGTGCAGTGCTGTGAATTGCTAGTGTAGCCAAGGCCTTAGGGCCCACTAATCTCCCTATGAGATGTACTTTGAATCTTGCACAATTGAATCTTCCAGCATGGAATGGTGGAAGGGTCAGCTGCCTCTGTGGCACTGATCTCCCCTTCCCTCACTTCCCCCGCCCACAAGCCATCAGCAGCATTCAGGTCTGGATCTGTGTGTGGAGATAGAGTTGGTCTGGACTGGAGGGTGGAGGTAGTGCACACTGTTCCCCACCCAAGCCCCACGGGGAATCTGTGGAAAAGATAATAAGCCAAAGCTTTGTTGCTTTGGGGCAGGGGCCTCTTCTGTGCCTGCATCTTAAACCAGGGCTCTTGGATATCCGGGAAGTCCCTGACAGTGAAGATCCAGTGCAGCTGAACTCATTAGCAATGGGGAATGGGTGTGCAGGAGCCCCCAAAGCTGAGGGGGACAAGGCCTCTCTAGGGATTGCCCAGACTCCTCCTGTAAGGCTATCCAGTGTCATACATCTTGTGTGACACTTGCTCATTTGGCAGCCCTGCCACACGTTCATTCCCAACTATAACTGCCAAGTGTAATGCAGCTTCATATCCTACCCTCACCACTGCATGTAGCAGAGCACAGAACAGGATGTTATGTCTGATACTCTGAAGTCTATGATTATAAGCCCATTATTTACAAATATGCAAATAAACTCTGGTATTTTTCATAAACGGTCACAGTTGGAACGGCACAAATCTTGGCCTATATGATCGTGTGTGTTCCTCAGATTCTGGGGTCAGGACCACTACCTATTTCACCTGTAGCTACTGTTATATTATAAATTCAGCTTCCTTTCTACTTAAAGCTGGTTTTTGTGGTGGTTGACTTGCTTTCTTTTTGAGGAACAGCGGTGTCTTATTTTAAACTTGACCAGTTCAGCGGTCCCTTTAAAACAATGATTTGGTTTTGGTTGAAGAGTTAACTTTCAATCTTTTATTCACTCATTTTTGCAGTGTAAAAGCTGGCAGTTTTGATCATTAGCTGTGTATTAACCTAGGGGAGAATAGCACATTGTTTTTATGTCAGTATCAGGAGATAGTTTAAGTCTTGGTGGCCTTGTATATACTATTTTTCACTGTTACCAGGCAAACTGTACCTCTGACCTCTCCTTGTCTCTCCAAGTGCACCTTCTCTAGCTCTCACACCTTGAGCTGTTACCTGGCTCCCAGAGGCATCACGCAGTTCTCCCACTCTCTGACTGAGACCTGACTTGCAATTCCCTGTGTATCAGCCATGATTACCTTAACACCTCTGACATAAGCTCGGACCCTACAGTTCTGTTCTCTCTGGAGCAATGGCAGTGTTAGTCATTGACCAAACAGCTTCCTTAAGGCAAAGTATAATCTATTTAGAACAAAGGCATTTCTTAAAAACAATAAAACAGATTACATGCTGTCACATTTCAGGGCAACTGCAGCTGTATTCCCTGTCGGTAGGTCAGCAAGAGCTACTGCTCTTAGGCTGCTGGCACTCCAGGTGTTATCTGTCTTGGGCATCTGTCTTCTTCCAGACTTGGGTATGTCCAGGCTGTGCATTTTCCTGCCTACAC
Organism: Malaclemys terrapin pileata; assembly: GCF_027887155.1. Lineage (NCBI taxonomy): Eukaryota > Metazoa > Chordata > Testudines > Emydidae > Malaclemys > Malaclemys terrapin. Next base: position 98,984,019 of record NC_071511.1, on the reverse strand, counting down.
TGTGAATTCCCCAGCAAGACAGATGGCCTCTGTAGGCATGCTTGCCTTCTCCTGAGGCTATAAACTGCATAATTGCTCATAATTGTTACCACACAGCTCTTTCTGACAAGCACATTTATTGTTAAGGTGAAAGCATTAGAGAAAATGTGTAAAACAATAAAAGAACCTACATACATGCTAATAAACTTACCAGATATCATCCAACTCCATCAATGACTCTGACAGTCCTTCAAACCCCACCAAGAGGGTGTGGGGTTTTTTTGGTTTGTTTGTTTTTGTGGTTATAGGTTCATAACCATTTTAGCTCAGAGTAAGCACCTCTGTGAATCTCTGAGTAACTTCTTTATACAGTTTGGGAATTTGACCTGTCCTCATATGACAGGTTAGCAGCAGACAAAAGGTCCCCTCCCCCGGGAAAAGCTTCAAAAGGCTGAGTTCTTGCCTAATTGGAAGAATTACATTTTTATTCACTTCCCCCTAAAGATTTCCTGGGAAACCCACTTAACTTTTAAAAGTTCACATTGTCTCAAATAATGGTTTGAAGCTCAGCACTGCACAGGGTTTCCATTAGTCAGGACTCCTCTCTAGAGACGTTACATACAATCCCACAATAACACATAACCATTTGCATTTTTAATACAGTGAATTAATCCAGTAGGGTTTAACTTAATTCAATAAGGTCTGTCCGGGCTATTGTCATATCTGTCACATATATCTATCTTGCCAGGTACTTAACCAGCTGCCACATGGCCTCTCTCTGTCTCTCTATCTGAGTCTGTCAGGCCTCATTGAGAACATCCTGAGCAGCCCTTGGCAACTCATGACCCTGGCAGGAATCAAGACACTTTTTGACTGTTTATAGCCATTTGATCTGGCAACTCCCCACTCTGGCAAAACAAGATGTATAACATGTTGGAGACAGGATCTTTGAAGTCAGCAGTTTGCCCCGTTGTCTTTCAAGTGTCTACCTAGATGTTCTTATCTGGGAAGTCATAGTATTGCTTCCCCTGTTTGTTATTCCCATAGCCTTCTCTTGCTAAATCAATGCATTCACATAGGCAAGTCTTCTGACCCCAGTAACCCTCACTGACCAGGTTTCATACAGTATTATAAATTAAATATAAATAAATGGAGATATCCTATCTCCTAGAACTGGAAGGGACCTTGAAAGGTCATTGAGTCCAGCCCCCTACCTTCACTAGCAGGACCAAGTACTGATTTTGCTCTAGATCCCTAAGTGGCCCCCTCAAGGATTGAACTCACAACCCTGGGTTTAGCAGGCCAATGCTCAAACCTCTGAGCTATCCCTCCCCCCTTTTTCATAAACTGTTATATTTCAATATTCATAAGTACAAGTGATTAGATAGCAGCCCCACTTCAGCCACACTGCTATACAAGCATTTGAACTACAAACATGAGAGAGAAATAATTTCAAATTAAAAAAATTAGTTAATGTAGTGAACTGAGCATTGCCTTTTTCTGGCTAGTCCCAAAGGCCTGTAATCAAATAATCAAGAATCATCAAAAAGAGGTTAACACTTCTCATGAATCATCTGGGAAATGTTGTTTTTACTTAAAAAGCTTTTTATGCAATTTTGTCTCTGTTGGACTGATTGTCACAATGATATTTTTGTCTGATAACCTCTGCTAGTGCACAAGTCACAAGAACTATGCAAATGGAATAAAACTTTCTCTGGATACAATATTCCAGTCTATAGAATACTACTTCTCTGAGAGCAAATGGAAGCTGTACAACAGGTCTAACTGCATTGTACCAAACAACTGCTGTGGCAGTCGAGTGGGTTCCCAGATAGCTGATTTTTTTTTAAAGCAATAAAACAAACTATACCCCTCCTCCAAACCTTTCAACTAGTGAACCATTGGCTAATGAATAAATGTACAGTATACTTTAAAAAAAACACCAGGCCAGATCCTCTCCTGGTAGTAATCTTTATAGCACTCTGCTGGTACAAAACCCAATTGTCAGATGATTTACCCAACCTAGGGGAATCCTTGAGTGGCTAGTAGCTGCTCTTTTGACAAGTTCTGTATGGCAAGGCTCTCTTATGTCCCAGCTAAATCTGGTTGCTGGGATAAATTAGAGCAGCCTGCCCTCCTGATGACAGCATTGGTACAGATTGGCTCCAGGAGGCTTAAGGCCACTTTTGCATGCAGCCCTTTGAGCACTCCATAGCTACAGCTGAGTATCTGGGCTCTGAATATATCTGATGGGCTTAAAAAGCTAATCTGTCATGTGTACAGACAGTCAGTATGCAGCAGATTTCCCATTGCACAGTGAGAAGTTGCCACTTGTCTCCAATATTAATATTTCTGTATTTATTATCTTATTTATGAGAAAGTATTTAAATGGTCCAGCACACTGAGTCACAGAATCATTGGCCCCTACTTTGAAAATAGATACCTCACCTTTGCCCAAGTACTTGGTGGCAGATGGAGCGTATTATTCTATGGCAATGTTTTAGACCATTGATATCTCTTCAGTCAGTATCATTTATTTGAATAACAGAAATAAAACGAATGTACAGGATCAATTGTCTCCTGTGTTGAAGGTATATGTCTTATATTTTGGTCAACATATTTTTATTGTAATGCAGCAATAGATCATTTGCTCCATTCCATTAACATCTCTTAAATTTAATCCACAGAGTAGCACAGTCTTCTTAGTACATAAACCAAAGATGAGAAAGTTAGGCACTATTTAAATCACAATGAAACTTAATGTTTAATATATTAAATATTTTGAGTGTCTGGTTTTTCAACACATAGATTGAATTAAATGATTAGTTATGTGTTTTATATATTTGATCAGAAGAAATAGAAAATCCAGTGTGTTGAATTTGCTATGACTTTGACAAATTGATTACACCTGGAATATATTTGCTAGACCTCTTCTGTGTTGCATAATAAGTACTTTAATCTTCCCTTTCTCTTGCTGCTGCCTGACACAAATTTTCTTTAAAAATCCATCAGTTCTCTAAAGATATTTATTTCATGGGCAATTCTGACAATTTGTCAGAGAGATCAGGCTAGCAATATAGCACATTCTCTTTTGCTTTTCCATGCTTTAACCTTTTATCCTCTGTGAAAGACCGCATTCTAAGCAGCAGCAGACTTCAGGGATCATCATTTTTTAAATTCTTTGTTAGTATTAATAATTTATGGAGGCTTGGATTAGATATAGGCTATGCAGGCTTTTTGCCTAAATTGTGGGAAACAATTATGTGTCTGCCTGCCTGAAGAAGAGTGCCACAAAAGTTAAAAAACTGTTCATGTTCCAATAATTTATTTTTGTTTCTCCCCTGTACAGAGATTGGTTCTTCCAGCGTTATACAGGAAATTAGGTCAGATTCTAAAACCTTTCTGAAGGAAAGATTATCAAAGTAGGCTGCTGTAGCCTCCCCATGGTTGTTATTTTTTCTGACATGTAAATGACTATCAGAATGTAAGAGAAATATTGCTAAGGTATTACTTGGGGACAAGAAATGAGTAACTCTACATAACATGACCTAGTTCTATCTGCCTAATTAGTTATGCATAGCTATAATGAAGAAAATCTATGCTTCAAATGAAAATCTTTTGCCATAGGTTAACTGATTAAATGGGTATGCTTTCTGCCTGTATTAAGCTTCCTCACTTAGCAATGACCAACACTGCAGGCTGTTGTAGAGTATTATAACGACTTTTCATGGAATAGTTTCAGTTATATATTGTGGTTAATTTTCCAGCATGTCAATCATTACATTTGAGAGAGGACTCCTATCATGCATAAGTTCTCCCAGCACAAAAAGGAGAATATATGTATATCCTTGTGATGTGGTTTGCAGACCCCTCACTAAGACTAAAGGAGTGATGGAGCAGTACTGGGCCAAGAAGGCCCTTCCCCTCAGCAGCTGGAGAGCATGCTCCAAATAGGGGACCAGTTTGAAATGGGACTCTGGCAATCAAGCTGTGGGGAGAGTGAAAGACAGGCTGTATACAGGGAGGAAGACAGTTAGTACCTTCTAGGAAAGAGGAATACACAGGGGAAGGACTGTGGGTAAGGCCCAACCAGTCAGCCAGAGACCTGTCCTCTTTTTCTCTCCCCTTCTCCCTGACAAGGAGGAAATCATTGAACACTGTGAAGCGAGCTGGGAAGCCCCAACTGACTATCTGAATCACTGAGACTGCTTGAGCAACCTTTTGTGAGGAGGGAAGCAGAGGGCTGTGACCATTCCCCAGACAAAGAGAGACCGGGGGCAGGTGTGGGGTGGGGTTGGAAGAGGCCCAGAGGAGGCTGGTCTGGGGTATCAGCCAGAGGGAACAGACACATCCCTTGGCTGGGACCATGTGGAGAGGGATCGCCCAGGTCTCCTTACCCTCCCCTCTGCCCCTAGTCCAACATAGAGAAGGACAGACTGTAACTTGGCTCCCAGACCCTGAGATTGCCTAACAAGGCCCCCTATCCCTCCAGGCCTTGGAGACTATTATGCCACAGCATGCCCACTGAGCCAGCTGGCCTCTGAGTGAACGCCATTACAATCCTCTTCCTTGCTTTCAAGGTTCTGTGTTTATAATATAAGGAGCATGATAAATTGACAGTAAAATCTAAATGAACAAAATTTGTGCTACTCAGCCCTTTGACTTCATCAGGCAGCTCTCCAATCAGAACACGTCAGTTCCAAATTGCAGTAATCCCCTCTTGTGAACACCTAGACTTTCCTCCATTGTACCTCTTGGCATGTCACAAGCTTCTACTGGAAATGGCAACTACTGCACCTCTCAAGAAGAGAGAGAAAAAACATTCCAATTTTAGGAAAGGCATGATGCCCGCTGCAGTGGGCTCTTTCTATCCTCTGCTTCACCCCTTGGAAACCTCTCTACTGCCACAAGGTCTGCTGAGTGAACTCGTGGGAATGATCCTCAGCCTTTGTGGGATAAGCCAAGTGTCTGAAGGAGAGATGGCAGCCAGAGGCACAACTAAATGCATCTCCTGTGAACAGGAGGGACCAGGAGCCTCCATCCTCCTCATGTCTGGATTCCACTCTGATCAAGCTCCCTAAATTCAGCATTCTTGTAGGCTCACGTGGAGACTGAGAGTTTCTACCCGTTGCCAAGACTCACCACCATCCTCAAGGAAACTCAAGAACAGCCTGTTATTAGGAGCCAAAAAACACTATTATTATTATTGGAACCTTTGAGAAGGCTACTGTAATAATGCCAAGACACAGCATAAGCAGTGTACCTCCTGGAAAGATTTACAAAGGAATTTAAAATTCTATACAGACCCATGCTTTCCTTAAAGTCTTCCAGAAACCTGAAGTTGCTAAGGATTATAGGTGAAAAAATGTTTAAGGAATCAAGTTGAGTGGCAGGACAATTTACAGACTTCTCTTTTTAAGAATGTAAAAGGTTTCTCTACTTGACCAGTCCCCAAAAAGCCTCCAGGGGGGAATAAAATCAGTTAATCATTTGTCATATCCAGATGGTAAGAAAATGAACAATTTCACCATTGGGCTCACTACCCAAAATGTTCCTAGAGGAATATAAATTAATTCTTAATTTGCCATGGCCAGATGGTAATTCGTACCCTAGTCATTATGCAGGGTCTTCTCCATTGCTTAACGCTGGATCTGGCCTTTTACTTTGTCCACTATTAGTCAAGGCTCATAGAAGGCTAAATGAATCTGAATGTCAGCTTCCTCATATGATCTCAGAGAAGGCTGATCTCTTGTACTTCTAATGTAAGGGCTAATGTTATGCTAGCAAATATTTGCCTATGGAGCTGTGTGAAAATTGAGTTAACTTAATTAGCAAACAAAAACTATGTGTAATAGTAGTTAAAATTATGGCAAAACTTCATGTAATCAGAACTTTAAAAGAATGCAAATAAAAAGTTAAGGGGAAAGACATGTACATTCCGTTCCAGCTTCAGATTCCCCACAATCTGTTAATAATGCAGTCCGGTACCCCCATAAAGCTTTCACATCTGTATCCAGCAGATACCCAAAAGCAACTTCAACTTCATCAAACTTGTACTCAAATGCAAAACCTTAAGTTATCTCATATGCTTTTTTATCAATTATATCAATAGGTTAGCTCATCTCACTGTCCCATATTCCACGCATTTCAGAAGTTATTCTGCCCCAACGCCACTGCGAGGTCATTTTTTTTTTTCAAAAAACGTTTTATTAAAAAACAGTTTCAATGGAAATTTTTCAACTAGCTAGAAGTTTTTGTCCCCAGCTGACTATGAAGGTGATGTGAAAGTATCTGTGGTCTGAAAGAGTAAATTTAATTTAGGAATCATTATCAACTGGTTAATGGTATTGAAGTGACTAGCTGAGGAAGTCGTCCTCCATTGTTTATGGAGAAAAAAAATGGGAGTATAGGTTGTATATCAATCAGTTGTAGTCCATTTTGATATAAATGAAAACATCAGTTCAACTAGTTTATATGTGAGGAAATTGGATATCTTCATGCCGCTAATGTGTTGTTTAATTTATTCATCATGATTTAAGTTGAAAGAGAGTAGAAATGTGTCAAGAAGTTTAAGATGACAAATGCAATAACTCTGATATAATTCTTTTTACTACACATTGCCTTTAAAAATTGTCAAACTCATTACAGATAGCTTGAAGGACCTCCAAACACCTGCCGATAAGGTCTTGTTTTAACTACCTCAAATTTTGTTTTGATATCAGTTTGACAGTTACTGAACTATGTGATATTGTTTTATCATGCACATTTATCACCTGCCCTGCATTCTGCCCATAATCCATTTCAACATTCCAAGTCACTAAACAGATTTGAACAGCTGCCATTTTTGTAAAACAATAAAAATTTTCAGGGAGATGTTGCCTTTCCCACCCTCCCAACTCATTTTGAAATCTAGAATTTCTTCCTAGAAATGCACTTCCTTGAGGATCAGAATGAGCAATATTCAGTTATGGATCAGTGACAGATTTATGGTCTAATATTTTGTGATTTGTTTATTAGAAAGCAAACTTTTTTCAATGGTGTAAATTTTTGATGGTAGATCATGACACTTTGCACCTTTAAATATCAACATGAATTATGTAAATAAAAGTGTTTAGGTACCTTTTAAAGGTGTCTCATTATTTATTTGTGTGTGTTTGTCACTACAATTAACAAGGCACCTCCCAGAAATTCTGAAAGGGATGGGCCATGACACAAGAATCTCCCAGTCTAAGGACAGACACACAAGTTAGAGGAAGGGGAACAATCTTTGTTTGTTTCCAAGTAGATTTGTTGTAGGTAGGACTCAAACCAAGAATATTTGCTGTATGTAGCACAGCAGAAGTGCATCTTTAATAAGGACTTAAATGTTGAATTTGCTTTCGAAAATTTAATAGTTAGAATTTTGTGTTTATAAGATCTATAGAATTGCACTCATTGGGTGAAATCCTGGTCCTATTGAAGTCAATGGTAAAATTCCCTTTGACTTCAATGGGGTAAAGGGTTCACTCATTATACTAAGGGAGGCTGGGCTGACATGTTGAAGTCTATGAAAAATAGTATCAATAAAATTTAGAAATTATTCTAAAATAATTCCCCAAACCTTGTAGAATATTTAGCATACAGAGTCAACATGTTAGTATGGTGTGGTACTACACAGAAGTTTCAATATTGAGGACTTGATAGCAACCCCTATATTTAGATTTCTTAACACTCCATTCTAAGGGTTTGTGAGACTTTTTTTTTTTTTTTTTGACAAGTAGTAACACGTCCACTGTTTCCAGAAACAACAATAATGAGAACCCCCTGGCTATACAAATGCATTTTCTTTGTCCCTTGAAATGCCATTCAGATGTACCTAAGTTGCACAATACTAAAAAAAATGATCATTTTCATCTTTTTACTTGCATTCCTCAGGAAATGTTGACAGTTTGCTAAAATCACTGAAAATTGTAAAGAGCCAAGCCCATGCAGATGCTGCAGCAGTACCAGACACTGGACTGGGAATGCCTTGAGTTGCTAAAACATCTGTGGGGTGGAGGACAGGAGGACATCATGGCCAAATTAAGGTTGCAGTGGCAACTATAAATCTGGCATTTTCTAACTTTCCGTTGTTTGACTTTGCAGCGTAAATAACATTCTTTTCATGTAGCTTTTTGTATGTAACTGATACTCATTTGGGATGACCTGCACAAATATCTGTGGCTTCGTCACTCATGGTCAGAACAGCTAATCCAAATTCATGCTAATGAAAACTTCATACCAAATCACCATGTTTCACTGTCTATATAGCAATACACACAACAAATGGTTTTGTATTTTTGTAGTAAAGCCCTAAAAGATAATTTAATATTTTTCAAGTAACAAATGTCTACCTGTGCATAGATTAGGTGTGGTCAATAATTTGTATTTTATTTTTTTATATATACATATAGTGAGCTTATCTTGTCCAGCATTGACATTGGTGCAACTGGAGATTGGGAGTGTCTGATCAACAACTCCTATGGAACCAGTACTAAGCACGTAGAAATTGTGGTATTAGAAACAGCAGCACCCTACTGCCCTGAAGAAAGAATAATTAATAATAAAGGAGATTTCAGGTATGATTTCATCTAAGTTTAAAATATACAAATATGAAGAAAGCAAAGGCCTTTGTCCTCTATAAAATGGATCTATAAGTTCATCCTCAACACATTACTTACAACAGGTTCTCAAACATTTTCTCAGCATGGACCTCAATATTAATGCAAGAAATTGACCTGTGGTCTATTTTCCCTCTAATCCATGATTTATATAAATATCCTTGTGGCAACAAGTGCTCATTTGGAAAAGGTACATTAGGAAAGTATCTCACTTAGTTTTTGCTGTGTTTTTAATGTGCTTTAGTTGGAGGAAGAACCAACACCTTGTGACTAGCCAGATCTCTGAAGACCACCAGCAAGTGCTCCATGGTCTATAGAATGCATTATGAGAAACTGTTATAATGCTTGCAGTATAGTATGGGCTCTCAATTTGAGGTCATGGAAGGTTTAGGGGGGCTGTGACTGCCTTCCTTTTCATTATGGCTAAATGGGAGGAGGGTCTGAAAACTTCTGGGACTCCTTTCTCCGTTGTAACACGGAATCATAGTAAAGAATAAGTCAATAACAACTGCACTAAAACATTAAAGGATATAATCTTCAATACACTTCTGATGAATCCATTCCAGTTCAAATTGTTTTGCTCGGGTGCTATTAGGAGCAATAAATAGCATTACAACTGTTACGGAATACTCCACTGGAGGTACTAAAAATGTAAAGTGAAAACTGTTCAGATAAACAAACAGATGGCTTGAGATTACTTTTTTATGAATATAGTACCCAAGTTCCCAAAATACCTAGTAATGTATAATAAAATTTGAAAAAATAGTAATAGAATACTTAACCCTGCCTCTGAAAAACTTGTTCTTTTAAATAAATATGAGAATTGCCCACAAATTGTATTTCAAGAGATTCAATATATTAGTTGCATTTGGGTAGACTTTCCCCTAAAATTACATATTAATCCTATAGTCTGCACAAAGCGGTGACCAAATGTAACTTATGATTTATCTCCAGTTTAATCGCATGATATGTTTTAAAAAGTTTTTCACCCCCAAAATGGAGGAGGGCCAGAGACTTCATGAAATCAACTAGGGATTCCACTATTGCTAGAGATTTTAAGTGGGAGAAGTTGAAATATAGTGGTGATGAGTATAAAACTCTAAGATAAGTTATTTTAACCTGTCCTGCAGTAACACCAATGTGTAACAGTCCCCAAAGAGCAAGAAGGTAACTTGTTGCCAGGTTGATTATAATAACAGTTAATGTTGCATAATTAATTAAAAGAAAAGTAAGGTGGGCAGGGAGTTTTCCCTGTGAGAGCTAAGTGCTCTCTGTACAAGTTCTAACTGGAATAAATATCTTCTTTTAATTTATCCTATAACTTTGAGAATGACTCATTTTTCTTGAGACTTTGCTTCTAGCTTTCGCTTATGGTACAGCATACATAGAGCTGTGGGGAGAAGGAAAACTTACTGTCACCAAAGATTGTTTTCACAATTCTACCGAAAAAAAACCACCCCAAAACATATTGCTTCACCACAGATTTCAAGGAAAATATTGAAATTAATGGAAGATACATAGCTAAATCCCTTGGATTCCTTTAAAAGTCTCAACCAGAGCTTGTTGGGTTTATTTGTTACTGGCAAAACTACCTTTCTGTCCAGCCCCAAAAGGGTGAATTTGGGGTACTTTTTAATGAACCATTTTTGAAATAGATGATATAAAATTGTACTGAGTGCTACACAATGCAGCTTTCAAATGGCAACTTTAAGAAGCTCATTATACACTTGCCATCCTTTTATTTATAAATAAAAGATATATAAATTCCTACATAGTGTCTCAAACTAACGCCAAGGGCATTTTGCCTTTTTATATAAATCAAAGGAACAGGAATACATGTTTCTCTCCTTATTGATCATCTTTCAGAAAATCCAGACAAATTTAGTTTTGAAGCATAGATCAAAAGTATCTTGAATCCATGGATTCTTTTGGCATTTGAAGGGAATTAATGTAAAATTATAGAGAACTTCTTTTGAGCAAACTTAGCATTAACACATGAAGCTTGTTTCAAAGGTTTCTCCTCTGAGATGTAGTTAACTTGCCAGTAATTTTTAATGGAAAGATCTTTGAGGTTTTGATATCATAGCAAATATGTAGGTAGAAAGACATCATCCACAAAAGCAAAACTAAAAAGAACTGCCTCTTTATTGGGCAGAGAAGCAATAAATGCTGTGGAAGGTTTGTCCTTTTAGTTGGCCGGCCCAGGTGGTATTTATAATTGCAATAAGAATATTATGCATTGTGAGTCAGAGTGAACTGATCCTATGAACTGAACGATATTCTGTGTGATGCTGTACTTTGCTTTCCACTCACTATAGGTCTGTTCTTAAGAGCTAAAGGTAAAAGTTTTATGTTGCATTATTCCTAATCCTAAAGGGTTAGATTCTGACAGCCTTGTTTATATTAGGTGCTTACTTTTCTGAGGAGCCTCATTGATTTTATGATTGAGGTAAGAATTGGGCCTTTAGCTAATACAGTACACTACCTTTCACTAAAGGTAACATTCAGTTCAAATGCAAAGAGGAAAATATGTGGTATTTTAATTTTCTTTTTTTTCCAAACTCTAGATGCAAAATGAAATGTGAACAATGTTTTTGCTCTATGTGATGAATTATTTCATTGTTAGTCAGCTGTGGAAAAGGAAGATAATTTTTCTTCTTGACTTAGCTTTCTTTGGAATTGAAAAGATATAAATGGCTCAGAACCTGTCAGCATATTATGTACTAGTGTTCAAATCAACCTACAGAGCAAAAGTAAAAAAGGGTTAATTTACATGTTTAATCTAAACATTAATAACTGAGGTGTGCTACGTGCGTCACTGGCAAGCTGAGTACTTGTACGACTGCTTAGGTCTAATTGTTACATCAGTATAATTTAAACTGAGGATATGTCTGCACCGCATTTTGGAGTGAGTCTCCCAATCTGTTCGACAGACTCAGGAGTTTAAAGAACAGCTAGCCAAAAACTCAAAAGGTAACAAAATGTTTTTAAAGTACATCAGAAGCAGGAAGCCTGCTAAACAAACAGTGGGACCCCTGGACAATCAAGGTACAAAAGGAGCACTTAAAGACAATAAAGTCATTTTGGAGAAACTAAATGAATTCTTTGCTTCAGTCTTCACGGCTGAGGATGTTAGGGAGATTCCCAAACCTGAGCCGGCTTTTGTAGATGACAAATCTGAGGAATTGTCACAGATTGAGGTGTCACTAGAAGAGGTTTTGGAATTAATTGATAAACTTAACAGCAACAAGTCACCGGGACCCGATGGCATTCACCCAAAAGTTCTGAAAAAACTCAAATGTGAAATTGCGGAACTACTAACTATGGTTTGTAACCTATCCTTTAAATCGGCTTCTGTACCCAATGACTGGAAGATAGCTAATGTAACGCCAATATTTAAAAAGGGATCTAGAGGTGATCCCGACAATTACAGATTGGGAAGTCTAACGTCAGTACCAGGCAAATTAGTTGAAACAATCATAAAGAATAAAATTGTCAGGCACATAGAAGAACATAAATTGTTGGGGAAAAGTCAACATGGTTTCTGTAAAGGGAAATCATGTCTTACTAATCTAGTAGAGTTCTTTGAAGGGGTCAACAAACATGTGGACAAGGGGGATCCAGTGGACATAGTGTACTTAGATTTCCAGAAAGCCTTTGACAAGGTCCCACACCAAAGGCTCTTACATAAGCTCAGTTGTCATGGGATAAGAGGGGAGATCCTTTCATGGATTGAGAACTGGTTAAAAGACAGGGAACAAAGGGTAGGAATAAATGATAAATTTTCAGAATGGAGAGGGGTAACTAGTGGTGCTCCCCAAGGGTCAGTCCTAGGACCAATCCTATTCAACTTTTTCATAAATGATCTGGAGAAAGGGGTAAAAAGTGAGGTGGCAAAGTTTGCAGATGATATTAAACTGCTCAAGATAGTTAGGACCAAAGCAGACTGTGAAGAACTTCAAAAAGCTCTCACAAAACTAAGTGATTGGGCAACAAAATGGCAAATGAAATTTAATGTGGATGAATGTAAAGTAATGCACATTGGGAAAGATAACCCCAACTATACATACAATTTAGCTACAACAAATCAGGAAAAAGATCTTGAAGTCATCATGGATAGTTCTCTGAAGATTTCCACGCAGTGTGCAGGGGCAGTCAAAAAAGCAAACAGGATGTTAGGAATCATTAAAAAAGGGGATAGAGAATAAGATAGAGAATATATTATTGTCCTTATATAAATCGATGGTACGCCCACATCTGGAATACTGTGTACAGATGTGGTCTCCTCATCTCAAAAAAGATATACTGGCATTAGAAAAGGTTCAGAGAAGGGCAACTAAAATGATTAAGGGTTTGGAACAGGTCCCATATGAGGAGAGATTAAAGAGGCTAGAACTTTTCAGCTTGGAAAAGAGGAGACTAATGGGGGGACATGATAGAGGTATATAAAATCATGAGTGGTTTGGAGAAAGTGAATTAGGAAAAGTTATTTTCTTGTTCCCATAATATAAGAACTAGAGGCCACCAAATGAAATTAATGGGAAGCAGGTTTAAAACAAATAAAAGGAAGTTCTTCGTTATACAGCGCACATTCAACTTGTGGAACTCCATTCCTGAGGAGGTTGTGAAGGCTAGGACTATAACAGCGTTTAAAAGAGAACTGGATAAATTCATGGAGGTTAAGTCCATTAATGGCTATTAGCCAGGTTGGGTAAGGAATGGTGTCATTAGCCTCTCTTTGTCAGAGGGTGGTGATGGATGGCAGGAGAGAGATCACTTGATCATTGCCTGTTAGGTTCACTCTCTCTGGGGCATCTGGCATTGGCCACTGTCAGTAGACAGGATACTGGGCTGGATGGACCTTTGGTCTGACCCAGTACGGCCATTCTTATGTTCTTAGATTAGTGGGACTCATACTAGTGCTCTAAAAACAACTGTGTAGACAGTGCTTTGAAGTTGCAGCTCAGATTGTGAAGCCCATGCCCCTTCCTAGACTTCAGAGCCCAAGCTCTACCTCAGCAACTGTCTACACAGTTGTTTTTAGAGCACTAGTATGAGCCCCACTAGCCTGAGTCTGTTGAACCAGGCTGGGAGACTCACTCCAAAATGCACTGTAGACATATCCTCAGTTTAAAATATACTGATGTAACATTAGTTCCAAGCCCTGCTAGCCCGAGTCTGTTGACCAAGACTGAGATGCTCACTCCAAAATGCTGTATTGACATATGCTAAAGGGCCTGATCCTCTCCAAACTTATGATGGCATTTGAAACTCTGTGAGGTTGTAATTATGTTTCCTTCTAATTTCCCCTTTTAATCATTTGAACATGTTTTGTCCCCACAGGCACAGGATTCAACCCCAAAAGTTTCAGATTCCCTGGGATTTGTGAAGCTCTTGAGAATGCAGTAGCAGTACAGAGACATTGCATTGCCTACTGGTCCCCTCTAGTCTAATTTAGCTGTGCTTACTGCTGTTGCCCTATGAGTCCTCTTTCCAGGAGTGACTTGACAGCACAGCAGAGGAACTCGTGTGTAACTTACACTGGCTTATCCACTATACTTTTTAGGGGAAACCTGTTAGAGAATAATTGTCCCATTTCACCTCGGGCTTAGCACCCTCCTCTCCCAGGGGTCCCAAGTTCTGCAGATCCCCAAAAGATTGGTTTCCATGTGCTTAAGGGCAGAAGGTGGACTTGCAAGGGAACTCATGCTCTTCCCTTCTGTGGCTTTGGGCCAAAATCCACAGTACAAATGGCCATCCCTTTTTGGAGCATTTGCCGCTCGGTTTTTAATAACAGATGTTGCATTTTCAGATAGTTCTGTGCCCTTTAGCTCTGCTCTTAGAAAGCTGCATAGACACAAATGGAGGAAACATGCCATCTATGTTTTTTTTTTTTTTTTTTTTTTTTAACAACCAAACACCTCATTAGAACAAATCAGTTGCCAGTTTTCATCACTGCCAGACTCTGGGTTAGCGTATTTTTGGCATTTCCCAAGAAAACAAAGTAATGTACCACAAAGCACAAAAACAGGAAGCTATTTTTAGAAAATAAAATGTTTTAAATTATTACTTTGTACTGACAGTTTTTTTAAATCTTCTGCAATATTGCTGCCACATTGTAAATTGGTTCTAAATAAGGCATGTCAAGTTAAAATTGCTTATTATTATCCTCCTCATAGATGGCCCAAAACTCTAGCTGGGATAACTGCTTATCACCCCTGTCTTCAGTATTCATTTAGCTCCATTTCTCTCCACAATGGAGCAGAAGAGTCAAAGGCATGGCGTAAATGTCACCGGACGGGACGCTGGGCAGATGAAAACTATTCTGAATGTCCGTATTCACAAGAAGTAACTCAAGTCCTTCATGCCTTTAGTCAGGTAATATTACAAAGTCCTTATTCATAGAATGTACTGTAGTTATTGTTAGGTTACACACACATATATGTGAGGTAGTTGTTGGTACTTCACACTAAACAGAATGTGTGTCTGTTTCTAGGCTATACAACACTGGGTTCCTGTCAGGATCTAAATACCATAGAGCAATATGATCATGGTGCTTTAAAGCACTAACTAGGGCCACCTTGCTGTAGGGAGACAGGTTCAAATCGTCACTCTGGAACAGGGATTTGAGTGCAAGTCTCCCTCCTCCCAGGTGAGTGTTGTAACCACCAGGCTATAGAGTCATTTGCACTCCCTTGATTAGTTATTAGCACAGAGAAGTGGGAGACCCAAGTTGAAGTCCCTGCTTCAATAAATGTTTAATTATTTACAAAGTGGAATAGCTTCAACAGGAGAGATTGAGAAAGACCCACCCCAGAATACCCATAGCCTGGTGGTTAGGGCACCAGAGTAGGGATTCGAACTGGGGTCTCCTCCATCCCAGCTGAGTGCTCTAGTCATTAGACTAAAGGTTGTAAGAGGGGTGCAGCTGCCATCACCTCCTCCACCTCCAGTCATTGTCTGGATAGCATCAAAGTCCAAAAAAATGGGTGAGATGGGGAAAGGGGTATAGGGAGAAAGCAGGAAAGTGTATGGAAGGGAGGACAGGGGTTGGAACTGCACAGTTCTGTACCTGCTTGCACATCTGCCCTCACCTCCCATCTCAATCCCATGCCTCAGTTCTCAGCACACTCTTTTCACTCCACCACTCTTCTTCTTTATCTCCTTCCATGCACTTCTTTTCATACACTGCCCCTGATGTGTGACAACAGCCTCCCTTTTCTAGTGCGCCCATCTACCCTACTTAGCCTGAAATTGTTTCTGTTCACTAGATTTCCACCACACCTCCACTCCTGGGGCTTCTCTTTCACATTTTTTCCACAACCCGAAGTGTGTGGGCTGCACGCTGCATAACAGTTCAGATCACATTATCTTGGTTTTTTGAAACCCTCATCCCTCCTTTCTCTCCCACCAGCTTTGTCCATTATCTTTCCCTGTGTTTGCTTAATTTGATGCTGCAAATTGCAGAGTCTGGTCAGAGATGCTGAACACCAGACTCCATTGGAAATTAAAGTTGCTGAGCAATTAGCAGGATCAGGCCTTTAGATTATTTGTTTTCTGGAGTAGGGAGTGTTTCTACTTTTATTTCTGTAAAGCCTGATACAGACCTACAAGGCTTCATAAATAATATTAATAATAAACTCTGCTTTCAGCCTGAAAAAGTTACTAGGAGTATTATATACAGGGGCAGCTGTTTCCACCCCTTGTTCTCAGTGCAAAGCTTAAATATGTAAGCCGAAGTATTTTTAACTTGTGCCTGTTAACTGCCTGCAAAACTCCCCCTTTAATTCTAGCTTATTACAAAAAATAAGTCTTGATGGAATGATACTTAACACAAACGGTGCCATCAAAAGGTACAGGGGGAAGAAGAGAATTATTCTTTGATCTCTTGCCTCTTCTACTCATTCTTCAAATGAATTATATCAGAGATACAATTAATTAAAATATCAGAGTTAAACTAAAACATAAACAGAGCATATTTTCATAACAGAACCAGAAAGTTCAATCTGGAAATTCTATTTATAATAATCTAGAACAGTTGATAGGTAAGCCAAATGTAATTTTTTTTTTTTTTAAATTCTCCTTGTGAGCAAAGACAAAGAGTAATCTGAGGAAAAGCATCTCAGGAAAGAGAAATTAAAAGGTTGGGTTGAAAGAATGCTACAGCAAAGCAATGCCTTTCTTTTGCCTGGTCATCTGTTTAGTCTGTGTGGTTTCAGTGGTTCCAGTAATGAATCCAGACATTCAGTTTCCTTACTCTGGCTTTATCCTTGGAAAATATCTTTATCTCACACATACCTGTGAGTTTTCCTTACAGGGCTCTTTTTCTTATTGCTTTTTTTTTTTCCATTAATTAGTTTCCTGTCTCACCTCTTCCCCTTTTTGGAGGACTCTTGGGTCTCTAGAGAAATTGTGCTGCCTGTTGCCAAAGCAGAAAGTTTATTAAACAAATTATTCAATAATCAGATGTTACTATCAAATCCAAGCTAGAGAGCCAAGGTGCACAGAGTCATTATTAGCCTGTTTTTGTGTAGCCTGTTTGAACTGCAGACATCTGTGTAGTTAGCCAATGTCAGAAAGAGTATAGTTAATGTGTGTAGTGCATGTGATAGTTAAGGATGAAAATCCCTTTCCATTATAACCCCTTGCTTATAATTTTCCCAGAACTTCAGAGTTGGGACTTGCCTTTCTACCTGAAAATTAATGTCAATACAAAAAATACCTCTCTGCTTTTAAACTGATTTTTTACTCCAGTAGCTACAATTCTGAAACCCTGGACATGTTCATGACATAAAGACTCCAAGAGCCATATATCCTGGTCACCTTCACTTTAGTGTAAATCCAAAGAAATGCCATTGAAGTCAAAAGTTATTTAAGATTCACAGCTGTGTATATGAGATAAAAATTACAGGTCCTAGGGCATCCTGATTCAGTGCAGGGTATTGATTCTTAGCTGCATGGTTCCACGTTAGTGGGAATCATTTGACTAAAGCCCTGATCCTGCAGAGACTTATACACATGCGTCACTTTAGGTCAGTGGCACTATTCACATGTGTAAGTCTTTTGAAGGATCGAAGGAAGTGATTATTCCCCTCTATTTGGCACTGGTGAAGCCACATCTGGAGTATTGCGTCCAGTTTTGGGCCCCCCACTACAGAAAAGATGTGGACAAGTTGGAGAGAGTCCAGAAGAGGGCAATGAAAATGATCAGGGGTCTGGGACACCTGACTTACGAGGAGAGGCTGAAGGAACTGGGCTTGTTTAGTCTGCAGAGAGAACAGTGCGGGGGGATTTGATAGCAACCTTCAACTAGCTGAAGGGGGGTTCCAAAGAGGATGAAGCTCGGCTGTTCTCAGTGGTGGCAGATGACAGAACAAGGAGCAATGGTCTCAAGTTGCAGTGGGGGAGTTCTAGGTTGGATTTTAGGAAACACTATTTCACTAGGAGGGTAGTGAAGCACTGGAATGGGTTACCTAGGGAGGTGGTGGAATCTCCATCCTTAGATGTTTTTAAGGCCCGGCTTGACAAAGCCCTGACTGGGATGATTTAGTTGGTGTTGGTCCTGCTTTGAGCAGGAGATTGGACTAGATGACCTGAGGTCTCTTCCAACCCTAATCTTCTATGATTCGATCCTAAATCGGTACACATTAAACAAAGTATGTAGCCTCAGAAATTTTACAAGTAATAAAAGTCAAGCCGGATATTACACATAACAATTCTGATGTATTTCCAGATGCACGTCAACGCCACCAATGCTCTTGAATTTTCCCGCCAACTTACAGCCTACACAAGAGGTGCTTCCAACTTTGCAGATAAGATGGATATTATATATTTGGCTTACATAATGGAAAAGTTAATAGTCATCGCGGATGAAGTCAAAGATGTAAGATGCTGTTTGAATACTGAATAATCTACCACTTAAAATTGAAATCACGTACTTGTACGTTTAGGGCATGGTCCTGTTTTAACATATGCAGGCACACATTGCAGTGTAGATTCTAAAATTGTTCCCTGCTCTTGTGAATACATATACACTGTACAAAAGATTAAGCAATGGGTTGCTCAGTGTCTAAGAGGAGGATTGAGCCTTCTCGTCTGCCTGATAGAGCCATTGCTGTTTTGGACAAAATATTTTAGCATGCACACATATTTCCTTTACTTTGTGCCTTTTTAAATTATACAGTGGATAAAGTATTGGAAGTAACTCCAGGGTACCTTTCCTTCTGGATGTTTCCATGACAGTATCTGAATGTCACAAATGTTTATTTTGTTTGTTCTGTATTATCAAGAGAATAACTATGGAGGATATTTTCACTGCATTTTGAAGAATTAAGAGTGTGTGTATCACTTCATGTGAAGAGGACAAAATGCCTCTTTAAGTATAACTTTCTGAAGAAACTTCTAGGATGGGGGATGACATTTTACAAGGAAATCTAATCAGAGTTATGCAAACCCCAAAGGAAAAAAATAGCTTTTAATAGAGAACAGCAATGATACTCACAAAAGTTTTCACTGTTAATTTTTAGAGTAGCTGCTTGCGTAAAGATTTCATAATCTGTAATTTTTGAATACATGATAGTTATAGTTAAAACATTTGTTTTCTTTTGGTTTGGTATTGTTCATTTCATTCTGGCTTTGGGGTTTGTAACGGTTAACGTTTTAGTGCCACTTTGAGAGTGCCTTCAACTTTAATTTCATCATCATATGCCAGAACTAAAGTGCATACTAAGTGCTTCCCAGAGTCATATTTCAAAGCTACAATTGCTTTTCAGCGTCCTGGCTCAGAATCCCAATATGATGATGTTGCTTTTTGACCCCCCCCCGCCCCCAGAAAAGTGAGAATTTTCTCTCTGACAAAAAGCAGCCTTATTCAGTTATAGCTCTCCTCAAAAATCCTTTGATTCTTCTTTGGTTTTGGTACTAGCACCTTATGTATTGTTCATTACATAAATTAGCATCAGCTCCAATTGGTTTTGCCCCTCCTTTCATGTAGTGTTCAAACTCCTGATCTGCACTATCAAAGCATCCAGACAACTCCACCCCTCATTGCGTGTTACTTCTCCACCCGTTTCTTTCATAATCCCTCACACCATTCACTGTCTCCACCTTCTCTCCTTATTGCTTCCACTTTCAGCTTCACATTTTGGGTATGTCTTCACTGCAAGTGAAAATGTGATTGTTGCACAGGTAGGCAGACCTGTACTGACTTTAATCGAGAGAACCATGGGTACTAAAAATAGTGAAGGTTTGGTGGCACGGACGTGTACTTGGGCTGGGCACCTGAAGACAAGCCCACCGTGGGTGCTCGATACATACTCGGATTGCTAGCCCGTCTCCACATCTTCACTATTATTGCTATCCACGCTAGCTAGATTAAAGCTATCAGAGCTATGCCTACCTGTACCATAATCACACCGTCACTTGAAGCGAAGACATACCCTTTCTTTCATGCTGCTTCCAGTGCTTGGAACAGCTTCCAGCTTTCATGCTCACCAAGCACTTTCTCTCTTCTTCTTCAAACCCATCCTTAACACCTACTGGTTTCATATTTTAATCTTACCAGTGATGTACAAAAAATGTGGATACCTGAACTGTTCTCCTTTTGCCATAGAATTATAGAGTCAGCGGCCTTTTCTACACTTGGAAGTTGCACTGGTTTAACTAAAAGTGGTTTAAAAATGATTTAGTTAAATAGTGCAAACCCCTGTGTGGACACACAGCTGTCTCCAACTGACTTACATCATAAGCTAAACTGATATAAATCACTTGTAAACTAGCATAAGTGGGTTCACAGTTTTGCACTGTTTTAAACTGATTTTAGTTAAATTTGTGCAACTTCTGTGTTGAGGTCATGCTTAGAGCAGAAAAAGACCAATTTGATCATTTAGTCTACATTGCAGCCAGTGCATGTTTGTTCCTTACTGCACATTTTACTCTTGCATTGTCCCATCTAGTATCAAATGTGCCAAATGATAGGTCTTTCACTGCTTCTCCTGGGGCATAATTTCACAGTCTAGTACATCATGCTGTCAGGAAAATGTGCTTACATTCACCCAATTTTTCATTTTCTTGATTTCATGCTATTACTCCTAGTTAGCACATTTTATTATGCTAAAAAATTGCTTCCTCTCCCTAATTTTCCCACCTCTTATTTATTTATAGGCTATTATCCTGTCCCTCACTTAGCTGAGCTATATGTCTTAATCTTTTCTCATAAATCATTGCCTCCAGTCTCCTAATCATTTTTATTACTCTTCACTGCATCAGTAACACAATTTGTCAATAACCTTCTAGTAATTAGGTTACCAGAAATTAATATATTATTTCAGGTAGTCGCAAAAAAGCCATATAGAGAGGACACATTATATCTTTGTCCATTGTTGTGTGACTGCTGTATATAAAGTTTAAAGTTGCATTGGCTTTTTCAGCAACCATTAGCACTGCAAACTCCTGTTTAATTTCTTAATGTCTGCCATCTCCGATGGCTCAGTATTGTTGCTTTATAGGTTTCTTCTTTCTACTGAGTATCTGTACTTTCAACTACATAGCCAGATATATTAGTTTACGTCTTTCCCTGTTGAAACATTTTTCAGTTATTTTTATGCCCCTGAATGTAATCACTCTTCCATGCATCATTTTTGTGTGAGATGATCAGTAAACTCTTTGGGATGCCATATCTGTGGGTTCTGAAAACTGCTGTATACATTTACAAGGTTATATTACTTTGTAATCTGATTTAAATTAAGTTCAATTTACAAAAAAAATAATATTTTCATTTCAAAGTGAAAAGTGAAGAAAGAAGCCACTGTATCATTGATTCAATTCAAGATGAAATCCTTGGAGTATCATTACAATCACATTTTCTAAAATGTTTTTCTCTTCAACTTTCGCTGTTTAGGGCAAGGACTCATTTAAGGCACCTAGGACAGTGGGGCTCTTCACGGGCTTCCTGGAACTACTGCAATACTCATACGTAGAAGCAAGCAAACAAAAATGTAAACTGACTATGAGCCTGATTTTCAAAGGTATGAAGGACCTGCAACTCTCATTAATTTCAAATTGAGTTGTGAGTTCTCCCTGCTTTTGAGAATTAGGCCCTCTCTCTCCCTAGAGAGAGAGAGAGAGAGAAACTGACTATACACAAAGTGCTGTCAAATGCATAAAGTAAAAAATAAAAAAGAAATATGTTTTCTTAAAACCCTCTCAGTTATAATAAATGTAGGTATTACTTGTAACAATACCAGGGAAAGTGTTTTCAGACAGAAATGTGTTTTTTAAGTTGATTGTGTTTTTAAGTCAAAGAAACATTTTCAGGCTTTCTGATTAATCATTGTACCCATCAAAATATAAAATGATTGTATCTAGGGTTCCACAGTATTAATCCCAGGAACACCTTTGTGTTCACTCTGCTGTCTGATGAAATTTGTCAGACTCTCACAAACTGCCAGAATTTTGATGGAGACTGTTGCTAGGCATGTATTCAGTCAAATGGAGCATTTCCTTTTTTGTACAAAATGCTGTAAAATATTGAGGGATATTGTAAGTTGCACTGTAGCAGTTCTGGCTGTATTCTTTTTTCCATCATAGTCTCCTATTTTATGGGGGAGGGGGGGAAGGATTGTAATTCAGAAAACAAGAAGTTCTGGGGGGGAGGGGTGTTTGTTTTGTTATTGATTCTGGTATTTTGGTTTGGTTTTATATAAATTGTGAAGGAAATCTTTTTACCTGGTTAATCCTGGTTAAAAATCCTGGTTAAAATATACTTCATCTGAGTAGAATGCTTCCTTGGGCATATATAACTCAAATAGATTTAGTTTTTAAAAATTAATTTGGGAAAAGATAAATCCATAACATCAAATATGAATTGATTTTTTTATAGGGAAGATCTAGTGGCTGAGACAGTAAGAGGAGAACTGAAATTCTTTAAAAATAAAGACTTGTAAATATCCAACATTAATAAGACAAACAGTAGAGTTGAACATATTAAATTAGCAGAGCAGAATAAAATACCAAAATCAACCAGCGGAAAGATCAATAAACATATTTGTAATAAACCAAAAATGAGCAGTGTTACTTTATTTTAATTTATTTTAGTTAATAGGAAAAAAATGACCAATAGCACCTGCTTTAACCCAAAATGGTGAAATACACAAATAAATACATTAAAAAATAAAAACTGTGGGGATATTACACTTAAATAGTGAACAAAAAAGTATTTTCCTTGATGTCCCTTGGCACTTTTGTCTCCTCTTCTCCTTGGTCTCTGTGTTTGTTTAAATGTAATGATCTAACAGAATGACTAGTCTCCTTAAAATGACTGTCGTTAGGCGAGATAAGGTGCCTAAATTTAATTGCATTCTTGTGTTCTTTGTTGCAGTTTTAATGGTATAATAGTTTCCCATGTAATTACTTTTTCCTTCAGCTTGGAGATGCTATAGTTGAAATTGCCAGCAACATAATGTTGGTAGATGACCATGTGTTGTGGATGGCCCAGAATGAAAACAAAGCCTGTACCAGGATTGTACAATGTGTGGCGCACATTACGAATCAGACGCTGACCAGCCATACTCAGGTTATATCAAAGGTATGTAATAAAATTACAAATATTTTTGTTGGGGTTTGTTTGAAAGAGCTGTCATTTTTCTATCAATTTTTGCATTAGCATTTTATATTCATTAAAGTACTGTTGGAAGACAGAAAAAGAGCAAAAATACCGTAGGTTTATCTAACATTACTGATAGGCTCAATAACTGACATTTATCTATTTATTATTATAGTGGATTGTTTTGTTTGTGGAGTGTTCTTCAAATATGGTATTGCTGTTCACTTCAGTTTACCCATCACTGTTAGTATATGTGTTCATTTTAGAAGGCTTAAATTGGGTCAATCAACATTTCCAATAAGAGGATAAGACAACATGCTCCGTTGTTGCCTGCAGCTTTTGATATGGCTGTCAGAGAGCATTCTAGGTATTATAGCGTAAACCGGTGAGAAAGGCCTGGCTGAAAAGGTGCAGCTTGTTGCTCTTGGTAAAGATAGCAGCTAGTTTTGTGTTTAAGCTTATTTTTATGGGGAGCAAATTGTAGATGCATGGACCTACTACCAAAAATGCCCAGCCTCCAGCTCACAAGAGTTCACCCTTGGGACACTAAGTATGTTTTTATCAATTTTTCAACATTTAAATAATAGAATGGACCAAAATCAGAAGCTTAAATCCAAACCCTTTACAATTTTAAATTAAATATTTAAAGAGTTATTGGGTTTGTTTAAAAAAGGGAAAAAAAACAATAACTTGAAAAACCTTGCCTATTTTGGTCCGTTATCTACAGAATTTGTTTGGGGATATTGCTTAAAGTGAATTCCTTGTTCATTTTAGTTACATTTTTGCAAACACACATGTGCACGTGCACACACAAAAAGGCATTGATGGCCTGCTTAGATCCTTAGCCCTTTAGGTGAGGTGGGAGGGTCCTAGAGCTTGGGCTATAGCCTGAGCACGAACATCTACACCACAATTAAACAGTCTTTTAGCCCGAGCCCTGCAAGCCCAAGTCAGCTAGCACAGGCCAGCTTTGGGTTTTTAATTGCAGTATAGACATATCCTTAAAAAAGAAAGACCTAGAAGAACCAGTCTTTTTTCACTTGCAGATTATACTCTCGGAGGAACTGATTTGTCTGTTTTTAAAGAAAAAAAAACTTTTCATTTAAATGGTTATATATAGAAAAGAATCACTTTCAATGCCCATTTTTATGTATGTATCTATTTAGAATACGTATAGACAGTAAAGCGCCTTCCTAGGGCTGACTTTTTATGTAACAGCTAAGGGGATGCTCTATTTGTATAAACTCCTGGTTTATTTTAAATGTCAAGTTCCATAGGTCATTTTTCTTGTCACTGCTTCGGGAGGATGTTGACATTCCTATCCAAAGTAATTCTTTCTGTTTATGCAAGCTGTAGATCTGTATCCCTAACCTATTAGCTGTGCTCTCTCTTTTTTCTTCTTACAGTTTTCTGTAGGAGATTCAGTGCACAGTCGAGTGCAGCTTGTAAATAAACAAATCTGTGGACTTTCTTGTGTAGTCTCATGCAATACTAAACAACTGTTCCTTTTGGAGACTGGCCAGCAAGCAATTAGCCAGTTAACTAGCTCAGAGAAATTGCCTTAGTTTCTTTAAACAGAGTAAGACTGCACAGAGTTTGAAGTGGTCACCTATTTTAGATATAATTTCTGAAACATTAAGTCTCCTACTAAATCTGTCAATTGTATGACATGAACCTGGCCATTTTCTTTCTAAGTCTATTGAAAAATTCCTTAAATGGCAATGATTTTTTGGGGAAGACAGACATGTTTTTCTCATGCACTATGGGATGGGTTATCACAAAGGCAAACAAACCCCTGAGTTGAAAGATAGGGCAATAGATCAGTTGTATTTCCTCATGCCTCCCTGAGTTTGGAGTGGTGTGTATATATAAATATTGTTCTGTACATAAGGAATGGCCTGTTACATCTTCTCAAATGTATAAACTCCAGATATTTTATCCCTTGTATAATAATGCATTTAAGGTAGGAAATTATATATGGCTTCAAATTAATATTACCGTGCAGAGTGAAAAAGAAACTCTTTTTTTGTATATTATATTAAAAAGTAAGAATAAATTCCTGTGAACAGAACATTCTTCTGATGGGACAGAAACAAGTGAAAAGGCTGTTATTTTTTGCTCTTAGTGTGCCAACCTGACACACACAAATTAAACCAACTTCATTGTTAATGTATGTGTACATTTACTGAGTAGTCTGCAATACCTTTCCATTCATGGCTATCTATCTGTGACATTTTGTACCTCATGGGAACGTCCTACACCCCCATGTTCATCCTTATACTATGATTGTGTGATATCTAATGCAGTTTGTCAAGTCGGGGGTTTTCAGAAGGCTCATGATGTACTGAGCATTATTATTATAGTAATGTTATAGGTTGTAATTTAATGTATATAGTTATGAGGCTGAAAATGTGTTCTCATGGCTTAAAGCAAGCCCAGGCAAAAAACTCTCCAAGAGCAGAGAGGCAGTTCACACCTCATCAGGGCATGTATGGGACAAACCCAGCCCAGCCTCACAGGAACAAAGGACACAGGCCTAGGCAACAACAAAGCATCTGTTGGATTCTCGAGTGGGGGCTTGTCTACACTGGCAAGTTTTGTTGCCAAAAACTGCCTTTTGGCGACAAAACAGCAAGAGCGTACACACTATAATGGGACTTCTGTTGTGAAAAATGCCCAGTTTTGGTGACAAAAAACTTCCACCCCTATGAGGGACTTCTGTCTTTTCCCCTCCCTTTATTGTTGACAAAGAGCCAGTGTAGACACTGCTGATTGTTTTGTCCACAGAACTAGCTTCCGCCAGTATCCCACAATGCCTGCCCTGATTGCTCTGCTCAGTGTTTTGATCTCTGCTGCCCTGCAGGCATGCGCCCCTCCCCTTTCAAAGCTCGGGGAAGTATCTGTGTGCTGCTCCATTAGGGGAACAAACAAAGAGCAAATCATTGGAATGTTCCTGTTCTGCCCGGCACTAGGAACACAGCAGCAGGCCGACTGCTGCTGCAGGGTGAGGGGGACAGACTGCTGTGCTGCTTTGTCATTCCTCAGCACGGAGAGCTCACAGAGCTACTCATGATGCTGCTCTCATCAGCTTAGGGGGCTGTGGGAGAACTTGGAGAGTATCCCAAGATGCACAGCGCTCAGCTTTTCCTTCCCACAACACTGCACTGTGGTATACATACCCACGGTGTATTGCTCACCCTGTCGATGATGGTGTCCCCAATGTGGACATGATCTGTCGACAGAGGGAGCAATTTTTGTTTTGTCGACCTTTGGGTGTCAACATAAATTTTGTCAACAAAACTTGGTAGTGTAGACAAGCTCTGCATCACCCTCTTCCTTTGGTCAGTTTGGGACTGTGATGAAGTAATGCTCACCTGACTCTGAAGGGGGGGTGGAGAGACGAAGAGGGAAGAAAGAACCTGATAAAAGGGAGAGACGTTTGCCAAGCTCATCCTCTCTCTTCCACCTCCATCTACAGACATCACCACCAAGCGACTGAAGGGCTAATCAAACGGGAGAGCCTAGCGGAAGGGCAACCAGCCAGCCTGTTGTGAAAAGCATCTAAGTTTGTAGGGGCACTGAAAGTGTTAAGATCAGCTTAGAATCCATTTTGCTTTTATTTCATTTGACCAAATCCGACTTCTTGTTCTTTGACTTATAATCACTTAAAGTTCATCTTTGTAGTTAATACATTTGTTTATTCTACCTGAAGCAGTGTGTTTGGTGTGAAGCGTGTCAGAGGCTCCCCTTGGGACAACAAGCCTGGTACATATCAATTTCTTTGTTAACTTGACTAACTCATATAAGCTTGCAGCGTCCAGCGGGGATAACTGGACACTGCAAGACGGAGGTTCCTAGGGTTGTGTCTGGGACTGGAGATATTGGCTAGTGTCATTCGGTTGCACAATCCAAGAAGCAGTTTACATGCCAGAGGCTGTGCGTGAACAGCCCGGGAGTGGGGGTTCTCACAGCAGGCTGGCACATCACTGGTCTAGATAACTATCTATCTATCTAATCTAATCTAATCTAATCATCTATTATGGTAATTGTTTAGCTTTCAAAAGCAAACTATCTTGCCTATCTATACCTAGATTGTGACACTGTTGGCAATCTCTTTGCCATGAAATGACATGGTCTATTATAATTCCTCAGCACGCTTTTCAGAAATTATATCTAAAATAGGTGGCCACCCTCTACTCCATTCACACAATCATAGGCCTTGGCTACACTCGGGACTTCACAGCGCTGCCGCTGTGAAGCGCGAGTGTAGTCGCGCCGCCAGCGTTGCGGGAGCTCTCTTGCAGCACTGTATGTACTCCACCTCTCCGAGGGGAACAGCTTGCAGCGCTACGAGCGAGCGTGCAGCACTGCAGGCTCTGATTACACTGGCGCTTTACAGCGCTGTACTCGCTGCGCTCGGGGGGGGGGGGGGGGGCGTTTTCACACCCCTGAGCGCAGCAAGTTGCAGCGCTGTACAGCACCAGTGTAGCCAAGGCCATAGTAAATTACAGTCCGAACAGCAAGCATTTTATCAAAAGCTACCAAACTAATCTTCTTGTTTCCAAGTGCACTCAATATAGAAAATAATATGGTGTCCATATATGTAACAGCAGATTGGGGCAACACTTAAGAGGATGGCAAAAATGGCTCCTTGGGTGTGCAGCTCAGGACAATGGCAAAGGGCACAAAGACTAAGCCTAGAAAGGGAAAGCCTCATTAACAATTAACCTGAAATTCTCTGACAATTTCAGTGGGATTATTTATAGAGAGATCAGAGGCACAAGGACACTATGTAACTTACCTGAGGTCACACCGGAAGTCTTTAGCAGAGCTGGGTGTTGAACCCACATCTTTTGACTTTTCCACAAGCATAACTTGTACCAGTGAAACTTGTGTGCACAGCATGGAAACCTATATGTGTAGGGTACATCAAGTTATCCAGGAAAACCTGCTTTCAATTTTAAAGCTTTTCTGTCTGGCTGTCCCAGCTATTAGACTGTTCAAAACAAAGTCTTGGGATATTTTTTATAATGGGGGGGGGGGGGAATTCTGCTTCTTGTGTTCTAAAATGACTCAGCCATTTTTACTCAAACTTAAAAAATCTGGAAAGGTGAATGTTTTAAAAAAAATTAGCAGCAACTAAAAACAAGGGTTTAGAATGGAAATATTATGAAACCTTAACTGTAGTGGAAGCTGCAGCTCCTGCTATAATTAGCCATTAGTGCTAGCCTAAATATAGTGTTGGAAGCGGCAGCACTTGTGGCTGACAGGAATTTACTGTACTTCATAGTTTCGTTTTGAGCACACACAGATAAACCAGTCACTGAAGGGTTATGACAGAATCCAGACAATCCAAACTGACAAGGCAGGACCTAAGGGCAGCAAAGCCACCATATTTCCTCCCCACCTTACAATGAGGTTTTAA
This sequence comes from Malaclemys terrapin pileata, assembly GCF_027887155.1. NCBI lineage: Eukaryota > Metazoa > Chordata > Testudines > Emydidae > Malaclemys > Malaclemys terrapin. The sequence goes on along the minus strand of NC_071511.1, from coordinate 98,955,374 downwards.
TGTTTTGGCTCCAAGCCTACAACATCCTGAGTAGAGTGCTGATCAGAAAAATGCTGACAAAACTTTTTTTTGGAATTTGCCAGTTCATTAAGATCAAACCATTTTGTCAGAATGGTTGGATTTTCACAAACCTCCAGTGGGACCCCAATTTTCAAAACCTGCCTGCCAGTCAGGTTTCCATCATAAACCTGCCTGGTTTCCTTCCAGCTTGCTTGACCAGCTCCTTGGCAGTCCACTGAGCTGAGAATCTCAGAACATAGGAGCCAGTATTTCCAGGCTCACAGTTCCACTTCAGCCCACCATGCAGGCTGAAGGGAAACCAGGAGCCTGGAATTCCCCACCAGGTTGGCTGCTTTGGAGCTGGAGGCTCTGGAGGACCCTCAAAGACCTGGCTCAGGGGGCTGAAATTGACATAATTCTTGTCTATTTCATTGCTGTCCTCACTAACAGCAGCAGTGTTACTGACCAGACTTTTGTTAACATGACAAAAGTCTGATCAGTTTCACTTTGCTGTTCAGTAGTGGGCAGTCATGAAACTGACAAGAATCATGTCAACATACCCTTAGGGTATGTCTACACTCAGAGAGTAGTTCGATTGTACTTAAATCGAATATGTGGAATCGATATTACAAAGTCGAACGTGTGTATCCACACTAAGGACAGTAATTCGACTTTGTGAGTCCACACTAACGGGGCAAGCGTCAACGTTGGAAGTGGTGCACTGTGGGCAGCTATCCCACAGTTCCCGCAGTCCCCGCTGCCCATTGGAATTCTGGGTCGAGCCCCCAGTGCCTGCTGGGGAAAAAAATGTCGAGGGTGGTTTTGGGTAACTGTCGTCATCCAACCATCACTCCCGCTCTTCCTCCCTGAAAGCGCCAGCGGGCAATCAGTTCGCGCACTTTTCTGGTGAGTGGCAGTGCGGACGCCACAGCACTGCGAGCATGGAGCCCACTGCGACCATCGCTGCAGTTAAGGCCGTTGTCACCACCTCGCACCTTATCATCCACCTTTTCCAGAGGCAGATGCTGAGAAATCAGGCGAGGAGGCTACGGCAGCGCGGTGAGGACATGAGGTCTGAGAGTGGCACAGACCTCTCATAAAGCACGGGACCCCGCGCCGTGGACATCATGGTGGCAATGGGTCATGTTGATGCTGTGGAACGGCGATTCTGGGCCCGGGAAACAAGCACAGACTGGTGGGATCGCATAGTGCTGCAGGTCTGGGATGAATCACAGTGGCTGCGAAACTTTCGTATGCGGAAGAGAACTTTCCTGGAACTTTGGAAGTTGCTGTCCCCTGCCCTGAAGCGCAAGGATACCCGGATGCGAGCAGCCCTGACTGTCCAGAAGCGAGTGGCCATAACCCTCTGGAAGCTTGCAATGCCAGACAGCTACCGGTCAGTCGCGAATCACTTTGGCATTGGCAAATCTACTGTGGGGGTTGCTGTGATGCAAGTAGCCAACGCAATCGTTGAGCTACTGCTGTCAAAGGTAGTGACCCTTGGAAATGTCCAGGTCATCATAGATGGCTTCGCCGCGATGGAATTCCCAAACTGCGGTGGGGCTATCGATGGAACTCACATTCCTATCCTGGGACTGGACCACCAGGCCAGCCAGTACATTAACCGAAAGGGCTACTTTTCAATGGTGTTGCAAGCACTGGTGGACCATAGGGGACCTTTTACAAACATCAACATAGGATGGCCAGGCAAGGTTCATGATGCTCGGGTTTTCAGGAACTCTGGTCTGTTTAGATGGCTGCAGGAAGGTATATACTTCCCAGACCAGAAAATAACTGTTGGGGATGTGGAGATGCCTATAGTGATCCTCGGGGACCCAGCCTACCCGCTAATGCCCTGGTTCATGAAGCCCTATACAGGTGCCCTAGACACTGAAAAAGAACTCTTCAACTACCGTCTGAGCAAGTGCAGAATGGTGGTGGAGTGTGCTTTTGGATGTCTCAAGGGGAGATGGAGAAGCTTACTGACTTGCTCTGATCTCAGTGAAACCAATATCCCCATTGTTATTGCAGCTTGCTGTGTGCTCCACAATCTGTGTGAGAGCAAGTGGGAGACCTTTATGGCGGGGTGGGAGGTTGAGGCGAATAGCCTGGCTGCAGATTACGCCCAGCCAGGCAGCTGTGCAATTAGAAGAGCCCAGCGGGAGGCTTCGAGAGCTAGGTTCCTCAGTGAGCAGGGTAACCTGTGACTATTAAGTTTGTTTAAAGAGAAGCTGAACCTGCCCCCATTTTTTTACCCACTTACTGTTGACTATCCTCTCCGGCTACATACCCCATTCACCCCATCCCCCCCCCTTCCAACACATGTTTAAAAATAATATAATTGGAACTTTGTTAATGAACACCGTTTTCTTTATTACGGATTTCGCGGTAAAGTGTTGAAACTGGGATGCAGACTGTGGTGGGGAGTGGGCGTAGTGATGGAAAGAACGCTTCTAAACTCAAGGAATGACAGGCTCCTGCTCCTAGAGAGGTCCGCAGTGGTGGACTGGTTGTTTCAACGGAGCTTGCCACCCTTCCTTTTCGGGAGTCTGTGTGTGGGGGCTATGTGACTTTGTGGCGGGGGAGGACGGTTACAGATCCCCTGCTGCGTGGCTCTGTGATCCAGGATAAGGACCGCAGCATAAGATCTCTATCCGCCCTCCCCCCTCACAGAACATGAAAACCACCTCCCAGACTGACCAGGGTGCCTAGTGACTGCAATGTGTGTGTGACCTTCTGCTGAACCTGCCCCAGTGTCTGTACCCTGGTAAAGGTGACTGTCCTCTCCAATTACCAACCCCCTTCGCCCCTTCAAACACTCTCTCCCCTAAAAGAACATGATGCAAACAGTAATTAACAGAAACGTATCTTTTATTAGCAACTACACAGTTAGGGGATGAAACTGGGACGGGGGCTTGGGTGAGGCGGGAAGGAAAGGACTTACAAATTTTTGGGAATGAAAGCCTTCTGGTACTTGAGCAGTCTGCAGGGGTGGAGTGACAGTTTTCACGGCCCCTGCCGCCCCTCCTTCTTGGAACTTTGTGTGAGGGGGGAATGGGAGTTTGTGGCAGGGGAGGGCGGTTAGGGCTCTGTCCTCCTGTCTCCGGTCCTGCAGAACATCCACAAGGCGCTGGAGCATGTCTGTTTGCTCCCTCATTAGTCCAAGCAGCGTTTGAGTCGCCTGCTGGTCTTCCTGCTGCCACCTCTCCTGCCGTTCGCTGTGTGCTCGCTAGTATTGCGACATGTTCTCCCTCCACTGGGTCTGCTGGGCCGCATCGGCTCGGGAGCAGCCCATAAGTTCTGAGAACATGTTGTCCCGTGTCCTTTTCTTTCTCCGCCTAATCTGCGCCAGCCTCTGCGAGGGGGATGCCAGGGTAGGTCAGGAGACAGTCGCAGCTGTGGGATGGGAAAAAGGGAGTGAATTCCTCACAAAGATAATTTTTTGTGAACAATGAACATAGTCTTTCTCTGTGAACAAGACCATGCACAGCACCTATTACATGCGCACTCAGGACAAGGTCGAATTTTCGGCCTTTGCATTCAGTGCCTGGGGTCTTGCAGTGGAGATCAGACAAGCGGGGCAGGAGAGCGGAATTCGGGTAGAAGGCTGACATGGTAAGCCGTAGACTTTTGGCTGCTTAAAACTTAAATTAGAACAGTGCCCTCCTTTCTCGTTCAAAGCAATGCTCCTATTGTTGGGCAGTTCCTGCTGCCGGCAATCCGGCAAGCATGAACTCTGCCCCTGTCCCACCCCCTCACGGCTGTCCCTGGGATAGATCCCTGTATGCTGCCCCTCTCCCGCTTCCATCGCGTGGCGGTAAACCGCCGGCGACAGTTCTGTAAAGGAACAGGCAAGCAGTCCCAATAGTAACATTCCCCTAATTCTAAGCAGGTCACCATGAGCGACATCGCTCTGCTGGGAATTTCTGAGACCGAGAAAGAACGCATGCTGCGTAAAAGCCAGCAAAAACCAGGGCCGTATGCCACCATGCTCTGCAAGGCAATGATCCCAGAGTACTTGATGATAGCCTGGCGAGGAAAAGTTTCCTACCACGGAGGACACAATAAGGCCGCTCTCCCCAGGAACCTCATGCAAAGGCTTTCCAATTACCTCCAGGAGAGCTTCGTGGAGATGTCCCATGAGGATTTCAGCTCTATCCCTGGACATATAGACCTTCTTTTCCAGTAGCTGCACTGGCAAGGACTAAAAAGGAGAGCGCCTAGGGCAAACTAATCATGATAAACCGGACATTGTTAGATTCTTTTTCAGTAGTTGCACTGCCAAGGACTAAAACATTAAGCGCCTAGGGCAAACAAATCATGAAAAACCCATTGTTAATATTCCTGTTCTGTTCAAAATAAATGTTTACATGTTTAAAACACTTACCGACTGATCCTTCTCCTGATTCAGTGTCTGGGTTAACGCCTGGGGACGGTTGGTAGGGGATCTCTATGAGGGTGATGAAGAGATCCTGGCTGTCTGGGAAATCAGCGTTGTAAGCGCTGTCGACTGCCTCGTCCTCCTCCTCACCTTCCTCATCTTCCCCATCCGCTAACATCTCCGAGGAAGCGGCCGTCGACAATATCCCATCCTCAGAGTCCACGGTCAGTGGTGGGGTAGTGGTGGCGGCCGCACCTAGAATGGAATGCAGTGCCTCATAGAAATGGCATGTCTGGGGCTGGGATCCGGAGCGTCCGTTTGACTCTTTGGTCTTCTGGTACGCTTGTCTCAGCTCCTTGATTTTCACGCGGGACTGCATTGCATCCCGGCTGTATCATCTCTCTGTCATGGCTTTTGAGATCTTTGCATTCCGTCTTTTCGATCGCAGCTCCGAAAGCACGGACTCATCGCCCCACACAGCGATCAGATCCAAGACTTCCAGATCAGTCCATGCTGGGGCCCTCTTTCTATTCTGAGATTGCATGGTCACCTCTGCTGGAGAACTGTGCATCATTGCCAGTGCTGCTGAGCTCGCCATGATGTCCAAACAGGAAATGAGATTCAAACTGCCCAGACAGGAAAAGGAATTCAAATTTTCCCGGGGCTTTTCCTGTGTGGCTGGTCAGAGCATCAGAGCTCAGACTGCTGTCCAGAGTGTCAACAGAGTGATGCACTGTGGGATAGCTCCCGGAGCTATTAGCGTCGATTTCCATCCACACCTACCCTAATTCGACATGGCCATGTCGAATTTAGCGCTACTCCCCTCGTTGGGGAGGAGTACAGAAATTGAATTTAAGAGACCTCTATGTCGAACTAAATAGCTTCGTTGTGTGGACGGGTACAGGGTTAATTCGATTTAACGCTGCTAAATTCAACATAACCTCCTAGTGTAGACCAGGCCTTAGTCTGCAGCTGCTGGGGCTTCCAGGGTTCCCAGCTCCATTGCAGCTCACCAGGTGGGAAGTCAAGGATCCTGATCAATATATTTCCCTTCAGAAATACCACATTTCAGTGCTTCCAAAATGAAATACTGTGATATATCAATTCAGCAAAAAACTTCAAAATTTCAGCTTTTTATTCCAATCAGGACAGGAAATATTTTCAAAGTTTCAAACATTTTCCTGGGACAGAAAAACAGTTTCCCAGCCAGCTCTAAACTGAGTCTTATGTTTGCTTGTTTGTTTGTTTTTTCTCCCTGCGAGGTAGAAAGTACTTTCCACTAGTGTGAAGTCATGTGAAAATCTTCTGTAAAATAAACCTTCAGCAGAACTGGCACCATGCTCCAAATTTTCTGGGGTTTGATGTGACCATTTCACCCCATTCTAATCAATACTGAGTGAAGTTGAGTCTTATTGTGGAACACGATTGCCTGAGGTGCTAAAGAGTATCACAGAATGCTCGGAGCCTAATAAACTCTAGAGTCCCTTCCTTTTCTAAATCAAGGGGCAAAATTTCCCTGACAACCCCTTTCCTACAAATGAAAAAGAATGTATAAAGTGCCATGTGAATGTTTGTTACTTTACAAATAATCATCAAAACTGTGTTCTTGCAGCAGCAAATGTACCTGATTGACAAAAATCCAGGGGTAGAAAACGTGCTATTCTTCTGAACTGTGCTGCTGTTAAAACTTTCCCATCATCATTAATTACCACTTTCCATAATGAAACATGAAACACAGTTTCTCTAGAACTAGTAAAGACTGTGCTCTTCCATTGACAGCACTCAGGAAATGTGAGCCCACTAATAAGCCCTGTATGACTTCAGAGCTAGGTTGACCTATGGAAGTTATAGTATGTATATATACCCATTTTGATTGTGTGAACCAGAACATGGAAAGTGCAAAAACAGCTCTTGAGAGGGAAGTTGCACCAAGGATAATATTTTTCCCTGTTTTCCAAACCTGTGTCTTAATGGCCATATTAATGGCTTTTATTGCTGCACAGCATAGCATGGATATGCTTTAGTAGGGAAATTATCTTAAACTTTCCTGAGTTCTCTCTAATTGTTTCCTGAGTGGAACGGAAACATAAGGACAGTCAATAGTAACTTCTCTGCAAATGAAACCTAAAGCTTGTCTCTCTCCTTAGCTCTTCTCTCTCTCTCTCTCTCTCTATATATATATATATATATATATTCAAGATTTTATACAAATCAGATTTAATATGTATAGATGTTTCATATTTTATGTATTAGGCATTTTATTGAAATCGGGTTGTCTCAGCCAGTCATAGTGGGTGGGAGTTGACTTCAGAGTTACTGACCAATAACTGATGCCATAGGAGCATCTTTAGGTCCTGATGTAGAGGCAGTAGCCAAGAAAAGCAGGCATGGCAAGAGATGTGCCCTACAGCAATTTCTGGCTGCCAGAGAAGACCTTATGGGCTGCTGGAGCGGTGTAGCTTAGAACAATGCTTAGACTGCTCTGTGTTACTACTTTGGACATGACTGGTGCCTGGTGGATTAGCAATCAGGGAGTGGCAAAGCTACCTCAACAGTGCCAGTTGCCAAACAGCCAGGCATGAAGATCTGGCCTCATTTATATTAGATGTGTTAGGAGAAACTGAGCACAATCTTGGATGCTTTTTAACATATTTACTACTAATAATAGGTGCTCTATTCTCCTTGTATTTACACTGCTATAAATCTGGATTAACTCCACTGATGTTGGTAGCTACACTATTGTAAAATTGATATATGGGAAAGGAGCATCAGGCTTTTTGTACATTTATTTGATGTTCTTTCTTCCATCATTATTGTATTCATAATCAAGGTGCAAGCAAAACCACCATACTGTTATAGAAATTATTTTTTTCTTTGATCAGTTTACCTTTCCATATGTTTATTATCATGTTTCATATGTGTGTATATATAATATACAGTGTATACAAAATGCATATTTTGTACTGAGGATTCCTTTTAAAGTATCTTAGCAAAATACCAGTTTCTCAATGTGTTTTGACAGATTTCCCTTAATATTGCTCTGGAGGCCTTTATGATCAAGCCATCTAGCTTCATAGGAATGACTTGCACTGCCTTCCAGAAAATATCTGAAAATTCAGACAGGTCACTGATCCATGATGTGGGGAGCTGGGAAGCAGATTATCGTCCAGATCAACATTTGAATTTTAAGTGCAACGATGGCAGTCTCAGTGGTTCTTTCATGAATTTTTCTACCAAAGTAAGTGGTATAAACAGTTGTGTACAACTGACTCATATATATATATTTTGTTCGTATCTTGTATTCAAAGCAGATTACTACTTTATCACTGCAGGACTCAAACTGATTACAAGATTAAAAGCTCATATAATTATTTAATATAAATGGATTAATAAGAAAAGTAATTGTAACTTGTTACTGGTCTTAAATATTTAACTTCAAGTGTGATTATAATGTGTATTTTACTTCCAATACCAGTGTGCTGTGTTTACAGATATTGTGTAAGTGTTTCCATGCTTGATGTAAAAATTCAACATACAAACAGAAATGAGTATATATTTTGCTATTACAATCTATGGGCTTGATCCAACAAACTTCTATACATGTGAGCAATTCCATTGAAGTCGATGGGAAACCGTTTTGTCAGGAACTCTCAGATGAGTTAAGTTTGCATGGACAGTGACATTTTCAGAAAAATTGTCTTTACTTCCACTAAATTGTTTTATGGTTCTTATCGCAAAAACTTGATATAAAAGAAGAAGAACAGGAGTACTTGTGGCACCTTAGAGACTAACAAATTTATTAGAGCATAAGCTTTCGTGGACTACAGCCCACTTCTTCGGATGCATATAGAATGGAACATATAATGAGGAGATATATATACACACATACAGAGAGCATAAACAGGTGGGAGTTGTCTTACCAACTCTGAGAGGCCAATTAATTAAGAGAAAAAAAAAACTTTTGAAGTGATAATCAAGCTAGCCGAGTACATACAGTGTGATAAGAAGTGTGAGAGTACTTACAAGGGGAGATAGAGTCAACGTTTGTAATGGCTCAGCCATTCCCAGTCCTTATTCAAACCGGAGTTGATTGTGTCTAGTTTGCATATCAATTCTAGCTCTGCAGTCTCTCTTTGGAGTCTGTTTTTGAAGTTTTTCTGTTGTAATATAGCCACCCGCAGGTCTGTCACTGAATGACCAGACAGGTTAAAGTGTTCTCCCACTGGTTTTTGAGTATTTTGATTCCTGATGTCAGATTTGTGTCCATTAATTCTTTTGCGTAGAGACTGTCCGGTTTGGCCAATGTACATGGCAGAGGGGCATTGCTGGCACATGATGGCATATATCACATTGGTAGATGTGCAGGTGAACGAGCCCCTGATGGTATGGCTGATGTGATTAGGTCCTATGATGATGTCACTTGAATAGATATGTGGACAGAGTTGGCATCACTGAACAAAACCACTAACCCAGGAACCTATCCTTGTAACAAACCCCGATGCCAACTCTGTCCACATATCTATCTATCTAAGACGAAAGCTTATGCTCTAATAAATTTGTTAGTCTCTAAGGTGCCACAAGTACTCCTGTTCTTCTTTTTGCGGATACAGACTAACACGGCTGTTACTCTGAAACTTGATATAAAAGAAGAGCATTACCTTGGAGCTTTGGAACAGCCTAAGGAAAACAATAATAAATAAGCCCCTTAATAGAATGCAGTATTATTATCAAATAATGAAGTGGAACAATTAAATTTTTATCTAGCGGGAAATGGAAATTTTGCATTTGGTTAAGCGTGTTATTAAATTTAAGTGAACTACGGTTGATTTTTAGTTAACCTCCAACAGCATCTCATTTTAATAGGCTTATTCCTTGAAATGCTGAGTACTCCAAAATGATACTTTTCTGGATAATACTACAAGCTTACTGAATTCTGGGAGTACTTTAATTGCAGTTATTTTCCTAGTTCTGTCTTTTGAACCACTGTGTAACTTAGATAATGGCAATGATGTGCTGGAGGGAGCTATTGGGAGAACCTTGTAAAAATTCTGTCACCAAATTGAAGGAAGCATTGGGTAGCTTTCCTCCCTTTGATAGTTTAGCAGCATCCAGGGAGGGATGAACACCATCTATACCTAGGATGACTTACAAAGATGCTTCTGAAGAGCAACTTTTTAGTCCTTGGAATCCACAAGGTAGAACCTAATGTCAAGGATTACATTAAAAAGGGAAAAAAGAAAGATCCCTAGAGACTAATATTTCCGCACCTACCTACAAAACAATCTATCTATCAATATAGCTATATACACACACTTCAAACTACACAAGCTGAGCACTGTGCTATATATATGCTATAACTCAAGCAGAAATTGTGAGCTTGATGCAGATTTTACTGGTAAAGGTCTTTGGCCAATCTTATGCAGAAGGTCAAACAAGATGATTATAATGATCCCTTCTGGCCCTAAAATATATAAATCTATGAATGTACTTTGTATATTTTTCAGGAACAAAGTATAAACATTTCCAGTAAATGCAGTTCATAGAAATGTGTTTGCCAAGTGATGATGTCTCCTTCTTTGGTTATGATTAAGCATTTTGGTTTAAATAGGAAAATGAATAGATTCCCCAGCCCCTCATCCTTCATGTCTCTAACACACACATGCCGGCATGCAAGATTTATCACAGGCTAAGGCAGAACATTTTAGTTGAAGCCCCTTTTTATAAAAAGTTGGCAGTGCATCACTGCATAAAGGGTCATTATAATCTTTTCTTACATATTTTGCCATGTTTATAGAAAGCATCCAAGTCAGAATTTCCATCCAAATTTGCATTTTCATATCTAGTTTCAGTGGATAAAAATATATTTTAAACTGCAGGTGCAATAGAGTATTTCATAATGTTCTTTAGAACCCCATTGTTCTATAATTATAACCAAATGTAAGGTTTTATCAGGAATGTACTGCTAAATTTGATACCAAATTAAGGCTTGCAAAGGAGACTGTCAAGTTATTTTTCATAACTTTATAATTCATTTTTCTTTTCACTTTGTTTATAATAACTCCTTGAAAATGAAACCATTTCCTTACACACATTTCTCCCTTCCAACACATGTGATTTTTCACATGAGCGTTGAGCTGCTGGAATCTATCATTTCTTTTGAGAAGAAAAGAGCACTGAAGCATTTGTTTTACAAAAATGGCAGAGACTGTGTAAACAGATATAAAAATAACAAAGTAGGTTAAATTTTGGCCCTATTAAATTTGACAGTGTCCCTTTAACCCAATGGTTCTCAAACTTTTGTACTGGTGACCCCTTTCACATAGCACGCCTCTGAGTGCGACCCCTCCCCTTATAAATTAAAAACACTTTAATATATTTAACACCATTATAAATGCTGGAGGCAAAGCGGGCTTTGGGGTGGAGGCTGACAGCTCGCGACCCCCCATGTAATAACCTTGCGACCCCCTGAGGGGTCCCGACTCCCAGTTTGGGAACCCCTGCTTTAACCTATGCATCGGTAAGCTTAAAGATTATAGCTGGGCATGAGGCAAGCATCTCTTTACTGAATATTTGTGCTAGATGGACCTTTGGTCTGACCCAGTATGACCGTTCTTATGTTCTTATTATACTGAGTACAGAAGTGACCTCTGTATAGTAAGTAAGGTTAAATTATGCTTTCCATTCTAACCCCTGTTTCTAAAAAGTTATTATGACTGAAAACTTTCATGTTTCAGGTGGAAATTTTTCAGGCTTTGTCGCTGTTCAAAGGTGAACTGGTTTAGAAAGATTTAATAAAACTGGTTTTTGAATACAAGGGAAGTGGAGGAGATAATGTTTTCCTTTTATTATTATAAAAAAAATTCTAGCAATATTAAAAAAATCAAATCAAAACTGATCTAATGATACATATAAAATGTCTGAGTCTTAAAACTTGGCATAGAAATAGCCCTCATTGAGGAGAAAGTGCCTGTAAGTGTTCTAGTGTGCATTGGTTTTGATTTGACCAAGTTATGAACCTTTGAAAAGTGCAAATTGATCATGTGCAATACATTCTATAGCAGTTCTGTTAAATTTGTAAATTGTATTGCTAAGTAGGGTTTGAATCATCATAACTAACTTAGCTACATAGTGAAGAGCATACGAAATTGCATACAGTATGAGGCACAGGGACTGGCCCTGGTGTGAAGATACTCGGCCCCCACCACGCTGCTATGTGACAATGTGATCCTTCAGTGCGATGTTTCAAACACACTTGTGTAATTTTAGTACTACCGACTTATTGTCAGTAAAGTATATGAATGCTTAAGTGTTTATAGGCATAGATGTGGAATAAGAAAGATTTGGCTATTCAAACATATGAACAATTCTAAATGGCATCAAGTTTCCAAAGGAAAAAGAACATTATTCTATACAAGGTTTCATTATTCTTTAAAAGATTAATTTTTGTTTTATTTTTTCTCTAATCTCTCCTACATATTTTGGTTTGACATCTCAAGAGGTTATTTCAGTATCACATTCTTCCTGTTCTTTTATTGTTTTATTTATACCTTACACAGTAGTATCTTAATGTAGCAGTAAGTCATCTGTAATTTTACAGAACATTGAACAGAGATTAAATCCATATTGCTATTCAATAATATCAGTAAACCAAAAGAAAATTCATCAGAGAAAATGAACATTGAAAGCAAGTATTTAAAAAAAATGCATAAATCTCTTCATAAAATATAGTAATAATACTATTTTAGGCAAAAGGATCTATATGGCTTAAGGGCCCCATGCATGGATGCTTTTATATGACTAAGGGCTGGGGGAAAGATGATGTGAAGCACATGGTTCAGACAGATGCATTCTTTAGGGGAGGATCTATTAAAGGGGATATTCTATATCCTAGTAAAGAGGAAAGGATAGAAGTTGATAAAGTACTGGTAGGAAATGAAGAGAAACAGTCAAATGAAAGAGTCCCATTTAATTACATCACACAAAGGCAGACAACAAAATATTGACAAATTATATAAGTGCTTGTATACAAATGCTAGAAATCTAAATACTAAGATGGATGAACTTAAGTGCCTGGTATTAAATATTGATGTAATAGGCATCGCAGAAACTTGGCGGAATGATGGTAATCAATGAGACACAATAATACCAAGGAACAAAATATATAGGAATGAGTGAGTAGGTCATGCTAATGTGAGCATGGCACTATATGTGAAAGAAAGCAGAGTCCAATATAATAAAAATCTTAAATGGCAAACAGTTCCATGGAATTTCTGGGGATAGACATTCTATGCTTAAATAATGAATATAGCAACAGGAATACACTCCCAACCACCTGACAAGGATGGTGACAGTGATTGTGAAATGCTCAGGGAGATTAGAGAGGTTACAAAACCAGAAAATGCAATAATAATGGGGAATTATAGCTATCCCCATGTTGGCAGAGTACATGTCACCCCAGGATGGGATACGGAGAAAAACTTTCTAGACACCATTAATGACTGTTCTTGAAGCAGCTAGTCTTGAAACCCACAAGGGGAGAGGCAATTCTTGATTTAGTCCAAAGTAATTCACAGAATCTGGTCCAAGAGCTAAACCACTCGGTAATAACAACCGTAATGTAATTAAATTTAACATCCTTAAATAACAAAGAAACCCACCATAGTAGCATTTAACTTTAGAAAGGGGAACTCTGAAAAAATGAGGAAGCTAATTAAACAGAAATTAAAAGGAAGAACCACAAGAGTGAAATGCCTGCAAGCTGTATAGAAACTATTTTAAAACACCATAATAGAGGCTCAAACTAAATGAATTCCCCAAATAAAAAAAACTGTAATAGGACAAAAATAATGCCACCATGGCTAACCAACGGAGTAAAAGATACAATTAGGTGCAAAAATGCATCCTTTGAAAATTGGAAGTCAAATCCTGCTGCAGAAAACAGAAAAGGGCATAAATCCTGGAAAGTCAAGTGTAAAAGTGTAATTAGGCAGTCCAAAAAAGAATTTGAAGAGCAGATAGCAAAAGACACAAAAACTGCAAATTTACAGGCATGCAAAGAGTCTCCTCTCCCTGTGTGTGCAAGGGTTACCTATGAAAATGGGAGTGCTTACCCCTTCCTCCCCTGATGAGCAAATCATCCAGAAAGGGGCAGAGAGGAATGTAGGACATTGGCACTAGAATGTGCTTGGGAAGAGCAATCAGCTCTGTTCTGATGGATGGTGCAAACCGTGCACCCTCATGAGTACTGGGCAGCCATCGTTACAGTTACTAAAGACCTTCACCAGTGACTCCTTTTCTAATTCTCTCCTGCCTCTCCACCAAAACCCTTTCCTCAGATTGTATTTCCATGCTTTAGTGTGAAGTTTCATCTGTACCTCCAGCTCTTAGTCAATAGGAGAAAGTATGAAATTAAGTAGTTATTTCCCTCTGGGTGTAAGAACATTTCTTCTGTTACCATGCTGCTATAGGGTAACCCAAAGCTTGCTTTCAAACCCATATGCAGTACTGAATGTACACAAAGGAAGAAGATGGAAATTGAAAAGAAAGCTTTACTTATTTAGCATGCAAACCAATTTTGGCGTATATGAGATATTTTGAGAGAGGTGATTTCATTAAGTGGATCATTGCCTATCATGTGAAATGTGTATGTGAATTTATAAATATTCTCTTTTAATTTATTTGTAAACAGTTGAGTAACTATATTTCTCCTGTTATATATTTTTTTCTCTCACAATAAAATGAGCTGGAGAATTCCAGCTGTCTGAGCCACACTGATTCCCCACTGCCCTGCACTTTGCAAAAAACATTTATACCCATGCAAACTGGATGCAAAATGAAACCTTACAGATTGACAATAGTGATTGTACAGTTGTAAATGACTACACAAGGTACAAGAAAATGGAGAATCAGGCCCATCAGTGGCAGTGATGAGAGGCTTTTGGTCTCAGTTTCAAAGACTACTTTTCATTTTTAATTATTCTTTTAGCATTTCCTTAATTAGAGCTGGGTGAATATGGGTGGGGGAGGAGGAGCAAAATCCGCAAAATCATTACAACAGTAATCTTACTAATCCCTGTAATTTGCTTTCCACCAACATAAGTACTAACTATTGTTGTCCTCAAAAAATGTTTGAGGAAAGATAAATATTTACATGATTTTGTCCTGGAAATATATAACCATCTTGTCATTTATTTATGAGATATTTAGTCATCCAATTCAGGGAGCATAAACAAAACCCACATGTTGTAGATGACCAATTACACAATAAAAGAGTAGTAAATACTCAAGCAGTAGCCACAGTAAGTAGTTTGAAAACAATGTACTGATGTAGGTTGAAATATATTGTCATTTGAATAATAAACTCCCAACATTTGGAGCCTGTTGTTTCTATTTTCATAAATAGAAAAATATAGCAAAATTATTAAATACTTTGCTGTGAATAGGTCATCCAGTTGTAGCCTTCAGGAAGGAGGAAAACCAAACTGGGCATAATGTACTGAATACAGAGTTAAACAGGTAAAATAAAACAAATTATAATAGGGACAAAAAAATGTCAAACTAAATTACAAAAACGGCACCAGAGAGAGAATAGTCATTCACAGAAGTTTAGGAAACAATTTTTAATACATTTCAACATCCAGTTTCTGATTCCACTATCAGCAAGACCCTTCTGGGAGAATAACTTGTAATGTTCTCAAGATGTCCTAAAGCCCGCAGTCCATTCCTGTCTCATTCACAGATTTTCAATTTAATTTTCATTTCAACTTTAGAATGTTTTCCATAAAGTAAGTCAAGGCAGTAAGTCCAGCATTCAATGGAGAGTGAATAAAAGAAAGGGAGTATCTAATAGTGAGAGTGAAATGTATTGCAAGTAGGCACCATGGAAGTTCCCCCCTACGCGCGCATACAGAGCTTTTGACCATTATTGTCATCAAACCTCTTACTACTTAAGAGAGAGAAAATCAATACAATTTGATTATACCAAATCAATAATAATAAAGTATTTTAGTATGACTTCAGGCTTAGGGGAAAATACTGGAGTGTGTGTGTATCTGTGTGTGTGTTCATGTTCATGAAAGGGAAAGTTGATTTAGATTTTTTTTCCACAATGCTTGAGATTGAAGAACATCAATCATTCTTCATTATATACTGCCAGAATTTCAGACTTCTGATCCTTCTGGTTTATATGTTGGCCCTTGTCCTAAAAACTCACAGCTAGGGCTGATTCTATCTCTTGTTCTGGCTGCATTGGTTGCTATCGAGCTATCACAAGAAGTGATATTCCAGCATTTTGGGGTCAGAGCTTGTGAGAACAACTCATGAAATTTCAGTCCTGTCAAATCTGAACCCAAATTCTAGTCTTGATTCATCCTCATACCTGAAATCCAGTTTAAACTTAATATGACCCATATTGAACATGTACAGTACATTAAATATATAGCCCTTCTATACTATCATTAAAATTCTGTTGGCAGAAAACTTTTAAAAAAACTTTTAATATCACAGTCAAATTTGTAATATAGACAGGGACTTAGAGTTAGCATCATAAATAGACTTTGAAAAAGCATTTTACTTGCAGGTTCTCAGTTTAAGTGATGGCTGTTTCAGAGTATAAACCACAATAAAAAGCCTTACCTCCCTTTGTTGGGTTATCTCACAGGGAGGTGAATCATCAAGTTAACGCTTCAGAGGTGCAACAACAATATTTGTTTCCTGTATGTATGCCTTGCATTTAAAATTCAAGGTAGGCACATTGCACTCCACACATTCCTATTAGCTTTTCAGTTCTATTTACTTCTTATGGTTTTCAGAGCGAGATTGGCCTTTTGATTTGTCAGGTTGCATTACAGGAGATGTCCGTAAGTTGGGATGTTAAAAGTTGAATTGGTATTATAACTTTAAACATGTCAACCATGAAGAAACATACCTGGATTTTAAAGTACCTTGACAAAAACCTATAGTTATTTGTTCATGGTATAATATTTTCAGATGTTAAATAATAATATTCAATGGAACTGTTACCACAATGACTTGTGAATTGAAAAATATGCAATCATCTTGTGAGAAGCAGTTTTGCTTTTGCCCAGAATCAATTTTGAATTTCAAATGATAAAAATAGTGTGTAAATTATAGTAATGATGATGATGATGATGATGATAAGTCACTAGGTAGAAGTGCTTGAGTTAAAGGAGTGGAGAATGGAATATAATACAACTGCTTTCACCACGAAAGGGGAAAAAAAACATTTTTGAGCTAGGATCAAGCATGGAAAATTGAAGCCCAAAGTGGAATTTGAAGGGGAAAGTTATAAGCTCCAGAAAATAGGTCTCATAATGAAAGTGCCTTCTACTCTATAATTCAGCATGTGTGAAATTTTCAGAATCTTTGTGGATAATTAATTGTATCTGTTCAGAAGCTGCCTAGCAGAGTGTGCACTAATTAACTTTCCCATTAATGCAAAAGCTAGTTCTTCTGTAAATAATTATGATTTATACTGAAAGTGTCAAAACCCAGAATGTTTCACATGCGCGACTAAACAGCTCTAGGTTTCAAAACCATTTTCATACTGAACTTTTATAAAAGCAGCCAGCCAGTTTTGACTTGGCTTTTGAACAATAACTCTTCCTCTGTTGCTTTAAGACTGGGAAGGCATTTGGAAGCAGCTTTTCCAGCTCTCCAGTGGATAAAGTTTCAAAAGAGTGGCCTTCATTTTGTAGTTGCAATTTGTGCTGATTTGTGTGCTTAAAGCTCTAACTACATAACAACCTGAATCAAGAAAGCACATAACAATAAGCATGTGTTTAAAGCCTATTGACTGTAATGGGAAATGCATCCATTACAGATAGTTCAGCTTTGCTCAAAATTTGGATACCCACAAAATATAGGCAAGATAAATTCAGATAAGGGAATTCAGAAGTATAGGAAAATGAAAAAATGGTAAAAGTTAGTAGAATCTAATTTCAAATTACATTTTTTTTCTGCTTGCTGACATATAAATACTTCATGGCAACTTTCACAAGATTATGAGTGCTTTAACCACATTGTCCTAGCCAAATCTGCAAACATAAAATTCTCCCAGTAAATTCAGTTGGAACTGCTTTTCTTTACATCTACATTTAATGTATTATGCTATTAAACAATGACTGTTTCAGTCAGAAGATGGCTATGCATCAGTTACAGGTGACGTGATTTGATTAAATACACACACAAACACACTCATAGCCATAAAAGTCAACCTTTATTGCACGGTAGTATTAGAGATACCATGGTGGCTATTCTATATTTAGAAGAAGGGAGAACAGCAGTATCTCTGATGCTGCAGTGTGGTAACATTTAGTAAATTGATAGGCATGCGTAGGTTGTAATAGAAGATATGGTGCTCTAAGCCACATTAATTGCCACCAGTTCCCTAGTAAATATTTTGCTGGCTTCAGATGGAATATTATAGTATCACCAAATAAAATGTCCAGATGCAAGTGTATGTAAGGTTAGTAAGAAATTTTCTTTTCTAGTTTGTGCTGCTTCAAGACAACAGATACACAACAGAGGACTGACTTTTCTAATTTACAGGTACTGTATATCATCTGGAGGCAATTAGACTCAATGCTGATAAGAAAGAGAAAGGAAGATAATATACCAATAACCAGTAACTTACATTGGTTTCAGATTTTCTTATCCAAGTGTTGCAAGGCACTTCCTCAGTGTATAAGTCAAGATTGAGTAATAATTGTTCTGTTTACAGACTAGAATTTTGTAATTTGTTCTTCTATACCTTTTCATCACCCACCAGTGTGATGTCCGAGTGCAAAAAGCATTCTGCTATTGTAATATTAAATGTTGATGTCTTTTGGGGTGTTTGTTGTGGGTATTCATGAGGAAATTGGCTCAAATGCTACATAGTCTACACCTATGTTTGTACTGTAATTCTTCTGAATCTATTGCTTCTTTCTGTGTGTGTGTGTGTGTGTGTGTGTACTTGGTTGCTACTTTCGCACCAGGATATCGTTATATTCCAAAGACAGTTTACACACTTTTTTCCCCCTCCCTGTGTCATTTGACTGGCTTTTTTAATCTATTAAGGTTTCAGTTTCAAGATTTATGATATAATGGGATGTGTTGTAAGTAGAATGTATACGCATGTACCGTACTTATCATTCCATTCATATCAATGCCAAAATATGTACTGACGACTTGCAATATTCTTCTTGAGAACAGAGATCTAGGAAAAATAGAAAAGTTGCTATATTAAAAATGAAGTCACTGGGCCATTGTTGTATTGTTGCAGGTATCAATTTGATGATGCAAACTGAAATCATAATTAGGCATAAATCTTTAATATATCTAGTATTGAGAATGGGAATAGTCAGCTAAAGTGAACTATCACCTATTTTCAATTGGACTTGAGTGGGGCATAGGACTTGTGCTGGCCCTCTTCACAGGAATGAATCTGTTCGTAGTTACTTTGAGAAGTAAGAAGCAGTTGTAGGGAAAACTGAGCATCTTTTTTTACTTGATGGATCAGGTCATTTTAATGAGAAGATTTACTCACCTCCGTTTTTAAAAAAATTGCTAGAATGCATCCCCCACCACCCAAAAAACCAAATCATCTATGTAAATACCTATACTTCCTACAATGATCCCATCTATATGATGATAATTTGACACCTCATATTCGATACCTCATCATAGTTTTATTTTATAGTCTTTTAAATATAAATGCTCCCCTTCTGTTACAAATATCTAAAAAAAATACCAAGGAGATTAAATTGTGCTATAATAATAGATTCACATGTACAACAAAGGGGTAATGTATTATGTACACACTAATCATTCCCACTCTTCCCATGGTCTCGTTTGTTTATTTCATGTATGCTTTTAGATTTTTAGCTATGCAGTTGATTATCTTTCCACGTGAGTTCTTCCAAAAGAAAAAAGAAAAAAAGAAAAGGGATTTTATCTCATTTTCCTATACTTTTATACATGGCTTCTGTTTGCTTTTATGGTAATAATAAAAACATCTTTAAAATGTATCCTTCAGAAATCTTGCATCTTGCCTCTTACCATCCTATGTGGCCTTCTTGAAACAAATAAAATGTTCATTATGCAAATAGTAGTATCAGTTGCTAAGCAGTTGTTACATCTATAAGTTTGTCTCTGGACTGATGTTTCTGTAGGCATGAGTTATCTTTAAAACAACAAACTTTTGGATAAAAATACCAGATTTGAACAAAATTTGCCAATGTTCAGTTTCCCCAAAAGTGTTCATAAAACCAAAAATAAATCTATTCATCTCGTTGTATAATTTATATTAGGTTGTCCATTAAAGACATATGGAGTTTGCATTTCCAGTAGAGAGATAGGGTAGGAAAAAGAAATAAGAAACACAGGATTGACATCATTGTAAAATTGTATCCGACAAGAATTTCTTTCCTTTCACTCTCCTCTGCCTTACTTGAATC
Source organism: Malaclemys terrapin pileata (assembly GCF_027887155.1). Taxonomy (NCBI): domain Eukaryota; kingdom Metazoa; phylum Chordata; order Testudines; family Emydidae; genus Malaclemys; species Malaclemys terrapin. The sequence continues at coordinate 98,935,535 of NC_071511.1, read as the reverse complement.
TTGTAAAATGAGCTACAGTGCATGCACATGCAAATGTCATACAAATTTTACATAACTTGTCAGACATATCTGAAAGATTGATCAAGCTAGCTATTTCTAATTCAAAATGGTGTGTATAAGAAAGATTCTTCCTATTCACTTTGCGTTCTCCCCTATTATGGAAAGTTGTTTTCATGATTTCCCAAAGTGCATTAGAAGATAAGATTATTATTATGAGCCAAGAAAGCAAAATTGCCAAACATCTTCATGTGCAATGTGCTGTTAAATAATAGCTTGTACACTAATTAAGATAAATCTGATAATAAAACCACACTGACATTGTAACAGTTAATAATATAGCACTTTAGTTGTTAGAATATATTTGAAGTTAACTTAATGGTATTAACTATAATAAAGAACGAGTAGAACACTGAGTACTGTACAAGTTTCCTGAGGACATGATTCTGAGGAAGCTCTCAGCACCTCAAGAACTAGACCCTAAATCTAATGGAGCAATTTACTGCAGTAATGATGTGTTTTTCATATGTGGCCCATTTGAAGACATACCATATCATGCTGTATCATAATTCCATATATGAGCTGAATACCTGTAACTGCTCTTTCTAAGCTTTTGCTTCCAAGGCCCACTTTATTTTCAGTCATCAAAATATACTTGATACCGAATATCAAAATGTACTTATGCTGTATATATTACAAAAGTAGCAACCTGTGGATAGTTACAGTTAGTTAATCCAAAGTGTTCCTTCTACACGGCAGTTTCACTACATTGTCTACTTCTAGTTACAATAGGCAAGCTCAGTTTTCAAATTTGGATGACTTAGAGCATGGTTTTCAATCTGTGGTCTGCAGACCCTGGGGGACCACAAACTATGTCTAAGATTTCCAAAGGAGCCGCACCTCCATTGAAGATTTTTTAACGGACCACAAATGAAAAAGGTTGAAAATTGACTTAGGGTGCCCAACTTCACACCAGAACATTAGAACTTAAAATCCATTGGGTGTGTGAATGAAGATTTGAGAGGCCGAATGCAGTTATCGGACTTAGGTAACCAAGTTTGAAAATAGGCTCACAATGGTTATTTGAATATCAGCCATCCATTCCATTTGAGAATATTTTTATCAAATTTTATAGATTTAAATGTCAAAAAGTGAACAATTTTCATTTACATTTATTTGAAGAAAAGTGCAGGAAACATCAAAGCTTTATTGCATGAATTTTTGGCAGCTCACATTATAAAGTGAAGTGCACTTTTAATTGCACCACAGTTCTTTCATTGTTTGCTAACTCTTTCATTGGGAAGTTTTCTCTAGCCCCTAAAATATCAACTGTCTTTGTAACTGAGAGTCACGTCAGTTTCACACAATAACAATCTTGCTGACTATTAAATAATTCTGACTTTACCTAGTCCATCTAGACCCCGCCCTGCGGTGTGGATCCAGCCTTCTCCCTTTTCTTTTTCAGGGGTATGGGGCCTGGGTTCACCTATGAGAGTGCCTGGTGCCTCCACTCAAGGAAATCCTTCCTAGTGCAGAGAACACAGTGGGCTTGTCCCTAGATAAAATATTTAACACACAATTATTACGGAGGCGTGACAGAGCACACAAAAAAATAGCAATCACAATTCCCAGAGTAATAAAACAGTAGCTGGGGCTTCATTAGGTGTGGGGAGCAATGGAAAAAGGGATCAGGATAATAAAAGACAAAAACAACATTACATAAACTCTACCCCTTCTAACATGTATAGCCAGTACAAACCACCCTGTTCTCTCTCCCAGCACCTGCCTAGGCAAATGGTGAGTTCAGGCTCAGTCTTTGATCGATGGTGCGGCACTGAGATCTGTGGCCAGCTTTGAACAAAATAGCAAAATAAATAAAGAGGGGTGTTCTTCCAAAGTCTCCATACCAAGGATGGTAAGACTGTCTTTGTGGCTCTCTGGTCTGGATTCCCACATACAGTTAGGCTGGCTCTTGGTATCCTGACACTGACTCTCCTCAGCCTCCTGGGTTTCTGATCTCTGCTCAGACGACACTGCTCAATGTTCCCGGATCCCAAGAGTTCCAAGCCTTCCCGTGGGTAGGAATGTGGACCCTTTGTCTTTGTGTTCTGGCTTATGATTGGTTCTGGTAGTGTTGCTAGCCAGTTCTATCTCTGTCCTGGACTCTAGGGAACCTGGAAACAGAGTCCTGAGCCTCTGTCACTATTAATGCTATAGTCCAGGGGCGAGTCCCTGAAACGCTCAGTGTGGTATTTCAGAAGCATCCCCTCCAAAGGGGTTACACATATTCAAATTCACATGGACTTAGCTTTATTACACAGGTGTGAATCGTAATAGTCAGTTTTCTCACCTCACAGTTGCTTTCAAGTAAAGAGAATGGGCCTTTCCCAAGTTACTGCCTTGTGTAGATTAAAGTATTGCTAAAATTTTTGAATGACATTTTCTAGCTGTTTGCAGTCCAGTTGGACTGCATTGTAGATCTCCAATGCATCTGGGTTTATGTGGAGAATTTCAGCCTGTCTGATTTGCCTTCAATGCCTGTTGCTTCCAGGTAGGATGACCAGATGTCCCGATTTTATAGGGACAGTCCCAATATTTGTGACTTTTTCTTATATAGGCACTTATTAGCCCTCACCCCCGTCCCGATATTTCACATTTGCTATCTGGTCAACCTAGGAGAACCTGAAAATGCTTCATCTAGCTCTGCCTGTATTCTGCCCAGTTCCTTGTCAGATTGGCAGCTTCAGGCAGCTTCCTTTTGTTATATTTTTGGGAGCTCTTCAGTTTTCTTTTGAATCCATATAATAAGAAGCATGCTGAGAAGAGAGACTGATCTTTATTTCTTGGTCCTGGTCAGATGATGACATACGTCAAGGCTGCAAAAGATTGATTGCCCCTGTCACGTGACAGGGTTCACTATCCAGTAACTTCAGTAGTTGTTGTTACTCATTGGAATTCTGGAGGCTTTCTGAATCCTTGTGATTTTTTTTCTTCTTTACACATTCTTCTTTTCAGATCACTGGGAAAACCAGGGCTGGATGGAACCACTCTAAAGTGACCTTCTGTTCCTTTGTCCAGCCACCCTATAAAATAATTCCTTGGAACAGGTGGGATCAGCATCTGCCAGCCCCAGTTGGTTGCAAATCAGGATTCCTGTGTGTTTTCCAAAACCCAGAGTGTAAATCCCTATGGAGGCAGGAATTAGCAGGGTTGCAAACTCTCACGATTTTATCACGAATCTTGAGATAATTATTTTTATTCAAGCCCTAGCTACTGGAATCCAGAAATGACATGAGAATCTGAGCTTTCATTTAAAAATTGGGGCAAGTCTGTAGCCCCCATTGTTTCAGAGAAAATCTTAATGGCTCAGAAAATGCAAGGCAAATAAAAGAATCCAAAATGTTATCTTTTTTTAAAAAAAATCTCATAATTTTGGTATCATGACTTATTATTTTTGAATACATGGAATTGGCAGTACTCAATTGGCAATATTTTACAATGTTAGTTTTGAAGAAATAATATTAGTTACCATATAAATAGAATATATGATGGGTTATGAGTACATTGTAAACTTGTGTGTGTAGATATAGATATATAAACCAACAACAAGAAAACCAAAACAAACAAAAAACAAAAGCACACAGAAAGAAATGAACAAGAAAGGAGGGGGGGGATGTGATATCAGAGTAGGATAATATGTTGTAGAGTCAATCTTTTGCGGGGTTAAAGCCCCAGTGAGGTGGAATAATGTCTCTTTCAATAAAACAAGTAATTGTTTTTTTTTAAACGATCTTAAGAAGCCTTGTCAGTGTAAAAAGAGTTGACTGAAACTGTGACTCATTTTTGTCTGTTGTTTTAGACTGTCTTACGTTACGATGTTTGTAACATATGAAGTAAGATTGCATGACTACCGTTCCCCTGGGCCCCTCACAAAGAAGACATACGCACTGTATCTCACAAGGCTATCTCAATGAAAGTAATTTTATCTAAATAACTGTTGATCTGCTGATTCATGTTCGGATAGGGAGCACTTCCTGCATTATTGAATTATGCCTGGTTGGCATATCATATATAAAATGTGAAGGAGAGGTTGTAAATTAATTAAGCTCTTATTCAATGCATATTGTGGAGATCTAAAAAAGTGCTGCCGGATATGATCATAGCCAATCTACTGAATGTATTTTATAAAACAATTCTTCAAAATTCCATATTTCCAGCACTGAATTAATATACTGTTCTAAACTAGTTTTCTTATTACCTTTCCATATTGTTAAGATTTTTCTCCGTTTTAATGCCTCAATAGTTCTAATGAGCCATTTACATCTGATTTTAAAGTTAAGAATTCAGGAGATATATCCAGGATGCAACTTTACATATATTCCCCAGAGTTAGAGTACTGTGAAGTTTATTCTTTCCATCATCATTAATCCACAATGGAGCTACAAATATTCACTCTCCATGCATATATATGAGTTTTCTTTGACTCCAAGAATACTTCTAGATGCTATGTCTACAAATAGTCTGTGAAGACAGTTGAAAGTCCAAACACATTTGTTGTATGAACTTAAAGTGAATTCCTTCTACAAGTAAGTCTGTTGATTCATCATTTATGTTTCTGATGATAAACTTCCAGTTTGTTTATAATATAGACTGATTAGAATGTTATTCTCATGGCATCTTGGGGAATTACTCAATAATGTATATCTGTTGAATAATGCATGAATAATGCATATCTAGCTGATTTAATAAAGACTCAGACAGATTATCTTAAAATTAGTCTGTAGACTGAGTGGTCACATGTACATGTAACTATTTGATTTATGCATGCACACTGGATATCATTTACACAGTTTCCATGGACCACTTAGGTCACAGGCTTGGTCCTGGTACCAGCAGAATGGACCTGACTAACCCTTTGAGAGCACCGGATCCACTCAAGAGGGCCACCTGCCTTCAGGCAGACAACCAAGACCTGCTGGCCCATGTCATCCAGCTGACCTCAGAGAATGTGCTCTTGCAGGAGCAATTCATTCAGTTGTGTGCTGAATATGCTGCGCTCCAGACATGGCTCACAGAACTCTGTTCCCCGCTATATCTGCTGGAATGGTTTGATGGTAATCACCAGCAATTCCAGGGTTTTATAAACCAGTGTTGTCTTCTGTTCATGATGCACCCGCAGTCCTGTATTACTGATTGTGCAAAGGTGAGCCTGGTTATCAGCCTGCTGTCCAGGGAAGGATTAGACCAGGCTTCCCCCTGCGTGGAGTGTGACAGCCCAGTATTGTCCATCTGGGAGGTCTTCCTCCAAGGCATGTCAGTGCTATTTGACAATTCATACTGAGCAGAGGCTTCCCTAAGGAAGCTCCAACAGGGGCACTGTAGCCTCCTATGCCATGCAATTCTGCTGCCTCAATGCTAATACTGACTGGAACAAGGCATCGCAGATGTACTAGTGTACTTGGTGTTTCATGTCTCTCTTTTGAAGCCCTCTATCGAAAACCCTTTTCCTCACAGAAGCCAGACACCTTTTCCACTGATACAGGTAAAGGGCCATGAGAAAGACGTGTTTAACGAAATCCTGAACTCAAAACATAAATGTGGCAAGCTCTTGTATCTTGTTGACTGGAAGAGATATGGTCCTCAGGAGTGGATTCAGGAACCTGACAAAAAAGTCCATGCCCCTGCGCTTGTACAAGCATTCCATAGGAATCACCCTGAAAAGTCTGGTCCCACATCGCCTCAGTAGTGCCCCTGGGGGAGGGAGTGATGTCAGGGACCACAGGTCTTAAACCCTAGTCAAAAGGGTTCTTTGGAACTAGTGAGTTCCAATCCAGAGATCTGCTAACTGACATCAGAAGAGGAGCTGAACTCTGATAGAGGACTCCGGTCCATTAATTTGCTCACAGCTCCCATTTAAACCCAGCACAGAAACAGGAAAAAAAGCAGCACAGAAGCAGCCAAAAAAAAAAAAAGCCGCGATCTGCGGCAGCAATTCAGCGGGAGGTCCTTCGCTCCCAGGTGGAGTGAGGGACCGTCCGCCGAATTGCCACCGAATACCTGGACGTGCCGCCCCACTCCGGAGCAGCCGCCCCAAGCACCTGCTTGACAAGCTGGTGCCTGGAGCCAGCCCTGGACGGATGGGTAGATTTCAAGTTCTGGTAGGTCTTAACGGAATAGGTCTTAGGCCTGGTCCACACTAAGCCCCCAGTTCGAACTAAGATATGCAACTTCAGCTACGTGAATAATGTACCTGAAGTCGAAGTATCTTAGTTCGAACTTAAAGGTACTTACCGCGGGTCCACACGCGGCAGGCAGGCTCCCCCGTCGACTCCGCCTACTCCTCTCGCGGAGCAGGATTACCGGCGTCGATGGCGAGCACTTCCGGGATCGATTTATTGCGTCTAGACAAGATGCGATAAATCGATCCCAGAAGATCGATTGCTTGCCGCCGAACCAGCCGGTAAGTATAGACATACCCTTAGTCAGGGGTGAAAGCAGCATAAAAGACTTACCGGTACAGGGGTCCGGCTCCAGACCCCCGGAAGGGGCAGGGCCTCGGGCGCAAGAGGCAGAAGGGGCCTCCCCCATGCAGACCTTCCACGCTGCCCAGCCTGCACCGCCTGGGGCTCCGGCCGCAGCGGCCGGGAGCCCTGGGCCCTTTTAAATGGCTGGGCCCTGGGGCAGCTGCCCCTTGCCCCCTCCCCCGTCGGCGGCCCTGGGGGGGAAGTAAAGGACCAGCAACATTAAAGCACTGCCACAGCAGCGCTTTAACATCGGCTGTGTACGGGCAGGTACCGGTAGGCACTTCTTACCAGTACGCCATACTGGCCCACTTTCACCTCTGGTCTTAGTGGGCTCTACCCATATTGTTTTCTATTTATCTCCAATTAAATTTTGTATTGTATGGTATTTATGTGCTAAATTATCATTCTTAATATACAAAACATGCAAATGGTAAAAACTAAAAATAGGAGTGATGGCCTTCTTCATTGTTATTGACACCAAAAACATCTATTAATTACCGCTGTGTGTACATATATATATAACTCCATAGGCATTTACTTCATCAAAACTGCTAACAAAGGAACTATTCTTACATTTGTTACAATCAATTCTTGTACTGTATTATTTTTCTATACTTCCAATGTAACTGCGAACAAATCCTTAGCAATTGCTGAAAACGTAAAGCAGACTGGAGGATATGAATTATGGATAGACAAAAGAGCATTGAATTGTGTTCCTTTACTAAATATAGATTAAAGCTCCTCAGACCAAAAGTTTGATGAACCAGAATTGAAAAACACAATGGCTAATTCAGTATGTGCAGGTCATAGAGTAGGGTTAACAGCTGTCTAGCTTTTGCTTCACTGACCAACATATGCTCCAATTCTGACTGGAAAAGAAAAGAGTAGGCCTAAGAATTGATACTTAAAATACCACTTCCTTAAGAGAGTCCATCGCAAAAAACATCCTGCATTTAATATAAAAAGAAGAACAGGAGTACTTGTGGCACCTTAGAGACTAACAAATTTATTAGAGCATAAGCTTTCGTGGACTACAGCCCACTTCTTCGGATGCATATAGCGGCTGTTACTCTGAAACTTGCATTTAATATGTTCACTTCGGTGACCAGTATTGTATAAAGTATTCAACAGAGTTGACACTCTTGCTAAATATAACCTGCCAAAGTCAAATGTAATTATCAGACTCACTGAACTGAACAGTTATTTACAGATATGGTCTGTCTTTTAAGCCTTAAGTATTCCTAATCAGAAACGAGCAATATCTTCTAGAGAGATGTCAGAAAACATACTATTTAACCGATACTAATCATTATAATGTGTACATGTTCTAGTGTGAAGAAAAAATAGGATTTAATATGCAAAACTATTTAATTAATAGTTGCAGATAAGGCCTACACACAGAACATTCAAATTTTTATTTTTGATGTGCTTTTGCAGTATGCTTAATTGCTTATTTTTCAAAGGCTTATCTCTCACCTTGTGTTAATCAATTTCTGGCTACAACTTTTAGAGAGAGTGAGTGGTTGTACACATATATCTTTGTGTATATTCCAAATGATATACACATGGTGTAAAATGCACCCATCATGCAGTTTGGCTTCACTGGTATCTCAGATAACAACAAAATATGAACTTCAGACTAAAATTTATCAACAAAAGTCCTAGGCTTTCCAGTGGGACCTCCCTGTCTCTGCCCCTAGTTCCCTCTGACCAGAGGCTATGCACAACTCTCTCATATCCTCGTGGCATTAACAAGCTGCATCTGCCACAATGAGTTATCAGAGCTTATTCAGCAGATTTTGTGTGTGAGAGTATGTACATATGGTTGAGGAGATATAAATAGAGAGAGGAAGAGAGTGAGTGCAGGTAGGTATGCATATGTGTAAGTGAAAATAAATCCCCTTCATGACCCTAACCTGTTCAGTCCAGATTCCATCTCATAAAAACAGCGGGAATATCTGTTGACCAAATTGGGGTTAAACTATAACCCCAGAAGATCCAGATAAAGGGGCTTAGAGGGACTTTATCATTTGGACTATCATGGAATCATAGAATCGTAGAATATCAGGGTTGGAAGGGACCTCAAGAGGTCATCTAGTCCAACCCCCTGCTCAAAGCAGGACCAATTCCCAACTAAATCATCCCAGCCAGGGCTTTGTCAAGCCGGGCCTTAAAAACCTCCAAGGAAGGAGACTCCACCACCTCCCAAGGTAATGCATTCCAGTGCTTCACCACCCTCCTAGTGAAATAGTGTTTCCTAATATCCAACCTGGACCGCCCCCACTGCAACTTGAGACCATTGCTCCTTGTTCTGTCATCTGCCACCACTGAGAACAGCCAAGCTCCATCCTCTTTGGAACCCCCCTTCAGGTAGTTGAAGGCTTCTATCAAATCCCCCCTCATTCTTCTCTTCTGGAGACTAAACAACCCCAGTTCCCTCAGCCTAAAAACAGTATCTATTCAGGTCTAGCCACCACATGCCCTCTCACTAGTCAACTTTCAGTTGGTTTCTAGTTCTGCGGATTTTATATAGGACCACAGAAACAACTCTGTGTTCAGCTGCTTATGTGTGGGTGGCTAGGGTGAATAATGAGGCACTGGGGGATGTTACCCTGTGTACAGTTATCCCCACTTTGACCTGGGGAGGATCATTAAACAACCCAAACAAGACACTATTCTTACAAGAAAATCTTAGTTTTAGTAAGTAGTAATTAGTAAGAAAAGGTTTTCAGCAGATGACACTGAGCCTAGCTCATTCTTTTTAGTGGTCTGGCCCTTTGGAGATCATGAGGAAACAGGACAGAATGTTGGTTGGTCAGGAATGATTTAAAATAAAGATAATTGTGCATTTTCCTTGGGGTGCAAGCTCTTTTTTTTTTTTTTCAGACTAACCAAATGGCCTACTCATCCTGCTATCGTAAATGTACATGCTGTTTGATCACGTTAGATAGATAGAACCTCTCAAGCTGAGAAGTAGTAGGTGTTGTTAAAATCTAGTGATAGTTAACTATCCAAACAATTACCCAGAGGCCATTCTGCTGCACTTTCTGGCCCTGATTTACCACTGAGTTTCCACAATGTTATGCTTGTATGCAACCAGTGGAGTTACACCACCATAAAACTGGAGTTGAACGGTGATTAACTTGGTCCACAGCCAGCGCAATTATTGACAAGTGAGTTGCTGAAAATACTCTCTCAGGTTGATGATATCCCCCCAAAACTGTTAACTGATTAGGGTTAGGGAGAGGTGCAGTCCCTCCCAAAGGTTATTATGGCAAAATCTTTAGTCTGTAACCTTCAAACTGATGTAATAGGCATTTCAACAGAATTCAAAGTAGTTTATGTGATACATATTGTGATTGCATAAACATTAAATGGAACAAATTGCTTCTATAGCAGTCATCTGTTACTCTGAGATCCTCTAATCTTCTACTGGACTTTGCCTCTTTTGAATCACCGCTTAGTAGACAAGAACTGGGAATCCTTAGTCTCCTAAGAGAGCATTCCCAGTAACATGAGGTGAGTGGCATCTTCACCTCTAGTATGTCCTAAATTTGCAGAGACATCTGCAGCTGATAGGGGCTCTCACCTGTAAAATTTTACATGTTGCTCCATATTCCCAAGAGCAGTATTACAATAAAAATTCTAGACCTTAGGTGGATCAACTCTGGGTAAGGAATGGTGTCCCTAGCCTCTGTTTGTCAGAGGATGGAGATGGATGACAGGAGAGAGATCACTTGATCATTACCTGTTAGGTTCACTCCCTCTGGGGCACCTGGCATTGGCCACTGTCGGTAAACAGGATACTGGGCTAGATGGACCTTTGGTCTGACCCGGTACGGCCGTTCTTATGAGACTGGAGCATTTTATCATTATCATGCTCTGAGGACAAACTTCCTGCAAAGTGACAAGGCCCCTTTGAAGTAATGCAATAGATGGGAGAACTGAACTTTGAAATATGCCTATTATTGGCAAGGAGGTAAACAGATTTATTACATGAACTTGTTCTATAACTCTGAAGAATCAGGAAAGAAATATCTGTTTAGCCCATTGAACAAATGTTGGAGCTGGGTTCCTAACTTTAGGGCACAAATATAAACATCTGCAGTACAAAGAAGGAATAGGCTACAGATTTCATATATAGCTTTGTTGATGTCTTCACCCATCTGTGAGCTCACAGCAAAAAATGATGTGGCCACCTGATGGAAACTCTTTCAGCCTGGCACCCCTTCTTCCCCCCTACCTCCCTGACCGAGGTTGCAAGTTCAGTGCTGCACTTCTGAGAGGAGTTTTATAATCTATGGCTCAAATGCTGCCTACATTTTCTGCCAGGCCTAATACTTACTGCTGTGAATAGCACATTGAAATGACAAGTCAAAGCAGTAAATGTTGCCAAGATTAGGAATTTACATCCTGCAGATGAAAAGTAAGCTGCAAACCCTTTTAACTGTATTTATCTGTACTTTTAATTGTATGTCTTTAGTGACTTAAAATCTTAAGAGCTTTTCTTAAAAAAAAAAAAAAATGTAGCTCACCCTAAAACACGATGGCAGTTATAATCCTGACTTTCATTGCTTTTATCTCTTATAAATGAGTATGTTAATTTAGTTTTGTATTCAATATTTACCACAACTGTGTACTAATTAGAGCATGCTGACTTCAGCTTGGAGGTCTGAATCAGGAATATATCTTAATTTAAATGCAGATTTTGAATAGGAGCCAAATAATTTCCCCCCTAAAGAAACTGCTACAGTATAATTATACATTAAATCTAAGTAAAATTATTCCAAGTTATAATGGAAATAACTTTTATGAGTTTCAGATGACTACTGACAAATTTATCTCGCTTGTTTAAATTAAATTATGTAATAGTGTAAAAATTAACATTTTAACAAATATCTGAATATAGTATTCTCTAGTTGCTGCTTGAAACATTCGTACTTTGTATTTATTATTTTAAGAAAATTTCTGTACAACAGAAATGAAAATAATTGCTTTAGCAGGACATATATTTTATACAAATAAGTTAACCAACTCTATGCATGATGTCTCGTTATGAAAATGAGAAACAAAGGAAAAGTCAAAATCGGCAACATATAACATCTTAGCATATGTCAAGATTTCTAAATCTAAAATGATGTAAAAATAACTATAAAATCACTGTCCATAGACACACAGGAAAAGCAAGAATTTCTACGTTATTAATTCATTCAATAAATATTCTACAGGAATGGTGAAACTCACTCTTTCGCAGCAGGCCAATACAGGGCCTGTTCAGTGTTTTAGGGTGTAAGTGGGACTCAGCAGACTCTCTGCACAAGGGTGAAAGTCACTCAGAGGTCAAATGAGTAATCAAAACATACGGCAGGCATTCAGGTGATACCATGATAAGGGTAATATTAGAGCCAATATAGAACAGAGTACAAGGCAATTATTTAATAGTTCTGTACAAGGATTGACTGACTAAAATCTGCATAATGCTAGTTTTTAGACATATTTTAAATATCCAAGCAATTATCCTTTATTTTATTGTGAGGAAGGATTGATGAAGCATTTTACCCACCTAATAATCATTAACTAATAGCCAGATTGTGTTTCACCCTTTTGTAGGCACTCAGGACATGAAGGGCACCAGAAACATTCCTTTGTGTGACCTGGCTGCAGTGGGAATACTCATGCAAATAAGAGTTACTCGCTGTATAAAATGTTTGCAAAATCAGGCCCTAGCGAGACCCTCAAACTTTACCATAAAGTGAAAGGTACTATCATTTTATTGCTTATTTCAAACTATTCATCGTCTAGGTTGAATATGGTGAAAATGCAGTTCTTTTTATTAAGATCCTTTAATTGGAATGTCATAATTAGGAATAGAGCTGGTTCCTATAAACATTAGAAGTGCATCTTATCTTACATAATCAAGCATTTTGAAAATTTTGAGGTATATTTTGTCCTATTTGCACATCAGTGTGTGCCATTAGTATTCACAGGAATTATATACCACGTTGCAGGGAGAGTTTTTCCTAGAGAGTAGATGAAATTTAAGGTTATGGAATGAAATAATACCATTTTGTAGTTAAACCTCATTATGTAATTTTCCTTTTCAGTTTTTGTCTTTTTGAGCATGGCAATGTTGTAGCCTGTAGGCAAAGCAGAGACAAACGTGACATTTTGTGTAGAAATCAAATACAGACATGGAGGAATCCTTCTGCTTGTTAATGCATGTGTTGGTCAAATAGAATCAGAAAAAAACCTATAAGGAAATAAGTGGAAATGCCAAACCTAGACCTAGACTCTTTTGCACTGATTGGCAAAAGTTAATGGGAGTCTTCCCATTGTTATTTGTGGGAATTTGTTTGGGCGTAGACATCTACCAAGATGAAAAGGAATCTACTGAGTTTCCTTAGTTAAGAAACAAATTTTGTTACTTCATAGCACGTAAATGCCATAGAATATATAGAACAGATTGTAGGAGCAGTTAAAAAGGAGTCTGCATGGACCTTCTCTCTTCCCCCTACTCTGCACTAGTACTTGTTTCTTCTCATAGTCTCACCAGTGTTGGTGTGAGAACCTAACCCTATGCCATGTCTGCCACATAGAATAACCTCATAGCTCAGCCTAATCAAATCTACAAAACAGACCAGGGAGAAAATCTATGTACTTCTAAATTTCTTTTCCCCTCCCTTATGGCTGAATGTGTCATTTCTTTCCCCATGGAATGGTGTAAGTGAGGGGAGAATCTGGGCCAGTGTAAATCAGTGCATGGGCAAGTACTGATGCACATAACTGAACATTTACAATTGCACCTGTCCTGCAAGGTAGTGCTTGCCCCAGTGGTGAATTCAACGAGTAACACTGAGATCATGAGCGGTCAGTGAACAGGCCATTGGGAGAGGCTAACTCCCGTGCCTTCCCCTTCTACCCACGGCCCCACCCCTCACACTTCCCTTCTGCACCCCTTCCCCCCGCAGGACCCCAGAGCACCCCCATCACAGCCCCAGCCTCCTTGCCCCTGCTCCAGACCACCCAAGTGCCCCCTACCCCAGAGCGCTGGGCAAGCCCCTAACCCCAGCCCCAGAGCTCCAAGCAGCGCGGGCCGCAGCGCATCCAGCCCTGGAGCACCAAGTCCCGGCGGCACACCCCAGCCAACCTGGGCTATGGAAGAGGGAGAAGGAGCTGCAGGAAGTGGCATGGGGGTGGAGCATGGGCGGGGCCACGCCAGGCTGTTTGGGGAGGCACAGCCTCTCCCAGCCTATGATACCTGCTGCCCATGACTGAGATCTTGCTTTAAAAAAAAGAAAGAGAGGTCAAGGAGGCATTTCAAGTCACCAGGACTGTAGAGTCAGGGCCAATGATGTTACATGACTATTTTCCTTTGGTTTGCCATATGCAAAGAAGTATGCATAAGCACCACATTTGGTTGATAAAGGTAATTGTTGACATGCTCGGATTTCTGTAAGGTATTTGATTTAATCCTGCATGAGAGACAAGGTGGGTGAGGTAATATCTTTTATTGGACCAACTTCTGTTGGTGAGAGACACAAGCTTTCAAGCTTGCACAGAGCTCTTCTTCAGATCTGGGAAACTTACTCAAGAGTGTCAGTCTTGTAGGACATTTTGATAAAAATATTTGCAATTGTGGGAAAACATCATTTAATGGGGCTATTTCTGTGCCAGAGGGATCTGTTCTTTACCTGATGGTATTCAATATCTTCATCAATGATTTGAAAGAAAATATAAAATCATTCCTAGTAAAATTTGCCAATGATACATTAGTTGGTGGTATAGTTAGTAATGATGGGAATAGGTCACTTACACAGACCAACCCGGCTTGTTTGGAGAGACAGGCTCATTTGAACAACCTGAATTTTAATACAGGAAAAAGCAAGGTCATGTATCTAGGAACAGAGAATGAAGGTCACACAAGTTGGGGGATTATATCGTGAAATGCATGGACACTGAAAAGGATTTAGGATCATGGCTGACTCGACCTGTTGAACTAGAGCTACTAGTGCATTGGTGTAACTAAGAACATGATTCTCCTATGTAAGAGTAGGGGAATAACAAGTAAAAGTAGGGAGGTGGTATTACCTCTATTTACAGCAGTAGTGAGATCATTACAGGAACCCTGTATCCAGTTCTGGTGTCAACACTTCAAAAAGGATATTGAAAAACTGAAAGAGGTTCAGAAAAGAGCAATAAGATTAATTTGAGGTTTTGCAAAATCTGCTTTTACAGTGAGAAATTTAAGAAGCTCAATTTGTTTAATTTGTCCAAGAGAGAGTTAAGAGGTGACTGATTTACAGTCTACAGCTACATACATGGGGGAAGATTTCTAATAATAGAGGAGGCATAGGTGCTGGAACTAGGGGTGCTGCTACACCCCCTGGCTTGAAGTGGTTTTCATTATATCCAGGGTTTACAGTTTGGTTCAATGCCCCTCAACACCCCCACTATACAAATACAACACCCCTGAGAGGAGGCTCTTCAATCTAGCACAGAAAGGTATAATGAGATCTAGTGATTGGAAGCTGAAGCTAGACAAATTCAAATTTTAAATATGGCAAAAAAAATTAACATTGATGGTAATTCGATATTGGAACTACTTATCTAGGAACATGGTGGGTTCTCCATCTCTAGAAGTCTCTAAGATTGGATATCTTTCTAAAAGATATGCTATAGCTCAAACAGAAGATATGAGCTAGATGCAGAAAATACTGGATGAGGTTCTTTGGCCTGTGTTATGCAAGAGATCAGACTAGTAGACAGTGATATGATGCAAATGCAGCAAGCTTCCTTTACAGTGTACATAACTGTTCACTTGTACTACAGGAATCTGTATTTTGTGAAGGAGCATACCACACCTTTGCTGCTGTTTGTCTGGGTACCATTTTAGTTTTGAATATTGTTTTTGCAAGCCTATATTAATTGTGCAAGTGTTGACATTTTTAAGGCTCTCTGTTATAGAAAAACTTTCTTTTAATGAAAACTTACATTTTGAAAAAAGGAATTGCAGAAAGACCTTCAAACTGTGTAATCCATGAATTTTATGTTGGCCCAAATAAATTACAAAAGAAATTAATACTCTGTGTCTTAGGTGGAATTCACCCTAGTGCAGAGGGCCAGCGGAAGGCCTTAAATTGTGCTTGAGTTGGACCTAAGCAAAGGTAGGGCCAACCAGAGGGGTGGGGGCAAGTGGGACAATTTGCCCCAGGCCCTAGGTCCCACAGGGGCCCTCACGAGAATATAGTATTCTATGGTATTACAACTTTTTTTTATGGACGGGGCCCCCAAAATTTCTTTGCCCCAGGCCCCCTGAATCCTCTGGGCGGCCCTGAGTGAAGGGCTGAATTTCACCCAGAAAGAAGCAAATTTCTCAATCCTTAAGATTATTTAATGTCAATAAGTCAAGTCAGGCTGAATCATAGTTTGGTGTTTTACAAACTACATAGAATTGAATGGAATACTGAACAGGAAGCAATTCACCTTTCTTTCCTTTCTTCTAAATGTGGTGGTGGTGGTTGTTTGTTTTTTTCAAGAAATGCTGAAGTAAATCTTAAGCTCACAAACCAATACTGTGCACGTAGATAGTAAAGGTTGAGTCATTGTTTTTTTGCAGCTAAAAGCTGAACACCTGTATTTATTTTAAAGGTGACACACACAATACAAGGAAAACAGAGAAAACATAAATTAAATGTTGTATCTAACAAAAATACATATTAGTACTTCAAAGTTTATCTTGATAGGGTAAACAGGCAACTAAGCCTACAGATGTGAATGAAGGACAACTTATCTATCGTGAGCTTTTCCTCAGGTAAAACAAATTTTCATAGAGTTACTGACAACCAGTGTCAAGATATCTCTTACCTTTTTTTCATCTCACATTTATCCATTTTTCTTCTTACAATATTGATATTGGACTCATAGGAACTCCTCTTGTAGTTCAAATATCTTATAACCATTAATCAGCGTGAGAAATCGTTAGTGCGGTTTTCGTTAAAATACTGTTTGTAGGGGTAAAATGTTGCTCCTTCCTCCATAGCCACAGGGGACATTGCCTGCAACAAAAATGGTGTGGTTATACTTCTTAGGTGGGCAGGATTCCAATGCCCTTTGTAATGGCTCACGGCACTCCAGCGTGCTGTGGGATTTGAAGATTAGGGATGGGGGCAAAGGAAGAGTAGATCCAGCAGATCTGTAGCTACTTCCTCATAGAAGGGGTGCTCATAGGCCTTATTCTAATTCTATTTGTATTACAGTAGTAACCAGAGGTCCAGCCCTCCTGTATTGGGCCTCATTGTACTAGAACTATACCAACACACAATTGACAGATGGATCCTGTCCCAAGGAGCTTATGTTCTGTTTTAAGAGAAGACACTTCATGTGTTGATTCTGCATGTCCACAGATCCAATGGCTTCAAACCCCTCAATTTTATTCTGAGGCTTACCTGTCACCAGGATTTAAAATCTCTCCTAGAAAATGGCTTATGCTCATTGTGTCAGCTCGTAGGAGCTCTTTAAAACTCAAAACAAAGTTTCACTTCTGGCCATGAGGAAGTACTTGTCAATAGAACAAATCCAAAATAATCACTGAAAATTGTTGTCTTTCATTTTCTCTCTCTTGCTCACTCTCTTTTTAGCATTTCCACCTTTTTTTTCTTATTCCTTTTCCGGTATGAGTTTATTCTCCATTTTTAAATTCTCTGCTTTTCTCTTCCTCTCTCCTTTTTTCTCTTTTTCTTTTAGAATTTATTTTCTTTTGATTTTAATGTTTTCTTCAGTTTCTTATGCATTTCCTTCTTTTGCCCCTGTAATTTGTCTCTTTAAATTAGTATTGTTTATCCTATAGACTCTTCTTTACTCCTTTGTTGCTGGTTCTCTCTTCTTTTTTCTCTTTGTGGCAGAAGCTGTCAGGCATATCTTGCCTTTGGACTGCTTTTGCTCTCATCTGCTCATACTCTGCAGACAAGGTGACACACAGCTCCATAGCCGAAGGAAATGCAGACAGCACACTTCAAGACAAAGATGCACTGGGTAGCAGCTGACTAAACACACCCAATTTTTCAGTGCAGGAATTTTCAGGGAGTTAGCAGCTTATTATACTTCAGGGACAGTCCTTTTTAAAAATCTAGATGTGGCATTGCCTGCTCAGCCACCTTACTGCCCTAGCTTTGTCCCTGTCCAAATGTCATATATATTTACATTGCATTTAGGGTTGGTCAAAAAATTTCCCAGTAACTTTTTTTTTCATAAATAAAGAGAAAGTTTTTTCCCCCTACAGAGTGAAATTTCAGGTTTTTCATCAAAAAAGCAAAAACTAACCCATTTTCTGGAACTGAAAAATTTGAGGTATTGGTGCTGAGCACCAAAAAAGGTTATTTGGGGGTTTTACGGTGAAAATCCCAAAGCTTCCAAAGACCTTTTTTTTTTTTTTAAGGAAAACTTGAAAGAAAAAACATTGTTTTCCCCAACAAAAATCAATTCCCAGTGAATTGTAATTGTATAGTACTGGCTAAATCATTAAAATCAAATCCCGCCACCCCCCATCCCCAGTGATTCATGGATATCCAAAAGTAGTAGGCAGAGAACACACTGTAAATGTATATGATGAATTTATAGTGATGTCCCTTTTGAGCAATTACACCTCTGGGTAGAATGATATTTATTGGAACAGAATTTAGCAAACAAAGAGGCTCAGGATATTCTATAGTTTGATTTATTCGCAAGAGGCACATGGCTCCTGTTTATCTTGAAAAGAGATGGCAATAACAATAGCAAAGCTACACATAACTACGTCCACATAAAAAAAATTTTAACTGGGTGTCCAGTATTGGTGCCAGAAATAAAGCTCTTTCTCATCTTTGGTCTTCTTGTTTCTCAGTACACTGTCCATTCCCTTGTACTCTCACCTGCAAAACTTCTCATCCCAAAGTCACCAGCTTTTGACCCAATGGAGCTAATTGTTCTCAGTACTCACCATGAATTAGCTCTGAGCCTGCACATTTACCCTTCTGGACAGCTGCTCTGCAACACAGAGTAACTCAGACAAATTTGACCAATATCCATTGGAAGGGACTTCTTTGCAAGTCTCCATAGAGATGTAAGAGCATGTTTAACCCATATGTTCAACCCTTGAGGACTGTCTGGTGCAGTTGATGTAGCCAGTCTGTATTGGATCCTTTTGGCAAGTGTCTCCATGGAAAGTTTCATTTCAAAGTACATAATAGGCATTTCACTATTGTCTTCGCAACAGAAGTGATATTGGAGTCACCTGGCTGTATTTTTAATTTAGTGAAAACTATCGTAGTGAACAGACTCCATTACTCTATCCAGGCTCCAGCTTTGCATTTTGCTGTCTGTTGAAAGCTGCTGTTGATGCTATTTAGATTTCCTGAGCCTATATATTTGTTTTGTTATTGTTGAATACTAACAATGGGTTTTGGCAAGTTTGTTGACAGAACACTCCCACTTATGCATTTTTTTTTATGCATTTTGAAGCCCATTTTCTTTTTCAGAAGATGTCAGTTAGTCAATGGAGCTCTGAAGTTGGCGTGACTATACCTTGTAGGCACATCATAGATTCTAATCTCAATTAATCTTTTTTTTTTTTAAAGCAGGGTATGGAGCTGTCATTACATGCAATATTGAGGTGGGGGTTTTCTTTTTAAAATTACGGCAAAAGTTCACAACTAAAATCTTATTGTAAGTTTCATTACACATATCAGCACAACATCTGATATTAAAAATGTATTAAAGTGTTAAAAACATATAATTCTATTGTTGCAGAAAGCTGAGCTACAAAATCAGTTTAGCTGTCAGTGCAACAGAATCTTTAAATAATATTATACTCACTACCATGTGTCGATAAAAGTTGTATAAGATGATGTGTTTGACAGAGTGGTAAAAACCCTAGTTAAGGCTGTGAGTTTGCACTCTTTTTGTCAAAAGAAGAACAGGAGTACTTGTGGCACCTTAGAGACTAACAAATTTATTAGAGCATAAGCTTTCGTGGACTACAGCCCACTTCTTCGGATGCACGAAAGCTTATGCTCTAATAAATTTGTTAGTCTCTAAGGTGCCACAAGTACTCCTGTTCTTCTTTTTGCGGATACAGACTAACACGGCTGCTACTCTGAAACCTGTCTTTTTGTCAAGAGTTTTGGGAACAAATTGCTGAGATAAAAATTACTGCTACCTATAGGAGACAAGCCCATTTAGACAATTAAATGAAAGGCTTTGAGTGGCTACATGCTACATAAATAGCCAGATGTCCCATTTTTAAAGGGACAGTCCCGTTTTTGGGGACTTTTTCTTATATAGGAGCCTATTACCCTCCACCCCGTCCTGTTTTTTCACAGTTGCTATCTGGTCACTCTACACATAAACTTGTTTCTGAGTAGCTTATCTCTTTGTATAAGAACAACAAAGTTAAACATAAAATCTTTGGGGAGATGGAAGGGGGGGTTGTTATTTTACATGTTGGTGGCTGGCAGTTAATGACATAAGCCAAATTAAAAAAATTATAATACAGACTTTTCCTCAAAGGTAGTTTAACCATTTTTCTTAAGGTATAGTGTGAGGGTGAAATCATGGCCCCATTGATGTAAACGGTCAGACTCCTATCAACTTCAGTGGAGCCAAGATTTCACCCTGACATTTTTTTCAAGCTGGTGTTCACTTTGAGGATTCATGCCATTTGTAGGAATGATTCAACACAACCTCCTCCCACCTTCCTCCTTCTCCTTCCCCTTCCCAAAGAGATAGGAGCCTAATGTTGTTAGTGGCTGTTCCAGTAGATTTAGAATACAGTGGCAAATCAGGACCATGACTTCAGTTCCCTCCACTGGTAAAATAAAAGAAAAAATTGTCTGTTATTGTGTATCATTACTTGAACTTTGTGGGGATTTCATAGAGAAATACTCCAGTGAAGAGCAAATATTGCTGTCAGATACACAGAGAGAGTTGAGAAGTAGGAGCAGTTTGTGCAGTTAATAACATTCAGTAATAAAACAAATCAGAAGATTTAAATAAAATTAACAAAACCACTCAAATTATGCTGAATTTGAATTCAGCTTTCACATTTGTCAAAAGCAACCTGAATATTTGCATAACTTCAGTTCTAATGATCAGTCACAAGTTATTGAACTCTCATTCTTACATCCTTTCTCAGTTCCATGATTCAGAAGCATCACTCTTTTCCTTCTTTTCAGCATTTCTCTGAAAAATACGAGCAGATGACAATGGTGTACCTAACATTTTCAGGTTGAGCAATTATAATGAATTCTTCAGCATGTATTTAAAGCCCAATAGAAATGTTTGAAAACCAGTCACAATATTATGTATACATTATGTACAATATTAAGCAACTAGCAATTGATGTGTTAATTATCCACCTGTTTGTTTGCCTTCAAGCCACTAGTGAGGTTTTTTGTCAGTACTAATTATTTTCTTCCAAGCTAATAAAGTAGACTTGATACAATGTTTGGTTATTAGCCAGAATTCACATTTTCTCATAGATTATCTCTACAATGGTGCATTTATTTTCAGAGGGTCGTATACATGATAAAGTCCAAAAATCTTTTTATCACTCAGTTTTTGTAGGTCCTTTTTGCTCAACAAAAGGTTTTGCAGTATTTAATCAAGTACAATATATATCATTCAAAAAGAGCTCTCAGCAACTGCAGTATTAGAATTAATAAAGACTTAGATTACATTAACCACTACTTCTAACATGAATTAAGAGAAGTCAAATTAAATTTATTTATTGTATTTCAGTATACTAATAATAAAATTATTTGTTCCTGAGTACAAGAGCCAATAAAAAAAGGAATTATTGCAGCCAATAGAGTAGAGAGATTTACATATTCACAGTACATTTTACTAAATTATTAAATTACTGGGCAGTGGTCATATAAACTATCATATTCTGGCTAATAGGTGTTGGCAGCTAATTACAATACAAGAACTCGTGAACTGAGATACTGTCACTGAGATACATGCACCCAGTTGCTATGTAAATCAGATTTCACAACCAGAGTCCAGAAGTTGTACAGCAGTAAACAAAGCTGTTCCATTGTACATCAATCCCTGAACAGCATTTGTAAACCCCTGTAAAGCATCTGAGTGGCTGAGACCGTTCCTTCTCAGTATAGTTGTTTATAACTGAGGTTGCTCAACATTTGTATATTTTAAGGTGTGATTTTGAGTGTTGCCAATCCAAGACACATTGCTTAGAGCAGCGGTTCCCAAACTTGTTCTGTTGCTTGTGCAGGGAAAGCCCCTGTTGGGCCAGGCCAGTTTGTGTACCTGCCGCGTCCGCAGGTCTGGCCAATCGCTGCTCCCAGTGGCTGCAATTCGCTGCTCCAGGCCAATGGGAGCTGCTGGAAGCAGCATGGGCCGAGGGAGCTCCCATCGGCTTGGAGCAGCGAATCGTGGCCACTGGGAGCCGCGATCGTCCGAACCTGTGGACATGGCAGGTACACAAACCAGCCCGGCCCAGCCCACCCGGGGCTTTCCCTGAACAAGGGTGGAACAAGTTTGGGAACCACTGGCTTAGATTATATCAAACTAATGATTTTCACTTATGTGAATCTTCCTTGCATGGAATCAATCAGAGATATAGCATTAAGAACTTGACTTTTCCTAAGCATTTTTTGAGCATGCTCAAGTAGCGTTTCAGGAGTCTGATAAGAGGAATGACCTGGCTTATACCAGCATTATCAGAAAATATATCACAAGTGACTGTCTCAAAGGGACTGAGTATAAGGAAGATATGTTCCATTAGTGCCCACTCTTGATATGCTAGCTTTACTCCATCAGAACCAAGAGCAAACACTAACTGCACACTGCTTCTTTCTGCTTCAATTACCATTGTAGCATGTAGAAAATTGAATTTTGTTGTATACCTTGCTGTAGTTGTTGACTTGCCAAATTGTTTTCTCGCTGAAACATTTGATACATTCAATTTGGATGAAGAGGCTGAAACAGATAACTATTTTTTTGGCAGTGGCAAACATATGTTGCTCTGGTCTATAAGAATCAACCATTGTTGTTTGCAGTGTTGTTGTAGTCAGGTTGGTTCCAGGATAGGAAAGAGACAAGGTGAATGAGGTAATATCTTTTATTGGACCAACTTCTGTTGGTGAAAGAGACACACTTTCGAGCTCCACAGAACTATTCTTCAGGTCACCTGCTACATCACCTTCAGGTCACCTGAAGAAGAACTAGATGGTATTTGTGACCCCTTCAATGTGCTTTCTTTGAATATTTGTGTATGCAAATATTTGTTCTCAAGAACATTTGCAGAAAAATAGTCTTGCAAATACTTGTGTAAATATGTATGCATATAAATATTTGGGCTGGAAGTGCTTTTCTTTTAGTGGCCATCTAAAAGATCTTTGTGGGCTTGGGAGTCATCAACCAGAGAGCAAAAAGAATACCATGTGATTTAGGTTACCAGTCACGCAGCACAGTTAGTAAATTATGAATGGCAAGGATTCCACCACAATTCCTGTGGGAATAGCTCTTAAGCAACATACCTTGAAATAGATTAGTTTAAACCACTGATTGAATAGTTCAAATAATGAATATATTTAATAGAAATTGAACTCTGTTCATGGACAATTCACAGAGGGGAAAAAGGAGTTAAATATACATAATAATTGGTCTATTATAAATACTTCAGCAAGTTCTAGTCTTTGGCATAACTGTAATGAGAAATATTTATGTGATAGGAAATTGTAGCATTCTTGAACATACATTAACATGTTACTATGGCTAATGGCCAATACAGGAAAAAATGTTACTTGTATAATTTCTTCTAGATGTTTAGGTTAGCCCCATAGATTTTTGGGCAGTTTGGAGTGAATTCACCTTTTCTTTCTAAAGTTTCATGATTTTTATATAACTTTTAATATCATACAGTGTCAAAAAGTCACAAGGAGCATACTGGTATAAAAGAACAAGAACCAGCAGCTACTGTAAATATATTCCTCTTGTCAATTTTAACAGAGAGAATTCAAACTTCCATCTTAACACACATTTACAAAAGAAAAAATGATCAAATCTCAGCTTTCCAAAGTCTGACCTCTATTCAGGGGTGGAGGATATGGGAGTATTGGCATCTGCTTTTAGAAATATTGTTGTGCAGCCATTGGCTTTTTAATAGGCATATAATCCCTTCATTGCTTGCAAGAACAAGAGGTCCAGAAAAAACACCTTATTAACTTTAATTTGTCCAGCACATGCCTCCGTATACCTAGAGTGTGCAGAAGAATACTAACACATACTAGCAAAATGAAAATCAATCAAATCACATCTTATGAAAAAAATCTCCCAATTTACTGAGTTGCATCTTAAAGCAACAGTAGAATAATTTGCAATTATCTATTATACGCCCACTGTTGTTCAGTAATCTTTACTATACAATGTATTTGTTTTCAGACTTTGTCATTCTCTGATTTTACTTTTTTCCCATTTGGGGCTGCTATTGACATCTCCACCCCCAGATGTTTGTAGTAGATTTCCTACTTCTTTTGGGATGTGCTGCACCTCCCTCCTCCCGTCCCCCCTTCTTCTCCACACTGCTGCTAAACCTACAATATTACCAGGTGTATGAATGGTGATTCCACATTTTGCTATGAGGAAGTTCTTATTTTGCAGATGAGGTTAGCCTACTATTGGGTAGAGTTATTTTTGTAGTGTAGCATCACATGGCAACATGTATATAACAGCACTACCAAGAGGATAAAAGGGCAACTAAGTGTTCATGTAAGGAAGGGACTGACTGCCAGGCTTCATTAGGGAAGTGGGTCCTTGGTTCTAGGAAGGGACATCATTCCTGGAACTTGGGCTAGGAGGACCTCTGCATGTAGGCATGTTGAACAGTATAAGCGAGAGAGCAATTCTGAACTTAGTCTGATTTGGACTTTTGTAACTCTTGCTGTAGTGCAGGGCTGGGCAAAGTGCGGCCTGCGGGCCGGATCCAACCCACCAGCCATTTTAAGCTGTCCCTCGAGCTCCTGCTGGGGTGCAGGGTTGGGGGCCATTCCACGCGGCTCCAGGAAGCCGTGGCATGGCCCTCCTCCAGCTCCTACATGCTTCAAAGGCCCCGCTCCAATGGCCCCCTCTGGCACTCCAATGAGAGCTGCAGGGGCGGTGCCTGTGGACGGAGCAGCATGCAGAGCCGCCTGTCTGCGCCCCTGCATAGGAGCCGGAGAAGGGACATGCTGCTACTTCTGGGAGTCGCTTGAGGTAAGCACCTCCCGGAGCCTACACCCCCGAGCCTCTCCCCACACCCCAACCCCCTGCGCAAGCCTGATCCCTCTCCTGCCCTCTGAATTCCTTGATATCAGCCCAGAGCACCCTCCTACATCCCAAACTCCTCATTCCCAACACCACCCCAGAGCCTCCACCCCCAACCAGAACCTGCACCCCTTCCCACACCCCAACCGCCTGCCCCAGCCCTGATTCCCCTCCAAAGCCCTTGGTTCTAGCTCAGAGCACCCTCCTACACCCCAAACTCCTCATCCCCAGCCCCATCCTAGAGCCTGCACCCCCAGCCAGATCCCTCACCAAAACATTTGCCGACCCCTGTTGTAGTGTATCCCCTGAAAAGCCAGGGACATTTCTTATGAGTTATGTTGTCCAGGGGGTTGGAATAAAACACATTGCTGCCTGCAATTGTCTCATGCCTTGTTCTGCCAACATTGACTGTACTGTAATGATCTCACTGGGGCTGCCACATGCCTTTTCAGTATACATAGGTTTGTTATTAAATATGAAAGACAATATACTGGCTGGTTACTGCTCCATAAATTCTATCAGCACTTCCTCTGGTTGACCACTGGATATATAAAAATTCTAATGTTCGTCCTTGGTAGACCTTCATTATTTCGATTTAGTATTGTTTTAGTCTTAGTAAAAGTTGTGAAGCCTTTTGTAGACTAACTCCTGCCTGTTCATTTGTTTCCATGTTTGAATTTCAGAATTATCTGCACTACTTGTTAACCAGTCAAATTTTACATCCAGACCTGATATTATCTGTTGGGTACCTTCATTTTGATGTATAATGTCTTCCAGTATGGTACAGATATTCTTTCTTGCCAGTGAACCCATTTGGGATCATGTGCCACCCTTGTAACACTCCTCAGGTCATCAGTGAGGTGAGGCATGCAATAATTTAATTTTATTCCTTGACTTCTTAGCACTTCTGGTCATAGTACCAGACTGTAGAATAGACTTTCCGGGTCTCCACTGATAGGTATGCTTAAAGTGGTGGAAATCTCTACTCCCTGCCCCTGTCAGCAACCTTTGCTCCCTTCTCTAAAGCACCATGAGCTCCAGAGTGCTGTGGAAGGCAAGGTGGATCCTCTCCACAGCTCCCACTTTTCTTACCCTTGCTCCCACTGAATAGAGGTCACTCCCTTTCCTAATGCTGGTAGTCTCATTAATTTTGAGCTGTTTTCTAGCATTTGTTATGGCTGTGCTAAGAACGTGGCACACAAGATGGTGAGAATACACTGAATTGTTGCAGGTAAACTGGAATTAGCACCACAGTACATTCTTAGTCTGTGTTCTCACTTGATTCAAAATATTCACTGTCAATAACTTCACCTAGTTCTGGTTAAACTGACTGGAAAATTGTAGGGTGACGTGAGTAGAAGTGCCAACTTAAAGAACTCGTACTTTAAAATATCCTATCACTGTCTTGTCTTGCACAATTTTACAGAACACAAGTAGTAGTTCCAAATCGAGAGCAAATTATCTCAGAATACGTGGTACTACCTACTTAAGGCTTTCCCAACTTCCTGGGAGGGAAAAGGACACACCCTTACTATATGGTAGCCCAGCTTCTGACAGCTGAGAGGACACATCCTTCCCCTTCAGGAGCCATTCCTGGCTACTGTGTAGCCATATTAGAGTGTCTCTGACACTGTCTCTTTCCCTGTCTGCTGGAAACCTTGTATCTAGATTCCTGTAGGTATCTTGCTCCTATTCACGTCTCCTGCAAATACTGCTCCCTGTTTTTAAGGGCTAAGGGCTATAATAAGCGCACTGGGGGATACACCCATGCATCCCAAGTCTCAACACCCTACTACAGTAGTTACAGTCAGGATCTCATTTTGAGTCTAGGGAGCTGAAAAATAGCTTAATGACTCCAGCTGCAGCTGAGTTACTACTTTATAAAAGGATACATTTCTTTTAAAAGAATAAAGGCATCTTTGACATTTTCCAAGAAACATAGGGTTTTACCTCCTGGACAATTTAATTTTCCATTAAAATTACAGTAATTTTAACAATTCAAACAGAAGGTTGTACTCTGTTAGGAACAAAAACAATTTATAGGGAAAAAAAAAGTCAGTATCCCTCTAGTAAGTTTGATGTGCTTTTTCAAATAAATGGGTAAGTAAATGGAAAAGTAAACATACTGTGCAAAATTTCCTGTCAAAAGACTTAAAAATGTGCAGTAATTACGCCTAGTCATATATCCATCCATCAGCACAGCTACTGAAGTAAAGAAATAATGTACTATAACTGATTAATTTGAATCTTTAAAGTTTCAACCTTCTAAATGACATTGTAGTCATTAATCACTTTTGTAAGTTATTTATCAAATGATTGTAAGTAATAAATCCAGACAAAAGGGGAAAAACTATTTCTGCTTTTTCAGCTGATGTGGGATTGATTTCTGTTCTAACAATTAAGTGTTTATTAAACAGTACATAGATAGAAAGATAACTTTAATTTCCATGTACTAAGATGGGACAAAGTGGTGTCAAAACCTGAACCTTTTTGATATGTCAGTGTCCAAAAACTCTTGGAAAAGAGTCATCAAGAAAACTACTTTTTGTTTTTGCCATATCTTCTCTAGTTTTTCATCAGAAATCAGTCTTCGGAGCTCTTTGAAATATAATTAATCTTTTCACTGTTCAATTTCCTTTCCCAAGTTATCTGTCTTGCCTAGAAGAAGCAAAACTTTCTCTTTAGCTGTAGAAAATTCCCTAAAGGCTGAGACCATCTGGTCCTTCAGCTTATTGACCTGTTTCTGTGCCAGCTGACATGGGCTCGGGCTGCGAGGCTGTTCATTGCTGTGTAGACTTGTGGGCTCGGGCCTGGAAGTCTACACTGCAGTGAAACTGCTTCACAGTCACAGCCTCGCGAGCCCGAGTTGGCTGGCATGGGCCAGCCATGGGTTTTCATTGCAGTGTAGATATACCCTTTGACTGAGGCTGATTAAAATGAAATCTATGGAAAGGAGAACATCATAGAGCTGCAACCGAATTCTTTATCAAAACTGATGCAAATCCTCATATTAAGTCATTGTATGTTTTCTTGTTTTCATTTAGTATTTTGTAAAGCACAGAAATAGCTGAAAGTGCAAATTAATGGGATTATTCCCACAAAATTGATTGGATTTGATCTCAGCGTCAAGAGATCACTGATGCATCTGGGCAGTTTTATAGTGCAAGACCTTTTCCAAACTGACTGCTGATAATACTAATATTTAGCAGTTATAATATTGCTGTAGCTGCTCAAAGCACTGTTCAAAAATTTTAATTAATTAGCTCTCACAATACTTTTGTGAGGTTAGTGGGTACATATTATTTAACAACTTTTTTTACAAATGGGGAAATGGAGACAGAGACACACAGCTAGCGAGTGGCAGTGCCCAAATTAAAACTCTTTCCCTCCTGACTCCGAACACTTTCCCTCCACAGAAAGACATTTTAGTGAGAAAATATCTATTGGGAAATGGTGTCCACTACCTAAAAAACAAGCATCAACTTTGAAAAATTCTTGTGTTAGCAACATAGGCCCTGCTCCTTCTCCTCTCATTTACCATGGAGCCAAAATGAAGACATCAGTGGCATGAGGGTCCACTACCATGGAACATCTTGCAATATCAGAGCCATGGGATGTTAACTTGTCTTCAATCAGATTAATAAATTTAACAGAATATGACATTATAATGCTAATAAATGGAACTGGACAAAAACCAGAATTTCCATCCCACAGGAAATTCCAATATTTCAACATTTGTTTTTGTCACAAATCAGGACAAACAACTGAAGTATCAAAAATTTTTATGGAACAAAACATTCCAAAAAATTTTGAGCTAAAAAAGGCAAAATGTTTGAATTTTGCATTTTCAGTCAAAACTAAATGTTCCAATATTCCTGAATCAAAAGGTTTCATTTCAGTTTGTGGAAGTGACCCAAAACACTTTGTTCCAAGTCAATTAAACGTGAAACTGCATTTCCCTATTGAGTAACATTGCCTCATGGGTTTTGAAGTTTGAATTCTCCTTGCCCCCTTTCTCCTCAAGGGCTGGGCTCCCAGGCCAGACTACATCTCCCATGATGCACCACACAACTTAGTCAGAAGGAGACGGGATTGTGGAATTGACCTGAAATATTTAATTTTGAGTTAATTCAACATTAAAATACATTTCCCTATCGTGTGCATTGCCTCACTTTCCAGGCCTGATGGCCCCATTCTCTTTTATGAACTCAACTCTTTGGCTGCAGTACATCTCTCAGGATGCAATGCAATCTCTCCCATGAAGCATCACACCACTTAGTCATTAATTTTGATGCTGCTTGAACTGACAAGAAATGAAATATTTTGTTTGTTTTCCCAATTTAAAAAAATTGAAAAACTTCAGTAAAATCAAGTGTTCCTATGGAAAATTTTGACTTTCCTTAAATGGGATTTTCTGTCAAAAATTATTGCAACAGTAAATTACTGTTGGAATGAATATAACATGATTGGATCCAGCATCCACTGAAGGCAATCTGAGTCTTTTCATTGACTTTAATGGGAGTTGGATTGAGTTCTTCATTAAATTTTTCTTTCAGAAGTTGATTTCAAAGACGTATCAGAATTATAAGATTATTCTAGGTCCATGAGCCTTTTTGACTCTGAAATGAATAGGGTCAGCTTAGATGTTCAGGATTCCAGGTGCTTCTGAAAAGGATACAGTCAGGGAAGGTGGCACATCACCATTCCTCTCTGTCTAGCATCACAGTTCATAAGTCCAAAAAGAAGAGGAGAAATGTAAACATGCCAAGAAAACACTTCAAAGGAAACAAAAGTCCTCCTATTCCTGTGACTCATCTCCACTCTCAGAGGAAGAAGGAGAGCTGTCTCAATTTGAACACAGGGAATCAGAGTCAGAATCCCAGGAGAGGTTTGCCCTGCTTGGAAAATTTTTGAAACCATGGTCAGAGTCATCACAGATGTTTCTGGCATACAAATAAGCAAAAGAAGATTGAATGCTTATATTCACTGTTACCTTTCCAAACAAATCTATAAATTCAAATGGTAAACCCCTGGATTTTATACACACACACACAAACTTATCATCTTGAGTATTTCAGCATTATGCACACTCACACATATCTTTCAGTACACTCAACAACACGTGTGATTTTTTTTTTGAATTTGACATATAGTGTATTTCAATTAAACATATGCATCTTTTGTTCTATTAGCAGATTCAGTTGGGTGGAAAGAGGGGATTGGTCTATCCTCTGTTTGCTCGTCTCATGAAAGAAACTGAAATCTCAACTTGCTCCTAGACGAAGTATGAATAATGTTGGTCCTGCTATTGTTTAAAAAGAGTGTTGATAGTTCATTTAAAAATAATACCATGGGTCTCATTAACATTAAATATAACATATAAAATCAGGAGCATAGCATTGACATGGATATTAAAATATGAGAACATGCATCTTGATAATGAAATGGAGAATGTAATAGAGCTGTCTCAGTAGAAATAATTACACCTCTCCAGAACAAGAGCTTCTATTTGCAGACAGTGAACATTACTAGTCCTGACCAAGTCAAATCATAAAAGTTTATAGTTTTTTTCTAAATGCATGAAGGCTTTAATAAAACTGAATGACAAGCAAGCTTCTTGAATATAGGTGACCGTATGACTGAGGTACTGTATCACTCTCTCAGTACCTGGGATAAGGGGTACTTAGATACCAAGGAAATAGGCACCATAGAAATACCTAAGATATGTGGCTATCCCTGACAGGTATTTGTCCAACCCACAACTGCATTACATCATTGACTCAGATTTAATTTGTGATCCACTATATCCCCCAGATTCTTTTCCATGGTATTACAACCTAACCAGTAATTCTCCATTTTGTAATTTGTGCATTTGAATTTTTTCCTTCTGAAGCAAAGTACTCTGCACTTTTCTTTATTGAATTTCATCTTGTTGATTTCAGACCAATTCTCCAATTTGTCACGGTCATTTTGAATTCTAGTCCTGTCCTCCAAAGTGCTTGCAACACCTCCCAACTTGGAGTCAACCATAAATTTTACGAGCAAACTCTTCACTCCATTATTCAAGTCATTAATGAAAATATTTAATAGTATCAAACCTAGGACAGACACCTACAGGACTCAATAGCTACATCCTCCCATTTTGCTACTATACCATTGATAACTACTCTCTGAATACTGCTTTTCAAACAGTGGTGCACCCTCCTTATAGTAAATTCATCTAGACTTCATTTCCCTAGTTTGCTTAAGAGACTGCCATGTGGGAATGTCAAAAGCCTTACTAAAATCAGAATATATCACCACTACTACTTCCCCCTATCCACTAGGCCAGTAACCCTGTCAAAGAAGGAAATTAGGTTGGTTTGGCAAGATTCATTCTGCTGGCTATCCCTTATCACCCTATTATCCTCTAGGTGCTTACTAATGGATTGTTTAATAATAATTTAATTTAATAGCTTGATTTAATTAATTTAATTATTAATGATTTGATAATTTAATTTATTAACTTGATTTAATTTAATAATTTGTTCGATTATCTTTCCAGGTATCAAAGTTAGGCTAACTGATCTATAATTCCCCGGGTCCTCTTTGTTCCTGTTTTTAAAGATAGGTACTATGTTTGCCCTTCTCCAGTCCTCTGAGACCTCACCTGTTTTCTGTGAGTTCTTGGAGATAATTGCTAATTAAATACATGAATTTAATTTATTAACTTAAATACATCTCCACTCCATCTTTAGTAGCAAAACCAAAGACCATCTCAATTTTTAAATAATACGGTATTGTTACTGTTACTATTTTTATATCATTAGCACCTTCTGACCAGAAGAATAAAGAATTTACAGCATATCATGTATCCTTTTGAGTGTCAGTTTTCATGTGACCAGTAGTAAGTGGTGAGTGCCTAAAGGAATACCAAAATTAAATAATGTAGAGTGTTTTAATCTGACTGATTCTCTTTTGGAATATCTGTGTTCATTTATTTTTATGTATGCATCCTAATCAGAAACTCAAAGATAGTCTTGGTGTTATCAAATGAAGATTTTTTTCCCCATGTTCAGAAATATTAGCAATTTTCAAAATACACATGCTGCTTGTGGTTGGGTGTTGCTATGCAGACCATTACAACAATCACTTTCTCATTCAAGTTGAATATAAAGCCCTCTGTATGACCTTATTGCAGACACCTGTTATCTCTGTTGTGCCTGCCTGGGCATAATTAGTCACTCTGTTAGTGACAAGAGTTGAATGTTAACTTGTCATCTAAAGCTTGATAGAAGGGTTTTGAATTCTTTGTATTTTAAACAGGATGCCTTTGTAACATTACATTTATGTTTGAAGGGTATAATTATTAGTTCATATTAAACATAAGTTAGAATAATACTAAAACATTTGTATTAATTACAGGATAAATAAGACAATGCTGGATCCTATGTTGTCAGTGAGAAGTTACTGAAATAATATTTAACAAAGGGCTGCAAGTGTACACAATCTTCACAAAAATGCATAAAGAACCCCAAGCTCACTGGATGTGATAAAGACATTTTCAGTAAAGAGATGAATATACAAATGTAATTCACTGTGAATTGATGATGTTATTAAAGTGGAGATTACTAGTATCACATCCTCAGTTGGTGTAAATCAGGATAGCACCCCAGACTTCAATGGAGCTCACCATTTTACCCCAGCTAAGGATGCAGCCTTAAGGATTTAAATCACAGTAATATCTTCACAAAAGACCCTTCTTATTTAACCCCTTCCTAGAAATTCCCCCAAAGAATTCCTAACCATGTTGCATCTGATTCTTCTTTCTCTGACATGTTCCATATAAGTACAACTTCAATGAGTTACTCCAAACTTTAAACCAGTGTAAGAGAGCAAAACTAGGCATAGAATAATTCTTCTTTACCTCTATTAGAAGATTGTGTGTGTCAAAAGAACCAAATGTTGTTGGTCCCCTCAATGGTCACTTAAAGTGTTGTTCTTGAGGCCCAATTGGGCCCTCTCTTATATTTGTGAAAGTCCATTGTCTTTAAATAGCCTTCATTGGGTGTTTCTACAGGTGTAATTTCTCGGACCTTAATAAACAACTCTGATGCACACGAAGGAACAGAATCTAATGCATGCACTCTTTCCTTCTCTCTCTCTCTCTCTCTGCTGTATTGGCTGTGCAGCGCTAGAGGAGGTGCCATTTTTTGTTCACTGATTTGTCAGAGTGGAACGCTTCTTTTTTTTAAAATATATTGCAATGTCAATATGAATACAGCAAGAATAATTATGCTGTTCAGAGTAACTGGAGATAAGAAACTATAATGCCAGAGAACACTGGAATGGACATTATTGTCGACTCAGATCCTACTCCCAGTGAAGTTAATGTCAAAGACAATTAATTTCAATTTAAATAGGAACCGTAATAAAAGTGAACAATGTAATGACCTTCAGACCTACTTAAGGTAAACTATTTCTAGTCTAAGGTAAACTATTGCTATTGCACAATATGTGTTTGTTGCACTATTACCAAATTAAGTAATCATCAGTATCCATTATGCCCTGGCATCTTTATATGCAAGGATTGAATGATATCAGAAAATTGCTGTGGAGTTCTCTATACCGCATCAACCTACTGTAGAACAGGCTTAATAGTAGTCATGAGTTTGTATGTGTATTTGTAAGTGAGGACTGTGATGTGATAGTGAGTAGAAAATGGGAGACAAAACTACTCACGTTTGTTTTGAAAAGTTTTGGCTTCATGTGATTCTTACAAGACCATGTCAGTCATTAAATGGGTAACATCACTTAGTGAGATCTGATAAATAGTCCAATATACTATTCTGGTTTTCCTTCTTATGGATAACAAAACACAGAGAAAGATTTAGACTCAGTAGAATACAAAACAAGTGTTTTCCCGATTGGATTTTAGAGAATCTTTCGTTACAATACCAATAATGATGTTAATACAAAAGACACACATCTGGCCACCCCAAGAGCTTCTATCCTAATTATTATTATTGAAAAATTGTACAAAAAGCACCCAAATGCATTGGAAGTTGGCAACATTGCAAATCACAGCTATGTTGACTGTTTAGCAGTGAAACATATTATTACAAAGGAGATTGACAGTTAACTTGATTCTCCCATGCTAAGCCTTATTAAGCACTCCATCTTAATAGTACAGACTTAATTAGCTCGAATCATAGTTACATCACCTTCAATGGTGGGTATAATTGATGTGTGCTGAAGAGAATCTAATAAGCTCAACCTTCACTCTGTTGTATGACTAGTTCAGATCTTAAATGTATACTATAATTATCACCTTACTGAAGGTTTAAACTAGTTCAGTTTCCAAAAGAATGAATTGGGAAAGTCAAAACTTTTTACTCATACCTACTTGTAATTGTACCACAGAGAGAGGGAGAGAGTAGATACAGGTAAAAAGTTTTTTTATCTTTGTACCAGTATATAAGATATTACTAGTTTGAGCGGGTATCCCCTTTACCTTTAACAGAAAATATCAGTAAAAAGTTAAAAGAAACATTTTAACTGCCCTCTCACTTTACGGCCATATTCTGATCTCAGTTAGAGCGGCATAAATTCAGAGTTATTCAGCTGATTTAAATCTGTCCCATGGTTTCTTCATTGTGTGTTTGTGCTTGTTTTGTGAGAAGTGATGTGATCATGTAGCATCTACACCTGCATAATTATAGCCCACACATTGTAATCATGGCCATGAACCACATGGGTGCCAGGCTATCACAGCTGTGAGATGTGCATGTCATGCACACCAGGAACCACTGAGAGAACAGCCTGAGATCTGCATTCTCAATAGACTTGCTGTACATAATTTCCTCCCTCTATTTCTCTTTCAGGCCTTGTGTCATACTATATGCATGTGCTATGGACACTGGTAGGGCTGCAAATGGAAGCTACTTCTTCAAGACAGCCTCTGTTATTCCATTTGTAAGCTGTACCCTCCTCTGGTACCACTGAACTTCAAGAACATTCTGTAAAGACATGCCATCCTGAAGCACCAAATGTTGGAGCCAAGAGTGGGTTGTCAATAGATCCACATGGGGATGTAAGGAGACTCCTCCAGTTGCTAATAAAAATAACACTAAGGCTGATTTGTGTTGCTGGAACAGTAAAAAACAACCTAATGGTGCCAAGGATCTGGCCTAAAAAGAGTCCTCTTAACAGTTCAAAGGGTGATACTCCCATTGAGTGTGGAGTGGTAACCAAACAGTGTTTCACATAAAGCTTCATTCCATGGTCTTGCTTGCAAACTGTTAAGTTGCAAGCTTTCTTTCACTAGTCTGTTCATTAGCTCTCGAATGGCATAGAGACACCATTTTGTGCTTGATATCATTGTTACTGAGGTGGTGTTTCATTTCTGGTAGAGGTCAATTGCATTCCATTTTCAATTACCAATTTCTTGGGAAAGCCTTCTCAAGCAAAGACTTAATCACTATTTCAATGGTAACCTTTCCAGTGAATGTAACTTCCGGCCACATTGAATGCTAGTCTATCACTACTAGGTTCTGAAGAATCTTACTTGTATCAGACTTTGTTATGCAAAATCAGACTTTGCATAACAGGATGATTTTCAAATGCTCCCATTAGGTTGAGAGCCAGTTTCTTCCATGGACAGTTGTGAGAGGAATGATGAAGGGTTTTCTTTGATTTATCACTAGCAGCACAAGCCATGCAATTCTTGATTATTTCCTCAACCTTCTTGTCCATCCCTGGCCATCAAAAATCTTGTCGCAGTCAACTTTTGATTAAACTCACTGGAAGATGTCCTTCGTGTGCCAGGTGGATCGATCATTTTCTCAGAAATGTAGGCACAATAAGATGGTCCATTCTTAAGAGTCATTCATTTCCAAGGGACAGCTCATGTGATGTGTGTCTATATGGTTGCAAGTGTTCTGGTTTCGTCATCTTGTAAAGCCATCCGTTGACTGTGTAAGTCTCTATGTCCTTAAGTACCTTGTCTTCTCTCATGGGTGTTGCCAACTCTGAAACTGTGATTTGTGAAATGGTAATCTTTTATTATCCTATTTCTGTATTGCACACTCATGATAAGGTATGCATGGGCAAGCGAGACAGACAATCTGCAGTTGTGTTCTTGGAACCTGGAAGATAAACTGTCTGGAAAACAAAGTCCAGTAGTTTGGTGGCCCATTTGGCAATTCTTGGTGGTGTTCATCCAGAACCTCATGCAGTGAATAAAGCTAAAAGAGGTTTGTGATCATATCTTAAGAAAAATCTCCTACCCCAAAGATAGGTTCTGAAGTATCTTACCTGTAGACTCACAGACTTTAAGGTCAGAAGGAACCATCATGATTAAGGATATGATTTGCTCATGGAGGTCATGGATTCCAAGACTTTAATGGACCTCTGGGACTTCTTTGGCTTCAGCCCCCACCGCTTTGCCTGCAGCCAGGACTGGAGCAGTCAGCAGCAGGAGCTGGAGCTATCCCTCTGTTCCCTCCCCCCAGTGGCTAGGGCCAGAGCTGTCAGCAGCTGGTGCTGGGGCCAGAGCAGGGCCAGGGCTGCGGCCATAACTGTCAGGGGCCAGGGCAGGATCTGGCAGTGGTTGGGGCTGAGGCAGGAGCTATCCCCCCACCAGTGGCTGGGGATGGAGTTGTCCCTTGCCTCCCAAGCAGCTGGGGCTGGAGATGTCTATTCCTCCATGGCTGGGGCCTGGGCTGTCAGCTCCAGTCCCAGTATTGGCTGCTGTCTGCCCCCTCCCCCAGCAGCTGTGACCAGAGCTGTCCCTCCCTCAGTGGCTGTGGCTGGAAGTGTCCACCACCCCACCCCAGTGGCTGGAGCTGGAGTTGGATCTGTCCCCCAATTGCAGTGGTTGGGGCTTTCAGTCCCACACCCTGTGGTTGGGCTCAGACTGTCAGTCCCCTGGACAGTCATCCCTTCCCTCCCCCAGTTATTTTTAGTAAAATTCATGGACAGATTGTGGGATTCCTTGAATTTTTGTTTATTGCCTGTAACCTGTCCGTGACTTTTACTAAAAATAACAATGACACAATCTTAACCTAGTCTGACCTCCTGCACATTGTTGGCCAGAGAACCTCACCCACCCACTCACTG
Organism: Malaclemys terrapin pileata; assembly: GCF_027887155.1. Lineage (NCBI taxonomy): Eukaryota > Metazoa > Chordata > Testudines > Emydidae > Malaclemys > Malaclemys terrapin. Next base: position 98,898,615 of record NC_071511.1, on the reverse strand, counting down.
CCCTCTATCTTAATGACAAAATAGGAATTTTTTTTATTAGTCACGGCTCTAGAGGTGAATGCAATAGTGACTTCCCAGCCATTTTAGCTGAGTCAAGACAGCACCAAGATCATACTCACAAGCATCTGTTGTGACAATTGTTTGCTTCTTAGAATCAAAAGGACTGGTGGAAATTGAATGTTTTATCTCATTGAAAGAACAACCATAACATTTTGTTCAGAGTTACAAACATTTCAGAGTTACAAACAACCTCCATTTCCTAGATATTTGTAACTCTGAGGTTCTACTGTACTTTCATAGCAAAGTTGTAATAGTATTTGTACAATCCCAAGAATGATTGAAGTTTGTCATAGTTGTCAGACTCTGGTGTATTACTAACGGCTTACACTAGGTCTGATTTTGGTTGTATGCCATTCCGAGAGCTTGGACATCCTAGATATGCCACTGAGTCAGTACAGAATTTTATACTTTTTCATTGATTGTAAGTCCATGACATTGACATTTTTTCTAGAACCTTTTTTGGAGATGACATCATGTTCAGATTCATCTTTGTCAGACGTTAGAATGCCATCTTGAAAGTAAGTAACACCCCTTCTCTCTCCAACAATCTGATGCATCATTCTCTGGAATATGAACACTGCAAAGGCTAACCCAAATGGCATCCATTTGAATTGAAACATACTTTCTGGAGTGATGAAAGCTGTGTACTTACAGGATTCTTTCATTAAGGGGATCTGGTGGTAAGCTGAGGATAAATTAAGGGTTGTAAAGACTCTTGTCTCCTTCAAGGTTGGCAGCATTTCATTAATGTTGGGTAGAGGATGACAATCCACAACAGTGATGGAGTTTAGATCTCTCAAGTCCACATGCAGATAGCACCATTAGGCTTCCTGGTGAGAACGATAGGAAAAACCTATTCTGATTAATCAGCTGATTCAGTTATATCTGCTATGCATAGTTTCAGAATTTCCTCCTTGAGTGGTTGTACAATTGGTACATTTCATCATGTTGGTTTTTAGCTGGACCTTATGCTTGACATTTTTTGCAACACCTGTGGTATTGGTGAAAACTTCTGGTAAGTCAAAGACAATTTGGATCTAATAGCATGTTAAGATCACTTTGAGTCCATCCTAAAATAGAAACTCCCTTCTGGGCTACATCGACTTTTCCCTTGGTATTATGGCCTTCGTACTTTAGAGTAGCTGTAAAATAACCATTGATGTGGATGGGAGATCCTCCTTACCCTCCAGGGTATATGTCTGGAGAGCCCAACTTAGGTTGGCAGATGGTAAATACCATGGTGTAGGGTTGGTTAGGAATTACAGTGTAAGGCAAACCAGAATCTACTAACATCTTCATCTCATGGCCGTTGACTCTCACTTGGCAGTATGGAGTGGTGTGGTGATCTCCTGTTACGTTCAGAACACCATTGAGATTCAGCTCACCATCATCTTCATCTGTGAGAACTCCAGATACAACACTGACAGCATATTCTCAGACTTTAGCCAAATGTCCTTTTTTGTTGCATTTCCTGCATACTGATTTCTTGGCGGGACATCCTTGAAAATCTGTCTTGTGACCTGAGTCACTGCATCTGTAGTATTGGCAGCAGTGGAGTGTGTGAGAAGGTAGACTCAGGAGTTTTGTGGATTGAAGTCTTGTATCGAACTGCATTAACTTCTGCAGGTTGAAAGACATCTGGTGTTGCAGGTGTTTCACTTAGCATAGTGAATGATGCTTTCCACTTGTTGGGCAGTTTCTATAGTTTTTTCCAAGGTAAAGTCTTTTATCATTAGGAGTCATTCATAAATCTTGGAACTGGTCATCTTCATAACAATTTGATCCCTGATCACTTCGTCTGTGAAACTGGCAAATTCACTGGTTGCACTCAACTCATGTAATGCAGCTATGTAATGGTTGATGGGCTCATGAGATATCTGAGCATGGAAATAGACCTTAAAGCATTCAACAACAACATTTAGTAGAGGATTAAAATGATCATCCAGGGCTTAGAGAGGAGCATCATATGGACTTGCATCTTGCCGTAAGTCAGGTAAAAGGAGGAAGATACTTGAAGATTTGTTGCCCTTCAAGACAGAGACAATGAAGCAATAAGGCTTTCTGGTTTTCTGGAATGTAGGTAGAAGTTCTTCTTTGAGTAGATGCAGCCATGTATATTTCTTAGAGTAATAGTATCTATATGGATTCCAAATGCGGGTGCGCATGCGCACCATGCACTGGAGACGGAACTGTTTGTAGTAGTGCCTGTTGACCCACATGTGCGTCAACTGCGTGGTGCGTCAAAGGCTTTAAGAGGCTGTGCAGGTCGATCTGTTCCAGTTCCCTCTTACTGCTGCATGGCCAAAGTTAGCACCTCCTGTTCCTTACTACTCTTAATTTTTCTAAGTGAACTTGTCCGTTTTCTGCCATTTGTACATACTTTTTGTCAATTGAATATAGTTCCAGTAGTTGTTAGTTAGGTCTCCCTCAGTTGGACTTCTTCCCCTTGTGGAGTTTCCCCCCACTTCCTGGGGACTATGCCTCGGCAAGCCTGCTTCCAAAGCTGTGCTTCACGCCTGCACTCCTTCTTTGTAAGTGATGAGCACCAATGTTTTCTGTATCGTCTCAGAGAGGCTCACATCGTCACCCATTGCTCCATTTACTACTTGTTCCTGCCGTGACCCATTGTTCCATTTACTACTTGTTCCTGCCTCAGCTAGATAACTTTGCCTCCACAAACACCTGGAAAAAAAATACTCCTTATGCCTTGCAGGGGTGGATGTACAATATGAAACTTTAAAGATGTTCACTTTTAGGTATAGAGAAGCTGTTACTGGACCATAACTAAATGTTCTGGGCCTGAGGCAGTTGCAGCCTGGGGAGGAAATCCAGATTTGGTGGAGAAAGGAGGAGATGTTGTATTTGAGAATGGCTGCTTATGAGGCATGGCTCCTTTAAGAAACCAGGAAGTGGAGCCAGGAGGAGGGGCCCCAATGTGGAGTAATGAGGAAGAGAAGCTTAGAGAGGGTTACCGGTAAGATCCCTGGAATAAGGTTTGGTCTTGTTTGAATTTACACCTGAGTGGTCTTCATGTTATTGGGATACCACAGGAGACATTTCTTTAACAAGTTTATTTTCTGTTTTAAATGGGAGTTATTTGGAATACTAGGGCCAGTAGAGAGAGATGGATTAGGAGTGAGGAGATATGGGCACGGGCATATGATTAACTGCCATGCTGTGGACTGATCAGATGTGCTTCTAGTGACTATAAGTGGGATCCTCGTGACTCCCCATTTTGCTGCTGTGGCTGGTTAGAAGATAAGGGCCACATATTGCAAGCTGCATCCATTGGCAAGAGTTGTCTGTATCCCTCATGGACTTGCACAGTGCTCTTCCCTCAGCTATTAACACATTTGATTTGACAGATGCAATCACAATATATATGCTTCCATGATATGTGATATATTGATTTATATTACAGTAGCACCCAAGTGCCTGATTCAACAGTGGGGCCACATTGTGCTAGACAATGTACTAATATGTAAGTAGACATGGTTTGAACTGCTTACAATCTACCTAAGGACAAAATATAACTAGTGCCCCACTCAGAGTGGATCAACTCCTTTGCACCCCTTATAAAGTTTGTTAAAAGCCCCAAAGTCCTTACAAGTATTAGAAGGATTACTGGGGGCTCCCCAGCCATCCCACCCTATGGACACCATGTTTGTGGGACCTTTAAGAATCCAAGGACTTTAGTGGTTAGGTTTGTGTGGGAAAGCAGAGCCTGCAACCTCAACTAAGTTTCTTTGTATTGAAATATATGTATATATATATATGCATATTCTATTAAAATAGATCAGCCTTGGCTATGTAATTTGCTCCTGAGAATAGTTCATGCAGAATTGTGCAGATCTGCTGCACTTTACTTGGAGTAATGGCCCTTTGTTGAAGTATTTTTAAGGGAAGGAAAAACAACATAAACATTACTTGTAGATGCAGAGAAAAATCTTGTAACATACCTTTTAGTTTCCTGGCAAGTTAGCAGAGTGACTAAGTGGTACTCTGGCCACAGACAGCTCTTCCTCAGAGTTCTTCCAGTCCTGGTTGTTCTACTCACTCTTCCAACATGTTAAAATGTTTATTTGAACAAACACTGTGAAGGTAAGGTTTACTGTCATCTTTTAATGGAATATGGCTGGCTGTGTTTAGGGACTGTTTATTGAACAGTCAGCTATATGGAAAGGACATTACTGATTACTCTGGGGCACCTTTAAGAATATCAAGTAATATTTACACTGAGAAAAATATATATCCTATCTCAAAGGAGATTCTTTTATCTATAATGTATACTGGATATACTGCTTCATGCATATAGCTCCCCATTATCTTATTGGGATTTAGAGACACTGCAAGAAGAGATATGAGACTTCTGATTTAACTGAGGGATTATTTTAAATGAAACATTTATTTACTGTGTTTGAATTTACTGGTATCTGTAGAGTTTTGGGTTATATGCTGTAATGTAGTGTGCAGTGGGCTATAGCTGAATTTTAAACGGCAGGTACACTGCTGATTTTGTTCATATTGTTTCAATCATCTCAAAAGCAACTAGATTACTGGACAAATTGCTTCCAAAATTATGCTTCTTTTAAAAATATCAATGTCAAAATTTAGTCAAACAAGTTTAATAAAAGCACATGTAGCTATTCAGGCCTGTTGTTTTGCTCTTTAAAACTGAAAATAAAGTTGTGGAGCAAATAATCACTCCCAAGTCCTATGCCATGGTTTACTGTGCATGCATTTTCTTAAACTCAATAGAGGCTCTGGAAAATGGAGTTTATAAATTCTACTCATTCTTATATCCCTCGTCATGGTATCTGAGCACCTTCCAGAGGTGCTTTGAGAAGAGAGAAAGGACAGAAGTCCTTACCTATAAATCTGTAAGCTGCAGCAGCATTGGAATTGTACAGTTTTGACTAAGCATATAGTAGCTCAAAACAATTTGTTGTTAAAGAATTCTAGTGTTCAGTGAACAAGACAGAATTGGGACTTTGGAAAAAACTGGTTTCTAATCTCATGTAAGCCACTCACTCAATGTGTTACCTTAGGCAAATCATTTAACTTTCTTGTGCCTCAGTTAATCCAGCTGGAACTGTGTAAAAAGCTGGCCTTCAGTGGAAACCAGATCCCATATCTGCACTGAACTTTTGTGTGTCAATAAATTAGAAAATGAGAAAACTGCAATGGCAGAATCTTGAAAGATTTGTGAAAGCCATTCCATTACTAGTGGAAATTACTAGTACTTTCACTGCTGCATAGTAAAAATGCTGTCAAAATGTGTTGGACTAATATCACTGATATCCCACTGGACTTGCAGCACACTGTGTGACCTGATACATCCGTGTCAATACCCTGAAATAAATGGACCTGCACATGACAGATGTTGCATCCAAGGAGCTAATGCTATCGTGCTGTTGGTCATCTTGTGTGGTATGCCACAGAGGAGAATTTTGCATAGTTTCATTTCTTAATACAGACAATTAATAAGGAATATATGTTTTCATTTCTACTGGGCTTTTGAAGGTGAGCACCTACAAAACATATAGATACATTTTTTAAAAAAACTTAATGACAACAGAGGTAGTACAGAGTTGAAATGAAACTTACTCCCAATCCCAAATGTATATTCTGAGTTCCATAATTGCAGAAATAATTTTGCTTTCAAATGGCACAATCTCTTTCCTTTATGCAGAATTCCATCCTGGAGGTTAAATATGTTAAAGCATCATGATAACCGCAGTAGTGTTCATGTTTTACCTTAGTTCATTATTTACAACTAAGTTGCTAAATTAATAGCTTCTTAATTTCTGAATAATTTATTTGGTGTCATGGCATTTTATAGGTGAAAGCTGGAATTAATCATTTGATTCTCTGGTTCTTCGCTGGGGTTTGCTGGTGATTGTGACATAGTGGCATGCAATGCAAACCAGTGAGGGGCTGTATGACCCCCGCCCAGCTACCTTGGCTTCCTTACAATGGCTTGCTGCAGTAGTTCCCACCTTGGTCACTCACAAATAGCCCTACAGTGTGCAAGCCGTACCCTGAGGGTCTGTGTGTAACTGAAACCTGCCTGCCACACTTGGGTTACACTCTGGCTTTTACTAGCCTTGATTACTTCTGAAGGGTGACCCCAGTACACTCTGAGTCCAGAATTTCCCCCCAGAAATGTATGTCCGGTACTGCCCAGCCCTTGTATAGATAGTACAAATATATTAAATCCATTATTCCTGTAAGGGAATAAAATACACCTTAAATAGAGTTGTCCAGACGCTTTAAGTTAAACGCACTGGATTAGATAAAACAATAAAACAAGTTTATTAACTACAAAGATAGAGATTTTAAGTGAGTACAAGGAATGAGGCATAAAAGTCAGAAATGGTTACAAGGAAATAAAGATAAAAACGCTTTCTAGTGCCTATCTTAACAGACTATATTAGATTCATAGCAAAGTTTCTTGCCATCCAACAGCATTACTGACCAAATTTTCAGGTCAGGACCCCTCCCCCAGAGTCCAATGGCTGTTTCCTGTATCAACTCAGATGCAGAGAATGAGATGGTCAGGAAGAGAGAGGGGGGAGGGATAGCTCAGTGGTTTGAGCATTGGCCTGCTAAACCCAGGGTTGTGAGTTCAATCCTTGAGAGGGCTGTGTAGCGATCTGGCACAAAATCAATTCTTGGTCCTGCTAGTGAAGGCAGGGGGCTGGACTTGATGACCTTTCGGGGTCCCTTCCAGCTCTGAGATAGATATATCTCCATAATGGGTGTCTTGGGTTGTTTTCTCCTTCTTTTTATAGTTTCAGTACCTCTTTGAAATGTATTTCCAGTTGAGACTCAAGAGACGGGGATCTGGTGCAGGACCTTATCCGGTTAATTTTATAACATGCAGATCTCTTTGTCCCTGGCCCCTTTCTTGCCAAAGAATAGCCACTTGATAAGTTAGGGCCCATCAGCTTTGTTGACAGCTGGCTGAGGTGTTACATTGTACTTTGTCTTTGAGAAACTGGTTTAGCCATTCCCCAGACTTATTTGGGAAACACACTTCAGTCATGATTTCAGCTTATGTTCATAATTTTACACATAATGTTGCTACCTACATTTTACCATGACATTACTGATCAGCAAGTTATTGAGTTTTCAAATGATACCTCACAAAGCATACCTGGTACAAAGATTATTACAATAATGTATAGTGCGTGACCACAGAAGTACATTCTGGCACAGTGCCTATGGTGAGTTCTTGCTATGTCTGGTACTCAGATTAGTAGGTTTTATTTCTGTAGTGCTTTTGTGAAGCTAGTTGTTAATTCTGTGTAGTGGATATCTCAGAGTGACATGCTCTAAATTAAGATGTATGAAATACACAAAATGCTTTCGGAAGCAAATATTTTGTGATTTCTATTTTTAATGATCTTGTAAGTAGCATTTTTGCCAGAAGCAATTGCTTGCCTGTTCTAGTAGATCAGGAAAGGGGAAATTTAAGCTAAAGAATTTAAATGTTGATATCCTAAGAAAGTAATTTTTGGTTGCTGTGTGAGGTATGGTTCACCTCAGTTTCAGACATCTAAAAATAAGGTTGTCAGAAATAATATCAGATAGTTATGTGATAACATTTGTATCAGTATTTAGCTCTAGAGAAGACAAATCACAAGGAAGGGACCAAATTAGCTCTACTTGTTGTGTTTATCTTGAATTAGTTGTTTAAACAGTCCTCTTCTAATATCACAGCTTTTATAACTGTCACCTTTTTAAATGGAAGAACTTTTCTTTCTCTAACTTGGCTTTTTAAAATGTGAAATGTTTTGGATCAGATAGATGTTTGCTTCAACATATAGTAAAACACCCTGTTTTTCCTTAGAAATGGATCAAACATATTTTACACCTTTTGGACATATTCATTTTTCAAGCAACTTCAAAATATTGCCTTTTACTCTGGTAGACTATAAGTAGTTTGTATTGAGTTACAGTACGCTGGAAATCGTCTTCTGTAGTCAAGAAGAATAACTGTCCTGCTTACCAATATATAAAACTCTTGCTCCGAAGAGGTAACTAGGAACTGGGCATTTTGTACCAGCAGATCCTATATTCTCACTTGCTGTTATCTCATAAATCTTCTCCAAACAATATTGAAAAAGGAGACTATTTGACAGCTTCTCAATTGTATATTCATTATATTAATGTAATGCCAGCAATCATTCGATTGAAATGTGTAAAGGTTGATAATGGAAACCTGTTCTCATTCATATTGTCCCTTTTCAGTTTATCAAAATGAAATTTCTCAAACCTGAAGTATCACTTACAGTGCTAACTGCTAACAAAGCACAATTCAAATGTGATAATGACCTCTGTGTATTATATGCGAAGACTTCCTTTGCACTCACGGATTATGGGAAAAGAGGTTGCAGATTGTATGACTTTCATTCTGTATCTCACTATAATAAAAAAGGCTGGACAATGAGTGGGTTCAAACTGCTCAGTCCTGTTTCACTTAGTCACGTAGCTATACTTTAATGCTACAATATTAATGTCAACAGTTCTCTTTAACACAGAAATGTTTGTCTGACATAGCCTTAAAAACTTGACAATTTTACCTTGAATTAATACAAAGATTTTCTCAGTATTCCCAGTACTTAATATAAATAATGCTTAGGAGAATACTGCAAACACTGAGGTAGAATTATTTAGTTAACTACTGCAAAGGTCCTCAAACTTTCACAGAGGGTGGATCACATTTTTTTAAAAATGCTATTTCATGGATACACTTCCCGTCCTATTTGGAATCACATAGACATCTCTGCTTCCATTTGTGGTCACTAGAGCTGGTCAGAAAGGTTTATTTTCACAGAAATATAATTTTTTCGTCAAAAACACGAAACCTGAACACGTTCAAGTTTTGGATACAAAAAATAGGTTTTCAATTTTCTGACAAAAAAAATTATAAGTTTTGGAAGAAAGCAGGTACTTTCCACACAAACTTTTGTTTCATCAACAAACCAAATGTCAGTCAGCAAACTGTTTTGACAGAAAAATTTTGACCAACCCTAGTGACCATGCAGCATCCATGAGGCACTCTGAATTGGAATATTTCCTGTGCCATCAGATGTCACATAAGCAAGATTTTGTAAGCAAGTAGCTTTTAAGTGAGATGAAACTTGTGAGGTACACAAGACAAATCAGACTCCTGAACAGGGTACAGTAGTTTGGAAAGACTGAGAGCCACTGGCATAAACAAATCATGCCATCCCTGTCTATCTTGAGATGCTTTTTGCATGTCCTCTATGTTGTTAATTTCCATATATTTTCCTTTTCTAAGCAGTGTTCGATGGAGGGATTCTCTGGGTTAGATCCTTTTGCCTGTTCATCCAGTTGTCCAATGGCAATGATTGCCATGGCAGATTCTCTGGCTTCATCCTTAACATAGCTCCCAGATATTTCTATCTTCTTTTCTGAATAACTTTAGAGAGATGGAACAGTTGAGCTCTCTGAAAAAATCTTAGCATATCTTAAATGGAATACATTTATAATACCTAGCATTTTTCAAAGGTTTGTCTGTACTTTTGGTGGCTTTTTGTCCATGGGTTAAGATGGAAATAACATTTGACTTAAAGATTTGTAGTTTGGTCTTTTAATTGTAGATATTTTGATGACTAAATCTTGTTTAAGCTGGTGAATGCAGCTGCCTCTTTACCAATTTGTGACATTAGTTCCTTCCGGATATCCTCATTGGCAGGCATGTTACTGACAAGATATGTGAATTGACTGGATTCTTCGCCTTCTAAGGTAATGCTTGAGCTGGGAATTGGTGGGGTTCCATTAGATTTATTTTTTCAAAACTGATTATAATCAGTTATTAACTAATTATTAACTATTAATTATTAATTATCAATCCCATCCTTTTTGCGATGATGGACAGTCTTTCTCGCTTACTACAGTTTAAAAACCTGTGATCTAAGCCAATTGACAAGGGTGAACACTGTTCTTCATAATATCAAGTGAAGAGTAATTGAGTAATATACAAATACACATTTCCAGGACAAAATTTTATATATTTATATAAATATTGCTAATAATTAGGGATTCTCCTTTACTGATCTATTATTTACAAGGAAAAACAAATTTGCCTCTATCTGCAATTAAATACTGAGTGAAATTCACTGAAGTAAGATGTAATGTCACAAGAGCCCAGAGGAAAATATTGGTTCATCAGCAAAATTAAACAATGGAAAAGAAAGGCTGTCCTTTTGCTCCAGAACCTCATATCAGTGACTAGACGGAAATCCTTAAAAGAATTGCTTTGATTTTAATGCATGGAAAGAATGACCCCAATGTGATGTGCAATCAAATCCAACTTTCTAATCAAAGATTCAATTAATGATTTTGACAAGATAAGAACTGAAAATGTAGGGAGTGCACATGGAAGACATGCTCATGAATAAACAAAGATTTTAGAAAATATCCGTCATATTAAAAACATCAATACCACGAATATAAAACATATTTTTTTAACGTTGGGGAATTCTAATTCTCTAGTTTATTGTTTGTATTTAAAGGCATCGTATAACTTCAGTGTAGCTTCTGAAACAAAAGTTATGTGCTATATTTTACCTTATGACTATTATTACCTTATGACAATAACCAGTAAACCAAGGACCTGTTCCTGCAAATGCTTATGTAAGTAATCTGTACTCGGACAAGTAGTCCTAGAATAATTTGCATAAAGTAAGGGTTTCAGGATGAAACTTCAAGGTTGCAAAATGCACACAGGAAATCTGCAGTGCTGGTACAAATAAAAGATGTATTCCACCAGAACTGTATGTATTCTCAGGGCAGTGAAAGCTCCCATGCTCTTGCAAAGAGCTAAGAGACTATTACAAACCTATTTGCAGCCAGAACTACCCTGTCATGATGTATATTCATTAAAACCTTACGATGTTTTTAGTTAGCTGTAAATAATTTATTAATCAACTAAAACACATTAAAACAAGTACGTCTTAACATGTAGTCTTTGCTCCAGGTCATTTTAGGAAAAACTTTTTCACTAGGAGGGTGGTGAAGCACTAGAATAGGTTACCTAGGGTGGTGGTAGAATCTCCTTCCTTAGAGGTTTTTAAGGTCAGGCTTGACAAAGCCCTGGCTGGGATGATCTAGTTGGGGATTGGTCCTGCTTTGAGCAGGGGGTTGGACTAGATGACGTGCTGAGGTCCCTTCCAACCCTGATATTCTATGATTCAATGATTTTTATTTTTCTATTTCTGTGCATACACACACACTGAGGCTAAGAAAATAATTTGAAATATGCTATTGTACAATATGAAGACATTACAGTTTGAGTAATGGTACTGCATCTGTAAGATTTTTGAAGTGGTGACCTTCTCTTCTGCAAAGTGTCTAGAATGCTTCTGATATTTAGTGTCTTTTTAATTAGAATGAGGATGATAAATGTATTGCATGCCATCAGTTACTATATTAGGAATTGGACATGTACTTTTTCCATCAGGAGATTTGTAAGGTCCTGATACTGCTGAGTGCCTGCTACTTCTGTCGACTAGTTGAGGGTGCTGAGCACTTCATTTTCTTGAATTATATAGCAAACTATCCGCTCATATCCCTTCCCTCCTTTCTTCATAAGGAGTGTTCCTCCCTTTTTTAGGCTCTTTTCTGTCAGTGGGAGTTATATGTTTGAATGTTGTGAAAGTTCCAAAGCATTTTCAGTTGCTTTTGAAAAGAATTTGTCATTTTATAAAGCTTACATTTCCCCCTAATTATTACCACAGGATAACTATACAATTGTAAGAGCCTTTGTGTTCTAAGTTTGCAGAACTTGTCTTTTCCTTATTTTGTGGCTGATTTCAGACTAAAGCTTACAGAAAATAAAGTTAAAATCCTTTAATGAGGTTATGACTGCATACTGCTTCAGAGGGAGACTGTGAGAGCTCTCAAGGTCATCAGATTATCTAGCAAACCCAAACCTGAGCAAAAGCTTCTTGAATGTCTCAGTTTGACACATGCCCTTATTCCATCCCTTAAAGGATGTTCTTCAGGTTATTTTGTGAAAGCTCACAAAGGAGTTTCCTGCACTTAAATCTCAGCAATATGTTTTCCTAATAGTCTTTGATTGTAAACATGTGCAGTTTTTTCTTTTCAGGAATCTTCATGTCAAGCTCTCTGCTTAATCAATCTAAATACTGTGATTTACTTATTTTTATCTCCCTGTGAATAGTGTTGTCGAAATTGTTCCAAGAATTAATGAAGACAATATTTTTTTTTATAAACACATGTACTTTGTATAAATTCTTAGTTAAAAAGGATATGCTTTTAAATATTTTTAATTCTACCCATCTAACCATATTCTGGCTTGGCAACTATAGCCTGATCGTATAGTCCTGCCAGTTTGTAAGCACAGATACCAGATGCCCTTTACAATGGATCACAATTTTTGCACTGTGAAAAGGATGGACATCAGAGTGGAAATATAATTGAGATCTTTTTTTAGGAATAGGTGGTTAGGAATCTTTTTTTAGGAATAGGTGGTAAGTGGGGAAAAAAGTCAAAATTTTGAAAAGGAGGTTTACAGATAAAACAGTAAATGGTAAGGGAGAAGGTTATACTTAATATTAAATACCTAGTAGTGATATACATTAGAGAAGGTCTGTGCTATGAAGATAGAGTTCTTGAGGGGTAGTGCACATTAAGTGGTCGATTATTCCTGGGAATCTGGATTGAGAAGCAAAGCTTGAGGGAATAAGATCAAGGGATCTTTTCTGCTGAAGAGATTTCTTTTAGGGGCACCTTTAAATTATCTGTGCCTCTGATACAATCACAAAACATACATTTGCATATGCAGATATGTCTTTTGCACGAGGAGTAGATGCTTTACGGATGCAGTTAAGATGCCATAACTTTAAAATGTGCTCCAGAAGGCCAAACCCTGTCCTCCTGCATGGCACAATTTTGTTGTTGAGGAGAAGACTGCAGAATAGCAATACTGAGAACTCTGCACTCCTTGCTCTTTACAAAGCAATTCTCTGTGGTGTTTTTTAGTTCTGAGTTTTTTGTTTTTGTTTCTGGGCAGTAAGGAGGAGTTATTGAGATGGGGGCATGGTCATTGGGTCTGTGACTACATGGATCTACTGTCCCAAATTCCTGCTTAGAATAGTTCATAGCAGCTGTGGCTCCCACTGCCTACCGACTGTAGTAATGGCTGCAGAGCATCTGCTCTGATGCTCCACGCCCTGAGGGAAGAATTTGCTCTGCTTCAGTCTGCACTGCATGAAGTTAATTTACATGATTTTTGCACAGCCATCCAGGATTTGGTTATCCAAATACAAAATTCATCACATTTCTATGAAGACCTAACAAAAATGCTGCTGTTTTTATGTTTTTAATTAACAGAAAAGCTGGGCATTGTCCATGTACCCACTTTAAACAACTTATTGGATTATATCAATGGTTGGTCTCTCCAGTAGTGTCTTTTTGAGTGTAAATGTCTGTTTTATAAAGTCACAAAGGAACAATCTCAAAATAAAGTAAACTAAGCAGAGGAATCCTAGGGTTGATATGATATTTTATTTAATCTTCCTGAAGTTGGCATGTGTTCTTGGGATGATGAAAAACTGAATATTGAATATGGATTATTATGATAAAATTAATCTGTGATAACCTGCTTTGAAGGGTTTCCTAAGAATCATGGGGCCTTTTAACAATATTGTTAATTAAAGGTTGCTTGGGCTTATCAAATAAGAATATTCCAAATGTTTGTACTAGTTTACATTTTTATACAGTTTTTCAAAGGATCACTGCACAAAATGTGAAATTCAAGCATGCAAACCTATGAGTTGGATTATCTTGTATATGTACAACATGCCCCCTGGTTGACTGCATAATATATTTACTACTACTATTTTTTATGAAACCATACTTACTTAACTGTTGAATGATTGTGGAGCAGTAATTAAACAAATAAACTCTGGACATAAATATGAAGGCAGCCCAGTATGTTACGCTGTATATGGAATTTGTTTGGCCTTTGGACCTACACTGTAGATAAAGCATTTTCTAGATTTCTGTGCTCCTTAACTCTTTCTGTGAATAAAGAACACCATACCTAATTTTATAAAGGGTTTGAATATCCCCACTCCTCCTATTCCCCCAAAACTCCTTTTCTATTTAGAGGAGTTAGAGTAAGTAGAAGCTCTGGTCAAGTGTAGGTAGTCTCTTGGTCTATCCAAGGCCGTGATCAAGTGTCTTGATTTTTTTTTTGTCTTTTGGCCTCGAGATGAAAACCTTGTCTTTGTTTCTGGGACCTTGAAGTGAAAAAATTCTCTAAGTTGTATTAGTTCTCTGTAGGAGCTAACATTCTGTGCTTTAGTATGCTGTGTCATTGAGGTCACAAATCCATATCGTTGTCCGCTCAGTGACTTCAATGGAACTGCTCAAGTGCTTAAAGTTAAGGGCTTTGCTGGACTGGGGCCAGAGTGCAGGATCAAGTCCTTGGACAGTTCCAAATCCACTGAGATAACTTTTCAGTCCAAATGGAAATTTTCATACTAGAATTTCATTCAGATTATCTTTAACACATTTGTTTTTTAACCCAGTTAAAGTCTCTTTGGGAAAATGTAACATAAAATAGATTAATGTGAAACAGTGTGGCAAGTAAAGTCCCTAACATACATCAGGTATTGCTGATATTCTGAATGGCTGAGACACTCCTCTCTTTCTTATGTTTCTTATGTGCTTTTTGAATGCACAACTATTTTCTCTTATAACACTATTGACAAGCATGTTGAAGCAGCAGTTAGGTAACAAGAAGTGAGCATTAGTAAACAGAGTGAGGAAAGGATGAGACATAGGACTAGAGCCTCACAAAGTTCTAGAATTGAGCAGATTCCATGCAAATTCATAATCATCCAGCCTCTTGATGTCTGGCTAAGTATGATCATATGAAAGCTATCTGACCCTTTTTTATACAGTGCTGCATGAATAAGGTGATTTGTTAATGTTCAGCAGACTACACTCAACATTTTAAAAGTCCATCGACCTAATACAAATGGTGAAGGGTCCAATGGCAAATCAGTCTGTAACAGTATGGTGATCTTGGAACGAACAGCTGTCCAAAATGTTTTAACAACTGAACAATTCCACCACGTGTGCAACAGTACAACTCCACCATGTGTGCACATAGTTACTGTTCATGCCACAGCCTTTCCAACATCCAACATCAGAGACTTTTCCAGCTGCCTTTCTATGATCACAATGCAAAACTGGGCCTCCTAAATCCTAACTGTAACTTTAGTAGCCAGTGTTTCAAAGTCAACAGCATCATCTATTTTAGCATCAAATGAGTCATTCAGTTTCCTTCCAGAATTACCCACAGTGCCTTTAGTAATTGTTAAAATATCTATAGACAAGGAGAGCTCAGTGCCCACATCTCTCCCGGCTCCAGTGATTGTCATCTTATCTGTCATTTGTATTCTAATTTGTTTTTTTTTTTTTTTTTTACTGGTTTTCCTATGTCTGATTGGCTGGTCCCTCCAAAAAAAAAAAAAAAAAAAAAAAGCCAAGGTATTTATAGCATTCACCCGACTCCAGCAGGTCTAGCATCAGAACAAAATAAAAGAGAGAGCTGAGTGGGATCATGGGAGGCCCATTGATCTAGCTACTCCACTCTGCCAATGTGACCTGCTCTGGGAAGAACTTGGTACTGAGATTAAAGGTATATCTACATTACACATACTACATCAACACAGTTATGGCACTGTAGCTGTGCCACTATAGTGCCGTAGTATAGACACTTGCAACAGTGATGGAAGGGGGTTTTGGGAGGGGATAGCTAGGTTGATTAAAAAAAAAAAATAATTCTTCCTTTGACCTAGCTGTATCTATTCTGGGGTTTAGGTCAGCTTAGTTATGTGTCTCAGGGGTGTGATTTTTTTCACACTCTTGATCGAGATAGCCAGGTTGACCCAAGTTTTAGTGTAGACTAGGCCTAGAGAGGTCAGGAGCAGAAGTAAAAAACAACAAATACGTGAAGAAGCCTGTTCTACGTCTCTCTTTGTTGCTGCTGCTTTTGGTCTCTCCCATGGTGGGTTGTGTGGGGAGATATGGCAGAGTGAAAATAGCTGACACACAGGTTCCTACTGCTGTTTATCTGTGTGGTGGATTGGAAAAGAAAAAAGAAAATGGTAGCTCCAGTTTTCAGATGGCTGATGCTAATACTAATCTTATTACCTGTATGTCTGAGTGCAGAATTTGGCCCATTGTGTACAAGTTTACTCGTTGTGATTTAATCCAATGCAAGACTTTATCAAACTATGATGCTTGGAAACAGTAGAACTGAGATAAAGGAGCTGTGATGCTTTAACTAGGAATAAGAAGGGAGGATGGTCTTGTGGACTGGGACTCAGGAGTTCTGGGATTTATTCCTGGCTATGCCACAGATTTGCTATGTGACTGTGAGCAAATAATTTAACCTCTCCATTCCTCAGTTCTGCATTCTGTAAAATTAAGGGATAATAATTCTTAACTCCCTTGTGAAACGATATTAAATATTTATATAGCACTTTAAGATCTTCTGCTATAGAAATGGAAAGCATTTGTATTATTTATCATTAATTTTCTTGTGTTGAGGGATTTCACATTAATGTTAAATACTTGTTACATTCATTTGTTAAAATAATTAAGTATATCATGAAACTGGGCAAAACAATGTGTTAATAGCAGTTAAAGTAGTGAGTGAGTTAAATAAATTAAATCTACAGGGATCTTTTTAAAAACTTGACAATCTTGCCTTAATTAAATAACTTTATCTCAGAATTTTCAGTCCTACCTAAACTTTCCTATATTTACTAGAAGGGACAACTAGAATGATCCAAATAAAGGAGGTAAATCTATTCTCAAAGGCAACTGACAAACTTTTAAGGATAACCACTGTCTAATGCATTTAATATTTCTGTGGTTGCATTCTTTTGTCAGATCAGTATTCCTTTGTCGCATCAGAGACTTTTTCATGCTATATTTATACTAAATTTGTCCTCAGAGTAGCCCAGCTGAAGTTCATGAAGTTACTCCAAAGATGGATTTGGCCTGTTCTTTTTTTGTCTTATATGAATTCTGTTACCTGAGATTGTTATGTTCAGGTAGTGAGAGATGACTGGGTGTGAATTGTTTTGCATAGTTTAACCTAGTGTGAAGGTAAGCATGAGGCTGAAAGTTAAATACTCTTCAGCATAAGGAGGTGTGAATTGAAAGAATATATGTCTCTCAAAGGGGTGTATTGTTATGATTATCTTATTCTCCTTTGAGAATTGTCTCTGTGGATTCCAATTCTGAAATGCATTCACCCGTAGCACCACTGGATCTGAATCTTCTGGAAAGTAGTGGTTAATGGGGGCGGGGGGGGCATTTGATCTTGTATGTCCACTCGCCTGCCCCCAGCCCTCCCCTACACACACACACTCTCTCTATCTCAAATGATCTAGGGCTTCCTTTCCTTCCATAAGAAATTTTAGTTTGAAGTAGAAGCAAAGTGACTTAATAATTTCTTGTTTTGTTAAAGCTAGGCATGACTATGGGTCCTATCCCATTGTTGTCTCTGTTCCCTCATCATCTGCTTTGACTGGCATTCCATCTATGGTGCAGGGATTTCCAATTTAATGTAAATGTCAATCCCAGAAGCTTTGTGCCTCTTGTAAGCAAAAATGCATCATCTTATGGGCATATACATCACAGCAGAATGAGAATCTAATACTGCTTGGCCCATCTTGGCATTATTACGATATAAGTATTAAATATTGATAGATATTGTGACTGTCTAGTATGCCCACTACTTTCAGACTGAGGCTGTGCACTTTGTTGACTAGTTTTCCCCACTGGGTCTGAAATGACAGGGATATTGCCTCCACCACTTAATTGTAACTTCTGAAGGAAACACTAATAGGTGAGCCTATGTCAGAAATTTGAAGGGCAGCCAGTGCATGCTTTTATTTAGCACTACTCACTGGTTGCAGCTATTAGATCTGATTCCCAGTTTGGTAGGACAGACCTGCAATCTTTATTTAAATAGGATTCCTGGCACCCACCTGCTCAGTGTGAAGATCTTTTACGGTTCCATCAAGGCTGCTCAGTGAAAGACAAGTACTTCAGATTTTGAACAAGGAGCAGCCAATACCAATATAATAGTCCTTTCCTTTGGCTTGCTTATGGCTTTGTGGAGTCTTTAAAAAAATGCTTATAATTTGAATTGTATGTCTACCTTCACTTGAATGACTGGTTCATCAGAGCCCATACTCCTCAAGGAAGCCTTTCCTACATTCTTTATTCAATTTGTAATCTTTATCTCTATTCCTCCTAGGGGGTCATACCACTTATTGATCTCACAGAGTGGTGTTCTGCAGATGCAATTTTTGAAGGAGAAAGAAAGGTTAACTCAAAGAAACCAGTTCTTTGTTTATTGCATCTGCAGGTTCTCCACTTCTTCCAAAAGCTATGTTGGAGCTTTGAATGAATGAATGAGTGAGTGGTTGGGAACAGATAGTGTTGGATCCACAGTCTTTCTAATATCCCTGAGTCTGAAAGAATGTTCAGTTCTATGAGGGGTCATATATGTTACCCCCAGTGGTTTGCTTTCCATACAGCAATAAGTGAGTGAGTCCCAGAGTTTATATATACTTGACAAATCACACTTACCATTAAGAAATACCATCTATATCGTGCCAAATCCTGACAGGTGACCCTAAATCCAAGGGATGTTTTAGGTGCTCATACCCTCTCAAGATTTATCCCATTGTGAAATAAGGGGCTTGGCTGATCAAGGGGCCCATAAAAGCGGCCGCCCAGCCAGGCAGCGGTACAGCTGCGAGCAGCGGCAGCCAACAGGGCGGCTAACAGGGGAGTTTGAGAGGGAGTTCTCATTGGAGGAGAAGGTACCTGTATTTGCATCTGTCCTGTGTGTTCTTGGGTGTTCTTGTGTGTTTGTTTGTAGGGGCCGGCAGGGGCTGGGTGCTGGGACGGACGCCGAGCCCTGAGCAGGGGGCGGGGCTTGGCTGATCAAGGGGCCCATAAAAGCGGCCGCCCAGCCAGGCAGCGGTACAGCTGCGAGAAGCGGCAGCCAACAGGGCGGCTAACAGGGGAGTTTGCAGTGGGAGGTAAAGGGGGAGGCAGGAGGGCGGGGTGTGTCGTGTGCTCCGTGTCCCCAGGTGCTGTGGGCAGAGACTGCAGCAGCCATGAGCCAAGCAGCAGCAGCAGACAGAATGCAGATGGCTGCATGTGGAAGCTGTGGTATGTATATAGTCCTAGCAGGAGACCCGGAACAAAGGTATGTGTGTATGAAGTGTCGCCTTATAGTGTTACTGGAGGAAAAGATTAAGGGGCTGGAGATGCAGGTAGAGACCCTGGTGGAGTTTAGGCGGGGGTTTGAGCAGCTGATGGAGGATGGGCAAGGCGGGGCTGAAGGGGAAGGCTCTAGGGTGCAGGAGGAGGCAGTAGTAGATGACAGCGAGAGGGGAATGGAAGGAGGAGATCCAGGGAAGTGGAAGCATGTGACTGTGAGAAGTAGGCCAAGGAAAAGGAGGGCCAGTGAGGGGGGAATAGAACTCAGGAATAGGTTTGAGTGTTTGGATAACGAGGTAGAGGGGCAGCAGGTGGTGACTGAAGGTGGGAGGGTGAGGAATAAGAGAAGAGCTGCTAGTCCGAGAGAGAGGGGGGAGGAGTTGATGGAGACAGCACCAATTATGGGCCACCAGAGGATACAGGAAGGCATAAGGGGGAGCATAAGGGAAGATAGGAGCAGACACAGGTCAGGACTAGAGGGATCGGAGACTAGATTACTAGATCGCACTGTTGCCAGGCGACGGCAGGTGTATGTAATTGGAGACTCTTTACTGAGGAGATTGGACAGGCCTGTGACCAGGGCGGACCCGGAGAACAGAAGGGTGTGCTGTCTACCGGGTGCAAAGATACGCGATGTGGACCTGCGGTTGAAAAGGATCCTAAAAGGAGCAGGTAAGAACCCCTTGATAATCCTTCATGTAGGAACGAATGACACGGCTAGGTTCTCGTTAGAGAGAATCAAGGGAGATTATGCCAGGCTGGGGAAGACTCTCAAGGAGATAGAGGCTCAGGTTATCTTTAGTGGGATTCTGCCTGTTCCGAGGGAAGGGCAGCAAAGGGCTGATAGGATTGTGAGGATAAATAGTTGGCTAAGGGAGTGGTGCTATAAGGAGGGCTTTGGGATGTATGGCCACTGGGAGGCTTTCGGGGACAGACACCTGTTCTCGCGGGATTGGCTTCACCTGAGTAGGGAAGGAAATAGACTTCTGGGAGGGAGGCTGGCTCATCTTATCAAAAGAGCTTTAAACTAGGAAGTTTGGGGAGATGGTTGGGAGATGCACAGTTAATCTCCACGCCAGTTTCCGGTATTGAAAAGCTGAGTGTAATAAGAGGAGACATAGCCGGGGAGATGAGATTGGACATAGGAGGGACAGGGGGGACGAACACAAAGAGGCCCGCAACATACAGTGCTAGTAATGGGAGACAGGCTAAACGACATACATTAGGCTGTTTGTACACCAATGCGAGAAGCCTAGGTAATAAAATGGAGGAATTGGAGCTCTTGGTCCGAGAATTGAAACCGGATATCGTAGGAATAACTGAAACGTGGTGGAATGGCGGTCACGACTGGAACGCAGGTATGGAGGGGTATGCGCTGTTTAGGAAAGACTGGGATAAAGGTAAAGGTGGGGGGGTGGCATTGTATGTCAATAGTGAAATAAGCTGTAAAGAAATAATAGTGGATGGAATAGATAACACAGAGTCCGTCTGGGCGATACTCAAGCTGGGTAAAAGTACTACTAGAGCCTCTCCGGGGATAGTGCTTGGGGTGTGCTATAGACCGCCGGGATCGACCCAGGATATGGATAAGGAATTGTTTAATGTATTAAGGGAGGTAAATACTAATAGAAACTGTGTAATTATGGGGGACTTTAACTTCCCGGATATAGATTGGGGAACAAACGCTAGTAGCAATAATAGGGCTCAGATGTTCCTAGATGTGCTTGCGGATCAATTCCTTTATCAAGTGGTAGCTGAGCCGACGAGGGGGGAGGCCATTTTAGATTTGATTCTGGTAAGTAGTGAGGACCTTGTTGAGGAAGTGGTAGTGGGGGACAACTTGGGCTCCAGTGATCATGAGCTAATTCGCTTTAAACTAAATGGAAAGAGTACCAGAATTAAGTCAAAGACTAGGGTTTATAATTTTAAAAAGGCCAATTTTAACAAATTAAGGGGACTGGTAAGGGAAGTGGATTGGGCAAACGTATTAAGGGACCTAAAGGCAGAAGAAGCCTGGGATTACTTTAAGTTAAAGATGCAAGAGCTGTCAGAGGCCTGTATCCCCAAAAAGGGAAAAAGATTACTAAGCAAGAGACTTAGACCGAGCTGGATGAGCGACTGGCTGAAAGGGGCGATTAGGAAAAAACAGAAAGCATACAAAGAGTGGAAGAGGGGAGGGATCAGTAAGGAAACTTACCTTAGTGAAGTCAGAGAATGTAGAGATAGAGTGAGAAAGGCCAAAGGCCGGGAAGAGTTGGACTTAGCGAGGGGAATTAAAAGTAATAGTAAGAGGTTTTACAGCCATATAAATAGGAAGAAAGCAAAGAAAGAAGAAGTGGGACCGCTGAAGACTATAGCCGGAGAGGAGATTAAAGATAATCTAGGCATGGCGCAATATCTCAATGAATATTTTGCATCGGTGTTTAATGAGGCCAATGAAGGTATTAGGGATACTAGCACCGTTACAGAGGGGCATACGGGATGGGGGATTACCGCATCCGAGGTAGAAACAAAACTAGAACGCCTTAATGGGACTAAGTCGGGTGGACCGGACGATCTTCATCCGAGAATATTGAAGGAATTGGCGCGGGAAATAGCAGGCCCATTAGCGACTATATTTAATGAATCTGTAAACTCGGGGGTAGTCCCGTTAGACTGGAGAATAGCCAATGTGGTTCCTATTTTCAAGAAAGGGAAAAAAAGTGACCCGGGTAACTATAGGCCTGTTAGTTTAACATCAGTAGTGTGCAAGGTGCTGGAGAAGATTCTGAAAGAGAAACTAGTTGAGGACCTTGAAGTTAATGGCAAATGCGATAAATTACAGCATGGTTTTACGAAGGGCAGATCGTGCCAAACGAATCTGATCTCCTTCTTTGAGAAAGTAACAGACTTATTAGATAAGGGAAATGCGGTGGACCTAATATACCTGGATTTCAGTAAAGCGTTTGATACAGTACCCCATGAGGAACTATTGGTTAAAATGAAATACATGGGGATCGATATGAAAATCCAGAGGTGGATAGGGAATTGGTTAATGGGGAGAATGCAGCGGGTTGTATTAAAGGGTGAATTGTCGGGTTGGAGGGAGGTTACTAGTGGAGTGCCTCAAGGTTCGGTTTTGGGACCCATCTTATTTAATCTATTTATAACTGACCTCGGGACCGATTGCAAGAGTGGGCTGATAAAGTTTGCGGATGATACGAAGGTGGGAGGAGTTGCAAACTCGGAGGAGGATAGGGATACTCTGCAGGGAGACTTGAATGAGCTTGTGAATTGGAGTATCAGAAATAGGATGAAATTTAATAGTAAAAAGTGTAAGGTGATGCACTTGGGGACGAATAATAACAATTTTAGTTACAAGATGGGGACGCATTGGTTAGAAGTAACGGAAGAGGAGAAGGACCTAGGGGTCCTTGTGGACCGCAGGATGACTATGAGTCGGCAATGTGACGTGGTGGTGAAAAAAGCCAATGCGGTCTTGGGATGTATTAGGCGAGGTATATCTAGTAGAGATAGGGAGGTCCTGCTTCCGTTGTATAAGGCGCTGGTGAGACCTCATTTGGAGTACTGTGTGCAGTTCTGGTCTCCAATGTTTAAAAAAGATGAACTCAAACTGGAACGGGTGCAGAGAAGGGCGACTAAGATGATCAGAGGAATGGAAAACCTGTCGTATGAAAAGAGATTAGAGGAGCTTGGGTTGTTTAGTCTGACAAAGCGAAGGCTGAGGGGGGATATGATTGCTATCTTTAAATATATCAGAGGGGTTAATATAAGGGAGGGAGAGGAACTATTCCAGTTTAGTACTAATGTGGACACGAGAACGAATGGATACAAACTGGCCGGGGGGAAGTTTAGGCTCGAAATTAGACGAAGGTTTCTGACCATCAGAGGGGTGAAATATTGGAACGGCCTTCCGAGGGAAACGGTGGGGGCGACGGACCAGTCTGGTTTTAAGATTAAGTTGGATAAGTTTATGGAGGGAATGGTTTAATGATAAAACATAGTAGCCAAGGAAAACCAAGCAATGGTACATGAACAGCATAATGGCCAACAAGGGTCAGGCTAGAGACTCTTGCCTATATGCTCGGGGTATTACTGATCGCCATATTTGGGGTCGGGAAGGAATTTTCCTCCAGGGTAGATTGGCTGAGCCTCTGGAGGTTTTTCGCCTTCCTCCGCAGCATGGGGCAGGGATCACTAGCAGGAGGGTCTCAGCCGATTGAAGTCACTAAAACACAGGATTGGGGACTTCAACGGTAGAGTCCAGGGAAGGGTCTTGCGGCCTGCAGCATGCAGGGGGTCAGACCAGATGATCATAATGGTCCCTTCTGACCTTAATGTCTATGAGTCTATGAGTTCTCTAGGTCTGACTAATGAATATAATATAACAAAATTCAACACTTGAAACTAATGAAATTCCGACCTCTGAATTTTGCTTTGTAAAAGTCAAAGCTTAAGACTGACATTAGCTAATCAGATCAATCAAATTCACCTACCTTTTTTGATTCTCTCTCTAATAAAATTTTTGAAAACAGCATAATTCAGCAAATGTAATGTTGTCTGTATGACACACATGCAGCATTTTCCATTTGGCTGAATTGCGATGAATGCTCTTACTGGGAGTAACTGTACAAAATAACAATGTAAAACCAAACCAAATTGACATAACAACAGCACAACACTGCACTTTCTGTTCAGGAGCATACAATCCTTCCTTGAAAGTGGAATCAAAGGCAGATAAAAACAGAGACAGATATAAGGCATCATAGTTTATTAACTCCACTTATTCTACGGCAGCAATCTTGCATAATATTGTAAACAGGCTTATAAAATGTGCCTTATTCTATTAAACTTCTATATCTTAAATGCCATGTACTCCAGTGGAAGAATTTACCTAACATTAAATGATTAAATGATTTTTTTCTGGTAACCAAAAATAGGTAATAGTCTGGCCTATATCCTAGTATTTTTATCCCATTTCCCCTCTCAACCTTCCCCAGTTAGGCGCACACTAATATAGCTTCTAATAACAGATTAGAAGGCCTGGAAATTTCCTTTCCTAATATTAGAGCCTATTGATTTTGGCACATTTCCAGAGTGTACTGTTATAAGGAAGAAAGAATCCTCTAGCTGACATCACTGAGAACTCATTTGTAAAATTGCCTTGTGAACTGGTGGAAGTTTGGGTCAGGAAGGAATTCCTCTACCCCATCCTGTAGGCACCTAGAGGTTTTTCCACCTTTCACAAGCTTATTGAAATAGGATCATCCAGTATGTGCTTTATGAAAAAGACACAGACTTCCCTTTAGTGCTCTCTGTTGACTATAGCAAATCACTGTGGAGATAAATCCAAAGGAAAACATACTATGTATCATGATCACATCCCCCTTGTCCTGCTTACTTTCCATTGGCCCTCCATAGGAGATCAATTGATTCTATTGTTTTTGTAAAAATCCTCAGTGGTGTGAGTCCTTGCTTCAGTCAAAACCATCTCCTTTTGCTTTGTCTTTCTATTCATGCGTGCTCAGATCAGATACCTTCCCCTCTCACATCACCAAGTGGCAAATACAGCAATTGCTTAAATGCAAAGCATTAGTAGGAAAGCATGCATGTATGTTTAGTGTAGGGTTTTGTCCATTTTCAAAAATGTTAAACTCCATTTTTTTTTAATTTAATCTCCTACCATCTTGTCTGTTTCAGCTAGAAACCTAGGAGTATTTACTACTTTATATTGAATTTGGTGCAAGGTCCCAAGAGCCTTGGGCTGAGGTGGAATGGGAGGTACACTTAAGAAATCAACAATGTCTAGTTTTACATTTGTTAGATGTGGTTCAGTGACAATAAAATAATTGCACATTATCAAAACTGACATTAAAAGATACACTGTAACTCTCTTACAAAACAAAAAACCCTAAACACCTTCCTAATCTCACAGATAGGCCTTATTATTTTTTTTCCAAGACCTTTTATTCCTATAGTTAACATAATGTAATGCTACAAATAGATTTTTAGTTGCTAGATACCTGTCAAGTATAAAATGTTGTTCTGCATTAACCCCCATATGTCAGCTAGGTCTACTAGTATGAGAGCTGACTCAAAACTTAGCTGTTTCACATCTTAGGCCTTGTCTTCACTTACCGGAGGGTCCGGCGGCACGCAATCGATGTTCTGGGATCGATTTATCGCGTCTGGTTAAGACGCGATAAATCGATCCCGGATCGATCCCGGAAGTGCTCGCAGTTGGCGCCGGTACTCCAGCTCGCCGAGAGGAGTACACGGCATCGACGGGGGGAGCCTTTCTGCCACGTCTGGACCGCGGTAAGTTCGGACTAAGGTACTTCGAATTCAGCTACGTTATTAACGTAGCTGAATTTGCGTACCTTAGTCCGAAGTAGGGACTTAGTGGGGACCAGGCCTTACATGTCATGCAAATACTCTTTGGTTTCATTCCACAGTGGTTTGTATCTCTTTAATTTTGGATCATTGATTGAAGGACCTCAAACTCTCAACATGAAGCTCACTCTAAACCACTGAGTTTCAACTGATTTTTGCATCATAACCATTAATTTGTCATGATTTAATGTAACAACGTACTTCATCCCAAGATCATAGAAAGCTGGGTCTCCGAACTCTCCAGTCTATTCCTGCCTCAGAAAGACTTGTGTCTCTCTCAATCAGCATAACCTCTGCATATATGTAACAGAAAACATCTGTCTTTTTTAAAAGGTTTCTACTATTAATGTTGGAACATATATTCCAATTTCTGATTAAATAACTATATTTCTCCGATGGGAAGAAGATCAGATTAGATGGACGTTTTGAATTTGAATTATCCTACACTTTCTTTTCATATTCTTCTTGGGCATTAAAGGAACTTAATACCATGTTCATACAAAATAAACAAATATATTCCTTATCAATTTTTGGAAGAGAAGCATTGGAAGCTCTGTCAGAAAGCAGAAGATATATTTTTTCAGCTGTATTGAAAGATAAATTTTATCAGAGGGCTGGCTCAGCTTATTATAATTGCTACAAAATCCTCTGGCTTTTCATCTGTGTCTAGCCTAAAACCAATAAACATTCAATTATGTCTCAAGTGATGGATAGACTTAAAGCAGAAACCTCTCTTTGGGAATATCAACATCACCATACCTGTGACCATCAAGAGATTTATTTTTTTCAAACACCTTTAGAGAAAATGGTTTTACAAACTCTGTGAACTCCAAATACTTCTATACTAAATTATCTTTGAACATGTCAACGGCACGTGTTCTCATTTACTAGGTCTATGGAAAAGTTGAAATTTTGAGTAGCTGGTTTTGAATCCCTGTATCATAGTTCAGGGCAAATGAACCTCTGTTTCCCCTCAGTGGCACAGCAAAGCACCCACTTGCACACTTCCAGCTCCCTAACTATTGCTTTTCTTGGGTGGAGACCTAACTCTCACTTCCTTCTGACTGGGGTATGTCCAGGCTGCAGTTTCCTGCCTTCACTGTGTTATTCCCAACAGGTTGCCCAAGCACAACTGGTTGCTTCCTGTTCAGAGATTAGTAAGAGTGATTGCAACAGTTATAAGTACCATACAGTTCTTTCTACTTTATTCTTAAGATAAAAAGCACTACAGAGAAAACATATTAAAAACAATAAAAGAATCAACATGCATACTAATAAATTTACCAGAGTTCACCTAATCCTACATGGACCATGGCAGAAGCAGTCCTTGAAACCCTCATCCAAGGGGATTCCATGTGGTTACAAGTTCATCACAGCTTCAATTCCGAAAAAACACACTCATAACATGTTACTCCATCCTTTATGCAGGTCAAGGGTGTTCGAACTAGAGTTTCCAGGAGCAGGTAATTAGTAAACGGTGGGTTTTTCTCCCCGGGACATAGCTTCAAAAGAGTAGATTCTTTTGCATTTCTTAGGTATGAAATTCACTTCACAGATACTGTTCCAAAAAGTCCTTTGAAGTTCCTAATACCTTCCAGAGATTGCATTAGTCAGTCTCCTACAGAAGGTACATACGTACAATTCTGCAATCACACATACACAATTGCATTTTTAATACAATGAATCCCAAAGATGATAAACTTAATTCAATAACATTCATTCAAAATATTGCAGGATAGTGTCAGTCTGTCACACCCATGTTCAAGAAAGGCACATATGGATATTCTTAAACATGAAAAACACACTGGGTGAAATGCTGGCCCCAGTGAAGTCAATGGTAAAACTTCTATTGACCCCAATGGAACCAGGATTTCAGTCATTGTCTTCGATACTTGGTTTAGTAAAAATTATCAAAATAGAATGTTACTAGACATAATAAATATATATTTAGGAGACAAAAGTAACTTTAGAAATTTTAGCCCAAGAGATAATTTTCTCCCAAAGTTGTAAATGTTTAAAAAAGGCTTAATATGAGCCTCCCCAATCACAGTACCCTAACTACTGAAATTATATAATAAATGTCAAAGACTTACAACAACAGCCAATTAACTGTGGCCGAGATGTTTAAAGTGAAGTTCTATTCTAAAAATTGTGAGGCTCCGTTGTAAAGTTCCATATTTCCCTTTTAGTGATTTTTGCCTATTAGATTTGCTCATTTCACAAGTAAAACATTTTTTTTCTAAAACTCAGTCCTGCAAATTTAACCTCAGTTTGAGAGTTATGCTCCTTCTCCAAGGGTTAGGTGAGCTGCTGAGTGGCAGCTGTGGTCTGAGCACCATCTGGGGACCTGCGGGCCTCACTTTGAGGTCTGCGATCCCTCGCACAAAGCCTATTAGAAGTGAAATAATTAAACTTACAAAATAAATACTTTAGGTGACTGGGAAGAAAATAAAACCTGTTCACGTGAAATATATTGGCACCTACTTAGTCTCTGCATGATCTTATGAACTTGTCCTGTCCTGACCCATTTCTTCTTGCTTGCCCTAGTCCTCATATATGTTCGCTATTCCTTAGACTGCAAGCCATTTGGCACAGGAGCCAGTCTAATTATCTGTTTTCTAAGGTACTTATTGCATGTTTTGGTGCTGTACCAGTAATTAATAATAATAATCATACTAAAAACTATGCTCCTTCCTTCTTGAGCATCATCACCAGCTGTCAGAACTGGCTGAAAAGTGGGGGAAGTTTTCCACAGAAATCTGCCATTTTATACTGAAAGTTTTGAAATTTTGCAGCTAGCAAATTAGGCCATTGCTGACACTTGTGCCTTCAATGGATTTGTGCAGGTGTGACTGATTGGAACACAGTGAACAATTCTGTTGATGATGCACAAGGAAGAACAGAATCTAGTTCACTCTGCCTTAACTATTGGATCTGGGTTAAGAATAAAAATCTGTAAAAATGTCATGTTGTCACTGAAGTAAGCAAATATAGCTCAGATATACATTGGGAGCAGATCTGTTGAGTAAGACAGTGCCATTTTTACACAGAGATTTTTGCAGAGTGAAACCGCATGTTAAGGGGTCATTTCTTTTATTATGTAAGACTGAAGTCCATCAATGACTACTATTGTATTAAATGAGATCTAAGGTTAAGTCATCTTCCAAAACCGCTATCATGGTATTTTACTTCTTCTCATTTAAACATATGCAATAGTGACAGGAACTTCAGGGAACACATGATTATGCTATAGCACAACAGAACCACTTCATCTTTGATCACTTCATTAGTGGTAATTGCTGGTAAAATCTCCTGTGCAATTTATGTGAACCATTTTATATAATTCTATATAATTTTGGCCATGGAGGCACTAGTTTCAAATCGCACTTTCTCCATTACCAGACTTCCTTGTAACGTTAGAATAGTTCATTCTTGTGATATCCCTTACTGCTGAAGTAGACCATAGTGGTTTCCATAGAGATGATCTCTGTCTTTTTATCTCCTGTCATATACTCCTTCCATGCAACTGATTAAATACTCCACCAAAGCATCAGCAAAATTTTGCTCTCAGATTCATACAGTGATTTTCAATTGCAGTATTGTGCTCTCACTACATGGATGACAATCCTTTGATCTGTGTGTATAGAGAGAGCAGAATACCAGAGTGAAACAATGTCTAACTCTGGGAGCAGAATTTTGCCCTTTGAACTAGTCTGTTACCAAATAGTTGATAAATATTTTAATAATATTTTGTTTTCTGGACTAGAGATTTTAAGAAAGAATTAAAAATTGCATTCTTGAACTTTTCACTTAAGTTTGGATTTTTTAAGTGTTTCATGGCATTAAGGAAAACTATAACCTATGTAATACTAGAGAGATTCCTGATGGTTCATTCATAAAACTGAAGTGAATCAGTTTAATGACATTGCAGACCAAAGTACAATGCAAAGTCAACCATAGCAGAGACTTATGCAGGTATTCAATATGATAAAGAAGGTGTCTGAATGAAGGTAAAAATCAGAGTGAGATTTGCAAATGTACATAAAATCTGAAGGGTAAACTTATCTGTGTAAACCCCTTTGCATCACTGGGGGTCCTTATTCAGGCAAAACTTCTACTGGTTTCTGAAGTAAGTGAACATCAAGGGGTTAGCTGGGTTACTTAGAGTATTACAGCTTGGTGCCATGCTCTACCCTTGCTCTACTTCCTGTTTAGTCAGTCCCACCCCCAACTCTGTTTTGATGCAGTTAAATAAAGCAGCAAGTTCCCAGTCTGCAGTCCGGTGAGTAGACTTATTTTTCTTGCATGGAGCAATCCATTTGCAAAAGTTTCAGTGATTGTTTTGTCCAAGTAAAGATGACAAAATTTGGTGGTTTAGTGCTGAGGGATTAAATAGAGCTGAGATTTACACAGGTCATTTCCACCAGGGAGGAGGTTGCTCTGTCACCCAGAGTCCTATCCTGCTTCTACTGAAATCAATGGGAGTTTGTTATTAATTCATTGGGAGCAGGAGCAGGCCCCCGGTCATTTAGGATAAGAGGCCCTTGAGAAGTTGTTATGGAAATATAAAGTTTGTCTGGAAGGCTAAAATGTTTTTATAACCTTTTTGGTCAAAAGCAAAAGAGAGACATTGGAGCAGTAGCTGGTATAAATTGTAATGGCTCCACAGACTTCAATGGAACTATGACAGTTTACACCAACAGCCGATCTGCCTCACTGTAGCTTGAGCGTTCAGTGTTTGGATGCAGTTTATCAGCCTCACTGGAGCAAACATTTACTAGCGCTACACATTTTCTCATTTTAAATTTGCACATTTGTTAGAGAAATTTATTTCCACAGGGTAGATGCAGCTAAGTGATCATTAGTGTTAGCAGTATGCATGTGAAATTGTTAACTCTCCCTCATACCCAATGAAAAGGATAAATGTTATACCACCAAATCCAAAATTAGACTCTGCAACTCTTCCTGAGTTACCTGTTTGTGAAACTTGGCGGAAATCCAATTGTATAATCTAACTAAAGCCTATGAAACATTTTTAAACAGGAAAGCCAGTTATTGCAAAGGATACTCTGTGCATGCCTTGTATACACAGGACCATACATTTCTTGCAGAAAGATTCTTAACTAGTATTAGCTATTTTATGGCTAAATTGCAACAGGGCAGGATTTCATAGCTAACAATCTCATCCCCAAATTGCAGGCTGGGAAATCCATGCTGTATGTATGTAGCTAAGTTAGCTTCGTAGCCAATTGTTTTACTCTCTGAATTGTTTCTAAACAGGTCTGTAGGGCTGATGGAAAAGAAAGGGTGCACTCCATAACACCTTGCAAAATTATTGAAATAAACATCATAGAATTACTGAGATTGCATGAAATGTTTACATCAATACATTTAGAAGGATTATTATGGAAGTTAGTTTAAGTAGAAAATAATGAAATATTCTTCACATAGATATTTGAGTGTAGAAAAATGGCATGATGTATAATTTGAGAAATAGTATATAATTATATAATTAAAGACAGCATCATAATGTATATTTATTACAAGGCATAATTAAGGTTGTGTGTTTATTTCTTTACTACTGAGCGCTTAACCATGTGATCTTGACATTTTCCTAAAGTTCTTTTTTGATGAAGTACCGATATAGGCCTGCTTTTCAGAGGTGCTGCGTACCTGTGGCCCCCAGTGACCTCATTTGCAATTATTGGTCCTCTATAGTATATCACTATAAATCAGGCCCACAACTTTCATAAAGTTGTATTTTGCTATGGTATTTTCCTTTCCTTTTGTAAAAAAAAAAAAATATAAAGGGCTTAAGAATACTAATACATTTGAGTAATTCAAGGTATGAAGTTGAATAGACAGGCGGTTATAATTTTGCAGATATGACTGTCATGCTTTCACATTTCATATTTGAAAAATGAGATTACTAAGTGTACTGAGAGGGGTAAATGAGAAGTGTTAAGTAGTTCTTCCTCTAAAGCCTAGATTATGAACATTTACTTAAATGTTTTAATGCAGTTCATTTTTCACTTGATATATTTGACCATCTTTGTCAAAGTAACCCTATTTAGTATCTTTCTCAGTTCTGTAAGTTTCCCTCATCCTGCCCACATAAGTAATCTCTATTTACTGTTTTCTGCCTGTTTTCACTCCCAACGTTCCTTTTATGTATGTCCTGCTTTCATAAGTTAAATGAATTGGAGTATCTGCTAATCTCTTATCATATCTGAAAAACAAAGTCAAGGATGGGATACTTATTCTTAGGAGATTCTCACTTTGAGCAGCAGAGCATTATATCCTCTTAAACAGACACTTCATTAAACTTGTAAGCAATTTAATAATACTCTCTGCATCTTAGAAGGTTTGCTGTTATTTTGCCTACACATTGGGGTATGAGGCTTTTTAGAGCTGGGACACACTCATGATTACACTGGCTGGTGCTGCTCAATCTTTTTTCAATCTGTGGCTATGGCCTAGCAATTTCAGCTTCAGTTTGGCTATATTCCATCATTCCCTGCAGCGCATTTATTTGATGATGATCTCTGTAAGATAACAGAATATGGAGATAGGTCCATGGGTTGCACTGAAATAGTAGCATCCTACATTATGGTGGGGATGTTAAAGGAGTAATCTCAACCGTATTTGTCACCATGTGAATAGCAGAAGCAGGCTATGAACTACATAGTGGATAATAGTGGCTGATTGTGCATTTGAACATAGGGCCAAATTCTGATCTCTTTACTGACAGTTAAGGACTTTACATTATGAGTAGTAAGGTAGTATTCAGCATAAGTAAGGGCATAGACTGGAAACAAATCTGTTGGACATTCCCTTGTATTGGAACTCATATAAGAAATGACAAAGATGATACATAGGATTATTACTGCTGTCGATATTGAAATTGATGAATGCAGGAATACCCATTTTCACACTAATTTTTACTGTTCACATCCCTCCACCCTAGACAATTATGCACTTCTCTTAGGAACAGGCTGTTCATTATGTACTTATTTGTTTATCTGAAATACAAAGCTTGGACTGGAATAATTGGTTCAGTCAGCCAAGTCTTGTAAATATCTTATTTGATTATCTGCACAACAAAAATGTTATTTCCTTCCTGTGAGTGGAATTGAAATCTCATCCAGCATTTCTTTTTGTAGATATTTGAGAAGAGGTTAAATTGGTCAGGAGAAAATAAACATTCCTGACTTGCACTTTCATTGATTCGATTCGATCTGAAAGTAAGATATCAAAACTCCTTTCTGTTTTTGCATCTTTGGACAAGTCATATGGATTACTGCCATTACATTGCCTGGGATGAAGTAATGCTTCACAATTCAAAATAATTATTGTTTATTAGATTAAAATGAAAAGATAAAACCAAAACCTTTAGTTTAAAATATTTAATTATGTGCTTTTAAAGCACACTAGACTGTAGCACTAGAAATGAAGCACTCTGTTTATCTACAGCTGGTCTCCAGCACTGAAAGATTCCAAGATATTTCTGTTAATGTATTTATATCCTGAGATGAAGTGCCCACCTCTAGATAAAAAGCGTAGTCCAAGTCTCTGCAGACTTAGACTGTCTACAGACATGCCATGTTAAGGTGGTTTTTGTTGTATGGTTGTACTAGGAATACTAATGAGATGGCAGAGCTCTGCAAGTCTCTCTAGCACCTCTGCCCACAGAGGAGGCTCAAGAGAATGTGGACCACAGAAACAAATGCAAAGCTGTCCTGCTTATAGAGGTACTGTCGGTAAAACTGAAATTAGCGTTATTTTCCATTACCAGTTATATAAACTAGTTGTTGTTGTTGTTGTTTTTGTCGAGAGACAAATGACTGATTCTGCCTTGGTATAAATTAGGCGTGACTCAATGAAGTTACACCATTGTGAATCTGGAATAAGGAAATCAGTACCAAGGCCAGAGATTCTAATGAATAACTTATTCTAATAAATAACTTCCTAACCAACTTCACTCTACCAGCACTCATTTCATCCAACACCTGTTTCAGCCGCCCACCTCAAGCTGCAAATGCCTGCAGTTCTGACTTGCTAAAGAACACCACTCCCCATATTGGTTGATGCAGATGGCCTTATAGGAGTCCTGGAAATTGGCTTTGGTGGGGAATGTTTGCAGATATGTACTGGAATATTAAGTTTGAACATAACAGGTTGATTTTCCTGTCTTGCTATTTTAATTTTCTTTTCTCATTTCAAGACAGCAATCTGTGGGGCCTGTTTTTGAGCTGCTAGATTCAATAAACCGCATAGAAAAATGTTTCCTTTGACTGACATTGTCCATAGTCTTCTAAAATGCCCGGAGAGAGTATCTGTTAGCTGTTTTTAGCAATGTTACTCTTTAACTGCATTTGTAATCTCAGGAATCAAACCCAGTCTCAGAGTAAACTCAATGTCTGCCTAGGCTACCACTTGATTTTCCTCTATTCTTTGTTTCTTTTATGGTCTTATGCTGAAGCTAAATATAGAACTGAGTACATATTGACAGCACTGTTAAATATCAGTAACCCACTTCTGTTATTTCTCCTTCTCCACCCTCCCTTTTCTCCCTCAATCCCCTTTACCAATAAGGATTGGCATCTGTCTGGACTTGGGGAGTTGAAGTTCCAGGTTATAGCTTACACCTCCTCTTGTTTTCCATCTCTCCTCTACCTTGAATTCCACTTCTTCTGGTTTTATATTTAAGCACTGTGCACTGTCATTTGTGAAGATCAAAGCACTATATAGCAATCCATTTCTTCCCCCTCCCCTCCATGTAGTGTTCTTGTCAGTTCAGTTTAGTGTAACCTTAAAGATGGGTTTGATTTCAGTTTATGCTTCATTTCACATTACCTGTCACTAATAAAAATGTGTCCACAGTGATCCAGGGCTAAATGCTTTTTTTGTGCTACTTCCTTCCTTAGTCTTTTAGATTTCATTTATTTTTCTAACTTTATCCTCTGGCAAGTGCTCCAAGTAGAGAAAAGTAATATCAAATTGCAAGCAATAATATGCACTCATCAGAAGATTTAGTGTGGATAAAATGTATGTTGTGCTGAGGGGTTAGGCTTTGATAGCCTTCAGTCACAGATTACAACTGCTCACAAGCAGCATCTGCTCCTATATCTCTGGTGTTTACAATGCTAAATTTTTTTATATTGATTTCAACCTGTCTTCTTTTTTAGTTGTGTATTTTAAGTTCTGTTATACTACTGGTCCTATGTCAGACTTCAAAACAGGAGCACCTCAATTACTACCCTAAACATGAGATGAAAAGGGGTACCTATAATGTCCTAAATCATGGCATTATTTTACCAGAATACTGAGTGAGGAGTTGGAGATATAGTATTAATATGTGGGGACTTGAACACATACTGTTACTACTTCCATTAATAATTTTGGGAGCTACTATCAAATTCTCCATCCTAAGAATTGCTCCTTGATTTTTTTGTTATGGTTTCCTTTATGAAAATAAGTTATTTTATTCCCTGTGATTAGATTGCATTTTAAAAAAATGGTAATAGACCGTTGATTTCTCCTGTCATTATTTCAATGTTTTCCAACCCTTTGCTCCAGCCCGCTGTGCTGATATTACATTTGAGCAAAATCAACTGGGTTTTATATTCTGGAGGTGGGATTTTATCCAGTTTGTTTTTCTTTTTTCAAAATTGACGAATCCCCTGCAAACAGATTTGGGATGTTGCTGCATTATATGTTTATGTACTGGTAATTAAAACCGTCCATTTCCTATTGTAAGTGTATTCAGTGATCAACAAGGTTTGAAGAGTGCTGGACTGCTACCTCAAACAGCTAACCAGACATTCATCTTACTGCAACTTCACTAGAGAATATAAAGATGATATGCTGGAAACAATCAT
Source organism: Malaclemys terrapin pileata (assembly GCF_027887155.1). Lineage (NCBI taxonomy): Eukaryota > Metazoa > Chordata > Testudines > Emydidae > Malaclemys > Malaclemys terrapin. The sequence goes on along the minus strand of NC_071511.1, from coordinate 98,862,958 downwards.
TGTTTTCCCCTCTCCTTCATTAGCTCAGCTGTGGCAAGGGGCAGGTTTAGCTGCCTTCTCTTTACAGTGGAACCTCAGAGTTACGAACACCAGAATTACGAACTGACCAGTCAACCACACACCTCATTTGGAACTGGAAGTACGCAATCAGGAAGCAGCGGAGACACACACAGAAAAGCAAATACAGTACAGTACTGTGTTAAACGTAAACTTAAAAAAAAAGGGAATACAGAATTTTTATTCTGCAGAGTAGTTTCAAAGCTGTATTAAGTCAATGTTCAGTTGTAAACTTTTGAAACAACAACCATAACATTTTGTTCAGAATCATAGGGGTAGCCATGTTAGTCTGGATCTGTAAAAAGCAACAAAGAGTCCTGTGGCACCTTAAAGACTAACAGATGTATTGGAGCATAAGCTTTTGTGGGTGAATGCCCACTTCATCAGATGCATGTGACGAAGTGGGCATTCACCCACGAAAGCTTATGCTCCAATACATCTATTAGTCTTTGAGGCGCCACAGGACTCTTTGTTGCGTTTTCTTCAGAGTTACAAACAGCCTCCATTCCTGAGGTGTTCATAACTCTGAGGTTCTACTGTTTTTGCAAATTGTTTAAGATATGAGAAGTTTGGTAGAAATCCCATTATTGGATTACAAGTGAAACACATCAGATTTAGTGAAAAAAATCCCATTTTAGAATTTCCACTACAGGAACTAACAAGTTTTAGATTTATTTTATTTTTTTTAACCTGTAACTGTTGCCTGGTGATGCTTCAGATGAACATGGATTGCAAATTCCTCCCTCACTGGGTGAGCTTGGCTACACTAGCCATGCTTTCTAATGTAATAAACACACAATGATTCAAACCTAGACTTACAAAATAGTAAAATAAGATGATTTTAAAATTAATTTGTTCACACAAACTCTGCTATGAATAATATACAATTCTCTTACGTTTTCCATGTGCAATAAGTAGCCAATCATATGCTTTGTTTTAAAGACTCTTAGATTGAGGAGAGTGGTAAAATACATTAGAATAAAAGAAATGTCTCTATCAAAGAGTGTAGTAACTTTCTTGTGTCATGTTCTGCATCATGACATCTTTGCCAAATGGTAGTTAGTCCTGCAGAAAGCCAACTCTTAGACCATTAAAAATGCAGTGCAAAGAAAGCAATTACATAGCTATATATACCACATTATCAATTATTCTTTCTAGGCTAAACAAGAGCTCTGAAGAGAATACATTTGTACAGTGCTATGTATAGAAATCAGTGACTCGTTATTTGATGGTAGCATATAAGAAGTTAGAGTGCTTTTAAATACCCATCAGTGATGAGAATACCCATCACCCTCAAGATGTTGTCCCAGGATATGTAAATGCCTCTCAACTACTACTTTGCCAGGACTATTTAAGGCTCATCTTCTTGACCATATCTTAATTAGTGATGCAACTCTTGGGAAGAAAGTCTTTTTCTAGTTTTGAATTCAATTTACCACCTTTGAATAGGAAGCAGATGTTGAAAATTTTCCCCTGGGATCCAACAGGGAAAGCACAGCAAAAATTAGATTCATGACCACTTTATTTTAAAAGACATTTATGTGTCAATAAAGAATCTAAACCCCTAAGTTTTACAATTTGATGATGGCATTTGGACATGTTTTGCTGACCTGGCCTTTATGTCTAATATAAAAGTTATTTTGCAAGCTTATTTGTGTATGATTTTTATAGTTATCTGCATCTTAATCTTTTTATATTTTTATATTTTTGTTTTACATAGGGCTTCATAATCATGTATATTATATTAATTATAAAGACAATCAAGCCACATGCCCTTCTTGTGTAACTTATACAAAAGCATTTCTATGCATCATGAGTCAGACTCTCAATCAAAATGTGCTGGGTGATATACAAATCCAAAAAGAGGCAAAGAATGACTAGAAAAGCTTTTCATTGTAAATGAGCATGTTAGTTCACTTCACGAACACAAAGCTCAGAAATGTTTCAAAAGAGCCAAATTTGAAACTTCCATGTCTGCAATTTAGAACAAACTACTGTGAATCGCAGCCCTCATTATGCATTTCACGTTTTCCACAAGGTACTTTCAGAAACAGGTTTTGGATATAGACTGAGGAATTTTTATATACTTTTGACCAGAATATGGGAACTGTGTAGGATTATCCCAAAGTTCGTATTTGGGAAATTAACCACTTCCACCTGCAAGTAAGAACCAGGAGCAGATAAGCTCTAGTTGCAGACTGTGGGAGAAGATCTCACAAAAAGAAAGAGGGATTTTTTTTTTTAAAAGTACTCTTTGTACTTTAATACAGTTCACAGTAAAGCGTTGGATTTTCTTTTCACTACTTACCAAGGGTCAAATCCTACCTCTTCCTCCATGTCCCATTGTGATAGATCTATGGCACATAAAGAGGGGGAAGTCCACAGACACACACTTATATATGCTCAGTCTGTGCCACTGTACAGGCAGGATGAGGCCAATACAGAGGCATGCTGTTTGTTCGGGGTTTGTGGCGGATGATAGATGAGTTAGGCAAATGCATTTTTTCATCAAAAAAGCAAGACATAAAACCAAAAGACCCAGAACCTATTTTTTTAACTATGCAAATAGTCAGACACCACTCGGATGACTGTAAATTAAAGTATTTTTCTTTTTATACACCAAGCATTATTATTTTGAAATAGATGAACTTGTTTCTTTTAATATCAAACCCACCTAGAGACCAAGGGTTCATAAGTTCAACTTGAATTGGAATGTTGTAGTATTTCTGATGTGCTCGGGGAGACGATGAAATAAGGAGCAAGAAAAAGAAAATGAAAGGATGAAAAATTGAACAGATCAGCAGATTGAAAGCCAAATACAGTGAATGAAATCCTGGCCATGTTAAAACTCCTTTTGATTTTGGTAAGGGCAGGGTTTTACCCAGAATCAGTGGGAAAAGGAGCAGAGAGGAGACCTGAGGAAAAAATCTAATGGAAATCACAGATAAAGTATATATGTGCTATTAAAAATAGCCCACTTATGCTAGCCTAAGTCATTTTATGTTTGTTTTTGTAGGTTGGCATGGGGGTGGCGGTGATTTATTATTAGTCATAGGAGTTCATCTCACTTTTTACTGGCAGGCCTGGGGGAATACCTGGTAGTGTGACTCCAATGGAGACATGCTGCCAGGAACACAGGGCAATGGAAGGGTGCTACAGGCTAGAGCCAATGCAGAGTAACAGATCTTCTTTTTGGATGATTCTCACCTTCCTTCTAACTTGAATCACCCCATGGGTTTACATTATAGGGACAGAAAGGTTCCCAAACTTATCTGGGAAGCCTGTGAAATGAAGCCCTCTAGGGCAGGGATGGTCCGTTTTCTATTCCTGCAAAGATTTATGCATGTGCTTAACTTTACACATATTGATCTTGACTGAATTCAATGGGACTAGTCACATTGGATAAAGCTAATCACATGCATAAGTCATTGCAGGAATAGGGCCTTAGTTTGTACACTTCCTAGCACAATGGGGTCCCAATCACAATTGGGCCAGTGGGGGTTACCACAATATAAATGTTTATTATTATTTATTTATTCATAATAAATGAAATATTTTTGCAATTGTATTTCAGCATCTTCAATGTTTTCTGATCTCCAGTTTCACAAGGCTTGCCCTTTTTTGTATTCAACTGTGAAAATACAGACATGTACAAAGCACAAACATAACAAAGTAGAATACAAAATGGAAGCCTTGTCTCGGGGGCCTGTTGTCATCTCAGCTGTAATAAAGCTTTGTCCTCACTATCAGAATTACCCATTGTTGACAATGGATGTCACCAGCAGGTGCGGTTGAATCAGTGCTGAACATGATTTAACAGCAAGCGTAACCAAGAGGACATGATGTGAAGTACCGTTTCAGAAACCATGGTTACGACTTGAGCTAAGTAGATAAGACCCTGACTAGGAAGTCAACGTCTAACCCACTAGACCTGTGATTTACAAAATTCTGCATCTGAGGCCTTCTTACAATGGCCCCTTGTCAAACACTTTTATTAATGTCAGTCAACCCCTACTCCATCTCACTCCGTTGGCTGTTCCACCCCCACTAGTGCTGATGTAATGGCCTGGCTGTGGCTGTGCCTTTCTTCAGGGTTTGTTTTTCCTTCTGCAAAGTGATTTGAGTAATATTGGCCAGAATAACTTGTAGCTTTTGTCCCTGATGTCCAGGCACAAGAGGGTGCATGTGGAAGCAGAGCAGGGGTGCTGGAACAATTTGTATAGTGGGTGTCCTGAGAGCCATTGAACCAACTATCAGGGGGTAGCCGTGTTAGTCTGTATCCACAAAAACAACAGGGAGTCCGGTGGCACCTTAAAGACTAACAGATTTTTTTGGGCATAAGCTTTCATGAGTAAAAAACCCACTTCTTCAGATGCATGGGTTTTTTACCCATGAAAGCTTATGCCTGATTGAACCAACTGTAAACCCTGTATATAATGGAAACCACTTCAGGTCAGGGGGTGTGGCAGCACCCCTACTTCCAGAACCTATGTGCAGAAGTGAACTTCAGCTGCTAACATAATACTGTTGCTCGACTCTGGATCCTGTAGAAGTCTTGTGGAGGACAAAGTCTAAGGTAGGAGGGGGTGGAGACTGGACTGGACTTGCCAAGGGAAGAAGTGGCTGGACTGGAACCTGGGTGAATGCACTTTGTCCATCATTTTGGCCATGTGGAGCTTGGTCAAGGTGTATTACCTATGTTTGCAGAGCCCTTACCCCTGGGGTCCCAAAGCCAGCAGGACTTTGGGGAATACCTGGTAGTGTGGCTCCAGTCATGCTGCCAGGAACACAAGGCAATAGGAGTGCTGCAGGCTAGAGCCAATGTAGAGAAACAGGGCTTCTCTGTGGATGGTGCTGACCTTGTGCGGATCTCTTTAGCTACCTTTCCAAAGAGTCGATGTGGGGGAATTGCTACAAGGGGATCCTTGCAGAGATTTTCTTCCTTGATACTTCACTTCCAGGAGTAGGAGATGAGCTGGCCCTTTGTCAGGGTGGATGGTTTGGGCAGCTGGTCTCTTCGTCTGAATTTGTTTAAAAAAACCCATACACTCACAACCCAGCTGTTTGGGGCAATGTAGTGAATATCAGAGGCTATCAAAATGAGTAAGTGTGCAGACGGGTAGATTTGAAAGAGACAGGGTAAAATCTCACTCTTACTGTGCACATGCACACAAACACCTTTGAACCCTAAGAACACAGAGCAGTTGCGTTCTCTCTGAGGTGTTCCTGTGGATGTGTTGCAACCTTTCTGTGTCTCAGTTTATCCAACTATAAAATGGGAGTTTTGCAATTGACAGAACAATAAAACTATATATAAAGATTTGAGCGGCCTTGAAAGCACAGAGAATATTAGTCTTACCATTTTACCTCTTAGGAAACCGAGGCCACGATCTGTTAATAGTCTACCCAAGAGATACTGCCTCTTCTGAATGGATCTGTTGCTGCCTTCTTGTTTAGGCCTGGATGCACAAAAGGAATCAGGTGCCTATGTCCCAGTTTCAGGACCAGTGCGATGCACAAGATGCCCGCTGAATCCCCTAGCTACCTAAACTCATTTGGCACCTAAGTTTTTGTAGTAGAAGTTTCCTAGATGATTGTGTTTCTGCCTCTCAGCATGCATTCTGCTGCCTGCCTCTAGGCATCTGGATGCCTATCTCCCACCGAAGTCTCAGGGAGATTTACAAAGCAGGCCAAGCTGGGTGTTTGATTGCCTGAGTCATGTGCAGGGCCCCATCCAATAGGCACCTTCTGAACATGCCTACCAGATTGGAGCCCTCAGGTGAGTTCACTGGAATAGGGTGTTAGAGAGGAGAGGCAACTCTCTCATAACTTTTAGCCCAGTGGTCAGGGTACTCACTGGGATGTCTGAGACCCATGGTTCAAGTCCCCCATCCACCTGAGGAGAGACGGGATTTCAACAGGGATCTGCCACCTCTCAGATGAGTGCTCAAACCATTGGGCTATAGATATTCTGATGTAAGTGTCCCTCAGTCTCTCCTTTTGAACCTGTTGCACTCAGGATAAATAATTAAAGTGTCAATGGAGTGGGGGGACCAGATACTGGTTCTCCTGCTGCCTGAGTGAGCTCTAACCACTGAGCTAGAGTTATTCCTGTAAAAGAAGCAGAGTCCTGTGGCACCTTATAGACTAACAGACGTATTGGAGCATGAGCGTTCGTGGGTGAATACCCACTTCTTCATATGCAGCTCTCTCGCTGTCTCCCTTTGTCCAAAGTGACACCTTAGTTATTTATCCAGAGTGCATCAGCTTCTACCGGAGAGACTGAGGGACCCGCCCCACATCCCATGGCTCAGTGACTAGAGCAATCATTTTAGAGGTTGCAGACCCCCATTCAATTCCCTTCTTCCCCTCAGGTAAAGGGGGATTTAAACCAGAGGTGTCCCACATCCCAGGTGAGTACCCAACCACTGGGCTAAAAGTTATGAGGGAGCTCCTCCTCCTCCTCCTCCTCATCCTTGTTCTTCCCCTTCCCCCGTCCCAGTTCTTGCTAAATCAGCATAGGCGCCTAACTCGAGAAGAAGGTTCACAGCTCAGAATCACCAACCGAGCTAGGTTCCTCCCTGCAGTTTGGACTTAGGCATCTATTTCCATGAGTGGGGTAGGGCTTAGCACACATCCCTCTGGTTAACATCACCCACTGGCTAGCTTAGGCAGCTCAATGCCTAGCCTAGTGGCTTTTGTGAATCGTATTCAAAGGCAAATGTCTTTCTCCAGTCATTTTCTAGGAGTCTATGTGCCTAACTCAGGCTTTGTGAATCACAGTGAGTTTTCTAGGCAACTAAAAGTTAGGCACTGTGATGCTCAGCATCACAATGACTAACTCCTTTTGTCCATCCAGGCCTTAGTTAGTAAGCTCTTCAAGGCAGGGAATGTGTCTTTAATGTTCTGTAAAGCAAAATGGAAATATATAGTGCAATATAAATATTTTATAATAATCAGTATGATTAATGTATGTTTTCCAGATATTTTGAGGTTACAGATTTATGTTTGTGATCAATAATTTATTTATCCAAAAATTCTGGTCAGAAGACTGGTTGTTTACATTATTGTTTGTTCTCTCCCTCTCTCTCTCCCTCTCTCTCTCTCTCTCCTGCGTGCGCGCGCGCGCGCACACACACACACACACTCTCACTCTTTCTCTCTCTTACCTGAAAACAAGTTGGGGATGGAGAAAAAATAGCTCTTTCTTTCACATGCGGTGTGAATATATCATATATTTGATGTCTTTCTGTGAAAGAGCTTTTCCTTTTATTTTGCTCCTTTGTTAATCAGAACAAAACTTTGATGCTGTTTAAATGCAATTATCATACAAACCATCAACAGCAAGAAGATTTAAAGCTAAAGTTGTGCTTAACTTCTGGTGTTTTACCTGTTTTGTTTCATAATTGCATGTCACAGTGTCACACTTTTCCAGGGGAGTGCAAGCCTGAATTGTGCATTGTCTAATTTTGTTAGGATTTCCCCTCTCCCTCCCATTAAGTAAACATTATTTATATATGTTCTTAATCTCTAAATTTCTTTCATTTTTTAAAAAGGTAGCTAAAAAAGTAAATTTGTATTTAGTAGGAGTGTTTTCCCTGAATAGATAATGAAATACAGCCTGCTTGGAGGAAAGGATGTATAATGTTTTAAAACATAATCAGATGATGATAAATATTAGTGTATAATATATTAGACCATTGAGAACAGTGCTGTCTTTTCTGCCTGGCTTGCCCTAAATTATTTATTTGGTTATGCAAGCCCTACTCCTCAGTTCAGTGGCTAATTTGAAGATTTGTTGAAACACAAAGGATTCATAATACCTAACTTTATAGTTCCATTGCTTCAAGAACCTCAGGACTTGAAATGCAGTTGTAAACATTGGGGTTGCTATATTTTATTTCATTTATTATGTGACTGAATTGCAAAAAATAATGCTAAATGGAAAAGCTTAATATGTCTGGGGGCACAATATATCAAGAATTTCTTGTAGCTTCATGTTGGGTCAAGAATTTCACTGGCCCTCAGATATAGTTTGAACAGGGAGATTTCTGTTTGCCTTTAATTTCTGACAAAAGTCACTGCTGATATTTGAAGAACAAAGTCATATGAAAGGGATAAACCTGTATTGATCTTAAATATTTTCAGTTTAGTAATTTTATTTATTTGTCCTTAAGCCATGGTTTTACCTTGGGGTAAGACTGAATTTGTTGACTTAAATCTTTTTTAGAAATGGTCTGCACAAATTCAAACTGATGCTGTATGTGGGAGACAGCTGGTTGTCATGGTAACTGTAGTGCAGTTTTTAATTCCACTTGGTGAGTAATGCTAACACAATGATGCTGAATAGACCATGGCTTAGCAAGTAAAAGTATCTTGCATTTTCCATGTCAAGGTACAAAAGAAAAAAGAAAAAAAACGGATACCCCAGAGCACATCGTTTTGGTTTATTGTTAATGAACATTTTCATTGAAAATCTAACCAGTTAAAGAGTACCCAAGCTAATCCAGAAAATGAGTGTTGAATAAGGTTCTTTCAAGAGCCATGGTTGTAAAATACAGAGATGAGATGTAAGATATTTATAATCTAATTTGTCTTGTGTTGTTTTGAATATGTTTGTCAATTTATTTTTAGTGTGTACTATAGAAAGAATTTAGTAGCATCATCATTTTGAGTAGCAGAAGAGCATAAAGAGCTCAATCAATTTTTATTGTGTTCAATTTTTGTTTTTACATCTGGAGGGGAAGGAGACCTCAATCTATGATATTTCATTTCATCAAAATTAAACCATTTATTTAATGCAAACTGTAGGAAAGGCATTGTCTTCATTTGCTTTGCAGATGTTATGTTTCATGGAAGTGCAACACCACACTTCAATTGTTTTTTAACCAAAATTGACTGGTTTCCTTGCGATCCTAGTCAAGTCTAGTTTCATCTAACCACAACAATCATCATCACAGATATTTTTTTCACCTGCTAGGTTATACTATAGACTTGCAGAGCCAGAAAAGAAGAAAGTAATAGGAGGTTAGTCATTAGTTTACTCTGTGCCCTTGTCAGGAGCATTTTGTGATCATCTTAGGTGTGTAGTTTCCAAGACCAGTTGCTGAGGTAGGCAATTTAGGACTCTGCCAAACTTTTTCAAATCTACTGTCTTTCAGCTAATAATGCAAGTTATTAATTTTGTACGCAGCGCTAGCCCTTCAGTTGGCATCAGAGACCCAATTTTTTCTTTATTGATTCCCTGCCCCCGCCCCCAGCATGCTTTCTCAGCTTCTGGCTCTTAAATAATTGATTCTTTCACTCAGGTCCTCATACCAACATCTTGTAATAGTAGTGGGAATGCAAAAATGCATGCACCAAACTTACCAAAGCACTCCCATTCTTTAAATGTTAAACACTTTAAACTAATGTTTAAAGTAAAGTTAGAGATGCCAGAAGAGGAAGTAACACATAGGGTAAATGTGAACATATTACGGTTTTGTGATAGAAAATGAATAGAAAAAGGTATATCAATTTAATGGGAGACTGGAAGTGATTCAGTAAGGATGACAAAATGCTGCCTTTTTTAAAAAAAATTAAAGATTAGTCAGATTTAGCAGTGGAAGCCCCTGAGTAAATCTGAATTATACACAATGTTGATGTGTCTGGCTGGTAAAATGAAGCCCTTTAGTCTAAAGGCCTTTGGTACAAATTTGTGAACACATTAAATATACTTTTGCCAGAAAATCTGACCTTTACTGAAAGGAATTAGAAAATCAGTAGAGCAAGATGGAAGGACCAAAAATATTCAAGTTATAGCAAATGCTTATATATAATAATGTAAAACAATTCTTTTTTTTCTGATTAAATTGCAAATTTGCTCCTCATATACAAGAATCAAAAATAAGTACTGCATGGTGTATAAACTGCTTTTTTTAATTAATGCTTTTCTCTGAAGGATAAGGGCCCGGCAGCATTAGTATGTGAAAACTTATATTAATTCATAAGCAAGGGAAAAAACTAGAAGACAAACACTTTCCATCCACTTCTGGAATACTGTAATGACTTAACCTTATATTATCACTCGCAAGTCAATCTACCAACCACAAGAATGAAGAGGAAGATTACACAATATTCTTCTTCTTCCCTTTTTACAGATCTAGAAAATGGAGAAGAGAGGTTGGGATTCACACAAGGCCATACAGCAAGTCTGTGGCAAAAGCTGCTGTTTCACAATCTTCTTTCTCATACTGTCCCTCAAATATCTAGCTATCCTCTCCTCACTTTAAGCTATCAGTTTTCACATGATGAGTATTTGTGGTGAAAACTGATGTCTGTGATTATTTTCAAATTTGACTCAGGATGAAATGTCACCAGCTTTTAATGGTATTTGAACAAAATGGTGAATGTTCAAGATTTTGTTTCAGTTGGAAATTTACCATTTTTCACAATCAACTTTTGCAAAATACACAGCCAGCAAAGTGGCATTTTAAACTATCCTTTTATTTTTGCAAAAATAATGGGGCAAAATTTTCAGTAGTACTGATGTGATTTAGAAACCTAAATCCCATTTTCAAAAGTCAGTTAGGATCCTAAATCACTTAGGCACTTTTGGAAATTTTACCCCAGATATCTTTTGTTTTCCCCAAAAAATACTGTCAATTGAAAGCACCTTGTGAAGTGGCAACACAGCATGAGAAAAGCAACATTAAGACCTTGCATATGTTGCCTCAGGATGTTTGTCATTGCCTTTGTTGGTAGTGATAGCAAATGTTCTTTGATGTTTAGCAAAAAGAACAGGAGTACTTGTGGCTCCTTAGAGACTAACAAATGTATTATTTGTTTATTATAACTAGTTATGCGACCCCTGAGCATGCTCTAATAAATTTGTTAGTCTCTAAGGTGCCACAAGTACTCCTGTTCTTTTTGCGGATACAGACTAACACGGCTGCTACTCTGAAACCTGTTTGACGTTTAGATACCTCTGTGATTAGAGCCTGAGCTAGGTTGATTCAGGGTGAGGAGTGGTTTTCATTTTGTCAATCATCTCCATCAATACTTGTGCATCCAGCCTCATTAACCTAGAGAGTTAACCTAGACTGATTAACAATTTATGATCAGATAATCCAGAACCTAAATGAACGAGTTTGAACTGTGAGGGATTTTATGGCTTAGAATGTCTTTCTTCTTTGAATCAAGAGTCTGACACCATAGATTCTGACATACAGCACAGTCAGAATGTACTACCACGTGGAGGGTTCACTCCTCACTGTTCACATGGTTCTGGCAGTAGTTTATTCATCCAAGCTTCCCTGTGATTCTAAATTTGGCAGACAAAGATAACTTCTTTACAAAGGACCTGAAACAACAATATCAACACAAGTGTCACTAAAGACTGATTCCAACAATGGGGACCCCCAACTATGTGTTTGTCTTGTAAGACAATACTAAGTGTCCTTTACATTGTTCAAAAGTTTATAAGGATCTGATCTGAGTTTATTAAAGAACAATGATCTTATCAGAGCGGGCGCAAGACCGAATGGTGCCCCAGGTGAGGAGTGTCTTTGGTGCCCCCCACCCCCATTTGTTAAACTTTTGAATACCTTATTTTATATTGCATTTGTAGCCTATTTCATGACTCTGATGCACGATTTACATGCCTTATTTATCCCTGTTATGTAAGACTGTAAATTTGCATGCTAGGATCTGTAAATCTGTGTTTATTCATTCCATATATAAGCAAATAAAAAAATTGTTTCCTCTAAGCTTATAGAAACTTTTGAATTTTAAGGATAACTGAAATGTATTTAACATCAAGAAATTGAACTGTGCACCAGGAAAATCTGCTAATTCCTTAGATATAGGACTCCATCATTTACACTTCGTTCTTCAATTTCTTCTGCACCGGGACTATCACTACTGCCTAAAGTCCATTCTATGTTGTTCTGTTTCTGATATTTTCCCATCAGATTTGCCCCTCGCTGCAAACTAGATTGCAATTGAGCTTTTCACTTCCTATACTGAGTTCCTGAAGGTTTCTTGGGGGAATCTTGTATTTTCTACAGGGAAAACAGACAGTATTAGGGAGAGCACAAGTCTATGTTCTGCAGTCTTGGAAAGTCATCAAACATTATGTGGTAAGCATGGCAAAAGAAGTAATAGTATTTCTTTTATATTGTTGCATAGATAGGGGTTTGATAGATATCTCTAGCATCTCATTAAATATGTTCCTTATTAGTTGCTACTTTCACTCTTTAAGTCTTAAAACAGAAGTACACAATAAAACAAGGCTCACAATATCACAGCTGGGCTCTCACTACACTTCTTTGTTCTGATAACTCACAGACTGACTGCTGATGCCTGGCCCATTATACACCCATGAGGGCATGGCTGACAACATTCTAGGAGGTTCAAGGACAATGTAGTTCTCAGAAAGTCTGGAAGGGTCTTTGAGATTCTACAAAGGTCCAGAACCTTGTAGGAGGTTAGTGAAAAATGAAGCCACATACAGAATACCAGAATACCATTTTACTTCAAACATTCTATTTTCCCTTTTGTCACTAACAACCAAAATAGCACCCTGAGCCCGGTGTCCTCCAAGCCCAACACTCCAGGCTGTCACCTGGGTCACCTGCCCCTAAATTCGTCCCTGGATCTTATGGACTGTGCAGAGCTAAACATCCTCTTCTCTACCACATCACCCTCAAGTCTTCAGAAAGCAAAGTAAGGACAAGGCTCACATCATGCTTATATTTCCAACCTGGGCTCCACAGTGCGGATAATTGGAACCTGTAGTCATAGTTTTGGAACCTCTGTATCACTTACCAGTATAGCATCTCCAGTTCTCTTGTCCCAAGCCCAAAGCTAGGTCCTTCGCCCAGGCCTGTGTCATGGTTCGGGGGGTGTCTTTTTCACATCCCTGAGCGATGTAAATTACACCGTCTTAAGCGGTAGTATAGACAAGCCCTTAGGCTTTTTATGGTGAAATCCTGGCCCGAATGAATCAATTGTAAAACTCCTGTTGTTTTCAATAGGGTCAGAATTTCCTCCTCAGTGTTCACAGTAGATCCATCTGGCTCTTTAAGAATTTCATGAGAATACTACAAAAAGACGCATGTTGTGAAATAAAGGTGGTTTACAATATGGGCATCCAGCAAGAACAGAGTCTCTATCTTCCTCCATTACCAACATTTTGGAAAGCACGTTTTCTCTGAAAAATCAGATCTAGTTCTTGTCACTGTTAAAGTCCACTCATCAATCGTATCATCATATAACCCACAGTCCAATAGTCTTCTCTTTTTGTTCACCCAAATGTGAAGACATTTCTTAAGGATTTGGTCTCCATCTACCTTCCAGTGTGAGAATCACCACCTTTGTGACATTTAAATTTCATTAACAAGCTAATGAAGCCGTTCGACTCCAGGGCAATTCTCTCTTTTACTTATTCCTTCAAGTTGCATTGAATTCCCATTCATGTTCCTTGATGAACTTTATATTTATCTAGTTAAAGTGTGAATACCGTTCTGTGAATTTTAGAATCTTATTTACTAATATGCTTAAAGAGCTGTAATATTCAGTCATTTAAATTATTACATCACTAAGGTCCTTTGTAACTTATAATATTGCAAAAGTTGCAGAGTCCGCGATATTAGGCTTCCACCGCAATTTTGACAGCGGGACCCCTGGCCTTTCCAGGGCTGAGAGCAGGATCCCCTGCTGTCAGCTCTGGTGGCCACTCTCAGCCATGGATCCCTGTTGTCAGCTCTGGGTGGCTGACAGCATGAGCCTCTGCTCTCAGCCCTAGGTGGCTGACAGAGGAAAATCACAGAAAAGTAATGATGGACTCTATTACTGCAAATAATAAGGTCCATTATTAATTTTCCTCAATTTTCCATGGCTTGTCCTCAACTTAGCTGCAATTTTTTGATAATCATCCTGCAGTTCAAGTAGGGCCTTATGTGTCACCCAATGGCTGAATCTGTTTGAATCCGATTCAGTAAGAAAATGTATCTAAATTGTGTAAGACTTCAGTAAAAGTTTGATTGGTGCCTTCTTATGTGTACTGTATACTACCCAAATGCAAATACAATTTGCAATATAGTCTCAGTCTTAAATATTTTTTTCTTGTACATATAAGCATCCTCTTTTAACTCAAATATTTTGATCCTAATGCTGTAAAATCTTTGGGTGTCACTTTATTATTTTTGGGTGGTGGGAGTAATAAGATGTCAAGGTTGATTAAAAAGTACTTCTTCCTGGTTTTACTGAGAATCTTCTGCGTCTGTGTCAGTAAGCTATGAACCCCCAATAGAAACTAAAAGCTTATGAGGCATGTGTATTGACAGGGTTTAACTAGTTGTAAATGGAAATCAAATATGTTCATGTGCAAAAAAGAACATCTGTTAATATACTGGAGCTGGAATTCACATGACTCCTTGCTCAAAATTGGCAGTGCTCATCTATAATTCAACTCTGTGGATGATAAATCACAGAGACTATTGGCTGGGTGGCTATTGGGTCTAATTGTGATTCTGATCCCCGATGTCCCATGATGCAAAACATGGAATGTGACTGAATGAGCCATCCAGACAGTTCCACTGACTATATTTATTTACTTGTTTGTTTCTTTATTTTGATTTATAAAAAAAAATCCAAGAATTCAACAGATGCCCATCTTATCCTCCGAGTGCCCTTGTAACAATTAACGTTACAGTCCCATCAATATCATAATAATAAATAGTCTCCTCATTCCACCATAAAATCTTCACTCCCAACAATGGATCATTTTATCCTCCAGCATGTGGGGGAACAAGGAACAGATGGAGGCACGCATCCTCTAGTGTCCTCAGGAGACATCTCATCTCTCGGATCTTAGCAGTAATGAGTGATTGCTTATCATAGCTCAAAGAGAGCTATCCACTTGGAATATACCATTTAATCCTGCTAAGTGTTGTATATATTCCTCTGGAGACTCTGCATGAAACTGTACCTACATTTTGCAGCAAGGTCCCTCTTTTCCGCAGTGCTCTGGTGGGGCAGGTTCATTAAAGTTTGTATTTAAATTAAATATGAAAGTGAATAGCCCTGTGCTATTTATTTTTATATTAAAATTGACATAATATTTCAATATGCTTCAGAGTTTTGTATTGTCAACACATAATTGATTCAGAGAAGTTTTTGGAGAGCTAGATGTTTTGGTGTCTAAGAGATGCCAGAGGTGATGTGGGGTTGCAGGATAAGCATATTAGCTTGTTGAAATTAATTTTGTACAACATGACATTTTTATTTAAAATCTTGCATTATATGGAATTAACAGGGCACATCTTAGATGGATTAAAAACTGGCTCACTGACAGATCTCAATATGTAGTAGTTAATGAGTAGGTACCAATAAATGGGATCTTTTCTAGAGGGCTACTTCTGGGATTAATTCTTTTGTTCAGTGTTATTAAATGGTTTTATCAACAATGTAGATTATATGAAATCTTTGCTGGTAAAAATTCCATATGAGACACAAATTGGTGGGGTAGTAAATAAGGAGGACAGGTTATAATATGAATCACCTGGTTAAATAGTCACAGTCCAACATTCCAACCAAATACAAGGTAATATATCTGGGAACAAAAAACTACACCTGCAGGAGGGGAGACTGTTTTGGAAAGCAGTGACTCAGAGAAGGATTATGGAGTCATTATAGATAATCACCTCAACATGAGCTCTGTGCTGTGCAAAAAGGGCTAATATGATGCTTGGATGTATAAAACGGGGAAAATCAAGTAGATGCAGAGAAGTGTGGTCTTGCTTCTGCACACAGAATTGTTAATACCAGTACTAGAATATTTGTCCAGTTCTGATGTCCACACTTCAAGATTATGTAGAAATACTCATTTTACATTTCAAAAGTTTTCTTTGCAGTCGTCATGGTGGAAGAACTTTTCAAAAAATGAAAAATTCTGTAGTACAATTCTATGATGGGGGCGGGGGTGTTATAGAAAATACTGTTGTCACCGAGTACACGGAATACATAGAACCCTACTTACATGTGCATCAGTCACACGTGGAAGGCTGCAGACAGATCCAGTAGTATAAGCATAGCAGTTTGTGCTCTATCCATGGCTACCATGAACAAAGAACAAGTGACTGAGATGTGCTACGAGTACTGTTTCCATGCTATGTCCCAGTCTTAGCCTAAATGGGTAAAGCAAATCTATGACATTGGCAGAAGATTAGGGTTGTTGAAATTTGCTTGCTACCACATTTTCTGTGATTTAGCATCAGGAATATTTGGCTGAACATGGGCTAGTAGTTACGTAGGTCATTTGCATTGAATACTGATATTTTGTGAAATGGCTAGACTGTTACACACTTCAGAATGTTTGGAAGCTTGCGCTTCCTAGTGGAGGGGTGGATGGTCTCTTGGTTCTTTGGTACTTAGTAATGAGGTAAAAAATATAAAAAAGTTGTTTAACTCTGAGGGTTAAAACATGTCTATAGCTTTTCTAATTGTTATGCATTTAAGTTGAAATGTTCAGAATTGTGTGCCTGAAGTTAGACTCCTAAATCCATATTCAGGCACCTAAATAAGTGGCCTGATTTTCAAAAGTACTGAGCGCCTGTATTTTCCATGGACTTCAGTGGATTCAGCACCTTTGAAAATGGTGATTCTAATACAGCATAGGGGTTGTTGTAGTCTAAGTATGGATCATTTGAATCCACCTGTATTTTTTTAAATAAAGATCTTTGCTGTTCATACTGACTTTTCTCCTAACATGTTTGACTGCATAAAAAGGATGTGACTTGGTGTGTTTGAGGTAATATACCAAAGAGAAATGAGCCATTATTTGTTAGCAACTTCTCTAGAATCTCATGGAAGGAAAGCCAGTTTACATTGCTACATAGTGTATTATGCATATATATATATATATAAATAATAATAATAATATATATATTTATTATTAAATTCAAGTACATTTGCACCAGCACTGAAACAAAAGAGATGTGGAATCTCATGTGGTTGCAGGGTTTGGGGTTTTTTTGCATAGCATTTCCTGTATTTGTTTACTGTAGATTCCACACTTTCACTATACCCTATGACATATCTGGCCAGAATGGGACTTCTTGGACTCTAGTCTTACATTTTTCAGTACATAGGTGGATGTGCATGTGGATGTGTCTGTAGTGTACAACAATCCTGTCATATACAACAATTACATCTCTATCGTCTCAATAAATATTTATTCTTGGAGGTACCTAGTTTTTTCTCACTGTCCGACCAGTTGTAAGGTTAGGTCATTTTATATTTCTCATTTAATTGACAAAAAATTAAGCTTTATTTTATTGTCAATCATTTCTGTACCATTCTGCACTTGTGTTCAAGCAACATTCTAAGTGGAGGATTTGACTATGACTAATTTTCTTGGCTATGACTCTGTAAAGTTTCCTCACTTGGGGGTCTTTCTATTTGTACAATTAGCTCTACTTTTCTTAGGTCCTGTCAAACTTTGTCACCAAGTTTATAACTAACTACATTCTATTCAAATTGTCATTTGCTTCGGTTTGACTTAAAGTTCATAGAATCATAGAATATCAGGGTTGGAAGGGACCTCAGGAGGTCATCTAGTCCAACCCCCTGCTCAAAGCAGGACCAATCCCCAACTAAATCATCCCAGCCAGGGCTTCATCAAGCCTGACCTTAAAAACCTCTAAGGAAGGAGATTCCACCACCTCTCTAGATAACCCATTCCAGTGCTTCTCCACCCTCCTAGTGCAAAAGTTTTTCCGAATATCTAACCTAACCCTCCCACACTGCAACTTGAGACCATTACTTCTTGTTCTGTCATCTGCTACCACTGAGAACAGTCTAGATCCATCCTCTTTGGAACCCCCATTCAGGTAGTTGAAAGCAGCTATCAAATCCCCCCTCATTCTTCTCTTCTGCAGACTAAACAATCCCAGTTCCCTCAGCCTCTCCTCATAAGTCATGTGCTCCAGCCCCCTAATAATTTTTGTTGCCGTCCGCTGGACTCTTTCCAATTTTTCCACATCCTTCTTGTAGTATGGGGCCCAAAACTGGACACAGTACTCCAGTTGAGGCCGTATCAATGTTGAATAGAGGGGAATGATCACATCCCTCGATCTGCTGGCACTGCCCCTACTTATACTGCCCAAAATGCCATTAGCCTTCTTGGCAACAAGAGCACACTGTTGACTCCTATCCAGCTTCTCGTCCACTGTAACCCCTAGGTCCTTTTCTACAGAACTGCTGCCTAGTCACTCGGTCCCTAGACTGTAGCAGTGCATGGGATTCTTCCATCCTAAGTGTAGGACTCTGCACTTGTCCTTGTTGAACCTCATCAGATTTCTTTTGGCCCAATCCTCTAATTTGTTTAGGTCCCTCTGTATATCTACCACTCCTCCCAGTTTAGTGTCATCTGCAAACTTGCTGAGGGTGCAGTCCACACTATCCTCCAGATCATTAATGAAGATATTGAACAAAACCGGCCCCAGGACCGACCCTTGGGGCACTCCGCTTGATACAGATGCCAACTAGACATGAAGCCATTGATCACTCCCCTTTGAGCCTGACAATCTAGCCAGCTTTCTATCCACCTTATAGTCTATTCGTCCAGCCCATACTTCTTTAACTTGCCGGCAAGAATACTGTGGGAGACCGTATCAAAAGCTTTGCTAAAGTTAAGGAATAACACATCCACTGCTTTCCCCTCATCCACAGAGCCAGTTATCTCGTCATAGAAGGCAATTAGGTTAGTCAGGCATGACTTGCCCTTGGTGAATCCATCCTGACTGTTCCTGATCACTTTCCTCTCCTCTAAATGCATCAGAATTGATTCCTTGAGGACTTGCTCCATGATTTTTCCAGGGACTGAGGTGAGGCTGACTGGCCTGTAGTTCCCCAGATCCTCCTTCTTCCCTTTTTTAATTGGCACATTGAAGAACATTACAAAGGCTCTCATTGTTTAATTATTTTTGCCCCAAATCAGCAATTCAACATTTACTTCTGCCCACTCTAGAACCACAAGGATCAGGGATGTGATACCTCAGTCTGTCTCATGTTCTGAGACAATCCCAAAGGGAAGTTGTTTCAACAAATATCTGCCAACTCGGGGAATTGAAAGTGCAGAGTTTTGCACTTTTTGTATCAAATCAGTCTGCCTAAACCCATGCATCCCAAACTGAAAATACTCTTTTATTTTGAAGTCTTGATAGGACCTTTAGTGGAGCAGAAGTCTTGTTTTAGGTCCTTGTTTTCATCTTTTGGATATTCTCTATTTGTTTATAAATCTTCTGTTTGATTTTATTGTGGGGACCATGCAACTAGCTCAGTCAGTTGGTTTCTGTATTTGTTCAGTAACACCTGATATTACCATCCAGCCAAGTTCAGTTTTTACTTGCTGTCTTACCGCTAATGCAACTTTATGTGGTGCATGTATTTCTGGCAGCACACTCAGATCTGTATCGGTATGATGTATTATATCCTTAATGCATCCCAATACATTAGACAGTCATCAAATTTTTTAATGTTTGGAAGCACTGCACCTACTTTCTCTATTTCTTTGCCAGCTTCTCTTTCAGATTATGGGATTGAGGTGGCTACATTTGTTTCATTTTTGCCAGAGATTGTTTTCTTCTGACCTCATATTCAGGTGCAAATTTTTAAGTTAGGGAAATTAACAATCGGAACTGCTCATCTAGGGATGTGGTGGATTTCCAATTACACTGCTCTACAGCCAAAATGCTTCTGAAATAAATGTAGTCAAACTTTACTAATTCTGGGTCACTGAGAACGAAAATGATGCTTAAAATTGTTGATTGGCTCTAGTTTTCAAGATATGCTATTGGGTCAGTATATACGACCCTTGACTTGGGAATGGTGGAGGATAAGTGAGTTATAAAGGGAAGGGAAGGGATCTCAATTTAAACCAGAAATGACTAAAATACATCTTTGACTGGATCTATGAATAAATCTATGATTGCGTTTGGACAGTACTTGCTTTTTAGGCAAAACAATGAATGATGCAATCTGAAGCTGGTATTGCGTCATACATGATATGAATTGCATCATGTTATTCCTAGAAGTCATGGATGATGCAATCATAACGAAGCTTACATCACTCTGCTGAACAAATTGCCCTAGATCAGCTCTAGAAATCATACAATGTCGTGCTCTCTTATTTGTCAGTGTTTGATTTTGCAAAGGGACACATTTCTGTTTAGCCAAAGTGAGCAGACATGCCTCGTACTTGTGTGAACAGTGCAGATAACTTCTGCTATGTTTGTGGTGAAGTGACTTCTGCATCATAGTAAAGCGCAGTATAACCATTATGGTTAAGAAAGCCTATCACCTTTATTTTGGCTGCAAAATTGGAGATCAGGACAAGAGGTGGGCCCCACGCATATGCTGCAACACTTGTGCAACAAATCTTCACCAGTGGTTGAACAGGAAAAGGAAATCTATGCCTTTTGCAGTGCCAACGATTTGGAGAGAGCCAACAAATCATACCAGCAATTGTTACTTCTGCATGGTGCCTCCAGTTGGGAAAGGTGTGTCAAAGAAGAAAAAGTGGACTGTGCATTATCCAAACATTCCATCAGCTATACGCCCAGTACCCCACGGAGAAGGACTGCCGGTTCCTGATGCACCAGAATCATTCTCAATTGAGTCAAACAAGGAAGAGGATGAAACTTCTAGTCCTGAACCATCAATGTCACAGGACCCACATTTTCTCCTATCCTCCTCCTCTGAACCACACCTCATAACACAAGGTGAACTGAATGACCTTGTCAGGGGTTTGGAACAACCCAAGAGTAAGGCAGAGCTGTTGGGCTCCAGACTATAGCAGTGGAATCTCCTGGCAGGTGATGTTAGGGTTTCCGTGACCGTCAAAAGGATCTTGTCCCATTCTTCTTCATGGAAAGTGATCTTGTAGCCTGCAACAACATCCATGGTGTGATGGCAGCCCTCAACATCGTTCACGATCCAGATGAGTGGAGACTGTTCATTGATTCATTGAAGATGAGTCTTAAAGCTGTTTTACTGCATAATGGCAATGTTTTGTCATCAATTCCAGTTGGTCATGCAGTCCATATGAAGGAAACCTATGACAACATGAAACAACTTTTGAGGTGCATAAACTATGACCAACATCAGTGGCAGCTTTGTGGCGATTTGAAGGTTGATGCTCTCTTGCTTGGTCTGCAGACTGGATACACAAAGTACTGCTGTTTTCTCTGCGAATAGGATAATCGTGCAAGAGATTCCCACTACATCATGAAAGATTGGCCACTCCGACAGTCACTGGAGCCTGGAAGGAAAAGTGTTCAACATCCATCACTTGTTGAATCAAGGAAGATTTTGTTACCACCCTTACACATCAAGCTGGGTCTGATGAAGAACTTTGTCAAGGCCATAGACAAAACACAAGCAGCTTTCAAGTACCTCTGTGGAAAATATCCAAGGTTAAGTGAAGCTAAGTGTTACGTTGTGCAGTCTATATGGTTTTATAAAAAAACATGATAATAAGTGAATATATTGTAACTGGGATAGTTTTAGAAAAATATGGTGAAAAGTGAATATAACGTAACTGGGATATGCTTCATGCAAAAGGTCTTTTGTAAGGTATCATTACAAAGCGTATAATCTACTGAGTGTGATCATCCGATTTGTATAAATGTACCACTCTTGTATCTAAAACTAGAAATATAAAATATAACTCTGAGGGCCTATAGTAATTATGTAAAATGTGGGCCATTAATGATGATTTGGAATCTTGATGACTCCCATTGTCTGCAGATGGCTGTGTTTACCTGTGAGTCTTCCTGTATATGTGTGTGCTGGCAAGTGAGTAATGAAGTCTTGCAGTGACATGTGATCATGTCACCTGAACTGGAATCCATCTTTAACCTGGTGCTTTTCCAGTGAGGGGGGTGGAAACCCAGAGGGACAAAGGGTTCCCGCCTTATGCAAAAGATATATAAAGGGGTGGAAGAGAACAAAGTGGGAGAGGAGCCATCATGAAGAATCCCCTAGCTATCACCTGAGCTGAAACAAGAGCTGTACCAGGGGAAAGAATTGTGCCCAGGCCTGGAAGGTGTCCAGTCTGAGAAAAAACTTACTGAAGCATCTCTGAGGGTGAGATTATCTGTATTCAGTTTGATTAGGCATAGATTTGCGCATTTTATTTTATTTTGCTTGGTGACTTACTTTGTACTGTCTGTTACTACTTGGAACCACTTAAATCCTATTTTCTGAATTTAATAAAATCACTTTTTATTGAGTAATTTACTCAGAGTATGTATTAATACCTGGGGGAGCAAACAACTGTGCATATCTCTCTATCAGTGTTATAGAGGGCGAACAATTTCTGGGTTTGCCCTGCATAAGCTTTATGCAGGGTAAAACGGATTTATTTGGGTTTAGACCCCATTGGGAGTTGGGCATCTGAGTGCTAGAGACAAGCACACTTCTGTGAGCTGTTTTCAGGTAAACTTGCAGCTTTGGGACAAGTGATTCAGACCCTGGGTCTGTGTTGCAGCAGACTGGAGTGTCTGGCTCAACAAGACAGGGTGCTGGAGTCCTGAGCTGGCAGGGAAAACAGGAGCAGAGGTAGTCTTTGCACATCGGGTGGCAGCTCCCAAGGGGGTTTCTGTGATCCAACCCGTCACGCTAAGATAAAGGAAGGTGTCTTTGTTGGTCCTCAGATTCGTGAACTTCTTCGAGATAATGCATTTGACCATGCAGTGCGTGGCAAGGAAAAGACGGCATGGAAAGCCTTCCAGTTAGTGGCAATAAATTTTTCTCGGAAACAACAAGGCAGACAACTACAGGTTGTTGGTGGAAAACCTCCTCAAGGCATACAAAAGCCTTGGTTGCAACATGTCACTAAAGATACATTTTTTGCACTCTCATCTAGATTTTTTTCCACCGAACTGCGGAGCAGTGAGCGACAAGCACGGCGAGCGATTTCACCAGGACATTGCAACAATGGAGAAACGCTATCAGGGCAAATGGAGCCCATCAATGCTTGCAGACTATTGCTGGACAGTGACAAGAGATGCTCCATTTAATGAATACAAGAGACAAGCCAAGAAGCGCCGAGTAGAGACTGAATAGGACTAAATTATGTACATAATAGTTTTTTGCCTTTTGTTTCATAATAAATTTGATTCATATAACCCTTTTGCTGATTTTTAAAGTGTTACATAAACAGGACAGGTGAAATATTATCATGTAAAGCAACCATAAACACATGAAAAGACCTAGGTTTACAATTTATGATTAAAACTCTATCTACACAATATACATAGACATAAAATGTAAAAACTTAAATATCTTAGAAACAGTAGCCAATCAGTTGTTTTAATTGTCATATTTGAATTCAGCACATCAAAATATATAATAAATAGCACATTTTATCTCTGAAGCAGACGACTTCTCAAAAATTGTAGACCAGTGTTAATTGAAGAATAATTTAAATCAAGCAAAGTTGAAGCACTTAATCAGGAAATGCAAAAGTTAAGGTTTCATGGGCAGCCTTATATCTTTCCTTTTGTGTGTTTGAATTAACTGTCACACAATTTCTAACTATATGAGCACATGCTGTTTCTCAAATAGTGTAATATAATATCATAAAATACATCCGCAGATATGTGTTTGTCTTCTTGTAGTGCTGTGTACTACTCTGTGTTTACAGCACAAACAGGGCTCCATGAAATCCATTTAGATACAAAATGCATAATGAAGAAGACAATGGCTCTTGCAGGGTTCTGCCTCAATCACTCCTCACCATACAAGCTGCAATTACCAAGGTTGCAAAAAATATTTTATGATATTATATTGTAATATTTGAAAAATAGTGTGTGACAGTCCTGGCCTCGTTCATTGCACTGCTTACAAGATGTATGCAGCCGGAGGGAAGGGCTTCTGTTGTGTCATGACTCACTGCAGCTGATGGAGCACTCTAGCTACAATGGAACAAGACCCTCATATTCTTGCAGCACAGTATAGTAATGGTAACAGCAAGGACAGCACTAGAAGAAGGATTTGTATGCCTGATCATGCAATGGATGTCACTCCAGCACAGGGCAAGCAGGAAAATATGTTAATAACAAACCTCTGATAATTGGTGTTTAGTCTCCTTACAACATTCCAATTCCATTTAGCTAGAGCAGGACAATCAGCGAGGAATGCTGAAGACAGGAGCAGGCCTCTTTAAAGAAGTAAAGGTCATGAAAGTAGAGGGCAACCAGGAAGAGGGTTACTATATCACAAAGGCACCTTAAGCAATGTGTTCTCTAAACACTGGAAAACTCCTTGTGAATGCTAGCATCAATTATGAGGAAGTGTGCTCCAGGCCAGAGTAAAATTGCCTGGGGGAAGAAATTCACTTTAAATCTTTCACTTTTTCCCTTAAACATTTTTAATAAGAGTCACACATGCATGAGCTACTAAAAATGTCAAGAGTCAGTAGCACTCAATATTTTGAGGTATGAGAAATTTTAAACTTTTTGATCGGCAAGGTGGGTGATCTCTGAAGAACTCTGTGTAGTTCAAAAGCTTGGCTCTTTCACCCACTGACCTGGGACCAAGACGGCTACAACAACACTGCAGTCAAACTTGTTAAATTCAGTATTGTTCTCTTGGATTCTTATGTCCCTTTTTAGAGTTTTCTGGAGTTGGCTGGTAACTGGAATTCTTATTCTGTGGGAATTTCCAAAATAAAATTCTTAAATAAAACAAAATTGAAATGTCAAAATTTTCCGCAAAATGGGAATTCTGAAATTTTCTTTAGAAAAAGTCAAAATGGCATTTTGTTTCATCCTTACCTAAATGTTGCAGCATGTCAATGAAGGAGCCAAGCAGCTCAGAGAGCTGGGGCTCACAGGGCTTCCAGGCTGAGGAGGAGGCTGGGAGCCTTGGCTCCAGGACAGTCCACCTGGCAGGCTGTGCAAGAGCCAGGAACTCTAGGAGCCCTGGATTTTGAAAAGCCATGAGCCAGGGCTTGCAGGCTCTCAGCTCCTCTGGTGGTCTGCTGAAGAGCTAGGCAGGTGAGCTGGCAAGAAACCAGGTGGGTTTTGTAACATTCCTGGCAGGCAGGGTTCCATCAGAATTTCATTGAAGTTGACACATTCCCACAGAACATTTTGATTTCAACCAATCAGTGTTTCCAATTGCTCTAATATTTCCCCTTTTGAAGGGTGTGTCTAGTCTGAATACAGTCGTGAGAAATGGAATGCAAACAACCCTGCTGTCATGACTGGATTATCTACATGGTTATTTTGCAAAAGCCCACCGAGTGTGTAAATCCTAATGGTTAAATAAACTGCACAAGCTGGCAGCTTTTCCTGCCTTTCCCTGAGCAAATGCCAGGTGTCATTGCTGAATCTGCACACCATTGTCAAGCTGCAGTTCCCTTGCTAGACACCAGATGGCATTTTTAGGGCAGTGTTATAATTGCTGTCATAACGGTGGAGCTCCTTCTCATAATAAATACTGTTAGTTGAATTTTGTCAAGTGCCACACATATGCAGTTTTATACTATAGTAATTAAATAAAATTTGTAACAGGGGAAATGTCTTCATTTAAACCATAACAATCATTTTTACATATAGTACAGCAATTGGCACTTGATTCATTCAGTCATAAGTCTCCCCAGATGTAATATTATATCATCAATAATAATAAAACTGTTTTTCTATAATGCTTTTTAGCTGTAGCTCTAGGGTGACCAGACAGCAAATGTGAAAAATCATGAGGGGATGGGGGGTAATAGGAGCCTATATAAGAAAAAGACCCAAAAATCAGGACTGTTCCTATAAAATCGGGACATCTGGTCACCCCATGTGCTCTCAAAATGTCTTATAAAGGAAAGTGAATATCATTATTGCATTTTGCAAGTGGGGAAACTGAGAGAGAGGTGACTTACCTGCTCTTACACAGAAAGTTAACATCAGAGCCAAGGATAGAGGCCAAGTCTTCCAACTAGGCCAGTGCTTTATCCACGAGACTCTGCTGGCTCCTCTTTTACAGAAGGGAGAGAGTTCTGGTGTACCGTACACCTTCCCCATATGAATAATGCTCATTGAAAAATTGTTCTCACTTGGCTAAGATGTAAAAATTGTTCACAAATATTTGTTCATATTTTGAAACAGCAATGTGAATGTGTAGGCACTTGCAATGTGTGTGTGTGTTCCATGAATATTCTAGCAGATGAGTTTATTGGCAGGAATGTGTGCTGAAACAGCCAGTTTTAATCTATCATTGCAGAGTATCCATGGAAAGCAAATTTTGAATGCATAATCATGAGTATTTGCTCTTTAGATTTACACATCTCCAATCAGGGAACAAAAAAAAACCAACCAAAAAAAAAAACACCCCACCACATGCCCTGTATATCCACTCCAAGTGTAGGTATTTCCACAAATCATTTGCAATAAATGGACAGCATTCCAAGTCTGATTGGCTTAGATCATGGGTTCTCAATATGGGGATTCTGAGCAAGCTCAAGGGCATTATTACCACTTTCCTTTACACCTTGTTGGGAAAGGAGGATCCATAACTTTTTTTTCCCCTCTGTAACATGGAGTCACAGTATGGAAGAGCTTGAGAATCACACTGGCTTAATAGTTTTCTATCTCAGTAAATACTCTATAAAACCCCTTGTGTTCATCCAGCTTATTCACGGCTGCTTTTGTCAAGCTATGGTACATCATTATTTATCCCAATGCTTTTAGGAGTCAGTCTCATTATCATAATCTTATTCAAGAGCTGCTAGCTTTCTCCTTTTTATGTACTAAATAATTTGTGTAATTTAGTGCTTTTCTTGCTTCCAGCACACAGTAATAATAATAAAAGAACAATATAAATAAATTATAACCTTGCTCACGCTCATATGCAACCCTAGAGAAGTCCTCAATAGGTACTTGCT
The DNA here is from genome assembly GCF_027887155.1 of Malaclemys terrapin pileata. Lineage (NCBI taxonomy): Eukaryota > Metazoa > Chordata > Testudines > Emydidae > Malaclemys > Malaclemys terrapin. The sequence continues at coordinate 98,835,975 of NC_071511.1, read as the reverse complement.
GAAATTTGATGAATGGACCTAGTTAAAAATCCTTACTTCTAGTTGTTGAAAGCAGTTTTGTGACTAAGGTGATGTCATCAGAGGTTCATATTTTCACAGCTACTGTATGATATCATAACAGTGAAATATGACTTTTTTAAAAGCATGAGGGAATAACCAGTGAGAAATTTTACAGCGTTATAATCAATGGGACTGCAATATAAAAATTATCGGAAGTTGAGTGCATAATGATTGACTGAGTTACTGCTAATGTCACAATTCCAGGATTCTAACAATGCCTTCTTCCTCAGCTTTTAAAATCTAATGGTGAGATTAAAAATATCTACAAGATTTTCTCCTGTTGTTTTTTGTTCTGTTTTTCCAAAATGTCTTTATCTAACAAATGGCATCTTCCAGATAAGAAAATGCCATCCAGTCCAGGAGGACTTTTATGTAATTTTTAAGTAGTTTTGTCATGTTAAAAATCTTGATACGCTTCCAGAATGTGCACTGCAACAGAGGAGAATTGTGAATAAGCCTATACCCATGCGTCTAAAACTTGTGATGACATCACAGGCCACTCAATCTTTGCTCTCGTACTATGATGTCACAAGAACCCTGTTACATGATTGTAGCCTTTCAGCTCACTCACCTGTGTAGCATTATGTATTATCTATCACACATATAAATATATTAATGTCATGTTTGTCTGTATGATTGGGAAGATGATTCTTAATTTTTGAAGAGGTACTGCACATGTGCTATAAGTAAATTGTGATAATCTATGCAAATTGTGTGCACAGAAGCTGTACTTTGCCTTTGGGGGAATGTAAATTACTCAGAACATTTTTCAATTTGTTTGTTTTTAAATAAATAGACTTTTCAGATAAATAGACTCAGGCCAATCTCTTGTCCTATTTATTTACCCTCTGCTCCCCTTTTGTTTTTTCTTGTACGTATCTCAGTGCTTACTGATAAGGTTGCCTCTTGTGCAGGAGGAAGAGGAATGAATGATGAGAAAAATCAGCATAACATTCATTTTGGTGTGTTTATATTCATTTTGTAAGTGAAGTCTCTACTCGCATAATGGTGTATAACACGTTCACAAGTCAAAGCCATTATCATGATCTGACAGTCTTTGTATTCACCTCATACTAACATTGCTTTCTTCTGTTACATTTGTACTTTGATATATTTATAATGCGAGATTTACTAAAACACGGAGTTGGATGAATAATTTTCTTTATGTGAAACAAGAATGAAATACTACCCATAAAATATATTTACTACACTGCATTTTTTCTGTTTAGAATTCTCCACTGATGTAATTTTTGTATTAATAAAATTATACCAGTACTCTTTAAGTACCCTTTCAGAGCAAAATTTTCATGTAAATTGTCTGATTCTGTTTTAAGTGAAGGAGAAAACCTGGTAGAGGTTGTCTCTTTAAATCAGATCTGCAGTGTTGATGGACCCTCTAGCAGGCATGGTAAGAACCATTTGCACCTCTGCAGCAGGGAGCTTGACCATATAGGCTCACACATTCAATCAAAACGTTTTTCCTTTTAATATGCACTGTACCAATCCTATTCCCATGGTTACCGTGCTCCTGCTTGTTTGGTTGCTTCTAGTCTGTTGGAAAAGGGAGGCAGCATACATTTCTTGTACAGGAGTTTAAAACATACTGAAAGCAACCCTGTTGTGATTTGCATTTTAAATTTTTCTTTTTTCCTCTCATTGTACAGAATGCTGTAGCAGTAGCTTCAGTTCATTTGCCACAGTCTGTCTTCTCTCAGTCTTCAGCCTTGCAATCTGTTGATAACTCCACTTGCAAGCTACAGTTTATTGTCTTTCGGAATGGAAAACTCTTTCCTAGCACGGGAAACTCATCAAATCTTGCAGATGACGGTAAACGTAGGACGGTTACCACACCAGCTGTCTTTGCTAAAATAGGTGAGGAGTGTTATTCATTATTTCTTTTAATCTGAAAGCTACGGTATACTTGATTATGTAGAGAATGGAGCAGCAGAGTGTACAGTATGTTGAGAGGCTGGGGTCTGTCTGTTTCTTTAACACAAGTGTTTGGTTTTATTCATATCTGTATGATTGTATTCAAATTAATTTGTCCATAAGAGAAGTGTAATTATTGTAGGAACAGAATGCAAATTGGGTTTTACAATTTAGTTATGCTGTTGTGACAGAAGCTTATATCTCAAACTAAGGTGAAATAGAAAAGAACCTTGTTTTAATCTATACAAGGAAAATTGCAATACCATCACTCTGGATTCAGATAAATATTAAGATTGGGGGGTGTTAATGCCCTGTTGCATGTATCTTAATATTCACCAGCATACTTTTTGATATGAAGGACCTAAAATAGGTGTTGCTAGAGGCTTTTGTCTCAATGTGATTAATCTTACAGAACTGTGACTAATTATGTTAATTAGCCACCCAGGCAATTTTAATAGTTTTATTTTATTCTGAATAGTATTCACATTTCCATTTGCTTTTAAAACAACATTTTAATGTAACTTTAAAAGTGCAAAACTGCCTTAGCTATTAATCATACTAAGAGACTGCTCTTTTTTCAGTTACATGAGTAAATAGTATAACGTGTCTTAATTTAAGACTTACACAACAAATCTAGCTTTATTAATGATGATCAGATCAATCGGACACCTCAACAAGATGAAATAGTCATTCAGATTAATTTAAACTGTAGTAAACTTTTCTGTATTTGTTTTAATTCATACAGACAGGAATATGTGGCTATATTGCTTGGTTTTCCATAGTTCGGTACATTTTTGAGTCTGTGAATATACAGCATTCAGCGGTAAAGGATTTTCCACTCTATTTCTCTGATTCAGTTTGTTGCTTTTGCAGATGGATGCAGTTTTGGAAACCTCACCACCCCTCTTACTATAGGTTTGAGACACTTTGCAAGGGGTATAGACCCCATTGCAGCCTTTTGGGATTTTGACCTTCTAGATGGACATGGAGGCTGGTGTGGAGAAGGGTGCCACATAATTAGCTCTGCAGGCAATATTACCACCATTCAGAGTACACACTTCAGTAACTTTGCAGTGCTAATGGTGAGTATATGACTTAGCAAGTATATCTATAAATATATATCTATATATACACAGATGTATTCCTCTTATATGTACATAAACCATCCTTGCTTGCCTGTAACTGAGGTTTCATTTCTCATGATGTTTTATACAATACAACCTTAAAGAAAAGTAAATTATTAACTGCTAATATGTGAATAAGCCTGGTGGTCATCTCATATCTAGAGAGAGGCCCAATCGTAAATGACATTTAAGTCAATCTTGTCAGATGAAAGTCCCGTCAAGGAATGATCAGTATGTGAAGGTTATAAATTACAGGAGAAGGTTTTTTAAATGGATACTCATTTGTGCTTTTACATCAATATATCTCAGAAAGCTCATCTGCTTTTGTTCCTGCCTCACATTGTGTTGATCATACTAATTAGTTGCAGGCATACCGCAATGTTGAATCATTTAATAAATGGAAGTGAATAACATCTCATGCTCTTTTAAACAAGCACTTTTTTGTCCTTGCTGGTGTTCTGGGAGCTTTAGTTTCTATACTGATGATAATATTCCTTTTGCTAAATTGCTGTTCATGAAGAAAAATATTTCTGTGCAATACTAACACATCAGGCTGCTTTGGTCTGTTCTCAGTCACACTTGCAGTTCACACTGCAGTTATTTAACTATCATGCTTAACAGAAAGTTACCTTAATGAAAACAAAAGGCACACGTATGCAATAATAAATGGCTTCTTGGTTGAGAAAAAGAAAAGCAAACAAAAAAATGTAAGGTTGTTGATTGAAGAACATGTTGTTGACAATCTTTTACATCATTAAAAAGGGTCATTGTGAGCTGATTGTAAATAGATTAGTCACTTGTATAAGCCTAATACTGAATTTTTCCTAAATGCCGGTGCATTTGTACACGGTTAGTACTGCTTGTGAACGTTTTTGAAAGGTTTATAGTTGAGTAAATAATGCATTGTGTGTATTTGTAAAGGACAGCAAACATAGACGACAGGAATTGAGAAGACGTGTGCAGAGAATACCAATCTGCTGCTGTCAGATGGAGCATAGATGTCAGCCAATCATTGCACGAAGCTGTGACAATGAGTAGTTAAATGCGGAATTATCCTCTACTTTATAAGAACTGATTTCCCTCAGAGTTATTTGATCATTTTTTCACACATACCTGAATTGCTCAGAATTTAGCATCCTGTTGCTGAAGATCAGATGGTGTCAAACATGTCTCATCTTTTTATAGCTCATATGGACTTATTTTTTTCTGGACATTTGGGGTTTTTTTCCCAAGAAGGAAACATAATTTTGTTCAGAAGAGGTTTTTCTAAATATTTTAAAGAAAGCACCTGTTGACTTTGCAGGTACCACACCCAAAATGGCTGTCTCTTTCTAGAACTGTTTCAGTTCAAGTTACCATACTTAAAAGTTTTCTTAGTTATTAAGTGGCTACTAATCATTTACTCACAAGCAACTCATTTGCTTGTTTTGTTTACAAAAATCATATACTAATTTAAAGATTGACTAATTTTATCTTTATTTTAGACATTTGTATCAAATTTATTCCATGCTTATATCATCTGGTAAAGTGTAACATAGTGGGTTTTCTAGGACTTTTTATGTTTAATTTGTTACTTTGATTTAGGTTTTTTTAAAATTTTGTTTCATTACTCCATCTTTTCTTTCCCTATATATGGATCTCCTTTTTGATCTGGGCAAAGCATCATCAAAATAAAATCTTTCACATCCTACTTTGCCTTAGTAGTTGGTACAGCTCTAAATAATGTAATTTGGCACCTGGCCTGTGTTTCTCAATCTTTGCTAAGAAAAGAAATAACTTTTGTTTGCAATGTTTATCCAGACATGTCTTCCAAGATCTTTCGGAGAACCAATGGAAACTTTAGCAGCATAATTAAGTGCATTAATAGTTGTAAATGTTAGTGTCTTATTTGTTAATGTGGCATTTGGGGGGAATAAAATGAAAGATTTGTTGAGTTTGATTTAAATTAAGAGTGTCTAGGTGTTTTGTTGTTCATATCAGAATAGTGAAGCATTATTCTAATGATCTACTAAGTTATAATAATAAAATACATAGCTTCATCTAACCAGATCACCTGAGTACCTAATGTATTTTACCCGAACAGTAAATTAAAAATAGGTAGCATTGTATTTGTGACTCAGTAGAATGGGATGCCATGTACTGGTATGGGATTTTTTTTTTAAAACCCTGCTGTACAATTCAAAAATATATAGAACAATAAAAATTAATAAAGCACTATTATGGTGAGGGCCAATATCAGTGAATTTATCTAATACAAATAAACTGAAGTGCAGCAATAAAGTTACAGTGATCCTGAAGGTTTGCATTACTATCAGGATAATGTATACCATACTGTGGAACAAGATGAAGTAGATGTCTAAATTAATCCAGCTGTGCATTGTATTGCTAGCACAGCACATGTTCAGATTCATCATAGCTATTATGTATTTGACAGGGAGACTTTTTGGAATATCATAAGAGGACCATCGAGTTATTTCTCTAGAGTTGCTGCTGACTATGACCACAAAGTGTTAAAATCTAGGTTTAGTTGAGGCCTTCTTCGGAAAGATTGTTTAATACTGTTTTCGTTTAGTAAATATAATTTGAGATTTTTCTCCATAATAATTAATAGCTGAGAGTAATATGTTTATGTAGGTATTTATGTTTAGCTGTTTTTCTCTCCGTGATGTTGTTCAAGTGATATAAATTTGAAAGTTTCAGTGCTTGAATTGGGAGTGAGATACAAGTGGGTATAATGTACCCTCACTTCACACTGATTTTGCTTGGGCAAGTGGCTAGAAGGGAAAGCATTACATCAAGATTTTTGCATAGCATTATTTTCCCCCGATCAAGTATCAGAGGGGTAGCCGTGTTAGTCTGGATCTGTAAAAAGCAACAAAAAGAGTCCTGTGGCACCTTAAAGACTAACAGATGTATTGGAGCATAAGCTTTCGTGGGTGAATACCCACTTCGGCATGCGTCTGACGAAGTGGGTATTCACCCACGAAAGCTTATGTTCCAATACATCTGTTAGTCTTTAAGGTGCCACAGGACTCTTTGTTGCTTTCCCCGATCAGTTGCTGAAAAGTGTAGTCTAGTGGTTAGAACTGAAGACTGTGAGACAGTACCCTTGAGTTTTATTCCTGTGTCGGCCATTGATTTGCTGCATTAGTTTGGTTAAGTCACCTTAACTTCTCCCTTTCTCAGTTTATCTGTGTATAAAAGAGGTATAGTAATACTTAGTTTCTCACTGAGGTGATGTGAGGCTTTATTATTTACTCTATGCAGAGTGCTTTTAGATCTTCAGATACAGATAAAAATGCACATATATAAAGCAAACTGTTCTGATTTATTGTAGCATTATAAATGTACAAATTCTAAAGCCTTAGTATACCTAATTACCAAAATTTGTTTTGTAAAAAGCAGAAGATTTTAATAAGTATAGACAAATATGAGTGCATCACTTATGAAATGAGTGTTATATTAATATTTTAATTTCTGCAAGAACAGCGTTTATTTTTTTCGAGTAGTGTAGTTTCCTGCAATCATAGCGCATAGCTCAGAGAACTGTAACTCTTAAAGAGATAAAGTGAGAATCTCTGAAATCTGTGATTAAATCTTTGTCATATATTTTCCTTTGTTTTTCTTTATTTCTTTTTTCTTAGAATAGAATCACAATTTAATGGGGATGAATGTTATTGTAATTGTGTACAGTGCATTCCTTTCCCTATCAGATTGTTTTTGTCCATAATAATTTCCACACATTTAGTAAATAAATAGAAGTGAAATCCCCCAATTTGTCTAAACAGTATGCTTCTAAATGAAGAGAAAATTGATTAATAAATGCTGTTAGGATTCCTTTTTCTTTTTAATGAATTTTTGCCAAACAAATGAGAAGTCTGAAATTATCATTTCCTATATTTTATCACAGTAAAACAGGACTTAATGTGTCACTCTAATTTTCTTGGTATGAATGTCAGTAATTCTCCTTTGATCAGAAGAGTGGCGTAGTCGGGGACATCTATTTGGTACCTGATAACTAGGGATGGCCAGGTCAATTTCACAACAGTAGAATCAAACTGAATCTTTGCTCAACATAAACCTTGAAACAACCGTGAACTCTCTTTTGGGGGAAACTGGGGGAGTTTTCCACACATCCTTTGCCTCTCCTGATTCTGACCAGGATGAGAAGAACATAAGAACAGCCATACTGGGTCAAACCAATTGTCTGTCTAGCCTAGTATCGTGTCTTCTGACAGTGGCCAATGCCAGATGCTTCAGAGGGAATGAACAGAACGGATAATCATCAAGTGATCCAGCCCCCATCGCCCATTTCCCGCATCTGGCAAACAATGGCTAGGGACACTTCAGAGCTTGGTTTGGCATCCCAGCCCACCCAGGCTAATAGTCATTGATGGACCTATTGTCCATGAATGTATCTTGTTCTTTTTTGAATCCTGTTATAGTCCTGGCCTTCACAACATCCTCTGACAAAGAGTTCCACAGGTTGACTGTGCGTTGTGTGAAGAAATACTTTTTTGTTTCTTTTGAACCTGCTGCCTATTAATTTCATTTGGTGACCCCTAGTTCTTGTGTTATGAGTAGGAGTAAATAACACTTCCTTATTTACTTTCTCCACACCAGTCATCATTTTATAGACCTCTATCATATCCCCCCTTAGCCATCTCTTTTCCTAGCTGAAAAGTCCTCATATGGCAGCTGTTCCATACCCCTAATCATTTTTGTTGCCCTTTTCTGTACCTTTTCCAATTCCAGTATATATTTTTTTGAGATGGGGCAACCAGATCTGCACGCAGTATTCAAGATGTGGGCGTACCATGGATTTATATAGAGACAATATGATATTTTCTGTCTTATTATCTATCCCTTTCTTAATGTTTCCCAACATTCTGCTAGCTTCTTTGACTGCCGCTGCACAGTGAGTGGCTATTTTCAGAGAACCACTCACAGTGATTCCAAGATCTCTTTCTTGAGTGGTAACAGCTAATTTAGGCCTCATCTTTTTATATGTATAGTTGGGGTTATGTTTTCCAATGTGCATTACTTGGCATTTATCAACATTGAATTTCATTTGCCAGAAGAGTCACAATATTATAAGGGAGGGTACTCTCACAATATTTTCATCCTGAGTGGAAGCAGGAAGTGCCAGAAATTTCATGAAGCCTATTCATGTGATCCAGTTTTGTGAACAAATGAAGTTCAGATTTTTAAAATAAGGGTCAGCTAAAGTTCTAGAACTTGAGATTCTTCTCCAAACTCATTTGAACCTCTAAATCTTTTGGATTTACTTGTGACTGTAGTGATTATTTTAGGGATGTAATTTAGAAGGATAATGTAATTAGGGTGTATCAGACTTTTCTTCAGAGAAAAGAGGCCTTTCTAGTATAAAATGGAAGGCAAAGGGAGCTATTGGGTGCTCAGCATTGTTGAAAATCAGACTACTTTTAAGAGGGAATCAGAAGTGGGAGTCCTATAGACTTAAAATTGCACTTGTGCTCCTATGTCACTTACATGTTTAAGAAAATCTCATCCTTACAAGGATGATTTCAGGCATTTATTTTTTAAAAGCTTAAGCCAATTATATTTTTATATATTTTTCTTCAATTGTAGTACTTTATCTGACTTTGAATCCTACGTTCAGAATTTACCAATATAAATACCAGGATTACAAAAACTTACCTTTTCTAAAGTGCACTGTCTTGTTTATTAACTCATATATTTTTGTGAATGAGCACAGACAATGTTGCATCTACCTGATTTCTAGAGCAAAATAACTTCTCCCCCTCCTTTCTCAGTGTTTGCTGTTGGATATCTCTGGACTATCGTTATATAATTTATCAACACTTCTTTATACTTTTATATCACCCTCTATGCCATCTTTATGGATTTATCTGCTTTAGACAACTTATTTTCGTATGGGTTCCAAAGGGAAAGTGGTGAAAACCCTGTTTGTGATGAAACTTTAAAAAAAAAAAAAAAAAAATCCTGTAGTGGGCTGAATTAGCTGCTGTAATAAGTCTTTCCATCTCTAGTTTCCATGGGCCTGATTGTCTACTGCCTTCCATATGGTGCAGCCATTTACACCTGTGATAAGTGAGCTTGACACCTTTACTATTAGAGGAAGTGAATGGAGATTTCGGATTACGGCAGCATTTTGCAGGATGTATAATTCTAGATGTTGGTTCCTTTAGAATGTCAAAACGCTCGACTACATATTCATTTTTCCCTTAGATATTTCCTGCCAGTTTTTAATATTATCGTTCTTTGAATCCGCTCCAGGAAATAAAATCAAAATAGTCTTGTTTCAATGTAATGTACAATTATACTACTTTGCATAAGGCATGAAAAAATTAACTTAATCTTCTCATGCTGTCTCCCCAGAAAATCACTCAGGGGCGGTTGACAGATCAATAAGCTTTAATTATCATTAAAGAACAGACAAGATACATTTATCATTTATCTGTAATGAAATCAGTTTTCAGTGTTCAGAATTCTAAAAAAGGATATTCGACAGTGGCAATAATACATTACGCTACTTTGATTTAGAATTTCACTCCTTAGTAGACTTGGTGTACAAGATCAGAAAAAAGATAAAGATTAAACTTGGAAATAGGTTTAAAAGGCTGATTGTCCATGACTCTTCTGGAGGCAAAAATAGCTACTGTATATTCCTGCAAGACATATGGTATTTGCTTTCATGTAAACACTCAAGTCTAAAAGGATTGGTAGAATCCTGCATCTACACTATTACACATGATTAAAGGCTAGTTCTTTAATATGTGAAATGATGTCGTGTTAGTTAAATCCTTTTAAGTTTGGTATACTATATATATCTTAATGCAGTACATTGAGGGGTTTTTTTTATTCCGGTTTTCAACTCTGTTAGCTTTTTATAATTTTTTTCCAATAATAGGTTAAAGCAATGTCAGAAAGGTGCTTTCGTCTCTTGTTACTTGTTTAAATAATTGTATTGCTATTGTTATACCAGGTATAGCTATTATATACATTTCTGGAAATGTAAAGGGCCTCAAAACAAAATTCTAATCATGGTTTTCGTATTTATACACCATAAATGTGACTACATTAGTGAGAGCTAGAAGCGGATACTATTTTATATTTTTCAGCAAAGCACTTCTAGTTTTATTATTTGTTATATTCTATTCGAGGTCTGTCCAACACCCAAGTCCCATTTTGCTAGGCACTGTATGTTTGTAGTGAATGATAGTCCCTGCCTGAAAGAGCTTACAATCTAAAAGATAAGCCATAGCTGGTGGATGATACAAACAGGTGTGTTGGAGAATAGGATGTTGTTGCTGTTATTATTATTTTATTATTATTTTGAATTAGATCTATTATTGTAGCACTACGAGTCCCAGTCAACAACAAAAAAAACACAGAACAAAAAAAAACGTTCCTGCCCCAGAGAGCTTACAATCCAAGTATAAAACAAGAGGAAACCGACAAATATAGAGAGACAGGGAAGTACAAGAAAACAATGAAACAATATTGGTTAACATGATAGTCTATGGCAGGGGTCGGCAACCTTTCAGAAGTAGTGTGCCGAATCTTCATTTATTCACTCTAATTTAAGGTTTTGCATGCCAGTAATACATTTTAACGTTTTTAGAAGGTCTCTTTCTGTAAGTCTATAATATATAACTAAACTATTGTTGTATGTAAAGTAAATAAAGTTTTTAAAATATTTAAGAAGCTTCATTTAAAATTAAATTAAAATGCAGAGCCCCCCAGACCGGTGGCCAGGCAGTGTGAGTGCCACTGAAAATCAGCTCGTGTGCCGCCTTTGGCACGTGTGCCATAGGTTGCCTAGGCCTGGTCTATGGTCTCAGCACACCAGCAGCCTAGCTGTGATCAAGATTTTGTAGGCCTCACAGCAAAGGAGAGTTTTAAGGATGGTTTTGAAGGAGAATAATGAGTTAGTATTAAGTATGTTCTAGCACAGACTAACTGTGTGCACAATTCTTAGCCAATCAGGTTTTTTTTTTTAAATTCTTTCAATATTAAGAATTAATTTAAAGTAACAAGTTCACTATGAATGGGATTTATATTTTAAATAAGTATAGACGGATAGGCCTCTAGACCTAGAAAACTGCCATACCAAAGGTAGGAGCCTCCCCCATGGAGGAATTCTTCCATTGACCTGGCGGTCTTTACACTTGGGCTTATGTTGGCTAACTGCATCTCTCTGGAGAGGGGTTGGGTGTGAATTTTTCACAGTTCTGAATGTGGTAGCTAGGTTGATCTAAGGTTTAGGTATAAACCAAGCCAAGGTGTGATTAAAGTTCCACTTACTTAGTCATCAGCATTAGAGTCCTGGTTTTCTCAGCAAAGGACACTCAAGTCAACAAGTGGGTTGACTCTCTTTACAGGGCAAAATTTAGAACCAACAAATAAGAAAAACTCCTTTTAATTAATCTTAATACTTATAAATCCTTCTTAACTGTTAAGCTGAGGATTCATGCAGACTAACACGGCTGCTACTCTGAAACAAGTCATTGTAGTTTATGAAATGTTCAGGATTTTCATTTTTTGTCCTTAAGTGCTTATTAGCCCCAATATCTCCATATTCACCTGCAGCGATTCCAGTTTTTCCCATATGTCTCTACATATTGTTTTAACTGTAAAAAAAAAAAAATAATTGTAAAATGTGCTTATTGTACCTTTTAGGTGACTTCAATTTTCCAGTCCCTCTAGTTTTCCTCAGCGTTACCACACAGATTTCATTTTATTAAGAGTACTGGGAAATGTTCATTTTGTTAATAAGTTTCTTTCATCCTTTAACTGACAAATATAAAAGGCTACACTTTTTATAACTACAGTTCCAGAGGTCATGCATATTTGCATATTTATATTTGCATGCACAGTTCATGTAACTGTGTTTGGAAACTGACTTCAGCAAATTGCAATATACATTAGCTCAGGTGATGATTTGTATGCACAATTGTAGTAGTTGCTTGCAAAAATGTAGGTGCACAAACAAATGTGCATTTTAGTGTGTCCTAGTGGGACATCCATTGTTTTTTCAAGTTATACCCAGAGTGGCCAGAGACACCTTCTCCTCCTCCTTTATAACAAAGGCTACATTTGCGTTTCAATCCACTTTACATGCTGAGGTGGCTTCTCCTGTTATCTCCAGTAGTTTCAGTTGTATTTGGGACTTTATGCCAGGTATAACTAGGGTGAGCTCTAACAGATTGGTATTGGAATCAGATATGGTTGAGTCCACCGAAGTATGTCCTTTGTCAGTATTCTCACTTCTTACCGACATGCTGTTTCCATGAATAACTGTGGCAACGCCTCCAGCATCCCTAAAAAGAACTCTTGCACCTAGGTTTTGCCCTTAGATGTAATTGTACAGCTGCTGTTCAGCCGACATTAACAGAAGCTAAGCACGTGTGCATCAAAGGTGGCATTTGTGGCTCTTTTATGAAAGACATTCTACTCCAATCTATTGGCCCACATGGATTTATGCTGATTTACAGCAGCTGAGGATCAGACTCCTGTAGTATCTTAACAATAGATCCTCTCAGTTAGCTATCTTGGGTCTCTTGTCACATTTCTGTTTCCTTAAGAAGAAATGAGTACGTTGGAAGTAGAATATGTGCCATCTAGGGACCTTCATGGTAAATAGATATTTTGTACTCACTATCATAGTAAAAGAGATACATAAAGTTCATACTGTCAGATAGCACAGACATTACTGATGTCTGCTTGCTGTGGAATTTTGCACATTTTTTTTCTGGATTATTTTTTTTTTAAATCAGGACAGACTTGCCTGTGGAAGAAAGTTAATTTCCCCATGAGAAGTATATGCAGAATCGCGGAGAGCAGTTTGAGGAATGTAAATTCATGAACTTTATGCAGATAAATTCATCATTTTACTTTCCTGTTCCAAAATGCAGCATGTGAAAATCTAGAGGGGGTTAAAATTGGGAATGATGGTAGTATTGCAGTGAAGTCTTAGATTCTCACCTCTTAAAATGCTAATTTCATTTTCCTTCTTTGGCAGGATTTGAAGACAGTGCTCTCCTTTCCCCAGTACCCAGGGGAGTTCCTGCACCCTGTGGTATATGCATGTACTGCAGTCATGTTATTGTGCCTGTTTGCGTCCATTATCACTTACATTGTGCATCACAGGTAAGAATTCAATACAGCAGCAAACACATATTCATGTTAGAGTGGTCAGTATTAAACTGAAGCAGTCCTTATCTATCTATCTTTTCTTTGCACAAATATAAAATGCTTAAATGCTTTAGTTACTGCTGGATACTAAAATTTACAGTATAATGTAGTCAAAAAAGAATGGAAAATGGTGCTTCGTAAGTAAAAATGTATACAAAGTCAAATAATCTGTTTTGTTTATACTAAGCTCTGTGAGAGAAAAGGGAAATTGAACTTTCCCCTCAAAAACATTCATAATTAACCTTTCTCATGTGAAAACACATACCAAAACAAGCTTTTCTAACCAGTAACTTATGGTGATGTGTCCTTCTTGACTCCATTTGGAAAAATTATCCATTCAAATATTGGTTTCACACAGAAACAAAATTTAAGGATTAGAAAACTATAAACCCATAAAATATTATGGTGGGCTTGTTCCCAAGCTGTAGCCTCCCCTAAAAAGAAGCAGATGTGTGTCTAGAGATGGTCTTATATTGTTCCTAAAATTTCTTGTATTCTTTATAATTTGACACTGCAATATAAAGCTCTGTGATATAAGGCCACCTTTGATATCAAACTACTGGATGCTAGCTTCCAGTTTCACAACAGCCCCTTGGAAAGATACACTAATTGTATTGGAATCAGAGAACAACATTGTACAAAGGATTTGATAAATATCTTATCAGAAAGGTGTTTTCTTGCTTTTAAATCTGTTTGGTTTTAGAAATTTTGTGATTTCATTTATATGAATGAGATTTTTAAGTGTGTGTGTGTGTGTGTGTACACAGTAGTTAAAAGTCATTAGCTACTTAAAAGACCAGGAATGTATTTTACTGTACAAGCTGATAAACATTAATTAAGAATGTATTTAATGTAATGAATTTTGATCTTCAACTTATATGTAGTCCTTCAGAGTTGTCATAGTTAGACTACTGCATATTTGACATCTGGCAGAAAGCCTTTTAAATACACAAATCACTCTTCATTCTGGGCCTGTTTTAAAAGCCCATTGAAGTCAGTAAAAAATTTTTTTTAAAACTCCTATTGACTTCAATGAGTTTTAAAACAGACCCTCCATTCTGCAGGTAGTCTAGTAGTCAAGAATCTGAGAGTTTGAAATCTATATGTCAAAAATATTTTTTCCAAAAATATAAGAATGCATTTTAAGATTTTTACAATCAAGATGTGAATTGAAAAAATATGTTAATTTTAAACAGCACAATCCGAATCAGTAGAAAAGGATGGCACATGCTTCTCAACTTCTGTTTCCATACTGCTCTTACTTTTGCTGTCTTTGCTGGTGGAATCAATCGCATAAAATACCCAATTATATGTCAAGCTGTAAGTACCTTTGTTACCTTATTCTTATTTTTAAAAAGAAAAAAAGCCCCTGAAATTATGCATGTTGACTTAATACTGATGATGTTCTTTCATATCAAAGATTCTATATTTTCTCAGACATATGTACCAGAATTAATAATCACCATGAGGATTGTCAAGGCTAATGTGCAGCAATGGGAGTCAGGAACTTTGAATTATATTTCCATCTGTGCCACTGAGTTGCTGTGTGAACTTGGGCAAATATATTAACTTCTCCATGCCTCAATTTCCTTATCCAAAAACAAAATGGAGTTAATACTATTTCTCTTCTTTACAGAAGTGTTGGGGGATATGATTTTTCATGTTTGTAATGCCCTTTGAGATCTTCAGATTAGAGGGGCAAAGTTAGAATTATTACTATTGTGGTTGCTTACCATGAGGATATCATACTAACCTACCTGTTTCAGCTTTGTAATGTAGGCCTCTTATGCCCACTGTGCAACCACTGAATATATTTTAGCAACTTAATGTTTCTAATATAATGATGACTTTTAAGTTCAGCGCAGGGTTTGGAGGCAATGCTTATACCACCCTGTCCCCGGGAAAGGGCTTGTGTGTTAGGGAGCCTCAATGAGCTTCCTGGTATGCAGACGTGGGTGTTGTGCAGGCTGCACTTATCCCCACCTCCTCCTGTGAAACCTCTTATATGGGGAGGTTCATCCCCAGACACTCACAGAGGGAGCAGTCTCTGTGCTCTCCTGAATACAGGGAATGAGATTGTGATTGGTCCTTTGGCAGGAGTGGAAGGGAAGAAGGCTGCTTCAGTCCTCCCCTTTCAGCAAAACCTCACAAGGACCAGTTAAAATCCAGCCTTGTATTTCTAATATTTTTTTCTGGAATTTTTTACAACAGATGCCCCTGTTCTCATGAATGATATTTTTGCTGACCTTTGCTAAAGAATTTCATTAAGCAAAAATATCTGTGAATGCAACACTCAGCTTTTATCTAATGGTATTAGTATTGAGACCTCTAATATGAGATGTGTATTCTCCTTTACTTAAATAGGCTATAGTCTTGAAACCCAGTCCATTGAAAATGAATGTGTGAATGATCTCTTTCCATTACTCATGATGGAACTGAGTCTGCACAGTCTAGCCACAGTACTAATATATTAAAAGTTCTGTTCTCACATTTAATTCAAAAGTGAGCAGAGCTTCATGGGGTTTTAGCAGTCAAGAGGTTAAAAAAAATCACCAGTAATAAATCTTACTTGCCTGCTTGCCTTTTTTAGCTAATTTATAAATTATTCTTTGCCCACTCTTTTAATTAAAAAAATATTTTTTCATTCATGTATTATAATATTTCTGGTTCTAACAAGGAGAATCAAAAAATGTTGCAATTGTTCTTCTAAGCACTCATGATTGCTCAGCAGGCTTACTAAAAATAGCAGCATGTAAACTGCCCCTCTGTATTTCCTGATAGAATTTATTTATAATGTATAATTTTAATTGAGATGCAATCTCTCAGTTAGAATAGTGACCCCGGGAAGGAATAGACAGCAAGTTACACATCTTACTTTGAACTATTCCTGTCTGAGAAAAGCAAACAAGACACACAATTCTCCCCATTTTTATAACGGATTCAATGTCACTGCGTGAGTGTAAATAAAGGCAGTATTTGGCCCAGAGTTAATACAGTTAGTGCTTAGTGTATTATGAAGTTCTTAAATATAATCCAATTAAAAATGGTGATAAAATATTTAGGATCTGTGTAATATACCAATGAGGATTTGCAAGACTGTTCTTGCTGAAGTAATACTTTCTACTTACATAATACTTTAACTGGAAGCTGTCAAAGCCCTTTATGAACAGAAATAACCTTAAAACACTCAAGTGAGTTTGTTACTACTATATCCATTGCACAGGTGAATAAACCAAGGCACAGAGAGGTTAGGTGAAAGTCACGTTACAAGGCCACAAGAAGAACCCAGGAATCCTGACTCATGCTCTCATGTTCTAACCACAAGACAACAGTTCCATGCTAGAATTCTCCTGTTCTTTACAACTTAAAATTCTAACACTGTTTGGAGTATATCCTTAACATTTTATACATTTAGATTTTTTTAATGAGTACAGGAATTTATATAATACAGTTCCCATAACCAATTGTAGGAATTCTGTTTCTAATTTTCTGTAACCTGTTCTGAAAGTTGAACATTTACATTTGTCTGACTTTCAACAGACAGCACCTATAAATATTATAAGCTTCTCTGATGCAATAAACACTATGTTGTAAAATATGCCTTACATGACATTATTTTATAGGACATGGTTGATTATTTCATTATTCTGAGATAAATATATCTTAATATCTAGCCAATTGCATGGTTATTAATCTCTAAGTTCTAGCAAATCTAAACATCATTTACAATTTTTTTTATCTGTAGTTTGAAAGTTTATAGGACAGCCATAGCCATGTAATTACATGGTCACAAATGACCATCTGTTGTTACAATTTTTGCCTGGTTATTTACCTTGCAGATTGCACAGTAAAAATGATAATGAAAAATAGATTTTGTTAAATGTTATTAATAATTCTATTATGAGTAATACATAACATGAGTGCAGGGGACTGGACTAGATGACCTCTCGAGGTCCCTTCCAGTCCTATGATTCTATGATAAACTATAGGAATTTTTTCATAAAATGCAATGCATATGGCAGTTATTTCCTCTCATGGTATTAGGCCAAATCCTGAGCCATTGTAAAGCATAGTCAACACTGTGCAGCTAGAGAAATCTAAACAGATCCTGAGACCCCACACACATGCCCCCCAAGGTACCTGCATTAGGGTTACTCACCCACATAAGACCATGCCCTGTCTAAAGACAATGTCAACACCGTACTCCACCTACGGTCCAGGGATGACACAGACTCACTGAACATGCATACTGCTTCTCTGATTCCCTGAGAGGAGCTGATTGACAGCAGGGGATATCGAATGGACTGAACAACCCATGAAGGGGATATTTCAGCTGATACCACAGGCTGAACATACTGTCCATTCACAGCCATTGTTTCACCACCACCACCCTTCCTAACCTCCTTACCTGCCAACATACACGTGTAAAAAAGTCATAGAGCCCCCAGTCCTCGTACCTGTCTCCTCTTGTGACAGCTCTGTGGGTATTATTGCTGCAACAGCGTTGAAGTAACCTGTAAGGGGCCAGTGCTGGAAGGAAGGGGGACCTGCAGATGGCTTCTCAGGGTGTCTGGGAGCTCATTTATATGATGATACCCAATAGCCCCTCAAGCAGCTCCACACAAGGCCCTGTGGAGTGGGTGCACACAATGAGTACAGCCATCGTCAAGATCAGTCAGGCCAGAGCAGAACCTGTTTAAATACCCATATTTGGTTCAGGTGTCCCTCAGGACTGTGTAAGCAGGAATGAGGATTGGCTGATCCTTTTTTAAATTCTGGCAGGCACAACTGGACCTGGGCAGAATGAAAAGAACACTAGTACAGAACTATCTGATCTTCTTTCAGATAGGATGTATCTGAAGAGGATGTTACCATAATATTGCTTGTTAATCATATGTTTTGTAAATATGCTATTTCAAATTATTTATCTCAAAGAAGCATTAAAACAAGTTAATATATATTCCATAGGGGATAGAGTTACAGTACCTTCAGTGTCTCTCCCTGCTTTACAAATGCAAACATAAATGCAGCCCTGAAACAAATGCAGCCCTGCACTGTTGTTTTATAGTGCAGTGCTTGGTAGAAAATTCCAAATACAGCCTTTTCTGATGGAGTAAACCTGGAGTCACTGCTCTGAGTATTGTGGAGTGAATCTTCTTCTAGCTTTCTCACCATTCTCAGCTCCACACCCCCAGCACTTTCTTTTGCACAAGACGTAACCTCATTACAACTCTTTCACCTACGTGAAATAATAAACTGAGTTCCCTTCAGGTGTCTTTGCACAATATTTGAGTTTAACCATTGCTCTACCCCAGTATTAAGTGTCTCACACTGATCCCAGTTTAGAGAGAAAGCGTTAATGATACGAACAAGGGCTGTTTTCTGCACTAGGCCACTAATGCACCTTTTTTTCTCCTTGAATGTCAAGTAGTTGAACTAAAGAAAAAAAATTACTTCTCTCTATGATACAGTATTCAATCTGAAATCCAAACGTCTAAAATTCCTTTCAGACATGAAAATCCCATTCAAATGGTTTTCCTCATTTTGCTACCTATTAGATGCTCATTATTTGTCATTTATAAAGAGAGGAAGGATGGTCCACTGATTAGAGTGCAGGCCTGGGACTTGGGAGATCTGAATTCAGCACTCTAATCTACCCCAGTCTTGCTATGTGGTTTGAGCATGTCTCTGTGACCCTAATCCACAAATGGACTTAAGCATTGCAACTTTATGCATAACTTTTAGGCACCTAGAAAATCATAGGAACAATACTGCAACCCACAAAGTCTGAGTTAGGCACCTAGGTTCCCTATGCAATGAGTGGGGAGAGATGGGCACCTTAAAATGCAATCCACAAAGCCAGCATGCTAGGTGGGGACCCCCCTAAAATAGCAATGAGAGATGTGGCTCATCGGATGAGATAGGTGTGTCCTAAACCCTACACCCTCTCAGAGATATGTGCCTAAGTCCAGGCAGCAGGGAAGCGCCTATCTCTGCCAGTGATCTGTTTCTCAGGCATGTGACCTAGGCTGTAGAGTCATTCTCACTCTTTCTCTGGACCAATTAATATTTAATTATTCAATTATTTAATTGAAGGGGAACAATTTCAGTAGAAAAGATTGCATCTTTAAGCAGAGGAGTTCCCCTGGTTATTGAGCACACTAGAACTTAAGGAGGAGATAGGCAGGGTCGGCCCACAACATTTTGGAACATGAGGCGGGGAGCTCAAATGATGCCCCCATATCCCTTCTCTTGGGCCAAAACTTTGAAAGGTCTCAATTCTGCCTTCTTCCTGTTCTACTCCTCTCATGGTACTGCTCTGCTATCTACCCCAATAAAGGAGAACTAACAACTTAAAATGCCTTGTTCAAAAATTTTAAGGAACACTTAACTTTCAAACGCCTGAACAGCAAATGTAACTTTTCTTCTCTGCATAGTAAATGCTGACATTTTTATCTGTTTGAATAATCAAAGTGGTGCTTTCTGTGCCATCTTGGTTGCAAAGATTTGAACTGCTTCCTAAAGGTCCACAGTCTGGGCCAGCTCATGCTCTTTTGAGATGGTTGCAAGGCTGACCAGCCTCTCCTGTGTCATTGTGGAGCGTACATGTGTTTTTATTAACTTCAGCTTGGAGAAGCTGCGTTCTCCACTGGCAACTGTTACAGGAAGTGTTAGAAGTATGCGCAGAGCAACAAAAGCATTTGGAAAGAGGGTGGTCATCTTATTTGTGCACATACATTCCAGAACAGCCTTTGGAGTTGATCCTGTTGAAATGTATCTTGAAAGGGCTTTCAGTTCATCACCTAAACCACTCGCATCACTATCACGCATGTCATCACGTATCAACACTGTCTCTAGTGTCCTGCATTGTTGGTGTAAGTCTTCCTCAAGTATAGTGAGGAGTTTTGGAATATCATACAACATCCCAAATATACTGCTGTGTTCCTTGAGCTGCATGAAACATTCTTCAACTGACTGTATTGCACAATCTAGCTCCTGGTTAAAACATTCAACTTTGAATTGTTGTTTGGGGTCTTTTATGGGATTATCCCATGCCTCGTAATCAAATGTCTTCTTCGGTCACTCTTGTATTCTTGAATGGGTGGAAAAATAGCTTCAGTGTGAAGTTCCTCTGCCAAATTCTGTGCACTCTTCATTTTGAAATCCCTCATCTGACCAGTAAGGCTGTAGGTATGACTTCGCTTTGTCCAGTTGTTCCATTGCTTCAGATATATCAAAGTCAACACCTTGGAGTCTCTTGCTGACAACATTTATTTCAAACAGTATATCACGCCACAACACTAAGCCACACAGAAATTTGAAGTTATGTGTGATTCTGGTGATTCCATTTCCCTTTGCCACTGTCCTCCCACAAACAGTTCCTGTCATAGCATTATCCTCCATAATGTCAACTATGGCATCATCTATCTTCCCAATTTGGTGTTTGATAGGCTTTATCGCTTCCACTTGACTTTCCCATCGTGTGGCACTCAGTGGTTTCAGTGTCAGAGAGGATGTTCCCAGATGTTGCTTCAAAATTTGCCATCGATGAGTTGATGCAGAGAAAAATACATAGATGCTTTGAATTACATTAAAAAGTTCAGCAGCCTCACTGGAAGCTGAAGCTGCATCACTGACCACAAAATTCAATGAATGAGAACTGCAAGGGACCAAAAAAGCTTGAGGGTTTAACTCTCGGATCCGTGTCTGCACTCCTCTGTTCTTTCCTCTCATGTTGGCACCATTATCGTAGCCCTGACTTCTCATGTCAGCTATCGCAATTCCCGTATCTTCCAGCTTTTTAAGAAGCCCATTTGTCACACCAGCTCCTGTAGTATCATCAATGTCAATAAATTCTAGAAAATGCTCTCTGACAGTCACCATTGCAGGGACATTTTCACTAGGTTCTGTTGTTGTTAAAAAAACGCACCATTAAAGTCATTTGTTCCGTATGGCTGATGTCAGGTGTGCAGTCCAGAATAACAGAGTAATATCTTGCTGACTTCAGATCTGCCACAATCTTCTGTTTGACTTTTGTTGCCAGTAACTGTATGATCTCATTTTGAATTGTTTTTCCAAGGTAGTGGTGTGTGTACATTTCTTCGGGGCAGACTCATCTTAGATGCTCCTGGAGTACTGCATCAAACTCAGCCATCAGCGCCACAATTTTAAGGAAGTTTCCATTGTTTGGCACATACAGCTGATCTGAAGTGCCATGTAGTGCTAGGTTTTGAGTAGCAAGCATTCTCACAATGGCAATGAGCCTTTTCAGAACATTTTGCCAGTAAAGATACTCTGATGCAATCTTCTCTTGATGCTGATCGTCTATGGTGGCCTTTAACCTTAGTCTCATCTCAAGCTCTTTTCACCTATGGAATGTTCTCTGGTGATTTGCTGCCTTCTCATGGGATGCCAGATTTCTAGCCAGATTTTTCCAGTCCTTTGTTCCTGTAGAACCCAATGTGGCTGAAACATTAGGCTGCAAGATTTCAGAGCAGCAGCCATGTTAGTCTGTATCCTCAAAAAGAACAGGAGTACTTGTGGTACCTTAGAGACTAACAAATTTATTAGAGCATAATAAATGGGCTAAGAAGTGGGCTAAGAAGTGGGTTGTAGCCCACGAAAGCTTATGCTCTAATAAATTTGTTAATCTCTAGGCTGCAAGAGTTTGCAACAAAAACAGTATACAGCATTCTGGGTTTTTGAGTACATAAGTCATGGCCTCTCCACTTTGTCACCATTGGGGATTTCATGCCAGTAATGTGTTGGATGGAAACTTCTATTTTCATTGTCTTTGGGGAACATGAAGTTTTTCACTTGCTGTGGCCCATGCAGTACAAAGAAGTCCCTCGGGCTACTGTTCAAGTGGGTCCACAGTCCTGGATCATCTAGACTTAAGGAACTAAATTCAGCAGCAGCTGTTTCTTGCGCCTCCACCACACTCTTCTCTGATCTACACTTGTCTTCAGGAATGTGCATGGTTACATCCATTTGAGATGGAGATATGGATGCTGCAGTAGCTGCCAGGTCACCTGCACTCTGACTAACTGGAAGATCAGGCATCTCCTCACCACTCACATCCTCACTGGGGCCGGAAGGCTCAGCGTGAACATTTGTGTCTATGTATCTCAGGAGAGCTCGTTCCTGCTTAGATAGAAAAGCTTCCTTTGCTTGCTTTCTTTCTCTGAATTCTGCCCCAGAGGAGCGTTTTCTTCTTTCGTGACTGCTGTTCGGTGCCAGCTATAGTGACTCTCAACACTCAATTGAACGGGACAGATAAGCAGGCTTGTAGCAGAGCCTGAGTGAGGGAAGATATCCGCATCTTAAGGGCTTAACTGGCTCCTACTATTTCAGTTGACTGCCTGTTCTTCTCAAGTGGGTTCAGGGAAGCAGCAGGAAACAGGAAGTTCCCTGAGAAGCTGGTGTTAATCAGTCCAAGTCCTGGGAGTGCTAGAGAGGTACATAAGAGGCTCCTCCTCTTCTCTGTCCCTGCAGCTCCTGCTGCTTTCTGTTGTTTCCTCTCACCTTTTCTCCTGCCTGTCTGTTATGTCTCTTGTGCCCTCCTTCCTCCAGCACAGCACTCCACCATCTCTGTGCATCTAGAGCAGAGAGAATACATATGCACCAGCAGCAAACACCATTTTCTACACTCTGGGTTCTAGTGGCACCCCCCCCCCCAATCTGGCACCTGAGGTGGCTGCCTCCATTGACCTCATGGTAAGGCCAGCCCTGGAGATAGGTATCTGGGCACCCAGAGTGAAGCAGTAGTGTGCATGCCCAGAGGCAGTAACACAGATGCTTAGGAACTTGTACTTCAAAAACTTGGGCACCAAGTGAATGTAGGTGCCTACAGGGTTAGGCATCAGCCAAGTGGAAGTTTTGTGGCTCAAATGAGGATAATAGTTCTTCTCTACCTTGCAACAGTGTTTGGAGGATAATTACATTACAGATTGTAAAGCACTCAGTTACTATGGTGATGGTGATCATATAAGTACCAAAAATAGATTAATCAACTTCTTTACTTCACTGAAAGCAATTTCCCAGCTCTCCAGGGCTTCAGGGGGTATGTTCAGCCACAACCAAACAGAAGCAAGTGAATTAAAGGCAATCTTCTGCAGAACATGTCTGCCATTTTTAAAAGGAAAAATTGACAACAAGAAAGAAATGAAAGTTAAGGCTGTCCAAGGGAGCATTAGACACCAGTATCGTATAGGTTTACCCGAGTATTTGTTCTGGTAATCAATAAGAGACTAGTCATTACTATAGCAACTGTAACATCACATGGTTCTTAAGCAACCTCTAAGACACTGAACAAATTTTTAAAGGATCATCTTTTTAAATACATCATCTTCTCAAATTTTTTGCTTTAAAAAAGTGTAATAAATAAGCTTTTCAGTTAAACAATATATGTTCCATTGATACAGTTCCAAGAACACAAAAGCCTTGAAAAGACTGAGACCATGTAATTATTATGGAAAAATGAGGAGTTTTGCTTTAGCAACTGCAGTTATTAGACAACATAAGCAATGTTGGTTATAACATATGCAGACAGTCCTGGCTGGTCTCCCTGTAGCTTTCGGTGAAAACACACACAGGCCTGTCAGCACAAAACTCTCTTGTAATAAAACATCACTACTCTAATATCCCCAATCTTTATCCTTTTCTCCATACTGGAAACAGGGCCCATCATGCAAGCGTGAACATCATCTGTACGCAATGATGAACCCGAGCACCACATCCACTGCAAGCATATTTTCATCATGTTTAAACTCCTTACTTTTTAATCTATTTGTTTGTTTCTATTTTTATATGGCATCTGTCCATGTGTCCTAGGCCCAAATCCAATAACACAATATACATAAATAAACCCAAATCCCACTCAGCACCTTAAACATGTAACCCATTAGGACTTTCAGTACCCACCACGTACATTTGAATTCCCATATCCTGTATCTGGATTTGAGTGAGGGTACCCTTACAAACACTTGACATATCCCAAAACGAGGTGTGACAAACACGTCTGTTCTATTGAATAAATATTTAACATCAAAAAAATCTGTCCTCTAATCCAGTGTTTATGGAGTGAAGTAAGGCACAAACAGGCGGTCAGGCTAGATTATGACAATAGTCCCTTCTGGCTTTAGACTATATGAAGAAAAAGGACATTGTTGCCCTTTGACTGGAATATAGAAGCCCAATGCATTCACCCAATCTGCACTGAGGATATTTTATGAATGCCTTCATATATGTCTGGCTAAATAAGAAGTCTGGAACCACCATCATCCTTCAAATTTACCAGTCATCCAGGGCCGGAAAACATGTTCTCCTCTATTAAAGGCAGGAAATACCAATAGGTTATTAAATAGTCTTATTATTTAAGAGGTTGTACAACAGCTAATAGTATTTGTGGTCTCTCTTCCTTGTTAGCATGTTTTATCCCATGTTATTGAAGAGACTAATCTCTGAAAGATGGGCATGGTATAACGAAAAGTCATGAGGGTAGCGTGTGACACACAAATTCTATTCTGTCCCCCTTTTCTGTTGCTTCTTTGATAGTGCAGTGAAATTGTTGCTATTCATATTTTATTGTACTATTTTATTAGGATCCACATTAATTTATATTGTTGGTCATACCTGTTGGTACATCAACAGGGAATGGAATTTTATCATCCAATATGTTGTCTGAACTTCACACATTTGTATATACTGACACCAGACTCATCCCTCATGCCCATGCATTTGTTAAACCCTTCATATATTTTCTGAATAATCATACAATGCACAGCCTCAGCCCTACACTGAAATAACTAGAACAATGTTATTAATTTAGTTCTTCGTATTTTTCTGATTCTTCCTTCTCATTCCCTCCCCCCTTGGAATCATACTAGTACTCAATGTGTCCCTGCAAAACTCTTCTGCGAGTTGCACATGAAATAAACCCAGACAGCACTAGCCACTGAATTGGCAACATCTGCCAGCTGATGGTGCATAGATGTCTCATTCTCTTATTTCTGCTTCCTTCACCTCAAGCGACAGCCACTGTGAAGTCCATACTCTCCCCTGTCTAATGTGTCAGATAAGCCCAGGAAAAAGAAAAGAATTCCAATAGCCTTTATCTTGATTAATATTTGTTGTACATATATATAAATATTACGATGTATTATTAAACCTAAACAAAATTCATGTTTTTTTTCTTTTTCTATCAATTATTTTCGTTTCAACTTAAGCAAAAATGGAACTCTAGTTTAGATAAATCATTATAATAGATTTGTGTTAGCTTTATTCAGCAATCCTGTGTATTCCTTAAAAATTTATGGGCTTTCCAATTATAGCAATATTTTACTTGTCACAGCAAAATGTCAGGTTATTGCTTCAAAGTAACCTCATTTTATATAATCAGATGGAGACGTAGCTAATATAATACAGCATTGTAGATTGGATAAAATTCCAATTACTGTTTCCATAGTAATGAATAACAGTTACTAGCATAGTACAGATGTTAGCATTTTAGTGTTGGTATTTTTGTTTTACTTTTAATGATATACACAGCACTTTATTGGAAAGATCAGAACAGCCACACTGTTAGGTTTGCACTTCCTTTTTCTTTTATTTCTGTACTAAGTATTGTTTTAAAAGATGCAAATCTTCTTCACCTACTTTTGGCTATGGTGTGGCTAAAATGGCCACTTTTTTAAGACACCAAAAATATTTTTTTCTTAGCATGCCTGAGATGCTAAGATCTTATCCCAACCTCACTTCATCAGGTCATACATGGCTGTACCTTGCTGAGAGGAAAATAAGATATACTGCTCCTACAAAACTTACTAAAATTAATGCTGATAGGACAAATTCAGACAAAACGTTTGCCTTTTCATTGACCCCAGACTTGAAATTTGCATTATATGCAGCATAATTAGCAAAGCAGTGGCAGGTTCCTTGCCAGCAAAGCTTCAAGAATCAAGCCAATCTTCCATAGACTTAAATTTGCAAATTCAGTGAGTAGCCACTAATGATGCTCTCAGAAAACACATTTTAAGTGTTCTGATTTCATAACATCTTACTGGGTGTCTCAGATATTAGCAATTATAATTTAAACATTAGTTTAAGTAAGAGATGCCACCTGCTTTTTAAATCATTTTAATTCTCTTGCACTGATTAGAAGTAACCAGAGAGATGCAAAAATGTTGCTAAGGCAATCACAAATTCAGTTAATTTAAATTAAAATTATTCTGGTTTACTTGTGCATTTGTACCATAGGCTTATGTTACCAAGTATTTTTGTTTTACTGGCCCTTTGCTGATTTCTGTAACTATCACCCTCTTGTTTTAGGTTGGCATAGTATTGCATTATTCCACCCTCTCCACTACGCTATGGATCGGAGTAACTGCAAGGAATATTTATAAGCAAGTCACAAAAAAAGCTCAACCGTGCCAAAATAGTGACCAACCTTCTTATCCAAAACAGCCATTGCTCAGGTATGGACTAATAACATTAAAGGTTGATTTTTTTTTCTGAGTTCCTAAGATTTGTTAACAATTCGAAACTTTTAAATAGTCGGTTGCATTATTTGCTGTCCTCTTCAGTTGTGCAAACTCTAGGTAAGGCCACTGAAAACCTGAATCCCTCAGAGTACTACAGAAATGTCTGTTAAATATGTGGGAAAATCTGCCACTTTACAGAGGTGGTTATGGCTAATTCCAAAACACTGAAATATATAAAAGTTATGTACAGCTAGATTCTGATTCCCTTATTTATGCCAGATAGCACCTACCTCCCCGAAGGGTCCTGTTGGTTTCCTATTGAGCCAATACTGTGGCCCACTTGTGGAGTAAGGTACTATTCAATTATCAGAAACTGGCCCATAATGACCTTCACTTTCCCCTCATGCACTTTCCCCACAAATCTTGCTCATGCTCTTCATTCCATAGAGATCCTATGCCAGTTCTCCCACCACCCACCTCACCCCACACCAGAGATGATCTATCACTACCTGCAAGATTGTCAAGATGCTCAGTAGAGGAGGCCATCTGGAAAGAATTCTTCTGCGTTTACAGCAGCTGTAATTTCAAAAGAATTCTCACCAAAGGGGCATAATTTCATGAGAACTCAGTCCAAAATCGTCAATTCTGTACAAAAATGCCTAGAACAGCATTTTTTACTGAGGACATAAAATCTGTTATATGGCCCTGATAGACCGTGCTGTGTGAACCTGAGCCAAACTGTTAACATTATATAGAAATATGCATTGTGCATATGTTCTGTACAAAGATTTGTGTTTTATAATCCAGACCCCATTGAATGAAATCTTTATTACTGTCATCAGTTCTCTGCTTTTTAAAATATTTTCTTTCCAAAGATGAAATTGGTTAACACTTACATAAAATTTGTCTGGTGAAAAGGAGAAGACTCTCACTGAAGGTTGGCTTTGTGTTAGATATAAGCAAAGGGAAATGTTTTTGTTGAGAGAGCTTGAGTGTGATTTACTATACCATTCTTCACAGATGTGAATTTCAGTCATTCAGATATTTGCTCATGGTGAAATGAATAATTGTCAAATTTCAAGTACTGCAGTGAGGTTATTAAGGAAGAAAATTGTTTCAGGTTACACAGACCCAGTGTATTGTATGTTCTTCAAATTCAAATCCTGTTAGAGCTGGAAGAAAACAACAGACAATCAGGTTACAGAAAAGATTACTTTAATTAGAGCCCTTGTTGTGGCAATTGTATGGAGTTCCTCAGCCAGTGAAAATAAATAGTAGGTATTTTAAACTTTGTAATAGAAATGATACTTTTAGCTGTAAGAGTACATGTAAATAATTGTTTAATAGCTAACTAAAATGATTCTACAGTTAGTTTTCTCACTCAGAACATCATATGTCCTAGATGTCTTTTAGCTGTAAGAGCACATGTAAATAATTGTTTAATAGCTAACTAAAATGATTCTACAGTTGGTTTTCTCACTCAGAGCATCATGTGTCCTAGAGATTCAACCACTAAAATGTCTGATGTGATTCCATAATGGCTAGTACTAGTTTCAAAATAGTGAAGGATCTGTTTCATTTCATGTAGAAAATGGGCATATTATGTGGGGAAAAATCCTTTAATTCAGAGAATGCCCAAACTCAGAATTAGTAATTGTTGGTTTTTTGGAAAATCAAAGATAATTTCGTGGTCATTTTAATTTGGTTATTTCAATGAAGTTAATATCTAAAGTATTCTGTATCATGTATCCATAATATTTCCATAACAGCCACTTGATAATGCTTAAATTGTTAGTATATCAATAAGAAATAGATTTTAACCAGCTAACGTTAGTTTTTTGGACCTGAAAGCTGACATTGGCTGCTTTGTGTGTATGAAATATTTTCACATAAGTAAAAGATAATGAATTTTTTTCAGGACTGATTTTTTGTAAAAGCAAACAAATTACCTCGATTTTGGCACCCATAAATAATTATGCTCACGTAAGAGAGGCTGAGTTGAGCCCTTTTTACTGTTACATATAAGGGCTATCATTTGTCAAACATGTCTATGACTGTGTATCACATAAACTGCACAGTTTGCTGCTCTCCTGCAAACTTTTCTTTCCTCAAAATGAATGTGTAGAATTGACTGGCTTCCCAGTTTGCATATGGTTGTTTATAAACACTCTTAATGTATTCTTGCTGAAGAAGACAAGGATATCTGTTGTGATTCACTGGAGGATTCTACTGCAGGAAATTAAACAATAACTCAGTAGAACGGCATTTACCAAATACACCTCTACCCCGATATAATGCTGTCCTTGGGAGCCAAAAAATCTTACCGCGTTATAGGTGAAACTGCATTATATCGAACTTACTTTGATCTGCCAGAGTGCGCAGCCCTACCCCCCCCGGAGCACTGTTTTACTGCGTTATAGCAGAATTCGTGTTATATCAGATTGCGTTATATTGGGGTAGAGGTGTATTTACCAAGAAATTTAAAAAAAACAAATGCATTTTTAAAAGAGCTTGATTCACCTTTTAAAGCAGTTGAAATAGTGGAAAATATTGAATAAATACCAAGGGGCCAAATTTTTAAAATGGAGACTCTAGCTATGTATGTGAAAAGACATTTGAGGTTACACATACAATTATTGAATTTACGTGTACAAATAATCAAGAGTCTATCTTGCCAGCTGCATGTACATTTTACCATTTGGGCATGCAGTTTTATACTAATTGTGTGCACAATTACAGGTATATATTTTAGCCTAATTGTGCCATTTAAAAAATTGACTCATAAATATACATTTGACCCAGAAAGACATGTTTATTAAATCCAACAATGTAAAAATCAGTGTAGACCTGTTGTGTTTTTTATCAAGTTTTTCTCTTGTCAGTTTTGCAGGAGATGAGTCTTTGAGATTTTGCAATACCATTTTATTGCTTTTATTGTGACTTGAATTTTATGACTTCTTTTTCATTCTATTCTTTGTTAAAATATGACTTGCAAAAAGGTTTCTGCTTTATCACTATAGCATTTAATAATTTTAAAGAATTAAAGTAAATGACAACTAGTATTTGATGTACTTCCTTGTTGGGTTTTTTTTGTATTTTTTTTTTTGTGTGTGTGTGTGTTTTTTGTTTTGTTTTGTTTTTTGTTTTCTCTGCTTCTTGACTGAGGCTATCGGTGTTCAGTTGCTGAAAGAAATGCTGGCCATCTATAGATTATTCTCTTAATATGTTTAGGTACAGTGACCAAAACTGAAATGCTTTAGGAATTTAAAGGACATGCTTAAATAAAACTAATACATTTTTACTGAAACTCACTCCTTGGCAACATTATTTTGAGTATAGTGATTTCTTTTCTGCATAGTTCAATGATTAAATAAAATGCAAGCTCTCATGCCCATAACTATTTAGTGAAAGAAATTCATTAACTCTTAAAATTCTGGCATTTTCCAAACTGCCCTTCAGATGAATGCTTTAGAATGTTTACAAGACATGTATCAAATGAATGCTTCACTGAATTTTGTGCAATTAAATTCTGACCATTAACACTGCAAAAATGAAGTCATTGCTGTACATGTGTTTATATAAACATAGTTTGTGATGTGCTTCAGAGTGAATGGAACTAAACCTATTCTGTCTATGTATGGCATTTGTAAAGTGCCCACCACTGTCCTGGAATGTGAGGAGTACTCAGCTGGCAGACTTCATCCTCTTCTATTGGTTGGTTCTGGGCTTTGAAACTTGGCATCATCTCACTGTCAGGCATGGGTAGGATCAGGTTCAAGTGTGGTCTCTTAGAACTGATCAGTTTAATTTGAACACTGCACGGTACATTTTAGAGAGACTCATAGGAGGAGTGGGGGAAAATTGGTCATTAAACAGCTCTGTTAGAATGATTGTGGATGAGAAGAATATTATACTACTATAAACTGGGTTAGTATATCTGGAAATATGGGTGTTAACCTGTATCATTATACTGACACGGCAGACATATTTATAAATGTATAGAAGGATTGTGTAGCTAGAGTCTATTGCTAAATTTGTGTCAGGTTACATTAAAATAGAACCTCTGCAGTAAAAGCATGCCAACCAAAGGTGATTGTGTTCCATTCAGCCTTGGTGAATTTTCTGTTTCATTATTCTACCCTAGCCCTGCTTGCAGTGTTCCCCTAAGAACTAATAAAAAGAGCTTAAGTATAAGCAACTAAGAACACTATTACAGAAGCACTTATAAATACAAATGTAAATATTCCATTGAAATAGTATTTATGTATTTATAAGTACAAGTATAAGTTCAAGTACTTTCAACTCCTGTATTCCCTGCAATTGTTTGGTCTATATATGAACTACTACCTAAATAATATAAGTATATAATGGAAGAGAAAGAAAAAGAGCAACAATGAAGTTTTATTCGTATATACAAATAAGCATGGAAAAACAATGAAAAAAATCTTTAAATGTAAATAAATGTATACATTGCCTTTCCTGTATATAATATAAGAATATCATGTACAGCATGTACATATGTATAGATGTACATATTATGTACAGCATATCATTCCGTGAAGTGGGCATTTTTCTTCAATAACAGCATAATCTCAAACATATCCTGAAGATGGTTCCTTCTTGGCCAAAGGATTTGTCCAGTACAACTGGATACTTTTGCCCCAGGAGCAGAGCTTGGCTCTTTGATATTAAATTTGATAAAAAGCATAGCAACTGTTGGTTATCGTTTCAGTTGATCCAGTTCATGCAATGGATCATTGAGGAATTGCATCCCAAGAATTCTTAAATCAGAGTCAAATGCAGATGCTCCCCTAATCATCGAAGCCATAGAAATTAGTGGCAGCTTTGGATGTAGTAGCTTGATCTACAGGCTTCAGTAAGGTGTCACAACAAACCAGAGCTTTTTTTTTTTTTTTAAGTTCCTCTTCAGTTATTCTCTTGTCCTGATTCTGCAGCCAGTGCAACTTAAGAAATAGGTGTGACACAGGAATAATAACAAATGACTGAGTACTTTTGTTATTCACCATCACATCAAAGGTCAAAATATGCCTGAACCATTTTCTAAGTCCCTTCTTCAAACTACCTACCTCTCCATGTATTTTGGAGAAAACATGTAAAGTCTGGATTTTAGCACAAACCCAGTAGGCAGAACCACACCATAGAAAGACTTTATGTTCTCCTCCCCCTGAAGTTTGTCAAGTGCAGTAGAAATTGGGGACATCGTGTCCAACTACTCACCTAGAATTCCAAGTCTGGGTTGGAGAATTTTGGCAGCTGGAGATGCTGCATCACAATTTAAATCCTATTACTTATGTCATAAATGTGGGGAAAGCAATCAAATTCTGAGTTCCAGCACGTAGAGGTAGGTTTGGGGATTGTTTTTCCAAGTGTGTCATTCACAGTCTGAACAATCTTTGAACTTTTCTGAAAAGATGCTTGTATTGAGAGTTTTTGGTGAGAGCCCTATAAGCATCAGTAGTTGCTACCATGTTGAGTGTGTATGAAAAACAGATCCTATTTGATGGCAAGTAAAATATACACTAACAGTCAGCAGTATTGCTTGACAAAACTTCATCAATGCTCACAGGGCTACATAAATCAGAATCTGGTGAGTCCACTTCCATACCAGCATCCTCTTCTTCCTGCTTTCCAGCATCATTCTCCAACATCTGAAAACAGCTTGAAGGCTTTAACAAAATTGTTAGCATTGTCTGTGAGTACATAGGTTATTTTTATTGAGCCCAGATCAAACTGTTAGTGGATCTCAGTCCATAGAGAAGCAAACATGTATGAATGTGTTCCAGCAAAGCATCAAAAACCTAAGACTGCTGATTCTGTTAGGTTAGTTGGTCAGTCCACTGACAGATAACACCCATGCTGCCTTCCAAAAAGGAAGACAATTTATGGACAACATAAGGCACAGATGTCAATTTGTTTTTAATTCTTTCAAGATCCAAGTTGTATTGTCCCACTAGCTTATGTTTTAATGTTTCTGTACAAATAACAGTGGCCTTGGGAATCATTTTTTTAAGTAAAGAGTGAAAGCCACTCCCTTCAACAATCAACAGGGGCAGCATATCACTAATAGCAAAGCTGAGAATTAGCTTATCTATTTTTTCTTTGGACACTGGCCCATCACAGAGTGCAAGTAAATAATTTTGCATTAGTAATTAAATATAGTTCATTCCGTTTTTTGCTAGCTTTATTTTCCTCTCGGACATATTTATTATTTCCTCTGCAGATTTGTAAACCTTCTGAGCACACTACAAAGCCTATCTGTTTACTTCGTTTTTTAAGACTGCTGGGGAGGGTGTGGGCTCAGTATGTATGTTTAATGGCAGTCCTTCTGTTAATGGTGTGGATTTTAGTTTATTGGGTAGCTACCTAGAACACCTAGGATGGGCACCAATAGTTGAATTTTAAAAATTTGAACAAAGAAATAAATACAATAATGAAGATTGTACTAAAGGACCCACCCCTTTTGGAAAAACCTGGGAATTATTTGCAAGACAAACAAATCTCCTGGTTTCCTCCCCTCTCCCTCATTCACTGGGTTGCCTGGCAAGGGGCTAACCTTGCAAACCCTAGCTCACATAAATAGTCCCATTGCTACTTGTGTCATCAAATACAATCCTACTTGCTAAGCAAGTCCCAATTGTTCAGTGAATGAGACCATGGAGCTTTGTCTTGTTCATTATGCAGTGTACAAAATGCACATCTTCCAAGATACCCACTGAATGTAATAGGGCATCGAGGGATCATTGCTTTAGACTCTGCATTCCTACAGTGAACTTTACAGTATATAACTCTTTATGAATGGGCAATACACCGCTACCTCGATATAACGCGACCCGATATAACACGAATTCGGATATAACGCGGTAAAGCAGTGCTCCGGGGGGGCGGGGCTGCGCACTCCGGTGGATCAAAGCAAGTTCAATATAACACGGTTTCACCTATAACGAGGTAAGATTTTTTGGCTCCCGAGGACAGTGTTATATCAAGGTAGAGGTGTATGTCCTTCCTTTGCTACACATCTTATCAAGGTTAGGATTATTGTCATTAAAAATGTGCATGTGCAATTTTCTGTGAGAAATAAAAAGGCATCTTTTAAAAAGTGGAAGCAGTGAGAGATAAAAAGGCATCTTTTAAAAAGTGGAAGTCAAATCCTAGTAAGGTAAATAGAAAGGAACATAAACACTGCCTAATTAAGTGTAAAAATGTAATAAGAAAAGCCAAAAAGGAGTTTGAAGAACAGCTAGCCAAAAACTCAAAAAGTAATAACAAAATGTTTTTTATGTACATCAGAAGCAGGAAGCTTGCTAAACAACCAGTGGGGCCCCTGGACAATCAAGATACAAAAGGAGCACTTAAAGACAATAAAGTCATTGTGGAGAAACTAAATTATGTGAGACCTAGGGAAATGCAATCCAGATGGAGCTACTATAAGGTGGGTGCATTTCCCTAGGTAATGTGAGACAGTGCATAAATGGTTCAAAAAACATTCCCAGAGAGTAGTTATCAGTGGTTCACAGTCATGCTGGAAGGGCAGAACGAGTGGGGTGCCGCACGGATCAGTTCTATTCAATATCTTCATTAATGATTTAGATAATGGCATAGAGTATACTTATAAGGTTTGCAGACAATACCAAGCTGGGAGGGGTTGCAAGTGCTTTGGAGGATAGGATTATAATTCAAAATGATCTGGACAAACTGGAGAAATGGTCTGAAGTAAATAGGATGAAATTCAAGAAGGACAAATGCAAAGTACTCCACTTAGGAAGGAACAATCATTTGCACACATACAAAATGGGAAATGACTTCCTGGGAAGGAGTACTGCAGAAAGGGATCTGGGGGTCATAGTGGGCCACAAGCTAAATATGAGTATACAGTGTAACACTATTGCAAAAAAAGCGAACACCATTCTGGGATGTATTATCAGGAGTGTTGTAAAGAAGACTCAAGAAGTAATTCTTCTGCTTTATTCTGCACTGATTAGGCCTCAACTGGAGTGTTGTGTCTACTTCTGGGCGCCACATTTCAGGAAAGTTGTGGGCAAATTGGAGAAAGTCCAGAGAAGAGCAACAAAAATGATTAAAGATCTAGAAAACATGACCTATGAGGGAAGATTGAAAAAATTGGGTTTGTTTAGTTTGGAAAAGAGAGGGGACATAAGTTTTCAAGTACATAAAAGGTTGTTACAAGGAGGAGGGAGATAAATTGATCTTCTTAACCTCTGAGGATAGGACAAGAACCAATGGGCCTAAATTGCAGCAAGGGAGGGTTAGGTTGGACATTAGGAAAAGCATCCTAACTATCAGGGTGACTAAGCACTGGAATAAGTTGCCTAGGGAGGTTGTGGAATCTCCATCATTGGAGATTTTTAAGAGCAGGTTAGACAAACACCTTCCAGGGATGGTCTAGATAACACTTAGTCCTGCCATGAGTGCAGGGGCTGGACTAGATGACCTTTTGAGGTACCTTCCAGTCCTATGATTCTATGACTCATAGATATTGCAAGTAATAGGGAATTCTACAACTAACAAAGCCCAGAGCAAAATGCTCAGAAGCCATATTCAGGGCGCTCCCCCTGTAGGACGCTTAGCTGTGGAACTCTATTCCGTAAGAAGTCAAGATGTGTTGGAGTCTCATCATCTTTCTGTCTAAATGGAAAGATGTGTCACTTTGAGTAAGCTTTCTCATAGTCGTAGTAAGAGTGGATTAACCCAATGATTTTTCCTCCCAGTGAAAAATCAGTGATTTCTGGTTCTAGGTGATGGCATATTAAAAATACATTGACAGTAATAATTATTATTTATTATGTGTACTGAGGTTCCATGTAACAGCCTATTTTTGCTAAGCACTGTACATAGGAATACACTGGAATACAATCAAATAGTCACAATTTTCATATATACATTATACACACTTTTGTTTTGATGTCTAGTTGGGGAAAAAACTTCCCCACTCTCCCCCCCTCAATTTCTAGGCATACTGGTATGTTATTCCCACATGACTTTTGCCTGACCATATGTCCTAGCCAAGTGCACTCTTTTATTTAGAGTTTGGACCATTAGCGTGAATTCTAGCATTTGTAGAGTTAGTCTCTGCCACCCAAGTTTGATACAGTAGTAAAGCAAGGAATATAACTAATGCCACAGTATAAGTATGTTTCTCATGTTAGCTGTGGAAAATCTTAAGAAGAAGTTAATACTAGAAACTTGTCTCTTTTCTCCAATAATTGTAATGTATATTTTTAGATCATTTTCAAATTGGGTTAATTCATTATTGAACAATGGAAATGTTAGCAATTCTCTCATATTCCCAGGCTTGCACATTGCTTGAATACCAGAAGCCTCTCAGAGGACACAATGCATAATAGCTATTTTCAGACACATTCTCAACATTTTGGTAGCCCTTATAGCTCTTGGTTTGAAGCTTAATATGCTTGCCAAGAAAGTCCTTGCAGTTTGCTGAAATATAATATGGCCTTTTAAATTTTTGCACTGGCTAAAGCACAGTAGATGAAAATGTATCATAGAAGGTACAGTACTTTACAAGAAAGTTTTTTTTTGTTACTAATCCATTATATATTGAAATATGAATTACAGTAGCTAACAACAACCAATATAAATTGAAGAAGAAAATCTGCCAGGATACTATATTTGAATCCACTTAGGTATTTTGTTTTGTTATTTTTTTGTTGTTAATAATTTACCTATAGAACATAATCTTTGAACAGTTCCACATTCTTGAAGGCAGCTCAGATGGACAAAGATGATGTGGTTAGTGCCACATTGACACCACCAAAAATGCTGACTCTCTCATGATGGCTGTCTGAGGAAATATCTCCCTCTCTTGTTAAGCAGTGTTGTCATAGGAACATGCATCTTAGAGGAGAGGTTATATCATGATGACCAAGTCCCCAAACCAGTCATGCTGGGAGGGATTTATAGCCAGAATCTTTGGGGGACAAAAAGAGGCTGCTGAACAGGGTGAAAAAGGAAGAAAGAAGGGAAAGAGAGAGGCCTGATGGTACCAAATAGAGGACAGAGTCCAGCTTTATGAGTGTAAAGAACGAGGAGTACTTGATATAGACCAACATGGCTACCACTCTGAAACCTTTGAGTGTGTTGATCATGGATGGGATGGGAGACAGGATATCAGAAACAAAGATATCCTTAGGCTCATCTGAGACTTCAGGAAATGGCCCTGTTATCTATTGATATTACAAACTACTTAACATGCATGTGGAAGCTGCTGTGTGTTCTGATACAGGCAGTAGAGGTTGGAATACACTCAGGACCATTGTATTGATAGCCAGGGACATAGGATAAAGGCTGAAAAAGTGAAAATGAAAGGTCCCTAGGGCAAAAAGAGAGAGAGAGATGGGGGTACAGAACAAGTAAATGGAATAAATGGCTGGCCCCTCAGAACTGAGAGGATTCATCACAATGTTGCAATGTCACCATAATGTATTTATATTTTTACAATTATGGTTATTATAACCAAAGTAAAACAGTATTTTTTTACTGCCACGACTTTGTTTGAAAGCACAAATGGAGTTCACATCATGTCTAGATACCGGGGGATGTGCATGCTAGAAATATAAGAGTGGAAGAACCAACTAAAATACCTCACCCCACCAATAAATAAATAAATAAATAGTAGCAAAAGAAACTTGAAAAGATCAGATATAAATGTATTCAGCAAAACTATGCCTTTCAGTAATAGTTTCAGAATCAGTATTTATGATGCAATAATAAAAGGTGGTATAATACCATGTCTTTATGAAAGGATTAGTAATTTGGATACACAATCTTCTGTATTAGAAGAACAGTAAATAAACTACTTACTACAGATCTATACACATGGTTTACATGTACTTCAAAGAGAAAGTTATGTAGGTAAATTCATTACTTGTAAACAAGCTACTTAACGGCTTTGTCAAGTATGTACATCTCTGGAACCCTTTGAGCTATCAGTTAGGAATGCAGATGACTTGAAGGAGGGTATGCTTTAAAATCTCCCAAATTCTGAACTCATTCAGTGCATCTGTACAAACTTTTTAGCAGAGAAAAAAAATGAGGCAACATATGGGTGGTACACAGTCATTTTACTAACAAAAAGATAAAAGGTTAGGCTTAGGATGCTTGTAACATGGAAACCATTAAAGCTATCATCATTGTATAGAACAGTTGTTAGTCGAATTCATGCTACCAAAATGACATAGGTTCAGTGGAATTTCTGCTGTGATTTTATCAGGTTGGATAGACTCATAACCACAAAGTGCTGCTCTGGAATACTATGATTTGAGTGGATGCTTTCAGTGCTTTTATCACAAATCCACATCTAGATATTTCCTAGAAATTCAGAATTCTTGTGATCCTGGCACATCTCTACATTTTCTAGACTCTGATCTAGTCATATATATAATTGTAGAGGATAGAGTAAGCTAGATAAAATTACAACTTTAATGTGCTGCTCCATGCCAGATGTAAAGGGGTAATTGGAAATGTTGCAAGTTCTGAAAATCCTTGAAGATAATATATTCAAACTTCAGTAGGAGCTTTGTAGAAAACCCGGTCAGATTTGGAGGCTCTAGATATTTTCTGTGATGAATGAATAGAGTGTTGCATAGGTAGAAACTTGATTATGCAAAGAGTTATAAGGACAAATGCATAAGAATACATTACATATGTTTATATGGCGGATACTGCCATAATAAAGACAAAGATTTGTGACATACACAATCAACCATTCCTCTCTATAGGGAATAATATTCACTACAGTTACAGAAAAGACCATTTTGACATTCATTGTCGGTGATTAGTACAGATACTACTTATTAAGGAAATTTGAAAATGAATATATTGGCTTTTTAAAATAAAATATAGGATAAAAATTATTGCTGATGAAAACTATGAATATGTGACAGAAGATGGTACAACTCCCTAGCTGGTATGTTGTGAATAATGCAGTTAGAAACTTCCTAATATATCGTCCAATTAGAAATTTTCAACTGTATGTATGCGTAGGGGTATGTGTGCAGGGGAGGAGGGGCTAACAGTGAAGTGATTAAAGAATTAGTGTGGCAAAATGTGACTCAAGGAACTAAGTATAATATGTAATTGACAGGCTGCAACATTTCAGAAACTTCAAATGCAGTTAGCCAACAGTAAACAATATGGGATTCAGTAATCAATCAAAATTGCAATACAGTACAAGCACTATATGTTTGTGATAGCATAACATAAATATACAGAAAGATTATAGCATTTTGATGGTGCATTACAGTTAATTTGTTAAGTGCTTGTGGAGTCAAAATGTTATAAGATACCAAGAGAAATTATTGTATACAATGCAGTATAAGGAACAAAGAGTTATCTTAAAAATACATTGTCAATCAAAAGTAGTTATATGTGTGTGTGTCTGTAATTTCCTATTCAATAATTGATTTAAACATGCTGTTACATTTCAAAATATTTTGCTTGGCTTTATCAAGAAACGAAAATAGTACTATTATCAGGAGATATACACTGGAAAAAAAATGCCCTGTGTCATATGTATATGGCTATAGTATGTGTGGCTATAGCCAGTGTGACTTGGAGTAACATCAGTATCTTTTAATATGGCCAGTGAACCATTGCAAATAGTACAACTCCCTACGTGGCACAGTTTAATACACAATTTCTGTATAATACTATGCTTGTCTGCAAGGTGCTGCTATACTTAAATGTCCCAGTTTTTTTTATCTGTCCAGGTGGAGTCTGCTGAGAACCCAAGGAGGGTTGGAGGAACAAAGGTGGCTTTATGCCATCAGAGGCTGGTTCAGTTTCCAGCACAAGTTAGGGCTATTCCAACTTGTGCCAGATGGTAGTAACCCTCCAAGAGATATTTACACCAGCTGGGTATTGCCCCCTTCCCTTGGCCACACCTGCCACCAGCCATGCCTCATTTAATGGGGGGACTGATGATGATGTAGAGAGGATGATGTAGAAACAGTTGTGCCAACTCTACACTACTCAGGGATTTCCCAGTGTGGGGAATATCCTCAGCTGCTCAGCTAAGGTAGTTTGCAGCCCGGAGGATGTGGCCCAAGGTGAATAGGAGGATAGAGGACAACTAGCATGTAAAATGTTTATTTCCTTCAGCATCTGTTGCCAGTTCAAATGAGTTGGAGGTTTTAGATCAATCCCACATGGACAGGTGTCACATCACAGTTGGCGCTAACTGGCCTCTTTTGGCAGTCTTTGCCAGGAAACCAAAGTTGAAATTGGCAGAAGACCTTGGCTACCTTTCAGTCTGTGAAGGTCCTCCCTCCATAAAGGGATTAAGCAGATTGGTGAGATAATGTTGAGCGGTTTATGGCGTAGTTTCCTGTGTCTTAATCTGCACTGAGAACAGAGTAAATAGAGCATTTCAGTCTGTAAGTGCTGTCAGTTCAGGACATTTCACAAGTAGTAAATACAATTAAAAATTAAAGAACAAGTAAACACACAGAAGATGTGAATTATCATGAGATAGCTACACACTGGTGTCTTGTAGTGCATTCAAACCAAAGCATAACTTGCCTATAGTCACCAGAGAAGATTACAGGACTTCATGATTATTAATTACACTATGCAGTGTATGGTGGTTACTGTTGTAAGTGCTATTGTATGCACGTCTGTATTGGCAGGAAGCAAATACTATGCTTAAGGTTGAAATCTATCTTCCATTTTAACATCCTTTTATTTGGTTGCTCATAACCTCCTCTGACAAATTCACTTGGGGCTGGAATTTTCCATGCTTAATCTCCAGCCAAAAGTGTGTGTATTTGGCTGGCTGGTTTTGGTGTTTTGGGGAAAAGGTTTGAATTAAATTAGCTCAATTGATTTTGAGTTATGGGAGCTTGGAAAAATACACTTTTCCCCATATGTTCAGATGGCATTTTTATGCTTGTACATTGTAAGTGGCTGAAGCTAGCAAACCTGTCTTTTGTATAGTCTTCATTGAAGAATCCAAATGTGATAAATGAAGGAGGGGTAGCTCTCTTCTGTGGACACCTAGCCAACCAGTTAGCTATAAAATCCTAGCTAGTAGCTGTTCTCTACTTCCTTTACCTGTAAAGGGTTAAAAAGTCCATAAGTAAAAGGGAGGGACTGGGCACCTGACCAAAAGAGCCAATGGGAAGGCTAGAACTTTTTAAAACTGGGGAAACAACTTCCCCTTTGTCTGTCTGTGCTGTTCTCCTGGAGAGCAGGGACAGGGCTGGAACTATGATGTTAAAAGCTTTGAGCCAGGTATGACAAATCATCAAATTATACCTAGTAACTACTCATTTGAAACCCCAGAAATGTAAGTAGATCAGGAAATGTCTAGGAAAACGTGATTAGATTTATCTCTTTTATTTCTTTATGGCTTATGGACTCCTCTGCGCTAAGCCCCAAATGCTTTTGTTCTGCTTGTTACCATTAAGCTGGACCTCAAGAAAACCATTCTTGATGCTGAATTATTATATTTGGTCTTTTTAAATCTAGCAATACCCTAAGTTCCAGATGTATTTTCTTTTTTTGTTTTTAATAAAATTTACCTTTTTTAAGAACAGGATTAGGTTTTTGTGTCCTAAGAGGTTTGTGCACATGTTGTTTAATTAGCTGGTGGCAATAGCTGATATCCTTTGTTTTTCTTTCTCAGCTCTTCCCCAAAGAGGGAGTGAAAGGGTTTGAGGGTACCCCACAGGGAAGGGTTTCCAAAGTGATTTTTTTTTTCTTTTTTTGCACTTGGGTGGTGGCAGCATCTACCCATCCAAGGTCAGAGAAAAGCTGTAACCTTGGGAGTTTAATACTAGCCAGGAGTGGCCGTATTAATTTTTAGAATTCTTGCAGGCCCCCACCTTCTGCACTCAAAGTGCGAGAGTGGGGAATCAGCCTTGACACCAAGTGTGAAGACATCTGAATTAAAATTTCACCTGTAGTTTTAAAGTTATGAACGTTTCAAGTTGGAATATGCACAAAGCTATGGTAGAGTATTTTAATTTGATTTTCATGACACCCTAAAGGTAAATCCATTTAAAATGCTGGGCAGGCACCAAATCATTTTATATTGCCCGTAAACCATTAAAGCTGTAAGCAACAAAACCACCTTCAGGTAGGTAGGTGCTTAAGGCCTTAAAGTGTAAGGTGGCTGAGCATTTACGATTGCTTTTAATGCATATCTACCTCAAGCACTTTATATCTAAAGCATTTTAGCTTGCTTTTTGTATTTATATTCACTTTTCTTTTAACTTAAAAAAATAGGAAAACTAAATGCTATAACTAAAGTTAATGCAACACTGGCCTTGACAAATGAAAATTTCTTATGTAATATCCAGACTAATAATAGTAAATATTAAAACATAAGTACTGAAAGGATATAAACCCTCATGCTTCAGCGCATAAGCCAACCACTGACCATTGGGTGTTAAGAGGAAACCTGAGGGAAGATTACTCCATAACTGACTAGAGCATTGTTTTTTACGCCTTCCTTAGAAGCAGCTGATACAGGCCACTGTCTCATACAGGAAACTGGAGTAAATGGGCCTGATCCAATATGACAGTTCTTGTGTTCTTAATGTTAATTCCAGGATGTTTTAAAAACACATAGGAAAATACTACTATGTAAATGTTTATATTAACATTTTAATTTTTATAGTGTTGTGTACCATAAATTGTACACCTTAACTCATACATCTTGTGCAACATGATGGAATTCGTTTTTTTAATTTCTCAACCATAATCTCACATTGATTTTACTTACCACATTTATTATACAATGCTATGGGAGTACATTGCACTTTACAAACACATTTAGACAAGTTCCCCATCCAGAGGAGCGTACATTGTAATTGGGACAGGCACAATGCAGAGGACTGAAGGACTAGGAATGAGGGCAAATGAAAGAGCCAGTGAAAAAAGTGGGCTTGAAGAGGCACATG
Organism: Malaclemys terrapin pileata; assembly: GCF_027887155.1. Lineage (NCBI taxonomy): Eukaryota > Metazoa > Chordata > Testudines > Emydidae > Malaclemys > Malaclemys terrapin. The sequence goes on along the minus strand of NC_071511.1, from coordinate 98,793,222 downwards.
GGGAGGAGGAAGTTTGGCACAGTAAAAAGAAGCTGTTTCAAGTGTAGGGCCAGTGTGTAAAAAGGTACAAAACCGAGTGGGCAAAGAAAGCTTTAGAGAGAGAGAGAACTGAGAAGGTCTTGGGCTTGAGACAGGGTGCAGGTGGAAACAAAGGCTGACGTGGTCATGGGGAGAACTGTCCACATCCTTAAAGGTAATAATGACAATATAATGCAGAAAATGGGAGGAAGATTTGAAGGGATTTGAGGACTGGATGATGCTAATGAAATACAGAAGAGGTAGAAAATGTTAGCTGCAGTAACATAAGGGGGAACGGGGGAATTTAGGAGGGTGCAAAAATCAAGGCAAGAGATTATGACTATGATTAACATTTAGATAGTGCTTGGTATCAAAGCACCCTATATACACTAATTATTGAGATAATAAATCATCCCCTTTATTGACAAAAGGGTATAGCCAACTAATTCACTGTTTGTGTGGTTTGATGTTAAGAATGTTCGGGAGACCAAATAACCAAGCTCAGCCAAATTTATTGTCTGAAGACAATCCAACACAGTACAGGAGAGAAGGGGTTAATACATCACCAGTTCTTCCCAGGAAGTGAATTCATGCAGCGTGTTCAGTTCATCTTCACAGAAGATGTGCTTCCCAGATGCCCCTTTACACTAGCCATCTTTTATGGGAAGGCTCTTTACAAGTTACAGTACACTGATCATGTAACTTAATGTGTAAGTTTAATTAACCAATTTTGTGCCAGCTTTGCCTTTGGTGACTCCCTATACTTTACCATCTTTTGTTTGAATATTAAATTCCAGATGTTAAGGGGCATGAAGATACTCCCTAACACAAAACATTCAAAAATCTTACATTATTTTCTTATACCACATTATACCTTTGTTTCATAACACTCATCCATCGAGTTTTTGCCAAACTTTTGTATTTGCTTAAACCAAGTGCTGAGCTATACTTGTCCCAGGGCATCATGGAATATATGCCTTAGCATAAGTGAGCAAGAATAAATATAGTACAATTTAGCACCCAACACACATATATATTACATTAATACCATGTGCATAATACCTATTAATATGGTGTATGTTTGAGTGGGTGAATATAACCTATATGCATTAGCTAACACCTTGTTTGTGGGCTAGGTCCTAGGCTGCAGGGACCCTCATCAATCAGATAAGAGGAATTTTGGTGGCAAAAAAAGGGAAATGGAAAGAGAAAGCAGAAGTGCAGTGCTGCCAACTCGTGCCATTTTATCATGAGTGGCATGATACTTTGTGTCTTCCTTAAAGCCCCAGCTACTGGAATCATGTGATTAAATGAGAACTTCAATTTCTATTTAAAAACAAAAGTTTTTAGCCCTCATGGCTGGGGAGAAAAGCATGAAAATATGACCTAAATGCACCCTAAAGGCACCGAAACCAAAAGGAAGACAAGAACCAAAAATATATTATTTTTTAAATATCTCATGATTTTTGAGACAATCATGCTTTTTGGGGGGGCCTAACTCCTAGTTTCAGTCTTTTAGTGGGTCATGCAAGTCAGTGAATATTGACCACCTGTATATGACCTTCTGGAACTCTGGTCTATACCTGGTAACTGGGGCCAGGAAATAGACCATTTTCTTACCAGCACTCTTGTATGTCTCACCTACTTAGAACAGGCAGATAGGGATCAGGTTGAAAGACTGGATCCCTGCTGGAGCAGGTTCACATGAACTGGGCCCTGCAAGTTGGGGCAAAGGGGAAGCCGTTAAGAGAGGAGTCTGCAGACCAGGCCATTGAGAGCATAGTGGAGGTTAGGAGGAAAAAGAAAGCTAAAAGACCTTGTCTCAACATAGAGGCAACATCTACATGTGGAGCTGGGGGTGTGATTCCCAGCTTTCGTAGACAAACTCACACTGGCGCTCATTGAGCTAGCATACTAAAAAATAGTAGTGTAGCCCCAGTACCATGGGAAGTGTTGAGAGAATGCATGAGCTATCTGCCCCAACTACAAACCCACCAGCACCCTGTGCATACATACTCAGGACAGCTAGACTGTGCTGTCACTGGCCACTGCCCATGCTAATGTGGCTATATTACTATTTTTAGCACACTAGCTTGCTTAGGGCTAGTGTAACCCACACACCTGGGTGTGGTGTTCTGCCCTTTTAGTGACACCGAGACCACTTAGAGAGAGTTAAATGAATCAGTTGGCTTTTAGCTCATGTGGTAGAGGCTCATGCACTAAGCTCCAGAGGTCCCCGGTTCGATCCCACCCGCTGATGACCAGGGTCTGTCAGCGTTACACTAGCACAAGTATGTCAGCTCAACTGGAAATATCACTACCAGCTACAAATGTAGATGTAGTGATAGTTACGAGAAGCACCCCTTCCCCAAGAAAAACAGTCCAATTACAGGAATAGAGGTTTCCTCCAGAAAGAGGTGGTCAATTGGGTCCCTAAGTGCCTGTGCAGGCCTCTCACCACTGGTCTTAGGAGCTGTGCCCTCAGGCTGCTGAAACAAGGTATCTTCCATCTCAGTCCTCAAGTGACTGCTTGTAACGGGGTCAATGGGCAGGTAGAGGTGTTAGAGGCAGGCAGAAGGAGGAAGGTCTTGCACTCAGAAAATGAGGGAAAGAAGGACAGAAATAAAACAAGGAGATGGCAAGTCCCTGCCAGATAGAAAATATTGAAGGGCTGTGGGCATTTTTAAACAAACCAAAAAATGTTCTATGGAAAGTATATTAATATGGGATAAGGAATCTAAAAATAAGCATTTTTGTTAACCGTGTTCTCATTTTCAAAAGCCCTCGTTTCCTGCTGAATTCCTACAGCTTTATGGAATTGGTAGGAACTTAAAGTCTTTTATTATGTAAGCCAACTCTGACAGAGGAGACTTTGAAACTAATGTGTTCCAAATATGCCTGCAGTGTTCGGAAGGCATATTTGTTGTGAGTCTAGTAGAAGCTGGCTGCTGGTCCTCCAGGTATTTTTGTTCAGGTACCACACTGCTGTAGAGCTCTGCAATACAAAACAAAAATTTAGGCCAAGTTGTGCTCTGAGTCAGACAGACACACGTCCACCCCTCACTGAAATCCTTGGCAGCTGCACATGTGTAACCCAGGGAAGTATTTCATCCACGTATCTTTTCCCCTTTATTGGTGCCAATAAATAAAAGTAACTGCATATTCCTGTACTTATTAGGATCAGCAGTACAATTTAAAATAGTTTGAAATACAAGAAGTCTACTAATTTAACATATCTCACATGCTCCAACAATACTGGTCAATGTCCAGTATACAATTTATGTATACTGGGCCCTTCCTTTTTTAGGTGGGTAATGCCATACTTATTGGGCCACTGTCAGTGGAGTCTCGCCAGATATACACCAGTGCATCTAAGAGTGGAAATTGGCCTATTTTTTTTTTTTGAGCTCCAGATCCAGTCATCTGATTGTAAATAGATGTATTGTGCAATAGTAGTTCCAAAAGATAATTTGTGCTAGTACCTGTGCTTTTTTTTCAACAGTGCCTGCAAAACTGGGTATGCTAAACTGCTGCATACGTTTACCTACAAAGGTTCTGTTGTTTATTGTGAAAGACATTGAAAGTGTAGGAAGTTATAGGCATACAGCACAGTTCTCTCTTCTGAGATTCCTCGATCTGTAGCTACACTTGTATATAAGCAATACAATGGAATATATAATTCTCAATTAATAATTTATCTAGTAAATATAGCTTCTGTTTCTGCTCCTAGAATATCCAGGAGCAGATTATAATTTCCTCAGGTTTATCTGTTGTGCTAAATTATTTCATGATTTAAAAAAACAAAAATTCCCAACTGGTTTAACTTATGAATTGATTGGGGAAAGTCCTTTGAATATTTGATATTGCTTTATATGTTGGTCATGACAGTCAAACAGGTCACAGGGTATTGCTTCTGCTCCCTGAGAGGATGGAGTGTGCAGGCACTTCCAGCACAAATACCTGTGCAAGCAAAATTTATTTTCCACAAGTGTATGTGCATATCACTTTGAAATTTGCTTTCTGTGAGCGTTTATGCCAGTAAAAGTCAATTTCATGAAGAAAAGTGAATGCAAAAAGATCATGAGCGCTGGCCAAAATAAATTCATTTGATTATAAACTAAGCAGCCTAATGAACAGGAACTGAGCAGAAACTGCACTTCGAGACTGGCAGCTTTGTTGATGATGGCAATGCTAGTTGTTCATTCCTCTTCTAGCAAATCTCCCATTGACTGGATATTTAGCCCAACATTTTTAGGCAATTTAGCCAATTTTTCTTTCTAACCTGATGTGTGTGTGTCAAAAAAAAAAAAAAAAGGAAACCAACAACAAAAAAACACAACACATCAAAATAGCCATATTCTTTCCCTCCTCTTTTCTTTCCCTCCTCTTTTCTTTCTGAAGTCTTTCATCATTGTTGGTCTGAATGCTTGGGGGATTCATCCTTCACAATCTTGTGACTTTCTGTAATTTACCCTTTGACTTTTATAGATGATGGAAAAGTTTTGTTTTGGCTTCTGGTTAAAAATCTGGGACAGGAGCCACCAAAAATAGATTTGTGCATGTGTTAGTTTTTAAAAAACAACAAAAAGCCGGAATGCATGAATTTAATTGTATATGTGAAAGTTTTCACATAGCTCCATTTAGGTATCCAACTTAAACCAACAATAGCAAAAGAATTGAGCCTTAAAGCTAAAAATCTGGGCTGACACTCCTGCCATTGTACCTTTGTTTTTTACTTTTCAGTAGGGTGAGCTAAGGATGAAATGTCAACCTGAATTTTTGCCATTAGCTCTAAATCTCCTTGGTTTTGTGGATTCAAATCATTACTTGAATACAGTTACTGTGTGACTTAATAGCATTATAATCCCTAATATCTTTCCTCCATGTATAACTTTAAAAGAGCATGCTTTTATGCTGTCTCTTTATTAGCAAATTGAACTGTGCCCTCTGGAGAAAGCAGAAATGAAAGAGAGAGATCTCTAAGAAGGAGCCAAAAGTCAGAAGTCACCAGGGAGAGTGGTTTCCATCATGTTTTTGTGCTTCAAATATACTACTTTATTGTATTCAATAGTTAGCAGCTGGGTAAGGGTTTGAGTTGCTGGTTATCTATAGTTATCTTTTAGGGTGGTAAATTGTAAAATGTGAAATTGGACCACCAATAAAAAGTGAGACTTTATCCATGAAAACAAACTTAGAAGAGTTAGTTTTTCTTCATGAAAACTGATGAAACCTCACCAACATTCTTCACAGTATGAATGAGTTCCCAGTGGTGAACAATGCATGTCTGTAGTACTGAATTTTGTGTATCTAGACTACACTTGTATAGGGCTTGATTGAAGTCAGTGGGACTACTTGCATGAGTCATACTGTGTGTATTCGTCAGCATGAGTAACCGTTCCACATTTGCGTCTGTATTGTAACAGAGAGGTTCTATAGACAGCACAGATAAAAATAGGCTTTAGATGAAGCATTTCCTTTAGTGCAAGAAGTATACAGGCTGTGGGCTACATACTCAGCTGTGTGCATTATCTTCTGGGATGAAGGGATGAGTCTCAAAGAAGTTGGTTGTGGTTTCTCACATCTGAGAACAATTCAGCACCAGCCTAGGAATACTTTAATGCACCCTGGCTGCTCCTCAAAGAGCCCTGCCTGGCTATAGTCCCTGGGGGCCATTACACCATAGAATAATAGCTAGAGTTTTGCCGACCCCCACTGTAGCCCTGACCTGACCTCTATGCTCATAGTTTCATGGCAGGTGTTATAGATCTGCTTCTGCCAGCTACAGATTCCCCGATACTCGGAGAATCCCTTCCTGGGGGGATTCAGTGGCTTTCCATACCCCTTGTACTATCAGATCATCACAAAGGGTAGGAATTCAGAAAAGAATCTGGCCTGATATGTCTTATAGGTTTGTGATCCACTTGGTGTAATATAAGACCTCTTTCAATTTTGTACAGTGGAAGATTAATATATAGCTCCTACATGAAACACCACTGTATATTTATCTGAACTTTTAGTATGTCAAATACATCAGTCCCCTGAATAGTATGTAGTTCCAATTTACATTGTCATACAAAGGAACAATAAGAGTAGAACTAAAGAGACTTTCTCTCTGCATTGAACAGGGAACAGCTGATAAGGAGGGATAACTGGCATGATTTAAAGGATAACAAGAATCAAACAAGAAAGATATGAAAAAACCTAAGCCAGAATATGGAAGAAAGATATAAAACTCACTTCTCCTATATACCTATAAATTATGAGTTCATAAATAAAAGGAATAAAGAAAAGTTAAGCAACACATTTTCTGGATTTCTGAGTGAACTCAGCCTAGCTGGTTTGTCTTTTAGCCTGTAAGCAGGGACAGTCTTTAACTTTGTGTCTAATACAGCAGCACCAATGCCTCTGTCATCGCCTAACAAATAATTAAATCATATGATAAAGTTTATAGCACCAAATGATTTAAGTCTGTAGCCCTTGTGGTTCTGTTTAAATTATCACTTGGTATGTAATGATATGGGAAATGAGTTACAGTGGTCACCATAAAAAGTCACCTTTTGCCAAATGTTACCATGTAGATATCTCTTACTGTGAGAGTAGAGGAAGACTCTGGTAATTTTAGAGAGGTAACCATTGGAAAACATCACTTTTTGATGTTGACCACATAAATTTAAATATATGAGAGTATATAGTTGCTTGCTATAATACAAGATATTGCCTATTCAGTTTGAACTAAAGCCTCTGACAATTTACATTTTGTTGACAAACTCCCAATGCTATCTGTTGTTGGCATTGTGAAGCAGTGTAATAGAGTACAGTTAACACAATATGTGCCCACCGCTAAGTAAATAAATCATTCTACAATAAAAGTAAAGAGAAGTAGGCTGATAAGGTGATACATTGTACAGGACCTACTCTGAGACTTGCACTGTGAGTCTGTAGCCACCAGAATGTCTTTCCCAAATCACACATGGTATAGAGTTACTGGAGCCTCTCAAAGGATATGTCTACACTATGGGATTAATCCGAATGTACAGAATTCGAATTTTGGAAACGGATTGTATAAAGTCGAATGTATGCGACCACACTAAGCACATTAATTCGGCCTTGTGCGTCCATGTACCGGGGCTAGTGTCGATTTCCAGAGCGTTGCACTGTGGGTAGTTATCCCATAGCTATCCCACAGTTCCCACAGTCTCCCCCGCCCATTGGAATTCTGGGTTGAGATCCCAGTGCCCGATGGGGCAAAAAACATTGTTGCAGGTTGTTCTGGGTACAGCTTCACCCCTCCCTCCATGAAAGCAACTGCAGACAACTGTTTCGAGCCTTTTTTCCTGGGTGAACACAGCAGACGCCATACCACGGCAAGCATGGAGCCCGCTCAGCTCAAGACAGCAGTCATGAACATTGTAAACACCTCACGCATTATTGTGCAGTTTATGCTGAACCAGGACCAGAAAAACGAGACAAGGAGGAGGCGGCAAAGGCACCGCGGCGACGAGAGTGATGAGGACGAGGACACAGACATGGACACAGACTTCTCTCAAACTGTGGGTCCTGGGGCTTTCGAGATCATGTTGTTGATGGGGCAGGTTCTATCCGTGGAACGCCGATCCTGGGCCCGGGAAACAAGCACAGACTGGTGGGACTACATAGTGTTGCAGGTGTGGGACGATTCTCAATGGCTGCGAAACTTTCGCATGCGTAAGGGCACTTTCATGGAACTTTGTGACTTGCTTTCCCCTGCCCTGAAGCGCCAGAATACCAGGATGAGAGCAGCCCTCACAGCTGAGAAGCGAGTGGCGATAGCCTTGTGGAAGCTTGCAACGCCAGACAGCTACCGGTCAGTCGGGAATCAATTTGGAGTAAGCAAATCTACTGTGGGAGCTGCTGTCATGCAAGTAGCCAAAGCAATCATTGAGCTGCTGCTACGAAAGGTAGTGACTCTGGGAAATGTGCAGGCCATAGTGGATGGCTTTGCTGCAATGGGATTCCCTAACTGTGGTGGGGCGATAGATGGAACCCATATCCCTATCTTGGCACCGTAGCACCAGGGTACCCAGTACATAAACCGCAAGGGTTACTTTTCTATGGTGCTGCAAGCACTGGTGGATCACAGGGGACGTTTCACCAGCATCAACCTAAGCTGGCCAGGAAGGGTTCATGACGCTCGCGTCTTCAGGAACACTACTCTGTTTAAACGGCTGCAGCAAGGAACTTACTTCCTGGACAAGAAAATAACCGTTGGGGATGTTGAAATGCCTATAGTTATCCTTGGGGACCCAGCCTACCCCTTAACGCCATGGCTCATGAAGTCATACACAGGCAGCCTGGACAGGAGTCAGGAGCTGTTCAACTACAGGCTGAGCAAGTGCAGAATGGTGATGGAATGTGCATTTGGACGTTTAAAAGGTCGCTGGCGCACTTTACTGTCTCGCTCAGACTTCAGCCAAACCAATATCCCCATTGTTATTGCTGCTTGCTGTGTGCTCCACAATCTCTGTGAGAGTAAGGGGGAGACCTTTAGGGTGGGGTGGGAGGCTGAGGCAAATCGCCTGGCTGCTGATTACGTGCAGCCAGACACCAGGGCAATTAGAAGAGCACACCAGGAAGCGCGGCGCATCAGAGAAGCTTTGAAAACCAGTTTCATGACTGACCAGGCTACCATGTGAAAGTTCTGTTTTTTCCTCCTTGATGAAAACCCGCCCCCTTTATTGACTCATTCTCTGTAGGCAACCCACCCTCCCCCTTAGATCACAGCTTGCTTTCAAAGGAAATAAAGTCACTATCGTTTAAAAATAATGTATTCTTTATTAATTGATTATAAAAAGAGGGAGAGAACTGAGAAGGTAGCCTGGGTGTGGTTTGGGAGGAGGATCAGAGGGAAGGAAAAAGCCACTAAAAAAAGGTTAAAATAATGACAGCCTTTTTCTTGGGCTGTCCACTGGGGTGGAATGGGAGGGTGTACGGAGCCTCCCCCCCCCCCCCCCCCCCCCGCGTTCTTACATGTCTGGGTGAGGAGGCTATGGAACATAGTGAGGGGTGAGAGGGGGTTATACAGGAGCTGTAGCGGCAGTCTGTGATCCTGCTGCCGTTCCTGAAGCTCCACCAGACATCGGAGCATGTCTGTTTGCTCACGCAGCAGCCCCAGCATTGCATCCTGCCTCCTCTGATCTTCCTGCCGCCACCTCTCATCTCGAGCGTCTCTTCTCTCCTCACGTTGGTCCCTCATGTCCTCACGTTGGTCCCTCCTGTCCTCACGTTCACTGGCATCTTTCCTATACTTTGAAAACGTGTCCTTCCACTCATTCAGATGAGCTCTTTCATTGCGGGTGGATTCCATGATTTCCGCGAACATCTCGTCTCGCGTCCTCTTTTTCCGATGTCTTATCTGAGATAGGCTTCGGGACGGAGGAGGGAGGCTTGAAAAATTTGCAGCTGCTGGAGGGAGGGAAAAAAGGAGAGAATTTTTTAAAAAGATACATTTTACAGAACAATGCTTATACTCTTTCACGGTGAACAACACTATTCACATTACATAGCACATGTGATTTCTGTGCAAGGTCGCATTTTGCCTCTTAATATTGAGTGCCTGTGGCTTTGCTGCTAGAGATCACAGACACAAGTCCGGGCAACAGAATTCGGCTTACATGCAGCCATGGTAAGCCATTGTCTTTCAGCTTCTGCGCCCTCCTTTCCCACATACCAAGCAAAGCTCATTGAGTGCTGCAGTTTTCCTGTTAACCTTCAGCAGCAGAAAACAAACTACCCCCCCCCCATCCAATTCTCTGGGATGATCGCTTTATCCCTCCCCCCACCGCGTGGCTGGTATCAGGGAAGATCCTTGCTAGCCACACGTGAAAAGCTCAGCGACAATCCCCTCCTCCCCCCCCCCCCCCCCGCGCTTGGCTTACTACATTGAAGAATTTCTTTTCAGCCACATGCAAACAGCCCAGTAGGAAGGGCCACCTCTGTCCCCTTAATTAAATTCCTGTATTTCAACCAGGTTACCATGAGCGATATCACTCTTCTGAGGATTACACAGTGAGATAAAGAACGGATGTTGCTTGAATGCCAGCAAACACCAGGACCATACACTGCCAGGCTTTGTCATGCAATGATACCAGATTACTTGCTACTAGCATGGCGTGGTCAAGTGTCATACCTTGGAGGACGGAATAAGGCTGCACTGCCCAGAAACCTTCTGCAAAGGCTTTTGGAGTACCTCCAGGAGAGCTTCAAGGAGATGTCCCTGGAGGATTTCCGCTCCATCCCCAGACACGTTAACAGACTTTTCCAGTAGCTGTACTGGCCACGAATGCATCCCAAGTCCTCAGGGCAAAGTAATCATTAAAAAACGCTTGCTTTTAAACCATGTTTTATATTTTAAAAGTTAAACTCACCTGAGGTCCCTTCCAGGGGGTCATGGTCTTGGGTACTGGCTTGGGAGGGTACTTCAGTCAGGCTGAGAAAAAAATCCTGGCTGTTGGGGAGAACGGAGTGCTGTGTGCTCTCTGCAAGCTCGTCCTCCTCCTCCTCTTCCCCGTCCACAGAATCCTCAGGTGTGGCTGATGAGATTACCCCCACCTCGGAATCCACGGTCAGAGGCGGGGTAGTGGTGGCGGCCCCCCCTCGAATTGCATGCAACTAAGCATAGAAGCGGCATGTCTGTGGCTCTGACCCAGAGCGACTGTTTGCCTCCTTTGTTTTCTGATAGGCTTGTCTGAGTTCCTTGACTTTCACGCGGCACTGCTCTGAGTCGCTATTGTGGCCTCTCTCCATCATGCCCTTGGAGATTTTTTCAAAAGTTTTGGCATTTCGTCTTTTCGAACAAAGTTCTGCTAGCACTGAATCCTGCTCTAATAAATTTGTTAGTCTCTAAGGTACCACAAGTACTCCTGTTCTTTTTGCGGATACAGACTAACATGGCTGCTACTCTGAAATCTCCCCATATAGCGATCAGATCCAGTACCTCCCATAGGGTCCATGCTGGTGCTCTTTTTCAATTATCGGCCTGCATGGTTACCTGTGCTAATGAGCTCTCTCTGGTCACCTGTACTCTCCTGTGCTGGGCAAACAGGAAATGAAATTCAAATGTTAACAGGGCTTTTCCTGTCTACCTGGCCAGTGCATCCGAGTTCAGACTGCTGTCCAGAGTGGTCACAGTTGTGCACTGTGGGATAGCTCCCGGAGGCCAATACCATCGAATTGCGGCCACACTAACCCTAATTCGAAATGACAATATTGATTTCGGCGCTACTCTGCTCGTCGGGGAGGAGTACAGAAATCGATTTTAAGAGCCCTTTGTTTCGAAAGAAATGGCTTCATTGTGTGGACGGGTGCAGGGTTAATTCGATTTAACGCTGCTAAATTCAAATTAAACTCATAGTGTAGACCAGGCCAAAGAGTGTTGCTGGAAGTGGAGGGAACATAACACTCTGGATTTCATTGTACTTCATTGTACTTGATACTGGCTGCCAGCATGTCTAGTTGGCAGCCAGTATCAAGCGGAGTGCCCCAAGGGTCGGTCCTGGAGCCGGTTTTGTTCAGTATCTTCATTAATGATCTGGAGGATAGCATGGATTGCACTCTAAGCAAGTTTGCAAATGACACTAAACTGGGAGGAGTGGTGGATATGCTGGAGGGTAGGGATAGGATACAGAGGGACCTAGACAAATTAGAGGATTGGGCCAAAAGAAATCTTATGAGGTTCAACAAGGACAAGTGCAAAGTCCTGCACTTAGGACGAAAGAATCTCATGCACTGCTACAGACTAGGGACCGAATGGCTAGGCAGCAGTTCTACAGAAAAGGACCTAGGGGTTACAGTGCACAAGAAGCTGGATACGAGTCAACAGTGTACCCTTGTTGCCACGAAGGCTAATGGCATTTTGGGCTGTATAAGTAGGAGCATTGCCAGCAGATCGAGGGACATGATCATTCTTCTCTCTTCGGCATTGGTGAAGCCTCATCTGGAGTACTGTGTCCAGTTTTGGGCCCCATACTACAAGAAGGATGTGGAAAAATTGGAAAGAGTCCAGCAGAGGGCAACAAAAATGATTAGGGGGCTGGAGCACATGACTTACGAGGAGAGGCAGAGGGAACTGGGATTATTTAGTCTGCAGAAGAGAAGAATGAGGGGGGATTTGATAGCTGCTTTCAACTCCTTGAAAGAGGGTTCCAAAGAGGATGGATCTAGACTGTTCTCAGATAACAGATGACAGAACAAGGAGTAATGGTCTCAAGCTGCAGTTACGGAGGCTTATGATAGATATTAAGAAAAACTTTTTCACTAGGAGGGTGGTGGAATTGCCTACCTAGGGAGATGGTGGAATCTCCTTCCTTAGAGGTTTTTAAGGTCAGGCTTGACAAAGCCCTGGCTGGAATGATTTAGTTGGGGATTGGTCCTGCCTTGAGCAGGGGGTTTGACTAGATGACATCCTGAGGTCCCTTGCAACCCTGATATTCTATGATTCTATGATTCCTCTTAATCAGTACAAGAAATGGGCTGCTAGGACCTGATATTGTGAATCTTTATAAATATAACACCTATTCTGTAAGGGATTCGCCATTAGGAATTGAATCACAAGATCATACCAGAGAATAACTTTAAAATAATATTTACAGATATTATAAAGACTGATATTTGCACAGTGCAAATGAAACACTGAAATGAGCTATTATTATTTCATGTACAGTAGAAAATGTATATAAGAGGGTCACAGAAATACCTTCTCTCTCACCCATCCTTTTGTGTGTGTGTGTGTGTGTGTGTGTGTGTGTGTGTGTGTGTTGTGTGAGTTAACATTTAGTTCTGCTAGGGCTAAAACACCCATCTTAAATCTTGTTACAGGGCTTCTCATCCCCTTATTAATTCCCTTATGTGGTTCAATTTCACTTTGAGTTTTCTGGTTCGTTCAAACCTGAAAATCAAGAGATACAAAACAATCTGAAGCAAAGGTCCTGAAAATTGAAGCCACTGAGTCTTACACAGGCCTAATAAAAATGTATATCCCATATAATGTAATGTACATTTACTGCATAATGTGCACATAAAAATGTATGTAATATATCTAAATTATTCATGACCTAAGTATTCAATTTAGCCAACCTTGGGGTAAGAGAAATGCCTCATTACTTAACTGGTGGTCAACCTATCTTGCAGCAATTTTAGTATTGCAATCTTAATTATCCAAGATCCCTTCTTTGCAAAGGTTTCAGAAGTCTTTAAAAGACTTTATAAACCCATGTTTGTACAATAATACGTAGATCTCAATACCTATGTATTTTCAATAATGTTTGTTTAAAAAAAAAAAAAGTATCAAACTGACAAAAGCCAGTCAATTCTAAGTGGACTCTTACCTCGGCGCCTGTGTTATGAGTAGTACCTTACAAAACTCTCTGATCAATGTGAGATCAAAACCTGGTCTGACAAATACCATGAGAGATGGAGGAGATTTATGTTGGTAAAGTGGAGAAGATTCAGAGTAGAGCCACAAAAATTATTAAACGCTTGGAAAATGTGCCTCACGTTGATAGACTCAAGGAGTTCTATTTGCTTTGCTTAATAAAGAGACAATAAAGAGGTGACTTGATCAGTGTTTATAAGTATCTACATGGGGAATAAAAATTTGATAGTGGGCTCCTCCATTTGTCAGACAAAAGTATAAGAGCCATGGACTGGAAGTTGAAGCTAGACAAATTAAAACTGGAAATACGGTGCAACTTTTAACAGTGAGAGTATTTAACCATTGGAATAACTTACCAAGGGCTGTGGTAGATTTCCCATCACTGGAAATTTTTAAATCAAGATTTGATGCTTTTCTAAAAGATGTGCTCTAGTTCAAATAGGAATTAATTAAGGGAAGTCCTTTGACTTGTATTACGTAGGAGATTGGACTAGTTGATTATAATGGTCCCTTCTGGCCTTGTAAGCTATGAAGCTTAGAATTTGCTCACTTTTGCCAGTTTTGGCACCACATGTACACACCCTAAATGTATGGAAGGGAATTTATTCCATAGTGCAGTCATTGTCTGGTGCATTATATTCCGTACAGGCTAGACAATAAAGGGTTTTGGCCACTGGATGCCATTGTTGTTCCATAGTAAAGCCGTCAAAATACATTCATCTGGATTTGTATATTTGAGTATTAAATAATGACTTGGGCCACTCATCGCTTAGCACATGTAAAGAAGAAAGCTCATTAAAGAATGTCCTGTTTTAAACACTGAAGCTGGCTTAAAGCCTATAGTATTGAATTGCAGGAAAACACGCAGTGATGTTGGCATTACAAGTGTATCTATAAAGAGCATTTACACCTAATGCTTCACCATGAGAGACTGGAAGTGATAAAGTGCATTTGACATAACATTAAAATAGCACCTAATTTACCAGGTCAAGTAGTGTAACCATTTACATTATCGTTAATCAAGATAAGGTTTTGGCTTTCTGCTGTATTCTTTACAGGTGTGTCTGTCTAGTCACAAATAGCATTTCATATCTGGACCTCCAACTTCAGATATCATCTCTGTATCTTCCAACTAGGGCTGATTTAGAAAATGGAATTTCTGTTCCACAGAAGACTTTGACATTTCAAAGTTTGTTTTTTTCCAAATCAAACCAAAAGGTTGACATTTCAAAATTTCTTGTGGTACAGAAATTTTGAAAAATTTCTATTCAGAAACTCTAAACATTTTGTTCCAATAATATCAAAACACTATATTAGAAAAAAATATGTACTGTATATTAATTGCAATGTGTATATAATATAATATAATAAAATCAATGTTATATAGAAGTTGATACAAAATGAATGGTTTTGACATTATTTAAATGAAATATTTAAACATTATTGAAATGAAACAAGAAAGTGTAAATAAAACATTTTGACTTTCACATCAAAAATGTTGTTGAAATTAACATGTCCTCCTGAAATGGTTAGAGGAAATTGCATTTTCTTACAGAGAATTGTTCCATCAAAGATTTTTGGACTTCCAGCCTTCATATACTGTAAGGAAATTCCTCAAACTAGGATACTCTGTTCTCTCATTTCAGTCCTGAGCTTGAGATGTTTGCTCAGCCAATGTTAGTGGACAGATTAAAATGGAGAGTGAAAATGAAAAGGGGGAAATAAAACTGATGAAATATGGCATATTTCCACATTTAAGTCCTATAGATACCTTGGCAATAGTAATTCTTTTCTATGACATCGTGTGGCCTTCAGCAAGTCATTTAGACCAAATTTTTCACAATTTTGAGTGCATCAGTGATTAGGTGGCTGAGTGAGGCAGCTAGGACTTTATTTTTCAGAGATGCTGAACATCTGCATTCTTATTGACTTCATCTGGAGTTTTTTGGTGCTCAGCGTCTCTGAAAATCATGTCCTCGGTGTTTCAAGTGAGCACTTTTTTGACTCTCGTATCCCCAAGACTATCCCCTGACAAATTTCAAGTTCCTACTGCTAACCATGGAAGTATTAGAACCCTTCCAAACAGGCTGGAAACATTTTTAGAATGGGAAGTGATAGGCAACCTAAATATAGGGGTTGAGACTGCTTTCTGTATGGTGCACTGAATGTGGACTTTAGAAGAATTTATTATCTCTTATTTCTTTCAGATATTAAGCCATTCTTTTCAGGAGAATGTTTCATCTGTTCTGTAAAGTGCATGCTGGCTTTGTCCATGACAAAAGCTGACAGCTAGTAAGCTTCAACAGCTGGGGTTTTGATGATATCCATGGAGCATTTCTATAAAGGCTCTTCAATTTTGAATTGCCTTCTGGGTTTGTGACTGAATTTCTTAATTAGACCAACTAGACTTAATACAATGATGATATTTTTATTTGTTTGGTTTACTTCCTGTCTTAAAGAGTGCTATTCTCTTACTTTGCCTGAGGATACATCTTGCTGTAGCTGTGTGTGATTAGATTTTTAGATACATGAAGTTGAAAATAAATCTGAATATCTAAATAGACGGGAGGAAAGAGTAAATTGTGATAAGAACATAACTGTAGAAAAAAGATGCAGTAGCCTGACATACTAAATGTATTTAATTTTGATGATGTAGCAACTATGCTTTAGGAATATTTTAAAGATTTGTTTCTTAGTTTCTTGTGAATTATGCCCGCACAAATAGTAGGTATGTTTTAACCTTTTAACAGTCCCTGGAAATATCTCTATATACATGCACAAAATATAGTATAATCATATAGTTTGTCTGCGGTATAAAAAAGCTTTCATTCATAGATAGGCATATGATATGCACAACAAATCCCGTAAAAGTGACAAAATATACCATTTCGCTTTAAACTTGACTTCATAATATAGAACTTGATTGGAAAATAGGAATAAATAGTGCCAGATAGCTCAAAAATGTTTTACATTATGGTCAGAGAGCATATAATTTTAAAATAGTTGTGACAGGTTAATCTCCATAATATTTACCATTTGTTGACCATTATGCAAAGGAAGCCAGCTGATGCATTTCAGTTGATTTTATATACAGTATGTGTAAGACTGTAATTTTTGTTTTAATTGAAAATGGCCCATTTTTTTATGGAGAAAATGGCAAATTTCCTGGGGCAATATTAAATTTCCTAATTTACATTATTTTATTGGCCAGTATCAATCAAACAAGTCTTCATAAGGTGCTAAAAATGTTTTGGTACCTGAACAAAAGATTAAAAATAATCTCCAAGTGCTTCTTAGCTTGTTGGAGCTGCACTTGCCTAATAGTATGTTTTCCAATAGGCAGCATTGCTAATCTGAATCATTCGTAACTTTGGCAAAAATCATGAGATTTAAAAATAATAAATCTGAGGTTCCTTTGATATATCTTCTGGTTTTTAAGCCAGAAGGGTTCCCGTTTTCCAGCTTTTCTCCACAACCACAAGTGCTGAAAACTTTTATTTTTTAGTGAAAACTGAGATTCTCACATAATCATCTGACTCCAAAAACTGGAGTTAAGAAAAACATCAAATATCGCAAGACTTGCAATCAAATTTTGAGAGTTGGAACACTGATAGCAGGCTAGGATGGAAAGTCAGGTCTCCTTTTGCTGAATGACTTGAGATATTTTCCACTTCTCAGTGACTTAATTCTCTCTGGCTGCTGGAACAAGGAGCCTGCCCTTCAGGCTAGACTATTGATTGCAGTAAGAGAGGAGGGAAAAGAAGAGCCATGAACTTAGGAGAAGGGAATAGAATAGAAGTGGGTCTCCAACTCCAGAGCCTCCTGTGTGTTGTCTTCCATTCTTCCTCTGCTGTTTTCAGAGTTCTAATGTATAGGCTCCGCTGAGGGAGCCTAAGAACAGACCATCTGGCTCTACCAGTAAAATCTGTAACTCAATTAGATTGCTTGCTCAGTCACTTCCCGGTCTCTTCAGCTTCCCTCTATGCATGTGTAGTAGGAGAAAAGTGGCAGAAAGTTAAATTTCATTTGTTTCTCAGAGACTTTACATTTTTGTCATGGCAAATGAACAGTTCCACACATTTTCTTTGAAATCCATGATTCAGATAATGGAGCCTTAAGTTTGTGGTATAACTCGTGGTGTAATTATTGTCCGGATATTTATTTTTAATACAATAGGTTGAATCTATGGTGCCATCTTTCATATTGTAAGAAAAATCCCCAACAGTGAATAAAATACTGCAGAAAGAATTGTACAAATGCTTCTTCTTATACAAGTGGGGAAAGGTGTTGTAAGATGTGTGCATTCGATTTGAAATAAAAGAATTCCTACAGGAGAGAGAATTCTGCCAAATAAACAAAATGTTATTTAATGGCCAAAATAAACAAACAGCTCTGTAGCATGGGAGATAAACTTTATTACTAATCAGGGAACTACCCTGATGATCCCCCAGTGACATAGAGGATTAGAGTAAATTACTTTTATAAACTACTATTTCATATTTCAATTGTAGGGGAACACAAACTGGGAACTACTGTCAAGGGCTTGCATACTTGATCAAAAGTACAATGCATTTCCCTTTGGTGATAGTTTGATTTGGTTCCTTTGGCAGACTTAATGCAATTACATCAAGCAGAACCAAATAAATCTATATTTTCTATTTAAAATGCAAGCTGATTCTATTGACAGCTATAAAACATTGATACTAATATAATGTGAACCATGTATTAAATGTGCAGAATATAAGGTCATAGAACTTATTATCATTATCTTTGTATGCTTTATTTTCCATTCAGCTTTGTATGATGTAAAATGGCATTGTCGTAAATAGGCAGTTATCAGAATTTGTTGCCTAGATGAGGGTTGATAGGTTAATGGTTCTTTTCTCCTCACTGAAAGGCAGAAGGACATCTTGATGGTAATTGACTTTCTAAAGGTGTATTCTGTGATGCCTGGTAATGCAGTTGTGTTTGATTCAGCAGACTGGAGCTGCAATAGAATTTTAGATAACAGCTCTACACTGATGTAGTCAAATGCCCGGAAGAAGGAGGAAGCAATGAATTGCTTACGACAAGAGTATCAGCCATTTTACTGCTAGAAATTAACATTTTAAACAGCATTGACAAGCTTGTTATGATTCCTAAGGAGAAGATGACAGTGAAAATGCATGTGGGTGGGGGTAGGGTAAGGATCAAATGTGAATATTTTGGGAGAAAGAGATATTTATTTAGATTATATAATTCTTCTCAAAGGATTGACACAATAATTTTTTCTCTGTAATTTGAATCCTCATTTTGCATTCCTTTACTTTTGTCCTTTGCTTAAAAAAATATGATTTTTGTGCATTTACTTTCCTTATATTTTACAGATCACAAATAGGCTGTAGAAATATTTTATTTACTTATTTCAGCATGACTAGTTCTTTACTCATTTTTGCTACTTAGTTATTATTCATTAAGCTTGAGTGGAAATCTCTACAGTTGCTACCCTCGTTCTGGGCCAGATTCTGCCCGACCCTTACATGAGGAGAGCTTTCCCCACTTACATGGTCCTGTAAGGGCCACATAGGTTGCAGTCCCCATTCTTAGAATCTGCTTTAGCCCTTGTGTTTTGGGCAGTGTGGGGACTCTTAGAGCCCATAAGGGGCTGGGGAAGAGGCAGGGCCATGACTTTGCCCTCCCTGTGCACGGGCCAACAAAGCTGACTTACACCATGGGTTGTAGCATGTAAGATGCACCCCCACAAAGGGCCCTAGTAGCAAGTGTGCAACCTCTGCATTCCTGGAAGCTCCAGGAGCCCTTCTGGGGCCATGCACTTTCACTGTCTCCAAGAAGTAACTGAGTCCCTTATATGCAAGTGCAACTTCTTCTATATCTTTTCCTCCCATTTTTTATTTTCTTTAAGGTGTTTGGAGTTATTCATTTAATTCTGTTCTTGTGAACAAATTTTCTGGGCCTGATTCCCTCTGCTGGCTCAAACTCTGCTGTGTGGGCACTGGCAATAGAAAGTCTATTGAGACAAGGGCAGTTTGCCGCTGTATTAGGTGCCTATAAATTCCTTTCCACCTGCAAAAAGCCATAGCAGATCCTGTATGCAGCACTGAGCTTAACCAGGGAGGATGGATATGTGTGGATTCAGCATATCAGGCCACTTGTACTGGGAGGGCCAATCGCAGAAGCTAAAGCTGCACTCCCTAAAGTGAATTCCCCAAACTAGTGTAAGGAGATACATTTGAAATTAGATCTCCCTGCACTGGCAAGAGTGAACCTAGTGCTCTGCAGTTTAGCTTCAAAATCATTCAATGCTCCATATCTTTGGTCTGCAGTTGTGCAATACTATTGTCATTAAAAATGTTTTGGTGGCAAGATGATATTTATTCAGTTTGAAAACATTAAAAAGAAATTGTCAGCACAGAAATCTTGCTAGCTTAATAGAACAGAATATAGGTGGCAGGTTTACTCAGAAAACTCGGACAAGTTTAGGGATATTAGCTTCTTTTTTCCCCACAAGGATTTTGAAACCTCTGAACACTCTAATAGATTATTTTACAGCATTTTATTACCTAACAGCAATATAACGTCTGTCATTTAGGAGCCTGATTCAAATGAATACTAAAATTTTTCCAGCAAGCTGACGCAACTCTAGCTTATCAGTACTGGAGGGAAAAATGTATTTTTGAAGTGAAATGAGTACCTAAAGAATCTGTATATATTAAGCTAAAATATTCACTTAGCACTTGTTCCTTTATAACTGAGTGTAGTTTGGATGACTCTCAATGACAGTGAAGCAAAAGTGTGTGGCTTTGTCCCACACCAAAATCCAATGACTCTCAATATCAGTTTTCAGTTTTCCACTTTCTCCTTGCTTGGATTTTGGAGGGGAGACAACTTCTTATTCCTTGTATGGCCCTTCCCTTAGCTTTTCTATGCCTTAGGTTTATATCTGTGCTGTAATGGGCCCTGAGTTAACCCCTTTCCTGCTATAAAGATAGGTATGATAGGCAGAGCTAACCTGTAGTTAATGTTGCCTCATCCTTTCTGTTGCTTATAACTGTTTTCAGTTGCTTATAACTTTACTAGACTTTAACCATTCAAGTTGATGGGTGATTCAGGAATGGGGGTGGGGAATTTGTACTGAAGGAGGAGGTTGTTTGTAGGAGACCTGCCTCATTTGCTGTAGAAATTGGAAGGTGTGTAGCTATTGCAGATACACCTCTACCTTGATATAACATGACCCGATATAACACGAATTTGGATATAACGCGGTAAAGCAGTGCTCCAGGGGGGTGGGACTGCGCACTCCGGTGGATCAAAGCAAGTTCAATGTAATGCAGTTTCACCTATAACATGGTAAGATTTTTTGGCTCCCGAGGACAGCGTTATATCGAGGTAGAGGTGTACTGGGATAGGCAGCCATACAGTTGCTCAGAACTAAAGGCCCACCACCTTAACTAAGAGGGATGAACCACAAAGCCCAGATGGCAGATGATTACAGGGGACAAAGATTGAAAAAACAGAGGCAGGAAGCCTGCACAACACTTTCAAAAGACAAGTCTGAGAGCTTAAATTCATAATTCTGCTAGACACTAAAAATCATAGACTGAAGAGAGACACTAATTTCTGGTTTATTACAACAATCTGTAACCCCCTAACCCCCTCTTTTTGTCCTATGACTGCAGAGGTGTTAATGTGTCACTCTACCTTGAATGGTCCCTTAGAACAGGTGTTCTCAACCTTTTTGTGCCACAATAACTGGTTTTCTGCATATAAAAGCCAGGGCTGGCATTAGGGGATAGTAAGCAGGGCAACTGCCTGGGTCTCCATGCCACAGGGGTCCCCATGAAGTTACTTTGCTCAGGCTTCAGCTTCAGCTCCGGGTGCTGAGGCTCAGGGCCCCAGGCTTCAGCCTCATGCGGTGGGGCTTTGGCTTTCTGCCGTAGACCCTAGCAAGTCTAACATTGGCCCTGCTTGGCAGACCCCCTGAAACCTGTTCACAGCCCCCTGGATGAGAACCACTGCCTTAGAATATGTGCTAACTACTCATGCTAAACATTTTGCATTTTGCTGAGATGCTGGAAGTACCTTTCCCAGACCTGAAGAAGAGCTCTGTGTGGCTCAAAAACTTGTCTCTCTCACCAACAGAAGTTGGTCCAATAAAAGATATTACCTCAGTCACCTTGTCTCTCTGAAGTAATTCTGTATTTAGTTCAAGGTTTGAAAGGTGTGTGGTAAATAAGATCTCAAGCCACACATTCAATGAGAAGGATTTTTAAAAAATAGTTATCCATTTAGTGTACACTATCCAGCTTGTGCACTGAATGAGCGGGGGGTCCTATTGGAAAAGATAGTATGTGATCAAGTACTTAAACACTGTATCATAATGTATTCACACAAAGGGAGTATATTAAGTTATTAATCTAGTCTTAATTCTGGCATTTAATAACTTTGGGTGCTTGACTTTGCAACCTTTTTAACATAGTTGTTGTATGTAATCCTCACATGTACACCCTTCCTTCTCTAGAGAAAAAAAAAACACCTTAAAAGTTAAAACTAATGGGCATTTCCCCTTAGCAAGGCCAACAAAACAAAATGAACTTGGAGTTTGTAGGCTAAGACATGTTGGGGACCTGATGATCAAAAAATTAGATATTTTTAAAAGTGAAGGACAGATCCATTTTCAAAACTCCCTGACTTCTAAAACTCCTTTTCTGATATTTACCACATTTCCTGGAAAAACTCTATCATGAGATGAGTTGCTGCATACAAAATTACAGGGAGATTGGTTTATTTTGGGAGGAGTATAAAAATCAGGTTCATAATCATGGAGCAGCTATCACAGCTTCATTATCTATCTGTTCTATCTATCACTCATCACTATGGCATCTGAGTCGCTCAAAAGCTTCTGAGCATTATTGAGTGTTCTCATGAAGATGTTCAGATTAAATCCAATATAATTTATAAAACAATTAGATGCTCCCTCCCTCCATCCCCCCAAAAAACAAAGGAAAAAATCTCTGTTCTCTTCCTTTCTTAGGCCCTGGTTCTATAAGCAGCCTCCAGATAGGTAGGCCCTGCAACCCCATAGAGTGCCATTGAATCAATGGGCTCAATAGAAGTAGAGCTTCTCTTCAAGAGCTTCCTGGACCTCACACTGGGAAACATTTATTTGTGTGCCTTCATGAAGATATGCAGCATTGATGTAGCCGTGTTGGTCTCAGGATATTAGAGAGAGAGAGAGAAAGAGAACTTGTCTCTCTCACCAATAGAAGTTGTTCCTATAAAAGATATGACCTCATCCATCTTGTCTCTCTTCACAAAGATGCACATTTTTGGAGGGTGGAGAGTGTGAAAGGAAGGAAGGGGATCAGTGTTTCACTGTTGTTTTTATATTCCTAAAATGTGCCTACCTATAGCTCTAAGTGCATATAAAAATAACTTTAAAATATGTACAGTGTGTGTTCCAAAACAGGAGTGTGGGCATTTTTAATATTTCAGTGCATGACATTTTTTCAGACCCTGACTCAGACTGGTGGCAAGGACGTGGCCCAATGCTAACGACAATATGCAAATACTAAAAAGCATTCCTCAGGGACTGCTGAAGACATTGCTTGGCAATTGCCTTTATGTGTAGAATTACCCCCTGGATTAAATTCCTTTTAAACCAGTTCTAAAATATTACATAAATAAACAGTGTGTCAAGATCAGTTTTTAGCTATAAAACCCTTATTTCTTATCTGTAGTTTTCCTTGAGTCTCAAGCCATTTCATGTGTGTGTGTGTGTGAGAGAGAGAGGGAGAGAAGCCATTTCATGTGTGTGTGTGTGTGTGTGTGTGTGTGTAGCCATTTCCGGTGGGTGTGTGTATGTGCATCATTCCCACTCCAAACCCCACACATTAGCCTATTCCACAGTGATGCCAGGGCTAGCTTCACCCACTAGCATGGCTTTTCTATCTTACTGCCTCCTGATTTGTTTCACTGCTGATAGCTTGCATGAGCTCCGAAATAGCCACACTAGTTGGTGAAACTAGCTCTGATCTCTGATGTTACTGGATGTTTTCCTGTGGAGACAGAGAGAGCGCTTATGTTTGGGAATGAGAAAGATAAGAAAAATAACTCCTAATGAGCTGCACAACTCCATCTTCACCAAGCCACAGATATGGAACCAGGACTCTCATGGGTTCCTATGGTTCTGAAATTGGTCTTTATCAAACTGCAGGATACATTGCAAGGGCCATTGATTTTCCCTGTCTGCAAAGGACTGGGAAGACTGATGGGAGATTGAAAAGACCTTAAATATGTTTGGGTTTTTATATATGTGCATTATTGGACAGAAGGTGTGTCAAGGTTCCCTCCCCACTCTGAACTTTAGGGTACAGATGTGGGGACCCGCATGAAAGACCCCCCCAAGCTTATTTTTACCAGCTTAGGTTAAAAATATGCTGCCACCACCAAGTGCTTTAACAAGAAAACATCTTAAAACATTGAAAAATCGATCAGGTTCTTAGAAGAATTTTATTAAAAGAAAAGGTAAAATTTATCTCTGTAAAATCAGGATGGAAAATAACTTTACAGGGTAATCAGATTCAAAGAGCCCAGAGGAACCCCCTCTACCCTTAGGTTCAAAGTTACAGCAAACAGAGGTAAACCCTCTAGCAAAGGGAACATTTACAAGTTGAGAAAACAAAGATAAAACTAACACGCCTTGCCTGGATGTTACTTACAAGTTTGAACTATGAGAGACTTGTGCAGAAAGATTTGGAGAACATGGATTGATGTCTGGTCCCTCTTAGTCCCAAGAGCAAACACACCCAAAAACAAAGAGCACACAAACAAAAACCTTCCTTCCCCCCTCCCCCGCCCCCAGATTTGAAAGTATCTTGTCCCCTTATTGGTCCTTTGGGTCAGGTGTCAGCCAGGTTACCTGAGCTTCTTAACCCTTTATAGGTAAAAGGATTTTGGTGCCTCTGGCCAGGAGGGATTTTATAATATTGTACTCAGGAGAGTTGTTACCCTTCCCTTTCTAGTTATGACAAGGTGTTAGAAGATTTGTCTATTTTTATAAATTTTGTGTGTGTGTGTGTGTGTGTGTGTGTGTGTCCTGGAGCAAAGGATAGGTGCTCCTTCAAATGGAAGGAGTGTATGATTCAAGTAAATAAATATATGCAGTTGTCAAATGAGTGCCCGATCATGGGAAGCCTTATTTCTATGCTAGCAATCTGCATTCCTTCAGCTGATACAACTGCTGAGTTTGTATGCATCCAACAAGGTCACAATCTGAACAGCAAGCACCTTCACCTGTTGTTTGACGTTTAGGCAAGCCAATGTCATGTATCCATCTCTTAACAGTTAGCCCATATCTCTGCCCATTTTTCAATAATGCTAAGATGTTATGGCATCATCTATTCCATTGATCAGACACTTTAACTAAACCTGGTGATGAGTCAGTGTGCACATAGTAAATAAAAAGTAGAGCTAGTAAAACAAAGTAGAAATAAAAATTCAAAGTGGAGGCACTGGTTTGGCTGTAAACCTTTTATGCAAACTGGCTAAGGCCAGGTTGAAGAGAGTGAAGCACAAATAGAACTGGATTGTAAAAAATTGAGTGGCTTGTATGCAAAGGTGGAGAAGGTCATTAGAAAGTGAAAAGCCAAAGGGCACAGAGCCAAGCTCTGAAACCCAGATGTACTTAGAGGGAGATAAGGTAAGTTTAGGGGAGTATATAAATGCTAAGGGAAACTGTGAAGAAGCAAATGAAAAAAGATTGATGGTATAAAAAAAATAAGAAAGTAAACATGGGACGAGAATGTGATGGAGAACCGTGTGTTTGTTTATAGGGAAAAGTTGCACTTCACACCACAAAATTGGTTACTGTACTGGATTGTGTATGTGTGTCACTGGGCAAGAATATTCCCCCTGATTTTTCTGCTGTATAGATTAAAGTAATTGAAAATCTATTGAAATAGCAGAAAATATGCTGCAGGGAGAGGAGCTGAACCTGATCAGTACTCTCCTTGCTCTGATCTCAGAGGAACACCCTCTACCCCCGAAACAATTCTGTATGTTTGAGCTCCATTGATTTGAGTGGGGAAACGCTGCTGCTTGTGACATTCCCTGGCAATCCAAGAAGAAAATACAAGTGGAAGCTAGTATTAACACGGTCAGGCTTAACTCGCACAGGTTCTATCTACATGCTTTCAAACCCTTTCAGGGAGTAATGGCCAGATATAAGCAGGGACATCTGGGCATCAACAAGCCCCAGGAGTAGCACAGAGCTGCCCAGCCCTCCTTGTGAATCCTCAGTCCTGCGTCTAAGATCCAGGAGATGTCTGAGTTTAATGAAGGGAGATGCCCTTGTTCCCTCCAAGGGGAGGCAAAGCCCATTTCTTGTAAGCTCCTTGATGTGGAAACTGTTTCCTGGATGGCATGTTGTGACCCATTCCCTTCATTTTACTCTAACAGGGTGGAAAGATCGTCTTGTGTTTAAAGCACAGGACTGGGAATCAAGAGGTCTGGTTCTGAGAGAGACTTTCTGTGTGACCTTGGACAAACCAAATTATCTCTCTCATCAGTATGACAAGGTTAATAATGCTTATTGACCACACAGGGGGTTTGTAAGGTTAAATCAATTAATGTTATAAAGCACCTTAATTCCCTCAGATGAAAGGTGCTCTATAAGTACTAAGTGTTACTAATTGTTATCAATCATTTCCTCACTTTTTTATTCATTATTGTGGTTTTTCTTTCCTCTGCATGGTGAATTCTGTTCTTGGCTGCTTCTTAGAAATTATTTGCATTGATAAATTTTCTCCTTTTAATAATAAAATATTGCATAACCGCTAATGATTGAAAAAAAAAAACCTATTATGTCACATAGTCCAGTCTCCTAACAAATTGTCCTCAGCAGTATTTCCTCCAGTCCTTTGTCCAGACATTTTAAATGACTCAAATAATGAGCCTTTATCCACTTCTTCTCTTGGCAGACTCTTCTAATATTTCATAGACTACATTAAAAATGATCTAAATTTCCTAAACTACTAGTTATATTGCTCTGGACCATCCTGAACAATGCCTCTTCCTCGTTGTTCAATCTTCAGATACTTATTGTTCGTTCATTAATATAATATTTACAGCACTCATAGTGTTCTAGTATCTATACAGATAAACAAGAATACACGGTTCCTGCCCCAAAGTGCATATAACCTAGCTCTTATTCTTTAACTCCCATTTCTCCATATTTTGTCTTCATTTTGCTTTGTGCCATTCATCTGACACCCAGTTTCATTTCTCAGCCACATATTTTCTGGGGAGTTATTTCCTATTCCTGAGGAGGCCTGATACCATAGCTGAGGAATCAATTGTACATAGTATCATTTCTAGCCTGTGATTTTTTTTTTTTTAATAGCATTAAGACAGGGCAGGCACTGTGCTGTGATCAATATCAGTACAGTGCACCTCGGGTGCATTGAAAGCATTTGACTTCACCTTATGTCACTTCTAGAATGTATTTTCCTACTTTTAGTAATGAGACAGGACAGACATTTGGCTGGATATTGCCACATTTCTGGAGCATTGTGTAGGTAACTGCTTCCAGGGCATCTGAGAATTACCAGCATACAGCACAGCACAGTATCCTGTGTGATATTGACATGATATATTTCTTTTGAAAACCTAAAATAGATTAATATTTTATAGTGTTCAAAGATATACAATAGAAGTGTTTATAGGGTTTAAGGTTATACAATGTGTGTGAGTGTATATTCAATGTAGAAGAAATATGTGTCTAGATAGAAAGAGAGATTATAGAAAGTAATACAGTGAAATTTTTGTGACTACTATACTTAAGGTTGAAATGTGATTTCCTATACAGATCTGTATATTCCTATTTTTGTGTTTCTTATAATTTTCTCAGACAAATTGGTCTGAAATTTTTCATGCTTTGTCTCTACCCAAAGTCATTTTTTAAAACATTTCATTCATCCGGTTTTGAATTGTGTGTGTAAAAAAGATACATTAATTACATTACATTTGTCCTATCTGCCGAGATCACAAAATGATTACAGTACATAATCATAAAGTAGCAATGGCTGAATGGATTTTGTCTGGACTTAGCTTATTCTGTAGCACTCATTGAGATCTAGTTACGCCAAGTTTGAGGGAATTGTGCTTAAGGTATAAAAGCTGAAAGATTTTTCAGACGTATGAGGGTGATTTTCTGGTAAATTTCTTTGCTTTTTTTTACAGCTTGGAACCCTAGGGCAAAGTGTGCTATAAGCTTTGCTGTGCAATCTTTCTGTTTACAAAGTGACTCCAACTTTGGGCCTGGGAACCAAAAGAATCTGGATTAAAACCCTGATTCTGATTAGCCTGCTGAGTGATCTTGAGGCAGTCAGTTCCACTCACTGTACCTCTGTTTCACCGATCTGCCCAAGCACTATTTTACAACGACTATGAGATTATTTAATGTTTGAACAGGGCTTTGGAAAATATAGGAACCAGATTCTGATCTCAGATCAGAACCTCACACAATAATGTGTTGTATAAGTAAGAGGTTCCCATTTTATTTGGAGGAACAGAAAGTACTGGGTGGGGAAGAAAAAATATCCGTTCCTATAATTTAACTCTACTGCCTTCCACATTTGAGAGGTGATAGAAGAGAGAGAAATTGTTTCTGCAGAGAGAAAAGCTGGTTTAAATAAGAGATGAGGGAGGATGCACACAGAGAGCAACAACGGAGCCTGCAGGAGGGGCTTGGTTCTCTGGTTTGAAATGAGTAGGTCCTTGCAGCCACAGGTTCAAAGCTAAGCAGGGTTATCTCAGCCCTTCATCCTAAGGGTAGATAAAGTGAGTTCACCAATGCTTACTGCATGGATTTTTCAGACAACACTCTACAAACTAAAGTTTTCTGTGTGGATATTAAAGAGCCTAACACTGTCTGTAAAAATTGAGTTTTCTCCTTGGGCCACTGAACAAAATTCCTTTCCACCATAACTATTCTGCAGTCTCCTGTGCACCAGTTGGCTGCTGCTCTCTATCTCAGAGGTCACAGCAGTTCAGTGCTGCATTATATGCATAATTTGCTGTTTGCTTTGGAAGGGAAGGTGCTATGCAAATGTAAAATACTATTACAGTACAGTCTGCTGAATTTGAACATAATAAAACAGGATGGCTGCTTCAAAGGGACATCTCCTAGGAATCTGATTTAGCCTAATGATAGTGAATGGTAATGATTGCTGCTTAACTGGGACAGTATTAGTATTAATTCCCCTTATTGGAATTAATTTGGTTCCAAGTAAAGTGGTGTTTAACCAGTTAAATGGGTGTGAAATTGTGTTCCAATTTTTTCATACCAGTTACCAAAGATATTTAAATGTATATTTTGCTAGATTTTTGTGAGGCCTTTGTCAGGGGTTCAAAGGTTTACTCACATGGATGCAGACAGGGGCGGCTCTGTTTTTTGCTGCCCCAAGCACGGCAGTCAGGTGGCCTTAGGCAGCACATCCGCGGGTGATCTGCCGCTCCCGCAGCTTCGGCGTACCCGCCGCCAAATTGCTGCCAAAACTGCGGGAATGGCGAACCTCCCGCAGGCACGCCGCCGAAGGCCACCTGACTGCCGCCCTCACAGCGACTGGCAGGCTGCCCCCCGTGGCTTGTCGCCCCAGGCACGCACTTGCTGCGCTGGTGCCTGGAGCTGCCCCTGGATGCAGATGCAGGATGAGGGCATTAAATTGTTAGTGAGAGTGCTGTCCCACCACCCTTCACTGGTGAGGAGCAGTAGGTAGAGGGAGGTTTTATCATCCTGATTGCCATACCTTAGCGGGAAGGGCCCTCATCACAGTTATCAGGGTGTCCCTGTGTGGAGAGCAAGCTTTGCCCAATGGACCGCCTCTTTTCTCCTCCATTTCAGAGTTGTCAGCTAGGAAACCGTTTTTGGTAGGACAGAACCTCCGTAGGACAGAAGCTGCTGAGAAAATTTAAGTTGGTTATAGATCATAAACAGCTGACTTGGCTGTACTTTCTGAATTTATAGTGCATATATATATATATATAGCAAAAACATTTAAGTAGGAGGAATAGCTTATTGTTTGAGATGTTGTAATAACTTTCTCATTACTGAGGTTGTTTTTTTAGTGTAATTATACATATTGAAATTACAAATCAAGAGACTGTGAGGAAATTCTGAAATGGATTGATGCAAACATTAGCCCTCTGCTATTGCTTCATATAGGGCTTGATTTATGTTCTTGATTTTCTGATCTTATGTTTCTGATATTTAATGTTTCAGGCTATATTGTGCATTGTTATCTTTTTACAAAACATCAAGAAAGAAAAACTGTTTAAAAACAATTCTAGCAATTGCAAACCAAGAAAATTAAAATATCAATTGTTATCTCTTGACAGATTTTATCTAATTAGTGGAGGTGTTCCTTTTATTATATGTGGGATTACAGCAGCGACCAACATCAATAATTATGGAATTGAAGGCAATGCCCCATAGTAAGTATATAGCATTATAATAAAATACTATACAATAAATAAAATACAGAAATAAGTAATATGTCTCTGTCAGATGCTGATAAATGTTTCTGTCTTCATAAGGCATGGAAACATAAAAGTTTAAGATAAAATTTCATATTTGCTTGCATGGAATAATGGCTGTGAAAGATCATTGTCTCACTTTGGGGGTCTGCTGCTTTGCTCACTTACCATCAGTTTTATACCAGCTTGACTCCACTGATATCAGTGGAGTTACATTTGATTTACACCAGTGTAAATGAGAAGAGAATCAGACCTGTTGTTTCTACATTCACTGTAATCATGTATTGTTGTATGTATTGTATAAAAAGGACTACACTAGTCAATCAGAAACAACAAAATCTTGATTACATCTCTAACTACTGTCTGATTTACCATGTATTCTCCTATTCAAACCAGTGCAACCAGACTATAACTGGCTCTGCTTGGGTTTGTGCTGGGTGGGGAGTGACAGCTCAACATGACCTTCCCTACTTCTTGCACACTTGTGCAAGGGACACTCACAATGCTCACTATCTGACTCTCATCGGAGAAACCCTAAAGGGGGCAATGATGAAAGGACACCCCCATGTACACCAGCTAGTATAAGAGGAATAAGTACCACACTTCACTGAGCTGACCAGAAACCCCCACTTGCATGCACCTATCGGGTGCTCAGATGTTGTCCCTCCACATTTTGCTTAGTATCATTATGACTGCTACAAAATACCTAATGCGTAGCATTTTTTTAAGGGCCGCTATCGACACTTTTAGCCCCCAACTTTAAAAGGAAATAAAGACTATTCTTTGTAAATGAAGAAATCGTTCATGTAATTTCAACAAAATTATATATATAAAAAAACCTGTCTATATTTTTTCCCTTAAAAAAAACATTTTTGGGTTTTCAGCAACCCAGAAACATCCCAGCAATATTGTCTTGCAGTTATGACCCAACCATTTAGTACCCAGTCTGACCAAGGTGGCTGCACAGCTGTCACGTGTTGGTGCTTCAGGCAGCTTAGCTACATTATTTGCTCTTGTTGCCTAGGGGTGGGGAGTGTCAAAGGAGGCCCCCACTACGCTTTTTCCAGAAGAGCTGAACAGGAAGTGGTTTAGAATAGCAATTGACACTGGTTGCATGGAGATGATTCATCATGTCAGTGATCAGTGCTCTAATGGAACTTTCAGTCCATTGTGTCAATACAGGGTTACTGATTCTTGGAAGGGCTTCACTTTCAATTAATGCTATGGTGCTTTGA
This sequence comes from Malaclemys terrapin pileata, assembly GCF_027887155.1. Classification (NCBI taxonomy): domain Eukaryota; kingdom Metazoa; phylum Chordata; order Testudines; family Emydidae; genus Malaclemys; species Malaclemys terrapin. The sequence goes on along the minus strand of NC_071511.1, from coordinate 98,762,028 downwards.
AAATGCATCTTGATACATCTCAAAGCAGCCATGGAAATGAGTAAAAATAGAGTTGTCTGGAAACAAAGTGAAAGGTATAATAATTAAATATTTGACCTTTCAAAATCATTTTCAGAGAGAATTACATTGTAAAACCTGACTAAATTAGTACAGACCCTAGACAACTTTATCTGTTTAGCTGGTACCTACTCAGACCATCCCTGTCATAGATTCAAAACATATTTGTTCAAACATTTACAATTAAACAATCACTTGTAATCAACAATATATTAAAGATTTGATTATTTATGTTCATAAATCTGTGAGACATTTTTTATTTTGGCACAATTACAGTGTTGCACTTCTTTAATCACTTTAATCACAGACAATCAATACCAGATATCAAAATCTGTACAGAAAACGGAAAGCAGGTGAGGGATGGTTATAAAATTGTCTAGGAAAGATACAAATTGAGCAGCAGCACAGTGGGTTATGTGCCTGATTCATTTTTAATAATGTTAATACATAAATATATAGATGCAGTAACTTCAGCATGTTTTTTATGAAACTGAGGAACTGATTTTTGAAGTGATCCATGATGAGATTCCGCATGAAACAACAACATCCTGAGACAATGTTCTACTGGGGAATGTTCCGGTTTTCACTTTGCATCAAATGTGCAACACTGGAACTTATTTAATGTATGCACATATATTGGTGCTTTACCCTTATCAAATGAAAAGTAGGTGTTAACCTGTTTTCCTATGAACCTGGGAGTAAAATCACCTTGGTCTTTTGTCAGAAGGGCAGAATACTTAATCCCTGAGGTGCTTAGGAAATAAATAATAAATTGTGTGCATCTGTTAAAGATCAGAGTCCAGAATCAAAAATGTAAATATAATAATCAAGTTGACCAAAACACACCACGGCTGAATTTTGTTAGAGGGGGGGTTCGAACCCAGAGAGTATGACCACTCATATTACTAAATGGTCGAGGGGATTCTGGCTACATGAGAGTGTGGTGAGAGGGAGTCCTGGCATGGAAAAGTTTCAGAACCATTGTATTAGATGGACCACATCCAGCATTGGGGACTTCTGTTCTCCTGTAAAGCATCATGCACACCTCTGGCTGTAAATGACTAATCCTATTTTTTATTAGTGGACTGTAAATAAGTATTGTAAATAAAGTATCATGCCTCTTCCATGCCACTTTCCTTTCCCTAAGGGCCCATTGTTAACATGCATAAGTTTTTTTGCATTATGGAGCCCACGTCAAATAGTCCGAGTTACCTCTCACTTTGAATGCCATATGTAGATAGTGAACTCTGAAGAATGACTCTGGGAAGGTAGAACCTCGTCTACCTCCCAGCAGGAGAGTGGGTCCTTCTTGTTCGTCTTCCTTGCATCAAACTGGGTCTATTCTGTATCCTCTCACTCCAAAATGCTCTGTTTAATGCCATATCCTCTATCACACCACATGATGATGTCTTCTGTTATAACATCCCACCACTTTTTTCTTGGGTCAGCCTCTCTGGCTTTTTCTTCAATTTTGATCTGCTGGACTCTCTTACCCATATAGCTGTCAGGACTGTGCTTTACATGACCAAACCCTCTGAATCTATTCATTTGTGTTTCTTATGCAGTACCTACAATGAAGACCTAATATCTTCATTGGATCTTTAAGATATTTATTTAGGCTCGGATTTTTAAAAGAGCCTGCAGGCATCTGGTGGCTAATTGTCCTTAAATTTCAATTGGATTTGGGTGCCTAACTCACTTAACCTCCTTAGAAAACTCCAGCCTTAATATACTACATTACAATGTATTAGTTCCTTTTAAAAAAAAAAAGTCAGTAAATCCAGAGTCCAAAGTATCTCAATCTAAATATGTGTTTAATGGGATTGAGGGTGATAACTCAGAATAATGAACCTTAATTATCATATTCTGTCCTTCCCATTGCTAACATTTAATAGTTTCCTTGACATTAATGGGAGCTCTCCATACACATCAAGGGGATATCATGCTTTTAAGGCAAAATCAATGTATTGTACATATGAGACATTATTGTCCATTATGTCAAATTTGGGTTTAAAAATTAATTTGACTTTCACTTTTTTGTTCGTTTGTTTGCAGTTGTTGGATGGCTTGGGAACCTAGCCTCGGTGCATTTTATGGGCCAGTAGCATTCATTGTGCTAGTCACCTGCGTTTACTTTCTCTGCACATACGTGCAATTGAAGCGTCATCCAGAACGCAAGTATGAATTAAAAGAAAGGACAGAAGATCAGCAGAGGTTGGCAAATACTGAAGTGGGCCATAGTCATATTACAGACTCTGGGTCAGTTTCCCAGACAACATGCTCCATGATTTCTTCTTCTTTGTTGGAAAACGAGCACTCGTTTAAGGCTCAGCTTCGAGCTGCAGCGTTCACTTTGTTCTTGTTTACTGCCACTTGGACCTTTGGAGCACTTGCTGTATCTCAAGGACATTTCTTGGATATGATATTTAGTTGCCTCTATGGAGCATTTTGTGTGACCTTGGGGCTTTTCATCCTCATCCATCACTGTGCAAAGCGAGATGATGTATGGCATTGCTGGTGGTCCTGTTGCCCATCTAGAAGAAGCACATACTCTGTACAAGTTAATGTCCGCCCAAAGGTTAATGTCAATGGGGACACGCAGGTTCATGCACCTTGTCTTCAAGAGTCACCATGTCCTAACAAATCAGCTGTTTTTAATCATCCATCTGCTAATCACTGCAAGCTTACTAATCTACAAGCTGTTCAAAACCATGTTAACTGCCTTTCACCAGTTACACCATGTTGTGCAAAAATGCACTGTGATCAACTTTTGGATGATGAAGCTCATATACACGTGCATAATGAGGGAACTTTCAGGCCCAACATGCACATTCACAGATGTCTGAAAAGCAGAACTAAACCACGTTACTTCAGTCGACATAGATCTGCAGGAGAAAGAGAATATGCCTATCACATTCCTTCGAGCATTGATGGCAGCATCCACAGTTCACATACAGACAGTCCACACAGTACGCATGATAGTCAGTCGGGGCACAGACGGGCTTGCTGTGCGAAAAGTGATGCATATCCTACTATCAACCAGCCTGAAAGTAGTGATGCAAGTACTGTAATATACAGTTGTGCTAAAATCCCAGAAAGTGACACTGTGCACCATACAGCTCATTTTGAGATGCATCCACGAACACAATCATTGCCATTTAATACAACTAATCACAATGGAATTCTCAAGGGAAATGTGCATGAAGCCATGATATACAGTTCAGATAGTACAGGAAATATCAAAACTGGTCCTTGGAAGAATGAAACTACTGTGTAGTTCATGGGCCACTATATTGTCTTTTTCAACTCAGATCATCTTCAGTTTTGTTTTTATTCTAAACTGAATAAGATTACATGTTTGTGTAGCACATCAGCAAATTGTACAGGTTTTCCACCTTTATTTCTGTTTTCTGAATGAGCAACTAAAAGAGAGAAGTAGCGGCAGTGTTTTAAAAGTGAAGTTATTTTTAAAAGAATGTTAGAAAATTGTTTTGGGAGAGAATTTGAAACTGAAGTTTAGAGTACTGAATATAAGAGGCAATATCCTTTTGTTACAAAGAACTGTATTTCTTTAGAAATACATCACTTTTAATTCATGATTTTGGTTGGGTTTTTTTAACTCTATGGTAACTTCAGACTCTTTTATATACATATCCGCATCTTTTACTTATTTATTTTTGTAGCAAAATATTATTACTGTGCCATGGATTTTAATCAGAAGTTACAATAATAGAAATGAGGAGCTGGATTTTATAAAATTATTGATACAGCTTTTTAGCCCTACAAAGTGATACTGCCTCTAACAATCTTCTGTAGCATATGGCCTGTAAAATCATGTAATGTACAGTCTCCGTTATCTCTTTTCTTGTTGGAGAGAAGTACTAGGTAATGTCTGTTACATCTATGGTGCTGTATTGATTGTATTTTGCATGACATATGTCAGGATATACCATTTTCTGTGTTCTAGTGTTACATGTGTAAAAACAAGTATTGTAAAAGGCTGTGGAAACCCTGTTGGTATTAATCTAGAGCATTATGAATCTACAAAAAATCACTACTGCACTAGTTTAAGTGGCACAATCCTTTGTATAAGGTTATATGATAGCTTTGATAAGGGTCCACTCTAATGTCTTTACAGAGCATGCACTACTCATTGTATGTGACACTGTGCAGTGTAATAGCAATTGTCTCAACAAGTTTTACACTTCTTTGTAAAGTATGCCTTTTGAACAAATCTGTAAGCTGTTTCACAATAACCTTTCAAAATCTGTTTAGGTAGAGCAGTTTTATCATTAACTCTTTGAGGACTACTGTCATTTTCTTAAAAATAGCTTAATCTAGTTCAGAGAGACTGTATATACTATATTGTCTATTTAATCATATGAACAGTGTAGTCCAGAGTTGTCAGGAAAGTGAACCTTTAATCGTTTTCCAGAAACATAACTTTCCAGATACTAATTTATTAATTTCACATCTTATGTGAAAGCCACTTTCCCTCCCAGCAAATTTCAGATTGTCGGTTTCCTTTAATGCAAATTTGACCTTCAAAAGCAGTTACTTGTGTTCATTAATTCCACTCAACCATAGGGCATTTTAGGGTCAGTAACATTCTCTGTTAACAAGGCTTTTGGCAAGAAATTCTTTGTCCATGAACGTCTGTACACAAAGCATCAACTCACAGGACAGATCTGATTTATAATTATCCTTATGTGAAATGAAACTGCTTTTTAAAGTAAGAAGCTGCAAAGTAAGAATGAGTTATATAATGTGAATAGAAACATATAGCTGGAAGAAAAATGTCTGCAATGAAAGGAGAGAAGTGGTTCCATAAATAAAAAGACAAAGCACAATGTTGTATGGCCATGTGAACAAGTCTGTCATATTCTAACATAGGCTTGGATAGCTGATACATTGCTATAGAGAACAGAACAAATAATAAAAGCCCCTTGATGGAGCATCAATTTACAATGTATATTTTGCAGAAATACTTATATGCTTCAACCCGTCATTTGTCTTTTAGCTGCAATTTATTAGTCCCTACTCTTTTTTTTAAATTATGTAGGAATACATTTCCTAACAGTGTACATATAGATGACAGTTATAATTGTTGCAATGTTATAAAAGTGCATAAGTCAAATGAATGTGTTCTGCAGTGTTGCAGGTGGGAATTAGTACTCAAAGGGTTAATGCTCAGTATCTGAGTGCAAGAAATCTTGTTTTTCTGTATTTTTGTAAATTTGAAATATATATTGTAAACTACAGCAGTGTAATGTATCCATTTCGTATTATGTGTGTCTTTAAAAGGTGAGCAGGAAGAATGCACTAGTTGGTTGTTGAGTTTTAAACCAGTATACAACCTTTTCATGACTGCTTCTTTAAATGATGGGGGGAATTAAAAAAAACCTATGCTTTATTATGTATATGCTGTATGTGCTTGAACTGTCTCAAAACTAAAATACAGTATTTTCATTGTTTGCATAATGCAATATTTTCTGTTTAATAATTATTTTCATTTTAATATTATTTTAGTCTCATTTCACGTAGACAGTGAGCCCTAAGCAAGCATAGACATAATGCTAAATACCACTTCTCTGTATCTCAGCACTATATATTCATTCTGTAATAGATGAATCCTAGAAGGTCTATAGACCATTATGCAAAATATCCCACATACATGGCCAGGTGAAATATTCACTTTGCTAGAACACACTCAGTGAGGTTCTTTATTCAGCTTGTGTTTCTGTCACCTGTGTTGTTTTGTCTGAGAGGCTTGTGTATGATCTTCATAATGGCTTACAAAGAAGTAAAATAGGTGCTGCTTTCCACAGAATATCTTATGTGATAAAACTCTCTGGAAAATTAACGTTAAATATGAAAACACCTTTCTTATTGTGTGAAACTATTAATTTAGTAAATATTTTGGGGCTAATTTGGAAAAGATGTGTTATGCAATAATCTGTTTGCATATTATTTTTTCAGAAATATATAACTACAGAGTAGGAGAACATGATATTAAATAAATTAAAAAATGTTTTATAACATCAGATTTGACCAAAATTCTTTCTGTGCTTTTGACTTTTTTTCCAAGATAAATGGGATAATTTCATTGTTGTTGTTGGTTTTTTTGTCATTTACAGTCAGTGAATCATTGACTTTACCTGATTTCTTATGACATAAAAATAATGTCAGTGAAATACGTATAGTATAGCAGATATATTGTACTAACAAATTCCCTCCTGGACATGCACAGGTAACCCACCTGAATACTAACATTAGTTTTAGTTGTGCATGAATATAACAAAAGTGGCAGAACAGATTTTTATAGATTACTTCCTGGCCTGAGACAAAGTATGAGAAATTTCAGCCCCAAAGGTAATTTTCTGAGAATGATACAAGCAATTGACAATAGGGGGGTTAAAATTAAAGTTCTGTCTTACTCTTAACTGTTGGAGATAGAATACTGGATTAGATGGACCATCGGTCAAATCCAGTGTGGCAATTACGGTTTCCGATGTAATTCCCATGATGATTATAATCCAAGAAAGCATAAACTGTTAAAAAATTCTCTGCCTGACAGATCACTTGAGGGTTGGTAATTCACATTCATACTGAGCTCTAAATAAAGGTAATTAACAGTGATCAAATTTATTACTCCAGTTTCTTATGATGGATATATTCTTAACTCTGTGTATGTACACAGCTTTCAGTTTTAATTAGTTCAGTTTGCGGCACCCCAAAGTGGCTTTCTTTTAAGACGTAGATCATGGCAAACATGCAGTTTTGCATGAGGAATTCCTGCTTAACCTCATGTAAAGAAATTCAATATGGAAATAAATTATGAATGTTTGAAAATTATGCCTGGGGCATGTGTACTGTTCTCGGGTGTTCACACAGTCATTCTCACTTCGAGACTCAGGAACAAATCCTGGTCCAGGAGTATCCAGAGCCCAGATGGAGCTAAACAATCTAGTAGAGCTATGTGGTCAGAGAAGTATAAGTATATCATGAGGGAAACACTCCCTGAGGTTCAGCCACAAAGCTGCTCAATGGTTGGCACCCTTTGATCCACGTCCTGGGATGGAGTCCATAATGCTGTACTCCCTGAGCACTTGAGGATGTTGTTGTGGAGGTCCTGTTAGTGCTCAGTGCTTCTTTGTTTCTATGGTGAAGCATGTTCCTTCCTTCAGAGAATCAGTGGGGGAGTCTGGATAAGTCTAAGCAGATTTTGAAAACAGAATGGGGTTTTTGACAGAAAAGGCCTGACCCACTCAAAAGTTCCAGAATGAGATGTCACCAGGAGCATTTTGGTGTGCATTATAGAGAAGAATCACCTCACCTTGGAGATTGGAAGATATAGAAGGGCATAATCCCCTATGATTCTTCAAAGCCAGCTGCACTCTTATCAAGGTATAAATCTGTGTGCATGTGTGTGTAAAATATAGACATATATTTTGGTCCCCTCTTCTCTCCCTGCTCTATATCTTCTCTGCAGAAATTACTGCAGCTCCAGGTGAAAGTGAGTAAATTCACCTCCACCTTCCCACACAACCTGAATGATCTCAGGACTGGTCTGGTCCAAGCAGACAGCATAAATGAAATTGAGGTGCTAAAGTAGCTTTTACTGCTGTCTAATGGGAAAGGTCAGGATTTGGCCTTCAAGCTTCTGTAGTTTCTAGAGCTGTCCACCCTCCCTGATAAATTTCATGCCTTAAGACTATGCAGCATGCCAAGTCAGAGAGAGAGGTTTGTTTTAAATGCATGCCCCCTCTCAAGGAGTAGCGGCTACTCTTCCAGCTACTATCTGCTTTGGGGGGGTTGTTTTGATGTATTTCTAAAGGTACCTATCACTGTGATATCTATCACTTAAGACTCTTGGGCTCTGGGCAGGGCCGCCCAGAGGGGGGGCAAGTGCGGCAATTTGCCCCAGGCCCTGGGCCCTGCAGGGGCCCCGTGAGCCTTTGCCCGGTGGGGTCTTCAGTGGCTTTTCGGCGGCGGGGGGGGGGGGCCTTCAGTGCTGCCGAAGACGCGGAGCGACTGAATCTTCCCTCTTCCCTCCCCACCCCCACCGCCGCCTAAATGCCACGCGAGCCCTGGCCCAGCGGCAGTCCGGGTCTTTGGCGGCATTTCGACGGCGGGGGACCCTTCAGTCGCTCTGTGTCTTCGGCAGCACGGAAGGGCCCCCTGCCACCGAAATGCCTCTGAAGACCCAGACCGCCGCCGGGTGAGTACAAGCGCCGCAGCTCCCCCGCTTTGCCCCCAGGCTCCTTGTATCCTCTGGGTGGCCCTGGCTCTGGGGAGGCAGACAACCAACTTCTTTCATTGACTGGTCGTTATAACTGTCGTAGCTACTCCTCCACTCCTGCAGTACATTGTCTAGCTGTCTGCTAGGTAGAGGACAAGTCATCTGGCTCAGCATATCTGTGGCTCCATCCACTTACCCCCTGAGACCAAGCAATACCTGAAGGATGCAGCTGGAAAAGGGAAGAACTAACCTTTGGAGGCTACTTTAGGAGAAAAGAGAAGATGGTAATCTCAGGTTTGTGAATTGTACTCATTCCTAGCAGAATACACTCATTCATTACCCATCTTTTATCCTATTATAGGTGGAGCTGGTAGCACTATTTATTAAGGTTGCCTTATACTTCCTGTTATAAGACCCTGTTTTCAGTTGCTTGTAACTTTGCCACACGTTAACCATTGTGGCTGAAGTTTTCCATAATCTGCCTCAGCCTGAATTTATTTGGAAAATTTCATCCAAAAACCACTCAGCCATTACCACAAATAAGGCTAGGGAAAAACATATTATTTTTTGCCCATGGTAAACAATGCTGGTGATCTTTTCATTGAACAGCTCTTCTTCACCCATGCTTTGGAGCAAAGAGTTGAAATTTGGCAGGAAGATGGCCTTTGTGTCAAGGAAATGCCTTTTACCAATTACCATCCCCATGAATCTGCCCAAATTTGGCCAAGTCTTTGAAAAATAGCAGGTCACACATTTTCAACACCTTCAATTTTAGCAACTAAATTCTCCAACGATTCCATTCTTGCTGAGCATACTACAGCCTCTCACAGCTTCTATCACTGCATATGTATCATCCCCACAGAGTGACTGAGCATGCTCCAGCCCAGGGCTATGGGTGCTCAGGAGCACTTTCCATGTAATGGCTCCTCCAGTTGTTCTGGCCTGGGATGGGGTCAGGCACTAGAACTGAGAGCAGGGAGCCTGTCTTTTTTGTGCCCCTTGCTAGCGCCCATGCAGCATGGAAGAGGAAGCTGTCCTATTCAAATGCAGAGTGGATAAAGGCTGAACTAGAGGGAGGGAAAGGAGTAGAGTGAGACTAGGACTGGAGGGGGAGAAACTGTGACTGTCACTGGCTAGGAAAGGAGACTCAGACTGGGAAGGAGTAGAAGCAGGGAATGGAAGTTGGTGGTTGGTGGTGTGGAGGCTGGCTTCAATGGGCAAGGATACTGGCAATAGAGGCCAACATGGTGAGGGGAGGCTGGGATTGGTTGGGCAGGGGGACTGGGAGTTGGTGAGGGAAATGGTGTGAAGATTGGGAGTGAGTTAGCTGAGGTGGGGAACACTGAGATTGGCTGAGGGACTGGGGAAAGGGGAGAGTCTGGAACTGACTAGAAAAGGAGATTGGGGCTAGGAAGTAGTCTAGGGACTGTGGGGAGAGAACAACAACTCTGACAAGGAGCTGGAGTGCTGAAAGAGAACTAGCACTATCTGGCCAAAGAGCCTGGTACAAGGAAACAGGAAGAAAGGAGAGTGGAACAAAGAGCCAGCATTGGAGGGAGTCTGAGATTGGATAATGAACTCTGGGAGGATACTAGAACTGGGATCCAGTGGTCAGGGAGGGGAAAGAGAGATGTGATGTGAAGCTGGGAGTGGGGACCTAGGACTGGCTGGGCAAGGACTGACCTGGGAGTGCATCTGGGGAGGGTCAAAGACTGGAAGGGGGAAAAGTGGGACTTTAACAGTGAGCTGGAGGGGGAGACTAAGACTGGCTAGGCAAGGAGACAGGGATATGAAGCCTGAGGAGTGGAGACTGGGATTTTGTACCTTTCTATTTATTTCTGTTTTCTCTCTCTCGTGTTCCCCCATATGCTGCTCTGGCTAGGAGACTGCACCCACCTTCTTTGTTCCTGATGTAGACACTAAAAAATCCATTTAGGAAAGAACCTAGGCTTCATCACCCACTCAGGCACAGTGCTGACTTCAGCACTGACTTAACAGTGCTGGCCTTTGTACTGATAGGATTACATCACAGTGCAGAGCTAAGATATTTAGGCAACAGTGTGTAACAGAATAACCCTTTCCTGTCTAGTTTGAGCAGATATTCCCTTTACTTGGAACAGGAATACCACTAGTACTGGTAACGGGTTTCAGAGTGGTAGCCATGGTAACATCTTACTGCTAACAAAAGTTTGATGTTTTAAACTGCACCCACTGTTCTAGCTCTCATTGAGCTACTGCAAGTATGTGTACACGAGCAGGGGAAGCACACACCTAGCTCATAGCTTAGACACAGCCTGGCATTTACACTGGTTTAAAACCTAACGCTCTGGAAATATATGAGAGTGCATTAGTGTAAAAATGTGTGTGAAGGAAGAATACGGCTTTTAATGTTGATATTGAAATCTAACATTTTGTGTTAAGTTTGACAAAATCAGACGTATTATTGTTTTAAAGTACTGATACATGCTTCCAACCTTAACTTCCTTTTCACATAGTTTGTCTGTGAATTTCCTTAGTTTTTAAAAAAATATCCTACATAAACAGTAAACAAGAAACCCAATGGGAATGCTCCCATGCAATATTTGTAATGCTCTGCAGATATGTAACATCAACTTTAAATTGTTTTCATATTTTTTAATTTGCAAGAGCAAATTAACCAGTAAACCAGAGCAGCGCAAAGCCGCCAGAGCACCCTGGCCAGTTAATTGGGGTTTATGGCTGATTTGCATTGTTAGAGTAGCAGAAAGCAGCTGAAGTGTACTGGTGAATCTGGTACTTAATTTGCAATTACCTTATTGGTTTAAGGAGCTGTGGTGCCATGGTCACTTTTCAAATAGTGATACCCAAGCCAGCATGTAGTCTTGTAAACTTTAAAGAATAATGACAACTGAGCCAACCAATCTACCAATGAGCACTCTTGAAACATCTGACCAGTCTCCCTCATAGCAGCAGCATTACAACCAATAGAATTGTTACAAGCAAAGTATCTATAGACGAAGGCTGCTGATTACTTGAGTTAGCTCTGATGTCATAATGACATCACTTTGGAGTTACCTGAACCTGTCTGTAGTTTATAATCATAACAATCAGATACATCAGTCATGAATAATTTATCTTAAATATAACCTCATTTCCTGTGCAGAAGATTTAAAGTTTTAAATCTATGTAATTTTCTTATTAAGTTCATTCATGGCAAAGAAAAGTGTGACAAAGGCATGTAACTCCTCTTTCAGCACTGGATGAGTACCTGTATGATGTGCAAGAGAGGAGTATCTTATAGTCTCCCAAAGTTTCTGTCACCTGGGATCGTTTCATGGTGCTGCTCACGGTGCCTGACTCCTCCTTCTAGTGTGCTAAAGTATAAAGCTACTTGGCAGTGTCCCCAGTGAGCTAGGAGTTTACCACACTCAGGCAGCAGCTACCACACTTGAGCTTGCAAATAATTCAAACTCACACAAGCAAACAAATTAAAAACAATAATTAGGAACTGTATGTAAGGATTTGATTAAAGAGGAATATACAATCAGTAAAAACATTAGAGGATTAAAATGACAATAGATATCAATAATGCTTTTTCATTACTAATAGCTATGCTGGCAAGCACATTAGGTCACATGACCCACACTCCCCAATGTTTCTAAATAAAAATGTCTGCCCCTTCAATTCTGTCTGTCACCCACATCTCGGGTACCCAGGTGGTACATGTGGAGACATGTTACAGGCCTGAAAGGAGATGCTGTTAGAAACACATTTTATTATACTGGGAATTGGCAGTGTAGGTAGATGAAAGCCCTTTTGCAGATGCAATGTGCCTTAATGGTTCAAAATTAAACCCTAACTACCAATCTAACTGTAATACAGGGTTCTCACTCAGGTTCCTTTCCTTGCTGAGCAGTCAGGAGATTGGTGCAAGCATGCAGGTCCTCCATGGGGATCACTGGAGAGGGACTAACCATCCAATCCCACCTGGAACAGTGCTAAGTCTTTAATGCTTGGAACCGCAGATTTATTTGTAAGCAGGTTGGGTCTCTGGAACCAAAATCCCAGATCCGGTGTAGACTGGCTCCAAGGCATGCAGGAGAGATGGTCTGTCTCCTTCTGTTGCTGGCAGGCTAGGGGCAGAAGTAGTGGTTTGTTCCCTCCTGACAGGCCAGTTGCTGGGCCTGGAAGTGCTATGTTGGCCGGCTGTAGGGAAACCTTCTTTCTCCTCCACTCCCTGACTGGTATCTGTCATGTGGAGGAAAGCAGGGCTATTCATAGCCTCACTGCTCCTTTCCAGAGGCTGCTTGCAGGCTGCCCAACTGTCTTCTGCCCATTGGGTGAGGGAGGAGAGTTGCCAGGGTGACTTGTGGGGGTGGGGGAGGAGGAGTCCTGTCCCCCTTCCCTTCCTTTCTGCTGCTGAGGGAGTCAACAGTACAGGATTCTGTCATGGAACCACAGGGGCCCAAAAGATGTGTCTCTTCTCTTGGGGCACAGCTTCCTTGCTAAGAAGGGCAGTGTTAAAGACCCCATTTTTAAAGAAGTTTAGCTCAAAAAGTTTCCTTGAAAACTTGTGTGGCTCTAACATCCCTGTATAACTTGAGAATCTGGGGTTGCCTTTGTTTAGTTAGGGATTAGGCTTGGGGTGGAGCTGGTAGTCCAGCCATTCTCCACTGCTTCATATCTCGTTCACCTTAGGTTTTCCATCTGGAAATCAGAGCGGGATGTAAGGCAGAATTCTTTCCTGCTCGGTAAGCTTCATGGCTGCAAGAGCAGACAAAGCCATGGAAGCCTAGGCACGGGGTGAGGTTTCTGGCGATGGTAGCCTGGCTCCTGTAGATGGATTTCCCTTCCTCATGAATCTTAGGATATTTGCAGTATCCTGAGACTGCAACCTTTACCTATGCTGTAGGTAGGAGACGCCTAGTTTTTCCCCTTTGAACTTGTCAAATTCAGTCTCACAAATATTCCTGGTCCCCTGTAGCTCTTCTGAAGGGACCTCAATGTGTCAGGGTGATGTGGCTCATACCTTTTTGCTCAACCGGCAGAGAGATAAAAAAACGAACTTTGGGTTTTAGTCCCAAGTATTTTGCATGCATTTTATCTCCCTTTAGTTCTCCCCTCCCTTCCTTAGGTCACTCCCATGAAATCTCCCCAGAACACTTTATCCTTGAGCAGAAAATCAGCCCTAATAACTATGTAAAGTAGAGACGTTATTTCAGTGCACTTCATTTCTTTTGAGTAGAAAGAGAAAAAAAACCCTCTGCAAAGCAGCTCTTTGAGATACACATTTTGTTGAAGGTGAAATGTCTGAGGTGGTTTTAGATGGAGGTAGAGAGCACTGTGGAGCCAAGATTAGATCTGATCAGTTTTTTTCTTTACTATGGAAGCAGTTTTTCTAGTCTTGCAGGGCCCATTCGAGCCAAAAACCATCCAGAGTCTTCTGAGATGCATAGACCAGGGAAGCTAGACGATCCTGCCTAGTCAGCAGAAAAGATGCCTTTCTGCAGATGGCAAAACACAAAACCCCCAGCTCTGCAGCAGTAGATTATGGAGTTGCCTGGAGGGATAAAATATCATGTAAATGAACTTGCTGCCTCCTGGATTCTGCTAGTAAATCTACTTTTCATATCTTTTCCCCACTCGGGCCATATCTACATTACAAATTTTGGCTGCCACAAGTTACATTGGCATAAAGCTGCTGCAGTTAATATATCACTATGAATACTTGGCTCCTTGCATCAGTGCTGCATGTACTAATCAAAAGTGCTTGGGTCGATGTACAGTGTAGTGCACCATGGGCAGGCATCCCAGTGTGCAACTCTCCACTGCCCAGCACACTGTCTTTTTGGGGGAGGAGTGGAGTTGGTAATGCATAGTTGGGCAGAAACAAGTCACACAGGAGTGACTGGGAGCAAGGGATCAAATTCCAGCCTGCAACTTTCTCCATCCCCTAATACCACCATATCCCATAATTTTAGCACCTTTTTAAAAAATCCCATAAAATCACACAGCCCTCCTCACTGTCCACCATCTCTGACAGAAGTGTGGAACCTGCACAGCTCTGCATTGTTGTAATAGGCGTTGCAAGCACAGTTTCTCCAGTTTTTGCAGAGCTGCAAAAAGAACCACATCATCATGGAGGACAGATTGGTGTGGGACAAGGTGAAAAATCAATTCAGGGTTGTTGGTAGTGTTTATGGAGCAGTTGCAGATGGCGGAGCACCTCTTCTGGGCCCAAGAAATGAGCATTGACTGGATTGGCACCAATGGGGTTCCCAAAGTGCAGTGGAGCGATAGATGGCACTGATAGATATCTCTGTTTTGGCACCAGCCCATCTTGCTCCAGAGAATATCAATAGAAAGGATTACTTTAATATGGTTATGCAAGTCTTGGTGGATCACCAGGGATGCTTCACCAAATCAGTGTTGGCTGGTCAGGGAAGGTTCATGAGGCTATGTCTATACTACCATTTATGTTGGCATAACTTATATTGCTCAGGGGTGTGAATAAACCACCCCACTAAGTGACATAAGTTACACTGACATAAGCACCAGTGTGGACAGCGCTATGTCAGCGGAAGATCTTCTCCCGCCAACATAGTTACCGCCACTCATTGTAATGGATTAATTATGTCAGTGGGAGAGTAGGATTGCACAGGTGTTGCCTGTGGGCAGAATTTGACCCCATTATTTTAATATCTGAGTTTGTTTCACCATAAAACACTTTTCTGAAGATAGACGGATGGTATCTGCAAAGTAGTCTACCTGTTCTAAAACTAGTCCATTTCTGAGAATAGTTGATTTAACACATTTGTTGTCTGTACTGCATTCAATAGGCATGTCTCCCATGAAAAGCCATCCTGCCTTTTTGAAATAACTATAGCTTTCAGCCCCAAAATGAAGAACTGAAGCTGCAAACTTCAGTGTGGTTTTGAGAGTCCCCTTCAGATGCAAAAAATAAATTGGTCTAAAGTAATTTATCTTTTGGGGTGGGTGGGTTTTTTTGTATGCAGGGTTGTGGTGGCTTTGTTGGTCCTAGGATATTAGAGAGAAAGGTAGGTGAGGTAATATCTTTTATTGGACCAACTTCTGTTGGTGAGAGAGACCAGCTTTCGAGCTTATACAGCACTCTTCTTCTGGTCTGGGAAATGTACTCTGTGTCACAGCTAAACACAAGGTGGAACAGATTTTTTAGTATAAGTAATTAACACAGGGGACCATTCAAGATGAAGTGGCCAGTTAACACCTCTCCAATTGCAGTGGTGGAAAAGGGAGAAAAGCGGGAGTGGGGGGATGGTTAGTGGGTGAAGATTGGTGTAATAAGCCATAAACCAGTTGTCTTTATGCAATTCATGATGTCTTTTATGATGCAATTCATATGTCACAATTTTAGTGTCTAGCAAAGTTATGCTTCATCTTTATGCAATTCATGATGTCACAATTTTAGTGTCTAGCAAAGTTATGAATTTAAGCTCCTAGACTCATCTTTTGAAGATGTTGTGCAGGTTTCCTTTGAGGATGAGGACTGACAGGTCAGAAATAGAGTGATCGTTTTGTGAAACGTGTTCACCTACTGGTGGTGATATAGTGTTTTGTCTTATCATTTTTTGTGTGCGTTAATTTGAGAAATTAGCAATTGTCTCATTTCACCTACATAGGTGTAGCTGGGGGAGAAACGGGGAGGCAGTGGTAGTGGAGGGGTGGTGATCGAGGCAGTTTCTTGTATGTAGTTGTCTGTAGGATTCCATTACTGAAGCTGATCACTGTGTCCCAGAAATTGATCCTAGTGTGAGAGTGTTCTAGAGAGAGTTTAATGGATAGGTGGTGAGTTTGCTTGACAAGGGCATCTGTCCACATGATGAAAATATCATCAATGTATCTCTGCTATATCATTGATTGCATGATGCATTTATCCAGACATTCTTCCTCATGGTGGCTTATGAAGACATTGGCTATACTAATTCCCACAGCTGTTGCTATGGTTTGAACAAAACGTTTGTTGTGGAATGTTAGTTAAATTGTTATGGGTGAGGATGAAATGGATGAGTTTGGAGATGTGTTTGGGGTGGATGGCTGAGTGTTATCCATTTTCTTGTAGATATTTGAGGCAGGCAGCAATGCCATCATTGTGAGAGATGTTGCCATTATGGGTGTCACTTCCTTGTATACGAACACCTTTCACAATGACAGCATCACCGCCTGCCTCGAATATCCAGGGCCGCCCGGGGGAGAGGGGGCAAGTGGGGCAATTTGCCCCGGGCCCCACAGGGGCCCCATGAGCCCTGACCCCGGCGGCGATCCAGGTCTTTGGTGGCAGGGGGCCCTTCAGTGCTGCCGAAGATGCAGAGTGACTGAAGGGACCCCCGGCGCCAAAATGCCCCGCGAGCCCTGGCCCGGCGGCGGTCTGGGTCTTCGGCAGCATTTCGGCAGTGGGGGGCCCTTCAGTCTTTGGCAGCACGGAAGGTCCCCCCACCGCCGAAATGCCACCGAAGACCCAGAGCGACTGAAGGGACCCCTGCCGCCAAAATGCCGCCGAAGACCCAGACCGCTGCCGGGTGAGTACAAGCGCCGCAGCTCCCCCACTTTGCCCCAGGCCCCCTGAATCCTCTATCTATAAGACAATGCACAACATGCAGATATCCACCCCACCAACAATAAACACTTTGTTCAAACCATTGGAATAGCCATGGGGACTCAGCTGGCTTCCCAATATGCCAATCTCGTGGTCAAGTAAAAGATATTACCTCACAGATCTTTTATTTATGTATGTCATCTCCATCAAATTGACATTTTATGAATGTCCATCTGAAATAATTCTTTGTTAGCTAAACAATACCATTTTCACACCTGGGATTATGGGTATTATTGACAAGATCTATTTTCTCCCACGATTTGCCATTCATTAGGAGAAAAGTGAAACATTATTTTGACACTCTGAGTTGCAACTATCTGTGCCCCTGCATCACAACATTTTTTAATGTTCTATTTTAGCTGTTACAGTTGGCCTCAAAAGAGATTAAAATCTGGAAAAAAGAGTAAAAATATTTAACTATGAACAGAACATATTATTTGCATGTTAATAGCACATTGTTTGCTCCATAGGTCTTTAACAGCTGCATATAATGACATGATCTTTTGTACACACTAATTTTCATAACATAGGTAACATGGTTATTAAGTAGCAAAACAAATGCTACAATTTGAGGATTGCTGAGTAATTTTAATATTTTTCTTGTTTTTGCAAAGACCACACATTGCCACTGCATGGACCTGCAGTATAAGGCATATACTATATTAATGCATCCAATATAATGATGCATTTTATGGGATTTGCAAAAACATTGATTTGATTTCTTTTAATCTGAATCTATTCTCACAATGCTGAGTTAAGAGTTCCATTTTAGTCATTTTGTACAGAAATATCTGGTATGTAATACCAACAGCAATACCCTTCAGGCAAGAGTGAGGAATTGGCTTTCAGATGACCTATTTCAGAGAGAGACAATAAGATTACTAAATTGAGGTGCAGCTGATATCAGTGCCCAAAGCCACTCCTAAGCTTCTTTGCAGTCTATGTGATGAAAGGTCACCTTGCTTCGTTTTTGTTTTGTTTTGTTTTTGTAAATGATGGAAAAAACAGAGGCAAAATTCAATACTGTAATAGGCCTCATAGAAGTGTCTGTCAATGAGACATTTTGATGCCAGTCTGTTATTAAAGAGGTCATATATTCTATCTAATTTTCCATTCAATGCTAATGAATATTGGACACATTTTCCGGACATGTGATTTTTCTGCAGACTAATGCTAAATATGAGACTCAATAATACAATAAAAACATCCATGTGGATGCTGAACTTAAAAACTTTACAGAAATAAAAGTGATTGGAGTATTTCTAAATATAGAGACTATATTGGTGTAGTTGAGCTGGCATAGCTATTTTCTGTCAGTGTAGTTAAGTAGATGGAAGGCCCTCTTCTGTAGCTGTGTCTACACTTGGGTTGATGTTGGCATAACTACGTTGGTCAGGGGTATATTTTTTTCACACCCTTGACCAATGTAGCTCAGCCAATAGAACTTTTCAGTGGAAACCAGGCTTCAATCTACTGGGTGAGCAGTTTGAGAAAGAAAAATAACTTCTATGCTCAGCTCTGAAGTGGGCTGTAGTCCACAAAAGCTTATGCTCTAATAAATTTGTTAGTTTCTAAGGTGCCACAAGTACTCCTGTTCTTTTATCAGAGTACTGTTATCCTAGGAAAGTTGGCAAGTGCATTCAGCATTATCCCAATTACCAAGTAATGTCTAAGCATTCTACTCAATAAGAAATTATTTATTAAAGTGAGTCTTTTCAAACTTATTTAAACTACACTCTGTATTTAAGAGATTATACTCTACCGCATTGTTTGAAATTACAGAAACTGTCATATGAATGTGAGGGGTTCATTTGTTCCTTTTGGTACAAATGAGAGTTCTTTGCAACTGAGAATTGCTGAAGTTAATGTAAAGGAGACTCATTTATTAGAAGATTTCTTCATCACCACCATCAATTTCTATTTCAAGGGATTGTTGAGAACTGATTGGTATTCACTTCTGTCAGCTGAAAGGTGCATTTAATAGAATTTTCCAAGGCTCTGAGATAGGAAGAAGAATGGATTGCTTTATTTCTATGGAACAACAGAGACTTTAGAAATCTAATAATATAATTCCTAACATTTCAGTAACTGTACCCCCCCACACACACACACACACCAGACCTGCAGTAGGTACAGTTGGACTACAGTTTCCTGTTACACAATGAGCACCAGTTAGTGCTCGAAATGCAGCAAAATCTGGTAAGTAATTTCTGAAACAAGAACTAGACACCATTAGACTTGTTTTGTTAGTGCCTTAGTTAGTCAGAGAGGGTTCTCAAAATCCAATTCTGAAGAAAATACTGGCTGCCGGCCTTCTCAGGAAAGGCAAATAATGGTAGGCCAAGGTACCTGCCCCACATAAAACAAAGGCGCAGATGTCACTTCCTGCCTTTCTCTTAGACTTAGACTCCGGAGGGCACACATGTGGCCTGGTGAATAATTTTTTTTTTTACTGCTTCCTTGTGCCAAGGCTGCGTTATCATGAGCTTGCCCCTGAACCCAAGCCCTTCCTGAACAGGCTGACAGAAAAGTCAGTGATGGTGAAGCTGAAATGGGGGATGGAGTACAATGGTGTCTGTTGACAGCTACATGATCTGTCTGCACTGAATGTCTTTTTAGGGCTTAACCCAGGTCGACCCTGCATATCTCTGCTTTTTGTTTCTTAGCTCTAGCCCTTGTAAGAGTCCAAACAAAGAGATGAAAAATCTTTGTTAGCAATTTTTATTTCCCTCTTCCTGCATTCAAACTGATGGGACAAGGCCTTCTGCATGTTTTCCCCATGGGTGGATGGTGCAATTAACAAAGCTGTTGTCCTATGATGGTCCACTTAATGTTGATAGTCCTCAACATTAGGCAAGGGGAGCCATCCGTCCTGTCTGACTTCCTGAGTTCAGAGCAGGCATTTTTACAATTATAAAACAAACTCATATTTTACCTTGTTGCATGTAATACAGACTTTACAAGTGAGGTTAATGCATGCAGCAATTGACAAGCAGTTTATAGAGTCTAAGCATTAAACACGTCTTTACAAATCTAACACCTGTTTTGAACAATATCAGCATATAGGTGAGCTGGTCTGGTTTCCAGCTACGAATTTGTCAGCTCAGCTGATGCCTACCAATTTGGCAAGACCTGGCACCTGATTTACCAGAGTCAAAAGTACATAACCCTAACTGCTTGACAATATTGTGCACCTGCAAATGAAGCTAAAATGAAAGCAAGCCCTTCCCCTGTGCAAAGAGGGGTAATTTCTAAAACAGATTTAAACGATGCTAAAGTCAAAGGCAAAACAGGTTTCCCCGCCTCTTCTTTTTCTGTCATGACTAGAAGTAAGTCAACACAGCAGATTTTAATCATTAAGAACCAAAGCCAGATCTGTCTGTTGAACAAAATATTGCCAGCCATAATAGTATCTCTCTCTTTTTAATCCCATAAACCCAATTCAGGAATACACTGAACAGGTTCTTAAATCCATTCCCTATTCAGGAAAGCACTTAAAGCCCCTTCAAATGCCACAAAAGTAACTTCAGTTAGATTTCAGCGCGTGCTTAAAGTTAAACAAATGCTTAAGTACTTTCCTGACTATGAATGCGGTCTTGAATCAGACCTTAATTTTGAACAGCTAGTAACATGACACATTTTTCCTAAGGTTGCCAATGATTAAGGCATGACAGGGAGATGGGCTGTGGATTGGGAAGGTTATTTTTGAGTTATGTTCTGTGTGTTATGATGAGTTTGTTCTTTGATCATTCATAGATGAGTCAGCATATCATAATCACTGAGAGTTCTAGATGTAAGATGGGTATATACCCAGCCCCATGATAGTCACGACTCTGAAGCTAAAGTCCTTTATTGGAGCAGTGAGAAAAAACGTTCAACTTAGGAATCAGATTTGGGCTCGAAGGCAGTCAAACAAGCCGCCCAGCCAAGGCTCTGGGGAAGGAAAATAAATGCTGGCCTGAAAAATTATGAAATATAAATAACTAAAACACTTCATGTTGGATAAACATCACACATGAGCATATGCTGAATGGCATGTGAAAAATACAGCCTATAAAAGCAAAAGGATACATTTCCCTAAGGCAAAGCCATTTATGACCATTTGAGATCTATCTCGTCTTTCACAAGACTCTGAAATACCTGTAAATGTTATCTTTGCTGACAAAAGCTCATTGCATCTGTGCTGCCAGGACAGAGGGACATGGTTGTCCAGCCTATTTGTTTAGTCAGCAGCTTTTAGTTTTATTTTTCAGTAAATATCAACCTACATTACCAGTGTAAAAACTGAACGCTCACTAGGGAGGATAGTAATGCAAATTTTATAACTGAACTCAGATGTCAGCTAAAGACTGACTTGTTTACAGTTCTTCACGGTTCTGCAGAGCAGTCATTTCACTGGAAAGGAGCTTTCCACAGCAATCTGCAGACTTTGCAAACACACCCTGCAAGATTTTTTTGGAGGGAAAATAATGTTTTAGCTGCTGTGATCGTAATGGGAATCCCTGCAAGGGTTACCTAACCTGCAATCATATTTGTCTGGTTAATATTTCAGAGTCAGAAGTTTCTGCTCAGTGAAAACAATAGTATTTTGACAAACTGTAATGAGTGCCGTGACTGAGCCATTGCAGAGACGGAAACCCACTGAAGTCACAGCAGCTGTGGCTGAGTAAGGATTGAAGGACTAGAGGAGAAAATACACAGAGTGAGGCCTTTCTCAACTTGAAAATATTGTATTTTACCAAAACCAGAAGAATACTTTTAAATACTGTAAAATTGAAAGGGGTCCGGTTACAGAAAATATGAATTTACATGACAGTTGATAATAACTGTTTTGGAATTTCTAAAGCATAGAATATTTACTCTGTAGTATAAATCAAACAATTCTGATTCTCGTGCATAGTAAATATATAATAATAGCCATTTTAATTAATAGTTTCTTAGGGCTGGATCTTGGTCCCTGCTAAGGCTACTTTATTCCACTCCAGTGGCACAGAGTAGCCTTAGTACTTATTCTAATTCTAGCCCTGGCAAAACACTCTGAATAATAAGCAGAGAAACCTGAATAAGGATGGCCAGATTTGGCCAATTCATTCTCTACCAAAACAACATTTCTTGTTTCGCTGTCTGCACAAAGAACAGTAAATCCTCCCAGGGTTAGTCTCACCAGCTTCTCTTTACTTGACTTCCAATTCTTCTCTTTTGCCTGTTTAATTAAACAAATAAAAATTCTACTCCCATGTCAATCTTCCAGTTTTCCTATGCACAATTATCAACCTAGCAACTTGTCTGCAGTACAGAACTTAGTGCCTGCTCTTTCTCCCATTGATAGCATAAAGAATTTTGTCATTGACTTCTGTCAGATCAAGAGGCACTCCCTAACCCTAGCACACCTACAGGTAGTCTATAGATGTATCTCACAACCTACTTGTAATACATAGACATGTAGAAGCTGTATATGAAAAAGACCTGTTTACTCATCTAGCCCAGCACCCTGCCACTGCAGGATTGTGTCCTATGGCCAAAGACCTGGGTCCTAAGTGGCCCATTAGACCTAAATTATGCAGTAGGGACCCTGGAACTATGTAGTATTATCCTTCCTCAGCTCTCCCACTTTCTTTCCTACCTCCAGTTCTATCCACTACAATCAGCACACTATCCCTTGAGTTAATTCATTTGCTCTTAAATTCAGTTTATTTTACTCTGCCCCTAAATGATCAGTGTGCCACAAATAGTTGTACAACACTACATAAGTGCAGTATAGAAGCTATCAAAGGAAAGCTGTAGGTTTTGACAGCTGGGATAGCAGATATTTAGGGCTTTTGACATCCAGGAGGCATGGGATTGTAATGAAAGCTGCAATTCTGGAGCACAATTATCTGTCAATTTCCAAAAAATGGTAAAGTAAGTGGCCAGGTATGTAGCCACATAACTGCATTTTAGACATTGAGTGCAGGTGCCAGTGATCCTTGAGGCACTGAAGTGTCCAAGGATTCATTAGTATAAACAATGCAATACAAAAAATAACCTCTACTATGTTATATGACAAGGGCTATAAACCTTTAATGCTCTCTACCTGGATTAGCTCTGCTATTAGTCTGTCAAGTTAGTGATAGAGATGGGCAATACAATTTAGGCAAAATAATAACCTAACCACTCTTTCCAGGTACAAGCTTCGTACTTCTTTATCCCAGTACAAGTTCTTGGTATGCAACCTGGTGACCTTATAACCTCCTCTTTTAAAAAATCATGTAGGTATGGGAAAGGTTCCCATGCCTCCTGGATGCCAAAAGGTTTCTGGTTTCCTCCACCCATTTTGGAAGGTCTTCCCTGGTCCAGGATTGGGACCAACGGGTGCCAGGTTTGTATAATTTTTGGTGGTACCCAGAACGGGTCCAAGCAGAGCCGTCCCATCCATCGGACAGACCAGCGCAACCGCCCTGGACCCTGCACTTTTGGGGCCCTGCGCTTCAGGGGGATGTGGAGTTCAGGGCAGCATGGAGGTTAGCGGGGGGCCTGGCACTGGCAGCAGGAAGCGACCCAGCCCCAGCCCACCCCTCCCCGCCGACTCCTGGCATTGCTTGGGGGAGGGGGCAGAACCTGGAAAGAAACAGGTCAGGGGTTGGGGCTTGGGGAAAGGGGTGGAATGGGGGCAGGGAGGAGGTGGAGCACGGGTGGGAAGAGGCAGAGTGGGGCGGAGCAGGGGCGGGAAGAGGCAGAGCAGAGCAAGGCGGGCTGTGTCACTCGCTGCTGCCAGCATCAGGTCCCCCGCTAACCTCCCCAGGCCGCCCTGGACTCCACGTCCCCCTGCAGTGTGGGGCCCCCCCAAAGTGTGGGGTCTGGGGTGATTGCCCCAGTCCGTACTATAGACAAGATGGCTCTGAAAATATAAGCCCAAACATTGGTGGAGCCGGGACCATGTTTCTGAATATTGGTGGAGCACAGGCACCACGGGCCCATATAACTCACCACGTATGTCGGGATCCATAACCCTTCTATCATGGCTTCATTCACTCTCTCTGCACCATTGGGGTTTTCCAGTATTTATACCACAAGAGTGCACCACATTTCTCAACCCCCAGGGCTAACTGTGCCAGCTTCCAACTGGCCTGACCTGCTCTGAGAGCCCACCTTCATGTTCCAAAAGCCAGGCATTCAGAATTCATTGGGAAAGCTTCAAAACTAAGAAACTGATGGCTGGAGAGAAAAGTTATATTTCTTGGACACTCACCAGTAAATCATCAGTGAAAGCTGCCCTCCACCAACAGAACCTATTGTGCTGTGTTTTGGAGGGTTGTTTTCTGCTATGCACATAAAGTGGGTTCAGTATTTGTGACCATAAGGGATCATCTATGACAGCATATGAGTTACTGGCTCTGCATTGCTGTGGCATGCCACACAGAAGACAAAATAATTTTTTCAACTTTGGGATCTTAAATCTTACTCTGTCATTTGGTAGGGATTTATTTGCCAAGAAATTCTAATTCAAGTTGTGTTGCTAGCAAAACTAAAAAGAGAGGCCTTTTCTAAGTTGCCCCAGCTGAATAGTAAGATATAATTTAATATGCAGAAACATCTATTTCATAAAACTACAGGGAGGGTTGTATGTGTGCTTTTATTGATGCCTTAGTAGTGATGTGATCAATGGTATTTTGTTAAGTGCAAAGTGGTAGAGAAGAATAATTAACATTATGTGTTCAACTTCTCTCTCTCTCCTCCTCCCCCCTTCCTGCTTTAAATCTAA
Organism: Malaclemys terrapin pileata; assembly: GCF_027887155.1. Lineage (NCBI taxonomy): Eukaryota > Metazoa > Chordata > Testudines > Emydidae > Malaclemys > Malaclemys terrapin. Next base: position 98,737,374 of record NC_071511.1, on the reverse strand, counting down.
TTTAATAGTCTGGCTACTGAAGGAAAAAGAGAGATCCCTTTTCTGGTGCCCTGGATATGCAGATTTTTTTTCTTTTTATTTGTTTCCTGAATGTGAATTTGAACGTGCAGAAACAGTGTTTTGGCAGAACCATTTTCAATACTTGGTTTAAACTACAAACACCAGAAGGGGAATGTAATAACAACCTGGCTCACAGGACTGCAGTTAAGAGGCAATGGAACTTTATGTCCTGGTCTCAGTTACTTGATCTGGGTCAGGATTATTAAGGCCAATGGCCCTGTAATATGACAGAGGTCAGTATCCGCTAGCACCGCTGGTTACTGTTACAGGGAATAATGCACGGGGGTGTGGAGTATGGTAAATAAAATACCTAACAAAATTGTATATTCATTTGTTCCTACTTAATCATTTTGTAAAATGGCTGGCATTGGGCAATTTTTGGCTGTCTTTCATCTACTAGGATTGTCTCTGTAAGTCACCCAAACCCTCTCTTGCTGCTTGTTGCTATTCTGCAGTAGGCTGCTGCCATTTCTGTCTTCATTTCCCCTTTCTCAAGTAACTAAGGGCTTGTCTATGCTTAAAACATTACAGCTGTGCCACTGCTGTTGCGCTGCTATAGCATTTCTGTGTAGACGCTATCTATGCCGATGGAAGGAGTTCTCCCATCAGTGTAGGTAATCCACCTCCCCAAGAGGCAGTAACTAGACTGATGGAAGAATTCTTCCATCGACCTAACATTGTCTACATGAGGACTCAGGAGGATTTTTCACACCCCTGACTGATGTAGTTAAGCCAATCTTATTTTCTAGCGTAGACCAAGCCTCAGTAAGAAAAATCCAGGAAGTGGTTAACAATAAAGGAGACCAGTGCTGCAACCCTAATGCAGGCAAAACTCTGGGCAAGTCTTCACTACCCGCCAGACTGGCGGGTAGTGATCAATCTATCTGGGGTCGATTTATCGCATCTAGTGTAGACGCGATAAAATTGATCCCCGATCGTGCTCTCCATCGACTCTGGAACTCCAGCTCACGAGAGGCGGAAGATGAGTCGACGGGATCAGCAGCGGTCAACTCACCGCCATCCTCACGGCCAGGTAAGTCGACCTAAGATACGCTGACTATTTGCATAGCTGAAGTTGCGTATCTTCCGTCAACCCCGCCACATAGTGTAGACCTGGGCTCTGATTGTCTGCAATGGGAGCATGTCTTTGCAAAGACTGAAGTATTGAGTTCAGTGAAAAGACTGTGAAAAGACACAGTTAACATAAATGATCTGGAAAAAGGGGTAAAGAGTGAGGTGGCAAAATTTGCCGATGATACAAAACTACTCAAGATAGTTAAGTCCCTGGCAGACTGCAAAGAGCTACAAAAGGATCTCCTAAAACTGGGTGACTGGGCAACAAAATGGCAGATGAAATTCACTGTTGATAAATGCAAAGTAACGCACATTGGAAAACATAATCCCAACTATACATATAAAATGATGGGGTCTAAATTAGCTGTTACCACTCAAGAAAGATCTTGGAGTCATTGTGGATAGTTCTCTGAAAACATCCACTCAATGTGCAGCAGCAGTCAAAAAAGTGAACAGAATGTTGGGAATCATTAAGAAAGGGATAGATAAGACAGAAAATATCATATTGCCTCTATATAAATCCCTTGTGTGCCCACATCTTGAATACTGCGTGCAGATGTGGTCGCCCCATCTCAAAAAAAGGTATGTTGGAATTGGAAAAGGTTCAGAAAAGGGCAACAAAAATGATTGGGACTGCCATATGAGAAGAGACTAATAAGACTGGGACTTTTCAGCTTGGAAAAGAGACGACTAGAGTGGGGATATGATAGAGGTCTATAAAATTATGACTGGTATTGCGAAAGTAAATAAGGAAGTGTTATTTACTGTTCTCATAACACAAGAACTAAGGGTCACCAAATGAAATTAATAGGCAGCAGGTTTAAAAAAAAGAAAAGGAAGTATTTTTTTCACACAATGCACAGTTAACTTGTGGAATTTTTTGCCAGAGGATGTTGTGAAGGTGAAGACTATAATGGGGTTCAAAAAAGAACTAGATAAATTCATGGAGGATAGGTCCATCAATGGCTATTAACCAGTAGGGGCAGGGATGGTGTCCCTAGCCACTCTTTGCCAGAAGCTGGGAATGGGCGACAAGGAATGTATCACTTGATGATTACTTGTTCTGTTCATACCCTCTGGGGCACCTGGCATTGGCCATTGTCGGTAGCCAGGATACTGCGCTAGATGGACCTTAAGTCTGACCCAGTATGGCCATTCTTATGTTCTGCAGTAGAGAGTTGAAGGACTATTAGTCATTTGTAACACACTGGAAGGTCACATTCATGACAATGCACAAAAAGTTCAAATTTTTAACAGGAGGCTTCAGAACATGGTGGGCAGAGTTTAAAACAAAAGTGGCTTTCTGGGGTTGGCTGAAAGGGCCTAGTGTAGCAGCCAGGAGGCTGGGTCATTTAGAAAGTTGAGTGAATTTCAAGAATAACTCTGCACTGCTGGCTCAGAGACTTGGTTACATGTGTGGAAGATCTTGTTCCTAAAGCTGCTATGGTTACCCTAAGTTCCTCCTGCACTTATCTTTTCTAGATCTTAGTCTAGAGAAACAGGCTGGACAAGTTTGATTCAAATGGGTCAGTTATGTAACTGGTGTCTGGGAACCCCCCCCCTCCACCCGCCCACCCCCTATGTTAACGACTCTATGTAAGAAAAAAGAAAGAATTTTCTTATGCCAGTAGCAAAGTGCTGTTGTTTCTCCTTCTTTCCCCAATATGCACAGGCTCATGCCGACAACTCAGAGGCAAAAACAGGATGAAGAATTTTTTTGGAAGGACAGGCTAATGATTTGCTTATTTTACCCAATAAAAGAGTTTAAGTAATGGCACAACTTTAATCCTTCAGCACTGTAAATAATTTCCCCAAGAACATCAAGTGAGATAAATTGTATAGGGAATCAGATACAGTATGGACAGAAATATGGATACCAGAAGGAGAGAGATTTTCTAACTTGTTTACACTTTAAACTTGAGCCATACCATTAAGTGGGAGATTTATTGTGTAGTTTTCCTACTGATATTATAAATAGAGTTGGTCAAAACTTTTCATTAAAAAATTCCTAATAAAAAGTAACTTTTTGACAAAATGGAAATTTTTGCCAAAAAAAAAGGGAACGTTTTTTGGTATTAGGGTTTTCAATGAAAACAACAAGTTTAGAAGAAAAATTTTCATTTTCTTTGAAATTTTTCACAGAAAAAATATAATTTCCATGCAGCTCTACTTCTGAAAGATATGGGGCACTCCTCTCTCGCTGAAGTTTGTGATTATTATAAGATCATTTTTGTAGAGCACAAAAGAGGTTTTGCATCAAGAAAGACAATGTTCTATGAATAATTAAATCTCTGGTTGATTGAAGGTAAATGTGGGCCACTGTGTCATAGAATCATAGAATATCAGGGTTAGAAGGGACCTCAGGAGGTCATCTAGTCCAACCCCCTGCTCAAAGCAGGACCAATTCCCAACTAAATCATCCCAGCGAGGGCTTTGTCAAGCCTGACCTTAAAAACCTCTATGGAAGGAGATTCCACCACCTCCCTAGGTAACCCATTCCAGTGCTTGCACCAGTGTCAGTGCAATGGTGCCCCACTTTAGCCAGACAGAGCGTTGCACCTGAGTCCACTCAGTCTGGTGGGCCTATCCATCAATTCCTGGTGCCAAGGGATTTCAGATCCCCCTCTGTTCTTAAGTTCCTCAGTGGGTTGGTAGGCAAAGCCAGGCCCACCCACTCCACTGGGTTCCAGTTCATTTCAATAACATTATTGTTCCTCGTATTTTCAAAGTTCTTAGGAAGGCCCCAAATTTAGCTTATTATGGCCCTAATATTCAGAGATTCTGAGCAAAACCAACTCCAGCTGAAGTCAATAGGCATTGTATGTGCTGAACCCCTCTGAAAATCAAACCCTCTGTTTTCCAGCATTAAAAGAGGCCTCCATTCTGTTGGTCCACGTTTCTTAAAGGTCGGAAAGTCCTTGCTGGCGTGGTACATAATATTAATGCTATGGTCTAATTATCCTTACTGACATAGAAAGGTGCAAATTGTCCTTATTGCTTCCTTAAATTACAAACCCAGGATGTTTTTTTAATCAGAGGAGTAAAAGAAATAATGTAAAACAAATTTTGGAAATGAAATATAGAAACTTTCATTAAATGGCACCTGTCCCCCCCCAAAAAGCGTAACCAAGTTCTGCTAACTCTTCCTTTAACACTATGTGTGCTGTACACTTAAAAAATAGTCATCAGGCTTTTCCAAATATCTTGTGGATAACAGCATTTCTTCTGAGGCTCAGAGCATTTTATGATCAATCTTAGCAAACTGTGAACTACTTTTACAGACCAATTGTTACTTCCTGAGAACAGCAATTTATAATGGCATGTGATCTCATTGCAATCTAAATCCTAGTTTCTCCATCATCCAAACGATCAAATGGCTTGATAAAGATTTGGTTTATAGAACTTCCAGACAGTTTCTCTTGGGCATTTCGGCTGGTTGGGGCAGTTCTGTTGACTCTAGTTGTAGTATACAAAGCCAGGACATCTGTTATTATTTGAACACACAGTCAACATATTTCTTAGGTTGCAAATTACAGCTTAGATTTTCTTACTTCCAATTTGTCTTCATTTTTCAATGAGATAGGGAGAAGCTTTAGATACTAGGGTGGGGACTCAGAAAAAGACTGATGGTGGATAAACAGCTGAACATGAGTTCCCAATGAAATGCTGTGGCCAAAACGGCTAATAAGATCTTTGGCTGTATAAACAGAGGTATACCAAGTAGGGAAGAGAGGGAGGGTTATTTTTGCTTCCCTTTGACCCGAGAGGGAAGTCAAAGTTTGAGGGCCTGGGGATGTTCCAGTTGCAAGTAGAAATTGATGGAGTCTGGGTTTTCTTATGCAGTTTTGTTTATTTACAAAGAAAGTGCGAAGTCCTGCTCCTTTGAATGCAGAAGGAACCAAGAATAAAAGGAACAGTTTCATAGGGTATGTCTACACTTAGAATGCTACAGCGACACAACTGAAGTGCTGCAGCTGTAGCACTTCTATGTAGATACTCACTATAGCGACAGGAAGGGCTCTCCCATCACTGTAGTTAATCCACCCCGTGAGAGGTGATAGCTAGGTCAACGGAAGAATTCTTCCATCAGACTAGCACTGTCTACACCAGGGGTTAGGTTGGCATGGCTATGTCTCTCAGGCATGTGGATTTTTCACACCCCCAAGAGACAGTTTTGCCGATGTACGTTCCCAGTGTAGACCAGCCCTTAGCTTACACCCCCAAGCCTCTTTAGCCTACAGACCAAAAGCTTTCTCTCAAGCTTTTTCCAGGGTCACACTGGGCTCACTGGCTACTGTCATCTTTCTTGCTTTTTGCCTCTGCCTCTGTTCTGGCCACACACACACCTATCCAAAACAATACTCAGCAAAAACTCATGAGTGGCATGACAGGGCTCCCTTCTCCACTCTTTGAACTCCTACAAACAGGCTGAATGCTTTTGAATTTATAAACACCAGTGTGTTATTTATGGGGCCTCCCCCCCCCCCCAAGTTCAGCAGTAGAGCCTTGTGCAGCCATATACAATTGGAAGTAAACTTCCCCCGAGCCTATTCTCTGGGAAGGCAGAGGGCAAGATCTCTTCATCTTGAGACCCTCATATCCTCTGGTCCCTGCCAGCCTCCCCTGTGCATCTCCTTCCTGTCCTTTAACTGTTCCTAGAAGATGGATTGATTGCTTTCATTAGCTCTGTGATAAATGAAGTGTGTGGGGGGGTAGCTCCCTTTTATGGACACAGCCAGCCGGTAGCTATAAAATCCCTCTTAGTAGCTGTTCTCTAATTGCTCTACTTGTAAAGGGTTAAAAAGTCTCACTGCTATGCATAGATAAAAGGAGGTGAGTGGGCACCTGGCCAAAAGAGCCAATGGGAAGGCTAGAACTTTTTAAAATGGAAATGACTCCCCTTTTGTCTGTCTGTCTGTTGTTCTTGGGGAGAGGCAGACAGGGAGCAGTTATGCTGTGAGAAGCTTGGGCCAGGTATGAAAAATCATCAGTATCATACCTAGAAACCACTCATCTAAAACTCCAGATATGTAAGCAGAGCAGGAAATGTTTAGGAAGATACAATTAGGTTTATCCCTTTTATTTCTTTATGGCTTGTGGATTCCTCTGTCCTAACCCCAGGTACTTTTGTTTGGCTTGTAACCTTTAAGATGGACCTCAAGAGACTTATTTTTGATGCTTAATTCTTATAGGTTCTTTTTAATCTAGCAAAAGCCTAAATTCCCAGATGTATTTTTTTCTTTTTTTATGAATAAAATTTATCTTTTTTAAGAACAGAATTGGATTTTTCTGTCTTAAGAGGTTTGTGCACATGTTATTTAATTAGCTGGTGGCAAGAGCTGATTTCCCCTCCCCCTTTTTTTCCCCTCAGCTCTTCACCAGAACGGGGGGTGAAAGGGCTTGAGGAAGGAATTCCCAAGTGCACCTTCCTGGGTTCTCAAAGGGGTTTTGCACCTGGATGATGGCAGCATCTACCTATCCAAGGTCAGAGAAAAGCTGTAACCTTGGGAGTTTAATACAAGCCTGGAGTGTCCAGTGTTAATTTTTAGAGTCCTTGCAGGCCGCCACCTTCTGCACTCGAAGTTCCAGAGTGGGGAATCAACCTTGACAAGTTCATCAGCCTGCTGCCTAATGAATCCATTAAAAACCATCCCCCAGTTATGTCCACTCCAGAGTGGAAATAGTTTAGTACCTTATTGACCATGACCTGAGTACTGGGCCAGCTCTAGGTTCCTAGCACCCTATCACAGGTAGGATCACTTACTCCTTTTTCACTTAGGTGGGGGCTTATCTTGAAAATTATGTTAATTAAGGTGAGTTCACACTTCTCAGTCTCAATGAGGTTTTACCATAACAAGGTTTAACCCTGCTCATAGCACTATATTACCTCTGCATTTGGTATTTGAATACCCATGTCCAGTTCTGGTGTCCACAATTCAAAATGGATGTTGACAAATTGGAGAGGATTCTGAGAATAGTCACAAGAACGATTAGAGGATTGTAAAACATGCTTTATAGTGAAAGATTCAAAGAGCTCAATCTATTTAGCTTATCAAAGAAAAGGTGAAGGGGTGACTTGATTACAATCTATAAAGATTTACACGGAAAACAGATATCTGATAATAGAGGGCTCTTCAATCTAGCAGACAATGCTATAACAAGATCCAGTGATTGGAAGTTGAAGCTAGACAATTTAGAATAGAAATTAGATATATATTTTTTAACATTGAGGGTAAATAACCATTGGAACAACTTACCAAGTATTGAGGTAGATTCTTTATCAGTGGAAACTTTTAAATCTAGACTGGATGTTTTTCTAAAATATATGCTCTAGTTCAAACAGGAATTAATTCAGGGAAATCTTATGGCCTGTGTTATGCTGGAGAGCAGACTCAGTGATCACAGTGGTCTTTTCTGGCTTTATAATCTATGCAGCTTCTCCTTTCCTCCCCTCTTTGAGTAAAGGTGGAGATAACTTCACATTTGGAGAGAGGTGGGGTTGAATTCTTCATTCCATACCCTTATTATAACTCAGATCAACTAGCTACTCCATTACACCTCACCCCTATACCTGCCCCATCAAACAACAATATATGGGCATATTCAAATGATACTTCTGCCAAAATTATTACTAGTGAAACAGTTAACGATGCTAATATTTGCATTTCATTTTCAGGTTTCACAGTTAACACTCCATTAAGATGAATTGGAGCAACTTACTCCTCTTTCACAGATGTTTTTCCAGTCTGCCTCCATGCTCAGCAGCTATAAGTGAATCAGTTATGTTTTGGATCAATTCCATTTTCAAGGTTATCGTCACAACAATAAGGACTTGAGACTTTTTAAAATGAAAGCTTAGATACTGGAGCATAATTAAGTAGCAGTTTCCAAATATCAGGAATTACATGGACGATTATATGGCCATCTAATTATGTCATGCATTAGACCATGATGATTTATTACTACTCATTACATAGAATTATATTTGTAAATGTTAAATATACAAAGACAGTAGTGGCTAGATTTTCAGCAGGGCAGATTCTTAGAGTCCTGTACAAAAACGAGAGTGAATTTCTGTGCCCAATTTGCACACTCCAATCATTGTGTGTGCAGACTGGACACTTCAATATGCAAGTGGGCCTGTAGAAACCTAAATGGGCACTTACATGCATAAATACTTGTATTGTATGCACAGTTGTTATCCCTGAACAAATTAGATACATGTTTTACATGAGGCCCAGAGCCTCTCTTCTTTTTAAAATCCGAATCTTCAAAAGTTATTGCATATATGGCAATTATTAACACTATCTTGCACATGTTTGAATATTGAGCATTTTTCTATTTCATACACATTACATCCCTCCACACTATATCTTTATATATAAATACACACACTCGCTGTATTTTTTAAAAAAATAAACATTCTGAGTTACACTGTGTCAAGTATTTTTGCTCTTACATCTATTTCTGACCTTCAGGGTAGTCAATGGGATTGTTTCTTTTTGCCAATTTTTGTGGTGTTCAGGGAAAAGAAAAAAAATCTAAATTATTCCACTTCATACTTTTCAAAGGCAAAAATTCTGTCCTCGGTTAAAGCCTGTGTTTTAAATCAGGCAGGCTTTGGTCCCTGGTGTATTTTGTCTACATAATTCCCTTTTAACTTTTATTATTTTCAGAGGGGATCTGGAACAAATACATGCTGATACATATTTGAAATTCTTCTAATCAAAATAAACACATTTGATCTTGCACTTGAGACATTACATTTTCTGAGTTTGCAAACTTTTTTTGCCAACATTAAATGTTTCAGCCCATTAGTTGCTCACTTCAGTTTGACCCAGCTTTAACTGGATTGAAAATTATGCTAATGAGCTGGATTGGAAATGGCCTTCAGTAGAATGAGCAATTTGATGATCACCACTAATTTACTATAGGACAATGGACACATTAGGGAGATTTATTTCTTTTGCCTTAGAAAAGACTCGAGGCTAGATGATGATAATTTTTTTAAAAAATGGAACTGACTGTTGTTCCTATTTGAGCTCTTTCATCCAACTATGTTGCTAAAACATGTGAGGGGAGTTCTTTATGGGCACAAAGGTTACACGCCATACAGATTTATATCACATACAGATATCTCCGATCTCTCTGTCTCCAGCTTTCTAGCTACTTATTGCTGTAGGACAGAGGTGAGCAAATGTTTTGGCCTGAGGGCCACATCTGGGAATAGAAATTGTATGGCGGGCCATGATGAATGCTCACAAAATCGGATTTGGGGTGCAGGAGGGACTGAGGGCTCTGGTTGGGGGTGCGGACTCCAGGGTGGGGTCAGAAATGAGGAGTTCTTATCTGGTTCATGCTCCAGGGTGGGGTCAGAAATGAGGAGTTCTTATCTGGTTCATGCTGCCATTGCTTGTAAGTAACTATAAGATTATGGAATAATTGTCTTGTAGGGATGCATAGCTCCCGAATCATCAGCCCACAGGCGCGGCAAACTGCTCCCATGGCTACGAGGCAGGAGTGACCTTCAATCCAGCGTTTGTGTTTGGGAAACTTATTTGGCTGATTTGATTGTTTCCTCGCAGCTGGTGTTCACGCGCTCAAGAGATGGGTTCGTTATCTTATGTGCATGTATACTGCCTGGCGTTTCTATGTGCAGGAATGTAACCACTAAGAAGTGTTGTAAACAAAGTAAGGAGAGAAATAAAAACCCCAGGAAAGTTTTCCTGGGAGGCTTTTTGCAAGAGGCTTGTAAAGCTCTCTGGCTACCAACAAACCTGGCGTTCTGTTTCCTTTCCTGCGTCGTCACCACAGCTGGTGACCCCGACGTGATGCCCCTCTACTCACCGGCTGGATATGCCGAGCGCGCCCGCGGCTGTTTGCCGCCCCTTATTCGTGAGTATGGGGGGGAAACTTTCCAGTGCCCAGAAGGAGCACGCAAGGGAGTTACAAAAGATTATAAGGCAGCGATCATGTGTCGTTGTCTCGGTCGCTCATATTGAGGACCTTCTAAGGGAAATAGATCGCCAGTGCCCCTGGTATCCGGACTGCGGGTCATTACAGCTTTTTGATTGGATACGGATTGGGATCACCTTGTATAGTGAACCCCGTGCCCCAGTTCAGCACCTGCTGCTCTGGCAGCGTTGTAAGGAGGCGCTGGAGGGGTTCGGCCCCGACGGCCTTAAGCCGGTTTCCCCTTTGCCCCCAGGTGATGGGCCACCCCCCTCCTGCCCGCAGCTGACCCCCCCTGCGCCGCCGCCCGTGGCGGCGCCCCCATGCCTACCGGTCGGGCGGGGGGGCGCTGTCGGCGCGGCGGTGCAGCCGGTGCGCAAGGCCGGTCTCTTGACCGACAAGGAATCCAAGTGTGGGTTCGAGGCGTTCCCCGTCTCTAAGCGAAATAATGGAAACGGGGGCCAAGTAGTGGACTGGGAGGCTCTCCCCTACTCGGTTCTGCACGAGCTCCGGGGGATCTTGGAAGGTGTGTCAAACGGTTATCACTTGCTCCCCCAAGATTGGAAAGACATGTGTCGCATGGTGCTGTCTCCCGCGCAATATGTTGTGTGGGACAGCGAGTACCAGCGAGAGGCGCTTGCGGCAGCAGCACAAGGTGGAGGGGCTTATCTTGCTGAGCAGTTATATGGCACAGGGCAGTTTTCGGGCATCCCCGAGCAGGTGGTGGGCACGCCCCAGGTAGCTTTTCCCATCATTGGCCAGTGTGCCCGTCGCGCGTTTCGCAGGGTCCCCGCTGCGAGCGAGTCCTCTAAGTCTTTCGACCCTGGCGGAGTTGCTGCAGGCGTGTACTGATGTAGGCACTCAAACCCATCAGATGGCCCTGCTGACAGCTGCCCTGCACAAGGGGCAGAAGCCTCAGGGGAACTGCTTTAACTGCCACCATCCATATTGATGATTAGGCGTACGGCCCTCCCCCTCCGTTGGCTCACTGATGAGCCCGTATGGGTTGCGCAGTGGCCGCTTTTCCCCAGAATATGTGCAGTGTATATTGTAGCAGAGGTAAAGGAAATGCAAACCTACCAATATAGGTTGTGTTGTCTTGTTCAGATCACTGTGTGTTTGAAAGCAGGAGTTAGAAGTAAAAGGCAATCAAAAGTCTGGGAAAGTTAATTGTGTCCCTTTTAAGTAAAAATCTTTAAGCTGTAGATAGCTTTGGATTTGGAAGCAAGCCAGAAAGCATTTGTATTAATGCAAGTTTCTAACTAATAAGGTAGAAGCCACTGAAATCTGGGCTGCCTATGAACAAATACAAGGAAACATTTTAAGCAATGACTGACTGCCCAAAAGGGGTAGACCTCTGTTCTTTTGTTTTTCAGATCATCAGAGAAAACGGATGCCAGCTGAACAGCATTCAATGTACCATGCATTTACTGGCACAATAGGGATTATTTTTGTGTTTTATGGCAAAAATTGTTGTTAAGAGTTGTATACCAACAGTCTTTGGAAGCAAAGACATGGAAGGTTAACCCACTCCCCATATTGCCCATGGGATCCTTCTGGCTACCTCAGATTTCTAGCCAGAGGGCTGGGGAGGGAGGAAAGCAATTAGACACCTGAGGTTGTACCGAGTGCACTCCTCAAAAGTGGGTGTGCTTGTCCCGGTTTGTTGCTCCAAAGCTCTGTAATAAAGTTATTTTACTGGAAGAGTGAAGGTTTCCTTTGTAGGTTAAAAGAAGCCGAGAAAGGGAGAAGAGGAAAAAGCACAGAATGAGTTAACTGAGAGGAAAATACAGCTTGCAGGCTCATCCAAGGCCACAGCCAAAACTTGGCTGACCCCCAAGACAAGGGGGGGGCTTAAATGTGCCCAAGCAACTGTGAGATCTGCAAAACACTGCCAGGCATTAATGAAATGTGTTAGGTTTCTTTTCTCACAGGTAGAAAAGTGCTACCCAAAGATCCTAGCACCCTTGCCATTTATTAAAACCAGGAGACTGAGTCTATGTAAAGTCCATCAATGAAAGACTGCTTTGGTTCCATGCTGCAAAGGCTCTTTCCAAGTCCTGTTAACCACCAACACCGCTGTGAAGTGCCAAGGACTGACTGCCTGGACCCATGCTTTTCACTGCAAAAAGACCCCTCCACCTCGGGAGGACTCTTTGACTGATGATAAGCCTATTTCTTCTTCTAGCCCTGCTGTGCCTTCTGGACAGCAGGAAAAAGGAAAAAAAGACAAGGTGAAGTGCTAGTAACCTCTCTCTTGTCCACTGACAGACCTACTGTTGCTCTGAATTTTTCCAGAAAAAGCAAAACCATTACAGGGTGATGTGCTAGTAACCTCTCCCCTGTATGATGCTAAACCACACTGTTTCAGGAAAAGAGAAGAAGGAACACTTGCTTCCTTAAAACCACAAAGTCCAGGAATTCCTGACTACAAGAGACATTAAGAACTGACCCTGGTGAAGAAACAAAGAATTATACACTAGCAGGAAGAAATTTGTGGAACCCATGCTTGGGAACGTGGTATTGATTGGATTTTGGGGTTTATTCTACAGGCTGCGCCCTGTGTTTTGAATAAGTCCTTCAGTATGTATTGCCTTCCCTAATTGGATTTTAAATGGTAAGTACCAAAGGCACCTTGTTGCCATTGCCCCTGCTATCTCCTCCATTACACTATTACCCTTGTAACACATCAAAATACAGACAATGACCCAGAAGTTGCTGACAGAGATGGTATTGAATATCACTGAGGCTGGGAAGGCATTGCAGTGGGATCTAGCATGTTCAGGCTTGGCCCACTGCCCTTACAGACACATCAGGAGTACCATCTGATCTGTGGCCATGGAGACATACTTAGAGACTTTCTAGGTAAAAGTGCAAACGTTCTTAATGCTCCTTCCAAGCATATGGACCGGTAAAGAGGGTGTGGCCTTCCACATACCAAATCCTGCCGGGTCCATGGGGAGGATGCATGTGGGATTGAGTAATTCACCAAGACATCTGGGAAATTAGACTACCTGGTATGCCCAGTTAATTTTAGTCAGTGCTCCTGGGATTACACCTGACAGGACGCTTACTTCTTCAAGTTAATGACAGCTGTGTGTATGTTAATGACACCATATTACAAGAAATGCAAGGTCTGTTAAGTACTTGCCTTGTTCCTGTCTGCAAACCACCCAGCAACATCTGGGGTGTGAGACAGTGAAAGAAATGTGTTGTTTTAAGCTTACTGATAATAGTTTTGCATCCAATAGCAGACTAATATGCTGAAATGTTATGTTTAAGCTATCTGCTAGGACGTTTTTCCTCCTTGGTGGGATTATATCTAGTCATAGCCACCCTTAAAGTGGATAAAGACCCTCTTATAGTATGGGGTCTTAGTTTTAGTTTTTGGTGTTTCATTTTGCTGCTTTGTTTAATGTATACCCAATCTAGTGGCATTGTGCATGCTACCCTGCGAGAGTGTTTTGTTTAAACACTGCATCTATAAAATAAAACAGGGGGGGATGTAGGGATGCATAGCTCCCGAATCATCAGCCCACAGGCGCGGCAAACTGCTCCCATGGCTACGAGGCAGGAGTGACCTTCAATCCAGCGTTTGTGTTTGGGAAACTTATTTGGCTGATTTGATTGTTTCCTCGCAGCTGGTGTTCACGCGCTCAAGAGATGGGTTCGTTATCTTATGTGCATGTATACTGCCTGGCGTTTCTATGTGCAGGAATGTAACCACTAAGAAGTGTTGTAAACAAAGTAAGGAGAGAAATAAAAACCCCAGGAAAGTTTTCCTGGGAGGCTTTTTGCAAGAGGCTTGTAAAGCTCTCTGGCTACCAACAAACCTGGCGTTCTGTTTCCTTTCCTGCGTCGTCACCACATTGTCTAAGAAAAGTGATATAAGCCCCATCCCTGGAGATATTTGTAAAGGAGAATGGACAAAGCATTGAAAAATGTCTGATAGGGACAATCCTGCACTGACAGAGGGATGGACTAGACAGAGGACCCTTCAACAGGTCTTTTCCTCCCTCTCTAATGTCTCTGAGTCAATATCAACCGAGAACTTTTGAAATCTTTATTGTTAAATTGCCACAATGTAGTGCTTTGGTGAATTCAGCCAGAACAGTTAGGGCTAATTTGTCCCTCTCTTATGGGCTCATAAATCCAAACATAAATAGGAGTCATGAATTGATGAAAGAAAATCAAGTTACCCCTTATTGTGTCTTGGTTAACTTAACAAGTCAAGAAGCTAACAACACATTTCTAACTTGCCTATAGCCTAGTTTTATAGTCCCAGTATCACTTTTTTCAGGAATGAACTCTTCTTTTTCTAATTTGGATTATTTTTTTTTTTTTAATTCTGGAATGTTTGGGGGTTAGATTTTCATTTCTGAAAAACTGAAGTTCTTGTTGCTGGTATTTTGGTAGGAAATATTTCAAATGAATTTTAAAAAAATAACCAAGTGGAAGTTACAAAACGCCTTAGCACATTTTCCTTAGAGTCCATATTTTTATTCAGAAAGCCATAAATCTGACCAGGATATTTTTCAAGCACAGTTGCTTTCACTCTTCCTAATTCCAGCTGATGTTTAGACCAAGATTTCTTCATTCTCGGGACCATGTCGCACCAAAGAGATCCTCCCACAGACCTACCTTCTGCCATTTTATAGAAACAACAGTTGTAAACTTCTGTGGCTTTTTCTCTGAGCCATGTTGTCTCACAATTCTGCCTAGGAGATTTAATTGTAAAAGTGTATTTCTTTTCTGGGTGCTCTACTCTCACTGTGACACTCTGCTGTATTCAGGAGGCAGCCATGTTGCAGCTTTCTATGTTATGTAGCATTTCAATTTACACAGCTGTTCGATATTTAGCAAAGCACTTGAGAGGAGTCAGGTTGGTTGGAGAGAAGGCACTCCACTTGATTAATGGTGTGACTACCAGGAGCAATCTGACTCTGCTCAAGCTTCTAGAAATGTCTAATTTACAGAAGATAATGCTCAGATGCATGATGCAGGTATTAGCATAGTTATCTCCATAGAAACATGCCATTATTTGAATTGCCACTTCCATGCTAGTGGTAACATTATACCCATCTTTACAACAAGTAAATCAGCATTGTCACCACTAGCATGAGCCTTTGTTTTAAAACATTAGATGATTGATTGATATCACTGATATATCATTAACTAGACTAATGGACATACTCTATTTCCCTAGTAGGCTTATCCATTTTTAAAATGTTTTCCTCATCATTCTCAGTAACAACGTTGATTTCTATTTGTGACTAAAAGGTCACTTTTAGATTTCCCTGTGCTGTTAACCAAAGTCCTTTAGCCTACTGGATGCCATGTTTGTCTTATACTTCAAAGCCATTTTCATATGCCTTTGGAGCTGTGCTTGGAGTTGCCAATCAAGCTTTGCAAAGTCCCAGAGGTTGCACATTGGAACTGCCAGGAATGGGATCACCTTTTAGCTCTTCTCCCCATTTCAATAAGAAATTGAGGTTGCACATGTTTAAACTGGAGCTCATGGTCTTCCTCATCTGTTCTATTTATTTATTATTGCACTGCTGCACTAACACCTATGGGATGGGCTCCATTTGTTGTGTGTTTTCTGGCATTTTGTAGTAGCGGCTTTCCTCTCTCACAGATGTTATTCTTGTAAATTTTCTGCATTATTGGTAAAACATTTAGACATACAATTCTTCATAGCTTTTTCCCCCCCCTCTCTGCCAACTGCGTCATAATATTTCAACAACAGCTTGTTTGCTCCTGTAAACAATTTTAGTTAGTCAGTGTCTTTGTCAAAGTAACAGTTGCCGCTGAGCATTTTGGACCAAATGAGCGTTTTTTTGGTGGCTAATTTCAGCTTTATAATGCCTCATCTCTTTTGCTCATGTTGTGTCTTCATTTTAAAAAGTTCTGTTAACTTTTTTCGCTCATTGGTGCCATTATCGGTTATCACTTTTCTGGAGCAAAAGCAAATCTCTGATTTTTTTTTTTTAATTCAAGTATAAAAGTCATGACCCCTAATGCTTCCTTCTGCTGGTGTTAGCTGAGATGCAGATGATGGGAGTGGGGAAGGCAAAAGAGGAATGGTGCTTCCATAGGATGCTTACCATTTCCCCAACCCCATGGAACTTCTTCTGTGGGTGCTCCCTGGTGGATTGGGCAGGTATAAATGGTATGGGGAGGAGCAGGCTGGCAGGTGTCCACTGTGCTCTTCCCTTCTCTCAAGTCTGCAGGGATATATGCACTGCTTCCCCTTCCATGTCATGAACTTCAGTCCATAGGTTCCTACAGTAGCTATATTAGGGAACCCTGGCACTGTGGCTCTGTGATGGGGTGTACAAACCCCACCATGGAAAGGAAGGGCCCTGGTGGCCTTGCTCCACTGCACCAGAAAAGCCTGCACAGGCTGGAGGAGATGCTTAAAAAGGGGACCAGAGTAGCTTAGTGGAAGGCAGACAGTGGAGGTGAGCTGACCTACACAAGCGGCTCCTGAGGAGGAACGCCACAGTAGCTCCTGCTTTTCAGTTCCAAGTAGGTGTACTTAACTTTGAATAAACTAGCCCTTGAAGTGAACTAGCTGAATAAAGTGAAATGAAGAAAATACTACCTCAAAAGCTGGTTTAACACTTCAACAAATTCTGGGTCCAGGTGCTTCGCCAGTGACTTCCACCCATTCAGTGGTCTGACTCTCTTTAAAATTTAGCAGCAAACACTTACTACTTAATGTTATTTTTATATTTAATTTAAATGATTTTTATAGAATATAGCAAGTTTAGGCCTTAATGTAGGTTGTCAATTTAAAAATTAATTTTAAATACATTTTTAAAAATAAATCTGTATTACATTTAATTTTTTTTATCTGAATTTTAAAAAATCAACTTTTAAAGTTTTCTTTTTTAACTTTTTTCTCCACCTGATCAGAAACCACAGTGAGTAATTGAGGGTGCCATCTCAACTCCTATGGATGAAGGTAATGCTCTGTGACACTAATGCATCTGCTTTTTCAGACAATAACCCTCCAAAGTTGTTCCTTTCAGAATTCATTCATTTTGTATGTTTATACTTTTCATGGAAAATATATAGATAGTCTAACTTATTTCTCTTGGATAACATCAAGGAACGTATATATTTTCATTAACAAACAAGCTTAGATTCATTTTTTAATCACAATGAGGTCAAAGCAGTATATCCAAACAGAGATATTTTAGTTGTGCAGAATTATTTTTAAGTAGACTTTTCTGCATTATAAGTTATTCCTGATATAGACAAATCCTTTCTTTTCTTTTTTTAAGGTATTCCATTATTCAATATGTTTTTCTTGTAACATTTTGATAAGAGGTTAGAAAGTGCTCAATGTTCCTATTTCTGGGAATTTCATAATGAAGTAAAAGAGCAGGACGGGTTGACAAAAATAATCGAGTCTCATTTTTTTTTTTTTTTTTAGGTATGGACTATTGACATCTAACTGTAACCTAGTGTTGAAAGAGCTATTCTGATAACAGACCACATAGTTGGAGAGAGAGGAGGAGGACTAAAGAGTTATTCATGGAGATGTTGACTTTTCAGTTATACGTTAGAACGCCTAAGTTTTGTGTCACCTGCCAATTGTCTTTTGAAACAAAAACAAGCACCAAGTCATTTTTAAATGTATTAACATAATCTTATATTAGTAGGGGCCATGGAAGATTTCTTTCTTCCTCCACCTGTTCCTGATAGGAAGAGTGTGCAGTCTTTTCTCACTAAGGGGGGTCTTGTCAGTTATCCCTTTGTCACATGAGGTTATGCTACTGTAAAGTGCTCCACGTGATGCTATGCATTGAAACCACTCAGAAACTGAAGCCCTGTGTAAGTGGATTTTCATGTTGGCACTCTATTAAGATATTAATTGTGAATAGTAAATTATGTAGGTGCTCCCAGAACATTGGGCAGGCACTTATTTATGAATCTCAATGAATAAATAACTACTGGAACATCTAGTAACTGTTTATACATCTGCACATACATTTAATCTATGCCACTGCAACACTGAGCCTTGGGAAGTGTCCTGTGTACAGATTTGAATGTATCCAAGGGAATGCATTTTGCATGGTAAAAATTAAGAAAGACACCAGAGGAGCTACTGTGTAATGTAAACAAACAGAGCAAAAGGGCTACATGATAGTCCAGGGGGAGAGAGAGAGAGAGAGAGAGAGAGAGAGAGAGACCTGTCAGACAAGATGTAAAGGTGGAGCAGTCACAGAATTTTGGATTGTGTTTAACTTTATTGGTGCCATGGCAGGTGGCTGGAGGTGAGGAAGCTCGAGGGTTTACATAGCTTACTTCAGGTTTACTGCAGTGTTTAACCACGGTTATGATACTATACTAGCTTTTGTTAATAAAAGTACTGTTCACAGGACCACAGAGGTAGCCTTTCTAGGAGTATATACTTTACATACATATGCAATCGGGATTAAAGTAGAGAAACGGGAAAAAACTGGGGAGGGGGAGGAATTATGATGTGTATTGTGTCTTTATATCAACCATCTTTTCCAGAAGACAGAGATTAAAAATTCATTAAAAGGGTGTGTTATAAATTGCACTCTGTTTCTGTGCTGGCCTCTATTTCACAAGCTACATTTAGAGGTTTTCCTGCTGAGAAATACTCATGCAGAGGGCATGTTAATGAAATATGTTTTGGATTTCTTGATCTCGTGTGTAGCTGATACCTTTGCTGATCTTTATCAAACTATGATAGGAAACTGGCAAGTGGGCTGCCAAAAGGGAGATGAAAGAGCACTACAGAGACTGCAGAGTATGGTAGCTGCAATATAATCCCAGACACAATTATATTGTTGTTTTATTTATTATTTGTTATGCGCTGAGGTGTGCCTTGCACTTTGCAAGATGAAACAGAAGATACTATCTGTACCCTGAATGCATTTTGCTATGAAGCACACACACTGCAGCTGTGCCTTTTGGAAAAGCAGAAAGAGGCTGTCTCTTGTTTCTGTGTAGCATAAGCACTTCAAAATCAAGGAGAAATCTCCAGAATTTCAGTGATGTTACCTGGAAGACAGATGGCTTACTTTATAGGGCTGGGTGGAGATTTTCTGTCAGTGCTGTTTGACAGAGAACTGGGTTTTCAATTAAACAATTTTTTGCAAAAAGGGTCTGCTTTCCATGGAAAATGTTGACTTGCTGTGGTAGGGGCTATGGGTGAGTGTGCTTCCCCCAGTGCTCTGGAGATTAATTGCTTCTGCTGCTCTATGCAGCTAGAGACTACCTCAGCTCTGGCACTGCATTTTTTCTTCCTCTTCTTCACTATCTGTAATTCCTAGAGCCATAATAAGGACCCTACCAAATTCACAGTCCATTTTGGTCAATTTCGCGGTCCTAAGATTTTTTTTAAAAAACTCATAGATGTCATGATTTCACCTATTAAAATCTGAAATTTCATGATGTTGTAATTTTAGGGGTCCTGACCAATAAAGAAGTTGTATGTGTTGGGGGAGTTGGGTTAGCAAGATTATTGTGGGGCAGGTTGCGGTACTCCTACCCTTACTTCTGTGCTGCTGCTGGCAGTGGCATTATCTTCAGAGCTGGGCAGCTGGAGAGTGACGGCTGCTGGCCAGGAGCCAAACTCTGAAGGCAGAGCCATCACCAGCAGCAGCACAGAAGCAAGGATGGCACGGTATGGTAGTGCCACCCTTACTTCTGTGCTGCGGCCTGCAGAACTGGGCCCTCAGTCAGCAGCCTCGACTATCCCAGCTCGATTAGCCCAGCTCTGAAGGCAGCAGTGCAGAAGTAAGGGTGGCATGGTATATATTGCCACCCTTACTTCTGCGCTGTTGCTGGTAGGGTGCCACCTTCAGAGCTGGGTGCTGGACTAACAGCTGCCACTCTCCAGCTGCCCAGAGCTGAAGGCAACACAGAAGTAATGGTGGCAATACCGTGAATCCCCCTGAAACAGTGGTTCCCAAACTGGGGTTCGTGAACCCCTGAGAGTTCACGAAATGTTACAGCGGGGTCTCGGGGGGAAAAAATCCCTAATGGCGCACAATGCTGTCCGTAGGGACCCCGGGCAGCACAGGGCCAGCAGCCCGGAGCCCTTGGACTTCCAAGAACTAAGCAAATCAAAGCAAGCATATCTATCACACTGAGGAGATTTAAACTTCAAGACTCCGTATAAGAAATGGAAAGGGAGGTGGATATTTTTTGCTGCTTTTAAAATGAAATAGCCAGCTAGTATTCTTATTATAAAGAACAAGTTTAAGCTTTCAGAGTAGCAGCCATGTTAGTCTGTATCCGCAAAAAGAACAGGAGTACTTGTGGCACCTTAGAAACTAACAAATTTATTAGAGCATAAGTTTTCGTGGACTACAGCCCACTTCTTCGGATGCATATAGAGTGGAACATATATTGAGGAGATATATATACACACATACAGAGAGCATGAACAGGTGGGAGTTGTCTTACCAACTCTGAGAGGCCAATTAAGTAAATGAAAAAAAACGTTTGAAGTGATAATCAAGCTAGCCCAGTACAGACAGTTTGATAACAAGTGTGAGAATACTTACAAGGGGAGATAGAGTCAATGTTTGTAATGGCTCAGCCATTCCCAGTCTTTATTCAATCCTAAGTTGATTGTATCTAGTTTGCATGTCAATTCCAGCTCAGCAGTCTCTCGCTGGAGTCTGTTTTTGAAGTTTTTCTGTTGTAAGATAGCCACCCGCAGGTCTGTCATTGAATGGCCAGACAGATTAAAGTGTTCTTCCACTGGTTTTTGAGTATTATGATTCCTGATGTCAGATTTGTGTCCATTAATTCTTCTGCATAGAGACTGTCCGGTTTGGCCAATGTACATGGCAGAGGGGCATTGCTGGCACATGATGGCATATATCACATTGGTAGATGTGCAGGTGAACGAGCCCCTGATGGTATGGCTGATGTGATTAGGTCCTATGATGATGTCACTTGAATAGATATGTGGACAGAGTTGGCATCAGGCTTTGTTACAAGGATAGGTTCCTGGGTCAGTGTTTTTGTTCAGTGATGTGTGGTTGCTGGTGAGTATTTGCTTTAGGTTGGGGGGTTGTCTGTAAGCGAGGACAGGTCTGTCTCCCAAGATCTGTGAGAGTGAAGGATCATCTTTCAGGATAGGTTGTAGATCTTTGATGATGCGCTGGAGAGGTTTTAGCTGGGGGCTGAAGGTGATGGTGTTCTGTTATTTTCTTTGTTGGGCCTGTCTTGTAGGACATGACTTCTGGGTACTCATCTGGCTCTGTCAATCTGTTTTTTTACTTCAGCAGGTGGGTATTGTAATTTTAAGAATGCTTTATAGAGATCATGTAGGTGCTTGTCTCTATCTGAGGGATTGGAGCAAATGCGGTTATATCTTAGAGCTTGGCTGTAGACAATGGATCGTGTTGTGTGTCCTGGATGGAAGCTGGAGGCATGTAGGTAAGTGTAGCGGTCAGTAGGTTTCTGGTATAGGGTGGTATTTATGTGACCATCGCTTATTAGCACAGTAGTGTCCAGGAAATGGACCGCTTGTGTGGATTGATCTAGGGTGAGGTTGATGGTGGGATGGAAATTATTGAAATCATGGTGGAATTCCTCAAGGGCTTCTTTTCCATGGGTCCAGATGATGAAGATGTCATCAATATAGCGCAAGTAGAGTAGGGGAGTTAGGGGACGAGAGCTAAGGAAGCGTTGTTCTAAGTCAGTCATAAAAAAGTTGGCATACTGTGGGGCCATGCGGATACCCATAGCAGTGCTGCTGATTTGAAGGTATATATTGTCCCCAAATGTGAAATAGTTGTGGGTGAGGACAAAGTTCAGCCACCAGGTTAGCTGTGACATTATCGGGGATACTGTTCCTGATAGCTTGTAGTCCATCTTTGTGTGGAATATTGGTGTAGTGGCCAGGATGGTGTTTTCTGGAAGATCACCAATGGATTGTAGTTTCCTCAGGAAGTCAGTGGTGTCTCGAAGATAGCTGGGAATGCTGGTAGTGAAGGGCCTGAGGAGAGAGTCCACATAACCAGACAAGCCTGATGTTAGGGTGCCAATGCCTGAGATGATGGGGCATCCAGGATTTCCAGGTTTATGGATCTTGGGTAGCAAATAGAATACCCCCGATCGGGGTTCTAGGCATGTGGGAATGGCTGAGCCATTACAAACATTGAATCTATCTCCCCTTGTAAGTATTCTCACACTTCTTATCAAACTGTCTGTACTGGGCTATCTTGATTATCACTTCGAAAGTTTTTTTTCACTTACTTAATTGGCCTCTCAGAGTTGGTAAGACAACTCCCACCTCTTCATGCTCTCTGTATGTGTGTATATATATCTCCTCAATATCTGTTCCATTCTATATGCATCCGAAGAAGTGGGCTGTAGCCCACGAAAGCTTATGCTCTAATAAATTTGTTAGTCTCTAAGTTTAAGCTTTGTTGTTTGCCAGGACTGCTCAAGACCTGAATGCTTGTGTAGGAGGAACTCTTTGAGTTGGCTTCTTAAATACCTTCCTGCTGTTTCACATCTGATACTCCTTGATGAAACATAGGAGCCTTATCTTATAACAGGCTTATTCAAAGTAATACAAGCTCCGAAAGTGAGATCTTGGAAGAGTGTTGCTGTTTTCATAATGTAATAAAAATATTTTAATGATAAATAATAATTAATAATAAATAGTGTGTAATAAGCATGTCATAAAAACAACTTTTATATTTCGAAGATCACTGCTTTTATAATTTATACTCAGATAAAGGAGAAAATCCCTGGAAATATTCATTTTTAGGAGGGGGTTTGCGAGACTTGACATTTTAGTGAAATGGGTTCACAGGTTGTTAAAGTTTGGGAACCATTGCCCTAAAATAACCTTCTGACCCCTGTGCAACTCCCTTTTGGGTCAGGCCCCTCAATTTGAGAAACACTGGTCTCCCCTGTGAAATCTGTATGACATAGGGTAAAAGTGCACAAAAGATCAGATTTTAGGTGGAGAGAGACCAGATTTCACGGTCCGTGATGCATTTTTCATGGCTGTGAAGTTTGTAGGGCCATAGCCATAATAGAGCCTTTAAAGTCCTGATTTTCACCCTCTATCCAGGCTTGTTTTTTAACTAAACTATGAGTTTTATTTAAGTAAATCTCCCACTAATTAACAAAGATGGCCCAAATAGAGTAGGCCTTAAAAGTAGGACATTTTATGACTCTAATGCCAATAATAGGTCCTAAATGGAGAGCACTTCATGACTCTAAAGAGTACCAGACTCTAATCCAGGGTATTTTATGGCCCTCTGATGTGCCTGCCCTATCTGATGATGAGTGACTATTTTTCAAAAGCTGCAATTACTCCACAGTCCAGCTGAAGGTATATTGGTATTTTTTTAGTATTCAAACAGGCCTCTTGTGAATCAGATGTTCACAAAACAATTATGGCACTGGACTCAGGAACGCCAGAAGCTCCATACAAGTGTGTGTTGGGGGCGGGGGGGAGCACTGGTGCCCAAATCATTGCCCCGCCCTCTCTCTGCCCTTTCCATGAGGCCTTGCCTTCTCTACATCCCTTCCCCCAAGGCCCCACCTCCCAGTCGTTCCTCTCCTCCCTCTTCCCCCAGTCGCTCACCCTTAAGGCAGGTAAAAAGGGGGAGGGCATAGCCCTCCCACTTTTAAATGTGATGGGGCCATGGCCCCCCAGACCTCCTTGTTCTGGCACCCCTGACTGGACTCTTTCCAAAATACTGAAATACCTCCATACACCATCTTTCTGCTAGAATAGAAATCAATAGAATCATATTGATTCCCCTCTGTTTTGAGGTTTTGCACAAATTAAGGTATTGGAGTAATAAGAAAGCTAGATGATATGTGCCATCTTAAATTCTCCTCTTGACATGTCTCAACAGAATATTTATATTAGTATGAGTATAGTACTTTTAGTATTAAGAATCCATTTACAAGGCTAATTGATAAAAGCTGACAAGCTCATCAGCCTAACAACTTCTCTAGTCAAGTGCCTCATTCTTTTCCCACTGGTTATTTTCCAACTGGAACCACTGTTGTACTTGATTGTCTTGTTTCTGTTTCTTCTTGAAATTAAGCCAGGCTGAAATGCTACATATCTCTCCAGAACGTTAAACTTTCTTTCAGAATGAAATTATTAGGAACAGTGTCCTGCTCAAGGATACTCAGAATACTGACATCCATCTGAACTTATCCCGATACTTGTTCCTAAATGGAACTTCACCTAGAGAACATGCTTTAGTTTTGCTTTACAGTCAAGGAAAGACTTGATGTTGTGGGGCACGGCTGCTAAATCTCTCTGTGATGGAGTGTATTAACCCCACGTTGGAAATGAAGGGGTTAAGGAGCAACTCTGAATCCAGATGACCCCACCCATCCCGACCTCCAGAACATGTTCCTGCTGGAGATGGCGCTTAAAAGGAGCCAGAAGCTGAGAAAGGGCCTAACTGGACAGTCAGAGAGACCCATTCTGAGAGCTCCTGAAGAAGAGAGTTGCAGAAGCCTTTCTCAGGGGAGAAAGAGCCTGGTGGCTGAGTCCAGAGGGGCTGAAAGTTCAGTTACTTTTTTTTTCTTTAATACTTGGATGGGAGAGGGAGTTGTAGGAAGTGGCCCAGGGAGGAAGCCTTGAGGCACCCCTGGGTCCTGGATATTATTACCTCTTACAAGGCCCTGGGCTAGAGCCTGGTAGAGTGGGAGAGCCCGGACGCCCCTACTAAGCACCATTGTTATGAAAAGCATGAAAACCCTCATTTCCACACACACCCACACTTTGGAGAAGCGTTGTGAGGGTAGACTTTGGAAACTCTGTGCCAGGGATTAGACACCCTCAGGGTTGATAGATGGATGGAGGGGCCCCCACAATCATGAGAGTGGGGGACCTAATATCTTCCTTGAGACTCTCTTACCCCAGAGAGGGATAAGGCTAATTGGTGGCCTAACCAGAAGGTTGAGTCAACACCTACCAAAAGGCAGACCACCATGGGGTAGGACAGTATCCCAAGAAACATTGGAGGTGGGATGATTGGAGACCTAGGATTCTAACCACTAGCTGATTCCCTTGGAAAGTGTGATGTTTACTAGTGGTACGACCTTAGGGATGAAATAAAACCAGTCTGTATTATTTCCTAAATTGACATATATCTTTCCTTTTGATGTTTCTAAATGCTTGGAAAAATGCTTTCTGGAATACAACTGCCCTTGAGGGTGGACAAAAATACTGACAACTTCACCAACTTCAGTAGGCTGACACCAAAAATTCTCTTTGAAGTGAACTGATATTTCATAAAGGGTATGTGTATACAGAAGGAACCTGAGAACTATTCATAATCCACTCACCATCAACTGATAATTTCAGCACAGGAAATCATTTAAAGCCACTAAGATTAACAGTGAGGCATGAACAATGTTCTGGAATTAATCTTCTCTTAGCCCTTGAAAATGTTTTTGGGACAAGTCTGCCTCCTTTTCCATTTAAAGGAATCATGAACCTTTCACCCCTTTCATGAAAATTGCATGTTTTTCCCATCACTGCTTCTTATTTTTGCTTTGTACATCACTCACTGCACTGGGTTAGCTGCAGCCTTTCTCTAAAGTTTGCAAACAAATCCTTGCCAGCTCACACCACCAATCAAATTTTCCCCATACTTCCTTACTTAGCTATGCCACAGACATTGCTTGTTGTTCTGAAAACCCCAACTGCCTTGAAAACAGGTTGTGATGCTGAACCTGATCCTGGATGCAATCTAGTACCAATTAAAATAAATGGAAAGATTTCCATTTATGACTTCAGTAGGAGTTGGAGTTGGCCTGGGATATCTTACAGATCCAGAGCTCAACAGACTAGTTAATTGACTAGCACTTTACCCTTCAGAGCTCCATTGATTTCATGTGAGTGAAGGTGTCGTGTTAGGACCCTGCACAAATTATGTACATTCAAAGGGTTAATAAGAGGATGGTGCCCTGATAGGTATGAGAACCAAAGTGTTCTTTAAAACATCATCTTTCTCCCAAGAACGTCTTACTGAGTCTTTCTTACCAATGGCTCTGTCAAAGTAGCATGTAATAACAGTCCTGGGAAATGTAAAGTAACTGTCTTTTATTCAGTTTGTTGCTTAAACCCAAGATTTTTAGGCTGCGGCTTTCAAAGGAGTTTAAGGGAGTTAGGTGCCTAACTTCCATTTAAATTCAATGGGATTTGGGCGCCTAGCAGTCTAAGGCTATGTCCACACTGTAATCGGGGTGTGTGATTGCAGCATGTGTAGACATACCTGAGCTCACTTTAATTTAGCTAGCCTGGGTACCGATAGCATTGTGGTGATGGCAGCATAGTCTTTGGCACAGGCTAACCGCTCAAGTGATTACCCAGGGACCCAGGCAGGCTTATACAGCCTGCACTGAAGCCCATGCTGCTGCAGCTTTGCGGCTATTGGTAACGGAGAAGCTAGCTTAAAACTAGCTTGGGTAGGTCTACATATGCTGTAGTCACCTCTGACTGCAGTGTAGATGTACCCTTACTCTCTTAAGAAAACCATTGATCTTATTTATATTTCCTTTAAGTGGTCAGTGTTGCTATAATTGTAACTGGCAGTATCACATAGATAATGACACTGCATTCACTAATCATGGGTGGACTTTCTTTTCAGTGTGCCTCCAGAAGCCCAGATTTTAGCCTTGTTTCTTTTTTTTTTATACGCACAGGTAAAGTTAATATACCACTGCTTTATCGGTCTTTTTTTCCTTTCTTCAAGAATCCCTAATGCTCCAAGTATGATGTTTAATCAGATTGGTGAATGGGTTTCAAAAAATTCATCACTTATTATTCAGGACAGGTTTGTGTGACGGGTTAGAGCACAGAAACCCCCTTGGGAGCTGCCACCCAATGTGCAAAGACTACCTCTGCTCCTGTTTTCCCTGCCAGCTCAGGACTCCAGCACCCTGTCTTGCTGAGCCAGACACTCCCATCTGCTCCAACACAGACCCAGGGTCTGTATCACTTGTCCCAAAGCTGCAAGTTTACCTGAAAACAGCTCACAGAAGTGTGCTTGTCTTTAGCACTCAGATGCCCAACTCCCAATGGGGTCTAAACCCAAATAAATCCATTTTACCCTGCATAAGGCTTATGCAGGGCAAACTCATAAATTGTTTGCCCTCTATAACATTGATAGGAATTCCTGAAATCCTGTGTGCCCCTCCCCCACCCACCTCCTGGGGCTGTGAGTGCCCCCCCCGGACAGCCCCTCCCCCGAGCTCTGAGTGCCCCTGGCCAGTCCCTCCCCTCAGCCCCCCCCCCACTTCCTGGGGCTCTGAGTGCCCTCAGCCTGTCCCCCTCCCACACCCCGGGGCTGAGTGACCTTGGCCAACCCCGTCCCTTCAGGAGAACCAGTACCCACCCAGCCCCCACACCTCAGGGTTCCCCTCCCTGCGGCTCTGTGGCCATACCCCCACCAGGGCCGGCTTTAGGCCAATTCAACCAATTCCCCTGAATCGGGCCCCGGGCCCAAGCCCCGGTACGGTGTATCGGCAAGAGCCAGTGCGCTGTACCAGGGTGGCCCGGCTTCCCCAGGGGGCAATTTAAAGGACCTAGGGCTCCCAGCAGGGGCCGGAGCCCCAGGCCCTTTAAATTGCTACCAGACCCCCACTGCTGGAGCCCTGGGGTAGGGCTGCGGGGCTCTGGGGGCTATTTAAAAAGTCCAGGACTCCCGCTGCCTCTACCGCCCCGGCCCTTTAAATAGCCTCTGGAGCCCCGCTGCTTCCCCAGGGCTCCCGCGGCTATTTAAAGGGCCGGGGCGGTAGAAGCAGGGGAGCCCTGGGCCCTTTAAATAGCCCCCAGAGCCCTGGGATAGCGGGGGACTCGGGGGCTATTTAAAGGGCCGGGGCTCCAGCTGCCTCTGCTGCACCCCGTCCCCGCCACCAGCCCCGCACCCCCTGCCCGCAGCCAGCCCCGTCTCCAGCCAGCCCTGCACCTCCGTCTGCAGCCAGCCCCTGCTGCACCCCTGCCCTACCTCCAGCCCCGCCCCCCCTGTTCTGCCCGCACCAGCCCCGCCCCCCTGCCCTGCCTGCAGCCAGCCCTGCACCCCTGCCCACAGCCAGCCTCTGCCGCACCCCCTGCCCTGTCTCCAGGCAACCCCTGCCGCACCCCCCTGTGGCCCTGCCCAAAGCCTGCCAGCCCCACACACCCATCTCCAGCCAGCCCCGCACCCCTTGCCCTGCCTGCAGCCAGACCCTACCTCCAGTGAGCCCCTGCCCTGCCTCCAGCCAGCCCCATGTCCACTAGTGCCCTGCAGTTCCCAGGGCAGTAACCCTGCACACCTGCGTCAATGAGGGGGGCAGAGAGCAGCTGGGACCCACACATGTGCACACCACTAGGGTGACCAGACAGCAAGTGTGAAAAATCAGGACAGGGGGTGGGGGATAAATAGGATCCTATAAGAAAAAGACCCAAAAATCGGGACTGTCCCTATAAAATCAGGACATCTGGTCACCCTAGCACACCCTCAGGGAGTGGCGGGGACCCACACACGTGAAACAGAGCTCATTAATAACCGATCAACAGCATATATGATGCAATGTACATAATATATAATTTTATTATTTATATAGTTATGGAAAGTAAATAATACATGGAAGAAATGAAAGGCTTTTTTTTACATTATTTTTTTTGTTAGTCATCCCTGCCGGGGCCCCGCCAAAAATGTTCGAAATGGGCCCCGCCCTTCCTAAAGCCGGCCCTCCTGGAGAGAACAGGAGGATTCAGTCAGCAGGGGCTGCCGATCCGTCCCATTCACCAGGGCTGCCATCCTGCGGCTTCAGCATTAGTGGCTGGGGTGACTTGGGGAAAGGCCTCAACCTCCCCACATCCCACTTCACTGCTGCCAGAATCCCTCCTGCCCACCCCCGCTACAGTCCCCTCCCTACCCAACCTGGGTGGGGCTGGAGGAGAGGGGTCTGAGAACTTGAGCTGTGGATTGGAGGTGGAACAGCTGTCCGGGGCACTGAGGGGGAGGTTGCAGGAGCTCCCCGTACAAGGAGGGGGGTTGCCACTGGAGGTCACTAGGAAGGACAACAAGACTCTATCCTGGGGGTCAGGAGGGGGAATCCATCCCTCAGAGGTGGGCAGGGGCTGGGTGGAAATGCTGCTGGTTCCAGGGGCCGTTAATCCCCCCTGATTCCTCGGAGGCGTCTGAGTCTCAGACAGGTTCTCGTTCCCTTGCAACAGGAGGATGTCACGGCCAATGTGATGCGCCAGCTCTGTATCATGCGGCACTTGCGCCAGGTGCCTGAGGCGCTGCAGGGCCTGTGCCTCTGAGGCCACCAGCAACTCCTGCTCCCTGCTGCAGGTACTGCTCTGGCTCTCTGTAAATGGGGAGCTAGTGGAAGGGGAAATGGAGCCCCCTGGCACTCACAGAAAGCTGATTACAGAATGAGCCCGAACTGAGAGGCACCATATCCGCCCCCCTAAAGAGCCAGACTTCAGTGGTGATACAGCCCAGCTGGGGTAGCAACAGGATTGAGAACGAGGTAGGAAGTTCAGAGCAGCAAGGAAAGCCTGGAGGGGAACTTGAGAAGAGAGTTTGGAAAAGTGCAGCAAAGAGAAAGGTGCAGACCAAGCTGTTGGGTCCAGGGCCCTGAGCTGCTATCAATGTCAGGGTGGGACTGGGTTCCCCTACCAGCCCCAGAGGAGGCGGCGTACACGCACCTGGAGAGGGTTCCCAAGCCCAGCAAGGGGGCTACAGGCTGAGCAAGTGCCCCAGCGATGGCAGAAGGCCTTCTGTCTGTGGAAAGACCTCTTTGGACTTTTAGTGTGAGGCAAGCTGGGCCCCAGAAGGGTGGTGACCTGGCCGGAGTTACCAGGCAGAGAAACTGCCGTGGTGCTGGAGCGACCATGGATGGGGGACGCTAGCCCAGTGAGAGGGCTGTGATGCCATGCCTGGCCACCGGGGGGCACCTAACGATGAGTAGATTCATTTATGACTGGCATAGTTGGCAGGATTGAGTTCCCCCTGTGATCCGTGAGGGAAGTCTTGGTTGCTGAAGGAATCATAGAATATCAGGGTTGGAAGGGACCTCCGGAGGTCATCTAGTCCAACCCCCTGCTGAAAGCAGGACCAATCCCCAGACAGTTTTTTTTCCCTGATCCCTAAATGGCCCCCTCAAGTATTGAGCTCACAACCCCGGGTTTAGCAGGCCAATGCTCAAACCACTGAGCTATCCCTCCCCCAAGCAGGTGTATCAAGGGACCAAGCTGGTCGCTGGATTTCCCACTTCAGTTCCAGGGACTGGCTAAGCAGCCAAAGCAGATCTAGGGGTTTCTCCAGCAGCTCCTAGAAAACCAACAGAAGCAGAAGGAAGTGCAGGTGGAGCTACAGACGCAGCAGCAGCAATACCTGTGAGAGATCCTGCAAAGGGAAATCAACCCAGGGTCTGCTATGCCCATGGACAAAAAGAGCAGAGAAGGAGAGCATGCCTGGGCTGTGCTGAGAAGGTTAGCCCAGGGAGAAGGGCATGAGAAAGTGTACAAGCGTGGCCTAATGCCAAGATGGGAGCAAGAGTTCTTTGTTTTGGGGGCAGAGAAGCAGGCCATATCAAAAGACACGGCCTGCTTAGGAAATTGCTGAGTGGCTGAACGAGGGGCCAGGGTCCTAAGAAGTTAGAAAGAAAGGAGAAGGTGTCCTCTGACACAAACCCCCATGAGGCAGGCAAGGTGGAGGTGGCTGGGGTGGCCATGGACCTTGCAGACCCTCCACCAACACCCCCTGTCGGGTGCTGCAGGGAGATGAAGGACGAAATGATTGGCCCAGAGATGAAGCAGACTGGAGGAAGGACAAACACAAGGGTGGAGCAGTCCATGGTGGGTTCTCAGACCCTGACCGAAAAGATTTTGGCATATGCAGCGGCAGTAGCAAAAAGGCAACAGAAGACGCTAAAGGCTTCAGAACAGGCTCTGCAAGCAGCTGTTCATGAGACTGAGTGGCTGCAGGAAGAGCGTCGGGATACTGCAGAAGAGAAGGTTTGCCCCGAGCGAGCTGGCAGTGGAGCTGCAGACACTGCGCACAGGCTGTACAAGCGCGCAGCCGGTGACAGCGATGAGATGACGAGGGATGAAGCTTGGAGAAGAATAGAACTTGCCCCCGCGTGGGCCAGGTTCTAAGGAGGAGGGTATATAACGGGGGGCTTGGCCTGTGGGCTATAAAGCCTGGAGCTAGGCCAAATGGATTACAGAGTGAGCTCCAGCTGAGGGGAAACCAGGGGAAACCGCAACAAAGGTACAGGAGCAGGCCTAGCTGTTCGGTACAGGGCCTTGGGGCAGAACCTAGAATCCAGGGTAGGACTGGTTCTCCCACGGTCTCTAAGGAAGGGGATGTACAGGGCCATAGAAAGGGCTACCAAGGCCAGCAAGGGCAGGCCGAGCCAAAGTCAGGCTGAGGAAAAGCCCCCAAGGAACAGAGGATCTTGTTTCAGTTAAAGACATTTTTTGACTTTTCGTTTGGGATGAGCGCGACCCAGGAAGGAGTGGACTAAAAGATGGTCACCTGGCCGAAGGGCTGAGTTCCCAGCCAAAAACCTGCTGGCGGGCATGCTAGCCCAAGAAATCTGTGACCCCAAGCCTTGAAGGAAGGGGCACCTATCGGTGAGTGAACTCTGTTACAAGCCTGCTTCCATTGTGGAAACAGCCTGGTATTGGAGAGTGGTGGGGATGACCTGTGGGCGAGGATGGCTGGAGGGGTCATACAGGAGGGGCAGCAGCGTCCAGTGAGGAGATCAGGGAACGGGTTGTTTGCAGTC
Source organism: Malaclemys terrapin pileata (assembly GCF_027887155.1). Classification (NCBI taxonomy): domain Eukaryota; kingdom Metazoa; phylum Chordata; order Testudines; family Emydidae; genus Malaclemys; species Malaclemys terrapin. Next base: position 98,705,502 of record NC_071511.1, on the reverse strand, counting down.
CTGCCACTGAGCGGTAACGTGATCCTGGCCAGGTCACTCTCCCACCTGGTGCCTCACTTTCTCTATCTTTGAAATGGGGATCATCCCGACCCACATTAAGAAAGGGTTTGATCCTCTGCTCTTGCTTCCCAAATCCCTGCCCTCCTTGCCTCACACAGGCCTCTGCCCTGTTGCTCAAACTCCCATGCACATGTTAGTGCCTGTGTCACCCCCGCAACTGCAAGGTCTCATGTACAGTCTCCTGCCAGCAAACTGAAGCTGCCACTAGATCCAGAATAGGAATCGCAGTTCCTGTGCGCTGCCCTGAATGGAGTCTAGACCCTGGGCATGGGGAAGGCCAACGCTCACATCCAGGTAGATCATCAACCTACTCCTCTGTCCCAGGTGCAGGAAGGCCTCTGGTTCGTGCTCCCTTCGGTAGCTGGAGCTGCTGAGTTGGGAGTGTGGTGGGCAGAGATGGGAACAGGCCATAGGATTAATCAAGTGTCAGGGGGAGACTCCCTGTGTGTGGGAGATGATGTTGCCCCTCTGTGGGGAATCCCTTCCTTGCAGATGCTGGGCTTTGGGTGCTGGACTCTGCCAGGAAGCCCAGCTCCCATCCCTAGCAGCTTGGCTGTTCCCTACACTGCTGTGCACCAGGCCCTCTGCAGAGAGCTGCTTTGGGCAAGGACTACAGGGCCTGCTGTCATCCTGGCAGGTGTCACAACAGGTTCCATAATCCTGACCCCTGGTCTCCCTCCGCTGGCAGGCTCTGAGCAAGGCCTGCCCAGAGAACATGGATGACGAGCTCTCGATCCTGCTGACAGCACCCCCCAGCACAGACAAACTCCAGCACATCTTGGAGGTGAGCAGAATGGGGAGGGGCCGCAGGGGTTTTACCTTAGCCCTGGGGACTCTTAGAAAGAAGAGACTGGAAAATCCATGTTTCTATTGGATCCTTCCGAGTATGCATTCGTGATATAAACTCACAGGGTGACCTTGGGGTAACTCACTTCCCCCTTACGGCATCAGTCTTGTGACAAAATACAGGCAGAGTGGTAATTCCTGATGGCGAGAGGGCAGTGATATACAGCGATCTGGCTCATTCGGCCAGCTGGACCCATTCAAAGAAAACAAGTTTGAGCAGAGCCCAATGCAAGGTCCTATACGTAGCCACAAGGCACGCCGGCCACACCTCCAGAATGGGGATGTGTATCCAGGAAAGCAGTGACTCTGAAATGGATTTAGGGGCCATAGTGGAGAAGCCACTCAACATGAGCTCCCAGTGTGATGCTGTGGTGAACAGGGCTAAAGCCATCATTAGACGAAGGAGCAGAGCCGTGAGTAGGATAGGGAGGTGACACAGCAGCAGTGAGACTGCTATTGGAATACTGCCTCCAGTGTTGGTGTCCTCCTTTGAAAAAGATGGTCCTAGAAATTGGAGCTGGGCAGCAAAGAGCCACCAAATGTTCTGAGGGCTGGAGAAAAATGCCTTCTAGTGAGCTATTGAAAGAGCTCAACCTGTTTAGCTTATCAAAAGAAGATTGAAAGGTGACTCCACTGAAGTGTTGAAGTGCCTTAATGGAGAGAAAATATTGGGTATTAAAGGGCTCTTTAATCGAGCAGAGAAAGGCAGAACAAGACCCAATGGCTGGAAGGTGAAAAGAGACAAATTCCTATGACAAATAAGGCACAAATATTCAACAGCGAGGATGATTGACCACAGGAAGAAGCTACCATGGAAAGTGGTGGATTCTCCATCTCTTGATGTCATTTAACAAAGACTAGATGCCTTTCCAGAATGTGTTTGCCCCCAAAGTAGTTATTGTGGTAGACAAGAGGCCTGTGATATGCAGGGGGTCAGATTAGATGCTCTAACGGTCTCTGCTGACCATAAAGTCTACTCATTTCTGAGAAACCGAGTGTAGCATTGGGAGCAGCCTCTGCTTATTAAACAATCAGTTTGTCAGCACCTACAGGACAATTTTTTTCTTAGGACTAGTGAGCATGGACTTGTCAAGAACAAATCATTCCAGACCAATCCTAGCTCCTTCTTTGGCAGGGTTAGGGGCCTAGTGGAGGTGTGTAAACAGTAGATGTGATCTATCTTGGTGTTAATAAGGCTTTTGACACAGTCCCATAGGACATTCTCACAAGCAAACAGATGCTGCTTAGCACTGTCAGAGCAGCTTTTGCTGTGGGATTCTCCCAGCACTTTCCAATAGTGGGAAAGTATGAAATCCCCATTTGACTGCTGGGGACAGAGCCTAGAGGGGGCAGCAACTTACCCGAAGTCCCACAGGTCAATAGGAAACCAGCAATGGAACCCAGGAGTCCTGACTCCCAGTTCCCTGCTCCAATCACTCCAGTGGAGCACACTCCCTCTCAAAGCAGGGGGACTGGACATGATGGCCTGGTTGTAATTGCCAGCTGTGGGAGGGAGTGTGCAGCAGTGGTTAGTGAAAGGGCCTGGAAATAAGGATGAGGTGTCCTATCATGTTTACTCAGATCAGATTAGGACATAATAGAATGGCTGAAATAGTTTATTTTATTTATATTGTATTATTTTGCAATTGTTAAGAGCAGCAACTACTTAGCTCAGACTGAAGCATCTTATCTAATTTTTGAGATCTAAGTGTCTCCTCTTTGAGTGCGACGAGACAATTTAACACATTGTGACAAAGAATTTTCATTGCCACTTGTTATGATTTCAAGAAACAAACTGGTTTAGTTTGAATAGGATTTTCGGTCAGAAATGGTTTCAATGAAATTTCCCCACCATCTCGATTCCTGGGCTCTATCTCTGCCTTTCGGGGGGGAGGGGGGGGGCGGGGCGGGTTGCTGTCTGTTAGAACAGGAGTCTGATTTGGATAGGGATAGAGACCTCTTCAATGTTTTTAATGAAGTAAATACTAATGGGAATTGTGTGATCATGGGAGACTTTAACAGATATAGACTGGAGGACAAGTGCTATTAATATAATAGGGCTCAGATTTTCCTAGATATGATAGCTGATGGATTCCTTCACCAAGTACTTGCTGAACCAACAAGAGGGGATGCCATTTTAGATTTGGTTTTGGTGAGTAGTGAGGATCTCTTAGAAGAAATGGTTGTAGGGGACAGCCTTGGTTTGAGCGATCATGAGCTAATTCAGTTTAAACTAAATGGAAGGGTAAACAAAAATAGATCTGTGACTAGGGTTTTTTTTTCAAAAGGGCTAACTTTAAAAAATTAAGGAAATTAGTTAGGGAAGTGGATTGGACTGAAGGACTTGTGGAACAGATGGATCAGACTGAACAGGTTCCAAACCTCTCGGAGGCTCTTACCTTCTAAACAGGGACGTCTGTTTTCTAGTAAAATCAGGAAAAAGAAAGGAGAAAACTCAAAAGAGGTTCCTCCTGGCGCTCACGTACGTGAACCCTAATACTCTCTCAGTCCTCAAAGAGAGACCTCAAGAAGGAGACTTGCTGAAGCAAAGCTACAGGGGTCTCTGAGGTTTCCCTGGCCCTGAGCCCCTGTCCTGCCTGGCTGATGTCAGCATCTCTCTGTGAGGTCACCACCTCCCCAGCACCTTTGACCAATAGGCTGAGGTCCTGCAAAAGGCCTTTGTGATGTCACTGTCACACCCACTCCTCCCCTGCAGTGCTAATGTCCTGCCACAGCACAGGCCAGACACTTTGGAGGTTTGAGCTACTCCCTGTGGATCACCCCGCTCAATGAGTGTTCATTCTAGGAAGCAAGCCGGCTAGACAGTAAAACATCACAAGCTGCTCCCAATGCTACACTCGGTTTCTCAGAAATGAGTAGACTTTATGGGCAGAAGAGACAGTTAGAGCATCTAATCTGACCCCCTGCATATCACAGGCCTTTCTGCACCATATGGGGCAGACAGAGCTCTGCCTGGGTGCAGGGGGAATGGGATGGGGGTAGATCAAGGAAAGGGGGGAGGAGAATGGGTGTGAGGGAAAGAGCTCCTGTCCCAGATGAAGGAATTTGGAGGCAGAGGAAAGGACCCTGCTCCACAGAGAGGGGAGAGGGTTTCTGTGAGTGCCAGGGGGCTCCATTTCCCCTTCCACTAGCTCCCCATTTACAGAGAGCCAGAGCAGTACCTGCAGCAGAGAGCGGGAGTTGCTGGTGGCCTCAGAGGCACAGGCCCTGCAGCGCCTCGGGCACCTGGCGCAAGTGCCGCATGATACGGAGCTGGCGCATCACATTGGCCGTGACGTCCTCCTGCTGCGAGGGAACGAGAACCTGTCAGACTCAGACGCCTCCGAGGATTCAGGGGGGATTAATGGCCCCTGGAACCAGCAGCATTTCCACCCAGCCCCTGCCCACCTCTGAGGGATGGATTTCCCCTCCTGACCCCCAGGATAGAGTCTTGTTGTCCTTCCTAGTGACCTCCAGTGCCAACCCCCCTCCTTGTACGGGGAGCTCCTGCCACATCCCCCTCAGTGCCCCTGACAGCTGTTCCACCTCCAATCCACAGCTCAAGTTCTCAGACCCCTCTCCTCCAGCCCCACCCAGGTTGGGTAGGGAGGGGACTGTAGCGGGGGTGGGCAGGAGGGATTCTGGCAGCAGTGAAGTGGGATGTGGGGAGGTTGAGACCTTTCCCCAATTCACCCCAGCCACTAATGCTGAAGCTGCAGGATGGCAGCCCTGGTGAATGGGATGGATCGGCAGCCCCTGCTGACTAGGGTTACCATACGTCCGGTTTTTCCCGGACATGTCCTGCTTTTCGGCAATCAAACCCCCGTCTGGGGGGAATTGCCGAAAAGCCAAACATGTCCGGGAAAATGCCGGCTGGGCACTTCCCCTCCCGCGGCTGCTCTGCTCCGCTCCTCCCCTCTCAGACTTTAAGAGCCGAGCTGCCCGAGCCAGCGCTACTGGCTTCAGGCAGCCCCCCCCTGCCTCCGGACCCCGAGCCGCCGGCCTGGCACTTCCCTTCCCGGGCTCCAGCTGAGCTGCTCCGTTCCTCCCCTCTCAGACTTTAAGAGCCGAGCTGCCCGAGCCAGCGCTACCGGCTTCGGGCAGCCCCCGCTGCCTCCGGACCCCGAGCCATGGGCCAGGCACTTCCCTTCCCGGTTCCAGCTGCTCTGCTCCGGCAGCTCGGGGGAAGCGCCGGCCGGGGGCGCAGGGTCTGGGGGCTGCCCGGCAAACCATGAAGCCGGTAGCGCTGGGGCAGCCCTTTCCCCATAGCTGGGAGTGGGGAGGAGGGGGCGGGGTTAGGGTGGGGGAAGGGGTGGAGTTGGGCGGGGCTAGGGGAGGGGAAATGGGCGGGGCCAGGGCCCGTGGAGGGTCCTCTTTTTTTATTTATTAGACATGGTAACCCTACTGCTGACTGAATCCTCCTGTTCTCTCCAGAACGGGTCCAGCCTTGCCAGCAGTAGGACAAGCGTCCCCTTCCCATGTGCCTCAGCCCTGCCTGGTCAGACGCCATCACCCGTCAGTCCTTGGCCTCCCAGGCTGCCAGTGATGGGAGCAACTCTGGGTGGTGGCTCGGGTGACACAGACACCAGACCACTAGGAATTGGGTGCGGCCCTGTGGGACAGGAGAGTCTCGCAGAGGGCACTTGGGGGACTCTCCTGCCCTTCCCAAGAGCGATAGCACCCTGTCCTAAGAACATAAGTCTGGGATGAGGCAAAGCTTGTCATTAATTAGCCTGGCTAAAGAGCTGGGCTGGAGCTGCTCCGGGGACAAGCTGGCTCACTCCTGCTCATGGAGGTGAATTCATCTCCCTTCCCAGGAGCACTTGCTCTCCCTTTCATTCCCCACCAGGCTCCTTGTGCCAGGCCAGCGAATGGCCACAGGATGGGAATGAGGCCTGGGCCCCGCCCCAATCTCCTGAGTCTAATGCAGCTGCTCACCTTGTCCCCCATCAGCTGCTGGGTTTCCCCCAGGAGGGAGTAGGTGACAGGGAGAGAGACACACACACACATTTGTCCTTCTGGTTGCAGGGCTTGTGTCCTTCCAATCCCATTGGTGGCTGCATAGTGGGCAGAGTCCTCGCTGCGTGCCCGGCCCAACAGAATTGCAGGGCGTGGTGTGGAACACAGAAAAAGATAGAGAGACTCATCCTCCAGCCGGGGTCAGTCTGAGAGAAATTGGCTGGGGTCCCAGTCTCACTCTTCTAGCAGGTGCCATTTCCCAGCTGGGTTCCTTACCCCTCTGGTGCAGCAGCAGCTGGTAGAGCCGGTAAACCCCCTCCCTGGCCTGCCGGCTGATGTCCTTGGCTGGGTCACTGACAGACAGAGCTAGCTGTGCCATGTGGTGACCCATCCTGGGGAATTCCGCTGAGTTCTAATGGATGGGAGAGGGAGAGGGGACTCCATCAGCATTTTCCTGTCAGCTCCCAGTCCCCCCCGGCCAGGACTCTCCTTCCCCTCAGCCCCTCTGCAGGAGATGCTAGAGCCAGACCCTTAATTTCCTCTGCCCCCAAGGAAGCCTGGAGCACAGGGCTGTGGGCAGGGCCCTCCGTGAGGACTTGCTTCCCCAGCTGCTCCAGGATGACAGGGAGGCATGAACCTGGAGCACAGTCCCCTTAAAAGCCCAGAGTCACCACTTAACTAGGACAAGAAGAACTTGACTCAAGCCAGGCTCACTCTCTGCTCTGACTCTGCCTCCCCAAGAGGAACACTCCTAACCCACAGCCCCTGCAGCAGCAGATCCTACAGCCCGTCGGAGCCAGATCACCTACGCCTGGAGTCAGGAAGCTGGGGTCAGAGGTCACTTATGTCAAACTCAGGGAGGGTGATGGTGAATCTGAGCAGGGCCGTGCTGCTCTTAACGGCCCTGGATCTCTCTCGCGGCACCCTGGACACGATCCAGTAGTTAATGTGCTGTGGGGAAAGGAGGCAGATCAGGATCAATGGGCAGGTGCACGTATTGTGGAAATGAGACACAGACACACACCCATCCCCAGGGGGCTGAGACATTGTGCGCAGGGTGGAATATCTGATTCATTGATTGCAGAGCTTTGGAAGGGGATTGTTGCCCGCAGGACGATTCTTGAATCCTGCAGGTCACAACTTGTCATTGTCTCTCTAGACTGGAGCAATGTTCAGTGTCGGGGCTGGTCCCATCCTCCCTGCACTCCTGATTCCTGAACAATCCCCTCAGAAATCTCAGGGCCCGTCGGAGAGACGGGCTGATTCTCTGGGGCCCTCCTGTTTCTCTAGGAAGGAGCCTGTGACTCTTCTCTGAGGACCCTCTTCTGGATCTCCCAGGAGGGGTTCAGACTCTCACTCCCCAAGCCAGCCAGGGGCCCTGTGGTTAGTGCTCAACACAACCAGGCAGAGCTCTGGCTTGAAGTCCCAGCTCCTTCCTCTGTCCTTTAAGGAGGAAGGGCCTGACACTGCATTGCACTGACTGCCCTGACCAAGGATGCCCACTGGGGGCTCAGCTAGGAGGACAGACTGGAAAATGGATCTAAGAGTGAAGGTAAAATTGCCCCCACCCCTCTCATCGGGCTCACCTCCAAGATGTACAGGAGCCTGTCGGTGTCTGGGGACTCTGCCAGCAGGTTCCCCAGCATGGCGTCCAGGAGGTCTGGCAAGACCCTAGGCAGATCCTGAAAGCAAGGGAGAGCCATGGGTCAGAGTTAGGGAAACTGGGGCTACACCTGCCACAGGATGGGAAATGGGGTCTCTGGGAAGCACTGGTGAGACTGCAAACACATATCCTGGCCTCTCTCATTCACATCCCACTGCAGGCAATTAGCAAGGATTCATGGCAGGATGACAGCTGGCTCTTCAGTCCATGACTTTAGCTGATCTACCTGCACTTGGGTGGTGTCCTTCTCCATGCCCAGGGTGAAGACGGCGTGCAGGGCAGCTCGGAGGAGGTGGGTCTCCAGCTGTGGCTCCAGGGCAGGTGTCATGGTGCTGGCAAGAGAGAGTAGCCGGCATTAGACTGTGCAGTGCGGGGATGGGACTGGCACCAACATGCAGGTGAAACTGCAGGGAAATAGGCACAGGCTGGCGAGAATGGAAACTGAGGCACCGAGCCAGGGAATGACAAGGCCAAGGTTTCTCAGACAGACAGTGGCAGGGCAGGAATAGCACCTGTTCCCTGGACCCTGCTGCCCCTCCTGTATCTGATCCTGGGTGTGAGCCTCTCCCCAAAGCCGTTGCAATGTTACTGGAGTGAAAAGAACAGCCCAGCCAGGAGAGAGTGAACCTTCCCCCCACCTCTGCCAGAGGAGCCACCCTTGGGCGGTGACCTGGGAGTGGGAGGGGCAGTGACTCCCAGCCCTGGGCCTGAGCAGCACTGGGGTTAGGGGAACCGGGCCGGAGGGTCTCGGTACCTGAGGTTGCCCACAGCAATCAGGGAGTTAGCGAGGATGGCGCCGGGTGGAGAGTTATCAGGCAGCTCCTCAATGAGCTCCTGTGAGACCCAAAGGAGACAAAGAAGCGTGTGAGATTCGGGCCTCACTGACACTTCCCAGTGAGGAGATTACACAGCCAGGGCCCCACACAGCCAGCAGGATCCCCCCACCTGCCCCCCGCTCCTCCGATTCCTGCCCAATAGTGACCACTCTCCGAATTTCTCCCGTCTCTTCTCCCCAGTCTTCAGCCCCAGCAATCCCTGCCCTCTGCTGCCCCTCCAGCACCAACAATCCCCCATCCATTGGCCTGGGGAGACCCCTGCCCCTCCCATGTCTCTGTCCTCCCTCCAGCAGCTGGGCACCGTGTCTCGCTCACCACAATCCTCTCCGCCACAGCCGCCTTGCAGCAGTGCGGCTCCAATGTGTCCTGCCCTCTCTGCTGTGCAGCGAGACGCGGGGTGGATGGCGTGCAGGAACACGAGCTGCTGGGCCGCCTCCTGCACCCACCAGGAGTGGGGTTAGGGGAGAGAGAGCCAGTTAGCCAGGGACCTCCCTGCCCCCACACAGCAGCTGCAGGACTCAGGCCTGAATGGGGGATAGTGGGGACCCGCCCATTGTCCAAATCACCCACCACTCCACCACAAGCAGGGTCAGGAACTGGGACAGTGCCTGTGGGGGGAGGAGACCCGGCTGGTGTGTGACAGACACCCCCACCTCTGGGGTCCCAGATCATGGAGGAGAAAGGTCCCCATTAGGGCTGGTGGATCATCAGGGACAAGACCCTCTGCAGGGGGTCAGGTGCTGGGAAGGGGCAGGACAGTCTCAGTTCCAGCACAGCTGGGGTATGTTTGTACCTTTTCTCCGCCTTGGAGCTGCTCTCGGCTGTTATTGAGAGTTGCCTCCTCTGTGGCCACGTCCACCCATTCCTCCTCCTCGTCCCCTGAGTCCCTGGCAGTCCCTGCACCAGGGAGAGAAGGGGACAGGGTGACGCCTGCTGCCACTTGGGGGAAGGACAGGGGCACGGTGGGGCAATGTGTCCCCTTCCCACCTCCGGGACCCAGGGCAGATCAGGCCCCACACTCCCCCCTCTCAGTGATGCCTTCAGCCCCCAACTCCTTCAGGAGCCCATAGCAACGAGACCCCCCCACGCTGTCCTGGACTCCCTGGGAGGTGCCTCCCCCCAACTGGAGCACCAAGGACCAAAGTGGCAGCATCTAGTGTCAGTGGGGTTCATGTGGCTCAAGCCAGACCCCTGGGCTGGGGACCCGCCCCCATAGCACTGATCGAGGGCCTGGGCCCAGGGTGTTCACGGCCCCGCTCTCACCTCTCTCTGAGCCCAGCCTGACTCCTCACCTAGAACAAAGCAGCGGCGTCCATCGTCCTCGCTGCTGCCCGAGTCCCAGGCACTGCTGCTGTCCCATGGGGAGCGGGCTGAGCTGCTGGTGGTGGGACAGGGATCCTCCACCTCCTGCCCTGGGGAGGCTGGAAGGTCCTCACTTACCGGGCAGGGTGATGCCTCCTGCTGGGAATCAGGACTGGGCTCCTGGGGCTGCTGCTGCCCACACAACATGCCCCAGAGTCACCCTGCCCAGCTCCCCTCCTGCGCTGGGTCCTGCCTGCCCAGCCGCAGCCTGGCCCAGCTCCATTTCGACCTGGCCTCTCCCACCTCGACGCCTGCGCTGGGAGCGGGTTTTCTCCGCCAGAAGGCTGGGCACTTCCACCTCCTGGCGCGGCCGGGAGCTCCTTCCCCGCCAGCGGGGACGGAGGGGCCGCTCTGCTCCTGGGGAAGATGGCAGCTGCTTCCCTCAGGCTCTGGGGCCACCTGCAGAGCCTTCTTCCTGAACATCCTCAGGAGCCTGGCCACCCTGGAACCGAGCGGGGAGCGGGCGTGAGTCTGGGGTCAAGGCAGCCTCTCACTAACCAGCCTGTTTGGTCCCTCCCCATCCCTGCCCCAGCCAGAGCAGCTCCTCCTCCCCGCACAGGGGTGCATGTAATGCAATCTACACGCACTGGCAGGAGTTCATTGCATGATCTGCTTCCTGCTGTTTGGTTCTGGGCTGTTGGAGTACGGGCTTGCAACCATCTGTGCACACATATTATACTAATTGCATCTAGACCACATCTCCCTAGTTTGTTTGTGAGAATGTCCTTATTAACACCAAGATGGATCACATCTACTGTTTACCCACCTCCACTAGGCCCGTAACCCTGCCAAAGAAGGAGCTAGGATTGGTTTGGAATGATTTGTTCTAGACAAGTCCATGCTCACTAGTCCTAAGAACCAAATTGTCCTGTAGGTGCTGACAAACTGATTGTTTAATAAGCAGTTCCAGTATCTTTCCAGGTATGTTAATGGATGGGAAGACGTTCTTTTTCAGGGATCTCTGACGAGAACTGGGGCACAGCACTTAGTTTGTTGAGGCCATAAAATGGAGACAGGCACCTCTTCTCTCCTCCCAGCACCCCAGATACCTAAAAAGGTGGGACTCACATCCCCCCAATGGGCTTTAAAAAAGACAATGGTTACAATGTGGCCCCGACCATTTCTGGTTTCTGCAGACTAGATGTTTTAGCAAAGTTTAGAATTCCTTGGTGCTCAACACCGTGAAACTCCCCTTTCTCTTTCACAAAGGGCTTTAACGTCCCTTATCTCACCCAGGCTCTCGACTGCCCAAAGTTGGAGAATTGTCCCTGTTCCCATTGCAGAGCACCCCCCACGACACACACACAGAGTCCTCCTGGTGGTGGGAGGGGAACAGAGGAAAGGACAGAAGATGTAAGAGATGAAGAGAAAGGAGGGAGGGATGGAGGAAAAGGTAAAACAAAAAGGACAAACCCTAATGTCCCCAGTGATTCTAAGGGACAAAATCCCAGGTGGGGAATAAAATTCGACCACCTTAAGCTAGTGTTTTCCATGCCTAGAATTCAGCTGGCACCAGATGCATAAGACTGAACAGGTTCCAAACCTCTCGGAGGCTCTTACCTTCTAAACAGGGACGTCTGTTTTCTAGTAAAATCAGGAAAAACAAAAGAGAAAACTCAAAAGAGGTTCCTCCTGGCGCTCATATACGTGAACCTAAATACTCTCACAGTCCTCAAAGAGAGAGACCTCGAGAAGGAGACTTGCTGAAGCAAAGCTACAGGGGTCTCTGAGGTTTCCCTGGCCCTGCGCCCCTGTCCTGCCTGGCTGATGTCAGCATCTCTCTGTGAGGTCACCACCTCCCCAGCACCTTTGACCAATAGGCTGAGGTCCTGCAAAGGCCTTTGTGATGTCACTGCCACACCCACCCCTCCCCTGCAGTGCTAATGTTCTGCCGCAGGCCAGACACTTTGGAGGTTTGAGCTACTCCCTGTGGATCACTCCGCTCAATGAGTGTTCATTCTAGGAAGCAAGCTGGCTAGACAGTAAAACATCACAAGCTGCTCCCAATACTACACTCGGTTTCTCAGAAATGAGTAGACTTTATGGGCAGAAGAGACAGTTAGAGCATCTAATCTGACCCCCTGCATATCACAGGCCTCCTGTCTACCACAATAGCTACTGTTGGGGTAAACACATTCCAGAAAGGCATCTAGTCTTTATAAAATGACATCAAGAGACGGAGAATCCACCACTTTCCTTGGTAGCTTCTTCCTGTGGTCAATCATCCTCGCTGTTGAATATTTGTGCCTTATTTGTCATAGGAATTTGTCTCTTTTCACCTTCCAGCCATTCCCAAACCTCAGCCAGTATTTGTAGGTGACAAATCTCATGAATTGTCACAGATTGCGGTGTTACTAGAGGAGGTTTTGGAATTAACTGATAAGTCACTGGGACCAGATGGCATTCACCCAAGAGTTCTGAAAGAACTCAGATGTGAAATTGCGGAACTACTAATTATGGTTTGTAACTTGTCCTTTAAATCAGCTGCTGTATCCATGACTGGAAGATAGCTAATGTAACGCCAATATTTTAAAAGGGCACTATTGGTGATCCCGGCAATTACGGACCAGTAAGTCTAATGTCAGTACCGGGCAAATTAGTTGAAACAATTGTAAAGAATAAAATTGTCAGACACATAGAAGAACATAAATTGTTGGGCAAAAGTCAACATAGTTTAGGTAAAGGGAAATCGTGTCTTACTAATCTATTAGAGTTCTTTGAAGGGGTCAACAAACATGTGAACAAGGGGGATCCAGTGGACATAGTGTACTTAGATTTCCAGAAAGCATTTGACAAGGTCCCTCACCAAAGGGTCTTATGTAAATTAAGTTGTCATGGGATAAGAGGGAAGATCCTTTCATGGATTGAGAACTGGTTAAAAGACAGGGAACAAAGGGTAGGAATAAATGGTAAATTTTCAGAATGGAGAGGGGTAACTAGTGGTGTTCCCCAAGGGTCAGTCCTAGGACCAATGCTATTCAACTTATTCATAAATGATCTGGAGAAAGGGGTAAAAAGTGAGGTGGCAAAGTTTGCAGATGATACTAAAGTGCTCAAGATAGTTAAGACCAAAGCAGACTGTGAAGAACTTCAAAAAGATCTCACAAAACTAAGTGATTGGGCAACAAAATGGCAAATGAAATTTAATGTGGACAACGTAAAGTAATGCACATTGGGAAAAATAACCCCAACTATACATACAATATGATGGGGGCTAATTTAGCTACAACGAATCAGGAAAAAGATCTTGGAGTCATCGTGGATAGTTCTCTGAAGACTTCCACGCAGTGTGCAGCGGCAGTCAAAAAAGCAAACAGGATGTTAGGAATCATTAAAAAGGGGATAGAGAATGAGACGGAGAATATCTTATTGCCCTTATATAAATCCATGGTACACCCACATCTTGAATACTGTGTACAGATGTGGTCTCCTCATCTCAAAAAAGATATACTGGCATTAGAAAAGGTTCAGAGAAGGGCAATTAAAATGATTAGAGGTTTGGAAGGGGTCCCATATGAGGAGAGATTAAAGAGGCTAGGACTTTTCAGCTTGGAAAAGAGGAGACTATGGGGGGATATGATAGAGGTATATGAAATCATGAGTGATGCGGAGAAAGTGAATAAGGAAAAGTTATTTACTTGTTCCCATAATATAAGAACTCCACTAGTAAGCTCCCTCCAGCCTGACAGTTCACCTTTCAGTACGACCTGTTGTAGTCTCCCCTTTAACCAGTTCCTTATCCACCTTTCAATTTTCATATTGATCCTCATCTTTTCCAATTTAGCTAATAATTCCCCATGTGGAACCGTATCAAATGCCTTACTGAAATCGAGGTAAATTAGATCCACTGCGTTTCCTTTGCTAAAAAATCTGTTACCTTCTCAAAGAAGGAGATCAGGTTGGTTTGGCACGATCTACCTTTTGTAAAGCCATGTTGTATTTTGTCCCAATTACCATTGACCTCAATGTCCTTAACTACTTTCTCCTTCAAAACATTTTCTGAGACCTTGCATACTACAGATGTCAAACTAACAGGTCTGTAGTTACCCGGATCACGTTTTTTCCCTTTCTTAAAGCTAGGAACTATGTTAGCAATTCTCCAGTCATACGGTACAACCCCTGAGTTTACAGATTCATTAAAAATTCTTGCTAATGGGTTTGCAATTTCATGTGCCAGTTCTTTTAATATTCTTGGATGAAGATTATCTGGGCCCCCTGATTTAGTCCCATTAAGCTGTTCGAGTTTGGCTTCTAACTCAGATGTGGTAATATCTACCTCCATATCCTCATTCCCATTTGTCATCCTACCATTATCCCTAAGCTCCTCATTAGCCTCTGAAAGACTGAGGCAAAGTATTTGTTTAGACATTGGGCCATGCCTAGATTATCCTTAACCTCCACTCCATCCTCAGTGTTTAGTGGTCCCACTTCTTCTTTCTTTCTTTTCTTCTGATTTATATGGCTATAAAACCTTTTACTATTGGTTTGAATTCCCTTTGCAAGGTCCAACTCTACATGGCTTTCGGCCTTTCTCACTTTATCCCTACATGTTCTGACCTCAGTAAGGTAGCTTTCCTTGCTGATCACTCCCATCTTCCACTCCTTGTAGGCTTTCTGCTTTTTCTTAATCATCTCTCTGAAATGCTTGCTCATCCAACTTGGTCTACAACTCCTGCCTATGAATTTTCCCCCTTTCTTGGGATGCAGGCTTCTGATAGTTTCTGCAACTTTGACTTGAAGTAATTCCAGGCCTTCTCCGCCTTTAGATCCACGTGTCCTTCAGTCCAATCCACTTCCCTATCTAATTTCCTTAATTTTTTAAAGTTAGCCCTTTTGAAATCAAAAACCCTAGTCACAGATCTATTTTTGTTTACCCTTCCATTTAGTTTAAACTGAATTAGCTCATGATCGCTCAAACCAAGGCTGTCCCCTACAACCATTTCTTCTAAGAGATCCTCACTACCCACACCAAATCTAAAATGGCATCCCCTCTTGTTGGTTCTTCAACTACTTGGTGAAGGAATCCATCAGCTATCACATCTAGGAAAATCTGAGCCCTATTATATTACTAGCACTTGTCCTCCAGTCTATACCTGGGAAGTTAAAGTCTCCCATGATCACACAATTCCCATTAGTATTTACTTCATTAAAAACATTGAAGAGGTCTCTATCCCTATCCAAATCAGACTCCTGTTCTAACAGACAGCAAACCCCCCAAAGACAGGGATAGAGCCCAGGAATCGAGATGGTGGGGAAATTTCATTGAAACCGTTTCTGTCCGAAAATCCCATTCAAACTAAACCAGTTTCTTTCTTGAAATCATATCAAGTGGCATGAAAATTCTTTGCAAAAATATTTTGTTGCAAAACAAAAGCATCTTCTGTGTCACAAAAAGAACAGGAGTACATGTTTGTCTCGTCGCACACAAAGAGGAGACACTTAGATCTCAAAAATTAGATAAGATGTTTCAGTCTGAGCTAAGTAGTTGCTGCTCTTAACAATTGCAACATAATAAAATACAAATAAAATAGACTATTTCAGCCATTCTATTATGTCATAATCTGATCTGAGTAAACATGATAGGACACCTCATCTTATGCACTGCTCCTAGTGACACTCTCCAATAGATCCCCATCCTCCACCTGTCAGGAGGTAGGTAGGAGCGGATTGTTATCCCTACTTGAAAGAGGGAGAAGCTAAGGCTGAGAAAGGAGAATTGACTTGTCTTAGGTCACACAGCCAGTCCGTGGCAGAGTTGGGAATAGGACCCAAGAGCCCTGATTTTCAAACTAACCATCGGATCTTGAATTTCAGACATTGAATGACCTGAATAAAGTGCTCTCAAGTGAGTTCCAGACCAGCAAGGGTTCATAGTAATTATTCAGCAAGTATTTTAGGAGAACTGGAATGGTAGAGAAAATAATGAACTGCAGAGAAGCAGCAAAATTTGTCGAACATATGACTGGTTATGACTATTTACTTGGTCTTAAAAGAAAACAACAGGGACCTGAGTCTCCTCCCTGTCAATAACGCCCTGCTCAGCCAATCAGGGTAGAGACCGAGGGGCGGGAGGATGAGGGTTCTCACCAGAGAGCCCAAAGGATGGCCCAGGTCATCGCTGGGGATCACTGTCTGAGCACTATTTCAGCCCCACATTTTTCGGTGGACCTCCCACAATGGGAGTTGTAGAGCACCGCCCATGACACACACACACCCCTCCTGGTGGTGAGAGGGGAACAGACAAAAGAAGTAAGAGATGAAGAGAAAGGAGGGAGGGATGGAGGAAAAGGTAAAAGAAAAAGGACAAACCTTAATGGCCCCAGAGATTCTAAGGGACAAAATCCCAGGTGGGGAATAAAATTTGGCCACCTTAAGCTAGTGTTTTCCATGCCTAAAATTCAGATGGCGCCAGATGCATCAGACTGAACAGGTTCCAAACCTCTCAGAGGCTCTTACCTTCTAAACAGGGATGTCAGTTTTCTAGTGAAATCAGGAAAAAGAAAGGAGAAAACTCAAAAGAGGTTCCTCCTGGTGCTCACGTACGTGACCCCTAATACTCTCTCAGACCTCAAAGAGAGACCTCGAGAAGGAGACTTGCTGAAGCAAAGCCACAGGGGTCTCTGAGGTTTCCCTGGCCCTGCGCCCCTGTCCTGCCTGGCTGATGTCAGCATCCCTCTGTGAGGTCACCACCTCCCCTACACCTTTGGCCAATAGGCTGAGGTCCTGCAAAGGCCTTTGTGATGTCACTGCCACACCCACCCCTCCCCTGCAGAGCTAATGTCCTGCCACAGGGCAGACACATTGGAGGTTTGAGCTACTCCCTGTGGATCACCCCGCTCAATGAGTGTTCATTCTAGGAAGCAAGCCGGCTAGACAGTAAAACATCACAAGCTGCTCCCAATGCTACACTCGGTTTCTCAGAAATGAGTAGACTTTATGGGCAGAAGAGACAGTTAGAGCATCTAATCTGACCCCCTGCATATCACAGGCCTCCTGTCTACCACAATAGCTACTTTTGGGGCAAACACATTCCGGAAAGGCATCTAGTCTTTATTAATGACATCAAGAGATGGAGAATCCACCACTTTCCTTGGTAGCTTCTTCCTGTGTTCAATCATCCTCGCTGTTGAATATTTGTGCCTTATTTGTCATAGGAATTTGTCTCTTTTCACCTTCCAGCCATTGGGTCTTGTTCTGCCTTTCTCTGCTCGATTAAAGAGCCCTTTAATACCCAATATTTTCTCTCCATTAAGGCACTTCAACACTTCAGTGAAGTCACCTTTCAATCTTCTTTTGATAAGCTAAACAGGTTGAGCTCTTTCAATAGCTCACTAGAAGGCATTTTTCTCCAGCCCTCAGAACATTTGGTGGCTCTTTGCTGCCCAGCTCCAATTTCTAGGACCATCTTTTTCAAAGGAGGACACCAAAACTGGAGGCAGTATTCCAATAGCAGTCTCACTGCTGCTGTGTCACCTCCCTATCCTACTCACGGCTCTGCTCCTATGTCTAATGATGGCTTTAGCCCTGTTCACCACAGCATCACACTGGGAGCTCATGTTGAGTGGCTTTTCCACTCTGGCCCCTAAATCCATTTCAGAGTCACTGCTTTCCTGGATACACGTCCCCATTCTGGAGGTGTGGCCGGCGTGCCTTGTTGCCACGCATAGGACCTTGCATTGGGCTCTGCTCAAACTTGTTTTCTTTGAATGGGTCCAGCTGGCTGAATGAGCCAGATCGCTCTGTATCACTGCCCTCTCCCCATCAGGAATTACCACTCTGCCTGTATTTTGTCACCCCCCGAATCTTATCCGCAGTGATTGTATGTTTTCTCCCAATTCATTGATAACAATTATTTTAAAAAATTAGTCCTTGAGAGCTTCTTCAGACCCTTAGTACCCAGGACCTGCTCCCCACATCACAGTGAGAAATACTGTCCAGCCCTGCTGGTACATAGGGGATAAGCACAGAACAAATGTACCTTTAGGAGCTGTGTTGTCCATAGGCTCTGAACAACATGTGGGGGTCGGCAGATTACAAACACACGACAGACCTGTAGTGTAGACAGGTCCCAACTGTGTCTCGGTTTCCCACCTGTAAAATGGGGAGAACAAACAAAACCTTGATTAGCTCCATTTGATAGCTGGGGAAACCGAGGCACCCAGCGGTGCAGAGACTTGCTCATGGTCCCAAAGCCAGGAATAGAAAACAGCAGATCTGATAGCCAGGCCTGGGACCTAACCCTGGTTTTCCTGGCCTTGCTGCTCTAAGTTTAGTCATAGCCTCCATGTCTTTACCCCGTGTCCCTTAACCCCACGTCACTGCAGAAGAGAGATTTTCTGGTAGCCAGCTGGCTCTCCTGCATGTGGACGTCGTTCCAAAAGACATGCTCTGGCTCAGTCCCATGCTATGGTTGGCTGAAGGAACCACTTGGTCACATTCTAGCCCTGAGTTATACAGGAGGGGCGACTAGATGCACATAATGGTCCTTTCTGACCTGAACCTCTATCAATCTCTACATTTTCTGCTGCTAGGAAGAGAACTCTGGACCTATTTTCTCTCATTCACTTTCAGTCAGAATAATTTCAATCCAGGCCAAAGGATTTCCTCTTCCATTGTGTCTTCAGCACCTTTGCGAGCAACCAGTTACTGTTACCCACAGGTTTCCAGTTTCAACCTGTCCCTGGTTGAGATGGCCAGGAAAGGGGTTGGAGCTCAACTGCACCTGGCCCAGGTGATGCAGCTCCCTAGGGTGAAGGGAATAAGTGTGGGGGTCACGTGACAAGACGCAGCCTGTGACTAGGACCCAGGCCTGCTGAGAGATAGAAGGGCAGCCTGTGCTCAGCCAGGAGAGAGACCCCAAGGGAAGCAGGCATGGGAGGGGCTTGGAGAGTCCTTTAAAGGTCAGGGACAAGCTGGGAAGGGGCCAGGCTGAGCACTAAGGACAAGGCCCTAGGAGGGAAAGACAGGGCAGTTTAGGAGATGGGGCAGATAGTCCAGTTGGTTTCGGCTCCCAGGACCAGACACCCAGAGGTGAAGGTGATTGTCGGGGCTTCTGTCCTTCTTCCCCAGTGTAGATTTGATAGTGGAGAAGACTGATGCCGTAAGGGGGAAGTGAGTTACCCCAAGGTCACCCAGTGAGTTTATATCACAAATGCATAGTCGGAAGTATCCAATAGAAACATGGATTTTCCAGTCTCTTCTTTCTAGGAGTCCCCAGGGCTAAAGTAAAACCTCTGCTGCCTCTCCCCATTCTGCTCACCTCCAAGATGTGCTGGAGTTTGTCTGTGCTGGGGGGTGCTGTCAGCAGGATCGAGAGCTCGTCATCCATGTTCTCTGGGCAGGCCTTGCTCAGAGCCTGCCAGCGGAGGGAGACCAGGGGTCAGGAGCCTGCATTAGCACCGGTGTGCCATTGACCAGGAGCTGGCTGAGGTAAGCGCCGCCTGGCCGAAGCTCGCACCCAGAAACCCTGCCCCAGGTCGGAACCCCCTCCCACACCCAAATTCCCTCCCAGACCTCACACCCAGCACCCCAACCCCCTGCCCCAGGTCGGAACCCCCTCCTGTACCCTAATCCCTCCCAGACCCCACACCCCCACCCGCACCCCAATCCCCTACCCCAGCCCTGAGCCCCCTCCCGCACCCAAACTCCCTCCTAGAGTCCGCACCCCAACCCTCTGCCCCAGCCCGGATCCCCCTCTGGCACCCCAAACCCCTAATCTCCAGCCCAATCCCAGAGCCCACATCCCCACCGGAGCCCTCACCCCTCCCTGCACTCCAACCCCCAGCCCCAGCCCAGTGAAAGTGAGTGAGGGTGTGAGAGCGAGCGACTGAGGGAGCTGGGCTGGGCTGGAGTGAGTGGGGGTGGGGCCTTGGGGAAGGGCATGAAAGGGGTTGGGTCAAGGGCATTTGGTTTTGTGCAAGTAGAAAGTTGACAACCCTACTTAAGGACCTTTGAAAAGCAGCCTCCTTAGCACCGCTCCTGATACCAGGGGCCAAGGCGCCCCCGGACATGAGAACCACAATAGGCCAGAGCAAAATGCTGTGTTAGAAATCGGAGTTCAAGCTGCCAAGCGAACGATAGCTGACAGACAGGAGATGCAGGAATTAAGGTTGTGCCTTCAGCCAGCAACTGGTGTTCGTCCGTTTGCACCACACACACACCTGTAGGCAGGGCCACTATTTCCTTGTCTGTCTGCCTGTTTAGCGTCTCTCGGTCCTTACTGTGCCCATCACCGTGGTGTCTGAGTGGCAAACCAAGGGTTTGACGTGTGTATATGAAACTGCCTGACTGGAAGGATGTGGTTTGGTGTGGATCAGTGACTGCTGGGGCGATTGGTGGCAGAAGGCTCTGAGGGCCTGGCTCATTCCGACCTGGCTCATTCCAATGGCTTCTACAGCTGAGAGCAGCGCAGTCTCCTGCCTGGGTCCGACGCAAACCAGGAAGTACAGGACCACGGTTAATAAGAGCAGCTCAAAAGATCATTTTCGCTGAGCCCAGCCCTGCACAGATTTCCAGCTTAGGTTTGCATTTTCAGCAAAAGTTCTTCTTGATTATTTTCTCCCAACCCCTTTGTGCCTCCATAATAGCCAGCATCCTGGGGTGCTCCAGGGACAGCGTGTGTGCGTGTATATGTACGTCTGTACATATGTGTATGTGTACATGTGCGTATGTATGTGTGTACGTGTATGTGCATATGAGTGTGTGCACATGTGAGTGTGCGTGTGTATATGTGTACATGTACCCCAGTCAGATGTATACATCTGGATTTCCTTTGAAAGAATTTTCAAATTGAGCTGATCAAGTGCAATGGCAAAGCACCCAATTCCTCTGCCCCCCAACTGCCTTCGCTCCTTTAACGTTCAACCTGCTCCGCTGACACCTCTGACTCCTGAAAGCCCTAACGCTCCAGGGGAGCAGGCCGTGCCCTGCCCTGCCCTGCCCTGGCTACCCCAGGTGTTACCTCGGAGGGAATCGTTCCAGATTCCAATGAGTGGCAGGTCCAGGGAAGAGCCTTATCTGGGGAGAGGCTGTACCAGACCCGCCCGACCCAGGCAGGCTCCCAGGTACTCTCTGCTCGGGGCTGATAAGGCTCCTTAGCAGTTTCTCTCCAAACAAATTCCAGTTCAAGACACCTGAGAGCTCCACAGCAGGGCAGCATCCCCAGAGCGCAGCAGGGCGGGGGTTAGGGGGAGCAGTCGGTAGCAGCACCTGCCCCTCGTACGGCAGGAGCGAGAAGTGCCAGCCACGTGCTGCCTCCATCCCCAGAGGCCAGGTGAGAGTGAATTCCCACGTCCCCGCACGATTGGTTCCGTCACTCTTCTACACTTACATGGATTTCCAGTGTCAATGTTTCTAACATCAGCTTTGCCAGCTCTCCTTACACCTTTGTCTGCTAGAGCAAAAACCTGAAATGCAGCTACCTCCTCCTGCTAGGTGACTATAGACCTTAATGACAGAGCTCGGAACTGCTTAGTCAAGCTGACTAGCTGCAGCCCCTCGGGTTGCCTGCTCGAAGGTGTGCTGGCCAGGCCACAAGTCATTTTTGTGCCTCTTCCCTGCTCCTTCTCAGCATTTGAACATCATTCGACTAGTGTGAACAAGAGTCTATACTGGGGAGAGCCCAGGGTGAGAGTCACTAGACACTGGTTATACAGTGCTCTGTCACGGCTCTGAGGTGCAGTTAACTTCACTTGCTGCACAAGGAACCAGTCCCAGAATCTGAACCAATTGTCCATCAGCGAGTATTTGACTCCCTCTGTCCGGGATGGATGAATTGGGATTCTTGGCCCCTGCATTTGTGTTTCAAGCTTCACTCCGGCTCATCCCTTTTCAGCTGCCCCGTGCGCTCATCTCCTGCTCCTCACCCAGGAGCGCCGCCAGCTTTTTTGCCGCCCTAGGCGGCGGAAGTTCCCGCCCCCTAAATGCCACCCCCGACAAAAGCGGTGGAAAGTCTCGCCCCCAAAATACTGCCGACGACCGGGGCGGCCTGTAACGATGCTGGTTCTGGTGGGATCCAACTGAGCAGGGCCACCTTTAGGCCGATTCCACCGATTCCCCTGAATTGGGCCCCGCCCCTAAGAGGGCCCCGTGCAGATCGGGCAGTGTCCCTGCCTGAAGCAAAGTTCCATGGCTCTCCCGGAAACAGCAGACGCGGGGGCAGGGGGAGCTGAGGCAGAGGCAGCAGCAGCTGTTGCAGGTCAGGAGGGGGGAGGGGGAGAAGGCACATGTGCTTTGCAGCCTTCCCCTCCCCTCCCCCCAGCACTCACCTGGAGGAGACACCGAGGGGGCTTCCGGTCCGGTGGGAGACAGGAATCTCTGCAGTGGACCTCACTCACCTTAGCAGCTGCTGGGGCTTCGGTCGGTGAGTGTTTGACCCTGTGATTCCCCCTAGGTGTGTAATATAGGGTTACCATACGTCCGGATTTTCCCGGAAATGTCCGGCTTTTGGGGGCTCAAATCCTCGTCCGGGGGGAAATCCCCCAAAGCCGGGCATGTCCGGGAAAATCGGGAGGGCTGGGTGGTGCTCGGCCGGGGCCGGCGGTGCGGGGCCGGTGGCATGGTGCCGGGCCGGGAACTAGGGGCGCAGTGCTGGGCACGGGGCCGGACGGGGAGCCGGGAGCGCGGTGCCGGGCCGGGGTCCGGGCTGGGAGCCGGTCAGCCGGGCCGGCGGGGAGCCGGTCAGCCGGGCCGGCGGGGAGCCGGGCCGGCGGGGAGCCGGTCAGCCGGGCCGGCGGGGAGCCGGTCAGCCGGGCCCGCGGGGAGCCGGGCCGGCGGGGAGCCGGGCCCGCGGGGAGCCGGGTCGGCGGGGAGCCGGGGAGCCGGGCCCGCGGGGAGCCGGGCCGGCGGGGAGCCGGGGAGCCGGGCCGGCGGGGAGCCGGGCCCGCGGGGAGCCGGGTCGGCGGGGAGCCGGGGAGCTGGGCCCGCGGGGAGCCGGGCCGGCGGGGAGCCGGGGAGCCGGGCCGGCGGGGAGCCGGTCAGCCGGGCCCGCGGGGAGCCGGTCCGGCGGGGAGCCGGGCCCGCGGGGAGCCGGGCCGGCGGGCCCACGGGGAGCCGGGCCCGCGGGGAGCCGGGGAGCCGGGCCCGTGGGGAGCCGGGCCGGCGGGCCCGCGGGGAGCCCGGGGGTGCGCCGGGCCGCCGGGGGCCGGCAGTGCTGGGCGGGCCGGGGGTGGTCGGCCGGGGCCGGCACCCCAGGGCCCGAGCCGACCCAGGCTGGAGCCGCCGGGGGGCCAGCCTGGGCCGCGCCTCCTCCCCCCCACACCCCCCTTACCTGCTTCAGGCTTCCCGCGAATCAAATGTTCGCGGGAAGCAGGGGAGGGGGCGGAGACTTTGGGGAGGGGGCGGGGTTGGGGCGGGGGTATGGGCGGGGCTGGGGGCGGGGCCGGGGGCCGTGGAGTGTCCTCCATTTGGAGGCACAGAATATGGTAACCCTAGTGTAATATTGGGTTGGTTTTGTGGTTTTCGGTGGTGTTGCTGTTTGAGGGTGAATTTGTGCCTGCCTGTGTCTGTTTCAAAACTAAACTCGGGATCATGTAACCCAGGAAGAAAGCCCCGAGCCAGTACTTAGTGCTGTGAATTCCAGGTGAGAGAGAGAGGGAGGTTTGGAGGAGGAAATCAAATACATCAAGAGGGGAGAATGTGAAAGGTCTGCAACACGTCAGGCTGAGACTTTTATCTCTCCCTTCTCCCCCAAGAGAGGGGAAACTGAGGCACGGAGTGATCTGATTCCCCTCCCCAAATTATTTTGCAAAGGAG
Organism: Malaclemys terrapin pileata; assembly: GCF_027887155.1. Lineage (NCBI taxonomy): Eukaryota > Metazoa > Chordata > Testudines > Emydidae > Malaclemys > Malaclemys terrapin. The sequence continues at coordinate 98,682,024 of NC_071511.1, read as the reverse complement.
GGGGACGGGGGGCTCCTATCCACACCAGTTCCCTTTCCATCAACTCTGCTTCCCCTGCTGCAAGACCACTGTAGGGGCTGAATATTTCCATTAAACTCTGGCTCCTTCATTTGCCCTGCAACAATAAAATAGACCGGCTTTGGAGGGGAAGAATATCCCCCCCCCCCCAAAGCTGTGTGGACATTAAGTTTTGGGGGGGGGCACAATAATATTCCGGATCAATCAAACGCCCGCTCAGCTTTCTAGCCATCCAGCAGCTCTAGGGTAGGGAAGGAAGGTGCTCTTGGTGCAGAGTGGTCGCAAAACAGGGGTGAATTTAGCGGGGGGGGGGAGGGTCCCGTTGAAATCCCACCCGATGCAGCCACACAGAATCGCTGGCGGCGCTGGGAGAGGCCAGGAGTGGAAGCAGGTGGCCCTGGGGTGGGGGGACATTTGCCCTCAGTCCTGGGCTCTGGGATGGACTAGGCTGGGTGGATGGTGGGTTCAGTCTAGTCTTCCAGCCTGTTGCTCTCGCTGGGGTTTGTGGTTTTCATCTGGCTCCACCAAAAAGATCAAACAAGCCCAGTAGAAAAGGGGGGTGAGAGAGGCGGGAAGGGGTTTGTAAGGGGTTAAAGTGACCCAATGAAAGAGTAAAACCAGAGTTTGACTGGGTTTCCCCCCAGCCACCACTCCTGCAAATACTGGGCAAGGGGCAGCCCCATCCCCCACCGAGGCTATGGTGAGGGGCAGCAGGGAAGGAAGGAAGCCACATGTGATGGCAGTCCCCTCCCCCCCAGCACCCACCACTCCCTCTCCGGCCCCCAAACTCTGTCCCAGAGCCTGCACCCACCCCTCCGCACTCCCTCACAGAGCCTGCACCCCTCCACCCATCCTGCACCCAACAGCGTGCCCCAGCCCGGAGCCTGCACCCAAACTCTGTCCCACTCAGCCCTGGGCAAAGCTCTCCTTGGCTGGCTCCCAGCCCCTCTCCAAGGGTTGCAGCTGTCTGGAAGTGCCTGCCTTCCACACCTTCCTCATTCACACCTCATTCATTCAACAGGTCAATTGATTACAAAGTGGGGGGAAGATCTTATTCTACTTCTAGCAAAGAGACATTTTTCTTTTACCTTAATTATACTACCTTAGGGGCCAGCTATAACATTACCAAGGTTCAATACAAAATCATATAAAAGTTATACAAAAATGCATAATGCAGAGATTTATCTACAACTGCACTGATTGACTGCTGTGTGCAGTAATATAGTGACCCCTGGGTCTTTGAATGAGGCTTTATACTTGGGGGGGGCAAGCTGTGAGCGGGTGGGCAAGCGGCGGGTGGGCAAAGAGGCAAGCAGTGAGCCAGCAGGGGTTCTAGGGGCGGGCATGGGGGTTTCTGGCAGGGGAGGGAGAAGGTGAAAGGAGGCAAGTGGTGGGTGGGGGACTGACTAGGAGGGACACAGCAAGCCAGCGGGAGGCTAGGGGGTGAAGAGGGATGTGATGGTGGGGCCGAGCGGGGAGGGGTTGGGTCCTATTTTACTGCTGTGATCTGGTCACCCTATGTCACCCCCCTCCTCAAACCTTCCTTTTCGGCCCACAGCTGTTTTGGGGGGGCGGCGCTGGGAAAGCAGGGTTTGTTTCCGTGGGCCGGGAGGCACTGTGGGGGGGGGGAGGAGGGCACAGTTTTATATTAATAAGGAAATATTTTATAAATTTTAATAAAATAAACATTATTGAAGAAAATCAGTTGTACAACTATCAAAACATGAATTATTTTCCTAATATGAAAGTGAAAATCAGCTAATTAATATATGACGTAATGTATGTAATATATAATTTTGTTATTATTTATACAGTCATGGAAAGTAAATAATACATGGAAGAAATGAAAGGATTCTTTTTAAGTGGCTTTTTTTTTAGTCATCCCTGCTGGGGCCCCGTCGAAACTGTTCGAATTGGGCCCCGCACTTCCTAAAGCCGGCCCTGCCCACAAGACCCCAAAATACTGGCTAACTGCTTGGGTCAAAAAGGAGTAACAAGGCATTAAGGTAAGTGAAAAATTTGAAGGAAACTCAGTGAGTAGTGAACCTTGAAAAAAGCCTTCATGAGTTTTGTAAAGCTCATTTTTAAGTGATGGCTAAACTTCTCGCTTAGAGGCAGACTGACTGATGGTACGTATTTATATTAAAGCCTCAGATGATACTATTGCTATGCTTCCCCAATCCTGCTGTTACATGCTAATATTTAGGATTGTTCAAAGAAAGGCTCTATTAAATAGATGCATTAAATTAAGCACTGAACAGCTAGCATGACATTGTTAAATTATATATCTTTATAAGTATGTTATATTATATATTATGTCTTTTAAGATAGACGTGTGGATTTAAAGTTTGTTGATATTAAGAGTCATCAGATTACATTCTAGGGAATCACAGCCAAACAGCTTGTATTTTGCATATCCAGATAAGCATTAGCTGAATCCTGAGGTTTAGTGGGAAGAAATGAACGAGTGGCAACTTATTTATCTTCCCAGGTTCCAGTTATGATATTTGAACCACCACTTTCTCTCAGAGGGAGATATCTTTAACTTGCACCTGTGGCTCCATAGCAGATTTGCTGGTGGAGGGTGTCTACTAGATATGCTGAGTCATTGCATCCCAAGGAGCCCTGGATAGGACCTCTTCTTGGCAAGTACTACCCCTCCTCCCTTTTTTTAATTGCAGTGGGGGTAAATACACCCAAAGGCCTTTCTTGAGTCAGTTTTACCTTGCTCCACCTCCTTCATCAAGATGGTTTCAGTGATAGTAAAACCTGACATAAAGGTAACACTTTCTTGTTCCTATTTGGGAAGATGAGCCTCTTACCATTATTAATGTTGCTTGTTTGTTTCTTTCATAAAAAGGCCCTGGGCGTTTTTCACCTTCTTCTGCAGCATGGGGCATGGGTCATTTGCTGGAGGATTCTCTGCACCTTGAAGTTTTTAAACCACAAGTTGAGGACTTCAATAGCTCAGACATAGGTCAGGGGTTTGTTACAGGAATGGGTGGGTGAGATTCTGTGGCCTGCGTTGTGCAGGAGGTCAGACTAGAAGATCATAATGGTCCCTTCTGACCTTAAAGTCTATGAGTCTAAGATAAGAGTGGTTGTTAATCTTAGAGATTGTGTTCAGCAAACAGTGCACTTTGGAGACACCACTGTGTTCATTTCACTCTTTAAAAAACATGTTCAGGCTAATTCATAAGGTCCAATTTGGCCCTCAGTTACACTAGTGTAAATCCAAAGAAGCCAATAGTTTAGGTTCTCACCTGGTATAAATCAGCTTAGTTTCATTGGTTTCAGTGGAGCTACAACAAGTTACAAGAGCTGAAGATCTGGCCCATGAAAATGAGTTAATTTTGGCGTTAATGAAAGCAGAAGTTGGCCGTCAGACATGGTGTGGGTAGAAGCCACAGAGATGTCATCACATACAGTGGCCCTGCTAAAGGACATTTATCCTAACTTGCAATGTTCTAGTCCACTCCTGGATCCCTTCTGTGCAGATGATAGTCATGTAGTGATTTTGCGGCATATGAAAGGGGATGAGAATGAGATCTACAAACTTATTTATAATGCAGCTTAGTACTTCAATGGCTTTTCTATATTTGCAGACCTTAATGTGCTATAAAGAGGTAGGTAAACATTATCCGTTTTACAGATGGGATAACTGATAATCATGGTCTTTTGACTACCAGCTCCATGCTTAATGCACTACATCCTAGCTGCCTAATATCAGAGGGGTAGCTGTGTTAGTCTGAATCTGTAAAAAGCAACAGAGGGTCCTGTGGCACCTTTGAGACTAACAGAAGTACTGGGAGCATAAGCTTTCGTGGGTAAGAACCTCACTTCTTCAGATGCAAGTAATGGAAATCTCCAGAGGCAGGTATAAATCAGTGTGGAGATAACGAGGTTAGTTCAATCAGGGAGGGTGAGGTGCTCTGCTAGCAGTTGACTGTGAATGGCTATCCAACTACAGAAACAGTTTCTCCTCCCTTGGTGTTCACACCTCAACTGCTAGCAGAGCACCTCACCCTCCCTGATTGAACTAACCTCGTTATCTCCACACTGATTTATACCTGCCTCTGGAGATTTCCATTACTTGCATCTGAAGAAGTGAGGTTCTTACCCACGAAAGCTTATGCTCCCAGTACTTCTGTTAGTCTCAAAGGTGCCACAGGACCCTCTGTTGCTTTTAGCTGCCTAATGTGCACTGGGGACTTAGGATCTGGTCCTACTCCCATTGAAGTAAATGACAAAACTCCTATTGACTTCAGTAGGACAGGATCAAGCCCATAGTGAACATGTAAAATCAGGTTTCTAGAAAGGAATGCGGTTGCTCTGCTCCACTATTTATGTGAAATTTGCCAGGAGACTGCTGGACAACCACTCTGAAATTGAGACTGCTGTAACATATGCCTTCTTGTTCTAGTCCTCTGGATCTTATCTGATTCTACTTATACTTAAATTTTCTCTCCTGTATCTCAGTTTTTATTGATTGTTGCTCATGGCATAATTTGGCTCTCAGAAAATGTTTGTTGATATATTACGATACTGACCTTTTCTATGTGTTAAATGTAGCTTGTCTGGCTTTTTTGATATTCACAAGAATTTAATATTGTTATACTGAGGTACTAGTGACTGCATCAATCACAAGACTCTCTGAGATAACTGTCTGGATAAGTTAATCACAAGCCCCTCACTTATGATAAAAGGGGTTGTGAACTGACCCAAGAGTTTTGGACTGAATGAGTGGTGAGTGGGTTTTGCTGAGGGGTGAGGTGTGGGGGCACAGAACAAGGAAGACTCAGGACCAGAGTAAGAGAGCCAACCTGCAGCCTGTACGCATGGTGTGACCCAGGAGAAGCCTAGAGAGAGGTGTGAGTCAGGAGTGCAGGCTGAACAAAGCTTGGGGCTGTAAGCTAAGAAACTGCACTTTTTGGTTTTGGTCCCTCCTTGTACATTCCTTATAAATAAACAAGGTTTCATCAAGGAAAACACGAGACTCCGTTGTCCAGTTTCTACTCCTACCTGGAACATCACCAGAGCCCCGAATTTTGACTAGCTGCTTGGGTCAAAAAGGGTAACAATATTCTTACCTGTAACTCACCTAGTACTATTTTTCCAGTTTCTCAGTGAACACACAACATGGACAGCACATGATGTGTGGCTCTGTAATGTCCACCTGCTATGGAGCAATACTTCACATGCTGTAGTGGAGTTGGGGTGGGGCAGGGGCTACAAATGAGTGAGCCACTGATTAAAACCATGACATCTACAGCCCATGCACTTCAGCAGCAGCCATGTAGCTCTGAATGCCTTGGGGTGGAACAGAAAGGATTCCATGGAGTAAGCTATTCTGAATTGCTGTTCGGAATAGTTCTCAATGTGTTGCATGTAGATATTCTATTCCTGAATACAAATTACTTTTTCCCAGAATAATTTGTGTGCTCTCAAAGTGCACTAATTATTCTGGGAAAAGTTACTTTTATTCTGAAATGGAGTGCCCACGCAATTTTGCAATAGCTGTTTGGGTCAATTTGCCCTTGTAGACAAGCCAAGGGTTACAGGAATTTTTGCTCTACATTAATATTCTTATTTCAGTAAGAAGTTATTTTCCTCACACTTCTCAAGCAATGTTTTTTTGCATAGAACCTTGCTGTATGGCTTTGATTATATGTCAAGTGCCTTTGCTCCTTTTTTAAAGTGGAAATTTGTACTAAGTGCTGTAGTTTATTGATTAAGAATTATTTCACAGTCTCTGAAACAACTGATGTAAACTCTGATTGTAACTTTTTGAAGAGCAGAAGAAAGTAATAAGGCTGTATTAAGGCTGATGTGGCAAATTTATAACCAGATAAAGTGTAGTTTTGTAAGGAATAAAACACACATTTTTCATAACCTTGAAGATGCCAGAAGGTTTTTAGAAGCAAATTTATCACCATATCAAGCAACAACCAATACAGAAGAGGACAGCCTATTAGGTGATAAAGCAAAAAAAGAACTCCATTATATGAGATGTCTAAAATCTTTGCTATAGATTTGACATGGTGGGGAATCTGATTGGAATTTCTGATTGACCTTTTTTTCTTATTTAAGCTTTAAAATTTTAAGTATAAAAAGAACATTTGATTAAATTCATGGAAAGTTGCCAACTCTCTATTTCATATTCCACATCAGTGAATAAAATTATTGATGGATAATATGTAATTTGTTGGTGCATTTCAAGAAACTCATGCATGTTTTCTCTACTTATGTACATGATTCATTGAATAAATTAATTTTCTTTATTTAATAAGGCAATGAAGAGAAAAATAGAGGACTGAATATAAATAGACAAAAGGAGATATACTATTTGTAGGGTAATATTTCTATTTTCTAGCTTTTGAACAGCAGTGATTGATGTAATTATGTAAAATTGATATAAAAATGTGATAGAAGACTACAATGAAACAAGAGAGCATGCTAACTGATTCAAAATAACTTCTCCAAAATAGAAGCATGATGAATAATGTGTCCAAAACATAAGCATGGAATACCTTAGAGGTTACTGAAATCAATTTGCAAATAAAGAACAACTCATCCATCTTTTCACTTTAGTAAGAAAAAACAGAATGTACACTGTACCTTTATTAGATGCTATAGAGCAGTTTTAGAAGTAACAAACTTTAAGAAAAGTTTTGTGTCTCAAATCAATTCTAAATTACCAGCACTACAGTCTGCACTGTAAAGTTTATGGTTTGGGAGGTTGTATTAACAATAATTTTTCACTGGGCTTTTGTATTTATGGCATTTTGGTTGTTTATAACTATTGCAGTAATCAACTTTTATTTACTTTGATTAAAACATAAACTGAAGACAATGACTTAGACTAAGATAACACCTAAATTGTTAAGTATCCTTGCAATTCCTATTCTATACAAACATCTGTGGATAATATATTTCAAACCTCAATAATTGTAAATTGTAGCTGAGATACTTTATAGAACATATTTTTCTTATTGGTGATGCCAAGGTTTCATGGGTAATGGGGATGCTTTGACTCAGCTGAATATATAACAAATGAGAGTCGGAGCTGAGCTGTTAAGTTTTAAGTTGTTCAGATTCAAGGGTTTGGTTCTGAAGATGGGGGGCTGCTGTAAAGTTTGGATGCCAAGCTGAATCCAATTCCAACATCTCCAAAGTTTGGGGTTGGTAAAAATCTGAGGGTTTAGCCCATCTTTTTTAAAAATACAGTATTCTAACAAATGAGAAGGTGATGCATTGTGCTACCAGCCCATTCTAAAAAAAAACCCCACAAACAATAATAACATATAATCCATAATGATACTGTGCCTTGCTTTAGCATATTTACATAGATCTTTAGTGCTGTGAAAAGGTTGGCGAGCATTTTCATACCATTTTACAACTGAGACACAGAGTGCAGGTCTTACCCAAGATTACATTGCAATTCAAAGGTACAGTCTCTAATAGAATCACTCTGATCAGTTCACAAGACAGCAACAAGGGGTAGTGTGACCATACGTCCCATTTTGGCCAGGACAGTCCCTTTTTTAAGCCCTGTCCCGGCCATCCCAACTTTTTTGGCAAAAGTGGGCATTTGTCCCATTTGCTCTTGCCAGCCAGATCAGTTGGCAAGAGCAAATGGGACAAATGTCCACTTTTATCAAAAAAGTGGGGTGCGGTGCAGAGGAATGCTGTGGAGTGGGGGGGCTGGCATGGTTCGAGCGACAGCCTTGAGTAGGGGGCTGGCAGGGCTTGGGCGGGCAGCTGGGGCCAGCCCTGTGGGGGCCGGGCTGGGACTGCAAGTGGCTGGTGGGAGGGGCTTGGGCCAGCCCCGCCTGCTGTCCAGTTTTCCCTTTGGGAAATACGGTAACCCTAAAAGGGGTCTCTTGTAACCACACTTAAAAGTGAGACAGATGAAATGAGACACAATAAAACTAGGTGGGAAATGGCTTTCCCTACCACAAACATTTAAAAAATTCTGTTCTACAACAGGATGAAACTGATGTGCTTTTTTGGATGGAAGAGGGAGAGGGGGGGTTGGGTGAAAGTGTCCACCTCAAAATAGCCAATAGCCTGCTGGTGAGGGTACTTACGTGGGCAGTAGAAGAGCTAGTTCAAGTCCCTGTTCTAGCTCAATTAGGTCTTCCATATCCCAGGTTACTGCCCTCATCCCCAGACTATCCTGGGGTAGGAGTCACTCTCTCTGGTTTGATTTGTTATTTTTTTAACCAGAAATTCCATCCTGGACATGAGAAACCTTCTTGTTTGAAACTGACCCTTTCCTGAGGGGAAAAAATCAGTTTCAATCACCACTTTTTGATTTAAAAAGAAGGTGAAAAAAAAACCTTTGTCAGCAAATTCTTGACTCTTTCTAATCCTCAGTCTACTCCACACAGTGGTACAGATAAAATAATGTTCTGAACTGAATAACAACATTCAGAGGAGGTATATTGAGAATCCACCCTTTCTACCAACCCACAAGACTATTTTAAGGGGGGAGGGATAGCTCAGTGGTTTGAGCATTGGGCTGCTAAACCCAGGGTTGTGAGCTCAATCCTTGAGGGGGCTGCTTAGGGGTCTGGGGCAAAATCAGTACTTGGTCCTGCTAGTGAAGGCAGGGAACTGGACTGGACTGGACTGGACTCCATGACCTTTCAAGATCCCGCCCAGTTCTACGAGATAGGATATCTTCATTAATTTAATTTAAGCCAGGGTTGCATTGTGGGAACTGCCATCCCAAAAGTTCATCACAGATATGGGGGTAAAGTGAGGTGTGGCCTACACAATCTGAAAAATGGCCAAGACCAGGTGCCAGACCTTTCTGTTGCAGTCCTGCACCTACTCCTGCCCTTCAAGGGGTTTACACAGATATGATTTAGATTAGATTGGAACTGAGTAAACAACTCAGTCAATGATACATAAGGAATAGAATCCAGCTCCCTCCCTCATAATTTATTTGGCTCTGCAGAACTAAAAGGAGTAAAAAGCAGTAAACATATTTTAATGACTAAAATAAGCATAAATGGTTCATTATTAGATAACCACTTTTCAGGGCTGATCAATGCTTTTTAAAATTCTAATGGAAAAAGCAAATGACAAAGGATTCCTTTTAACAACCATGGACATTCTAGTGGCAGCCTTTTCAGCTGTTCTTGCATCATAGTATCTAGTGTGACTCTGTGCTGTAATAACATAAAACTGCATCACTGAAAGCACAGACTCATTTCATATGCAGATGTAGACTAGGGAGGATGTATCATTACTGAAGTACAGGTTAGGGCCCTATCTCTCCAATCACCCCAGATCCAATGTCTCTTGGGACACTGTCCCACCTCATGGTGGTCTGCCTTTTGGTAGGTGTTGACTCAACCTTCTGTTATGTCACCAGTTAGCCTTATACTTCTCTGGGATTACAGAGCTTTAAGGAAGATACTGGGTTCCTCACCCTCATGATTGTGGGGGACCTGTCATCCATCCATCAACCTTGATGGTGTCTAATCCCAACCACAGAGTTTCCAAAGTCTATCCTCATGTCACTTGCCCAAAGGGTGGATGGGGGTGTGTGGAAACAAGGGTTTTCATGCACTTCATAACAAGAGTGCGTGATAGAGGAGTCTGGGCTCTCCCACTGTGGTTTTGTAATATACAAAGCAATAAATGGCTACTGAGAATGATTAATAGCCAAAGCAAAGCTGAGACATTTCATTGATTGCAAAAGCCATTTGTTGCAAGTGTACGAAAGCAATAGAGATTATTGCTATTATAAAACAAATGAGAAACTCACAAATGAGAAAACAAGAGAAAGGCATCTTTTACTTCTCTTTGGAGGGTGGCAAAGTGCTTTGTACTCTTTCTTAGACTTTCCAGTGACCTACACCTTGGAGGTGTAATTAGGATCGATGACTCAGCAGATACAGCTTTAAATACTGATTAAGTGATGAAAGGCAGATACTGTTCAATGGTGAGACTTTAAGGTGAATTGCTGGTGTGGAATAGGAGTGATATGACTGGACAATGACTGTTTCATGTGCTGATACAGTTTAATTTTCCTGGCTGAAATTCTTTGCTTGTTGCATACTCCATATCGATTAAGTGAGTGTATTTGCTAGGTCTATGTCTGCAGCTCCGATACACTTGGCAGAGCTGAGGAGGATTAGGGTACCAAGCTGGCTTTAGGTGTCAATACCCCCAATTCTAGACAGTCTGCCCCCTGGGCCAAGTTAATGGGCTTCTCTAACTGTGGCCGCTGCCCAGATTATTGCAGCCAGGGATCACTAGGGCACAGAGATGCCTCTGCCATACTTTCTTACCCACTGTGTTTGCCCCAAGAAGGGATTTAGGCATCACTACAGTGGCTCTGTGACACCTGAAGTTCCCCTTATACCAGGGGAATCCTCCTGGTGGGAAGCTTTGCATTGATAGAACCACCTTGAAGTTGCTCCCAACTTACAAAGGCTGCTCCAGCAGTCAGGAGTTAGGGGCATGTAGCAGTTCCTTGGTTGTGCCCCTTTTTTCTTCAGCTGTCCTCCTACACAAGGGGGAGATGTGTATAGGAGCCACTTCACTGACCCTATGCCACTCAGATTCTCTCACGTCAGGGGAATTCCCAGGTAAGCTGGTGTAATAGCACTACAGGAGCAACACAACACAGAACTAATGGCCCAGTGAATTTGGTCATATATTTATGGATCTTAAAATGTGGCTAGGTTTTACATGAGTGTGAAAGGGGGAGAAATGGTAAAAGGAGCCTTCCCCCCAGTCATGTGAAAATAGTGACTTCCTATGATTCTTTAATGCTTCTGTGAACTACATGGGAGGTATCTGTATTAAGTTTATGGCTGTTATATAGCTGAATAGATCTCTGTGGGTTTGATTGTTATTGTGTTGCTGGCTAAGATTAGCTAAGGGTTAAATCAGTTAAATTAGTTTAGGTTAGCCATGTATCTGCAGGAACCAAAGTCAATGGCTGTAGACAGCCCCAATGGTCAGTATTCAAACAGACAATGCATGTGTGTGGAATCAGAAGTCTGGTTGATCCCAGGGAGACTGGGGACAGGTCTGAGCGTGAAACCTCAGGGGCCTTTAGGCAGGAAATCTTTAAAGACCTTGAAACTTTAAAGATCTTGAAAGTGGTTAAAAGCTGAGCATCTGTGACACAAGAGACACAGTCAGCAAAAAGTAGCAGGCTGTAAGGTCCCCAGCAGTACAAGGTAGGGGCTATTGAGGTAAGTTGGACATACCTAAGTTGTGAAGGGAATGCTAGCTTAATATACATATAGACTCTAGTTGTTTTAACTTTTTTCCTTTGCTATGCTCATTTGGATAAATAATATTTTGTTTTGATGCAGCTGTGTTGAGTCATTGCATTTACCTACTGGCTCTATAGCCTGGTGATCCTGCCTAAAAGTGGGGTGAATCTCAGGATTCCATTCCGAGAGAAGTGCAGATGTGGGCTTGTCACCTGAAGAGGGTGCCCCTGGAGAAACTGCTGGAGGGGTCAAAAGCACAGCTCACCCTGGGACCATGACAGCTTCCTTCAGATGCTAAACAAGGGACTGTATTAGACTGAGGAAAGCAGGGTTTGGTGAGATTCACATTAAATGGGAGCTAGGTGCTTGAATACATTTGTGAATCTCACCCATTGTCTCTACATTTATTTTGGCTTTTTCTTTCTATGTAGGCTCTTGCCTAGGACATTTCCCAGTCTTCATTTTCCCACCTGCCTGCTACAGACTTAAACAATATATCTTCTCTCCTTTTTTCCATTATATAAAACAAACTTTAGCAAGAATTAATATTTAACACCACATTATAGGTCCAGATGAGTCCCTGGCTTCTACAGATCTGGGCAACTTCTAGCTTTAAAGAGGCTTTTATCCAGCTGACTCATTTAGATTATCAAATTCCTAAGGCATAGACTGTGATTCAGTAGGTTTTATGGGGTCTGGAATGGCTGTAGTTTTATCCAAGAGGTAATTGCCATTGCCTAATTAATGACAAATATCTGAAACACAATGTCTCCTCTGTGCAGTTGATAACCTCCCCTGCCAGAAGGGAGAAACTGCACATTTCTCTCCTGCTGCAAGGATAAGGGTTTAGTCTCTGTTCTGTATTTGCTTGTTTTATTTATACGGTGTACACAGCTAAATTCTCTCCCTTGATTTTTTCCTTATGATGTGTCACTCTAGCAGCACGGTGGGGTCGGCACTGATCTCATCTCCTCACTGGAGGGGAGTCCCCAGTGGCATAGAGCATAGGCGTATAACTGATGCATTCATTACCAAATTATCAATGTGCCAATACAAAATGAAGACTTGCATTCAGTTTATAAAAGACCCTGCTCTTCACCATTTGCAAGGCCAACTGATTTTGGGGGTAGGAGGGATAGGTTAACCCTCTTTTTCTTCTTTGTTGTTGACTAAAGGTCTCTGCAGAAAGGTTGTTTTTTTTTTTTGTATCATGCCCTGAAAATGATCAGGCTTATTCTAATCACCTCTGGAAAAGAGTCCCACAGTCTAGGATCTTCTGCTGAGAACATTCTGACACCTGCTTCTGAGAATTTCACACTGGGCTCCAGCAGCCATTGAGCTTTCACTGATAGCAGTGGCATTGAGAGAACACAGATGGAGAATCAATCTCTGAAATAGCCATGTACTTATGAGGCCTTAAAGATTAGAGCCAGGCATTGCATTGTAATCAGTAACTAATGGAGAGGCAATGGAATGTGAAGAGCACCCATTTGGTATGAACTCAACATTTTTTCCTTACTCAAGAGGTGAGCTGTTGCATATTGCACAAGCTGGAAATTTTCTACATCTTTTGGCTTTAGTTTCAGGTGGGGGAGTTACATGTAGCACAGTAGCTAAGTCCTCACTGGAAAGAAATGAGCATAATATCCTGAGAAGCTGAAGGTAGGAGACATCATATCTTGTCTCTGTTGCTAGCAGGTTATGTGCTACCTGTGTCCTAGATGCCTGTCTTCATGTTTCACAGGGCATAGTTTTCTAGTCATCGTCTTAACTTACGCACAACATGCCTCAGGTGGCACATGACCAGTATTCATCACCAAATTTGGTCCACTGGTTGGATCATTAGCTTCCCCAGCCCGGGCCAGGTACTGGCGAGGAGTGCGATGTGAATGCTGATCCATGCCTCCCAGTTTGCTAATGAACTATGGGCATCTGTGCTATTGGGGAGAAGGGGATTGGAAGAGATAATTGCATAGTTCCACCAGACTATCCATTCATTGGTCTTATAGCAGAAGGGCATTCTAGCAGCTCAACAACTTCATGAGCCTTGGGAATAAACCAATGTAGTTGGTTTCATTCTCACATGGGTGGGGCAAGCCTTTGGTTTACCAGTCTTTATGTGATTGTGCTCTAATTGTAGTGACACCATAAATCTCCATAGAAAGTATTTTAAGGAAATAGTTTAATGTGTGAGATATACAAGTGTTTTCAAAATAACTACTGTGCCTGCACATCAGTTACTTTTGCTTTTTAAAATTGAGCTCTAAGATGCAGACAAATTACTGTGAGATGCTATTTTGACGGCAGGCCAGTTACTATCCTGTTAGCATATTTTAAAATGTGAAATTGCAAAGGGTATCTTATTATACAAAATCACGTTTTAAAATAATCAGGTGCATCCTTTTTTCAGTGCTCTCAAGTGAACACTACTAAAATGGGTTATAAAGGCAAAGAGATTTATATGTGATCTTATAAATATCCAGTTACAAACTAATTGAGACAGGATGGTTTGGTGGATAAGGCAGTGGACTGGGAGTCAAGATACAAGTTCAATTCCCATTTCAGTCACAGAATTCCTGTATGACCTTGCAAGTCATTTGATCTTGTAGTGCTTCTCTTCCCTATCGGTAAAATGCAAAGAGTGACACTTCCCTGCCTCACAAGGCTGTTATGAAGATAAATCCATAAATACCGGGGAGGCATTCAGATACTATGGTGATGGAGGCCATATAAGAACCCAAGAAGATAGGAGTTCTGGATCTCTTTAAAAAGCAAAAGATATTAACCAGATTTATGACAAGCAGGATGGTCTAGGGAACTTACAGTGGGAGAGAGAGCCAGGGATTCCTGAATACCAAGGACTTGCTTTCTGGACTCAGGAAAATCACTTCTCCTCCCTAGAACTAATTCTTCACTGGAGTAAAGGGGACTGTACAGATGTTTTGAATTCCCATTGGTAGATTACTTGTTCCTCTGTACACAAACAGAAAGACTATTGTGCTGGCTCTGTGTATTTGCAACTGAAGCATCAGGCATCCTCCTCCCAATCACAGTCTTGTCTCAATGGGGCCTCTTCTGAGGCAGCACCGATGTCAAGGGGGATTTTGCCTTTACTTGATCAGGTCCATGCTTCTGTACTACTTCAGTGGTAGAGTCTTCAACACCTCATCCCCCAGGTGGGGACATGTTTGTGGAATAGTCTTCTTCACTATGTGGGGAAGGTAATCATGAACAGAATTGTCCAATGCTTCTCAGAAAAGCCCAGTCCATCAAGGCTAGTACAGCCTCAGTTCACCAACCCTTTCAGACCAACAAATAGATGGTTATATACAATTAGTAACAATAATGGGGTAGGTTTAAAAATTCTAGCATCAGAGGGGTAGCCATGTTAGTCTGGATCTGTAAAAAGCAACAGAGAGTCCTGTGGCACCTTTAAGACTAACAGATGTATTGGAGCATAAGCTTTCATGGGTGAATACCCACTTCGTCAGACACATGGGTCTGACGAAGTGGGTATTCACCCACGAAAGCTTATGCTCCAATACATCTATTAGTCTTAAAGGTGCCACAGGACTCGCTGTTGCTTTTTAAAAATTCTAGTGTACTAAACTCTGAATTTGGTGGCAGAATGCTAACGTACAGCAACACTATTTACCTTTTTCTATGATGCATTTTCATTGCTGCCATACAGGCAGTTCAATCAGCTATTAGCAGAATGCTTTCCCTTGTCTTAAAGGCTATAATTGCTATAAAGGAGCAGTAATTTCCTAGACAGCAACTGTATTAGAGCACATGGAATTAGAAAAACTCTGTTTAATAAAAGCAAACTGTAAATAGGGTATAAATAGTACAAACACATGCAATGACTAGTTATTTACAATGGCCCCTCCCTCCCCCCTTGGATCCTGTGGTATCACCCAAACTAAATTGAAATGAGAACTTTCAGACAAACTGCCAGTCAACAAAGCTTTTAAAAATAGAATGCATCATCTAATGCTGTAACAAATGTGCGCTTTTATCGACTATGCTGATGCTCCTAAATTTTAATACAGTCAATTATAATTATGTGATCTATAAAGAATAATAACCAAACAGCTATAATGAAAAGAAAAAAAGTTAGTAATTTACATGAAATACATAACTAGTGACACAATGTGCCATAAAAGTAATATATCAGATTTCCCTCCTCCAGCTATTTGTGTTCAGATTATAACTTTTGACAGTGTTCTGCAAGTTCAGGCGTTTGAAAGGATGAAGATGTGAGCCCCATGATGACTTAATCAAAAAGACTTAATGAAGTAATAGTAAACAGAATGGTTTATTTTTGAATTTGCAGATCATTAATAACATCCAAAGGAGGAAAAATTTGAAAATCAGTTTCTCCATTTACTTATCACTACCTTAGTTCAAGGTCCTGGTTGGTTTTTTTGGGTGGGGGGAAGCGTGGGGTTCCCTACACTACTTAATAGTGCAATCACTAATCCCTAAAACACTGCAGAGGATTCCTGTGACAGAATGGCAGAGTATACAACACATAGGGCTGTATGGTTCTTCTTTCGATCCTACTTAGGGCTATTTTCCCCTGGGAAAACATGATGTGCTTTAAACCCATTTAGCTAACTCAAGATAAAATCCTCATGAAGAAAAGGCACTTTCTAGTTTTCACAGGAGTTAGGAGGTTGAGTTAAAGACTGTGGAGGGGCCAAGCTTACTCTTTAACCTGGACTATATGATGAGATAACTCACTCAAGTGAGTTCCCACTATAAAAATACACTACAACCTGCCTTGTCTTCACTAGGATTTCACCTTGAGTGGGTTAATTCAAACTGAGAATGCACCTTTTTTCCTAGGGAAGACACACCCTAAGGGCCATATGACAAACTTTCACAGGTGAAACAAAACAAAAAGTGCAACTAATAAGTATGGTAACTAGTGCTGCAGCATGTCACCAAACCAGTTTGTTGCAGAGTGAAGTGTGTATGTCATTTTCTAAGATCAAAATCAAGATAATCTGCATCAGTGACATGCATCCAAGGAAGCATATGTCTTAAAGACTTTGGTCCAGCTCCTAAGCCTTGGAGCAGAGCAAAGGAGACTTGAAGTTACCTCAAGCAAGGAACGGGGCATGGGAGACCAAGACATAAAGATGCATATCTGGGACTTTCTGTCACCCACTCCCCACCTAGGAAATAAAGCCCAGAAGCTGTAGGGTAGTGATGGTAGGGCCATCTTCCCAGTTCCCCATTCTCAGTTGCACATCTCTGTGTGCCTATTGAATTCCTGGGGGGTGGGAGGGTGCAAGCCCACCAACATCTAATGGCCCCTCCCCCAGCCTAAGGGGAGGAGCCACTGAGCCCAGGGCTCAAATGTGGTTAGGAGACAACTAATGAAAAACAGAGACATGAGTGAGGTCATAGGGTTAAAATCAGAGTCCCTGTCACGCTGCAAAATGGGCGCGTGCCGGGTGACGGAGGGTGAACCGCTCCAGGTACATGCCTATGCTCATGGGTCCATGAAGGAGCCACCAACTAAGCTCCTTGGCAGGCCATGGGGCCAGGGTAGAATACAGACTGGCCCACTAGAGTGCAAATTATGTAGCTGAGGATGCAGCCCCTCCATCTAAAGAGAGCATTTAGAATTTTCCTGTGACAGGGTGGGTTGTTCTTTTAAGGGAAGTAGGGCCTCGGGGGCATCCCACTCCTTGTCCAGTGGTGTGTCCCTTTCAAGATTTGGTAACCCAGCGGTCTAGAAAAATGAAAGGCAGATATTGGAAGATTGGAAGCAGTCCTAGGAGAATAGTTTGTGCTCTTCTGGCCATTACCTCTGTTTGGTGTAGATCTCTCTCTCCCTCCCTTCCTGCCCCCCAACTGGGATAGCTTCAGCCTGAACAGTTCCCTGCCTTCACTGTGTTATTCCAGCAAAGGATGGGGTCCCTAAGCAAGCTTCTTTTCAGAGCAGAGTAATTGCCTACCATTATAAGGTACAACACAGCACTTCCTATGCAAGCCTAGTTTATTATTAAGGTAAAAGTGCTACAGAGAAAACATTAAAAACAATAGAAGAACCTATATGTATGCTAATAAACTTACCAGAGATCAACCCACCCCTAACATGGGTTCTGGCAGGTGCAGTCCTTCAAAACCACTCCTGGAGTTTCCTTGTGGTTTCAAATTCATCACTGCTTCAGCTCAGACCAAGAACACAGTCTTATGGGGCCTCAGAAAGCCAAGTCCTTCCAACCTTTCCCTAAGGATGGGGGCCCTCCATGGACCAGAGGTCCTGTCTATTTGCTGGATCAGGAAGAAGGCAGGGAACTGTTCAGCCTGGTGATGCTCAGGTCAGAAGGGAGAGCGATGTGGGTCTTCACAGAGATGGCAGCCAGGGGAAGACGGAGAGTGGGTGCCCTTGATGTATCATAGAGAGACAGTACAGATACAGTTGCCCTGAACTCTGACATGGGTCTTCAATGGATATGTCGCATTAAAGTACAGAGCTACTCTAAAGAGAGACTAACAATGACACCTTGACTCTCAATTAGTTTGGAACAGAGTGAGCATGTGGAATAAATATTTCTACTTCATGAGGTTGAATGCTTTCTCAGCAGCTAAAGATAATCCAGTAGTAACACTATGTTATCCATTTGACATGTAAATAATATTATGTGGGCAGTATCAGTACCAAATTGGTTCTTAATAAATCCAGCCCAGTGCTCAGACCCTACATACAGAATAACTAATTCCAAATGGACAGCCAGAACCTTTGGCAATCCTTCTGAGGCAACATGGTCAGTGAAATTAAAATTTGTTGAAATGGTCTGGGCCTGGATTTTCTAATGAGCCTATCCAAAGTCAGTGAAATTGTATCTACTTTCATCAGAGCTGAATTTGGATATTAAATTTAGTGGGATTACTCCCAGGACTAAGGCTGCAGAATCAGGCTTCTGTGTCTTGATTTCCCCCCCCCCCCCGCCCATTTTCTGTAAAATGAGGATAACAACACCTCATGGAAGTGTGAGGATTCATTGGTTAACATTAGAACAGCACTTTACAAAATGTAAACTGTCCACCTTTACCTGTAAGGGTAGTTAAACACAGAAAATCACAGATAATCGGGATTATTTCAAACTGTGCCAAGTTGAATGAGGGAAATTTGTGTAAGTCTTTAAATCTAATTCAAATAAATCATTTGTAATGGGAGTGTAAAAACTGCCTTAATATTGATCCAAAGTGAGGGATTCTTCCTCCAAATAAGAATTGGTACAACTTACAGTTGGTTGGGTTATTTGCTTAACAATCACTTTAGACAACCCAAATAATGTAAGTGGAGGATTCCACACATATAAGAAACTTGTTACATAACAGAAGTAACCTATTTTGGAGTGCGATCTTCTATGCTCCTGACCTTCTCAAGGTTCCTGGTTTTTATTTTGCTGCTGCACTTCAGTAGCTGCTTGTGTAGATTGTCCAACATTTCTCTTATTTGGCTCTGTTTTTTTCAACCTGTGCAAGTTAGAGCAAGGAAATCAAGAGGCAGCACAGGTGAACAAAGGTTGCCTGCCTTTCCACACAGCAGCTTGAAGTCAGGAAGATTCCCCTATCCTTACCATAGTACTAAGGCTGCAGAACTGTAGTAGTGTGGTGAGGAAAGGAGTGAAATCACAGCAGAAAGCAGGCTTCCAATAATCATGTAAAGGGGAAGTGAGAGAGAAAACAGAACCCATAAGAAATCATCCTTCTTTCCACCTTTTAAAGCTTAAATGGACACTATGAGGTCAATTTATATGTTATGTAGGAAGATTTACCAACATTTCTATGATTCCCCAATACCACTATCTTAGGGCATTTCTACATAAGCACTTACTGCCCACCAAAGTGGGGTGTATATCCAAGTACTTGTGTAGACATGCCCAAAGCTACTGAGGTAGCCCCCATTACTATACTGTGATGCTTCTTAGGTTGTGAGGCACCTCGCTATTGCCTGCCCTTAGTGTGAGGAAGCCTTGTCCTGCCTGCCATGAGTCAGCTCCCTAGATCCACAGGCAACATAAGCACTCCCCTCTCAACCTACCTGGATCTGATGTCCCTCTGCAGGTTAGCAATAGGCACACTCCCAACACTAAGCCCCCTGGAACATCCCCTCAAATGTGCAGTCCTTGCCCTGTTCCACTGACACTCTCACTATTCACAGATTGACTGCTCCCAAAGGGATAATACACCCCAGTTTATCAGTTACACCTCAGATCACTGCTCCTCATAACACACAGCACTTAGAGATAAATGTATAGTGGTAAAAAAGTAAAAGTTTATTTAACACAGAGTTTCAAGTGATAGCAAGTAAAAATATTGGAAACAAATGGTTCCTTATAAAATCATAACAGGCATGCTGGAGCCAAGACTTGTTAGTTACTGTCATGACTTATAGGACAAAGCTCACCCCAAATCCTTCCAGCATATTACAGCCAGGCTTGGCTGTGATCTTCCATTCATGAGACAAGCCACACTGTCAGCTTGCCTCCTCAGTGGAAAAAATTCAGGATGTCTCCCTGCACCCCTATTTATACTCTCCAAATCTATTGTCTTTACCATAAACAGGAGCCCCTGGCTGCTTGTTTTTTTCCTGTGTGCTTTCTTGCCAATTTCACAAACTCTTGATTAGCATTTGGCTCAGTCTGTACAGTGGCCTCCATCATGAAGCAGACACTACACAATAAACCCATGACCACCCAGATGGAGAAAAGCATCTCTTCCCTCTTGCTTGCCAGGAGCATGTTTATCACCTTCTGCTGACCTGCCTTAACTCACCTACCTTGAGAACACCATTTTCAGTTCAGATACGTAATTCCTTAAACATTATCCAAACATACATTTCACAATTATCATGGGTAAATGGGTTATTTGACTCTTGGTAGAGATCTCACGTGCTACCCTTTAGTGAATTATTATGTATATATTGACCCAAGGGAGTCCTATAAAACTC
Organism: Malaclemys terrapin pileata; assembly: GCF_027887155.1. Lineage (NCBI taxonomy): Eukaryota > Metazoa > Chordata > Testudines > Emydidae > Malaclemys > Malaclemys terrapin. Next base: position 98,661,783 of record NC_071511.1, on the reverse strand, counting down.
TAAGCACTCAATTGCCAATTGGCATCAAGAGGTCCCTGGGTCACAAGTACCTGGACACCACAGTCTGTAACGTATTTAGCCTCACAACACCTGTGAGGTTGGGCAGTCCTCTTATGCCTAATTTTACAGACAGGGAATTGAGGCACAAAGAGGCTAAGTCAAACAGGAAGTCTGTAGCATAACAGGGATTTGAACCCCACTGTCCCAACCACTTTCTCTCAAAGTGAGGGATCCGTGCTGGTAGATCAAATTGCAGCAGGATGTGTGCATGTGGGGGAATGGAACAAAATTAAATAAGTTTAATTTAATGTCCAAGTGGAGTGAAAGCAAACAGGAAATGATATCAATGTGAAGGCCCTGATCCCGCAATCCATTCCCCGACTGCACATCCTTGCACTTGCCAGGAGCCGCACTGAAGTCATGGGCTCCATGGTTCACTTCCATGAAGCTCATTGCAGGACTGGAGCGTTAGGTTTGACTGATAACATTCCGTTTCCATCATCAATATCAGGGGCGAAGGTTTTGGAAAGCCCTGGCAAAGGGCCAGTCTGCCAGTGCATGCCGCACGCTTCGCTCTCCGAGGCCGGCAGACCAGACACAAACCAACGCTCGTGCATCAATCAGCCCGAGCGCTGCGCTGACAACCGCCCCGAGCCACGCCGCTCTCCGGCGGGGGCAGAGGGAGCACTGCGGCAGCGGCGCGGCGCGGCTGGCTGGCGCGGGCAGCAAGTTGCTGCCTGAAGTTTGCTCCGCTTTAGTTCGGAGGGGGAGGCCGGGAACTAGGCGTTAAAGCGGATTAGCGGGGTGTGGGGCGGGATTCCAGGGCAGGCACCTGGCTGCGCCGGGAGCGCGCTAGGGCTCAGTAACCCAGGCCGGAGCAAGCGGGCCGAGGCCCCTGCAGTGGTGGAGCTGGGCTGTGCGGCTGGGGAAGGAGGCGGTCAGGCGGAGGCTGGTGCTGGGGGAGCTGCAGTCAGGCCTGCGTCGCTCAGGCAAGGCGCGGCGGCCGTGCCCGTTACTATGCGATCGCTTCCTTAGCGAAGGGGCGGGGGCAGGGCGTGCCCCAGGCAGGGATTGCAGCGCGCGGCACTCCGGGGCGTGGGCGCGGGCAGCGAGCGGGGTGGGGTAGGAGGGCTCGAGGCGCTGGGGGGCAAGGGCAGGGCTACAGCCAGGGGCCGCTCCGGAGGCACGAGCTGGTGTTGGGAATGAGCCGCAGAGGGCTGAGCTTGGAGCACGCAGCCAGGCTGCTGGGGTGAAGACTTCGCCTGCCACTTCCTCCCCAGGCGGCATGGAGGCTATGGAAGCCGCGGTGGCTGGGTTTCCCGAGGAGGAGGAGGTGGGTTGCTATGATTTCGAGCCGCTGCCGACACTGCTGGAGGATGAGGTGAGTGTGCCAAAGTGCAGCCTCCCCCACCTCTCCTTGGCAAGAGCACCCGCTCAGCCCTGAAGAGCTCTGGCTACTGCGCGCACCTGTGGGCGAGACCGACCCTTCCCAGCTGCAAAGAGTGGCCCCGGCGCTGCAGTTGCTGGAGTAGCTTCTCTGGATGAACTTGTTTTGTGTCAGCAACTCAGCTGCTAGTTCTCTGGTCGCTGTGCTGCTGGCCTGTGCTTCCCGGCCTGCCCTTCCCTGCCTTCGGTTTGTTTACAGCGGTGCGCTGCGCAAACTACGGGAGAGCGAAAAGTGTTGACTTAACGGGGAACTAATCCTGTGGTGAACGCGGACTGGCCAGTCCAAGGGGTATAAATCAACTTTCACAGGGACCTGATCATCTTAATTCAGTTGTAGGGAAAGAGCCGGATTCTCCTACCATTTAAAAGCTGTGAGGGAAAATTGCTTTTACTCTTCAGAGCAGTAAGTTATAAAGGAAATGTTCTGAACTATCTTCTTCCTGCAAAACTGTAACAGGCAAACATCTCTGGGTAAGGATTTAAGATTAGCAGCTATCAAAAGTCTTGGAAGTCTTATTACAAACATAGGAACTGGAGAAATATATGTAGGGGCATACAATGCCATACAAAGAGGCATTTTTCATGTCAATAAGATTCTCTTGCTCCTCTCTTCCTAATAATCCTAGAACCCTGTGTTCCTAATGGATTTACTCCCTCACACCTTATTTCTTGATACCCCATATTCATCATTATGATTTAACTGTTGTATCATAATTATTGTCATGTCTGCAGACTAATGTCACAAATGTTGGACTATGACTTCGTTGTAGCATTTAATAACAATGACTCTTAATCAGACAAAATCACAAAAATCAAACAAAATCCCCTTCAGTAATAAGCAAATATTTTTTTCTTCTGTAAAAGCTTAGTTGCTACCCCGTAAAAGGCCTTTAACAGGCAGCAGGAAAGGCTGCTAAGTCTGTTTATACTGTTATTTGTTTAAATTAGTCATTAGTTGTGCTAAACAAACATGTAAAGATGGAGCTGACTCTAGTTCTGAGTTGTTTTGTCATACATAGTTCTACTCTTACATTATTGATCTCTTCCTTCATAACTCAAGGAATGATTTGGAGAATGTTGCTTGCCTGGTTAGTTAGCATTTGGATAACATGGACCAGAAATATGTTAACTAGTAGTTTAGTGATGGATACATTTCACATATTGGGTTCAGTTGTTAAATAGCACTTTCTCTTGCTTCTTACATCTCTGCCAGTTTCAAGGGTAGAATCCATTAAGTGGTAAGTGAAGAGGGAGTAGTCATAGAGAAAGCTCTTAGCAATGTAAATAATTTGGAGGAGGGACTGGCTACGGTTCTTTTCACAAACTCAAGTAGGATCAGGTAATCCATTTGTGGACATTGTCCGGTGACCTCTGTTTCCTTGAGCCTATCACACGGTGGAGCAGATTTGGCACAATCATTTTTGCTCTCAAGAGAGTTGAGCGTGAATCAAAATCCTTTAGCAATTTGGAAACCAATTGGGAATACCTTTTTATTCCTCAGACTGAACAAGATTATTGTCTGCTGCTGGTGTATGAATCATGATTCAATAAGTTCTCCATGACTACCCTTTGGAAGATCTCCCAGACTGCTCTCAGGATATTAAGGGTGCTTACTGACACAATTATAGCATTCTTAGGAATATTCAAGAAGAGTGATTAAAAGTTGGAGACCTAAAAGTATGGGTGGTGGAGGGGAAAACAACCTCGTAATCTCTTAAAAAGCAACAGAGGGTCCTGTGGCACCTTTAAGACTAACAGAAGTATTGGGAGCATAAGCTTTCGTGGGTAAGAACCTCACTTCTTTAGATGCAAGTGAGGTTCTTACCCACGAAAGCTTATGCTCCCAATACTTCTGTTAGTCTTAAAGGTGCCGCAGGACCCTCTGTTGCTTTTTACAGATTCAGGCTAACACGGCTACCGCTCTGATACTTGTAATCTCTTAAAGCGCTATAGAAGAGCTAGGTATTTATTAAATGGAGCTTGACTGCCATTCCTGGCAAGCTCCTAAAAGTTCCCATTTGACTAGATACTCTGTATTCTTGTTTTGAGAGATGGCGTTTTTGCTGTCCGGTTTGTCTAGGAATATTTTATTTATTCTTCTCTACTCACTTTGTCAGATGCCTCTTTATATTTAAAATGCTGTCTTTCGCATTTAAGTGTGTTTTCTGGTATAGTTTACTGGTGGCAAACAAAGCATGTGCAGAGTCTGCAGAATCTAAGCTTTCATTTATCTCCCTCAAAGGGTTTCTAACCTTATGATAAAGATCTTCCAAATAGGATCTATGTCATAACACAAGCAATGAGTCTACAGATGACTATAAGAAATGGCTCTAAGAGTCTGAGCTCTCCTTGACCTTTCATTTCATTGAGATGTTAACTTGAAAGCCTGATGAGCCTTGAACTTGAAGGAAAGATTTTTCAAAAATGCCTAAGAGATCTAAGAACACAAATCCCACTAAAATCAATGGGGACATGTGCTCCTAAATCCCTTAAACTTTTTTAGAAAATCTCTTCAAGATTTAGCATTAACTATTTGATTCCTAGTATCAGAGGGGTATGCCCGCCCACTTCCTGGATCCCAATAGGATCAGAGGGGTAGCCGTGTTAGTCTAGATCTGTAAAAAGCGACAGTCCTGTGGCACCTTATTGACTAACAGACATCTGATGAAGTGGGTATTCACCCACGAAAGCTTATGCTCCAATATGTCTGTTAGTCTATAAGGTGCCACAGCACTCTGTCGCTTTTTATTTGATTCCTGATCCTTTTAAGAGACGGGAGCGTTGGGGTGGAAGAGGAGCCCAATAGCATGGAATTGGGAGTTGTTACAGAGAGGGAGATGCTGAAGGAGGAAGTGGAAGAGACAGACTGGGAAGAAGAGAAAGGAGAATCAGAAGACTGAAATGGTGGTGCTTCTAATGTTGGGAAACTTTTCCCATTAAGTGATGCTGAATGCAATGATAAGTAACAAATATTAACGACTATGTTAACAAATTTGCTTTTACTCCATCCCAAAAGAAAAACAAACAAAAATCAATGGTTAGATATTTGTAAAACCTATATTCTGTAATCCGAAACGCTTTGTTTACTTTTTATAGCTAAACTCAGTTCTAAATATCTGGAATTTTGGAGGTCTGAGAAATGTCAACTACTTATTAGAGCTTTGAGAAAATTGCTGTTATGGTCTTTTCTTGACCTAATTGTAATCAGTATGTATCCAGCTTGAAATTTTGCCCGAATTGTTTCCATTTTTTTAGAGTTGCTTGGGAAATACGTTTCTTGTGTTTACTGCCCTTATCTTGGGGTCCTTATGTTGTGTAGGATTGTCAGTTTTGATTGGACATATTCCTGGAGGTTTCATCACATGACACAGTCTTTAATTAAAGATTAATCTTTAATTCCTGGAGATTCCAGGACAATCCTGGAGGGTTGTCAACAGTAATTGTTGTGTGATAATACAGCTACTAGGCATCGCACTTCTAATAGTAATCTTTTTATCCAAGCAGCTTCCTAAAGCATACAGTCATAGAAGTTAGAAATAGAAAGAGCCTGTCAGATCTTCCAGTGTATCGTCCTTCCAATGTAAAGTTATTCTCTAGTCTAAATTAGACTGAAAAAGGAATACTAACTTCTAAATATCTCCAACAGAGCTTTCGCCACATTTCTTGGAATTCCCACACACAGCCTAATAAATAGCACAGCTGTGAAGACAGCCTTAAGCTAGAAGTCATATGTTACCTTGACCATTAGGGAGCACTGGATAAACAAAAACCTGAGGCAACCATCAGGCACCTGGAAGCTGTTTATCTAAAATTTTGACTTATGGCACCCCTCCCCCCCCCCCCCACACACACACCAAAAAAAGAGGCCATAACGTGTGTTGCGCTACCTGAGGCTCACAAAGCAGTTACAAACACTAATTAAACCTTGCAACGTCCCCTTTCAGGAGACAGGTGGGGGAAACTGAGGCTAAAAGAGCTTAAAGTGACTTCCCCAAGGTCACACAGGAAACTTGTGGCAGAGTCGGAAAATTAATCCAAATCTCCTGTGACCCCAGTCCCTGTGTCTTTACCTCAAGACACTCCTGCACCACACTAAAATGAAAGGATAGTCTCCATTTAAAAATATCACAAAAATACCTGTTTTCTGATGTTAACGTGAGATCTTTGCACAGGTTGACTGTTTCCCCTAAAGCACTCTTTGTGCTGAAAGTTCTTTACATTAAATACTTGGGGAGTAGGAGTGGGAAGTTAAATTCTTTGTCCTAGGAAGTCTGAGAACTTGCTGGAATCACATCAGGTTGTGTATTGTAGATGACATTTGACACAATTGGCTACAAGTAATGTTATCAAATGCAGAGTAATTTCTGAATTCATGTCTTGGCAGGAGAATGTGTCCCTTGCTGATATTCTGTCACTGCGGGATAGCTATCTTACCGAGCAAGATATCTGGGCAATTTGCCTGGAGTGTAGCCATTCTATGAAGAGCATCTCCCATTCAGCAATCTTCCAGACACTTTGCATTACTCCTGACACTTTGGCTTTTAACACCAATGGCAATGTGTGCTTCATGGAACAGCTCAGTGGTAAGTATTTATGCTTCTAGGCAATTTGTTAAAAAGTATGCAAAGTCATGCTGAGAGCATGTAATAAAACATTATACTCTTCAAACTTTTAGTAGATTTAATTAGAATGTAAAGCAGAATTTCTTGATAAATGGATGAATGGCGGTCCATATGAAACTAGATTAGATTCAGGAGCACTGTACATTCACTATCTATACTAATACAGAATAAAGGTTTCAGACTGAATTTAGTTAGATCTTGGATCCACTTGTTTTCACGGATTTTTTTTCCACATGAATCTATTGCACTTATATTTTAAACATAGTCAATTATGGACTTGTTCAGACATGTCTGAAAGTATGGGCAAAGCATAATCATGGTGCTGCTTCTCTCACCACTTAAATATGTCCATGAAATTACAATTATGGCTAAAGAAAATGGCTATTTGGCTGTAGATCTAGCAGTAGAATAGATGTGATCTGATAAAGCTTTCCCAGAATGGAGGATTGAGTGGTGTCTGCATGTAGCGGAATGTAAGATCTTTATGTATCATTGGAGACATGGGGATGCTGACATTCACAAAAGGACTTCTGATTTCATTGTGAAGGAAAGTCTATTATTGGATAAGATGAAATCAGCAAAAATCTCAAGAGCCTTAATCTCTTACATTGCAAGAAATGACAGCTAAGAAAATTGCACTAGAGAAGAGGAGGAAAGAACCTAGTGCCAAGCTGTAGAAGCCTCAGAGATCAGTTCCGTGCCATACCTATTCTCTTTAGGCTTTTTATTATGTCTTTTAAACTTAATTTATTTTTAAAACAATGTCAGAATAACTACATCTGTCACTTTGCTTCCAGATTGCATTAAATGAGCCGTGTGTGTGTGTGGTGTGTGTGCACGTGTGCGTGTTAGCCATTATTTTGGTTCAACTGTTGAAATTAAACTATATCAGGTTAAAAATCATAGTTTTAAATCAAATGTCCTAACTTGAGAGGTCATAAAGCTGAAGGTATATTTTAAAATGTATTCATTATTTGTTTGTATTTCTCAGCTTGAACAACTTCAAAATAGATTTGGCAGATTCGTGTTTGTTTTTAAGTCTAATACTTTTTCATATACCCATGTACTAATCCTGTGCTGCCATATTTCATTTAACACCTCAGGGGAAACTGGTTTTGTGTTAAAATAATTGTTTGTATTATAACTTCAATAAAAAAACACTTCTCTTCAGTTTTGTAAAAATTCATTCTTACAAAATCTAAATCTTGGATTGAATTTGACCTGATGTTTCTTAAAGAAACATACAGGAGCCTCACCAAAGAAGAATATGTCTAGTGGATAAAAGTTCTTTGTACTGCCAAAAATTAAGATCTTGGGGAAAGAAAGGAAGTGCTCACAAGAGGTGGTAAATCTAAGCTCAGTTCCTGGTTGTCAGCCATCAGTTAACTTTGGCCATATGCAAATACTCAGTGTATGGGTTTTTAGTGAAGCAAATTATGTGCATGGACATAATTCAAATTATTGGAAAGTCTTGATTAGGATGTTTCAAAATTCAATTAGTTAAAGAAACATTGCCTGTGTCTAGGAAAACTCTTCAGAGAAACTTCATAATGGAAGAAGTTGGTATGCAGATGCATATTTTTAATGATTTTCCCCCCCTCCTCCCCCCACACACACACTGTTCTCTGTGCTTCTCCCACTTTGTCCCTATTTTTTTGTGCTATTACAATTCAGTCAAAATCAAACAACACTTTTTTTTACTATCTTGTCATTTCTGGAACTTTGTTGCAGTCATATTTACTCTGCTAGAAGAGGTGACTGTCTCTCTTTTAAATAAGAGGAAATGACTTGTAAGCAATTCAGGTTGTTACATTTTGCCTTTCCTTTCCTTCTAAAGAAATGATACTGTGGACTCCATGCAACAGGAAGCAAGAATACAAAAATTGCATTGTACCATGTGCCAGTAGCTGCAAATTGCCCACTGTCCCTTGGAGAGTTTCATGATTTGAAAAAGTATAAACTATAGGATTACCAAATCTAAAATAATACTCTTATTTGACCCTCAAATGCTCCAAGACTGGTGGGGGAGGAGGAGAAAGGAAGAGAGTAATAGAAAGAATGGAAGCTGGTTCCTGCAGAAAGCTACCATATTTTGTAAACTAGTTAAAAGGATTCTGTGACCAAAGGCAATATCACCCTGTGCAGCCAGAGCCAGCTGGTGATGATGAATAAATATATGCGAACCAGACCACTTTACAGCTTTAGAGCACAAGAGCCAATGCTTCAGCCCTCTACCCAAGATCTAAGAGGAAGAATTTAGTATCTGCTTCTGTAATAGAGGAGTTTTGTGTGTCTGTTGCTCACTACAAAAGCAATTTTCCCTCTCTTGGTTTTGACACCTCCTCATCAGTTATTGGGAGTGGACCACATCCACCCTGATTGAATTGGCCCTGTCAACACTGGTCCTCCACTTGTAAGGTAACTCCCTTCTCTTCATGTGTCAGTATATTTATGCCTGCATCTGTAATTTTCACTCCGTGCATCTGAAGAAGTGCGTTTTTTACCCATGAAAGCTTATGCCCAAATAAATCTTCTGTTCTTTACAGTGCCACCAGACTCCTTGTTGTTTTTGTTATACTATGCCTTTGTCTCTTTCATATGAGAGTAGTCTACTTGGAGATGCACTAGAAGGCCGTCGAAAAACTTCAGCTCATGTAGACTCCTTGTTTCACAGTGTTTCTTACAGGACGTGAATGACATCAGCACTTCATGATCTGCACTGATGAATACAGTACAGCTACTAGATACATATTAATTTTCTGGTGCAATTAAAGGTGACGGTTGCTTTGTTCCCCAGCAGCTTAAATCAGCTGAGGTGTTCAAGTTATCACCTAGATCTAAACAACTGGATGCAGAAAGAGCTCTTAAAATTCTTAGGCTCTGGAATTTTGTTTTCCCCTGCCTCACCCTGCTCTGATAGAACTTCAGCTTGACATATTGGACTCCTGTTCACCCAGACATTTGCCTGAAAGGATGGGTTGGAGAAAGAGATCTTTGGGGTGCGGATTTATAGCTTTTAACATCTGTCTGATTTGAAGCCTTCATTTGACATTGGGTCTGGGGTGTTAAATTTGTTATATATGTGATCAACTCTAAGAGCATTTTGTAAGTCTAAAAATTAACAATTCTCCCCTTCTAAGGGAAATAACCCAGCCTTTGGAGCCAAATCCCTCAGGCAAATGGGGCAATACTACCATAGTTATACCCCCAATGACTGAGTTGCCAAATAGGCATTAATACAGCATCATGCAGCATCGCTGCTGAAATAGTCCACTTACAAGCTTTGGTCCGGCCCAACTCCTCTAATGAAGAGTTTCTTTCCTGGTCTTTCCGTATAGATTTGGCTGGAAAGTGAAGTGAGCAGCGATGTCGGCCTGCTGGTTGGAGAGGCCCACAAGGGCATCAATCATATTTGTGGTGTGAGTAGGTCAGCAATCAACTAGGTTGCATACCTTGGACATGGAGATTTGGTTCTTCCTCATCTCAGAAGATGGTAGTTACAGGTGGTGGCTGTAGAGATTTATGTAAATGTGCTCATTCTGTAACTTCTAAAAAGTAACAGACAGAAGGCAGGCTTTTATTAGCTGGCCTTGGGAAATCTCCCTCCTTTGGTTACTGGCTTGGAGTTTTGCTTCAGAGATTCCAAGGCCAGAAGGGACCATTGTGATCATGTAGTCTGGTCTCCTGTATAACACGAGCCATAGAACTTCCTCAAAATAATTCCTAGAGCACATCTTTTAGAAAAAATATCCAATCTTGATTTAAAAATTGTTGGTGTGGGAGAAACCCCACCACAACCCTTGGCAAATTGTTCTAATGGTTGTATCCTCGCTGTCAAAAATGTGCACCTTATTGTCAGTTTGAATTTGTCTATCTTCAGCTTCCAGCCATAGGTTTGTGGTGTACCTTTCTCTGCTAGACGGAAGGTGTATTATTAAATATTTGTTTCCCATGCAGGTACTTACAGTGTAGTCAAGTTCTCTCTTATGTTTCTCTTTGTTAAGATAAATAGATTGAGCTCTTTGAGTCTTTCACTATAAGGCAGTGGTCCCCAAGCTGTGGGGCGCCCCCCCCCCCCCCCCCGCTAGTGGGGCATGGAGGAATCGTTGGGGCGATGCAGTGGGGCCCACGTCAGCCCCCATTGGGGGTGGGGAGGGAGCACCACCCAGCTCCACCCCACCCCCAGCTCTGCTCCGGCCCTGCGTCCAACCACAGCTTCTGGCCTCGGTTTCTGGCTCTTGCCCCAGCTCCCGGCTCCACTCCTGGCCACAGCCCTAGCTGCAGCCCCGCTCCCAGCCCCAGCCGCAACCCTGACTTTCTCCTCCGGCTCTGTTCCTGGCTCCAGTTACAGACCTGGCCTCAGCCTCCTGCCCCAGCTGTAGCCCTGGCCTGAAAACTTTCAGGTTCCCAGAAGGAAGGGGATTAAAAATATTAGGTTGGTAGCTTGGTGTCTGAAATGGAGGTTGTCTCTTTCTCTGAATTTAATCTTTTTGTTCCTTAGTGGAGAGAGTGATAGTTTGCTTCTTCAGGATGGTTAGAAATAAGGTACAGAAAGGCATATTTCCATATATAATCATTAAAGGGTCCTTTGGTAAGAGTTAATAGTTCCCTTACAGCACTGGAACCATCAGCTCTCTACAGAGTTGTCTTTGTAGCTTGAAGGTGTGAGAACCAACAGGCTTGTCAATTATGTAGATTTCATTTTGTGACATCAAACTGTCAAGACGTGCTATATGCATATATAATTGTCAATTTCTTAATCTGGCTTTTTTTTTTAATAGATGATCCAGAAGGTGCCTTTGTCCCACCAGAATTTGATATCACTGGTAACACATTTGAGGCAAGTAACAGATAAAGATATAGATCATCTTGTTGTTGTTGATATTTTTACATACTGAATGCTTATAGTTTTTCTTTAGCATACAGTTTTAATGTTTGTATTTAATGCTCATAAACAAGTATACTATTTTGGGAACACAGACTATGTATATGTGTATTAAATGGAAATTTCTATTGAAGTAAAATGGTATGTTTATAACAATTTTCTATATAAACAATTCTTCACTAACTGAAAATATGAAAACCCTTTTTTGCAAGAACAGTGTATTGGTCTGCCTTAAACCACAGCTGGTCTGAATTGTTTTATGTATCCTTCATTGGTTACATTTGTTTGTTCAGAGACTAGCCATGAATTTTTATACTAAATATAACATTTGTTTGCTATCTTCTTCAATAAAATAATTCATCGTGGGGCAATCAACAATTTTATCTTTGGCTTAATGAAGAAACAAATGGATGTCTATTGCCTTGCAATCCACAAATGCTCTACATTGTTAAATTAAATTAGTGCTAAATTGTTTACAGTAATTCATTAGTCTCCCAAATCAGCCATCCCACTGCTGTATTACAAGAATGTTTGGTTTTGTTACTTTCTATTGAAATTCCTGGATACTCTATTTAATGTTTTTGGCTTGTATTTTAGATGATACCTAAATTGGTTTAATGGGCAGCATGTTTTGTTGTCAGTCAAGATACAAGGAAATCTATTTTGTTTCCACATAATCTAATACAAATAACTTTATTTTGATGCTTGCTTATCTTTTGTATAATCAGGTTTATAATTATCTCTTGTTCAGCAAATGTGTTTTTTGTGTGTGTCTGATATAGTATAGTTCTGGAAGCTTTAGGGACAGAGTTCCTCTTCATCTCTAACCACCACCATGAACACTTGGCAATCATTATAATTACATAGGCAATCAGAGCTCAAATGTCTTGACAATCTATACTTCCAGTTTTTGGCACACACTGTGTTAAGAGGGCAGTGATAATGTTCTTTATATTCTGACTTTTTTGGGTGAGCAAGATATAGTTGGTGGCTATTTCTTCCTGAGAGGCACTGAAACTTTTCGTTTTCTCCTTTAGATGAATGTCCCTGCAGCTCCTTCAAGTCAGGAGGGATAAATATTTCTCTACTCCTTAGGCCCAGATAGGCCTCGTACATCTGATCAAGTCTTACTCAAGTCTTGCATTCTCATTCCAGCTTTTTGAGATCTGCATCCTTTTTCCTTTCCTACGCAACCTATCTTCTCTCCATGAGTCCAAAGGCCTTTACCTCTGGTGAGCTTGGTCTTGTGTGCCATCATGTGTAAGTCTCTGGCTGGCCAGTAGTTTGGAAGTGAAAGATTTTGAGCTTTTCTGGCCCAGAGGTACTCCAGAATGCATTGCTGCTTCCCTGCTGCCAACGCTAGGAAGTCTCTTAACCCTTCAGATGCGAGACTCCTCGCAGCTAGAACTATTGGGAGAGTTTCTAAGTTCTGAAAATCAAATGTTGGTGGCAACTTTGGTATTTGAGAATTGGAGGAGGAGTACTTGTCCTAAAAGATCTCAAATCTTAGTTTTTTTTAAAAAGTTTTAGATGGGTGCAAGCCATTTTTTTTCCAATATAGTTTATCCATGTCTACTAAAAATCCCATAATGTCTAGTTTTATTGTTATTTAACTCTTCTGTTGTGGCAGTGCTTAGAGATTTCTGTTATATTGGACCCACTGTGTAGAGGGGGGTAACAGTAAAGAGATGGCGAGAGAGAGAGAGGGAAAACAGTTGAATATACAAGACTTCTCTTTCTTTGGTACAAAGTTAGAAACTTAAGCAGAGCTCTTATCATCCTGAGCCTGCAGAGGGACAAATTAATGACAAACTGATGTACAGTTCTCTGCACTGTACATTCAGAATCATGCTGCTTTTAGTGAAACTGAATACTTTCACTGTGTATATGTACCTTGTGTATACACAGCTGTATACTATAGATGCTCTCTTACAAGGGTCATCACTGCAGTGCAGTGGTATTTGAGAGAACCCCATTTTCCTCAGTGTACTTGGATTAGGAGAGGGATCTGTATTTAAGTTATGCAAATGTTGAGTTTTTAATTGTTTTGGCTATATCTGACATCAATAAATAAATTATGGATATTTAACAGGTACCCCAGGCCTAAAGACCTACCCCAAAAATGTCAAACATATGTTTTACAAGGACACTGCTCTGGTTCCAGTGGACAGTGACATTTCAGGAAAACAAAGTATCCAGTGCACAAGAGGCTGAGAAATAAATTAATTGTAAGGCACTTATTACTTACAAGTATTGTTTATATTCCTGATCTGGTCTTTTGCTGTCTTTCAATATTTGCCTGCTTTTTATATTAAAAAAAATACAGGTTTATTCAGCTCAGTAGCAAAGACAGTTTAGATTCTATATGAACTAATATTGAGACACATTTCTCTTCTCTAAATCAAAAGTTTGACCTACTGTACATTTTCCCAGCTCCCTCTATCCCCCCTCCCATTCCCTTATATCACAGTTTGCTAGCATGGCGATCAGTGAATTTTGACCGATAAGAGAAGCACAACAGAAATAGTTGAGTGTTACTGAGAGTTCTTCAATAGATTTGTTTCCATCACCAACTCAATACAATAGGAGTTTGCCTTGGGTTAAAAGTGTTGCTAGTTTCAACTGAGTTTCAAATGGCTGTTTGTCCATATCACAAAACTACCCTTCAGTCTGGGACAGTGGATCACTGAAGCACAGCCCCACATTTCTAGCATGTGATCTTGCATTTAGATGCAAGACTTAGATGTCTGCCATGTGTGAACATGGTTTGTAATTTTTTAATACTACAGCTGTTCATTTCACTCATGTGCCAACTAACTGATCTGTTTAATCCAAATCTGCATGTGCATTCAGCACTTCTTGATGTTTTTTTTTTTTCTGCCTATAGCAGGTTTAACATTTAGCACAGGCATTGATGATAACTCTGTGATCTCTTCCTTTTTAAGAGACGAAAACAAAGTGTAGTCGTTTATATTTTATTTTTTTCCCTACCACACTTTGTAACTATAGTGAAGTCTTGAGAATAAAATCCCCAATAGGGTATGAGGGCACAGGGTGATGACAGAGGTAGGAAGTGGGTGGGGAAGGAGTTCAGGGTCTGTGTGCTGGCTCTGCCAGTGTGGTCTCAAGCAATATCCTGATGATGCTGTGACTTCTACCAGGCTGGTCTTCCTAGATCTTGCTTGGGGCTCTAGCTTTTGTGTCAGCCTGACTGTAGGTGTCTCTATAAATTTGAAATTCCACCTGGTGGTGCTTTGGGATTGAATCCAGACCAGTAGGGGGTTGCGTCACCACCTTCCCTGCAACTCTGTGGCTCACAGCCCTGACACCTACATCCAGAATATGAGCATGTAAGTCACACCCTGGCTTTCACTGCCCACTTACTTTTTGCAGGGTGATCCCAACACCTCCTCTGTCCTAAATTTCCCCCAAACTATCTGTTCTGTAGTGTTCAGCTCTCTTGCTGAACACAGAGACTATATGCAGCTTATTTATTTAACTGGCATTGACGACCCCTCCACTTCAGTCAGAGCACTTGGCTTATGATAAAAGTATAACAAGTTTATTAGCAAAAGGATATAGGTTTAGTGATGCTAAGTATAAGGAATAAGGATAGAAATGACTACAGACAAATAAGTTAAATATGCTACTAAGACTAAAACTCAATTTAGCAAGCTAGAGTCTTTTGTGCAAAGAAGTTTTTCTCATCTATAGTCAGTTTTCAGAGACTTTCAACCCTCTTGGTTGAAAGGTTCCACTTTTCTCAGGTATAAAAGAGCCCTGGCCTCTTGTAGCTGCCCTGTAATGGATGCCAAAATAGCTTTCTGTTCTTGCTTATATCTTCCAAAGTTCAATGACCTTGCTTCAGGAGGCAGGAAGGTTTTCTGCAGCTGTGACTTCCATCCCCTGCCAAGAGTGACCATCTTCCATTCGAATTTGCCCGATGGCTTAGTCTGCCTTCCATGTACCTTAGTTGTCTCTGCTTGACAACCAGGCTGCTCAGACAAGCAAATACATATTCCTTTGTCTAGGGCAGATTGGGCTTATACATTCCCAGGGCCGGCTCCAGGGTTTTTGCCGCCCCAAGCAGCCCAAAAAAAAAAAAAAAAAGCCGCGATTGCTATCTCGATCTCTACCGCTGCTGCTTCAGTCTTCGGCAGCAATTCGGCGGTGGGTCCCTCGCTCCCTCGAGCGAGGGACCTGCCACCGAATTGCCACCGAAGAGCCGGACGTGCCGTCCCTCTCCGTTTGCCTCCCCAAGCACCTGCTTGCTGGGCAGGTGCCTGGAGCCGGCCCTAGACATTGCTAGCCATATGCATTTTAAGAACCTAGTTCTAGCACACAGTTGCAACTCATCATATACACCCTATACATACACCATGCAATGATTTTGGGGACCAGAGTGTTTCCAATTTGCATATGATACCATGTGTGACTCCTTTTAGATACAGATTATGACAACCGTGAGTTAGTTGTAATGAGTATGTCATGCCTGACAAAAGTTGCTGACAGAGTAATGAACCATCAACGGGCCTCTGTCACATCCACCCTCCCACCCCCCCATAACTGCTGAAAGTGTGAAGAAGCTTTGTCTTGTTACTTCCCTGTCCTCTCCAAAGCCACCTCTTTGACTGCTGTGAAATGTAGGATATCTCTTTCCTCCCAAGCTGCGTGTGTGCGTGGTGGGGGCACTGGGAGGAAGAGTTATTTTGTCCATTCCTTGGAACACTTTTTCTGATAGGAAGTAGAGCAAGGAATTTTTCTGATACTCTACCCCTCAGACAGTTCCTTGTGGGTTCTCTTCCACAGTGGTTAAATGCAGTATGCTTCCTGGTGAGACTCCTCCAGCAGTAACAGGAAATTCACATGATCCTTGGTAGTTGACTTCTGTCCAGAAAAACTTGAATAGTATAAGTGAAATTGATCAGTCTTGTTAAATTCATTCTGCTGCTTGGCAAAGAGAGGTATTGTAGCTGTCTGTCTCCATTCTCCACAGTTCAGTTTCCTGTATTTTATTCAGAGTTGTATCTGCTTCCCTCCGTGACAAAAATAACTTGCAACTTTTATTTTGGTTTGCTGTAATAGCTCTGCAATGCTGTGGAAGAGGGAGTTAGATTCTGTTCATGCATAAGATTATTAACAAAGTTCCAGTAACCAACTCTTCTTACTAATGTATTCTGTCATTGTTTTGTATTGGTTTTGCACAAATGTAACTGAAGGCAGAATATGAGGCCAGCAAAATAACAGATTTGTAATAAAGTACATCTTCGTCTTTCAGTTCCCAAGTTGAGATTGTAGGGCTGTTGAATTTGGATTTTCAAACCGGTCTTTAAGCATATTACATGGTAGTTTACTGTATATGTCTACATGTGAGATTTGGCTGTTAAGGGACGCATGTTCAAATATTAGGCTATTCATGTTTATCAGTCTGTATCTTTTTCTTTTTGCAGAGAAATGCCATCAAAAGGCAGAAAACTGCATGATCAGATTTTCATAACCCTTTTTGACAGCCTCTTTGGGAGAGCTCTTTCTGTGCAGAAGTAGTTCTGTTTGTGCAGTGAGGTCTAGAAGAAATTAGTTTCTCTTGGTTATCTGTTGACTGGAAGAGACTGAGCCTTGCCCTGGGTCTGAGAAGCTCTCCTCAAGCTCTGTCTTAATGTGCAGCTTCCATCTGTTTGGTGAACCATATATGAGGGTAATGCCTTAGAGCTTGAGTCAATGGACACTTCAGGAAATATGGGAAATGTAGTTGGATCTTTAACATCAAATTTTCATAGAAAAGGACAAATGTATTATGTATCTAGGATGAAAGACACTGTATTGCCATCTCTTTTCATATCCAATGACAAAATGTAAGGTTGCAATCCTTGATGCTGGATTTTGGCTACTGGGATCCCTTAAAATGAACTATTTAATACTATGGCTAGGTCAAATTTGAAACGTTTATTTTCCCTAAGATTCAGAAAGTCTATATCTCTAGATATAGATATAGATGTGTGTGTGTATACACATACACAGATGTGTATGTGTTCAAAAATATTTATCTTGAGGGTTTTATTTATAGTGTGGAGGGGAATGTGGGGGGATAGGTGGGGAGGATTTATTAATACACTTGCTTAAAATAGAACACTAATCTTAATGTAGATTCCACAAAGAAACTTGTCCATATTAATCATTTTTCTTTTATCATTTTAGTGGTGTGTCTCCTACACAAAGGAATTCAGGTTTTATTAAATCAAGCTTGAACTAGGCGACTTGTCAACACAGATAAATTTAATCTTTCCATGTTTCAGGGTTGTTTTTGCACCACATGGACCTTGGTGGGATTTTTTTTATTGATAAACGTGTTGTAGAAGTGTTTTCTTAGTATTTTTTGTAGATCGCTCTAATTTTAACTTTTCCTTGCACAATTAAAAAAATCTAATTCAGGTATGAATTTAAGAGGTAACATAAATATTTTCTGCTCAACAGTTGTATAACTGCTTTCTAGGTCCCAGTCTTACTTTGTCAATTGGAAACAAATTGTGTTAGTTAATTAAGTGATAAGAGTTTCAGACTATAGGAGTCATCTTGAAAGTAAAGAGGAAGTATTCTGGGTAATTATTGATACATGTAAAGAAGTAGATGTGACACTCACAATTTCAGAGTGAGTTTAAAATTTGAATCTAAGAAGCTTTTAAAATTAGTTTTCTAATTTTTCCTGTCTGGTTTTTTCAGGCATCCAGATGTTTTACTGTAATGCTATTCCCAGCAGTGTCTTAATTACTCCTTGGATTACTCTTTCAAATCCTTAGCAGGGAAATCAATTGGGACCTTAATCATCAAAATTTGAGGTGTATACACAATTATTGCTGGCTAGAAGGGTACTGTCAGAATGGTGGCATAGGTAGCTTTTTCTACATTTTGGCACCAAATGTGCAAATACATGAGTGAGTAACTTTACATATCTCAATAGTTCTATTAAGTCAGTGCATCTAGTTAGTAGCATATGTAAAGTTATTCAAGCTTAAGTATTTGTAGGCTGAGGACCTCTCTTCTGTGTGTATACCCTTCACAAGAGGTTTTTTTAAGTGAAGTGAATGTTTTGGAAAGTGACTAATAGCAGAGCCCTGAGCCTGCAGGGAGCTATGCACATATTTTGACCGTTTTTTTTTTTTTTTTTTTTTCCCCCAGTCCTCTATCTGTCCTAAGTAAAAACTGTCACACACACTGAATTGTGTGGTGGCTTTTATGTGCGCTAATGGCAGTTGTAGAATGGCATCAAACTAATATTCATTTTGACTTGAGGCAGGATTAGAACTCTAGTTACTGGAGATGAAAGGCTGGCAGATTTACCGTAAACTAAGCTAAGGCTGTTTAGTGGATATGCCCCTCCAGTAAACTGTTTTGAATAGTTTGAAAGAATACTATTTTTTTTTGTAAGTAGTAAGACATGTCAGTCTCCCAGTAAATGGAAAAAAATGAACTGACTCTTATGGGTTTGACCTTTCAGCCAGCTGTCAATATGGCTTCCATTTTTATGGGTGCAATTTTGAGCCCACAATAGCTGTTTTACTAATTCACTACTTGCACTATATTAGTAGTTACTCTGTGACTTTCAGGCCCAAACTATGAAGAAATCTGTGTGGTATGTAGCGTTATAACTTTGGTGACATTTTAGTGTACCACACCTTTTAGTCTTTAGGAATTTGCCCATCAATGAGGTCAGCTGCCATTATGTGAGGCAGAGTTGATTCAGCACATAGAGGAAACACGCACTCTGCTCTGTAATGGAGGTTTACTTTTGTTCTTAATTTTATTTCCATATTGTAAAGTAAATCATTAGAACTGAAGATACATAGTGGCTCTTTGTGCCTGGAAATCATAAGTCTGTCTATTAATATTTTTTGTCAATAATTCATTGAGCGTACCAAAATGCAAGTACAATTACTGGCTGGTTTAAAAAAAAAGTGCATCTCTGAATATCTGGCAGTAGTTCTCAAAATAACTCTTGTGTGCCCTCAGTGGAAGGAAGAGGTCAGGGAGACCAGGAGACCCAGTGGTGACAGTTCCAACATCCTTGGTCTGTCCATGATCCCCTTCCCTCCCTCTCCGCCCACTCCATGTTCTGCTATGTAGGGTGCTCCCTGTGAAACTTCAGTCCATACTGCTGGTGTCTGAGCTGTAAAGAGGTCCCTCTTGAAATATTTATTGCCTTTCTCCCTCATTGGTTCTGCTACCAAGAGGTCCTTTATACCCCATTTGCCCCTGAGAGAATGTGGCAGTCTGTGTGATTATTGTAGGGACTTAGTGGGATAATGATGGGCACCCACAGTTAATGTTTGCAAAACTTTTTGTCTTTTAAAATCCTATTGCTATTGTTCATGCGTGACTCCTAATGTTAATGGGGGAAGTTCTGCCTCACTGAACAGAATAGCATTCTGAAATGTGACAACCATAATTTTGTATAACTGAGTCTGCTTAAAATGAAAGTGTGTATAGCCTACCCTGGATCTTATAAATCAAGACAGAAATGTCTGCCACTTTATTGTACTCCAGGTGGAAAATCTGAATAAGGTGTCTTGGAAAAGTGTTGGCACATTGAAACATCTTAGTTTTCAATTGTAGATACCACTTTCTGTCCTTCCATATCAATCTACCCACTGCATCCAATCGTGTTTTTCTTCCCCTGCCCAGAGTTGACGACTTTGTCATATTTAAAAATCAGACACTCCAAGAGTGCTGCCTCTTCTCTCTCTCTCTCTCTCCACCCCACCCCACCCCGAGGCCCCACCTCTGCTCTGCCTTTTCCCTTCTGAGGCCCTTGCACCCTGTTCACTCCTCTTCCCATCTTTCCCCCGTCACTGGCTGCTAACACCTCCCTCCCCTTCCAGGTCGGGAGGGTCTCATCCGTGGAGCCAGGGCTTTGAGCAGGTAGGAGGTGGCCCTGGCTGAGTTGGGGCTGGTGCAGGTGATGACCCAGCGCCTCCACGACCCGCAGTAACCAGACTTTGGGTGTCTGATCAGTACATCTGACTGGACGCAGTTAGGTCCCCTTCTCAACCAGACTTTTCAGTTGAAAACTGGGCACCTGGCCACCCTACCTCTGTGTCCAGACTTATTTAGATTTTTTTGTTATACTCCTGGATTTCAGATAAAGTTACTGAAATTAGAGAAATCTTTAAAAATAGACTGCTTTGTAAATGCATAGGACAATAGAAGTATTAATAGTGAAAAGTGTCAGAACCTTTTATAAGGCCTTAAAACCAAAGGAGCTTGACTCATCAGCTATGATATTGAGTGAAAAAGCAAGGACTACTTAGTTTAGGGGCAATTGAAACACAACAGTATTATGTGCCTAGAGATCATGGTACGCACTATGTAATTCAGAAATATATACAATATGTATTCTATAACTTGTCAGTTAAACTAGGTTGTCTCATTTCTCTTTATTTTGTTCCAGCTCTGTTTTTAGACTTTAATGACTGCAAAGAGTTACTAATGTTGTGCAATGCAAATTGATTGCTTGACATTTCACACAAGAACAAGTTAAGACTTGCAAGCTTTCATTTAGATGTTAGGCCAATAAAAAAGTCAATCTGAGTAGTGAAATAAATTGCCTGTAAATTTCAACCGCTAGTGGATTATTTGATTACTCCTGGGCTGTAATTCCATTTTTTCCCCCTGCAGAAATATTTTTTGAGTAAATAGTTTTCAAATACTTTTTGGACACTTCAGCTTTTGGCAAACAAATTAAATTTGAATGATTACCAGAGTAATTTAAAAACAAACAAAAACCCCCCCCCTAAATATAAGTATACAATTATCCTACAGTTTCTTTCAGCAATTCAATAACTAGAAAGTAGTTTGTGAGTATTCTTCTGTTTAGGATTTTTATTTGCAGACTAATTTTCTATCACATCTAAGGTGCAAAATATATGAATTTTTTCTTCATAATACAATATTTCAAAGTAATTACGTTTTGCTTATGCAGGAAGCCATTTGTTCTCTCTGTTATGAAACAAGACTTAAAAATAATGGGGCTATTACATTATGTGTGATGCTGAGGGACTCTCCTGCAAGAAAATATGCTGGGGCATTATGTCTTCCATACTAGTTCTGGATCTTATTTCTGATCTCAGTTACACCAGTCAATTCCCAAATGGATGGAATTTGTCTGGATTATGCTGGCATAATTGAGAATAGAATCTGAAATCTGACCTTCTGTATGTTTAACTGTTGCATAATCCTTCAATATTCATAATCTAGTTCCATTGCAATAATATTGGGAGGAAGTGTGGTTTTGTGGTTAGAGGAAGGGAATGGTATCAGTACTCTGGGGCTCTTGATGCAAGTTATTGGGGGTTCAATACAGGGGAAACTGAGTTAAATTCTAAGGCCTATGTTTATACAGAAGGTCAGACTAGGCGATCTAATGGTCCCCGTCGGCCTTAAAAATCTATGAATTTTTTTCTGAGCATGATCACAGGTATTTCAGCTTTGTTTTAGAATGCATATTTCATCTGTCATGTGATTTACAAGGCTAAGAGTTCTTTGGGTATTCATTGCCATCTGACCTTGGTTTGCATAAAGATCCTGCATTTATAACTAAGGCTACATTTCAGTCACGGGTATTTTTAGTAAAAGTCACAGACAGGTCATTGGCAGCAAACAAAAATTCACGGCCTGTGACCTGTCCATGACTTTTACTATATACCCCTGACTAAAACTTGACAGGGGCAACCCGGGGCACAGCAGGGGTGTGTGGCCTGGGAGGACCCTCACTGGTGCTGGATGAACACACTCAGTAGATTATAATCTTACAAGAGACCTTTTGAATAAAGCATATTCCAGTTACATTATATTCACACTCATTAGCATATTCCATAAACATATGGAGTGCAACGTCACACCAGGACCCTAGGGCCCTGGACCAGGACCTGGTGGAGAAGGGTGGAGCTGGTTCCCCCTACCCTGGTTGCCCCACCACCGGGACAGCTGATGCCTGGAGTTATGTGGACTTGGGCTGCTAGGCTGTGCTGCCCAGAACCACAGGACAGCCCCATGACTCTGGCCATTGGACCATACCGCCCTGAGCTGCAGGGCTGCCACATAGACTTGGGCCTCTAGTGCTGCCCTGAGCAGAAGGACAGCCTTACTGATTCTGGCCAGTGGCCCATACTGCTCTGAGCTGCAAGGCCGCCACCTAGATCCAGGTCATATGGGCCACCAAATAACCATTTTGATAACCTCCACAATCCAAAACCCTGTAACGGGTTGGACCTACACTGTGACATACACTAATGTATGGAGATTCCGTTGAGTCTGATTAGATTGTACTCAGGGTTGGAGGCCATACGTAAGATAGTACCCCATAGGCTTTAGTTCCCTAAATATCACCATGCAGTTTGCATTTCTTCTCTTCTAAATCCGTTGTGGGTGGCCATATTTCTAAGTTCCTTTTCTTGTAGGGTCGAATAGGTCTCTTTCAACTCTAGGTTTCATGAATCAGATATTATAGAAATTTTCTTTTTGGGACTGGGATTTTTCTCACCTTCCTAGAAGAGCTGAAGTGTCTGAGTGAGTGGCTGCTAATCTGTTTTCAGTACCAAGAGTCATTGTTCAAAGCTGAAGCAGTGACCGAAGTATGGCATGCCTAATTGCCATCCTTAGTGATTATACTGTACCATCGCCAATGAGGGTCTGGCTGGAGAATCTTGCCTACATGCTCGGGGTTCTACTGATCGCCATATTTGGGGTCGGGAAGGAATTTTCCTCCAGGGAAGATTGGCAGAGGCCCTGGAGGTTTTTCGCCTTCCTCCGCAGAATGGGGCAGGGGTCGCTAGCTGGAGGATTCTCTGCTACTTGAAGTCTCTAAACCAGGATTTGGGGACTTCAACAGCAGAGTCAAGGGAAAGGGTTTGTGGCCTGCATCATGCGGGAGGTCAGACTAATGATCATAGTGGTCCCTTCTGACCTTAAAGTCTATGATTCTATGAGTCTATGTTGCTACCACTGGCTGGGCACAATTTAATACAGGGTTTTGAGACTTTCAATGAAACTTGGAAAGCAATTCCTACTGCAGGCAGTCTATGTTGAGGTTTTTGTTAAAATAATGCATGCATGATGACTAGTAGATTAAGATTTCTCAGTGTCCTGTGATGAAAGATATGTGATCAATGCTTCACACACCTATGGTGATGTGAATCTGATGGCACTTTGCTTACTTGCATTCACAAATATTTTTTCATGAACAGCTTCAAAAAGCTGTTGAATGGTCATTTTCAAGAAATGTGTCAGAGAAGAGCTGAAACTCCATGGATCAACTGGAATTTGTTTTAATTTGATTAAAAGTTTGCTGGACATCTCATGAAACTCTGAAAATCCACATACTAACTCTTTTAATCTTCTAGAGCTAAGCCACTGGTAATGCGTAGCGTGCTTAGTCCATGTAAGTCCATGTTGCCAAATGACATTTTGCACACCTACTGTATTTTTGTTTAATTCAACCTCAAATGTAATCTCTCTCTTAAGACAACAGGCAGTCTTTCATCATGTGTAACTGAACAGGGTTATGTTATGTTCCGAAAAGGAAACTGAGTGCACAGATTTTTAGTTATCGTGACAATGCTGTTATGGTCCTCCTCATTTCATGTCATCTTAAGCAGGTAGTGAGTTTACTAAATGCTAATGTCCATACTCATTCTGGGTAGCAGTTAGTGACATACCCTTTTATATCTATTTTAATCTCTGAACCAAATAGCTAGCCTTCAGAAAAGGGTAAGAAATGTACCATATTCATATCCTATAATAATTGTTTGTGTTCATAAATCAGTCTCTGCATTTACCTATAAAACTTTTGTTAAGAAAAATCTTCAGTGAAAGTTCTTAAAGTCAGTAAACTCCCAAAGTATAAACTAGGGGCCTAAATTTGCCCAAGAAGCACCAAAGCTTCTGTCCATATCCTTTATAAGAGTGGTTCTTATAAACTTGGGGAAAACTCCATCAAGTGGATGGTTGTAAAAATGCATTCTATTACCATGTTACCCAGATCTATTTCCAAAAAGAAGTGATACACTTAATATGTGTGAAAAGAAGAACAGGAGTACTTGTGGCACCTTAGAGACTAACAAATGTATTAGAGCATAAGCTTCTTCGGAAGTGGGCTGTAGTCCACGAAAGCTTATGCTCTAATAAATTTGTTAGACTCTAAAGTGCCACAAGTACTCCTGTTCTTCTTTTTGCGGATACAGACTAACACGGCTGCTACTCTGAAACCTGTTAATATGTGTGAGTGACAGTCTGCCATATGTACTCTGACAAAGTAGACGCTACGTTTTAGATCCTTCCTTTGCAAACCAAGTAGGATCTTTAAATATATTTTATAAATACAAATGGAACATACCAACATTTGCTAATATCTCAAACTTATGAAAAAACTTTACAATGGAGTTCTGTGAAAGAGGGTGTGATGCACAATACATGTAATTCATTTAAACTAAATACCAAATACAGAGTAGTATAGAATTAAGGCTTTATTGACAGTTTTGCATTTGGAACAATGGATGCCTTGTTAAGGATCCAACAACCCCCTACTCTTCAATTAAAGTGTCAGAGTTCACAATAAACATCTGAAGTCCCCAGTAAGGACTTCACCAAAATCAGGGAAAACCAGACTTGATGCTTCTACGGTGAAACATGAGATTGTTTATAAAGAATGAAGGAGGGTAGGAGGACAGTTCTAATTGGTGGATTTTTAAATCCTTTGCAGATCACCTCTTAAACCTGCAGCTTAGTGCTTGACTGATGATTGCTTACCCCAACCTTTGGCCCAGGGTAACTTATTTCTGGGGGCAGAGGGGAAAGTGTGGTCTCGCATTTGTGGGTCAACACTTTTGTGGATGGTTGTTCTTAAACCGACTTTAATCCTGGAGTATGGGCAGAGTTCAGGTGATATGGCTGAAGATGCAAGATAAATGCAATTTCATTTGCCTCTGCAACTTAATTCCTGGATGATAATACTTCCACATGTGTAGTACAATACATCTTTTCACTTTCCCTGAGATTTTCTTATGAAGGTCATTTTTATAGACTGTATGTTAAGCATTCGTCAGATATAGCTGTCTCTTCCTCGTTTGGTGTTCGAATTCTATGAATGCGGACACATAGACACAGCAGTATGGGTTAAATGCAGTGTCTGCAACTTCATTTAACTAACCATTAACTTAATTTACAGTCACAGCACCCCAGTGCATAACTACCTAGCTGGTCACTTCCAGTATAGATTTCAAGCAGAGGAATCAAGAAACCCAAATGTGGAGAAAGGTCTCATTTCCTCCTCGATGCATTTCTTTATCGTCTTTACCTTTGGATAGCTAAAGTGTCTGCCCTGTTTCTGGTGTGAGATAGGAATTTTAAGATGAGAAGAGCCTCGAACTGTACAAGACAGAGAGTGGCACCCATACTGTTCTAAATTAATGCCCAAACAAACGCCTTTGAAAAATCCCTACCTGGAGTCAAGGGCCCCAGATTGACTCATGTTAGGCTACAATTGGCACAGGAAACTCACCACAATTTGCAACAATTAAAACTGATGTTTTGAAAACCAGACTCCTGGGAGGGGGGGAGGGAGGGTAGCAGCAGAGCTGTGCCGATTACAATGTGTGTGTGTGTGTGGGGGGGGGAAATCCCTTCCTGACCCCCTGAGAGGGTGATTGACCTAGCCCTGTCACTAGAGGACATGCAGTACAGCTATGTAAAGGGAGGAAGAGGGAAAACTCTAAAGGGATGGAGCCAAAAGGGTGCCAAATACTGGCCATCCACATCTAGAAGGTGCCCTATATGCCCTTTAAAGGGGACAGGGGAAGCCAATGGGTCTCCTCTGTGAATCCGGCAATGATGAGTTGGTGGAGGTGAGGCTGATGGCCTAATTCTATACCCACCCTGTGCTTCCCCATCTTTCCCATTCCCACCACATCCCCACCAGACACAGAAGAGGATTCAGGTGGGGAAAAAAGCCACAAGAATATCTTCACTTTGTACCTACTACAGTAACTCCTCACTTAAAGTCATTCTGATTAACGTTGCTTTGTTGTTATGTTGCTGATCAATTAGGGGACATGCTCGTTTAAAGTTGCACAGTGCTCCTTTATAACGTTGTTTGGCAGCCACCTGCTTTTTCCACTGCTTGCAGGAAGACCAGCCGTTGCAGCTAGCAGGTGGGGGCTTGGAAACAGGGTGGACCGGCAGTCCCCCTATCAACTCCCCGCTCCCCTAAGTTCCCTGTGCAGCAGCTGCCCAGCAGGCTACCAATTGCCGGCAGTTCAGCTCTCTCTCTCCCTCCACTGCCATGTGCTGCTCCTGCCCTCTGCCTTAGAGCTGCTCCCAGGAGCCTCCTGCTTGCTGTGCAGGGGAGGGAGGAAGACGGGCTAATGTCAGGGTGTTTCCCTCCCCCTTACTCCTGCCCCCCGCTTACCCTTTCTCCATATAGAGAAGGGTGGGGACATGACAGGGTTCAGGACGGAGAGAGCTTGCTGGCCACAGGTGCTGTCTCAACTTCCTGATCTTTTTAAAGGCAATGTACTTAGAATAGTGTCCACGTACTTAAATGGGCAATGCGCATCTCTCTCTCTTCCACACACACACAGGGTGTGTGTGTCTGTCTCTGTCAGCCATGCTGTCTCCCCTTCCTCCATTCGTGCTGCCTTGTAGAGTGTGAGGCTACATTAACAACGTGTTAACCCTTGAGGGCTCAGCCGAATGCTAGTTCATCATTTAGCAGTATGGCATTCCCTGGGAAATATCCCACCCTCTTCCGCCCTCAAACTTCACCACCTCAGCCAAGCTTCACAATCATCATTGCTGTGTACAGTATTAAATTGTTTGTTTTAAACTTATACTGTGTGTGTGTGTGTGTGTGTGTGTATAGCTTTTTGTCTGGTGAAAAAAATTTCCCCGGAACCTAACCCCCCCCCCCCCCCATTTACATTAATTCTTATGGAGAAATTGGATTCGCTTAACATCGTTTTGCTTAAAGTCACATTTTTCAGGAACATAACTACAATGTTAAGTGAGGAGTTACTGTACAGCAAACTTGAAAGGAAACACTGTAGTTGAAAAGTAATGTCCTTGACCAGTTTTTTTAGTGTTCAGTTTACTACTGAAAATATTTGCTTTATTAAAGGCAAATCTTTTACTCAGTCGACCTCTTCCTCATTCTTGATCCTGAAGTGGAATCTTGTGGGTACGTCAGTCTGCTTCTATGGACACCGTTATGGTAGAACACTTGTGGGGTTTTTTTTTTTACTTGAATGTAACCTATGCATTCATTTCTTTACAAAAGATATGCATGAACACACTCCCTCAAGGACTTTGTTCTAAATTAGACAGACAATCTAGTGCATTGTGTATTTAAATTTCCTTAATAGGAAATTATCTAGACTCCTCTCTGTGGCCAATTCACTTGGTTGCTGTGCCGAAAGTCACTGTAGTTTAAATGTGGGGGGAGAGGATTCTCGGAGCTTTCCGAGAGGGCTTTGCTTATGTGTTTATTGGGCTGAACAGCTAATCCAAAGAAGCAAACCTTTCAGGCAGTGTGGGTTGAAGACTTGGAGTAAATAAATTGTCCTTCCATAGTTGTAGCTCTGAAATAAGCTTTTTTAAAAAGCACATACTGAGT
Source organism: Malaclemys terrapin pileata (assembly GCF_027887155.1). Lineage (NCBI taxonomy): Eukaryota > Metazoa > Chordata > Testudines > Emydidae > Malaclemys > Malaclemys terrapin. The sequence continues at coordinate 98,634,173 of NC_071511.1, read as the reverse complement.
GCTACAAATTCAGGTAATTTTCAGAATATTGTTACTATTGTATCTTATTCATTATTTACAGGATGAGTAAGTAGGTGCCCAAGTTATTCCCACAAGTGCTCTCCATATCAAGCTTTTCCCTAACCATTGCTGCATTACTGAGCCTTAAAACTTATATAAATTGTTAGAACCATATTAAATTAATTCCATTCCAGGATCTCTTGAAATGTGTTGAGCAAAATATGTTGTTGTGTTAAAATTGACTTTCACCAGGTAGAGGAACTAAAAATGCCATTTGGGGGGTTTGTTTGTTTTTAAATCTTGCTTCATAGAATTTTTTCATTGGTTGTCCCAGTTGCTAGTGCTTCCTGAATGATAGGGCTTCCTGCCCCACACACATTAGTATCAGTTTCTCTAATATTCTGACACACTCAGTTTTAGAGTGACAGTAACTTGCTTTTATTGAGATTCCGTAATTGCACAATTAAATATATTGTCAAAGTCTATTGAATGTAAATACATGCATGTTAAAAACTTTATAAATTTTAGAGCATAACTAAGCTGTTCTTGTAAAACTGCTAATTTTGAGGAAGGCCATACTGAGACATGCTTTATGGAGCACAATGGTGTAGTGTGTTACCGATTATTTGGTATGTATGCATACAGAAATGTATAAAATAACTTTTTTATACTTGTGATTATTTACTGCATATTAATCTGCCATTGTATATTGAATGTTCAGCATATCCAAAAAGCCCAGTCTATTGCTATGTTCCAAACATAACAATATAAAAAGGTGAAGGATTTGCCTCAGTATTTTCTTGTTCCTTTTTGGTGGTGTTTGTTCAGTTTCAGATGTTCTGTTTTCCAAAGAGAAACACAAAATCATTTTTACTTTCAGAAATGAAACATCCAACCTCAAAGTAAAGGAATAAGTTTTACAGCTTGATATATCTTATGCTGTTCACTGGTTTGTAATTCAGTCTACAAAACTGGCTATAAAACCAAATTCTAGGCTAGTTATAAAAATACTTTCTTCAGTGAAAAAAAATACGTTCTTCAGAAGTCTGTTGTTCTTGTTTCTTTTGCAGCTATTTTGCCTTCTAAGAATGCTACTAAGAGCCTCATCCTATAAACATTTACTAAAGGACATAGGACTACCCCCAGTATAAGTGCTATCAGTGGGTATATCTACACTAGGGGATTACTCCGAATTTACAGAATTCGATTTTTGGCAACCGATTGTATAAAGTCGAGTGTCTGCAGCCACACTAAGCACATTAATTCAGCGGAGTGCGTCCATGTACCGAGGCTGGCGTTGACTTCCGGAGTGTTGCACTGTGGGTAGCTAACCCATAGCTATCCCATACTTCCCGCAGTCTCCTCTGCCCATTGGAGTTCTGGGTTGAGATCCCAATGCCTGATGGGGTAAAAAACATTGTCGCGGGTGGTTCTGGGTACATCCTCCCCCTCCCTCTGGGAAAGCAACTGCAGACAACCGTTTTGCGCCTTTTTTCCTGGGTGAACAGTGCAGATGCCATACCATGGCAAGCATGGAGCCCGCTCAGCTCAAGACAGCAGTCATGAACATTGTAAACACCTCGCGCATTATCGTGCAGTTTATGCTGAACCACGACCTGAAAAACCAGGCGAGGAGGAGTCGGCTACGGCAGCGCGGCGACGAGAGTGATGAGGACATGGACACAGAATTCTCTCAAACCCCGGGCCCCGGCACTTTGGAGATCATGTTGTTAATGGGGCAGGTTATAGCCGTGGAACGCCAATTCTGGGCCCGGGAAACAAGCACAGACTGGTGGGACCGCATAGTGTTGCAGGTGTGGGAAGATTCCCAGTGGCTGCGAAACTTTCGCATGCGTAAGGGCACTTTCATGGAACTTTGTGACTTTCTTTCACCTGCCCTGAAGCGCCAGAATACCAAGAGGAGAGCAGCCCTCACAGCTGAGAAGCGAGTAGCGATAGCCCTGTGAAAGCTTGCAACGCCAGACATCTACCGGTCAGTCAGGAATCAATTTGAAGTGGGTAAATCTACTGTGGGGGCTGCTGTGATGCAAGTAGCCAAAGCAATCACTGAGCTGCTGCTACCAAAGGTAGTGACTCTGGGAAATGTGCAGGTCATAATGGATGGCTTTGCTGCAATGGGATTCCCTCACTGTGGTGGCACGGTAGATGGAACCCATATCCCTATCTTGGCACCGGAGCACCAGGGCAGCCAGTTCATAAACCGCAAGGGGTACTTTTCAATGGTGCAGCAAGCACTGGTGGATCACAAGGGACGTTGCACCAACATCAATGTGGGATGGCCAGGAAGGGTTCATGATGCTCGCGTCTTCAGGAACACTACTCTGTTTAAATGGCTGCAGCAAGGGATTTACTTCCCAGACCAGAAAATAACCGTTGGGGATGTTGAGATGCCTATAGTTATCCTGGGGTATCCAGCCTACCCCTTAATGCCGTGGCTCATGAAGCCATACACAGGCAGCCTGGACAGTAGTCAGGAGCTGTTCAACTACAGGCTGAGCAAGTGCAGAATGGTGGTAGAATGTGCCTTTGGATGTTTAAAGGGTCACTGGCTCAGGCCTCAGCCAAACCAATATTCCCATTGTTATCGCTGCTTGCTGTGTGCTCCACAATCTCTGTGAGAGTAAGGGGGAGACGTTTATGGCGGGGTGGGAGGTTGAGGCAAATCGCCTGGCCGCTGATAACACACAGCCAGACCCCGGGGCGATTTGACGAGCACACCAGGAAGCGCTGCACATCAGAGAAGCTTTGAAAACCAGTTTCATGACTGGCCAGGCTACAGTGCGAAAGTTCTGTTTGTTTCTCCTTGATGAAAACCCACCCCCTTGATTGACTCATTCCCTGTAAGCAAACTACCCTCCCCCCTTCGATCACAGCTTGCTTTCAAAGGAAATAAAGTCACTATCGTTTAAAAATCATGTATTCTTTATTAATTGATTATAAACATAGGGAGGGAACTGATAAGGTAGCCCGGGTGGGGTTTGGGAGGAGAATAGGAGGGAAGGAAAAGGCCACTTCAAAAGTTCAAAATAATGACAGCCTTTTGCTTGGGTTGTCCACTGGGGTAGAGTGGGCGGGTGCACGGAGCCTCCCCCCACATTCTTACACGTCTGGGTGAGGAGGCTATGGAACATGGTGAGGGGGGCGGGTGGTTATACAGGGGCTGCAGCGTCACTCTGTGATCCTGCTGCTGTTCCTGAAGTTCCACCAGATGCCGGAGCATGTCCGTTTGATCCCGCAGTAGCCCCAGCATTGCATCCTGCATCCTCTGATCTTCCTGCCACCACCTCTCATCTCGAGCGTCCCTCCTGTCCTCACGTTGGTCCTTCCTGTCCTCACGTTCAGTGGTATCTTTCCTGTACTTTGATACCTTGTCCTTCCACTCATTCAGATGAGCTTTTTCATCGCGGGTCGATTGCATGATTTCCGAGAACATTTCGCCTCGTGTGCATTTTTTTCGCCGCCTTATCTGAGATAGCCTTCGGGACGAAGGAGGGAGGCTTGAAAAATTTGCAGCTGCAGGACGGAGGGGAAAAAAGGGAGAGAAGTATTTTAAAAGATACATTTTACAGAACAATGCTTATACTCTTTCACGGTGAACAACACTATTCACATTAAATAGCACGTGTGATTTTGGTACAAGGTCGCATTTTGTATCTTAATATTGAGTGCCTGTGGCTTTGGTGTTAGAGATCACAGACACAGGTCCAGGCAAGAGAATTGGGCTTGCATGCGGTCATGGCAAGCCATTGTCTTTTGGCTTCTGCAACCTTCCTAAAAGCAGCGCCCTCCTTTCCCACATACCAAGCAAAGCCCATTGAGTGCTACAGTTTTCCTGCTAGCCAAACGCAAAAAGCTCAGTGCCAGTGCCCCCCCACCTCCCTGCTTGGCTAACTGCAGGGAAGGATTTCTTTTCAGCCACAGCCACCTCTGTCCCCTTCATTAAATTCCCATATTTCAACCAGGTTACCATGAACGATATCACTCTCCTGAGGATAACACAGCGAGATAAAGAACGGATGTTGCTTGAATGCTAGCAAACACCGGGACCATACGCTGCCAGGCTTTGTCATGCAATGATGCTAGATTCCTTGCTACTAGCATGGCATTGTCAAGTGTCCTACCATGGAGGATGGAATAAGGCTGCACTGCCCAGAAACCTTCTGCAAAGGCTTTTGGAGTACCTCCAGGAGAGCTTCATGGAGTTGTCCCTGGAGGATTCCGCTCCATCCCCAGACACGTTAACAGACTTTTCCAGTAGCTGTACTGGCCGCGAATGCATCCCAAGTCCTCAGGGCAAATTAATCATTAAAAAATGCTTGCTTTTAAACCATGTTTTATATTTACAAAGGTACCCTCACCAGAGGTCCCTTCCATGGCCTCATTGTCTGGGATAATGCCTTGGGAGAGTACTTCAGTCAGGCTGAGAAAAAGATCCTGGCTGTTGGGGAGAAGGGAGTGTTGTGTGCTCGCCGCAAGCTCGTCCTCCTCCTCCTCCTCCTCCTCCTCCATAGAATCCTCAGGCATGGCTGAGATTACCCCCTCCTTGGAATCCATGGTCAGCGGTGGGGTAGTGATGGCGGCCCCCCCCTAGAATTGCATGCAGCTCAGTGTAGAAGCGGCACATCTGCGGCTCTGACCCGGACCTCCCGTTTGCTTCTTTGGTTTTCTGGTAGGCTTGTCTGAGCTCCTTAACTTTCACGCGGCACTGTAGTGAGTCCCTATTGTGGCCTCTCTCCATCATGCCCTTGGAGATTTTTTTCAAATGTTTTGGCATTTCTTCTTTTGGAACGTAGTTCTGCTAGCACGGAATCGTCTCCCCATATAGCGATCAGATCCAGTACCTCTGGTACGGTCCATGCTGGTGCTCTTTTTCGATTCTCGGACTGCATGGTTACCTGTGCTGATAAGCTCTGTGTGGTCACCTGTGCTCTCCACGCTGGGCAAACAGGAAATGAAATTCAAAAGTTCGTGGGGCTTTTCCTGTCTGCCTGGCCAGTGCATCCGAGTTCAGATTGCTGTCCAGAGCGGTCACAATGGTGCACTGTGGGATAGCTCCCAGAAGCCAATACCGTAGAATTTCGTCCACACTAACCCTAATTTGAAATGGCAATGTCGATTTCGGCGCTACTCCCCTCGTCGGAGAGAAGTACAGAAATCGATTTTAAGAGCCCTTTATGTCGAAGTAAATGGCTTCGTTGTGTGGACGGGTGCAGGGTTAATTCGATTTAATGCTGCTAAATTCGAACTAAACTCCAGTGTAGTGGGGTATTCATCCCCATGTTTGGAAGTGGAGTAGTGGTCTGGCTGGGAGACTAGCGAGAGTTCAGAAATGATTGCTCCCATCATCTTGCTATTCATGTTTTAGGCACCCAGACTTCTTGTTTGTGTAGCTTTTTACCAGTGATGTCAGTGTTTCCCATCTTATCTCAAGGATTCTACCAGACTATCATTATCCTTAGTACACATTGTGCTTTTTCTTGGTTACCTAGCACTAACTTTTAATCTGTACCAACTTTAGTTAAGTGGCAGAAGGAGAGTGAATAGAGCCAGACCTTTGTGTTTAGCTGCAGTTTCTCCCTCCGTGCAAAACTGTAAATATTTTCTATTATTCTTATCTAGACTTATGTCTGAGACTTTCAAAACATGTTGTTTTAGGCGACGTTATTCTCATCCACTTAATAGTGCACTGGTGGATTCAGGAAAAAAAGTGTAATATTTCTAGGTGTCATGGAAAAGATAGCTAATTGAGACAATCTTCTGCAAAACAGTTGAGTACATTCTAAGGAATATTCAGTTCTCTTAGATCAGATCATATACAATTCACTGACCTAACTTTGTCACAACTATGATGTTTGCTTACAAAAAGGGATGATACCTCTCAGTTAAGCAAACAGATCAAGCCCTGTCCATACAAGTCTGCAGCCCTTATGCAAAGTCAGGCAAGCAGTCCTCTGGTTTGTACTTTCATGAGTTTGGCTGGAGGAGCCAGGCCTGTTCTAGCTGAACTACCTTGGCTCATGTTTGACTCTGCCTCCAGATAGAGTAGCTCCTTCCTCCCTTGCCTAAAATGAAGGCAATTCTGCCATTTAGGAAGATCAGAAAAATGGGTTGGCCTAGAGGACTGGATGAATTATAAAACATGATTAACTCGGTCAAACCAAGGCAGTTTGTAGTCTGTAGCTTCACTGTATAGTGTATAATTTGGTCATGCTTTTTAACCCGTGAGGGCAATATTCAGCACCAGCAAAAAGCCTGTCTACATAACTTCCTCCTCCAAAGCTACACTCACATTCAATTGTGTACTTGGTTAGAAATGTTACTATATTAGAATAGTGTGCTCTAAACTGAATTTGAAAACACAATACAGTCTAAACCAAATCTGAAAGTGCTGGCTTACTGTTTTGGTTCTTTTCTTTTTCTTTTTCTTTTAACTAGAAAAATTAAAAGGTTTCTATTATCTGGATTATATGACAAATTTAATACTTTCAAGTCAGATTTTGAAAAGTACTCAGCATTGGCCTAACTCTATTGTTACTGAAATCAGTGGGATTTTGCCATTGACTGAAGTAGGAGCAGAGTTAGGCCAACACTGAGCACTTTTCAAAATCCTACTCTAAAATTCTCATGAGATCATAAAATGAGGATATCACATGGATATTGTATGGCCTGTGTCCATTTATCTGAAGTGAATTACACCTTTTACTACATTACCAAGGCCTGTGTCAGAAATCAACTTGGGCACCATAAAATCTTCCCATAGTCTTCTGTTTTGCTAGGTGTAGGGTTACCATACGTCCGGATTTTCCCGGACATGTCCGGCTTTTGGGGGCTCAAATCCCCGTCCGGGGGGAAATCCCCAAAAGCCGGGCATGTCCGGGAAAATCGGGAGGGCTCGGCCGGGGCCTCTTTGGCCGGGGCCGGGGCATGGTGCCGAGCCCGGCCGGGCGTGCGGTGCCGGGCCGGGGTCGCAGTGCCAGGCCAGGGTGGGCGCGGGGCCGGGCGGGGGGCCGGGCGGGGAGCCGGGGGCACGGTGCCGGTCCGGGAGCCGGGGGGTCCGCTGGGCCGCGGGCCGGGGGGTCCGCGGGGCCGCGAGGCAGTCCGGGCCTGCGGGGCCGCGAGCCAGGGGGGGCCGGGGGGGCCGCTGGGCCGGGAACCGGGGGGGCCGCTGGGCCGCGGGGCCGGGAGCCGGGGGGTCCGCGGGGCCGGGAGCCTGGGGGTGCGCCGGGCCGCCGGGGGCCGGCAGTGCTGGGCGGGCCGGGGGTGGTCGGCCGGGGGCCGGCACCCCAGGGCCCGAGCCGACCCAGGCTGGAGCCGCCGGGGGGCCAGCCTGGGCCGCCCCTTACCTGCTACAGGCTTCCCGCGACTCAAATGTTCGCGGGAAGCAGGGGAGGGGGCGGAGACTTTGGGAGGGGGCGGAGTTGGGGTGGGGGCGTGGGGGGGGCGGGGCCGGGGCCCCTGGGAGTGTCCTCCATTTGGAGGCACAAAATATGGTAACCCTAGCTAGGTGTCATACACATAGGAGGTACAAAGCTTTTGTATACAAAATGTATCTGATATAAACTTGAAACTTAACCATCAAAGGTCATAAAAGAAAAGCTTATAAGTATGCAACCTGATATTTCTTTTTATTTATGTTATAAAAATGTTCTTCCATAATATTGCTAAAAATAATAGTCCAACTTTTGGACACTGTAAAAATAACACAAAGTATGTTTTTCACTTTCAGCTTCTGCTAGGATAGAAGTTATCCACATAAAATGAATAGGGATATGGCTTGTTTTCTTAATGGTGAATTGATAAGATATTAAATAACTTTAATTTTAAACTTCATGCAGGCACATATCTATTCTTTGGGTGCAACACTGAAAGCAACAATTGAGTATGTGACAGAGCCTGAGATGGAATCAGAGTTTGGGCAGGATCTACAGACTCTGCTGGAACAAATGCAAGAAGAGAATCCTGAAGATAGGCCAGATATTGAGGTAAATTATCCAGCTATGATTTTTTAAAAAATTTTTAGTAAGCTAACATTTTCCTTACATGTGTATAAGACATGAAATTAAAAAAAAAAAATCTCCTATATGTTCAGGTTGTATAATTGACCTGAAATGTCTTCTGAGTTAGAAAAATTCTTTCTTTCCTTCATCTCCAAAGTCTTGGCTATAAATGTAGAGAAGAGAGGAAAAATTACTTCATGGTAATTGTAGTTCCCAGAAGGTTGTACTAGTAAGATATGGATCCAAAGTCTCCCATATGCACTATCGCTTGAGACATATGATTAGTTTCTTGAGACATCTACTTTTGAAAATGTTAGAAATAAGTAAGAAAAGAGGGTTTTGTACTACAAAAGAACCCATATTGTGGCTCTCAAATGTTACTTTGAGTGTATACAACAGGGGGATAAGAGAATCAGGCTTAGGATCATTCTACTTCTGGGCATTTCTGGAGCATTCTTTACTGATAAGTACTAAATAAATAAACCTGTGTTTTATTACTGATTAATTTTTCTGTAATTGTACATCTGTTTTGGGAAACTGCCTCTGATTAGATGCCTTTTTAACATTCTAAATGTTTGTTTTACCATATTTGTTCTTATTTTATTTGTTTCTAATTGTTTACCAAAGCAATTCATAGATGTGGCTCTCAACTTTTCCAGACAACGGTACCCTTTCAGGAGTCTGATTTGTCTTGGGTACCCCCAAGTTTCACCTCACTTAAAAACTACTTGCTTACAAAATCAGACATAAAAGTACAAAAGTGTCACAGCACACTATTACTGAAAAATTACTTACTTTCTCATGTATACCATATAATTATAAAATAAATAAATTGGAATATAAATATTATACTTGCATGTCAGTGTATAGTATATAGAGCAGTATAAATAAGTCGTCGTCTGTATGTAATTTTAGTTTGTACTGACTTTTTTTTTCTAGTGCTTTTAATGTATGCTGTTGTAAAACTACACAAATATCTAGATGATCTGATGTACCTCCTGGAAGATCTCTTTGTACCTCTAGGGGTAAATGTACCCCTGGTTGAGAACCACTGGTGTATAGGATTTTGCGAAGTGATGTATTCAAAGAATCCGTATTTTAAGTATTGGTTCCTTTACTCTTTACTATTTGACTTTCATGCATAGTTTTGCTTTAATTTGTGTTTCATTAATTTTCCATTATATAGTCCAAGAATACCAGGAGGTTTATAACTTGATTTTTCTTTGCCAGTGGGTCTCAACTTGTTCCGTATGATAAGGCTTTAGACCAATCTTTTCTACCTGAGGTCAAAAGACTGCAATCAGTCCTTTGGACAGATTCTTTCTCTCATTCTGCTCCCTTTATTATGTTTACTTGCCATGAAGACAGTGGGAACCACCTGCTTTTCCCCTTCTGGGGATCATCCCATCATGGGGCAGTCCCCGTGGGCAAAAAGCTGGCATGGTCAGCTCCTACTTCTTTCCCCATACCCTTGATGCAGGCAGGGAAGTGATTTGTGCTCACAGCTATCCCCAGATGACATATGGCCCCTGGGAAACTCTTGCCAACTGGTACAACTTAGACCATTCCCCAGACTGCTTAATGATGGACTGGTGCAGAAAATCAAAGAGCTGTAACTGATTGGTTGTTCTCAGCTTCTCCTCTTTCTGTCCTCTCCTCTGGGCTGTTCTGAGTGGCTGCCTGGGGTATGGAAGCCAGTCCTTTGCAGGTACTCCCCTAGGCTCAGGCTAGCCAGTTGAAGCCTTAGCTACCTGTCCTGTCCAGTCTGGCATATAAGCAAACAATGGGTCAACCAGAGCCACTTTCTTCCCTCCTGGTGTAACGTAGCAGGTGATCAGAAGGAGAGTCAAAGCAGCTGCTCAAAGCCCTCCTGGAACACATCATCACTGTTCCTGGGGCTGATAGCAGTAGGATGCAGTTGGGAAGGTAGTGCTCCCCACCTCCTCTCCTTAGTGACAGCCAACTTGTAATTAAATAAAAACTTTCATGTGAACACAGGCCACAATTTAGAGCCATTACAAAATAGTATACTTATTTTTATTTTGAACACGCAGAGTAAATTATTTATAGAAATTAAATTTTAAAATAGTTATCTTTACCAGTCATTCCTAATATTTCCTATGTCTAAAACTGTGATACATAACTTGAAACGTTACTTTAAGTATTCTATAGTAGCCCATGCTAGAAATAAATTATAGTTAACAATGTAATATACGTACAATATATTGCAAAATGTAGGTCCTATATACTGGTATCTTGTTAAAAAATTCCAATGTGCTATATATGATAACATGATCACTTTTAAGCCAAAAACTTGGAGAATTTATTTATCTTAAATAACCAGTAAATGTTTTAACTTTAATTGTCTATAGAGTATCATATCATTATGTGAAGAAAAATTGAAGTTTGCTTCCTCAAGTAATATTTGTCGAAGTCTGTCTGCTGTTGGAAGAAGGGTGCTTTCAATAGAATCATTTGGTACTTTTCAAGGTAAACTTAATTATTTCAGATTAAAATAATATATTTCAAACAGTCCTAACACGTGAATAGTGAAATCAAAGAACATGATCTAGAAGTCTTATATTCTGTCGCTGTACTCATTTTCTGTTTAGAAAGAAAACATAACCTATTTAATAACATTTGGATCAAAATATATGTGGATTCTCTTTTATTAAGAAAAAGCCAAACAGTCAGTGACAATAATAAACTTACACTGAACAATTTTCCATTATGATTTATGATCACGCTCTCTAAAATTTTGTCCTTTTTGATAAAAATGACATGTTCAGATAGTCTTGTTTCTATAATGTACTTTAAAATGTGCTATGGGGGCAAAAAAGCTGCAAAGCATAAAAGAAAAGTCTTAGGAAAGATGAAAGATTTAAACACGTTTTAATGTGAACATCTGTTTTTGCATCTAGACAGCTGTGATAACATGTGGAAAGGAAAAGTGTGCCAGACAAGTGTGGGATTTAAATTATACACAAATGAAAAAAACAACGTAGAAGGTGATTCCTCTACAATGGGAGACATGACAGCAAGCTATCACAGAGACTCTTCTGTAGCCAATGTGGCCTTGAATGCAAGAGAATGTGGTTTAAAGGAAATGCAAATTGATCTGAATAATGACAGATCTCAACATTCACAACTTGCAACTGAAGTTAGAAAGAGCAAAGAAGAGGACAAGCATGTAATATGTAATGAAAGATTTGCTAACATAGCTTTGGAGACAAAACCATTTACTAATGACAGAGAGAGAGATGTTTTTAAGAAAAGTTGTTTGAGAAAAATGAAAACTTTTCCAAAGCTACCGCTTGAAGTTACAGACACAAGTAATGTTTTCACATCTCTAACAAACAGTGGACTACTGGCTCATAAAAAACAATCACTAACATATGAATCAGTACCTCTAGACAATAATCAGGTTGCTGCTTCAGAGGGAAAATGTAGTCCATTCAATGTTAATAATCCACCAAGAATAAAACCCAAGAATTACCAGGTCTCTGATCTTCATTTAGATGCATCTTGTGTGTGTACGCAGGTCTCTGGCATGTATCTAGAGGAATATATGCCATCCTTTAGTGGTAGAAAGAAAGCTTCTCTTTCATGTAATCATATAGAAGAATGTTCCCATGCTACCTCCGAAACTCGACATATCACTAATACATTAAAAAAACCAGATCAATCAGCTGCTGGAGCAGAAGTGGTAAACAACTATACGGCACTGGACGACTGTATTGAAACTTCTCAAGGATCAAATGAAAATTGTTCATCACATTTTAATAAGATGGCTTCAGTGTTATCAACAAAAACCAATAAGAATGGATATGGGTCAAGCCTAATTAGTTCTCCAGAATTACTCACTGGTGTGATGAGTACAGACAATAATGAAAATCACTGTGGAAGCAGAGAATCAGAAGTCAAAAGTAATGAGCAGGTAGTAAAAACAAAATCTTCATTATATAGTTGCTGTAGTCATTTATGTGGAGAGGAAATGACTTGAATACCATGTGTTATCCATGTTTTTCCCCAAATTAACATAGCTATATAGAGTAGAACCTCACTAATCTGCACGCTTTACAATTCACATGAATTTGGTCTGTCCCCTTTTCTCACCAAAGATTTATAAGTAAGGCCTGAAGTAAGGTGTCCTGATTGCTAAGCCTTCATCATTTTAATATTTTTCCAGGCTGTACTTGTATATGCTAGTACATTACAAAGTGGCAGCATATAATTTAAATTAAACTCCATTTGTTGGGATAAAGCACAAAGTGTATTTGGATGGATTATCTTTGGGTGTTTGTTTTGGGGCAGGGGGGAGGAGGGTTGTTTTTAGGAGGTTCATGTGTTTTGCTGACTCACAAAATTCACTAAGTTGTTGTAGTGGACCTTCCAGGCACTAATGAGAATTAGAGTACTTAGGTGAGCTCCTGGCTTTATTGAAATCTCTGACAAACATGCCATTGACTTCAATAGGGCCAAGAGTTCATTCCTTTTTGTCTTTTAAAGCCACATACATATTTAAGTTTATTTCAGAATTGTATAAAAATTCTCGTATTCATCTTCCATTCTAAAAGGCCCTTCTTTATATGTGCTATGTTACATTTCATAATATGCATGTATTATATGTGTACGTTGACCAAAAATGTTTTGCTTCTATGAACAGCCAAATAAAGGAGGGGGGGGAAGGAAGAGTTGATTCCATCAATGTACTCTACTAGACAGTTGGGGCAACGTTGCCTCCTCCCCCTCAAAGTTCTCAGGGTGGACAAGTTTGGTCTCTGACTAGATGGTTTTCTCTTGTGTCACACTTTAACAGTCATGAGCAATCCATGGAATAGGAGAATTTGTGAATACCTACTCTGGTTGTTTAAGCTTCTCAAGTCATGCTGTGACTTGTGCAGAGTGAGCATCATGAATGTTCAGTTCTCATGCTTGATTTGCATAATTTTGCCTAGGCTCGTTTTTTTTGTTTGTTTTTTAAATAAATTAAAAAAAATTATTCTCTAAAGGAAAGATTGATCAAACTGCCTTTCATAACAGAGTGTCTGCCGCATATCAGGTCTCAACTCTGAGGTATCTACCCCCTCAGCCTGAATAGTAGCAAATAACTAACTGATATCTAACTGAAGAGCTTGTGATGCAGGTAGGCTCCTGAATTATCAAAAAGGAACTCTATGTTGGAGATTTTATACCCTCACTCCCATCCCTACCCCCACATTGTTCCTGCCTATCAAGATCACAGTGCAAGCTCCATAGGGTTCAGTTTGCAGGGAATTCTTCTGAATATAAACACGGTGTCCCCTGTGTTCTATTCAAACCCCCTGGATTTTCATATCCTTGGACTCTTGGATAAGATCTATTTGTTGCAGGTAATTATTTCAATTTCTTCTGATCTTCTGTTATCACCCATTTATTCTACACACTCTTTGGGGGATGGGGAAAGTCCGATCAAAAATCAATCTTGTATCTTTTTTTCCATGATGAAGTGATTATCAGTTCCTCTGATGAGTTTCCATGTGCCTACTTTTATTTCATAGTCACATTTGTGTGTGTGTGTGAATGTATAGCCTACTCATTCTGGACACAAATTTAATAAGTGTTCATTACTTTTCACCTCCTCTCTTCTGGGTCATGAGTAGCATCCTTCCCCCCTTGAATTCAGTGACAAAACTCTCATTAACTCTCATGGGGTAAGGATTTCACCCTGGATGTTGCTCCAGTTATTCTAATCCTCAAAGGGTAGTAAATATGCTCTGAGCAGAAATGACAGACACCAAGCTTGTGACAAAGAAGGCCACGGATCATAGAGAGGTACTATAAATAGAAGGAAGGGTTCTACTGACTCAGGTTCTCAACTTCCTGTCTTAGTGAACAGTCCCACATAAAACTTCAGGCTCCAACACACAAACACTTAATGCTCAAGAGACCCTGTTAAAATCCAGAAGCTCTCCTAGGTCTTTGTCTAACATAGGGTCTAGAAGAAAGTCTATTATTTAAGGAGAGGGCCATTTCAACCTACCAAATTATTTCTCAGCGAGTTCTAGGTTTTTTACAAACAAGATGTTGACAAAGGCGTTGCCATATGTTCTCTAAGGCATTGTGGCACTGCTCTGGTGACCCTTAAAGGGAACCATTGACAACAACCTCTGTCCAAACAGTTCATTCAAGTTTAGAGTTAAGCTGCCTTCTTAAGCAGATGTTTTCCCACCTACAGACTAAAAGAGTTGAGGGCTCTTTGTAAATCCTCCTTTTGAAGGAAGTTCTTTTAAAGCTTCTAGCAACTGTCTTTTTGTTTCTAGCAGCAAATTATTTTTCTCCTCTGGTTTCTGGCACATGGTAGCCTTTGCCTACAGGCTCTCCTCCCCATTTAAAAAAAAAACTTTATTCTTACAGAGTAGCCCGAAGTTCTGTGACATCCTTTGTGCACAAGTGCCATACCTGATTTCCCCAGTGTCAGAATTCTTATGTCCTTTTTCCAGCAAGGCCAAAAGAAACTTCCGGATTTCTACATAACATTTTTGTCTTGGTATTGAACACAAAATTTGAGTCAAAGATTTTTCATTTACTGCAATGAACAAAGAGAGGGGGTGACTCCAATAAGAATGTACTTTGCCAGCTTTTCCCCTGAATGGGTAATGCTTATGTGAACACATCTGCAAAGCTACTGTATACCAGGCATTATATAATAGATATGCATATGTCTTCAAATGCAATTTTCAACAGAACTGTTCTAGCTCCAAGTATTCTCTAATTAGAAAAAATGCTATATAAGTCCCATCTAGTTAGTGATTAACCTTGTCCACTCTGGAGAATAGACAGGGTTTTTTTCTTATCTGTCAATAGTATTTTTCCAGAGGACATCATCTGTCTGTCTAATACCCTAACCCTGCTTCCTATGTGCTTTACAGCCAATTGGCGGTACTAAAGATGCTCGTTTGCAATTGTCCTGCTTCTCCAATGTATCTTGTCAGGGCACTTAGTGATAGCTTGCCATTCCATAAATAAACATTTATCACTTCAAGGTTGAGTGGGGACCCTTTATTTCTCTAACCAATTTCATTCCAATCAGGTGTGTCTCATATCTGTGTTTTTAAATATTTTTATACAAATATTATGGCTTTCACACCAGAGAGCCGCTAACAGGAACCTGGAGGTAGACTATTATGGTGCTCAAACATCTGTGTTCTGTTGGTCACTCATATCTAATCAAGTGTGACAGAAGTGAAAACCCACCTAGGTAGAGAATGACATTGACCATTGGTGAAATATCATTTACAGGTAAGAAAAATTGTGTATTCCCAGAATGGTGTTCCCTAGGAGAGGGCTAATGTGTTATTTATTGCCTCATTATCTGTTTACAAGATGACCATATATGTTTGCATAATATACTACTATTCTTGGCATAAAAGGCAGGTGTAGTTCAGATATTTATTATTCCCAGATGTTTGGGTGTATAAAACTAGTATCAACAGTGAATTATAAGAATATCACCAAACATTTTTACTTTAGTCTTTTACCAACATCATTCTCCTTAGTAGCCAGAAGGGGGAAACAATACATACTAAAGGATTTTCACATTAAAGTGAAAAGTCACTAATGCCTACAATATATATTAATCTATAATATCCAGTAAAAGCTGTTTTATCCGGCACTTCACCAACTGGAAAGCTCTATATACCAGCACTTCTGATCTTCATTGAAATGCTGGTTTATAGTCTGGTTGGCACAGGGCCAACAGGGGGTTGGGGCGCGGGAGTGGGTGTGGACTGCGGGCTCTGGGAGGGAGTTTGTGTGCAGGAGGGGGTGCCGGATCTGGCACCCCACTCACCTCGGGCAGCTCCCTGCAAGTGGTGACCTGTCCCAGCTGCTCCTAGGCTCAGGCGTGGCAGACGGCTCTGCGCACTCTTCCCCCGCCCCGCCCTGAGTGCTGGCTGCGCAGGTCCCATTGGCTGGGAACTGAGGCCAATGGGAGTTGTGGGGGCTGCACCTGTGGGCGTAGGCAGTGTGCAGAGCTGCCTGCCATGTCTCCGCCTGGGAGCAGCCGGGACAGGTCGCTGCTTGTGGGGCACCGCCAGAAGTGAGCACCCCCTGGATCTGGCACCCTGCACCTCCTCCCGCGCCCCAACCCATTGCCCCGAGCCCCCTCCCACATCCAAACTCTCTCCCAGAGCCTGTGTTCTGCACCCTCTCCCATGCCCCAGCCCTGCACTCCCCTTCCCACACCCAAACTCCCTCCTTCTTAGTTAACCAGCATTTTTTTTTACTTAGCGGCACCCTCCCTTCCCCCAACATGCCAGATAAAACAACCCAAACAAAAGCTACTCTGATTAAGAATTTTTTTTCTTAAAAATTGGGCTTGTAAACCATTTCTAATATGAAAAGGATACATTTCCAAAAAATGATACAATTTGAGAATTTCAGAAATAAATAGAGAAAATGAGGATTTTGCACAGACTTATGCATATAAGTATATTACTAATGGTGCAGTACTAAAGAAGTAGGGATGTTGGATAAAGTTGATATCAACAGTCTAGAGGATTCAATGGTCCTGCATGCTCTGAATACAGCCTTCTGAAACTTGCATTGCTGGAAGTCTGTAGTGCTATTTCTGAAAAGCTTAAATAGGCTTTTAAACTTGTTTTAAAATGTCCCACTGAATTCAGTGGAACATAAGCATGAGCATAAAGTTAAATGTATGCTTAAATTATTTGGGGAATTGGGGCCATAAGTAAAAAAGTTGCCCCATAGCCATAACTAAGGAAAGCAACACTGCTTACCAAGTAAACTTCATTTAATTGGACTTGGTGCAATTATTTTGCTCAAACAAGAGTATTGAGTATTTTCTGATAATATGCATAGTGCTCATACTTAATAATTTGCACAAGGAGTAGGGAGAATAAAGCCCTGATAGTGGACTATGGAGGGGCCTTCCTTTTCTTTCCTGTTTCCCCTCTCTCCATAATGACAACATTTAGGCATTGCATACCATCTGGAATAACAGTAATCTTTGTCTAGCAGTATCTGAATAACAGCCACCCAGAAGAATTAATAGCAATATAGGTAGAAACCAAGGTAACCTCATTATGGAACTACAGGATCCTCTATAGCCAGTGAAACTAATACTTCTAAATAACTACAGTACTTATTTCATCCCTCTTTCCAAAACTGAGATCTAGGACACTTGCCAGGGAAGTGTCACTCAAAAGAATACCAATTAAATAAAATTAAGTAACCTGTAACTTGCCTGCATCTTTTCTTTTCTTTCCCCATCCCTCCCACTTCTGTTTTTTTCTTATTTTCTCCCTGTGCTTATCTGATTCACTCAGTCACAGATAATGGTGGTATTTCTCTTGTCTAGTATTTACCTTGTTACATCCTTTTCTTTGCTGCCTTTCTCTTAAACAGCATTTCCATTCCTATGATTCTTGTCACCTCTTCATCCATTCTGTTGTCCACCATTGCTTGCACACTCTATCCTGTGGTAAGCCTTTCCCCTTTGCTACCCTTTTTAAATTCTCTCAACTTTCCTGCTCCAGTCAATGTTCCTTTCTTTCCTTCCTCTCTCTCCTTCTCCCTGCATGTAATGAGAAAGTACAGGATGTCTCTTTCTGCTCCCCTACTAATTTGTGTGTTTCATATTTACTCCCCACATTACTGGAGCCTTAAGGGTGGATGCTATTGCTGAAGATCAACATGGGGGACTGGGCCATCTTCTTCCTCCTTCCTTTGCCAGCTATTCATTAGCTCCTCGCTGTGGTCAGAAGCACCTGATATATGGAGCAGAGGAAGCAGTCAGGTGAACAAAAGGAGGGGAGGTAGCATCAGCTTTCTGTGCAGCATCTTTGAGTTCCTCTAGGGGCAGCAGGCTGGAAGTATCAGTGAGGAAGGTTTCCTCTCTGCCCTAGCAGCTTCTCTGATGTAGAACAGAGTAGCATGGCCTCAGAGGGAAATGTGGGGAAGTTGTCATCACAGTATTAGTCGACTTGAAAGACTCTCTGAGACCAAGCAGCACTCCCAGACTGTCTGAGAGTTTCTCCAACTCTGGCAGTTTTATCCCATGGCTGAATTTGAAATGTTAACACCTGTTGTCGTTTTAAAGCCTCTCTCCAGGAGGAGGTCATAGGCACAGCTCAGAGACTTGTCAGAAGTATCATTGTATGAAGAGGGGAACAAAAATGGTAGCCATAAGGGACATCAAAAATCCTTCATACCAAATGTTGACCACTTTTCAAGTGAGGGTCCTGTAGCTCAGTTAATGTCTTGTTTTTGCTGTCTGGCGAACTTTGAGAAGTTGGCTCCTTTTTAAATTATTTTTGAAGAGTCTTGTTTTTATGCAGCTGACTCCTCTTAACTATTTAAATAGCTTTCATCAGCTTTTTTTTTTAAACAAGATCAAGAAACAGAATTGTGGATGAGCTCTTGAGCTCTGTGTCAGGCTCAAGAATACTGGTGATGGCAAAATTTGAAAATCAAACTTAATCTGATCAGGTTGGATCACATTTACCTGTAGTGAAGTTAGCTATGCTTTTTTTTTTAATGCAACATGCTACATGTGGTGTTTGGTAGAGAGAATCTAACACATGAAAACGTATGTTAAGAGCAGACTACAAAAACATAGCACTTTAAAAAGTTATTGTTGACTGTACATCTTAACAGTTAATACAAAGTTTATACAGTTCACTTTTTAAAGGGATGTTTAAAAGGTATTAGGCCGAAGTATTTACCTACCTTGATGGCTGCCTCATGGTGAAAGTCAGTGTATCTGCAGGATTCCAGGTATGAATATAATATAGCTTCTTCTCCCAAAGCTACTGATCCTTGGTCTGATGAGAATGTTTGTTTTTATCATCCGTGACTTGCATCAAACTGTTGTATATGTGACTGAAGGCAGTAAACCTCTGTTATAGTTATGAAACTCCAAAGCAAATATTCATAAATTATAGCCTAGGAAGTACCAGCCCCTATGAAGAACAGTAAATATTCTCTTGCATTTGTACAATAACACTTCTTTATACTAGGGTGATGGTCAAGTGTAAACATCTAGACTGATAAACAAGCTACAACTTTTAGTGATACAATATGCCACTGGTGTAAATTAAATTGTCAACAATTATTAAAAACAAAATAATGTTTTTACTTCAAAATAATTCTGACATTTCTGTTGTCAATGTTGTGTAACTTGTTTCACAGAAGTACAAGAAACTTTGATGAAATCTTTAAGGTAAGACCTATAATGCTGCTGTCAAGATAGATCAGGATTTCTGCTCTTTGTAGGCAAGGCAGTAGAGCCCTTCATGGAACTATTCTTTAATACCGCTCCTACTATTATGCCAGCGGTCCTGTGGGATCCACAGGATCCCAGTCCTGCTGCAGGGCTCTACTAAGCAGTGTCCCTTTAACTACTTCTGTCATGCTGCAAAGAATCTTTGTATTGTGATAAGCAAAAAGATTTCAAACAGATCAGCTCTCCAGAGATATTTTTTTCCCTTTCCTGTGAAAGCTAATTTGAATTACAATTTTTTCTGTGTATTTCAGAAGTTTAGAATTAATTCATCTTGTTGTTGTGCAAAGATTTTTCTATGGGAAGTTACCAGTGACATTTATTAACACTAACTGGAATAAAATGCCTAAGCCCAATGCCTTTAAAATGTGTGCATTTAGTTTAAGGTACTTTTTATCAAAACATCAGTAGATATTTTATTTTTAGAAATATATTTTCTCATAACTTTTTTTCTTTGATTTTATTTTCAGTGGGTCTCTCTGAAACTTCTTTTGTCTCGGTATGGTAAGCCATTGAAAGACTATGAACTCTGGGCATTATGTCATGAATGCTTATTTACTCTACAGACTTGCATAGATTATCCAGGTAGTGCCTTCATGACTTCTAAATACTCTATATGTATATTCACTTGCATAGATTATTGTCGAGTGTATATATCAGGATTTTTCACTGCATATACCTATTTAAATGTTTCTTCTGCAACTCAAATGAAACCTGAAATTTTAAAATACTGTGATTAACTTCAGTTATAGAGGCTGCGATTTTAAAATTTTAGTACACTTGGAGTTAAGTTTCATGCATTTCATGGGAAGACTATATCTCTTTTTTACTGAACTTTTGGTATGTCTGAGGAAATGTATAAAGTAAAGAGATTAATTTCCCTAGGTGAGAGTCTGTGCGGTACCTTTAACAAGCCCATGGGGACCTCTGTAAGTTCCAACAGCCTCCTGGGATTTCATAGTGTTCAGGATCTCCACAGGACTGTGTGCTCAGGCCATTCCCCCAACCATGTCCCCGTACCCGAGGATCTGACACCGTGGGGAATGTTTCCACAGCTGGAACTTGAGCATTTAAGGTCCCTTTTTACTGCTGTGCCCTTTAGCATAAAGAGGCTGAGGTGGGGGGTGAAGATTTCATGTGTGTCCTGAATTTTAGTAGGAATCTTGAACATGTTTGGTCCAGCTTACACTAATGATAAAGCTGAAGAAGCTCTAATATAAAGAGAGGGGGGGTTTTTTGTTTTGTTTTTTTGGTGGGTTTTTTTGCTTTCTGTTTGTTTAAAAATTCTGCCTAAGGTTATTGGTTAAATCAGTAGCGAATGAATATAAACAAATCACTAGTAAAATACAATAATTCATAGCATTTTTAGGAATGCATTGATTGTCATTTTTATCTTTTTATAATATAAAAATATTACAAAGAAAATTAGCTATAAAAGTAGATTTTTGTGCACTTTAAGCTATGCTGCTCTTGGTGATTTCAGCACCCTGGTGCATGCCCCTAATGTTTGGAAAGCCTCCAAATTACTGCATATAATGAGCCAGATTGTAATTTAATATGCCTAACAAACCTCTGCTACTGCGCACATACATGTATCCAGAGCAGCTGAGTTTCAACATACTGAGATCTGAACTTTGTCTAGCATTTGAAAATTAAAAACTGTTTAAATAAATATTAAGGTTGTGACACAAACCAGTAAATGGGAGGGTATCCTTTCTAGCATCTTCATTTTGGGTCTTCTGCCTTTCAGCATGAAACTTTTGAGCTGAATATTGTTCAATTTAGACCCGTTCTGATAAGGCTGTGTGTTTGTGTATATATAGTTAGATAGATACACGTTATAGAACAGCTTTAGGGCTTCATTTGCTACTTAATGAAAAACTCTTTATCTTATTGATTTTTTGTGAATACCCCCTTCCCAGCACAATCTTAAGAATGATTCATTTTACCCATTCTTGAGTCTTTTTTAAATATGTGTATTTTTTAATCTCCTTTGTCTTAGTTATGGCAGTGAAAGACTGATAAAGTGAGGAATGATGACAGTTTAAATGGCAATAGGAATCTGTCTGGCTTGATTAACTGTTCATTTCCAGACTTTTTAAAAAAATAGATTTCTGGTAATTAAATTCATTTTAACCAAAGCTTGCTTTTTTTTTCCTTTTCAAATTTGGAAATGTTTTTTAAATACAGGATCACATTTCAAATTAAGCTTATCAGATATATGCCAGACAGTACATGAAATCATTATGTGAAAAACTATATAGTAAATAGTACTTGCACAGTATACTCCATTTTGGTATTAGTATGTCGAATGAGGAAGTTAGGTGTATTAGATTTCTTTACATATTATATGCCCCCTCCTCAGGTTATCTATTTTGATGTTAACCTGACTGACTGCCAGAAGTTCAAAAGAGACTGAGGGAGAAACAGCATAAATGAAACAATGACACAGATAAGAGCTCTTTGATGAAACAATGGATGGGCTTTTAATGGGAATGAAACTACCTGACTTGCTCCATCCAGGCTAGAATGGTTTACTTTTCCCAAGGGTGAAGCCTGGGATAAAAGACGGTGTATCTAAGGCCATGTCTACACTACCACTTATGTCACTCAGGGGTGTGGAAAAAACACTCCCTTGAGAGACCTAAGTATTGCATCAGTGGCAGTGTGCACAGCGCTATGTCGGCGGGAGAGAGCTCCCACTGACATAGCTACCACCACTTCTTGGAGGTAGTTTAATTATGTCAATGGGAGAGCTCTCTCCCATCAGCATAGAGCGACTACACGAGAGATCTTACAGCGGTGCAGCTGCATCAGTTCAGCTGTGCTGCTCTAAGGTCTCTCATGTAGACATAGCCTAAATCTCAAAGATCCTAGAAAAGGGAGGTGTTTTGGATAACTAGAGGAGACACCCAGGGTGTCAGTGAAAGCTGACAGATTGACAGACACGCATGTGCTGTGAGCAAGCCAGGTTGTTTTCTCCCTGCCAGGAATGGAGTTAGCTGGGCTGAGGGGAACTTACAATGATTAATACCCATGTGTGTTGGCCTCTTGTTGTTTTTATTCTTTTCTCTATATGTTTGTACCTTTGGTGAGAGAATAAATAAAGCTTTGTATTGAAGACGCTGTTTGTGTCACTGCACACACGTCACAGGCTTCTGAAGGGAAACTCTTACAGTTGCCAAAACAGAGTTGGGGCTGTGTCAACACAGTGGAGAACCAGCGGGGTTGCAGCCAGAGAGCCAGTCTGAGTGGTTACCGGTCTGTGTGGCTCTATCCAAAGTGAGGTGCAGGAAGCCAGACTTGTCATCTAAGGTGTGAACTCGAGAGGCACAGTTTGCCCTGTAGCCATGACAGTTACGTAGAAGAATAAACTTTTGTTAGCATGTGCAGGCCCACCTAAATTTGCAGCTTAGTTGCTTAACTGACTTAGTCCTGAAGTGCAGTGGAAGAAAGCTGTGTTGCTGGTTGAAAATAAACGCTACGTCATGGGTGTTCACAATTATTAAAATATATACCTTACAACTTGCCATGTAAATAGCCTAAGGCCATGATCCCACAAGGTACTTCACATTTGTAGGCCCCCATTGACTGCAGTGGAGACTTGAATGGGGGTGGGGTTGCCCACACAGCAGCTTGCAGGATTGGGTCCCGAGTTAATAAAGAGATACCTCTGGACCACTGTGATAAAATAAATAGCATATGTATAAAGTATTGTATGTGATTGTGACACCAAAGTATTAAAATCTGTGTTGTAATTCAGACAAGGAAAGAGTGAATTTGCACATGCAGCTGGAAAAGGACACTACGAACCTGAAAATAACATTTCCATATGAAAATGTTGAACCAGTAACCCATAAGGCTACTATAACTGAAATAAATTACAACAAAAAGTTAGTACGTTTTTCCGCCTGTAGCTTCATTTGTTTACTTTGACAGCACATATAATCGACTTCGCTGGTTTGTTGGTCAGTTTCACTTCTTGTCTCTTGCATGAGAGTGATGACATCACTTACATACTGCTCTAGGGCAGCTTGTATGGCTCTTCCCGTAGTCCTGCAAGAAGGTGTTTAGCACCAGAGCAGAAGTCAATCTGAAACAAAAGAGATTGCAAACAGGTATGTTCATAGGGAGCGAGAGCAGTAGTGAACTGAGTTTGTATGATAGGGACCTTCTTGAGTTTATCCAAAAGACTGTTCTAAACATACGTGATTCTGCTGTCTTACTAATACCGTACAAGTTGCGTTTTCTGGCACTTTCTAAACAGGAAAACTCTAGAAACTGGCATTTCAGGGTACTAGATCTGGGTGGCGCTCACCTCGGCGGCTCCCCACAAGCAGCGACATGTCCCTGCCACTCCTAGGCAGAGGCATGGGCAGGCAGCTCTGCGTACTGCCTCTGCCTCAGGTACCACCCCTGCAGCTCCATAGGCCGTGGTCCCTGGTCAATGGGAGCTGCACAGCCAGTGGGTGGGGCAGGGCAGTGCGGAAAGCCGCCTGGCTGTGCCTCTGCCTAGAAGCAGCAGGGACATGTTGCCGCTTGCAGGGAGCTGCCTGAGGTCGAAGCTGCCAGAGGTCAGCGCTGCCTGGATCTGGCACCCCAAAACCCATCCCGCACCCCCAGGGCCGGCTCCAGGCACCAGCTGAGCAAGCTGGTGCTTGGGGCGGCAGATTGTTCGAGGTGGCATTCAGCCCAATCCTAGGGTGGCCGCTTTTTTTTTTCCCCCGTTCCGGCCGCCCTGTAGGAGGCGGCGGCGCAGAGAACCAGAGCGCCCTGCAGGGCAGTCCTCTTCCTTCCCTCCCCGCCAACCAGAGCGGAGCCTTCGCGGGAGGGGCTGCGTGGCAGCGCCCCTGCTGTAGTCCTGGCTACCCCCTTCTCTCTCTCTCTCTCTCTCTCTCTCTCTCTCCCGCCTGCTCCCTTCCCCTCCCGCCCGCACAGCCGGTCCCTCTGCACCCCTACTTGGGGTGGCCAAAAAGCCAGAGCCGGCCCTGCACACCCCAGCCTCCTGCCCCGAGCCCCTTCCCGCATCCAAACTCCCTCCCTGAGCCCCCTTAGTTATCTGGAATTTTGCCTAGCTGGCAACCCCCATTCGTCCAACATGCTGGATAGCATGTCTTTTACTGTACTTAAAACAAACAAACAAAAAAACTTAATGACACACTGTATACAGGATACTCCTGTTATAAAATTGATTGTTAATTATTTTTTTAAAAATCAGTATCCCTTTTAATTTTAATGCTTCCTGCCTTTCCCAATGCTGTCCTATGTGTAGGCTGCCCTTCTTGAGTATATTTATAAGGATATATTTTCCTCCTTCTGAATCGTTCTCAAACCCACTTTCCAAATAATTAGCTAACTAAGAATTTTTGAGGTAGCTCAAGTGCATTTAAAACATCCTCTAAATTTATGTATTTTGAACCTGACCCTACATTGGATTCTGGTACTATGGATCCCTGCATGTACATTGAGTCCTTTATTGGGACTTTGATTATTTCCTTTCCTCTTACCCTTTGTATGTTGCTTCTGGGCTTTGGCCCAGATTTTATGATTGGATACATGGAAGATCCTTCCACTCTTGCAGAGCCCTCCTGACTTCAGTGAGGCTCCAGGGTTGCCCTGCATGGATCAGATTGGAGGTTCAGGGCTTTAAAATCTAAACTCGTTGGGGGCAAGGACAACATCTAACACAATGGGGTCCTAGCCCTGTTGATGCTTCTGGGCACTGCCTCAGTTGATATAATAAGTAATAGCCCTCCACTCCAGGAAAGCATCCCTCTTCAGGACAGTACCAAAGGATGTGATTTATATCCTATGGATGACAATGGGACTTAAGCATGTACTTACAGTTAAGCACTGTTTAAGTGCTCTCCTGAATTGAGGCCAATAACTTTTAATTTCCTCGCTGTTCTGTCTTAACCCGCTCTGCATGGATTTGTTAACTAAAGAAGGACTTTTTCACATTTTTCTCAGAACATATTCAAACTTCTCTCTCTTTTTTTTAGAATTTATATCATGTAAATTTATTACCCTAATACTTTTTTTCATAGGAAAAGGGTTTATTTGATGCTTGCCCACTGAGACAGAACCACATTAATCAGATGGCTTATCATATCAAAGCACATTAAGTCAGTCTGTGCTTTTAAGATATCTAATGGAGAGAGTGTCTTACTCATCTGTTTTGCATGGTTGAGTTTTTATAAAATGATCTTACATTCTTAATGTTAAATACAGGAAAATTAGTTTCTTGAGATTTCACCTCAGTTAAAATATTTATACAACTCAAGTATTTTCTTAAACAGAGTAGGGCTGAGGGTCTGAACCAGCAAATGCTTATGCAAGTGAGGATCTTCTTCAATGAGCTTACTTAGGTAAGTAAAGCTACTTGTGCACAAGTGTTTGCAGGATTGGGCTCTAAATCTTAAAATTCCCAGAGGAGTCCTGCATCTGGCTTGCTGCCAAACATGCCTTCAATTCCTTTCCAGATAAAATGGCCCTTCTAGCTCTGTGTTCAATCTCCTTGATGATATTGCCTCTGCATTTATTGTCAGCTGTCCCAGTTAATTTCACTTTAGTGGGACCTTAGTTGAGCATTTGTTACATTTAATCTCCACGGTATTGTCACTTCAAGGTTTGGGGGAAAAAAATTCTCTTAGGTTAGTAATTTCATACCTTCGTGTTTACCTTGTGAGGAGACTAGGCAGATCCAGCCAGAGCTGCTGCTTTTGTTCTCGTCTGACATCACTCTTCTGCACTACATGAAAAGAGACGTTACATACAGTATTGTGATGTTATTACAAAGTCCTTTCTATTCCTAAAGGCCCAACTTTGTCTTGCTTTCTTGTTTTTATTCTGCAGTAATAGGGTGTCTTTACCTGCAGGTCTGGGTAATTTTATCGTCTTACTTTTTATTAGCCAGTTTGTGTCTCAACTTTAGTTTTTATTTAACTATATTACACACAAACTTAATCGGTTACATTATTCATGAGAGTGTCAATATTAAATATTTTTCAAACAAATTCAGACATAATTATTCATGTTAGAATTCATTCTTCAAAGGATGCACTTTGGTATAGCTATGATTCTCTTGTGACCTATTTTGCAGTGTTTTTATGTTTGGACTGTGTGCTGATTGACTGCCATGGAAATGTTCTCTTTGCTGCTCCAAAAGATGAAGGTAAAATAGTAATTAAAGCTATTTTTCCTCCTCGTTGTGGAAGAGAGGAAAGCAAATATGTTACTTCTTTGGTTTTGGTTTCTCTTCTCTTTTTTTAGGATGTTATGATACATTTTATCTGGCTCCTGAAATTGAAGAAGTGGATTTTGTTACTGAGAAGGTAATGTCATATGATTTGAGGCATGTCTGAGTCTCTTACATGTGAGTAGTTATTCATTTTATTTGGTGGGGGGGGAAGAGTGCTGCATACTTCTGCTGTTCAGTGAGGCTTGAGGCTGAAGGCTAAATATTTTCAAGATTCAATGAGTACATCTATCATCCATCAAATGTTTGATGTTGGTCTCATGAATAAAATGGTTGCTTCTTATGAAGCACTTCTCATTTTTCCCAAGTATTGAAGTGTGAACCCAAAAATATGTTTTCAAAAGTACTTTCATAAAGTTTGATTGCTTTTAATCCGTTTACAATGGAAATGGCACTGGAGGCTACAGGATTCTAAATTATTCATTTGATGCAGAAACAAGCACTTCAAAGCTTGGGCTTCAGCCTAGAGTCTCTATGCGAATAATCTACCAGCAGAACTGTGCTGGTATAATTATACTGCTATTGTTATACTGGTAGAACTCTGCATATGGACATTTACTCCAGAATAAGTGTCCAGGTGGGGAGTTATATCAGTACAATGACAGTAGTGTAATTATACCAGTATAGTTCTGCTGATAGGACTTCTTTACATAGAGAAATTTAAGGAACTCTTAACCCAAAGATGATGATAGTAATGAAGAGCACTATGAGTGCTACTTATTATCTTCATAATAGTTGGAAACAAGTAAGTACTGTATTTTCTGTGAGATTGGTCATCATCTTGTGTCCTTCCATCACAGTCATAAGTTCATCCAATGTTGGGCACAAGACATGGCTTGATCTGTAGCCCTGGTGAGATCTTTGATGGTGTGCAGCTCCTCTAGGAGCCAGCAGATGAATAGATGTTCCATGGTTTATTTTTCTCTTCAGTCACATGTTTTCTGGGTTATTGGAATAGCCTCACTTCCCCATATTGACTTTTGACCCACCAATTCTTGTTCAGAGGTTGTGATAAACAAAGTGGGGAGATGGCTCCCTTTGATGGACACCCAGCCAGCCAGTTAGCTGTAAAATCCCTCTTGGTAGCTGTTCTTTACTTGCTTTACCTGTAAAGGGTTAAAAAGTCCCCAACGTAAAGGGGGGGAAAAAGGGGGCACCTGATCAAAAGAGCCAATGGGAAAACAGAACTTTTTAAAATGGGGAAGGAGTCTGTTGTTCTCTGGGCTGGAGAGACAGAGCAGCCATGCTATAGGCAGCTTTAAGTCAGGTATGATCATAAATCATCAGATCATGCCTAGAGCTACTTATCTGAACTCCAAATGTGTAAGTAGATCAGAATGTTTAGCTAGACGCAATCAGGTTTATGTCTGTTTATTTTTTAAGGCTTGTGGATTTCCTCTGTGCTAACCCCTGATGCTTTTTGTTTGCTTGTAACCTTTAAGCTGAACCCCCCAAGAAAGCTGTTTTGGGTGCTAAAATTTGTAATTGTTTCTTTTAAGATCTAGCAAAAAGCCTGAGTTCCAAATGTATTTCTTCCCTTTTTGTTTTTAATAAAATGTACTGTTTTTAAGAACAGGATTGGATTTTTGGTGTCCTAAAAGGTTTGTGCATGTTGTTTGATTAGCTGATAACCACAGCTAATTTCCTTTTTCTTTCTCATCTCTTCCACCGGAGGGGAAGGATGGGGCGGTGAAAGGGCATGAAGGTACCCCACAGGGAGAAATTCCCAAGTGCTCCTTCCTGGGTTCAAAGTGGGTTTTTTGCATTTGGGTGGTGGCAGCATTTACCAAGCCAA
The DNA here is from genome assembly GCF_027887155.1 of Malaclemys terrapin pileata. NCBI lineage: Eukaryota > Metazoa > Chordata > Testudines > Emydidae > Malaclemys > Malaclemys terrapin. Next base: position 98,605,818 of record NC_071511.1, on the reverse strand, counting down.
GGTCGGAGAAAAGCTGTAACCTTGGGAGTTTAATACGAGTCTGGAGTGGCACGTATTAATTTTTAGAATCCTTGCAGGCCTCTACCCTTAAATTCTGCTCTCGGAGTGACAGAGTGGGAATTCAGCCTTGACAGAGGCAATTTAAACATCTCCAAGTCGACCAATCCTTTCCCGCACCCGTGGGAAGGCGTTTAGCAAGATTGATGTGCATTTTGACATCCTTCATGAGTATTTTGAGCCCTGTACAGTACACTACCTTTCCAGTCATGTAGCTGTCAGTGATTTTGTTTTATAAGCAGTTCTGTTACAGCTAGGAAGTTTTTTCCGTGACTTCAAGTGGATAACTGCTGCAGAGTGGCCCTACAGCAGAAGTCCAGTATCTTCAGCCTGTGTCAATTGTACCATTTTGATTGTTACCACTCTCCTAATATCTGATGGAGTGATTCTGGCAAGCACATAAAGGCTGTTCATGTTTGTTGGTTTTAGACTTCTGTGATGTAGTGGCAGCTTGTGACACTCTATACCTCAGGGGAACACCCTACATCCCCATGTTTATACTTGTAAAATGATTGTGTGGTATCCACTGGAAAGTTTGTCATGTCAGGTGTCTTTGGAAGGCTCTTAGTGTTGGGTTGGTTCCCCATTTTTAATTTCTAAGCTTCCTGTGTAAGTTGTTCTAGATCAGTGGTTCCTAAACGGGGGTTCATGAAATGTTACAGGGGGTTCTCGGGGGGGCGGGGGGGAATCCCTAATGGCGGACAGAGCTGTCCCTAAGGACCCCAGGCAGCATGGGGCCAGCAGCCCGGCGCCCCTGGACTTCCAAGAGCTAAGCAGATCAAAGCAAGCATATCTATCACACTGAGGAGATTTAAACTTCAAGACTCCTTATAAGAAATGGAAAAGGAGGTGGATATTTTTTGCTGTTTTTAAAATTAAATAGGCAGCTAGTATTGTTTTTAAAATTATTATAAGGAACAATTTAAGCTTTGTTGTAACGTGCATTGTTTGCCAGGACTGCTCAAGACCTGAATGCTTGTGTAGGAGGAACTCTTTGAGTTGTCTTCTTAAATACTTTCATGCTGTTTCACATCTGATACTCCTTGATGAAACATAGGAGCCTTGTCTTATAACAGGCTTATTCAAAATAATACAAGCTCCGAAGAGTGTTGCTGTTTTAATAATGTAATAAAAATAGTGTAATGATAAATAATATTAATAAATAGTGTCTAATAATCATGTCATAAAAACAACTTTTATATTTCCAAGATTACTGCTTTTATAACTTATACTCAGGTAAAGGAGAAAATCCCTGGAAATATTCATTTTTAGGAGGTGGTTCGTGAGACTTGACATTTTAGTGATAAGGATTCACAGGTTGTTAAAGTTTGGGAACCATTGTTCTAGGTGCTAACTTTGCATTTTGTCTTTTCCTCTATGTGTGCCTTAAAAGAGAGAGTGTGGTCTAGCATTATTCCAAGATAGACAAGATTCTAGCAATGGGCAAGGGATACCCAATTCCAGATGATGATAACTTCTCCATTGGCCTCACGATTGCAAAGATGGAAAACTCACTTGCTTTTTGGCTGGGTTAGCATGCAATTGGTTCTTGTTGTGATAAACTGAGAGCCTGGACAGCACCAATATTAACATAGCTTCAATCTGGGCCAGATCCTTGGCCTGGGCAGCAACGCATAGGTCCTTGGCATAGATAAAACTTCTTGTGCTGAGATGGATTGGTTGATCGTTCATGTAGATGCTGAAAAGTATTGGCGAGAGTATGCTCCCTTGTGGTATGGCATTTTTTTGTTGCCACCGTTGGCTCCACTTCCCAAATAGTTTGACATAAAAATGTTGTTTTTAGTACAGATTGTATCAGTCATGAGGTGATGATCTTTCATCATGTTGTATATTTTAGTGAGGAGCCTACAGTGATTCACTGTGTCATATGCTGCTGATAGGTCAACAACAGTGGTGTTGGAACTATTTTTATAGTGGGGGTGCTCAAAGTCATTGAACAAAATTGTAAACCTGTATATCACAGAAACCACTTCAAGTCAGGGGGTGTTACCACACTCTCAGCACCCCTAGCTCCAACACGGCCCTGTTACCATACCATTTTCAAAGCCATCTTTAATATATTGAGTGATGTTCAGCACTTGATTGGTGCATGACTTGCCTGGGTGGAATTCAGTTTCCTCTGGGATTAGATGCTTTTCAGCAAGTCATGATAGATGGTTTACAATTAGATGCTTGTATGGTTTGTAGAAATGACATAGTAGTGATACAGGCCTGAAGTTCTTCAGCTCATTGCATACTTTCAGGAGTGCCACAATACATGCTTGTCACCAGATCTTGGGTACTTAATATGAGGCTGAGCATGTGCTAAACAACTTGATTAACTAGTTCGTTGCTGCTGGTCTGAAGTGTTTGGTTCTATACAGATGTCACCTAGATTGGTGGCTTTACCATTCTTGAGGGTGTTAATTCTGGAGATTAATTCAGTCATGTGCCCTAAAATGATAATTATAATTGTATTATCACCTTGTCTTCTTGCCATTCAAACCACATCTTGGGTTGTTTGGTAACCTGTAATTCTCTAGGAGTTGGTGTGTGACCTGGTCTGCAATAACATTGTAGTGCTGCTCTGCTTCCTTTGATCATTAGTTATTCATACTTTCTTGCTGCTTTGGGTCATGTTCACACTCTATGAGATTCTGCCATGACTTCTGCTTTTCATCCTTTAGTATAGAGTTCTTTGCTAGCTGTGATGGTATCCTCAGCAAATGGGTCCGCTTCAAACTTCTGTTTGTATTTTGCATACCGATCCAATAACTCAGATGTTAATCCTGGCACATCATTTGTAATGCAGTCTTGTGGAATATGTTTCCTTGAGACAGTATGCACCACACTGACAAACTGATCATAATTTTCTGGTATTGGGTCTATCTTTCTTATAGTGGCATTGAGGTCGTTGGTGAAGCCCTTCCATTCAGCTTTCTTAAAGTTAAAGCTGTGCTGGAATGGTACTGAGTTAGGTGTTATGGCTGCATTGATCTGGATGGCGATAGGCTGGTGATGCGAATGTGGAACCAGACCCATATTAAGTTTGTTACACAAACCAGCTATGTTGTTGCGTGACAAATACCAGATTAGGGAGGTAGCCCCATTTCCATTAGCTGCTGTTGAAAGAACTGGAAGGCATGGGGTCATGAATTAAATTCAAGTTGAGCGCATCTGCCCACAGTTCAACTAATTCACCATTTTTATCAGTTACACTGTAGCCCTATTTGATTCTGTGACTGTTAATCACTGATGATCACCCATGTTTTGTCATGTTTGAGGATATGTGGGCTAGCAACCATGAATTGTTTGCATGGCAGTTTGTAACCAGACATGATGGAAATGCCACCACTGTCTGCAGTCAGGGCTTCAATGTCATTGGTGAGACAGGTAAATAAGTAGCACTGTGGTATTCTTCTGTGAGGTAAGTAAGTAAATGGGGGTAGATGTAAGAAACAGACTACACATAAGAAGTCAGTGGCAAGAAACTCAAGTGTTCATAGGCCACTCCCAGTCCCATGCACTTATCAGTTTATGACCTATTGTTTTAAAGTGCAGGTCTACTCTGAAAAGTGATTGTAAAAATTGCACAGTGGATTTGTTTTATTGTTTTCAATAATATCTGTAATCCATGGGCTCAGATAACAAGTAAGATGTGCGTTTCTAACTGTTATACTGCACACTCTTACCTGGCTCTGAGAATCAAAATTACTTCCTTCCATATTATACATCAACAGTAATAAAAGGTGATGCAGTTCAAATTATGCTTTCATTGACACCTGTGCAAACCCATTGCCTTCAATTCTGATGTGCAAGGTGGCATAGAATCTGCAATTCAGACTGTTTTGTCTCTACCATTCTAAGAGAAGTAAAATATATAATTTTATCATTAGTCAGCATATATGACTGATACCCAACAAATCTTTTCTGTGTGTATAAAAAAATGCTATGTTTACACTGGCACTTTTCGGAATAGACCCACACGCTGAGGATGAAAAATTGATGCCTCGCAATCTAAAGGAAAAACTGGTTTTCAATTCAACTTCAAGCCAATTTTGACTTGCTATGGATTTGGCTGAGTAGAAAATGGCAGTTTTAGCATAAACTGGAAATTTTAAGCATCCCAAGATCTACAATCTTCTTACTGATTTTTAGATTGTTTTATACATAGTTAATTTCAAAGTTTTAAAAATTGGAGAGAGATTAGCATGTCTAACAAACTCCAGATTGTGGTGGTGGTTTCTCAGTATTCACACAGCTATTTCACTTACAGAAATTTAGGGCTCATTATTGTTTCCCACCTTGTTTGTTGATCACAGAATACCTCTCTATAGGGACATGGAAAATGCAGCCCCTGCAATCTCAAAAGCAGAGGGGCTTTGTTTGAACTGGTGGAGGAAAAAAGGATAGTGACTCCTTTATAGGTCGTCCCTTTCCTCAGGAGCTGGGGGCAGAGGGTACAGCCAGTGGTGAGGGAGGCATCACCTGAGCATGAGGGAAAACCAGAGGGTCCTGGGCCTGTGTGGGAGGGAATATAAACTCTGTCCCTCCAGCCTGAGCCCTCTTTTATGAGTGATATGGAGGATGTCTATCAGCTTTGGTATGTGTATGTAATATAACAGATGCTTATCACCTTGATATCAGTTTTCAGAGTAGCAGCCGTGTTAGTCTGTATCCGCAAAACGAACAGGAGTACTTGTGGCACCTTAGAGACTAACAAATTTATTAGAGCATAAGCTTTCGTGGACTACAGCCCACTTCTTCGGATGCATAATGATACCAGTGTATCTGTGTTCCTAGCCTTATTGTAAAGGTAGCTTCTTGACATGTTCCCTTGAGGATACTGATTTTATCCCATTCAGTACATTTCCTTATTTCAGCAGCTAGCTTAAAAAATATATATATCTAAAAGGATAATGCTTGCTTCATCCATGAATACTTGGCATAACTCTGTGTTTTTGTAAATAATATATACTACTTTTGTAACTTGCTTCTTTTTTTAGACCATTTCCAGGATTTCCAAGAACTTCTGCTCTAGAGAGAAGGCTTGTTGTTTTCCTTTCGATCCGGTATCCCTGAATCTTAAGGATGTTGATTTTTCTCTGTGCTTATAGCTAAGTCATCCTGGAAGCAGATAAACTCTCTATTAGAACAGTTCAGGACAAAATGGAAACATTTTCCCACTTCCCTGAGATGCCAGGAAATGTTGACTCTAACTACAAAACTTAGGTCGTGGCCAGATAGAACTTACCTAGCTTGTACATGTTGTGTATTTAACAGTTGTGACCAGGGCTGGTGCTACCATTTAGGCAAACTAGGCGGTTGCCTAGGGCGCCAAGATTTGTGGGCGCCAAAAAGCGGTGCCCCCAATTTTTTTTTACATTGTTCCTACGCCCCCTCCCCGAGCGCGCGGTCGCTGCTCCACTTCTCCCGCCTCCCAGGCTTGTAGCGCTAATCAGCTGTTTGGCGCCGCAAGCCTGGAGGGGAGGAGAATTAGAGCGGGGGCGGTGTACTCGGGGAGGAGGCGGAGCAGAGGTGAGCTGGGGTGGGGAGCTGCTCCACGGCTCCCCCGGGGGAGGAGCTGCCGCGGGGGAGGCACCTCAGGGCGGGGGGGGGAAGCTGCTGCGGGAGGGGCACCTCAGGGCGGGGGGAGGGCGGGGAGCTGCTGCAGGGCTGGGGGGGGTGCAAGGTGCCAAACTTCCTTGCACTGGCACTGGCGCTGGTTGTGACTACAGTTTGAGAATGTGGGAAATTCAATGCCCGTCAAAGTAATTGTGCTAGTCAGTGTCCAGTGAAAAAACCTCTGAAAGTCTGTCCTGGGTTGAATGGTCGTTTTAGTAAATACGTGAACTCTTAGGGTGAAATCCTGGTCCTGTTGACATCCATGGCAAAATATTAATGGCTAGGTTAAGGTATAAAATTCTGCTGCTTTAGTATTGTCAAAGTTCCAACAACACTGGCAAGGTAGGTATATTCTGCTAAGTGAGTAGAATTTGGCTGTCTGTTTTTAACATACTTTAACCAAAAATGGAAATCATTTAAAGTCTTTTTAAGGTTCCTCACTGTGGCAACTCAAGTGGTCTAACTGCAGTTAGCACAATTCCTAGAACAAATTTTCAGTACTTAGTTTTTCTAATTAAATCTGTCATCTCTCTAAAGGTAGGATTCCTAATGGGAGGCTGTAATAGTTTCTGACAATTAGCTTGCTGAATTATAGCAGCCTGTTCTTAAGTAAGTTGCTACTGGCAGTGTTTTGGGGCAGGATCCCAAAGCCTGCAATTAATTTAGAATTATTTTTATATGAAAGACCTGCTACAAAATAATGAGAACATGTTGGTTTTTTTTCCCCCTGAATCCTCTTGCATATATTAAGAGGAAAGTAAAGAAACTAATGAGTGTTGACCCTGGCTTGGAAAACCAGCTGCTAGTTTTATGCATAAAAGCTACTTCCTGCAATATGCTGGGATGTACAACAGAATATTTGAGGGTAGGATGCAGTCAGTTCTTTGGAAGTTCATGTTTCTTTACGGCTGTCCTTGCCCCTACATTATATATTTGCTTTTTCAACAGGTCTGTATTTACTGTGTTGCTGCAATTTTGTGGACAGCAGCCAAATACAATTATCCACCTGATCACAAACTAGTGTTGCCAAGGAAACTAAAGACTCTTCTTCTGGATATGGCAAAAAGAAACTCCGAAGAAAGGCCTTCTATAACTGATGCAATTAAGGTGACTTGATGAAGCAGTTTTATAATATTAGGTGTTCAGTCATAGCTAGAAACCTATTTAATAATGAATTTGAATATCAAAATATTAATTAATTTTTGGTTATGGCCTGAGAGCTCACTAAATAGTAACCAATCACTTTTCTGGTTTTGTGCTTTAATGGTGCCCTTTAGAGTTAATGGGTGTGTTTTAATCAATGTTGAAGTTATCAACCAGAGAGTTGGAACAAGTTAATAAGACTTCCTGAATTGGATTTAAAAAAATTTGAATACTTTATCTTGACAGTGCTCCTCTATTAAATATCTTAATTGAGTGGAAATTTTGTCTTAATTCAAAATGTTTAATACTTTTAGATATGCAGTAGTTATCTACTTGAACAAAGTATAAACAGCAAAAAGATTCTGGCATTTTTGAGTAAATCTGCCTTCAAGGTAAGAGTAATTTTTTTTCAATGTATTACATTTTTTCCAATTATCTCCGTACAATGTGTTCCAGTAAGATTTTTTTATGCTGGCTGTGTAATTCTTTTGTTCTTTCAATTTTGTAAATTCTTGTAAATGATTAGGTGGTTACTCCTGTGGGGACATCATTAATATAAAAGTATTTAGGTATTGCTGAGAGTGAATATTTTTCATTCCTTGTAGGAATATGAAATAGATATGAAAATTGTATTCTGTTTTTAAAAAGCTTTGCTGATTTCTAATGGCTGCTTGTAGCTATATATTCTAGCAGCTACATTTAAGTTCACTGTATGTGAATAATTGACTTCCAGATTCTCTAAGTCTTCAAAGCAATGTTGTTAAAATCAGTTCTAAATAGAGCACAGCTTGCTGAGAAGTTGGGTATTCTAATTTAAGGCTAGAACACTGGAGGAGTCTAATGTAGAATCCCTAAAACCCAGTTTAGGAGAGAGCAATTTTTTATGCTTTTGTTGTAGCTGTTGCAATGGAGCAATGAGTTTGTGTGAAGAACAAATATTTTGAGCCAGTGAAATGTGTGTCAAACTTCAGCAAGAATTATATAAAGCTAAGAATTCAAGGAAAAGAGAGAATGGTGAATGGGATAGCTCAGTGGTTTGAGCATTGGCCTGCTAAACACAGGGCTGTGAGCTCAATCCTTGAGGGGGCCACTTAGGGATCTGGGGCAAAATCAGTACTTGGTCCTGCTAGTGAAGGCAGGGGGCTGGATTTGATGACCTTTCGGGGTCCCTTCCAGTTCTATGAGATAGGTATATCTCAAATATAAAGTTTCTCTTCTCTTTTTGGGTGCCTCTCTGCAGACTTAAGTTCTCCTCTCTTCCCATGCATACCAGTACAAGAAACATTTGATTTGAGTACTAAAAATATTGGAATTGCAAAATAGTTTTAAAGCACCTAAAAATGGCCTAGGATCTCCATGTCATACATGTTGTAACTGTGCTCACTCTCATGGTAACCCACTGTTAAATAGAGAAATCTGGTTACTATATTCCTATAAATATCTCTGTGAATGAAAACTCACTATTCTAATGATTGTTTTGTTTCAGATATTTACATGGTAAGGATTTGTAAACCTCTTAGTATTTCCTAAAACCACAAAACAAACACATACACCACTCCCTGCAAAATATCTAGTTAGGACCTCAAAATATGGTGATCTACATCAGTCTTCATCTTCAGAATTGTATCTTAGTGAAAGAATAGTAGTTCTCTGTAGTTCTGTGTTTGATTATCCAGCTTTAGATCAATTTAACTTACAGCGTTATTTTTGCTTTCTATTTAACTCAAATATTCTGAAGTGCCCTCTTAAATATAGATTTTTAACATAAAAAGATAATGAAATGTAATCATTAAAATATTGCTCAAATGAATGTTGTAACAAAAAAGCTTATGTTAAAAATATTAAATAATATATTTGCTATTTGCATATAAATATACCAATTAACAGATTGCAATTTTCAGTCATCCCATAGCTATTATCAGGAGTGCTAGCATTTTGTACCTAATAATTTTTCTCTGCAAGACTTGACATAGCTCTAAAGCTGCTTCTTATTACTGCAAAGAACTGTAATGTAACAAAATTGCTTAACCATTGCTAAAGGTCCTACCCACTTTAAGATATCTGCAGCCTTCCAAGTCATGCAGGATATGGAAGACTGTAAACCTGCCCCTGTATTCTCCTTCGGTGATCCAACAAGGGCATCCACACTCAGCCTTCTAGCTCCCCAGCTGTCACTTCTTGGGCAGAGACATGCATCTTTCTCCCTCCTGACCAGGATATTTCCACGCTCCACAGTTCCTGCCTAAACTGCGAATTCCCCAGTAGAGCCAACTGCCTCTGCAGGCCTGCTCTGTTTTTCTCCTCAGAGGCTATAAAACAGCTTAATTACCCACATTATGTTTCCATACAGTTCTTTCCAAGCAAGTACATTTATTCTTAGAGTACAATCATTACAAAGAAAACATATTAAGAAACAATAAAAGAACCTATACGAATGCTAATAAGTTTATCAGAGATTACCCCCACCATCACCACAAGGGTTCTGGTCAGTGTCAGTCCTTCCAATCCTTCGCTAAGGACTGGGGTCTCCCCTGTGAAGGAAGAGCCTGTCTGTTTGCTGGATAAGAATGAAGGCCCTGAATCAGATCAAACTCAGATTATTTATCCAAGAGTCCTTTCTTTGTCTTCTGGTCTCTAGAGAATCCAATTTGAACCAGTATATGCAAGTCTGTCCAGGTGATGGTGCCTCTCTGGGAGGTATTACAACCTGAGTGAATTTGCCTAATCACTCCCCACAGTTCTAGTTCCTGGAGGGCTGTGGTCCTTCCCCTCCTCCCATCCCCCCCAGAATTACATACAGTTCCTGGCCTACAATGATACATTTAGTACAGAACACATTAACTAGGATATTGTAGCAAATTTCCATATCTGTTATACTGTACCATGCAATAGCCCTGGCCACCAGGCAATTTTTTAAGACAAAGCAGAATCTGTCCCATTGTTTCTGGCTAGCACTGAGCATGTATGTGCCCGATACACTTACCTTGTGTGCAAATTAAAGAAAAATCATTTTAAACCTAAGCCCCATCTAATAGAATACTCCAATAACCTAATCTTTGTAGCAGTGGTGTCTCAGGCAATGCCTGGCTTCCATGGCCCAGAAAAGTAAAGACTTAGAATATCCTAAAATTCCTAAATCCTAATAGCCTGCCTCCATAAGCTACTGCCATCATTGCCCAGAAATTCAAAGGGCTGTTGACTTTTCAGACTTTCCTCCTTTATTTCACTTATACTCATCCTTTCAGGGAACAGAAAACAATACTAACATGACTGTCACAGGGCATGAGTGTGGAATACTGACAATCAATAGAGTTTTCAAACAATCCGTAGTCTTAAATTTGTTTAGATAAAGTGCTCAGTTTGTATGAGCTTGGTACAAATAGTTTTACCAATCACAGGAGTTCTGCAGCCCCTCCACCTTTACCCCTCAACCCCCACACAGTTGGGTCCTCCTTTGGAGATTACAGGTATGCAGAGCAATGAAACACTGTATTAAAGATAATTTTAGTAATAACTTGCTGAGGACTGTTGAAGTAAAGTACTTGCATTATTTGTTCAAACTATGGAACTCACTTTTTACTCTTAGGCTTTCAATGAAGAAATAAACTATTCTCAAGATAATGTTCCTTTGGAGTTTAAAAATAAAAGAAACAAAATGGATGCTTCAGAGTCTAGTGTGGGTAAGTAATCCAGTTGTTATGTGGTTATTCCTTTGTTCCAGTGTCAGAATTTGTTATCGCATGAGACTTGCCAAGTAAAGTGCAACACAACTGTGGAAAAAATATCATAATCTTTTATTTAAACAGATTATTTACTTTGTCTTTGTATTTTCTGGGTATTGCTTACCTTTGACCTAATCCTGTTTGTCTTTCCAGGATTTGTGCCTATAACTAGTGAAAGTAAGCTGATAGCAGTTAAAGGACCAGTGCCTTGTCAGACTTCTTTAAATAATGAGACATGTACATTGCCTGTTGCATTCACCTCTTCTGCAACTCACTTTAAGCCTATTATACTGCAGCAAAACACAGAGCTAACAAAGTATGTATGTCCTAATACAGCATAAGTTAAAATTGAAACTTCACACTTAAATTTAACATAGGCATCCATACAAAATGCTTTGCTTTTTTTCAGAGGGACACATGCATCCACTCCTGAGCAACTTGATAGATATATACAAAAAGAAATGCATATGGATGGTAACAACAAATCAGAATTTGTAGATGATATTGGAAACCATGCTGCTGAAGAAGTTGTAGCTGCACCGGAGATACCCAAGCATGATTTAGACATACAAAACCATTCATCCCAAATACCTTCAAATGAGCAAAATCCAAGCAATATGGTTGCATCCACAGTTGAATTGCCATCGCCATCTGATTCCTTATGCAATTTACAAGAAAAGAACACTTTATCTGCAATTTTTTCAAGCTCCTCCGCTTGTTCTACACCACAGAGGCCGCCTCTTATAAATAACTCCCTTCTCAAACAGGACCCAGAGACAAGAGTGTTAACACTTGTACCAATACAGCTAGCTGTATCAGAGCAAATACCAAATAAACCTCTTGAGTCAAAAATTGCTTATGATTGCTATAATCATTTGCCTGTACTCCTTTCAAGTACAATAGCAAATTATAACACTGATATAAATTTACAAAATAATTCCTTCCTTGGCCAACTACAGAATTATGAGCCCACTATGGTACAGACCAGACATGATCAAATGAAAGCCAAAATCTTTAATTTATCATTGCCTTCAACTAATCAAATTATTCAGACCAGCTATCTAGAAAACAAAGAATGTAATACTGAAGTAGGCAGTAGTTCACCTTTACCAGGACCCACATCGCATTCATCAGTGAATCAAAATGCATCTTCTCCCTTCAGTGTAGAAATTTTATCCCAGCAGCATGAGACAAATGACACTTTATTACAGAAAGCAGTGCATCTTATACAAGAAGAGTTTGCATTTGATGGCTATCTGGAGTATGGAGTTGAAGTTCTTGCTATGGGTATGTATACATTTATCTTTATATATAAATATATTATTACATACAAAAAACAATCCTAAATAATCATATTTTATTTTTTTAACAAGGTAACTATATTTTCACCTTAAAGGATCTTAAGTTTGACACTTTCTGTGATGCAGTCTCTGAGAAGTTTTGTGACCTTTATTGGGATGGAAAATTACTGGAGAATCTTTACAAGGTACTAAGAGGGAAAACGACTCCACAAATAGGGTAAGTGCATATTTCCATTCCTCGTGCTTGAGGTCTCCTTTAGTGCTGTTTCTGCGTCCAAAGTGCACCAGCTTGCCTCATAGTCTATAGCTAAAAGTGGGAAAGAATACATCCTCTGTCCATTTGTACTTTTACTTGCTTCTTTCCCTTTGCATTATATAATCTTCTCCCATTTTATAAAACTCTTCATGGCTCTCCCCACATCAGACACATCAATCATCTGTCTGAACAGGGGGAGCTCTTAACTTCCCTTCCAGCTTTACATTTTTATGACTCTGTAAATGCTCTGATGCATAGTGGTAGACTTAAGCAAATCCTTGAAGTTAAGCATGTGCTTAAGTGTTTTGCTGAAATGTTTCTAACTTAAACTCTCCTTCATCTCTGCTCTTACATAGCTGCAGAATTTCTCTATAATGCATTGTCACCTAAATACTTTTCCCTGTTTGCATAAATTGACTTGAATTAGGGTTACCATATTTCAACAATCAAAAAAGAGGATGGGAGGAGCCCCGCCCCTGTCCTGCCCTAGCCCCGCCCCTGCCCCTTCCACTCCCTCCCACTTCCCGCCCCCTCAGAATCCCCAACCCTCCCCCCACTCCTTGTCCCCTGACTACCCCCTCCTGAGACCCCTGCCCCTAACTGCCCCCCAGGACTCCACCCCCTACCTAAGCCTCCCTGCTCATTGTCCCCTGACTGCCCCCTCCTGAGACCTTCCCCACATCCTAACTGGCCCCCTAGGACCCTACCCCCTACCTGTCCCCTGACTGCCCCAACCCTTATCCACACCCCCACCCCCTGACAGCCCGCCCCCAGAACTCCTGACCCATCTAAACCCCTCTGCTCCCTGTCCCCTGACTGCTCCCTCCTGGGACCCCTGCTCCTAACTGCCCTCCAGAACCCCACCCCCTACCTAAGCCTCCCTGTGCCTTGTCCCATAACTGCCCCCTCCTGAGACCCCCCCTACCTGTACTCTGACTGCCCAAAACCTTACACCCCCAACCCCCATACGCCCCCCCCCGAACTCCTGACCCATCCAACCCTCCCCCTGCTCCCTGTCTCTTGACTGCCCCCTCCAGAACCTCCCTGCCGCTTCTCTGACCCCCTGGCCCCCTTACCGTGCCGCTCAGAACAGAGTGCTGCAGAGCTGCGCGCTCGGCAGCAGGGGGAGGGGAGCAGGGTCGGAGCTCCAGACTGCCGGAGGCCCGAGGCGAACGGCCGGCCGGCGATCTGCGAATGCAGGGACGGAGAGGAGGGAGGGAGAGAGAGGAGGGGAGTGGTCTCAAGTTGCAGGGGAGAAGAGGGGGAAGTGGAGGAGGGGCTCTGGCTGCCGGAGCCCCGTGCGAGTGGCAGGATCCGGCCGGCTGCCCTGTAAGCCGCGCACGCTCTGCATGGGGGGGGAAATCTGGACATTTACAAATTCCCCCCGGAGGCTATTTTTAACTCAAAAAAGCTGGACATGTCCGGCAGAATCCGGACGAATGGTAACCCTAACCTGAATGGTCTGTGGAGTACTCAGTGTTTCTGTTTGAAAGATGCTGTACAGTCAAAATTCAATTATATTGTTCCTACAGTGCAACTTGTGCATTTTAGTTTAGTTGTGCACATTTTAATGTGTAAGCTCAAACTTTCATTAAGTACAGGGAGAAAAATCGCCTGGCTTCTCCTTCTTGTTTTAGGCACAAGAAATCAATGCAACATGGTTTAGGTTCCTCTGCACAACCTTCTGTAGTTTACAGGAGACTGTAAACTGAGAAAACACAATATTGATATATTTCATGTAGTATTTCATCTCTGATATTATCTGTCTTAAACAATTAAACCATTCGTGTTTGTTGCAGCTTGTAAAAGAGACATGTTTGTTTAAAAAAAAAATCTATATTGAGGATCACTGCAGGCAGCATTTAATGCATTCACATCAATAATGTTTTTCCCTTGTGGTAGGGTTTTGGGTTTTTTGTGTTCCATGCCTATGGATTGGACATTTGATCAGGAAGTTTACATACCTTTATAGCTGGACTCTAGAACCTTGCATCCTTGAAAGACTTTAGTTCTGAAAGGCCTTGGCTCAGAGAGAGAGAGGATTTGAAGGCATCCAGAGTTGAGGTCTATAAGACATGCGGGTCTGATTGTCTGCTTGGGCTAGGATTTTCAAAGGCATCTAAGGTAGCTATGCACCCAGAAACCATTGAAAATCAGTAGGAATTGCATTCCAAATTCCCATGGTGCTTTGAAAATCCCAGCCTTGAATGTTGTGGAGGCAGCATACTGATCCATTGTGAGTGGATTCTTGAGGTATCTGAATCAGTCGTCCTCAGCATGAAGTGATGAGTGATGTGTAAGGCTTTGAAAGAGGAAGGAAAACAGAACAAGCATCATCCCCTTCACCCAATAGAAAAAGATAAACTCAAATTTTGGATCTCAGTGAAGAACTGTCTACAACCTCTTCCTAAGATACTGCATTTCCAATAAAAGACCTTCAGCTGCAGAGCATGGCAATTCCGAATTAATGGTTTAGGCACTCCTGTGAGTAGTGATACCTTTTCCAATACATTTTAGCAGATTTCATAATTGAAATGTATGGTAAGATCCTCCCTTGTGGATAGGGTGATGACATGTCCTAGCTTACTGGAATTTTTCCTATTTCGTATAACCATTCTGATATCCTAGTTTTCAATATATTCCTCAGATGATCTCATTTCTGTGCCTCCTATAACTGCTAGGCAGCTGGTCCAACCATTCATTGGCCATGCCTTAGCAGTTCAACAGGTAGCAAAATAGAAATTCTCTCCTAGCTGAATTGCTGAAAGGCATGCAGATGATCCCACCAATGTATTAAGTTGCTGTAGAAGACAAACTGGAGCGGGGAAGAGAGTGGGGAGGCAGACGAATAGAGGAAGGCAGGAGGGCAGATAAAAGTGGGCCTGCCAAGTCTGTCTTTCAAACCTTGTTGGGCGAGACAGAAAGGTGCAGTTTGGAAAAGGAGAGTGAGTACTAGTGGTACAGTGAGAAAAAGAAACAGTAAGCAAAAGAATAACCCTGATAGAGTATAGAGAATACGCATAGAAGACAGAAGAAAAATATAGTAAGAACTGAAGGGGTGTGTGTTGGAGGTTAAAATGAATAAAAACAGCCACACCTACAGGGTATAAGGTAGAAAATACACTGGAGGATGGGAAGCAGAATGTGTGGTTTGTTTTTTGTTTAGTTTTAACAATACCATGTTTAATTCATCTCAGAATCATGGTTATCCTAAATAGGAATGGCTTGGAGTCAGACTGCTGCCCAAAGCATGACACTATGATGCTGATTGAATCCTGCGTGGAGGACTGCATTGAGACAGTTTGCCATTTAGTGTAGTACTTTGTTTAAACACAATCTGATGTTCTTGGGATTCTGTTAACCATTGTGCAGCACAATTGGTACTAAGATAATTACTGCACCTTACCCAATGTATTTTAATGTCCGTAAAGCCTTTGAAGATTTTCTTTATAAAATAAAACCTAAAAAATACATAGATATATTTCATGCAGTAGATAAATGTGACAAAGTTCTGGCACACACAATGGTTTGATCTGTAAGATCTCATTTTTATTTTTAAGCTTTTCCTGCCATCAATATTTAAGAATATGAAATGTTAATTGTTCCTTGTCCCATTTTATTTTCAGCGTAACTGAAACAGATGGATCAAAAGGTGGCAGCATGTTCCACAGTTTGAAGACATCTGACAGTTTTTTGGTCAGCAGCAAACTGACAAAGGGTGAGAGAAGAACTTATGTTATTAGGTGTTTGTGTGAGTTGGGACCCCACCAAGGGCGACAGCCTGTAGGGATTGGTGTTTATAGAGTGCCTGCAGGACAACACTTGCCTCTGAACTTGTGACAAAGCAAACTACAAAGTATCTGAAAATGTGTTACTATATGGTGACACCCTGCAAGGCTCTTGTCTACAATATCTAGCCTACATCACACCAAATGTCATTTAGCGGGTTACCAAATTTAATTTCATTACTTACTGAAGCATGTTATGAATGTTGAAAAACTCTTGAAGTCCCAATTACTATACGTGTTTATATGCTTGTTTTTTTAATAGGTGTTCTAGTGGTGTGCTTTGATGGGGGAGAGAATCTGTTACTATGAATTAGAACAGTTTCACTGAATCAGTTCAACTGTGTGTCAAGTTTAGTTCCAGGGAGAGCTGAGAGCCTTAGTAAATGCTTGTAATTCCTTACGGGCTAGTGCAGCCATTGAGGGTTAACTGATAGGTGAACTAACGCTGATTCTTCTCTAAAGTCTCTGATCCTGTTATTGCCTTGTCTGCTCAGCATGGCCTATCAAAATTAAACGTGTTGTACTGAATAGTAAAATAAGTGGCCTAGCAAGGAACCTTTCAGTTTAAAAACACAAAACAAAAAAAACAACCTTTTTACAAGAAATGTAGGGTTTTTTGTGCATAATTTATAACCAGCACTACCTAATATGTCAGACTTAAAATGACCATTTTTTACACTTTGGGTAAAGGGCCACATTGATGAAAATACCAGTTAGAAAGCAAATGTGTAAATTAGAGAGGAGCTACAGATGTTGATGATTACATACACTGTGTGTGTATCACGTGCCTTCTTCTGTGGTCTGACCCACAGAGGGTCCATGGACTATGGAGCACCATTTAAAGTATGTTTGGGGGCATAGATTTGCCCCACACCTGACCCTCCTCTTCCCCTTCTCAGGTGTCCCCATCAGGAGCCTGACCCCAGTCCCCAATTCCATGAGTTCCTATACCCAGTGGCTCCAGATTTGAGTTCGTGGCATTGTGACTTGGCACCCAGGACCACAATGGCAGGTCTGAGTGGCACTGCGACACCCCTTCCCCCCACCATGACAGAGGGGCGGGTGTGCTAAATTTGAGTCAGTGGTGTTGTGACCTGGCATATGGGGTTGCAGCACCACTCAGGATTGGCCCAGCCAAAATATGGTCAAGCTGTGACCTGGGTGCACCAGAGCCTATGGGTCTATTACTAATGTCAGCTAAGAGAGGTGTCCTCAACTCAGGTGGTTATGGAACTGTTTTCTGGAGTCAGACATCCATTTCTGCAGGTCAGGTGACTGTCTTCAGCACATGGATTCACTGAATTGACTTTTGAGAGAATGTTGGCCTGCTGCAGAAGCCAGAACCTCACTCCCACAAACTCCATTTTTCATGGTCTCAAGTTGGGAAACCTCCCAGATTTCAGTACTCCTAAATGTCTGTTCTTCCAAACACGGTGTGCAACTGCACACTGGGATTGCAAAGCACCCACAAACTAATCCATTTCCAAACTGTAGTGATTTTCCTGCTTGGCCAAAGGTTGGTTGGGTATGATTAACAGAGTGTTTTAAACTCTGCTGTCAGTCATCTTTAATGACAAGGATTAAAGTATAAGTTCACACTTGCATGGTGTCATAAACACGTTAACATTCATTCTGAGCCAGTATGAAAGATGTACGCTGGGCCACGTTTTCATACAGTGCCATTTGGCTCTAAAGCTGGCATATTTGGGCTTTGGAGGATTATTCGGGCATATGTGGGCCCAGGAGACCCTCTGGTGGGCATAATGTTGACATAAAGGCTCTTATCCCACGTCTCTTCTATGCTGCCCTGTAGTAGGGAAGAGGAGTGTGACCAATCATTGACTGTCATTTCAGTCTCTTGGGGCTGTTAACAGCTGTTGTAAGATAGAAAAGGTCCAACACAGTTTAGGGGATTGGTCCTGTGTCCAACATCAGTAAGACCAGCTGAGTGCTAAAGTAAGTTTGCTGCCCCAAAATCCCCTTTGTCAACTTGCTCTGTGTGCAGTTTGGCTCTAGCTGAGAACTTGGCCTGCTATGTATGGCCTCTGTGTCCTTTGTAAAGAGCTTTGAGACGTGTAGATTAAAAAGCATTATATAAAAGCTAAGCACTTATTTACTAATGGGTGCATATGTTTATGACCCACATTTATTTTTGTGTGCAGCCTCTATCCCACCCAGCCTATGTATTTTAGAGCTGCTGTACATGTTCAGCGTGCATCTTTATTGCATTTTACAGAAACTCTTGAAGTGTGGTTTAATAGTTTGACAATATTTTTGACCTTGGGCATTTAAAAGTGTAGTTACATAATGTTAGTCTTATGCCCTTTAAACTTACGGGTCACCTGTTTTTTGTCACTCTATTTGCCAGCAAAGTGCTAGTACCCTTGGATTACTAAGATATCTGGTCGTGGTTGCCATGACAACTGACAGTGCCACAGTTACAGGGCATAGGTGGCTTGACAACTGCTTTTCATATGCCTGGCATTTAAATCTAAAAAAATAAACCGAAATTTAGATATGCTCCTATGTATGACTGTTTGTTTCTTTGTTCTCTTTAAAAGGGAAAGAGAAACAGGTGGCCTCTGACACCAAGGCAATGCCCACTACAGATGTATCATTGGCTGAAATGGACTTGGATGAGCTTCCACTAGATAATTTTGAAAAAGAATTGAGGCTGCAGAAGGTTATATTAAGAACAGAAAAG
Organism: Malaclemys terrapin pileata; assembly: GCF_027887155.1. Classification (NCBI taxonomy): domain Eukaryota; kingdom Metazoa; phylum Chordata; order Testudines; family Emydidae; genus Malaclemys; species Malaclemys terrapin. The sequence goes on along the minus strand of NC_071511.1, from coordinate 98,587,222 downwards.
GGTGGAAGTTGTTTACAAAGTAATGATTGTCTCAGTCCTGACTTCGTAGAAGAGAATAGAGAACAAGAAGAGGAAACTTCTGAAAATAATTACCCTGTCTCCCCCAGCTCAACGGACTTTCAAAGTTGTAGTCCTGGTTGGAGCAGTGCATTCTACGGGGGTGAATGCTTTAGTTCAGACGTTTACAATTATATGAAAAAACTTGGAAAGCAGGAAGTAAATGAGTCACAAAATATAGATTCGAAAAGAGTGGTAAGTACTTTGATTTATGAAAATTCAAGATGTATTGTAATGCTTATTGATAAAGATGGGATATTTAACAATAAAAACCAGGAGGTGATGGTCCTCTTTTTCCTCAATGTTAAATTAACATACAATCCTTTATCCTGCTTACAGCAGGTCTGAATTGGGCCTAAGTGTCTTGAGTCATTAATGTCCAATCATTGGTAGACCCTGGATCTCCGTTTGGTTATACAAGAATCTATTGTTCTCTTTGAAACAAGGAAAAATAAATTGTAAAGGTTTATAGGTCTCAGGTATAAGTTGTAGTATAGTGTGGCTCTCCACCCTTGCCATATGATTTTATGAACACAATGAAATTGCATCGGCCCATTGAAGTCTTTGCCTCTTGTTGATTCTTAAATCGTAATCCAAAATGCTGCATTATTATATAAATGGTATAATAGCTTGGTCGTTTAAAGGGAGTTGTACTGGAGGGAGGGGAGGATGATGTACATACATAAATTAATGCCACACTGAAAGCTCTGACCCTCAAAGCAGGGATGCCTTTAATATGGAATGGGTTACGGGGTCTTTGTGTTAACACAGGCTTCCCTAAATGGCTTGCGACCTAGTTTTACGAGTAGCATCCCTGACACCTAGGGATTCAGGGCTTGTCTTCACTGAAAAGTTAACTCAAGTTTTAACTTGAGTTTTTGTCCTTAACCCAAGTTACTTCCATATCAAAGGATATTTATTCAAGTGTCATGGTGCTTTTAACTCGAGTTGGCTGGCCCCTCTGAGGTATAGGATAACCCTCGAGTTAACATAACTTATCACCTGCTGACACAACCATTCTGTAGTCTGGATGCAAACTAACTCTGCTTGAATCCTGTTGCTCCTTCATTGCTTTCCCACAATGCCTTCCTGTGCCAATCCTGCTGCTCCTTCATTGCTTTCCCATGATGCCTTCCTGTGCCCAGAAAGGACCAGACTAGCTCTCCTACACACAATTCACTTGGAAAGAATTCACAGAGAAACTTTACTTATTGCAGCACAAAACCATGGGATATGCCCCCAGAAGTCTTGCGACACACAGGCGTGATTGAGGTACCATTGTGGATAGAGCAGCTTAAGTGTTATTTTGCTGTGTGTCCGCTCTCGCTTGAGAGGAGTAATTCAAATATAGACAATTGTAGTAAACTCATCAGTGAAGACATACTCTGTGGTCTGAAAATGGGTCTACCTGTCTAGAAAGTGCTATTAATCTTACTGTCTGATTTATCTGTGTTCTGTCCACCGTGAACAATCTATTGGGTCTGTCAATATATTTCTAAATAAATATAATGAAATGCAACTAAGTAATCAGAAATAACAGATGTAGACCCTTTTGCTTCCAAGTAATTAGTTGAAATACCACTTGATCCACTCTCATTGATGGTTTGGTGTATGTGAAACAAATAATAATCTCATTCCAGTTCATTGCAATTGACACCTTTGTTTGCAGTCTCGGCAGGAGGGTTAAGGATTGGATGAGTATGCAGGTTCAGTTGTCCTCCTTACCCCTCATGTCAGGGTGCAGGTACATTAGTGAAGCAGCATGAGAAACTTGACCTATGATTGTTGTGTGTCGAAAAAGAGAACAGACTTCTTCAAGGCTGTCAATCTAGCAATTTGGGCATATAATTCTATAGGGGCATAGAATTATATATGGTCAGTTAAATACTGCTTGGGCATATCAGGTACAAAAAGAAGAAAAGGATTACATAATCTCCATTGCTCAAAGGGCTACTTCCTGACTGCAAAATTGTAAGGAATTTTCTTGAGTATCTCCAGTGATTATTTTTTTTCCCCACCCCTACCCTACTCCGACATCCACTTTTTTTTTTTTTCTGGGATTTTATAGATTATTAAGTGATTTAGTTTGATCCAAAAAGATATGATCTCTGCTCTTCGGAGGTGGTTTTATTATTAATAAAAAATATTTTTATTATTTTTATTATTATTATTATTGTATATAACTTGCTGGAGTACAATATAAATGAAGCAAGATTTAAAGTAATTTTGAGTGTGTCCCTTTTGATTTTACTTGGAAAATTAGTGTATGTTGCTGCTGTTTGCACTACCTGCATAACTGGTAGACTTACACAAACGCCTTCTAACTTGCATTTTCCTTATAATGTATGTGGTAACATTTATCATGAGTTAGAAAAGAATATGGGAGGAAGAAGTTAGTTTTGTGGGGAATCCTTACAGAGAGTGATACTTTGGTGTCTAAGACATTCTTTTTTTAACTCTGTTATACTCCATGTATCTTGTTAAAAGTATAACAAACATCATGTACCGAGTGTAGGTACAGTTTAAAGTTGAGCAAATGCTTCGGAAATGCGCATGCTGATCTCACTGAGGATCTGTGCATTATATTGGTACTTATATTAATTTTAAGTGGCTTCAAAAGTCTTTGTGGACAGAAATGAGCCTGATTGTGATCTTGCTCTGTTGACTCAGTGGAGTTGCATGGATGTCCAGCTGGTTCAAATGAGACATGCATTGGGAACTATTATATGTTTGGGCCATGTCTACACTACCAACTTTGCTTGACGGAAGTTACATTGGCATAAAGTTTGTATATTGCTTGTGCACATGCATGCTCAGTGGCTTGCATCAGCACTTTGTGTATTCACCACGTGTGCTTGTATCAATCCAAAGTGCAGTGTCCCATGGGTAGGTATCTCTGTGTGCCAGGCGCCACCCTCTGTCACAATGAGTTTGGGGGGAGTTTTACAATGTGTACAGGGTAGAAATGAGCTGCGCAGGGAACTCTGGGAGCTGAGTGTCAAGTTCCCATCAAGCAACTTTCTCTATCCCATAATGCCATCCCTATCCCATAATTTTCTCACCTTTTTAAAAATCCCCCAAACCACATGGCTTTTCTACACTAACTTTGTAGTGTAGACTAGATCTAAATGTATAAGCAGGGGTAAGATAATGAATTACAGATAATAGAAACACTCAGTATGTTACAATGAAAGTCCTGTATAATATCTAAAGTCAATTTGTAAATAATTTAAAAAAAAATTAACTCAATGTGGACTTTTCCAAATAAGGAATAATGTAACGTGATGTGTTGTGATAGATACGGGGTCAAATTGAGTTCTAGTGTACGTTCTATTCATTTCTTGTACAATATAAATACCCTTTGAATGCACTGCAAAAGAAAAATCCATTTTCTAAGTAATGCATATATAGTTTAAGACAATACATCCTGCCAGGTAATATTTATGTACAGAAGATCTCTAATATGTTTTTAAAAGTATAGAATCTTAAGTTAATTATTAAAAAGACTCCATTTGAATCTTTGCTGTCTTGCTATTTTTTCTATTTTTTAAATGTTCTGTTATTAATACACAACAGGATATTGGATTAAAGCCTTGAGCAGCTTTCAGTCTAGTGCCTTTTTTCCCCTTAATGCCATGCTGTAGTGTGCCAGCAGAATGATTGATTGTTGCTGTTGCATTGACTTTCTGTAAAGCCTGGCGTCTTCCAAAGGTTGCAAAATAAGGACCTAAAAAGTTGGCTCTAAATATAAAATTATTAATTTCAATCTTTAAAATTTGCTACAGTATAGAGAAGGCTCTTTCCTAAAATGCTGACTTTCCATGTACGCCGTGAGAAACATCAATGTCAGAAAATTAACCATTAGAGCCCTTGTAGATAAAGTTTCTGAAACTGCTACAGAGTTTGTTTTATATATGTAAAATATTAAATTAGACTTCCTCTGTTTCTTTTTACATTTTTGTGAGTTATATCAGTACTCTGGAGTGTGTGATACTTAGCCCTGAATCAGTCAATTGCAAATGTGTAAAGCTATCCAACACTTGCATCTCCCATCCTTTACCTTTTATTAACAGACAGGAGAAAGATAATGTAACAAAAGCAATTGTGTAACAACATAGCATATTTTAATTTCAGTATCAGCTACTGACAAAGGAGCCAATCTTCCCTATTGTAGTCAGTGTGGATTTTGCTGTTGACTTAAAATCCAGAGGTTTGTGCCCTGCTTCTTAACAGTCTGCCCTATTAGGAGCAGGATTGGGGTTAAATTCTTCATTTTAATGTTATCTACAGTACCATTTTATTTCAACACAGCAAAAAACTTTATTTGTATCATCTGAAAATTTTAGGCCCAGATCCTTTGGTTTAAACATTGGTGTAAATTACACATGGAGGACATGTTGTTTAGGCAATAGGTGTAAGTGGGGGAAACATAGTGCAATTTGGCATTAAGCATGTGTGCAAAATGGGTGTAACTTACTAGTGATGAGCTAAAATGCTGGAAGTGTGGTGTTCCCTCCCCACCCCCTGTGGAGGCTTGCTCCATGTCCTGAACATTCCTGTGTGACACCCCCCCCCCCCCCCAAGGGGCACGCCTCACAGTTTGAGAACCATTGTGTTACCATGAGTTAACTATTTATGCTAAATAATCTGTTCTACCTTGTATTGTGCTGTGACACTTTGAATCCCTTTCCTAGACCCGAAGAAGAGCTCTGTGTAGCTTGAAGGCTTGTCTCTTTCATCAACAGAAGTTGGTCTGCTGAAGTAAAAGACATTACTTCGCCCACCTTGTCTCTCTAGAAATCTAAATACTAAGATGAGTGAACTTGTGTGCCTAGTATTAAATGAGGATATTGATATAATAGGCATCACAGAAACTTTGTGGAAGGTTGATGATGGGACACAGTAATACCAGGATACAAAATATATGGGAATGACAGAGTAGGTCATGCTGGTCAGGGAGTGGCACTATATGTGAAAGAAAACCTAGAGTGAAATATAGGAAAAATCTTAAATGAATCAAACTGTACCATAGGGTCTCCATGGATAGAAATTTGATGCTTGAATAATAAGAGCATAGCAGTAGAATATACAACTGACTAGTTGACCAGGATGGTGATTGTGAAATTCTCAAGGAGATTAGAGAGGCTACAAAAATAGAAAACCCAGTGATAATGGGGGATTTCAACTGTTCCCCTATTGACTGGGTATGTGTCCCCTCAGGATGGGATTCAGAGAGCAAATTTCTAGACAATATTAATTACTGCTTCTTGGAGCAGCTACCCTGTTTCCCCGAAAATAAGACATCCTCCGAAAATAAGGCCTACTTACAGTTTTGCCTCTCGTTGTAATATAAGGCATCCCCCCGATAATAAGACCTCCCCGATAATAAGGCATCCACCGATAATAAGGCATTTTTCATTTCTGAAAAATAAGACATCCCCTGAAAATAAGACCTAGCGCATCTTTGGGAGCAAAAATTAATATAAGACACTGTCTTATTTTCGGGGAAACAGGGTAGTTCTGGAACCCACAAGGGGAGAGGCAATTCTTGATTTACTCCTAAATGGAGCACAGGATCTGGTCCAAAAGGTGTGAGTATGGCTGAACCACTCAGTAACAGCAAACCTAATGTAATTAAATTTAACATCCCGGTGGGGGGAAATACCAAAGAAACCCACCACAGTAGAACTTAAATTGAAAAGGAGAACTACACAAAAGTGAAGACACTAGTTAAATGGAAACTAAAAGGAACAATGTCAAGAGTGAAATATCTGCAAGTTGCATGGAAACTGTTTTAAAAACACCATAATATTTGCTCGAACTAAATCTGGCGGTGAGGGCTCTGCCTAAAGAGTCCTAGAAGCCATTTGAATCTCTCCTTCACCCCTGTTTAAAGATACGGCTGATTAGACTCAAATCAAAGATTGAGAGTCTTTGTTCTGTTAAGTAATCACTAGAGCTGAAATCACTGATAACCAAGTCTAGCTGCTGTATGTGGGACAATGCTGCAGTGAAAGACTGTTTAGCCTGCAGTGAGGTTACCCACTACCTACTGATATCACTGAGGCCTGGTCTACACTACGAGTTTAGTCTGAATTTAGCAGCGTTAAATTGAATTAACCCTGCACCCGTCCACACAACGAAGCCATTTACTTCAACATAAAGGGCTCTTAAAATCGATTTCTGTACTTCTCCCCAACGAGGGGAGTAGTGCCAAAATCAACGTTGCCAGTTCGAATTAGGGTTAGTGTGGACGAAATTCGACGGTATTGGCCTCCGGGAACTATCCCACAGTGCACCATTGTGACCGCTCTGGACAGCAATCTGAACTCGGATGCACTGGCCAGGCAGACAGGAAAAGCCCCACGAACTTTTGAATTTCATTTCCTGTTTGCCCAGTGTGGAGAGCACAGGTGACCATGCAGTCTGAGAATCGAAAAAGAGCACCAGCATGGACCGTACGGGAGAGGATTCAGTGCTAGCAGAACTACGTTCCAAAAGACGAAATGCCAAAACATTTGAAAAAATCTCCAAGGGCATGATGGAGAGAGGCCACAATAGGGACTCACTACAGTGCCGCATGAAAGTTAAGGAGCTCAGACAAGCCTAACAGAAAACCAGATAAGCAAACGGAAGGTCCGGGACAGAGCCGCAGACGTGCCGCTTCTACGCTGAGCTGCATGCAATTCTAGGGGGTGGGCTGCCACCACTACCCCACCTCTGACCGTGGATTCTGAGGAGGGGGTAATCTCAGCCATGCCTGAGGATTCTGCGGACGGGAAAGAGGAGGAGGAGGAGGAGAAGGATGAGCTTGCGGTGAGCACACAACACTCCGTTCTCCCCAACAGCCAGGACCTTTTTCTCAGCCTGACTGAAGTACCCTCCCAAGGTGTTCTCCCAGACCATGAAGCCATGGAAGGGACCTCTGGTGAGTGTACCTTTGTAAATATAAAACATGGTTTAAAAGCAAGCGTTTTTTAATGATTAATTTGCCTTGAGGACTTGGGATGCATTCGCAGCCAGTACAGCTACTGGAAAAGTTTGTTAACCTATCTAGGGATGGAGCGGAAATCCTCCAGGGACATCTCCATGAAGCTCTCCTGGAGGTATTCCAAAAGCCTTTGCAGAAGGTTTCTGGGCAGTGCAGCCTTATTCCGTCCTCCACGGTAGGACACTTGACCATGCCATGCTAGTAGCAAGTAATCTGGTATCATTGCATGACAAAGCCTGGCAGCATATGGTCCCGGTGTTTGCTGGCATTCAAGCAACATCCGTTCTTTATCTCGCTGTGTTATCCTCAGGAGAGTGATACCGTTCATGGTAACCTGGTTGAAATAGGGGAATTTAATGAAGGGGACAGAAGTGGCCGTTCCTACTGGGCTGTTTGACTGTGGCTGAAAAGAAATCCTTCCCTGCAGTTAGCCAAGCGGCGGGGAGGGGGGAGAGGAAGCGATCATCACACAGAATTGGAGGGGGGGGTTAGTTTGCTTTCTGCAGGGATCTTCCCTGATACCAGCAACGTGGTGGGAGGAGGGGTAAAGCGATCAGCCCAGAGAATTGGATGGGTCGGGGGTTAGTTTGGTTTCTGCTGCTGCACGTTAACAGGAACACCGCAACACTCAATGGGCTTTGCTTGGTATGGGAAAGGAGGGTGCTGCTTTTATGAAGGTTGCAGAAGCCGAAAGACAATGGCTTACCATGGCTGCATGCAAGCCGAATTCTGTTGCCTGGCCCTGCGTCTGTGATCTCTAACACCAAAGCCGCAGGCACTCAATAGAAGATGCAAAATGCGACCTTGTACCGAAATCACATGTGCTATGTAATGTGAATAATGTTGTTCACCGTGAAAGAGTATAAGCATTTTTCTGTAAAATGCTATCTTTTTAAATATCTCTCTCCCTTTTTTCCCTTCCTCCCACAGCTGCAAAGTTTTCAAGCGTCCCTCCTCCGTCCCGAAGGCTATCTCAGATAAGGCGGCGAAAAAAACGCAGACGAGACGACATGTTCTCGGAAATAATGCAATCGACCCACGATGAAAGAGCTCATCTGAATGAGTGGAAGGACATGGTATCAAAGTACAGGAAAGATGCCAGTGAACGTGAGGCCATGAGGGATGCTCAAGTTGAGAGGTGGCAGGCTGCAATGCTGGGGCTGCTGTGTGATCAAACGGACATGCTCCGGCATCTGATGGAGCTTCAGGAACGGCAGCAGGATCACAGAGTGCCACTGCAGCCCCTGTATAACTACCCTCCCCCCTCACCATGTTCCATAGCCTCCTCACCCAGACGCCCAAGAACCCGGGGGGAGGCTCCGTGCACCCTCCCACTCCACCCCAGTGGACAGCCCAAGCAAAAGGCTGTCATTATTTTGAACTTTTGAAGTGGCCTTTTCCTTCTCTCCTATCCTCCTCCAAACCCCACTCGCGCTACCTTGTCAGTTCTCTCCCTATTTTTATAATCAATTAATAAAGAATACATGATTTTTAAATGATAGTGACTTTATTTCCTTTGAAAGCAAGCAAGGGGGGAGGGTGGTTTGTTTACACGGAATGAGTCAGTCAAGGGGGTGGGTTTTCATCAAGGAGAAACAAACAGAACTTTCACATCGTAGGCTAGCCAGTCATGAAACTGGTTTTCAAAGTTTCTCTGATGTGCAGCGCTTCTTGGTGTGCTCGTCTAATCGCCCTGGTGTCTGGCTGCACGTAATCAGCGGCCAGGCGATTTGCCTCAACCTCCCACCCCGCCATAAACATCTCCCACTTACTCTCAGAGAGATTTTGGAGCACACAGCAAGCAGCAATAACAATGGGAATATTGGTTTGGCTGAGGTCTGAGCGAGTCAGTAACATCCGCCAACAACCCTTTAAACGTCCGAAGGCACATTCTACCACCATTCTGCACTTGCTCAGCCTGTATTTGAACAGCTCCTGACTACTGTCCAGGCTGCCTGTGTATGGCTTCATGAGCCATGGCATTAAGGGGTAGGCTGGGTCCCCAAGGATAACTATAGGCATCTCAACATCCCCAACGGTTATTTTCTGGTCTAGGAAGTAAATCCCTTGCTGCAGCCGTTTAAACAGATTAGTGTTCCTGAAGACGCGAGCGTCATGAACCCTTCCTGGCCATCCCACATTGATGTTGGTGAAATGTCCCTTCTGATCCACCAGTGCTTGCAGCACTATTGAAAAGTACCCCTTGCGGTTTACGTACTGGCTGCCCTGGTGCTCCAGTGCCAAGATAGGGATATGGGTTCCATCTATTGCCCCACCACAGTTAGGGAATCCCATTGCAGCAAAGCCATCCACTATGACCTGCACATTTCCCAGAGTCACTAACTTTTGTAGCAGCAGCTCAGTGATTGCTTTGGCTACTTGCATCATAGCAGCCCCCACAGTAGATTTGCCCACTGCAAATTGATTCCCAACTGACCGGTAGCTGTCTGGCGTTGCAAGCTTCCACAGGGCTATCGCCACTCACTTCTCAACTGTGAGGACTGCTCTCATCTTTGTATTCTGGCGCTTCAGGGTAGGGGAAAGCAAGTCACAAAGTTCCATGAAAGTGCCCTTAAGTTTCGCCGCCACTGGGAATCGTCCCACACCTGCAGAGCCGGCTCTGGCTTTTTTGCCGCCCCCCGCCCCCGGCAGGGAGCGCGGCTGGAGCACCGGGAGGAGGGCAGAGAGCCCGGCCAGGGCTCCGCTCTCCCCGGCAGCCAGAGCGCTGGGAGGAGGGCGGAGAGCCCGGCTGGGGCTCCGCTCTCCCCGGTGGCCAGAGCGCCGGGAGGAGGGCGGCGAGCCCAGTCGTGGCCCCACTCTCGGGCCGGAGCACCGCACCGCCCCCCTCCAAGTGCCACCCCAAGCACATGCTTGGTGTGCTGGTGCCTGGAGCCGGCCCTGCACACCTGCAACACTATGCGGTCCTACCAGTCTGTGCTTGTTTCCCGGGCCCAGAATCGGCGTTCCATGGCTAGAACCTGCCCCATTAACAACATGATCTCCAAAGCGCCGGGACCCGTGGTTTGAGAGAATTCTGTATCCATGTCCTCATCACTCTCGTCGCCGTGCTGCAGTCGCCGACGACTCCTCGCCTGGTTTTGCAGGTTCTGGTTCAGCATAATAGCACGATAATGCGTGAGGTGTTTACAATGTTCATGACTGCTGTCTTGAGCTCAGTGGGTTCCATGCTTGCCATGGTATGGCTTCTGCACTGTTCATCCCCTGGAAAAAAGGCGCGAAACGGTTGTCTACCGTTGCTTTCCCAGAGGGAGGGGGAGGATGTACCCAGAACCACCCGCGACAATGTTTTTGGCCCCATCAGGCTTTGGGATCTCAACCCAGAAATCCAATGGGCGGGGGAGACTGCGGGAACTATGGGATAGCTATGGGGTAGCTACCCACAGTGCAACGCTCCGGAAGTCGACACTAGCCTCGGTACATGGACACACACCGCCGAATTAATGTGCTTAGTGTGGCTGCATACACTTGACTTTATACAATCAGTTGCCAAAAATCGAATTCTGTAAATTCGGAGTAATCCCGTAGTGTAGACATACCCTGAGAGCTGGTTTGAGTGGTAGAACCTCAGAATGTGACATCTGAGTGAATAGAGGTGTAGCAGCACCAGAGTGAACGGCACCAGGCAGTGGCACCAAAGTGAACAGTGGCAACCGTGACTCAGTTGCAGAGGGGACAGCAGAGCTCGATGACTCACTTCCCTCCAACACCCTACCATCCCCCGGCTGGGTGGTAAACTCACCTCTGAACTCTGGACCTTCGCTGACCAAGTCCAGCAACTATGAGTGGGATGATGGAGGGAAAAGGCAATAGCAGGTTGAAGGAATATTTTTTGGACTTTCACAGTGCAAAGTGAGAAACTGAGGCAAAGGACATTGCCCAACATACTCTGGGGTGGGTGTTTGCTTATGGTCACATGCTTTCGAATCATGGTGATCGTGTTTTCCCAAATAAATGCCATGGTCCTTTTTCCTTTTTATTAAGTTTTCTTCTGTTATACACAGATTCATTGCTTGCAAGTGGGGAAGTATTCTTTTAGGGAGTCAACAAGCATGTGGACAACTATATCCAGTTGATATAGTGTACTTGAACTTTCAAAAAACCTTTGACAAGGTCCCACACCAGTGGATCTTGAGCAAAGTAAGGAATCATGGCATGTGAGGGAAGGTTTCTCATGGATCAGAAACTGGTTAAAGGAAGCAAAGGATAGGTAAATGGTCAGTTTTCACAATGGGGAGAAGCAAATAGCAGGGTCCCCTGTTTCTGTAGTGGGACCTGTGCTATTCAACATATTCAGAAACGATCTGGGAAAGGTTATGAAGAGTGAGGTGGTAAAATTAGTAGATGATACAAAATTACTCAAGATAGCCAAGTCCAAAGCTGACTGAAGTGCTACAACGGGATCTCACAAAACAGAGTGAATGGGCAACAAAATGACAGATGAAATTCAGTGTTGATAAATGCAAAGTAATGCACATTAGAAAACATATTCGCAGCTATACTTACAAAATAATGGGGTCTGAATTAGCTGTTACCGCTCAAGAAAGAGATCTTGGAATCATTATAGTTAGTTTTCCGAAAACATCTGCTGAAGGTGCAGCAGCGGTAAAAAAGTTAACAATGTTAGAACCATTAGGAAAGGGCTAGGTAAGACAAAATATACCACCACTGTATAAATCTGTGGGTATGCCCACCCCTTGAATACTGAATGCAGTTTTGGTTGCCCCATCTAAAAAATGATTCATTAAAATTAGAAAAGGTACAGAGAAGGACAACAAAAATGTTTAGGGGTCTGAAACAGCTTCCGTATGAAGAGAGATTAAAAAGACTGGGACTGTTCAACTTGGAAAAGAGACTGCTAAAGAGGGATATGATAGAGGTCTATAAAATCATGAGTGATGTGGGGAAACTGAATAGGGAAGTGTTACTTACGCCTTCACATACCACAAGAATCAAGGGTTACTCAATGTAATTAATAGGCAGCAGGTTTAAAATAAACATAAGGAAGTACTACTTCACACAATTCACAGTCAACCTCTGGAACTCGTTGCCTGAGGGATCTTGTGAAGGCCAAAAGCATAACTGGGTTCAAAAAAGAATTAGATAAGTTCATGGAGGATAGGTCCATCAATAGAGAGTCCTGTGGCATCCAACGAAGTAGGCATTCACCCACGAAAGCTTATGCTCCAATACATCTGTTAGTCTTAAAGGTGCCACAGGACTCTCTCTTGCTTTTTACAGATCCAGACTAACATGGCTACCCCTCTGATACAGGTCCATCAATGGCTATTAGCCAAGATAGTCAGGGACACAACCCCTATGATCTGGGTATCCCTAGCCTCTGACTGCCAGAGGCTGAGACTGGACAACAGGGGCTGTGTTACTTGATAAGTGCCCTGTTCTATTCATTCTCTTTGAAACTTCTGGCACTGGCCACTGTTGGAAGACTGGGTATAGGGCTAGTTGGACCATTAGTCTATCCCAGTGTGGCTGTTCTTAAAAAGGTCTTGATGAAAAATAGGTGTAAATGTGGTTTCTCCATGCACGAACTGAACAGGTTCTTTATCTTGGTTTTTACTTATATACTAGACCCGACTGGATAAAATGTTAGTGTCAGCTAAAATAGTGGCAGTGGCATTATCTGTTGTTCATCTGCTTCATTTGAACTGATTGCTGTTTATCCCAGTTATTTGTTCAAGATCAGAAGTCTTCTTAAATTATCCTGTAGTTTCCAAACATCAAGTCATTTTTTCTTTTTCTGACAGTGATTGTGTACTGGTCATCAACTTTCTTTCACTTAGGCACTTGGTTTTTTTTTTATTTAATCAGGTAATTTTCAAATTCATAAATTAGCTAGATACTTATTTTCCCATTTGTCCATCACTCTGAATCTGATGAATATGTAGTTATAAATCTTCAGCTAAGTGCACAGGGATTTAGTTGTGACTCCTATTAATGCTAATGAGCTAAATCTTTGTATACTTGTCAAAAACATACCTCTTAGTGATAGGATTTTTTTGCTCAAACTCAACTGCTAGTAAATCTTTCCCATTAAAAGTGAACCTATTTACCAATCACTTGTTTGATATATTAGCTGTGAACAACGTGTTTGCTGATCCTGCTTGCTCTGCTCACGGGAGTGCTGTCTAATGCATTCAGTGAACTTGTCCCATTTAAAATGCTTTCTACTTCATATAACTGGGTCACCAGTGATTAGCTTTGGACCAAGTGCAAAAGCCACCACTTTGAAAAGTGTCACACTTCATGCTTTAACATCCTTATTTCCTAATGAATGTCTCAGCAGATCTTCTTTTGTGATTCTCTTTGGTTTGCAAGTTTTAAATTTTATGTATCAGATTGTAATTATTGTTTTTCTTTCTGCTATGAATTATTTTTCTCTCTTCTACTAATTGCACTTGTACTGTTCCCATTTTGATCATTAAATGTAAAAATGTGCTCTAACTTTAATATTCTTGTACTTTTCTTATTCTGTGACTTTGTTTAGCTGTACCACGCTGCTTTTGGGGAGTGTACTCTGTAACGATAGCATATATAACATATTTTGAAGTGTCATGCCACATTTTTAATTTCTTATAATGCCCATAACTGTGATATATGAATAACTTATGGAAAAATCCTGTGGTATTTAATAGGAAATGGTCACTTTTCTATAGGTGTGTTTTGAACTCTATTGAACTCTGTTGGTTTAATCCTTATAAAATTCTATAAGACTTTCCCATAAGCATTCTTGCCAGACCACTTCTTTTTAGAACAGTCACCTTAATGGGCCAGGCCACCCATTCAGTCTTCTCTCTTGGTCTGTAATTCATCTAGGAATGATGCCTACCTTCTCCTTGGGTATGTGAGGTAGGAGCTACTACCGTTGCTTCATTTGCCTTCATTTTTATGGTGAGTAAGGTTGAAGGTCAGACTTCACCTTGAGGAGGAGGTATTTGAATGCATGCCTACACCACTAAATCAAATTCCCTTCACAATCCAAGTAATGGTCAATAGAATATAGCTAGGTTAAGCATCTTTCATACAAATAACAAAAAAAATTGTAAATAAAAAATGCCACACTCATCATATTCTAATATAATGTAAAAGTTAAGAATCTGAAGAGCTTCTCCTTTCAGTGTAGTTAATCCACCACTGTGAGAGGCGGTAGCTACCGGTATGTCTATGGGAAAAGCCCTTCTGTTGTCAAAGCTCAGTCTACACCAGGATAACTTTGTCACTCAGGGATGGGGATTTTTCACACCCCTGAGCGATGTAGTTACACTGTAAACTTGCATCAGTATATCATAGAATCATAGACTATAAGGGACCTCAGGAGGTCATCTAGTCCAACCCTCTGCAGGGCCAATCCCCAGACAGATTTTTGCCCTGATCCCTAAATGGCCCCCTCAAGGATTGAACTCACAACCCTGGGTAGAGCAGGCCAATGCTCAAACCCCTGAGCTATTCCTCCCCCCCTTCGAGATGGCCTTAGTATGGCAGATACTTTTTGTTAAATTTGCAGAGTGCAAAGCCCAACAAAACCTATATAACTCTTCAGGGATTTCAGTTAACTTGTATGTATTTTAAATAATGGCTAATAAAGCCCTTGATTCTACTACTTTTCCTCTTACTGCTTTGAAGTTCTTCTCAAATACTAGAAGAGGATCATTGCACACAATGAAAGATACTAGGATTGCAAAAGAGTTTATATTTTTTGAAGAAACATGAACATATTTATACTTAGATGTATACAAATTAAATGACACCTTTTTTTTTTTTCATTTACAAGACAGTTCTAGACATATGGAAAATGTATCTATCATGTTCTTCCTCATCTTATTCTAAAGTGCTTTCTAGTGTTTCATTGTCCCCTGGTAGCATGAAGAATTTCGGATATCCTTGTAGCTATGCCTCGACAATGTAAGTACAGTTTCAGTAGTTTGATCCCTCTAAGTCAAACTAAAATTCTCTTCCTGAAGCACATAATGACCTATTAGGAGAGGTCAAGTGGTTAATAGTCTTGTCCTCTGGGGCACCTCTTGGCTTCAAAACCTTTTGCTTCTGATTTTGAATGGCTTAAATTCAAATGCTTCGTCTCAAGAATAGCAGGATTAGTGCACTTGCAACTTAATGTCACTATCAGAAATCTGAAAAATAGCTTGAAGGGGTCTCTTGCTTCAAGAAGGACTAGTTAGATTAAAGTAAGGACCATATTCTTTTGTCTATCAGGCACTTTTATTGAATTAAACTATAGTTTGATTTTTTTCACCCAAGAAGAATACAAGTTATTGTATTCTTAGAAATGCTGTATCTTACAAATATGTTATTTTTATTCAGTATTTAAATTAATTTATGTACTTACCATAGCATTTCCTCTAAATATACCACTTTTGAAATGTAAGGCAGTGTCTCAAAGAAAAACCCACAGTGTCTTAATTATTTTAGGTTAAACAGGTTATAGTATTTCCTATTCCCCTTTTTAAAAGTAATCTCTCTTTCTCTCTCTCTCATAAAATTTCTACTTTCAGTTGTGCTCTTTCATGTCACTTCTTAGGAGAATTCAAAGCTATCATGTTTTATTAATAATCTGAGATAATCCTACTGGTATACTAGGTGAATGTGGTGTTCTTCCGGGAGCCCCTTTTAATATCTCTGTTCAGTAACGTATCAATCTAGGACTCTTAATACCGTACTCATTGCTGTAATTTGGGCCTTATCCAAAGCCCACTGAATCCCAAGGAAGGATTTCCACTGACTTTGGTAGGGTTTGGATCCAAGCCTTTATTATGGTGAAGTCAGTGAGTGTCTTTCCATTTACTTAACTGAGATTGGATTGGGTATTATCTGAGCAGTTTACAAATTTTAAAACAAAAAGCATGCAAATACATGGGTCCCACGTCTTGGTTGGCAAAGCTGAGGTGTGGTGCAGAGCCTGTGGGTGTTGCCACTTTTGCACTTTGCCCAATCCTGCTACCATTTGGCTTAACTTGGAGGAGCCTTACAGATGCTTTATGTCAGCTGGTAATCATCCAAAAAGAGCCATTATACCTGTTAGGGAACAGCTGGAGTACCGCAGTGATTGAGTTATGTTCCCTTCTCTCTGACATGCTCATTACATGGGGCAGGGTGGAAGTCGGAGTGGTGAGTGTCTTAGAGACCGCTACCCTGCCCAGGAAGGAATCACTATGTAGCCAGTTACTCTGGCTTTAAAGATTTGGCCCATGTTCCTAATCACTGGGTACTTTTTGCATAAAATGTATAGGAGAAAAAGTCATGGTGAAATTAACCACATCATACCCATTAAAATGAAGATCATAAATACATGTAGCACAGGGGTGGGCAAACTTTTTGGCCCGAGGGCCACATCTGGGTATGGCAATTGTATTGCGGGCCATGAATGCTCACGAAATTGGGGATTGAGGTGCGGGAGGGGTGAGGGCTCTTTTAGGATGGAGCCAGAAATGAGGAGTTCAGGGTGCAAAGAGGGCTCTAGGCTGGGGCAGGGGGTTGGGGTGTGGGCTCCAGCTGGGGGTGCGGCTCTGGGGTGCAGGAGGGTGCTCTGGGCTGGGACCAAGGGGTTTGGAGGGCGGGACGGGGATCAGGGCTGGGATATGGGGTTTGGGCATGCGAGGGGGCCAGGGGTGCAGGCTCCAGGTGGTCATTACCTCAAGCAGCTTCTGGAAGCAGCGGCATGTCCCACCTCCAGCTCCTACGCAGAGGCACAACCAGGTGGCTTTGCGTGCTGCCCCATCTGCAGGCACTCCCCCTGCAGCTCCCATTGGCCACGGTTGCCCCGTGCCTGCCGCTACACGTAGGAGCTGGAAGAGGGACATGCTGCCGCTGCCGGGAGCCACGCAGAGCCACGGCACGCACGGAGCGGGGCAAGCCCCGGACCCCGCTCCCTGGCAGGAGCTCGAGGGCCGGATTAAAACATCTGAAGGGCCGGATGCGGCCCCCCGGGCCATAGTTTGCACACCCCTGATCTAGCATTACAGCATTTGGATAGTTTTGCTCAGGTTGAGCTATAGATCTTGTTTCATTGACCTTCACGGAATTGTGGTAGACTCTGGGTGTGCACAATATACCAGTGCGTAATAAATTAATTTAAAAGATAGTATGTTTATTGTTTGTACACAAGGAAGAATGCAACATCACAAATCATTAGGCAAAAAAATGTGTTGAAGTTGGAACCCTGCACACCTCCCTGTAAATACCACTGGGGTGCAGAATCTGACCACTGTAAAATCTTATATACTGATTTTAAGTGAACCACAAATTGAACTTTAGTGTCAGATCAAAAACACATAGGGACTGTTCAGTAATATTACCCAAGTCCAGTATTTTAAAGAATGTACATGCTGCATGCAGGTTAATAGATGGAATTATATCTTTGTTTTAAAAATATTCTAAACAACTTGAACAAAACTTAGATCTGGCATAAATGGATTCAACTTCCACTGGTTTTTAATGAGCATTGTTTCTACATATTCTAAGGCTGAGTGCAGCCATCTAATTTTTTTTGTTTATTTTTATTTTATTATTTACTATTTGTATTGCTAAGACCCCTGTACAAAACAGAGTGCTGCTTAAAACAATAAGACAGTCCCTGCTCCAAAAAGCTTACAATCTAAGTAATAGGCAAGAGACAACAAGTGGATACAGACAGAGTGCAAGTAAACAATGAGACAACAGTAGTCAGCATGATAAGCAGTGGTCTTTGTGGTTTTTGAATATTCGAATATACGGTTTTAATTTTAGATCAGCCCTCTTTGCACAAAAGTACAAAGAGGCTTGGTGTAACTTTCTCTTCTGTTTTTTCTTGGTGAATTTCCTGTTCCTATCTGTTGGATGTTCTTGCTTTTGTGTTATGTGAACCAACCTTTTTGTTCAATATAATCAAACTGCTTATCAGAACTACCCAGTAGTATAGTTTAACATTCAAATCAGAATGTTTTCCTTTTTTGATAGGAACTTGAACAAATACTAATGATTGAGACAAAAAATTATAGGAAAACTATAAAATTCTACCAGAAGCTTTTGCAGAAAGAGAGAAGAAACAAAGGTAAAATTACAACTGATATGCTAATAAAGGGATTGGCCTTTAGTCATTTCATATGAGTCTCACAACTGCATCAAAATGTGTTTTTGTGCTAAATGTATTTTACATCTTAAGGTTCTGAGGTTAAAAGTATGTTGCCCAAATTGAGGGGACAGCTACAAGAAATGAAATCCAAGGTGCAATTTCTTGAATTGGTGAAGAAGTATCTACAGGCAAGTCAGCTTTGAATTCACTTTATTTTTATTTGTTTGTTATACAGGTGTCTATAATCGTGTAACTGGATGCTCAAGTCAGTATATTAAGTTTAAAAAGTTTTAAACAAAAGTCATAATTTTACAAAGAACTTTTAAGAATGACTGACTGAAATTCAAGTAACTGTTTACTAGTCTTGTTAAAAAGAATGATTTTAAATGTGATTGTGGCTTTAAGTTGAATTGACTTTTCCTCCGATTTTTCATTTTCATAATTTTTTCAATTATTTCCTTTTACATTGCTTTGACTCTTCTTCACACAGATCATGTATGCAGAGCAGTGGGGAGTGGAATCATGTGCACTACCTACAGTAGTTAATATTACAAGAACTGATGTGTCGGATGTCAGCCCTTTGGATGAGTCGTCATTGCTCATATTCTATAATATGATAAAGCACCAATATAATAATCAAAACAGGTCAAGGATTCTACAAGCTGGGACACCACTTGGGTTAATGGCATATCTATACTCCAGGTATGCTGTATTCTATAAGTCCCTAATTTACAGGGCAGAAAAAACATAATTCAATTTAAAAATACAGAATTCATACAAATCTAGCTTCCATAAATAATGCTTGTCAGCATTATATAACTACTCCTTTGCTTGTATTAACTTAATGGTATGCAAAAATAGTATTTAATTGCCGTAGTCAGCATCCAAATGGCAAAAAAGGAAGCCAGGTAATAATGGGCCTGGTTGAAGGCCTGAGACCTGATCCAACCTCCCTCCCCCCCCCCCCCCCCCACCATATTAAACCAGCCATGGGTGATGGGGGCAACATGATTCCTCTCCTCACATTTCTCCCTGGCACTCTGCCCAGGTTCTTGAACTAGGCACTAGATTTGGGTCTGAGGCCTAGTATGCACCTAAAAATTAGATCAACCAAGCTACATGACTCAGGGCTGTGAAAAATTTTGCCCCCTGTATGCCGTAGTTAAGTTGATCCGACCCCCACTATAGATGCAGCTAGATTGAATAGCTACTACGTCTTGCAGAGGTGGATTAATTACATTGACGGAAATACCCCCTCCACTGGTGTAAGAAGCATCTATACTACAGCAGGGTAACTGTACCACTTTCACCGCTGTAGTGTTTGAACAGATGGACTGTCGTGATCAGAGCCGACGGGGGCAAGGGGAAGCCGTTACAAATTACTAGGGCCCGGTGGTCCGGAAGGGGTCCCGGGGCCGGGCTTCCCCCCCACTCTGGTCGGCCCTGTTTAGCCGGTCCGCCCTTGCTGGGGGGCCCGAAAAAAAATTTTCACCAGGGCCCGAACCCGCTCTCAGCGGCCCTGGTCATGATGGTATGTAAACTCATGTCTTGGCCCCCGAAAACTATCAGAGCCTCATAGTCTAGTGGATATGGCACTGGATTGGGACTTGAGAAACTTGGGTTTCATTCCCAGTTCTGCCAATGACTTGTTTTAGGACTCCTTTTCCCCATCTGTAAAATGAGGATAATAATGCATATCTCCTTTTGTGAAGTGCTTTTGCGATTTATCAGTGACAAATGCTACATAAGTAGGCATTATCACCATTTTCCTCTCCAGCACTGGATTAATATCAGTATACTTGGGCATTTCATCAGCTTCTCTCACAAAATGTACTCCTGGGGGAATTCTGCACCACTGCAGAATGCAGAATTTTGCAGACTTCCCTGTTCTCCCCCCCCCCCCCCCCCCCCCAGAATTTCTGGCCTTCACTACGGGCCACTGGATTCTGCAGAGCCCAGCTCACAGTCACTGGCTGGACTGGAGGCTGCATGCTTTTTGATCCTCATTCTCCCAGGGAAGGGAGAGGGCCTGGGAGACCCAGCCAGCTCTGGCAAAGGATGAAGAAGGACGGAGCCTCAGCACACCATGTCCCCCAGTGGGATAGTAAAGAAGTTGTGGGGAGTAAAGGCTCTGGGGGTGCTGGTGTCTGGACTGGGGGCTGCCCTGTGGCTGGGCTCTGTGGGGAGAGGGGTCTGGTGTCTGGGCTCGGGGCTGCCCCGTGGCTGGGCTCTGGGGGGTTGGGGAGGAGCTGGTGTCTGGGATGGAGGCTGCTCCATGGCTGGGCTCTGGGGGGATGGGAGTGCAGGTGTCTCGGCTCTGGGGGCCCCACACAGCCCGCTCCAATATCCCCCCCCCCCAACTGGAACTGGGTTGTTGTAGATGTTTCTTTGAGGCATCTTTTTTGCTGTTGTCTGTATTGTTGCTGAGTATTTTGAAATAAATTACCAAAATAATTGAAATTGGAGTGATTATATTGCATTGTATTGACAAATAAAATATGCAGAATTTTGCATAATTTAAAAATATTCGGCACATAATTTTTAATTTTTTGGTGCAGAATTCCACCAGGAGTAAGAGTTTTAGCTGATTTCAGTAGCATTGTCCAGCATATTGTTTCTAGTGTTTTCTTCTAGCTATGGTACACATAATATTTTAACGATAAAGGAGCTAAAGTTTTTAATAAAGAAACATGAAGTTCAGGAATTGAAGTTACTGGTTCTTAAGAAATAAAAATATGAAAAATAAGAATATTTCAGTTGTAACTAGATCAAGCTGGAAACTTTCCAGAAGAACAGTTCCATCACAAACTGTTGTTTTGACAGAGGTGAAATGTTCCACAGGAAATTAAAATGTTGATGAGCGAGCCCCATGCAGAATTCCAGTGGAAACCAGTCTGGTTTCTTGCCAGCTCCCCTGCCTGCCTCTCTATCATCCTGACTGCACCAGACAATCAGTACTTTGAACAAGAAAATAAGATCCTTCAAGCAGTACAAATTAGAGTAGCAGCTTTTTTAATCATTCTAAAACCACCGAATATATCGTATAAAAATTAAATTAAAAAATAAGAATGTGGAAATTGAGATGGTTAATTTGGAAATTTTCTAATTTTGAAAAGTCAAATAATTAGTTTAATGTTTAGAGTTCCCATCATGGGAAATTCCAAATTTTTTTTTATTCCAAAATGGAACCTTTTTTTTAACTTCAGAATTTTCAATGGAATGGGAATTCAGACTTTCAATCTGCTCTTGTTGTAACTTTTTTTGTTGCTATGCTTTAATACAAGAAAAACTATATCATTGCTTATCTGAAGTTTTTTTCTCGTATCCCACAGAAATGCATTTTTAGAAGGTTATGTACAGCAGTTCCTCTACACATTTCGTTATTTCTGCACACAAGAAGAATTGTTGAAGTTTCTTCTTGATATAATCAGCAGCACTTTATCCAGGTACAGTAAGTTTCTGTGAACAAAACTGTCAAAGTGCTAGAGACTTTTCTCCCCAATGTGAAAGAAGTATTTCTAAAAAGAAGCACCTAATTGAGTTGAATTTTGTTTCTTTTTTTAAAAAAAAGATTTTCTTGTGAATAAAGGAATGTCTGCACTGCAAGCGTTGCAGAGGCACAGACATTTTCTACATCGACAGAAGGGGTTTTTCTATCACAATAGTAAATCCATCCCTTCCAGGGATGGTAGCTAGGTCAATGGAAAAAATCTTCCATCAACCAAGCTGTATCTGCAGTGGCGCTTAGTTCAACCTAACTACATTGCACACGGCACAACATTTTTGTTATGATGTAGGTAGGTCGACTTAAGTGTTAGGTGTAGACCAGGCATAAGAGTGGAACACCGTGAAAATAGTGTAAGTTCTGTACCAGGCAATATGTTTTCTTCCTATTTCCACTCTGAACTACTATTGACTTCAGTGGGGGTTTTACCTCAGTAAGTAGCTGGGTATTGGGACATTTTTATAAATGAAACTTTTGTTCCTCTAGAGGTGTAGATGCCAGAGAAAGGGAGACTTGGTTTTTTTGTTTGTTTGTTTGTTTAAGTAATACAACTGGCAGAAAATTCTTGCACTTCTCGCTCAACCTCTTTTTAAGATTAGACTAAAATGACAGTTTCAGTGCACTCACTGCCTTTCTCATATTACCAGTGCAAATGGGGATCCCACCTCTCTGCTTATCAAAATATACAACCGGAGTTTCTACATTCTGCAGGCTTGGATTGAAGACTGTTATATTGTAGACTTTGCAATAAAAACTGATCTTTTGTGCATGCTACAAGACTTTATTTCTTCCAAGGTAACTTGTTATAACTTGTTATTTTGGTGAAAGCTTTAAGTAAAATGTCAATTAAATCAAATGTAGTTATGGCATATAAGTAAACGCTATTATTAGGACCCTTATCTTTCTGAGTAAAATTAGTGTGAAAAAATTATGCCTAGTGACACTTTTTTGTTATATGGCTGTAATAAAATACATGAATTTTCTTATAAATGCTCTTTACTTCATTACTAATTTTTTTATGAAAAATAAATAGAATTGCCTATTAAAACTTACCTTCCATTTAGATTGCTCCATTAAATGGCTATGGTGAACGTTTGCTGGCAGTGCTTGAAAATGCTACTGGTGGGAAATGTGACAGTGCTTTCCAGTGCTATAACTGGGATGAGTGGAAGGAGGAAGAAGAGGATGATACAAAATCTTTACACTCATTGTGCAAAAAGCTCTCTGAAGATCTCTCCCAAAAGGCACGTAGTTTCTTTAGCTTACTTTATATAGGGAGCTCTCTTGTATATTACTCTTGCAAAAATAAAGGAATATTGAATTTAACACTTTAGGCCCCTGTTCAGCAAACCTCTTATATATGTGCTTAAGTCCCATTGCCTTAAGGTTTAGCATGTGCTTAAGTGATTTGCTGATTCAGTAATGATTTGCTATAGTCATACTAATTTTAAAGGCTGTAAAATGTTTACTTCTGTTCCATTTTGTGACTCATAATTGCTGAAAGAATATTTTTCCCTAAGAAATCTGCTACTATTGTAAATAACTTATTGTGATGCTCAGTACCTCGGGGGAACGCCGTGCACCCCCATGTTCATCCTTATAATATGATTGTGTGGTATCCAATGCAAAGTTTGTCATGTTGGGTGTCTTCGGAAGGCTCGTGATGCACTGAGCATTGCTGTTATAGTAATGTTATAGGTTGTAATTTCATGTATATAGTTATGAGGCTGAAAATGTGTTCTCATGGCTTAAAACAAGCCCAGGCAAAACTCTCCAGGGGCAGAGAGGCAGTTCACACCTCATCAGGGAATGTATGGGACAAACCCAGCCCAGACTCACAGGAACAAAGGACACTGGCCTAGGCAGCAACAAAGGATCTGTAGGACTCTAGAGTCAGTCATCCTCTTCCCTTGGTCAGTTTGGGACTATGATGAGGTAATGCTCACCTGACTCTGAAGGGGTAGGGCGGCAAAGCCAAGAGGGAAGAAAGAACACGATGAAGGGAGAGACCTTTGCTCTCTCTCTTCCACATCCATATACAGACACCACCATCAAGCGACTGAAGCACCGATCAAAGGCTGAAGGGCAGCCAGCCAGCCTGTGGTGAGAAGCATCTAAGTTTGTAAGGGCACTGAAAGTATTAAGATCAGCTTAGAATGCGTTTTGCTTTTATTTCATTTCACCAAATCTGATTTGTTGTGCTTTGACTTATAATCACTTAAAATCTGTCTTTTGTAGTTAATAAATTTGTTTGTTTATTCTACCTGAAACAATGCATTTGGTTTGAAGCATGTCAGAGATTCCCCTTGGAATAATAAGCCTGTTACATATCAATTTCTTTGTTAAATTGACGAACTCATATAAGCTTGCAGCACCCAGCGGGCATAACTGGACACTGCAAAATGGAGGTTCCTAGGGTTGTGTCTGGGACTGGAGATATCAGCTAGTGTCATTCGGTTGCATAATCCAAGCTGTGGCTGGCCGAAAGTGCTCACTCACGTAACAGAGCAGCTTACATGCTAGAGGCTGTGTGTGAACAGCCTCCGGAAGTAGGGGTTCTCACAGCAGAGCAGAGTAAGGCTGGCTCCCAGAGTCGAGGATTGGAGTGACCTAGTAGATCACTGGTCCAGATAACACCAAAGGAACGTCACACCTATATAAAAAAAAGTTTAAAATGAACAGGAGAAAAAGTGCTTTTTGCCTACGGAATTTCAAAACTTTACTGCACCTTCCTCTTACACTACTGACTCTCAATAATCAGAATTAGAAGACATCAGCTGGTACAAAGTAACTTCAGAGTCCCGAGAATCCAATAGACTTTGCTTGAAAAAAAGCATCTTCACAAGAAAGAGTCCAAAGTGCTTCACAGATCAAATACGCTAGTTGAATAGCAAGATCCCTGTCCCAATGAGCTTACAGAATGTTACTGCCTTTATACAAAAATCCTATAGAATTTAATAGGGGTTAAATCAACAGAGCTTTATGGAAATGACTCTGGATAGTTTATAGCAAAGATGGGGCATGAAGAAGAGAGGAAGGGAGACTTGGATAAAGTAGCAGGAAAATAAGTGGATTTTTTTTTATGTACTCGGAGGAGGAAAAGAAATGGAAATGTACAAGGCTACAGACCAGGCAGTTATAGTAATCAAGTCATTGCGTAACTAGAGGCTGAACTAATATCACAGCAATGAAGTTCATGAAGAAGGGACAATAACTCAAGATACCGAAGGGGGGAAAAGTCAAAAGTATGTATGATATACACACACACACACACACACGAAAGCAGGAGTCTAGGATGAGGGCAAGGATGGGAACTCTGGAACAAGAAAGATAGTGTTGACAGTGCCATGGTGAAGGTTTAACTATGCAGTGCGTTTTGAACATAAAGAACATACAGTAGGTCTAAATGTCCAAAACTGTAAGTGAATACAGCTCCATGAAGGTCATTGAAGATGCACCCCGTGACACAATGCCTGATTTGGATGTTTGGAGGTGGAGATGTCAGAGGCACAAATTCATGACTAGTTAGTGAGAAGTTATCCATGTACAGGAGGGAACTCAACCTGTGAGAATGTATAGAGGTAGAAAAGGAGGAGGTGAAAGACTGAGCCCTAGTAGGGCCACCAACTGTGTGGGAGAGGAAGAAATGAGAGTTCCCAAGAGCAAGACAGAAGCTGAATCCATCATAGGACAAAATAAACCTCCATATGTATTTTATAAACTAAAACTATCTCTGTATCTTTTTTAGATTACCTAGAAATAAATAAAATGGTTCCATTTATAGGTTTAGTTTTCTTGTTTTTATACCTACGTCATCAAAGCTGTGTACATGCACACTAACAAATTAGGTTTTTTACATTACTGGCAGTTAAATGTCAGAGCAAGCCTAACATAAATTGGGTATTCTCTCCCCTCTCCACTCAGTAGTTTGTCAGCTTGGACAGCATGGGTAAAGGGACAGAGATTATTATTAAAAAAATTGAAGTCTAGAATATGTATTCTCCTTCACCAGTTCTTACAGTGTTATGGTAGACTAAATCTGGGGCCCTAAATTCATTCAGTTTCTTCTTACATTAATTAAATTCAAGAGAAGAATTCTATAGTCTGAAGAGACAAGAATGATTATTTAATACAAATTACAGCTAATTTAAAATTACATCATGTTAACTTATCACTGGCAACTGTAACCCTGTATAAGTTGAACAATCATATGATGCATTTATTGGAATGTCTAATTTTTATATCCTCAGGCACTGAAGTGGTAGGGTAGCAAAGATATTTTAATGAACAAATAGCAACAAGGGCACACTGTTGACTCAAATCCAGCTTCTCGTCCACTGTAAGTCCTTTGCTGCAAATCCATCCACTATATCCTTCACGCTTGCATGACAACAGTTCCCAAAGTGGATTGTCCAACTCCAAAATGATTTCCCATTGACTGGTAGCAATCCAGCATAGCAAATTGAAAGACAGTGCCATTGCCACTTGCTTCTCCACTGTCCGTGCAGCTCTCAGTCTGGTGTCCTTGCACTTGAGGGTTGGGGCGAGCTCAGCACACCGATCCAGGATTGTGGCTTTGCACATCTGAAATCTCTGCAGCCATTGCTCATCATCCGAAGTCTGCATTACAATGAAATCCCACCACTTAGTGATCGTTTCTCAGGCTCAGAAGCAGCACTCCACCATCTGCAAATGCTTCACGAATGCCACCATCAACCTTGAACTGGTTTTTGCTACGTCCCACAGCAATCTGTCCTCCACAAAATCATCATGTTCCCTGATGATTTGGTGGTTCTTGCAGCTCTGCAAATACTGGAGGATTGTGTGTCTTGTGATTGCAATCCTCATCACAATAGTCCAGTGCTATGCAGGCTCTATGCTTCTGTCAAATGGCAGATAGTGAAGAATGCTACATGGGTGCTGGGAGATTTTTTTAAAAAGGTGAAAATTATGGGATATAGATGACATTATGGGATGGAGAAAGTTGCATGCTGGGAAGTTGACTCCTTGCTCCCAGTCACCCTTGGATGACTTGTTTCTGCTCCACCATGCATTATCCAAACTTCCCTAAACAAAGTGCGCTGAATGGTGGCAAGTTGCACTCTGGGAATCTACTGATGAGGTACAGCATGGTGTACCAACACAAGCACTACTGGTAAGTATTCACAACGCCAATATAAGGAGCCAAGTATGCCTGCACAGAAGCAATATACTAACTGTGGTGGCTTTATGCCGACATAATGTGCATGAGCAAAAGTTTGCAGAGTAGACATTCCCTCAGTAAGTTATATTGAGAGGAGACATAATGTAGGCTTTAGGAAAGTTACAGCAGTAATAAGCTACTTTTTTCTTGTATAGAGCTTTAACTGGAAACTCGCCAAAGGAAATGGCCCTATTACACATCATCAGAAAGAAAGACCATACACAGTTGGGTCAGTTTTACCGAAGCCATGCTATTACAGTTCTACAGAAGAATTCTCTGGCTCTTATGCTAAAGCAAATGAAGAAGGATCTCTCTTAACTGAATATAGTGCACAAGAGCTTTGCTGTCAACTGACACTGTTACAACAGGTAAAAAGACTGGATTCTATTGAGAGTGAGGACAAATCAGTGTAAATTTTATTGTGTAGTCACCCTTCTTCCTTCTCTCCCTCACCTATCCCCCATGTGTTGATTGCTATTTATTCTGAGGTTCACAACACCAATGGAAAAATAGTCCAATTTCCTCCCCAAGTCCCTGCAATGTCTGGAGTCCCTAGTATCAGGAGTTCTGGTAATGGTTTCTCCTGAGAACCTTAGCGAAGAGACCATAGAGGAAGAAAAAGTATTTCTTGTGATACCTAAAATAATTGCCAAGCCTAATGATCACTATGATTTAATTTTTTGTCTGTGCAGGAAATGTTCCATAAATGCCATCCAGTACACTTCCTAAATTCAAGAGCACTTGGTGTCAAAGAGAAATGTGCCACTATACAAAAGTAAGTGGGTTACTTTTCCTATCCCCCGTTCCCTGCTGATGCATTGTTGATTTTTATATTACTATGTATCTATGGAAAGTTGAAAATGGAGAATCTTTCCATTATTCCTCACTGTGAATTTTCTTTTTACATTGAGTTTTATCCTTCAGATGACTTGTAAAATGAAGTTCAGCAGATCAAAAAAATTTGTTTAGGCCATATTGTCCAGGTGACTTGAAACCAGAGTAGATCAGGTCAAAAAATATTTGCTGAATATGTTTTTGAAAAGTATTGTGATTATGGAGATATACCTGTCTCATAGAACTGGAAGGGCCCTTGAAAGGTCATCAAGTCCAGTCCCCTGCCTTCTCTAGCAGGACCAATTTTTTTGCCCCAGATCCCTAAATGGCCCCCTCAAGGATTGAACTCTCAACCCTGGGTTTAGCGGGCCAATGCTTAAACCACTATCCTTTAAGGAGCTATCCTTCCCCTCCCACCCCCCCCCCCATGATATTTTTCAAGTATATTATGTTGTAATTATATCCATATAGATGGAAAAATAATGAAATTCTATCTATCTTTTAGTACTGATTACAAATATATATGAATTATTCAAACATATAGGAATTTTATTGCAGGTTTTAAATAAAAGTGATTCAGATTTTTATTACTTGCCCGGCTCTAATCCAGAATAAATATTAACATTATCACCAGTTCACACACAATCTTCATTATCCTTGTTTTTGTTTTAATTCATCTTAATTGGTTGGAATTCAGTTAGTTAATTGTGACATCTAGACTCTAGACATCTCTAAGAAAGGGGACACAAGCTGGATCTTTTGCCCTACCACTTAAAATCCAATAAAAATGCCATCTAGCTCCTACTGTGTTGTAGTGCAGACAGGACTCTCTTTTAAAATCTCACTTTTTTGTGTTCATGTTCATATTCCACAAAATAAAAGCCAGACTAACTTTTCAGTGAGTATGGCCCTTTGACCACTATTTATGATGGGAAAAATGCTTTGTTATTGTTAGTCAAACTAAAGAAATTGCTCGAGTTGCAAAACTTGTGATTTTTTTTTTTTTAAGTAGTCCCATCTCTAGATTTGTACAATGTATGTTGGTACTGGAATTATAAAGTCTACACAGAAAAGAGAAATTAACATATAATAGAATCCCAGCACATGCCCTTTTAAAATGTATTAATCAAGATTGTAACTAAACAACGTATTATTCATTTTAAAAATTATTAGAATGTTAGCATCTTTTCCGTAATGTCTAAATTCTCTATATGTTTGTGTTTCACAGAGCTGTTTCCACTGAATCACTGTCACTTAAAGTTTGTAACCTCTTTCTGCCAAATTGCATACAAGACAAGTACCTCTTACAGCTTTTAAGAAATTCAGACAATATCAGCACCTGGGTTGCTGCTGAAATTGTTACAAGTCATACTTCCAAGGTTTGCTATAATTTTTATTTGGTTATTAAATTAAGAAGTAGTTAGTTATTTAATATTGTTTATTGTTTCTATATAGCAAACCTACACAAAAAGCCTGAAATATGCCTGCCAATGTGTTGGCAACAGTTTGTTGCACAGTTGTTGGCAGATCCGCTTAGTGTTTTGGATCTGTTCTGGTGGTGGGGTTAAAGACTTCATAGAATATAAGAATTCTTAATAGAAGATAAGATGTCTGACTTTCTGCTATTGAAATGGCCTTCTTAGCATTGAAAGACTTCCTAACTAGAACTTCGAGAGGCAGGGCGCTGCAGTTCTGCTGCTGTTTTAGCTCAAGTAACAAATCCTAAAACAAAATGTACCTTTTTTTTTTTGCTCTTCTAATTTCATTTTCTCACATTTCTAGTCTACTTTTAAGGTCAATTGAATTAATACTTTCCTCAAGAGAAAAAATAAAGCTTGATGTTTATTAAACATGAAGTCATTTTGTGCATTGGTATATACATTCTGAATGTCTTCATCAGAAATCTCTCCATTAACTTATTAATACAACATTTTCTAAATTAATCATGATAAAGTCAACAGAAACCAGTGGTCCCATAACAAATCATGGTGGGTGTTGGTAACAACTTTTGTATAAAAATTTGTGGT
Source organism: Malaclemys terrapin pileata (assembly GCF_027887155.1). Taxonomy (NCBI): domain Eukaryota; kingdom Metazoa; phylum Chordata; order Testudines; family Emydidae; genus Malaclemys; species Malaclemys terrapin. The sequence continues at coordinate 98,557,504 of NC_071511.1, read as the reverse complement.
GACGACAGAGTTCAAGTTCCCAAACCCTAAGTCTTTATCTGCCAAGCAAATAGCATCACCACTGGCACTGCAAGAAGTACTTAGGCTGCTCCCAATGCTTTAATGGTCAATTCCTTTCTGACCATGATTCTAGACCTGGAACTGAATCTGCCCATGCAGATTAAACCAGTCTAATCCAATTCCAAGTGGTCACCATACATTTATGTGAACATCACTGTGTGCACGATTTCTTTTCTTTTTATATTGGAGACCTCCCTGGAGCATGTCTCCATAAGTGAGAATCATTAAGATAATATCTTCAGATAGGAGCCAGTTGCTCATTTGTTGCTTTTCTGAAGCTATCATCTCAGTGAATTACCCCTCACCCTCTTACTCCTGAACAGAATATTTCTGTTTTGTCTTTCAATTGGCTATCATAGGAGTATTTTTACTTCCCACGTGAAGAGAGATGAGCATTCATACCTCAATAGGGGTAGTGTGTAATGTGTTTTAGAATGATAAGTTATGGGAGCTCCATCCAGGTCTGCAAATCCACCCCAACGTGGTAATCCATAAAAATAGGTACCTTCAAAGAACAACAATTACAGGTGACTGACTACCTCATATTCCTCTGTGTTCAGTCAGACTATTTGTGCAATAAAGAACTCTAGTATAACAACTTTATCATGGACTTTTGATATTTTCATTAACCTTAAGAGAGTATGAAAGGTTTGTCACCAAACCCCCAAATTGTAATTACCTTATAACTGTTGCTGTTGTTTTTGTTTGTTTACTTGTTTGTCTATCGCACTTCTCAGAAACATACAAATTGGAGAGCAGCTTTTGCTGCTTTTGAAAACAAAGCCTGAGATGGGGTAATTTATCAGAATATGGCAGCCATAACATACAGTTCTCTAATCCTCTGTCAATTTTGAGTATACTATTATTCAGTTTGTTGTTGTAATTTAGCCAGTCAGAATGTAACAAAGTCTATTTATTTTGCCAGCTTTTAAAATGCCAGTTTATACAATTGGTACTACACTTGAACTCATTTAGATGAGTGATTTTCATTTAGTCCCTCACTTGTTCCTGATTGTTTCTGTCCTTTTGCCTCCTTAGAATTAATTACCGTATGTCTTCCCACCCAGTTAAGAGTTTTAGAATCAAGAGTTTTACTGGCAGTAGAGTTGCAATTTGGCCTTTGGACTATGTCCTCAATGGAAATAAAATTGTATCCTGCTTAAGTTTCTTCGTAGCAATTGGCTTCATGTGATGACTTTCAAACATATTATTTGTTTTAGCTCCAGCAAATTATTATTATTTATTATTTGTATTACCGTAATGCCTAAGACCCCTTGTCCTGGACCAGACCAGTGTGATGTAGTAGATTTTAATATTTAACTTTATTTTTTCCAGTTGCAGGTGAATTTACTATCAAAATTTCTCCTTATAGCAAAATCTTGCTATGAACAAAGAAATTTTGCTACTGCAATGCAAATCTTAAGAGGGCTGGAAAATCTTATAGTACGACAGCTACCAGTAAGTGAGACTTTTGGACTTTTTTTCCCCATGTAGCTATTTTGTTTTTAGCAAAAGTAAGTCTGTTCCATTACCAAGATTAATCTGAAAAGATATCAAAGTATTTTATTTCCTTTTTTAAGGCTTGGAAAATTTTACCATCAAAAGTGTCTGAAATAATGGAAGAACTCAAGGCTGTTGAGGTACAGTATGAGTCTCTCATGTGAAATACTTATGTGACGCTTCATTGGTTCTCTTTGCAGGACTGAAGCCAAAATACAGTTTATACTGTATAAAAAATTGTTTCTTGTTTAATGACTTCCACATAAACTTGATTACTTTGCAGTTGACTGTTTGGGTTTTTCCACCTGCCAAGACCAAAATGCCAACTTGGGCTTTGAAAGTCAAGTTGCATTTTTTTCTGGCTTGCATCTAATTGCCAGAAATTAATATTGTGCAACTAGCACTTAATTAACAATTCTTTTGATGATAGGGCAGAACAGTTCACTCTACCATAGGTGTGTTGATGCTACAGAGGTAACAGAAGTAAAAATTACTAACAATAAGATCTGGTTAGAATTTTATAATGAAATTTTGTCTAAATTTGGCCTATTGGAAAACTGTTAGGTTTTTTTGTGTGAAAAGACTTCAGTTTTCTTCAATTTCCTTTTTTCAATAAAAAGGAAAATTAGACCATTACAAAACATAACAGGCAAATGCTTTTGAATTTGCCAAAAGTTTCTGCAGAATTCTTTCCTTTTTTCAACCAGATCCATTAACCATTTATTTTAGTTAATAAATCAGCAGTTATGGCCAAATGCACACAGGGAGCAAATATTTTGTGTGGGAACACTGCCGTTTTAACAATGACTTTTCTGACCATAAATCTTTAAGAATACAAAGAGTCCAAATTATCAGACAAACCCAAAAGTAAACTAAATAAATTTAGCCTTGCAGTATGCAAGATCTCCAAGCCCATGGTGAGCAAGCTGCAGCCCATCAGGGCAAGCCGCTGGCGGGCCGCCAGACCATTTGTTTACATTTGCGTGGCCGCCCGCAGCTTCCAGTGGATAACCCACCGCTGCTCTAAGCTCAAGCTCTAACTGACTGCCAAGGGAGAAAAATGCGAAGGCAGGGATGCTCAATTCAGTCTTACCAAATAACACCTGGGACTATTTAGCCCAAAACAAAGGCCAGTCTACTTACCCACCAAGGGATTCAGGAATACCTCAGTTGTCAGCAGTACCCCAGACTGCTAGTAGTGCTAATAAAATCATCTTGGACATCTTATCTTGCTCCATTATTTAGGCTTTTGATGCAAGGCCTAACCCATTGCCACTTTTTAAAGATACCACATACCAAGAGTTAAATATTAACACTTTCACTCTAGTATTTTGTAAAACTCTATTTTGAATGACTGAAAACAAGGGCAGAGATTTTCAGAGCCAGCTAGGAGATTGGCACCCAGCTCCTATTAATTTAAAAGGGAATTACATAGCTGTGTCCCCTAGTGACCTTTGAAAATCTCAAACAACATCTCTCAGTAATTGTCATAACATTTCATCACTAACTTTATGTACTTGTGAAACTGAGTTTGCTGAGCCCTAAGGTGCATTCTGTGATTCCAGCTATAACATGTTGGTTGTAAATTAGAAACGTTTATTAAGAACTCCATATGGGCTATCTTCTAATTAAAGTAACTTCTGTTCCATACTCTACCTTAATTGAGCTGCCACCAGGTTGATAAAATGCATTATCTCCTTCATCTCTACTTTAACTTCTATAGTGTACATGAAAAAATTACTGTAAAACAAAAATGTTTGTTAAAGACATAAAACCGAGGACTACTTCATGAAGCCTGCTCTGACATTTATCACGGGCTTTCCTTGTGTAAATTATACCAGGTGTTTTTAAAAAGTGACAGTTTGTGTTTGATGGAAGGAGAGAGATTCAAAACGCTCCCTACAATTCCATCAGCCCATGTTCTGGCCATGCACGTCCAGCAGCTTGAAACTGGAGGATTTACTATGACAAACGGAGCTCATAAGTGGACTAAACTTAGGTAATTATTTTAATTATACATATATCACCTATATTGTCTAGTGAGTCATAAGAAGTAACACATCAGTGCACTTTTGGCAGTTTAAAACACTTAAGTCGTTTTGGCAACTTATTAGAGAGAGAAATACTGTACAAATGGATGCCATGTGCCTTTGAATTTCCTTTTAATGTTTTATTATCAGCACTAAAGCAGACTAATGTTTTTCTCTATTTTCTTTAAAGAAACATTGCAAAAGTTGTGAGCCAGGTTCATGCATTTCAAGAAAATCCCTATACCTTTACTACAGATTTCAAGCTCCAGTCTTACCTCAAACAAAGAATAGCTCATTTTAATGATGCAGATATTTCTGCTTTAGCAGCTGACAACTGTGCCAACTTCCATCAGATACCAGCTGAAAAACATTCCCGAAAAATTCAGGACACATTGCGCAGAATGAAGGCAACATTTCAATAATTGTTTACATTTTACCTGCTTGTTTAATTCTAACTCCTGCATATAAAACTGTGAATGAAAATGGCTTTGGCTCCTGTATCAATTCCCAAGCAAACACTCGAGTGAAAGTAGTTTTAAAACTATCTAAAACAGTATCTATCTGAAATGGATATATTTCTTATCACAGAATCATAAAATGCTAGCTAATGAAAAATCTTAGACCTAAGAAACGGGGAAAAAAGAATGACTAGTCTCTAGTATGAAAATAGTCCTTAGATGATGTCAGAAGAGAAGTAATGTGTAAAGAAGCTAATGTTTCAACTTTCAGTGCTGCTTTGGCCTAAGAGAATTCATATTATAATTGACAAAACATAGGTTATATTTTTAATGTAAGCACTGTACATTTGTAGCCTGTCACTATGTATTTGAATGTATGGATATAGATCCTCTGCTAGCCTTATATTTTTGATGGGGTTTGCTTTTGTCTTAGTTTTAAATTATGAATGTCAAAACTACACTCTTGATTTTGAGTGATGGAGAATCTTCCCATTGGACATCAAGACAGAATAAGTAAAAAGAGAAACACTGCACTGTGTATTTTTAATGCCCTTGAGCCAGCCTATCTCTATATAAAATTCAGATCTGAATCAACATTTTACCACTGTGTTGATCTGCTTCTGCCTTCATGGCCTAATGAAAAGACTCATTTTTAAGGCTTGCTTGCTTCATCTCCAGTTGTGATAAGTAATAGTTGTAAAATCTGTATGTGAGTTTACATGAACATGATTATGCCTTGTGCTGAGGTTACTTCCCTAGTATTGCAATGTTCAAAAGTATGATAACACAAAATAACTGCATCAAATTTGTAACTACATCATGCCAAAGTTGGTATTTATAATATTTTTACAGTGAGCTGAGTTTATAAAACACTCTGACTGGCAATGAAATGTGGTGCTATAGCTAGAAAGTTCATTAAGGTACCCCAGGCTTATGCAAAATCTCTAAAACGTTGTCTGTATCTTGTTGATAAAGCTAAGTATTTCTGTATTGTTTTCAGAAGGGTGGGGTCTTAATGTTAGCAAAAAAACAGCTAACATAAACAAGTAAAATGCATTTCTCAGATCATAAAGTGATGGTGTCAGAACTGTGTTTCAAAAAGGAGAAGCATCCTGTTGAAATCCCAGGTATGGATTGATTGCATGGAAATATTCTTGTAATTGGAGTGTTCTCCTGGTCATGTTGACTGTAATGACATTTACTCTGTATTGTTTAGAAAGACTTAAGATCTTTAGGTACAGAAGAAAATGGCTTACTAATAAGAAATTGGGAGATGCACACTTGTAGTGTTTTGTAAATTATAACATAAATTTCTAGTGTAACACCCTGCTGCTGCTGAATTTGTAAATATTCAATAGAAAATGCATGTGTTTAAGTTGTGGTTTGTGTCCAATGTTTAAGAGAAAAAGATCCCAATCCGATGGCAATATATGATCACCAACTTCCTGCTCCCCTTTCCCCCAGGGTGTCCTAATTCTTTCCATTAACTACTACAATTATTTTTTCACACTGTGATGTATTTTCAACACAAGGCCAAATTTGTGCTCTGTTACTGGTGTAACTGAGAACAGATCTCTCTCTGTGATCAGGAAGTTTTTGCATAAATCTTTGTCATTAAGAAGCAATTCTGTGAATCCTGAATCACAACTAAAGAAGTAAAATTTGTTGCTACCTTTTGATTGTGTTCATAGAATATATTTGCAACATAAAAAGTACTGTAGTTTGAAGTATTCTTACATTACTACAGTATGTGAAGAAAGATGGCAATGACAGATGTAGAATTGCCAGACAAATCTTTTTAAAATAGATTATCTATCTTATTTTAACCTGTTCTTAATTATCTTTAGTTGTTGGCTTTTTCTCAATCAAAAAGTTGCCATCCACTTAAAAGCTATATCTTGTCAGAGCAAAATAGCAGTCCATAAAGTGATTTAAGCTCCACCAGTGTGAAGGGCCAAACAGTTTAGTTGATGCATTTTTGTACAACCAGCAGTTTGTTAGGGTCAGTCAGATTATTATAAAATCTTTTGTGTTTATTTAGCATTTATATTTTAAAAGATGAAGTGTGCTCTGCACCTGTGTGAGCAAGTTAATATTTCAGTTAAAACCTTTACCTGTACTTATATGACTACTATGCCAAGGAAATATTGTGTTTGTTTCATGAAAATGACTGATACTATTCAAGCATCTAAAACTTATTTCATACCTTCTATATATTGCTTTAGTATATTACACTTAAATTTATAGAATTACTCTTGCAGTACTTTTATATGGTGGAAAGTTATGTTCTTGCCAATCAGATATTAAACTTTTAGATTTTGTATTTAATAAAGATATCATCATCCCAAAATCAGAAATAAAATATTTAATGTAAATAAAAATTGCTGAAAATAATTGTTTCACAGGGAAACCGCTCTTTGGGCATTACTATAAGCCAATTGCCTATATGCTGCATGATAGTTTTTTAAATAAAACTGTTTCTAGACAGGTTTCATTTAGTCGTATGCTTGTTGTTGACACAAATACATGACTGATTTGTAGGCTGGAATGAGCCAAAGTTTTCTCGGTTACATGGTATACTTCCTACTGACATGTGAACTCTCTGACGTCAATAGAAATTGCACCTGTGTAACTGAAAGCAGAATTTGAATGTCCTGTCCAAGGAATAAGTTCTACACTCCTTATTCAGGCAAAACTCTCATTGAAATCAATGAGAACTTTGCCTAAGTACTATAGGATCTGGTCCTACATTCGCCTCCCAATCCTTGAGAAGTTATACATGTCCATCCCCACCAAGTGAGATTAAATAAAGCCAAAACCTTTAAAATTGCAGATTGTCAACTCATTAAAATTCTCTAGCATACTTTACATGGTAAGAAAAAGCAATAAATATACTCCTAAAGTTCACAACATAAAACTAATTAATTAATGGCTCTATTACCAAAATATATAGAACCAAATCCTCCAGTGTTACACAGTCACTTTGTGCTGTGCTACTGGCAGAATCTGGCCCTAAAGCTAAGTTAACTGACGGGCTCCACAAGCTGAAGGGTGATTGTTCCATGGTTTAGATCCAGTGTAGAGGCTTTTATACCACTCCCCCAGCCCTGCTGGTCACATAAAGTGGACAAGAAGGTGTGGCCAGAGGAAAGTGAGAGAGGTCAGGACCTTCCTGCATCCCCAGTTGTGTTTTCAGCCCTTTGTGGCTGTTTCTGCAATGTAGACATTCCCTATGTAACACCCATGGCTGGCCTGTGTCAGGCTCCAGCCTGAGCCAGACCATCTACACCACAATTACACAGCCCCAGAGCCCAATCAGCCACAAGTGTTTAATTGCATTGTAGACTTATGCATACGTTACAGCAGACTTCAGGCTATCTGTGTGCTGGTGCCATTCCCTGGATTTCTGGGTAGTTACTGCAGACTTTCTCCAGTGTAAGTGAGAGATAGATTAAGCCCCAGAAACCCAGGAACACACTGCATTTGTGCAATAAAAACTGAAAAATAGGACACATTTGATGTTGAATCCAAAGTCTGTGTGACCTGAAGTTGTTTAATAAAAACACTAGAAAAATAATTTGAAATCTATGCCTGGGAATTTCCAACTTGGGTGTGTGCGTGTATAGAAAGACGCACAAATTGCAGGTAGTCTCCTGCGGGATTTTGTGATTCTTAAAGGGAGCAAATTCGGTATATACCCTGACTGAGATCTTTGCTTTTCTGGTTTTTCTACTTTGTTCCTCCTGTTTTGAGTTGATTTCAGGGGTCTTGTTGAGACATTTTGGTTCCTGTTTTTGAGTTTTGTATATAATACACAGGCTTAATGCAATATGGAACCCTTTTCTGAATGTCACATTGAAAAATCTACAATTATTTGAGGAAAACTCATAGTAATTTTGCAGTGCTGAATATGCACTTTAAACATACAAATGGATATATGCATTGACTATAATGGTGGTGGGATCAGGGTGAAGGGCTATTCTTCCTACACTTGTGTGCTTGTAGCAATTTGTAATGTGTGGAATGCTCAAGCATCTAAGGAACTTTTCCATCACATTTTTTTTTTCAGTTGAAGGGATTAGTCCATGACTTGAGTTCTTGAGATTAAAACAATAACGAAACACTTTTAAAGGCCAATTTGTACTTTAGAGGACTATCCAGGCTTTTGGAAATAAAGTTAATGGCAGAAATCTATCAGTCTTGGGATTAATAGGGCACTAATATCCAAGCACAAGTTGTCTCCCCAACCCCTGCAAAAGAGGATGGGAAGCATAACTTTTAAAAACAAATTATCAACAATGTAACTTTTGTAAGGGAAAAATCCCTTCAGCATTCAAAAGGAATTAATTTCATTGTATTGCATTTAATGCTATGAACAGGTATCTCTCTACCACTAGTGGGAGGCTGTGCTGGATATCTTGGGGTGGAGTTTGGTTCAGGACTAGCAGAGTGGTAGGTTTAAGAGGTGTGTGTGTAAGTAAAACACATTTCTCCATGTAAATGACTTTTTTTTTCATGGTCAAGAATGCAAATGTGAAAAACTTAAGAAATTCTCAATTATGAACTCATTCTTGTGTACTGTGTCTTTTGTGGTTCAGCCTAGTCAACCTCCTGTTGAGAGGTCCTGAATCAGAGGGGCTGAAGAGCTTGTCTGCTTTGGCCTGGCTGTCTTTATTCTGGCAACCTCCACCCAGGGCTGGCTCCAGGCACCAGCCCAGCAAGCAGGTGCTTGTGGCGGCCAAGGGGAAGGGGCGGCACATCGGGCTGTTCAGCAGCGGCGGGTCCCTCTCGGAGGGAAGCACCTGCCACCGAATTCCTGCCGAAGAAGAAAGTGGCGCGGTGGAGCTGCTGCCGGAGTGCTGCCGATCGCAATTGTGATGGCAGCTTTTTTTTTTTTTTTTTTTTTTTCCCCCAGCCCCTTGGGGTGGCAAAACCCCTGGAGCCAGTCCTGCCTCCACCTCATTAAACCTTGACATCTGTCATCTACAGGAGTTTTCTAGAGAGAGAAAAGTTGGTAAGGTAATATATTTTATTGAACCAACTTCTCGCCCACCTTGTCTCTGTAATATCCTGGGACCAACACGGCTACAATGACACTGCATACAACAATGGAGTTTTCTTAAGGCAGGGTCTTTAGCTTCTCATGCCGTTGCTTTTGGAAAAGGCTATATGCTTTCCAACTGCTGTTGGATGACAGTCCTCTTTTATAAGCTTCAGTGGGCTCTCACCCTGCTGCTGCTGCCCAGTTATGAATCTGGTGTACTTTGTATGACATCCACAAGCACTGTATGGACTGATACACAAGCACATATGGTAAGTGGGAAATCCTAGAAACATAGGAATTGCATGCTGTATCAGGCTAGTAGTATATCTAATGTAGTACATTGTCTGTCTAACTACTGCACCAGTCCCATCGCCCCCCAAAAAACCCATGTAGATAACCCTTTTATTCTAATTTTCCTCATTCATGTTTTAATGTTGGCGTCACTAGTGTGAGGGCACCATTGTGTAAGCTAACTTGATTCTTCACAGCTTAGTACCAACACAATAAAATGTAGTAAGGAAGCATAGGTTGCAATTCTTTAGCAGGGACAAGGAGGGACTATGAGCCTGAACATTGTAATTTCTGGAAAATGTGTGTTCTCTCATGGCTTGCCTACACTTAAAATGCTATATGTGCCTCTGCAGAGCTTAAGTTTAGACCCAATTTACTCTAACGGGAAGGATTCTTCTTTCAGCATAGATAATCCACCTCCACGAGAGGCCACAGCTAGGCCAGTAGAAGAACTCTTCTATTGACCTATTGCTGTCTACATGGGGATTTAGGTTGTCTACCCAGCTCAGGAGTATGGATTTTTCGCACCCTTGAGCAACTTTGTTATGCTGACCTAATTTTCTAGTGTAGACCAGACCCTAAAGTCCATTGCTAAGAGCCTTCACAGAATAAATCAGTGTAAGCTCTTGCAAATAGCATCATCATCAAAGATGTAAACTCTACCCAGATGCACATGGTCTCCATAACAATGAGAACAGGAATCTTTGCTTTGTCCATCCTATTCAGCTTGCTTAGGTGTAAATTTAGAAGTATAGTTGGACTATTTATATGCTAATAGTAAACACAGCCAATCTAAGGTCCCATCCACAAATAAACAGTGCTGCCCGGCCTTGGGTTACAATATAGTAAAAGAATAGCATTGTTTTTGCAGTGGTTTTGGCATCAAACCTTATGTTAATTCCTTACCTCAGTAATGTGATGTCTCTAGAAAGTCCATCATGTTTTAACAGTGCTCTCAGTGCGTTCCCTGATACTATATTCTCTACAGTGTAGATGGGACCCAAGAAGCATTCAGCTGCAGTCATGAAATTTTTTTAATTTCATTTTCTTCTAACCTTTTCAATTTCAAGGAGGGCTTTTGCTTTGCATTTTTTCCATTGTTGCCTAGAATTTAGTCTCATGTAACATAATTAAAATGTTAGAATAAAGGAGCTGCAGTTGGATCTTAGGGTCCATGGACGTTGTGCCCATGCAACGGATAGGATATGTGGGTCCCTGACCTCTAATCTAAAAACACAACAATTTCCTGTGGATAAAGCATTTGAGCAGAACACAGTAGAAAAAAGAGGCCTATGAAAGGAAAAGGGCGATTGAATTTAGGATCTCTCTGGAGAGAAAATGCTGAATTCCTTATTACCTCCTACAACTTGTCAACCCAGGGTTAATGACAAACTTAACCCAGTTGTCAAATGCCTTTGTTCAATATTTAGTGCCTCTCCCTATGCTCACAGTTTTTTCTTATTATGAATTTCCTTCGAAATATTCTTATACAAGCAGTTGAAAAAGGTGAATTTTTTTGAAGTCCCCTATTCTTGCAGTAGGTACTGAAGAACTGAATATATGTACTGGCCAGTTTCACAACAGTTATAGCAGCAGCAAGTTCTTCTCTCCCCCACCCACCCCCCACCCCCCATCCTGCTCCGTGTGGCAATATTTTCTGTATGTGATCATGTATTCTGGTCAGAAGGTGTCACTAGAGAGCCTTGCCTTGTAGCTTTTTCAAAACTGTTAAAACGCAACACAGAACTACCCCATAACCAGTACGGAACAAAAAGTGTCTGACCCTCCCAGAGTCAGGCTAAAATCCCTCCATTTAAAAATGGCAGGTTTCAAAGTAGCAGTCGTGTTAGTCTGTATCCGCAAAAAGAACAGGAGTACTTGTGGCACTTTGGAGACTAACAAATGTATTAGAGACTAATAAATGTGTTAGTCTCTAAGGTGCCACAAGTACTCCTGTTCAATTTAAAAAGAAAACCTGCTGCTGTCTAATTTTGTTAATTTCCATTTTAAAATGAAATGCTAAATACAATTCTAATCATGGGCACTTTAACATTTACAGGGACATGCCACATAATTGCATAGTTAAGTGTGCAAATTACCTCCCTGCCCTTTTTTAAAGCACTCATTTCCATACATCAAGGTGCTGTGCACAATAATGAAACTAGTCAAGATGAGGCAATGAGAACTTTTGGGGGAACACTGGAATCAGATGGCAAATTATAGGTATAGCGTATAGTGGTGCGCATAGTTAAGTCAACAAGGAGTCGTTGTTGTTTTTGTAGATACAGACTAACACGGCTACCCCCTGATACTTGACACCATAGTTAAGTCACTTCTCACTCCCCATTATAACTTTTTCTCTTAATTTGGCTGTATCTTTCTCAGGCCGGCTATGGCACACACTTCTGCCAGCAGACCTATATCAGTCAGGATCCCTGACTGACCTAGCTATGCTGGCAAAATTCTTGGTGTAAGTACAGTTATACCAGCAACGGCCCCAACCCTCCCTTCTGTAATGCAAGGGTAACGCTGTGCCTTCACCCACGGTTGTCACTGAGGCTCCCCACAGGTGCAGCAATTAGGGTTGCCAACCCTCCAGAAGTGTCCTGGAGTCTCCAGGAATTAAAGATGAAGCTTATTTAAAGATTAATGTTATGTGATAAAACCTCCAGGAATACGTCCAACCAAAACTGGCAACCCTAGGAGCAATCAACCCATACACTAATAAAATGCAGGCCTTAATGTGTCCTGGCTTGTGCTGAAATGTGACATGCTGCGGGCCTGTCAGGGGGCTGGATTTGGCTGACAAAAAGGGCCATTCTTTTTCCAGAGCTATTTGATTGTAAAATAGTGGGTTGTTTCCCTGTATAAAAAGTACACGTATGCAACAATATGTGTGCACGTACATGAGCTATGGAAGTGTTTGATGCACAAAAGGCAGGCTCCATTATTCACATTACATTTTTTTCACATTCTTTACTAGCCTCTGCAAGCAAATGCTGCCACTTGCCTGCTGCTGTAAATTAACCTTTGCTGCCTTCAGAATAAAATATTCAGTCTTTGCAGATAACAGCAGTAAATTTACACCTATTATTAGCAATTCCCTAACACATACTGTAATGCAAAGCAAACATTGTTGGTAGGTGCTTTTTGTGCATCTGACTTGAAAGAAAAAAAATATATATAGTCTAGGTTTGTTCTTTCTTTTCTTTTCTGTTTCTTTTCTTCACTCCTTTTTCCTTTCCCTTTTTTAGATCTCAATTTTTTTTCCTCTTGTCCTACACTGGCTGCAGTTGTTTGGTGATTGTTGTTGCATGTTTTTGTTGCTCTCTCTAACTGAATTCAGTTTACATAATTATTGGTCTCCCTCACTATTCCCTGCTCCCAGACATCCCTTCTTCCCTCATTAAGTATTTTTTTTCTCTTCACTACAGAAGCCTACGAGCTCCATGTGTGGTTCCTCTTCAACCATCACTGAACTGCAGGTATTCATACCTTTCCTTCTCCTGAACCCAGGATGCCTCTTCTCTTCAGCCCCTATAATCTAATCTCACTTTAGGAGGGAGATTCTCTTCAAACCTAGAGATTTGATGGGTCTGAAAGCCCCATGCATACCAGACTTTCCTCAGAAGGCGGGGCTATGGGGCTGCAAGAGGAGATTGCCAGAGCTTCAGGTTTTCTATCACTACTGGGGGATGAGTGTAGAGTGACCAGGAGGGTCAACAATAGTGAGAAACTTCTGAAAAACGTCCCTAGTGCAGACAAGGCAGTTGAGCAGGGTTGTAGCAACAAACAGGAGTGTGTAATAAGGTTGAAGGTGACCCACAAAGTAAAATAAAATCAGGCTTGTATTCCTTTATATAATATCAAAAAGAGGGGAAGAGCAGTGGCTGAAAGGTTTTCTATTCCCCCCCCCCCCCCCCCCCAGATTCATAGGGTGACCAGATGTCCTGATTTTATAGGGACAGTCCCAATTTTTTGGTCTTTTTCTTCTATAGGCTCCTATTACCCCCCCACCCCCTGTCCCGATTTTTCACATTTGCTGTCTGGTTACCCTTCCCCAGAAAAAGAGAAAGAGGGCAGAGATGCTTTAAAATGCATGCACTAGAGTCTCGGGTCTTGAAGACCTTGACACGCTATACTCAGTGTAGAAGTAGTTAAATGTATGGCATTGCAAAAGACGAAAACCTGAGCACAGTGGGGTTTGCTCAGCCTGTATATAACTTTTGAGGGGCTCGGGGGGGGGGCGGTTAATGCCTATTTAATTCAAATGCCTAAAGAACACTTGGATGAAAAGATATGTCATAAAGTTCCAACACTTCTGCCCATTCATTTCAGGTGTGGGTGGTAGCCAGAAATGCCCTTGAGGCTACCCAAGAGTTTTTTTTTTCCCCAGCAATTCCAGATATGGATAGTTTTGACATTGCTCATATCAAAGGGTTAAAAAAAAATAACAAGGAGGAAGAAATTAAACCAAACGAACAACAATAACTTTGTTTGGGTTGCCTTGAGACAGGGACTGTGTATGGATAACTTGAATCAGCTTAATTTATTTTTGTGTGTGGACTCTTATCAGTTTAAAACTAGTTGTATCAACTTAGTAAAATTCACAGGTGCCTGCTGAGACAAACCAATATAAGAATGACCACGCAAAGTGGGACCTCTCTAACTAAATTGGTATAACTTTAATTAAGCCAGTACAACTTTGAGCATCGCCCAGGCCTTAGTATATGTTTGTATAATGCTCAGTTCAATTAGGACTTTGGTTACTACTGTAACACACACAAAACTAATAAATTTGCCAACGAAGCAAAAAAGGCAGAAATCCAGTGTTTTAAACATTCATTGCAGGTCACCTCTAAGATAAAGCATCCCGGCTTCAACCTCAATCTTCTACCTCATAAACACATCAGTTACACCATTTATGCTTATTTACATCATTTATGTTGCCTCTGAATTTGACATTGAGAGCAGAATGCACCCAGGAAGATTGAGAGTGAATGAGTGGGAGGAGATAATTGGAAGAGGAAATAGAAACAGAATATGGTAAGAAAGAGAAAAGAATGGTGGGAGGTGGGGAACCAGAAGAAAAAATGGAGAGAAGACGAATGAAAGCAAGAAAGATGAGAAAAATGGACGAGAAAGATAACAGGAATATAAAAATGTATTTTCATTTCATATGGCTATATGCTAGCCTATGATTTAGGGGCAGCTCAAGGATAAGATTTATCATTGGGGAAAGAAGAGTCAATAAAATGTTTTAATCTGTCGGACCAATGCAATTTAAAACAGCACTGGCTGGTATAGGCCAGCATGGGCAGAGGGAGTGATAAATGACCTAAGGAGTGCCAGATCTGGCTGCATGCTCTATGGTTGGCTTCCTGTTGCTCAAATGCTAGTTCTAAACTCAAGAAAAATAAAAATTAATACTGAAAGTGGAAAGTTACTTTCAGGGGTTACAAATGTGTTACTAACTGCACAGCTATATTTCTGTGTAATATTCTTTTTTTTAAAGGCAATTGGGTGAGTAACTAAAGAATATCTTTAATCTTATTCAAGCCACCAGGTGGATCTATCTTAAGGTACTTTGCTAAATGTAATTTTAGAAGAATTTGTCATGGAAACTTTGATCCTTCAGCAAGTACTGGTAAAACAAAGCAACCAACCACCACCTTGATTTAACATATTAGCTGAAGGAAGACTCTTTTTGTTATCCTTTATAAAAGATGTCAGAGGATGAAAGTGAAATGTGTGGTCTCTCATTCACATTCCTAGTCCATGTCCTCTGAATTGGTAATAGACTGGGTGGGATTTTTGTGTGCAAGTTTCTCTTTGTAGATACATCTGATATCACCATCTGGCAGGGGGGCAAGAGGGAGCTCTGGGCTCAGGCAGGGGGTTGGCGTGTGGGAAAGGGTATGGGCTCTGGGCTGGGGGTGTGGGTTCCAGGGTGGGGCCAGAAATGAGGGGTTCAGAGTGCGGGAGGGGATTCTGGGCTGGAGCAGGAGGTTGGGGGTGTGAGGGCTCCAGTTGGGGATGCAGGATCTGAGGTGGAGCTGGGGATGAGAGGTTTGAGGTGCAGGCTGGGAGCCGTGGACTCAGTGCTCGGGGAGGGTGCCTACAGCGTCTCCTGGCCACGCCTCCGCCTGCAACAGCAGAGACGGGGAGCTGCCTGAGGTGAGTGCCCCCACGGACCTCAAATTTTTTACTCTGCACACTTGTGTCCATGTACGGACACGTTGCCAACCCCTGGTTTGAATCCTGGTAAATAAGTAGGCCCAAACACAGGCCTATGTTGATTGTTCTATTTACAGTATCCCTGGGGGAAATTTTCCCACGGGTTCCCCTTAACCACTGGAAGCAAGACCAACAACCTTACAAGAGAGAGGCCATTGGAACTGATGACATTTTTGATATAGATCAGTTACAGGAACAATGAAGTATCAGGAGGTAGCCGTCTGTATCCACAAAAACAACAAGGAGTCAGGTGGCACCTTAAAGACTAAGAGATTTATTTGGGCATAAGCTTTTGTAGGTAAAAAACCTCACTTCTTTCAGATGCATTTGAAGAAGTGAGGTACAGGGAGGGATTTTAATTGTCATCTTGACATTGGCATTTGGTTTATTTCTAGAGTTTCCTGGTATTTCTGTCAGCATTTGGTCTCTCTAATGCCCTAGGGAAAACTAGCTCTCTTTCTGTTCAGGAGAGATCAGAAAAGTGACTGGTGAAGGGGAGGTCAGTTCAAGGGCACCTTGTCCCCTTTAGTGACATTCAAATCTTTTCACCATATTTATTTCCTATGGGATTAGTCCTCTGAACTAGGTGGGGCTGGAGAATGATTCCAGGTCAGAAGCCGCAGCGATTTATTAGCGACCTTATCCCTGCAGTTCCATGTAGTCAGGCTGCAGAGGGGAGCAGCGATTTTTCCACCCGCTGCCCACCCTGCTTTGATCGTACGCCGTTCGCATGCACAAAGCCCAGGGACTTGCCGGGGAGAGACACAAAAGAAGACGAACGCCTTCGCGTTTGGCCTGAACATGCCCCTTTATCTGCATCATTGCAGCTCTGAGAGCAGCGCTGACCGGAGGGGGCCCAGGGGTTTTGTCCCAGGGATTACACGCCACTGGTGGTGGGCAACGGGTGGGAAAATCGCTGCTCCCAGCTGCAGCCTGACTGCATGGGAAACCGGGCACCGCCGAGCTGGTCCCACTGGCCCCGGGCCCTTTGCAGGTCTCTTTGCAAGGGACGGGCCTGGGGCTGCTCGCGGTAATGGCCGAGGGAAGGTTTCCCCAGCTCCCGATCGGGCTGGTGTAGCGCTCTGCTGCTCCGAAGAGGAGGCGGTTTCACCCTCCCCTCCCTCCAGTCCTGGCTTCGAGGGGGTGGGGGTGGAGCGGCTCCTTCAAAGCAGCAACCCAAGCCGAGATCAAAGAGGTCAGCCTCGCACCTCAGCGGGGCCGGGGGCAGCCCGTGAAGTGCCCTGGGTGGGGCTGGAAGCTGGGGTGCCCATTAGCTAACAAAGGCCGAGGCTGTTGTCCTTGGGCCCACCACATTATCAACCGATTAGTGGGAGTCCCAGGGGAATAGCCACTGCTAGGGAGCCTCAGGGTAATGGCGTTGGAAAGACAAAGGGGGGCCCCGGGGACCCTGTGATTAGACTGGGACGGTGTTACAGTACTTGAACAGCTTTATCCTCTCAGTAACCCTGCAGCAAGCGCCCCCCAGAGGAGGATCTGGCTAATCTCACCTGTAACTCCGCCTCTCGCACAGCCGCTGCTCCAGTCCAGGATCCCACAGCCGTCTGAGGCCAGAGAACGGGGCACCCAAGTCCTAGGTACTAAAGTTAAACGCAGCCCATAAAGATGCTGCAAGGCTCCCCAGACAAAAGGGCCCTTGGTTTGGCTTTGCATTGCGGATCCTAATCAGTGCCTTTGATCTGCAGGGTTAAAAGGAAGTTGGCTGTTAATATTTTTCAGCAGCGGCGGCGCCGACGTCCCGGAGAGAGCTATGGGCTATTACATGACCATCTGCATAAAATATTGGAATCGTAGCCATGAAAATGAGCAGCGCTTTCATTCCTGTACGCTCCGGAGAATGACCATGCAGCTTGGAGACGAGCATAAAGGAAGGACCCAGTCCTGCCCTCATTCAAAGACATGGCAGAATTCCTATTAACTTCAATAGGAGCAGGATCAAGCCCCAAGAATGATTCTGAGTGTAAAGATAAGTCAATTGATGGAAAACATCTTGTGTAGCGTCATAAAAGTCACCAGTTAAATATTCAAAACAGGTTGCATTTGAATGTTGCCAACTGGTACACGCACAAAAAGAGCCAAACATCTGCCAAATAATAAAAATAGAACCAAGGTGACTTTTAATAAATAAGACAGTATAAGCAACAAGTTCAGCAGGTGGCTGTTAACTGTTGTAATATTCATTATACCTGGAAGTCATCCAAACTGTAAATAGGATAAATAAGCACACTTCCTGTAGGATGTGCATGAAACCTGTCAATTTATTTAATATTATACCTTTGTTCCAACTGACTAGTTTGTGCCCCTTTGCACGCTCTACATTTAACACACAATCTTTTGGCTGAAACAGTTGCTTTAATAGATTTAAACTGCATTTATAAATGTAACTGGTGTTTAAATTTGTAAACAAAACAAACCAGATACATCAGGGGATGCTAAAAGTCTGACTCAGCTGTCATTTTTAATTCCATATAATATACAATAGGTTGTGTGCTCTCTGACAACTTACCATTGTAATTATGATTTGACAATGGGCAGATTACAAAGAAAAAGGCTTGCATATAAAACACCTGCAGTGTCTGGAGAATGGAAATATGGGGCCAGGGATGAAATAGCTTCATGTCTTAACTTGCCCCATTTCTGATGCATAATGAGGGTGAATCACTCAAAAGGAGAGAGAGGGGGAGAGAGATTTAAAATGAAAAGTAATGCCAGAAAAAAATACAACACTTTTTTTTTTAATTTTCAGGTGAATTTAATCCTAGTGAAAGAAGGTGTCCTACTGAGACTTTCAAAAAAACTAATTATCCCCATGACAGGTACACATTACATAGTAATAGTCTAGCCTTTTCCAACCCTCACTTCCAGAGGCCACCTCTGGTCCACATGAATTAATACAACTTAATGAAGGGACCCAATTTAAATACTATAATTTGTAGCTCGGTTGGCACCTCATATTCTTATCTATACTAGCCTCCACCTCCCCTTAAAATTTCCCAACACTCATGCTCTGAGCAGGTTTATGTAATACCATGGTTAAATGTTGGCACTAGAACTGATAGAAAAATAAGTATGTTTTGTGAAAAATGTTATAGAGACAAGGTGGGTGAGGTAATAGCTTTTATTGGGCCACCTTCTGTTGGTGAGAGAGAAGGAACAGTTGGTACAATACAAGATCCATCACTCATCCACCTAGGCTCTCTTAACATCCTGGGACCAACATGACTGCAACAACACTTCATACAACAGTGAAAAATGACATTTTCTGATTTTTTGAGTGAAAAATCTCTTAATTTTGTTTTTGTTTTTGCTTTTCCCCACTGAAAAGGGGGATGGAAAGAAAAAAAGAGGATGGTGAGACCTGAAACGTGAGTGAGGAAGGGGGGAAAGGAGGGAAAAAGAGGGAGGGGAGCTGGAAACCAAAAATTTACAGATGAGGGTGTTTTTTTCTTTTAAAGAATAGTTATGTGAATATATTTGGTTTGTGAAAAAGGGCATTTCTCATTGAACTGGGTTTCAAAGAATTTTGGCCAGCTATAGCTGGCACCCATTCTCACAATTGCTGTCACAAGTTGAGAAATTTAGGTCTGGGGAAAACTAATGTTGACACATGCTAAAGCCCTGTCTATAACAGAAAATTTTATAATCATCTTTAGTATGTATGTAATGGGGTGCCATTGTTACCTATGTTTGAAGCTGTAATGTAGTCTGGGTTTAAGCATTTTAATACTGTTGCGGTTAGCCTTTCTTGGAGGCAGATTCAGTCTATCTAGTTTTAAATATGGGTTGAGTGGAGATTATGGAAGATGGCAAATGATGCTTACATAGATCCCTACCTAAGCTAGAACACAGGCCATTGTTTTCCCTGAAGGTTTTGTGGAAAACCTCCCACTTATTTTTTTTCCTTTTTTTTTTTTTTTTTTTTTTGGTCATTTTCACAATAATTTACATTTGCCATTATGCACATCATGTATACATTTAATCAAGACTAATGCTAATTAATTCAACCCTCAGTAGAATAATTGCTATAAAAATGCCCTAGCTACAGTCTGGTATCCACTTCTCTGCCTACATTGTGTTTTATACACCTAGCTAAGCAAGTTTTGTGCTCCCATCTTTATTGTAGCACTGGTAAATTTTAAAGTGAGAGATGGGATAAATATTATCCAGGCTGTAAAAGGGTGGGGACTCCAAGGCATAGAAAAATTTGAGGGCTAGATTGCAGCACTTGGCCACAGAAGCCACAATCAAAATCCAGCCCCAGTGCACTAGATGGTCTAAAAACATGTACAAAGACACAGTTCCTGCTCCAGTGAGTTTATAGTTTAAGTAGATAAGTGACCTAGGGATAATGATTGCAATCAAATGAGAAAGCATTTTAAATTTCAAATATATATGTAAATTATGTATATAGCATATTAAATAGATAAAGTGTCATCTAGCCAGCACTGATTGGTACAATTGACATAGGCAATTTTAAGGTTTTGGAGTAGCAGCCGTGTTAGTCTGTATCCGCAAAAAGAATAGGAGTACTTGTGGCACCTTAGAGACTAACAAATTTATTTGAGCATAAGCTTTTCATGGGCTACAGCCCACTTCTTCTTCCTATGTATCCGAAGAAGTGGGCTGTAGCCCACGAAAGCTTATGCTCAAATAAATTTGTTAGTCTCTAAGGTGCCACAAGTACTCCTGTTCTTTTTATAGGCAATTTAGTAGAGGTGAGTCTTGAACAGTTATTTGAAGGAGTGTGTAGAGGCCTTAAAAAGTGCTGCAGGATAGGAATTCCTTGCATAAGGAGCAGTGTGGAAGAAAATACAGAGATTTGTGTGAAATGCTGACAAACCAGCAGAACAGAGTAGGACAGTGTGAACAAGTAGGGAGGGGCAGAGCTGTGAAGGGTCTTAAAAGTCAAGTTTGAACTTCATGCAGTGAGTTAAGTGGAAGGATTCAAAAAGCGGGGTGAAGTGCCAGGAGTGCTGGGAAAGGAAAATGCTTTTACCAACTGTTTTGAATGGACTGGAGAGTGTGCTGTAGATTTAGGGAAGTTTGCAGTAAATAAAATATAAGATGATGTGGGTCTGGGCAGGAGTTATGGAAGATGAACCCTTCCCTTACAGATTTGATTGACGGAGATGGTGGCATTGTCAATGGTGATAGAAATGACAGGTCAGGAGATGTTAAACTGAAGTGAATAATGAGAAATCCAGCAGGTGTGTCAGAGTAACAGGCCAAGTTTCAGGATTTAATGTAGAAATCGGAAGTGGAAAGATACAGGTGGAGTGAGGATGGCTATTGAAATTGAGCAATCAGAGGAGAGCCCACAGAAGGAGGGCATAGACAGAAGAGAAAGAAGACAAGGATAGTCGGGGAGGGGGAGGTACAGAGGTCCTGCCCAAGGGGTGTCTGAAGGGAGAGGTAAGAATAGAAGGAGGAGAGAATAGTTTTGAAAGCCAAAGGAGGACAAGAAGCTGAATGTGATCAACAATGCAAAAGCATGAGAGAGGGCAAGGCAGATGAGGATGGAATACAAAGCCTGAGATTTAGCCAGGACACTTATTGTCCTTTCTTAGTTATATAGTACATATATGAATCTAAAATCAGTCCTATTACACTAATATGATATGAAAATGAACAAACAGAATAAATCCATAATTACATAAAATATATACATTATCTATATAATAGAAAATGGGAATCAAGAAGAAGCTGGCCTACTTAA
Organism: Malaclemys terrapin pileata; assembly: GCF_027887155.1. Lineage (NCBI taxonomy): Eukaryota > Metazoa > Chordata > Testudines > Emydidae > Malaclemys > Malaclemys terrapin. The sequence goes on along the minus strand of NC_071511.1, from coordinate 98,536,150 downwards.
ACACTCCAATTTACATGCTGATTATTTCATACCCTTCCCTTTCTGAGGTCTCTTCCTGAGTCTAGACATTCAAGGTGGGTGAGGTAATATCTTTTGCTGGACCATAGTTGGCCAGTAAAAGATTATCTCATCCACCTTGTCTCTCTAATATCCTGGGATCACCAGCTATACCATCTCTTCCTATATCTGTAATTTATAGTCTGACTGATGCTGCTGCAAGTGGTAGACCATAGCAATCCCAGTGAAGTCAAAAGGAGTTCTGTGCATGAAGAGTGTGTAGAATTGGATTTCATCCTGCAACTAAATACTAATGGCTGTTGTAGCAAGCAAGCACTATGCCCAGCAATAAGATGTGTGTACTGCCCAATCCTGCAATTTGTTATGTGTGTGGGCAAATCCCCTATTGAAGTCAATAAGGCTCTGTGAGAGTGCAGCAGTCTGACTGCACAGAGTCAAATCCAGGATCAAGTCTTTAGATTGCCAGCCCTTTGGGGCAGGAACTTTTTCTTATATATCCATAAAGCAGTATGTTCCCCTCCACCCTGTCAAAACAGTCCAAGTAAAACAATGGCTCATAATTAGCTGTTAAAACATATATGTATAAAACTTAACAAACCTAATTTCTGGACTTGTAAAATCTCAAACTTCAATTAGACCTGTGGAAATCTTAATTGGTACTCCGTTGTCTGCAGAAAGTAGAAATTACCAATTCACTCAAGTATAGTTTTCTTAAAATATGAATTAAATAAAGTACATTTCTAAAAACCCGATCCTTTTAGAGAAAAGCTCTTTAAATTCCCGATTGTTTTTTGAAGCTTCTGTGAGTTCAAGCAATAAGTGCCATTTACATAGGGATAGGATGTAACAAGTATTGTAAATCACTTACAACAGAGTTCACTAATCTATTGGCAGACATTGTGGAGCCAACCCTAACCGAGCTTTGGAAAATGTGTGAACAACATCTTTTGTGGGGGAGACCTGATGGCAATTAGACGATACTTATCTGGGCCTTTGATGTTTGTTTACATAAACAACATTTTCTTTGGGACTCCCTTTATAAAAGAAGCAACCCAGAGAGAGGAATTCTCTGACTCTGCTGCTCAAAAATCCATCCTCCCCTAGTTTGTGTTGAAATAGAAGACCGCCAGGATGACCAAGGCCCCTTTCTCTGTAGAGTGGCTTTCCCAGAGCAGCCAGGACACCTATGAACCACAGCAAAGGCCCAGTAGCTACGCAGAAGGCACTCAGGGCAGGACTTCTGCATCACATGGATTGCTCACCCGGGTCGGAAATCCAGTCTGCAACTCCAGAACAAACCCACAACCGCACCAAACCGCAAGCCAAACAGGGAAGAAGGGTGAACGTATAAAGACCCCGGACACCTCTTCTAAGAACGACCCCAGGAGTGAGAAGCTTTTTGATTCTTCCTCCTCTATAGGTGATTATAATTGCATCTACTATTGTGCTTTATAGACCATCCCAATGTATGCTTGCTCTTGTTGTCTCTTCAGTGAGTAGAGGGAAGGAGGAGAGTTAAGTTATAACAATGACTAGAGGGAGGGAGGAGAATTGTGCATTATTCTTTGCTAAGTGTATTGGGACACAAAGGGTGAAATCCTGGCCCCATTGAAGCCCGTGGGAGTTTTGCCGTTGACTTCAGTAGAGCTGGGATTTGACGCAGGGGATGGTCTTAAGTGACCGGGCATAGGACGGGGAGTTGGGACTCTTAAGTTTAATTTCCTCGACTACCACAGGTTCCAGATCTGACAGTGGGCAAGTCATCTGATCTCCCTATGCCAGCCTCCAAAGGGAGTCCTTTGGTTTGACCGTGGTAGCACGCTTGGAGCGCCTGTGGGGCCAGGAGCTATGTGGGTGCAAGGCACTAGCTGAGCCCTTCCATTTAGGAGATAAGAATCGCCTCGGAAAACTGCTGATTTCCGTGCCAGGAAAAGCCTTTGTCATCTGCCCGCAGCTGGCGTCCTTCAGTGGTGTATAATGGCCGAGGGATGCGTGAGCCCTGCAGCCCCCTCTAGGTCGCCAGCCACTGGAGTGCTCTCAGCGGGGCTGACCTGGTTCCTCTCTGTGCCCAGCAGCACCAGCCGCAGCCAAGCGGGCGTGGAGCGCCGCGGAGTCCGGTTCCGACTGGGAGGGCGGCCGCTCGGAGTGCCAATCCCCCGAGGAGCCCGGCGGCAGGGGCAGCCGCCGCTTGCGCACCGCCTTCAGTGTGGAGCAGATCAGCACCCTGGAGAGCTCCTTCAAGCGCCACAAGTACCTGGGCTCAGCCGAGCGCCGCAAGCTGGCCGCCAAGATGCAGCTGTCCGAAGTGCAGGTGAGCGGGCCGCGCGGCTGGCTGGAGGCCGGGCCAGGGCGGCGGAGCCCGGGCCGGGCTCTCTGGGGGCGCCTGGGTGACACTGTTTCTCCTCCCCACAGATCAAGACCTGGTTCCAGAACCGGCGCATGAAGCTGAAGCGGCAGCTGCAGGAGATGAGGCCGGAGCCCTTCTACAGCCCCGTCCCCTTCGGAGCCCGGGCCGGGACTCTGCCCCTGCACTACGTCTACCCGGCTCAGCAGCCGCTCCTGGCTCACCTCCCCAGGCCGGAGGCCGTACCCGCCAGCTTCGCCTTCCCAGCACTGCCAGCCTCTGCCCTGAGCCCCGCCAGCACGTTCCGGGGGGAGCCTGGCTTTTGGCAGGCGCCCTGCTTTGTGGGCTACAGAGACTCCGGGGCCTTCTTGCTGCCCGTTTGAACCCGCGGGGCTGGCCTGTGACTCAGAGAAGGATTTGCACTAACGCTGGCTCTGCGGAGTCGCCTAGGCGTGCAACTGCCTGCTGTGTTTGTGATGCGATCTCCTCGTACATAGCGACAATATTTTATACGGACACTTACATGCGGATAATGGGGCCGAGTATAAAACCAAACACTTACCAGCTTTCACTCTACTTCCTTGCACAAATCCTCGGAGCCCTTACTTGCCATAACCGTGAACACAACCTCTTTCTTTCTTTCCTTCCTCCCTCCCTACTAAATTCAGGATGTCAACTAATCTGCAAAGCCCTGACCCAAACCCAACCCTTCCCTTCCATGGGACCCGGAATAGGCTCCTATCTAGATTTGCAGTTTGAGCTGGTTTAATAGACTCTGCTTGGAGACCACCTTTTAAGGAAGTGGGTTGAGAGTTTAAGAATAATAACCGGGAGAAACTCAATACCCTGCCAAACCACCCAGCAGCCAACAGAGTGTTGAACCTTGCAGTATGCACACAGTGGGTGAAATCATGTGCTCATGGCAAAATTCCCATTGACTTCAATGGACTTGACTGCGTCCAGGCTTTCACATTGTGTTGAGTTTTAGTGCTGCTGCCTGATCCTTATTACAGAGGCTCCTATACGTGCCCTGTTCTAGTTAAAACTGTTACAATTATAGACACTCCAACATTATCCAATTTAAATCACTAGAAGTGAAATCCTAGGTCAATTGAAGTCAATGGCAAAACTCCTACTGAGTGACTTCAGTGGGGCCAGGATTTCACCATAGGAAGTTTGCTACTGACACAAACAGGAACAAGATTGGGCCCTGTGTCTTCAACTACTCCCTGGGTGGCTCTGCTTCTATTTTATTTAATCTGACAGCACTAATATATACTGACCATAGGATTCATTTTCAGATTTATTCATGCATCTAAAATAAGGTGTTAATATTAGGGAAATCAGCTTCCTACATTTAAGCATACAATGATAAGTCTAAAAGATCTGTCCAAAATAGGGCCTGCCGCTCTTATTAACATGAAAAGCAGATAGCTGCACCGGTAGGATTACTCTTGTAACCTTGAGCAAGGGCTTTCAGGATCAGGCCAATCACAGTAGTGACTGACCTGGAGGAACTGCTATGTTTTGCAAGATCAGAAAGGAATGGAAGACAGATTTACATGAGAGGCCCTGATAGTCTGTGGTGGAACAAGTGTGACACTGACAAAACTACATATATGTGTGCATAGCAGACTGGCTGGTGCACATTACCTTTTAGTATTTATACACTAGTGCTACATTTTAAATGTATTTTTGTGTTAGCCAACCAATTATTGGGGAATACCTTTTAAAAGACCCACCCAAAATGTCTAGACAAATTAGAAAGGCAATTAGTAGGCATTTTTTAAAAGTATAAAATTTTAACTTCCCACCCTGAAAAACACTACCCAGCCCTTTAAGATTTCTTTATACCAAGTACCGTGAAAGGGTACTTGTCCTTTTGTTTGCTTTTGTTTTAACAAATTAACAGGCAAGAATAAATAATCAACCAAGTGTAGTTAAATGACAATGTTAAAAGTATAGATGTTCTTGGAAATGTTGTGCCTCTGGGAAGCCTTCTGAAAAATAACACCGTTACTCACATGAACTGATCCCACCCAGACTAATCCAGATTTACGTTTCTATTTACTCTTATCATTGATCCAGCCTTGCAACTTCTTCATCAGTTTAGACTCCTGTCAGTCCGGGGTCCCACCATAATGATACTCGGAAACTCCATAGTATCAACCAGGTGTAAGGCTGCCTACAATAAAATCAAAGATAAAAGTATTGGTTAGTCTGGCCCATTTATATTTTGCTGTGAGATTCACTGTTGTTGTTGTTTTTAATTTAAATACTACTACTACTTAAAAAAAATTCACACTCGGCAAGGGCCCATTGGCAGCCCATGGAAATCAATGGAAATGGGGGAGGGAGATAAACTGGAACAGGGCTGCCCAGAGGATTCAGGGGGCCTGGGGCAAAGTGGGGGAGCTGCGGCGCTTGTACTCACCCGGCGGCGGTCCGAGTCTTCAGCGGCATTTCGGCTGATGGGGGCCCTTCAGTGCTGCCAGAGACGCGGAGCAACTGAAGAGCCTCCGCCGCCGAAATGCCGCTGAAGACCCGGACTGCCGCCGGGCCAGGGCTCGCGGGGCATTTTTTTTTGGGGGGGGGGAGAGGGGGCTTCAGTCGCTCCGCGTCATCGGCAGCACTGAAGGGCTCCCCCGCCGCCGAAATTGCCCCACCTGCGCCCCCCCCCCCCCCCCCCGCGGCTCTGAACTGGAAAGGATTGTTCTAGTTTCATTGACTTCAACTGAGTTATAAAAAGTTACACTAACTGAGAATCTACCGCAAAGTATTTTGAAAGACTCCATTGCTTTCAGATCAGGTCTCCTACACCGCATCCCTTTAAGCTGCTCTGACCGCTTGGCCCATGCAGATGGCTTTGTTTTGCTTTCTCCCTTGTGCACTCCTGAATAGGCTGGCCTGGTGCTGAGCTAGAATGCGTACAAGAGACTGTAAACGTGGTCTTCTGAACAGGATCCCTAGTATGGAAGCTAAATAGGAAAAATAGAGGTTTGTGGCTTTAAATGTTCTTCTGGGCTATAAGAAATAAGCCTAGGGTTTGCCTGCTATTAGTGTGACCTTTTAAGAAATCAAAAGCAAAATGAGTGGATTTCATTGAGGAAAGTATTTTGAATACAACCTAAATTAGTTGTAGATGTAAACGTTATTTCTGAAATGCAAAATGTGTCCTCCTGAAGTAGCTACATTGATCAACAGAAGGAAGATGAAAGCCAGTCTTCTGGGATTATGAAGTGCACCTCTTCAATGCATTCATGTATTAAGAAGAACAGGAGTACTTGTGGCACCTTAGAGACTAACAAATTTATTAGAGCATAAGCTTTCGTGGATGTATTAAGATATCTCCAAGGAAGCCTTCATATGGTAGATACCTTATCAGGTCTAAAGCAGCCAAATTTTAAGGAGGGTCAAACAGTCAATGTCTATAAATATACATGTTTACATGAAAGCCTCTACATTTATCTGCTTTATTGTGTCTGTTATATACTCCATGGGATTATTGCTATACAGGCAAAGATTGGAGTAACTCACTAAAACCCATCCACTATAAAACGTGGCATGGAACTCAGCTTCAAAATGCCTTTTTTGGATGGGGTGGGCGGTTTCTGCTTTTCCTGTTTGGAAAAAAAATGAAGTTTGAAGGTGTTAGTGACTGGCATAATTCGCCTGCCCTCAAGACCCCCCACCCAGTAATTATTTCCCCAGTCTCATCTGAAGGATGGGGGGCCTCCTGGCAGTTGGTCTGACTGGCAGGGAGGAGATAAAGCATGGTTGAAAGAAGGGGGAAAGGGGAGACAACTGAAAGGAAAAAAACAGGAGAGGAGAAGGTGATGAAGCAAATATGAGTCAGAAAACCCGACTGGAGAGGGAGAGCGCGCAGCCCTCCCGAAACAGGTAGTGCTGCTATGGGAGGGGGAGGGGAAGACATGGGAGTGGTAATCAGGAAACTCCATCCCAGGGCCCATAACACAAGTTTACAAGGCCCTTGGGAAGAAGCGACTGCAAGGGTCTCAGATTTCGTATTTGATGAAAATGCCCCCAGGCTGTCTGGCTTTCACAACACATTTTATGAAGAACCAGGGCTCATGGAAGCTCCCCTAGAAATTCAAAACCTGGAGCAAATCCTCCTTTCCATAGCATCTTCCCCTATCCCTTCTCTTCCCCCCACCCCAATTTCACTCAGAAATAGCTGCCCTGCTCACAGCTCCTCCCATGTACTTTGTCCCTAGGATCCCATCCCTGGGGGTTGAGAAGGCACCTCAGGCCCAGGGCGAGACGCAAAGGAGGAGCCTGCACTGCCTCTATCGCATCCTTCTAGTTGGGCTCCTGTTTAAAACTCTTCATTTCAATAACTGGGCTTAGGACTTTCCACTTCCAAGACAACTGCCGGGTTAGCCATTGCAGTAGCTACTTGTTGCACGGACCCCGAAATGACAATGGCTTCTGAAGAGCAATAAAATAATTGCAAAGGTCGAGCTATTCAGTAGCTGTGGAATCTGACTGCCTATAAGGTATTACACTTTGTATGTTATCGTCCTCATCGCCAGCATTTCACATACAGGGCAGTAAAGCTACTTCTTCAAACAGCTCCTAGTCAGCTGCCCCTACAGCGCCTGAGGCCAGAGGTGCTGGAACAATTTCTGTAGTGGGGGTGCTGAGAGCCATTGAGCCAAACTGTAAACCCTGGAGATGATGGAAATCACTTGAAGTCAGGGGATGCGGGAGCACCTCTAGTGCCAGCACCTATGCCTAAGGCCTCCTTTTATTGTCTAATGGGCTTTTGACCCTTGTCTTCCTAGAAGGGCCCCCTTAGAAGTAGGCTTGAGTTAGAAAAGCAGAAGAATTTTATCATAATGCAGATACTCACATACAACCATATCTGGTTTTATAATGAACGCACAATGCTTCACAAACTGATAAATAGCAACTGCTTATTCCCAGTTTCTCTACCCCTACCAGAGCCTAAGACTATAACCCCAAGCGTATTGCCTTGCTATGGGGTGCATACATACAATTACATTCCTAGCGTTCTCCCTTCAACAACAAAATTATACGGTTGGGATAACACCCCATTGTTCTCGATTTCGTGTGTGTGTTGCATGCACGCACATTGTTTGCACTTGTGGAATTTACATCCAGGCAGCTGGAAATATTCAAATTTGATAGATACGTTTCAAATTTTAGCTATAAGGGCTAGGCCCGGGTGCGTGAAAACAATGCAGCATATCATTGTGCATTGCAATGATTCCTGAACGGGAGTCCTTTTGTCTTTGGTTTTGCGCGCTGGGAGGAAACTACCGCGAAAAAGAAAGACACGGCAGAAACACCCTGTCACCAGTTAAAAAGGTGCTAATGAGCACTTTGCATAATGACTATTCAACAACCGCCTGAAATCTTCTAGCATTTGGCAACATTAACTAGAAACGGTGGCCCGATTTATGCCAAAATCTGCCTATATGAGTTTTGTGAGATACGTTTACTGGGTTAAACTTCCAAGAATTGTTTTAACTAAACTCTAGAAAAATGAGTGAGTTTACGTGAAACAACGGTGCAAATACATTTTTGCCAACAGTCCATTCCAGTTTATTAAGCGTGATTATATGGTATATGTTGCATCTGCAAAAACATATACCGATCTCGTTTGTTTTTGCAAGTTTGTTTTTTTCCAGCCATGGTGTTTAATTTTTTACTTGAGAACGGAAGGCTGAAGTTTGATAGTAACGTGTTTAATGTGTAGTATACACTGTGGCGAATTCCATCCCCAAAGGACCCACATCGCTTAATAATTATATATAAGCTTGGGTTGGGACACTGAAGTGCAAGTGCAACTACTTTGAGGATAGAGGAAGATGATCAGTTGCTATGCAGCACACTGGACACCAAGTAGACAGAGGAATTAGAGCTGCTGATTCTCTCTCCTCAGCAAACTTTGGGTCCGCACTTCCAAACGGCCAGAGAGATAGAGACTGAGGTCATGCCTTAATACACAAAAGCATGGACTGATAGCAACTAAAATGTGTCTGAATTACCCTGCAGAAGAGGGTTGGGTGGATTTTTCCACCAGCAGATTTGAGCAAGTCCTTTATTTCAACATCCCCTTTTGTCTCTTTAATCGCATTTGGGGGTCAGGCACAATAAGCGATCAGTACTGGAGTGTACTCATTGAGGACAGCGTGATGCCAGTGAGTCAAGTTTTCCGTTTGTACTTTAGAAAAGTAACGTATGTGGGGAGTGGAAGCGAGTTTGCTACTTGTTCCTTTGAAAAAGCAGCGCAGTGAAACTGCTATTATTGTTCCACCATCGGCTTTTTACACCACATCTGATGGGTAGCTGGATCTGCGACGGAGAGATTCGATACTATGGAGGAAAAAGCTAGAATGCAAAATCGCTTGAGCAGTGACTTCAAAGTTCCACTGCCAATCATCTCTGCCCCTGCAGCGTGGGGGACACTATTTAATTAGCAAAGCAATAATGTCAGAGATGTCTGCAGCCTGCGCTTGCTTAACCGCCTTTATCCAATTTGGCCAGAGTAGTTTGCCAGGATACTAGAGGTTTGGCCAGAATATTTGGACCCCTGCTGCTCGCAGACTCTGTGGAGCCACTCAAGGGACCTGTTTTCAAACCAGGTGAAGCAATTCCGTGCTGTGTGCTAATCGGGAGAGAGCTCACACTACAGGGCCATTAGATCTAATTGCTGCCCATTATCTCTTTCTTTGATAGGCAATTAGATGACAATTAACTTGGAAAAGCCCTGAGGGCTTGGAGTAGAGAAGGGGGAGGAGAGACCTTCAGGTTTCAGTACAGGCTCTGTGCAAAGCCTGATAACTTTTCCTTTCAGCTGCCTACAAACAAACCTAGTAGAGAAAAGGATTTCTTCCCCTCCCCCCGAAAAAAATTCTGTGCTGTGATTTTAATGGACCCAAAAGCAAAATAATTCTGTAATCAAAAAGACAAGTTTCCTCCTTTCCCTTTCACAAAGATCTATTTCTAACCCAGGTAAATTCTTATGTATTATTTATAGTAACTATGTTTTCACATTTGAACAATATAATGTAAAGGTATCAGAGTTCTTTGGACATCCCTCAGCTGTTTCGGGGTGTTGAGTGAATGATTAACCTAAGGTCTATTACATTTTCCTTACTTTATTTGGTCATCTTTTGGTCATTAATTTTCGAAGAGCTAAATGAGATTTTCAAAATCCGGTTTTAAAATGATCACTCCCACAATTGTGATGTAATTGTCCAAATAGTTTTCGGAGTAGAAGCAATGTTAGTCTGTATCCGCAAAAAGAACAGGAGTACTTGTGGCACCTTAGAGACTAACACATTATAAATACCTTTGTTAGTCTCTAAGGTGCCACAAGTACTCCTGTTCTTTTTGTCCAAATAGGGAAATTGACGTATTGCAACATGCAATCGAATTTTAAAATTGTATTTTAAAAAAGGGTGGCATTATAAAGGGGGATATTTTAAAACAGTTCTGCAATATCCCCGTAATTGATACCAGTACTATGCCTCCAGCTGCAATCAAGGGAGTGAGAGGGCAATGGACAGGTTAGTGTTCACGGGTACTTCAAATAAAAAGGCATTTACTCTTAAACAAGTAATCTCGTTGATGCCTAATTGACTATCTAATAGCATGTATCAGTACATCAAAGCCTCGCTGAATAAACTTGTTAGCATTTCTAAGGGGGGCAGTGAGTGTTACAAACAGTAATCAATTTTCTTATCAGCCATACTTAAAAGGAAGCTGTCCCTCTGAGCAGATAACGATGTGTGTGCCTAAGTGAAGTATTGGGATTCATTGTCTCCCATGGAAAGTCTGAGAACAATAAAAGCTGAAGGGGCTGAGGACAGTGAGAGTTCCCCCAGTTTGGGTCCCTTTGATCAGCAAAACCGGCCGCGTGAGATGCTCCTAGACTCCTGGCGCCTTCCAGTGGGGTGGGTATGGTTTGTGCCATATTATGTGCCCCGGGAAAGGTCTATGGGTGGAAATATAACTGTTCTCTCTCAATAAAACTATTATGCCCTTGCATCAATAGAGTGATCTTGATGTGAATCTAAATAACATATATGGATCTCATCCAAAATATATACCCTCCTCGGGGTATATCTCATTTATGTCACTTCAGTGTCCTTGGGTATTGGTGCACCTTAGTCCTTCCTATTTTCTGCCTTTTGCAGACAATAATTTAATCACCTAAAGGCTGTAATACTATGGCCTAGTTCTGGTTGTTGGTTAGGTGTTGGGGTGGCTGGGTGGCAGTTAGTGGCCTGTGATATACAGGAGGACAGACTAGATCAGGGGTCGGCAACCTTTCAGAAGTGGTGTGCCGAGTCTTCATTTATTCACTCTAATTTTATGGTTTCCCATGCCAGTAATACATTTTAATGTTTTTAGAAGATCTCTTTCTATAAGTCTGTAACTATTGTTGTATGTTAAAGTAAATAAGGTTTTTAAAATGTTTAAGAAGCTTCATTTAAAATTAAATTAAAATGCAGAGCTCCCCCCCCCCCCCCGACTGGTGGCCAGGACCCAGACAGCATGAGTGCCACTGAAAATCAGCTCGTGTGCCACCTTCGGCATGTGTGCCATAGGTTGCCTGCCCCTGGACTAGATGATCTGATGGTCTCTTCCTGCCATGCTTTTAATGAACCCAATAGCAAAGCACTCCTGAGAGCAGCATGGGGCCCAATTTCTGCTGGGCTGACTCAGCCCTTCCACCCTTGAAAAAGAAAGTATCTCGGAGTATGCTGTGTGTGACTTTTCCTTAGCATAGCCCTGTCTGTGTGAATAGTAAGGGCTTTCTTGTGACATTGGATGCCAAGGTATATGGAGATCAGTTGCTGCAGCAGCTCCTGAACATATTCTGGTTGCTTCAGACACTGCTACCCTGGGTTTAGTGCACCAGGCAGCAGCTGTGATCTGACAACTGATGCAGAAAAGGAACCAAACAGAGGCACACTTGGTTTATTTCTTTCATTGCACAGTTCCACCATATAATGACCTTCTGGGGGATCTTACTAGTACTGAGACCCCCAAACAAGGCGTATGCCCCAAAGTTCTTGGTCAAAATTTCCCTTCCTGTTGTTGTACTATTTGCCTCTTGGCTAGTGTCCTCCACCCCAGATATGATTGTTTTACTGTAGTGTTGTATGCCTCTAACTGAGGACGTCATTATGGAACCCTGGGAGCTGAAACATGTTTTATATTTGTAAGGTACTGTATTACACTTTACAAGAGGGAGAGCAGAACCTCTGAAGCTGAAACTTGAAGGGTTTAAGTCACTGTATCAGAAATATTGATAACATGGAAAAATGGTAGGGAAATATTTGGTGTCAATAAGATATTTACATTTTCTGTGTATGCAGAGGTTATATGAAAGTTATGGATTCTCTTTTTCAAAAATGAGTCAAATTTGCATAGTTTTTTTTATGAATAAAAATGGTAAAGTGACAACAAAAATCATGGAATTCAGAAGATGGGTACATCCCATCCCATCCTATTGGCTTTAGTTACAAACAGAGATAATTCTAAGCATAAGTAGACTAAACAATTGTTTAGGCCCCCAAGCTGCTCAAGAGGGTCCCCTATTAATTGTTAGTGTGTGTTGGTGGAGATATTCCTGCTTAGAGTCCACAATGGGGTAGCACTGGTCTGGTTACAATACATACAAGGGATAGAATTTATAAGCCCCTTAGGACTGAGATCTCACTCCTATTACACATGTGTACTATTAATAATAATGGGACAGGTGGGTGTAGGCCCTCCTCCTCAGCTAAGGTGGTAGAACCACTGAACTCAAGCTACTATTGAATTCTGGGAATGACAAATGGAAAAAAAAACAGGCAAGGGAATGAGGTCAAAGGCTAATAACAAGGAATCTGGGGGGACACCAAGCAGAGAACCCAAGATGATGCCCAACACCCCTCAAAGGCATCTAAGGTGTCAGTGGATACTGCCCTCAGGAACTCTTTCCAGAGGCATGAACTTATAAGGGGCCAGAAGTCCAGAGTATCCCCCATCCAGCTTCCTCCTCCTGGTATGATGAATGGCTGACTTAGCCATCCCCAAGAGGAGGTTGACGAGGAGATCTTGTGACTTTGTGGGGCCATGGATGGGGTGTGCATAGAGCAGGAGACACGAGGAAAAGCGCAGCCAGAATCTCAGTAAGAGGTTCTGGAGGACCCACAAGAGGAGCTGCATCATGATGCGTTCTATTCATTTGTGTGTGAGGACCTCCCTCTGGATGCAGAAAATCCAGGTGTCAGGAGTTCATGAACCATGGCAGGTACATGCCCATGCTTGCAGCTCCATGAAGGAGCCACCAGCTAATATCTCTGGTGGGCCATGGGACCTGAGTGGAGTACCAACTAGCCAATGGGAGTTCCTCACCCTCCTTAGGTAGCAACATGTCCTGCCTCTTGGTGTCAAGGTAGGACATGCGGGTGAGGAAGTGGATGGTATGAAGCATGAGCACAGACAGACATTTCCTGGGTATGGTTTAGAGTCAGTCTGGCTGGATGGTGTTCAGTTAGGGTTACCGTATGTCTGGGTTTTCCCAGGCATTGCCTCCTTTTTGATCATCTGCCTGCTGTCTGGGCAGATTTTTCAAACAACAGGCAATGTCTGGGATTTTTGCAGAGCATGCATTGCAGCTCAGAAAGAGCCCTGATTGGTCTGCTTCCTGATTGGTCCCACCCTGCATCTGCAGATGATTGGTCCATTCCCCTGCAGTCACAGCTGCTGGATCCCAGCTCTGGGGTGGGAGGTTTCAGAGGGAGGCACTGACTGATGGCTGGCACTATGTCCTGGGCTTGCACCAGCCACCCTGCCATCATGATAGGGAATGACACTTCCCCCCACCTCCAGTGATTACCTCTGCCACAGATAACCCCCTCTTATCACTCCCCAAATGCCCCTCACACTATGCACTTACCCCATCCCATACCCCTCCAGTATCCTCTTCAGCACCCACAGGGTACCCCTCCCAGTACACACACAGACCTCCAGAACCTCCCAAATACACCCTCCAGCACCCCCAACTGTACCTCCCCTCCAGGCCCTCTCCCTCCCTCCAGCACCCCTCCCCTTCTGGCAGTGACCTCTTTTTGGAACCTGAAATATGGTAACCCTGTGTTCAGCCAACTGAAGTTGCATGTCAGGGACGGCCAAGGAGAGTTGTGTGGCAAAGGCCTGATGACAAGGTCTGGTGGGCCAGGGGGTAAGAGGCAGAGGGTGACCAGATGTTCCAATTTTATAGGGACAGTCATGATATTTGGCATTTTGTCATATATAAGTGCCTATTCCCCTGCCACTCCTTCCCCCCGCCCTTCTCATTTTTCACACTTGCTATCTGGTCATCCTAGAGAGGCAGGCAGGAAACACCCTCCCACAGGGCCTCCTAGAGGAAAGCAAGAGAAGCAGGAGGCAAAGCTGCCTTCACCTCCTGGAGCACGACGGCGGATGTGCAGGGTGGACAACTCTATTCACTGGCTAAGTGCCACAGCATCAACCCAATCCTTCTGATCATAGTCCAGGAGGTCTCCAACTCTAGTGGTACCAGCCAGGGCCAACCTCCAGTGCACCAAGGGGCACTTTGTCACCCACACTTTGGTGTGCAGAATGTGTAGCAGGGGCTCCGTGAGGAGGTCCTTCCCTTTGGCTGCCACTTTGGACCCGGTCTCTGAAAGTAGCTTCCAGGGCCTGGTAGAAGACTGACTGGTCAGAGATGTCTTGGGGGGAGACCCCCTCAGCTGGAAGTAAAAGAGCTGGTTGTATCAGAGGCAGTGGAAGAAAGCATGCACCAGCATGCTCCATGCGGACTCCCTGCACTGCAAAGCAGTCTCTGCAGAGCCTAAGGTAGAAGGCATGGACCTTGCTGTGGATGCAGACCAAGTCCTGGCTGACATTCTCCAGGGGAAGGCTCAGGACCCCTGTAGAGACCCAGTGGGACCCTGACCAGAAAAACTCCAGGATCATCTTCTGGAGGCTGGCTGGTGCCAGAGCATTGACAGGACCAGCTTGTTGAGCACTAGTGCCCTCCCCTGAAGGAAAAGGCACCGAGCAGCCCTGTGCATCTATGCAATTGGTCAGCCGCTCTGGCCTCGAGATCACCCCAATTCTCCAGTGGGGAGGGATCAATGGCAGAAATGTAGACACCCAGAGAGAGTATTGGATCCACACCCCACCAGATGGCCCATAGCATGGGTGGGAGGGAGGAAGCTAGAGCGAGGGCAACCCATCCCCCACCACCAAGCCAAAGCTCTTGACCCAGTGGACCTGGGCTTGGCAAGTCTCCACCTTTGCCAGGTCTCCTGGGCCAAGGGTGCTGGAACTGGGGGAGAGGGTGAGGGGGGACAGGGGTCATGGCTCTCCCACTTTCTGAAAGTGGATGAGCCTAGCCTGTCCACTTTTCTCCATAGGCCTCTCTGCCCCTCCTTTTCCCCATGAGGCCCCACCCCCCTGGCCAGGCCAGCACCCGGAGCCTGGTTGGGGAGGCCAGGCAGCATGAGGCACTGAGCTGCAGACCATCCACCTGCCTGGGGTGGAGGGGCCAAAAGCAGCCCCCAGCCCATGTCCGTGTCCCCCAGACCCTCCTCCCAGGGCAGGCGGAGGGTCCGTGGCTCCCCACAGCTGCCCAGCTCTTACTATGCCTGGGCTGCGGCTCCGAGGCCCTGTCCCCTGGCCAGAGCTGGGTCAGGGTGAGCTGCAAACCCTCTACCTATCATGGGAACATGTAACGGGAAACCCTCTGCAAACTCTCTACCTGCCACTGAGAACACGGGTGGGAACACAGGCTGGGGGCTGCTCTTGGCTTCCCCACCCTGGGCAGGTGGAGGGTCTGCAGCTCCCGGCCCGCTCTGGCTTCCAGTTTGGCCAGGGGCCGGGCCTCAGATGAAAGGGGTGGAGCCTCAGGTGGAAAGGACAGGATGGGGCCATGGAGAAGGTGAGGGTCCCTGCTGGCCCCCACACTTCTCAGAAGGCTCCGTCACCCCTGTTCCAGGCCCTGAGTCAGAAGGAGCACATCTTCAGAATACACCAACAGGACCACCCACAAGTCCAGCTATGACATGTCTGTAGAGCAGTGGCTCTCAATCAAGCATATGTGTACCTCTGGGGGGTACATCAACTCATCTAGATATTTGCCTAGTTTTACAACAGGCTACATAAAAAGCTCTAGCGAAGTCAGTACAAACTAAAATTTCATACAAACAATGACTTGTTTGAACTGTTCTATATACTATACACTGATTTGTAAGTACAATATTTATAGTATTCCAATTGATTTTTTATAATTACATGGTAAAAATGAAAAAGTAGTAATAGTCTGTCTGTCACACATTTATATTTTTATGTCTGTTTTCGTAAGAAAGTAGTTTTTAAGTGCAATGAAACTTGGGGGTATGCAGGACAGATCAGTCTACTGAAAGGGGTACAGTAGTCTGGAAAGGTTGAGAACTACTGCTGTAGCGCACCTAGCACTCTTAACAAATAGGGGCTAAATGACTCGATTCTACTCAATTAGCCCTCGCGACAGTTTCACCTGCTTTTTGCTGATACAGATGTGAATAGAGATTTGTTTCCTATTCCAATTTATATATTCAACTTATCCAGACACAATCTCTGACCATGTCTTCCACTGTCACCAACTCTCTTGGCTAAATCACCAGGTATTTAACGGGGAGAGGAGCCATCATGAAGAATCCCCTAGCTATCACCTGAGCTGCAACAAGAGCTGTACCAGGGGAAAGAATTGTGCCCAGGCCTGGAAGGTGTCCAGTCTGAGAAAAAACTTACTGAAGCATCTCTGAGGGTGAGATTATCTGTATTCAGTTTGATTAGGCATAGATTTGCCCATTTTATTTTATTTTGCTTGGTGACTTACTTTGTTCTGTCTGTTACTACTTGGAACCACTTAAATCCTACTGTCTGTATTTAATAAAATCACTTTTTATTTATAAATTGACTCAGAGTATGTATTAATACCTGGGGGAGCAAACAACTGTGCATATCTCTCTATCAGTGTAATAGAGGGCGAACAATTTATGAGTTTGCCCTGCATAAGCTTTATGCAGGATAAAACGGATTTATCTGGGTTTAGACCCCATTGGGAGTTGGGCATCTGAGTGCTAAAGACAAGCACACTTCTGTGAGCTGTTTTCAGGTAAACTTGCAGCTTTGGGACAAGTGATTCAGACCCTGGGTCTGTGTCTGGAGCCAGACGTGGGGTTGAAGAAGTGGGCTGTAGTCCACGAAAGCTTATGCTCTAATAAATTTGTTAGTCTCTAAGGTGCCACAAGTACTCCTGTTCTTTTTGCGGATACAGACTAACACGGCTGCTACTCTGAAACCAGGTATTTAGTGTTTTTCTGAACACTTCAATTGCTAGGATCAGGTTAGTGCATGAAAATGTCAGATTTCTTTAAAAGAGAGAGAGTCTCTAGTCCTCAGAGCTGTTAGAGGAAGCGACTTAACTCCCTGTCTCTCTTTTCAGGTGTTTTGGTCTTTTCTCTCCACTGTGGCCTTGCAAGCACTGTTTGCATTAGCTTGCAATAAGGTTGTGGCTGAACCATTTTTAACATAGTCTGATTTTGTCTTTAGTTAGTAGATAGTGTGACAAAGTTCCTCCTTTATCTTGGTAGGTTCTGTGCTTATTGGCAGATTTTCTTGCCTCAGAGATTCACCATGTGGGTTGGGGAACAGCCCAGAGACCTTCCCCTCTGGAAGAGCCCACAGGCCAGGTCACTTGGGAGGTTTGGGGGGAACCCAGGCCCACTATTTACTCCAGGTTCCAGCCCAGGGCCCTGTGGACTGCAGCTGTCTATAGTGCCTCCTGTAACAGTGGCATGACAGCTACAACTCCCTGTGCTACTTCCCCATGGCCTCCTCCAAACACCTTCCTTATTCTCACCACAAGACCTTCCTCCTGGTGTCTGATAACCCTTGCCTTGCCTTGCCTTGCCCACTCCCCTCCTTGTACCTCTTGCTCCCAGCTCCTCACACTCACACCACAAACTGAAGTGAGCTCCCTTTAAAACCCAGGTGCCCTGATTAGCCTGCCTTAAGTGATTCTAGAAACTTCTTCTTAATTGGCTCCAGGTGTCCTAATTAGCCTGCCTACCTTAACTGGTTCTAGCAGGTTCCTGATTACTCTAGGGCAGTCCCTTCTCTGGTCACTCAGGGAATGGAAAACTACTCATCCAGTGACCAGTATATTTGCCCTCTACCAGACTCCTGTACCCCACTGGTCTGGGTCTGTCACAATAGTTTTGTAAAGACATGAGCATTTTTGTTTGTAGTGCTGTGATCCACAATGGCACCTAATTAATATTTAATAGTAATGTCAGAGTTTCAAGGTGAAAGATACATAAAGGAGTCATGATGCTAGATATGTTTAAGTGTAGTTAGTCATACACCGCAGGCACCATGGGAAAGGAAATGGAAATGTACAAAGATGACATCCACAGAACACTTCAGTAGAGAACAAGTAAATCTGATTGGGGAGGGAAAGTATGTCTCAGGATATGTGTGGTCATAGGTCCTTATTATATTGCTATGCTAACATCAGAAATGGCCAGTAATATTACTAAATGGGACCTATAAATAGGTCAGTCAGTGTGTGTGTGTGTGTGTGTGTGTGTATACATATATAAAATATTGCATGAGTGCATCATAATTCAAGCATCTGTAACTTCTGGGAGGGTGGGATCTGGGGTGGGGAAGAATGAATCTGTAGTGATTTTCTAAGTATATTAAAATAGCTGGGGAAAAAAGTGGCACCAACACTAGCTGGGGGGAGGAGCAGCTGGGGATACTTTTTACATACAAAACAATATTAAAATATTGAACTATGCAGACATGTCCCAAACATCACCCTGACTCTGTTGTTAAATCTTTTACTCCTTTCTCTGCCCCCTAGCTGTCTTTGTCGATTGCAAACTCTGCTGAGCACCTCTTCCTGCCAATACATACACCACTGAGCACAGTTTGGACATGACTGTATAACAATCTGCCTGAGAAAGTATACAATGTGTATTTATTTAATATAATGTAAATTGGAGGGAAAGTCTTGATTCTAGAATGTATCTCAATAAGTGCACTAACCCACTCTCTGGAGTTACACGGCCTTTAAACATAGCGTCACCACGGCTGTTAGTGTGTTGGAGGGTAAGGATGAAGAAAACCACCACATTTTGGAAGGACTGCCCCTTTCTGTACCCCTTTCTAAAAATCTGCTCCAAGTAACGTGTGAGTGTGACAGAAGAGGTGACCGCAGGTGTGTAATGGCCGGGAAGGCTATTGAAATGCAGGGAGGGGGGCTGCTCTCAGTCCAGGCCTTTCCCCAGGTTATATGTGTGTGTGTTTGGAGGGACGTCAGGGACGCTAAAATCGGAATCGCCTGCCCTGCTGGTATTTCTTATTGCAAGCTCCATTTCCGTCAGCCACTGACCCCTCTGTGCGGACAGCCTTTGAAATGGACATGGGTCCTCTGCAGAGTTAAAGTCATGAGCACGACCAGCCTCGCCACTTCGCGCAGGCGGCCCCTCGGGATTTGGAGCCTGGCTGAGCCCACCCTGCCCCGTACGCTTGTGTAGCGGTTGCTCTCTTGGCTCAGGGCCGTGCAGGAGCTTCGGGAAATCTCTCCCTTGCTCAGTCCCACTAAAGATCGGCCACGAAAAGCCCGAGTCAGCCCTCACTGTTTAAACCGTCAGAGACGGGATCCGGGTGTTTCCGAACACGCAACCCGCCGTGGCGCCGAGTCCGTTGGAGAGGTTCCCAGCTTAGAGGGAACAGCAGCTGCTCTAACGAGCTCTGGAAGAGGAAACGCTGTGAGCAGGCAGGTGTGAGGAAGCGGCATGCAAAGCTCGGAGGGAACTAGCTGGAGCCTGTGATAACGCGGTGGGGGGGAGGGGGGAGAGCACGGAGCGTCCCAAAGGCACAGCTGTGAGCGATCGCAGCGACAGCGCTGGGAACAGGAAAACGCCAAGAGCCAGGAAGATCGGGGCCGGGCTCAAGCACCCCGGCAGTCCTGGGGCGGGGCGGACAGGGACAGCTCGAGTAACCCCGCGCAGCTGAAGCAGCACAGGCTGGCCCGTATGTGTTCAGGGCTAACAAACAGAACAAGCCCCAGTCTGGGAGCTGTGGATGAGAACTAAGTAGCTGGATGAGCGCCTGGCATGATTCTATCACGATTGTAGCGAACCTGTTTTCCGATCGCGACGCTGCCCGGTCATGTCATGCCAAGGAGGGGGGGGGGGTGTCATTATAGCTTGTGTGTTTAATCACAATAGTTTGGTTGTAATACAGCAAAACAAGGGGGGGGGCACAGAGAGCCTTTTAAGCCTACTTCTATCTGGGGTTGGAAAATAAATAAAAGCAAAACAAGTTTCTTGTTAAGTATGAATTACAGGGAGAAAGGAAAGTTCGGGAAAACAGCATCCTAAGGGCAACTGCTGCTTTATTTGCGCACACAGTGGAGCCAGAACCTGTAAGTTCTACTGAGCCCACCACTCCCATGCCAGCTCAGCCAGCCCTTCTCAGAAGGCCCCTTAGAAATTAGATCCATGTGGCCTGATATTCAGCCGTGTTCAGCATATGCAGCTCTCCCGAAATGCGGGTGCTGAGTAAAATCTATTCTATGCTGCCCTCTTACTTGGATGTAATGGGCCAGGTTGCAACTTTAGTCGAATCTCTGCGCTTTGGTAGGATAAACAAAGAGTCTTACACTTTTCCTGGAAAGTTTTGTGCTTTAATGGCCCCGTGCATTTATAGATAGTATATCTGTGATTCAGATCAGTACAAGTGTATAATCTGCTGCAGCTCCGTGTGGTAAGGCATCAGTAGCAGATGATGAGGGTGAAACAAAGAAAAGCAGCCTCACTCACATACCATTGCATTTTCAGTGAAACTTGCCTTTGGGGAAAGGAGGAGGCATTTATGTTTTTCCTTTTGGAAAGAAAGATCAATAATCTAGTTATAGGAAGAAGAAACAAACACGCTGCTCATTAGATCCGAGTTTATTGAGTCAAATCCTTCAGTTCTGGCGGGTTTCATCGGGGGCTCAGTGAGTTCAGGAGTTTAGCCCCTGCGAGCACTGTAAGAACAGGGCCCTGGTATCAAGGTTCAGGGTTAGAGAGGGAATATCTGCAGTTTGCTCTCCCAATTAGGAACAATCTGAATATATGGTGCCCCGGTGTCTTTTGTAGCCGATTCATTTGTGCTTTGTGCTTGCTGTATGTTTTTCCACTGGCTTATCTAAACGCAGAAAATGCTTGAAACCTCAGTGATAGGTTTTCTAATAACGGTTTATTATACTTACAGTGATTAAACCTCTGGGCGGTTCTTAGCATTATCTGCCCCTTGCATCACAAAGGCGAAGCTATGCTTTATAAATAACGTGTAAATTGGGGTAGTTTGAAGTTGATGAGGTGTGAGCTTTCTGGTCCTGTATTGCTTTGATCGCTAAACTTCCAGGCGTTGGTGAAAGATTGGCTACATTTCTGGCTAGACAACTGGCGCCAAATTCAAGCTGAGAGGAGTGCAGGGTTGAATTTGTACCCGTTAAACCAGAAACAGCAATAATACAGCCAGGAGCTGGGAAATCCAAGCCAACCCAGACTTTTGACGTCTCCGTACGACCTTTACAATGGACTTGGATTTCTTCCGCTCATTGGTTTACAGTAGAAGGGGTTCTGATATTGATAGGGAACATAGACGGGATTCTATGGGAAATCGATCGTGACTTTTATTTACCATGTTTGTAGTAATGTTTTGTGTTACATGATTGCTAGACTATCCCTCCTTCTCCCCTTCAGCAGGAGCCCCCGACCTAAAATATATAGTTTGCAGTGTTGTAGCTTGTTGGGCTCAGGATATTGGACAGACAAGGTGGGTGAGGTCATATCTTTTATTGGGCCAGCTAGAGAAATTGATCTAGTAAAAGCTATGACCTCACCCACCTTGCCTCTGAAATATATACTGCCACTCTAAAGAGGGCATTTCAAAGGATTACCTGGTAGCTTCATTTAGATCTGCATTTTGAAAGGCAATTATTAATGTAAAAATTCCTGTTATAAGAGAGTTCTGAATTGTGTTAATCGGTGATAAATGTTCTCATACATAGAACCGGAACCTCGCATGATAAAGATACTAAAACCCTGCTCCATTCACGTCCCTGCCCTAAGGAACTCCCTGATTAGGGCTGTAATGAGATGCGGTTGTTAATGCTTGGAGATCTATGCAATTTAAAATATGTCGTATGTGCCTTTTGTGTTAGTCCATCGACGTTTGGAAGGGACATGATTGAACCCCATCGTTCTGCCATTATCTGGCGTGTAACTGTCTTTAAAAGCCCTTTTGCTGGTCTTTTGTTTAGTGTGGCTGGAATTGTCCATGCCGCCACTCCCCCTCTCCAGGGGAGAATCAGGAGGGGCCCAGAGCAGGTTTGCATTTCAAGGGGGCAGAAACAATCCTGCAGACTCTCTGGAGCCAGGGGCTGCAGACATTTGCCAGACGTGTGAACTCTACTCCTAACTGACAGCTGTTCTCTCTTTTCTCTTCGTACTTTGATGTGGATTCACACTCGCAAACGAGCCCGCGAGGGAGGGCCCCCCTATAAATAAATGGAGGCCCCCACCCACCAACTTGCCCTCCCCTCCAGTGGAGCAGCGCTAGCTAAACAGAGGGAGCTGCAGGCAGCTCCTGTGAGCCCCGCTCCTTCAGCTCCCACTCGCCATGGGTGAGGTCGCCTTCTCTGTGGACTTCCCGGCCCAGCCTGAGAGCGAGGAGCAAAGGCCAGCGGGCAGGCCGCACATCTGCTGCGTTCCTCCTCCGCGGGCCCCCACCTCCTTCAGCAGGAGTCCCCGCCTGGCCAAAGCAAAGCCCAAAGGGGGAGCCGCGGCCGGGGACCAGCTCCAACCCAGCAGCCTTCGCCGAGAGGAGCTGGAAGACACCAAGCCCCAGGAGCTGCCCAACGGCCGAGCAAGTCCCGGTAAGTCAGAGGCGAGCCCGGGGGAGGTGGTGGCTGGTGCTGGAGAGGAAAGTAGGGCCCTGATCCGGCCGCAAGGAAGAGCCTCTAGCTGGCCGGGGGGAGGAGGGTGGGGCGGCGGAAAGGATGGTGCTGTTGCCCTGGCTGGGGGAGCAGCGGAGGGCTGGCTCGCAAGCCGCGGGGCCCGATCGGGCTGTTTCTCCCCGTTGGGCACCGGAGCCCTAACCCACCCTCCGCCTTTGCAGCTCCCGAGGGCGGCTGGGTGAGCGCGGACGAGTCCTCCGGGTACGAGAGCGAAAGCGCCGCCTCCTGCATCCCCTCGTCGCCGGGGGAGGGCGAGCCCCAGCAGCGCAGGGCGCGGACCGCCTTCACCCCGGAGCAGGTCGGCAGGCTGGAGAAAACCTTCAAGCGGCAGAAGTACGTGGGGGCGGCGGAGAGGAGGAAGCTGGCGGCCGCTCTTCAGCTGTCCGAGATTCAGGTCAGTGTCCGGCCCCAGTCCCCGCGGCAGAGACAGCCGGGCTGGGGGGCTTTGGGCCGCTCGCTGCTCCCCTAGCTGCAGGGGTGTGTGCAGAGACGCTGAGCGCCTCCAGCTGCCCCTTGGCTTCAGTCAGGCCCCGCGCGTGCAGCAGTTTCTCCGAACGGAACTCGCTTGAGCAAAGAGAGCGCTGATTCACACTCGGCCACGCTCTGCGTGTGTAAAGCCGCACGGGTGCTGAGCATAACGATAACTGGTTATGATTTCTTGCTGATGGGGATTGGTATTCAAATTGCTTCCTACCGACTATAAACGCAGGGCACGGCATGTTGTCCATTAAAGAAAGTGCAGGATTTACTAGAAGCCTAATCTCCTGTTTCCATGGGTCCGAAGAGTATCTTTAAAACTCTTAAACATTTGTACTTAACATTTTTTTAACTTAACAATACAACCGGGATCTGATGCTGATAAATATTAAGTTTGATATTCACTTGGACAGAAAATTTAGAGAGTTACTAAATAAGGCCCCGATCCTGCAAGCACTTGCTTATGCACTGGTTAACACCTTGAGTAGAATCAGTCAAGGGCTGCTCACAATTAATGGACTTAAGATTTGGGTCCCTAACATGCTCCCGTTGGGGTCAGTGACTTCCCATTGACTGAAATGGAAGCTGGATGAAGCCCTTGATTAGGTCTTTGCAGTTGCTATCTCTGGCAAATGCACACAGTAAATAATACATTATGAGCTTACACAATATGGAAACTTTTCTGCTGATAAGATCAATGCTTTAATTCAAATTATTTTAACTCCGATTATACTGTATGGATCACAAGTGAGTTCAGTTACAGATGCTCTCAATACATGGTAGTTTTTGTAAATTATTCTGTTAGGACCAACAGGAGTACTTGTGGCACCTTAGAGACTAACAAATTTATTAGAGCATAAGCTTTCGTGGACTACAGCCCACTTCTTCGGATGCATAGAAGTGGGCTGTAGTCCACGAAAGCTTATGCTCTAATAAATTTGTTAGTCTCTAAGGTGCCACAAGTACTCCTGTTCTTCTTTTTGCGGATACAGACTAACACGGCTGTTACTCTGAAATCTGTTAGGACCCTGATTTCTTTAACATTACTTTTTTTTTTTCTAGGTCAAAACCTGGTTCCAGAATCGCAGGATGAAACTTAAGAGGCAAATACAAGACCACCATCATAGCTTCATATCTTCAGATCCCTTCTATGGCTATAAACAAGGGACCCCACCAAATATGTTACAGGATTATTCCCACTATCCTAGTCCAATGCAACAAAGACTTCTACCTTTTACTCCTAATTGTGCTTTACAGTTCAACTCTTCCTTTCAAATATATGACTCCCAAAACCCATCATACGCCCTTAGGGCACATGATCTGCCTTTTTTCCAGCAACACTTTCTACCACAATTCTCTGTCCATCCAGTTATACAGAACAAAATGGACAACAAACAATTTAATCCTCTTCAAACATTATAAGCAAAGTGGAAGACAGAGAGTATAATATAATACACTATATATGATTCAACTGTACTTAAAATGTTTGTCTGATGTAGAAGTGTATATTTTAATATAAAGTTTAAATATTAAATTCATACCTAAATTAAGTATAATTGTATTTAATTGAGATTGAATGCTGTTAGAGGCACTCTAGTCCTAATTCTTGGGTTTATACCCAACCTATGTAATTTGAAGGTTACTGATCTGAAGGTTTCAGAGTAACAGCCTCTGATAGACTGTTATCTTCCATTAGTGTGTGGATGCTTAAAAGGATCTTTTGCTATAAATTCCATATTGACAATTAGTCTGTCTCCAGGAGGAGAATTCCACTGGAACTACTGCTGGCACTGGTGAGAACCCTAATGTAGATGTGCTGAAAGCAAATTGTGTACAGGTTTGACCACACAGCCTTGTCTACACTAGGATTCCCACCATGTAGGCAAGGCTGTGAGATAAAATTCATTGTTGTAGAGACACACAACCAACCCCTGGAGTCCTATACTTTAAAATATTATGCAAACATTTAACCTATAGCAAAAACTTATCAACTGTGAAGAAACCATCAATCTGGAGGCATTGTTATAGTAATGTTAATCTAATAGTTTTTCCTGTGTATATGCAGCACAGAAACCAGATACAATTAGGTTTCTGGTTTGCTAATTGTTAGTTGGGTAGTAACACTCCGCTTATAGTCAGAAAGCCAGCAACCAGCTTCTGATGAGATTATACACCTAGAACATCCAGTTAGGAGCAGGAAAGGATGACAGACAATTTATAAACTCTTAGTTCCAATGTGCCACATAATCCTGAGTTGGCAGTTATGCAATTTGTGACTTTTGACCATGTCCACTTTTCCTATTCTCATCCAAGTGTTTGCTGGCCTGTTTTTACAGCCAGTGAAAATTAAAACTTTTACACTATTTAAAGAGTAGAATCATATAATGTTCTTGTTTTGTGACCTCAGTACTGCATAGTGCTTCTATAATAGGATTCTGTGTGAATTATGGGGGGTAGGAGGGAGCAAAGTGCTGGTCATTGAATTGTTTTGTGAACATAAATTACTGTTTTACACTTCGATTGCATCTTCCAGCCAAGAACCTCAAAATGTTCTACAAATGAAGAACATAGAATAGTTGCACTGATCAATTGACAACTGATTTATATTGATTTAACTAAATTGGTAATTTACTGAATTAAACTACATTGCTATAAACAACTTCTAAATAAGTGTGTGTGAGCTCACACAGGCTTTGAGTTTAAATCAATTACAAAATTTACAGTGGAAACGGTGCAACTTTCTGTGTACAGACAAGCTCCTGAGATGGGGAAATATTTGTTACTATTTTTCCTATGGGGAAAAATGAGATTTGCTTCCAATTGACTTCAGTGGAAATTGCTGGGTACTTAGCACTCTTGAAAATTAGCTTATTAGGAACTAAATTGGGATTTTGGAGCATAACCTATATTCTTGAAAGTCTTTGCCTTTAAAGTATGACTAAAATCCCTCTTTAAATGAAATTTAATGTAAAAATTTGGCACAAGGACTTGACAGAGCACTATTGCATGTTCCATGTAACTTTTTTAGTGTTTTTTTTTTTTTTAATGTTCCTGTACTTGTTTCCTCCTGAAATAACATTTTGAACTGACTAAATCTTGGTTGTATGGGGGAAATTGGAGACAAGAGCCCTCTGCTTCTGTGCAAAGGCATCAGTAGAGCCACAATGAGTATGTCTCTGCCTGTAGCATGAAGTAGTTTAATCTCCTCAGGCCTGTAATATTTCAGTCTAATTCTGGCTGTTGGGCTTGGTGTGGAGGTAGCTGGGTTGTGTTTAGTGAGCTGTGATAGACAGGAGGGCAATTTGGTGGTCCTTCCTGCCCTTAAACTTGATGACTACAATGAGCAAAGGGTGTAACACAACTGGAAAGCCTTGTTAAGATACAGGCTACAATAATTGAAACTGTGTGTTGCTTAGGCATGTTAGACTCTCCTCCTGCCTCCATGTTCTACTGCAGCTAGTTAACATTGCTTTATGTGTTAGATCAGGGGTTCTCAAACTGGGGGTTGGGGCCCCTTTGGGGTCACAAGGCTATTACATGGGGGGTTGCAAGCTGTCAGTCTCCACCCCAAACCCTGCTTTGCCTCCAGCATTTCATAGAATATTAGGGTCGGAAGGGATCTCAAGAGGTCCTCTAGTCTAACCCTCTGCTCAAAGCAGGATCAATCCCCAGACAGATTTTTTTCACCAGTTCCCTAAATGGCCCCCTCAAGGATTTAACTCACAACCCTGGGTTTAGCATGCCAATGTTCAAACCACTGAGCTACCTTCTCCCCCCCCTCCTATTTATAAAGGTGTTAAATACATTAAAATGTGTTTTTAATTTGTAAGGGTGAGTCTCACTCAGGGGCTTGCTATGTGAAAGGGGTCACCAGTAAAAAAGTTTGAGAACCACTGTGTTAGATCTTAATAGGGCTTTTTGATTGTTTGAACTAACTTGATTAGAAAACTGGCCCTTTATTGATGCATGAAAGGGTGTGTATTTTTAATCAAGTTAAATACAATTGAAAAAGCCCATTGAAGCATATCCATATACAGCTGCCAAAGTTTGTATATTGCACACATGAATCAGTGGTGCAGGGTGCTGCTACATCCCCTTGCTTAAAGTAGTAAAAACAGACACCAAATATATGGTTTCCATCATCAGCTATAAAAATTGTTCCAGAACCTGTGACATTCATACTTGTCTGCTTGCAGGGATGCAAAGCACAGTGCAATGGGTAGGAGGAAGCCTAGTGTGCCACAAGCACCTCTGTCTGTTAGGTTGATCTAACTTTGTAGTATAGATTGGGCCTTAATAGGGCTTTTTAAGGGTGCTTAACATGATTGAAAAACACATCCCTTTGGCCCTTGAGATAAGGCCACTATGTTGCTGCTTTAGCTCTCCAGACACATTGTATCTGTATCAATGGCTACCCCCAAATATTGCTGCAGACAGATATAGGAGCAAAACATTCAATTTCTTGTGCTGATGCCTGAACATGGAGGCATTGAGTTCACCCCAAACCAACCCTTTTCTCTCCCTCCACTTCCCTGAAAGTAAAGACTGCATGTGTTTGTCTCAAAAGTATTTTTGAACCAAAAAAATTAATTTCAAACATGTTGAAATGAAGTCTTGAGGTTTTTGGATTGTTCACAATAATTCAGGCAAACTGTCATGAATTCACCAAACATTTGTGTTGAATTTTCACTTTTTGCCTAGGTCTTGTAGGAGTTTTCACAACTCAGTGTATGCAGATGAGCAACCTTAACCCATAGAGTAAATAGAGCTGTTCCTACTGTTCCCATAGGCAAAACAAAAAAGGAAAGGAGCGTTGTGAGCTATAGGTGACCTCTAATGTCAGAATGCTGGTACTTCACAGTCATGACCCTGGATAAAAGAGTTGCACTTCGTAACTTCCCTAGGCTGAGGGTATTCATGCAACAGAGAATCTTTTCATCCCACACATATCTGCCACAAGCTCCCTATGTGCTACCCTCCCATCCTATATTTCAGGGACTTTATGTAAGCCTCCCTAAACCTTGCTCATGACAGGTTCTGCATGTTTGCCACAGTCCTCCATCACATGCCAGAGACAGGTCCATGTTTTCCATTCCATATCTCCTCCACTCTGCATCCTTTCTTACCCACTAGCGCCATTTTTTCCACCTACATGGGTCCCTGCTTCCCTCACCACTCCCACTTTCTCCATTACCTTTTTTCCCCCCCATCCATCCACTTTCCACCTCCAGGTCTCCAGTCCTCACTGCTTCCCTGCAAATCTGCATTCTTGCCCCTCTCCCAACCCCATCAGTCCTCCTTGTAGGTCTCTCAGTTCAGTCCCCAGGCAGGGAGTGAAGCTGGCTCTCACTGATAGTTGAAGCTCCTTTGCCTGCATCACCAGCTTGTCTTTGTTTATCAGGTTTTTCTGGGTGTTCCATTTTGCACCACAATCAATAGTTTTGTGCATATCAATGCTCAGACCATTCCTTGTAATGGATCACATACAGCCTTCTAAAGTTATATTACAAAACAACTGCCATGAAGTTGAGAGTAAGAAAACAAGTCACCTTTTATTTTAAGCACTCATGCTGAGTCAGTTTATATTTATCACATACACACAGATAAAATTTGTGAGTAACATCCTGAAGTTAACTGGTCTTGAATGACACTTGTACATGACTAGCTATTTATGTAATTTGAATATTAAAATTAATGTAAAATGTAAATTTTGCAATGCTCAAATCTTAAATTCTCCAGGCAACAGGCAATTATCTGTGCTTACACTGCAGAACACATCCTGCAGTTCTTATTTAGGAAAGGAGCCTTGAAATAGGAGTTTTGAGTACAAGATTTTGTTCCATGAAATATAAGAAAACAAGTATTAATTACATGAGACATTTCTGGCTTGCTAGTGGTAGCTATTTCATGGAAAATGGATGTTAGTTCTGACCGTTTTGTTTTCCAAAAAAAGATTTAATCACAAGGTGCCTCTATTCACAAATGTATTGTGAAAGCCATAATGGTCCCTAGTCCCATATAGTTGTTTGAACTTCTGTGTTTGCCACTCAGAAGCACACACCCTTTTTCAATCAAGTGTTCCCATTACTATATTTTACTGTAATTATTACAAGAGTTTCCTTAGAGGTAGTTTGACAATGTTTGTAAAGGGACATTGTCAAGTGTTAATATTTTGACTAGTAAATTCTGGTAAAGTACTAGTCTTAGAAACTAAAAGCACCCTATTGTCCCCCCTTCCATGCGCTTGTTAAATAATTCCACCACCACCCCTGCCACACACACTTATGAACTACATGAGCTATTATAATAGATTAATATTTCTGCAGGTAGGATTCAGTAGACAAGTTGGTTGAGTGACACTGTTCTGCAGAGACAGTTAACACATTGATAAAGTGTTGGGTTATTATAAATAATCAGCAAAATCACTCATATTCCCACACCATTATTCCCAGTTATGAGTTTTCATTGAAGTTTTGATGGCAACATGTCTGTAGTTGGAGGAAGGGAGGAGAATTTTTGCAACATCAACTTGCTCTAACATTTGTCAGCCTATTCTAATTACCATTTTGAGCCTGTTCTTGACTGTGTCCCTTTAACAACAGTGCTTTAAAGACAAAATAACCAAAAAAATTAAAGTTTTTGAAATACTGAATTAATATATTTAATGACTATAATAAAAATAAGTTAAATAAGTACTCTTCATGATTTCAGGTAGTTCATTTTAAAAATTCATTTTGCAGCTCAGGGCACTTTTATGCATGTTTAAGAGGGAGGAAGATATGGTTGGAATCTCAGTCGATTATGATCTTGGGTTAGAGAGACCGTTGGAATTGTAGACTGATAAGAAAATCCTGGAGCAGCAGACACCAGCAGGGCTGGGGTTGGCACAACTGGCTGAAGAGATTGAGTTGGAGCAGGAGGTAACAGCAGGGCTGGGGTTGGCATAGCTGGGTGAAGGGAACAAGTCACAGCAGCAGCAGAGGAGACGTTGAACTCCATCCCAGGGGGATAATTGGGTGTCTGGATCTCTGAGTAACGGTAAGGTAGAAGTAAGCCTGAAAAGAGAGCTTCAACCCTGGCATCTTGGGTCTGTCGTTTGAACTTCATACGACGGTTCTGGAACCAGGTTTTTATCTGAAAAATAAACATCCAAGAGGTTATTACTAATTCATTTTGCCAAATAAAGATGTGCAGATGGTTCTACAAGTTTTAGAAATGCATTAAGTGTTGGTGATTATTGGCCAAATTCTGCTGTTACAACTATGTGAATCTGGACATTTTCCCTGATTTCAATGACACTCATACAACAGTCAACATTCCCCTGAGGATGCAGTTTCATAGACAATGTCCACAAGGGAGTGATGTGGCCAGAGCATCATGTCAGATCACCTTTGACTGCCCAAATTAGCAGGTAACTATTTTTCAGTTGAATGAACTGGAGGGGTGGCCTTTCAGTACTAGATCAAGAGACTCAGACCCAGACCTTCAGGATTGTAGCAGAGTGCCTTAACCACTCAGTCACTGCACCTCCTTCATACTATGTAAGTACCAAGAGAGAGATAACAGCAGAATTTGCCCCCTATTTTTCAGCAAACTTAATTCAGATTTAATGCAGAAAGAAACCAGTTTACTTCAGAGGAAACACACTAAGAATACTAAATTGTGCAATCTTTGTTAGCCTGAAAATTCAGTTAAGGTTCCACTGTAAAAACCACCACAATGAGATAGTATGGCAGTGTGCAGGAAGCTTACCCAAACCTATCCGCTTGTGCGGTGACTAGCAGTCTGCCCCCCCCCCCTTATATAGGAGACACCTACTCCCAGACAGGATCAAGCGGATTGAATTAAGCTGGGGGAAGGCTGAGGGTAGAGTCAATGTAGGGCTAGTACCCGCCTTAACTAGGGCTCGTGGAGCTCCAGCCCCGGGACTAGAAAAGGATTTACAGAAGATACGAGCCCATGACTCTCTCTCGCACATTCTTGGCCTCTGGGGGCGGCGTCGCGTGAATATATCCCCCTCCCCCAGGAGCAGGTGATCTCCCGTGGACTCTGATCCTGGGCGGCTGGGCACCCCCAGTTCCTCCTGGTTTGTCCCTCACCTGGGTCTGGGAGAGCTTCAGCACCTTGGACAGCCGCCGCTTCTCGCTGGCCCCAATGTAGCGCTGCTCCCGGAAACTCCTCTCCAGCTCCTGGAGCTGCGAGGCCGAGAACTTGGTGCGGGGCCGCCCCGGCTGGGTGCAGCTGGTGCTCTCCGAGCCGCTGCCTTCCCCGCCTGCCTCCTCCTCCTCCTTCGGGCTGGACGCGGCGCTGCTTGGGCCAGTTTCCTCCAGCTCCCTCAGAGCAGCTGGAATAACGGAGCAAGGTGTGAGAAGAGAGACCCCACGCTCCAGAGCAGCCCCACCCGCAGCCAGGAGGGGGCAGCCTCATGCCCCAGCCGGCCCTGGACACGTGGCATTACATGCTGAAGTCAGCTGGCACTCACGTGGGGCCTCCATGTCCCATCAGGGTCCTTCTTCCCACGCCTGGCCTCTATCAGGGAGGATTCATAGTGGCCTCACCACCCGCAGGCCGGCTCAGCCCAGCCGCTGGGTGGGAAGGCCAGGGCAGGATCTCTCAGCCAGCTCTGGCATAAGCGTCCACATTACCTGGAGTTTAGGGCTCAGCTTCCTAAGACGTCTCTGCCCCAGTGGGGTCCCCCGAGCCTGCTCCCCTTCCATAGACAGAGACTGCGATTATCCCCCAGGCTCAGGGACCCTGTTCTCGCTGGCTAGAACCGACTAGGATCCCGCCCCGCGGACTCCTTCTCTTGCCCCACTCCACATGTGGATGGGCAGGGCTGGCACTCACCTTGGTCTCCCGGGCTCCGCCGGGCGCCCTCAGGCGGCCTCTTCCGGCTCCTAGTGCTTGGCGTGGTAAGCGCTGGGTTTCCCTTCTCTTGATCGCCGCTGGCACTGGCTGCTTTCTTGGGCAGGGACCGGTCGCCCCGCGGGGGGTGGTGGGTGGAAGACACCCCGCTTGCAGGTTGGGCTTTCTCGTGGCTGCTCTGAGCGAGCCACTCCACCGAGAAAGACCCCTTCTCCATCCTCCGTGCCCTTCGCCCCTTAGAGCCCTTCCTCGCTCTAGCAGACCGACTAACCATCCCCCCTGGGTCTCCAAATATTTAAAGCTCCTCCGCGACGTGATTTGAAAAGGCCCCAAAGCATCAAATGAGGCCGAGAACAAAGGATCCCATTGAGACCCTTTAATCTCCCCTTTCAGGTGATTGTTACATCCGACTAATCTCTGAACACAGTTGTTAACAGAACTCAAGGCTACCTGACCTGGCGCCAAGTTCATCTCGGAATCACCCCCTAATGATACAGCTGGTAATAATTACATCAGGGCCCGCACTTTAGTTTTACTCACTCCAGCTACTGCAGCGTTTGAGCCATCCGAGGATTTTAAATCTTTATCTTCGACGATCAAGAACAAAAAAGCTCCCAAGACTCTGCCTGATCGCTTGCCAGGGAGCTGGAAACACCCACACCGCCTGCTCCAGTGCTTGCAAAAGTTCACCAGCCATTCTAACCAGCAAAGGTAAAGTAATCCTAGGAAAGGGTTAGAGCAAAGCAGACCCACGGGCCTGGGGAATAGGTCAAGAAATTAAAGTTGCAATATTCTTCCCATTATGTAGACAGGTCTAAGGCTGTTGGGATATACCTGGCCAGAGGGGAATAAAAGCACCAGTGTTTGCACTAGGGGTGCGGGGAGCGTAGTTGTATGCAGCTTTCTGTATTCTTACTGATCTTAAAGTATGGTTAAATATATGGCAAATAAACCTGTCTTACCTACACACTTAAGACTCGTTCCTGCTTCCAGAAAAATCTATCACAGAAGTCGTATTGACCTTAGTAGGGCAGAATAAGTTCCTTCATTAACAGAAGGTCAGAAACTATATCACGTTTACTCCTTTGTTTGGCAGCATGAGCTAACTCTTTTGATCCTCTAGTAGGCAGAGAGCAGAGACAATTCATTTATTGTGATTTTATTTTAGAATTAAACCGGTCAATGGGGGAATATGTGTCAGGGCCCTGGGCAGAAAAGAAAGGAAACCCTGAGGAAATAACTGATGGTTTCGAATCTAACCGTCAATGTCTGGAAGAAAAAAAAATAAAGAGAAAAGAAACGGGGCTGGTGCATTTCAAAGTAAACAGCCCTAATGTTTTTATAAAGTAGATCAAAGCCGAGGAGTGTAAACTCTGTTAAAGAGGCAAAGTCTGTTAAGGGATGATTCAGATAAGAGTGAGAAAAGAGCCACTTTTACAGTCTGAAGTGCGTCTGGGACAGCAGAGTCCTTAGCCTCGGCAAATACTAGCTAACACTTTTACAGGTTGTTTCAATAAACAGTCGCCAACTGTATGAGTTTATACAGCCCAGAGATAATGAACTAGCTTATGTTCTTCCACTCCTCCATGCTGATCTGAACATGTTTGAGATATGTTAATTCTTAGACTTCAAAGGATTCTTGTCAGCCTGTTATGAACGGTGCTATATTTGTAGTGAGATGGTGAGAGTCCGATAACTCCATCCTCTGAGATGTCTGTTCCCCCCGGCTTTATGCAATTTCCCAGCAAGGCAATGGATTTCCCCGTCATATAATATAACGCGCTTTACATGATTTTGTGCTTAATGCATCACAGCATGACATGAGTCAGCAACTTTGAGACCTCTATGTGACTACCCACCCTGAATAAATTTCACAGGTAAATCTCGAGTTATTTTTCCACGGTTTAGTAATATGGAGAAAACCCTGTCTAATTAGCTAATTACTGAATCTGCTTATCTTTCTCATCAGCACTGCATATTTTGAGGTAATATACATGCTGTAAAAGAAAACAAAAGATAAGCCTTTTTTAAAATTTGTATGTATTTTACAAAAATGTTAATTGAGCAAAATGGCTAGGGACTGTAGTTCTATTTTTGTAGCTGCATATTCCTTTCCTATTGCATTGAAACTGCAGGGTGTGGTGATTTATGGTAATATTCTCTTGGCCAGTGCAGACAACCATGTTATAATAAACTGTTCTACAGAACTAACCAAAGCCCTCGTCTGTAAATAATCCCTAAGTGGAAAAGGTCTCAAGGTCTATAAACATATATCTATATTAGACCTAGTCAGCAGTTTTTTGTGTTTGTTTAATTTTAATGTAAAACAATATTAATTTTAATGAAACTGGTGTAGACAATTATTCCCACTTGTGACAATATCTCTATAAAAAGAAGAACAGGAGTACTTGTGGCACCTTAGAGACTAACAAATTTATTAGAGCATAAGCTTTCGTGGACTATTTGTTAGTCTCTAAGGTGCCACAAGTACTCCTGTTCTTCTTTTTGCGGATACAGACTAACACGGCTGTTACTCTGAAAAATATCTCTATAGATATGTAAAAAAGTCAGTTTTTTCCTTCCTATGACCAAATAGCATGTTTTTATTAGTGACAAGGGGTGATCTTGATCCTAGTGTGATAATATGGAGTAATGGCTATGGGGGAAAGATTCTTATGAGTGATTTTTCCCACAAAATAAAAATATATTTTAAAATAACATAGATCCCAATCCTGCAAGGATTTACACTTGCTTAACTTTACACCTGTGTGTAGTCTCATTCAACTCAATCCACTACTCAAGTGAATAACTGTTTGCAAGGTTAAGACCTTGTGTCTAGTTAATCAGAAAAAAAAAACAATGTACAGAGAATGTAAAATAATTTATAAATTGAAGCAAGTTTTGAAATCCTCAGTGGCTAATTAGAGAATCCAATAACGATGCAATAATTTTCTTAATGAAAATCCAACAATTTACTTAGGGTGGGATCCATAAAGGACTCAGGTGCTGCAACTTTTCCTCGTAGCTACACCTGTTGTATTCTGGTAAATATATTGACTTCAAAATCCTCCCAATTTACACAAGTGTAAGAAAGACACTAAATTAAAACTGTGCTATTTCTATTGTACTCATGTTTCTAAGCACACATGAACATATACTGCACAATGCCTAGTGCTACTCAAAGCACACATTACTTATAATGAAATAGAAAATAAAATCTTATCAATATGGTGTACTAATATTATCTTTGTTTTGTATGCACACATGCTTGCTGTATAAAATGCTCTACTCTGCTATAACCTTATTATTATTTTTTTTTAAAAAATCCTTTATTAGTCTGAATACCCAAAATGAATTCTTCCCTTAAGATTTTGGTCTAATATTTCATCTGTATTGGTTTATATATTTCACAATACAAATGAATCTTGGGGCTTTTTCTGTTCATGTTACAAACGTTGACTCTCAGATGAAATAACATTGTTTCAGGCTGATACTATATGAACTTTATTTCTGGTAAGCAAGTTAAAGGAAGCCATAATAATAACTACCATACACAAACTGGAAGGTGGGGGCAGGGAAATCTATGGAATCGACTGTGTCCACTGCTTTGGGGTAAATACTCAAAAACTTAGAACAAGGGAGGAAATATACATCAAATGCTTTGTACATTATAAAAAGGCTTTATTTAAAATACAGAACCAAGCTTAAGGCAAAACTCCACATTTTGAAACCAAAACTACTTTGATCAGTAAACTGCTAGGATGCTCTAAGTAGACACCTCATGAAAGGAATCCCAGTTGAAGTAGTCATTGCTACTTTGTGTATTTAACAATTAACAGTTGTCAAGTGCTGTGATGAAACAATGTCCACCTCCAGTATTCAGTATCATCTGTGTATACATAAACACATTAACAACAAAATTAAATAGCACAAACTGAGCAAGTGTGTTTCATGTACACCACTGGCCAGGTGAGCTCCCAGAGGCAATGCAACTGAGAGCTTACTACTGTGATCTAAGGATACCCTTTTATAATGGAGATCTCATTAAGGTGCTTTGTACTAAGTATAGCTCTGCTTCCTTCATACTACTTCAACTTCTCTTAATGCATGATATATATTCAGATAGTAAGCATTGGTTTTGGTCATTGCTTTATTGCATCGTTTGGTACAGTTGCTCTTTGGGCATTGCTCCTGGTATGGAACATAGTCAAGATCCCAGCTGAACTATAAACTGTGACTATATTGTAACAGGGTCCTCTGATTTAGATATATTTGTATCATAGATGGGCCCTTGCCTTGCAGATCATGAGAATGGCATTTTGAAGCCATGTCACTATATAGCAAGAATACTTTCTACCTTTATAACAATTTTCAAAGGTGGAAATTAATTTAATTTCACAATTGCAAAATGTGTCCTACAGAAACGAATCAAGAGGCTAATTTTCCATTGCCATCCACCTTGTGTAGTCATTTGGATCACTGTAAAATGCTACTGTCTTGATCTGGTGGTATTTTACACTACTTTACATTGGTGTAAATGACTACATAGTTGCAAAGCAATGGGGAATCAGGACCAGAGAGGATTTTTCAGTGTTTAAAATAGAGGAGGCTATGTTTGACCCTTTAAAGATGTACTCCTAGGAGGACTGCTAATACCAGCCAGCTTCTGGCCCTGTTTCTTTTAATCTTCTACCCTGGTGTAACTTGATGGAGTCAGCGAAAATCAAATCAGTTCAGTAAAATCAAATAAAGAAATCAATTAAGTTACTCTGGAATGAAATTGGTGTAATGAAGTGGAGAATCAGGCCTCCGACCCTAGTTGTGCTGCAGTATGCAGTGCAATGTAGGTTAAGTGTACATGGTGAGACATAGTGCCTTTATGGAGATAGAAAAAAAGATGCTTGGGTTGCAGGAGCAGTTCTTTTCTGCAAAATTGCTGTTATTAAGGCCTTGTCTACACTAAAAATACTTTGCTGGTATAGTTACTTTGGCAGAACCCCCTAGTGTAGATACCCCATATGCTGACAGAAGGTTTGTGTTTTTATATTTTAAAAAAAAAAAGTGTGTGTGTTCCAGGAAGTGGTGGACAAATAATTCATTATAAATAATTTATCTGATGAATTTTGACTCTCTTGTTTGCAGAGTGTCTCTCAGCAGATCACAGTATTCTTGAACTTATTGATTATTCCAAATCATTTTGCAAAAAATTGATCTGTAGCAGGGTTAGATAGAACTTGATCACATCTGAGCCATGCTTACATTATAAGTTCCACTGGAGCTAAATCTGTTGGCATCTACAGGTCCAACAATTCCTAGAGTTGACAAGGCCCACCTTAATTTAGTAGGCATTTTGCCTGAATAAGGACAGTAGAATTGGTCCAATGCCATAATTACCATAAATGATAATGGATGTTTAGTGTGTGAGGTCCTGTGTAGAGAAAGCTTGTCCAGAGACAAACTGTTGTCAAACAAATAATAGCACCAGCAAATAGTGTGAATTCTTCCTCCCAACTCAATTTATCTTAATGAGATTAGGACTATTTTAATGCTGTTGTTCAGCATGATAGTTTGAGGTCTGGTCTACACTAAAAAGTTAGGTTGACCCAGCTAAGTCACTGAGGGGTATGAAAAATAACCCCCCCTGAGTGATGTAGGTAAGCCAATCTAACCTCTTGTGTAGACAGTGGAAGAATTCTTTTGTCAGCCTAGCCACTGCTTCTCAGGGAGGTGGATTACCTGTGCTGACAGGAAAAGCCCTCCTTTAGGTGTAGGTAGTGTGATGTGTCTACACTGAAGTATGACAACCATGCAGCTGCAGTGCTGCAGCTGTGCCACTGTTGCTTTTAAAGTGTAGACAAGCCTTGAGATACAACAGTAATGAGTTACAGAACATTTCACTGTTAATGGGCCATACATGTGTTATTTTTAACAGTATGCCCATTCAGACTGATAGAATGTCAGATCATAGCGTAGCATATTTGAGAACAATAGAGGGGAGTACTTCTCACATTCCTGGTACATTCCCATACTTGCAGAACTGTGGAGGAGCAAAAGCAGATCATTGGACCTTCATGTATGCAATAATCAGGAAACAGTTCTCTTGTCTCTATCCTATGTCATTTAAAAAACTGATGCCAAGAAGACTGGGGATCAGTGTGGGATTGTATTGATGATGGCCCTGACCTCCATAGAGCCACACAAATCTCAAGTTTGGGACCCTGCAGATTCCCTTCCACTTGGATGAAAAGCAAACCCTGCACTCAGATAGGGTGGCCAGATGTCCCGATATTATAGGGACAGTCCCAATATTCAGGCCTTTTTCTTACGTAGGTGCCTATTACCCCCCACCCCGTCCCGATTTTTCACACTTTCTATCTGGTCACCCTACACTCAGAAGAAGACTTCATTAGAAAACCAGCAGGCTAGATCCTGGCCCTCTATATGGCTGCTTTGCACCAATCTGCTGGTACAAAGCTGCTGCCAAGCCATTTTAGCCAGCTATCTGAATAGGGCTAGCACCTCCTCACCTGCCCACAGGACATGGCTAAGGAAAGGGTGTGTGGCTGTGCTTTTGCAGCCAGATGAAAATTTGAACATCTCTGGGGCTGCTTTACCTAGTAGTGCCAGTGAGCTAAGCCAGTCCCAAGACTGGGAGAGCAGAGGTAGCATCCATTCACCTTTGTCTTACTTTCATTGGTGTCTGTACTGAGTAGAGCTGGCACCAATGCAGCAAGTGAAGGTGTGATTGTAGAGCAGGCTGGCATACCTCTGCTATGTGCTAGGTTTTATATAGCTAGCACAGATGATAATAGTAGTGAAGAAGCAGTGGTACAGACTTCAGTGAAGATTAGCCACCTCAGTCCATACCCAGGGCCCTGGCAACCTTGTAGTGGGGTGCTTAGCCCACACTGAAGCCTGAGCCACCACTTGTTCACTATTGTTACTTGCACGGCTAGCTAGATTAAAGCTAGCACAAGTTGCCTACCCACAATACAGTCACACCTTCACTTCCTGTGCAGATATACCCTAAACAGTCCTCTACACAGAAGTAGCCTTAAAGGGGGACAATATAGCCCATAATCACTATTTGAACTTGACCAATACACTTATTTTAAAAGCCCACTATTTTCATATTTTGAAGTTTCAGAAGTCACCTTTTAAATAGATGAGAAATGAAATGTGCTACAGCTGGCTTAAGGAGACTCACTGAATAAGCAATTGTAAAGCGTTTGTAACAGCATGAACTACTATGTATTTGAGAGTAAAAGCAAAATCCTTAGTCAATCAAATTGCCACCTATTGGATGTACACATATTTGTGATGGGCGGGAGGGTGAAAAATCAAGTCTAATTTACAAAGGAATGCTAGCTTCATCAATAATGCTTTGTTTATTTGGTTGTAAAAGTCACATCCACAAAAGTGTTGATCATGGTGATAATGGAAAACACTTGGCTTTTAGAATGATGGGTTGTGTTCATTGTTAGATTAATACTGCATACTTTTGAACTTTTTCCAAATGTCCCCTCAGGACTTAGGCTTGCCTCCATTGAAGTCAATGGCAAAACTCTCATTGGGCTATCCTCTCCATCCTGTTTACAATGCAGGGGCAGTGGGCAGGGGCAGTGCAGAATGTAGGTCTGACTCCCCTACTAAGAGTACCTCCAGATTCAGGAGGAATTTCTCAGTGGGCTCAGAGCCAGGATAGCACAAGGAGTATGATGCAGATGTGGAAGGGCAACAAGGAGGTAGTGTGTGCTGCACTCTGGCTATCTTTAGCTGGCAGATGATCCTTGGAAACTTGCCAGCTGGTGCAGGCTTGAGAGTCCTGAGGTTGCTCTACCAGATGAACAGCGAATCAGGGAACAGTAACTAGTGCTCTGATGGTCCCCACTTTGCTGTGCCAAGTGTAAAGCCAGTGCAGCAGAGAAACTAGGACACTGCCTTAACTGGAGTAGGATCTGGTCCTTAGAGACAACTTAGAGAGACACTTACATTTTGGAAAATAAAGTCTAAGTTTTCATTTTTAAATAGCGTTGTAAATCCCTTTGGATAGGAACCTTGATATCACAGTGGTGGGCACACTGAAGATGCCTGTGTACAGGGATCATGTTTCCCTTTAAATCTGTACTGTGCCAAGCACCCTGCCCATGATCAATAAATAATTTCTTTGTTAATTTGTATTACGGTAACTTCCATAGGCTCTGAAAAAGATCCGTGCCCCATTGTGTTAGGCATTGTAATGAATAATAAATGGAAGTTGCTAGCTCTTCTAATTGCAAAAAGAGCTGTTATAATGTAAAGGTTTGGTTTTCTTTTAGTACACAGCCAAACAAATCAAACTGAAATAATAGCTGCAAGAGAGGTGTGAGCTTCCATTCACATGTTAACATGTGGCTATTTAGGGCTTGTCTAGATTAGGGGAATTTGTACCACTATAATACATCTATATAGAGATCTACATAAATCAGTGCAAACCTGTAATGTAAAAACATTATGCTGGTGCAAAACAAGTTTGCCCCAGATTTCTCTAGTCTAGACAACCCCTTAGATGCCCTGACTTCTAATAGCTTATTTGCTGAAGGAAACATCAGGATATGCCAGAAACTACCAACAAATGTACTTGCTTGGTGCAGCTCAATGAATGTGCGCTAGTATAACACTAATTAGAATAGATATGCAGAGGAAACGGATGAGTACCATATGTATTCCGTAAGCAGTGAAGGAGCAGTTAACTCCTTTTAAACAATGAAACATAGTGGGACTGCGGGATTCTATCTTTACATTAACTTTCAGGAGTTATGCAAAATACAAGTAAAATAAATAGTGATGAGCCAATTTAATACATTTAAGCAAAATAATAATTAAAACTCCCTGTATTTCTGTTTTTATCCATGTTAAACTGTATAGATGTCAATTCCATAGGAAGGTTGTATAATTACATATTCTTGATGGGAATGTATATGTATTTTAGCCATACATATTTGATATCAAGAAAAGGGAATGCAGAAAAATATTGGTCATGTACATTTTTTGTGTCCGTGTTTTCTTGTTCTTCTCCTAACTTTTTTCTCCAAACTTAACATTTTTCTTTAAAGCAAAACTTTGATCACATCAATAAAATGATTAATATGGAAATGTTTAACAAAGCCTTTCAAACCTTCTCATGCTACTTTTTACTGAATGTATGTGTTCTTTCTTGTCCCCTTTTCCTGGATTATTATCATAATCATCCATTAATAATAATATTTATTATTACTTTTAAGACACAAGGCCAGATTGTGATCCCCTTACTCTTGATGTGGCATCAGGTCCTTTTCAAGCAGTGCCAGTCAATGGAACTACTGGTAGAATAAGGTGTTATTAAGCACTGAGGCATTAGTCTGCCCTCTTGTGCTGCACTAACCCACCTCCAGCCGCCATATCACATTGACTGTTTTCCCTTGTAGATGGCAGTGTTTTGAAGCTGATTTTACATTATGAAATCTGAATCAGAAGTTTGCTGGTATTTGATTCCACTTTCCTCATAGGGAATCATGCCTGGAGCCGCACTTAAGGGAAAGACTGTTTTAAATACGTAACATGCCAAACTGAATGTAGCTAAGAGTCTCCTTTAAGAATACAGGCAGCCAGTGTTCCATCTAGCCTACATCTACACTTAAAATGCTACAGCAACACAGCTGCAGCTGTGCCACTGTAATGGTTCAGTGTAGACATAAGAATGGCCATGCTGGGTCAGATCAATGGTCCATCTAGCCCAGTATCCGGTCTTCTGACAGTGCCCAATGTCAGATGCTTCTGAAGGAATGAACAGAACAGGGCAATCATCAAGTGATTCATTCCCTGTCATCCAGTCCCAGCATCTGACAATCAGAGGCCTAGGGACATCCAGAGAATGGAGTTGCATGCATCCATGACCATCTTGGTTAATAGCCATTGATGAACTCTATGAACTTATCTAATTGTCTTTTGAATGCAGTTATAGTTTGGGCCTTCACAACATCCAGTGGCAATGATTTCCACAGGTTGACTGTGTGCTGTGTGAAGAAATACTTCCTTATGTTTGTTTTAAATCTGCTGCCTATTAATTTCATTGGCTCAGCCCTGGTTCTTGTGTTACGTAAAGGGGTAAATAAGACTTCTTTATTCGCTTGCTCCAAACCATTCATGATTTTATAGACTTCTGTCTTATCCCCACCTTAGTTTTCTCTTTTCCAAACCAATAGCCCCAATCTTTTTAATCTTTCCTCATATGGAATCTAATCCATACCCCTAATAATTTTTGTTGACCTTCTTTGTACTGTTTCAATTTATAATATATCTTTTTTGAGAAACGGCAACCAGAACTGCTCACAGTATTCCAGGTGTGGGTGTACTATGGATTTAAATAGTGGCATGATATTTTTTGTCTTATTATCTGTCCCTTTCCTAAAGGCCCCTAACATTCTATTAGCTTTTTTGACTTTCACTGTACATGCTTTCAGAGAACGATCCACAGTGACTCCAAGATCTGTCTTGAGTCGTAACAGCTAATGTAGACCCCATCATTTTGTATGTATAGCTCAGATTGTTTTCCAATGTGCATTACTTTGCATTTATCAACATTGAATTTCATCTGTCATTTTGTTGCCCAGTCACCCAGTTTTGTGAGATCCCTTTGTAACTCTTCACAGTCTGCTTTGGACTTAACTATCTTGAGTAATTTTGTATTATCTGCAAAATTTGCCATCTCACTGTTTTACCCCTTTTTCCAGATCATTTATGAATATGTTGAACAATACTGGTTCCAGTACAGATCACTGGAGGGACACCACTATTTACCTTTCTTCATTCTGAAAACTGACCATTTATTCCTACCCTTTGTTTCCTGTCTTCTAACCAACTACTGATCCATGAGAGGACCTTCCTGCTTATCCCATGACTGCTTATTTTGCTTTATGAGCCTTTGGTGAGAGACCTTGTCCAAGGCTTTCTGAAAATCCAACTCCACTACATTCATTGGATCATCCTTGTTCAACTGTTTGTTGACCCCCCTCAAAGAATTCTAATAGATTGGTGAGGCACGATTTCCCTTTTCAAAATCTGTGTTGACTCTTCCCCAACAAATAGTGTTCATCTGTTCCTTATTATAGTTTCAAACAGTTTGCCTGGTACTGAAGTTAGACTTACGGGCCTATAATTGCCAGGATCACTTCTAGAGCCTTTTAAAAAAATTGGCACTACATTAGCTATACTCCAGTTATCTGGTACAGAAGTTGATTTAAGTGATAAGTTTTATATACCATAATTAGTAGTTCTGGAATTTCATATTTGAGTTCATTCAGAACTCTTGGGTGAATTACATTTGGTCCCGGTGACTTATTACTGTTTAATCTGTAATTTTGTTCCAAAACCTCCTCTACTGACATCTCAATCTGGGACAGTTCCTCAGATCTGTAACATAAATAGAATGGCTCAGATGTGGGAATCTCCCTCACATCCTCTGCAGTGAAGACCAATGCAAAGAATACATTTAGCATCTCCACAATGGCCTTGAGCGCTCCTTTAGCATTTCCTGATTTTAGCATTTCCAGCCCCACTGATTTGTTTGGCAGGCTTCCTGCTTCTGATGTACTTAAAAATGTTTTGGTGTTAATTTTTGTCTTTTGCTAGTTGTTTTTCAAATTCTTTTTTGGCCTGTCTTCTTATACTTTTCCACTTAACTTGCTAGAATTTATGCTGCTTTCAACTTTCCTCAGTGGGTTTTGACTTCCAATTTTTAAAGGATGCCTTTTTTGTCTCTAATTGCTTCTTTCACTCTGTTTAACCATGGTGGCATTTTTTTGATTCTCGTACTATTCTTTTAATTTGGGGTACACATTTCATTTGAGCCTCTATTATGGTGCTTCTTTGATATTTCACCATCCACAAGAACATTGTATTTAATTAAGGCTAGGTCTATACTACCCGCCTGAATCGGCGGGTAGAAATCGACCTCTCAGGGATCGATTTATCGCGTCCCATCGGGACGCGACAATCGATCCCCGAATCGGCGCTCTAACTCCACCAGCGGAGGTGGTAGTAAGCGCCGCCGACAAAAAGCCGCAGAAGTCGATTTTGCCGCCGTCCTCACAACGGGGTAAGTCGGCTGCGATACGTCGAATTCAGCTACGCTATTCACGTAGCTGAATTTGCGTATCTTAAATCGACTCCCCCCTATAGTGTAGATGTACCCTAGGGTTGCTATTAGTGAGCAGTTCAGCTATATTCACCTCTTGGACCAGATCCTGTGTTCCACTTATGACTAAATTAAGAATTGCCTCTTTTCTTGTGAGTTCTAAGACTAGCTGCTCCAAAAAGCAGTCATTAATAGTGTCTAGAAACATTATTTCTGCATCCAGTCCTGAGCTGATGTGTACCCAGTTAATATGGGGGCAGTTGAAATCCCCCATTTTTATAGTTTTCTATTTTTCTTGGCTTTCTAATCTCCCTGTTAAGTTCACAATCACCATCTGGGTCAGGTGGTTGGTAGTATATTCACTGCTATACTCTTATAATTCAAGCATGTAATTTCTATCCAGGTCAATTTCTCACATCAAAGACAATGCTTGTAGGCAATCCTATAGTAAATGAAGTATGGGTTTATTAACTAGGAAAAAGAAATGAGTTATTTACAAGTTAAAGCGGGCAACATATATACTCAAATGACAGAGTTGTAGTAATGTGTCAGCACTGAACGTCTTTTACAGCTAATCCAGGTTGACCCTGGGGATCTCTGCTTCTGATTTTTAGGTCCCCAGCCCTGTGAGGTTCCAAAGAGCAAAAGAGAGAGAGAGAGAATTTTTCTTGAGTCCCTGTTTTATCACCTTCTTCCAGAATTCAAGCTGATGGGATGGGCTTTCCCTCAGGTAGCAGCTTCATGTCTGTGAAAGGACCATAAACCAAGTATTTGT
Source organism: Malaclemys terrapin pileata (assembly GCF_027887155.1). Taxonomy (NCBI): domain Eukaryota; kingdom Metazoa; phylum Chordata; order Testudines; family Emydidae; genus Malaclemys; species Malaclemys terrapin. The sequence goes on along the minus strand of NC_071511.1, from coordinate 98,491,437 downwards.
ATTGTGATGTTCCACAATGGTACATTTAGTTTTGATAGTCTGCCTTGGTGGGCGGTGGATCATTCCTCCTGACTGGTTCAGGGAAAGCATTTTTACAGATATAAAGCAAAACTTACATATCACCTTATGAATACAGACATTACAAGTGAAATTAATGCATGCAGCAGCTTACCTATCTTGCAAAATACTAACATACAGCTGAGCTGGTCTGGTTTCCAGCTATGAACTTGTCAGTGCTCAGCTGATGCCTACAGCCTTGGCAAGAACTGGCACTGGTCTGTCAGCATCATATGCCTAACTACAGCTTCACACCCCTGATGGACATAGATACGCTGATGTAACTTTTCAGTGTGGACCAGCCCCTAGTGTGTGTTAGCTTGTCCTCATAGATGACAGTGATCTATTAAAAATTCTCAGGGGAAGGGAGTATTCCAACACCACCATGTTTAAGGCTATATCTTCACTGCCAAAAAATAGTGCGTGTGCGTGCGTGTGTGTTTTACAGCAAGACAATGACAGAAATTAGTTATCTTGCTGTATAATACTAGTGGAGATAAAGCTCTGTGGTTTTTACCATAATGTAGCCAGGTGAGGTCAACCCCAGAAGTGGGGTATTAAATTCCCACTGCTGCTATTGCCAGCTCAGTTCCACCACGGCAGCAACGGCGGGAAAGCTAATGTAAACAAGGTGTCACTGTCTGCCAGCATGTTAACCACAATGTTGTTTGGAGCCGCTCTAATAGTTTAATGGATTCTTTAAAAATAATATTAAAATCCATTCTGAAAATGTGCCAACATATTCTCAAGCATATGTAAGTAATGCCCCCGCCACCCCATTGAGATACACTGAGAGCATTTCTTTAAGAAATTGCTCTGTGGCTAAACAGATAAACTTGGTGTGGCAGTTTCTATGGTGACTGTACTTTACTGGGGTAATGTGCAAAAGCCTATGTAACTTACTGGGAAATCAAACAAGACTTCTGCAGGCAGCTTGCATTTTCATGGCTTCCTCTTTGTCAGCTTTTGTAGATGTCTTGATTGGATGAGTTTGACCTTGCAGTGTGTCCCTTTCGCTTTGCTCCAATGCTTTATTGAATTGAATCTGGTTTATTTTTGCTGCGTAAAGCCTTTTGTAACAGTGTTGAGTTATGTCGCTGAGACATGGCTGGTGATCTTCAGCAGAGACGCTATTAATGGACTGAAAATGTGCACTGTGGTTTGTGAAGCACCCGTGGCTCGACAGAAATAAAAATAACGTGTGCACAAGCAGTGCATTCTGCTTCACTAAGGGCAAACCCTGCTATTGCTTGCATTGTCTTAGAGCTTCCCTGAATAGAGAACCAGTGTCATTCTACTGTGCAAATGAGTATCATGATCATGGGAAAGGAAAGCTTTTTCCTAACACTAAATAATTGATTTTATTAGAATTACATTTAACACCCTCCCCAAATAAAGTGAAATCTAAACTCAACCCTCTTGTGTGTCTGCATTTTGATGTCATTAACTAATTGATCACATACTATTTCCCCCCCCCCCCCCAGATCCCCTGCCTTATTCAGTGAATAAGTAGTTAACCAACATTTCTTCTCATTCAATGTGTGCCCCTATACCTATTTAATACACACCATCCAAAGTGTGCACTGAATACAAATTAATTTCCTAATGGTCATTTGGCTCCAGGTGTCTTACATTGGGCTCCTGCCACCCAGAAATGAGGAGCATTTTGATTTTAAGTGACTTGCCCAGCATCAGGAAGGAACACTGTGGCGGAGGCAGGGATTGGCTCCAGTTTTCCAGGGCAACATTCAACTGCCTTAAACATCGAACCCTCCTTTCTCTTCCTACTATCCTCCTCATTCCCTGTACAGCTGTGACTCTGGGTAGGGGTTTCCAGTGCTACTGGGGCTGCTGCTGGGACTGCACCACCCCTGCTGCTTTGCTGTTGTTGCTACTGGGGAGGAGGGAAGCGGCGTAGAGCCCTCTGCTGCAGTCCATCTACTCTCACGCTTCTGAAGACCACCTGTGTACTGCCTCCACTCGGTTGCCTCCCTCCACCTAGCCAGCCTGGGAATATAGCAGCAGAGACTCTCCAGCCTCACAAGCACATGTGAGTACACGTGCCCCCCCTCCCAGACTTTCCTTTCCCTGCTGTCCTTCAGTTTGCAGTGGGCTGGTGGGCCTCTCCCTTCCTCTCCCCACCCCCACTTTGCGGCTTGCTACTTGTCCTGCCCAGCCCCCATTTCGTTGTTTGCAACCTGCCCAGCCCCCTGCCCAGCATGTCCCAGGATATGGTATCTGCTTTCGCCAGCCTCCCCTGTCTGCTTCCCTCCTGCCTCTGTGCACCTGTGCATCTCTGTGCTTGTGAGACCCCCCCCACCCCCAACTTTTGTTTGATATCCCATTCAGAGCGCACACACACACCCCACCCCACTTACATCTGCCCTTTACTCCCAGTGCAGCCGGGTTCCCCCCAAATGCGACTCTCACTTTTTTTTTTTCTTGTTTTACTAATCCTCCAGTTTCTGTTTGCACCCTCCTCCGCCCACATGCAGCTCCAGTGGGGTGGTGGTGGTGAGGAACTGTTAGCCTCTGTCCTCCCCACCTCCATGTTTCTATTTATTATTGCTATTCTGCTCTCTGGTGGCTGATCCCATCACCTGACCTTGATGGTGAACCCTGACATGGCTGTGTACGAAGCTTCCGCTCCAATGGCTTTGTCTATGTGGGATGGGGGGATACTGAAGCGGGAGACCCTTGGCCACCATTGTTGCCCCACCTTGGGTTTCTCCCCCATCCGCCCCCACAGCTACCAGCACCTCTGCTAATACCATCAACACAGTCTCCTGGTGGCTGCCTTGATCTACGACAAAACCTACATGCAACTGGTAGCCCAGGTGGTGGGGTCCTTGGCCATTGTGGCAATTCCAAGCTGTACGAGAAGGTTGTCTTCTTCCTGGGATCAGAGGCTTTGCCAGGAGGCAATTGAAAAAAGCATCTCAGTGGGGGGCTTCTACATCCCCCTTGAGGACTTGGGGGTATGGGTGGTCCTCACCTTCCTCCTGCCCTTCCTCCTAAAACTGCCATTCTGCTTCCCCTCTCCACCCTGGGGAAGCTGGTGCCAACCATCAGCCCTCTTCTGCTGAGCTGTAAGGGCCCTACCCTCTGTCACATCATCTTGTTCCTCCAGCAAGTTACCATTCAGCTGCTAGTGGTGCTCTAAGGTGGAGGGAGCTTGGAGAGGTCCTTCCAGGTGCCTCTCAGCGAGCCTTATGCCAGGTCCACTACTCATCATGGGAGGCTCGGTGCTTCCTCTACAAGGCTTCAGGGCAACCAATGATCCCACTTGGGTGCCAGGGGTGGCCTCTCATCACATCCAGCTGAGTGGGTGGGCCCCTGCTGCTGATAAAAGCTGTCGGGTGAGGTCCCTGGAGGAGGGGGTAGGTAGGACATCCAGGAGCTTGGGAGAGGGCCCATCTCAGGAAGAGAGCATCTTTCCCTCTGCTGCCCCATCTCCATCCCCCCAAACCCCAATCCTATTGCCTTTGCCCCTGGACCCACCCCTGCCAGCCAGCCAGCCAGCCAACAATACCACCATGGAGGGCTGGGTACTAATGACGGGGGAAAGCTTGATAAACTTAAGTCACTGGCCTAGCACCTTGCCCTTGAGGGTGCAGAGGAGGCCTCCTGTAAGACCTCTGGGGAGCCACTGCTGGACCTGAATCCATGCCCCCCAAGAAAGTCCAATGGATGGAATGGGCCAAGGATGCTCTGGCAGCAGAGGGGACCAATGCTGTCTCCTCCTGGAGCCCTCCTGGAAGAAGCATTAGAGGGAGGGCCCCCACGACCTTTCTACCATCTGTCTGAGTGAATGTTGAGGAGAGCGAGGCCCTGACCCCTGTAACAAGGGAGAGAACAACTCTTTGCCAGAGGACCTTGGATGGGGTGCTGAGTCCATCACCACCTCCTCCTTCCCCAGCCTACTGCCCGGGGTGCTGCCCTGCTCTCATTCCTGGGGCATCCCCTCCCTTTTCCATCTGCCCAGCTTGATGCCACCAAGCTGGTCCCAGCAATGGCTGGTGCCAAACAGCCAGGGTCAGAGTCTTCCAGGGCACATGCCCCCATCTTCCAAGACAGGACAGTCGCTCCCAGAGCAGCTGAGGGGCCCTGACTCAGTCTTCAATCTGATGCCAAGGCTGCAGGTGTCAAACCCATCTGCCCAAATGACTTCTGTGCCTGGTGAGGTGGTGCTGCACCCTGGTGGCTCAGCTGCCAGGGACCTTTATCCACCTTCCACCTCCCATGCTGTGGCTGCCCCGGAGGTTGTCCTCTTTCCTCTCTCAGGAGGTGATCCTTGGGAGGTGGTTTGTGTATTCCCTTTCCTTGCTTCACTGAGGGCTGATGTACTCCTTCCGCTGCTCCTGTGTTGGGAGCTCAGGTGGACAATGCGGTGTGGGTGATGCTATTCGGGGCTCAGCTACCATTGAGGTAGGTGTATGCATAGTCATGCTGTCTGGAGTGGCTCACAACTGAGAGTGCCAATCTCAGGTCAGACTGTCAGAAAACAGGGCAGGCACCCCAAACTGGTGGTATATTCTATAATTAGATTCCACCAAGCCAGTAACAATTGTGGACTCTTGGATCACTATACCAGTCTTACCATGGAGACCCAGACAGTCCTCTTAGGCACTCCAGCCTATCTTGTCACCCAGACAAACTGAACTTTGTGATTAAAAAGGTTATTAAAACACACAATCACACCACATCCGGTTACTCCCAGTCCCAAAGGATCAGTCACTTACCCCCAGATCAGTTGGTACTCTGGATCTCACACCAAAGACAGTGCTGACAGCCAGTTCTATAGTAAACTAACTAGAGGTTTATTAGCTAAGAATGAGTTATTGAGAGGTTAAAGCAGGTAAAATATAATAAAAGTTTGTAGGTCCCAAATCATAATGGTTGATATAATACATTGCTAGTTTCCCAAAAGTCTTTTCAGGATACCTAGATGTTTCTGGGGCGCTCCACTTTGCGTTTGGTATCTTCCCTGTAAGAGTCCAAACAGTCAGAGAGATACAGGATCATCCCTTGAAATCTATTTTATAGCTTCTCTAAAAAATAATCTGAGCACAGTCTTTAACCATGTGGGTTTTGATGAATAGGAAATGCAAACTGAGTCTGTGAATTCCCATTGTCGAACACAAGGTCCCTTGCTTTGAAGTTAGCACTCTTCTTCATTTACATTTCCAAGGCACCATTCCCGTTTGATGAATAATTTAATTACAGGGATATACACAATATAAAAGGTAATGTAATCACAAACAACAATCCTTCATTAGTTTTCATGAAGTTTACACATCAGGTACATTCTCAGCTTAACATTACCACACACTTTTGATCTAGGGTTAACTAGTTACATGGATATACAAAATGTATTGCGATAGCAATCAACAGGGTATAGATAAGTGAAGACAATACTATTAACATTTCCTTTGAACAAAACGAACACACAAGTGAATTGGCCTGATTACACTACAAACTACCTTCTGACACTCCTTTGGTTTCTATTAGCATATGAGTGAATTAGCCTGCAGCCCTGTCCTGAGCTGGCACCTGGGCAGGGACATGTGTCCCAGCATGCCCCTGCCGTTAGGCTGCAGGGCTGCTAAGGAGACCCAGATGGAGGACAGCTGGGAGTTGTTGGGCTTGATTGAGGCTACAAGCTCTCTGCCTCAGACACTTTGTGGGATGAGGTGTGCCAGTTCCTGGCAGACACATGTAGCTCCAGGGGAAGGTGCAGTTTGCTCTCCAGTGGTGGGGGGATTTCAGTTTTATCCTCCAAGCTGTGAGGGCCTTGATGGGGGAAGGCAAGAGGGCCAGGAAACAGGACACCAGGCCACAGTCTACCAGTGGGCCTGCAGCTTCCACGATTTCCTGATCGCCTTTGGGATCAAATCAACCATGGATTGCTGTGTGGCTCGGTGAGGGCAGGTGGCGCTCCTGGGCATGATGATCCTCTACCTCTCTGATGAAACCCACCACCTTTGCATCACTTAAAATCAGAGGCTGTAGGGTGAGTTTTCACAGGTGCCAGGTACCCTGTGATCTTCTTGCAGGAGACTTTCACCAATCCAGCTACCAAAGCCAGCTGGAGGCTGAAAAGGGGAGATGGGATGTACTTCAACCACCTCACTGAGGTGTTGGTATAGGGGGTAGCCACCCTGTTTTCCCCAGACCTACAGCCCAAGGTGCTGGGAGCTGCCAAGGCCATGCCAGGATGCCTGCTGTACCTCCGGGTCTGTGTGGAGGGGCTGACTCTCGACCTGGTTAACACACATACTCTGATATCAGGCCCAGAGTGGGTGCACTTCCATGGATAGGTGTCTGCCTTCCTTGGCACTTTGGATCAGCCCCACCCCCTGCCTGAACAGACTTGGCCCCTCAATAGGTTTAATGGAGGGGTGGCTGGGCCAAATTTGAGTGGTGGTGGGGGCAGTACACTGAAGTTTAGTCCCACCTGCATGCTGGAGTGACACCCAACAGGCCATGGCAAGGAGCAGGCTCGCTTTCCAACCTCACCCTCGAGGCTTCCCCATCCTGGAGGCAGAACCCAACCCCCATCCCACCGGGGCCACCCACACTGCAGGGCCCAACTTCCCATCCAGGGCCTCTCATCCCAAGGAAGGTTGTGTGTGTGTGTGTGGGGGGGGGAATCTCCATAGTGCACAGGGCCCCAAAATTCTTTAATTTGGCCATGGTGCTTGACCTTATGCTCCCGCAGTTGAAAACCTTGGCCGTGATATGTTGTTCTGCTCCTGCATGGGATCTTTCATACATAAATGCAGTTGTTAGAATTACAGGGCCTGGCTCATCGTTTACACCAGTGCAAAGTGGGTAATGTTTTGAATGAATTGGCTGCACAGCGCACGTAGTTTGTCCTGTCCATTTAAATTGAAGAATACTGAATGTTAATTAAGATATGAATGTTTTGGGAGCTCCTCTGGGATCTCTCCACTTTTTTCTTTATTCCCCTCCACTTCAAAGACAGTTCTCTTCTTTGGAGTGAGTCTGTCGCTGCCCCTCCTGGGTCAGAGAGAGAGTAACTACAGAGAAAAGCGAGCTGCCTCCTTCCCCAGAAGAGGAATGTGCCCAGCATGCTGTAAGAAAAGATATGGCTGAGCTTTGTGATGTGGTTGGTTTGTGTGGCTTCTACTGGTATTGCTTGTCAGATTTTTTTTTAAGTGCTCCTGGCATAATTGAAAAACAGTTAGAGGAGTTATCATTGCCTTTCACCCCAGTTACATGAAAACGAGTACAGGCACACTTAGAAGAAATTTTGTTTACAACTGTGAAAATGTGCTAAAAGGAGAAAGTTTGCACTCAATTAATCAGTTAGAGTTACCACTGTTTCTGAGAAGTGAAACACAATTAAAATCAAGATACTATTAATTCAAAGTGAGTATCAGTGGCATTCTATTCCTTAGGCAGGATTTCTGCATCAGAAAATTGTATTATCTGTTTTGTTTTCCAGTTATTTGACTGGATTATTTTCATAAAGCTGAGTTTATGTAATTGACAGTGATTTTCAAGACATGCAGGATGCCATCAGTGTTGTAATGTTCTGTGTGTGTGTGTGTGTGTGTGTGTGTGCGCACTGTATTTTTTGTAGCCATGTCAGTCCCAGGATATTAGAGAGATAAGGTGGGTGAGGTAATATCTTTTATTGGACCATCTGCTGTTGGTGAAAGAGAGAGAGAAGCTTACAAGCCACACAGTGCGTGTGTGTGAGAGAGATATACACACATGCCCTCCTCTGGATGGAACTGGAAATACTCAACTGTGTGTAAAGGGCACCAATACTGGTAGAGTTACAGCCCTATAAGCCTTGTCTACACTTAAAAAATTATCAACTAACTGTGTTGCTCAGAGCTATGAAAAATTTTGCCTCCCGAGCACCGTAGTCAGATCAACCTAACCCCTGATGTAGATGCGGTTAGCTCAACGGAAGCATTCTTCCATTTACCTAGATACTGCCTCTTGGAGAGGTGAATTAACTGCATTGATGGAAAAACCCTTTCCATAGATGTTGGAAGCGTCTACACTACAGCAGCAGAGCTGCAGTGACATAACTGTGCCTTAATAGAAATGCTTATGGATGTGCTTTTGAATAGAAGTGACTGCCGGTTTACGGTTTTGTAGGGTCCTGGAGCCAGAGCAAGTGGGGGCTCCTCACCACCCCTTCTGCCTGCAGTCCCCCCAACTCCCCACCCGGCGCTTCTGCCTGGGAGTAGGGTCAGGGTGCAGGACCTTCTCCTGCTGCCTGGCAAGCGGAGCGGGGCAAGCCCCCACACCCTGACTCTGCTCCTCGGTAGGAGCGCCGGGTGGGTGGAACAGGTCGGTGCCCAAGGGCACCCATTTTTCCAAGGCCCCCCTGTTGGCCAGGGCCCTGTTGGGTATGGGCCCTGTTGGCCTAGTGGCTAATCCGCCACTGCCAGGTGGTGACAATGTTGAGCATCATGACAATTATGAAGTACTAAGTGACCAAACATTTGGTAAAGTGTCAGACACTCTGCCTTAGATTCAACTCATTTGCTTGCCCAGTTCTATGAAAATTCTCCATTGTGAAAGCAGCTGTTTAGCATTTAAAATATTTGACATTAAAGTTAAACACCAAATTATATTTCTTAGCATTCTGTCTTGTAAATGGACTTGTCAAGCTTTGGTATCTGGGTTGGTTTGTTGGTGTTTTTTGTTTTGTTGTTGAAACCCAGAAATATTCATGGAGTATCAAAATTTACGTTGCTAGGTTTTTTCATGGTGTCAGCTGAATGTCCAAAGCTCCAAATAATTTTGTAGCTATATATAATTGCTACTATATTATTTAGAATTGTTTGAATTTCAGAAATGGTACCATTTTAGTACATTTTTTCTGTTTGGAAGATGGTTTATGAAACAGTTTTGTGTTGTGAAATGTATTAATTATTCAAATGTGTGTTCTAAACAGCATAGGATGACCCTTTTCACCTTTATAGGTTGCTCATGAATTGATCATTTTGGTTATTTGCTTTTTGTGGTGTATGATTGGTCATCACCTAAGTTGTATGGACTTGTTTCTGCTCCCTGATTGGACTATTGAAGGTTTTGTTTTGTTTTTGTTTTTTAACATGTGCAAGTAATACATAGCTAATGCTCTTTTTTGGACAAAAATATCCTGGGTCTCTTGTGGTTATGGACATTTATGTGGGGTGAGATTTGTTTGTTGTGGTCTGCAGGATCAGAGTAAGGCTCTCCACTCTACTTAAGCCCTGAATAGATTGTACAGAGGAAGATGAATGTACAGAGGAAGAAGAACGAATGAATGAAGATGAATGCTGGAGAGAAGGCTGCAGTAGGGATGGCCCAGGTGACCCAATTCTCAAGTGACTTGAGCAGAGTGGCTGTGGCTGGTGTAGTAGACTTGCACGTTGGCCTTGGGTTGTGAGGTGAATTTAATCTCTTCCACATGCCACTTGCATAGAGGCCAATGCTTGGGCCCTGTGTGGATGGAGTGGATTTCACCCACTGGTTTCCATTGGGCAGCATGTGGGCGCAGTGATTTGCTCACGTCGATCTGATTGCCAAATCAGGAATAAAGTTTGTAAAAATACTTTGCAATAAAATATTCTATATAAATGTAAGCTAATAACAGGCATTCATGCATAAATCATAAAATATATTCCAATTAGACAAAAGAGGTATTCATAAAAGAATGTGGATTCATGTAACAAAGTTAGATTTAGATGAGCTACAATGGCTTGGAAAATAGATTTTCATGTCTTCTTAATTACATACCATAAAATGCTTTTACAGGGGAGCTATTGCACAAGTACACAGTGATATTAACTGCATTCCTGCAATTGTAATGCAAAATATCAGTCCCAAACCTTGTTATGAATGACCTCTCTTTTCTTTTAGAAAGATAATGGTCTCATCATGTCCCTGGTGCTGCAAAGAGAGAAACTCCATCTGTAGGAGGGAAAGTTGGCCTGAAGATTAGCTGCAGGCCTTGAACTAGCAGACTCCACTAGTCTGCTTGATTTATTAAGGCAGAATTTAGGATCATCTACAGTAAGAAAAATCAAGTAAAAGTAAAAAGTACAGTTACAAAATGGGAGCATATACAAGTCTTAAGGATTAGGCTTAAGATGCTTGGCATTTCAGGGTCTGGTAACACTGAGTTGTATTTTGGTTGTACTGTGAAGATTGATACTGGTAGGACAGGAGGGGTCATGGTTCAAAACACATGTTTCAGTTCTGTGTTTTTCTAAACAAAATATAAATACAATCGCCAGCAAAATGCAGAGCTCACAGTGTGCAAACTCCCCACATCACAAAGCCGTGTGTATGCACCTGGTAGCAGGAAAAGTTATGTCAGTCGGGGATCGAGTTTCCTTTTAAAGTTTCAAGAGGGTTATTTATAAATAATGAGAAAAATGATTATGAAAAATACCTTTGTCATTTAAAGTAGGGGCCTATCTATTGGGAGACCATTGTTCAGATTTAACTGTGAATATGATTTTTGTGTATATATGCTTGACCTGGCCTACATTTTATTGTAGTGCGGCAGCTTATGTTGTTCTTATGAGTTTCCATTTCGATATTTTGTTTCTGAAAAATGTCCCACGGAGTGAGATTAGGACTCAAACTGTGTTCACTCCTCATTGCTGTTACAGCCACAAAACTAGGCCCTGATCCTAAAGTAATAATAATGTGGAAAAATCATGACCTGTTACTTTTTCATATTTATTATGAAAAAGTATTTTAAAAAAACAAGATTCTGTGCAAAATTCTAGAATCATCCTCATTTGTAATCTTGAGACCCAATGCAAATTAATTTTTCTCCACAAAATTGTTTAACAGGACATAGAATCATAGAAGAATAAGACTAGACGGGACCAGCCATTCAAAACTTTGGGGTGTGAGGAAATCAAAGCTGAGTGTATAATTTATAGTGAATGATTTATTAGATACATTGAACTTCTCTTGCTTTTGTGAACTGCAAGTAACTTATACTTTTTGAAAAATTACTCATTATTTAGAATTGCGTAGTTTCTATGAAAAATTATTGGTGTGTAGTTTTGACCATGAGCAGTTATCTAAGAGTGCTGGGCATCTAAAATTCAGGCTGTGTTGGTTAATTTTTTTTATTATGATTTTCCATGATATTGTTTCTGTTCATTTGATGAGGTCCTGATTCAATGTTTAAAATTAAGCACCTGCCTGTGTGTTCTTTTGAATCTGGACATGAATGAGCAGAACCTTTAGAATTGGTTTTAGGAAAAGTGTAAGCAAAGAAAGCAATCTTGGGGAATCAATGGGATTACTCTTGTGAGTAATGTCAAATGCATAAGTAAAGATTTGCTGGATCTGGCCCATAGCTGTTCAAAAATAGCAGCATATAATCAAGATGAGTGCTATTCACAAAGCAATGCTTCCACTTTTCTCTCCTTTACTTTCCCTTTTTGAATGGGATGGGATGTAGGTGGGTAAAATGATGTTTTTTGGCAAAGGGAATAAGAAACTTGACACTGATGGTTCACCTTTCTGAGTAAGTACTACTCACAAGAGGAGGAGAAACCTGTAAGAATTGCCCCACTCCCAACCAAAAAGCAGCAGATTCCAGGGAGGAAGAGAGAAATACCTTGAAGACATGGTGATGAGAATTAGGGAGACTGGGTGGGGGTGTGGGAGGGAGAAGTAGGGGATAAAATGGACAAGACGGAAAATAGGAAGAGAGATGACAATTAACTGAGAGAAGAGAATAGAGAGGAAGGGCAGAGAGATAGGGAAAATCCTCCCTGATGGAAGCAGCCCTTGTCAGTCACTGTGAGAGGAAGAAAACTGACTGAAGAGATCTGAGTCACCTCAGCTAGGACAGCCAAGGTAGGAAATACGTTGGAGCAGACTGGTGCCACCTAGGATACTGGGGGGCCCTGCCTCAACATAGCCAAACTGCAGCTTTTTTATTTTTATTTATTTATTTTTTTTCTCCCTTGTTCCCCTCATGGACAAAAAAGTAGTGAGTAATTTATGATAATTAGTTACTGAGCTCCTTGACAAATTAGAAGCAGCTTTGGAAAGGGGGTTTTAGTGGAGGAAAATTTCCCCAGCTCTTTCTTCACCCGATATGTACTGTATGACAGAGAGACTGGTGCAAAGTGTTTTTTGGGAATGAGAGGCTCAAGAAAGAGCCTGGTTTTAAGGTTTACAGGGACAGGCATCCTCAGGCACGTTTCAGGAATTGGAGTTATGTAATAGAACAGTTTTTCCCTCTGTGCAGCTTCTGCTTTCTGCTTCTTTTCTTCCTTTCTTTTTTCTGTGTTTTAAGATAAAATCTTTGAATGGCCCTGATCTATGCTATCTGTTGCTTGGAGATTAATGATTCCACAGAGTACATGGCAATGCAGATGAAGATAACATACATTTCATGGTATCTTTAAACTCCAGTAACTGGCTGTGATGCAGGTGATCAGTGTCTTGTATCTATAGAAGTGGGCATCATAAAAGTCTTTCCTTTCCCTAACAATTGCCTTTAAAATGACAAATTAAATGAACTCTGTAAGTATAGTCTTGCAAAGGAATTTTGCTAAAGGCTTCCACTTCATTTTTAAGTCAGGTCATTGTGCTAAAGTATTTCAGCGCTGTGAACTCTGCAGTGCTGAAGCATAATAGGACAGTAAAAGACTTAACACTGAATTTCCTCTCCTTTGTATTTTTCAGTCAGACCCTTAATATTGCCTTAATGTGTGTTTAAATATTTGGCTAAGTAGCATATACCTCTATGCATGTTGTATTCCTCACATTCATTTATCAGTTTCCCTCAATCTCAGTCTTTCTGGAGATGAGTGTGTGTGGGGGGTGAGGCGGGGGTTCACTGAGAAGTTTTTGCACCCCTTCCTCCCTCGCCCCCCCCATTTTTTTTAAGGCTGGGGATGGCTGAATTTTCTCATCCCCACCCCCTACTAATCCCAATGAAAAAGCCTCCATTTCACTTGGGAAAAACAGATTAGTTTAACTCTTGCATTAACCCTATTAGCAATGTGGTTTTTTTGTTTGTTTTTTTTTAATTAGTGTTGCTTAGCTGGAGTAAAGTTTGGATTTAGTAACGTCATGAAGAGACAGGGAATTTTGCTGCAGCTTCTTGCCTGCACCTATCTCCTTCTCCAGCCACTACACTCTGCTCCTCCCTCTTCCTGCTCAGGCCCCCATCCAGCAAAGCAGGTAAGCACAGCAATATGTAATGGCTTGTGAAGCTTAATTTTGGCCCCATGACTGGAATGCTAGTCAATGATATTTGGAATGGTGAAAGTTAGACTGACACAAACGGAGGGATTTTCTAAAGCACCTAAATGACTTTCAATGAAACTTGTACTCTTAAGTCACTTAGTGATTTTGAAAATTCCACCCTGTACTCTTAGATACCAGCCTGTTTAATGATTTCATTAACCTTTAAGGCCTGATCCTATGAGATGCTGAGGAGTCATAGCTTCCACTGACTCTGAGTTGGGAGTACTTAGCGCCTCTCAGGACTGGGGCCCTAACACTCTGCCTCTTCTTTCCTAGCAGGATAAATGCCTTTCAATGGATATGTATGAATGAACTGAACTTCTCTGCATTGACTACCCCATAAAATAGTCAGTGAATGAAGCACATTCATTTTTTGCTGCAGGGAGTGCATTATATTGGTTTCTTGACTTTCAAGCTATTACCAAAATCTCAGCTGTTCTAATTTGCTTTTTTTGAAAGCTGTTAATCTAAATTTCAAAAGAAAAGAGAGATCACTCCTGTTTTGGGCCCCAAGGTTTGGATTTCTCTCCCTGTTGACATGCACCTCAGTGCTTCACACTCTACCTTTAATCTTCTCCTCCTACAAACAATTTTAGTATGACTGCTCTTGGGTCCCATATTTATTAGCAGTTCCTCCCACCACACTTTTGTCTCTATATCCTTTAATGGGCTTATAGTGCCCATGTACCCATGTCTGATTCATTTTGACTTTTAAGATGGTGCCCATTTAAACTATGGGTTTAATTGTATTTTGTGTGTGTGTGTGGTTTTAATCATATTGTACATGTGTCTTTGAGCACCCTGGTGGGATACACTTTGGATATAAAAATAGATCATAATTCTTACACAAGGGAGCTTTCCACAAGCATCATACCAATTCCATAGTCTATTTAATTGCATTTTTATATTTTGATTTCTAATACAAAATCTCCTCAGGATTTGAGTAGCCCATACATTGTATGGAGTTTCCCCTCTCGGCAACAAGATTGTTTTTATTTTCATTTGTTTTGTATCCCTTTTGTTCTTTAATAGTGGTGATGCATTTTGGTTTAATTAAAGTGTTATGAAAAACACAATTCAATTATTTTATTCCGTTCAAACATCCTTCAAGCATCTTGCAAACATTTAAGAAAATGCATTGTTACTAACATATATTGTTTAAATTACCTCTGACTCTCCCCTCCACCCAGCCTCAATATGAAATAAATGAATAATACAGAGTTGTGGGTAGAATATTTTTATTACACTTTAATATATGGAAAAGAATGACTCACAAGTAAAATGAAAGTTCTCCAAAACTCTACATGCTAAAGGCAATAGAAAATATGGCTTTGTATCTCTGTATTGACTTAGTTTAAGTATTATTTTAAATTAGCCTGTATTGTGTGGCATAATAACAGTATATGTTAGAAATTGAATGCCATGTAATATGACATGGCCCTGCTTTATATAAACATGTAGCAATAACCAAAGTAGTGTTGTTAGATTTTGTGATACAGTATTAGGCAAACTTCTGATTTATGATTAAAATATTAGATTTCTATTTCACTTGTAGTACATATAATTCAAATTTATTTCATTTTCTATGGACCCTTTTTCCAGAAATCTGTATCAAAACTAAATAAAATTAATTAAACATAAAAGCACTGTGATGAATGGCTATTTTCCTGTTGAGTGAAAAATTGGAGTCAGGTTACAGGTCACACTTTCCAAATACCTGTGGATGAAACAAAGGAAAAAGTGAGTCTTATCTTTCTTTACTTGTTTCAGACTAATGGCCTGATCTTGCAAGATGACATCAGTGGAAGCTGTGAGTCCTCAGCACCATACAAGAGGCACTCGGCATTTTGCAGGATTGGGCCCTAAGAACTCTGTGATCCTTATTCCCATGAGTAGTCCCATTAAAGACCACCAGCATTCATAGCAGTGGCATGACTGGTCCTATGGGCCTCATCCAGGGTTCACTGAACTCAATAAAAAGAATCTCACTGATTTCAGTAGGCTCTGGATTTGACCCAAAGTGCCCACTTTTGCAGTCTTAGTCCGGCAAAACTCCCATTAATTTAATGGTAGCTTTGCTTGAGTAAGGACTACAGGAGTGAGCCCTAAGCAATGCATTTCTTTAAGAAGGAACCTCTAACAAATTCATATTGATTCTTGTAATTGAATAAATAGGCGTGTGCTAAATATTGTTACTCCCATGACAAGAAATTATAATAAATGTATTAACATGAGACAAACATTCAGCTACTGTATCTGAGTAAATATTATATAAATTGTTACACATTACTATTAATAAGCATTTTTCTACCCTTAGAATTTCACAATTAACCTGTTTGTTTATACCAGGTACTTACTATGCTTTCATTTTTTTTCCCCACATGCCTCCCAAAGATGCTTTGTAGAGTGAGTGGTGGAGTACCTCAGTCGCCCCATTTTCCCATGCCCTATGCCTCTTTAGTTCCAATTCTCAAAGAAGTATATGCATAGGAAAAAGGAACAACGAGCAGAATCAAAAGAAATCCAACAGTTGGCAAGGAAACCTAAAGTGTAAACACATATGTTAATGAGAATAAAAATCAGTAATTACCCTTGAAACAGTATCTGTTTTTTTGAAATATCCCCCAATGGATACAGGTTAGAACAGTGGTTAAAACACAAGAAAGTGATGACTAAATATATCAAGCATCAATATTGTTTTAACAGTATTCAGTATATAGAAAATGAATCAATTTAAGTTAGTATCTTTAAAAACAAATAAAATATGGAGTCTGCAGAAGGAAAAAGTCAATAACAATAATTTCTCCACAAATCATCTAAAGATGAATTTCAGGTCATTAACAAGATAGCATTCTCATTAGCATGAAGTCAGAATTATTGTACAATACTAAAGTTTTGTTTGATTGTATAAAGCCATTAGATAAGTAAAACAAACATAAGAGAGTTAGAAAAAACGTTGTATGTAAACTGCAAAGTACTGTAAAGCCTTCTCTGCAAACAACAAATAAGACTTACCTGATTAGCCCTCTGAAGCTCTGCCTGCATCAACTTCTTTTTCATCAGCATTTATGCCTTGCTCAAGACCTTGAAGAAGTATGGACAATACAGTGTAGCTGTTTTCATAAGTGATAATCAGCTTGCCCCTTGCCAAGGACTCTGGTGCACCTGCAGGTTGGGTGCACAAAAGCATTGCTTAGTAAAAGTGCTGAAAACTTGGAAAGGATCACTTGTGGGCCAGGGGAGGTATGTAAGGGAGTGCAACTGACAAAAGGAATGATTAGAAGAGATGGCCTGAGACGTGCAGTGAGGATGAGAAGTTATCGCTTGTTTTTTCTTTCACATACGTCAATGGGTTGGAAAATGTAAACCTGGGAGAGAACTTTTCGTTCTGGAAAGTTGCACTACATTTTTTTCCCCTTGTCTTTTTTTTTTTTTAAATCTCTATCAATGTCCTTCACTGCAAACATGGCTTTAGTGAGGAGATATCAAGGTCTGTGTACAAGGCTTTTCCCTGCTTATCCAGGCACCGGCGAGGCTCCCCTACTGGGTACCAAGGCTGAGAATTCTCTTTCACCATATTTAATCCTTATTGCTAACAAATGCTTTAACCATTTGTTTTCTAGTTGCTTCTTTTCCTTCAGCATGTTCCAACACTTTCTTGATCTTTTTACTCCATCAACTGTTTCCTAAATGTGCCATATTATGGACATATGATGAAATAGATCTTCTTGCAGTTAGAGGAAGGCTGGGTGAACTAATTCAAAGTGGATCAGAATGCCACAGCATCTGCAGTTTTCCTCACATACTAAGTAACCACAATACTAATTGTTATGTGCTGCTGAAGATTGACTGTTGTAGTTCACTGAGAGGCACTGTTTCAGCTGCTGAGGATTTGTTGGTGTTCACAAGAGTGGGACTTTTCACTTGTGCACATGAACAACAATTCAGATGAAAGGTCCACAATGAAGTCAATAGGTCTGCTCACTTTTGAGTAGAGTTATTCGTGTGCCTAAGAGTTTGCAGGATCAGAACCTTAAGGTTGCAATTTATAAAGGGTACTGAATGTTTGTGTAACCCACACACCTCTTAGGTGTGGTGTTCTGTCACCTCTAGTGGCACCAAGACCACTTAGAGAGAGAGAGTTAAATGAGTTGCTCTAGAGCCTTAGCTAAGAGCCACCTTGTTTTTAGCTCATGCCGTACAGGCTCATGCACTAAGATCCAGAGGTCACAGCCCTCCGACGAACAGGGTCTGTGGGCATTACACTTGTATATCAGGGAAGTACCTAATGCATCTAACCTATAGCTCTTCTCTTTGGGTCAGATTCTGCAATTTTTGCTCAAACAAAGCTCCCATTACTTCAGTTGCAAAGCACTAGGCCCTTTGTTAGTGTGTTTTGCCCAGGAAGGTAAGTATACTTTACAATTTGGAAGCAATTTTTTAGCATGAGCCACTCATACAAGTCAGAATGACTATTTTTTTTTTTTCAACCCCAGAAATATTAAAAAGTCCCAATCTCTTGTGATCTCTGGGCTCAGTTACTGAACAGCACTCTGATCGGGGTTTCCCTTGAAAGCTACACACAGGCTGCAGCTAGTGCAGCCTAACTTTCTAATGTCTCTAAGGACTAGTTATGCGAGTGCTTTATGAGCAGCTTGGTGGTCTCTAGTTCAGTGAGTGCACTTCAAAGTCCTACAAAGCCACATGCATGTACTTAACTTCATGCACACAAAAAGACCAGTAAGGTTAAGCATGTGCATAAGTCTTTGTAGGATCATAACCTCAAGCTGTTGTTTAAAAACAAAAAACCTACTATCTAGGATCAGTATATCTGAGGGAATGTCTGCTGTTCTAACTCCCATCATGGCACTTAAAGTCAGTGAGGCTAGAATTGCTGATGATCCCATGATATATTCTCCAGAAGGCAGAGCACATATAGCTTTGGAATGCTTGTCTCAGCTTTATGCCAGAGCTCATCTGTGAGCTGAGGTCTTTCATGGAATGGAGGAAGACACTTTTATTTCTCTTCTGGTGTGTGTGTGTGTGTTGATAAGGGTTTATTTATGGGTAAAGGGACATTTTTTGCTTGGGAAGTGTGTTTTATTTTTATTATGACGTGCTTTACACTGTCCTACTGTAGATTTTGTCTGAAACCACATTGCCATTTAACCCTTGTGGTTTTAAGGTGTTTTGGCGGGTTATCAGCATGAGCGCACATAAATACAATGTTGTGTAGTGTTATGAGGGAAAAGGAGCTTTTGGTTTGTTTTCCAAATCCATGTTGAATGTTGCTGTGCTGCTTTCCAAATAGTTTGTGAGATATGAAGACGTTCATTGCTAGGTCACTGGTTCTAGCTTCAGGAAATACTGTACAATCACAAGTGCAGGTAACAATTTCTAACACCAGTACACGGATGGATTGTGCTTTGAGGGTATGGAGGGCTGACACAAGGCCCTCTGCACCACGTAAGCCCTGCAGTGAGGTTGTGCTGGTGAGGAATAGGCTACACTCAAAACTCCAAAGCGCTGCCGCGGGAGCGCTCCCGCGGAGTGCTTTGAAGTGCGAGTGTGGTTGCGGCGCCAGCGCTGGAAGAGCGCTCTCCCAGCGCTGCAGGTACTCCACCTCCCCAAGGGGATTAGCTTACAGCGCTGGGAGCACGACTCCCAGCACTGGGGCACTGTTTACACTGACACTTTACAGCGCTGTAACTTGCTGCGCTCAGGGGGGTGTTTTTTCACGCCCCTGAGCGAGAAAATTGCAGCGCTGTAAAGCGCCAGTGTGGCTAAGGCCTATGATGTGACTGTTTGTTTCCTGTATGCTTTGGAGGGGAATTCCATGCCAGTTTCAAATATGCTGGTGCATAGGGGATATTGTAGGGCAGGCTGGAGCAATACTCTGGGATCTGCAGTTATGCAGATCTAATAACTCTGCCTGGCGGGTATAGAACAGCAATGCCCATTATTCCACCTCTATTCTAGAATAGTGGCTTGTTAAGAGCAGAACAACATTTTCCCTTGGCTTTATTGAATGTGTGAATCCTTTCTCCCTTAGTCTCCATGGAGATCCCCTTACATAGCCCAATTACTAGGGGGTTCATTGAGTGGGAGGATACATTTCACCTTAATGAAACTATCCTTTAAAAGTATCAGAGGGGTAGCCGTGTTAGTCTGAATCTGTAAAAAGCAACAGAGGGTCCTGTGGCACCTTTGAGACTAACAGAAGTACTGGGAGCATAAGCTTTCGTGGGTAAGAACCTCACTTCTTCAGATGCAAGAAGTGCATCTGAAGAAGTGAGGTTCTTACCCACGAAAGCTTATGCTCCCAGTACTTCTGTTAGTCTCAAAGGTGCCACAGGACCCTCTGTTGCTTTATCCTTTAAAAGTAACCTGTATTGCCTTATTTATCAAGAGATTATTCAGTAGCCTACCATATTCTCAAACTGGTAGGCTCATGATAAATTCCAATCTAATCTCCAGCATTATCTTTGAATAGTCTGATGTTCTAAGTAGTTGCGAACGGGGAACAGGAATTATTCCCTAGTTAATATGTGAACCCTCCCTTTTGATGTTGCCTGATAGCAATTGTTAAATGTATTTATTTGCAATGCATTCAAATGCTGTCAATGAGTGGATTAGTGCTGGCTATCTTAAATATTTGGTGCTGCATAAAACTGAAGAGATTGGATTTCCAAAAATGGATACTGATCCTGCTCCCATTAAAGTCAATGACCAAACACCCATTGACTTCAGTGGAAGCAGGATCGGGCCCCGTATGTCCAAACTGGGTCAGAGGTTGAATCCCCAATTGTCAAGGAGGCATTCTGGAAAACCTATAGGTCTTCTCCACCTCCATGGTCCGTCATTCTGTATGGTATGTACAGTGGAGCACACTTTCTTTTTAGATAGAAGTGAGTCAGTTTGCTGCTGAAAAAAGTTGGCTAAGGTGACTTATTTATTTATTTTTAAAGAGAACTTTTTGGTTTTCCAGTTACTGGAAATGCAAATATGATAATTATACAGGACTTGTATTGAATTTGCCCAGGCTAATGAACCTGGCAAGTTCAGCTTAAACATTGTAGAAGTCTTTATACATTTCCTTTTGCTCCCCAGAGATGATCTCTTGATTGTAACTATTAATGTTCTCTCTGACTAATTTACAGGCCAGTAACAATGTATATAACAAGGGAGCTTGTGTGGAAAAAACTTTCCACGAGTTTAAAGGGACAGTTGAGGATGGCCATCCAAACTAAGCATATAATTCATTGTGTCCTTCTGTCAGTCCCTTTGAGCTTCTAACCATTTGACCAGCCCTTTTTTAATGTTAACCAGATAAATTGCTCTATTCTGGGTTGCCTATCTAAAACAAACACTTGTGCCCTGTCCCTCTATGCATGGATGTTCGTGAACAGCTGCAGCAGAGAGAGGGAGAGCTCACAGGGAAATAACTCTTGCAGCTGACATAAACGTCTTGGACTGATCCTCCACCAACCACATGATTTATAGGGGTTGAGGCCACAATTGTGGTTGGGTTATGATTCAATGGGGCCAGGAGGCCAGCTGGAGGAGGGTAATTAGGCTGGAGGTATAGTTCTTAGAAACTGAAAATCAAGCAGCAGTTGGGGTGCTTGGGTCAATATATGATTTATAGACCCTGAGAGGAGACAGCTGGGAAAATCAGGTAGGGGCCAGGTTTCTAGGAGAATATTTTTCAGAAAACTCCATCTTGTAAAGAGCACGTGGTCAGGCATTGTGCTTCTCTAATGAATATCCCTAACATTCTTGACACAGTGGTGATATCAGAGCTTCTAGTGTCCCACCTGAGATTAGATTAAGGTCCCCAGTTGAGTTAAAGGTTGGGAGAGTGTTCACCCATGAGTGCCCTTTCCATGTTGGTGCCCAGGTGGAGGAGGAGGATGGAGCAGCTTGTTCTTTTAAAAGGTATATGAACATCCTCCTCTGATGTTTTTCACTCCTGGGCTCCTTTTCTGGGTGCTCACTGAAGTGGACTATTAACAGAAAAGGGGTATCTGTATGCCCCACAGTGGATGCAGTTGCATCATACAATGTCCCTCTTCTCTGTCATATTCCTTTTTCTTTCCCTAAATATGCAATGGAATGAATTATCATTCCTCTTAATGCAGGTGTGTTTCTGAGAGGGATTGAAAATGTTAGTAGAATGATCTCTTAGTGATCTTTTCTCTTTGATGCTTGTCTTTACCTTGACTAACTTAACACCTGTTAAAAGCAGTGTTGTTTGTCTACACTGGACTTTTAAATTGTGTTAGCTAATACATGCAAATATCACAACTTGAAAGCAATAGTCATTCTCCATCCCTCTGCTGCCTTCAACAGGGTGGTTCAACCTCTCTCTTTGGGCATCCAAAATTCTGTCCTCTCCTGATCCTCCTACTTGGGTGATCATACTTTCAGCATTGCCTTCAGTGGTTCCTCTCCCTCTTTCTGTAGGTGTCCCTCAGCGTTCTGTTCTTGGTCCCTCCATTTTCCCCCCTAAATTTATTCCCCTGTTTTTTTGTGTTTTCAGTTATGTATATGCTGACAATTCTCAAAACTACAATATATGATGCCTCAGTACACACCCTAACTCCATATTTATATGCACATTGTAAATCAGAGTTGTACCTATGCTCACTCTTTCAAATCTGGTCATATATATTATTTTCTTATAGAACCACTGGTTTACATTGAACTTTATGGACAGAACAGACCTACAAAGGTGGAGGGGTGGTGGTGGAATGAGGCACGCATGAAAGACAAATTATCTAATTAAAATTGTTTAGGTTTGCCTTGATGCTCATAGACTCCAGTTGTATTGTCCAGCTTAGATTGTAAACACCCTATGGCAGAAACGTTTTGTCACTTTTTATTTCCATCTGGCAACATTCTGCCAAGTTCTTAAATAGATGCTTAACTTTTTAAGAATAAGTCCCACTGAAGTCATTGGGGCTACTCACATGCTTATACCAGTGCATAGGGGCTTTGCTAGATTAGGATCTGTGAGAATTTATGCCAGTGAGAAATGCATTGAATGAAAAAGGATTTATATTTGTATTATTTCTGAAAAAAGGACGTAATAATACCAGTGTATTCGCATAAATTTTTTCCATGTTTTAAAAACAAGGAGAAGTAGGAAGTTCACCTTGCAAGTTGGTTCTGATAACGGGTACAAGACACATAGTTTTCCCACTCTTCTTTCCTACTAAATCATCTTAAATTGCAGCTACACAAAATGTACCCAAATATTTGAAACATAAACAGAAAAATATGCCAGTGACATAAATGCTGACGGTCTAAAGGTCGGGAAGAAGAGTCAGTGTATTGTGTATCTGAAATAACAAAGTTGGCAAACATTTTAAGTGTGAAAAGAATGCAAGATAAAGCGGGTGTCCTTCAAGTCTGTATCTTTCTCGACCAAACAGGGTGAACAAAGTTGACTGTGTGCAAGCTGCAGGAAGCAGCTTGTTACAAAGTGAACTGGAATGAACAAATATGCAGGGGCCTGATTCAAAGTCCATTTTAGTCATAGAAAGAGTCCTATTGACTACAATGCACTTCTGAGCAGGCCCCAAACCCTTATTACATTTGTTCATTTTCCACTATTAGTGAGAATGTATGTTGCTGTACCAGTGTTTTACGTATCATAACTCAACAGTTAGTTCAAATTCAACATAGCTACAAGATTTGATGTCCTAAAATGAGAATTAGGAGGCAAATTAGCACCTCTGTTTCGTTTTATACAATGCCTGTCACAGTGGAATCTAAGCATTGCACAAAACTAAAGAGCATAAATGTCCAGAAGAAAAGGGTGGATTTCTCTGTTTCTCTTTGCAGGGGAGTGGGGCTTTCTTTTAAAGACCATCTGCTCTGGTATATGTTTTTTATTTGAAAGGGGTGTTTTTACTAAACACAGCCAGCTTGGGCTCAGTCTAATCTCTTCTGGCAAAAAGCCCCACTGCTATGGTTCTCTATTCTCAGAGCTCAGTAGTAGGAAACTTGTTCTATGCAGGAGCTGGATCCCTGTAGAGCATAGTTGTCTTGAGGATGCAGAGGATAAGGTGGTCTGTGGGGCACTTATCATAGAACTGGAAGGGACCTCGAGAGGTCATTTAGTCCAGTCCCCTGCACTCAAGGCAGGACTAAGTATTATCTAGAGACCATCCCTATGTCTCAGCCTATTAAATATCTTGAAGATTATCTAAAGGAGAACATGGAAGAAATTAGGCCCTAATTCTGCAAATTCCTTAACTCCACAGTGAAGACAACCTGGGCTGTTACTTGGGAGTCGCCCATCCACCCAGGCAAACCACTCACCTGGGCTAGTTGGCCTGTTATTGGCTATCCGCTAAATCCTGAGTGCTGCTTACACTTGAGCTGGTAGCCTGTCCATTTTGCAGCAAAGGCTTAGCTTAAACCACTTGAGAGCTGATAGTCCTCTATTGTCTTCCCCCAGTTCCTCCCATTGCCCAGAAGGACAAATGAGTTCTCCCACTATTCACTGTGAAAGAATCATAGAGCAGCTCTGCTTACTGCTGTGCTAAGGCCCACAGGATATGGTCCCAGATAGACAAGTGACTACAGCATCAGTGTGGATGCACTGGTGTCTGACTTTGGAGTGTGGCTGCTCTTACCCAAGTGCCAATCCCCCAGGCTAATTTGGTAGTGAAGACCCTTACATATATGTAACTTTATAAACTTGAGTAGTCCCATGACTTCAATGAGACTACTCACATGTTTAAAGTTAAGCATGCAGTTCTTTTAAAAAGGTACATGTGTAACCAGTTAACTTATTTAGCACATACCTTTCATTTTGGCTGTAAGTTTGCAGTTACTTTGTACTGGAATTCATGACCTGAATGTGACCATGGTGGCAGGGGAGGTCCCAAGTGTCCAGAATTAAAACTCACAGACCGAGTTTATGGAAATATTAAAGACAGAAACTTCTACGGGCAGACCCTCAGCTGGTGTAAATTGTCATGACTCTATTGAATTCAGTGGAGCTCTGGCAATTTGCAACAGGTGAGGATCTGTACCCTAGTATCTTAATATAATGAGTTGGCAAGTATCAGTCCTTGACCAGGCAAAACCGCAAATAACTTCAAATAAGACTTTTGTTTCATTATAGTCAGGACTAGCTACAAATTACAATTATTGGTGGAAAAATTTTAAAAAAGGGACAGATTAGATGTGGTTGAGAAATGTGTAGATCCTCATGAAAACTATCAGAACCACTTTGTCAGCATATCTTTGGACTTTCTCACATCATTTCTGGCACTTCAGGTTTCCTATCAGTCTGGAAATAGATGGATTTTATTCCCCCCCCCATGCTATTTTGGCCCTCTTAATTGAACTCCAGGACAGACAGACATGGCAAGTGTGGATGTGTGTGAAAAATATTGGGAAAATTGTAATTAATCATTTCCATAACCTTCCAGAAAGATTCCCTTTGAGCTTACACCTAAAAATGAATAGCATTGTGGGAGCCAGGGCTTCCATACTTTTTTATGTAGTGATTTGCTAAATCCTTAATAAGCATAAACAAATTCCTGCACTTCAAAGATCAGTCAGAAGAAAATGTGTTCAACAAGCCAAAAGTCCCAAGCAAATCATTGGCATTTGAATAATACGAGAACTTCAAAGGCCTGTCCATATCTGTGTTACAGGCCAGATCACCAACTGGTGTAAATCAGCAAACCTCACCTGGCCTCACTGTGGCTACCTGATTTATAGCAGCTGAGGATCCGCCCCTACAACTTTCAAACTGTGTTGAGGAAAGAACCACTTTTGAACTGTGCTATTCATGGCTTAAATGTATTCTACAGACTTTTAGAACTGTTTGGCAATTTGTACAAATCCTGATAGTGGGTATTTCCAACATAGATTTGTTGACAGGGGTTTACAAAGCTATTGCCTACAGTAAACAAGGTGGGTGAGGTAATGTCTTTTATTGGACCAACTTTATTGGAAGTTGGTCCAGTAAAATATACTACATCATCCACCTTGTCTCTCTAATATCCTGAGACCGAGACAGCTACAACTACATTGCCTACAGTAGATCTTTTTAGAAAAAAACAAAAGATAAGTGGAACTGATTTAGCATTTATGAGATTTTTTTTAACTGTTAAATAGGCTGGGTGCAGACTCCAGATGAAAATTATGTAGCTGTCACAAACTGACATGACTTCCTGCAATATAGCTCACTGCCATCCTCTTATCCTTGTGGTTTTCTTTATGGTTTTCCTCTGCATTAGTGGTAAAATTATTATCATCGTAGAGGCAAATTCTGTATCTAACTCCATGAATGGACCCACTGATTTTAATAGGAGTGTTTGAGGAGTAAAGTAATGCTCACATTAATAAAGGTGGCAGAATTTGGCCCTTAGGATATTTCTCTCAAGAACAGAGAAATAACAATCCTAAAGAGTTCACAGATCCTCAGTTGGTGTATATTTGCATATCTCTTTGACATCATTGGAGCTACACCTAGGGTAGGTATACACTTACCCGGTAGTTCGGCGGCGAGCGATCGAACTTCCGGGTTCGACTTATCGCGTCTTGTCTGGACGCGATAAGTCGAACCCGGAAGTGCTCGCCGTCGACTGCGGTACTCCAGCTAGACGAGAGGAGTACCGCGGAGTCGACGGGGGAGCCTGCCTGCCGCGTGTGGACCGAGGTAAGTTCGAACTAAGGTACTTCGAACTTCAGCTACGTTATTCACGTAGCTGAAGTTGCGTACCTTAGTTCGAATTAGGGGGTTAGTGTAGACCTGGCCCTATTTACAGCTGCTGAGGATTGGGCCTTAAAGTCCCAATCCTGTAAAAAAAATTATATATGCTTGATATTTTAAAAGAGAATAGTCTATTTATTTCAATGAATAATCTGTTGATTTCAATGTGACTAGTCACAGGAGTAAAGTTAAGAATTGCATATTTTTTGCTAAAGTCTGTAAATGAAACTTACTGGTTTATTCTGTGTCAACAGACATCAAAATATCACCCAAGGAGAATTTTCTTCAATCCTATTTATATGACCGTTACGGCATCTGAACATTTTTGACCAATGGCTTATGCAAAACTACTTCAATTTTAATTAGTCAGAAATGTTAATAGCTCTACCTAGAATACTGCCTAAAGAGATATTTAAGATATTACTCTTCACAACAATCTGACTAGCTTTGATGAAGTAACCTACAAGTTTTCTACAAGTGATCTTTCTTTGAAATGTTACAGTTACCTTTAGAAATACTGTAGACAGAAAAATCCAAACTGGTGGCCTTGAAGAGAGATGAAAAGTTCACATAGTGTTGGTGCATGTTACTGATATCAAACAAGCTGAGAAAGAAATTAATAAGGAGACAGAATTATCTTCTGATTTTGCAAGAGGGAGTGACAGCAAAATGAACCTTGAGAAATGTTTGGAGAATATTCTAGTGAAAACAGTGACACAATGTTAGAGTTTTATGGTTATGGAGAGGCCAAGAGTTTTTAACTAATTGTGGGTGTCTGCCTTTCATATCCTGCACTTTTATAGCATGATACTGCAGATTTTCAAAATGCAAAAGCTTCCCACTTTCTATAGCCTAGACACTGTGTTGTTTAAAATTTCAGGGACAAGTAGCATGCCACCTAAGTTTTGTCTGTGAATACTGTGTTGGTCACCCTCCTTTTGAAAATCAGGCCTTTTTAAGGTGTCTCAAATTGGGCACCCTAAACACACAGAATCCCAGATCACTGGTCACATTGTAAACTACCACATTTTCCGCCCCTGTGCAACCCAGAGCAGCCAGATTTATTATGGGCCCCTTCTAAGCCACCACACTTAGAAGGGGCCCATAATGACTACATGCAGCCCAGAGGGGTATGGTTATGAGGGCTCTTTGCTTCCTCCCTCCTCACCTCCCTCACTCTCCTGGGACGGCAGCAGTTCTGTGACTCCCGGCATGCAGCCCCCCCCCCGGAAACCCTGATGCCCGGTTCTGGGCTCCTGGGCATTATCTCGATCCTGCAGGTTCACGCCTACAGGGTGTGTGTGTGTGTTCTCTCAGCTGCCATCAGGCCAGCGCAAGAGAGGCTGGTTGTCTGAGGCCCCTGGGGCTGGTTGGGGGGCAATGACAGTGGGGCTGGCTATGACTCTGTGTGTGTGTGGGGGGGGGGGGAGTAGGAGAAGCAAGGTGGGGGGGTAGAGGGAGGGAGGGGAGAGTCTGGGTTGAAGGTGGGGGTTGGTTCTGTGGGGGGGGGGGAGAGGCAGAAGAAGGGAGGGAGGTGACAGCCCTGGGGTGAAAGTGGGTGGGGGTTAGGGTTACCATACGTCCTCTTTTTCCTGGACATGTCCGGCTTTTCGGCACTCAAACCCCCGTCCGGGGGGAATTGCCAAAAAGCAGAACATGTCCGGGAAAATGGCGGCTCTGTTTAAGAGCCGGGCTGCCTGAACGCTACCGGCTTCGGGCAGCCCCGTGCCTCCAGACCCTGCGCCGCCGGAGCCCGGGAGGGGAAGTGCCCGGCTGGGGGCGCAGGGTCTGGAGGCAAGGGGGCTGCCCGAAGCCGGTAGCACTCGGGCAGCCCGGCTCTTAAACAGAGCCGCAGCGGCTGGAGCCTCCAGCCCCCGGGGCTCTGTGTAACTGACACAGTGTCAGTTACACAGAGCCCCAGCCGCTGGAGGCTCTGTTTAAGAGCCAGGCTGCCCGAGAGCTACTGGCTTCGGGCAGCCCCCTTGCCTCCAGACCCTGCGTCCCCAGCCGGGCACTTCCCCTCCCGGGCTCCCGCGGTGCAGGGTCTGGAGGCACGGGGGCTGCCCGAAGCCGGTAGCGCTGGGGCAGCCCGGCTCTTAAACAGAGCCTAAGAGGAGCAGAGCCTCCAGCTGCGGGGGCTCTGCTCCTCTTCGGCTCTGTGTAACTTACACAGTGTAAGTTACGCAGAGCCGCCGGAGCCCCGGAGGGGAAGTGCCCGGCTGGGGGCACAGGGTCCGGAGGCATAGGGGCTGCCCAAAGCCCGAGCGCTACCGGCTTCACGGTTTGCTGGGCAGCCTCCAGACCCTGCGCCCCCGGCTGGGTGCTTCCCCTCCCGGGCTCCAGCTGCGCTGGGGAAGCGCCGGCTGGGGGCGCAGGGTCTGGGGGCTGCCCGGGAAACCATGGAGCTGGTAGCACTGGGGCAGCCCTTTCCCCCTGGCTGGGAGTGGGAGGGAGGAGGGGGCGGAGTTAGGGTGGGGAAGGGGCGGAGTTGGGGCGGGGCTATGGGGTGGGGAAATGGGCGTGGCCGTGGCCTGTGGAGGGTCCTCTTTTTTTATTTATGAGATATGGTAACCCTAGTGGGGGTGGGCAGCAGGGCCGGCTTCAGGCCAATTCAACCAATTCCCCTGAATCGGGCCTCGCGCCTAAGAGGGCCCAAGCCCCGGCACAGCATACCTGCAAGAGCCAGTGCGCTGTACCGGGGTGGCCTGGCTTCCCCGGGGGCAATTTAAAGGGCCTGGGGTTCCCATGCCCTTTAAATTGCCACCAGAGCCCCACTGCTGGAGCCCTGGGGTAGGGCTGCGGGGCTCTGGGGGCTATTTAAAAAGTCCAGGGCTCCTGTTGCTTTTACCGCCCTGGCCCTTTAAATAGCCACTGGAGCCCCACCGCTTCCCCAGGGCTCCCACAGCTATTGAAAGGGCTGGGACGGTGGAAGCAGGGGAGCCCCGGGCCCTTTAAATAGCCCCCAAAGCCCTGGAATAGCGGGGGCTCCGGGGGCTATTTAAAGGGCTGGGGCTCCAGCTGCCTCTGCTGCACCCCCTGCCTGCAGCCGGCCCCACACCCCCTGCCCTGCCTGCAGCCGGCCCCTGTCTCCAGCTAGCCCCGCACCCCCTGCCCTGCCTGCAGCCAATCCCTGCCGCACCCCCCTGCCTGAAGCCAGCCAGTCCCGCACTCCTGTGTCTCCAGCCCTGCCAACCCATGCCGCACCCCCCTGCGGCCCTGCCTGAAGCCAGCCAGCCCACCCCACACACCCCTGTCTCCAGCCAGTCCCACACCCCTTGCCCTGCCTGCAGCCAGACCCTACCTCCAGTCAGCCCCTGCCCTGCCTCCAGCCAGCCCCATGTCCACTGGTGCCCTGCAGTTCCCAGGGCAGTAACCCTGCACACCTGCTTCAATGAGGGGTGCAGGGAGCAGCTGGAACCCACACATGTGCACACTGGGTGACCAGACAGCAAGGTGAAAAATCAGGACGGCGATGGGGGGGGTTAATAGGATCGTATATAAGAAAAAGACCCCAAAATCGGGACTGTCCCTATAAAATCGGGCCATCTGGTCACCCTAGTACACGCCCAGGGAGTGGAGGGGACCCACACATGTGAAACGGAGCTCATTAATAACTGATCAACAGCATATATGATGCGATGTACATAATATATAATTTTATTATTTATATAGTTATGGAAAGTAAATAATACATGGAAGAAATGAAAGGCTTTTTTTTACATGTTTTTTTTTGGGACCCCTCCAAAAATGTTTGAATTGGGCCCCGCACTTCCTAAAGCCGGCCCTTTGAGGTAGGGGATTGAGGTGGATTGTGGTAGCCTTGGTGGTAAAGTGTGTGTGTGTCTCAGTGGCCCTTTCTCCCTGCAAATAATGGGCAGCAGCAATTTTCCTCCCCATACTTCTCCCCAGTAACTTTACTGTTTCACTTGAAGTCATGACGGGGGTGGTGAGGCAAAGGGAGAAACAGGCTAAAGAAAGTAACTTTTAAAAGAGTTTGGTAAATATTATTGGACCAAAGTAGAAAACCCAGCATTCATAAATACATTTTTTGAATGTAACTTTGGGTGGAGGAGTTGGTGGTGGGGAGATGCAGGTGCAGCTCCACTGACTGCTAGATTCAGGCTTAAGATGGCTCATAAATGTGCTAGTTAAGCACTTGTGTTCAGGGACCCAAGCCAGCCCTGAGTGCTTAAACAAAAAAGACAAAACTAAATAGCAACTCTCTCCCACACAAATAAACCAAATTCAAGAATATTCTGGATATATAGTTTGTTCTCTAGGGGCTGAGTGGAGGTCTAAATCAAGTGTGGCTTCAAATATCTTATTTTGTTTTTGAATAAAGGTTTTCATCCCCATCCCAGCAGTACCGGGTATGCTACGGCGTCCTCGTGCCAGGCCCACACTCGAAAGTGGCCCATAATGACTACATGGGGGACCACAGATACGTTTTTTACATCTTAGTAGGTCTAGATAAACATTAGGTGAAAGCCAAATTTTTAAAAAATCATGTGACAATGACCTGGCAGAGCCTTTACTTAAATTAAATGTTAAAACCAGTGCACCTTTTTGGTCACTATGCATGATTTCTCAATTTTTAAAAAACTGGGTTTTTAAAGTGTGTCTTCTCTGTGTTTATCAGCTAAATTCTCTTCAAATATTGGGTGCTCCTAATTTCCAATCCCAAAGCAATGAATTATGGAATAACTTGGCACATAATTACAATCAGTGTTCTGCAGAGCACGAAATTCTAGAGTAATTAACCAATAATTATTTGGTGAAAACAAAAGCTGAAATCTCTTTTAAAAAAAAAATGAGGATTTTATGTTAAGTATTTTGGGGAAAGAAAACAAGCACTTGCTTTCTCCCCTAATACACAATTCTTCCACTGCAAGTTATTGGTATGTCTACATTGAATATTAAGTTGTGTTTTCACATGTTATTAGTTAATTATAACAACTATAAATTCAGCTGTAGGCAGGATAGTGGAAGGCTTCAGCCTACAGTTAAACACAACTGGGATAAACATCTGTGTAGGGCCTATGTTAGAATCTGCAAACATTAAAACGCAACTAAGGCAAAGACATTAAAAAGTGGCTAGTGATTTTAGACATCTCAACTGCAGATATCTTCTGAAAATCAGGACCTTTTAAGGTGCTGGTCCAGCATTTTCTCAAAATCCGGTCTCACTAAAGAGTTTCTAGGTGAAAACCCAAAAAGTGAGACACCCAAAATCATTAACTTTTGTTCAAGTGGGTATATGTGCTAGGAGAAGCTAATGCAAGTTATACCCATCCTGTGGCAGCTGAAATAGAACTTCTCAGCAGAATGGCTAAGATCCAGTGTTTGGGTTTTCTCTTTCCTAGACTCCTCCTTCAGAGACATCCTCAAACTTCAAGTTCAGCTCTGTTTGTTTGAATTTTGGGTTAAAATATTATTCTGGGTTGGGTAGAATAGAATCAAAAATATATTTGGACTAGGGCAGAGCTCTCGTTCAGGCCAGATAGCTGGATTTGAAGAAAATCCCCTCCAATTTATTAAATAAACTAGAATACACTTAAATACAAAAGCTACCACACTTGGCAGTCAAATACATGTGATTTATGTAGATCTATGATTTCACCAGTTGTTTCAAGGTTAATTTTCTTTCTTCCGGGACTTTTAAAGAAAACCTTTGTCAATGAACTACAGTGAGAACCTTTCCCCTTTTGAGGACGGGGGAGGAAAGTTGATAATGAAGACTGAACTATGAACACTCCCCTCCATCCATCTGGTAAGTGGTGAGGAATTTTACCATTCAAATGAAAAAACAGTTTTTGTTTTTTTTCTCACAGCACTTGCCAGGCTTCTACACATTATTAAAACACATGGAGAATGTTGCAGTGATGAGTTTGTGTCAGGAGGAGGGAGGGCAGTAGGGGACAACAGGTGGGACAAGTTAGGGCAACAATACGTTTAACAATAAATATTAGGTATCAGAGGGGGAGCCGTGTTAGTCTGAATCTGTAAAAAGCAACAGAGGGTC
This sequence comes from Malaclemys terrapin pileata, assembly GCF_027887155.1. Taxonomy (NCBI): domain Eukaryota; kingdom Metazoa; phylum Chordata; order Testudines; family Emydidae; genus Malaclemys; species Malaclemys terrapin. The sequence continues at coordinate 98,459,350 of NC_071511.1, read as the reverse complement.
CTGTGGCACCTTTAAGACTAACAGAAGTATTGGGAGCATAAGCTTTCGTGGGTAAGAACCTGAAGAAGTGAGGTTCTTACCCACGAACGCTTATGCTCCCAATACTTCTGTTAGTCTTAAAGGTGCCACAGGACCCTCTGTTGCTTTTTAATAAATATTAGATATTACATCCCATCTGGGAGATGCATAATACCTAGAAGCTGCTCAGTATCACTTTGAGGACTAGGATCTAAAAGATATAGCAGAATGAATGACACTAGGGAACTTCAATGAGAGCTAAATTCCTTCTCCTGGAATAGGTGTACTCTGGAAACAATTCAGTTCTCACTGTAATTCCCTGTGACATCCTTCTACTTCATTTTGTAGATCCTCTCCCTCAGACTGATACTGGGTAACTTCACAGCACTCTGACATCTCCTAGGCTAGATAGAAGGTCTAATATTTACTTTCAAAGATCATGGTTCTGTTCTCTATTTCTTCTGTGGAATAAATCTTAAAAGACACTCCCATCTAAGTGCTGTCTGCATCCTTCTAATGAGACAATTGTGTGGTCACTTAACTTCTCACAATAGAGGAAACTGATCTCACACATGTCTCTGCTGGCTTATTTGCTGCATGGTAACATGCAAAAATACAACACCACATAAGTGTAACTAATGTTTACTGAGGGGAGCTGGAAATGGATGGCCACAGGGGTGAAATCCTGGCTCCTCTGGAATCAAAAGTAAAACTGAGGATCAGGATTTCATTCCAGGTTTTCACATTAATTCATTTAAAATATTTCAGCTGTGTTTCATACCATTGCCCACGAGGGGTTTCTGATTCTCCTGCAGACCTAAGCAGGGGTGGATGGAGTTTGCTGCTTTCCCTCTTAAGGCCCCAACTGATAGTATTGGGTAAGTGCTCAGATGCCCCAACAGATCCGTCTTATATGAGGTTCTATGGGAGGCTGTGCTAAAACAAGAGCCCCGTAGTTCCCGATATTTTCTTCCCATGAGGGCCTCTACTGAGTGAAGTCCAGGCTGGGAGTGATGAATGCCTAACTTCAGTATTTGTCTGAATATTAAATAACTGGAAATATATCAGTCTGCAGGTGTTAGAAGTTAGAGTAACAAAGAATAGGCCCATGTTCCATTTGATCATTGGTTGCAGTACAGAGTTAGCAATCGGAACCAATATCAATACTAAACTCTTAACCTCACAGTTCAGGATATTACTTGTCCTGTTTTGTCAATAACTTGCTTTTGATCAAAAGGTGTATCGGAATTTCAGTATTGAATCCCTATTCATCATTAAAGGTCCTGTTTCCATAAACATCTTGCCAATTTTTCTTCTATAGTATCATTTTTTTGTTTTCTTTTCTATGAGTAAGAGTGGACTAATGCATCAGAAATGAGATCAGTCGCCTCACTGAGGGCTGTGGCTCTGATTTTAGGTAGGCCTTTACCTGGTCTCTAATACTGTAGATGCAGTTTTGTGTGCATAACTAAATGCAGGTGGAAAATTGAAGGCGTAGCTGTTTCATCATGCAGTTGCACCCACTTATCTATCCATTTTGCAGGTGCAGTCAGACAGGTAGGGTGATATTGCTGACAAATAGCTGAATTGGCAACTTTGCACCTTTATTTAATTTCATCCATCCCTTTAGAAGCCTTTTTAGAAAAATCAGACCGGTGTGTGCTCCTTGAGCCTGCAGGACTCAGAAGCTCCTCAGTTCACTTCTGAGCAAATGGGGCCAGATCTGATAACAAAGAGATGGGTAGAAAAGGAACATTAGTGAAAGGTCTGACATAAACTGGCTGTAAGAGGAGGGGGGCCAAAGAAGTGATCAGTGCTGCACATTGTAACCAGCCGTGCTTCCACCTAACTTCTGCCCCTGCTGTAACTCTTCTGGCTCACCATCCCAACAAGCTCTGGGGATGAGAGAAAAAGACACATCTTAAATACATCACTTTGAATATTTTTGGCCAAAAGCCAAATAAAATCAGAACTTTGGCTAGAAATTGGCTTTTCTACATTTCAGTGCAGCCCTTAATAGTGACAGAAAGTTGTTACCATCTGATTGCTGCTTGGTGGTGAATGTAAAATAATTTGGTGGTATCAGTCCAGGACCAACTGGCTGCAACCACTAAGCACTAACTGACAACTTTGTTAGCAATCTCAGCAGAGATCTGAGAAATTAATGGTCCTAGAGTTTGAATGAGCCTTCTCACCTCTAGAGATGGACGCTGCAGGGCAGGGTTGATGCTCATTGGTGGAACAGTAGGGCAGCTTGTTGCTCCATGCCGTGTACTTGTTCTGTAGCTAAACAGAAGTATGAAGTTTCCAGGATTGTCAGTTCAATGCTTTTCCTGAGCATTTTCACAGAACGAAAAAACAGTGATTTGCCATGTCTGTCTCCTAGCACATAATCTTTAAGGTCTATCAGATGCACCACACTAAATCCTTTCTCTTTTCAGACTTGTTAGTATGTATGTTTTTTGTGAATTATTCACAAATATTCAAGCTTTTCCCAAGTTGCCAATTATTCCTGTATGTTTCTGCATTTTTTGTCCTTTATGATACAGGGAGACTGATAGACAAAAAAACTTAGCTATATGATGATGAGGACTTTTTTTTAGTTCTCATTGATCTTTTTAAAATTGATTTTAGCTGAGGATAATTTTAGCTGTGTGTGTAATTGCTGGATTCCATATCTTAGGAAACAATTATTTATAACTAATGGCATATTAGTTATAAAGGGCTTGCATGATTTATTATTTGTTGCACAAAGGAGTTTCATTGGATTGTAATATCTTGGAACCTGACACTTAGCTCCTGTCTTGTTTTCAATTAGCCATGTTATAGAAAACTTTTCCGGTCAAGTTTCTTCAACGGTCTTCGAAAGCAAAATGATTTGAGACACTTATGAAGTACTGCTTCTGAGGAGATCAGACTTCAAGCCTCTGATCATTTTCCAGCTGTAATAAACCTCTGAGATACAGAAATGGGTAATAGACTCTAGGCTGGTATGCCATCCGGTAGGTTCTGGGAGTGTGGGGAAGATGGGAGCTGTCGGGAAACAGAAAGCAGAGAGCAACTGCTATTACTTCCTAGTGATCCCTTCTGCACAAAATGGTGATTCTGTCTGGCCCCTGTATCCAACTAGTGTTGACAGGTTGAAACTGGAGAAGGGATTGCATGGTACAAGACCTCTGAATGCAGGCATTGGAGTGAAAAGGAAAAATAGTGTGTGGGGGAAATCCTTCAGGTTTCCTCTTAAAAAAACAAGTATATTGATCGAGATCTTAAAATTGCAAAGCAAACACATACATGTGGAATCTGATTCCCTCTGTGAAATCAGGGTGAATCATGCCCTAATCTCTCTTTAAATATATGCCCCCCACTTCTTCTATAAATTGTGATTGACACTAGACAAAGATGAGTAATGGGAGGAGAGAGAGAACTTGAGAGTCTGCACAGGGCTTGGCAAGACAAAGACCCCGGAAAATATTTTGGATTTTGCCTGTTGTGCTCAGATTTCATGCTTCAGAGGCTCTTCTGACGTTTGTAAGCTGCAGTCATCCCTCTTACTTCATAGCATTTTAACAACTATTTTCCGGTAAAGTTTCTGAGCTATTTTCTTTATTTAATTATCAGGTTAAACATTTGCCTTTATGTTCGTTGATCTTGAGCCAATGTGCGCTGGCCCTGGGAGCATAGATATGTACTGTCAAACTGCTGCAAATTCTGGCAGTCTCCAGTGAGCCTTCAAGTACCGTATTCTGAGCGCCATCTTGCACTTCTTTCTCTGCTTCAGTTTGTGATTTTATTACCAGATGGCACAGCAGAAACTGATAGCTTGAAATTAATGATTGCTACCATGTGAAAGCTGTTATACCACTGGAAAGCTGTTAATAAAGTATTTATGTTTAGCTCTATTGGGTTTAAAAAAATACCAGACCTTACAACTGTCATTAGTTGCTCAGCCTAGCCAAAAAAAAAAAGGGGGGGGGAATTGTCTGTGACTCAGGACTGAATATAGTAAGTCGCAGGCCTCCAAGCTGTATAATCTTCAATTTCTGAAAGTGGTGTGTGTTTAATTAACAATATCTTACCCTCTGTGACTCTGGCACTAGTGTTCACTTTGTCATTTTCACTGAAGTGGCAGTGGCGTCAATCTTGAATTTTTGCCCACATACTGGTGTAAGCCGTAGATTTGCAAAACATGTTGGAGTCTGAAGACATTGCCTGGGGGACCCAGTATGCAGGACAGGACATGAAATCTGCACATACATTTCCTCCTTAACAATTTCAGTAGTCGATAATATTCTCAGAGGGTCCATGGGGTGTTGTGCTGACATTCATCTGGGGATGTTCAAGATGAATATTTAGAAACAGAGCCTCTTCAGGATTGCAGCATTTAGCAGGTTTCATGGACCAGTCTGAGGTAATTTTATCTCTGACAATAGAATTAGCTTAGTGTGCAAAATTATCACATTTTATATTGTTTATACAGAGTCATTTAAGTACCAGGTCGGCCTAATTGGTTAGACCTATGTTAGCTTTAATTGTAATAAATAATTTAAAAAAAAATAAAATGGAGGGATTCATTGTGTTCATTAGGAAATGTGCTGTCAATAGGGCTATAACTTGTCAATCTGAGTATTCATCTGCTCATAAACCCACAGATATTCAAGGACATTTACTGTATTAGGCCCAGATTGAGTGAAGTACCTAAGCACATGGTTACCTTTAAGAGCATGAATAGTCCCATTTGAAGAGCAGTGTGATTATTCACGTGCTTAAAGTTAAGTATGTGCATAAGCTAGATACTTTGCTGGATTGGTACTGGTCACAAAAGTGGAAGGATGGGAGGGATGGATCTTTAAGGAAGTTGGGCTCAGTGTCACCTGTGCCTTGTCAGCTTCCTCCCTAGGGGAAGGACTTTGAGACAGATAAACTAGAGCCTGCTCAGCTTAATTGGGAAGAAAGATTTGTAGGGAGCAGGAAAGTTTTCTCTATTAGAGCTATTTGGGTTGTAGAAAGTGCAACGAAACTCTGCAGTGAGCCCAGGGATGAGGCTTAGAAACAGAGAACTCAAGAAAGGGGTTGTAAGAAAGGCCTAGAGAGAGGCCCATGTAGGAAGTGCTCCAGGAAAGTGAAGTGGGAGGAGGTCAGAGTGAGTGGACCTTCTTTGTTTACTACAAGGTCCCTGGACTGGAACCCAGAATTGAAGGAGGGCCTGGGTTCCCCTACAAGACTACTAAGGAAGGTGGTGTGAAAACCCCCTGACATGAGGGACAGAAAGATTGTTGAGCCTGAAGTTGGACTGAAGACCCAGTGTGAGTTTTCTGGATATATGTTTGCTTGTGATGGACCTCTGTTTGTTAACTTGGAAGGAGTGGACTCTTGTGATACAGCTTGAGGTCTAAGTCACTTCTGTGATCCAACAATGCTGCAAATTACAGGATCACCTGGGAGACAGAGTGAGTTGACCTAGGGAAACTGAGACAGATACATCTCTGGAAGCCCAGGGAGATACGGTGATCTTGTTGCACCCTTTATTGACATGCCAGTTTGTAAAGCAACATCCATGTTGCAGCTTGTAATTATTTAGCAGGACAGTTAGGGCTACATTTTGAATGTATTGGCGCTGAATATGTGTATGCAAGATTATGAGCACAACAACATGTCTGCGCACACAAATGCATTAGATTAATAGATTTTTAAGACCAGAAGGGACCATTATGATCATCTAGGTCAGACTTCCTTCATAAACAGAACCTCACCAGTAATTTCTGCATTAAGCTCATAATTACCATTGAGTTAGAACATATCTTTTCTAAAGAGATCCAGTCTCAATGTAAAAACTTCATTTGGAGAATCCACAACATTCCCAGGCTAAGTTGTTCCAATGGCTAGGTACCATCCATGGTTGAAAATTTGTGCCTTTATTAGAATTAGTCTAACTTCAGCTTCCAGTAACGCTCCAGAAACTCCCCAGCCAGGAACCTGTTGTTCTGCTGTTCAGTTTTTTGCCTGGTGAGTCCATCACTTCACCAGTCAGAGAAGAGGGAGAGGAAGATCAATACTTTCCCAAGTCCAGGCAGGACCGGCTCCAGGCACCAGCAAAGCAAGCATGTGCTTGGGGCGGCACATTTCCAGGGGCGGCATTCCGCGGTGTGGAGGGTGTGCATTCCCACCTGACCTGCTGCCGAGAGGCTCGCTTGGCTGACGGCGGCAGCATGGCAGGCAGGCAAGCGGCAGTATGGGGGAGGGGGAGAGACCTGAGCTGCAGGGGGCAATTGGACGACCAGCCATCGGAGCAGCCAGGTGACTGCTCTGGAGCAGGGGGAGCCCCTCCTCTGCCCTGCTCCACATGTGCCGTTGCTGCTGTTCCTGGCCCCCCTCCCCCCCAGCCCTCCGATCATCCCTGGAGTCACCCCTGACCACTCCAGACTGGGAGCGTCCTCCTGTCTGCTCTGCGGGAGGGTGGGTGGGTGCTGATTAATGGCGGGGTGTCCCCCTCCCTCCTCACCTGTGTACCAGATTTCCACTAAGCTGGGGTGATGGAACAGGGGGAACCTGTGTGTGCTGCTGCCTCTCTGGGTCCAGAGTTGCTGGCAGCTGCTTGTCTGAACCAGACATAGCTTTATCTGAGCTAATAAGTCCTAAAACTTCTCCTCTAAGAGTATTAGAATTTATAGCAAGAAATGATTTTTTCACTCCAAATACTGCCATAGCATTATGCATTCTTTTAACATTACAGTATTAGTGTTTGTAATTGTGATTTTGTTAAAATTGAGTTCATGAATAGGAAATTGTTTTTATTTCACTAACTACAAATTCTTTGTTTTCATTTTTTTTGCAATTTTTTTTGACTGTTTAAAATTTAAAGTGCAAACATGTAAAATCCAAAAAAAAGGGGGGAGCAGCCAAAATTTTTTTGCTTGGGCTGGCAAAAAACCTAGAGCTGGCCTTGAGTGCAGGAGAGGGAGAGGTGATGGAACTTTGTCTCTGCAAAAAGCAGAGGAGAGGATACTGCATTCCCTTTTAGGGTATGTCTTCACTACCTGCCATATCGGCGGGTAGCAATCTACTTTATCCGGGATCGATATATCGCGTCTTGTTAAGACGCGATATATCGATCCCCGAACATGCTCACCGTCGACTCCGGAACTCCACCAGAGTGAGCGGCAGTAGCGCAGTCGACGGGGGAGCCGCGGCCGTCGATCCCGCGCCGTGTGGACCCCAGGTAATTCGATTCAAGATACTTCGATTTCAGCCAGGGTCGGCTCCAGGGTTTTGGTCGCCCTAAGCAGCCAAAAAAAAAAAAGAAAAGAAAAAGAAAAAAGCCGTGATCGTGATTTGTGGCCGCAATTCGGCGGAAGGTCCTTCGCTCCGAGCAGGAGTGAGGGACCATCCACCGAATTGCCGCCGAATAGCTGGAGGTGCCGCCCCTCTCCCGAGCGGCTGCCCCAAGCACCTGCTTGCCAAGCTGGTGCCTGGAGTCGGCCCTGACTTCAGCTATGCTATTTGTGTAGCTGAAGTTGCGTATCTTGGATCGATTCCCCCCCCCACCCCACCCCAGTGTAGACCAGCCCTTACTTTAAACTTGGTTGCTTACATTATTTACACTGATTGTAAGTATGAACTGTGAATTGTAATTTGATCGTACTTACTGTTCGAACAATACTTGGACCAAGCATTACTCATTTAAGAAATTAATGAATAATTTCAAACAATCAATACAGTCAAGAATTTCTCCCTATTTGTGGGAGATTTGTCAACAGGAGGTGTGTGTGGGAGAGCTAACTCTATTAAATACATTGTGAATTACTCGGCTCTAATGGCCAATTCCTTTCCAAACAGCTACATGTAGGCGTTTGTAAGATCAGGGCCCAAGTGAGTGCTTCTAATGATGCCAATGGGACTACTCATATATCTAAATTTACATGCATCAGTGTTTACAGCAATGGGGCATTAAACTATAAACTAAAACAGGGCAGGGATACTGGTGATAGTGGTGTGTGCGCTGCAAATTCCGTGCACATTTGTGGAGCTATATAAATGTTAAAAGCACACAAGTAGAAATATATTTTGAAGTTTCTGATGTAACTATATTATATCAACACTAGATGGCAGTAGTAGCTAAGTAAAATGGAAAGTATGATTTTAACACACAGTCTACAGTAGTCCTGGAGACTTTATATTCTCATAATTATCTTTTAGTGTAGGACTTAGAAATAAACTTGACCACAGAGTTCTGTACTGTCCAGATCCAGGGATAGGGCTTAGACCCATCTCTTGCTATAGAGTGACTACATAGTTAATATTAATACTCTTCCACTAACGCAAGAAAAATCTGCTTTGTGTGACTTTCAGAAAGCTTGATTATGAGCCAGGTAGAATGTGTTGCATGTAGAAGTATAGGACAGAGAATACAGGGTAACCTTATCCTCCAGGAGTAATGTCAAAGCGGGGAGTCCAGAGCTAAACATCCTATTTGCATGCTGGGGATCATGCTTAAACTTACCTCTTCTCACACATGTCCTTTCTCTGCCCATGCGCCAGTCCTATTCTGACCTGAATTCTTGAGACTTCTATCTCTTTACTTATATGGACAAACATCACTGAAGAATCTGAGTACCTCCCAAGCATTTAACAGATTTACCTCAATTCCTCTGTGAGGTGAGAAAGTGTTACCTCATTTACAGGTGGAGCACAGAGGAGATTGATTGCCCAACGTCTCTCAGGAACTTTGGGGCAGAGCTGATAATTAAACTCAGATCTCCAAAATCCTACTCAGTGCCTTCATGACAAGACATCATCATTCCACATTAGGTAGGAAATAAACACTAGTGCTTTAGACAGCTTGCAGGAGGGAGTGGGATAGGTGCTCTTGCTGTCCACTGCAACAGGGCTACACAAATGAAGTTAACCAGGTCAGAATCATCCAGTTCAGTGGAAGGAGGCATTATTGTGCAGACTGAGATTTAGTAGTTTATTTAGAAGTCCATTCCATTCTTGCTTAATCAAGACCATAAGGGATGAACAGTTTGGGTTCCTCCCCACCCCCACCAAAATAAGCTTTGAGATTCTTCCAGAGAGACACCATCTTTCAGTCACACTCCTTTCAGAGATTATTTCTCTCAGCTCCCCTGCCTCCTTTCCCATATATTATCTCTTACCCTCTGGGAATATCCATGCCAAGATGCCAATATTTGAACTTACCTCCAGGGAGAACTGATTGATTCTAGTCACCCACTATAGGGGTGTATATCTGTGTGTTTAAGTAAGATCATTGTGCTGAGTAGGAGGAAAAGTGAATGATCTTGTATCATTGCTGGTCTCTGGGCATTAGTAAAGACTTTCCATTGATTTGGAGTTTGAGAAGTTGTCAAACTCATCCTGATAAATATGGTTAAATTTTTAATAGTAGTTTCCTCTCTTTCACCTAGAATTTGGTATTTACTCACCATACTAATTATGTGGCTGGGTTGAGCATGAAGTAATCATCAAGTGCATTTCTTCATTGGGGGGAGAAGAGGAAACGATTTTAAAAAACGTTCACAGATATTTAATGGGATACAGGCTGAAACAAAAGGCCATTAGGAACTCTGTTTAGAGCCCTGAGGAGCCTCTCGAAGAATATTCAGATTGTTTTTGTGACTGGCCTGAATAAAATGTGAAAGGCCAGAGGGTTAGATCACCATCTGCCTATTGTTTTAAATGACTGGCCTTTATCAGTATCAGATCACACAAGTCAGGAGCTGGACTAGTGGATATAAAAGAGATAAAGGTAAATATTATGAGGGGGAGAGAAATTACACTGCTCTGGATTCTTAATGAACAGCATATAAATTAACACATCTCACGGAGTCAGGACAAACCTGTAAACATCAAATGATGTCAATGCAAGAGAACTGTGAAGGTAATTTCTGCTGCAAAGAAATGGTAAATGTGGTAATTGTGGAAAAGAGTATACTGGAGGGAAGGGGAGCCTGAAATCATGAGATGAGGCAACATCAGATGTGATTGCAGGGAAACTGGTATTTGTACATGTTTATTAATCAGTAGTCATGCTGCGTAACCGCTGTTAAGGGAAATAAAATTTCAAAGGTGTCTGCTATTGCAAACATCCAGTGGCATAAAATGGGTTGTACTGCTAAAGGGGACATAATGTGTCCACCAATCAACAGCATAGGTCCTGTGTAATTGTACTGGATCTGGTTTGTGGCCCTGGTTCCCTGCTTCCCTAACAGAGATATGAGTCACACATGCTAAAGGAAAACACAGAGAGGGTAGGGGAAAAGGCATAACACAAGTGTGGTTAAGGTGGTGATAGGCACTGTAATGTTACAGTAACACAAATGTAACTAATACTACCTATACACACAACCTCCAAAACATTCCCAGTTACTACTGGAAGTTACAATTAATAGTGTTAGAAATGTACTTTATGTAATTTACTGATTCATTATTTTACTATTATTACATTATTATTACTATTTTTTATTTTTAGTATTTCCAGCTTTCAGTAGTTAGCACTCTAAGAGCTCTGCCCCATGCTCATCTCATTTTTGTTTTAATGTTTCTTGATCTCTTTTTTAATGGAATATCCCTATAAAAACAAACACACAAACTCTGGATCCTCCCAAACTCCTCCTCCTCCTCCTCCTTCTCTATAAAGACAAGAGGTATGTTATCCCCTTATCAGAAAGGGCAAAGACCCACATTTTTGGTTTCATCTACATCCTTCTGTATTGGGGAAACTGTGTTGATGCGGTTTTGGACCTTGGCAGCTTTAAAGGGGCCAACAGGGTACTGGCCCTAAATTAACATCCTGATTTATTTAAAAAAAAAATTTTTTTTGTTTTGTTTTTTTTCTTTTTGCTGTAGAACTCCTTGAGCCCACAGTGTCCACTATTCAACACTTCACTTAGGTGTCTCCCATGTTCTCATATTGTAACAACCACTCCAAGCACTTTCCTTTTGCGGTAATAATGATTGGCACGTAGATAACACTCTTTTATGCACAGATCTCAAGCATCCCCAATGATGTGGGGGTGGGAGCTGATCAGATAGATCATTGTAATTCTTACTGTATAGACGGGGTAACTGAAGCACAGAGGGATTAGGAGCCAGATTCTTACCCTTGCTCACATTTGAGTAGTACCTTACTTCATAAAAAGCCCCAGTGAAAGGTTTTACTCAACATGAATAAAGGAGGCAGAAGAATCAAGCTTCAAATAATGTAGCCAACATGTCACAGATCTAGACTCTACCCTTCTCTCTCCCCTATCTTGACCACACAGTGTGTGTGGAAGAATGAATGACCCTCAGAGTAACCAGGCAGAACTTTGTGTAGGATTTGAGCCAAAGTTCTTCTAGAAGAAGCGGAGAGTAATGAACTACAGGCTCTCTGCTGCCGGAATTCCATCGTGTGAACAGCTGTATAAGTGAGCTTTGAGATAGATGCACTGATGTAAAAAGTGAGCAATACACTGCTAACTAGTCCTCCTGGAAAATATTCTGCTGATGCTACACTAAATGTTCAGTGTGTGGGTTAATTCAACTACTGTTCTTTGCTCAAGTGAATTCAGAATCTGCAAAAGAAGAACAAACATTGCATGCTAAATCTTTGGTACTGAAATAATAAAAATACTCAGTCCTGCACCAGTAGTTTTCTGTCTTCTCCAAGTAGCAGCTGAGTGGAAGTCAGAAGTTAAAAGGCTGTGGGGCATTCTCTCCAGAGATTCCTCTGTGATATGTGGGTGTGCTCCCATAGGTTTACACTTGAGAAGATGAAAGCTGAAAGCTAGACACTGTTCTTATTGGTAATGCACAGCTTTTCAACTCCCTTCCCTTTGAAATCCCCCAGCCCCATGCTGTGGGACCCATGGGATTCTCAGGCTTTTAGACCATGTCTTAAAGAGCTGGCTCCTCACACACACTTGCAATCTTACAACAGCCTTGCAGTAACTATAAAGCTCAGTTACACAAAAAACTAATATTAGGACTGCTTTAAGGACACAAACTGAAAATAAAACTGGTTTAATAAGATGAGTGCAGCTGCTTGGTTAAATTCCTCTCTGTTCTGTTCGGAATTTAAGTTTTGTTTTTAATGAGTTGGTCTAGAAATCTTCAGGAAGCCTAAGAAAGAGTCTTTGAGCTACAACTAGCAGGAGATGGAGGATGGAGAAGTTTCCTATTAAAAAGAACAGGAGTACTTGTGGCACCTTAGAGACTAACAAATTTATTTGAGCATAAGCTTTCGTGGGCTACAGCCCACTTCATCGGATGCATAGAATGGAACATAAAGCAAGAATGGAATGTTCCTATTGTGACACAAGTAGCTCTGTGCTCTGTGGAACACAGTTTAAAAGTCCCAGGCTAGATTCCAGACTACACAGCTGTACCTTTAATTTGCAAGTTAATATCCTGATAGTTCAACTTTATTCTACCTGGGCAAATGTCCATGCCTGGCTGGGAATGCTACTGAAGTCAAGTTGCTAAGGGGGAAGGGAGGCGATAACATGTTATCTGTAAATAAATGATGAAATATGTTTGAATTGTCACTTCTATTGTACTTTTCTTTTGAATCTGTTGATGGTTTTTATGTAGCACCATTCACTGTTGTATGTAGGCACTAATAGAGCCACACTTCAGAATAACTAACTGTCCTTTTTTTGAGGATTCCAATAACCAAATAGAGCAGAGTGGGGATAAGTGGCTGGTTTGTTTTTGTTTCCAAAAACCAAAAAGCAAATACTTCCTGGCAATACTATTTTAGTTTCTCCCTAGAGGGATCTATTAGTTTGAACTGCCTAAATGACCATCCTATCTGAATATTGCATTTTATTTGGTACTGAAGCTCTAGATTACAATGGATCATGTTCCCTGAAATACATTACAAGTTAATTTTACACTTTATGAAATTTGGCTACTTTAATATCATATCTTCAGAACATGAAGCTAATCAATTTTTTAAAAAAATAGTTATTTTGCTTCCGATGCCTTGTGTACATTTGCAGAGCCTAACTAAACTTCATGGAAAAGATCTGAACTCATCCAATGAATCTGCTTTGATGCCAACAAAATGACCTTAAGAAAAATGAAAGTGCAGCAAAGCAAGCCTTTGAGAGGGCATTTTTTGAGTAAAAAGGCATCTTGCCAATTTTAGATAAGAAGGCTAAGCACTGACAAGATATCCCTCCTAAAAAAGCAGTCAGTAATTACCAGCCCTGAACCTAGCAGCAGGAAGTAACATTTCACAGATTTTCAAAATGCAACTTGATTAGCCTTTCAGTGTTAAAATTAAAGCTGTGAGAGCTCAGGAAAATCTGCCTGCTCAGCAAACTTCAGTTTTTGTTTGCTTAAAAACCAGGAAAAAGATTGCTTCTACTCCTACAAGCTTAAGGAGAACTTAATTAAAGACAATGGAAGAATTAAAAACCGGGCTGGTTCTAGGGGAGCAAGCAGGTATTTTGGGGCTCCTGGATGTCACTATTTAATAAAGAAACGGAGTTCAGGGGCTAGTTTAGATCCCTGGAAAAGCTTGGATTTTAAGAGTTTCAAATAACAAAATTTGGCTACTGTCAGTATTTTGCTGTGATTTATAATTTCTAAAGGATGAAGACTCTAATCTGTTGCTGTTCCACTGCTTAAAGTTGGATAACTTTGTATATATTTTTCCTTTCTGACAATCTGGGGTCCCTTGAAAATCATTTGGGAGGGCAAATGTCCCCTTTGCTCCCCGGTAGCACTGGTCCTGATGAAAAATAGACAAAATTGGGACAGTTTGGATTGTGCCCATGTAACACCCGGGGCGGCTCTATGTTTTTTTACAAAGTAGCAGCCGTGTTAGTCTGTATCTGCAAAAAGAACAGGAGTACTTGTGGCACCTTAGAGACTAACAAATTTATTTCAGCATAAGTTTTCGTGGGCTACAGCCCACTTCTTCAGATGCTTAGAGTGGAACACACAGAAAGAAGATATTTATACATACAGAGAACATGAAAAGGTGGAAGTACGCATACCAATTGTAAGAGGCCAATCAATTGAGATGAGCTATCAGTAGCAGCAGAAGAAAAAACTTTGAAGCGATAATCGAGATGACCTATAGGTGACCCCTATGCGGACCTCCCGCAGGCATGCCACCCTCACAGCGACCGGCAGGCTGCCCCCTGCGGCTTGCCGCCCCAGGTATGCGCTTGCTGCACTGGTGCCTGGAGCTGCCGCTGGTAACACCGACAGACCCCACTTGTCAGCTGGCAAGATCGAACCGAGGAACTCTGGAGTTAGATGCATGAGCCCTTACTGCATGAGCTAAAAGCCACATGGCCATTAGCAAAGACTGTAGAGTAAGGTTCATTAATCTCTCTTGAAATGGTCTCTGTGCCACTGGATGGGATAGAGCACCACACCCAGCAGGTGTGTGGGTTACCTGCATGAACTAGAGCAGCCAGAGAACAGTGAGAAGAAAAACTGGTTTCTTAACATGCTTGAGCAAAGTTTGCTGAGGGCTCTCTCCCTAGTAAATCAGCTTCTGAAGCAGAATGATTTGGAACGGGAGTGGTGCACATACAGGTCCCTATATGGATTATATAGATTGTTGCATAGAGGCATTAGCTCACAGGCACCCATCTTACTCCACAACAGGCTGAGTGTCTGAGACACAGCCAGTAGTACTCCCACTCCTATTCACCTTGACTGTCGGCCAGTACTGGATTCTTTGTCATTCTTTACAGCTGGGCAGAAGACTGTTTTGGCTATGTCTAGATATAACTGAGTCTCAACCTATGCGTTTCACTGTAATGTCTGCTGTGCAAAGTCTTTCATGGTTTTACTTTTTCAGGGAAGTTCAGAGAGAGAGCGAGAGAGCCCAGTCTGAGCATTATATTGCACATTTTCTCACCTTTCCAAGGCAGGGATCTTGGCCAATTCAAATAGCATTATGAAGTTTTCTGGAAAATCATATTCTCCAGCTGCCACCCCACTTCCTGTTCATATACCATGGGCCGGATCCTGCAGTCCCATACTCTCACACGTGGGGTTAGGCTGTGATATACTCTCAGCCCTGAATAGGGTTCAGTATAAAGCCAGTTGGTTCAGGGATGCTATGTGAGAAATTGTGAATGGGTGCACAGGGGGATGCAGGTTCTGCATCATCCATGAGGAGGGGGCTGACTTGTTCCCCCCAGTGCTCCTGCTCTGTGAGGATGGGAGCACAGGAGATGGGGCTAACCTGATGCATGAAGTGAGTCCTGAAAGTTTTCACACTGGGGTACAATGACTCCCTCGGCTAGATTGAGGGTAAAATTCTGGCTTAATTGAAATCAATAGCAAAATCCCCTTTGACTTCAGTGGGGCCAGGATTTCAGTGGTGCTGGAACAATTTTTGGAGTGGGGGTGCTGAGCTGCACCCCTCTTACCTCTGTCTATGTCCCTCACCCCCCCTAGCTGGGGCCGGGAGCAGGGCCGTGGCTCCAGGAGGGGGGGATGTGGACAGGGGTAAGGTGGCAGAGGCTGAGGCCACAGCTGGGGGTGGGTGCAAAGCCCCAGGCATTGCACTGCCAGTGGAGCCCCCGGGCGTAGGGCTGTCAGCTGGGTGGGACTTTGGGGCTGGTAGCGGAGCCCCCAGGGCTGACAGCTTAGCAGGGTCCCGGGCCAGCAGCAGAGACCCCGGCTGTGGGGCTGGTGGCCAGGGCCCCAGGTGGCAGGGGTTTGGGGCCAACGGCTGGAACCCTGGGGTCGGCAGCAGAGCCCCCGGGGCTAATGGCCAAGCAGGACCCCAGGCCAGCAGCGGTGACCCCGGGTGCGGAGCTGGTGGCCGGGACCCTGGGCAGCAGGGGCTCAGGGCCAGCAGCTGGGATTCCGGGCACAAAACCTGGGGGTGCTGCAGCACCCCCTGCAGCACCCCCTGCACCTCTACTTCCCACGCTTATGCAGGATTTCAGGTCTAGATCTTAGTTCTTTAGATTCTAGATTTCATTTCACTGAGGCCTGATCTACACCTAAAAATTAGACTGACCTAGGTACATCACTCAGGGCTGTGAAAAATGTTATGCCCTGTGCACCATAGTTAGGTTGACCCGACCCCTGATGTAGATGCAGCTCACTTCTCAAATAGGTGGAATAACTAGTGATGGAAAAAAGCCTCTTCCTTCAGTGTAGAAAGTGTCTCCCATGATACCTTGGCATAGCCCTCAGCTGATGAAAATGAAGGGAAAATGAGCCAGCCCTGATGATACTGACATTCATTTTTTCAGGATGGAAATGGGAAATAATTGCTTTTTTTTTTCTGGACAGCTGACAACATACACCAATACACTCATATTAGGTATCCAGTTTCTAAGACAACCTTCCAGATAATCTAAAAACACACATTATTTCTATATAGAGGTGGAAGACGCAGCTCTTTCACTGCAGCAAGTTATGAATGTTGAATTAAATAGAAATCCCTTGCCTGTTGGATGTCGAATACAGATATAAGAAAATAAAGTATATCTTAAGGGAAAGAAATGCATTTTAAATATGCTCCTCTTTTATATTTTCCCATGTGTGCAGAGATGAGCCCTTGATTGACTGATCATTGACTAACAATATAATCGTGTCTCCTCCTTCCGGAACCTCCCATAGACACACACAAAAGCAATAGGAAGCCAATCCTACATGCCGGCACACCCCAACTTCCCAATGACTTAACAGGAGTGTGGGCACACAAAAAGCGCACTATCAGACTCCCAAAGGAGCACTCATAGGGTTCTTATCTCACATCTTGACCAGTGTTTCCTCTGATTTCTCCCACACATATGTGAATGAATTTTGTAATGTGCACCAATTGTGACACACCACCTCCAATTGGTGCACATAACAAAATTCATGGGATGAGAGTGGGGTTGAGGGGTTCGGAGTGTAGGTGTTCGGAGGGGGCTCAGGGCTGGGCAGAGGATTGGGGTGCAGGGGGTGAGGGCTCCGGCTGGGGGTGCAGGCGCTGGGGTGGGGCCAGGAATGAGGGGCTTGGGGTGCAGGATGCCCTGGGGCTATGGCAGGGAGAGAGGACTCCCCCCAGCTCTCTCCCCACCATGGCAGCTCTGGGGCTGCGGGATAGACGCCCCTCCCCCAGCTGCGGCGTGTCCGGGCCAGGGCTTAGTTGGGGCTGCCCCACACTCAGCCATGGCAGGTCTGGAGCTGAGTTGGGCTGGGAGAGGGTCTCCCCAGCTGTGGCAGGTCTGGACCAGGGCTGGGTTCAGGCCGCTCCCTCCCCCATCAGGTCTGGGGCTGAGTTGAGGCCAGAGGAAGGGCACCTTTCCCCCGGCTCTGGCAGGTTGGAGGCCAGGCTGGGTTGGAGCCAGGGGAGGGGTGTCCCCTCCCCTGGCTGTGGCAGTTCCTGGCTGGGTGGGTTCCCTGAGTGCCTGTGCAGTGCTTAATAGGCCTCTGCATGGCCACGCAGCTTACAGGGAACTTAGATCTGGACTCCTGCTATCTCCTGCTCTCTGGCCTCCCCAACATCCATCTCAGTCCCTTCAGTTCATACATAAAGCAGCTGCTAATGTCATCCTTGCTCGTCATTCTGGCCACATTACATTCTTATTTGAATCCTTCCTCTGGATCCTCTTCAACAATAGCCAACTCAAGCTTTTTTGTCCTACCTTTTAAAGTCCTTCACACTACTACTTCTCCCAGTCTTGTCTCTTATTATGTTATACTGCTTCTCCTTGCCCCTTTTCACTGCCATTGATGCCAGTCTTGAATGTCCACTTCTCTCTCAAAAGCCTCTGTGCTTTCCTACACATTTCCCTTTGTGTATGGAACAACCCTCATATACCTAATTCTTCTCCTTCAAATCCCTCTTTAAGATGCACTTTTCTTGTGACGGATACAAGAAATCAGCAACTGGAGACAGCTGATATTGTTAATTTCTTTTTACCAGTAAATAATGGCTCAAATTTGGAAGCATCAACTTGTGTTTCTAGTTAGCCTGTGCAACCATTTGATCTTACTGCTACCATCTTTGCCCTCCTTCCTGCATTCCTGTCCATTGTTTATTATGCTTGCCTATGGTGCCTTGTTTCAGTTTATATGGTTACCTTTTGGGGTTTGGGCTTGTCTTCCTATATGCTTGAACAGCACTAGCATAATAGGGTCCTAGTCCTGTTTGGGTCTCTGAGGACTGCAATGTAAATAATAATAATATTATCACAGAACAAGGTAGAAGAGAAACTCCCCAGATTTTGCTGTGAAAGAGCAAGTTCATTTTCTTACTTGAGGCTTCTCTTTCTTGCATCTTTTCCCACTGTAACAGGAACACCTCAACAGTCAGATTGCAGAGTTCCTTCTGCTTTTCTGTGTATAAGCACATGGCCTTCGCCACAAATGGCTTCAAAGATTTCCATATGTTTCCACACTTAGTGTTACAATTGTTCGCTTAGGAATCAGTTTAGGTCACCTTCATCATGGATTGTTTTTCATGTGCCAATTGTCCTGTGAAATTGTAATCTTTGTAATCTTAATACCAAGACTTGAGTCCTAATTCTCCACTGGTTTGCACCTTGTGTAGTCATTTGCAGATTGCAAGCAGGTGCAGAATGAAACCATTCTGCTTTGGTAGCACATTACACACACTTTCAATTGGTGTAAATGACTACACAACCTGCAAAGCAGTTAAGAAAGGAGCTCTCTCTATCACAGTCAAATCACTTGTCCGCTCATTTCCCCATCAAATAGAATGTCTAATACATTGTACTTAGCATATGTTTATTGTTTTCTGTCTATATATAAACGAATCTGTGTACCCCTGAGATGGCAAAAAACAACAAAACAAAACAAAATATCCATGCATTTTGGGCCTTGGAGTCTCCTCTTTTCCTTATTATAACTTCAGCTGTATACACCCCCCATTTTTTATAAGCCTCTTAAAAATTAAACAAACAGCTTTGGAATGGGGTTTACCCCCCACATGCTGTGAAAAGGTTAAGATGAGCCTGAGAAGCCCATGAACCAGACTGGGTATACCTGGAGGGTCGGCCAGGCCTAATTAAAGATAAAGCCCAGCTGGAGGGGAAGGCAGGAGAGGAAGCTGTTTTTGTTTGTTTGTTTGTTTTCTCATAAAGAGTTGGGTGAGCCCAATTGGAGGGGGGAGACCCATAGGAAAGTTCCCTCTCTCTGGCAAGCAACCTGAAAGAAGGTTGAGAATGAGAGAGTGCAAACAGGCTTCTGCAGGAGTGAGCAGGAAGCCTGACTAGAGACAGGGACCCCGAGGAGCAGTAGCCAGCCTGAACCCCTGAGTGAGGGGAGGAGTGGTGGGGTTGATGAAAGCATAGCTATGGCTAGCAAGGACAGTCTAGGGCAGCAGAGGCATGCCTGTGTGAGATGGCTGTCAGCTGAGTCCAGCCAGGCTGAAGGTTTGCTTATGTACACATTACATTAGGACTTTGGTAAAGGACACTGTAAAGCAGCCTGGCTGGAAGGCTGTGGCAGGAGTAGGCTGACGGACAGTGTGGGTACATCTACACTACAGGGGGGAGTCGATTTAAGATACGCAAATTCAGCTACGTGAATAGCGTAGCTGAATTCGACGTATCGCAGCCGACTTACCCCGTTGTGAGGACGGCGGCAAAATCGACCTCTGCGGCTTCCTGTCGACGGCGCTTACTCCCACCTCCGCTGGTGGAGTAAGAGCGCCGATTTGGGGATCGATTGTCGCGTCCCGTCAGGACGTGATAAATCGATCCCCGAGAGGTCGATTTCTACCCGCCGATTCAGGCGGGTAGTGTAGACCTAGCCTGAGTGTAAGTGTGTGGGTGCACATCTGACCACAAGGGGATGTATTGGGGCAGCAACTTTGCTACAAGCGTAATAATATTGTGTCAGAGGCAATATTTCCACTCAAATGTTAACAGTTCAATGAAAGTTCCACTAGTCAGACAGAATTCTCATCACATTAATTTTCTCTCTTTGAAATAATTAACCTTAATCACCAGACAGAAATGGGCTCAATCTGACTAAAATATAAACATATGAAGGGATTTTTGTGGTTCTTAATTGTTACAACAATTCCTCCCAAGCACCCCAAGACATTAAATTGGGCTGAATTCCTCAGTGATGTGCCATGTGGCAAAGACTTGCTTTCTTCTAACACTGAAGAAGGAACTTCATTAAAATAAGGAAAACAATATTACCCCTAAAGCTACTCTGCATTTCTCTCTACTTCACAGCAGTGCTTCTGCCTACTCTCTTCCTGATACATTTTTAAAGAAACATTCGCACAGTATGCAAGTTAGAAACTGGCTGTAAGTCTCAAAGGAATCTAACTTTCATCAATTTGGAATTCATTAGTAGTACAAAAGGAGCATCACTCCTCTTAGGGCCAGCCTACACACAGTTTTTTGTACCACTTTGACTGTAAACTCCCACATTTACAGGAATAAGCTTTACCAAGACATACACCTTGTTATTAGTCTTGAGAGTTATTCTGCTTTAATCAGTTTAGAAACATAGTTAGAAATATAGTTAAAATGGTACAACATCTCCAAAGCCTAGATGCAGATACACCAGTAGGAAGGTGCATATCTCCGTAAAGCTTATCATTGTAAATGTGTTAGTTTCTAAATTAAAACAGTAATTTAAAAACTGTGTAGCAAACCCTTTAATTATACATCAGATAAGCGAGAGTGTAGGTGGAAAAGGGGTGTGGTCATTCAAAATAAGGTATTCCAGGAGTGTCCAGGGGAAGACACAGTAGGGAAATTCATTGGTGGTGCAAGCAGTTGACTGGTGTGACATTGCACTCCATCCGATTTTATGAACATATGCTAGTGAATGTGAATATAATGTAACTGGAATATGCTTCATGCAAAAGGTCTCTTGTAAGGCATCATTACACATCTTATAATCTACTGAGTGTGATCATCCTATTTGTATAAATGTATCATTCTTGTATCTGAAACTAGAAATATGAAATATACCTCTGAGATCCTATTGTAAATATGCAAAGTGTGGGCCATTAATGGTGGTTTGGAATCTTGATGTTTCCCATCAACTAGGACAATTGGTTGTAAATGGCTCTGTTTACTTGCAAGACTTCCTGTAAGTCAGGCCAGGAAGAATGAAGGCCTGGGGTCTCACAGGTATTGTGACCATGTCACCTGGTACTGGAATCCATCTTAAACCTGGTGCTTTTCCATTTAGAGGGAGGGGTGGGGACCCAGAGAGACAAAAGATTCCCACCTTGTGCCAAAGCTTTATAAGGGGGTGGAACAGAACAAAGGCTGCAGTCATGAAAAATACCCTATCTACCACCTGAGCTGGAACAAGGACTGTACCAGGGGAAAAGATTCGGCCCAGACTAGGAAGGAGTCTAGTCTGTGAACGAAGCTTATTGGAACATCTCTGAGGGTGAGATTTACCTGCATTTAGTTTCCTACTGTATTAGGCTTAGACTTGCGTGTTTTTGTTTTATTTTGCTTGGTAATTTATTTTGTTCTGTCTGTTATTACTTGGAACCACTTAAATAATACTTTTTATACTTAATAAAATCACTTTTTGCTTATTATTGAACCCAGAGTTAGTGACTAATACCTGGGGGAGTAAACAGCTGTGCATATCTCTCTATCCGTGTTATAGAGGGCGGACAATTTATGAGTTTACCCTAAATAAGCTTTATACAGAGTAAAATGGATTTATTTGGGGTTTGGATTCCATTGGGAACTGGGTATATGGGTGCTAGAGGCAGGAGCACTTTCTAAGCCGTTTTCAGTTAAGTCTGCAGCTTTGGGGGATGTGGTTAAGACCTAGATCTGTGTTTGCAGCAGGCTAGTGTGTCTGGCTCAACGAGACAGGGTACTGAAGTCCCAATCTGGCAGGGAAAACGGGCTCAGAGGTAGTCTCAGCACATCAGGTGGCAGTCCCAAGGGGGTTTCTGTAACCCAACCTGTCACAAATAGTATCTAACAGGATAAAGTAACTCTTCTCCTCCCCACACGCTTTTTAATTATTTATACCAAGATTATGGGAAACATCCCTAATACTCCTGGCAGAATAAAAAAGGTACCATATGAGATTCCACCTTTATGGGGGAGGAGCTGTTGAAACAACCAGCATTTCAACATGATGATATATGTTTTAAACACTAAATAGCCTTTTTATAAAACTTACATAATGTATGTTTAATCTCATTATAAGAATCTTATTTTATAAGATGTATGTTCATATATAACTGAAGGAATGTTAACTTTGTAATTTTTAGCATGAATTTTATCCAATAATTGTCTTAATATGCTGGAAAAACATATCTGTATAATATATTTTTACATTAGGTTAATATGTAAATATCATACTATTGATGTATTGTACAAAATACATGGTTCCATAGAAATTTTTTCAATAATAGTCATTTATATTTTAAGTATTATAAAGGTTTTTATTTTGTAATATTTAAAATATGATTTTAATATCCCCCAAATATTTGTAACATTATTTGATATCAACTAAAATTTTGTTTAGTTTCCCATATGGGGACTATAAGCAAGTATTATTCCCATTTTGAGTCTCTCTAATATATTTCTTCTTTTTGACTGCTCATGGAGGGCCCTTCCAGATGTTCAAGAAAAAGAAGGCACTGAGATGTGCTCTTTGGTACTCAGATCACACTCCCTCTTTCTTAGTGTTTCTGGTGCTCAAGCAAAGGCGTGGGGGGCAAATCCCTTTGGAATTTGGGAAGAGATTTTAGTATAGTGACTCCATTTTAGAACACTACACTCTGATTCAGCAGCTCCTTTGGCTTCTGTACATGGGGTGGTTTGAATTTCCCAATGGTGAAATTTCCTTGAGGGGGCCACTTAGGGATCTGGGGCAAAATCAGTACTTGGTCCTGCTAGTGAAGGCAGGGGGCTGGACTCGATGACCTTTCAAGGTCCCTTCCAGTTCTAGGAGACAGGATATCTCCATTAATTTGTTTATTTTATTTATTTATATTTATTTTGGCAGATGTGTACAGTAACTGTTAATAGTGAAGCCTAGTAGATGTTAGGAGGCAGTATACATTTAATCTGCAGTGTGACATTAATAGACAAAGGATATTGAGCTCACAAGGTAAAGTCTGCAAGCTGAGTTCATCAAGTGTAGACATAGAAGGGCTTATTCTTCATGGCTCATCCCCTTGCGAAATAGCTTGTAGCAGCTTCTGTGCAAATTCGTTGTACAAAAGTTGAAATTGGAAAGCTGTGTGATTAACTAATGAAAGATCAGGCTTCCCAACCTGGTATGGATGACTATGGCACATCTGGCTGAATAGGGGGCTTTGCTGAGCTCCACTGGGGAGCAAAGTTCCAGAAGGAGCCTTCCTGCTGTTAACTGAGCTAAGGCATCTATTCAGATAATCAGTGTGCTCTGGGACAGTGGGGTGGAATTCAGCCACTTCCCCTTTCTACCTCTCCCCACCACCAAAAACCTTGCAGAGAAGCTTGTGCCTGGTGCAGTGATGAAGGGGAGGGTGCCATGGGGACAGGATGGGGCAGAAAGGGACATTTGCATCCCACTCACTGAAGTAGAGGAGGCGATGTGAGCCAGATATTTTATGTTTGATTATCTACGGTGAAGTCAGTGCAGAACGGATCAGAGAGACGTGACCCTCTCCCCCACAGAGCTTACATTCAGATGAATCCATTACAGTGTTGCCAACTCTCATGATATTTGGTACTTTTCTTAGAACTCCAGCTCCTGTACTTGTGTGAGAATCTCAGCTTTCATTTAAAATAAAAATAAAAAAAGGAAAATTTTAACCCTCTTCGTTGCAGAGGAAAGTTTACAGATGCTTCAAAAGCCAAAGGGCGATTAAAAAGAACCCAAGAAGTATTTTTAAATCTTATGATTCTAGGGGGCCTGGAGTCATAATTTTCCAGCCCTTGGAGTTGATAATACTGATGTAGCTACAAGGGTCTGCCTAGGCAGATACAGTGACAGGATCACGGCTATTTTAGATGATCTATTTCTGACTCATAAACACCCAGCAGAAGTCAGCCTTAATATAGTACACTCTTAAAACAAACAAGCAAGCAAAACCATATGGCTTTCTTTGCTGAAGTATCATTGAAATGTATCATGAAAAAAGTACATTTTGCTGTGTGATTTGGAGGAGGACAAAATGTTTATTTGCCATGAATACAATGTGATTTTAATAGTAAGATTATTTTTTTTATTCATGCTGCTGTATTTAATTTCTGGTCTCCAATGTTCTTCAGAACCACTCATGTGGAGTTTGCAAGCACAACAATACAAAAAAAATTGTTTTTGTTTTGTCAACAGTAAAATGTCATAAGATTTTACAGTATTTCTTTAAGTACACACTACATAGCATAGCTCAGGTTAAATACACCAAGCCAAAGGTGGAATAGAAGGCCAGTGTGTTTGTATACAATACTGTTAAGAAGGACATAGGATTATTGTACTATCCTATTAGGATATGCTTTCTGAGATTTAAGACTAAAAGGTACTAGATGAATTGCAACACTGACTGCACATACGAAGTTCTGTAGCCAGAGCACCAGTGTGGAAGGGATGCTTTTCTACAGTAATGCTGCGGATGAAAGCCAGCTCAAAGTAGGAATGTATTGTTTGCTCCATTCTACCTTTATTCTGTTTTGTAATATATTTATTTTTCATTATTATTTTATTTATATCGTCATACAATGAAATTGCTAACATGGAACCATTCTTAAGACAGCAGCATTTAAATATCAAGACTCTTTGTTGTTCAGGTTTTCTGGGTGACAGTGTTATTATTATAATTTTGGGGATATTAGTGTCCGATGTACACATTTAATGTACAGTAACTCCTCGCTTAACGTTGTAGTTATGTTCCTGAAAAATGTGACTTTAAGCGAAACGATGTTAAGCGAATCCAATTTCCCCATAAGAATTAATGTAAATAAAGGGATTTCGGTTCCAGGGAAATTTTTTTCACCAGACAAAAAAATATATATTATATAGATATACACCGTATACGTTTTAAACAAACAATTTAATACTGTTCACAGCAATGATGAGTGTGAAGCTTGGTTGAGGTGGTGAAGTTAGAGGGTGGAAGAGGGAGGGATATTTCCCAGGGAATGCCTTGCTGCTAAATGATGAACTAGCACTTGGCTGAGCCCTCAAGGGTTAACACGTTGTTGTTAATGTAGCCACTCACACAAGGCAGCACGAACATGAGGGAGGGGAGACAGCATAGCAGATAGAGACAGACACACACCTTGTGTGTGGGAGAGAGAGATGGACACTGCCCCTTTAAGTAAGCTGACCTACTCTTAAGTGCATTGTCTTTTTAAGTGGATCGGGAAGTTGAGACAGCAGCTGCTGCCCCAAGCTCTCTCTGTCTTTCTCCATCTGTGTCCCCTCCCTGCTCTATATGGAGAAGGGGTAAGCAGGGTGCAGGAGCAGGGGGAGGGCAACACCCTGACATAAACCTCCGTTTCTGCCCCTGCACAGCAAGCCGGAGTCTCTGGAGCAGCTCCCAGGCAGAGGGCAGGAGCAGCACATGGCAGTGGGGAGAGGGACAGCTGAACTTCCGATTGATAGCCTGCTGGGCGGCTGCAGCACAGGGAACTTAGGGGAGTGGGGAGCTGATGGGGGGCTGTCGGTCCACCCTGGTTCCAAGC
Organism: Malaclemys terrapin pileata; assembly: GCF_027887155.1. NCBI lineage: Eukaryota > Metazoa > Chordata > Testudines > Emydidae > Malaclemys > Malaclemys terrapin. The sequence goes on along the minus strand of NC_071511.1, from coordinate 98,433,710 downwards.
CTGCACCAGCTAGCTGTAACGGGCTGCTCTTCCTGCAAGCAGTGGTCAAAGCAGGCGGCTGCCAAACGATGTTAGAAGGGAGCATTGCACAACTTTAAATGAGCATGTTCCCTAATTGATCAGCAACGTAACAACGAAACAATGTTAACCGGGATGACTTTAAGTGAGGAGTTACTGTACACACTGCTTTGGATGCACTTCCTTTGCCTTCATCTTCCTGCCCTATGTTACTACTGGTCAGGTGCCTCCAGGCTGCGCTTCATTTTTCGTTTTTTACTTCCAGTTCATTAAAAAAGGGCTGATGTCTCACTCATGCATCATGAAGACAGACAATCACACCCTGGAATTGTGCAATTCACCCAGTAGCTTGCCCCAAGAATAGAAGGACAAAGCTATTCTGAAGATAATGAAGGAAGAGCCAATAGACTGTCAAGGGAGAGCTGCACTGGCAATGATGAAAGCAAGGAAGGTGGTAGAGCCACCAAGAATGAGACAAGAACTAGGATACTTTGGAACGAAAGGAATCAGTGGATTTATTCATTGGAGGTACGTGGAACCTTACAGGATTGAGACATTAGCTATGACTTGACTTCCTTCAAAGGAATAAGGTGCCCACCATAGTTCACAATTGCCTGTTATTAGGGTATTTCCTTATTCTGAAAGGAAGTAATGACCAGTGTAAAATCCTTAATACTGTTCCTATTGAAAGCACTGGGGTTTTGCTCTGGATTTCAGTGGGACCCAGCTCAGACTTTTCACTTGTAATTAATTCTCAGATTGTTAATATTGTAACACTCTAACATGTCATATGGAGAATTGTGCTGTTATTAGGGTGACCAGATGTCCCAATATTATCAGGACCATCCTGATATTAGAGGCTTTGTCTTATATACAAAACTATACTCCCTCTCCCATCCCGAAAAAAAAAGTGTCCCAGTTTTTCACAACTGCTATCTGGTCAGCCTAGCTGTATTGTATATCTTTAATTATTTTAAGACCCTGAGCTAAATTCATCCCCGATTAATGCCAAATAATATGTCATCTAAATAATTCTAACACTACCTCCTATGTGAAGAAGTGGTTGGATTGAAAACATTACAACAAATTGGGATATAAATACAATTTTCATGTGTCTCCTTAATACTGTTAATATAACAGATTTAAATGAAGCAGGGTTTCATGCCTACCATCTAGACGACATTCATTAATTCCAGGGTCCTTGTCATTCTGAATCAAGTTCAGTGCTGAAACCCCAGAGCTCAGGAAAACCAAGGTGACTGTCTTGTTAGAAAAATCGCTTGGGGCATGAGGGTGATTATCAACCTTTGAAGGGCAGCCTAGTTCCTCAGAGAATCTAGAAGAGTATCATGCTTCGGGCTTTACCAAACTTCTCGAGGAATTAGCCACAAATGTGCCTTTGCAAGCTTCATAGCCAATGTAAACATCTTTTTAAGAGCTGATCAGAGCTTTCAAATCAAAACATGACAAGATATCTTAGTGCAGTTCTTGATAGAGAGTGACAGCTTTATGTTATCTGATTATTCTATTGAAGGTATTATTTGACAAGCATACAGGGTAGAATCTGCTACCAAGGCAGAGCTTGGAAGCAATCCTGTTATTAAGTTTTATGAGGCATCTTCAGGCTGCTTAACCTTTTGTAGGATATTTAGGCTGGGGACGGGGGAAAGAGGTTTACATTTAGCATCCAATGCACTTATATGGACATTACCTTGGGGAAGCAAGGGAAGGTATGGATACTACTGGAAGGGCCATGACCCATATTATTTTCCATACTGATGTTGTAGAATCTATTAACATTAAGGATCTAGGTCAAGGGCAACATTTTAAAAAATCAATGAGAGCAGGTCGGTGTTCAGCATTTTTTGAAAAATAGGCTATTTAGATTCGTAAATATGGATTTAGGAGCCTAGCATTGGGTTTGAAAATCTTTGCCAGAAAGCCTGAAAAAATTAATACAGGTATATGACATTGCTTCTTTTTACTCTAAGAAGCTTTACTGTGATTAATAATACAGAATTAGAGAGAGGTGGAATCATATAGGTCTATACTCTTCACTGTCATTGTATGTGTGTGTGTGGGGCGGGGAGCTGCAATCAATGAGATTGCAAAGTGTGTAAATTAGTGGAGAATTGGCACACAAATGAGATCTGGCAAACAGTAGTAATGCTTTCCTGAGTTGTCCCAAAATTCATCTCCAGATTGTAATTTTTTCTGTTTTGTATTTGGAGATAAATGGAGAGTACTTGGAAGAGAAATCTTACTTCCATATAATTTTGAGAAATATAAACTTCAATAAATTTGACTATTTCTAAAGATGAAAGCTAGTTGACATGTTTTTCCTGTCCAGCCATTTAAACATTTCCAAGCTAGCTATCACATTTCTGTAACTCTTTTTGCAAGATCACGCTTCAGTTCAACTTTCTTCTTGTCTTCTTCGGTAAGAGCCACTGGTGCCTTATTGCCTATAAAATCCATGGTATGGGAGTTCTTTTAGCTGCTGTAATCTCAATTATGTGCCAACAAGACTCTTTTAATGTATGTTAGTATCAGAGAAATATTTCTCTCCTGCCAATGAAAATTTGAAGAGCTAAGTCTAATTCTTCAAATTAGTATAGTGTTCAATAAACCAATGCAGTTCAAAGAAAACTATAGATGAATTCCAGAAGTGAGAGATTGTTTTCAGAGCATTAGATTTCCTTAATGTGTATATATAACCTTACATCCATCTTGGGTTCTAAGTGGAGCATTTTTTTGTTTTGTTGTTGGTGGTGATCTTCCTCACCATTAAACACACAGCTGCATGCATATACAATACTTGGGTAAGATCATGGAAACATACTGCTTAATAAATACTTTATGTAGTGATGATTTTCCTTTATCTCTTTCAAGCAACAGTGAAGAGAGAAAACTGCAATGTGCTAAAGAGTTTTCCATTTCATAGGCTTGCTTGCTATACTACATAAGGAGATTACTCCTATAAACCAGAGTGCTACATCAGTTCCTCACATATAATCATGCCTAGAAGATTTGTCTGACTGAATTTCTTTATCAAATTGTGTGTGTCTTTGCCTTTATACTGACCTTCCACAAGAGCTAATCTGTATCAGGTTAAGACAGGGTCCCACAGGGTCAAAAATAATCTCCTGTGTTTTAGGTTGTTTTTGAAAACTACATGAAAGATACATTAAGGACAACATTCTACAATAGACTTGGAAGGAGCTAAGCAAATGTTATGTCCTTCAGGTGACTTTTTTTTGGGTGGAGGGAATGGGTAGAGAGAGGAAGTTCTTCCAAAAAAGTATTGAAACTGACACTTTAGTCAAAACTGAGTTTAAAATAGAGGAACACAAGCTGCATAAGCAATAAATTATGCCTTTAACATATTGGAATAGCTTACTAGAGAAGATCTTATGATTGTTCACAGAAAAAATAGAGTAATTGGCCTGAGTAACCACTTGGTGTCATCTAGGAGCTACAAAATTAAGCTAAAAGGCATTTATAAAACCTTGTCTCTTAAAGAAAGCGATTTAGACATAACAAGTCCAGAGAGTTTGACACATTTTTATTCTTAAGGGTTTTTTCTTCAGTTCTCTACAAAACTTTGCTAGATTTTTTTTTCCTAGGGTCATGCATCATCTGTTTAAAGAAATTTTCTGACAGAATACTTACTTAAGCTGATTTCTCTTCCTCCTTGACTGAAACAGAGAGCTGCAAATTTCACTAGAAATTGAACCATATTCATCCCTGGCGTGACTGCATTAATTTCAATGGAGTTACGTAGAGATTAATTTGACTCAAAGTCTTTCTCAATATTATACATGAAAACATGTGGGATGTTTTTTTAGACGTTTGACCATTGGTTTTACTTGTAAGATCATTTATCTGAGTTATGCTGACTTTGCAGTTTGTTTTTTCTGTCAATATCAAAACTTTACACAGACCCTTAAATGGGAATTTAACTCTATTTTTCTACAGTTCTTAAGAAAGCAGAAAATGATTCCCTCTGGACCAGAGATTTGTGTCAGCAGAAGTTTCAGTTTTGCTGACAGATACTAGAAGAAAATATACCCTCACCTCTACTGCTGAGCATGGTTCACTCATTGTGAATCAGTCTGAAAAGGGATTGAAATGTGATCCAATCCTGAAAGAAAAAAGGGAACTTTTTAAGCTAATCCCGATTCTGTAACACTGAACAACTATGAATAGCGGAGCAAAAATGACTTTAACCCAGCTCTAGAGCAGGATAATTTTGTCATCCGTTATCACTGGTTGTTAATGAGATAAAGGGCATCAAAGCATATCTGTGGGCATTTCCTGAGGCCTTTATAAAAGGATGGGTTCCAGGTTGCAATCTACTATGCCCTTTTAGAAAGGAGAGCCACATTTTTTTTGTACCAGTATGTCACGGGGGGGCTGTTCCTGTGGAGTCAAGCAGGGCCGGCTCTAGGTTTTTTGCCACCCCAAGCAAAAGAAAACCAAAACCCCTCCCGGAATGCTGTCCCTGGAGTTGTGCCACCCCAAGCACTCCCTGCCTTAGTCCCCAAGTCATGGCTGTCTCCTTGCAGCAGGATGGCTAACAAATCTCAGAATGTGTGTGTTTAAAGTCACATACATCCTGACAAAACTCAAAGGCACGTGCATAGTTGCAGCACTTCAGGCAAGGCCCTAACCTGCCCCTGGGGTTCTGGGCTGGCATTGAGCGGCTCTTCCTCTAACCCAGCCTCACCCTGCACTGCCCCTGCAAAGACACAGACATGCCTGTTGGCTCCTGACTGGTCAGTGTCTCCTCCAGCCTCTGAAAGACCATCTCTTTAGTAGTGGTCTGAGTGACTTTTCCTTGAGCAGCAGGAGAAGTGTCAGGGTGCCCCAATAGGGGGAAGAGAAGGTGGATAGACTCTATCACATAGTGCAGAGGTTTTCAAATTGTGGGGCACCCTCCCCCCCCCAAGGAATATTTGAATGGGTGAACAACAATGCCAGGCAGCTCAGACCATCCCCTCCAGCCTCGACTCACCTCAGCAGCCCCCACAGCCATGGGTCAGTGTCCGATTTCTGCTCCTGGCAGCCTCCGTGCCCAGTGCAGGCTCCGCCTCCAGAGACCATCGCACACACCTTTCCCCACCTTGAAAACCGGAGGCCGGAGGGCTCTGCCCTAACAGTGCAGCTTGCCTGCAAGGCAGAAGCAGCCAGCTGCTGAGGTAATTTAATTTAATTTGAGGTAATTTAATTAAAGTTGTGTTAAGTCTATGAGTAGGCTGTCAAGCATACTTTTGCATGTGTCTATTTTTGTCTGGGTGTGGGGGAGGAGGGTGCAACCAAACATTGTAACTCAAAGGCGGGGACTCAGCTCAAAAAGTTTGAAAACCATTGACATAGTTAATTTCCCCTGCCCAAAATAGTTATGCCAGTACAACACCTCATGTGGATGCAGTTATGCTGGTATAAAGCTGCCTTATACTGGTACCGCTTATTTCCCTTCCAGTATGGGAATAGCTATACTGTTCTGAAGCATCTTTGTACTGATATAACTGTACTCACAGTTGGGGGTTGTAGAGCTTTAACTGTGCCAGGAAAATTAAATCGATCCAATTTATGTCTGTAGACAAGTCCTAAAAAGTGGATGTCGGTGGAGGGCATGGAAATATCAGCTGAACGAAAGCTGTGTTCACCACCGGCAGTTTTACAAACAGCCTTCTGGTTGTATATGTGTGTCTGATGCTTTTATCAAATCCAGCCATGATCCAAAGTCGTGCAGGAGAAAGGCAAGACCAAAGCAATTCTGCACAAAATATACAACTCAGAACTGTGGAATGAAAATGAATAAGGACTAAATTCCTTTAGAGGAAAGGGAGCTCTTTAATATTTACTCATTGATACAGCATGGCTTAAGCTCTAGTAGAGGAGTCAAATGTTTTATTTGATCATTGTCTACTTTCTTTTGTGAAGGAAATATAGTTTCAAGAATTCTGTCTCTTGTGTCAAACTTCACAGGGACTAGATTGATGAAACTTGAAGGAACCTTCCACGTACCAGTGACTAAAGCTGGGTATTTTATATGGATGGTGCAAAAATGCTGTCATTTATCTTCACTCTTTGGATGAATTCCAGCTATGTCTAGTTAAAATAAGTCTGACCTGCAAAACCCCCTGGAAACACCTGTTTCTGCTGGAGCGGCTATCTCCTCCCACCCTTCCCTACTTCCTGCTGGACCAATTCCTTGTTACCACCTCCCCACGTTCCTTCCCATTGGATTGGCTTTCCCTGGGCTCTTGGTTTTCCCTCCCTGATCTGTCCCACTGGGCCATCCTCCTGTGGCTACTTCTCTTTGATCCTGGCTCCCCCTCCTGGCAGGCCCACATCATTACCATGCAATTCGCAATATTTTCCCACAGCATGTCCATGAAATTGGAAAATATTTGCTGTGAAAAATACTTTGCCTCTGTGTCTATAGGTTCCTGCACCTGCAATATATTTACAACAGGTTGCAAGTTTGGGTTGTTTTGTCATCTGAAACTTTCACAGATTCTACCTTGCATAAAACCTATAAAGAAGAAGAGCAGGTACAGAACATTTAAATTAAGAGGAGAACACACTGGGTTTAAATTAAAGGATTTTGCACTTACTTGGTCATTCTCACGAGTATGCTGAGAGACCCATTGTGAAGCACTGTCATTTGTATTTCCGTCTTTATGAACAATTTCCCCAAGCAAATATGATCCCAGTGGTTTCTAACAGCTGCTCAAGAAAGATAGAGCTGAGACTGAAAGGGTCCAGAGAAGGGTACAGAAAATGGTTAGTGCTGTGGCAGGATATTCATAGGAACATGGAGTGATTGAAAAGACTGGGATAATTTAGTGTGAAAGGTGAATCAGAAGGATTTGATTGAGGTGAGAAGATTATAAAGGGCTTAGTAAGAACTGCTTAGTATCTTCCTTTTAACCCTATCTTAAAATAGAAAACTAAGAGGACAAGATGAAATTAAAGCACATGACATTTTAACAAATATAGGGATTCTTCCCCACCCCCCAGAGTATAATCATGTGGTGGCATTTACTGCTGCAAGAGGTCATTGAGACAAATAAGTCTGTGGTTGGCTTTAAAATCTCTGCTCCAGCAATTCCCCCCGAATAGCACTGAACAAATTAGTTAGGTGGAATTATAGCATTTTCATTATCTTCTGAAGAATTCTATATTGGCTGCTAGCTGGGAAGAAAACAGTGGCCTAGATAGAACTACAATTTGTCTGATCCAGTGCAGAAACTTTTATGATCTTATGTTTTGTTCTAAAAGAGGCTAATTTCATCTGCTGGAACCAAGATATCTGCTGGAATTGAACCTGGTTATTGAGGTTCATGTCCCAAGAAGCACCAGTTAACTGTCCCCTTGTTTCTCTTAGGTAGTTTGTAGAACATCTTTGAGTAGGTCAAATATAGCTTAAGAAACAAGGACCACTAATATGAGCAAGGCAAGGTATAAAGTATAAGAAAGAAGTTAAATCAAGGGCAAGATTTTTTAGAAACTGGATTCTCTTTCTGGACCTGCAATTATTTATTGCTTGAATGCCTAAAATGGTGCTGAATATGATTGTACTTGCCCATGCTTCCAGCTCAAAATGTGCTCAGAACAACTTCAACAGCAGCCATTGCTGACACTCAGTGCCAGTATGGTTTTCTGGTTTTGTAATCAGGCCCCAAGGAGAGGTAGTTAAAAGAAGCTTATCTATCTACAACCTCTTCTGATCTGGATTCTTGGTCAAAAGAGGATAGAGTAGGGGGTCCTTGCCCATTATGTGTCTTTCTTACAGGCCTGTGGACAATAGAGACAGAGGAAACACCTAATGACCATGGACAAGAACGGATTTTCAGTGAAAAGGGTGACAAATGTCCTTTCAGAGCAGATTTTGGGGGCTTTGCAGTGGGTCTGTTTCTTGTTAGAGGAGAAAGCGGTGAAACAGACTGGGCTAGTCTACACTGGCAATGCTAAAGTGCTGCCGCAGCAGCACTTTAATGTGCCTTGTATGGTCGCCTTCAAATACCACCTCAATGAGGGGCGTAGCTACCAGCGCTGGGGCACTGTTTATACTGGCGCTTTACAGCGCTGCAACTTGCTGTGCTCAGGGGGGTGTTTTTTCGGGGGGGGGTGTTGATGTAAGAAACGCAACTTAAGCTACGGGAATAGCGTAGCTGAAGTCGACGTATCTTATTTTGACTTACCTCGGGTCCTCACGGCGCGGAATCGACAGCCGCAGCACCCCCGTCGACTCCGCTACCGCCGCTTGCCCTGGCGGCGTTCCAGAATCGATGGGAGCGTATTCGGGGATCGATATATCGCATCTAGACGAGACGCGATATATCGATCCCCGATAGATCGATAGATCGATTACTATCCGCCGATTCGGCGAGTAGTCTGGACGTACCCTAAGGGGCTGTTCAGTTGTGGTGTAGACATTTGGGCTCTGGAAACTCCCACCTCACAGATTAATTTACTACTTACACTGCCAGAGTGGTATAAAGAAGCTTTAGTGAAAATGAGAATCTGGCTCTTAATGTGGACAGACTGCTAGCTGCCAATGGCATTTTAAGGACCAAGTTGGTCAGACCTATTCTGAGCAGGATTAGATGACACAGTACTTAAACCACTGGCAGCTGCTTATCTGTCTAATCTTAGGTTTTGTATGTATCTGAGAACCTCACAATCTTTAATATATTTACCTTCACCACACCCCTGTGAAAGGGATCTGGGGGTCACAGTGGCTCACAAACTAAATATGAGTCAACGGTGTAATACTGTTGCAAAAAACCCAAACATCATTCTGGAATGTATTAGCAGGAGTGTTGTAAGCAATCCACAAGAATGAATTATTCTTCTCTACTCTGCTCTGATTAGGCCTCAACTGGAGTATTGTGTCCAGTTCTGGAAAGATGTGGGCAAATTGGAGAAAGTCGAGAGAAGAGCAACAAAAAATATTGAAGGTCTAGAAAACATGACCTATGAGGAAAGATTGAAAAAATTGGGTTTGTTTAGTCTGGAGAAGAGAAGACTGAAGGGGGACATGATAACAGTTTTCTAGAACATAAAGGGTTGTTAAAAATGTTCTCGTTAACCGCTGAGAATAGGACAAAAAGCAATGGGCTTAAATTGCAGCCTGGGCTATTTAGGTTGGACATTAGGAAAAACTTCCTGTCAGGGTTGTTAAAAACACTGGAATAAATTGCCTAGGGAGGTTGCAGAATCTCTGTTCTTGGAGATTAGACAAACACCTGTCAGGGGTGGTCTAATACTTAGTCCTGCCTTGTGTGCAGGAGACTGGACTAGAAGAGCTCTTGAGGTCCTTTCCAGTACTATGATTCTATGATTGTGGAACATTTTTGCAAAATTTTGCTAGTGTAGGAAAGGCTTAAGCTTACCCCTTTTTATGAAGAGTTTATCACACAAAAATATACAATACATAAAAATATTTATATAAAAATTCAACCAGATGTGTTTAATTACTACCATTGCCATTACAACAAAGATTATTAAAAAGATTTAAAGTATGTTTTAATTCATCAAATAAAAAAGGTAAAAAAAAAAGGCACATTTTAACTTAGTTAATTTAAGCTTTTGGATGAGTTAAAACAGTTAAAATATACACCGACGTCCTCATTAATACAAATTTGAAATAAGATAAGAATTCCTTAGGTTCTACAAAAGGAGAATGAAGGCAGAAAAATGACAAACTGATATATGAAAAGCAATATATGAGATGTGACTGATAAATTATCTTCTGATATTTTAATGAGTTTCAGTTAAAGAAGTTGGCAATATGATGATTTATTGAGATTTTAATAAAATAAATTGAAAACTGAAAGGTGATCTGAATGAAAGAATCCTTATGAAGAGTTTGAACATTTTAGAGGAACACTAACATATATATATATATATATATATGAAAAGCCTACAGAGGTACAATAGCATCTCTCTGTTCATCTTAACTTTGATCACAATTCTTAAGACTTCCCCCATTCGGGGGAAGGGGGAGAAGAGCTCCTGATACACACTTGTAATTCCAGATATAATTTCAGAGTCCCTTCTTCCAACCCCATGGATTAAATATTTAAAAGCTAGACTCAGTAAATGCACACACAAACCTTTGCACATACATTTTTAAGTACTAACACTTACAGGCAAAGGTAATAGAATTTACATGCACAAATCTATTTAAACAAATTGGATCTTCATGATTAAGACACACTTTGCATTTGCCATATAGCTAAATGGTTCAATCCTGGATATTTTCCAAGAGTAACAATGTTGGACTCTAATGTTGTGTTGTCTGCAATAAAAGAGGAAACAATTTTCTTTCCTGCATCTTAAGATAGCGACTTTAGAGAAAATGAGAGAGTTATTACCATAGCAGTGTAGGCATTTGTAAAGAAAATACAATTGCGGCAGTATTTGTTTGGACTAGTTAAGTGTAACTGCGACATATCTTTAGAGACAAAGAAACTGCATCATATTGTTCAATATCTGAAAATTACTCTGATTTGATCAGCTCCAAAAGGTAAACAAGACTGGGTTCATTATTGTTATAATCATAGTGGTATTTCGTATTATAAGAAAGCACACTTCAGAAGATAATTGATATCCATGTGGTACTGGGGACTCTCTGTTGCTCAGCATAAATTAGGTATAGCATCATGCAAGAGAATGTCTGAACAGTCTTCTACTCTTTTGTTGTCCTTCTACAGTGATGGAGTGGTCCTCTCAGGTTAAAAAGATATGTCCAATTCAACTGCTGCCGAAGAGGGTCACTAAGTAGTTGGTCTATGATTCCAGAGTCTTGAAGGAGGATTCTGCTTCCTTTCCCCTACAAAATGGTTTGGAAGACAATCCTGTTTTTCTTCAATGACAGGGATACAGTGACTGAGGTATGGATGAACTGAAATACATCTTTTGTGGGAGGGGGAAAGGATTAGAAACCATCAACATGCTGTGGTGTACTGAACAGTATGCCACATTTTCCAAGTGAAAAGAGGAAATCTTTAAAGTTGGGATTGCTTAGTATGTGCCCCAGTACCTGTGTTTGGCTCAGCATCCACAAATTCTTGCTTCTCAGGACTTTTTTAAAAAACAAACAAACAGTACCTCTATGTGAACTGAGTTTGCATTGATTAGTGAAAAATCTTTAATGAAAGCAAACTTGACATCATTTCCATTGATAATAAACCTATTAAAAAGAAGCTATGTTCTGAGAATAATGATTGAGAGTGTTTATCAAGAAAGTGCACATGTACTGAATTTAGAATAAGGCTTCCAAGAGATTAGTAATTTGGTGCTTAATGCCAAATTGGTGCAACATTGCAAGCTATTTACGTATGGGCATAACCACTTCTTTGTACATAATAATGTGGAAATATTTCCTTGAATGAATAGCAAAATACAATGATCTCCCAGAGTCATTAAAATTTCTAATTGCCAAGGAGCTATCTGTTATCAACAAAATAATTTATGCCAAACATCACAAATAATAGCCTTACACAAAATTTGCTTTGACCATTCCACGCTTCTGATCTGATCCAAACACAGTTGAAGTCAGTAGGAGCCTTTCTATTGCCTTCTGAAGGCTTTGGATCAGTCCTTACACACTTAAATTCCTTCAGAATACTTGGATGAATATCATTTAGTGACTTGTTGCTGCTTAGTTTATCATTTTGTTGCGTCACCTCCTGGATACTTCAGTCTCAGACAGTCCCTCATCCTAATGAACTGAAAAGAATAGGTTTGTGATAAATACTCCCAACATTCTCTGTGGTGAAAACTAGCAGTGTTGCCAGCTCTTGTGTTTTAAGTGCAAGTCTCAAGATATTCGCTCTTAAACTCCAAGTTGCTGGAATTAGTAAATACATGAGAATCTCAGCTTATGTTTTTTGATTTTAATGAAAATATGTAGAACTCATTGTTAGAGAAAAGTGTGAAACTATAACCCGAGTGTACCATAAAGGCGTAAATACCAGAAGGCAAATAAAAAGACCCAAATGTATTTATGTTTTTTTTTAAATCTCATTATTTTTTAAACCAATCTTGATTCTTTGCGGAATGACTCACAATTTGTTTACTGTCTGGGGTAGTAGAAGAGCTCTGTGTAAGCTCAAAAGCTTGTCTCTCTCACCAACAGAAGTTGGGCCAATAAAAGATATTACCTCCCCCTCTGTGTCTCCCTAATATCCTGGGACCAACATGGCTACACCTACACTGCATATACCTTTATATGAATACAGATAGATTAATATTCACATGGCATGCATTAGCAGAAAGGTTGTGTGTGTATGCATTGATTTAGAGTTAGATGGTATTTAATAGGAAAGGAGGCAAAATAGAATTGTGATCAATGGGCTAAATCTTGAGGAGGTCCTTTATTCAGTTTTTAGGGGAACTCCTACAGTTTAGGGGAAGAGTTTCAGTCCCTCAGGAACCACACATGGAGTGTCCTTTCTCTGCACTTGAGTGGCAGAAAATGAGGAAGAACTGAGAGGAGGTAGCAGTTGCCTCTACAAAACCATGTCCCCACATGCCCTAAACTCAGTGGAGGACCCTCCACTTGTATAAGAAGGTAAAGGAGCTGAGTCTAGCAGTGACAAGGTCAGTGAGACTCCCTCCATGACCAGCATTAAATCTGCAGATAAGTATCAGGGTGTCAGTTATTTTTCTATTCTCCTCCATGTGGGATGGGGGGAAGAGTCATGCTGTCAGATTGCCAGGGTCTGAAAGGGGAATGGGCACGAGTCTTGGAGTTGTGCTCAGAGGCACAAGGTCTCTGCACAGACGGTTCTGTGCCTCTGCCATATTCAATACTGTGTATCATTGAACCTTTTCTCATTCTGCAGTGAGAAGAAACATTCCTGGCCTGCCCCCTCCCAGCTTCATAATCCAGGAGGAAACATCTGTATAGAGCCTCAGAATCCCCTCCCTCTGCCCCACTACAATCCCAGGTCTCTCCCCATTTTTTTCTCATGGGGGTGAGGGCAATCTCACCAGTGTTAGGCCTTTAGACTTTGGCCCACAGTAAACTGTTGGGAATTAGACATGAATCAGGCTTGCGTATTGGCACTAGAGTTTTATTTTATGCTCTGTATTTCAGCCCTGGGTGTTACATATTTTCAACCAAAGAATTTACTGGATGCAAGACATTGTAGGAAGATACTAAAGGAAAGTAATCTCTACCTTTCCATCACAAGGATGCTAAAAGAGCAGTGGACATTTATAATAATGTGCTAGCTACTGTGTTAACTCCATTCATGCCCTAGTTTGATTTTGTTCTACACAATGTAAACAGTGCTGGTGTAGGCCCATGCATTTGGGACAAGACAATCTAAACCTACAGGAAGCTTTTCATTTTTGGTATAACTGGATGCAAATGCTGTATTGGGGGCCATAGAGGCAGATTTGATATGGTCTCACTGGTACAGCAGTGGTTTCAGGCATCCCAGCCAATGACAGGAGAATTCTAGGCTCATATGTGGTGTGTCCCCCCAGATTGGTTTTGGCACTAATGCATGTAGCTATAGTCTGTCTTTTCAAGAAACTTTTCATAGGATGGCCTGGACTACCATGTACAGGAGATACACGGCTGTGTGTTTTTGTTGTAAGGGGATATGCAGTGTCTGATTAATTTAATTTACTGACCAGAGATTGGCTAAAATTGAACCGCTGCATAAATGAGATTATGCAGATTGGTTCAGGCAGGAGATGTGAAGAAAGTGTCATTTCCCTAGGCCTTCTGAATTGTAATGAGGAGCTGCTTCTCCGGACCAGCATAGTGTGATCATTGACCTAGGGCTGAGTTGAGGACATCTGGAGTCAACTATGGTAAGGGCTGTTACTTTATGATGTTAAGAATGCCCCCCAGACTGTGGTATTCCCTGGTGGTAATCATGATCCAGCTCTTTGTGAATTGGCGGTAGGATTACTGTAATGTGATATATACTGGGCAACCTTAGTAAGAGATCTGCTGCCCGCAGCTGGTTCAGAATACAGCAGTCTGATTGTTGCAGGGGGAGATTAGCAGAGGTCAGTCTGACTGCTCACTGTCTTGCTATCTAGCTCAGTTGCCTGTTAGCCCAAGTATGAAGGTTAAAGTTTTTAATTTTAATATTTAAAGCTCCAAATAGATTCTACCCCAAGTGTCTTTCTGAACTTCTGATGCCCTGTATTCCATCCCAGCCTCGAAGGTTGGAGGGAAAGATAGCTTTTTGACCTGAGGGCTTTTAGTGATGGCCTAAGCAGAGGTTGGTACTTTTGCCTGTGGAGCTCTAGGTCTGCGGGAATGCCTTCCTTCCAGAGTTGAGAACAAGCATACATTTGGTATTTCTAAGAGGTTTATACACCAGCATTCAAAAATGTGAGAACCCCTGCACCGTAATTGTTTTAACTGTTTCTAGATATGCTCTGATTGAAGTGTGCACCTGTGTGTTGCACACTACAGGCGAGTCTCATCTGACGCGGGGGTTCCGTTCCGCGGTTAGCGCATAAAGCGAAAACCGCGTATAGTCAAAATTACATTGAGTTGAATGGCAGGCGGAATCGCCCGCACTACACGTACAATATTAAAATTGTTATTTTTCTCTTTTTTTTTTTTTTGTTCTTTCTGTTTTTGCCGACCGCGTAAAGCTGAAATCGCGCATGTTAAATGCGCATAAGATGCGACAGACCTGTAGCTGATTGTGTGAACCCTGTTGGTGCTCACTAAAAGTTCTCTAGTGTGCACTGACTTAGTCCTGTTTTACAGACAGTTAGTGCATGACACAATGGGACCAACTAGAATTTACACCCCCATTGGTGCGCAGTTATGCAGCATGTAGACAAGCCCTTAGTTCAGGCAGAACACCCATTACATTCAGTAGGAGTTTTATGGGCTCCAGAATCAGTCATTTAGTTCATACTGTCTATTTTGATCTACCCATCAACAGGATTCATACTGTAAAAGCTACAATATTTATTCAGGCATTCTGCATTTTTAACATCAAAAGCATGGGATAGAATTTAATACACACAGATTATTTGGATATATTCTTGTCATCCATAAAGTTCTACAAACAAGCAAATAAAGGAAGTAAAGAACACTACACTTAAAATGAATTGTGTTAATTTTGGCAAACACTCGGTTGCTGAGTTCATTGCAGTAGCATTTGCAAAAATGATACTAGATTTTCAGTCCTATGAGCTTTATATTAAAAGTAAATTATCACCATTAAGCAACAAAGGAATTGCCACTAAGCATAATTTTGAAACAACAGCTACAATAAGTTACTTTGATAGCTCAGATAACATGTTATCTAAAGTAAAACTAAATAGCTAAAGAATTCCTCAGTGTGACTGCTAGTGTTGCAAATACTATATTTCTATTTTATAAACTGGTGGCTTATCAGCTTTGAAGGCATGTTGGAGAGTGTTAGAGTATATTCTATCACTTAGATCAGCTTTAGGCAATTATATATGTAAACATAATGACATTCTTACTTTTTTTAAATGGATTGATCTCAAGTCTGTGATGAATGAATCTGCAATGTGTTTTCCTGAAATATTGTTTGAATTGAATTAATCCAATATTAATTTATTTTACATGTGCCAGAAGCATCATCCTATTATTAATAAGTTGAAACAGACAGCAGGAAAAGGAGGTCCCTCCCTAGCATTGCCAGAGTGCATCTCTGTGTGTATCCAGCAATCTGTGTGATATGTTGACAGAATGAGGCCAGGGATGCAAATAAAGGAAACTTTTCCCCCACTCCTAGCAGTAAATATATTTATTTATATATGAAGTTAGAAAACACAGTTTATTGCTTGTCATTCATTAATGTACTGAATGGTAGTTCTACTGATAAATTAAATTGAGAGAGAAATGGTTTACATATTATTATTAACATTGCTACCATATGTTTAATTCATACATTAAGAGATACTGTATTTGTATTTTAGAAAGTACAGTCATTCTAGCTGGCTTATCAACCACCAAAGACTGAAAGAATATTTTTTGCACACACTGATGTATCAGTGATTGTAACATAGCTCTTCATTCTCAACATTCCATAAAATCTCTGCCAGAGCTATAATAAATATTTGGGGGAACATCCACTGAAGATGGATGTTATGGCTGGAAATGGAAACTATGCCAATTTCAGCAGCTGAAGTTCTGTCTCTATGTAAATTTGCTAAATATATATATTTTCAATTGAGGATTAATTGGGTTTTCTACTTTTTAAAAAAATAGCAACCCAATCACTTGGTTTGATATGACTGTTAGGGAAGGGTATTTTGGTTTTAATTGTTCTCAGGTTTGCATGTCTGGTCTCCTGAGACAGTAATGGAACATAGCTATAAAACAGTTTAGTTGTGAAAGCCACAGAAAAGGGAATTGGTTCTGTTTTTACTTCTCTCAGTCCAGGGAGGTGCAATTTAAGGTCAAAACTATTTATTCCATGAATTAGTAAAGTCAGGATTCATTCAAAATTTAAAAACACAGAGAAGAATCTACAAAAAGAGAGGGAAATCAAAGACGGCTTATGAGTGATAGTGAAGATGGGCTTATGTAAAATAAACACCTTGGGCTTTAGCGTTAAACCTAGGTAATGCATTCCTCTTCCTTATGATCATAATATACAGGTAATCAAGAGAGGGGTTCATAAAAACTAGAACATGTGGGACTGAGACAATACCCAGTTCTTATTTGTTTAAAGAAAGACTAATGCACTAAGGGCCTTATCAAGGTAAGATGTGCCTCTGCAGTTGCTGGCCCATTGAAACTAGAAGTTGCAGAAAACTGATTAGACATTCTGGGCTAGATCCTCAAAGGGGACTTAGGCAGTGCGATTCTGAGCCTGATTTCAGGTGCCCTGCTGTCTAGTGGAATCCACAAGCCTGAGTTAGATGCCCAGGCTCCCTATGCAATGGCCAGGGAGAGTTAGGCACCTGAGAATAGAATTCCCAAATACTAGCAGGCTGAGCAGACAGCCACCTAAACTAGCCAGTAGGAAAGGTTTACAGGTGTTATCTACATAACTCTCCCCCTATAATGCATGGGGAGCCTGGGTGCTTAACCCAGGGCAGCAGGGTGCCGAGGGGCGAGGCACTGCAATGTCTAAGTGCCTTTGTGAATCTAGTCGTAAGTGACTTAAGCTTGGATTTGCCAGTTAGACTCCTGTCACTATCTGAAAACGTAGGTAATTGTTATATAGGCCATTGATGGATGAGAGGAAGTATCACGAGTTAAGAGCCTGTAGCAATGAATTAGTTGGGTGTAAAGCAGTTATAGTTCACCAAAACATCGGTCTCATAGTCCAAGGGGAATCACAAATTAAATCCTTCTTATGTGTGTAATAATTACTCCAATGGAAGGAAAATGTCCTAGCAGAGAATAAAATAAAAACTTGCTGCCTCATCCAGCATCATATGTAGGTGCATTTCCAGCCATGAAATGATGGGGGGTGGGGGGTGGGGGCGGGAATTGGCTAACTCCAAGAACCCTGCAACAACAACAAAAGGCTCACCTCTGTAGATGGCAGTTGCAGAGTGGCTTGTGAGAGGACAGCCCATACCAATGAGCTCTGCCTGCTGTGTTGCTTTACAGAATAGGATGGATGGTTGTGGCCATGCTGTATAGGCTGGGAATTTTTTTTTAATGGCTACCTGCAGACCTTTCACTGTGTTGTGGGCAGGGTAGTCACCTTTCCAGCAAACTGGGGCCCACCTGTCATTATGGGAGAGGCCTCAGGAGGCTTCCTCCAGTTATTGGTTATATGTGCAGCGAGGGACTGAACTTCTGGTCACATGACATTCCTCCCCGTGTGACTCCCGAATAGAGCTACACAGGCAGAAACTCCTTTCAGGCTCTTCTGTACCTGATTAAAGAAGAACAGGAGTACTTGTGGCACCTTAGAGACTAACAAATTTATTACAGCATAAGCTTTCGTGGACTACAGCCCACTTCTTCGGATGCATATAGAATGGAACATATATTGAGGAGATATATATACACACATACAGAGAGCATAAACAGGTGGGAGTTGTCTTACCAACTCTGAGAGGCCAATTAATTAAGAGAAAAAAAACTTTTGAAGTGATAATCAAGCTAGCCCAGTACAGACAGTTTGATAATAAGTGTGAGAATACTTACAAGGGGAGATAGAGTCAATGTTTGTAATGGCTCAGCCATTCCCAGTCCTTATTCAAACCGGAGTTGATTGTGTCTAGTTTGCATATCAATTCTAGCTCAGCAGTCTCTCTTTGGAGTCTGTTTTTGAAGTTTTTCTGTTGTAATATAGCCACCCGCAGGTCTGTCACTGAATGACCAGACAGGTTAAAGTGTTCTCCCACTGGTTTTTGAGTATTTTGATTCCTGATGTCAGATTTGTGTCCATTAATTCTTTTGCGTAGAGAC
This sequence comes from Malaclemys terrapin pileata, assembly GCF_027887155.1. NCBI lineage: Eukaryota > Metazoa > Chordata > Testudines > Emydidae > Malaclemys > Malaclemys terrapin. Next base: position 98,415,274 of record NC_071511.1, on the reverse strand, counting down.
TGTCCGGTTTGGCCAATGTACATGGCAGAGGGGCATTGCTGGCACATGATGGCATATATCACATTGGTAGATGTGCAGGTGAACGAGCCCCTGATGGTATGGCTGATGTGATTAGGTCCTATGATGATGTGATATATGATGTGATGATATGAGAGACTGCTGAGCTAGAATTGATATGCAAACTAGATACAATCAACTCTGGTTTGAATAAGGACTGGGAATGGCTGAGCCATTACAAACATTGACTCTATCTCCCCTTGTAAGTATTCTCACACTTCTTATCAAACTGTCTGTACTCGGCTAGCTTGATTATCACTTCAAAAGTTTTTTTTCTCTTAATTAATTGGCCTCTCAGAGTTGGTAAGACAACTCCCACCTGTTTATGCTCTCTGTATGTGTGTATATATATCTCCTCAATATATGTTCCATTCTATATGCATCCGAAGAAGTGGGCTGTAGTCCACGAAAGCTTATGCTCTAATAAATTTGTTAGTCTCTAAGGTGCCACAAGTACTCCTGTTCTTCTTTTTGCGGATACAGACTAACACGGCTGTTACTCTGAAACCTGTACCTGATTGACATTCAATCCCTCATTAATTCCTCCACAGAGCCTGATTGCTATAGCTGGTAATTGGGCTAGGTGTGGTCACAGAGAGAGCCTCTCAGAAAAGTACGGATACAGAGAGCTAGTTCCACAAAGGGAGTTATGCACCTAACTGCCATGTTAGGCACTTAAATCCAAAATTTAGATCCTCAAAACTCCCCACTGAGCTGCCTAAATTCCTTAGGCTCCTAAATTTTCACCCATAGAGTTCTCCAGGCACCTACACATCACCAGTGGACATGCAGACAGATAGCTGTGTCCTCATGCCCAATGTCCAGGTCAAACCTAAGCCCTGTCAGTGAGGCTGTCCCTAGCTATTTTGGTGCCCTACGCAGGCCCCCCTAGGTCTCTGCGGGGAGGAGCAGGGGGAGGGGGGACTGGCCCCAGGTCTCCATGGGTGGCGGTGGGGGACAGGAGCTGGCCACTTCCTGCAGGAAGTGGAGTGACCAGGTCCCAGCCTGCTCTGCTCCCCTGACTCGCAGGATTGGGGGGAGGGAGGAACTGCCCCCCCAGCACTCAACAGTGGCGCAGCTGGGAGCCAGGGGAGTGGAGCAGGCCCGACTGCTTCTGGAGTCCTCATAGGAGTGGGGGCGGAGCTGGGGTGGGAAGAGGTGGAGCAGGGGCCTACACAGCTGCGTACTTTGCATATGGGTAAGGACGGCCCTGCCTGTCAGGGTTCACAACTAGGAGTTTTCCCTGCCTAGCTCACCTGTGGGGCCCAATCCAATTGATGGGCTCTGAGTTAGATGCTTAACTCCCATTGATCTGGGCCTTAGGCCCCCAGACTGATGGGTGCTGCATCCTTCTGTTTGGGATGTTCAGCCTTGAACCATCTTGTGGAGTTAGGCACCAAAGCCAACTGACCTTGCTCGTGAGACACACCCCAATAGCCCTTTGGTTAGTGCACTCAGTCTGATGTAGGAGCCCTGTTTTCAGCTCCCTCTCATTTGGAACAGAGACATCAATCCAGGTCTCCCACAGCCCAGTTGAGTGCCCTAACCACCAGAGTATTTGGGGTGGGCAATAGTCATTAGGCTAGAGAGAAACAATGTGTGATGCTATAGCCCTGCCATTAGGGCACTATAGAATCAGAACCCCACTTGTAAACTTGGAGTTTGGGAATCTCCACCAGGGCTAGGACTCTGAACAGCTCATCAGATGTGAGTCCTACTGGCAGAAACGTAGCACCTAGGGCTAGCTCCACAAAGGCACTTAGGATATGTCTACACTGTGATTAAACACCTGAGGCTGACCTGTATCAGCTAGCTCGGGCTATTTAATTGCAGCATCTAGGTTTGGACTTGGGCTGAAGCCCAGGCTGTGGGACCTTCTTGCAGTTTTACAGCCCGAGCCCTGTGTCAGCAGATGCAGGCCAGGTACACTTACTAAGTCCAACATTTAAGTGCCACTGGCGGTCATAAAACCACCACTCAGCTGCCGCCTAAGTTTCTGCCACTACATATGCACAAAGCCACCTAAGGCCTTGGCTACACTTGTGAGTTGCAGCGCTGTAAAGCCGCCCCCAGCGCTGTAACTCACTCCCTGTCCATACTGGCAAGGCATTTGCAGCGCTGTATCTCCGTGGTTGCAGCGCTGCATGTACTCCACATCACCAAGAGGAATAGCGAGTATTGTGCTGTGGCGCCAGTGTGGCCACCCAATGCACTGTGACTGACCTCTAGAAGTATTCGGCAGTATCCCACAATGCCTGTTCTAGCCACTCTGGTCATCAGTTCAAACTCTACTGCCCTGGCCTCAGGTAACCAATCACGTGACCCACCCTTTACATTCCCCGGGAATTTTAAAAATCCCCTTCCTGTTTGCTCAGCCCGGCATGGCGTGGAGTGCTATCAGCAAATATTTCCAGGTGACCATGCCTCCACGCGCCAAGCAAGCCCCAGCATGGAGCAACGGTGAGTTGTGGACCTCATCAGTTTTGGGGGGAGGAAGCTGTCCAGTCCCAGCTGCGCTCCAGCCGTAGGAATTACAATACCTTCGGGAAGATATCAAAGGACATGATGGAAAGGGGCCATGACCAGGATGCCCTGCAGTGCAGGATTAAAGTGAAGGAGCTGCCGAGTGCCTTCCGCAAAGCCCGCGAAGCAAACGGCCGCTCGGGTGCTCCCCCCGCAACCTGCCAATTCTACAAAGAGCTGGATGCGATACTTGGGGTTAACCCCACCTCCACTCCAAGCACCACCATGGACACTTCAGAGCTGATGTGAGGGGTAAGGGAGGAGGAGGAGGAGGAAAACTGGAGTGAGGGTGGTGGGCCGGATGGAGACACCCCAGAATCCCTGGAGCCATGCTGCCAGGAGCTCTACTCGAGCCAGGAGGAAGGTAGCCAGTCACAGCAGCCGGTACTTGGTGGAGGACAAACAGAAGAGCAAGTTCCCGGGAAGCATTTTTTTTTGGGGGGGGGAAGGAATTTTTTTGGTGCGGGCTCTTTGGGAGAGGAGGGTTAGGCATGCATGCCTATATGTGGAATAGTGCATTGATGTGGTTTATCACATCGCGGTAATCCGCCTCGGTAATCTCCTTGAATGTCTCATCCAGAACATGTGCAATGCGCTTGTGCAGGTTTATCGGGAGAGCCACCGTGGTCCTTGTCCCAGCCAGGCTAACGTGTCCGCGCCACTGTGCCGCGAGGGGCGGGGGGACCATTGCTGCCCACAGGCAAGCTGCATATGGGCCAGGGCGGAAGCTACATTGCAGTAGAAGCCCCTCCCTCGCTTCCCAGGTCACCCTCAGCAGCGAGATATCGTCCAGGATGAACTCCTGTGGAAAATGTTGGGACAGTGTTCAGTGTAGGTGCCCCCTGAAGCTGTTGGCTCTCCCCAAGGCACAGAAACCCAGAGGACAGTGCAGCCCTGAAACAGTCAGTCCCCCTTACTCGCCATTTTGAGGCTCCCGTGGGATATATGTGCTCTGTTTCGGACGTGAAAATTATGCTATTGTGTAGACCCTGTGTGTTTTCTACTCCTTAAGTGCGGGGGGGAATCATTACTCTGTCTGGTATAAACAATGCTGCCTCTGTTAAATGTTGCATTTTGCCTATACAGCTGCATCAACCTTGAGACCTCAGCCGTCCCTCCTATCGCCTGCTCAGAGACTGCAAAGACTCAGGAAGAGACCGTGAAAAAGCAACGAAGACATGCTGCAAGAAGTGATGCGGCAATCTGTTAAAGAGAATGAGAAAGCACGGAACTGGAGGGAGAGAGAAAGCAGGATCCGCCAGGAAAATGCAGTGCACCGGCGGCAAAGCACGGAGCACCGGCAGCAAAGCACGGATCGGCTCATAAGCATCCTGGAGCACCAAGCAGACACTATCCAGGAGCTCGTAGCCATGCAGAAAGAGGAGCAGTACCGCAAACGCAAACGCCACCCCCCCTACAGCCCTTGTCCCAAAACTCTTTCCGTTGTGTCCCACTGTCACCTCCAACCCACTTTCCCCAACTTCCGTGTTCTTCACACCACCAGCTGCCTCCAACACCAGTATCTTCACCACCCAGCCCTGAAAAGCACGACCCTTACCCTCTGCACTCAACCCCCATCACCATGCAGTATAGCTGTCCTGAAGTGCAGCACCAGACAGGACATACGCAAATCTGTGATTGTACCGTTCCCCACTCCATCCCCTTGTTTCTTTTCAATACATGGATTTTTTGGCTTTGAAAACATTCTTTATTATTGCATAAAGTAAAAGACTCCTTAGCCCAGGAAATAAACAGGCACTGCAAGTCTGCTTGTCTGCTTAGCAAACACTGATTCCTAAAGATTGGAACTACTGCACTTCACTCCCATGCAGGACACCAGATATCACTGCTTGTTTTCAGCCTCAAAAATTGCTCCCTCAAGGCATCCCTAATCCTTGCAGCCCCGCGCTGGGCCCCTGTAATAGCCCTGCTCTCTGGCTGTGCAAATTCAGCCTCCAGGTATTCAACCTCAGAGGTCCATGCCTCAGTGAAGCTTTCACCCTTCCCTTCACAAATATTATGGAGGGCACAGCATGCGGATATAACCGCGGGGATGCTGTTTTCGGCCAAGTCCAGCTTCCCATACAGAGATCGCCAGCAGCCCTTTAAATGGCCAAGGGCACACTCCACAGTCATTCAGCACCGGCTCAGCCTGTAGTTGAACCATTCCTTGCTGCTGTCAAGGCTCCCTGTGTAGGGTTTCATGAGCCATGGCATTAACGGGTAAGCGGGATCTCCAAGGATCACAATGGGCATTTCGACTTCCCCTACCATGATCTTCCTCTCTGGGAAAAAAGTCCCGGCCTGCATCTTCCTGAACAGCCAAGTGTTCCAAAAGATGCGTGCGTCATGCACCTTTCTGGGCCAGCCTGTGTTAATGTCAATGAAACGCCCACGGTGATCCACAAGCGCCTGGAGAACCATAGAGAAATACCCCTTCCGATTAATGTACTCGGATCCTAGGTGGGGTGGTGCCAGAATAGGAATGTGCAACCTATCTATCACCCCTCCACCGGTAGGGAACCCCATTTGTGCAAAGCCATCCACTATTTCCTGCACATTACCTAGAGTCACAGGTCTTTTGAGTAGGATGCGATTAATGACCCTGCAAACTTGCAGCAACACGATTCCAACGGTCAACTTTCCCACTCCAAACTGGTTTGCGACCAACCGGTAGCTGTCTGGAGTTGCCAGCTTCCAGACTGCAATAGCCACCCGTTTCTCCACTGGCAGGGCAGCTCGCAATCTCGTGTCCTTGCACCGCATGGTGGGGTCAAGCTCCTCACACAGTCCCATGAAAGTGGCTTTTCTCATCCGAAAGTTCTGCAGCCACTGCTCGTCATCCCAGACTTCCATGACGATGTGTTCCCACCACTCGGTGCTTGTTTCCTGAGCCCAAAAGCAGCATTCCACGGTGCTGAGCACGTCTGTGAATGCCACAAGCAATTTCGTGTCGTATGCGTTACGCAGCTCGATAGCATCGTCGGACGTCTCACTCTCACTGTCACTTTGGATCTTAAGGAATAGTTCGACAGCCAAACGTAACATGCTGGCGAGATAAGTCAGCATACGCCTCAGCAGTTCGGGCTCCATTTCCCGCAGACAGATCGCGCTGCACAGAAACCATTGAAAGATGGCGCCAAAGGTGGACGGAAACAAAGGGATTTCTGGGATGCGAAGCGATGCATCGCGGGGCGTTGGGACAGGACCCAGAATGCCCCGCACCCATGCCCCCTTCCCACAGCGCCAGAATGGGAAGAGGTGCTCTGTGGGATAGCTGCCCATAATGCACCGCTCCCAATGGAGCAGCAAATGCTGCAAATGTGGCCACGACAGTGCACTGGGCAGCTGTCAGTGTGGACAGACTGCAGCGCTTTCCCTACTCAGCTGTACGAAGTCAGGTTTAACTCACAGCGCTGTACATCTGCAAGTGTAGCCAAGGCCTAAGTCTTGAAACTGCTTAGCTGCTCACATCGAAGCTGCTTGAAGACTTGGGTGCAAGTCTCTACTCCTCTCAGTCAGTGTGATGATTTGCACTGCATCCCTGATGAGTGCCCTCCTAACCACTGGATAATAAACGCTCTCATTCTCATTTTTTTTGGTGAGAAAGGTTGCTCTGGGTTAGGCACCGAACTCAGGGTTCACAGCTAAGAATCAGTATAGGAGATAGGTGCCTCCCTCCCATGTGTCAGTCAGGCATCCAATGGGAGTTAAGCACCCTCAGGAGCTGGGCCCTAAGCACCTGTCATTCTTTTGCATTGCCTACAGGCTAGCTTAGGCAGCGCCCTATTTCACTTGATGACTGAGAGTCCATTTTGGGGGCTGTGACTTCCACTGTCCAGAAAGAGACCCAAGTCCCCTCTGTGAATTTAGCCTTAAGACGGCTTTTCAAAACTTTACCTCTAATCCTTTTCTGGCACGCGTCACATACCCGGGAAGCAGAGGGTGGGATTTTCAGTCACAGAGGTGCTTTTGAAACCCTCCGTCTGTAGAGAACAGATTGATTCAATTTATGTGCATTTCAGAGCTTGATTGACAACAATCAAGTTGGGTTTGGTCTTGCTTTGAGCAGGGGGTTGGACTAGATGATCTCCTGAGGTCTCTTCCAACCCTAATATTCTATGATCATATATTGCTATGGTTTTCCTAATATGCCTGATACCTCTTCCCCCTCTCCCCACAATGCACCACCTAAGAATGGAAGGTATCAGCTGGCAGAGAGCTTAGTATTTGCCTCACATTGTTTAATTCAAGTGGCTAACATGAGCTATTGGTTGCCTGCTTCCTCCTAGCACAGGGCATTTATTCTTCAGGTGATCAGTGGGATTACACTGATAGCATGCTTTGGGCTCTTCTGCTTTTACAGGAGATTTGGGATGAGGTTTAGAGGAATGGTTTTTGGGGAGGTGAGTACCAGGAGCGGCGCCAGGGTTTTTGCCGCCCTAGGCGGCAGCGCTCGTCTTCTGAGCATTTGGCGGTGGGGGGTCCTTCCGCTCTGCGTCTTCGGGGCACTTCGGCGGCGGGTCCCAGAGCGAGTGAGGGACCCACCGCCGAATTTCTGCCAAAGACCCGGAGCAGAAGGACCCCCTGCTGCCGAATTTCTGCCGAGGATGGCAAAATGCCACCCCCCAAATCCTGCCACCCTAGACGACCGCCCAGGGTCGCCTAGTGGAAGCGCCAGCCCTGGTGAGTACCCAGCCTCCCACTCTCTTGCTAGAGATAAAATGGGATCTCCCCTTCCCACCAGGTTTAAACACCTCTTTCGGTGGTTTATTTTCAATAGATGTCTGGGTCTGTTCGAAGGCATCAGCAAGAGATGCCATCTCATCCACAGACTTTACATCTTTGTCCCATAGACTCTGCTTTACATCAGCCTTACATGCCTAGGAAATGCTCTTGAGCCACAAGATCAAACATTCCCCTCAAAGCTTGTAACACCTTTGCCCTCACCCACTTTCCCATCAAATCTTTCAATTTGTTCATACCAATATCCCTCTTAAGATTCCTAAATTTAACTCTCTGTGTTTCAGGGGTAATCTGAAACCTTTGTAAAATAGTGCTTTTGAATTTACAATAGTCTAAAGCATCCTCAATGGGCATTTCAGTGAATACACTTAGAGCTTTACCAGTTAATTTTGCAATCAGGGTAGGAACTCTCTTGGCATCAAGATTCTCATGCACTGCATACAGCCTTTCGAAGGTAGTCAGATATTCAGCAATATCATCTGTCTCCTTGTACGCAGGACATACATGGTCCCAGCTGTGGATTTTTGGCATGATGGGAATCGCTGGGGTTCTGGTTCTGCTTCTCTAGCAGGTCCAGTTGGTGTTTTTGCTCTCTCTCTCTTTCTTCCCACTTCTCCTTTATCTCCAGTTCTTTCAGTTGCAATAGTCTCTGGTGCTCCCTCTTGTTTTCTGCAACCTGCAGACTAAAAAGCTCCAACTTCTCAATTGCTTCACTGCTTTCAGTCATTTTCCTGCTTTTCTGTTCCTACTGCCCTTTTCCGAAACAAGCAAACAGAAAATAACAAACCGGAAGCCTCCTCCTGATTGTCATTAGCCACCACACTTAAAATCTTTACACCAGTGTATGAAGTGCAAATCTTGCTCAGTACAAGACGCTATGTATTTCACCCTGCTCTCTGCGCCACTGTGACAGGATCCCCCCAGGGTGCAGCCTGGGACTGAGGGACCGTTGTGCCCCCTTAACTCTCTTCAGCCTGAGCTGTCTCTCACAAGGCCTTGCTAATGACCAGCAGCAAGCCACTCCAGGCACTGTGATCACTCAGCACAATGGCATGTGGAGCCCCACACCCAGCTAGATTGCATGAATGCTCCCAGAGCCACTCATGAATCACACAGAGAAAGGCACCAGAGCCAAATCCCTCCAGTTCCCAGCACTGTACCTCAGGAATATACCATCTTGCACTGCTCAAGATGGGCAGTGCAAATTTATTAATTGGGTCACCACTTCAACAATGGAAAGTGGAATATCAGCCTTTCTCAAACTGGAGCAGATTTGCCCCACACTTCATGCAAACTCACCGATAAAGATAAACAATTAAATTTATTGACTATAAAAGGTAGAGTTTTAAGTGATATTAAGTGATATAGACCAAAAAAAAAAAAAAAAGAGTTAGTTACCAAAGAAATAAAATATAAGCACGCAGTCTAAACGCTCCACCCTATTAGACTGGGCAGCAACTAGATTAAGCAGTTTTTCTCACCCCACTGGATATTGCAGGTCTTAATATACAGGTTTGTTCCTTAAATGTGGGCCAATCTCCTCTGTTGGAGTCTTGTCTTCTTCTCAGTGTCTTGGTTGCTTGCAGTGTAGATGGGGGCAGGAGAAGAGCCAAGGATGGGGCCCCTATGGTCTCTTTTATAACCTCAGGCCCATGTGCTTGGAGAATGCAAGTCCAGGCACGTCTGGGAGCATTGCTGAGTCCCTAAGCAAAGTTGAGCAATTCCCCTGGTGTGGCCTCATGCAGGTGAGTCATTGAATTGTAGCTTCCTTGCTGGACAATGGCTGGTGATTTCTATTCAACAGCACCAACCCAGGTGTTGGTTACCTCCTTTGTCATTGTCTCTGTAGAGCCAGTATCTGGGCGCCTCCACAACCCACAGCATATTTTAATGACAGCCATACAACACAATTCTCATAACTTCATATGTGTTGATGATACACGTATTTAGCTAGAACAATGCATTTCAGCAGATCATAAGCTTTCCCCTGATATCTTACAAGGCATACTTTATAGGTAAGATCACAATTATATAAAAATGAGGAATATGGGGGTTCCACGATGTTCCCCCAAAGTATAGAATGTCACACTAGGAAAGATTCATCAGGTGGGATGAAAGGTATTCGTTCATGAGGGACTCACTGGAGCATGGCCCTGGAATGACTGAGGTATGTATATGTAATAGTAAATTACAAACATTCCAATAGCTGCCCAGGCTACAGTCCACCCCCAACAGGACATTGATTTTAGTGCAGAGCTTTGGATACAATCTTGTTTTGTATTGGAGCAGGGTATTTTCCAAATGGTGCAAGATGATTTTTTTTGCACAGCTATAGCATACCTTCTTTGAATCTTCACTATTTTTTCACTCCTCTTACAAACCAATCAAGACAAAAATTCACCCGCCATTCACTCTGTGATATTCTCTGTGTGACTTGCCTTGTGTTGTACTAGTGCACCTTGTCCTTGTGTGTGTATAGATATATATGAAAGAGGGCATTTTAGTGTTTACAGAAGATGGTTTTTCAGGAAGGATAAAAAGAGACACTTCAGTATGAAGATGTTTTACTTCTCAGATCAGGCAACTCAGAATTTTTGCCTGACACAGACTTAGGTCATGTTGCTCAAGGCTAGTGGTAGCATATGGCAACAGAGTCTAAGGGCACTGTGCTTCCCTCACACCCTTCCTATTTCATTTGAAGCCGGAGATCTATGCTTTACTAAAAGTTTACAGCAGTATATGCCTGTACAGGACAAAAATACTTGATTACTTAGCTGTATTTCTGAGTAGAGAAAGAAAAATGAGGCAAATTCTATTCTAAAACTACTTTCAATCCATGACTAAAGAGTCGGCTTTTGGAACCAACTTCATAGCCATAACAATTCTTGCCATTTAATCCCAGCATGTTTCATGTCCTTCTGCTCCATTGTAGCAATATTTGAACTACCGCTAAGAAAAACTGTTCATTCTCTTCTGCCAAAAACACCTCTGCATTTCTTCTAAAGAGTGTGCAGTAAGACATTTTTTTTCTTCAGAAAGCTGGTGGGCGTTATTTGTACTAAGAATAAAAGGACAGACAGGATAAAAGTGCAAGTCAAACTCGCATCAAAAGTATAACACAAAAACATACTAAATGATATTTGCTACACATCTGTTATTTTACTAGATATTATAAATTTGACATGACATGACCTTAAAGGAATACAGTATGTTCATAATACAATGTGCTATTTTTATCTGTATGGAATATTAGTGACAGCAATCACAGAAGATTTGAGTAAGGCACTAGCATGAAATTCATAGTCCTGAATCCAACTCTTTTCTCTCTTTCCATTAATTTTTCAGGAATTGTGATGAGTTGGGTCCCAGGACATTAAACTAAGGAAATTAACAGCTCCCAGTGCAACCACTATATGATAGTGCAGACACATTTTTAGCCACTGCTCAAGATTACCTTGGCATTTGGTTTAGGAAATAGTAACTGAAATTTAATGTCACTTACAATAAAATCCCATATAACCAGCGTGCAAAGTATTTGGCCAGTAACAAACATTGGTCATTAACTATTGGTTTAATAGGCTAGTTACTATTGATTTTAATTCCAATGGGTCTGCATTTTTTCCTCCTGATGCAATTCAAACTTTGGACTCAGGGATCAAATTTACAACTGCAGGAAAAAGTCTAAACTTCATCTTCATAATTTAAAGGCTTAGTTCCCTGCACATTAGTCATATTTTTAAAGTCTCGGTGTTTGGATTCCAGTTTCTATTTTGTTATATTTTTAAAGTGTAATTGAGTAAAGGCAGGAGTTTCTGTGACTGCATGTAGGTTTAGGAAAACTAGAAGAGTAGTTAACCTCCAAGGGTGGTTGTGAAATCATCATCACTGGAAGTTTTAAAAAACAACATATGTTGGTCAAATATCTGTCAGGGATAGTGGAGGTTTACTTGATCTTGCCACAGTGCAGATGAGTGTGGTGTTCTGTCCTATCTAGTGGCACCAAGACCATTGAGAGAGAGAGAAAAATGAGTCTGCTCTACAGTCTTAGCTAACACCCAGTTGCCTTTTAGCTCATGCTGTAGAGCTAGGGTGACCAGTGTGAAAAATCGGGATGGGGGAAACAGGCACCTATAGAAGAAAAAGCCCCAAATATCTGGACTGTCCCTATAAAATAGGGACATCGGGTCACCCTATGTAGAGCAGAGGTGGGCAAACTGTGCTGGCGGGCCACATCCAGCCCATGGGACTGTCCTGCCTGCCTGCCAGTCCTGGTGCTCTGAGTGGCATGGTAAGGGGGCTGGGAGTGTGTGTGTGGGGGCTAGATAAGGGGCAAGAGGTCTTGGGGGGCAGTCAGGGGGACAGGGAGCAGGGGGGGGTTGGATGGAGGGTGGGGTTCCGGGGGGGGGGCAGTCAGGGCATGGGAAGTGGGAGGGGGCGGATAGGGGCCAGGGGCCAGACTGTTTGGGGAGGCACAGCCTTCCCTACCCGGCCCTCTATACAGTTTCGGTACTCCGATGTGGCCCCTGCCAAAAAGTTTGCCCACCCCTACTGTAGAGGCTCATGCTTTTAGCTCCAGAGGTCCGCGATTTGATCCTGCCTGCCAACAACCGGGGGGTCTGTTGGCGTTACACAGGGATCTGGCCTTGATGTCTTTGCGAGGTCACTTCCAGCCTTATGTTTCATCCATGACCTTAATACATTTTGTAAAATAGTCAAATTATTGTTTTGAAGGCTAGAATACAGGCAATCCTTGCCCCCACCCAAATCAGTTCATCTTTCAGTCTGTGCCTCCCACAGGAGTAACATGTAAGCCATTTTTGAGTTTGTAAACTGGAATAGACTGCCAAAGCAGAGTCAGTATTTTGAACAAGATACAATGTAGCATCATGACACTACTCAAACTTTTATGCATCAACTGAAGGTGGAAAAGATCTTGTGGAGAGGTAGTGGTTGGGCGGGGGGGAATTATGAGTTAAAGTTGCTGTGGGAACCTTCTGAATTTTTGCTTTTTTTTTCTTGTTTGCGCATGCCCCTGAAATATGTGACTGTTCCCCCCTCCTTCACTTGCAAGGATGGTTCAGCCTAATCATAACCATTTCCCAGGACCCTGTTTTGGGAGTGGCATGGGTTTGGGATCCACATGGGGGGTGCGAGAGGGAGTGGAAAGATGTAGCCTTGCTTGGGGGGGGGGTGTAGTATTTTGTGGGGATGGGAGGGTGACATGATATGCACCCTCTAGGATTTGGGTCTCTGAAGATTTGCATGGAAAGCAGCTGCATCCTAGGGATGGTCCACAGAGAGCCTTTCTATGCAGGGAAATCCCCCCTTAAGGGAGATGGTGGGGGGAGCCCACTCATATGGCTCCTTCAAAGCCATGCTATCAGTGAGTGGGTTGTACCACAGGAGGACACTATCCAGCCTATAATAATAATGAAAATCAACTGGAAAATTATTAGTGTGTTTTAGAGATCAAGTGCACCTTAGCTGAATAATATTGGGACCTTTCAGTGTTCGGCTGTAAAGTAAAATCTTTCATTTGAAGTGCATGGGAGTACAGATGGGGACAACGCAAAAAGAATTCACACGGGTGTGGCTGCTGCTGCTGTTTGACTGGTGCCAGTTCTCTGCAAGGCTGCATTAAAAAAAGGCAACAGCACAGCTGTTTATATTTTGCCAGCTGTATCTTGCCAACTGAAAAAGGAGGGAAACTATATTTAAAGTGAAAGCTTAAAATTTACAGGATGTTGCAGAATGCTAGAGAGCTTCTGAAATCCTCCGTCTCTGCAATACCGTATTTTTGTTTCTGATGGTAGTGGCAGGGCTTAAAACAATCTCTGCACAATCTTCCAAACGAATCTCCCTTGTGAAAATGGTCTCTGAAGCAGTTCCTCTGGCTGGCAGGCCGTGTCTGAGCATTTGGATGATCCAAAAGTTGTTTTTTTTCAGGGGGGACAGGGGGAGGGAATGGGAGGGATGATATTTGTCACTCCTGCCCTTTAACAATTCCTTGGATAATAGTTTCTCCCACTTGATGGTGCATGTACTCCTCAATGAGCATTATTTAAATAGCAGGTTTCAAAATTGAACCATTTTTGAGTTGTGTATATAAAATAAATTGTATTACGTCACCAGGGGAAATTATTATGTTTCGTTTCATATGGCTAAAAGATAGCTGCATGGATTTTCTATTATACGTATGGGGAAAAGGTCACCTTTCACCTGAGCCCATGTATGGAACATTTCAGTCCTGCAGGAGACTGAAATGGAGTCTGTCATTGAAATTATAGTTGCAATCTTCACTACAGCCTTTTCAGCCCGGTGAATACTGAAATGCAAAGGTTAAACTGGATCTTTTAAAATGGATTCCTCAATCCAAGCTTCAGAGGGGTTTAGTTAAATGAAAAAAGTTGATCAACAAAGTTAAGCTATGCATAATATATTTCTCCTGGTACTAGTAAATTGTAAGGAGTTCATTGAATTCATTCCCTTAGCTGTTTTTCCCAGAACTGCTGAACAGAAATGGATGAACACTTTGCTGACAAATCAGGTAGATTTATGCATCACTAATCCATATAGATCAGCACTCCTTGAAATGTAAATTTCAGAAACAGACACTAACATTTTCACAGATGCACACAGGTTTCTGGTGTTCCTGCATACTAGTCATTTAAAGATTATCTGTAAACCTCAGAGAAAAAAAACAAAAAAACCCTGTATTGATGCCTGCAGGCAAATGTATAGAAAGATATTTGCTTTCTTTCAGAAACCTAAAGGAATTTGATGCAGCCTTGTGAAATCATCTGTTATTGGCAACTACTATAAATAAGCCTTTGTCTTCAACTTACATTTTTCACCAAGGAAAACATTACACTTGCTTGATACAATTAAATAGAACTAACCTCAATCAAAACCTTGCCAAAAGAAAAACAAAATGTGAAAAATAGTACAACTAAAGTATTAGAATGCATAAGTAATGGAAAATAATACTGGGGAAAAATGAATGCTATAAGTTAATGGTATGTCCTTGTTTGGAATACGGTTTTCATTTCTGGTTTGACTTCAATGGGACACTCTAATCAGACCCTTACTCCATTGAGGCCTTTCCTTAGAAGATGATACAACTCTGACTTTGGTAAAAAAGTTGGACCATAATTATTTATTCCTCTATAACAGAGGTGGGCAAACTACGGCCTGCGGGCCACATCCGGCCCGTGGGACCGTCCTGCCCTGCCCTTGAACTCCCAACCGGGGAGGCTAGGCCCTGGCCCCTCCCCCGCAGCCATGCCTCTGCACAGGCAGCGTGGCTTGTGCCCTCCTACCTACCAGGCTTTCCAATAAGCCTGTCCTGCTGCTCTGAGTGGCATGGTAAGGGGACAGGAGGTCCCTGGGGGCAGTCATAGGGACAGTCCTGATTTTGGGGCCTTTTTCTTATATAGGCTCCTATTACCCCCATCCCGATTTTTCACATTTGCTGTCTGGTCATCCTTGGGGAGGGGGGAGGTGGTCAGGGGACAAGGAGCAGGGGGGTTGGATGGGGGTGGGGTCCCAGGAGGGGGTGGTCAGGGGACAAGGAGCAGGGGGGTTTGGATAGGGAGTGGGGTGCCAGGGGGGCAGTTAGGGGTGGGGGGTCCTGGGAGGGGGTTGTCAGGGGACAAGGAGCAGGGGGGTTAGATGGGTAGGGGGTGGGAAGTGGGAGGGGGTGGATAGGGGGTAGGGCCAGGCTG
This sequence comes from Malaclemys terrapin pileata, assembly GCF_027887155.1. Classification (NCBI taxonomy): domain Eukaryota; kingdom Metazoa; phylum Chordata; order Testudines; family Emydidae; genus Malaclemys; species Malaclemys terrapin. The sequence continues at coordinate 98,400,224 of NC_071511.1, read as the reverse complement.
TTTAGGGAGGCACAGCCTTCCCTATGAGGCCCACCCTACTATTTCACAACCTCAATGTGGCCCTTGGGCCAAAAAGTTTGCCCACCCCTGGTCTATAAGTACATTTCAGATGTACTTACCCACTTTTACAAATCAGAGATTTACTAAATGATTGATACTCCAGAAAACTAAAGTAATTGGAAAAGCTCATTAATACAGAAATTATTATATGTACACACAGATATACAAAAATAGCAAAAGTAGGTAATTTAAATATTACTCTGAAAATACAAGCTGCTCTGCACAATTTTTAATATTCTGCTTTTATATTGGAGACGTTTTGACTAAGGATATATTTCCCTTTAACTTTGGGGATGATTCTATTTACCCTCCAGAGGAGTTGGCTGTGGATGTAAAGAACACACTAACCAACTGTAGAAGGATTGAATAACTTCAGTTCCCATTTACTTCAGTTGGATTTCAAGGTACACACGATCTCAGTGCAGAAAGTACTAGATTAATAGCTGTTAGGGCCAGAAGTGACTATAAGATCATTACTCTGACCTGCTGTATAACAGACCATAGAATTTCATCAAAACTAAACTATGTCTTCCAGAAAGGCATCCCGTTATTGCTCAGTAGTCAACATGTCTGGTAGAGTGGAGGTTTGTGGTTGCTAGGGAACAGGCTGCAGTGTGGTACTAGGAACACTTAAGGGATGAGTAGCAGAACTCCAATTCATACCAATGTGACCTGTGTGCAGGGGTGAAAGTAACTTGATGGACTTATTGGCACGCAGGGCAGCCAGGGTCCTGGGCAAGGAGGGGGGAGGCTCTGGGCCCCCAGAAGGGGTGGGGCCTTGTGTGGAAGGGGCAGGGCTGGCAGCGATTTAAAGGGCCCGGAGCTCTGGCCACTGGCATGGTACCGGTGGTCGGGAGCCCCAGGGTTCTGGCCGCCACTACCCTGGGGTTCCGGCAGTGATTTAAAGGGCCAGGGGCTCCAGCTGCTGCCAGGAGCCCCGGGCCCTTTTAAATTGCCGGGCTGCAGGGTAACTGCCCCTTTGTATCCCCCACCCTCATCAGCGGCCCCGCTGGTACGGTTGGCCGTGTTCCGGCTTTCTTGCCAGTACGCCTTACTGGACCATAGAAGTTTACTTTTACCTCTGCCTGTGTGGCTGAATCACCACCTATCTTTGTGAAACTGGAGTTCCTGAGTAGCAACGTTCCAACTGATCATGAAGACTATATTTTCTTCGTCTCTCCTGCCTGCCCGGAGCCATGTCTGTTGATGGATATAGAAAGTATTTTTAAAATTCCTCTATAGGATCTTATTTGTACATTGGTGGGTGATTATTATTAAGAGATTTTCATACTATGATAATTAAGACCAAAACCCAAATGCAACTGCTAGTACATTTCTCAGGATAACTGTAACTGGCAAAATAACTCCTGCCAGAATGATAAAAGTAGGTTTTCTTTTTCAGTATTGATACACTTGAGAAGGGTTAGAACCTAAAAAAGACCAGCATGATGCTGTCAAAATTATAATGAACAAACAATTCCTAGTACATGAATATGGATTGACATGATTTTATAGAAAATCTGAGTAAATCATATTTGATAGCTTGAATCTGATAACTTGTGACTGATATACATATTATATACATGTTACATGAAATTACTTTCAACTCTGAGTACATCTCATGATTTGCAAATAGAAATTACAAAAAAAAGTTATTCCATGCTTTGGAGAGCAGGCAAGTAATATTTTTTCAGTAAACAATGTGTCAAATTAGATACGTAAACTAAATCTAAGAGAGCAATAGAACAATTAGTCACAGAAATACAAACAATAAGGTAGTATTGATGAAAAATTATTTTCCATTCCAGAGGAAAGTGACAACTTATGTAATTAAATAAACATTTGTACAATTGCTGATATCTAATGACTTTGTTTACAGATTTACTTTTTATTAAACAGATCAATATTGCTATGTAAACCAAGGGTGTTTTGGATCCTTGTCTGTTTGCATCCTGAGCCCCAAAATTTTAAGTTTCTCCAAATAGTTAATTTTCTCCACCAGTTTGAAGATTTTGCACCAATAAGTGTGTTGTTTAATACTAACGTTCTATATAGAAGGAGCTTCAACATAGAGCAAGCTGGTAGGTATTCAAAACCATAGTTGGACTGGAACCCCTTTATTATATGTTAGTTATTTAAGTAGGAAGTACTTTACAATAATAGCTACTTTCACAGATTTTAAATTGTTTAAAGGAAGCACTTTTGGAGTCCCCTGTATTAACATATGTCATTATTCTACTGTATGAAAGTTCTAGAAATCAATGTCATTATCATGGCACATGATATAAAAAATACTACCAACAAAAATTACAGAACAGTTAGAATGATACCATTTCAACTATCTACATTTTGTACACTGCTTAAAGCAGTCTCATTTTTCCAAAGAGCCTCAACTCTGATCTCAGTCATACAGGTGTAAATCTGAAGTTACTCCACTGAAATTAATGGATTTGCAGCAGTGAAACTGAGATCAAATTCTGGCCCACAGTAGTTATACACAAATATATCAAACTTATTTCTCCCATGTTTAAAGGGTGCTGCTAATGGACAACTATCTCCAATGAAGGCTATGTTTTCAGTATAACAACTTCTGAAGTTTTCAGTCTGAACTACCCCAGAGAGCTTACAAAGGTAATTTTGAAAATAGTTTATTTCAGGACATTTTAAGAAACATTTATTCCAAATGTATTAATGCCAGTCAAACGAATGATTAACCATTCTGTAAAATTTTGCATTGTGCTCTCTGAAGTAGGAGTAAAGTTGCTCTAAAACAGTGTTGTTGACAACAGGGTGGGGGCGCCCTTTGGATTCATGTAAACATCTCTCTCTTCCATCACTTCTAATGCAATAGAACCCCTTGGTTTGGTTAAAATAAAAATTTGAAGACATAATTCTGGAAGGAAGATTAAGAAATGTTTCCACTTTTTGTAACTCAGGAAGAGGGTCCTTGATTAAAGTATTGCCATCCACTATGTGAATCTGATCTAAGTTGAAATGCTTAAGCCACTTTTCCATATGGATATCATAGAGACTCCTCTGAATAGCTTTGTATTTGGTATTAAGTGCACCATTTTTAATAACAATTTCTTCAAAGGGCTGAACACGCTTGTGACTTTCTAGTCTGTTGTAATATACTTGGGTATAATCAGATATTACTCTCTCAGTGGGGTCTCTTAGAATGAGCAGCAGTTTAATAGAGCTATTCATGTCATGAATTCTTTCTGGAGCCTGTGGTGAGGTAAAATAGCCTGGTGTTTTCTCAATAGTAATTTGATTTTCATAAGAAAATGGCATCAGACGCCTATACCAGTCTATTCCTTTAACATAATTTTCATCCCAGTCAAAGAAGTGGACTTCTGTAGTTGCTACCACAATATTAGGATGAATATCCAACATTTCCAATAAGGCCCTGGTCCCTCCTTTGCGAACTCCTATAATGATCGTCTGAGGTATTCGTCGGTTTGTGCCAGGAGGTCTCACCTGTGCAGAATAGTGTTCACTTTTATTACTGAAAAATCCTACTTGCGACTTCAGCGTCTCCAGCAGTGCCCCATTCTCAACAGGAGCACCCTGAGTGTGAGTCAGCAAAAGATAAGCTGACACCAGGAGGAAGGCCATGTGGAGAATAATTAGTTCAAAAAATTAGTTCAATAATAGGCGATTCCCCTCTTGAGGAGCTGGTTGACAGAACTGGGGGCGAGCAAACAACTTTCTGAAGCATCTGCAAAATAAAAGAAGACTAATCATTATCTCTGTGTATATGCATGAATGCATCATAGATAAAGTGTGACTTCTCTGTAATTAGTACCATGTAGAAAAATTATCTAAAGCAGTTAACTTCCTCTCCCCCCTTTCCCCCATCACTCTGTTTCAGGAGAGAAAAATGGTGAATTGACATTTTCTTGCTCAGTGCTGTGATTAATGGTGGATACTAAATCAGTGAGAACATTTGCTAACTCAAAACATTGGACTAGGCTATGAAGAAAGAAGAGGAGGATCTACCTGGTTCTATATTCCTAGCTATCATTTCCTTCCTTTTACTTCTTGCTATTTAGGACATGCCATTAATAGGGCTGTCAAGCAATTAAAAAAATTAACCATGATTAATTGCGTGATTTAAAATAAATGAAGCATGTCCTCTGGAATGGTGGCCGAAGCATGAAGGGGTATATGAATGTTTAGCATATCTGGCATGTAAATACCTTGCAATGCTGGCTACAAAAGTCCCATGTGAATGCCTGTTCTCACTTTCTGGTGACATTGTAAATAAGAAGAGGGCAGCATTATCTCCCATAAATGTAAACAAACTTGTTTCTCTTAGCGATTGGCTGAACAAGAAGTAGGACTGAGTGGACTTGTAGGCTCTAAAGTTTTACATTGTTTTGTCTTTGAGTGCAATTATGTAACAAAAAAAGTCTACATTTGTAAGTTGTGCTTTCATGATAAAGAGATTGCACTACAGTACTTGTATGATGTGAACTGAAAAATACTATTTTATCATTTTTACAGTGCAAATATCTGTAATAAAAATAATATAAAGTGAGTACTGTACACTTTGTATTCTGTGTTGTAAATGAAATCAATATATTTGAAAATGTAGAAAAACATCCAAAATATTTAATACATTTCAATTGGTATTCTATTGTTTAACAGTGTGATTAAAACTGTGATTAATAGATATTAATTTTTTGAGTTAATTGCGATTAATCGACAACCCTAGCCATTAATAATGATTCCATGACATTTTGGAGTATCAATTCATCTCCCCAAATTCACTGCTAGAATCTAAATAGCAAGTGTCATTTAGTTGATGCCTTAATTCTGTCTCCAATGGGCTATGGGTTGAGAGTCCTGACTTGTAGCACAGAAAAGATGTGTCTAGCCAGAGCAGGAGTGAAATAAGGCAAAATCCTTGGGTTGCAAGCCATTTCGATCAGTAAAGAGACAGACAGACATAACAATGCATCAGAGCAAGAAAAGTGGAGTGTGCATCAACTGTATGTGAAGTGAGAGGATAAGCTAGTCTGGGTGGATTAGTTGTGGAAGATCAAGGAGCTGTGGTGTGTGCATGCACACATGCGTAGCTGGGGTAGTTGCTGCAAGGGCAGAGTTTTAGAATTAGAGCAGAGAACATTAGTGTCTCCAAGGAGTGGCTAAAGGTTCTCTCCAAGAGACACCTAGAATACATTCAGGGGATCCTAAACGTTTTTGTTGGGGTGGGGGGTGGCGAGAGGGAGGGGAGCAGGGGGTAAGATTGGATGGATCTGGGCTCTATTTACTATTAATTCATCCTCAAGCAGAAGAAAACCAGATATTAAAGGAGAGCAGAGGTTCTCAATCTGACAGTTGCAACTATCCTGCCCTCCCAGATTGCTAAATGGGATGCAGGTCCCAGCTAGATGGGACAGGACTCCTGGGGATGGGGAAGGGATATATATAGAATATATATAAAATTCCTACTGTTTTACTAATATTTAAAATGGACTTTGCGTGAGGCCCCTCTATATACTATTTGGAAACTTAGCTATAACGGAGCTAGCATCACAGAACCACTGATAAAAATAATTTAGAAAAATACAACATCTGCACCAGGATAATTATGCTTGAGTGCTCTGGACTGGATGTTTCAATCCTTTAAGTCCTTACACAGGCAAAATTTCCATGGGAAGGACTTTAGGATTTTGCCCTATTTCTGGGCAGCTAGAAGATTTCAATTGATAATAAGCATGTGTAATATATACACCATATTTTTCTGAACATGATTTATTTTTAATCCTAATAAAATGTAGTGTGAAAACTAGTTCATTTGACAAGCTCTGGCTATAAATAGTGAAGTTATCTTACACAATGAAACAAGTCACTTAAAACAAGAACTACCTATTTAGATATATATTACCTCCATCTCATTCTCCAATTTTAAAATGGTCTCAGTTACTGCAACTATAGTTCCTTTTTCAGATTCTGGTTTCAGTGATTTGCTGTGCTTTTTTTGAACATTCATCACATTAGTTCATTAATAACTTCTCTTACATAGTACCTCAAAGAAAGCAGACACTTTCTATTTGTCATGGCTCTGAAGAGGATTCACAGCTTCCCTTTATTATATTTCTTTTGGTAATTGTTTAGTATGAGTTATTGGAAGCTTTCAGGCTTAAGTTATCACAGTAATATTGTCAAAATTTTATGGTAGTTCCTAATACTGTATAAGTAAAGCAGCAGATTCACTAAATGACAATTCTAAATCTAATAATTAAGGGCCAAATCCAACTGCCTTAGAAGTCAATTTAAAGACTCCCATTGACTCTAATGGGAATTTGATCAGGCCCTAAATTATAGGCAGCATTCATCAGCAAGATTTTTGGACTGACTGAATATATCTAAAACTTTAATTTTACTTATGAACAGTGCCTCCTGTTGTGGAACTAACTTCACTCAAGACTCTATCCACATTAAAGCAGGCCCCAGAGCTCCCAGCGGAAGACCCCGGGGCAGCAGCCTATTCAAAAGGAGAAATAGATACATAAATATATGTCCATATTTAAATATAGAAAAATCCAATCTTTAATCTAGTCCGAAATTTTAAGCCAAATCAAACCCAAGATTAAAAAGTCCAAAGCAGAATGCCTCGGTAGTCACAACTAGACAAAATATTGTTATAGTTTTACCAGTTGAGAGAAAACTTCTGTTTAAAGGGTTCATACATATCACCATTTTATTATGAGTTTTCCATTCAAGATTTATTTTAAATTCGCAAAGACAACACAGCGGACACCAAATGCAAGTTTTTATATTAGGACACTATGGCAGAATATATATATTCACACCAGGAGTCATTTGCAGCTACATTTTCAAAAAATGGCTACTATTTTTTGGGATCCATCTTGAGAAACCTTGGACCTAATATTCAGATGTGCTGAGCACCTAAAGCTGCAATGGAAGCTGAAGGTGCACAGCTCTTTCTCAAAGATGGTGTAAAGCACCCTATGTAGAGCTCCCAAAGTTGAAGTACCTAAAAACAGTGGCTCTTTGTGAAAATTTTGGCCATAGGATTTGAATGCAAGTGAGATGCTACAGTCTAAGAATTTCCAACACAGTTTTACCTCTGTGGCTCTTGATATTTCAAAGTGGTTTGCACAGTTATGAATCAGATTTAAGGACAATTATAAAAAAGGTATTTTAAAAAAATCCCCTTTTTATGAAAAACCATCACAAACATAGAAGCACCATGAAGTCTATATACCTTAAATACCATTTTTTGTTTAAAGATGTAGTGGGAACAAGAACACATTAAAAGAATTACAGTAATTATAAATGAAAATGTGATTAGAATGTAAATCCACCCTGTAATAGCTAGGCCCAGTCTTGCCTTTAGAACTAGGTATAAGCTGAAATACTGCTTTCTTCTGGCTTCCTGCCTACAGGCACTGCAGGCAAGGAGTGTAGCAGAAATCCCACACTCCACTGCACAGGAGAATGTTGGCCTACAGAGAGACTCCACAAGCACCCAGTGTACTGTGGAATCTAGTTACACCATGGGTCCATCAGAACCAAGTAAGAAAGGGATCTGAGACTCATAAGGACACTTACTGATTAGGACAGTGGATATTTCTATATTTATTTATCGCCAGTGAGAATATTGCTTCTCATGAAAAATTCAGCTCATATTTAAGTTATTCTATGCTCTTGCTTATCTCTGACCTTTTTATTTGAGACCCCAAAATTCGGAGAGGTTTTCTTATGCTTTTCATTTAGCTCCAGTGGAAAAGATTTTTACTCATATGTCAGCAGAGAAGAAAGGCAAATTAAGAGGTTTATCAGTGGTAGTCTCTTAGTTTGCATAATCAGCCAATTACCTCTTTGAATAATTAATGGTATAAAATGATTCTTTTCTGATATTCTTTACAAAAACATTGTTAGGATATTTAATCTGTTACTGAAATGCACTTCATTTTTTTCTTCTTTTTCAGGTAAACCTTATGAAGAATGAAATAGGCTGGGTTACCCAAGAGTGAAAATTTACTTATCAGGAAAAATTATACTGATGTATTGTTTCAGCAACATAGAAACAACAAACTGTTAAAAAAAAAAAGTGTTCAAATCCCCACCAACTTTTGGTGAATTAAAACACAAATGCTTTGGTTCATGCTGTAACATCTAGAATCCTGATTCTGCAAACAGACATGCACAAGTGAACTTCCCTGCACACATATTCAGATGCAGAACTAGGGTCCATAGGGTGGGGTTTTCAATTAATTACAATGGGAGTTGTCCATCTATCTCTAGGCTCCACTGAAAAATCTCAGCCTTGATTTAAAACACAGTTTGCCTATTAAATATTATTTCTTTATATTATGATGTTCCCAGAAGCTTTGACCAAGATTGGAAAACCACTGTGCTAGTCATGGAACCAACACATACTTACTTAGCTCTTTAAATTTTGTAGATATAAGAACAAAACACTGTAGATGAACTATTACACAAGCTGTTTATTTATTGTGCCCAAGCCCTGAGAGACTTGTTTTGTTTGGTCTTGTAGTTATTTTGATGCAAAATGTGGAAACAAAGCTAAAAATTAGGTTAAACTGTCAAGGATTCACATAAAGGACAGTTAGGTGCATTCTGTTGTTCATTTGCCCTATTATTTACAACCTCTATGATCATTAGAGTTAACATATACAGTGAAGTTCAACTGATGTACCCTCTTAGGAGGCTACAGCAGCCATAAGTACAGTAAGCTGGTAGTTTAGATGTTTCTCATGCTTTAGGTCACAGATTCCCAGACTCAGGCCCATACAAAATGTCAGCTCAAAGAATCCCTCATCTGTTATTTTGGGAAGGTTACATTTTCAATTTCAGCAGGTCAGGTTGAAACTGTACCTCTGAAGGTGTGAGACAAATGATAAGACAGCTGTAAGTAAGCGCTGACTAGGTTTCAACCATCTGAACAGTAGTGCACAGAGAATGCCATGCTGTCATGGAGAGAATCATCAAGGTGTGCTGCTTGAAGTTTATATATTTATGTTGAAAAAGGAAAAACAAACAAACAAACAAAACAAACTTGTTTTGAAATGGAAACAAGTAGATTTTTTTTTAAAAATGGCCAAAATATCCAAATGCATTTTCATTCACTGAGCTGACTTTAAAAGAAAACACGGCGAAAAGCATGCAGGGTAGGTTCACAAAGTGCTAATTAATACCATGTAAAGGTAAATCATTACAGAAGAGAAATCAGTTGACTATCTGGATTTGCCATGCCAGAAAAATTCAGGGTAAATTGAAATCTGGGTTATTTTAGTCACATGCTGACAATCCTCAAACAAATTTTGGGAAACATTTAAACATATCTACATTTTCTTTTTACTAATGATGATTGCTCATTTATTACATAAATGCTACCAGAAAACAAAGTCCCAAGTCCCAAACATCTGCAAATAGACAATACTCAGGGCAGTGCTTATTTTTATATAAAGTATTCAATGTTTAAATTGAGCAGAGCTTAGAGTTATTACATCTGTTTTGATACACAGGTTTTTACAGCAAACTCAGGTGAGAACACTTAAAACTTAATTCTGTTGTGCTACATCCACAATCTGTGCTTTCATTTGTGACTGGAGAAAACTGTAAGCTGTTTTAAAAACATCAGAAAGAGTGAAAACGTTTTTTTTTAAAATGGCTAGCTAATGATCTCAGCTACATCGGAGTAAGTCTGGAATAACTATGACTTCAATGGAGTTATTTTGGATTTAAACCAGTGTAACAGAATTCAGAGTCTGGCCCAAAGTCTTTTACTACAATCAGGCATCAATCTGTGTTGTACATCTGTCACAGTATTTCTAGTCATAATAGTGATATAGGGCCCTGTACTTCAGTCATTAGCTGAGCACAAACAGGCTCCATCCTTTACAATGTAGTATTATGCACAGGTCCCTTTGAATCTGATTTCACAGCTGTTGTATTTAGGGCATCTATTTCTTGTGACAGTTTTGCAATCAAGTGCTATTTTTGCTACCTGCATCTCCATCTGCCCCCTTTGGTCTAAATGTTGTTAGGTGGGACAGGCATCCTTCATAGCTGGGTGATTTAGCATGAGAAATGCTCCCAGAGAGCTAGGCTTCTGACTGGGATGCTGAGACCAGGTTGGGTGACCAGATGTCCCAATTTTATAGGGACAGTCCCGTTTTTTGGGTCTTTTCCTTATATAGGCTCCTATACCTCCCACCCCCGTCCCGATTTTTCACATTTGTTGTCTGGTCACCCTAAGACCAGGGTCCTGCACACCACAATCAACCATCCCCAAGGACCTTAGGTTATGTTTATGCTTCCCCTTATCGTGGGGCTGGCCAAGGTGTAACCTGGAGCCTCAGGACTGATCGAAGTTGCTCATAGCTGCAACAGCTACTTCCAGCAGCTTCAAACCACTAGAGTGCAGCAGTATTCTGGCGACATCCCCTGTCTCTTAGACATACTCCCAATGATGGCTAAATCACCTGGAGCTTTCCCTTAGAAAGTGCTTAGATTGCACTTCCTTTCTGGGTGCTTTGTTTTAGCAAGCAGGCAGAGTTGGGGATGAGAATCTGCTTCATAACCCTTAAAGATGCTGTGAAATGTCATCTCTAATCTAATCCACCCTAAGTAAAGGAATTGGATGTGTCTTTCTGCAGAACAAAACACATTCTAACATCATATAACCTTTGTGTAGCTTGTTGAAGGGGTAAGGTTGTGAAGGGTTTGACCAGGCCTGGGGAAGAGAACACGTGTGTCTGGAACTAGTAAAGTAACATGAGACTGTTCTTGCAAGATTTTCTGCCCAAGTTTGCAAACAATTGCTTGTGATAGCTTGATTAAGCTTTGTGTAGCATCTAAAACACATCAGGTTTTCCCATTGCTAATTTTTCAAGTTGTGTTTTTTCCTGCAGAGTTCCCCAAGTACCAGTTAATGCAGTAGCAGCCACAACAGTATCAGAAACCATATTGATTTATGTTCTAGAACATGTAGTGTAGGATGATGGCAATAATCATAGCTACTGATTCTCCCCTTAGTGATTTCTTCACTATAAGAAGTCTAAATCTATTTTAATTGCGTGGGGAAAGTATCATGTGCCCTAAAAGAGTTTTGCACTATTGCCAAGACATCACAAGCAGTCACTCATAATACATTACTAGTGTATGTGCTCAGCTATGTGGCATCAGGTATTTTCTCTTAAAGATTACAAATACATTTACATGTGTGAAGAACGCTACTTTGCTTAGACTCTGCACTGGGTATTCCTGTGGCAGGAAGGGAAGGGTGCAAGGAATATCCTTCCTAACTCATATACACGGCCTAGCACAATCATGATTCCTCTCAGCACAAGGCTTACCAAGTCTATCACTGTTGCAAAACTGGACTCCTCAAAAGATTAGAGAGGGTCTATGACCCAGCCAGTCTTCCACAAAGTCATCAGGATTGGTACAACACAAGGCAAAAGAAACAGCATAAATTAACCCTTTCCATACTCTCCTAACTTTGGAAGCCCTATTCCTGCCTGCAGTGCAATCCCTTAGAGGCTATTGCTGGGGTAATGTCCACATCATTCCCTACCACGGGTCGTGTCTTAATTCAGAGCACAATTAAGCCCTTATGCTACGTATCTGGGAACTCTGAACACTTAAAAAATAGTATTTGCCTGAGCTATTTGGCTCACCTTCAAAGAACATTATAAGTGTTAGAATAATTATGAAAAGATGCTCAATGTATCCAGTCTATCTTTTTCTTACCACCCTCACAACCAAATATCTTCATCAGGCCATCATTATATCCCACATTGACTATTGCCTTCTCTGTGGCCTCCCAAAAAACACATTTTGCTCCCTTTAGCCACTTTTAAAAAAATCCACCTGCTAAACCATCTTCTTTACCTGCTGATTTGATCATGCTTCTACCCTCTTCAAATCTCTCCTTTGGTTTTCACGTCTGGTATAGCATCAAATTTAAGCTTCTTTGCACAACATTCAGAGTTCTTTATAACTCTTCCTTCCTACTTACCCTCACTTGACAAGCTTCATGTTGCCTTAGTTCAGGGGTTCTCAAACGGGGGATCAGGACTCCTCAGGGTGTCACGAGATTATTACATGGGGGGTTGCGAGCTGTCAGTCTCCACTCCAAACACCGCTTTGCCTCCAGCATTTATAATGGTGTTAAATATATTAAAAAGTGTTTTTAATTTACAAGGGGGGGGGGGAGGTCTCACTCAGAGGCTTCCTATGTGAAATTAGTCACCAGTACAAAATTTGAGAACTACTGTCCTAGCTCCTTCTGCTCCATGCAACGTTGCCATCCTCCATCCCCATGTGTCAGCTTCTTGAATCATCATCTCCATGCCTTCTTCTACATGGTCTCATATGCATGGCATGACTCCAATTACAAGACCCCTACCCTGTCCATGTTTAAGTCCCCCTTAAAGATCTACTTTTGCCATCCTGCCTAGAGTGAATCAAATTGTTTCAGTTGTTAATTACATTGCTTACTACTATTACTGGAAGGCATTCATATACTACAGTGATGAGGGCAGTATAAAACACTCATACAGAATAGCAGTTGACTTGTGTTTTAAAAGAAAATCCATATTGATTTCCTTTCCTCAACCTCTGTCTACCTGTCTGTACATCCTTAGACTCTGAGCTCCTTGGAACAGGGACTGTCCTTTCTTGAATACATTGGGATGCTACCATAAACAAAAATTGATTAATAAATGATAATACAATTTATTCTGAAAAAATCCCCAATCTTGAAACAGTTTATAGACTGGTTCCTAAAAATTATGTCAGGTAACATGGTTTAACCAGCAGGAACCATCATCTTGTGTGGTTGGGGAACATGTTTTAGAAGGGTTTCTGGAAACGACCTGTAAGACTAGCTAAGTTAAAGCCCTAAACAACTTTTGAAAGTTTTTCTCATTTGGCATAGTTTTGCTGCTTGGTTCCAGTCTGTTTCTAAGACCCTAGAAAAGTGTTTCACATTAGGGATAGTTTTGTAATGTAGACAGATCATAAGATCATAAAAACGGTCATACGGGTCAGACCAAAGGTCCATCTAGTTCAGTATCCTGTCTTCAGACAGTGGCCAATGCCAGGTGCCCCAGAGGGAATGGACAGAACAGGTAATCATCAAGTGATCATTAGAATCTGAATCTTGGTTAGGTTCTCCCCAGCTCTGGCCACAGGCACAGAGAAGCCCAAATTGTCCCCACTCAATGTTTTATTTATTTATTTAATCTAGTTATCTCTTTATCCCATGAGTAAGTGACAGATCTGGTTTCATTCACTCATAGAGTCAGTCACATGTGTTGTGAGTCAAGGGAGCCCAGAAATTGAAAGACAAATGATCAGTAGTACAGAAAGCTTGTACCCCTTTTAGCAGGTCCACACCAAAGGATTCTCAGGGTCTGGTGTGCCTATTGCTTGAGAGCAAGAGTTGTTACAATTACATACTCAAACAAAACTGGTTCTGCACTTTCTAACAGTATTAATAATGTCTTTGAGCACAAACAAATATTTCAGTTTAGCTACTTTACAATTCATTTATTATTTTACATGATCAAAATTTCTAGATTTATTGCCAGAATAAAACATTACCTTGAAAATATTACCAGGGATAATCTAATTCAGAATATGCTGTAAAACTGATGCCTAAATAGATCAAAATTGCCTTTGGGAGCAATTCCATCAGCACAACATTCCAGGTTCAGCCTAAGAAATTTGATTGATTTTGATGAAGCTCTATGATGTTAGATCCTGTGGTTAGACTATAATTGCTACATAAATGTAAAAAGGATTTAAACAGGATTTAAAGGATTTAAATTGGAATACATTATTTCAATAATTTTTGTATTTTGTTGTCTTTATGCAATTAAATGCACATTTTTAGAAGACAATATGAATTGTTTTGTATAATGAAAACAATAGATTTTAAATTGCAGCATCATGCACTTCCTGAATCTCAGCACATTCCTATTAGCTTTATGGTATATAATTAAAAAATTAACCCCATGATACAGCGTCAAAATTATAGCATCATTATATGTTATGTTTTCTACTATTTGGTAATGTTGGCGTTGCTTAGTAACATCAGTAGACTTGGTATACATTCGACAGAAGTGAGGGTTAGAAGGAAATTCATGCTGCAGAGAAAACCAGGGTATTTTTTAATTTTTGAAAATCTTAGTGATGACATTTACTAAAGGGTCTAATAAATTGGCTGAAAATCATTTTAACTGAGTTGAGTGTGGAGCAGTTAAGGGTCTATTTGAACTCTTATAAAACCTGTTTCTGAGGGAGTTTGTAATTTATCTTGCTTCAGTCTTAAATAAAGCATGATAGGGTCAATTTAACCATAGTAATTACATTATAATTAATACTACTACTTTCCACTTCTGTAGTGCTTTCTGCATGAGAATTTCAAAGCACTTGACATGTATGAATTAACTCACTGCACTCCAGTGAGGTGCAGTAGGTATATCATTCCCATTTTACACAGGGAAATTGAGGCACATGCTTAAATGATTTGATGACTCAGGCTTATGTGACCTGCCCCAGGCTGTAGAGCAAGTCTGTGGCAGAACCAGAACAGAACCCAGGGCTTCTGATTTCAACTGTCACACTGTTACAGGACAATTGCTCCCTCTCTCATGGCAACAGAAGATTTATGTTGAACGTGAGAGAAAAGACTCAGTATCTCAGGCTAACAGCCGATTTTTCTACAACATCTGGCTACGTAGTTAAGTTGGAGAGGCAATAAAATTGTAATATTTGGCTTCAAGCTTTCACAGTCTGTAACACAGCTCTGCAAAAATAGTCCCTTCACTGGGGAATCTGGCAAAAAAAAAGCAGCAGCAAAACCGTGGGGGTTGGACTGGGACCAGAGGAAGCAAACTATACTTTGTTCCTCCCTTAACAATTTTCTTGTAAATCAAAAGCCTTTTTTGGAAGTGAACAAATATTATTTCACTGTGAAATTCTGTTACACTAAGGATACCAGCCCATTCCAACACAGGCTACCAAGCAGCCTTAAGATGATAGCTTTCAGACATTACTAAGGGCTCGTCTACACACACAAGTTGTTTCACTTTAGCTATACTGGTATAGTTGAAGTGGTACAACCTTCCTAGCATGGATGCATTTATATGGGTATCAAGGTTCCTTATACCGGTATTGCTTATACCTAGGTATGGAAGGCGAGTAAGCTATACCACCAGAACTATTTTCACACTACAGGTTGTAATTGTATAACTATTTCAGTAAAGAAATCACTCCCCTAATTGAAACAGTTATATCCATACAAAAACTGCATAGACGAGGCCTTACCTGGATTTGAACTGGTGAACTTCCTTTGCCAAGCACCTAGAGGCCCCAGTGAAGATCAGAGCCCCACTGTGCCAGGAACCCCACAACCAAAAACCAGTCCCTGTCCTAAACAACTTGCAGTCTAAGTATGTGACATGAGACATCAGGTGGACACAACAAACAGACTTGCAGGCTAGGGTTGCCAGGTGTCCGGTTTTCGACTGGAACACCCAATCAAAAAGGGACCCTGGAGGCTCTGGTCAGGGCCGCTGACCGGGCCATTAAAGATCCAGTCAGCTGTGCAGTGGGGCTAAGGCAGATTCCCTGCCTGCCCTGGCTCCACGCGGCTCCCAGAAGCGGCGACACGTTCCTGTGACCTCTAGGGAATTGCTGCCAATGGGCGGTGCCTGCGGGTGGGGCAGCGCACGGAGCCACCTGGCCCCTCCACTTAGGAGCCGCAGGGACATGCTGGCTGCTTCTGGAAGATGCCTGAGGTAAGTGCCGCTTGGAGCCCGCACCCCAAACCGCTCTCACGCCCCAACCCCCTGCCCCAGCCCTGAGCCCCCTCCCGGAGCTCTCCTCTCACACCCCAGCCTCCTGCCCCTGCTCTGAGCCCCTTCCTGCACCCCAAACCCCCCATCCCCACGTCAGAGCCTGCACCCCCAGCCAGAGCCCTCATCCCCTGCCGCACCCCAACCTCCTGCCCCAGCCCGGTGAAAATGAGTGAGTGAGTGAGTGAGTGAGGGTGGGGAAGAGCAAGTGATGGGGGGGGGGGGAAGGAGTGAGTCGGGGGCAGGACCTTGGAGAAGGGGCGTTCAGTTTTCTGCAATCAGAAAGTTGGGAACCCTATTGTGGGCACAAGGTGACAGCGAGACAATTATGATTAGTCTAACAGGCAGTGGTCACAGAACATCAGATGTCTAGTGTGGGGATGTATCATCCCTACACCAACCTAATGAAAAGTTCCATGAGGAGGTAAGGGTCACGATGGGACACTTGCCAGGTAAACAAATCATGGCCTTATGTAAGTACCCTGGTGGTCTAGGATTATATAAAATGATCATGGCCTTATGTAAGACCCCCTGGTGGTCTAGGATTATATAAAATGATCATGGCCTTATGTAAGGCCCCCTGGTGGTCTAGGATTATATAAGATGATCATGGCCTTATGTAAGGAATGGTTGAACCAATCGGAGTGGGGCTATACATGTGATAAACACATGATTCTCCTTCTTGTCCAATCCGTAAATGTGTTATTATAGCCTAATTGTGTTATGTAATGTTGAGAAAAACTATAAAAGAAAGCTTGTAATAAACAGAATTGGATTCAGCTTGCAACCACATTGGTCGTGTGCTTTATCCGCTCCGCCTGGGACGCCACAAATGGTGACCCCGACGTGATTCGGCTTGGACATCGAGGCAGCCGACTAAAGCGTTCGGTGAGAAAAGGCGGAGGTGGCAGCCGCGACAGGAGGTACCGGAGGATACCGGCTCCTGGTCGTCCGAGAGAGACGTTCGTGAGCTCACAGCCGACTAAAGCGTTCGGTGAGAAAAGGCGGAGGTGGCAGCCGCGGCAGGAGGTACCGGAGGATACCGGCTCCTGGTCGTCCGAGAGAGACGTTCGTGAGCTCACAGCCGACTAAAGCGTTCGGTGAGAAAAGGCGGAGGTGGCAGCCGCGGCAGGAGGTACCGGAGGATACCGGCTCCTGGTCGTCCGAGAGAGACGTTCGTGAGCTCACAGGTAAGCGGCTGCATTTAATAAAATGGACTCTGCTTTTTCTGCAGAGAAGGAGACGGTGCATGATTTTTTATTACGCATCGCTAAAAAGCGGGGAGAAAAGCTTCCCTCTAACGCGTTGTCCCGTTTGTTGAAATGGGGGCAAAAACACGGGAATGTACAAACAGGGCCTTCAGCTACAGGACATGCTGAATCAGTTCTCCCATTTGGCCAGTGAGAGCCATCCCCCGCAGTCCCACACATTGCGAGCCCTGAACCAGCCCGGCTTTCCTGTCACCAATGATGTTTGTACCCCAGAGTTCCGGGCGGAGTTCCCGGGGCAGGGTGAGCAGTTGCGGAATAGGTTGGAAAGAATGGCGGAGCCAGGCTTATCTAACTTTGAAAGGACATATAGGAAAAAACCACCGGATAAGATCCCTCCGGCAGATGATATTGCTACCTGAACACCATGCCGCCACACAGAAGCCAAACAACGTCCCCGCAACACCGGACCTGCACTTGTTGTTTGCTACAACCTAGACACCTAATAATGCTGTACTTCTGTTTGTTCGGACTCCTTATTATAGGAGCAGGGGTCTTTGTATGTCCAAACTCTGTACCTTTTGTTAACCCACGACAAAATGTTTGAATCACCTGGGCGAACCAAACTGGCCAAAAAGCCCTTTTTGCTTGTTCATGGCCACCCCATCGGATCCCCAATGGTTTTCGTGGGTATTTATGTAATGTTATGTTTTTTAATAGTTCCCAGTTGTTAAATGTCACCTCTCATCAGTTTTATAGGTTCAAAAAAAGTAGTCAGGTGGCTAGTAATTGTCCTAATGTTAGTTGGACTCTCCTATAGGCCTTATTTAAGAAAAAGGGGGGAGGTGTGGGGATGTATCATCCCTACACCAACCTAATGAAAAGTTCCATGAGGAGGTAAGGGTCACGATGGGACACTTGCCAGGTAAACAAATCATGGCCTTATGTAAGGCCCACTGGTGGTCTAGGATTATATAAGATGATCATGGCCTTATGTAAGGCCCCCTGGTGGTCTAGTATTATATAAGATGAGGTAAACAAATCATGGCCTTATGTAAGGAACGGTTGAACCAATCGGTGTGGGGCTATACATGTGATAAACACATGATTCTCCTTCTTGTCCAATCCGTAGATGTGTGATTATAGCCTAATTGTGTTCTGTAATGTTGAGAAAAACTATAAAAGAAAGCTTGCAATAAACAGATTCGGATTCAGCTTGCAACCACATTGGTCGTGTGCTTTATCCGCTCCGCCTGGGACGCCACAAATGGTGACCCCGACGTGATTCGGCTTGGACATCAAGGCAGCTAGGACTTTGCCCAGAGTAAGCTAGCAGAAATCATACTAGACACAGCCGCCAGTGGAGCAGGGATCAATGTTCTCAGACAGTAGACCCAACAGGTGTTGTCTCAGAAGCTGAGCAAAGAAAAAGCAGATCCAACCAAAAAAAGGATCTAAGTGGTCAGACTCTATGTCATCTCTCATGAAGAAACTGGAACAATTCTGGCTCTTCTCCTTCCAGCACTCCTTCTACCAAAAAGCGCAAACAGCCGTGCCCTGTTAAGGTGGAAACAGGCCTTCTTCACAAAGATCATCAGAGAAAGGGAATCTGTGGGAATAAGAGGGCAGGCTACCAAAATTTAAATGGTTTGCCAAGCTCAGTGTCAACTGGAGCACGACCAAAAACTGAACATGGTTTGAGAAAAGGCGGAGGTGGCAGCCGCAGCAGGAGGTACCGGAGGATACCGGCTCCTGGTCGTCCGAGAGAGACGTTTGTGAGCTCACAGCCGACTGAAGCGTTCGGTGAAAAAAGGCGGAGGTGGCAGCCGCGGCAGGAGGTACCGGAGGATACCGGCTCCTGGTCGTCCGAGAGAGACGTTCGTGAGCTCACAGGTGAGCGGCTGCATTTGATAAAATGGGCTCTGCTTTGTCTGCAGAGGAGGAGATGGTGCATGATTTTTTTATTACGCATCGCTAAAAAGCGGGGAGAGAAGCTTCCCTCTGACATGTTGTCCCGTTTGTTGAAATGGGGGCAGAGACGTGGGTTTTTTGTTACTCCTGATACTGTCTTTGATAAGGCAGTCTGGGAAAGTCTAGGCTCTGACCTCTGGGAGTCGGTCTCTCACGGCAACAAGAAGGCCGTGTCATCGAGCCAAATATGGTGCAAATCTAAGAAACTGATAGAAACAATTGCGGCAGAAGCTGAGGTCCAGTCGGCCATTAATGACCTCTTTCGGCCAAAAGAGGAGCCGCCTTATGTGTTGCCGGTGGGAGCCCGTAAGTTCTTTGGGGGTAAGGACACTATCATACCACTCATCCCCGGTGCACCCGAAGCTGATCCTAGTATCGTCCCGTTACCGGACGACCCCGCAAATAAAATGGAGGTCTCAAGCCCAGAAGGGGATAAGTTACAAGAATTTCGGGCGGAAATGTACAAACAGGGACTTCAGCTACAGGACATGCTGAATCAGTTGTCCCATTTGGCCGGTGAGAGCCATCCCCCGCAGTCCCACACATTGCGAGCCCTAAACCAGCCCGGCTTTCCTGTCACCAATGATGTTTGTACCCCAGAGTTCCGGGCGGAGTTCCCGGGGCAGGGTAAGCAGTTGCGGAATAGGTTGAAAAGAATGGCGGAGCCAGGCTTATCTAACTTTGAAAGGACATATAGGAAAAAACCGCCGGATAAGATCCCTCCGGCGAATGATGTAGCTACCCCCTGTCCTCATTGTGGTTTGTGGGGCTGCGCGATTGGGTGCACTGGACGGGATAACGTGTCCACGCACCGGCCACTGGATGTCGCCAACCCGTTTGCTCATCCGATGTTTCCACCCTGCGACATGCTTCGGACAATATCCCGGGCGGCTCGGGCCCCCCAGACTCCGTACGGCGTTGGCATGGACTTATTAGGGAAGCCCATATAGAGGGGGAATTTGCGCCCGAGGCTTATCCAGTAGTGACACCGGATCCACAGGACCCCGCAGCACCGGACCTGCACTTATTGTTTGTCACAGCCTAGACACCTGATAATGTGGTACTTCTATTTGTTCAGACTCCTTATTATAGGAGCAGGGGTCTTTGTATGTCCAAACTCTGTACCTTTTGTTAACCCACGACAAAATGTTTGAATCACCTGGGCGAACCAAACTGGCCAAAAAGCCCTTTTTGCTTGTTCATGGCCACCCCATCGGATCCCCAATGGTTTTCGTGGGTATTTATGTAATGTTATGTTTTTTAATAGTTCTCCATATATTTCCCAGTTG
The DNA here is from genome assembly GCF_027887155.1 of Malaclemys terrapin pileata. Taxonomy (NCBI): domain Eukaryota; kingdom Metazoa; phylum Chordata; order Testudines; family Emydidae; genus Malaclemys; species Malaclemys terrapin. The sequence goes on along the minus strand of NC_071511.1, from coordinate 98,379,824 downwards.
ATAAATGTCACCTGTCGTCAGTTTTATAGGTTCAAAAAAAAAAAAAAAAAAAGTAGTCAGGTGGCTAGTAATTGTCCTAATGTTAGTTGGACCCTCCTATAGGCCTTATTTAAGAAAAAGGGGGGAGGTGTGGGGATGTATCATCCCTACACCAACCTAATGAAAAGTTCCATGAGGAGGTAAGGGTCACGATGGGACACTTGCCAGGTAAACAAATCATGGCCTTATGTAAGTACCCTGGTGGTCTAGGATTATATAAAATGATCATGGCCTTATGTAAGACCCCCTGGTGGTCTAGGATTATATAAAATGATCATGGCCTTATGTAAGGCCCCCTGGTGGTCTAGGATTATATAAGATGATCATGGCCTTATGTAAGGAATGGTTGAACCAATCGGAGTGGGGCTATACATGTGATAAACACATGATTCTCCTTCTTGTCCAATCCGTAAATGTGTTATTATAGCCTAATTGTGTTATGTAATGTTGAGAAAAACTATAAAAGAAAGCTTGTAATAAACAGAATTGGATTCAGCTTGCAACCACATTGGTCGTGTGCTTTATCCGCTCCGCCTGGGACGCCACAGTCTAGCCATTGCCAAGTGTTTCCTAGGCATCGTGGTAGAAGTGAGCGTTGGAGAGATTTGAAGCAAGATAATGTATTAGCTTTGCAGATTTTTATAGGGGCTCCTCTAATGCCTAAGGGTTGGTTTGGGAGAAAGTGCAAAGGAGTCTGCAGGAAAAGTAGCCAGTAACATCTGATATCACTGGCAAGGTCGAGAACCTAGTTCTTCGGGGGAAATAAACCAAAACATTTTCTTGTCTTTAAATTAAAAAACACAACACAAGACACAACACAAGTGTCTGACAAAACTGAAGTGGACAAACTTTGTAGAATGCACAAGTTATCATAGATGCTGGTATGCTAGGTGGTGAAAGTGGGGCTAGTCACATTAGATAATAAATGCAAATCCGTTTTCACTTAAATATTTTTTATCCATTTCAACAAAACAGGCAACCTAATAATCCAATGCATATAAAACCCATTGCTTAGTATAACTAAATATGAATTTATTCAAATCCAATAAAGGGAGGATTAAATCTTTTAATTCTTAGCAATGAGATGTAGAAGTAATGGGACCATCCAAAGTCATCACTGCAATGCCTTAATCTCTCTCTGTAGAATAATTTGAGAAACTTCTTAAGTAGTCAGCATGTGTGCAATTGTTACAGCAAAGAGTGCCTATCTTTGGTTGATTCCTTCCATTCTTAAATTCAGCTACTCTTATGTGCATAGCTCAGAGATGTCCAGTCCAGTCATTGAAGAGGAATGAAAGGCAGCATTAAAGAAATAGATTCTTAGTGTGAAAAAGCAAATGCTTTATAGAAAGAAAGAAAGAAAGAATCACAATGCTTCTAGTCAACCTTTCCCAAAATTTTCCAAATCAAAAAAGTTAAGTAAACTTTAACTCCAGTGAAATCAATGGAATTACTGCAGATTTATACTGACAAAACTGAAATCTGAATTTGGTCCATGCTCTTCAGTTTTAATTACTGTAAATTTTTGTCTTAATAGTTTCACTGAGACTTGGATTCAGACACAATTTAAATGGAGTAGAAACTTTCACCAGGTTTTATATCACAACCCTATGTGCAATTGCAAATATCACATGATTTCAGTGCAAATCCATAAACTGCCCCAATTTTGCTGAAAAGTGCATCCAAGTTCAAACTTTTCTAAGAATATGGCTTGAGGTTTCAAATTTACACTAGAACACCAAACCAGATGTCTCTCACTTGGTTTTGGGTTCTGTTGTGGAAGGTTTTTTGTTTTTTAATAGTTCTGATGAGAGAGCCTTAATGCTAGCATAACCTAGTTAAGATGCCTGGGTTGGAATCTTAGACTGCTGACTGCTAAAAGAGAGTATGCACACTGTACAGTGATAAGATTATCATTAAAATTACAGTGTCTAATTAACACTTAATTTTAAGCCAACTTTAGTTTCCAAAAACATATTCAAAATATATCTTACAAAAACACCTGGGACTTGGGTCCAAGAACCCGGGCTGAAGCCCGAGCCCAAACATCTACACCACAATTAAACAGCCCCTTAGCCTAAGTCAACTGGCACGGGCCAGCCTCAGGCTTTTAATTGCAGTGTAGACATACCCTCAGCGCCTAAGTCCTGTTTTCAAAAGCAGTTAAGCAACTGATAGAACTTAAACTCCTTAAATGACATAAGTGCTTTTTGAAAATTTTACCCCTAAAATAAGTAGTTATACCTTAAGTGAATCAAATAAAAATCCTATAAAAACAATAACAAACATATCACAAGGAAAAAAATATGAAATGGGATTAGCTCAAGTGCTGCAGGCTTGAAGTAGTAATAGCAAACACCAAATACATGGTTTCCAACATCAGCACCCCCACTATAAAAATTGTTCCAGCACCCCTGACGTATGTTAAGATTTTAAGATACAAATCCTCTTGCTTTTCTTGGGCAAGATTCCCATTGGCTCACTCAGAGTTTTCCCCGAATAAAGAAGGTGATGAATAGGCCCTAGAAGGAATATCAGTAGAGTTGCTGGCTTTCTTTTTTGGCTTAGTGAAAATTAAATGCCCAGTATGACAGTTATGGGTTTTGCTGAAGCAGAGGAAAAAGTATTACAGGGATGTAATTCTGTAAGAACTATTTGTGCTCACTGATACAACCAGCTGTGTATTCACCCACATTATTAAAAATAAACATAGCAGGATATGTGTAGGCAAAGGAAGTTTTAGGAATGGAGAGTAAGTAGCAGGACAGAGCAATAAATGCTGCAGAGTAATTTGAGCAGTAACAGGAAGTGGACTGGTAAAATAAAAGAATAACATGGAAGCTCTAAAGAGAACCTCAAATCAGAGTTACAGTAAGAAATACATGAAGGAGCTAGACAGGTGAAGCTGAAGTCAGTGCTGCAACATTCTAAGCAGAGCATAATTTCTTTGGAAGAACAACATGTGAGAATGACACATGTTGCTGTTGCTTTTTACAGATTCAGACTAACACGGCTACCCCTCTGATATGTGAGAATGAGAAAATGGTCAATATTACTAACTTTTTAAATCCAACTAGTCCATGAAGCTAAAAAGAGGGACAGAGTACTCATACCAGCACATCTTTCTGAGCATGAAAGAACGGGTAACTATGGCCAAGATCCTCAAAGTATATAGGCACCTAGCTTCCACTGAAATCAATGAGAGTTAGGTGCCTTAATACTTTTGAGGATCTGGGCCTATAATCCCATGTGTTTGCTCAATATCTCATCCCCATCTTAATCATAATGCTACTCCCATTCAATTCAATGGGAAAACCCATTGATCTGAAATGGTGCAGACTCAAGTCCTTAACTCCCATCAATGCTGATAGGACCTTTGAGAATCAGACCCAAAAGGGAAGTAGCATTTGTATGGTACAAGTACGGTACTTTCTATCATAGATTTCATTGCTTTTTTCCAAACTATGTCATGGCGGAGATTTATCATAATTCTGAGGTTATTCTTGTTTCCATGTGCACTCAAAAACTAGACAGATAGAAATGGATGGGGAAAAGCCTTATATGCATGATTTTTGGAATTCCTATTCCCTCAGTATCAATGTCAGTTGTGGAATGTATGAAAGCACTGACCAGGAAAAAAGGGCTCGTACTACTTGCTAACAGGAGTAATTCTCTAACTTTGGACCTGAAGCTGCTTTCCTGGACACCCACAATACTGTCACTCAGTTTGGGTTATGCAAGGAATACAGGACAAGGTGAGTACTGAGGACTGCAGATCCCTGTGATATTCAGAGTAACAGACAGAGGTAGCAGATGGTCACACCATTGCCAATGTTAATAATCTTGACTACAACTGCACATCATCAATTTCATTTTACTTAAATTAGAACATGTGTGTACTTAAATTAAGGGGTGATGGGGGAAGCATTAATAAAACATTTTCTTAAATGATGCATTTCCAATAAATATGGTATAAAAGAACCCACTAAAATGCTTATCAGGAGCCATAAGCCATCTTAACACCTCTCCCGAGAATGAAAAAAAGTCAAAAGGTAAATATTTAAACACAAATTATTGGACATAATATATATTTAACCCAGAGCAGGGTGAAGAAGTAAACATTTACAAGTTCTAACATTAGCAGTGAATTTATTTGGTTGGATCTTTTGTTAATGAGGCCGCATTTCCATAACACCCCACAATCACCAACTTCCAGAAATAAAAAAGAAAATAGCTATTTCGTGGCTACAGATAGGAGCTGCAAAGTAATTGCAATTGGTTGCAGGCTTCCCTCTTACCAGGTACACAGACTATAATGAATTTAAAAAAAGCTATGGAAGGTTAGCATAAACTATAAATACATTAAACAGCTGGCAGGTGATGTTAGCAGATTGGAGTTTTAAAAAGTTTACTTCCCTGAGACTAGAATTACCTTGTTCTAATAATGTAAGATGCAAAATTGCCTGATGATATTATAACTGCAAATTATATATATATAATATATACACACATACACACACTGCAATAGGTTTCTGGGCTAAGCGTATCTTTTATAACTTAGTCATTTTTATATCACTATGGTATTTTGAAGATGAAAAACAAAATCTTCCATGTATGTGTTGTTGTTTTCTAGTCTTGGTAAATTCCATTAATGTGCTTAATTCCACATAACCATGCAAGTTCAAAACGTGTCTTCACTGCCTCTAAGTGCGGATAAAAAAAATCTCTTAATATGCTATAGCCTGTGGTCAGACTAATACAAACTGACAAGGTCAGTTTGAAATGTTGGTCTAAACCAGCATGGGCATATTTCAAGTAGAATTATAGTCTTGTTTAAGTTTACACCTGTAACTGTCAATTATATTTCAGGACGAATGCTTTAATTAAGAAATAAAACATGATAGGCAATGCTTTCAGCAAAATAGTAGTACACATCAGGTGCAGGATGTGACCATGTTCAGCTACACACTGGCTGTGGTTTTAGGGCCCAGTCCTGCAGTTCTCACACAGGAAACCTCCCACTGAGTAAAGATTGCAGGATCAAGTCATTCTACCAGTGGCATGATTAATTATATTCATCCACCCTCATTCTGAATGAATACAAAGGACACTTTGACATTCCCCAATTTTGGGGGAGAAAAGATATCATGTGGGAATCACGTGATATACTCTGCAAATCAGAGTATAAATAATTATTAGAATCACAAAAGGGTGTCAGTCACTGATGGCTTACAAGAAGAGACCAGCTGGGCTCCACAGAACTACAGGACACCAAGAACCCAATGGGCCTCCCCAAACCTTCCCAAACCTATGAAACTGAAGACCTCCAAGGTTTCCCACAGTAGAGCACAAACTTTCACTGCTCCAAACTGCTGGGAATCCTGACACATCAATGGGCAAAGGTTCAGAGAGGTTTTCGGAAGGGAGGTCCTGGACTTTCCAGAAATGGGGAGGAGTTGGCTGTAGGCAGGGCTGGGTAGAATGGAATAAACACTTCTACTAGGGCAATTAAAAAAATAATTGAGTAGAAACTTGTAAGAAAATAATTGCTTGTTAATGTTTCTACCCCTTGACTTTGTATGCCATGTGCTTTCAGCAATAAAAAGCTAATTTACAGATTTATAGTTGAAATCACAGTCTCAGGACAATTGCTTTCCTTTCCTTTCCATCTAATATTGATCACAATTTACCCAGTCCTGTTGGTCTAGTTCCAGCATTGCAACCAGAACTCCGTGTGGAGAGTAGGAAGGGGCAAATCAAATAATTAATGTGTTAAGTAAATATGAATCAGCCATATTAACTGAACCAAGTACTTCAGAATATGGCTAATATTTGTGTGAGTAGTATCCAAGAGCAGCAGACACAAACAGCAGATAGCACTCCTAGTTCTGCCTGGCTCAGCCCAGCCAACAGTTCCCATTTGAGCTGACATTGGCTGGACAATCTCTCTTCCCTGGCCTCCTTCCCCTGGAAGCTCCCTTCCCTAAGGACTTTGGGAGTAAAGATCATCCAGTGCTCAGGAGGGGCATGAAGGACCCTGTCAGGAAAAGAAGCAGGTCAGGCCAGGCTGGACTCTTTCTTCCCTCCACACAAACTATCTCATCCTCTCAACAGGTTCCAAGCATCCCAGTGCCAACACAATACCTCTCTCTCTCTCTGACACACACACACACACACACACACACACACAACACCTCTCTCTCTCTCTCTCTCTCTCACACATACACACACCCCCACACACCCCCCCACACACACACACCTCTTTAGTTATCTTCTTAGGGGATGCTGGATGCCTTGATGCTCTTCACCCTTACTCTGTTTGGCATCTATTTGCCCTCCTTTTAACTCCTAATACTGTGGTACTCTCACCCACCCTGCATCTTTGGGTTAGCAAGGTAGGCTGCTTTCCCCAATCCACTAGGTAAGTATTTTTAGATACTCGTAGCAAGACCTATATAATCACTACTGGATCCAGCTGCTATCTTTGCCCCTTATACCCCATCTCATTAGTCCATAGAGTGCATCAGTGCAATCTGGGACATCTCTCAGGTATAAAATTGAGAGTCAGTAGCAACAAATTCCTAGGTCCTGCTGCTGAAAATGGGGAACCATTGGATGCCCTCAATTAGAGATTTTTCCTTTGTTTGTTGACATCTGTGCTCTCTTTGGAACCCAACAAAATGAGTCAACATCATATCCTTGGTGTAACCCACCCTCAATATATGGCAACTGATGGATGGCTCATTTCTTGCCTTGTACAAGTCAAGGGAGTTTAGCCCAGAGTCTGAGCTCCATGGAATTACAGTGGATTTGGCTCCTGAACTGGACTTGAAGCCCCACAGAGGCTGTGCTGATTGGATTTTTGTGTAGCACTGGCCCATCAGTCAGTTGTCAGTTTTAACTGAATAAGATGAAGGAGATGCTGATACATACCTTGTAGACTAGTGTGAGCAAACAGACAAGAGAATTCACAGGACTTTTCAAACTTTAAAGAAAAAAAGATCAATATTTCAGATGCTCGGCTGTATTCAGAAAACAGCTGTACTGCTGGAAAAAATAAAGTAAGTTAAACATAAAAACCAGAGGCTTTGATGCAGCATCTTTTTCCAGAAATATTTTGCATTATTGCTGCTCCCTCTATTTCTTTTAAAAGTCCTAGCAGATTAATTAATTTATCTGGTTAATTACAATGTTATGCATATATAAGAAAAAAAAAGATAGCAAGGAACACCTCATGATAGAATGTAATGTCATATTTGTGCAGGATAAATATGTCTCATGTATTGTAAGACACGACGCTGAAGACAAAGTGTCCCTACCATCAAAGTTATACAGTCACATAATCAGTTAAAAAAATCCTAAAATGATTTTTATAAGATTTCTAGATTATATCTTAGTACAAATTATTTCACAGGCTTTAAGGCACTCAAACATCCTAAATACTGCAACACCTTTAAGTATATTGGCTACTTCAGGTATTCTTGAAGTATGTACACACAGGTTCATACATTATTTTAGACAGCATAGGTAGTGACACAAATAATTAAGGCTGCCTGACACTTCCTACTATAAGACCCTGTTTTCAGTTGCTCATAACTTTGCCAAACTTTAACTGTTCATGCTGAAGTTTTCCATGCTCGGTGTCTGCTTTAGGCTGAATTTTGGGGTTTAAGCAAAAATAGTTTAAGCAAAGATAGTTTAAGTTTAAGCAAAAATAGTTTAATAGTTTTTCAGAAGAAGACTAAAGAAATATATCGGTTTTGCCCATGTTGATGTTTTGCCATGTTGATGAATTGGTGGTGGTATTATTTAGAAGCTCTAGCACCTCTCTGGTTTGGCGCAGGGACTTGAAATTTGGTAGGGGGGTTGCCCTGGTGTCAGGGATGTGTCTATTGCCATCCCTGTGAAATACTGTCCACATATGGCCAAGATATGAGAGCCTTTGAACTCTCACAGACAGATCATGTATGCTCAGTAGGGAGTTGCTAGGTTTTGGTAGAGAAATTCTGTCTGCACGGGTATGGCCCTACAGAGCTCCCACATGTGACTGCACTGCTCATGTAGCATCCCCACACAAGTATCAGGGGGTAGCCGTGTTAGTCTGTATCTACAAAAACAACAAGGAGTCTGGTGGCACCTTAAAGACTAACAGATTTATTTGGGCATAAGTTTTCGTGGGGAAAAACCTCACTAAAAACCTCACTTCTTCGGATACATCTGAAGAAGTGAGGTTTTTACCCATGAAAGCTTATGCCCAAATAAATCTGTTAGTCTTTAAGGTGCCACCATCCCCACACAGTGACTCGTATGCTCCATCTTGGGTCTGGGCAGGATTTCTCTCTGTGGGCTACTGTGGCTCCAGGCACCAGAACTGAGGGCAGGGAGACTCTCTCTCTTGCATTCTCAATGCTGTCCCTGCTGATGCCCAGGCAGTGAGGAGAAGAAGATTGCAGCCTGATTTAGAATACAGGGCAGTGAGGGGGATAGGGAGAGAGCCAGAGGGGATGCGGGCAAAAGGAAAACAGTGGGTGACAGTAGCGGTGGCAGCAGAGGGGAAGAAAGATGTGGCAGGGAGGTTTAATAGGAGCAGAGGAAGGAATGAGGCAGGAGCAGGGATGTTGGGGGCAGAGAGAGGCCTGGAGGGGGCAAGAGGTTAGATTTGACACTTGACACACTCCCCTCCAGGTCCTGGAATTAAACTGAGGAGTCTCACTCCTGAGTGTCAACATTCCTCTGTGAGTAAACAGCTAACAAAGTGTATGTCTGATACCCCTCTGCTATCTGGTCCACATACTCAGCCTGCTACTACTACTATCCACATACTCAGTCTACTCCACTCTCTCAAGTGGCAGAGGGCTGTGCCATGGATCTAGAGGTCCAAACCCTGCTGATGACCCAAGCTGGTGATCATGGTTCAACATGGTGGAATTTCTATTTTTTCAGTTTTTGTAGAAAAGTAAGAAATTTACATTAAAGAAATGGTAAGAGAATGTTAAGGTTGCAAGGTCAATGACTCAAAAGTTAGGAAGTGTCAAAATTAAGGTTGCCTGTGCAATGTTAACACGTACCCCATATGCAAGTACATTATGAATAGTCTTTAATTACGTGATCACATTTTGTTTTGTTTCTTTTACACAGGGCCCCTATCACAAAACAGGATAAAGCACCATCTTTCCATGGACATATTATCTTGAGGCTAGAGCAGGGGGTCGGCAACCTTTCAGAAGTGATGTGCTGAGTCTTCATTTATTCACTCTAATTTAAGGTTTCAGGTGCCAGTAATACATTTTAAAGTTTTTAGAAGGTCTCTTTCTATAAGTCTATAATATATAACTAAACTATTGTTGTATATAAAGTAAATAAGGTTTTAAAAAATGTTTAAGAAGCTTCATTTAAAATTAAATTAAAATGCAGAGCCCCCTGACCGGTGGCCAGGATCCGGGCACTGTGAGTGCCACTGAAAATCAGCTCGTGTGCCGCCTTCGACACGCGTGCCATAGGTTGCCTACCCCGGGCTAGAGGATGTAGCTCAATGGTTCTGAACAGGGAAAACAGATTTTTTTCTTAACTTGAAATTTATTTGCTTGTGTTGCTTTATCAAACCAGATTATTACAGTAAGGTTACCAACCTAGCATTTACACTGAAATGGGGGTGAGGGCATTAGCCATCACTCAATAACACTAATAAGAGCCCAATTAATTCATTTGGAGTTAGGCGTGCCTACTTAAATTCCTGTTCTACCATGCTCTGTGACAGACATTGCAGCCAACTCCTTGCTTTTCTCATCATGCAGTTTAACTACAGGGACTTCGGCACACATGTTTGGGGAAGCAGGGTTTTCCCTTTGGGTACCTCTACATAGCAATTAAACACCTGCAGCTGGCTTGGGTTAGCGGTCTTGGGCTCACGGGCCCTGGACTGCAGGGTGTAAAATTGCGGTGTAGATTTTTGGGCTTTGGGACTCCATGAGAGGGAAAGGTCCCAGAGCCCAGGCTCCAGTCTGAGCCTGCATGTCAACACAGCAGTCTTTAACCTCACAGCCCAAGCCCCATGTTCCCGAGTCAGCTGATAAAGGCCACCTGTGGCTGTGCCTGAGGTCTTTAATTCCAATGTAGATATTCAGTTCGATTTGCAGCATGTATTGAAAGATGGACCAGCGTGATAGCCTAGGACTTGGGAGAGACAGATTGCCTGCTCCATCGCATATTTCCTGTGTGGTTTTGGGCAAATCACTTAGTCCCTCGGTGCCTCAATTTCCCATCTATAAAACAGGGATAATAGCACTGGGTGTTGTGAGGTGCTCAGTTGCTATAACGTCTGAGGCCCATATAAGTAAGTATCTAAGGTAATAAAAGTTATCTAACTACCATGCAAGCCAGATGTAGTTTGTAGTCTTAAATTAGATTATATAAAATGGTCAGAATAGTAAAATGATCAGAATAGTAACTGACCTCTGGAATTACTTGAAAAAATAGTTTTATTTCAAAAGGCTATCATCAGCTTGATCTAGAGAATTACACTCTAAACAGTTAAAGTAATTTCAGGTACTATTTTTGTCTCTGAATCCCCGCTAAATATTGTGGTATTACAATCACATTTTCCTATTTATTTCTTTTAAACCCACACAACAAGAGGAAGATGACTGATCTTTTCCTCAGGAGAAACAGTGGGACCAAGTATATATCAAGCATTGGCAAATGCACAAAGGAAACACATTTAAAAACACATTTCTCTCTCATCTTATAGTTTTAGTAGTTGCAGAAACAAATATGAAGTAAAAAAGAAAGAGGGAAGGAAAGAAATTTGGATAGAAGTCAGAGTTTTAAATTTGAGGAAAGGAAGTCACTGAAGTATAACAAATCACTAAAGTATAACAAGGAGTTTAACAAGAAGATCTAAAATCACTGAAGTATAACAAGGAGTCCGGTGGCACCTTAAAGACTAACAGATTTTCACCGCAGAACTGTATTGTGTTCGTGGGGATGGTGGGACAGAAAGAGAGTCCCCGAGATAGGACAGACTCTTCTGCTGGGCTAAGTGTGTGGTTGGAAAGATTGACAATGTTGTTAGATGAGTTGAGGGTACCACTGTTGTAGCCCCCTGTGGCAGGTAGGAGTTTAGATAGCTTACTGTCCTTTTTCCTCTGTAGAGAAGTGAAGTGTGCATTGTAAATGACTTGTCTCATTTTTGTAAAGTCCAGACACGTGGAAGTTTGTGTGGAAGCTTGGTATTGTATGAGAGTCTCCAGTTCTGAGAGCTCATTCTTGATCTTCTCCTGTCTGCTGTACAGGATGCTGATCAGGTGGTTCCTCAGTTTCTTTGTTAGAATGAAAGTTACAGATGCAGGCATTATATACTGACACATGGAGATGGACTACAAGCTGTCAGGAACAGTATCCCTGATGAGGCCTGGTGGCTGAGCTTTGTGACTTTGTCCTCACCCACAACCACTTCAGATTTGGGGACAACTTATACCTTCAAGTCAGTGGCACTGCTATGGGTACCCGCATGGCCCCACAGTATGCCAACATTTTTATGGCTGACTTAGAACAACGCTTCCTCAGCTCTCGTCCCCTAGTGCCCCTCCTCTACTTGCACTACATTGATGACATCTTCATCATATGGACCCACGGAAAGGAGGCCCTTGAAGAATTCCACCTGGACTTCAACAATTTCCACCCCACCATCAACCTCAGCCTGGACTAGTCCACACAAGAGATCCACTTCCTGGACACTACAGTGCAAATAAGTGATGGTCACATAAACACCACCCTATACCGGAAACCTACTGACCGCTATACATACCTACATGCCTCCAGCTTCCATCCAAGAAACATCACACGATCCATTGTCTACAGCCAAGCCCTAAGATCCAACCGAATTTGCTCCAACCCCTCAGACAGAGACAAACACCTACAAGATCTTTATCAAGCATTTGTAAAACTACAATACCCACCTGGGGAAGTGAGGAAACAGATTGACAGAGCAAGACGGGTACCCAGAAATCACCTACTACAGGACGGGCCCAACAAGGACAATAACAGAACACCACTGGCCATCACATACAGCCCCCAGCTAAAATCTCTCCAGCGCACTTTCCACTATCTACAACCTATCCTGGAAAATGATCCCTCACTCTCACAGACCTTGGGAGGCAGGCCAGTCCTCGCTTACAGACAACCCCCCAACCTGAAGCAAATACTCACCAGCAACTACATACCACACCACAGAAACACCAACCCAGGAACCAATCCCTGTAACAAACCTTGTTGCCTACTCTGTCCCCATATCTACTCTGGCGACACCATCAGAGGACCCAGCCACATCAGCCACACCATCAAGGGCTCATTCACCTGCACATCTACTAATGTTATATATGCCATCATGTGCCAGCAATGCCCCTCTGCCATGTACATTGGCCAAACCGGACAGTCCCTCCGCAGAAGAATAAATGGACACAAATCGGACATCAGGAATGGTAACATACACAAGCCAGTAAGTGAACATTTCAATCTCCCTGGTCATTCTATTACAGATTTAAAAGTCACTGTCATTGAACAAAAAAACTTCAGAAACAGACTTCAAAGAGAAACAGCAGAACTAAAATTCATTTGCAAATTTAACACCATTAATCTGGGCTTGAATAGAGACTGGGAGTGGCTGGCTCATTATAGAAGCAGCTTTTCCTCTCCTGGAATTGACACCTCCTCATCTATTATTGGGAGTGGACTACATCCACCCTGATTGAATTGGCCCTGTCAACTGGATCTCCACTTGTGAAGTAACTCCCTGCTCTCCATGTGTCAGTATATAATGCCTGCATCTGTAACTTTCACTCTATGCATCCGAAGAAGTGAGGTTTTTACCCACGAAAGCTTATGCCCAAATACATCGGTTAGTTTTTAAGGTGCCACATGACTCCTTGTTGGTTTTGTAGATACAGACTAACACGGCTACCCCCTGACACTGAAGTATGTTTGCTTTTGCTGCATTTAGAATTTTAAATTTTGTTTAACACAATTGGCATCTGGGCTATTTTTCATGCCAAAGTTCAGCCACGTTTGAATTAAAATATCGGCATTCCAAACCCCTCCAAAGCAGTTTTTATTAATGGAGACATTGATGGACCAGTAGCTGTAGCAACACTGCTGGATGCCAAATAATTAGAGCTTGTAAAGTCTGGGCTTTGACAAACCTTTCTGCTGACTCTTACTTCTCAACTTTTGGGGGCGAGGGTGGGAAGGGGAAGATTATGGTATTAAACTGTGAATTAGGTAAGAGAGCACAAATACTCTTAGTTTCACACTACATCTACATCTTGTTATTTAGGAGAAATTTCTCTCTCACATCATTAGGGTGCAGTTATTTGTTTTGCTTGTTATTGAATTTGATGGGGGTTGAGCACAAGTATGCAATATGATATACTTTTTACATTTAAATACTCTGCAAGCTAAAAACAGAATTAAATCAGAATTAACTGATTTTCCTGTGGATTACATTTGACTTTTTTTTTTTAAATGTTATAGTTTTAAACAAAGGATTAAGAGTAAACCAAAGCACATTTGATGAGAAACCTCCAAATTATCCAATGATGGTTTTAGTTTCCCACTTGAGGTACATGCATATATAGAGAAGAAAGGTTCCCTTCACCCCAATGTGAATCAAAAGTGGCAAAGAATACACCTATACCCATAAATGGCAAAGAATACATGTTTGATATCCAGGTGATGTAAAATATAGCTCCATCCCTGGGTCCTTTTGAATGATAAATTGACTGCACCTTGCATAGGGCAGAAAAAAGTGGTGGGAAATGTTACCTTTTTCCACTGGATTTTTATACATTTCTGTGAAGGAAAAAAAATAGAATTTAGGAAAACTCTTTCTGAGCTCAGATCCTGCAAATATTTAAGTACATGCTTAACTTTAAGCATATAAATAGTCCATTGAAGTCAATGGTATGCATATATGCTTAAACTAAGCATGTACAAAAATGTTTGCAGACTCAACATATAGTGAGCAAGCTTTCCTTTAAAAATAAATCCAAGATTTTAAACTGGGATTTTCAAGTGTCTGAGGGAGGTAGGAAGCCAAGTTGAATTTACTTTCAATGGCAATTAGGTGTATAACTCACTTAGGTTCCTTTAAAAATCCCACCCTAAGTCCTCTGGACTATATCTAGAAGAGCCAAGGTATGCTCTTGTAAGACAAAGTAATGAGCTGAGTCCTAGGAAGAAAGCAGGTAACTGTCGGAGCTTAATTTCTCCTTGGTGGTTTTTTGTTTGGTTGGTTTTTTGATAATTTGAGAGCAAGGATGGTGACCTTGCTAACTGATACTCTGAATATGCTTGGAGGTCACTGAAATCTGGAAGCAGCCTCTGAAGTATGCTATTGTCTATCACTAACTTCCTGGCAATACCGGGGGATTGTAAATGAAATGATGACTTGGGTGTTACTAGTACATTTTGCCTTGTGCCAAACATGTTTATGTTCGTAAACTGAAGGTTTCTCAATAGCTGAACACGAAGTGTTTAATATGTGTTCTATAATTTATAAGCACTAAGGCCCAGATCCTGAAAGGTATGTGAAGTGGGTTGGGTTAGACCTCATCTAAACTATTGACCTCCACCCCTCTTAAACCAACAGTGAGAACAAGCTAAACAGACCCACTTAAACAAACAGGGTATGCGACCCCATACAAGAATTTGGACTTTATGCTCCATATTGTCTGTATGTGTACACACATATATCAGAGACAGAAACAGAGACACAGCCAGGCAGGCAGCCTAGAAGCACAGTAACATGGCCCTGTGACAAAGGAAAGAGAAAAAGCTTTTGGGGGTGGAAAGTGTTGGCTGGAAAGACAGGCTTGGAATGGTGAACAAAGCAACAGTCTCCTACTATTTGATTCCTACAGTGTTCAGAGGAACAGAACCTTGTATATTCCTGATAAATAAACAAGATTGCATCAAAGAAAGTACCCGATTCCATCGTCAATTTCTACACCAACTGCAACAAAGCACCTTTGACTAATTGCTTGGGTAAAAAGGGGTAATAAGTATTTAGGCACTTGAAGTCCATTGAAATCAATGGGTATTAGGGGCCTAAATTTCTTTGGGGATTTGGGCCTAAGCCTTTTTAGGGGAAAATTACCTGCACCATCATGCCTGGTCAGGTCAGGTCAGGTCAGGATTTAAAACCTGCTACCATTATGACCTTAAGCGGTACAACCTGTATTGGTCAATGACGAGTGCTGGGTGGCAGTTAATTAACCCAGAAACCTCAGGAAGTGCCAATGGCTTTGCGCTGATGAGCACCTGAGGAGGGTAGTGGAATCCTTGCTGGAGGAAACGCCATCAAAAGATGGATGAGCAAATTCACTCAGTGTTTTTGCCAATGACACCCATGCAGGACAGATTAGGTCCTTCAGCTGTGGCTGATAACCAATCTCGGAGTGGAGCTCCAAAAGGCAGGCAGATGGAAAATCTCCTTTGCTCTGGCAACTCCTGTAGCATAGCTGGTTCCAAATGTATCAACTCCCATCCTTCCTTTGGTCCAAATCAGTAAAGTCAAGAGGGGAATGCTGACACATGGGCAAAGCAGTGCCTCCATATCAACTGCCCAGGCTATTGCAGCCACATCACATGGAGAGGACACTCCATCCTTGCTGGCAACATGGACACAGCACGGAAGGTGGAAGCTACGGGTTATAAGTTCTCACTTATTTGGAGTAGAGGAGGGCACCATGGGTCACCTTCGACAGTGGGAGGAATCACTGTGTTCCATTGGTCAGCGGCCACCCACCACAAAGACGGGCAGCTCCCGAACAATTTGGTGCTGACCCACCTCATGAGATACGTGGGGCTAGACAAAAAGTTGAATGGCAGACGAAACGTTGCACCTGGCAAAAATAAGAAACCAAGAACTTTCTGGCTTGGCAGCTGGAATGTCAGGACTGACAGACTAGGACGACCTATAATACACAAGCAGCATATGGAAGTCAGCTTTGATAGACTGTGAGCTATACAAACTCAATGTTGACATTGCAGCATTTCAGGAAACAAGACTTGCAGTTGCTGGTTCTGTCCAAGAGGCCAATTACACCTTCTTTTGGCAAGGTAAAAGCAGCTAAGAAAATCATCTGCACGGTGTTGGTTTTGCTGTGAGAAACAAGTGGGTAAAACTCCTAGAAACACCCATTGGGAAGGCAGAGTGTATCATCTCACTAATCTTCAGACGACCATCGGCTCTGTGAACATCATTAGTGCCTATGCACCAACACTCAAATCTAGCCCCGAGGAGAAGGATACATTTTATGACTCTTTGCATCAAGGTGTCAAAAGAATACCAGCCACTGAGCAACTTTTCCTCCTTGGTGACTTTAATGCAAGAGTCGGTGCAGACAACAACTCATAGCCAGGTTGCCTAGGACATTTGGCATTGGCAAGATGAATGAGAACGGCCAATGACTTCTTGAATTCTGTGCCCCAAATCAAATGTACATTGCCAATTCACATTTTACAGGAAAAGATCGCCACAAAGTGTCATGGCGACATCCACGAGCAGGCCACAGACACCAATTAGACCTTATTGTCGCAGCCCTATGCTCTGTCATGGCATCTGGATGGCCAATTGTCGGTCAGAAGGTCACATCGGTGTCATGTACAGCACCCTGGTGCCGTGTGCAGGGCCTTAGTGTCGTGTGCAACACACTGGGGCCGTGTGACCATTCTCGAACCTTCCACCTGGTCAATTGTGGGTCACATTGGTACTGTGTGCTACAATTCCAGCGTGCCATGTGCATAAGCTTAGCGTGCCGGGTGCAGTATCTGTTTACGTAGAGGGCACCAGCTCGGAGCCTGGTTGGTGTAGGAACGGGAAACCAATTAGATGCTAGCACAAGCAAGGGTCTTCGAATAAAACTATGTCCCTTGCCTAAATCAGCAGGAGTGTCCGCGTGTTAGCTGGAAGGCCTGATCACCTTTTCAGCCAGGATCTCCTCCGGATTTAGCCAGCTCATGTCGTGTCATCTCGGGTTACATCTCGTCATGTCCCTGGTGTCTGTACTGCTGGTCAGCTGCGCCTGGAATGTGGTATGTACATATTAATTTTTGTAGATATTCGGTTTGTTAGGCCTTTTTTCTTTATTACTTGGAACCAAATCTCATGTATAGCGTATAGAGGACGAATTGTTACAGTTTACTCAGTTTTGTATGTTTGTTCTGGTTTGTCAGTAAACCGTTGGTTGTAAATTATCTGATTCCTTGTTGTTAAGTGTACATAGACTGTTTTATATTACTGCTCTGGTGATATTTTTGGTTGGTTACTTGTTCCTATTTCAATTGAATTTGTACTGTTAGTTGGGCTACAGGTGCTCCTCTCCAGCCCAAATTGTAATTCATCCCCCATTAATAAATGGCTACCTGTTTTGAATTACAATCTGCCTCTGTCTCAATTTTCCTCTTCCACTCAAATCCTCATTCGAACCTGTATTGGTCTCGGACACTTGTTATCGTCAGGAGGAAAGACCTACCCTTAGTGCAGAACACTTGCACATTCCACAGTGCTGATTGTGACCACTCCTTGATTATTAGCAAAGTGAAGATTACAGGCAAGAAACGACATAGAGCAAAACCTAGGAGCAAGCCCAAAATCAATGCTATTAACACCAAAAAGAGGAAATGCCAGGAGTTTGTGAAGGCTTTTGAACTTAGCATGTATGGGAAGTTATTACCAGAGAAGGCAGAGGAATTTTGGGATTATTTGAGAACAACAATCCATGAACCAGCTTTAGCTACATTTTGGGAAAAGAGACCATCAAAATAGGACTGGTTTGAAGAAAATGAAGCGGAACTATTACCTCTCATCAACATTAAGAACACAGCCTATCTGGAACACAACAAGAAGCCAACAGAGAGCACCTCAGAGAGACTTCAACATGCAAAAACCGAGATACAGTGAGGAAGCAGATGCTGTGCAAATCATTACTGGATCAAGCTCTGTGAAGAGATACAGACAGCCTCAGACACAGGAAACCTCAAAGTCATGTGTGATGGCCTGAAGAAAGCTCTAGCTCCCACTGTCAACAAGGTTGCCCCTCTCAAATCGCACAGCGGTGAAATCATTACGATAAAAGTAAGCAGTTGACAATTTGTGTTGAACACTATTTAGAGCTATACGCACAAGAAAGAAACATCACCAGCGAATCACTGGACCAAATACCAACTCTACAGGTAATGCCAGAGCTAGATGTGGAGCCCACTGTAGAAGAGCTAAGCAAGGCCATTGATTTGCTATCAAGTGGCAAGGCTCCTGGAAAAGAGCTAGATGTGGAGCCCACTGTAGAAGAGCTAAGCAAGGCCATTGATTTGCTATCAAGTGGCAAGGCTCCTGGAAAAGATGGCATCCCAGCAGAAATCCTCCAGTGCGGGAAAGACAGCCTATTACCATATCTTCATCAGGTGCTACTTAAGTGCTGGAAAGAGGATAAGGTACCACAAGAGATGTGCAATGCAAACTTTGTATAAAATAAAGGTGAAAAGGGCGACTGCAACAACAACAGGGGTATCTCGCTACTAAGCATAGCAGGGAAAGTTTTCAAAAGTTTTCACAAAAGTAATCTTAGTGTGCCTACAACAACTGGTGAATCACGTCTACCCTGAATCACAGTGCAGATTTGGGGCTGGAAGATCAACTATAAACATGATATTTTCTCTGCATCAAGAAAAGTGCAGAGCAAAACCAACCACTGTACATCGCCTTTGTGAACCTAACCAAAGCATTCGAGACAGTCAGCAGAGCAGGTCTATTTGCAATACTAGAAAAGATAGGATGTCCACCAACCCTGTTAAATCTTAGATGTTCATTCCACAACAACATGAGAGCAACTGTCCAGTTTGATGGGTCCACTTTGGACAGCTTTGAGATGAAAAGCAGAGTGAAGCAAGGATGTGTTCTTGCCCCTACACTCTTTGGAATCCTCTTCTCAGTACTCTTGAACTGTGCATTTAAGGACATGAAAGATGGAGTGTATCTCCACACAAGATCAGATGGGAAACTCTTCAACGTGTCCCGACTTAAATCAAAGACCAAAATGTCAAAAAGGTGCTAATCAGGGAACTTCTATTTGCTGATGTTACTGCCCTCATAGCCCTCAATGAAGATCTATTACAAGAACTCATCTACTGCCTTTCAAGTACCTGTCAGGCATTTGCTCTCACCATCAGCATCAAGAAAATGGTTGTATTAGGATAGGGGGTTCCACAAGATCCTTCAATTACCTTAAATGCAAACCAACTAGGAGTAGTCCAATAGTTCAGCTATTTAGGTTCTACAGTGACTACCAACTTCTCACTGGATGAAGAACTAAATGTTCGCATTGGAAAGGCTGCCACCACCTTTAGCAGACTAACTAAAAGAGCATGGAACAACTCAAAGCTTACCATCAAGACCAAAATGCTAGTACACCAAGTTTGTGTCCTCAGTACTCTCATGTATGGTGGGGAAACAACTAATGCTCATCAGGAGAAAAGGTTGAACAGTTTCCACCTACGTTGTTTATGCTGCATACTCAACACTAAATGGCAAGATAAAGTCACCAATGCAGAGGTTTTTCAAAGGGCAAATTTACCAACTGTGACAGCCCTGCTCAAGCAAAGATGACTGCGCTGGCTGGGCCATCTGAGTAGGCTGGAAGACGGATGCATACCCAAGAACATGCTATATGGGGAGCTATCAGAGGGAACAAGAACAACAGGACGTCCCAAGCTTCATTATAAAGACACATGCAAGTGAGATATGAAGGAATTTGGAATTGATCCTGACCAATGGGAAATCTTGGCAAGTGATTGTAACAAGTGGCGCGATCGTCTCCATCAGGGTATCAAAGTTCATGAGAGAAGCTGGCTCCTACAGCTTGAAGAGAAAAGAGCCCATAGGAAGCAAACAGCTCCCAACCAAGATGCATCATTTGCAATAACTGCTAAAGATCATGCAAATCTCGAATTGGCCTATTCAGTCACATGAGACATTGCAGACTATCTACATCAGAGGCTGCAATTCCCACCGTCTCTCCCAGACGAAAGGATGCCAATATCACACCTACAAAGCCCAGCAGTATGTTTAATTTCCTTTAGCACATCTTCACTTCCCTCAGTAAATCATTTCTGCCTTAACAGATAAAAATCATTTATGTTTACAGCTCAAATCCATCCCCAAATATAGTCTGCCCCTCCAAATTTATTTAGTGCTGCTTCCCTCCAAATCAATTAATGCTGCCACTCAAATCAGTTACTTTCCCTCTACTTTTTAGAAAAGGTCCTCTTCCTTCCGCCCTTCTTTCATTGCTCTTTTGGGTAAGTTTGAGGCCTTTGGCCAACTCCTCCTCTTCACCTTAGCCCTTTGTTTTTAAGTCTCTATACCCCTGATCTTAAAGGAACAGCTTTTCAGAGGCAATCCTATTCCTATTTCTAATCCTGTGAGAAATGTAGCAGATTCCAGTACTCTGCTCCCCTTCTCACTTCATCAGAAAAGAATTAGTGACACTTGACTCTCTCTCTGCCTTATTTACCCACTTCTCTCCTGTTCAACAAGTGACAGTACTATGGCTGCTCCACTCTTGTCTTCTCCAAGGGAGCAGGTTGAGTGTCAGAACTTCAGTTCCACAGCAAATTCTCAAACACACTTTCACTCCACTCTGGAACAAAAAGTAGAATTTTCAAAGTTTCCTATGGAAGGAGAAAACCAATTATTTTTGTTTTTGTTTCGAAACAATCAAAATGTTTCAATTCAAACTTTGAAAAGAAATAGAGCCTCTGAGTCCAAAATCCAAGACTCCCAGCTCAGTTATGGCTCCTAGGGATATTAGACTCCCAGATCCTCATCAGCCATAGCAGACAGATTAGCAGAACCTATCGCATTGAGGGGAACTGAGTGCCTAGAAGCCCTGGGAGCCATGGCTGAGCCAGGAGCATAAACTTGGGAGATCAGGCTCCCAGATCCATGGCAGGAAATCTGGAAGCCCTGACCCGAGGCAGGGTTCTCAGAGCTTCCAGGCTCACTGCTGTGGAGCCAGGAGCTGATCCCCGGCTACAGCTGGGGCTCCCAGGACTTCCAGCTCTGGGAAGCCCAGGAGTCCCCAACGTAGGGGCAGTCTGCCCTGAGCTGCAGAACCTGGGAAGCCTGGTGTTCCCAGCAGCTTGCCAGGAAACACTTCCGAAAAACATTTCTGGTTAGAGGAATTGGCATTTTCCAAGGAGCCCCGTTTGGTTGGAAAATTCCTGGTCAGCTCTATTCTCCAGAAAAGCCTGAGCCTGCTTCTCAGTGTTCTTGCCTGGGTTTAAATTTCTTACCTATGTGAGCAAGTGGACAAATGGGGCCAAATTCTCAACTACTGTAAATCATCACTTCAATGGAGTAATGTCATTTACACTAGCTGAGAACCTGACCCATGATCTTTTCAATACTCCTCGTTCTTTAGGCTATGATTTACGAGCCTCTTTGAGTGAGAGATGGGATGCAGTATTGCCAAGCCCAAGGATTCAAAAATGACGAGATAAAAAAAAAAAGTGTCTTCTGGTTTCCAAGGTTTAAGTGTGCATTTTGGGTTGAGATTTTAAGCTTTTCTTTGCAACCATGAGGAATAGGAACATTTTTTTTAAATGAAATCTGGGATTCTCCCGTAATCACATGAATGCAGGAGCTGGGGCTTTCAGAAAAACCTCAACTATGGTGAGACCCAATAAAAATCACAAGAGCTGGCAATAGTGGCCAAGGATGTCAAGGAAGAAAGGGATGAGGCATAGCAGATGGGGATATCTGGGCATAGCAAGATAACCTCCTGCATTGAAAAAGCTGCAATAATTAAACTTACTGAATATGATATTGGGGAATGTGCCTTTCACAACAATTTCATATTATACTTCTTGTTTCAAACGTGAAATTACATGCTACTTTGGCTATACATGGCACAATGAACTTTAACTCATTACTTTTCTTTAAACAATGCAAAGTATTCTGGGAGATGGAGACCAAGTGCTATATTATAGACTTGATTAACAGGGAGGGTGAGGGGGGGGGGAAATGAGTGGTTTGGATTGGTCATGGGTGAACAAGGTTTGATAAATACCACTCTAATTAATCTGCAAAAAAGTGGCTGTCATGTTTGTTGTTCTGTTATCAGCAGTTTACAGAGTACATAAATCTGTACTTGAACCCACAGAAAACTTAGAATTTTCATGCACACATTCAACAACTACAAAGTGGTACCATAATGAAACATCAGACGGACATCATATTGATGTGACATCCAGAAAATGTCCAAATAACAAACCTTAGACATAATGTAATGTTAGAGAAGTATTCATGCTTCTTAGGTAACACAGAATTTTATAGCATATTTTTTTTCACAGTGAAGTAACAGAGTTGGCAAAACTGTCAAAGCAAAAACAAACAAACAAAAAATCAAAGCACTAAAATGTTTTATTTCTGTTTCAAGCTAACAAAAGACTGTTGCTCTCCATGACTGGTGTTATATGTAACAATCTCTGGGGCTGAGGGAGAAGAGAGAGGAAAGCACACTTGAAAGTGCTGTTCTATTTTGGTCCTGTCCTTCTAATCCAGCATCTCCCCTACTTTTCCCCTCAGTTTTCAAATAGAATGGAAAATAAACCATTAGAAAAGGTTGAAGTGTAGGTTTGTGATCAATCATTCTATCCATTTTTCATTAGGTATTTAATAAGGAATGGAACTCCAATTTTTCTTATTGTATAGATCTCAAGCCAAGCATTTCCTCCCTTTTTTGGTCCCTTTTTTAGGTTGCTCAAGAACAAGAAAATTAAAAGATCTATTTTGAAGATCAGCCCCTGCTTCTCTTTGTAGCCATTTTTTCTTTTGACTATTGAAGCCTTGTCATGTGAAATGGAAAAAAGGTCATGGTTTTCAATGTACAACCTTCCTGCACCTCTGACTTCTTATCCCTCCCACCCCATAATCACAATAACATGCCCCATGTTAATGCCATCCTTGTAGTGTGCCATCTCATTCTGCATGTTACCTCTGAGCAGGTCATTTTCCTCATGTTCTCAAAGCAATCTGAGTTTTCCTGGAGGGCTGGCTTGGCAGAGCTATTTTCAGCATGTTTGTGGTGTCACTCTTATCACCTGCCTAACAGTTACTTTCAGACTTATAAAGAACAAAGGCCAACAGGTGAATGGCAGTTAATTTCAAAGCTTGCTGAGACAGAGAGAAAAGCACAAGGCCAACATTTTCAAACTTGGGCACTTAAATCAATAGGGAGAAATTCTGCCTCCCTTAGTCACACTGAGTTGTGCCTTATGCCAGAAGTAATCCCATTAAAGAAAATGGAGTTCGGTAAGAGCAGCAGAAGCTAGTCCATATTTAAAAGCTCCTGTATAAAAGTGGCCTGGCTTTTATAGATACCGAGCACCTGTAGCTCTGATGGCTTAAGTATGGAGGTAGCTGTCTGACTTTAGGCATCCACATTTGAAAATAGTGACCCAATCTTTACACTGACCATTTCAAACAAGTGTATTCAATTTGACTGTTTGGGAAATCCTTTGAAAAAAGTCAAAGTTTCATTAGATTTAGGTAACTCTTCATTAAACAGTTATGGTTGCTGAGATAAGCAATACCTGCTCACTGGGAAAAGCTCACCTATACCAGCATGCAGTGTTGGTAAGTAAAGATTTCTGTGGGAAGCGTTATCAGTGGAAACATTAACCTATAGAAAATGGCAGAGGTCAAAGAGCTACTATATAATTCCTGTTCAGGTAATTCTTGAGAAAACAGAATTTTCAAGTATTGAAAAAAATCTACTGGTTTATAGTTAGATTAAAAAACCCTCACCTTTCAGACGGCTACTTATCAGTGTAAGAG
Source organism: Malaclemys terrapin pileata (assembly GCF_027887155.1). Taxonomy (NCBI): domain Eukaryota; kingdom Metazoa; phylum Chordata; order Testudines; family Emydidae; genus Malaclemys; species Malaclemys terrapin. The sequence goes on along the minus strand of NC_071511.1, from coordinate 98,355,892 downwards.
AAATCAGACTGTCAACTGGTGGGGAGTATTTATTTCGATTAGTGTTGAACCTGAAATAATGTGTTTACTTGCGTTTTGGACCTCTTAAATAGGGATTCAAGGACTGAGTACATACCAGTATTGGACTTTGCAGTGTGCCACCAGGAGGGGGCAGTGGTCTGCTACAAGTGTAGTTCCCTGCTATTAAAGCTTTTAAAGGGAGCTCCCTTCTTTCTGTCTCTGGTGGCTATCCAGGTGGAAGTTGCATTAATTTCAATAAGGTTAGATAACCCTGGTTTTCTCACATTTCACATTCCCTCTTTCATTAAAACAGGTTCCACTATCTCAGATGTCATGTGAGCTATTTGCTGAGGGTGAGCTGCTGCATTTGTCTGCATAATTATTGCATATAAACTCCCTATTGCTTGTAGCTAACTCATTATTGCAAAGTGCTTTCCCATACAGGCTGTATGAAGAATTTTTAAATAATTTCCAACACAAACATTTTCCTTTGGGTGGGTTTTAAAAGCACCATCCCAAACTCGGGGCCCAAATTCCATGACGTGCTCAGGGGAGCTGAGGGTGCTGAGCATTTTGCAGGAGACACTGAGCACATCACGAGAGAATCAATCAAATCCTGTATAGATTTGATCATTTTTTGCTTTGCATAATATTCTCCTCTTGATCTGCATTGACTTCCATTAATGACTAGAAGAGGAATGTCCATGCACTGAAAAGAATATTCCCTATAAGCAGCAACTGCACCATATGTTTTAATCTAAGACAGCCACCCAATATCTCAGAAAATTCTGCTGTGTTCTGCTCTTTTAGAGACAATAAAGGACAATTTAGCTTTTCATTTTTTGCTTTGTTCTATATCAGAATATTCTTTGTTTGGGTTGAGCTGAAATTCAATTTACAAATTTTTAAAATACTTATTTTATTAATTGGTGCTGGAGATTTCCCCTTTCAGTGGGAGGAAGTATGACCCTGTTATTAAAGCACTGGATTGGGAATTGGGAGACATGGGCTCATTTCTCAACTCTACCACAAATTTCCTGTATGACCTTGGAAAAGTCACTTAATCATCTTTGTGCCTCAGTTACCCACCTGTAAAATGGGAATAATACTACTTCCCTACCTGTCAGGGATGATAAAAGGATAAATTCATTGTTTTGAAGTGCTCAGATATTGTGGCCATGAGTAGACAGAAACAGGCTATAAACCAATGACTGGTCTCCATATGACTATTTCTTAAAGTTCATTACAAATGGAGTTTTACCTTACAAAGCATCGTTACTTCAGAAGTTTTATAGCAATATATTTTTAGATGCCTGCTCAGTAGTCACTGTTTAGGTTTGTGAATTGGATCTAGCTCTGAAACTGCTCTCCAGTTACATGTTAAGAAGTACTTACTACTTCACCACAGCCAGGGTGTGGATGGGACATTTTAAAATATTAACATTTCCTCTTCTCCAACAGAGTCTTAACTGACCCAAAGATTCTTTCCCCACTCTAGCAACGTGGCAGATCTTTGGCGCATTTCTAACGAGTACTGCAGAGGAGCTGAATGTCATAGTACAAATTGGTATCAATTGGTTACAATGGAAGCAGAGGTGAAAGTAAGCCGGTACGGGCCGGTACGGAGGACCAGTAAGAAAAAGTGCAGTAGCGTACCGGCAAGAAAATGGAGCATTCTCTCCCTCTCTGACTCCTCCTCCTGGCTCCAGCAATATTGAGGGTCCAAGGGCCCGGCTCCACGAATATTCGTGGCCGGGTCTCCCGCCTGCTGCCCCCCCGCACCTCCCCTGAGTGTGGGCTGGCCCCCCTTTGCTGCCCCCATGCACCTCCCTGGGTCTCGGAAGCTCTCGTGTCTCTCCCCTGAAGCTCCATGCTGCCTGCCTGCATTAATTGCCGCCACAGGGTCCTAGTGCCCGCCTCTACTACTGCTAGGGCAGGCTGCCCTTCCCCCTCAGACCCTTTCATTTTCTGGTGGGACCCTCCACCAGTACAGTTGCCCCCCCGCCCGCAGTCACCGCTCTTGCCTCATGCTGGGCAAGGGGCAGTCCCATCCCCCATCCCCAGTGAGGCTACAGTGAGGGGCAGCAGCAGGAGAGGAGGCACATGTGATGACAGCCCCCCCCCAACCACTAATCCCCAGCCACAACACAAATCCACCCCCAGCCTCACCCTCCAGCCCTCACCCCTGCACCCCCTCCCTCCGCACCCCCTCTTATCCCCAAACTCCCTCCCAGAACCTGCACTCCCTCCCTCTGCACTCCCTCCCATCCCCAAACTCCCTCCCAGAGCCTGCACGCTGCATCCCAGTCCCCTGCCCCAGCCCAGGGCCTGCACCCCAGACCCCTTCCCCCACACAAACTCCCTCTCAGAGACTTGGGCAGGTGGGAGGTGGAGTTTGGGGGGGGCAGAGGTTGGGCAGGGGCAGATTCTGGGCACCACCAAAATTTCTACAAACCTGCCACCCCTGCCAGCAAGAGCTGGTGCATCATACCAGGGTGGACTAGCTTCCTGAGGCAGCAATTTAAGGGCTGGAGCCCGGGGCCCTTTAAATTGCCGCCAGAGCCCCGCTGCCAGAGCCCTGGGGTAGCGGCAGTGGGGTGCGGGTGACAATTTAAAGGACCCAGGGCTCCTGCCGCCATTACCACTCCAGGCCCTTTAAATCGCCGCTGGAGCCCCACTGCCGCTACCCCAGGGCTCCGGGGACAATTTAAAGGGCCCGGGCCCTTTAAATAGCCCCCGGAGCCTGCTGGAACCCTGGGGTAGCGGCGGCAGGGCTCTGGTGGCTATTGAAAGGGTTCGGGACTCCCGCTGCCTCTATCACCCCGGACCCTTTAAATAGCCACCGGAGACAATTTAAAGGGCCCTGGAGGGTAGCGGCAGCCGGAGCCCCGCACCCTGCTGCTGGAGCCCCGGGGCTCCGTCGGCAATTTAAAGGGCCTGGGGCTCCACTGTGGTAGCAGCAGCTAGAGCCCCGGGCCCTTTAAATCACCCCCTTTAAATCGCCCCCAAACCCCTGGGCTCCCAGCCACCTCTGCAGCTGGGAGCTCAGGGGGTGATTTAAAGGGTTTGGGGCTCCCAGCTGCTGCTATCACAGCCCTAGCCCTGGGCCCTTTAAATCCTGATTTAAAGGGCCTGGGGATTTAAAGGCCCCGCCTCTTCTGGTGGAGGCCACACCCCTCCGCAGGACTCCGGAGTACCAGCAAGTCCTTTAAGTTACTTTCACCCTTGAATGAAAGGCACAAGAGAGAGGCGTCCTGGAAGCTAAATTTAGAGGGTCAGGAAAAGGATTTAAGGCAAGGGCCTCATGTATTCTCTGAAAGGCTCCTAATTCTACACTCAGACCAGCTAGACAGGGGAAACTTGGGAGCTCTCAATGCATGGATGCAAAGGGAGTGTAAGGAGGAAGGGTTGAAGTTCATTCAGCACTGGGAAAGGAGAATCTATATTGAAGGGATGAGCTCCACCTTAACTGACGTGGGACCAGGCTGCCAGAAGAAAAAATTGACTAGTTTTAGATCAACTATTTAATATAGGAACTAGGGGGAAAGCTGGCAAGTGGAGAAGAGCAGTCAGGTCAAAGACATCTGCCAGTTAACCGAAAGCAATATTATATCTGTTAATAAAAGGCAGGACAAATCAAAGCTGAACTGGAGGAGGGGACAGGTTGAGATCACAGAGATATTTGCTAGAAAAATAATGGGGTCAGTTAAGGAGTTACATAAAAAGAGGCATCTGGCAAATAAAACAAATAAATAAATAAGACTAGAAAAGTCTATGTAGCAAAGTGACAGATATAAAAACAAAAGAGGAGAAGGGTGAGCGTTCTTGATTTATGTATGTTTTGGGAATACATGAATCCTTGTAACAAACCACAGTCTTATTAAACTCTTGTAAATTCACTTAGCTCCTACGTAACCCCTGCTAGGGACAATGGTCTTTCTGCCACCTCCCAGGAAGAGTTCATGGATGGTTTGTTTTAAATTCAGAGAGATGACATTCCATATATAAATTTGTTTAAAAAAAATCAAACCAAAGTCATTAAGGCCTGGTCCACACTAGCCCCCCATTTCGAACTAAGGTACGCAAATTCAGCTACGTTATTAACATAGCTGAATTCGAAGTATCTTAGTTCAAACTTACCGCGGGTCCAGACGCGGCAGACAGGCTCCCCCATCGATGCCGCGTACTCCTCTCGCCAAGCTGGAGTACCGGCGTCGACGGCGAGCACTTCCGGGATCGATCCCAGAAGATCGATTGCTTACCGCCGGACCCGGAGGTAAGTGTAGACCTACCCTTAGCAATGGATGTGCTTCTGCATCCCTTTGGATGGTGTGATACATGAAGAGGGGCGGAGTAGCTCTCTTTGATGGACACCCTGCCAGCCAGTTAGCTGTAAAATCCCTTTTGGTCAGATGCCCATTCCTTTTCTTTTACCTATGGGAGCTACTACTCCCCCCCCGCCATGTATCACAGATGGCCAAAAGCTTTACTGCATGCAGTATGTCTTAAAGTTGGATGAAGCATAGTTATAGCTGTGTTGATCCCAGGATATTAGGAGACAAGGTGGGTGAGGTAATATCTTTTACTGGACCAACTTCTGTTGTTGAGAGACACAAGATATGCCCTGAGGAGGAAGTCCAGGATATGCACCTTAGCACACTTAAAACCACCTTCACCAAACAAGGACACTCCACCAGTGAAGTGGATCGCATCATGGAACAAGCCACCCAAATACCCCGAGAGAACCTGCTTTAATACAGAAATAAAATCCCTTCCAACTGCACACCTTTGGTTGTCACCTACCACCCCCCACTGGAACCCATATGGGGTATCATCAAACAATTATAACCCATGCTCGATGGGTATCCCACCCTGAACTAAGTCTCTCCTGAACCCCCACTTCTAGCTGGCATACAACCCTCCAACCTCACCAAGCTCATTCTCAGAAGCAAACTCCCCACAGACGAAGTACACACCAACTCAAAGCGGCACCAGACCCTGCCAAAACAGATGCAAAACCTGCAGACATACACCTTTACCCTGATATAACGCGACCCGATGTAACACGAATTTGGATATAATGTGGAAAAGCAGTGCTCCGAGGGGGCGAGGCTGCGCACTCCAGTGGATCAAAGCCAGTTCAATATAACGCAGTAAGATTTTTTGGCTCCCGAGGACAGCGTTTTATCGGGGCAGAGGTGTATCTCCACTGCTACAATGATCCAACATCCTCCACAACACACCTTTCAAGATCCATGAATTCTACACATACCTATCACAACATGTGGTATACCACATCCGGTGCACTAACTGCCCCAGTAACAATTGTGTGGGTGAAACCAGACAGACAATCACTACTCTATCCAATGAGCTCACACGGGAAAATGATAAAAGACAAAAACACCATATCACCTGTGGGTGAACACTTTTCACAAAGTGATCATTCTATATCTGATCCATCACTCCTCATCCTCAAAGGAAACCTGCACAACACTTTCAAAAGACGAGCCTCGGAGCTTAAATTCACAACTCTGCTAGACACTAAAAATCAAGGACTGAACAGACACACTGAATTTCTGGCTTATTATAACAAGTTGTAACCCACTAACCCCCCTTTTGGTCCTATAACTGCAGCGGTATTAACACACCACTGTACCTTGAATGGTCCCTTACAATATTTTCCAACTACTGATTGTGCTAAACAATCTCTTCCATCTTGCATTTAGCTGTGATGCTTAGAATACCTGCCCCAGACCTCAAGAATCGCTTCTTGTGGCTCAAAAGCTTCCCTCTCTTTCTCTCAACAAAAGAAGTTGGTCCAATAAAAGATGTTACCTCACCCAACTTAGCTTTATAGTTGGAGGAAGACCTACTCACCAGTGCAGTTCTCACACTTACCAAGATGTGTGTGTCACAGAGTATGTGCACTGATGCTATATGTGAAAAAAATTGAGAACTATTTTTTTGCAGCTGGTGACATATTTCGAAATATTGCTGTGCTCTATAGAGCCTTATTTATATATTTAGACAGCAAGGAAACATTCACTTGTTTGGAAAGATTAATGTGAACTCTATTTAGGTAAAAAAAGTATCTGCACTGAAATCCTAGTATCATTGATCATATTGTGTCTGCTCTTCCTACTTTCAATGAGTTTTTAGTCCCTCACTGTTTAGTCATTTATACACAAAGTGCTTTGTAAACCCCACAGAATACTATTTCAACATTTCAGTCCAGTCTGGTGAGAAAAGTGTTTACTCATTACAGTGATGTCATGTTTAATTTTGCAGCTACAAATAATAACCTTTTCTGAATTATTGATTATAAATGTTCAGTTCTTTTACCTAAAAAAATGTATCCCAGGGGACAATAAATCTAGATTTGAAATTTAATTGGGAACTATACAAATATGGAAGAGTTATTTCTGTTTATAACATACTTAAAAAAAAGCAATGAAAGAGTATGTAAGCTATCAATTACTGATGCCAGCACTTTTCTCTTGGAAAAATGGTAATAGCTTATCCTCTTGAGAGAGGACAGTATTTTATCTAGAAAACGTAAATCCTATACTTTACTTTATATTTTCTAATGCTGTATTTTCATCTTAGACACATACACTAGCATTATGTTTTTTCAGCTAAAATATTTTCATGCTCATGTCCTACTTATTTCTCTGGGCTTCTATTCATATAAACGTAGATGTTTTAGCCAAAAGCAGCTTTAATGTTAAGAACAGGTTAAATTTTCTTCAGAACTTTTTGGTCAAGGGAGAAAGTCTGACATCAATGTACTTGGAAAATACTTGTCACACCTACAAACTCCTTAGTTGCTAGGGTGACTATACGGAATCTCACATATCTGATGTATTTGTTGAGATTACAGAGGTTGAGGATAGGTCTCATCCCTCCAGGGGTGACAGTAACTTAAAGGACTTACCGGTACGCCGGAGTCCTGAGCGGGGGCGTGGCCTCAACCGGAAGAGGCTGGGCCTTTAAATCAAGATTTAAAGGCCCCGGGGCTCCGGCTGTGGCGGAGCCCCGGGGCCTTTAAATCACCCCTGGATCTACCAGCTGCAGAGGCAGCTGGGAGCCCTGGGGCTCAGGGGTGGATTTAAAGGGTCCGGAGCTCCAGCCCCTGCTACTGCAGCAGAGCCCCAGGCCCTTTAAAGCACCGCCCGAGCCCTGCCACCGCTACACTGGGGCTCCAGCAGCCAGGCTCAGGTGGCACTTTAAAGGGCCCAGGGGTCCCTGCAGCAGCGGGCACCTGGGGCCCTTTAAATCACTGCCAGAGCCCCTGCAGCCGCTACCTTGGGGCTCGGGAGGCAATTTAAAGGGCCCGGGGCTCTGGCTGCTCCAGAGAGCCACGGGCCCTTTAAATCGCCAGCCTGGGGAAGCCAATCTGGCATGGCGTACCGTACCGGCTTACTTTCACCTCTGCATCCCTCCCTTGGCCTTGGGAGCCAGGAAATACTGGGAATAGAATCCCTGTCCCCGATGCTGCAGGGTGACCTCCTCTACAGCCTCCAAAGGCAGTAGAGACTGAACCTGCTCAAGGAGCAGGGTCTCCTGTGAGGGGCAGGGTGGGACGGAAGGATGGAGAGGGACTGAATGGCATAACCTGACCTGAGGGTGCTCAGGACCCAGTTGTCTGTGGTAATCAAGTCTCAAATATTATAAAAACAAGCCAGCCTGTCCCCGAACAGAGGGGACAAAGAGGAGGTTACCACTGGGTCATTGTCCTGGACACACAAGTCAATAAAGTCAATATAAGCGCTTGCTGTGGTGTGTGTGGGTGTGTGTGTGTGTGAGTGAGAGAGAGAGAGAGAGAGATGATCTGACTGGGTAACCCCAGAACTGGAGGATCTCCTCCTTTTGGATCTGTGCTTCTTCCAGGAGTAGTCCTGCTGCCTTAAAGGAAGGGAGGACTGTCCAAAAAAATGCTGAGAGGGGTACTGCTGTGTTGCTGCTGAGTGTTATAGTGGCATCTCTTCGTGGCCAGAGTATATACTCCCAAAGAATGTAAAGTAACTCAGGAGTCTTTAAAAGAGTGCAGGATTTCATCTTCTGAAAACAAAACCTGGCCATCAAAACAATAAATCCTCAAGGGTTTGCTGCATATTGGAAAAAATGCCCAAATTCTGCAGCCATGAGGCCCTCCTCTTGGTCACAGAAGGCACCATAATTCTGGTCATGGCATCCGCCATGTCCAGAGCTGAAGTCTTGGCCACCATGTAGCCTTCCACAATGAATGACATAAACTCTTCCTTTAAGGGTTCTAGCAATTTGTCTGAGAACTTAGACACGGTCAGAGGTTAGCTGTGTGAAAGGGGTCACCAGTACAAAAGTTTGAGAACCACTTTATCTTTATGAAAGGCATTAAGAGTGAGCCTTAGAATCAGGTAAATTGGTTGAACTAACAGAATTATATATCACTTAGCTAAACATGCCATAAGGTCAAGTCTACCTATTGATATACCCCCCCACCACCACCACCACTGTATAATCTGACAGATTGTGTACTGTACCTCTCTAATCTATTATAATTCATTGAGCATGTCAGCAAAATAGAGAAAATAGAACCAGCTGACATAACTTATTTGGGCCTTTCAAATAGCATCTGACAAAATCTTTTACAAGAGGAAACTAACCAGTTTCGGGGTAAGAAGAAAAATTCCATCATGGATTAGAAAACTGTCTAAAACATTGAAAACAGAGAGCAGTAATGTATAGTAAATCTTCAGCATACACACTACTGGGTTCTAAATTAATTGTAACTGTTCAGGAAAAGACACAGGCTGAGATTCACAAAAGATGAGGAGGTTACTGGGAGGTGCAGTAACTGATGCTCTTCGAGATGAGTGTCTCCGTGAGTGCTCCACTCCAGGTGTTGGTGCGTTCCTGCGCCTTCGCTCGGAGATTTTTACAGCAGTTCTTGTACCGGTTGCGCACGCGCAGAGCCTGCCCCCCGCTCTGAGTGTACCTTAACAGTACGCGTGCGTGACCAGTCTCCTCAGTTCCTTCTCTACAACAGAGGCTACCAAAGTAGAGGGGAAGAGGGTGGGTAGTGGAGCACCCACAGGGACACTCATATCAAAGAACATCAATTACTACACAGGGTGAATAACCTCTTCTTCGAGAGATGTCCCTGTGGGTGCTCCATTCCAGGTGACTTAAAAGCAGTGTATCTCCAGGAGGTAGGGACTTCGGATTTGGTAGGAATGCAGTAGATAATACAGCTCTGCCTAACCGTGTATCAGAGAGAGGGCCTTGAGTAAGGGCATAATGCTTAACAAATGTGTGTTCAGAAGTCCAAGTGGCCGCTTTACAGATGTCAGCCATAGGAACTTTGTGTAGAAAAGCCACGGAGGTAGCCACAGATCTAGTGGAGTGAGTTCTGATGCCGGCTAGAGGCGTAACTTTCTTTATCTGATAGCACAGTCAGATACACTCGGAAATCCAGTTTGAAAGTGTCTGGGTAGAACTAGGTGTCCCTTTGGAGCACTCCGCAATGGAGACAAAGAGTCTGGAAGAGTTCCTAAAGGGCTTGGTTCTATCCAGATAGAAGGACAAAGCCCTGCATACATCTAACGTATGGATTGTGGATTCAAAAGGAGTTTGCATGTGGTTTCGGCTCATTGATGTGGAATGACGAATGCACCTTTGGAAGAAATTTGAGGTGTAGTCGGAGGGTAACCTTGTCCTTAAAAAACAGTGTATAAGGTGGGTTTGCCATGAGAGCTGCTATTTCTCCTGCACGTCTGGTGGAGGTGATTACCACTAAGAATGCTGTTTTCATAGAGAGGTATAAGAGGAAGCAAGTGGCTGGGGGCTCGAATGGTTGTTGAGTTAAGCAGGTTAATACTAAATGAGGTCTAACGGAGGGGTAGGAGGTTTAATGTCCAGTTACAGGGATTGGAGCCCTTTGAGAAAACGTTTGGTGATTGGATGAGCAAAAACAGAGGTATTGTCGATCTTGTCATGAAAAGTTGTAATAGCAGCTAAGTGAACTTTGATGGAGCTGAAAGAACGGCCAAGTATGGGCGGAAGAGGTGCAGAAGTAGGAGGACGTTGTTTAGTTGAGCACCATTGTGTGAATCGTTTCCACTTTTGGAGATATATGGTGCGAGTAGATTGTGTTCTGCCATGTAGGAGCACTCTTTGAACCTGCTCAGAGCATGCTAATTTGTTTTGGGAGAACCATGTAGGAACCAAGTTTTGAGGTGAAGCATGGACAGGTTGGGGTGAAGAAACTGGCCGTGTTGCTGCGATAGGAGGTTCGGAGTGAGGGGCAATGAAATCGGTGGGCGAATTGACATTCTGGTGAGGAACAGAAACCACGGTTATCTGGGCCATGATGGGGCAATGAGAATTACCGTGGCACGATCTGTTCGTATCTTTGTCAGAACTCTGTGAAGAACCAGTATTGGGGGGGAAGCATACATTATTTTACTTATTTATTATTTATTAAGTGTTGAGCCCATGAGATCAGGAACTCATCTCCTAGGGAATGTTTGCCCAATCCCACTCTGGAGCAAAATTCAGGACATTTCTTGTTCTTCACAGTTGCGAAGAGGTCCAGGGTTGGATAGCCCCAAACATGGAATATATTGCGTATCTCCCATTCGTGATCCCAGGGAAAATGTCTGCTTAGTATGTCCGCGGTGGTATTCAGTGCCTTAGGAAGATAGGTGGCTGATATCCAGATGTTGTTCGCAAGGCACCAATTCCAGAACTTCACGGCTTCTGTGCAAAGTGAGTGAGATGGAGCCCCTCCCTGCCTGTTGACATAAAACATGCATATGATGTTGTCTGTCATTAGCCGAACATGTTGGTTCTGAATGAATGGGAGGAAGTGATGGCAGGTATTGTGTATGGCTCGCAATTCTAGGACATTTATCTATAGGGAGGCTTTGGTGGAAGACCATAGCTCCTGGGCTGTGTGGTGGGATGATGCCTATCCCATGAGGGATGCATCGGTAATCATTATGAGTGATGGGGAGTCCTGGAGAAAAGGGACTCCTGAGCAGAGGTTGGAGGGAACTGTCCACCATCGGAGGGAGTCTTTGACTCTGAAGGGTATGGATAGAGGCTTGTTTAGGGTGCGTACGTTCAGTCTGTAAACCGTGGCCAACCAAGCTTGGAAGCACCTCATGTATAGGCTTGCATTTTGACCACAAAAGTACATGAGGCCATGTGGCCTAATAGTTGCAGGCAATCTCGTGCAGTGACCTGGAGATTGTTGCGAAGTTTTGTAACCAGGAGTTTTATGGTGTTGAAACAATTGAGCGGGAGAGATGCTATTCCTGTTCTGGAATCGAGGTGCACTCCTATGAACTCCAGTTGTTGGGTAGGAGATAAGGTGGATTTGTTTTTATTTATTTGTAGGCCAAGGGAAAGGAAGCAAGCGACGGTAAGTTGCGTGGATCAAAGAGCTTCGTCGAGTGTGGAGGCTTTGAGGAGACAATCGTCAAGGTAAGGAACTATTATAACCCCGTTTCCTGAGGTGGGCAGTAACCATGGCTAGGAGTTTGGAGAAACTTGAGGGGTGGTAGATAGACCAAAGGGCAACAATCTGTATTGAAAATGTGTTGAACTGAGGGTAAAATGAAGAAAACGTCTGTGGGATGGGTAAATAGTCACATGAAAATAGGCATCCTGTAGGTTGAGGGCTGAAAACCAATCACCCTGCTCCAGCGCTGGGATTATGGTGGTGAGGTTAACCATTTTGAACGTTTCCTTTTTGATAAATTTGTTTAGCCACCTGAGGTCGAGGATCGGTCGCCATCCCCCAGTTTTCTTTTCTGAAGTAATGGGAATAGAAACCTTTCTCTTTGTGTTGTTCGGGCACAATTTCCACTGGTCCCAATTGAAGGAGATGTTGTACTTCTTGGAAGAGCAATTGCTCGTGAGAGGGGTCCCTGAAGAGGGACAGGGAGGGTGGGTGGGTGGGAGGGAGGCGGGGAGAGGAAAGGGATGGAATAGCCAACTGTGATGACCTCTAAATCCCACTTGTGGGTGGTAATATTTCTCCATTGATGGGAGAATGGGTGTAGGCAGTGACCAAAAATAGTGGCAGGCGGTGTAAGCACTGAAGTGGGAATATTGTTTTTTATACCCTTGACCAAGGCTTCAAATTTGCTTATTGGTAGGAAGGGGTTGAGATGCTGCCGAGGAGTTGGGATGGTAGCGTTGGTATCTAGATCTCTGGCGTTGCTGTTGTTGCTGTTGCTTGTGAGATCTATGGAATTTCTGGGTGTTTGTGGGGTAGCGTGGTCACTGGTAAGGCTGATATCTATATTGTTGCCTTCTGGTCGTAGAGACCGGAGAGTTGCCCTGGAGTCCTTCCTGGAGTGGAGTACATCATTTGTAGGGGAGGCGAACAATTTGTCACCGTCGAAGGGGAGATCCTCAGTGGTACTCTGGACCTCCTGGGGAAAGGAAGAGGATGAGAGCCATGACCCTTGGCGCATCACGACTGCTGTGGCAGTGGACCGTGCAGTAGTATTGGCCTATCAAGGGCAACTTGAAGAGTAGTGCGGGAGATGATTTGTCCCTTGGAAACTATGGCTGTAAATTGTTGTTTCTTTTCTTCTGGAATGTGATCAATAAAGTCCATGAATTTATTGTAATTTTTGTGGTCATACTTTGCTAGAACAGCTGTATAATTAGCAATGCGAAACTGCAATGTGGAAGAAGCGTATACCTTATGTCCGAGCAGATCTAATCGCTTACTGTCCTTGTCGGAAGGGGTGGAGCGGGGAAACTGGTGTTTGTTCTTTTGGTTAACTGCGTCTACTACCAGCGAGTTTGGCGCTGGGTGAGTAAACAGGAATTCCAAGCCCTTGGAAGAAATAAAGTACTTTCTGTCCGCTCTCTTACAGGTAGGCAGGCTTGCAGCCAGGGTTTGCCAAATGGCCTTGGCAGGTTCTAAAAGGGCTGTGGTGATAGGTAATGTAATTCTAGAAGAAGAAGAAGAGGGCTCTAGGATGTCGGTTTGCTAATGCTGCTGTTCAGGGACTTCCTCCAGGTTAATTCGTAGCCAGGGGTGAAAGTAGAAATAGGGACTTACTGGTACGGGGCTGGGTTGGGGCCGACTCTGGACCCCGGAAGGGGCAGGGCTTCAGGCGGAAGGGGCGGGGATGGGGGTCAGAGCCAGCCCCAGCCCACTCTGTACCGCTAAGTGCCCTCCCCCACCGGGGTAGCAGCAGCAGCCGGGGGCTCCGGCAGCTGTTTAAAGGGCCCAGGGCTCAGCCATCGCTACCTCCCCAGGCCCTTTAAACCGTTGCCAGAGCCCCCGGCTGCCGCTACTACCCCAGGGTTCTGGCAGCAGGGTTCCGGAGGCTATTTAAAGGGCTTGGGGCTCCCCTGCCTTTACTGCCCTGGGCCCTTTAAATAGGCCTGGGGTAGCGGCGGCGGGGCTCTGGAAGCTATTTAAAGGGCCCAGGGCAGTAGAGGCAGCGGGAGCCCCGGCCCTTTAAAAAACCCCCGGAGCCCTGTTGCTGCTTCCCCAGGGCTCCGGCAGCGGGGCTCTGGCGGCAATTTAAAGGGCCTGGGGCACCAGCCACTGCTGGGAGCCCCAGGCCCTTTAAATTGCTGCCTGGGGAAGCTGGGCCTTGCCGGTACGCCATACTGGGGCGTACTGGCTTACTTTCACCTCTGTTCATAGCTTATTAGCAACTCTTTTTAACAGGTCTTGAAATTTTGAGAAGTCGTCTGAAGGCGTCGGGGGAGGAGGAAACAATGCTTCATCAGGCGGAACAACTGGTTCTACCAGGTTAGAGGCAGGCCGTGCTTGCTCTTGTGGTTGTGACAGGGCTGCCTTGGGTTGGGAGTCAGTGGCAGGGTCGTCAGCTGGTGGTACCGAGCTGCAGTGGTATAACGAGTGTGGTATAAGGAGCCCATGGAGCCCAATATTGCCACTGTGGTGGGAAGGGCATGGGTGGTGCCATCCAGGGGTTCACGCACCATGGGGCAGGACCCTCGGAGTAGGATAAGGCAGCTTTTCTATGACCTCTCTTGATTGGGGTCTGTGGACAGGAGATCTGATAAGGTGAAAATTCTCCCTGCAACCCAGATTCCTCATCACTGGAGCAAAGCTGTGCGGACCTTGCCTCAGTGTCTGGCCAGAAGTAGGTGTTAAGTAGAGGTGACACCAGGAGGTCCCTTAGTGTGTGAATTGCTTGCCGTAGTGCCTCTGTGAGGGGAGGGCTGAGCGAGAGGAATTTGTTGTGAGGAGGGATTCTTCTGCACCAGTGTCCTGAGTGTTCTGTCACTGCTGGCTAGCTCAAAGGCTGACGGTGCCAGGAGAGTGAGAGGAGCCTGGGGGAGGGGGCGGGGGGTCAGGCAGGCTAGTATGCCTCAGTACGGCTTTGTAAAAATCTCCTTCCTTGGAGGTTTTTAAGGCCCGGCTTGACAAAGCCCTGGCTGGGATGATTTAGTTGGGAACTGGTCCTGCTTTGAGCAGGGGGTTGGACTAGATGACCTCTTGAGGTCCCTTCCAACCCTGATATTCTATGATTCTATGATTCCATTGTGGTGCTGAACGGTGCCGTGTGAGAGGCAGGCAACTGAAAGCCTGAAGCCTCGGTTCTGGAGGTCAGTGCAACCGCCGCAGCCACAGGCGCGTTTCACGTGGCACCGGAGGAGCTCAGCGCATCAAAGGTACTCAGCCGGGGGAGTGCAGGGAGGGAAGCAGTACCCGGAGAAGGCATGTCCCTGCGAATATCCTTTATGAGTGAGAGAGACTGATGTTTTTTTGAAGTTTTCGTTTGTCTCTTTGAAGCGAGGGGGCTGCGGTGTACAGCAGAGTCAGAGCCCAGGTCTGAGGCTGGTCTGGGAGATTTTTGCAGCAGGAGTAGTTTTAACCACAGCTCCCTGTCTTTGCATGCCCTGGATTTCAACTTGCTGCAGTGGGCACATTTTTGCGGGATGTGGGACTCCCCCAAACATTTAATACATTTAGAGTGGCCATCTGAAAGAGGAATAGCATCTTTACAGTTAGAGCAGCGCTTAAAACCTGGAGAAGCGGCTGTGGTGACAGGAACAAAAAGTGTTTTTTTGGTTGTTTTTTGTTTTGTTTTGTTTTTTAAAGAGAAAAGAAGAGAAGGGAAAAGGGTACCTAACTAATACTGGTAAGCTAAACTAAGAGGGGAAAATGTTGAACAGGGGAGAGAAGAAATTCTCTAATGAGTCGGCTGAGCTCTGTCTCAGGCTGGGGACGGTAGAGAAGGAACTGAGGAGACCGGTCACGCACTATTAAAGTACACTCAGAACGGGGGGGCGGGACAGGCTCTGCACATGCGGGACTGGTACAAGTACTGCTGTAAAAATCTCAGAGCGAAGACGCAGGGACACACCAGCACCTGGAGTGGAGCACTCACAGGGACATCTCTCGAAGAAGAACCTAATGGTACGTCTACATTGCAAAAAAGACCCGCAGTAGCAGGTCTCAGAGCCTGGGTCATCTGACTTGGGCTTGCACTAAAGAACTGAAAATAGCTTTGTTGGCTCAGGCTGGAGCCAGGCTCAAGATCCACTCCCTTCACGGGTTTCAGAGCCCATGCTCCAAAACGTGGAGAGGGGAGTGAGTCTCAGGTCTAGGTCCAGCCTACACTGCTATTTTTAGCCCCTTAGTGTGATCCTTGTGAGCCCAAGTCAGCTGATCTGGGCTCTGAAGCTTGCTGTCATGGGTCTTCTTTTGAAATGTAGACATACCCTAATGGGAGTTACTGTGCCTAATTCCTACTGAATGTGAATTTCAATAGGAGATGGCACCTAATTCCCTTTGGCTCCTTAGAGAGTCCCAACAATAAGTTTATTTGTGGAAAGTTCAATGAAAAATTCAGCTCAATGCACAGTGGTGGTCAAAGGGCAAACAAATCATTAGTATGCAAAAGCAATGGGACGGAAAATATCAGAGCTATTATGTCATTTTGTAAGTTAAGGGTCCAGACTGACTGAGAATACTGTGCTCAGTTCTGGTCAATTTATCTCAAGAAAATATAGTAGAAATAGAAGAGGTTCAGAAGTAGGTGACAAAGATTACAGGCATAGAGACATTTTCATGCCAGGAGAGATTCAAAAGACTGGTACTGCTTAATTTAGAAAGAGAGACAAAATAATCTATGTTAGTGAGAGAAAATTGGTACATCTATTACCCTCTCACAAGTCCTAAACAAATGGACACTCAGTGAAATGGAAAGGTAAAAAAATAAGATAAAAAAAAAAGATAAAATGAAATGCTTCTTTAGTGATGCTCAATTAATTTGTGGAACTGTGTCACGGAATATCATTGAGGATTTATCCAAAAGCAAAAAAACAAAACAAAATATCCAAGTAATAGATAAGGCAGTAAAGGATTTTGGAATACAAGAAAGTAAAAATGTTCTTAAGTAAGCAAGTATCCATTATAAAAATAAAGTAGATTTATAAGAAGTTAAAGTGAAATTGAATTGAATGTGTAAGACTATTTCTCTGATCACAATACTTGGGAATGGCATATATGAACATTAATTTTCCATCAGTGACTCAATACCCTCTTCATTAAATTTTTTTGAATTCAGTGCTCTTTTATTTAAATCAAGATATCAGCAACTAAAGCATGACTTTCTTAATAGGTTAGGATTTATTTGTTCCTTATTGTCTTCTCAGGGGTCTCTGTTTCTGAACGGCTTAGCAGAGCTTTCATATCACCGCTCAAAGCAAAGCTTTTCATATTTCACTAACTAGTCATAAATATTGGGAAGACCAGAAACTTTATTATTAAAATATATAGTTCATGATTTATAGTGAAAGCACAAGCAAGATCTACTGACTTTTAGAACGCCTCAAAAGGACACTAAAAGAGCCTGCCGTGATGACTGTGGTTCACAGACTAAAGATGTAGTGAGGAGACAGAAGGTATAAAGTAGCAGCAAATTAATGGAGAAAGTTAAAGTATTACATGCCCTTTAAAGAAACCAAGACCTTAATATCAAGGCCAGTGGGAAATAAGATAAGTAAATCATGCATCCCGGAATATGGGTCCTTTCTGCATTTGATTAAAAAAAATGATGCTATATGAAAAAGCAAACAAAGTTTTCATTTAAAGAAAACAAAACCCATGGGTAATTAGAACTGGTCAGAAAAATGGAGTTTTGCTTCCATGGAAAATTCTGACTTTTCATCAAAATATTGAAAACTGAGGTTTAATTTTTTTGAGCAAAATGCTTTCCATGTAAAATTCTGATATTTCATCAAAAAAATTAGACACTTTTCATTTAGTTGAAAACCCAATTTTTTTGTCAATAAACAGTTTTGATTAAATGTTTTTGACCAGCACCATTTGTAGTTATTCCTGCTAAGTAGACTTCTCCATAGTAGCCATTGCAGCATTGTCCCAGTAAGTCAGACAGTGATATGTACAATACAACTCTTCTTTATAGTCTTATACAAACTACATTCCAAAATATTTAATACAATTTAACAACAAATGACAGCAGTTGGTATTTGACAAACTACAGAAAACAGTCGTGTGAAAAGATTCAGGGAATAAATTAAAGCATGATCAGTCATAAAAATAGACAGCAACCGTAATGGCTTCCATTCACCTAAATGGAGGTGTTCATTTCAAAGCATTTCAAAGGAACTTTTTAGATACCCTCACATCAGTTGAAACATACAAGTTCCTTAGCAGTAGCTTTCAACCGAACTTTCATTAACTTTCTTGAGATGTTGGCTGCATTTCAGAAGCAAGTTTCTCAGACATACTAGATATATTGTTGAGCATTAAAGAGATAAATGATTATTTACATCTATCATCACTTTCAGGTTTTCTAGAATGGAATCTATTTCACCAATCTTTTCCTTATGCCATACATTTCTGGCACATACCATAGGTGAAAGCTGGAAAGGAATATCAATGTTTTCTATCCCTCATTTTGGCCAATAACTTTTCTGCAGCATTAATTAAACCCATGGTATAACTAAACAATATAGCTGATAGGCAGAACAAGCGACTATTGACTGCGCTCACGTAAAGTAAAGGTGAAGAGCCTGGCTCTAGAGGAGAGATTCACCTCCTTTATACTGACCCAGCCTGTTTGGGAGGAAAATCAGTTTACAGTGGTTAGTTAGTTGAACAAGGTTTGTAGGAAAAACAGCTGCATTTCCCTATACTGATTGGTTGAAGCCCTCTTGTTAATCAAACCAGTGGAGGTTTTGGCTGAAATTTACAAGCCGTTTAAGAAAGATCATCATCATTCAAGGTATTCAAGACTGGCCAAAACAGCCATCTATTAGGGATCTTTCAGAACTAATGAAATCAGTCCCTCTACGATACAGGGAAATGGACTAGCATAATTCCCTAGGGGTCTCTTCATCTTAAATGATTTCATGGTGAAAGATGAGCAAAGTGGTTCCATTTAACTGCTGCTATGCCTGACAGGTCCCACAGACTGAAAAGGTATAATTTTCGCAGAGCCTAAAAGTTTCTGATATAAGATTAATAAACCAAAAAACTCCATGAATCTGAGGCTACAGAGTGAGCCAAGGAGCCATGGCTGGCAGAGACGGAGGTGGGTGCCAGCCTCTCCAGCACTCGCTGTGTGTGCAAGTCTGGGCAGTCTTCCCAGCCACGCAGACCTGGAGGCCTTGCTGCCTCCCAAAGTGAGTGAGCCAGCCTGATCCCTTCACTCCCAAGGCCTGTGGCAGCCAGGGCATCCTGCTCCCTAGTTCCCTGCTGCCAGGTGTCAGGCCCCACCAGCTGCCTGGTAGGGGGCTGTCTTCTGGGGCAAACTCCATCACCTCGTGTGAGTGGTGAGCTACAGTGTCCCAGCTGCAGTGGTGGCCCAGGACTGGGGACTCAAAGGATTCAAGACCCTTTCTCCTCCACCTGGTGCAGCCAAAGGGGAAAGACCCACTTCCACCGCCAAGGAAAGGGGGAGGGATGACTGCTCTCAGAGGTCCCCCCACTGCTACAGTACAGCAAAAAGTATTCTGACTAGAACCTTCAACCACCCAGAGCCTCATGGGACCCGATAACAAGTGTTGGGTTTGGATGGATCGTGTCAAATACGATTTTTCTCAACACTCTCAGGCTCAGGTCAGGTTGGGCTTAAAAATTAGACCTCAGGGGATCTTTACACTGGAGCACATACCCCTACAGATCCTGGAATTTAACCCAGGAGGAGTCCTCAGTCTCTATGTTTCTTTAGGGCACAGGCACCTTCACCCCCACACATCCCCTTCAAAAGTATGGAGGCTAGAGCTTCTGAATTAAACAGGTGTAAGCATTTTTTAACATGAGCTACCTTTTTCCTAACCTCATTCTTGGAAACAGCTGAACCATTTTTAGCAGAAACTTTCCAAAAAGTTCAGCTTGCGCCACACATGCACCATGCAAAATTTCAGCTTCAAAAATGCTGATTTGACACTTTTGACAGACACCTCATGGGGAGTCAGGCAGCCTGGGGAGGAAAGTGCCTTGGAAGTATGGTGACCAGGAAAAAGTCCAATAATTCTGTTTTTGTTCACCTGAAAGAATTTTTCAGAATGTTTCCTCTGGTGAAAAATTTTGAATTTTTGACCTTTGTCCCATTTTGCAATGAAAATGTTACAAAAAAATATCATTTTTTCATGGGAGAGAAATTGTGTTAGAGCTGGGCAGAAAACAGACATTGAAGTGTCATCAGTGAGTTAACACTCCAATGAGATTAACAGGGTACAGAAGAGCTCACCCTTCTGCCATTGTTTGAAGCTGGCCACAGACTCTGAAAACATCACTGAATCAGTTTACTCTTGGTTCACATGTGAAAAATATTGTTCTCAACCATGAGGGCTAGGAACATCAAAATACTCTTTGTGGGCCAAATAAATGTACCAAGTGAGCCAGATCCAGTTCACGCTCCACATGGTGGACTCCCCTGACTCACAGGCTTCACTAGCCAGCCCCTATGAGAAGTAATGATGTAGTTATGCAGTCTCCTGATGCCCAAGGCTGCAACAACCACCCCAGAGCAGGGAGAGGTTTTATCCCCTCCTGTGCCCCCCAGACACCATAGAACTTTGCTTCATGCTGCTTGTGTTTTTGGACGATGCAGTCAATACAACAGGAGTGAAATCTTAGCCGCACCAAAATTAATGGAAGCTTTGCCATTGACTTCATTGAGGCCAGCATTTCACCTCAGAATTAGGCCCATTAGAGGATTTGAATGTTAGTCTTTAACAAAGGGAATTTACTTTTGCTTCTGCCCTCTACTCATCCAAGGTACAGAGCTTTCCTTATATTCAACCCCTTGTTTGATGTTCCAGTCTTACTCAGAACTTTTGTATAATGTTCCCAGTAATGTAAGAAACTTTATGAATTTATGTTCTGATCATTTTGTTTCTGTATGAATTCTATAATATTTCTTGTACAGGGCTTTTCAGACAATGAACCTTGCTTTTCATAAAGCTGAAACTGACTGTATATTAGCATAAGAATATTGAAACCGATCTCTGGATTTTGAATCACAAATCATAAAGACCTGAAGATAAATACTACAGAAAATAGTTGTATGTGTAATTTTCTTTAGACTCCCAGGGGTATACTATACTTTTTGCTACACCAACTGTATAGTTGGGAAACAGATTTGCTCTAATTCAGTAACTGGGTTTTCCTGGTTGCAGGGTGCAGGGGAGGGGGAAAGGATTAAATAGCATGTCTTTAAACATCTTCTGGGAAATTGTATAATAAATCCCCACAGGGATTTCTGTAATCCTCCTGCCCGAACTCAGATACTTTCTTCAGTTCTGAAGCTCTTTAAACCTGATCAACATTTCTGCCAAATATAAATGGGACACTTGGAAGGTTCAACTTTTATTCACACTATAATTAACACTAAGAAAAACAAATCTTTGTAGATTGCTTCTTCACTTACCCTATGCAAGAAATCCTCACCTGCATTGAAAAAAAAAAAACTAATTAAAGTTCATTTGCTGTTAATTAAATAGGATTACACACTTTCCTAAATTAAAACTATTGTATTATTTCAAGTAATGCAATTCAAATTTTGCATCTAATTAATTAGCAGTAAATTACTGAACATGGTTCATTGGTAAATATGCCTAAATGTATCAGCTATAAAAGACTGAGATGCACCAAACAAATACAACTAAAGAAAAGAGCTATTAAATATAGTAGTCTATCATAAAAATAAAGCTTGCCTAAAAATGAAGGCCATCTCTAATAATAATAAAAGATTCAATGTACTTTAGTAGATAGAAACAATACGAGTTATTCAATGGCTTCCCTCTTAAAATGTCAGAGTGTAGTCTTTGTTTGATAGTATTAAAATGTCAGTAATTTGCATCTTTATAAAGAACATCATACTGCTTATGGGACTGTTCATGCTGTTTAAAAGTACACTATAATATTCTCTTGTAGGATGCTGATGCTAAGAATATAGAAGAGGGTGTTGAACTGAAAATGTTATTCAGCATGAATAATTATTACCCAATATTATGAGTAGAACCAAATAAAAAAAAGGTTAAAATGAATAACAAAAATCTAAAACACATATCCCTGAATAGTGCTGTTTTGAGATAGTAATCTAAAGCAATTTCTGTTTCTACCTAACTTTGAACCACAGTTAGGCAAACATTCAGGAGGACAGCTCTTATGCATATGCTTAAAATTAAGTAAATGCTTAAGTTCTATTGAGGTCAAAAGCAAATACTTAAGTCCTGAAGTGCTTTCCTGAGTTGGGGCATTATTTTGTTCCAGTAAAATTCATTCCTTAACAAGCTGTCATATGAAAAAATATACAAAGATATTTCTACATCATAGTGTATTTCCTGACATCTCTTCTTTGGCTTGTATATCTTCTGAAATCAAGGATTAGAATATTTTGGCCTAGAAAAAGTTATGTCTGACATTTGGGGCTGGATCCTGCAAGTTCTAAGCACTACGGCCTCATGCTTAACTTTACGTGTGTTGGTAGTCCAAAGAACTTAGTGGAATTACTCATATGCTTAAAGTTAAGCACATGTTTAAATGCTTGCTTGATGAGCTAGAGTGCTTAGTACCATGAAGGATCAAGATCATAGTCTTCTTTAAGAGCATTTAGAAATACCTTTGAATTAGATTTCAAGACTCTGATAAGATGGAAATTTAGGCCAACTTTTTCAGAAGTGTCGAATAATTTTGGCTACCTCCTTTTGTAAGGGCCAAACCTGAGACACCTAATGCCTGTTTCTTCAAATCAGGCCCACACTATGGTACAGCTCTGCACCCTCATCACTCACAGAATTTTGTCTCCAACATAAATTAGGATTTAAGTAGGTACAGAACAAGACTATCTTAATAAACACAGTTTGGAAATATAAGATGTGTTGCTTTTTGTCTGTCATTAGTATGTAGATTTTATTCTGTACAAACCATATAAAAATCAGCATAATTTTACATTTATCAGCTGAAGTTTATTTACAGGCACAGTTCATTCTATTTAAGCACTATTGGATTCTAGTGCTTCTACCATAAGAAACAAGACTTTTTTTTTTTGTCTCTGAGAAAGTTTTCAGTTGAAATTTCAATAGTGGTAGGCAGTGAAGAACCTTGCTGTTATGGGACAGTTCCAAGGCTTCAGTGCTAATGTCTAAAAAAAGAGGTGAAAAATTACCAGATGATCAGAAAATGTTTAAATGGACACTTCTTTATTTTTTAGGGTTCTTTCCAAGAAATTATTTTTAATCCATATAGTTTTAAGTATTGACTATACAGCACTGATAGGATTTTCTTATAAAAAACAGCTAGAGCATTAGCAATACATTTTAGCACACTCACCAGTCCTGCACCCACATCTCCAGTAAAAGCTGTTGTCCAATATATAAAGCTGAATAACTCTGGGACACTGAGCACATTTTTTTCCTGCTGTTTTAAGCACACTAGCTAACGTTTGTAGAGTTTACATGGCTTTCTTGTCTATACCTGCTGGTCACAGTTGGTGGAGAAGCAGTTTCTCTCATGAGGTGCTTGTTAATTAAGCATGGCAGTAGCCACTCAAGGGGAAAATTTCAACTCTATGCACAAAAGAGAAAAAAATATCAGATGTACCCTCTGAAGGCCCCAGTCTGTAAATAGATTGTTTGGATTCTATAGTGACTGCAACTTAAGAAAATCTGTAAGAGCTTAACGCACACATTGGGTGACTTTATTTGCTGAACTGTAACATAGTACACGGAAGGAGTTTTTTCTCCTGGAACTTTAGTGTTAACACAGTCAATTCTGTAAAGAAAGAAAAGTTCAAAGATTCTGAAGCTATCAAACACAACTTTTAGCCAAAGGCCTGCTCTGTCTTCACTTGCTTGTCTTCACTTTCAAGACCCTTGAAAGCCTATCCCTGCCTTATCATCTCACGTTCACTATTGAAATGTTGACTCTTACTGGCCCATGATACCAGCCTCCACTTTCTCTTGTGCTGCCTCTCATCCTTGGGAGGAGCTCCCCATAAATGTCCACAAAGCAACCTCATTATCCTGCTTCAACACCCTTCTCAAAATTCTCCTTTGTTGTGATGCCTACAAAACACTTGACAGCAGATAAGCTGCGGATACGTTGCGATCCCTGCCTATCATCAAAGCCACAACTAGGCATTTTAGCACCTGGAGCGAGCAAGCATAATTGCACCCCGTACTGTTTTTTTTCCCCCATAATTTTTCTGCCCCATTCAGAAGCAACACATAACTGTTGATAGTGGGTTGGGGAACAATGTAAAGGTTCTAGGGGGACATGTGACCACCCCACAGAGGTTTTCCAACTGTGGGATACACCCTGGAGTAATGTTTGGGAAGGCTGGGTCCAGCCAGCCCCACACAGTGGGGCTCAGGAAGGGAGTGCCACCTCCACCCCATGACTTACCTCAGTGGGCCACCCTGCCTGTTTGGGTTAAGGGTGGGGACGCAACCAAAAAAAAAAAAAAATCGGGGGTGGTGGTAATGTGACCCCCCCCCCCCGTGCCCTTCCCCAGCGTCATCTCTGGCCCCCTTTTTCCACCCCTGTGGCTTTGTGTCCTGGGTGGCTGCCCCGCTTGCCCTGCTCTGGTTAGAGCCCTGCCTATCATGCTGACCAATATCATCTCATTATATCATTAAAAAATAAATATTTTATTTTAAAGCTTGAATAGAAATTCTCTATTAGTAACAAAATAAAGATCCACTGGACAGACTATATAGCAAGAAGATAATTAGGAAAAATATGAAAGATTTAATTTTAATTTTTTTTAAACAGTATATGAGGTTAAGCTGCTAAAAATGTTTGGAGAGACCATGGGATATATTTAAATGAAGAATTATGGTCCAGATCTCATGATTAAAAAGACAGTCAAGACCTGGCACGAAAAGTCTTGCAAAATGAGTTAGAGTGCATTAAAAAGTTTCATCTGGTAAAACTAACCAAAGAGAGCCACAAAAGCTCATCTGCTTTGGTTCTACTAGATTTAATATATCCATTGTGAACTATTGCTTTGAAATTCTTAAATACAGATATATAATTCATGTCATTGTTATTTTTAAAAATGTACCAGGCTGAGCCTCTGAGTATATTTACAATTAATAAAACATTAATTGACCTGGAACATTGATGGCATGCTGCCAGTGACTGGCATATAGAAAGAATCTGCAGTCTTCACCTGCCACCATGGCATAGTACAAGGAAAGTGCAGACTTGAAACATTCCCAGACAGTTGCCTCACTAATTCCCTAGGCCAGTGGTTCCAGCAGCTCCCATTGACCTGGAGCAGCGAACCGCGGCCAGTGGGAGCCGCGATCGGCCGAATCTGTGGACGCGGCAGGTAAACAAACCAGCCCGGCCTGCCAGGGGCTTTCCCTGCACAAGTGGCGAAACAAGTTTGGGAACCACTGCCCTAGGCAATACCCCCAAACATTTGTAATCCCAGGCAAAATCTGAGCAGACAGATGAACATGGAGACTAAATAAACTCTTTTCTTTCAGGAATAAAACAATCAAAATGCTGTATAAATGGTCAGTCATAGCAATGGGTACTGAAATCACTGGAAGCCTCTGCCCCATGGCCTCAGAGGTCTGCACCATCAGGGGAAAGAAAACACGTGGCCCCTTTTACACCCCCTGGCACACTTCTTTTTGGGCATTCAGCCTCCCTCATGGTCTTGATGAGGCAAAGAGCAGGACTCTGAGCTTACAGGTAGGACACAAAGCTGTAGCAAAACCTATCAGCTCCCACTGCACTTAGTGGAAGAGTTTGTAATACCTTCCTCGAAGCCTGGGGGCCATTCTGCACAGGAAGAAAAGCTCCCCCTTTGGGTTTATAATGGGACCACGTTTTGGGGCCTTGCAGTGGGTATCGTGCTCATTGCCTGTTGAGGCTAGGAAGGAATTTTTCCTCACTGCCAGACTAGCCAGGGTGAGGTGGGTTTTTAAACTTTCCTCTCAGCAGATCAGGGACCTGGTGGGTAAGTTATGCTGTAAAATTAACTTTTGTTGCAACTTAGCAGGTACCCAGGGCAGGTAATCGATTAACAGGAGGTCTGGTTCCCTGATAAACCATAATTGGAAGTGGATCGGGAGACTGCATCTCTGAAAGAAAGTGGAGAATGGAGCTGGAAGTAATATGGAAATCTCAGTTTCAATATGAAACCAATTGAAGGTAGGTGGTTTTAGCAAAACTTTACTTTGTTTTTTCTTTGAAAAATAATCTCAAACAAACAAACAATCATTGTTCAATGGATATTGAGCTTTAAATATTCACCATTGTGTATGCACAGTATTCTTTTTCCAATCAAAAAGGTAGATTTGGAGGTGTTTTTTATTTGTTTTGTTTTTTTTAACGAGTATGAAGATGGTAAAGTTCAAACATCATTTGCATTCAACCAGTTCCCCATTCTAGTATTCTTAATTATCAAGCTGGAAATTTAGGGCATGTGGGACATCATGTCACATACTGTAGTTAGCTAATTAGTTTCTTTAGTAAAGTATTATGATTAATCAAGAACAAGTGTCACAAAAAATTATAAATATGCCATTCCATCTCTGAAAAGTATTTAGTTAATTTTATATGCTGCATTTGTAGCATCCCATGATTGCTTATAGCAATTTTGCATATTTTGTTGATTACGACTGTTGTTGTCCATGGAATGTGTATTAAAACAAATGAATATAAATGAAACAAAAACTATTATATGCTGTTACTATTTGTATTTATACTGCATGAACATAGCTGATAAATATTTACTATGTTGTTTCTGGTTAACTAACAAAATTACAAAGATCTAGGGGAAACTACTAGTAGATAATGTTTTCACTACAGTTTTAGCAAAAATAATTCATACTTGGCATTTTAAAAGAAAAGTTAATTAATTCATTATGGACTTTTGGTCAATAGTTCCTGCTACCAAGATGGCCTGAACCAAGGAATAGTCTGCCCTAGAGTTAATTTGTTGATAGGAGTCAGTTCACACACACACTATCATTAGGGAGAGGGAATAATAAACATTGTTTATTTACTCAGAGGAGGGGGAAAGAAGAGACATCAGTGGAAGAGCTGAATTTGCTGGAAGTTCAAGTCCCAGATGTAGGTGTGAAATGGAGGGTTCTCATAGGGTTACCATACGTCCGGATTTTCCCGGACATGTCCGGCTTTTGGGGGTTCAAATCCCCGTCCGGGGGGAAATCCCCAAAAGCCGGGCATGTCCGGGAAAATCGGGAGGGAGGGATGGAGGGCTCGGGCGGGGCCTCTTTGGCCGGGCCGGTGCGGGGCCGGGCCGGGGTCGCGGGGCCGGGGGCATGGTGCCAGGCCAGGTGCGGGGCCGGGCGGGGAGCCGAGGGCGCGGTGCCGGGCCGGGAGCCGGGCGGTGCGCCAGGCCGCGGGCCGGGGTAGCGGGGGGGGTGCGCGGGGCCGCGAGCCGGGCCGGGGTAGCGGGGGGGTGCGCCTGGCCGCGGGGCCGGGCGGGGAGCCGGTCCAGGGTAGCGGGGGGGTGCGCCGGGCCGCGGGGCCGGGCGGGGAGCCGGTCCGGGGTAGCGGGGGGGTGCGCCGGGCCGCGGGGCCGGGCGGGGAGCCGGTCCGGGGTAGCGGGGGGGTGCGCCTGGCCGCGGGGCCGGGCGGGGAGCCGGTCCGGGGTAGCGGGGGGGGTGCGCCGGGCCGCGGGGCTGGGCAGGGAGCCGGGGGTGCGCGGGGGCCGCGGGCCGGTCCGGGGTTGCGGGGCCGGGCCGCCGGGGGGTGCGCTGGGCCGCGGGGCCGGGAGCCGGTCCGGGATAGCGGGGGGGGGTGCGCTGGGCCGCC
Organism: Malaclemys terrapin pileata; assembly: GCF_027887155.1. Classification (NCBI taxonomy): domain Eukaryota; kingdom Metazoa; phylum Chordata; order Testudines; family Emydidae; genus Malaclemys; species Malaclemys terrapin. The sequence continues at coordinate 98,328,624 of NC_071511.1, read as the reverse complement.
GGGGGCCGGCAGTGCTGGGCGGGCTGGGGGTGGTCGGCCGGGGCCGGCACCCCAGGGCCCGAGCCGACCCAGGCTGGCGCCGCCGGGGGGCCAGCCTGGGCCGCGCCTGCTCCCCCCACACCCCCCCTTACCAGCTTCAGGCTTCCCGCGAATTTAATATTCGCGGGAAGCAGGGGAGGGGGCGGAGACTTTGGGGAGGGGGCGGAGTTGGGGAGGGGGCGTGGGCGGGGCTGGGGGCGGGGCCGGGGCCCCGTGGAGTGTCCTCCATTTGGAGGCACAAAATATGGTAACCCTAGTTCTCAGAGCCCCCTGAAAAAGTCTGAAATATAAATTCATGTTGGATAGGGTTACCATTCGTCCGGATTTACCCGGACATGTCCTCCTTTTTGTGCTAAAAATAGCGTCCGGGGGGAATTTGTAAAGCACTCAAAATGTCCGGGATTTCCCCCCTCCCCCGGCAGAGCAGAGCGAGCGGCTGGGAGGGCTGCAGGGAAGTCACGGGCTGGACTCCTGAGCAGCTGTAGAGGAGCTCCGCCCTGCATTCTGAGCCGGCAGCTCTCCCCTGCAGCCCGGCTCCGGCATCACTGTGCAGGGCCAGGGACCGGGTTTTGTTGTGCTGGGGAGCGCAGCCACGTGTCCGGCTCGCACAGAGCCCAACACCCTGTTCTGAGCAGCAGCGTAAGGGGGCCAGGGGGCAGGAGAAGGGGCAGGGAGGTTCTGGAGGGGGCAGTCAACAAAGGGGGGGTCGGGAGTTCATGGGGGGGCTTTTTGGGGGGAGTGGAGAAAGTTTTGGGCAGTCAGGGTACAGGTAGGGGGTCGGGTCCTGGGGGGCAGTTGGGGGGGGTCTTAGGAGGGGGCAGTTAGGGGACAATGCACAGGGAGTCTTAGGTAGGGGGTGGGGTTCTGGAGGGCAGTTAGGAGCAGGGGTCCCAGGAGGGGGCAGTCAGGGGACAAGGAGCGGGGGTGGGGTGGGGGGTTGGGAGTTCTGGGGGGGAGCTGTCAGGGGGCAGGAGTGGGAGAGGGATCGGAGCAGTCAGGGGACAGGGAGCAGAGGGGTTTAGATGGGTTGGGAGTTCTGGGGGGGGTGGCTGTCAGGGGGTGGGGAGTGGTTGGATGGGGCGTGGGAGTCCCAGGGGTCTGTCTGGGGGTGGGGGTGTGGATAAGGGTTGGGGCAGTCAGGGGACAAGAGGCAGGGAGGCTTAGATAGGGGGTGGAGTCCTGGGGGGCAGTTAGGGGCAGGGGTCCCAGGAGGGGGCAGTCAGGGGACAAGGAACGGGGGGAGGGTTGGGGGTTCTGGGGGGGCGGGAAGTGGGAGGGGCAGGGGCGGGGCTCCTCCCGTCCTCTTTTTTGCTTGCTGAAATATGGTAACCCTAATGTTGGAAGTATTTCTAATAGAACTGTGCTAAATATTTGACTTAGCAATCATTGAAGGCCTAAAAATAAGCCTGTAGAACATTTGTTTTAGTTCATAAAATTACCAAAGCTTTTTGTGAAACTGTCTGGTTATCTGTGAACTGCTGGACTTCTGACTGTGTTGGATTTGGTGCATTTAGCGCTAAAGCACACATCTTAGGGAATAGCACATGGTATTCCTTCAGTATCCCTGTCTGCCAAAAAACTGCCCCCATGGGAACAAGAAGGTCCACTCAGCAGAAGCCATTTTAATTTGATTTCTCAGAAATAAGAAATAGGATAGATATGGCGAGGAATGCATTATAACTGATCCCAGTTGGAAGAGGGTCTACCAAAATGTAACAAGTAGTGTGGCCTAGAACATAAAATCCTTCTTTAATTCTCCTAGTTAAGTAGGAACTGTCATCATTAAATTTTGACTTGCATAATAAAATCACAGGGGAAGCTAGTTTTCACTAACACCAGAGTTTCCTGGTTGAATCAGAGCTGAGGCCTATTCCCACTTCCAGCAAACCCACAGGAGGAAAGCAAACTCCTCCACCATGAGCCTTGCCTATGTGTTTGCAATCAGATTAGGGTATTGGAAAATCTGGTTGAAACCTCAGAGCCTGTGAATTTAGCTCTGAGCAAAAACAAACAACTAAACAACTAAAACTCACAACCAATATGGAGATAACACAAACAGGTTTGCACAGCTCCAACTTTAAACATGTTTCAGAGTAGCAGCCGTGTTAGTCTGTATCTGCAAAAAGAAGAACAGGAGTACTTGTGGCACCTTAGAGACTAACAAATTTATTAGAGCATAAGCTTTCGTGGACTACAGCCCACTTCTTCGGATGCATATAGAATGGACTTTAAACATGTTACCCTTACTTTTCACCACTGTCATTTTTAAACCCCCCCCAACCTACTTTTCCCTAGATCAGGTGAGTTAGGGTTCCCTATTGTTCCAGCCATTTCACAATACCTTAATTGGCTTTTCTGGAAGCACTATTTTCATGCCCACCACTGACAAATATTTCTTACAATATAGATTTTCTGTCTCTGCTTCTCCTCCTCTGTGCTCTTATCCCTTTATTTTCAGCTATTTGTTATCCACTTCCCCTGTCAAAATCTCACCCCATTTTCCTGGTTTCTCTTTCCTCACCCCCATTCTCTATGTTCTTCTCTAATCAAACATCATGTTGTCCCATCCCAAGATTTGTTCTGAAGTGGCTGCACTGGGAATGGTGTCATCTGCACAGGAAGAGAAAGTTTTGGAGGTCCCCTTTATTTCTGAAGAAGTTCCCTTCTACTCAAGTAGTGCCCTGTATAGTTGAGCTGCATTGAATGTCCTCACAAATGTGATTAGATATTTTTAGAGAGGAAAAGTAGAGAGTAGGGCTCATCCAGAGACAGATTAAGATTTCATGGGGCCCTGGGTCAGAGCAAGTGGGGGGGGCCCTCCCCATCCCTTCTGCCTGCAGTCCTGCCCCGTTCTGCCCCTTCCCCCTGCAGCCCCACCCCTGTTCCAGCCACGGTCCCACCCCATTCCATCCTCCCCACTGCGGCTCCAAGACCAGAGAAGCTTTGTCCTGTTGCCATGGTCGTAATGGGGAGTGAGAGGTCCTCCAACCTGGGGCCGTAGCAAGGGTCTGGGCTCTGGGGCTTTCCCCCCCATCTCCCGGCGTTTCTGCTAGGGAACAGGGTCAGGGCGCAGCCATTTTTCTGGGGCCCCTCAATTGGCTGGGGCCCTTGGGCACAGGCCCTGTCAACTCATTGGTTAATCTGCCACTAGGCTAGGGTTACCATATTGAACATTGAAAAAAAGAGGACACTCCACGGGGCTCAGGGGGGCCTCCATCCCGCTCCCAGCCGGACCCGGCGAGGCTGCGGCAGCTCAGGCCGGGCAGCTGCAGGAGGCACTGCAGCACCGGCCCTTCCTGGGGGGGCGGAGCTCAGGCTCCTGGGAGCCGCCGCTGAGCACTGAGAAATTTTCCCCTGCGCCGGGACCGTCCCCCCCGGGCAGCGGCTCCGCAGAGGAGGGAGGGGGAGGCAGCCCCGGCTGCACGGACCGCTGGTGGGGGGGCTCCTTGCACGGCCGGGGCGGAGGAGGGAAACTGAGGCTCTGCCAGAGCCGCGGGGGATGCTCAGAGGAGGGAGAAGCGACCGCGGGTCTCCCCCCCCGCAGCTGGCTGCAGAGATGCCACCGCTCCTACCTGTGGGGCGTGGGGTTGCAGCAGCACTGGGAGGGAGGGTAGGTTACAATCCGCAGGCTGCAGCGAGCTGACACCCCAAGAGGAGAGAGGGGCAGGGGGTAGGGTTATCATACATCCGTATTTTCCAGACATTTTTATATATTTAAAAAATCCTCCCGGACGGCAATTAACAACTAAAAAGTTGGACATGTCCGGGGAAAATACGGACATATGGTAACCCTACGCTAGGCGCATCCCTCCAATACCTGCAAGCACAAGTGTCTGGAGCGGCAGAGTGTGGGTCAAGGCAAGGTGACCCTGAAGCCTGGGTACAACACCACTTCACTGTCTAATTTAACCCTCTTGTAGTGGTGCGGACTCACCCCTGCGGCCCCTCCTGCTGGTCTCTCAGGGAATTAGCTCGATTTCCAGCCTGGAGCGCCCTCTGCAGGCCAGTGATCCACTACCGCTTGGCCCCCGTGTCCCTCCCTGGACTCCTGTTAGCTGGGGTGCTGCCCTCTGGCAGTAACCCCTTTCTCTCAGGGTCTCCTTTCCCCAGGAAACCCCCACTCACTATCCCCACCTCGCCTCAGTATAAGGCTACTGCCAGTCATCTAGCTCCATGCCCTGGGGGAGACTGCAGTATCAGCCTACTCATCACTGGCAAGGTTGGGTTTGGACCTGCTGCCTTTGCCTACCCCTGGGCTGCCCTCTGCAACCCCCAGTACCTGTTGGCCTTCTGCTAGGCCGCAGCCTGGGACTTTCCAGGCTGGAGCTCCTCGGCTTCTCTGCCTTTCCCCAGCCCTGCTCCACTCAGGTACCTTGCCTCTAGCTCCCTGCAGCCAGGCCCGTCTCTCTCTGAATGCAGAGAGACTCTCTGCTTGAGCTCCTTGCTCCCAGCCTTTTTATACAGGCCAGCTGTGGCCTGATTGGGTAGGGTTACCATACGTCCGGATTTTCCAGGACATGTCTGGCTTTTTGGGCCTCAAATCCCCGTCTGGGGGGAAATCCCAAAAAGCCGGACATGTCCAGGAAAATAGGGAGGGCCCGGTGGGGCTCGGCCGGGGTCCGGGGCCAGGAGTGTGGAGCCGGGGGTGCTCAGCCGGGGCTGGTGGTGCAGGGCCGGGAGCCGGGCTGGGGCCGCTCAGCTGGGGCCGGCAGTGCTCGGCTGGCGGCCGGGGGCTGGCCTGGGGCCGCTCTGCCAGGAGCTGGGGGCCGGGCCGGGGCCGGCAGTGCTCGGCCGGGGGTGTTGGACCGGCCCTAGCCCGGGGCCGGGGGTGTTGTGCCGGGGGATGTTGGGCCGGGAGCCGGCGCTGGCCCGGGGCCGGCGGTGCTCGGCTGGGGATGTTGGGCCGGGAGCCGGCGCTGGCCCAGGGCCGGCGGTGCTCAGCCGGGGGTGTTGGGCCAGGCCGGCGCTGGCCCAGGGCCGGCAGTGCTCGGCTGAGGGCCGGCGCTGGCCCGGGGGTGTTCGGCCGGGGGCCGGGAACCGGGGCCGGCAGTGCTTAGCCGGGGGTGCTCGGCCGGGGGCCGGCGCTCAGCCAGGGGCCGGGGCCGGCGCCCCAGGGCCCGAGCAGAGCCGGGCGGGAGACACCGGGGCCAGAGCCTCTTGGCCTGGGCTGCTCAGCCGCACTCCGCCCCAGCCCCAGCTTACCTGCTGCCTCCCTGTTGCCTCCCTGTTTCAGGCTTCCCGCGAACATTTGATTCACGGGAAGCAGGGAGGAGCAGGGGGCAGAGCATTCAGCGGAGGGGGCAGAGTTGGGGCAGGGCCTTTTGGGGAAGGGACGGAGTTGGGGCGGGGCCGGGGCGGGCCCCGGGCCCCATGGAGTGTCCTCCTTTTTCAAAATGAAAATATGGTAACCCTAGATTGGGGTGTGGCCCAGCTGCGGCTGCTTCCCCAGTCAGCCCAGCTTTTAGAGCTGCAGCCCTCTCCAGGGCTGTTTTCCAGCCCTTCCAGGCAGGAGCGGGTGTCCACCCTGCTACATCTCCCCTATTTAAAGACTCATGTCCCAGTGGCACTACCACATGTTTGCAATCCTGGGGAGTCACTCATATCTTCCAGCCCTAATGACATGGCTGGTGTAATTCCCTTATTAATCCATTCACCCCAAATACTTTAATGGGAACTTCTATAAATGGTATGTCAAGCTACACATTCTGTCTTTGGGCATTTCAGAGAGTTGGTCTGAAAAGACCAATCTATGCTATACCATGGACAAAAATTAATATAAGGTGGCAAGTTTTATAGCAATTTTGCTTAAACACTAGTCTTCCACATGTGTAATAAATACTACACTAACACAGAATGAAGAAAGAACATACAGATGGTGAGTTCTTTGCAACAGAGACTGTCACTTTTAATATTTGTGCCTAGCACATTGTGGGCTCTATAGAAAACAAGCAAAAAAAAAATAACAGGAAAACCACAGGAAAGCCATCTGTGAACTGCAGTTTTCTCTGTTCACGTTTTTATGTACATTTGTTTATAAAATGACAGATAAAAAGCAAATTTCATCTGTGAACACAGAATAGCACCTATTGGTGAGGACCTGAGTGGTATCCAGTCCTTGGCATAGAAGTGAATTTCACTCAAAGTGAGAAATTTATAACATAAAGCTAAATTTAAAAGCACAGCTGTTTGCAGAAATAGCAAGAGAAACACTGAAATCAAAAGCATGTACTCTTTTCTTTCTGCACTTATACTTCCTTTGAAAGAGGAGATGCAGGCGCTTTTACAATTTTCAGATTGCCTAATTCCCATGTGATCCAGGTCCAACTACGAAGAACTTTCCTTACTAAGGCACCAGCTGTGCAACGTGGGCTATTTTAGAGCAGTTAAGTGGACACAGCTATTGAAGAATACAGTTAGATGGACAAGATCTTTATCTGAAAGTATTTTTACTGTGCATAGTTCATCTTCAATACTTATAGCCAAACAATGTTTATTTGCCGCTTTCCCACCCACTGTGAAGTCACTCTACACTGTTGGTATTTATTTGCCTATAAAATATTCCTAGAAGCATTCAAAAAGTGAAAAATTTGGCTACTGCTGTGTAAGAAGAGAGAAGCAGGTGTAACTGTGCGCCTGTAAATAAAGATGTTTTCTTTAAACATCAGATTCATTACCTGTGGTAAATGCAAAAACAGCCTCTGTCTAGTTCTCAAACACTATTGTCTTTGGAGAGGCTATTTAGTCATGGAATTACATTTCTACTCCACATCTATGTTTTCAGAAAACTGCAACCTTGTATCAGCATAAGGTACAATCTATTTGTAATGAAGCGAAACCCCTCTTCCTTTCTAACCCTGTCAACATGCACTGGACCAGATTCTCTAGTGCGATCAAGGGGTGCAAAGGGGCTGGATTTTGGCCATCAAGGGCCAGTGGAGAATTCGCTTTGTGGAGGGAGAAGTATTCTGTAGTTGTAATCCCAGTAGAGGTGTCTCCTTCACCAGCTACCACCTCCCACATGATGTAAGGGGTGGGTCAGGTTGGGGTAGAACAGAACCAACACAGAATCCTCCCCTGCTCAGGCTCACTTCCCTCCCCTGTGGAGTAAAGAAGCAGAACTGAAATGAGACTACTATTGGAGTAGTGCCTACTATGTGGAGTAATTCACAGAAAGTGAACACACACGAGGCGAGGAGCACAAAAGAAGCACATAATTTAAAAATTTCAGCAAATCAATTTTTTTTTGGCAGTATTTGCCAAAGTCTTCATTTTGTATATTTAGATTCAACAATGTCAGACCTCCCCACACCCTGCTCTAATTCACCCAGGTGTTACAGAGAGTCTTAAAGCAGAAGATGGGATTTATCATGCCTCCAATCCACCCTCCTCTTTAAATACATAATAAAAAATATTGCAGTGTTCATGGAGAAATTTTGCACCATTAAGCCTCACTCATGCAGTAAGCTGAATGCAGATGGATTCCTGTGCCATCCAACTGTCCCCCTCCCTCATTGTCTCTTCACCTCTGCTTCACTCTACACCTGCTTTTCTTACCTTGTTCTCCCCTACCCTGTTCCTTTCTGTTTTCTTTCCATTTAGCTGATCCCTTCCTAACTAAACACCCCCCGCCAAAAATTGTGTAACTAATATGATATTTGCTGCCATCACATTGTTCACTCTGCTTATGTGTTCTATCCCTTCCCCCACTGTGTCTGTCTTGTCAAACAGATTGTAAGCTCTTCAGGTCAGGGAGTGTCTACTACTCTGTAAAGTGCCTAACACAATGAGGCCCCATTCTTGATTGGCCGGAGGCACTACTGTAATAAATATGAATAATAATAAAAACCACACAGGGCCCCCACTAAAGACAATGCACCAGATATCCTCTTTATAAATATAGTTTATTTGCAAACTGAGAATTTAGCAAAATTGTGCAGAAGTCCAGTAACATGAAGGCCCAAATCCAGCACCCACACAGTGGGGCTCTGTGTAGACAGAGGGATCTACCACTTGCATCTATTCCAGGACTGAGGTCTAACACGGCAAAAATTATCGATGAACATTGTGAATATTTTCAGGTTGGAGTGAAAGGCAAGTTGGGGAGGAAAGCATGGAAAAATACTCACTGTTGGAAGTAGACAGATTGGAGTTCAGCCTTCAATTTGGAAATTCTGTGCTTTTGTAGGTTTGGCTTAGGTCCTTAGTATTATTTGAACAGATTTTTTGTGCTGTCTATTAACAAGTTCTGTTTCACAAGCATAGCTTAGTATTCTGCAATGAAACTAACAGTATTTTCATAAGGTTATATGAATACTGATTTCCTTTCAGCCTTTGATACTTCTGCTTGGGAAGAATTATAAAGCAGCAAGAAATTCAGAAAATAATTGTTAATATTAGTTAGTTTCATCAGAGATCAAAGTTATGAGAAGAGGTAAAAACATCAGAGGTTTCTCAGAGCAGCTTTTAACAAGACACTTGTTGTATACATTATTCATATCATTGTACTGAACTAAAAAGTCTTTAAATTAAATTAAAAATTAAAAATTGCTAACCTTATAGATCACTGTATTAGGGATAACCCATCTATCATTGATATAGTATACAGATATGCATGCATATTTTGTAAGGTTTCAAAATTACAAGAGAATCATATGCAATTTTGGTCCCAGGCGATCAGAGATGCAAGGTGAGTGAGACCAATTTCTGTTAGTCTCTTTCAAGCTTATCTCTTTCACCAATAGATGTTGGTCCAATAAAAGATATTACCTCACCGCATATTGTCTGTCTAGCAGTTACAGTTGTGAGTTAGTGTATCCTTACAGTTGTGCCCGGTTTTCTGTGTGGGATTCTAAATAAGTCTCTCAAGAACACTTTCACACCCTAGCAATATCTGTATACGTAATCACAGGCTAGACAAGACAAAAAGATAACTTAAGATAGTACATGAAATCCAAGGAACGAGCATATATAATCAGATAAGGTTTTTATAATATCATGTCAAAAAGTTATATTTTCCTACCTTATCCTACTTTGAACCATCACAAAATAAGTTACTGTATACCAGAAGTGATACATTCACCTAGCTTTATCTAGTATACGATCATTTAATTTGAAAGTTTTAAAGTATGAATGTATATATAAATAAAATTACTATGTAGTATCTAGAGTCTAGCTATTAGGTTTATTGACCTAAATCTTATGCTTTACCAACATCAATATCAGTGAATCATTTTAGAAGCAAACTTTGTAATCAAAATTACTCATTTGCTTGGGTTTATGAATTCTACCGCCTTTGTATGTCATGATTCAAATCATATCATTAATATAAGCAGCACAAAAGGCCTGTAATTAAGTGATAAATAAATCTTTATAAATAAGTGATAAAAATATGAAAATACCTGATGAGATTTTAAGAGATCCTGGGTGAAAATTAGAGAAAATAGGCGATACTCTGATGTTTTTAATGCAAGGCAACAAATCACCAGGTTTGCTTGAAAGTTTATCTAAAGTCTTCTAGAAGCAAGATATTTCTTACATAGATGCTTAAATTCTGGAGTTATGACCAAAATACCTTAACACATACTATATTTTAGCTTTTCAAAAGGTCACCCCAAGAAACTTTCATTTTTTCCTGCTCTTTCCTTGGATGAATAGCAGGTAAGGATTATTGGCTGTCACAGTTACTGCCAGAGCTCTTCATTTCAAACAAGGCTCTATCAATGTCTATGTTAGTAACTAGCAAGGAGCACAGGACTCGTTGTTATCACATTAATGGATCTCAATATGTCATGTCAGTTTTCAACACCATCTGCTCATGTAACTCACATTCTTGTAGTACTGCACTGATTGATTTTCTTTAGTCTAAAGAGGGGAGAAAGGCAGTTGGGAGAAGACATGGATTTTTAATTAATCATCTTGTCTCTGCACACATTCAGAGAGGAAAGGAGGGGAGGGCGCTTACAAGGGCCCAGTGGCATCTGAATGAGATAGCTGCTGAACAAACCTGTAACTGACTCTGAAGCAGTGCAAAGGATTTCCTTTAAGGGCAAGCAGTCTAGCAGGTTCCACACACCCGCCATCAGAGAACTGAGCCCACTGGACCTCATTAGGATAAAAGTTACAATAGGAAGAGCTGAAGACAGTTCTGTGGACTCAGGGGCTGAACAAATACAGGACTAAGACGTCTCTGCTGTGAGGACCATGTCCCAGAGCCTGTGCCTCTGGATCCAGATTGCAGGCTCCCTATCTCACTGGAAGCTATTGGCTCTGGGACTGAAACTGCTGCTCGCTGTGAGGCTATTCAGACCACTTTTGTTGAGGAGATTCTGTGGAATTTGGAAAGTAACTGTGGGGCTGCCATTGTCTCTGGCTCTGTAGAGTCCAGGTGACACATGTCACCTCATGCCACACTGCAGAGTTTGAGTCCTGGGCTACACCTAAAACTTAGGTTGACCTAGCTACGCCACTCAGGAGTGTGAAAACATTACTTCCCTCAGAGACATAGTTAAGGCAATGTCAGCCCCGGTGTAGACACCACTAGACTGACAGGTAGACTGACATCAACCTAGCTACCCCCTCTTGAGGGAGTGGATGAATTACAGCGATGGAAGAACCTCTTCCGTCACTGTAGCAAGCGTCAACACTACAGCCTCCCAGCTGAAGCACTGCGGTTGTGCCACTGTAGCGTTTGTAGCAGAGACATATCCTGAGAAGACTCAAGGGGAGTGTCTATGCATGGGTATATACCAAGGCATAACTTGCACTGAAAATTTACGCAACAGCAACAAAGTGGCAAAATTTGTGTAGGGAAAACACTGTTTGCAGTGTTATTATAGCCATATGGGTCTTAACAACAGCCCCCCCACCCCCAGCTGCTTTTTCCTCTCCTACTCCCTTCCTTTCCTCCCTATGACTGTTAACAGATCACTTCAATTAAATGGTCCCATGAAACATGTTAGCTACTTATGCTAAACAATCTGTTCCACCTCGTATTTAGCTGTGACACTCAGGGTTTGCCTTCACTACCATACTACATCGGCGTAGCTACATTGATGCAGCTGTGCTGCTGTAGCGTGTCTGGTGAAGATGAGCTATGTCAACAGAAGAGCACTCTCCCATCAATGTAATGACTGCACCTCAACGAGAGGAGGAAGCTATGTTGGCAGGCGAGCGTGTGCTGCTGACATAAAGCACTGTCTACACTGCGCTAAGTCAATGTAACTTATGTTGCTCAGGGGAGTGTTTTTTTCACATCCCTGAGCAACGTAAGTTACATCAACTTAAGCGGTAGTGTAGACAAGCCCTTCATTTCCCAGACCTGAAGAACTCCGCGTAAGCTCAAAAACTTGTCTCTCTCACTAACAGAAGTTAGTCCAATAAAAGATATTACCTCACCCACCTTGTCTCCCTGGGGAAAACACTACTAGTTGTGAGCATTTTTCACAACTATTATGCCATAAGTATTCCAAATCCTAGTTGCAGATGTTTATCTATATTAAATGTTATTCCTTCAGAAATTGTGTGGCATGCTCTCTTGGTGCTTTAACCCTGTCATACTTTCTAAAAAAAATTTTTTTAAAGTCCTGTAAAAACTGAGCTCTGGCCTGTGCTTCAGCAGAGAGGTAGGCAGAGCTGCAGGAAAAAGTGGAGTAATACATAATAGAGCACCCTCCAACTTGTTACACTCAAGCACATCTGTATCAAAGACACAACAGATACAGGATACAGCTGTAAGTATCCTTATGCCCATGTCTCTACATACTCCTTCCTGATGTTCATTTTAACAAATAGATTGCATTCTCTGTTTTGTTTTTTGTTACCAACTTGCTAATACCGTACTGGGAAGATGCTTCCTGAAGCAAAACCCAGAATACCAAAATGTTAAACAGAAAAAATAGAGGAGCAGATTAAAAAAAACAAATCTATAGAGAATGTGTCAGTTGGCTTTCTGTAGAATAGGAGGCATTCTAGTGAGAATATCCTATGTTAATGGAGCACATTATGTCCAAATGATTAGCTTGAAGACGTAAAATTTTAAATTAAAATAGTTTAGACTAAAAAGCCTAAGCGATTTTTGTAAAAACAAATTTTAAGAAATAAAGGGACCCTATATTAAAAAAAAAAGTGAAATAATATTATTTTTAAAGTGGGGAAAAGGGAACAGAAGAAACATTCCCAGTAACACATGTTATCCAAACTTTACATCATTCTGATACTGTAGAAGAACCAGAAAGAGAAACAAAAATGTTCACTCATCTGTTTTAGTTGTCTAAAACTGGGGCAAATGCATAGCATAAATTAACTGTATAAAAAGATTAAATTTGATTATTACAACAGTAATTTGGTTAATTGGAAGGGAAAGATGTATTTCTCTGGAAGGCAATCACCTAGAGTAAAATTTTCTAAAATGTGTATGTGATATAGGAGCCTAAGTCCCATTGACTGTCAGTGGAACATATACTCTAAGTGACATATGCACTTGTGAAAAATGGGACTCAGGCTGCTAAGTCACTTAGACACTTTATTTTACTCTTAGCCCTTTAAGACATTGGATGAGGGCTAGAAATTCACTCATAGTCAATTATGAACTAGATGCATGTAAGAAAATGACAGATCAGGGACACTGTCAGATACAACAGACCAGATCTAGTCATGATGTACCTTTAGAACAACATTGAGGTAAACTGTGTTGCCTCAGTCAACACATCTGACTACAAGAGAAATAAGGTTTTGAAATGTCAAGTCCCAAAGCAAATGTTCAGCAAGTGCCATCATATTGGGTCTTATTAAGATAGAAGGACTGTCACATTGGATTCATGCCTCTCGGGTAAGAAAAGAATAATGGAAACTTACCTAAACAACTGCTGCTAAAAATTAAAAGTAGTCTATTTTTATACCTCAAGAAATGATTTTATTTTTCCACTGATGGGAGATTCCACCTTCTAGAACCACAAGGTCTAACCCTGTGTTTCACATCTGGAATATAACCTAGTTCATTACTGTACATACACTTCAGGCTTACAGGAACTTTGCTGCACTCACAGCTCAGATCAATGTATTTCTGAAGATACATGGGAACACAGACTCTATCTTGTCATCTATGACAAGACAAAGCAAAGCAAGGTTACAATTTTGCTGATTTTTTTAGTCCTCCCAGAGATGAGGTGTTTGTACCCTACCAGATTTTTCTTCAGCTAGGGATTACTTGTTTTTAGTAGAGGCAGTTCACATACCTTGGTGGACCCAAGTAAGGCTAAGAGACAAGCTAACTTAGCAGCTATATACTTGTTGGAGGCCAACAGTAACATTTTAGTTAAATGACTCTGGGGTTCCATTGTTGTATGCAGTATTGGCATAGCCGTGAGTTAATATTTTTTATTGGACCAACTTCTGTTGGTGAGAGAGACAAGCTTTCGAGCTTACGCAAAGCTCTTCTTCTGGTCTGGGAAATATACTTAGAGTGTCACAGCTAAAAACAAGGTGGAACAGATTGTTTAGCATAAGTAATTAACACATATTTTGAGGGCCCATTCAAGGATAGGTGGCCCATTATCCACTCAGTCATAGGGGAGAAAGGAAGGAGAAGGGTGGGGTGTTATTAGTGGGTTATAGATTGTTGTAATAAGCCATAAATCCAGTGTCTCTATTCAGTCCATGATTTTTAGTTTCTAGCAAAGTTATGAATGCTCCCAGGCTTTTCTTTTGAAAGTGTTGTGTGGGTTTCCTTTAAAGATGAGGACCAATAGGTTGAATGTAGAGTGATTGCTTGTCTCACTCACCAACAGAAGTTGGTCATATAAAAGATATTACACATCACCCATCTTGTCTCTTTGGAGTCCCACTGACCTTCAAGACAATGTCATTTAAGCACATTTGGAAAAAAAAGTATTTAATCGCTGGTCCTTTCAGTGTAACAGGCTCCATTTTGTACAGGATTGTGAAGTATATGCTACTTATTTGGCAGAAATTGTGATTTGTCCCTGATCTAGATGATGAAAGCTGCAAACTGATATTATTGTTTTCTTTAGTGCTTACAAACACATCACTTAGTGCTGAACATACACAAAAACACAATCCCTGCCTCAAAGAAATTACAACCTACAAAAAAAAACAACAATAATAATGGTGATGGAGAGTTTACAAATCTATGTAACAACAACTAAATGATTTAGCAAAACATTGATAGCCCTAAAGGAGTCATACTGGGCATTACATTATTTTGGCTAGGGAGGGAGATCTGACTAGCATGCCAAATTCTCTGATCCTTTTCACCCTAAAGGAAAACAAAAGCCAGAGCAGAGATATAATTCTTAATGGTGGCAGTAGATTAACCATCTGCCACCTTGCTCACCAAGTAATCAAGGATTATAAGCTTAACTTCTGAAAGGGAATTTTTTATTGCCTGGCTTTGACTATGCCCACAAAACAAAGTACCTATAAACCCTACTGCATGATCTACTGGAGGCGTATTTTGCAAACTTAAAGCAGGAGTCTGACAATTTGTTCTCAAAAACCTGTATTTTGTAAGGAATCCCACTAGCATACGTGCTATCATCAGAAAATCCTTCAATGCAGAGTTTTCCCTCTTCCCCCCCTGCAACTGGGTTGTGATGCCTAGTTTTGCTCAAGACTATGCAGAAATCTATCAAGAATTGTAGAACTGAGCTGAACCATGACTTGACAGGAACTGGGGTAAGATGAGAAGGCTTCACACTGAATGACTCTTGATTACATTTGCTAACACTTGCCCAAGGGGAGAAGTGATGTTCAGGCACTGAGGGCATGCCCAGTGGCTTGAGAAGACATCTCTCACTACAGCCATTTTGCACAGGAATCTCAGAAGTTTTTTTAGGTTTTCTTTTTAGGATTGTTGTTTTTTAAAGAAGTGAAACAAATCTGTCACTTATGGGGATCCCTGCAGATAGTCTGTGAAAGACTCTGATCTGAGGGAGACTTCCTTACAATCAGATTGTCAGCCAGTCTGATTCCTTCCCTCCCTATGCCTACGGCAAATAAAAGAGTAGAGTGCTAACATCTTTGCGGGTGTCCCGAGTTATCAAGAAGTTGTGAACTTTCCTGACTGAAAGAGATCTAGTTTGTTTATGCTTATTGGGGCCTCTCATAGAACTATCCCATGACTCACTTTTTGGTAACAGAATGAGGTTCCACGCGTGTCTGCAAGAAAGTGTGCCGTGAAAGGCTGTGATGGCTAAATATGTAATATGGAAGCCTGAAACTGAAAACTGCTTCTCTCTGACGGGGCTCTGTGGAGGTGACATTCTCCTGCCTCAAGAAGATGCAGTGGATGCTCTTTGGAGCTGGTAACTACGAGTTTTTGTTCTTTCTTCCTATGCTTGAGGGTAGACTGCTTCCTATATCCCTGCTTTAGATTTAGAGCTGTTGCTCCACTTCATCTTCTCAATGGAATTTTGGCCAAGGAAGTCACAACTGACCAAACTGAGGATGTCCAGGGAACTTGGGGACATCCCAAGTACTTTAAAGAACCTGATCTATGCTGATAATCCACAAAGGAGTCAGAGCTGCTAACAGGATGGATGTTCTTACCCTGCTATGTAAGAGATTTCTTCCTTCAGCTGGGATTCAATAAGAGTATCCCACACGACAAATCAAAACAATCCAGGAGCCTCGCAAACAGCCCAATCTATCTACAACCTTCCATTTTGACCTGAGAGGAGGAAGGGGCACCTCAATAAATCCACACAGCAATTGGCATCAGCTGGAAAAAACTACCAATTCCTAATTAAATTTTGGGATGTCATCATTCACGCTAAACAGCAACACTAGTGTTTCCTATATTATATGTAAGCAAAGGATTTTTACAGGGCTCTCATCTTCAATAACTATATTCTCTCAATGACTAGAGTAAGGTGGGGGCCTACATGACAGGAATTACTAAGGTCATGTCCCAGTTCTGACGTGGATTCTTATTATCTTCACAGCATATACCCGGGGGTGGACTTTGGGATCCTGTACTAACATACTAAAATAAAGTACTCAGAGCATGGCTTCACTCAGAGTGAAGTAAGAGAAAAGATCTTG
The DNA here is from genome assembly GCF_027887155.1 of Malaclemys terrapin pileata. Classification (NCBI taxonomy): domain Eukaryota; kingdom Metazoa; phylum Chordata; order Testudines; family Emydidae; genus Malaclemys; species Malaclemys terrapin. The sequence goes on along the minus strand of NC_071511.1, from coordinate 98,312,526 downwards.
GTTTTGTTCTTCATATTCATTGTTACCATCTTGAACACAACACACATTCTGGAAGGTTGCAATGTAGCACCATTTTATTTCTTAAAATCCAGACCACCACAAAACCCTGAAATAGCATGAGACAAAGGAGCTTCTCCCTAAAACAGAGGCACAACTCACCCCCACCTTACTGTAAGCTTGCTAGCTGCAAACTGACTGCTGGTAGGCTATCACACACTTCCCTACAGGGCTCCCTAATCTGCAAGCAGGACCACAAAAAGACACTGAAATTTAAAGTGACAACCTACACCTTTAAAAGATTATTCAGTACACCATAATTCCCTTTGTGGCTTTGGATTAGTCCCAAATACTCTGCCTCCATTTTCTAATATTTAGAATGGGATTAGACTCCATTATAGGGGGTATGATGATTAAAATGAGCCAATATTTCTAAAGCTAACTGAAAATAAAAAGTTTCTGTTCACAAGATCATTATTATTTAGATTGCAGTAGTGCTCCACAGTGCACCAGATCTACACAAACTCAGACATGGTTCCTGCCTTTAAGTCTACATTCTAAAACAGCAAAGGCAGACAAGGGCCGAGGCAAAATAAATACAGCCTATAAGCAAATAATGAGAGCCACATAGGATATGTCTACACTGAAATTAAACGCCTGCTGCTGTCAGCTGACTCAGGCTCGTGGGGCTCAGGCTTAGGAGCTGTTTAATTGTGGTGTACACGTTCAGCCTTCGGGTAGAGCCCCAGCTCTAGGACCCTTTCCCCTTCGCAGGGTCCCAGAACCTGGGCTCCAGCCTGAGCCCAAATGTCTACACCACAATTAAACAGCCCCTTAGCCCAAGCTCAAGTCATCTGACGTGAGCCAGCCAGGGGTTTTTAACTGCAGTGTAGACATAGCCATAACCTGCTAGATAGATGGACAGTGATCAGGGTGACGACAAGCACATATCTTAGTTATAGTTTGTTTGTTTATGCTGTTCGTGTGGCTACCTTCTCCAAACCAGTCTCCACTATTCATCCCCCTCATATTTCCCCACAGCAACCCCCAACTTCAAGTCAATTTATCCTATGCCTTCCTTCCCAACATTTGACCCCTCGCTGCCACATAAATGAGAGATCAGCAATGAATAAAGGAGAAGTAGTCAGTCAGCAAAAGCATCAAAGTAGTCTCATCTAAGAGTATATGAAAGATGACTAGAAACATACAAGAATCCTGCCCATCTTGAAATGCTGACTGAAAGAACTGACTTAGAAGTCAGGAATTAGCCTAAGAAGGGAATTACCCAAAACGCTGGGGAATTTAGGATTCGGTGTATTGGAATACAATACAATACAATGAAAGAGTGGTTTCACTCAGAGTGAAGAAAGAAAAAAGATCTTGATTTTGTTATTCCGATGCATTATGACTAGTACCTTAAATATATAAAATGTGACCCAAAAAATTAAAACCTACAAATATTGTAGAAATCTTTTGCTTCCTTTTACTATTGCTGCTTTTGCAATTAATCTATAATTCTACTTATCTTGTATTCCAGACTACAGATCTGTTTTATAAGAGGGCTGCCAGGTTCACACTGACTTCAAAATTTTTCAAAAACTGATTGTTTTTAGGCATTATATTTAGTAGATTGACATTTCTGTAATATCATTCTAAGAAGGTTTTATCCAGATAGGGTTGGAAACTACAACTAGGTTATAACTGAATGGATAATTTATAATGAGAATTGAATAGGGGAAGATTAAAACTTTAAACAACTTTAAATTTGTTATCTTCCCTAGTTGCTTTTAAAAATTATGAACCTTTTCTAAAATCATAGCCAAAATTTCTACAGAAGCCATGTTTCACATTTTTAAATAATTTGAATTAAAAAGGAATAATGGATTATGTATCACACATCCAGTGAAATCTATAAGTAAATAGATCTATTCCCACAAGTAAGAGGAAATGCAGAATCAAGGCCTTTTATTCTTGTTATTCTGGATACATGCAGATAGTGAGTACGGCCCTCAGTATGAATGCATAGCTGAAACAGAACACTTCCAACATTGCTTTAGGTACCATTCAGTCAGGGTACATTCATCTGTATCACATTTCTTTGTCATCTGGGAAAGCCAGAATATATATCAGTGCTAGATGCACATTAATTGTTTAGCTTATAGATGAAATCTTGGCCCTTTTGAAATCAGTGTAAACCCCCCCCCCCCAAATTTCAACGTGTGTGGGCTAAGGGACTCACCCCTCCAAAAAGATAATGTGTTTTCTTTGTTTCTTTCAGAATAGATATTTATTAAAAGGGTAACCTCCTACTGACTGGCTGATTCCATAATTTTAGACACTGGCATTTCATATTTACAGGCAAAAATTCAAGTCTAGGGCCATGTCTACACTAGCACTTATGTTGGCAAAAACTTTTATCACTCAGGAATGTGAAAAACACACACACCCTAGAGTGACATAAGTTTTGCTGGCATAAGTGCTCATGTGCACAGTACTACATCACCGGAAACATTTTCCCACCAACAAAGCTACTGCCACTTGTTGAGCTGGTTTTATTATATCGACGGGAACACTTTCTCCCATCAGCATAACACAGCTCCACAAGTGTTCTTACAATGGCACAGCTGTATTGGTACAACTGTCCTGCTGTAAGCTTGTAAGTGTAGGCATGGCCTAGATCAGCTAGAAATCATTCCTACTTGAGCTCATATTTCACCTGTTGTAAATATCCCATTTTTTCTGTTGAGACTTGCAAAGAGTTTTCTTATACTATACACAAGATTCGGGTTGACTCAAAGTCACAATATAAAGTTCAGCACTGTAGTATCATTGGATTGGATTTTATGTCATTTTGCAGCATGTCATCTTTTATTAAGTCAAACTGCAGAAAGACCTCACAGCCTTACAGCAAAATCTATGAGGTACAAAAAACTGTCACATTGGTTGTTACTAAGTAAAGGTTGCTCTAAAATAGAAGTTGGGAGCCAAACAGATTGCATATTGAGGCACCTATATTCTGCATTGCAAAACACAAGTGGTTGGTGGAATGTCACACTCTGCCCTACTGTTTATGATGAGCATGTAAATGACATAAAAAACCAAGCAGAAAACACCATTTCCAAGACAAGACTTTTTATAAAATTCTTGTACTTGTTCATTGTTGTGTAAACTGCGGATTTTCTTAAAGCGGACTTGTGGGTTAGGGATGCCAGGTGTCCGGTTTTCAACTGGAAAATCCAGTCGAAAAGGGGACCTGGCAGTGTCCGGTCAGTATGCTGACCAGACACTAAAAGTCCAGTTACCAGAGTAACTGCAATCAGCCTCCCCTCCGAGAGGGCGGGAAAAGCAGCAGCTGCTGCCTGGAGGAGCTGCTCAGCTGCTGACAAAGAGAACTGGCTCCCAGACCCGCAACTTTAGCCTCCGGGGACCATCTGCCCCACTGTGCCCTGATTGCCCCCACCCTAATCCCTTGCTCCAGGGACCAACCCCATGCTGTCCCCTCGCTCCATGGCCAACACCCCCTCGCTGCCCCACAGTGCCCCAATTTCCCCCAGCCCCTCACTCCGGGATCCAACACCTCCTTCTGCCCCACTATGCCCCAATTGCCCCCGGCCCCTCGTTCCGAGGACCAACCTTTCCTGAGCCAGAGCCCAACTGCTGTACCCCAATTGGGCAGGCAGGCTCTGCATCAGCTCCTCTCAGCCCAGCTCTCCAGGGGGAAGCAAGTGATGCGGGGGGGGGAGGGGGGGAGGAGGAGGAGGCAGAGCAGGGGAAGAGATCAGGCAGGGGTTTCTAGTTTTCAGCAATTAGAGAGTTGGCAACCCTATTATGATTTGATAGGTCAATTGGCTTTATGCTTTCAACATATTACAGCACCTCCATATGGGGAAGATGACAGCACTTTCACGAGTCAAAACTGTTTTCCGGTTATGGTGAAAGCAAGTGAAACTGTGCCAGTGGAAAAGGACTTTCCCCACTAAGCTAAATTTGTGACTGCTTCTTTGTATACAAGAGAGACAAGGTGGGTGAGGTAATATCTTTTATTGGACCCAGAGGCAGATTACAATTTTGCTGGGCCAGAGCAAGTGGTCAATTTTGTGGGGCCCTGGGCCCTCCCCACCCCTTCCACCTGCCATTCTCCCAACCCCAGGTGATCTTGCCGGGGAGCAGGGTCGGGATGCAGGGGCTTGCCCCACTCCACTAGTCCGGCGCTCCTGCCGGGGAGTGAGGTCAGGGTGTGGGGGCTTGCCCTGCAGCACCTGCCTGGCATTCCTGCCAGAGAGTAGAGTCGGGGCACGGGGGCTTGCCCCGCTCCACCTACCCGGTGCTCCTGCTGGGGAGCGGGGTCAGAGCGCGGGGGCTTGCCCCACTCCCCAGCAGAAGTGCCAGGCAGGCGGAACAGGGCAAGCCCCTGCACCCTGACCCCGTTCCTCGGCAGGAGTGCCAGACAGAGCGAGGCAAGCCCCTGTGCTCTGACCTCGCTCCCCAGCCAGAGTGGGCGGGCAAAGCGGGACAAGTCCCAGTGCCCTGACCCCACTCCCTAGCAAGAGTGACAGGGTGGGGTGGAACAGAGCAGGTAGGGGCCATTTTTCCAGGGCCCCTCAATTGGTTGGGGCCACTGGGCACTGGTCCCATTGGCCCAGTGGCTAATCCGCCACTGATTTGACAGAATTCTGTTGGTGCGAGAGAGACAAGCTTTTGAGCTTACATAGAGCTCTTCTTCAGGGCTTTGTATACAAGATATTCTGTGTGATTCTAGAACTCTCTCAATACAGTAAGTCACTTAGAACAGAGATATATTTTTGTGGTAGTGTAATGGCCATTAAGAAATTGCTTTATCTGTTCACATTTACCCTTCTCCAAGAAAAATGTGAGCATTATTGATATTTGAGACTTGTTTTACATTAGAGGCAAACTGCAGCTGATCATTAGCACTTTATACATGAACTCAGAGCAAGGAATCTACTATTACTGGAGCAAGGAATCTACTATTGAAATAGCATTGTTTGGAAGATTTATCTTCATAAAGTGCCGCTAAATCAACTGTGGTCTTGTCTCCTCTACTTGTGAGAGGAAGCTGCCTGTATACATCCCACATATATTGTGTGAATAACTCCCAAATTAGGTAAACCAATTTTCTTCTAAAAACACCCACAATTTTATTATTTTCTTTTAGACTTTTCATCAAAAATTATGGAGGATACAATATGAAGGAGCTTACTAGCTACTAGCAGATTTAAAAAAAAAAATCAACACTGACACTAATTCAAATATTGGCTCCATTTAGTCCTTTCCTGGTGCTGAATTATACTGTATACTCTGTGGTGCCCTTATGCATATGATCACACTGTGCTATGTAAAAGTAAACTTCATGGCTGAAAGCAACTTCCAAATAAAATGAGAAGCTATTTCATGTTGCAACTACATACTATTTTTATGTAGATGTAAATGAAAGCCAGCAGGAAGAATATTCTGAAGGACCAATAGTTAAGCTAAGTAATGGTTTGTGAAAGAGAACGATCTCTAAGTTTGGACCAGCCATTGCAAAGCTTCTATAAAACAGTTCATAGTTTACCCAAAACAACATTTGCTGCTGTAAGATTTCATTAGAGAGTCCAGGAGGAGCTAACAAAATATTGGCCCAAATTCAGTCCTTAGAGTAAAAAAATCTAATACATGTGGAAATCTAATATATTCAATAGAGTTATTATAGCCACTTACACAGGGCCGGCGCAACCCATTAGGCAACCTAGGCGGTTGCCTAGGGCACTACAATTTGGGGGGTGGCGACCGCGGCGGTATTTCGGCAGTGGGACTTTCCGCCGCCTTTGTGGGAGGCGGCATTTCGGGGTGGGACCTTCCGCCGCCTCGGGCGGCAGAAAAGCTGGCGGCGCTCCTGCACTTACATCAGTCCTGGATTTGACGCACTCTTTCTGTCCTAGATTTTTGGGAACTAGCAAAGTAATTCTTCAAACAAAATGGGTGCACACAGAGACACTAAAGCAAAGAGGATTAAATTTTGCTCTTTACAGTGTCAGAACCACAAAAAAATGCAAAGGTGAAATGTGTCTTTTTTGTAAGAGAGTTAGAGTACTTAAATGTCTATGGTCTTAACCAGGCTTCCTGCTATTAGTGACAGAGGAGTTCCTGGTATTGATGCTTGCTCATCAATGAACCAGGAAAGAAATATTTCTTCTGAACATTCCATTCCTCAGAAATTAATTAAATCTGAATAAGCCCTTTTGGAGTTATGTTGTGAAAAGTTTTCTGTTTACTAGAATTGTTCATCAAGAAACTAAAGCTATGAGATGCACTGGGAACAAGTTTTACATATGTAAAAACGGGAAGGCACTTACAGTGATTGATCTTGAAATTAACATATATTCCTAAAATAATTGTTTGGGTGTAGGGAAAAGGAAATTAATACAACTAGAGAAAAAGACAAGCTAGAGGTGCTTTTTCAGGCTAATTTTAAAACTAATTTTACCCACCCACATGTACACAAAGCAGAATGAAAATGGCAGGGATCACAACACAGGTTTGGTTGCTACACATTATTATTATGCACACCACCTACAGAACAGATTTGAAAATCTTTCACTTGTTACCAAAATCAGCTAAAATCCATTCCCTCTATGCCTTCATCATAGCTATCTGATCCATGCACAGAACACATGCCAAAGTGGCATCCAGTTTGGAAAAAATTCTTAACAGTTCAACATGTGTTGGGTTTCCTTGGCTGGTTATAATTCCTGCTGCACTAGTGTGTCGCAACAAATCAGGTGCACGGGGCTCAGTCCTGCTCCCATTCAAGTGCCTGGCTAGACTCCCATTGATTTCAATGGGAACAGGTCCTTCAAAGACTACTAAGATTGCTGTGACAAGTTTTAACATAACTTTCTTCCCAATAAGCTAAAGTTGTCCTTGGGCCCTAAGGATGCCTCCTAAACTGTTCTTTGTAGATGATGTTTGTTGGTTCTCTAGAGACAATTGCTTAGATCCTCACCTCTTTGAAATGTTCCAGCTCTGACCTTGTTTCTTCAGTTATTATCTTGCTTATTGTAGCATGAAAAAGCTGGTACAGTAACTCCTCACTTAACGTTGTAGTTATGTTCCCGAAAAATGCAACTTTAAGTGAAATGATGTTAAGCGAATCCAATTTCCCCATAAGAATGAATGTAAATGGAGGGGGGGTTAAGTTCCAGGGAATTTTTTTTTGCCATACAGTACACAACTATAGTAGGGAGGTGCCCCCACCTTACCCCACACAGGCACAGTCCACTGGCACTGGAGACAAGAGGCAGGCAAGGAGGCTGAAGGTGCTGTAGGCTAGGAGAAGCACGTTGCGCAGCAGCAGCTAAATCACCCTGGAGCTACCAGCTGCAGAGGTTGCTGGGAGCCCCTGGGCTCAGGGGCAAATTAAGGGCCCAGGGCTCTGGCCGCCGCGGAGAGCACCGGGCCCTTTAAATCTCTGCCGGGACCCATCGCTGAAGATCCGGACATGCCACCCCTTGTCATTGGCCACCCCAAGCACCTGCTTGGTTCGCTGCTGCCTGGAGCCGGCCCTGCCTTCCCCCAAGCCCCCACCCTTAACCTTCTTCCCCCCTCTCCTCTCCCTTTAGTCCGCAGGCAGCATCCTTCCTCCTCCCACCTCCCTCCCCTGCCTCCTGCCAGCGGCAATCAGCTGGCTTGCTGTGTTCAGGAGGCAGGAGGGAGGAGCGAGGACATGGCGCGCAGGCTCCCCCTACCTCCTGAACACCGCAAGCCAGCTGATTGCCATGGGCAGTAGGCAGGGGAGGGAGGGGGGAGGTGTGCCGCATACTCACTCCTCGCTCCCCCCGCCTGCAGCAATCAGCTGGTTTGCCACGTTCAGGGGACAGGAGGGAGAAGTGAGGACTTGGCACAGGCTCCCCCTCCCTTCCCTGTCTCCTGCCTGCGGCAATCAGCTGGTTTGCGGCATTCAGGAGGCAGGGGAGGGAGTGGGAGCCTGCGTGCAGAGTCCTCGCTCCTCCCTCCTAAACGCCGCAAGCCAGCTGATTGCTGTGGGCAGGAGGCGGGGGGAGGAGGGAGAAAGTGCTGATCTGCGGGGTCTGCCAGCAGGCAGGAGGCACTGTGTGGAGGGGCATAGGGGAGCTGATGGGGGGGGGGCTGCCAGCTGTGGACAAAGCGGGCAGCCAAACCACATTATAGCGAAGCATTGCACAACTTTAAATGGAGCATGATCTGTACTTGTTATTTTCTCCAGCCCATCTACAATTTGAGATCTTCCTCACCCACATGAACTTGCTCAGATACTGGGTCTGCAAATCCCCCAATATAAAAGTTTGCATTCATTCAAGAGCTGCTGTATCTTTAACTCAATCTAGTGGAAGAAAGAAATCTATTTATCAGAAAGATTGCACCATATCTTTGAAATATCATCCGTTGTTTAAGATACTTTTCGTATCATCGAGATGTGAACCAGATTGCATTCAGTTTAATGCAGGCTATACACAGCAAAATTACACAGAATGGGGAAAGTCTCAAGGAAGAAAATACTAGGAAAACAGTGGATCAAGATTCTGTTACAATTAGATTTTGATTAATTAGAGTGAATATCACTGCACCTGTCTATATTAGCACTTGAAAAAAAAAAAAAAAGATTTTTACTCAGTACTTCACCCCATTAAAACTTTAAACAATTTGCAGCCTTGATGACTACAGCAAGGAGAATAAATAAAAATACCATCTGTCTATCCATCTAGCTACTCATTTTGCCCTCCACCACCACAATATGTGAGCACCCAATACTACTGTAGTGCTTGGTGACATAAATGACTGTCAGTTTTGGACTTTTATTGCTGATGCGCATACAATGAAAAGCTGATGCCATTCATTTTGTGAAACTGTTTTTTTCCTCTTCACCATTAGCTTTTTGAAGAAGTGCAGTTTTCCCTTTGTTGGGGTTTAGTTGCTTCATTTAAAAATGAAGAACAGAAGCTTCAAGGCCACAGAGATACGTTGTTTCCCCTAACCAGCATTAGAGAGTGCTAAATACAGAAATTATTCAAGATACCAACAAGCCCAGAGCAGAGACAGAGGGGACAAACAATAACATCAGTGAGTTCTGATGAGAGAATCTACCATAAAACACTGAAAACCAATTCCAGTGGTTAAAATAAAAATAGTGCATAAATGAAGCAGGATCAACTTTATTGCTTTAGGTTTTGTTTTTATTATTAATAGTAATAATACGGCGGTAGAATTGCTTCTGTGCGCCCTATGCAGTTGGCAATTTCCTTTCTCCTTCTACCCAATTTAAATGAATACAGAAACACACAGTAGTTTAGGTAGGCAGAATATAGTTACCTAAACCAAAACTTAGCCAGGGCACTGGGGTTAACACTTGAGCTATGGAACCCCAACAGCATATTCACCTCTAACATCCTGCTAAGGCATTCGTTCAGTACTGAGTCAGGCAGAGATAATCCATCATCATCATCACCACCACCACCACCACTACACTCCTACATGCTGCATTCCTGTCCAGCATGTTCAATCCAAGTATTGTCCATGACCAGGGCTGGTGCAACCACTTGGCGAACTAGGCGGCCACCTAGGGCCTAAAAGCCCGCTCAGGCGAGGAGGTGGAGAGGAGGTGAGCTGGGGCAGGGAGAAGGGCGCGGGAAGGGCTGCCCGCAGTAACAGGGTGGGGTACACAGGGGAACCACTCCCCGCCCCAGAGCGCCTCCACTCTGCCTCCTCCACTGAGCGCACAGCCCCCGCTCTAATTCTCCTACAATCGGTGCCGCAAGCCTGGGAGGGGAGGAGAATTAGAGCATGCCGGTGCCGGCATGCTCAGAGGAGGAGGCAGAGCGGAGGTGAGCTGGGACGGGCTCCCAAGCGGAGTTAGCTTCCATGGGGGGAGGGAGCTCCCCGGGCTGGGTTAGCTGCCATGGAGGGGGGTAGATGCTGCGGGGGGGCTCCCTGGGTGTGGGGGGGTGGCAGGCTGGGTTAGCTGCTGCGGCGGGTGGGGTTAGCTGCCGCGGGGGGGCCCCTCTGGTGGGGAGAGTGGGGGGGCGTGATTAGCTGCCACAGGGGGCGGGGTTAGCTGGGTGGGGGGGTGGCGCAAGGTGGAAGTTTCGCCTAGGGGGCGAAACTTCCTTGCACCGGCCCTGTCCATGCTTGACCCTGCTTTGCTTCTGCAATTGTTGAACTAGTCTTAACTATGGCTATTGCAGATGTGTGACTTCAGACTGATTTCAGCAATCAAGCATTATATGTAGGCATGGAAGAATTAGATTGGTAAATGTTGATAAACATAGATTTCACACAGAGCAACAAAAAATATTGCCATTGATAAAAATCAAAATATACAGATAGGAAAAGAAAGATGCTGCTTGAGAACTTCTTAGAGTTTGATTTGATATATAAACTTTGTATATTTTGACTCGTAATGTTGACAATTTGTGTTTTAACGGTTATAAAACTACCTTTTTGAATCTCAGCTTCTACTGTCATTAAATAATTATTGTCTGACCACCTATAATTCCCACAACTGGGAAAATTTGATAAAAATTGAAAAAAATTTTTTAAAACCCATCATTTTGTACAACTGCGAACATTTAAAAATCAGTAGAAATAAAAATATTGCTTAAGATAAATATTGATATTATCCATTGAAATTTTACAAAGTATCAAATTCTGCCCAGCTTAATTATACTGATGATAACAGTAACAGGATGGCCAGGCTCTTCTGTTGACCCATGCTGTGATGGAATCCTGCATAAAACTGCCAGCTAATTCCTGATTACTCAATATGGAGGAGGTGGGAGCAGCCCTTTAGGCAGAAGGTTCTTTCCAAAGAACCGGCCGGGTTTGGGGCATATGTTTTCATTTGAGTTACCAGTAAAACCAGGCCCCAGAAAAAGTGACTTTCTCTCAATACTGAGGCCCTGATTCTCAATTGTTCCATTTCTGTGCACAGAAATGTGGGCAGAGCAAAGGATGGGCACCTTAAAACAGAAGGAGTGCTGTGTGCTCTGGCCACTCTTCCTATGCTGGGGGCTGTCAGGGGGACAGATGCAGAGTCCTGATGCCTGCTCTGTGCCAGTCACAGAGGGTATGTCTCCACTTCAGCTGATTGCAAGCCTCCCAGCCCAGTAAACAGACTTCCACTAGTGAAGCTTGAGCTAGCTCGCTAAAAAATAGCAGTGCGGACGTTGCAGTTCCAGCACAGACTCAGGCTACCCAGCTGAGCTCAGATCTTGGGGGCCGGGTGGGCTTGAGAATGCAAGCTGCCACCCAAGCCGCAACTTCCACACTGCTATTCTTAGTATGCTAGGTCAAGCCCCACTAGCATGAGTCTGTCTACCTGGTCTGAGCATCACTCCCCGACCTGCCATGCAGACATACCCAAAGGTCCTCTACATTGGTATGGCATAAAGCAGCTGGATTGCTACAGAAAAATCAAGCTCACTGTGCTTATACTTTGGTCAGAGCAGGGTCGGAACATACATAACCAGACATTCTGGGTTAATTCTTGTCACTCGTCTTAGCTAGAGCTATTCAAACACCAAAACTTAACCCAGGAAGATGGATGAGGATTTGTTCTGTATCTTTTGCTGTGAAATAGCAGAGAAAGCTTCACCCACCAGAGAGACCAGTACACTCTTTTTATATTATATGTATTATTTGATTTACTCTCCATCTCACCTCTTGAAAAGGAATTACACACAATGGGCCAAATTCACCTTTGGGTTAAGGGGGTACAGTCCCACTAAGTTATCTCCTCTTGCATCAGCAGTGAATTGAATTGAGTGACTTGACGCCTAAATTAACTAACTACTCAAACACACAATAGTACACAGTTTCTAGCACTGTAGGGGGCTAGATAAGGTCTGAGGGCACGTCTACACAGGTACACTCAGGAAAGTTAAGTTGAGGTGCATTAGTTAAAGTGCATTAAATCCATATGCGGATGCTCCAATTCAGAAGTAAAGTGGCCACTTTGTAAATTAAACTAAAGTGAACTACAGTCACTTTATTTCTGAATGTGCGAGAGTCCACACAGGGGTTTAATTAGCTGTAAATTCCACTATCAGTAAATTTGGTGCAACTTTCCTGAGCATCCCCATGTAGACATGTCCTGGCTATCACCGTAATAGCCACTTATCACTTCCAACATATTCTTCTAGGCATTTCTCTGCCCCCACCACCATAGAGCTGTAGTGAAATAATGCTTAATACATTAGAGATTTTTCTAATGTATTAAGCCTTCACATCCTTCTTCTGGTTAGTATGCTCTAATATTTTCCATTTAGATATTTTTAATTTTTAATATTTGACCCAAGAGTCATTCTATTCCATATCTGCATCTGACAGCTCTTAGCCTGTATATTTAACTGGCCTAAAATCTTTTGTTCAAAATGTGACCACATTGTTCCTCCTAATTTCTTTCAATTCTACAATCCAAACTTCATCTAAAAGTTATTAAAAGCTGATAGATTGTTTCCAGCCTGAAAAGATTTTGGAGATGCTGATTTTCTGCCACTAAGCTTCTTTTTAATTTGATGTGCCATCCTTTTATTTTTCCACAGGTTTACATTTTCCACCTAACTCTTTATACAGGGGTGAAAGTAACTTAAAGGACTTACCGGTACGCTGGAGTCCTGAGCGGGGCTGTGCCCTCAATCGGAAGAGGCAGGCCTTTTAAGATTTAAAGGCCCTGGGGCTCCAGACTCTGGCTGGGAGCCCCAGGGCCTTTAAATCACCCTGGAGCTGCCAGCTGCAGAGGCGTCTGGGAGCCCCGGGGCTCAGGGGCAAATTAAAGGGCCCTGGGCTCCGGCCACCATGGAGAGGGCTCCCGCGGTGATTTAAAGGGCCCGGGGCTCCCCGCAGTGGCAGGAGTTCCGGGCCCTTTAAATCCCCGCACAAGCCCGGCTGCTAGAACTCCGGCAGAGATTTAAAGGTCCCGGACCTCTGGCCCCTGCAGGGAGCCCCAGGCCCTTTAAATCACTGCCAGAGAAGCCGGTCCAGTCCGGCACAGCATACCAGCTCTTGCCGATATGCTGGACCGGACTGCTTTCACCTCTACCTTTATAGAAGACACATCAAATTTTGTTTAATACAGTTTTGGCATCAATTCCATGAACTGTATAAATTTAATCACATGAATAATTCTACTTACTTACATGGGCCTATTTACATGCTTAAAATTATGCACATGCTTAAGTATCTCATGGAATCAGGTGCTTTATTAATTAGCAATGATTGCACCTCAATTATAAATCTAAAGAGGGGTCTAAGCAATCAATTAGCATTGCCTTACTTCAATGAAAGGCAGAACAGGGGTACAGCATTCCAGTAAAATAATTTCTGTTATTTACATGTAGCTGATCAAGTCTATGAAAACATGTTAGAAAAAGCAAAAAGTCCAATATCAAGTTAAAAACAAAGATTTAAAATGTGTAGTTATATGGGCCTACATTTTAAAAAAATATTAATAATTTTGGGCTCCCAACTTGAGACACCTTAAAGAGACCTGATTTGCAGAGGGCTAGTGCTGAATACTTCAGCCAGCCAGGCCCCTTTAAGGTGGCAGTTGGCACCCCAAAACTGAAGCATCCAAAAAATCAGTAGTCACTTTTGAAAATGTAGGCCAAGATGTTTAAGTCTTGTTCTTTTCCAGTGGCAATACTGTCAGGCAATCCAAATAATTAGTCTGACCTTTCTTTGACAGTTCTCACACTGCTTTTCCAAATGTCCAATTCTACTTTTGTCAAGTCTTTCCCCAAAGTCAACATTAAATTACTTGTTCTGTAAAAGAAGACGACCTAGGCCCAGATCCACAAAGAGACACTTAACTCCCATTTCAGGCACAACTGAGGCTTGGTCTACACTAAACCCCCAAATCGAACTAAGGTACGCAACTTCAGCTACGTGAATAACGTAGCTGAAGTTGCGTACCTTAGTTCGAACTTACCGCGGTCCAGACCCGGCAGGCAGGCTCCCCCGTCGACTCCGCGTACTCCTCGCGGCGAGCAGGATTACCGGAGTCGACAGGGAGCACTTCTGAGTTCGATTTATCGTGTCCAGACTAGACGCGATAAATCGAACCCAGAAGTTCGATTGCCTGCCGCCGAACCAGCGCGTAAGTATAGACAAGCCCTTAGAGCCTCAAAACTCCTGCTTGGTTGCCCCCTAAATCTGGAGGCGCCTTATAAGTCCCTCAGAACCTAAATTTTTGCCAGTGAAGTCCCTTATGTGCCTATGTTTCTGCTGCTGCTATTGGGCACACAATGTCTCAGTCTAGGCACCTAGGCAACTCTCTCTCACCTAAGCCCCAACAGGATCCTCAAACCAGGTGAAAATAGGTGTTCCCGCTGCTATCTCACCTGCAGAGCCCAATTTGGTCAGTGTTCTCAAAGCATGCCTAACTCCACATAAAATGGCTGGAGGAGAGGATGGGGGAAAAGAGATAGTAGGCTACCTTATTTGAACATGGCTCTCCCACTTCTCAGGTGAGTGCCCTAACCACTGGCTCTGGGATATTCTGATGTGGATCTTCCTCAATCTCTCCTGTTGAAGTTCTTCCACTGGATAAATAATTACATATGAATTAGGCCAGGCAGAGATAGTGAGAATAACCCTGTAGTCCAGCAGTCAGGGCAGTCATCTGAGGGTAGAACACCCTTCTTCTCAGGCTGAAGAGGGAATTGAACCAGTGTCTCCCACAGACTGGCTGAGTGCCCTAACCATAGGGTTAAAGATTAGAAGGACTTCTCCTCTTTCCTCCGCCATTTTGCATTGAGTTTGCATCTTGCACGGAATTTGCATCTTGCACTTGAGTTCTTGCAAGAAATGGCTTAGGTGCCTCGCTCCTGAAGACGTTTCCCTGCTGTGGATCCCAACTGGAGATCGGGGTCTCCCTCCAGCCTACACTTACTCACCTAACTCACAGAGGGAGGGGTGAGGGGTGACTTAGGATACACCCCTTTCCTCAGCATCTGCTATTGGCTAGCTTTTGTGACCCCTCCGCCTACACACTAGTTTTTGTGGATCTCATTCTTGGGCACATCTCTTCCCCAACCCCATGTGTTGTATAGGGAGCCTAGGCCCCTCAGGGTTTGTGGATTCTACTAGGTGGTTAGGTGCTCAAAAGTTCAGTATCGCAACAGTGAGCGTTTCAATGCCTAAATCCCTTTGTGAATCTGGGCCCATCTGCCTCTCCACTATATCCAGCAAGTCCACTGAAAATGGACAAGAAACTGCTTTTCACTGTGTGTGCATCTTCTGGAATGGCCTGCAACACCAGTAGTTTTGTACTTTGGAGTCTCCTGACAGAAGACTGGAAAAGCCTATGGTGGTATTTTCAACAAATTACTGCAAGAACATATTGATTTTATAGTTTAAAGTTGTCCTTATGTGGTTGAAAAACCCAGGTGGAATTAAACTGAGAGACGAGAGCTGGAAGCGATCTAACGACCAGATTTTTAAAGGTATTTAGGAGCCTAAAGATTATTCTGAAGCCAGAAGGGACTGACCTCCTGTATAATGCAAGCTGGAAGACTGGAAGATAGTGAAGGATGGCAACAGGGAATCAAAAGAAGAAATGGACAGTAAAGCGTTGAGAGAAATAGAAAAGCAAGGGAAATAGAAAAGCACAAATAGGTGTCAAGTGACTAAAGAAATAAGGACAAAAAAAAAAAAAAAAACAGCTGTGACAGTGTTGTAAAGTACACCAAAATGGTGAGCTGGAAAAAACTGCAACTATAAATAATAGAAAAACAGCAAATAAACAAGAAAGAAAAACATGTCTTAGAAAAATGTCAAAACAATACAACTGTACAATATTATGATTAACTTATTACACTTTCCTTCAATATATTTACACTATGCAACATCTACTAAAATGTAACTACATATTTAAATGCATGAGAATTAAACAAAAGTATTATATTTAAACTACAAAACCATCCCTCCTCTCCTGTAAAGAACAGAACTGGAAGCTTTGAAATCTTTATTGTATTCCTGGTTCTGCCATAAATTCCAGTGTGAAATTGGTCAAGTCACTTAAAGTTGATTGTAAAGGGTTTTTTTTTTTTTAATTGGGCTTCTCTCCCCCCTTTTTGCTGATTTATAAAGACAGCCTGAGCTTCCCCTCCTCCCTATTCTTACTTTAGAAAAAGGAGCATCAAGTCTGGTCTTCCTTGGTTTTTCTTGTGGGATCATAGTGCGGTCTGAAAACATGTTTATTAAGAGCTCTAACACCTTAGTTGAAGATATGCACGTGTTGAATCTTTAACAGACTTCCTTTTATTCGGCATCAATCACTGAAGGGCTAGACAGGTGTTTAACTCCCTCTCCCCGCCACACACCATAACAGTTTTAAACAGTTGAAAACTGCCTCTTTTTTTCAATTAACTTTCAGCTCTCTTGCTAACATGATGTCACTATCGCACTTGTTCTCCAATCATCATGTCCAGTCTACTGGCCTCAACAAGAACTGAATTTCTAATGTAACCAAACAAACAAAACAAAAAACACTAGCAGAAATTAAAAAAAAAAAATTAAAAAACAAAACAAAACAACCCCTCAGGCCATCTTTATCCATCGCAAAGCAGCAAAAAGGACAAGCACAGGTTTTTCCTATGCAGGTCACCTTCAATTTCAGCACTATCCTTTCCCCATCTATAAATTAGCGAGGATATTTTTTTCTCTCTCAGGGTGCTGTGAGGCTTAACTAATCAACATTTGCAAAGCACTTTCTGTTTCCATAGTACTTTCACTATAGGGGGTCACAAAGTATTAGTTTACTGTTTAGTCTCCTCTTTTCTGAAACTGGATTTCATATTTAAAACTTTCAATAGCAGGATCCAAACCTTTTGAGAGAGTCTACGCAGAGACAATATCCACATAATATTATCCTCCACACTCCTTCCAACCCATCCCAGGGTGCCTTCTTATAGGTATTTCTTTAGGCACTGAAAATCTGAAGCTCCCATTCCATTAGCTCTACCTCATTATGCATATGCATTATAATTCAGCCTTAATACACTGTACATAGTCACATACTATACTTTCCCCCAAAGGACCCCTGCTTACTTCAAGTGCACGGACTGGATAGTGAATAAAGCAAGGGTTGTGTAGTAATGAGGCCCACAACCACCCATTGAACAATAAAGATAAAAGTACTGAAAAGCTGCCATATTCATTGCGAATAGGGCACTATACTTGGGTTCTGTTACCTGTCTTGTCTCCAATCTGCCATGAGACCTTGCACAGCTTGCTTCCCCTGTCAGTAAAATGGGAGTTCCTAAAGCATTTTAAAATCTACATTGAAGCGTGCTATATAAGAGGCAACCATTCATTGTAATTATTATATATGCTCAACAACTGAGGTAGGAGTCCTGTGGGAAAATATAGTATGTAGCAGTTAAGTTAAAGACTGCATCATAATATCAAGACACCAGGGGTTGTGTGGACAAACTTAAATCTGGCATTTCCTGACTATTTTTTATTATTCTCTTTGAAATCTAAACATTTTTTCTTTTTATATAGGTTTCTGTATGGAACTGATTTGTGTGTGGAATACTTTATAAAGAGAGGAAAATCATCTCTGAAAGAAATAGAACTTAAATAGTGTTTGATATACTTATCCTCCCAACATCCCTGTGATGAAGGCAAGACTGATAATCCCCATTTAACAGATGAGGACAAGCCCCTTTGGCGCTCTATAAAACCACAAAACAAGTTGATAGCAGAGCAGGCACTAGGAACTCCTGAGCTCAGATTCCCAGTCTCTAATTTTTCATGCACACTATAGAAAAATAAATCATCAGTAGTACAAATGAGTGGATTAGAAGAATGTGTTTTTGGTACTGGAATGTCAATAGATTATCTGAACACTAAAATGTAATATAGAATATGATCTAACATTTTAGAAACACAATAACAAGTATACACTAACTGCTGGAGTGGGGTGAGAACATTGTATTTTTCCTTTTTTGGGGAGGGGGTAAAAATGCTTTTACTGCATTTCCTTCTACTGCAAGCCAGCACTAATCCAAATATCTCCCAGTGGGCAAAATAAAACCACGTTAGATGTTTGTGTATCCCCATTGGCTTTCACTTGATTAAAGGAAACTGATTCATTATAGAAGCAAAGTAGAACAATTCCTTGGAGTATTAAAGCACAATTTTCTATGTGTATTACCATGCAAGAATGAAAAAAGGATGCAGTACTCTTTTCTGAATACCCGGGCATCAGGATTGGATTTTATTGATATTTTGATGAGATTTAGAATGCCTGGCTCTTCATCTAGCAAAGATTCACATTACAGGCAGTTCTATAAAAACAGAACTGTAATCTTCCCCCCATCCCTGGTCTCAAGGGGAAAAAAAAATCTAGTTTGAAAATTTCCATTTTGTATCACTGATATATTGTTTGAACTATCATTATTTTACAGAGTCTATAAAGAAGGAGCTCATGAGAAGATGTCTATATTCACTTTTGCTAGCTATATTCAACTTCTATAATTTGATTAAAAGATGGAGGGAAAAGGGAGTTGAAAACACAGTGAAAACTCAAACATCTGGCCTGTTATCCTGACTCAATTTCTTGTTTTCTGCTGGATACACACCTGGGTCTAACTTTAAGATCCAGAAATTTAGCGCTACCATGAGGATGCAGTAGAGTATGAAAATAATAAGCCTTTTCTTTTTCTTCATTCTCCAGTGCACATGTCAGTTTCTGAACTCAGAAACCCCTAGAAGTACACAGGAGGCTATACATTGCAGAGAGACTTCATTAATGTTGTATCCCAGGGAACAAAAAAAAATTACAGCCAGAAAGTATCAGTGATGCACAGGTTATCAAAACTAGTGCCAAGACAGAAGCCTCAGCATTTAATAATGTGGTGCAAAACCAAAGCAGTAAAAATGGAATTCTGTAAATATAAATTAATATACAAGAAAATCAAGTAACTAGATTTAAAATTATTTTTCTTCTATTCCACCTTTGTGGAGTCCAGAAATAGGATGCAAAGTCTGATCAGTCCTGCAAAGGTTCACACACTCTGGCTTGATTCAGGAAAGAACTTAAACACATGCTTAGATTTAAGCATGACAGTAGTCTCACTGAAGACTGTGGAGTCTTTCCAATGGCTTCACTGATGGCAGACACATCAGAATTAAAGATTGCAAAAGAGTTTCCATTTTAAGCATGACATTGGCTCCACCATACCATGCCCAAATCAAAAGGCAAATTTTTATAGTTTTTTTTTTTTTTAAGTAGACCTTTTCCTGCAGAGTTGGACTTCAATATGTCAATTGAACACGAGTGGCTTGTCAACAGAAAAAGAAATTGATGTTAAATCAGACAAGCTGTTTGTAAATTAAGAAACATTTTTTAAAAATTTGGCATTCAGCACAGACAACAAACTCTAACCTTCGTTCACCAACTCTTAGCTTGGTTACACAGATGGGAGACAATGAAATTTACGTTTATTGGACTCATCTAATACTAGGGTAGGAGCGGAGGAGAACAAGGAAAGGAATACCAAATCACACTGCTAGTCCCATCATCCCCTGTCATGCCAACTCCTCAACTGCTCTCTTCCTAAGGAAGGCTGCAGAAGCTGTGCCTTTGGTAAGGCTTGAAAATGAGGATGAGGATAAAAACAGAACAGGGGCATTGGCAGAGAGGGAAGGAGGTTGCCACCAGAGTGGGACGGATCATGGATAAGGGGAGTATGAGAGGCAGAGCATACCAACCCAACCCATTATCACTGGGGGGGGGGGGGGGGAGAGCAGGAAAGGGGACATCAAGCCTAACTTTAAAGGTCCCAGGTCTAAAAATTGTTGGCCTTAAACTGTCCATCTGTAAAACAAATATAATATCTACATGCTTTGCAGGGATGTTAAGATTATTAATGTTTGCAAAGTTCTTTGAACACAGAAAGCACTATATATAAATGCTAAGTTATTATGACAGGGAACATAACTAGTCCAATTTCTCTCAGCCTCAGAAAGTAAATATTTCTTCAGCTCTGCTCAGAGAATTCTGATTGCCTTAAACTTTAGGCACTCAAGTTTGAAAAACTGACTGTATTTTTTAGTTTTGCTATTAAATAAGATCTACACAGCTTCCTAGCTTCCATTTTTCTTTATACTTTGTAAAGTGCTTTGGGATATCACGACTGGACAGTAGTAATAGCTGCCATTTCAGTTACACACTGTGCAAAGTTCCATTACAAACCAAAGCTGTATAAAAAATATTTTTGGGTCTAAAGCTTTCCATGGTTGGTCTCATGCCAGAAGGAAATGGTGTTAGTTTGTATTTTATTTAAAGTTGGAGGAAAAGATATTTTTTAAAAGGAGCTAAACACCAAGATGAAAAAAGCAAAAGACTTCTTTGATCCCAAATATTATAAAGATGATATACAAATAAATCCTGCCCACCCTCCAAAGTTAATCAGTGGTTAACCTCCATGAATAAAACCTTTTTGGCTAAATTTGGTGATGGGGAATGAAAAGAAATTAAATAATCAAAAAATCATAACTGAGCATGCTTTGTAGTTATCTGCTAAAATTTTTGCAGAGTGCACTGGCTCTCCACCCTTTTGTGATACCATGAAGAAGCAACTGCATGCTCTCCCTTCTTAGCCTGGCCAGTTGCCCAGCCAAGACAGAGGCTTCTGAGCTCAAGCATCTGGGACAATTCACAACAGAGAGATTGCAAACATCTCATTAAAACAGATGGTCATTCCCTGTTATTGGCAGTCTCTGCACACTACTAGCCTTGAGGGTTTATTTTATGTTTAAGGGGACTGTTGCCCCCTTACTAACATTCAGTGGGGCTGTTTTGGTTGGCTGGCTCCCAGCACTAAAAGATTGGGGAGAGGCCAATGATCCAGGTCAGCCTCAGCCTCTGAGCCTGATTGACAGGGCGGCAGGCTAATCAGGGAGTCAGGAGGCCAGGGGGGTCCCCTCCTCCGTGTGAGCTGGAATTGCCTGGGTCAGACTGAGTGGGGCAGAGCTAAGGAGAAAGCAGGGGCCCAAGCTGAGCTGGGGAGCAGAGCTGTGCCAGATCCAGAGGGGCCAGAAAAGCAGTTCAGGAAGCAGGTCAGAGTTGGGAGCAGAGCCAGAGACAGCCCAGGGAGCGCAGATCCTGTGCTGGGAGCAGAGCTGCAGCCACAGAGCCAGGTGTGGTGAGCAACTGGGGCCAGCCAAGGGGGGACCTTGGCAAAGGGCCCAGCACAGAAAGACACCCCCAGCCAAGGGTCCTTGTAGGCCAGACTGGGAGGGGGATCTTAACCCAACGCGGGGGGCTGATGCTGGGAAAAAGGCCGGAGGTGTGTGGTCACCACCATTGCAAGTGTCCAACCCGCAGCATCCCTGCAGCACAGCCAGGGCCTGAGAAGGAGACCTGGGACCTACAAGGAACAGACTGTGAAGTGCCCTGATGTCCAGAGACACTGTTTGTAATGTTCACTGCCACAGATCCGGGTGATGTGTTTTCCTTTAACCTTTCCCATTTTTTCTTTTCTTTTTTTAAATTAATTATTAATTAAACAACTTGTATTTGCTTTAAATTGTATGAAATGATCAGTGGGTCAGGGAGGTGCCCAGTGCAGAGAGAGTACCCCGGAGTGGGGACACCCTAACCCCTGTTCCAGGTGACCACAGCAGGGTCGGGGGTTGAGCCCCCCAGGAATCCTGGGCCCAGCCTTGTCGGGGTTAGGAGGACTCTGCCAGACAGGAGAGTGGAAGGGGAGTCCTCGAGGGCAGGGAGGCCTCTGGGTAAAGGAAGTGGGAGCGAGGACTCAGATCCTTTCACTAGCCCACTTCACCGGGGTAGTGCAGAAGCTAGGAAAGTTCCCCACAATAGCAGGACCATTCCTCCGCTTACATATGCCACCTTTGTGGTCCATCCTACTCAGTCCCCAAGAGCAAAGGACCTGTGTGTCCCTGGGAACAGAGGCTAACAATCAGATCCCAATTATAACTACCTTTAAACAAGATGTTCGTTTAAGAAAGCAAGAAGAGAAACAGATTAAAAACCAAAGTCATTTACTCTTACCAGTGTTAAATTCAGACTATAAGAAGATGCATCCAGGTTTGGGGGTCGGGGGGGAGGGGGAGAAATCAAGAAAAAGGCCAAAGACTGGAAATTGTATTGTTATATGATTCACAGTGTTTCAGCTCATGGCTGTTTCTTGCAGCTGACAAGCTCTCAGTCATTCTCCCAAAATTCTGTGTGTCTCTGCCTTCTAGAGAGGGCCTGACTGCCATACAGAGAAAACCCTTTATTTTTTTCTAGAAGGCACTTCATGTGTGGGCACCCTAAAGGATGTGAATTGTGAGTTGATGGGCCTTAGGCAGCATTACAATATAGTCATACGGAGATTACACAGACTTTGAGAAATACTATACCAAATTATAAACCTCAAGTACATATATCTTCAGACCTCCAGAAACCCATGTCTTCACATCAGGGGCAAGAAAAAAAAATCTTGAATGTGAGAAAATTGTGGATCCCATCAATTTATGATTTCTCTGCATTTTGCAAGATTCTGTAAAATGTTAAATGTTATCATTTTAGCGATAAGTCCCCAACCCCCTCCATTGTGAAGGTACAGCTGTCCATTTGGAAACAGATGCACCGCTGGCGTAATAACCCAACCTTGAAGACATCTATCTCCAACCAAGCAATAGTCAAGATATCGAAACAGATTTCCTGGCACATAGCAATCTGGCCCTTAAACAAGGTTACCTAGTGCATGGAGTATCAATGCAGCATACAGGCCATCCTCCCACGGTGCAGTGCCAATGTAGGTACTCAGATGCCATTCCCGTTCTCTGCTACTGGCATAGCAGATAAAAGGGGCATGGCCAAAAGAATAGGGGTGTGCGCGTCACAGCAGTCATTGGCATTTTCAGTCTCTTGTGAACATTTGGAGCCTAAGTAAATGACAAGAGCCTTTAGGCTGTTCTAACATGGTAAAAAAGATAGGTATCTATATACAACTGTATCGAGGAGTGCTAATGTGAGCTTTGTCATCTTTGCACCCACACACCCTGACCTATGCATTGTGCAGTTCATCTACGCCCCAAGATCTGACTCATTAGGCTCCTCCCTTCCCACAATCCATTCACTTTAAAGAGCTATCCACTTCAAACCCTCCACTCTAAACTTTAAGCCTGGATAGGGTTTCTCCCCCACTTTAAAGGGGGAAATGGAAATTACATGCATACAAACAATACAGATGTAGTGTTTAGATCATACATATTATTTCACACAAGTAACATTAACTTTCCCACGTCACACACGTACTGTATGGGCCAGACTGGGATCAGATTATACTCAGGAACATGATGTGGCCATGTGTGTTCAGGCACTCCTGCCTCTGCCTCCCCCCACCCCACTATTGTGTTGCCTGTACAAGGAGGGAGAAGTTTTTTTCCCAAGGGCAGGACAGCTCCCCGCAGGGAAGTGTGTTGAGCAAACAGTATAAGCATCTAAACAAGGTAAATGTGTATGTAAGACAGGGTGGGCAAACTTTTTGGCTTAAAAGCCACATCTGGGTATGGAAATCGTATGGCAGGCTATGAATGTTCATGAAATTTGGGGTTGGTGTGCGAGAGGGGGTGAGGGCTCCGGCTGGGGGTGCGGGCTCTGGGGTGGGGCCAGAAATGGGGAGTTCAGGGCGTGAGAAAGCTCCGGGCTGGGGAAGAGGGTTGGGGTGCGGGCGGGAGGGCTCAGGCTGGGGGTGCAAGCTCGGGGTGGGGCTGGGGATAAAGGGTTGGGGATGCAGGAGGGTGTTCTGGGCTGGGACGGAGGGGGATGAGGGCTGGGCAGGGGGTTGGGGCTCGGGAGGGGGTCGGGATGCAGGCTCTGGGTGGTGCTTACCTCAAGCAGCTCCCAGAAGCAGAGGCATATCTCTTCTCCAGCTCCTACGTGGAGGCACGGCCAGGTGCCTCTGTGCACTGCTCAGTCCGCAAGCGCCGCCCCTGCAGCTCCCATTGGCCACGGTTCCTAGTCACTGGGAGCTGTTGGGGTGGCACTTGGGGCGGGGGGCAGCGTGTGGAAACCCCTGGCTGCTGATACGCGTAGGAGCCAGAGGGGGGACATGCCGCTGCTTCCAGGAGCCGTGCGGAGCCATGGTACGCGTGGAGAGGATCAAGCCCCAGAACCCGCTTCCCAGCAGGAGCTCAAGGGCCGGATTAAAACATCTGAAGGGCCGGATGCTGCTCCCGGGACATAGTTTGCCCACCCCTGGTGTAAGAGTAAATTAGTGCTACTTAGGATAAGAATCTGTACATCTTGTCCTGACTTTTCAATGTGTCATTCACACAGGGTTTTTGTATTGTTCTCTTGATGTTTACATTCTAATTTTAAGCCACTAGCAAAATTGTAAGAGTGCAATTCCACGGAGATCATGTTACAATGTCAAGATGAAACAAATCAATACCAGGACAAGTCTTTACAAACCTAATTATAATGTCAACATGAACTAAAATAAGGTCAATACACTAATATCACTAGTCAATGTACTAACCAAACTCAAAAGTACATTAAAACTACTACATTTGAAAAAAATATGTTAAATACATGGACATTTTTATTTGAGATCCATTTATCCAAGCCTTTATAGCACTTATGGTTTTCTATTAGTGTTCCCAACTCTTTTGTTTACCACTTGAACATATATATTTCATAAATACGGAGTACATATGTTTGTTGTCTGGGCTTAGGGAAAAAAACTTCACCACTGAGGCTACGTCTTCACTACCCGTCTCAATCGGCGGGTAGAAATCGATCTCTCGGGGATCGAATTATCACGTCTCATCGGGACGCGACAGTCGATCCCCAAATCGACGCTTCTACTCCACCAGCGCAGGTAGGAGTAAGCGCCATCGATGGGAGAGCCTCGGTGGTCGATTTGCTGCCGTCCTCACAGCGGGGTAAGTCGGCTCGAATACGTCAAATTCAGCTAGGCTATTCGCGTAGCTAAATTTGCGTATCTTAAATCGATCCCCCCCCAGTGAAGACGTAGCCTGAGAGTAGATGAGTAGCCAATGGGGCCTAAATCCTTCTATTTTGTACAGAAGTTAGCCCTTTATTTTAAAAGAATTTAAGTTCTTGGTTGTAGAGGTAACCTTCTAAATGTGCACTGAAGGGACAGGATTTTCTTGAGCCCACAGACTAACAGTTCCTTACTGTTCATGCAGCTCCTTTACATTGAAAGTAACAGCAGACTTTCATTCAGAACTTCTTGGGCAGCAGTGAAATGGACAACATTTATGTCAATTTCACTTTGCTAGGGAAAGCTGCAAGCAGCACTGGAGTTTCTCACACAGGTGAGGAAGACCAACAAAACAGCAACTGAGTGTGTGTGCATGCAGGACCTAAGGGTGGGCAACCAAGTTCGTCACCTTGGGCGCGCCCTTACGGGGAGTGCTGGACCACTGTGCTGCTTGGCTTTTTGGGGAGAGGAGGGCAGCTGGTTTTGATCAGTTGATTGGCCGGCCCCCTCTCCTCAATTGTGTGGATATTTTTTTTGCTCAGCAACTCATGCATGTGGATGCCTAAAATGTTTTCCATCCTGGCCAACAAAACAGCTAGGGCTGCTTCTGTGTGTGTGTCAGAGAGACCAGTTTTACTCTAGCAGCAACCAAGGTCCTGGGGAAGGGAGAGTAGGAGAAATCTTTCCTCTTTTCCCCTTAACAGTCAGGATACTCTGACAGGGGAGTGGGAGAAAGAAAGCTCCTTTTTCATTCCAGTGGACAGGTGCCTGGGCTACTAATTTATCCAACATCTACTGGCTAAAGTTTGATACAAAAGATGACATCCAACACTAATGCCATTCTGGAGCCACTAAAATCATAGGCACTGATGCTGTGCGTACTCTGGGGCTGGAGCACCCATGGGGAAAAACAAACAGTGGGTGCTCAGCAGCCCCTCGATCAGCTCCTCCCCCTTCCCCAGCACCCATATATCAGTGCCTCCTCTTCCCTTCCCAGCGCCTGCCGCGATCAGCTGTTCCACAACGTGCAGGAGGCGCTGGGGAGGAGGGGGAGGAGTGAGTGAGGAGTCGGAGCAGGGACAGGAACAGGCAGGGTGGGGGCAGGTCAGGATAAGGCAGGGCCAGGGTGGGGCCTTGGGGGAAGGGATGGAGTGGAGGCAGGACCTGCGGTAGAGCAGGGGTCGAGCACCCCGCGGCACATTAAAAAGTTGGCGCCTCTGGCCAAAATTACTGACTCCTGTTCTGTCCCCCACCAAAAGCAAACAAAAATAACTCTGACTGTCCATGATGATCACAACCATTCTGCATTAATATAAATGACCACCACAATTTCAGGTTTTACAAATAATAAGCTTATCATGTGAACTTCAAATACTAGTATTGCCATACCAGATAAGTCAAGTGGTCATTCTACTCCAGTATCCTGTCTCTGATAGTGGTCAGTACACTTATTCAGATTCTTAATTTTTACATTTTTATTAAGTTAGAAAATGGTGAATGATGCATTTCTCACTTGTGATTTGTGTCAAGCTCTTTTGGGATGAAAAGTTGAATTCAATTAAAAATGCACAAAACCAACATTTTTAAAAATTAGTTAAATAAAACTACTGTAAATATGCTGGATACATAAGAAAAAAGGTTTATTAAAACATGCTTTGCATTTAAATCTAACTGATTGATTAAGCAAAGGAAGTATTATCTGTAGGTTAGTGAACTGAATTGATTGTTTCCAGCCACCATTGTCCTTCAAAACAGGCCAAAACTATAACAGGGTTCAAAAAAGAACTAGATAAGTTCATGGAGGATAGGTCCATCAATGGCTATTAGCCAACATGGTCAGGGATGCACCACCATGCTCTGAATGTCCTTAGGGGAGGGTCTCAGGCCCTGTGCTCCAATCCAAGCCCAAACGTCTATGCTGAAATTTTATAGCTCCGCAGCCCAAGCCCTGCAAGCCCAAGTCAACTGACCCAGGCCAGCCACGGGTCTTTTATTAGTGAAGACATCCCACAAGATGTCCCTGGGTAATACATTTCATAAGCTGGTTGTGCATTGTGTGAAAAAGCATTTGCTTTTATAGTTTTGAATTTGCCCTTTCAGTTTCATTGAATCCTCCATTGTTCTTTTATAATAAGAATAATTTTGTGTTGTCTGTAAACTTTGCCATCTCACTGCTTACCACCTTTCACAAATCATTAATAAATATATGGGATAAGACCAATCCTGGTACAGAATCTTGTAAGCACCCCACCGTTTACCTTTAGCATGATGAAAACTGACTTTTTATTCCTATTCTTTGTTTTCTGTCTGTTGCCAGTTTCTGATCCATGATAGCATTTTACCTCTGCCTCACGACTACTTCATTTCTTTAGTAGCTTCTCATGAGGGACTTTGTCAAAGGCCTTTTAAAAAAGTCTAAACAAATATCAACTGGCTCTTTTTTAACCACTATTTTATTGATCTGTTCAAGGAATTTTAACAGATTGCTAAGGGACAATTTTCTTTTGCAGAAGCCATGCTTGTTAATTGCTATCATATCATGATATCCTAGGTATCATTCTATTTTTAATTATTGTTTCAGCCAATTTACCAGGTACAAATGTAAGGCTTACTGGGCTGTAATTTCCCAGAGCTCCCCATGTAGTATCCTGTATAGTAGCAGATTTTCATGACAGACTGTCTGTTTTTTGCTAGAAGCTCAACTACTTCATTTTCAGGGCCTGTCCCTGTCAGTTTAAAAACAAACAAACAGAATGTTGTCTCATGGTTTTTGTCAGCCCTCGGAGAATTGTCACCTGAATAGCCACTGGCCAGCTGAGCTGGTAAGACAGACAACAGGATGGGTCAGTACATATGCACCTCAAGGAGCACTCCAGCTCTGACATAAGTCCCCAGGAAGCCTCACAACAAGCAACCTTTTCATGATAATCCTCTTCCACACAAAGGTACTGTCTACATGAGGAAGGCTTTGCTGGTATCAGTATCTGCACTGGACAGGGTTTGCTGGAATAGCCCTACTGGCAAACCCTCCTAGTGGAGACATAGCTTATACCGGCAAAAAGTTCTTTCACTGGTATAGCTTATATCAGTTCCCAAATGAAATAAGCTACACCAGCTAACAGACTTTGCCAGTACAACTCCATCTATACTAGGGCTTATGCTGGCATAGGTCTGTCAGGTAGGACTTTTTTTTTTTTTTCCACTTTCTTAACCAACATGCCAGCAAAACATTTAAGTGTAGACCTAGCTGAATGGACATAAGCTGTAATGGCGTAAACTGGTAAAACTGCAATTATACTAGGACTTTTGCAGTCACAGCAATGTCAGTAAAAAACAAACATATCCTTAACCAACACAGCTATACTGGTAAAAGTTTCTAATGTCGACAAAGCCAAAGTCAGATCCATGCAAAGTGCAAGACTCTGGACACTGCAAATGGTGAGCCTACGAGCAGTGCAGCCGCACTAACACATGCAGGCAGCCACTGATGAAAAAAGTGTGGGCTGGTGTTAGAACATAAGCACAGCCAGACTGGGTCAGCCCAAAGGTCCATCTAGCCCATTATCCTGTCTTCCAACAGTGGCCAATGCCAGGTCTTCCTGCTTCTCCTCACAGTCTCTGGGCCAAAGGTGAGCACAGAGAGTGTAGTATGATGGTGGCAAAAGAACAAAGGGAATAAGAGGGACTGATTAGAGCAGGTCAAAATCTTTCATTCCATATTTTTTTTTAATTAAAAATGGCTTTTTCATCAACCTGGAAATTTGTTTTCAATTATTATTGTTTTCAAAAATTAACAAGCTATTCGGGGTTCTTAATTAAAACCTGAAAACTTTTGAAGAAAAATCTTCTAAAGTAAAAGTAAAATTTTCATCTTTTTTTCATAGGAACAAAACGTATTTCCCAGCCAGCTCTAGCATGACTAGTGAATGTGATAGAAAAACAGTGTAGAAGGAGACAGAAGGGTGAACTAGGGTATTCCACCTCCATCTTTGGGTGCCTAACTTTAGGCACACAAGTTTGAAATATCTGGCTTACGTGACTTAACAATGGCCACAGATAGAGTCAGTGCCTGAGCTGGGATTAGTCCCTTGCTCTCAGGCCTTTGATTAGTCAACTAGACTACATCGGCTCTCATACTACCGAGTTGCCCTTCCTTGTGGTCACAGGTCATGCAGGGTACTCAGCAAAGGCACTGAGACAGGCCCAGGCAGCTAGCTATTAGGAAGCTTGCGGTGGTTCTAGTGCCTTCACCAATAGTTTACGTGACACTGATTACAACCACAAACTCGGTATGCAGTCTTCACCACCACTCTAACCCCTCCTCCCCCCACAAAAATACACCAACCCACAAAAATACACCAAAGACCTGGAGTTATGCTTTTTTCTGGACACCAAATCCTAAACTGGGATGGCTGTTAATAACCCACAATGCTTAGGAAACAATCAGCTCCGCGCTTTAACCACTAGAATCATAGAATCATAGAATATCAGGGTTGGAAGGGACCTCGAGAGGTCATCTAGTCCAACCCCCTGCTCAAAGCAGGACCAATTCCCAACTAAATCATCCCAGCCAGGGCTTTGTCAAGCCGGGCCTTAAAAACCTCCAAGGAAGGAGACTAGCGATTGGTTCATATCCTTTTACATTTTCAAGGCTATCTTTGCATGGAAGAAGACTTACGCTTTTCTTCAAATCAAGAGATTCCACCAGAGACTGGGAATTTTACCAAACAGACTGATGGCCTGGAATGGTATTGCCTCGCGTACAGGCTCATAAGAAAATTAACATTCCACCACTCACCAGCTACCAGGTTTGTAATTACCTATGTCTTTGTGTGTGCCTTCCAATTCTCAGTGTGGTTTTATTTCCCTAGATTACTGCCACCCACTGCTAGCCTGTAATTGACCGCCCCTATGAGTCCACTCTCAAAGCCTATGGAACTCCTTCCAGTTTTGCTGAAGTGAACAGCTTGTTTTGAACCCTGAAAGCACCACCACCTTTTGAAGCACAAGTTGAAGAGACATGCTCAAGAAAAGTGACAATGTATAAAACAAGAAGAGCGACTGGATAGTGAATTGCTCATGCATACAGGCCTATGCTGTCAGCATTGCACTCTATAGACTTATGCTGCCATCTAAATATTTCATAGCAACCACTCTTAAAATGTATGGCTGCAGCTGATGCCCAGGTAATATCCCTCTGGTATCTCCAGACAATACCATATGATGGAAAAACAAGCTATAGACAGTAAGGAAGGCACATTATCACAGATATGGACCAGTTGTCAAATAGTGAACTATAGGTCATTTATAGCACGCTGAGTAAATGCTCCGGTCAGCCAACTCTGCTTTGCCCTGCTCCTTTTAAACCACGTGTCACCAAGAGGCATGGAGCACCACACTTTTAAGAAAAAAACACTCAACCTGTTGCAGCAGTTGAAAAACCAGATGGGACTGTCACTTACTCAAGTCACTGAGCCCTAGATTCATTGCATCAACCAATGGTGTCAATATAGTCTGAGACATAAAGCATGACGACTGTACATGCACATTCCTTCCTTGCTGCTGGCTGACCAATGACTTCCCATTCTGATTAAAATGGAAACAAATGATTCCCAACATAATATGATCCAGGCTTCAGTGGCCAAACATATATTATACTTCAGCCTTATATGGATACTAATCTCAAACTGTGGTGGTTCTGGTATCATCTTTTTTTTCCAGAGCTTCCATACCATGTGCAGCAACGTATTCAGGCAGAACACCAGCCAGAGTGACAGCAAGAGGACTACTAAAAGTAGCAATAGAACATCATGTCCCTGCCACCCCAGACTCCTACAGAGCACGTAGAATACTTTACTTTCTCTTATCAATCTATACAGGTTCAGGACTTGCAATCCAAATTCAATCAGCTTCTAGATCAGTGAAAAATTATTATTGTTAAATATTTTTTCTTTAAAACAGTCAACACATAAGGGAAGACATTTTGATATATCCAAAAATAAAAAGTTAACTGTGGTGCTAACCTCACCATTCCCATCACCCCCACCCCCCAGCCAAATATCCAAAATGTTATTCTCTGAGTTGCTCACCACTCAGTGTATATTTTGAACACCCGGGATGTTCCAATGTTACTGACAGTTCTGAGCATGCCATTGATAGTTATAGCAGAATGATATTTGGCAAACCCTATGCTTTTAAAGAAAAACAACTGCCTTCCAATTGCCACTGAAGATATTCAAGCCAACTAAGACGCCAATAAAGAAGACCCCCTTGTTCACAGTGATTTGACCTGTAGTTTCCTTTTTTCACGCACATCTATACTTGATGCCCCACTTTTTGATGGGCTTATTGACAAACTTAACCCCTCCCCCCCACAGCTGTATATTTGATGAACTATCTGCTGTGCTCTGTCAATCCTTGAGTGACTGGGATTGATAGAAAGACCACAACTCACAAATATATTTTCCTCCTCAATATTTTCTTCTTATATTTTGTCCTTTTTATACATCTTGGTTGTTTGTTTTTGACTCCTTCATGCTTTAGTTGTAGTGCTGAATTTTGATGAGACAGTTAGTGCAACCATTTTTGTTTTTAAGAGTACATGTGTCCAGTAGTAAGATCACTTGTGATTATTTTTGTTACTTTTGACATACCTGGGCTTATCAAATATCTTCATAGAAGCCTCACTTACACTAATTGACAACAATCTCTCTTCATTAAACCTGCAAGTTATGAAAGGTCAAACCAGATTCTATTTGAAAGGTCAACACCACTTCTATTATAACAACAGCACCCCGCATGTTCTTCAGTCACTGTGCCTCAAATAAACTTGCAAAACATAACAATTTGTCTTTTCAGTACGGACATCAGTATTTTTGCACAATTGGAAGAACAAAACTTTTGTAGTTTTTGCAACTTTCACTGTTTCCTGCCATAAGATTTACATATAGGAATCACACTTACTACAAATATTATAGATTGCTAATATTAATCCAACATAAATATTATTTGCATATGTACAGACACAAGCCATCTGTTTAAATCTGCAAGTATGACTAATAAAATATAGGCAAGCTTAACTGATGTCACAACAAAAAAATCTATTAATTTTTACCTTAAAGATACTATAACATGAAACAAACGATTTTCTAGAACTATACCAGTCTATAATCAAATTCACCAATTAGTGAACCAATATCAGCCATACTGATAAGAGATTCCTATAAATAGCGGTCACATGCAATTGCTTTTGGGGAAAAAAAGTAACAAAATATTGGCTAATCTCATTTCATTCTCATAAACCAAGAACTATTTAAAAGTGTTTCACTTGGAGTAGTCAAAAATCTACAGAGAATGAAGTTTACTACAATTTTAAAAGGGTGATTCAGAGGATCAAGGCAGTCTGTATACATTTGGCATTTGGCATAGATTTTCTTTTTTAAAAAGAGAAAGTGAATCATTATACTGGAAGCTGCAGTTTTTCCAGTCAAATTTTCAGCCATGATATAAATTGGAGAACATGATTTTGCATGCCTACTGTCCAGAATTTTGACAGTGAAATTTAACATAGCCCAATGATTCTCATTTTATCATTGACAGGTGTCAAAATAAAAAGATGCATTTAAGTCTAAAACATAATCCTTATATTAGTCACCCACTTTTGAGACTGTGAAATATCACAGTTTAACAATTTACCCAATATTATGTACTCTACAAGGATTACCTGTATTTGTATCAGAACAAGACAAGCGTGCTCTCTTCAGAATTACAATAAATAACTGCAGCTTAGCTTTAAATGAAATGAGGTACTTTGGATCTAACCTGAGTTTAAATGGTGTCTGTCTTTTCCTAGTGGCAAATTTAAATTCAGCACCTGGATTCATAATTCCACAGATCTCACAAGCATAATCTAAGGCAACCACTTTACATGATTTATGGCTGTTCTCTAGATTCAGATGACAAATCTCTATGGAGCAGGTGCAATGGGGTGTGGTTCCACCCCCCCACGAAATAATTTCCTAGTATGTAAATTAATTAGCAAGTGTTCATTCCTATGGTGTAACCAGGGAACTATGAATGTACTAGCTGTGTTTATTATTTCATATATTTTCAAGTGACCTGGAAGTCCGGAGGTTTAAGTCACAATGTTTTTGACAGCATCAGTAGCCGTAAAAGTAGGAATGAATGATGCAGAGTTATGCAGGGAGAGCCGATTCTTAACTATTGAAAGGATTAAGGACATCAGGCTACTTGCGTGTCTGTTTACTACTCTTCCTGGGCTACCAAGGGATCTCTAGCAATAAAAGCAGCAGTTACTCATGCACAACCATAAACTGCCCCCCAAATCCAGCCCTGTTTCCTGCCTGATGCTGGAAACAGGAGCCAGGGATTAAGCCAGTCCCTGGCTTCTACGGCAAGTCCTTACTCTCATTACCTCCTCCGGAGCCATAGAGAGCGACGCTTCCTCGGCGTCAGGGTATGCCGGGCTGGGAGCTGGAGCAGATGCTGGAGGGAGCGGGGGGCAGGCGCGCAGTCGCTTCACCCCACAGTGCTGCGGCTGGAGCCGGTGGCCCCGTCCGCTCCAGATAAATGCAGGAACAGCAGCAGCCCCATCATGATTAATTAATCAGCGCGGGTGACCAGAGCAGGAGACGCGGCGCGAGGGGAGGGCAGGCGGCTCGCACGGTCACTCCGGAGTTGCTGGAGGGACTCATGGCTCCTCGGCCGGCCGGGCACATTGCGGAGGGGGGCCGCTCAGCGGGGAGCGCGGCCCTGGCTCCGAGAGAGGGGAGGAGTCTGGGTAGGTGACTAGACACCCGCTGTCGGAGCGAGCCCGGCTCCTGCTTACCCTGCCTTGGGAGGTACCGCTCCCGCTCCGGGGCCACCGCCGGACTGGGCTCCGGGCGCTGCCCCGCCCGCACGCCGCTCTCGGGGAGCAGGCTGCCGTGACTGCCGAGGCGCTGGGAGTGAGGGGGCGGGGGTAGCGCTCAGCTCCCGGGCAGGGAGGCGGTAGCGCCGGGGCATCCAGCGCTGTACCTAAACCCCTGCTCCAGCAAAGCCGGGCTAGTCCGCGGGGCAAGTTCAGGCTCGCCCGTGGAGAGGGACTCCAGCGGGCAGGGCGCTGCAGAGGGGCCGGGCGGCTGAGCGGGTTCCAGCAGCTTGCTCGTTTGAATGGTGAGGTTTGGGGATGTTGGACCAAACCCCCATTGACTTCAATGGCACCACCCCTGGCTAGTTCTTTGCCCCACATGGTGCCTTGCTTGCTGCCAAATAAAGAGACAGGCCCCTTGTCCCAAGAAGTTTAAAAACGAGGGTCCGAATCCCGCAGCGACATTAATGGGGCTCCAGGTGGGAACAGGGCTCTCCCCAGGATTTGCAGAATCAGAACCTAAGGACCAATTGCCCCTTGGTTACACCAAGTGGATGGGGAGCAATAGGGTTACATTGGTAATTGACGAGCATATAGCCCACATCATGCCAAATGAGGGCAAAGTCTGAGGAAAGAGAACAAAAGACAAGAGGAAAAGGGAAAACTGCTCTTAGAGGAATTTAATTTACATGGGGCAGTGTTGTTTTATGTTTTCTTTCTTTCCTTTTTTTGTTGTCGATTTTTAGGTGTTGGCTATATTCAAAGGAATAAGCACTAGCAATTCCACGGTTGAGCTTGGATTGTGGTTTGTGCTTAAAGCAGCCCGTTTCATACTTGACTGAATGAATTTAGTCTACAAGTTTGGCACAGTAATACTTCATTACTTGTCCCTTCAGAGGACAATTGCATGTTCTTTGTTTTATATTAATTTTTGCAGAAGAAACATTTTCAAATTCTTCCTTTCTGAAATGTTACCATTTTCCTCACGTTTGGGAGTGCTGTAATTCTAACCACCAATCTTCCAATAACTGCATACATGCTGTGATAACTCAGGCAAAAGCCAGTTATGAAATTTTAAGCACACACAGTTATTCTATTAGTTGTCACAACCTAATTCAGTTTGACCAAGGTGATTCAAATGGATGACTACTTCTGTTTCTGCCTTCAGAAACTGCCAGCCTGGCTCCCTAACATTTAATGAAACGTGAATAATTTGTTTGAAATTTTAGGTTCTCTTTTTCATATAAATTTAATTTTCCATGTAACTTTCTGACCAGTTCTAACCCTGACTTATCAGTAGTGTTCTACACATATTCCTAGGCTTCAGGGAAGAGTTGGTGGGAAATTTTTTTGAGAGAAATTTCACATCTAAAAATGCAGTTTCATCAAAATTGAAATATTTCATGGGAATATGTCGATTTCAACACATTCTTTTTGATTCATTCATTGCATTCTTTTTGATTCATTTCCTTTTGACTTTTGTTATATCAATTAATTGTTAACATTTATATAAATGTTATGTAGAATATATATTTAATTTTTAATAAGTTTAAAGTGTTTTGACACTATTGGGACCATTGGCCCAAGGTTTTATTACTTTCCTTAGAAATTTTCTTCACAGTAGTATAATAAAGTGAGCTTATTCAGATAAATATGGATTTAAATTTGCATAAAACTCACAGGAACTTCATCGTATTAAACCTCAGGGCTTGACATCTGCAGCATCTGGTATTCATGCAGTGCTAACCTTTGAAAGACTCCAGAGAAGTGCATCTTCTCGAATATTTATTTGGTAATTGGGTATTGTAATCCATGACCTCTTAATTATCATGAAATGACTTTTCTCACTGAAGTCATAAGACAGTTAGAAATTCTTATTAATATTAAAGTGACAGACAAGTTAGTTGGAGTATGTCAGTGTTATTCTATGAATACTGGAATTTCTTTTCATAAAATGGGGTGATCATTTCACTCTTCAGTGGCTAATGAGGATATTCCTATTGAGAACAGATAATTTCTAAAACTGCCACACATATTACTTATTCTATTTCCCATTTTAAATCTACTCACTCTTGCATCCACTGTACTGAGTTGGTCCTTCTGAGAGACTGAATTGAAGAAAAAGAAGGGAGAAGAGAAAATAGGAGGGGTGAACAATTTGAGTGGGTATGGACTAATGAAAGATTATATAAAAAAAGGAGACATTTCTCCAGAGCCTTGGGTCTCACCGAGCTGTGCAGGACCAGGGCAGAGGGTGAATAAAGGATTAAAGCCACCATTGCACTCCCTTGCTCATGCAGGCAGCCACAGGCCAGTCTTAGGGCAGGTCTTCACTACGGGGGGGGAGGGGAGTCGATTTAAGATATGCAAATTCAGCTACGTGAATAGTGTAGCTGAATTCGACGTATCGGAGCCGACTTACCCCGCTGTGAGGACGGCGGCAAAATCGACCTCCGCGGCTCCCCATCGCTGGCACTTAGAACTACCTCCGCATTCCAAACATCTCAAATTATTTTGCAAAAGTGAACCTTAGAATAATTTTATATATCCAGCTATCTGATGATCCTAGTGCAATAAATGAATATTCTCAGTGTGTAAATAGCAAGACATACACCTGTTAAATCATTGCAGAGTGTGCCAGGGCAACAGTGCTTGTTCTCTCTCTCTCTCCCCTCCCCCCCCCCTTGTACCCTCATTTCTCTCCCTGCTCTCCTCTTCTTCACTTTTACCAGACAGATCTAAATACAACTAATTAGCTAACTTATATAATGACAAAGTCTGCTTCTACCAGGAAATGTAATAGTTTGGCAATACATTTACTGGGGGATCACAAGGTAGGCAATGTTGGCTAATTAACAGTGCCAGAGTTCTTTAGTAAATTTATTGCAGCACAACTGGTGGCTTTACTGTTAATTGGTCATACTTTTTTGCAGCTGGAAAAACCTGAAATCGCCAAAATGTAATATAAAGCACACTCATTAATTAAAACGTTTGCCTTGCTAAAAAGGAGACCCTTCTAAACTTTCTATCTCTTACAATGTACGTATCATTTACACAACATGATGGCTGCTTTAATAATATTGCATGTTTATAGTTCATCTATAAGGATCCCAAAGCATTTAGTATATTAACATATTTATATAACTAAATAGATAAATAACTGGAGCAGAGATTGTCTTTTATTATATGTCTGTTGAATACTTTGCACAAATGGGGTCCCAACCCTATTGGGGCCTCTAAGCACTACTATAATACAAATAATAATTACATATATACACACACACACATCTTTATAGAGTCATTTTGTTCAGTACTGAAAAGCAGCCACCATTGAGATGGATGGTGGCAGTTGTTTAACAGCTCACAGAAAAACTACACAATAATTTAGAATAGTGAATAAAGAAGACTTATATGCAATGGTTTAATATGATGCAGAAAGAAAGAAGAGGGGCAACTACTGAATCTCCAGCACCATTTCAAGCAGTATCCTGGGTTTTCCTTGGAGATCTAGCCAATTACTAACCAATGCCAACCTGCTTAGTTTGTGAGATCTGACAAGATCACAGCCTGAGGTTGTATGGCTGCTTGGAATTAACTTTTATCTAGAAAATGTAATTAAGAATGTTTTTTTTCTGCTCCTGATTACTAAAAAAAACCCACATACACAAAACAAAGAATAAAAGTGAACCACAACAGCCAGCAAAGTTAAATGCTACAGAAACATCAGTGCAGGCATTAGCACTTCAAAAGAAAAAAGCTATTTTAAAATTTAACTGCTTGGCAGATACAGCAGACAGAGCAAGAATGAAAGGGAGGTAAGGATTCATAGATTCTAGGACTGGAAGGGACCTCGAAAGGTCATCAAGTCCAGTCCCCTGCCCTCATGGCAGGACCAAATACTGTCTAGACCATCCCTGATAGACATTTATCTAACCTACTCTTAAATATCTCCGGAGATGGAGATTCCACAACCTCCCTAGGCAATTTAAATTAAAGGAAGGGAGAGTAGGAAGAGGAGAAAAGTAACTGGGAGGAGGGACAGGAAAATAGATGAACCTTACATTATTCAAAATAAAAAAAGCCAATCTATGTGCTCTGAAGGTGAAATCCTGACTCCATTGACTTCAATGGCAAAACTCCTATTGACTTTAGTGATGCAAGATTTTCCACACTTTATGGATAACAATGTGTCAACACAACCCCTCAGCATATTTATTTCTTTTTTTAGCTCACAGTTGCCTATCAATTATAATACCAGAATTGTAGAAAGATTCTTAAGATGAGGAAGAAATTGACTCTTACTTCTGTTTTCTCTACTCAGGAAAATGACCGAGAGCTGAGCAAATTTTTTCAGACAAATAGATTATTCACTGAAAAATACAGTTTCAGGCCAATCAAAACAATTTGTAAATTTAGATAAAAGTAAGTTTGGGGCTAGATTCACAAGAAGGCTTAGCAGCCATTCACAAACAAACAGTCATGGTGTGGCTACCCCATATAACATTTAGCCTGAAGGTTATGTTACTCACCTGGGCTATGGGACACCCAAACTCAAATCCCTACCCCAAGGATTATTTTATTAGTGATACAAAGTGAAATAGCTTCAACAGAAGAGATTGAGAGTAACCCACTCCAGACTACTCTATAGCCTGGTGGTTAGAGCACTCATTAAGGAGGGGCGCAGACTCTGGGTTCAAGTCTCTGTTCCAGAGTGGGGATTCAGATCTAGGTATCTCACATCCCTTCCGAGTGCCCTAACCACTGGGTAAAGTTTATCGAGGCAGAGGGCACCCACACCTCCTCTGTTTTGTAAATCTACCCTATCATGTTCTTGCTTTTATTTAAAGGGGAAGGGGGAGATTAAAAATGCTCAGAAACAAAATGAAACATTAGCTTTGGGTCAGATAAAATGCTTCATTTGACCCAGAATGAAATTAATCAACTTTTTGGGTTATCAAAAATGCTGAAAAGTTTTGGCTTTGGTTTTCACTGAGCTGAAGGGTTATATTGGTTAATTCATACAAGGACCTAGTCTAAGTTGCTGTTCACAACTATCGTGCTATACAAACATTAAATAACCATTAATAATATATTAAACTCATACATTTTCAAGAAATCACAGAGTTCTAGCCCCTTGATTAATGCATTGACATTATCAGGCATCCCAGCACAATGATTGCAACACATAGGGAATTAAGACAGAATGCTCAGTGAATGAGTTTGTCATGCAAGATATATGGCAGACAGTTTGCCAATCTATACTGTTGCATAACTGATTATTCTTCAAGGTGAAAAATATATTGGGTCTGATTGGCATGATAACACTGACCAATTAACTTTATGTTTGAATAAACTTACCTGGCTCATTAAGTCCTTGTCCATGGTAAACATTGTTTAAGAAAATCTACTTTTGATACCAGTTGTACAGTTCAACTGGTAGTAGTAATGATAGAAACCCTTGTGCAGATCAATCAGGAGTATTTCAACCACCATGACATCTATTGGAAGACCTTCTTCTGAGCAGGATTAGATGATATGGTTAAAAGGCCAGTCACCTGTCTATGCTGGCATTACTGTTGT
The DNA here is from genome assembly GCF_027887155.1 of Malaclemys terrapin pileata. Lineage (NCBI taxonomy): Eukaryota > Metazoa > Chordata > Testudines > Emydidae > Malaclemys > Malaclemys terrapin. The sequence goes on along the minus strand of NC_071511.1, from coordinate 98,273,070 downwards.
TGCTACTCCTGGGTTTGCACAGGTGGAAGTACAATGGTGGGAAGTTTCAGACACATCTTAAGGACCAGACTATGCCTTGATGGTGCTGGCCCCACTTGGGGACATTGCAGAACCTCATTCCCCAGGGCAGTTGTGACAGGAATTCTGTTCCAGGAAAAAACAGTCTCCCCTGGATTTCCAAAGGTCACCATGGAAGATGAACACACGCTATCATCCATTAGGTCCCTATAACAGAGCAACTCTGATCAACAGATTCCATCTCCTCCATTCCCTGTTGGGGTGGCTGAAAAAGGAGCAGTCCCTAAACTGAGTGGAGCACAGAGTCTGCAACTGTGCCTGGCTCTTGTGCCAGGGCTGTAAAGAGAGAAAGGCCCTTTGCAAGTTTACCACACAAGGGCCAATCACAAACTAGGCCTAAATGTAAATATATCCCTTGGCACTGGGCAAACAATTTTCTCTCCTTTCTTTTATGAAGGAGAAATAGGGACCAGAATTTGGTACACAAGAATTACTTAAAAAAATATTTCCTCCAGTTTTTGAAAGTTGCAGTTAATCTCAGCTTTATTCATCTAGGTGCTGAGAAAATCTGAGACAGGGATTTTATTTATCCAGACATTGGGGAATGATCATTATCCTCTTTATCAAGTAAAATATTCATTATGGTTTAACAGATGACAGTGATAGATACAGAAGAGAAAAATGCAGAGAACAGGCAAAACCCCACTATTTTCCAAGGAGAATGTGAAGTCATATCAATCAGCATAATGAAACAGAGGTTAACTGATAAATGATTACATTTACAATGAAAGAATCACATTACATACCTTTAACTTATACATTAAAGTTTTTATGTTCCTCCACCTATTTATCCCTGCATGTACATAATGTTTCAGGCCATAAAAGCAGTTCAGTTTCCCCCTTTATCTGCATGGTTGCGTTAACAGTTATTTAATTAAATTTTTTTAAATGGTTTTGAGTCACAGGCTTAAAACTTGAACTTTTCTTATGAAAGAAAGGGTTTGGAAGCAGGATCAGACTCAAAAAGAAAAATATTTCAAATGAAATGCTTGGGGTTAAAAAGAAAGAAATATGTCTAAAATACAAATGAATTAATTTAATATATAAAGCCAGTTTGGTTTCTATTACTGCTTGTGTAGACAGAGTAATTTTAATTTAATGAATGGGAGGAAATGTGAAGGGTTCTAAATACAATATTATGAAACAAATAACACCTGTTAATGGGTTGGTTAAATGTTATTGAACTCTGTGTTAAAATATCTGATGGACTTACCGTAGTTTTCTACTTGCACCTGGGAGACCGGGCCTGTCAAAGTTCTCTTTATAAACTGCAGTTTTCAGAGTTGTTAATTAGGCTGCATGTTCCCAGATCCTCAAAGTCCCAGATCACTGGGGAAATTCTATTCATTTGTTTAAATAACTATTGAGCACCTATCATGAAAAGGGCACCTAGCACCCAGTCCTGTATCTGTACAAATCATTCAAGGTTTGTCATTGACTCCAGTGGGAGCAGAACAAAGCCACTAGGTGCAGAACATAAATGTTTAATATTTGCATCATGATACTGATTAGAGACCTGAATCAAAGTTGGGTGCCATTGGGTTAGGCACTTTACAAACACTGTCAAAACACAGTATTTGTCCTGAAGAGCTTATAGTCTTACTGGACAAGACTGACTAAGGAAACATTATTAATCTCATGTTACAAATGGGGAACTAAGGAGCCAACGAAATTAGAGATGGAAAAGGGTAGTCTTTGGGTTATTCAGTTCATCCTCCTTCCTGTGCTGGATTGTACTTGACAGTATATAAATATTAAATAATTCAGGGTTGTTGTTTTTGTTTTGTTTTTGGTAAACACATTAGTTGGGTCATTTTAACAAATTAGAATACTATGGAACATTGTTAGATACCCAGAATCTATTTCTCATTGGACTCTAACTCATGGATTAATCCCAGAAAATGATGCTTATGCTGTGAGAAAATGTTTATGGTCCTTTAAAAGAATGAGTTAACACACTCGTCACAGGAGAAATACTAAAACAAGAAAATGAAATGGTATCTATACTCTTCTAATCATAATACTCTATTGTTATGGGTACCACTGTGAGATAATAAACTAGACTTCTACTGCACAATCTCATTTTTGGCTTAGGATCCATAACTCATGTCACAGTCAATTCTCTCACAGCAGTGGCTGCAACTATGGTTTAATTAGACACCTCCACCCCCCAAAAACCCCCCAATAATCATCATCATATTCCTGTTGTTTCAGACTTCACATAGTGTTCCGAAAAGTGAAAACACAGGAAAAAAATAAACTTTCTGACACAGACATTTTATAGGCTAAGGCTATAGTGCGGATTAATACTTAAATAATGGAGCCTTTTGCATCAGGATTTTTGGTCGATAGCCTTACTAGTCTACTAAGTCTATGGTTAATGGATAATTGCCAACATTTTCAAAAACATGCCTCAGTTTTGACAACTGTGGACAACTTCGGCCTGATCTTCAGAGTTGCTAAGCAATAAGAGTTCCAGCTGAATCCAATGGGAACTTTGGGTGCTCAACTCTTCTGAAAAATGACCCTCAAGTTCTCTCAAACTAGACACTCAAAAATGGAGGCATCCCAAATCAGAGGCCACTTATAAACATTTTGTTCTATAGAACTATTTAAAAAAATTCTTTTTATGACCAATTTTTCACATAATATTCCCAGTCCAAACCATTGGTCTTTTGATACACTGTGGAACAAAAGCATCACATATTGGGAAACACTGAAAAATCACTTTCAGTCACTCCTTAGTCCAGTTTTGTTCCTTGTGAATAGCATGCAAAGGGACAATAGTGCAGGTACCTTCAAATCAGGTTGGCTTCCTAGAAGAAACGCCCATAGTCATTCAGATCAAACCTCTACAGAATGTATCATAAAAATTTTCAAAATTCATTTGGAGTTACTTTGTCAATGAAGATTCAAAATGGAGGCATGGGAACATCAATCAACTTCAAGATACACCTTATTAAAATTGCTATAACATCAACTTCCACTAAATCCATGGTTTCTCTAGAAGAACTTGAGGGCAAACAAATTAGAGCTATGGGCTTTCTATGTGGTATTGATTTTGTGCAGAACTGCCACTGAAGTCAATGGAAGTTTTGCCTGTGAATCAATTACAGCATAAGCCTTGTGTTCAAACAACATTAAGGATCAGACAAATCCACAAAAGTAAGTCAATTTGAAGTAAAGGCTTAATTCATATTGTTGTGCATAGATATTTTAGGGGTTTGAGAACATTAACTTATCCTGTATACCACAGGGAGCACAATCTTGTAGTCCTTCCACTTGCAAAAGTCTCATGGACCGAAGTGGGAATTTAGTAAACGCACAATAAGATTTGGCACAGACATTCTAAATGTATCACAAAGCCAAATAGTGCAATTTAAAAGACGAGTGAAAACTTAATTCAGACTTTAATAACAATTGCCATGTTTGTCAAGAGCCCACGGTTTTATTTTTCTGTGTGCTGCGAGACAGTCATCTGGGCACCTTCTGTAGAAGTAGAGATATTCGCCCCAATGTCCTGGCCAAATTTCAACTTGCATAATTAAATTGTTCATAACTAATTTATTCCTGTAGTTTCAAATGAATAAAATATTCATCACTTTCTGTCCTAAATGGCTATGAATGTTATTTTGTGCTATATCACAGTGGCTATTTTCATCCCAGAGATGGATACATTCCAGCAGTGGAAGAAGTGATCCTTGTATATCCCATGGTTTGTGTATTTCAGTCTAGTAAAGGCCAGATTCTCATACCCTTTCATTTGTTGAATGTACCTTACTCTGAGAAGTCCTGTTCTCTGCAATGAGACTACTCAAGGATCAAGGCACTACTCAGTGTACGTATATAAGAATCTAGCCCTAAATTTATAAAATACTTCGCAAATTCTTCTAGATATAAGGTGCTATGCAAACATACTATACCATACTATACCATTCACATTCACTACCTTCATAATCTAAACAAACATCATAGTCTAAACAAATATTGAAAATAGATTTTTAAAAATAAAATATTCTGTTAAGATAGCATGAGGTAAAGCTATATGTTATCTTTTGACACGATATGCCCGCTATCATGCAAAACACATGCACTTTCCATTGACTTTTACACAATGCCTAGAAATATGACATTTTCTGCAAAACACTGGTTATTAGACTATTAATATAATGCATTGAATACAATAAGCAATTATGGTAATTGCATGGATAATCACCGAAAACAAGGAGTGCAGAAAATGCCATGGTTATTTGATTTAGGACTTCAAAACCTGCATAATTAGCAAGGGCTCTTGTCTATTTACAGAATCTGAAAGGAGCCTTTTATCATTGACACACTCAATGCATATTTTATACATTTTATACCAGTGTTCAAATTGTGTTTGAGCAGGTAGGGAAAACGAAGCATTTCCAAAAAACTATAGCCCAGATCGTTCCCTGGAGACACCTATGTCATGTGGGCTCTTTATGAACTGACTTTCTCTGGTCTGCTTAGGAGCAGGGTAGCCTTGGATACTGCAAAAAATGATCCATGGAGTTGTGGCCCACATGTTGTGGAGAAAGCTAAGATGTGGGCTGTCACTTCAATGGACATAGCATCCCACATTTTGTCACCACAGGAATACAGTCAGGAATTGCCTCAACAACTAATTCATCTTCAAGCTGTTTTTCCACAGAGAAATCTTAATATGAGCCCCTTGGGCAAAAATTTAAAAGAGAGCACTTTTCTAAGGGAAATGTTTAGTCCCAAGCTCTTTCCACGGGGAAAACTTTGCATGCCAGCAAGTTTAAATAAGGTGAATTGACTCCTGCAATCCCCAGACTTCAGCACTTCAGAAAAAAATAAAAAGCATGAATAATACCCATGGAACAAGTTAGACAAACCTGTCAGGGATGGCCTAACAGGATGTACTTCTTAAGGTCCCTTTCAGCCCTACATTTCTAGGATTCTCCCCTCACTTCATGCTAACTCCTATTTCCCTAGGGCAAACTATGTCTGTAGGCCTTGGTCCACAATTCACTCCCAACTGATTCAATCCATGTGACTCCTCAATATCAGTTCTGGGACTCAGACACATTTGGTCCATGAAGTGTATCTAACAGAGGAAACAGTTATTTACCTGCACTGTAACTATTTTTCTTTGCAAAGGCGCTGACGTCCACTGTTCCCGGTAAGTGCTCGACCCCACCCCCCAACCTTGGCCCTGCCCCTGCACCGCTCTCACACCGCCCCCATTCCACCCTTCACATCTTCTCTGCCTACTCCCTCTGAGCACGCCACGTCCCCGCTCCTCCCTCCTGGAAAGTCCTAAGCGTTTGGCGGCGGGAAGCGCTGGGAGGTAGATGGAGGAGCGGGGACGCGGCATGCTGGGGTGGGGGGCGGGGGAGGAGTGGAGTTTGGCTGCCAATGGGTGCAGAGCACCCATTAATTTTTCCCCGTGGGTGCTCCAGCCCCGGAGCACCCATGGAGTTGGCGCCTATGGTTCTTTGAGATGTAGGTGCAAGTGTGCATTGCATTCAGGCGTGCGCAGATTCAGCACATCAAAGATGGAGAACTTCGCAGAGCAGTACTCATCAGGATGGTACATGCACCTTATGCCTCCATTCATGGTCCCCTCCCAAGACTATTTAGGAACAGCACCATCCTGAGCCCCCTCAATTCCTTTACACTGTAATCCATGTCTGAAGACTCCAACACCGAGGGGACAGGTGGTGGTTTGTGGAATACATGTCTGCATCCACATCTCAAACAACAACAGTTAAGGTACAGGTTAGTAACCATTTCATCTTCTTTCAGTGGTTAGTAACCTCTTTACAGGTTAGTAACCATTTCATCTTCTTCGAGTGGTTGCAGATGAGTATCCACTCACGTAATTCACAAGCAGTAGCGGAAAAAGGTGGGGTTCAGAGTCTATTTAAATAGTGACTGCAGAACTGCTCTTCCAAAGCTTGCATCTGGACCTAGAAGCAGTTATGATAGCATAATGCTTGGTGGAGAAATGCATATGTCCAATAGGGGAACATCCCTAAGAAACACAACTGAAGCATCTTAGGCCCTTATCAAATGAGCCAATAGCCTTTGTGGAAGTGTGGCCTTTGCTACATCATATGCTGTCATAGTGCAGAAAGTAATCCATCTAGAAGCTGTCTATGCTGAAATCCTTTGACCGCTCATCTGCTCCACATAAGGGCGATAAATGAAACAGTTTAGTCCTGTCCAGATAGAATATCCAGGATCATCTTACATCCAGTGTATGCAGGTGCTGTTCATCTGAATCAGAGTGTGAAAGAAACATAAGCGGCGAATTGTTTGAAACTGCTCATGTGGGAGAAAGGCCCTTGAACTTTAGAGTCTAGCAGTGCCCCCAATGAACTTGATTTTTTGTATTGGAATTAATGTGGACTTTCCTTTGTTTAAAATCAGCCCCAGATGATTGAAGAGACGTAGAGTGAACTGGATGTGGTAGAGGACTTGGTCTTTGGACTTTCTCCTCCCTAGTCAATCATCCAGGTCTGGGAAGATATGAATCCCCATTCTCCTGAGATGTATGACCACAGTGGCAGCCTATTAGTAAATTCCCATGGGGCTGAGGACAGAACAAAAGGGAGTACTGTGTATTGAAAATGTTGACCCACTACTGCAAATCTCAGAATCTTCCTGTGGCTGGTAAAGTTTTGGTGATTGAGGGCAGCAAACCAGCTGTTGTGATTCAAGGAGAAAGGGATTGTGTGGCTGAGGTGACCAGGTGGAATCTCATATTTGTTGTACTTGTCAAGACCTTGGAGGTTGAGTATCAGTCTCAACTCCCCCTTGGACTTTGGGGTTCAGGAAATGTGAATAGAACCTCTTTCCCCAGTGTTGGAGGGAGAACTTCTTCTGTGAAACATGCAGAGTCTGAAGCTGTTGAAGCACCAACAACTTGTGAGATGGGTCCCTGAAAAGGGACAGGGTAGGATGATGTGAAGAGGGGATGGTTAGGAATTGGATGACATATCCCAATCCCACAGTGCTTAAGACCCCTCTGTGGTTATTGCTTCCCAAGCATTGAAGAAGTGGGACAGCCTGTCCACAAACAGGTGATATGACTGGGCAGTCATAGATAGCTGGAATGCTAACCTTGAGAGAAGATTCAAATTGCCTGTTTGCCCAAATCTGACAGTTGTTTAAAGTTGGAACCAGAGGACCTTCTCCACTGTGATTTGTGTCTCCTCTTGGAGAAGTCTTGCTGTCTGGAGGAATAAGCTAGCTGTCTGAGAAACTGCTGAGTATTGTCAATATTGTTGCTGTCCATTGTTATGCTCTCTTAATGGGTGGGGTATAGACTCCCAATGCTTGCAAAGTGGCTTGAGAGTCTTTCAAAGAATGCAGTCTTACCAGTGTTATCAGTAAACAAGAACCGTCTATGAAAAGGGAGGTCCTTCTATATTCTGTCAGACATCAGAAGCAAACCCAGAGTTCTGTAATCAAGAAGCCCTTGTAATAGTACAGCTAAAGCCATAACCCTAGCATCAGCATCTGCCACACTGACTGCTGATTGCAGTGATATCGGCCATTAGTTGACCTTCTTCCAAGTATGGCTTAAAATCTTCCTTGGCATCTTTGGGCAACTTATCCATAAATTTGGACATCAAGATCCAATTTACAAAATCTTATTCAAATAAAAGTACCTGCAGATTAGCCATATGTATCTGTAATAACAATGTTGAATAAATCTTTCTCCCCATTAAATCCAAGCTCGTGGCCTCCAGAGGCGATCTAAAGGACTTCTGAGATTGGTACCTGGAATAGGATGGAGAAGTAGAAGACAACTCTGAGCCTGAGTATGAGGAATTCCCCAAATAGTTTGCAGGCAACTGATGGGCTGAACTTGTTAGGGACATCAAGTGCCCTGATCTATCTGAGGTTCAGTGAGAAAGCCACATTGATACCAAGGATGATACAGTAGTCGGTATTGAGAGTACCAGTTGGAAAATAGAAGCCACACTCAAATTCGGTACCAAAAAGGCCATTGCTACCAGAGCAGAAGTTGGTAGTATATATGAAGAATAAGTCAGTACCAAAAGTGTGGAGACTCGAGTTAGCATTATCACTGGGCAAAGATGGTATCAATACCAAAGAAGGATGTCTTGATGCCAATGATAGGACCAGATTCACCTCCTTCTTAAGCTTCTTAATCAGTACCACGGAAGATGCTGGCAACAGTTCATAGTCCAGAGCAACCAACCTTCACTGTCTCTGGACGGCCAGGAACATTACCACAGCTGAGGACTCCTGTTTCAGAGGAGAGTCTGTGACAGAAAGGCAGAGTAAATCAGCTGCTGCCTGATAAGCCCTCTGGACTTGATATCATTGGTGCCGGAATAGATGTTGGTACAGCACTCAATGGATGGTGCTGGAGTCAAGGGCACAGTGCCTGTCTGTTCTCATCTCAAAACTGGGCAGCAGATAGATGGTCATGCTCTATCTTGGGCTTCCAAGGAATCGCCGTGATGCCAGCACTCCTCAGAGAAGAGGTGAAAGAATCCCTAGAATGGCTCCAATCAATCTGGTGAGTTCTCTTCCTCTGAGGATCAGAGAAAGAAGAATCGGAGTTTGGCAGTCAGTGCTGGTTCCAAAGTAGTCTGAGGGGCCAGGCAATCTGAGGTCCTGGAGACAAAGCGGGCCCCATGGCTTGTTCCATGATGAGTTGCTCCAGGTGTAAGTCTCTGGCAACTTGGGCTCTCCTTTTGAATGACCTGCAGATAGAACACTTTTCTTTCATGTGCCCCTCTCCCAGACAGAACAATTACCAAGTGTGCGGGTCACTATTCAGGACAGCCATCCCACATGAAGGACAGTGTTTAAAACCTGGTGAGGGTAGAATACCAGGCTAATTACTAAAGAACACTAACTAAGCTCAGTGGTTTGAGCATTGGCCTGCTAAACACAGGGTTGTGAGTAAAATCCTTGAGGGGGCCACTAAGGGATCTGGGGGAAAATCAGTACTTGGTCCTTCTAGTGAAGGCAGGGGGCTGGACTCAATGACCCTTCAGGGTCCCTTCCACTTCTATGGGATAGGTATATCTATCTATCTATCTATATATATATATATATAAGAGCTAAAACTAACTAACTAAAGGGTACTACTAACTAAACTAGTTATTTAAAAAAGCACACAGAGAAATTTCACTGTGGCACTCAGTAACCATGAGGAAAAACACACACAGGAAGCTCTGACTCAAGCCATGGGTGGTGAGAAGGAACTGAGGAAGGGTCAGGGTGGCATCGGGGGAGGCACAGGTCAAATAGGAGAGCAGGAAGTCCCCTCAGAGAGCCTAGGGATAACCGAAAGTGATCATCATCTCGCTGGGTATCCTTGGCACCGCTGGCACCAAGACTGTCTGGCATCCACAACTCACAATGACCGTTGGTGTCCAGTACTGTTGATAGGTCCACAGACCCTTTGGGTGGGGGCACCGAATCTTCAGTACAGAAAGATAAGGGCAAATGCCCAAAGACACTCCCGGTACACAAACTGACATAGGTACCACCAGCAGCATCAGCCCATCTGGCACTGGAGAGATCAGTGTGGGTGAGGTCTCCATCTCCCCCAGCACCACCACTGAACTGGGATGCTCAGTACCAGCAGAATGTGACCTGGCCATGTTGGAAGCTCCTGACTCTCCGTCCCTCAGAGATCACGGCACTGAGCCATGGCTTACCAAGGGGTATATCTCCACAATCATGCCATGCCCTTCAATGTTTCATCTACCTCCAAAATTGACCTCCCAATCAATGAGGCCATCCTAGACCCAGCTAAGATGGTGTGGCAAACCCAGGCTTTGGTGGCCCCCAACATGCAAGCGATCAGGCAAAAAATATATCACCGCAAAGGAATCATAGTGCCTATTTACCCATCCACCATCCAATTCCATCGTGGTGGATGCTGTGAAATCTCATGGCTGACAACACCCTACAACAGACATTGGAAGCACCTTGATTTTTTTGGTATTAAGGTGTACGACCTTGATGCTGCCGACATGGCTGCCAGGACTATCTCCATGGCTGTGGTGCTGAGACCAGCGTCATGGCTTCACCTCTTGGGATTCCCAAAGGATGTGCAGACCATGGCGGAGGACCTCTCCTTTGAGGGGGTGAAGCTCTTCACCAAGACGACGCATGCCTCTCTTTACTTCTTGAAGGATTCCAGGGCCACTCAGATCACTGGGAATCTGCACACTAGAGCAAAAGAGATGCTTTAGCCTTCAACACCAACAGAGTAGTCATCCCAATTCCTGCCACAAAGGCACCATGAGCCCCAGAGGAAAAAGAGAATGTTCTCAAAACAAAATCCTTCAGGTTCCCAGTCCTCGACCCAACCACCTGCCCTTAAACATCACTATTGACAAGCAGGTCAAGACACCGCAAAACCACTCCCCACTACTACCTGTGACCACTCACCCATTTAGCCACCATTTGGCAGCATTCCACAGTGTCTGGGAGTGCATAACGTTGGACAGATGGGACCTAGAGATCATTAGATCCAGATATTCCATCCACTTCACCTCCCTACCCCCTCCACAACACCCTTCCCCGTCCCTCTTCAGGGACCCTTTTCATGAGAGTCTATTACGGCAGGAGATAGATCGACTCCTGCAGTTAGAAGCCATAGAAACAGAACCTCAACACCTACAAGGCAAGGGGTTTTACTCTGATTATTTCCTAGTGCCCAAAAGGAAGGAAGGTTAGAGACCCATCCTGGACCTCAGAGCTCTCAACAAGTTCGTCAAAGCTCAGAAGTTCAAGATCTAAACCTAGTCCTGAAAGGACTGACTAGGCTCCACTTTGAACCTATGACTACCTGTTCGCAAGCACACCTATCGATGAGTTTTTTTTAATCGCAATTCCTCGCCTAGAACAATAGGGTGAATAGCAGCTCTGATGGCGCATCCCCCATACACAGTGTTCTTCCCAGATAAAGTTACACTTAGGCCATAGCAAAAATCCATCTCTAAAGAGACACCCTAATGTCACATGACTCAGTCTATTTACTTTCCTGTCTTCTACCCCAAGCATCACCAAGACAATAGGGAGGCCATACTGCATACCCTAGACATTAGGAGAGCCCTTGCATTCTACCTCGATAGGACAAAGGCTTTCAGCATGCCCCTAGATGAGAAAAAGGAGAGAAGTTTTTTAAAAAAGATACATTTTACAGAACAATGCTTATACTCTTTCACGGTGAACAACACTATTCACATTACATAACACATGTGATTTCAGTGCAAGGTCACATTTTGCGTCTTAATATTGAATGCCTGTGGCTTTGGTGTTAGAGATCACAGACACAGGTCCGGGCAACAGACTTCGGCTTGCATGTGGCCATGGTAAGTCATTGTCTTTTGGCTTCTGCGCCCTCCTTTCCCACATACCAAGCAAAGTCCGTCGAGTGCTGCAGTTTTCCTGTTAACCTTCAGCAGCAGAAAACAAACTAACCCTCCCCCCACCATCCAATTCTCTGGGATAATCACTTTATCCCTCCCCGCATGGCATGGCTGGTATCAGGGAAGATCCCTGCAGAAACCAAACTAACCCCCCCACCCTGCGTCATCAATTATCTGGGATGATCGCTTTACCCCTCCTCCCACCACGTGGTTTCAGGGAAGATCCTTGCTAGCCAAACGCAAAAAGCTCAGCGCCAATTCCCCCCTCCTCCCCATCCCCGCGCTTGGCTAACTGTAGGGAAGGATTTCTTTTCAGCCACAGGCAAACAGCCCAGTAGGAAGGGCCACCTCTGTCCCCTTAATTAAATTCCTGTATTTCAACCAGGTTACCATGAGCGATATCACTCTCCTTAGGATTACAGAGCGAGATAAAGAACGGATGTTGCTTGAATGCCAGCAAACACCGGGACCACACACTGCCAGGCTTTGTCATGCAATGATACCAGATTACTTGCTACTAGCATGGCGTGGTCAAGTGTCCTACCATGGAGGATGGAATAAGGCTGCACTGCCCAGAAACCTTCTGCAAAGGCTTTTGGAATACCTTCTGGAGAGCTTCATGGAGATGTCCCTGGAGGATTTCCGCTCCATCCCCAGACACGTTAACAGACTTTTCCAGTAGCTGTACTGGCCGCGAATGCATCCCAAGTCCTCCGGGCAAACTGATCATTAAAAAATGCTTGCTTTTAAACCATGTTTTATATTTTAAAAGGTAAACTCACCTGAGGTCCCTTCCATAGGGTCATGGTCTTGGATACTGCCTTGGGAGGGTTGGGTTGGTATTTCACTCAGGCTGAGAAAAAGATCCTGGCTGTTGGGGAGAACGGAGTGCTGTGTGCTCTCCGCAAGCTCGTCCTCCTCCTCCTCTTTCTTCTCTTCCCCTCCGCAGAATCCTCAGGTGTGGCTGAGATTACCCCCACCTCAGAATCCACAGTCAGAGTGGGGTAGTGGTGGCGGCCCCCCTAGAATTGCATGCAGCTCAGTGTAGAAGCGGCATGTCTGTGGCTCTGACCCAGAGCGACCGTTTGCCTCCTTCGTTTTTTGATAGGCTTGTCTGAGCGGCTTGTCTGAGCTCCTTGACTTTCACGCAGCACTGCTCTGAGTCCCTATTGTGGCCTCTCTCCATCATGCCCTTGGAGATTTTTTCAGAAGTTTTGGCATTTCGTCTTTTTGAGTGTAGTTCTGCTAGCACTGAATCCTCTCCCCATATAGCGATCAGATCCAGTTCCTCCCGTATGGTCCATGTTGGTGCTCTTTTTCGATTATCGGCCTGCATGGTTACCTGTGCTGATGAGCTCTCTGTGGTCACCTGTGCTCTCCACGCTGGGCAAACAGGAAATGAAATTCAAAAGTTTGCGGGGATTTTCGTGTCTACCTGGCCAGTGCATCCGAGTTCAGATTGCTGTCCAGAGCGGTCACAATGGTGCACTGTGGCATAGCTCCCGGAGGTCAATACCGTCGAATTGCGGCCACACTAACCCTAATTCGAAATGGCAATATCGATTTCTGCGCTACTCCCCTCATCGGGGAGTAGTACAGAAATTGATTTTAAGAACCCTTTATTTCGAAAAAAATGGCTTTGTTGTGAGGACGAGTGCAGGGTTAATTCGATTTAACGGTGCTAAATTCGAATTAAACTCATAGTGTAGACCAGACCTATTTGTCTCTATGGCAGGAAGGTCTAAGGGCTCAGCGATATCAGTCCAAAGACTCTCCAAGTAGGTCATAAATTGCATCAGACAGTGCTACCAAATTTGTAACATAACCACTCCGGACTCGATCTGTACACATTCCACAAGATCTATCTCATCTGTCACCTTCTTTAAGGATGTCCCTATATCAGAGATCTGCAGAGCGGCAATGTGAGCATCAGTCCACATCTTTGCAGAATATTATGCGATCACTGGAAACTCTGCCTCTGATGCCATCTTTGGCTGCCCAGTCACTATCATCTGTGACTAACCAGATTCCAAAGCCGCAGCCCTCCAAGAGGGCTCGGGAGTCACCTACAGTGGAGCACCCATAGGGACACTACTCGTAGAAGAGAAAGAAGTTACTCACCTTGTACAGTAATAATGGTTCGAGATGTGTCCCTGCATGGGTGCTCCACTACCCACTCTCCTCCCTCTACTTCAGAGTTCTTGCTTTGACTCTGTGCTAGAGAAGGAACTGAGGATGGTTAGCCCACCTGCTGGCTAGCCTTGTGGCACAGCATGAGGAGAGACAGCTCACGTGTGGACCCAATGGACACTGCTACTGAAGTTCTCTGTTCAGCAGCACAGGGACGCAGACACACCTACGGTGGAGCACCCATAGAGACACACATCTGAAAGAGCCATTACTGCACAAGGTGAGTAACTTCTTATGAAGAAGCTCAAGTGTATCCCCAAAACTTTTATGTTGTGTCATGTCAAAGATCTATTCTTGTAGCACCTCAGGGATCTGTTACAAAGCACTGGACCTCTGCCGGCTTTGATGTACACCTTGAGGCATTGACCTAGCAACAAAGCATACAGTGAAACAGAACTTCTTAACAGCAATTATTGTCGACTTTTTAGATATAACACATCATGGTGGCTACCCAGGGTGAGCTGAGGATTGTGTGGCCTCTCTCTTGTTAGAATCAAAACCTTAACATTTTAAAGTATTTAATAAGCATTTTAGTATAGTTTGCTAGCATGGAGGCTGCTCATTATGAGCTAATTGTTCAAAGAGCTGCTGAAAGTGCTTAAATGTTAAATACATGCTACTGTAAGCAAATATTCACAAGCCTTTCAAAACAGATGTTTGAAAAATGGGAGGCTATCTGCTAATGTTAGCAGTACACAAAAGACAAGCAGCAGCAAATTTGAATTGAAATATGCTCACAATAAATTGATGCCATGCCACAATTTATTTTTTATTTGCATTTAAATACATTAATTTATTTTACCGATTCATTTTTATTTTATATTCTTGTGGGTTTTGTTGGCTTTTATGCTACATAGTAGCAATTGGCTGTATAAACAAAGAGCCAGGTATGTACATTTCTTTTGCTTATGGTTGTCACATTTGTTTATTTCTCTGACTCCCAGTAGCACTTCACGACGTACAGGAGAATGGTCTGTTCCCTAAGGAGCTTACAGAGACCCACACAGAACCCACACTCACAGAACCTTACTCCCATAAAGACTCCTATTGAAGGATTGGACCATAATCAGACAAACACTTTTTTCTCCTTGTAAATCTGTAGGAGTTCCAATGCTACTTCTAAGGCATCTGACACACAATGGATTACAGTCCAAAATAACCCTATTCTTGGAGCTCCTCTTTACCCTTATTTTATATCACAAATTACTGAGGTAGGACTCTAGTTTGAGTTCACTTTTCATTCACTTCCTGAATTGGAGTGAATGAGACCCCTTTGGTCTGGCTAGCAAAGCCAGCAGAATAACTCTGCACATGATAGACACCTGACAGACATACAAAGAAAAATAGCTAAATGTGATTTATTTTTTTTTAATTATACTATTTACCTTACACATTTGAACAGGGCCCGCTTTAGGCCAATTCCACCAATTCCCCCGAATCGGGCCCCGCGCCTAAGAGGGCCCCGCGCCCAGTGGCAGGGCCGCCGGAGGGGAGGGGAGAGGAGAAAGAAGTAGCCGAGAATCCCTTCCCTGGCTAGAGGCTCCTTTTTAATTTTTACTCACCCGGTGGCGCTCCGGGTCTTCGGCAGCACTTCAGCAGCAGGTCCTTCAGTGCCGCCGAAGACCCGGAGCGAGTGAAAGACCTGAAGACTAGGAGCGCCGCCCGGTAAGTACAAGCCCCACGTGTTTTTTTACGTGGTTTTTGTTTTTAGTCATCCCTGCCGGGGCCCCGTCGAAACTGTTCGAATCGGGCCCCACACTTCCTAAAGCCGGCCCTGCATTTGAACCCCTGCCTTTTATTTATTGTAACCCATTACCTCCTTCTCACTTCCTGTCACATTTGGCCCATCATAGCCATGGCATGCTAGCCTTCCTCCAGATCGTTCTCTTGACCTCCTGCTGATAATCATTCCCACTCCTTCTCTTTTTTCTCTTCACAGTGTTCCCAGTCACCTGATTTGTCAGAAGCTCAAAAGAGTTAGCTAATCAATGAGTGCCTGGAAAGTTGCCATTGTAAGGTATCCTGATGCTGGCGCAATAGAAAGGGAGGGAAAAAAGCATCTCCCACGCCAGGATGTCGATTCCCATTGCACTGTCCATATATTTATAAGTTAGTTTTATTTTGTAACGTTTAAACTGCAATACACCCCAATCAGGATCTAAAGTCCCTTTACTTAATTTTCGTGGGCACCTCCAGAAGAGGAGGACTGAACAGTTAGGGCTTAATCCTGCATCCAACATGCAGATTGATCTTAGTGGGTGCAGGAGTGAGCCCTTAATACTT
Source organism: Malaclemys terrapin pileata (assembly GCF_027887155.1). NCBI lineage: Eukaryota > Metazoa > Chordata > Testudines > Emydidae > Malaclemys > Malaclemys terrapin. The sequence continues at coordinate 98,257,096 of NC_071511.1, read as the reverse complement.
TGCATCATTTATAATAACGCTAGGCTGTTGCAGTTAATGAAAAGAAAACATTTCCCAATAATTATCTAACTTTGCCAGCCTGATCTGCCACAAGAGGGCAGAGACTTGTGTCACTCAGCTACATGTACTGTGATATAGTGAATGCATGCCACTGATTTTTAAATGGGCAATTTATAGTGGAATAAAGAGAGGGTTGAAAAATGAACATCCATTGTCATATCTATTTTTAAAACTGCTTCAGGCTAAAAGGCCAAATGCAGAAATGTGAGCTCCTCAGCCTCCTCTGCAGTGAATAAGATGACGCTATACTTCTATATAAAGGCAGTAATTAGTACATAATTAAGCAAGGGAGGATGCTAGAATAGAAATGTATTGTATAGAGTAAGGCTTCATTAGTTTGAAAAAGGTGTCATGCCAAGATAGTTTAGCTACAATATAGACAGTGTCAATTGTTTCTTCTTTAATTTCTCTATTTTTAAAAGGGTGGATTTTAGGGGTAAAGGTGTTTGGAAATCAAAGGACATTATTCTAATTTTATGGCAAGTCACATGTTTGGTGTGAACAACTTGACAGTCTCTCTTTAATTATGTTGTTTGCTAGTTTAAGTTTGTGACAGAGCTACGTAAAATCCCCTGGATTTATGGCATAGATTTTTTCATAGTGAGAACTGATGTTTGCAGCCATTAGCAAATTTTGCCCTGTATAAAACTTTGCACCAGCAAGCTCCCAACCTACACTCTGCTCAGCATAAGCACCAGGATTGACCTTTGTACCCTCAGATCAGCAAAACCCAAAACAGTCTTCATGAAGGAATACTGCCCTAGAGTAGTGTCAGCCCAGCCCATGCTCTGACCTTTACCAAAACAGTAGTGTGGCCACAGTGGCATGGGCAGTGATTCGGGCTAGCCCCCCGAGTATGTACCTGTACCGAGGATCTCAGACAGGATTGTACTCAGGTAGCTATTCAGTGTACCTATTGGGTTCCGGGAAGTGGGTGGGCGGAAGCCCTCCCACTGCTAAAGGATCCCCTCCCCCCCCCCCCCCGCCTAAGGGGAGGATCTACAGGACCTGAAACCCAACTGATTTCGGGGGACAACTAATGAAATAACAGGGACAGGAGTGTGGTCAGAGGGTCAAAAGAAGGGAACCTGATGGGAATATCTGTCAGTGGGAGAACCTTGACTTCACTTTCTTTTCCAGGAGTTCCAGAATATCTTGTCTGCATGTAAGCTATCCAGTGTACTCCGGCAAGCCACTGCTGGTGCTGCTGCAGCCACATTGCTGTTTTTAGTGCGCTAGCTCAGTCAGAGCTACTGTGTTTAGATCTACCTGAGCTGGCAATACACCTCTGAGCTGCAGTGTAGATACAGCCTAAAGGAGTGACTCAGAGTGTCCTTCTGCTAACTGGTGTACTCTGAACAGAACTGAGTAATAGCACCCAGTCCAATCTCTCCCTCCCCCGTCAAACATGTTTAATAATATTCATAATTATACTGAACACTTATTGAAGGCTTCATGTTATTCAAACCACTGTACAAACATCCTCACACCACCAGTGTTAGGCAGATTCATATTATTACATAGGTTTTTATGTGGTATCACTAACTGTGTTAACTGGGAAGTTACATGGGGACAGGGCCGTCCCTAGCTATTTTGGCGCCCTACGCAGCCCCCCCGCAGGAGGGCTGTGTGAAGCCCCAGGCCTCCATGGGGAGGGAGCTGGCCCCAGGCCTCCGCTGGGGGGGCTGTGTGGGGCCCCGTCCCAGGCCTCTGCAGGAGTGGGGGCTGGCCCCAGGCCTCCATAGGAGACCGGGGGGGACGGGGGCTGGCCACTTACTGCGAGAAGTGGAGTGACCCGGCCCCAGCCTGCTCTGCTCCCCTGGCTCCCAGGCTTGGAGGGAGGGGGGAACCACCCTCCAGCACTCGCCGGTGGCGCGGCTGGGGCCGGGTCGTTCTACTTACCAGTGAGTGCAGGCCCGACCGCTTCTGGAGTCCTCAGGGAAGTGGGGGCGGGGCTGGGGCAGGAAGAGGCGGGAGCCCTGGGGAAGAGCCGGAGCAGGGACTGGAGCAGCATGCAGCTGTGCATGGCACCAGGAAATGTGATGCCCCAAATTTCCTGGTGCCCTACGCAGCTGCGTACTTTGCATATGGGTAAGGACGGCCTGGTATGGGTAAAGTAAAAACAAGAGAGATGCAGATGAGTGCCCAGTAGGATATTCCAAATCAATGGGAGTTAGGCACATATGAGCTTTGGAATATCCCAATAGGCACTTACCTGGATCTTTAAGTACCTTTACAAATCTGGTCCAAAGTGACTTGCCCAAGAGCAAACAGCAAATCAGTGGCAGAGATGGGATTAGAAGCCATGAACTTTTGACTCTCAGACCTCACTCCAATAGACTGTGCTGGCTGGTGGCTGATGGGAGATAGATCAACTCAGATCATAATGGTAGCATTTAACGTTCACATTGCACTGGTGTGACTGGCTGTATGAAGAGAAAGGCAATGGAAAATCAGGGTTGGAGTTTTTCCACTGGGAATTTTTTGCCTGCATACACTGATTATCGCCATATCAAAGTTTATTATAAACATGAAACTGATTAAATCATTACTTGTTTTGTCTGACTTTTCATCAATGGTGCATGAAGAAAGCATGAGCAAAGACTTTTCCAGTTTAACAGCCTGTATTTGTGCACCGTTTATTCTTGATATAATTAAACTCAAGTTGAAAAGAGAATAGATTTTTCCTACTGAATGTCAGATAGTTTAATTATTGAAATGAAACCTTTAAAATTTACACACAGCAAATTTGTCAACATAGATAGTTTCAACAAAGCAGGAAGGCTTCCCCCTCCCCCATCCCCTGCAGTGGATACTGCAGCTATAAAATAAGAACTGTTCTTGAGGCAGCATCGCTCAGACACAGTTTACTCATAAGCATCAACTTAGTGAATGAGTATGCTCTAGAGGCAAGTGAAACAGGAACAGTTAATGCTGTTTGCAAAGTTTGGCAAAGTACAGATTTCTACCTGGGGAGATCAGCGCGACATATTTTCTCCAATGCCTTTTTAAAGATACTGAAAGGGAAAGGAGCTAAGGGTGGGAGGAAACACGAAACATAGCCCTGTTCATTTACAAGCTTACAAACCCCATGACAATAATTTCAATAAGCAAGGACAGCATACATTAAATGGTTATAAAATTTCATAAGTAACATTAATGAGTTAATGCAGTATTCATTAAAAATGACAGTTTATTCAAGGAAAAACCAGCCTTTTCTTTATATTTCTGAATTTATAATGGAGACTGGGAAAAAAAGTTCTTCCTTTGCTCACTCTAGGTATGCAGAATTCATATCCCAGAAGCTGGTATTACAAGTCTCCCCATAGGTGGGGATACATCTCTGGAAAAGAAAGTTTAATATACCTAAGTCATGCTGATACAATCAATGGAAGTGATTCTAATATGGTCACATTATGCCACTAAAATATGAGATTGACATTTAACACATTATGGTTGTGTGACTGCAACATCACCAACTTCAACTGGCAACAGTAAACTGGATGTAAACAACACGAATTTGCATCTCTCATTTACTTTAGTGCACATACGACTAATTATGTTATATCAAAAATCAGTTCTTTGGAAAAAATGCTTGAAAAGATTGAATCCAACTTTCAGAGAAATGACATTTTCACAATTGCAAGTACCTAGGATTTCTTACCTACATAGCTAAAATCAGATACCGAATGGTGCATTTTAAAAGCAATGCACAGGAGTAATATAAATTTTATTGTTTGTTAACAGGATTTCTGAACATATCTTCCCGCCCCCACTGCTATGAAATATTACTGACTTTGTTTCATAACTTTCTTGAAGACACAAGTGATTGAGACCTGAACAGTATAAAATCTTTTCAATAAAACCTTAAAACAACAAGAAACTCACTTATTTTCTGGTTTTATAACCACCTTTAAAATCAGGCCAGCCAGGCTTATTAGAACTTATGAACCTTTCCTGTGAAGCTGGGTTGATTTAGGAGTTAATACAGAAATCACAAAGTTTGATCTTCCCAGGTGCAAGCTGAAAACATTCCAAGGTTCAACTAAGAGGGAATGCAGGGGAAGACAGAGGATCAGGAGGAGAGCAGCTTTGAGGTAGTGCTGGCTCTCCAGAGCTCTTCCTCCTCTCTGGTGGAAAATGAAAACCCAAGGGGAATCTGAACTGGGAGCTCTGACTTTAGCTAGACTGTGTGGGCATAAGTCTGCTAATACAACTCTGACTGTAGGATTAGGGCCTTGTTATTCCTTAAGTGGGCACTGTATTATAGGAGGATTTCTTCTACTCATCTGATCTGAAAGGAAAATGAAAGTTTGTTAGTAGTGGCCGTAAAATTTTCCATGTACGTACAGACACAATGTAACCAGTTAAAAATGTATCAGTTTATTGTCAGGTGACTATGGGTACCTCCACATCACAGTGTGTAGCTACACGACTCAATGAAAAGCTGTGGCGGGGGGAGGCAGCAAGGAAAAGCTTCAGCGATGGAAAGCTGCCGGAGCCTTTCCCCAGTGTCTCCCCACTGCCGAAGCCCATGGAAAGTCTCCAGAAGCAGGGAGGCAGCAGGACACTACACTGCTAAAAACTGCGGTGTAGATGGGGAAGGTGCTGCTTGTGCATGTAGAGAGCCATGTAGGGTACATATCCAAAAGGTTAAGGTGCATCTTTACTCACCTAAGCAATGCCTCACCATCTACACTGTTGTTTGTACACCTAGTAGGGGGTGTACAGAGTATACGCTCTACATGCCACCATAAGGAGTGTGCAGTGTAGACGTACCCTAGGAAACACCCATCACCATAGGCGTGTCTGTAAGTACAGCTGCAGCTTAGATGGCGAGAAGCAGGGGAAAAACTCTGCCTTACTCAGAGCTATCCAGACCTGGCAGAGTCTTGTTTGCAGCATATCTACATCGTAGGGAGACCAAAGAAGTGGAAACCATGTGACTCATTTAGCAAAAATCATATAGCAAAAATTATACACCACAGCTTGTCAAAAAAACCGAATATAGTGTACTCACATGGTATAGTTTCAGAGTAACAGCCGTGTTAGTCTGTATCCGCAAAAAGAAGAACAGGAGTACTTGTGGCACCTTACTCCTGTTCTTCTTTTTGCGGATACAGACTAACACGGCTGTTACTCTGAAACTTGTCATTATGCAAGGCACTGCATTTAGCCGTATGGAGTTTTTTTCAAATTTGTTAGTCTCTAAGGTGCCACAAGTACTCCTGTTCTTCTTTTCACATGGTATAGTTCCTTCCCTCCAAGAATCTCAAGGTACTTGACAAACATTAAGGAATTAAGCCACAAAGGAAGCTTTATTAGCACTATTTTACAGATGGGAAAATGGAGGCACACACTAGATAACTTTATTGGGCCTTTAAGAGAGCCAGGTGTGGGGGCTGTACAGAGATCTCTTCCTGTGGGAGCTCCTGGAGGCATTGTGCTAGCATGGAATCAAGATTTCTTGACTTCTAGCCTCTGTTCTCATTACTCCCTCCCAAAAATAAATATGTAATTTAATTTCTAAAGCACTTAATTCCGCAACTGGTCACCATGAAGTATTTTGGGAGTCATCCCCCCTCCCTGCATTGCCTTTTGCTGTACTGGATGAGTTATGAAAGGTACAGAAGATATTCTCCACCTTCCCCCAGGATAGAATATTCCTGGTGCCATATGTATACTTTTTCAAATATGCTGTGTCATGACCTTTCCCCCAGAGTTATATGTAATGTCGGATTAAATTTAAAGCCTAATCTATGGTAATCAAGATTTAAAAAATTAGTTGATTGGCCACATCTCTAACAGAGACTCCCGCGAATTACATTCTTTGCCCAAGCCTAATTTAAAAAAAAAAAAAAACTCAATTTTAAATTAAACCACTGAAAGTTTTTTGTTTTTTTAAATTGTGAGGCATTTTATTTCACTTGTGGCATCACCATGTGCCTATCATTTTTAACTCATGGTTTATTTATTTTATCCCATCAGATAGCTGTGCAGCCTGTTAGTTTGTGAAGTTAATCTTTTGTGATCCAGCATTGACAAATTTGTCTATTCTGGTATAGCAACTCACTAAATGCACTGCCTTGCATTAAGACAGAAGCGGTGGAAGAAGTCAGCTGCGTTGCTGAAGATGACAGCTGTGTTGCAAATTGCAACTCTGGTGTGTGAAGTTTGAAAAAAAAAAAAAAAAAAAAGTCTATCCTCCCCCCCCCCCCCATTTTTATCTCCTTCTCATCGGCTTTCAGTCAGATCTGATTATATTTCTTCAACCTTTTCCACTGAGAATTCAATCTTCTAGTCACCAGAATACAGAACCCTCTAAAAATGTCCACAAAAAGAGGTATTCTGGTATATATTTTCTAAATATAGTCACATCACTTCTAGGCCATATCTACAATATGGGTAGTATAGCTGCAGCTATGCCACTGTAATGTAGACTTCCCACATTGGTAATCCACCTCCCCAAATGCCAGTAGCTAGGTCAATAGAAGAATTGTTCCCTCAACTGAGCCACATCTACGCTGGGGGTGGGGGAGGGCTAGATCAGCTTAATTACAGTGCACAGGAGTGTGAATTTTTTACACCCCTGAGTGATGTAGCTAGGGCTATCTAAATTTTAAATGTAGACCAGGCCTGAGTCTCTCAGTAAAATATCTTTATTTTCAAAGGGGTCAAATAGGAAGAAGAAAAGCCATCTGAAAATGAGAAAATTATTAGTCTAACTTCTTTCTTAGCAGGAGGGGGGAAAAAATCAATCACTTTTTTTCTTGGGAGATGAAGCCCCACTGTGCATTAAATACTTGCCTGTCATTCCCTGCCCCACCCACAGACATCTATTCTGAGGCAGACATAATCAGCATCATGAACCCAAGATACATTCATGGCTCACACTTCTTGTTGAGATGCACCAATTACGTCTCAGGGTACTCAAAGGGTGGAATTAGTAAAAATGAATCTTTTAGAGCTTTCACAGATGGTCTCAGAGCTCTAGACAAGATAAGAATGCATTACAGCTCAAACATTTACTGGTATCTCCAATAGATGCAGGGGGAAAATCTATTTTCTAAGTCTGTGCAGACTAATTATGAACACAGCTAATTTGCGCAAAAAAAACCCTGCTTGTCCGTTATCTCATTCAGAGTCCTTGTTACCACCCGCTCCCTCCACTGTTTGTTGGTTACATCCATCTACTAAATCCAAGACTGTCTTTCCTCTACATGTGTGTACAGCACCTAACACAATGAGGGCCCAATCATTGATCTCAGTCGATGATCTGGCTCAATGAACATTTAATTATTTATAAAAAGTGGAATCGCTCCAACAGGCGGGATAGAGAGAGAGAGACAGACAGAAATGAAGTCTGTAGCCCAGTGTTTAGGGCACTTGGGATGTGGGAGACCCAAATTCAAGTCCCTAATTGGAGGCCTAGGTGTCCCATATCCCAGGTGAGTGCTCTAACCACTAGGCTATTGATGCAGCTCTCTCCCACGGCTTTTGACCAGAAATTTCATCCTGGACCAGAGAAACCTTCCCAAACAAAAGTTTAGTCAAATCTGGCACATTCCCGTGAAAAGTTTTGGTCTTGACAAAAAACTGTTTTGTCAAAAATTTCATGACCAGGGTCTAATGTTAACCACTCTCCAAAGGAGGGAGACCCTCTGAATGTGGGAGATCAAGGATGAAAGCCTGGCTCCATTGAAATCAATGGCAAAACTCATATAGACTTCAATGGACTCAGGATTTTGCTCCAAGTAATAATGAAAACAAGGAGTATCTTACACTATGTTTTTTTTTTTTTTTTAATAAGCGGACTAATTTTTTATTGCATTTATTTATTTTAAAATGTCATTTTGTATCCAGAAGGTCAATTATCATCCTCACACCCTTTGAATAAGACAGCTGTGAAGGGGGGAAAAGGCCTGGGCTAAATCATTTTAATGAAGTCTCCATTCTTGAATGGTTTTCTCCAGGAACCCTGCACACACAGAAGATCTCAGATAGGCTTTTTGCAGTGAGGTCTGGTTCCTACTCATTAGTTCTGCCAAGAAGCCAAATCCATAACCCTCCACAACAATACAGAAGGCATCCATCTGCTGAATAAAGCATGACAGTTTTATTAATCGTATTTGCCATTTAATTTGCCTTTATATTAACTACTTTACTGCTCTTGGGCTTTTGGATTTTTTTTGGACCACTTACAAAAACTCAAATTGGAATCCTTCTTCCACAAAGATTTCATATAATTGAAGCCATGGATAGCAAAGCGGGGAATCTGAAAATCCCCACTTGATTGCAAATTTAGGAGTGTTTTTCACAAGCCCCAAAGCAATTATTTCAGAGTGAATTAAGAAGAAAATATATAGAAGAAAAATAACAGTTCCAAAGCTTTGATTTAAATTGGAATAAAGGGAATTTCATAAGGTGAAGTGTTCCACCAAAGCAGTGGGCAAAAAAGTGGGGAAAAGCTGGATAATCAGAGTTGGGAAATGATGCAACTTTAGATAGTAGAGATGAGTCTGAAACTGGCCTAAATTCACACACCCTGGATAAGATTTTCAAAAATAACCAAATGATTTAGTCTCCCCAAGTCCCATTTTCAAAAGTGATGTGGCTCTTAGGTCCCACTGACTTTCTACGTCTACACAAAAAAACCCAAACCAAACAAAAAAACAACAACCCCACAAGAAAAACAACGAGGAGTCTCTGTGGCACCTTAGAGACTAACAAATTTATTTGGGCATAAGCTTTCGTGGACTACAACCCACTTCATCAGATGCATTGAGTGAAAAAATCAGAAGGCAGGTATAAATATACAGCACATGAAAAGATGGGAGTTGCCTTACCAAGTGGGGGGGTCACTGCTAACGAGGCCAATTCAATCAGGGTGGATGTGACCCATTCCCAACAGTTGACATGAAGGTGTGAATATCAACAAAGGGAAAATTATTTTTTGTTGCCACTCCCAGTCTTTATTCAGGCCTAATTTGATGGTGTCAAGTTTGCAAATTAATTCCAGTTCTGCAGTTTCTTGTTGAAATCTGGCTTTGAAGTTTTTTCGTTGAATATTTATTCTTTTCCGTAGAGACTGTCCGGTTTGGCCAATGTACTGGCAGGGGGGCATTGCTGCACATATCACATTGGTAGATGTGCAGGTGAACGAGCCCCTGATGGTGTGGCTGATGTGGTTAGGTCCTATGATGGTGTCATTTGAATAGATATGCAGACAGAGTTGGCAACAGGGTTTGTTTCAGGGATTGGTTCCTGGGTTAGTGTTTCTGTTGTGTGGTGTGTAGTTGCTGGTGAGTATTTGCTTCAGGTTGGGGGGCTGTCTGTAATGAGGGCTGGCCTGTCTCCCAAGGTCTATGAGAGTGAGGGATCATCTTCAGGATAGGTTGTAGATCCTTGATGATGTGCTTGAGAAGTTTTAGTTGGGGGCTGTAGGTGATGGCTAGTGGCATTCTGTTACTTTCTTTGTTGGGTCTGTCCTGTAGTAGATGACTTCTGGGTACCCTTCTGGCTCTGTCAATCTGTTTCTTCACTTCCCCAGGTAGGTACTGTAGTTTTAAGAACGCTTGATAGAGATCCTGTAGGTGTTTGTCTCTGTCTGAGGGATTGGGGCAAATGTGGTTGTATCTTAGGGCTTGGCTGTAGACAACGGATCGTGTGATGTAGTCTGGATGAATGCTGGAGGCATGTAGGTAAGTATAGCGGTCAGTAGGTTTCTAGTACAGGGTGGTGTTTATGTGACTATCGCTTATTTGCACTGTAGTGTCCAGGAAGTGGATCTCTTGTGTGGCCTCATCCAGCCCACGAAAGCTTATGCCCAATTACATTTGTTAGTCTCTAAGGTGCCACAAAGACTCCTTGTTGTTTTTGCTGATACAGACTAACATGGCTACCCCTCTGAAACCACACAATACTGAGTCTCCGAGACGGGGTCAACTGACTAGCACTCGCAGGGCTTGCGCTACGGGGCTAAAAATAGCAGTGTAGACATTCCTACTTGGACTGGAGCCCAGGCTCTGAGATCCTTCCCCTGCACTGGGTTTCAGAGGACAGGCTCCTGCTTGAGTGGAAACATTGACACTATTTTTAACTCCATAGCACAAGCCCCATGAACCTGAGTCAGTTGACCCAGGCTCTGAGACTCACTGCCAAGGGGTATTTTTGCAGTGGCATTAGACATACTATTAGGCTCTACCTGCCTAAATCACTTGAAAATGGAACTTAGGCTCCTAAGTGTAGGTACTTTTGAAAATTTTACCCATTGTCTATACTAGCAGTGACTTCCCTTCTGCTAATGGGTCCATAAGCAGTCAACACAAACCAAACAATGGGCAGTGCTGGCTGGGGAAGGAGCATGACTTGAGTTGTCAGAGAATGTTATGTATCAACACTTTCCTAAAGCAGTCTCCACTGGTTAGGTTCCTTCTACATTCCTGGGTGGAACTAGAGGCTACCTCCCCATGTAGAATCCCACAAATGAAAAACAAACATGGAAGCACCAACAGCCCTGCCCTGTGGATGTGTTCTTCTGTGTATGGTGACACAGGGAGCTGAGTTTCTTGTCCATCCTTGCATCAACAGAGGTGAGTCTGGTCCATTGAAAACAAGGGCCAAGTAGGTGAAGAGGGTGTTCGTGTATTACTTTGGTTATAAGCTGTCCCTTCATCCACTTTCTGATAGTTACTCTATTGATCTCAAAGCTCTCAGATTGCAAAACTGATCTCAAACATGTAACACAAACAGCCACTGCTGTAATAAAAGACATACATTGTTTCCTGGCTCTCTCTTTGTCAAGTATGCTTCTTGTCATGTCCTCATGCTATTTCGTACCACTTCCAGGCATATGTGATTACCCAATCATTGCACTCTGCCAGAACACTGGAAAAGCATTCATGCTCAAGCAGCTGGCATAGCAGGAGATGCTTCATATTTGGAGGGTCTCTGCTGCAGTCACAAGTATTGGGACTAGTGATGTAGCCCATTTGTTCATCAGGTCTCTTAATCGGTAAACTCCAGTGCAGAGTCTTTGTCAGGCAAAACCTACAAATACTGCTTCAGAATTTAACACTGACATTTAACTACAAATTTTGTAAGGCAGAAATCAGCTTGTTAGGGAATTTATGGCCCAGTCAGAAACTTGTGAATTCAAAATTCTCCCATATAATGACTTCAGTCAAGTGCCTTGTGAAATGGTAAAAAGAAAGCTATTTTAACCTTTTTGTAAGTTTTAGACATTGTTTATGATACAACACTAAAACATACAGCTGAAATTATCTAATTTTGACAAGATCTTTTCAGGCCTTTTGGGTCTGTGCACTTTCAAATTCTGACCTGGTATCACTTTCATTCTTTCTTGTTATGCAGTTAGTCCCACTGAGAGGACCATATTTTTACTCTATGTTGCATGAATCTTAACATTAAATTTGAGGGCATTTTTATTTTATTTTCATTTTTAATGCCTTCACAGCTAAGTGTAGTTGTTGTCTTCTGCACTGCATGAATATTATGATTTAGTGCACTAAGCAATCTCAAGCCACACACATTTTATGTTTCCTGTGGGATGTACTATGCAAAATATATATTGATTTTTATCAGCACATTCTATACATTTTTCTAAAGGCTGGGTCTGGTGTGTTTGAGTTGATACACTCCAGAAATGCTATCCAGAATAAACAAAATCTAAATGTGAAATATAATTAGGCCAGTATGAACTACCAGGACTCATGCTGTTCTGTGTAGCAGTATAGAAACTTATATTGCTTGAATCGTCATTGAGAGACCTTTTTAAAATTACCAGAAATGGTATTATATATCAAAGTTATGTGCATACATTGACTGGAAAATATATCTAACATGTTAATTTAAGCTAAGTACAACCAATAAGAATGCTGAGAGTAGAATATGCATTTTATAACTGGAACTAATGTAATTTCACATAGATATAATACAAAAATAGATAAAAATGAGATAAGTTGATGCACATTATACTGAACATTTTAGAAAACTAGACAACATGAAAATTTCAGGTAACTGGTCAGCTTCCAAATGCAAGATTTTTTATATCATACTCCTATTTATTATTTTTAAATTAATTTATTTTAAACTATAGGGATGCAGATGTAAGACACTTTTCCATTACAATGTAATGTGCCCCTCCCCCCCAAAAAAATCTTTTTTTAGTCCAGTAACATACACATATATATGTATGTACAAGCTCTTGTACACGATATGGTTCAATCAATTTATTTCAAACTTTAAAGATCTTCAACTCTTCCTTGAGACTAACCAAAAATATTTATGCCTGAATCATTTTCCTTTCTGAAGTTCTCAGGGAAAGGGAAACTAACTCATAATGGAACTCTGGTTGGAAACTCAGTTTGCCAGAGGCTTTTGGTTTGTCTCCAAGAGACACAATTTGGAAAATGCCAGTCTATTACAGATTGGAACCTTTGGTTTTACCTTAGGTGCCCATATGCTTTTTTCTGCAATACTGTGATCTATATTTTTAAAGAACCAGTCATAATTCCATACGCTAACAAAGAAGAGTGTTCTATTGACAACAAAGAACAGTCAGGAGATTCTATGAAACATTAACTGAAGAAAATGATCTAATGTCACAAAAAGACAATAGGGGAAAGTCATATTAGATTTCTTCCATCACAGAACTAATTTTAAAAAACAGTAATTAGACTTCCATACAGTATAGTTCAGAGGTTCTTGTTGCAGCAGTGCAAGTACTCATCACCCTCATTATAAGTCTCCTTGTAATGATATGCCCTTTGTTTAAAGCTACTGTACTTCTCCCAATTACAAAAATCCACATTTGCACTCATAGCTAGTTGTGATAGCATTTCTTAGCTTTGTAGAGGATATTCCAAGGAGAATGAAATACTGGTGGCAGTGCTGTCACTTCAGCGGAGGCTGGCAGAGACTCTGATCTTGAAAACACATGCACATGAGTAACTTTACTCAAGAGAGTCCCCATTGACTCAGGGCACATCTACACTTAAAATGCTACATTGGCGCAGCTGTGCTGCAGTAGCGCTATAATGAAGACATTCTATGCCAATGGAGAGAGCTCTCCTGTCGATATAGTTAATCCACCTCCCTAGGAGGCGATAATGCTGTTAGCAGGAGGGCTTCTCCTGCCAACATAGCTGTCTACAAGGTTAGTATAATGACATTACTCAGGGGTATGGATTTTTCACACCCCTGAGTGATGTTTATACCGATGTAGATCTGTAGTGTAGACCAGACCCCAGAGGGCCTGATTCTATGTTGCCCTGCCTGGTTTGAAGTCATTTACACCAGTGTAAAGTGGATATAAGATGCACTCAAATCAGAAAGTCAGCCTTTTAACACCCACATCACGCTGGTGTAAACTACTTCAAACCATGCAGGCACAGGCAAAGGCTCAGGCCCAGTGGAACTACATGTGCATAAAGTTACTCACCCTTGTAATCATTTGCAAGATTGGGGCCTTACATTTTTCACCATAAACTCAACTTTGGAGTGTTGTACAATGAATAAAAACAAACAATTTAACAGACAAACAACAACAAATGCCACCCTCTGAAAACAGGGCACACAAGAAGTATCTGGGGCCAGGTTCCAGATCTGGCTGAGCTGTACTCAGCGCAAGACCCAGGGTGGCTCAGCTTTCCATTCTGCTGACCAGGGGCCAAACCATTCCCGAGCGCAAGTTTGTTCTAAATTATGCCAGCCAGCGCAATTCCCTAGGACCACACCACCAAGTGGAGATTGCCAGAATGCAGTGCTGCATGCCTGCCCCTGGCTCCCCTAGGAATGCCACCTTTACCTGTTAGAGTGACTCTCCAGTTCCTTTGTGCTACCAGAACAATTCAAAGAGACGGAACCAGTCCTGGTTCCTTTACTGTGGAAAGGTTTGTTCTGGAAAGGTTTTTCCACTTTTCCTGAAGGGGCTTCAGGCACTGGCTAGACACCATTCAGGAGGCCCCTTATAAACCAGATGGGTGCGGGCCTGTGGAGACCCTTCTGAAACATCCAAACCACAGAGTCGTGCCTAGCCTGGGTGTGATGGCTGACCAGAGGCTCACTTCAAACCCACCTCTTCCTGTTTCTCCTCCCTCCACCTACAAAGAGCACTCAAAGGGAGTGGGGAGGAGGCAGAACTGAACTCTGCTCTCTCTCTCAGGTGACTCTTTCCCTGCCTTGTCAGCTAAAGCCCAACCCCAGCAAACAGGGGGGACATTGTTCTATATGTAACTGACTTGCTAACAGAAACGTTCCCAGAAAATGCGTACGAAATGCAAAAGTGGTTTCACATCCAACAAATTATTCATGAATAATTTTAGGCCAGCTCTACATACAATATTATATTATATTGCTGTTAACATTCATTTATATACCACTGTCATTGGTCTTTTCATTTTGAAAGATTAACAGCATATCTGAGACGAGATTTAAAATTCAAAGTTGTGCTCAATATCATTATAGTGCATGTAAATGAAGAGACAACAACAATAGCATGTATGGAAATAGATATATCTATTATAATTTTAGAGAAAATAAAGTCTAAGTTACCGAGGTGCAATCATTTTTTCTTCAGCTACAACATTAACTTGCAATATGAACCACTATTTCATATTGCAAGTTAAAATCAAAATACATTTATTTGCATTTTTATTAGTAGTGAAGATTTTACCAATTTCTATAAAATAAGACAAGCTCTTGTACATTTGAATTGAGACTTTCAGTGGGAGTCAGGCACCTACTGCCATTTGTGCCTTTGAAAATCTCCCCCTTAATCCTTACACTTAAGCAGACTGCCTAGTTGTAGTGTATGAAAAGATAACAGACAGAGAAAGGCACCTACATTGCGCCCTAGGCTGTTTGTGTTTGAGAGTCAGAGCATCCTTGGGGGGGGGGGGGGAAATCAAATCAAGACAGCAGAATCAGACTTTATTACAATTTGACTGTAGTATTATTTCTAGACACAAGCTTATATTTCACAGTTAGCATCACAAAAATTAGCCAAGTCTCAGGAAGGAAACTGGTCTGTTAGGGGTTTCAGCAGCTGACAATGGTGTTTGAGGTTTTGAATCCCATTCACTGTAGTTTTCATAACATATGGTAACAGTTTTAAGGTGAATAAAGAGAAATCCTCATATTCCTATTAAAAGTCAAACTATTCCGAGCATAGTTACATCTTTAAAGAAGGGTTTCCCCCAAAGACCTGTTAGGACCTAACCCAGACCATGACTTCACTCCGCCTACTCACAGGATGGGGGAGGCCAGAAGAAGGAAGGGCAAGAATAGGAGGACAAAAATAGTTCACTAATATTACCTACTTCTGAGTATGGGGAGAGAAACAAACAAAAGATCAACTCTAAATAGATCACTCACATCGAATATTTAATTCTGCAAGGTGCTCTGAAAGCTCCCTACCCCAGTGCTGCATGTAGTATATAAACCTGGTTAGCTAGACAGACGAAGCCAAAACACGACTAATCAGAATGTATATGTTAACTTCACAGTCTTAGACAGAATGATGTAACATTCCACTTTTACATAAAGTTACACTCCCTTTTACTGATTAGAGAAAAGCATTTTATTCAAATGACGTTATCTAGGAATCTGAAATATTTAATAAACCTCCTGAGCTAGGCATTGGGGACTTTAGAAGACAATAAGCCAGATTCTCACCTGGTGTTAATGGATAAGCTCCATTGAATTAATTGGCCCAGTGGACTTAAACACTGATACTTTCTAAAAGCCTTAACAAAGCTCCCATAAAGCCTATTGTTCTGCATATGTGCAGATCCAAATTCAGCTACTGATACAACAAAAACAGGGCTAATATTTTTCATTAACATTTTGGCCAGGTCTTCACTACAGATCTATAATCAGTATTTGGGGTGTGAAAAATCCACACCCCAGAGCGATGTAGTTATACTGGCCTAATACCTTCTCTAACCTCCCGCCCTCTGTTCCCCAGGTAGAATGTCAATGGGAGAGCTTCTCCTGTCAACTTAACTACCACCTCTTGGGGAGGTGGATTAATTATGCCGATGGGAGAAGCTTTCCCTTTGGTGTAGTAGTGTCTTCACTGAAGTGCTACACTGGTGCAGCTGCGCTGCTGTAGTGCTGTATGTGAAGGCAAGCCCTTTGTTTTTCCACCATCTGGATTTCTTCAAACTAGTTTAGAGTCATGGATTTCTAGAAGCAGGGCCGGCTCCAGGCACCAGCCTGGCAAGCAGGTGCTTGGGGCGGCCACTCCGGAGAGGGGCGGCATGTCCAGCTATTCAGTGGCAATTCGGCGGATGGTCTCTCACTCCCGCTCGGAGCGAAGGACCTTCCGCCGAATTACCACCGCAGATCGCGATCACAATCGCGATCACGGCTTTTTTTTTGGCTGCTTGGCGCAGCCAAAACCCTGGAGCTGGCCCTGTCTAGAAGTCCAGGAACTCTTCAACTTTGATGTATTGGAATGCTGGGGTTCATAGGAAACCTCTCTTATATACACAAGCTAGAAATACGTACATGTGACACTGCCTGTGCAGACCCGAAAAGCCCAATTAAAAATACATTTTAAACTCCACCAAGGCACATTACTGGTACATTCGATTAACCAGATATCGAACAGTGAATAGTTATTTGGTTTCTCTTGTTCACAATCACAACAAAATAAAACAAAGCCGGAAAGGAAACTGTCACTTCCCCTCCCACCTCAGACATTCGAAAGCAATATATTAAAAAAAAAAAAAAACAAAAAAAAACCACACCCCACTCATGCAAAGAAAGAGTCTCCAATGACCTGATTCAATGCCCATTGAAGTCAGTGCGAGTTGCATCAGGCCCTAATGCCTCATTAAAAATCAACGCACAGACTGTGATCTCTCCACAGACTTATAGTATAATTATTAAGAAAAACGAACACCTAAATGAGAAACAAAAATGCTCGAAAAACACAGCCACAGATTGGGGAGGAGGGAAAAGAATAAAGAGGGGAAAAGGATATAAAATAAACCTGCCTACTGCAGCCACCAGCTCCCTGCAGTGAATGGCTGCAATAATTAGCGACCTTAGTCACCATCCTTCAGTCACTGATCCAGACAGGAGCCTATTTTGTGGGATCGGCTCCTTCATAGCCTACAGCTATAGCAGCCCAGGGAACCACACAGATGGTGCGTCCAAATGGTGGAATATATTAAGATTATTCTTAGAGGGAGTTTAACACCACAAAATTAATTATAATAAAAGAAAGCTTATTTCATATTTCAATGCATTGTATGAAGTGTATATTGTACCTTGATTTTACCATGCCAGAACCACTCAGCAACCGTTCATGCTCCCATTGCATCAAGTAGAAGTATTTTAGGAAACACTATAATACACATTTAGGCATCTGTCATGGCAACATAAATAAAGGTTGGGCTAGCACTATGGGAGCTGAGACTGGCAACTGAACATAGCTCAGCAGTGGCTAAGGAACAGAAAAGAAAAGGTAAACCTGGTTAGTGCTTGAGTTTGAAGGGGCTGGGGTATGTTATGCAAGAATACACAGTACTTGCTGCCTGTGCGGATTCAGTTCTTCCAGTATCAAATTCCCTCAACTGCACTGCATAATTGGGTTAATTTCAATCCTTCTTCCTTTATGGGCAGCCAGTGATGATGCTGTCCCCTGCTGTCCCCAGTAGAGAACACTAGAAGTAGTGCCTATGGGAGAGCTGACTCAGCATTGTGAGGGATGATAATTTGTGACAGTCTTCAGTGAGATTAAAAGCATTTAAAATAACATTACAATAACTTGAACACCTCTTCTTTCTCCCCTTTTTTCTATAGTTTTATATGATTTAGTAAATTGGCACTTATCTGCTAAGTCATTTATAGAGCTGGGTGAAATTTTTTTTAGCCAATAGTAAATTCACCCAAAAATGCATTTTTCAGGTCTCCAAAATTATTTGCAAATTTGGGTCAAATTCGGCCAACAGTTTTGGCCAAAAACTCCCCCAAAAAACTAATTTATGCCCCTCCCCCCCCGAGAAATGTCAAAATACTTTGTATTGGCATTTTCAAATGAACTGTTTTGACATTTCATGTAAAAAATATCAATTTGAAACAACATTTGAAATGTTTTGTTCAACCTGAACAATTTTTTTTTGTTTTTTCATTTGAGCAAGATCCTCCTCCCCTTCACTTTCCCCCCAAAAAGTTCTGGCTCAAAGAGTCTTTTTTAACATTATTTTTTCAATTCAGCCACTGAATCAGAAAAATCAATTAATTGCTCAGGTCTATTAATTAGACATGCTATAAATTATTAAAATAAAGGAAATCTTTCTTTGGCCCTTGAAATGGGGAGAGGTACCATTCCCACTCTCTGTTAAATGGTTTCTAAACCCCTTTTTGTATCCAGACTTGAAGGACTAGGTGTAGGGGACAATTTCCTGGTGCAAGTGCTGGAGGAACCAACTAGGGGCAGAGCTCTTCTTGACCTGCTGCTCACAAACAGGGAAGAATTAGTAGGGGAAGCAAAAGTGGATGGGAACCCGGGAGGCAGTGACCATGAGACGGTCAAGTTCAGGATCCTGACACAAGGAAGAAAGGAGAGGAGCAGAATACGGACCCTGGACTTCAGAAAAGCAGACTTCAGGATGGGCAGGATCCCCTGGGAGAATAACATGAGGGGGAAAGGAGTCCAGGAGAGCTGGCTGTATTTTAAAGAATCCTTATTGAGGTTGCAGGAACAAACCATCCTGATGTGTAGAAAGAATAGTAAATATGGCAGGCAACCAGCTTGGCTTAACAGTGAAATCCTTGCTGATCTTAAGCACAAAAAAGAAGCTTACAAGAAGTGGAAGCTTGGACAAATGACCAGGGAGGAGTATAAAAATATTGCTCAGGCATGCAGGAGTGAAATCAGGAAGGCCAAATCACACTTGGAGTTGCAGCTAGCAAGAGATGTTAGGAGTAACAAGAAGGGTTTCTTCAGGTATGTTAGCAACAAGAAGAAAGTCAAGGAAAGTGTGGGCCCCTGTGACAGGGTCAGTAGCTCACCGCTGCGGTGCCTCCTCCTGGTCGTCTCAGGGAATTAGTTTGAGCCAGTAGAGTGCCCTCTTTGGGTGGCGTCCCGTCTGTCATCTCGCCTTCGTTGGGTACGCGGCTTTGTGCTGTTCTCAAAGTACGGCGTCCTCTTCCGGAGCACTGTCCTCCGACAGTGTCCCTTTGTCCATTCACACCCCCTTCCGGGGAGGGGGGGGGGTAAACAACAGCCCCACACCTTCAAGCCTGATCCTCACAGTCCAGGACCTGGCGTAGTTCTGGCTGGCCACTCCCTGTGGCCTGTGGCTGTGCGTAGGGCACCACAGCAAACAAAGGGGGGGAAGAAAGGGGGGGGGGACTCAGGCCCGCCCACTACTCTGAATCCCGGTCCAGAGGCCCTCGGGTGACAGTTTCGCTGTCTTCCTTCTCCTTCCTCCTCTGACTATCCCTCTGGACCGTTTCCCCAACAGCCCTTCTCTACGTTAGGCCTCCTCCTCCCAGGCCTGCCGCCTGTCAGGCTTTGGAGTAGGGCCTTCTCCCACTCTCTCAGGCTGGCCTGCACTGCGCTGTCCGTGGTGCTGGCCTCCCAGCTCTGGAGACAGACCTTCCCCTCTGAAGGCCTGAGACAGATTGACTGCTCCTGCTCTGGGCAGTCTTTTATATGGCTAAGCCGGGCCCTGATTGGCGGGCCCCAATCTGCCTTCTGATTGGCTCCCAGTAAGCCCTTTCCTGATTGGCCGCGCGTCTACGCAGGCGCCTAGGCCTGCCGCAGCCCACTCTCTCTGGGTGAGGGGCAGTTGCCCCACTACAGCCCCTTACTGAATGAGGGAGGCAACCTAGTGACAGAGGATGTGGAAAAAGCTAATGTACTCAGTGCTTTTTTTGCCTCTGTCTTCACAAACAAGGTCAGCTCCCAGACTGCTGCACTGGGCAGCACAGCATGGGGAGGAGGTGACCAGCCCTCTGTGGAGAAAGAAGTGGTTCAGGACTATTTAGAAAAGCTGGACGAGCACAAGTCCATGGGGCCGGATGCGCTGTATCCAAAGGTGCTAAAGGAGCTGGCAGATGTGATTGCAGAGCCATTGGCTATTATCTTTGAAAACTCCTGGCAATCGGGGGAGATCCCGGATGACTGGAAAAAGGCTAATGTAGTGCCCATCTTTAAAAAAGGGAAGAAAGAGGATCTGTGGAACTACAGGCCAGTCAGCCTCACCTCAGTCCCTGGAAAAATCAGGGAGCTGCTCCTCAAGGAATCAATTCTGAAACACTTAGGCCTGGTCTACACTATGAGTTTAATTCGAATTTAGCACTGTTAAATTGAATTAACCCTGCACCCGTCCACACAACAAAGCCATTTATTTCGAAATAAAGGGCTCTTAAAATCGATTTCTGTACTCCTCCCCAACGAGGGAAGTAGTGCCGAAATCGATATTGTCATTTCGAATTAGGGTTAGTGTGGCCGCAATTTGATGGTATTGACCTCCAGGAGCTATGCCACAGTGCACCATTGTGACCGCTCTGGACAGCAATCTGAACTCGGATGCACTGGCCAGGTAGACAGGAAAATCCCCGCGAACATTTGAATTTTATTTCCTGTTTGCCCAGCATAGGAGAGCACAGGTGACCACAGAGAGCTCATCAGCACAGGTAACCATGCAGGCCGATAATCGAAAAAGAGCACCAGCATGCACCGTACGTGAGGTACTGGATCTGATCTCTATATGGGGAGAGGATTCAGTGCTAGCAGAATTTCGTTCGAAAAGACGAAATGCCAAAACTTTTGAAAAAATCTCCAAGAGCATGATGGAGAGAGGCCACAATAGGGACTCAGAGCAGTGCCGCGTGAAAGTCAAGAAGTTCAGACAAGCCTATCAGAAAACAAAGGAGGCAAACGGTCACCCCGGGTCGGAGCCGCAGACATGCCGCTTCTACGCTGAGCTGCATGCAATTCTAGGGGGGCCGCCAGCACTACCCCACCTCTGACCGTGGATTCTGAGGTGGGGGTAATCTCATCAGCCACACCTGAGGATTCTGCGGACGGGGAAGAGGAGGAGGAGGAAGAGGAGGAGGACAAGGAGGACGAGCTTGCGGAGAGCACACAGCACTCCATTCTCCCCAACAGCCAGGATCTTTTTCTCAGCCTGACTGAAGTACCCTCCCAAACCTCCCAAGCCAGTACCCAAGACCATGACCCCATGGAAGGGACCTCAGGTGAGTTTACCTTTTAAAATATAAAACATGGTTTAAAAGCAAGCATTTTTTAATGATTAATTTGCCCTGAGGACTTGGGATGCATTCGCGGCCAGTACAGCTATTGGAAAAGTCTGTTATCGTGTCTGGGGATGGAGCGGAAATCCTCCAGGGACATCTCCATGAAGCTCTCCTGGAGGTACTCCAAAAGCCTTTGCAGAAGGTTTCTGGGCAGTGCAGCCTTATTCCGTCCTCCATGGTAGGACACTTGAACATGCCATGCTAGTAGCAAGTAATCTGGTATCATTGCACGACAAAGACTGGCAGCGTATGATCCTGGTGTTTGCTGGCATTCAAGCAACATCCGTTCTTTATCTCGCTGTGTAATCCTAAGGAGAGCGATATTGCTCATGGTAACCTGGTTGAAATACGGGAATTTAATTAAGGGGACAGAGGTGGCCGTTCCTACTGGGTTGTTTGCCTGTGGCTGAAAAGAAATCCTTCCCTGCAGTTAGCCAAGCGCGGGGGGTGGGGGGCGGAAATTGGCGCTGAGCTTTTCGCATTTGGCTAGCAGGGATCTTCCCTGATACCAGCCACGCAGTGGGGGAGGGGTACAGTGATCATCCCAGATAATTCATGGCGGGCGGGGGGAGGGGGAGTTAGTTTGGTTTCTGCAGGGATCTTCCTTGATACCAGCCATGCGGTGGGGGGAGGGATAAAGCGATCATCCCAGAGAATTGGATGGGGGGGGGGTAGTTTGTTTTCTGCTGCTGAAGATTAACAGGAAAATCACAGGACTCAACTGGCTTTGCTTGGTATGTGGGAAAGGAGGGCTCAGAAGCCGAAAGACAATGGCTTACCATGGCTGCATGCAAGCCGAATTCTGTTGCCCGGACCTGCGTCTGTGATCTGTAACATCTAAGCCACAGGCACTCAATATTAAGATGCAAAATGCGACCTTGTACTAAAATCACATGTGCTATGTAATGTGAATAGTGTTGTTCACCGTGAAAGAGTATAAGCATTGTTCTGTAAAATGTATCTTTTTAAAAACTTCTCTCCTTTTTTCCATCCCTCCAGCAACTGCAAATTTTTCAAGCCTCCCTTCTCCGTCCTGAAGGCTATCTCAGATAAGGCGGTGGAGAAAGAGGACGCGAGACAAGATGTTCTCCGAAATAATGGAATGCACCCGCAATGAAAGAGCTCATTTGAATGAGTGGAAGGACATGGTATCTAAGTACAGGAAAGATGCCAGTTAACGTGAGGTCCTGAGGGACGCTCGAGATGAGAGGTGACAATTCTGGGGCTGCTGCGTGATCAAACGGATATGCTCCGGCATCTGCTGGAGCTTCAGGAACGGCAGCAGGATAACAGAATGCCGCTGCAGCCACTGTATAACCTCAGTCCCCCCTCACCATGTTCCATAGCCTCCTCACCCAGACGTGTAAGAATGTGGGGGTGGGGGGAGACTCCATGCACCCTCCCACCCACCCCAGTGGACAGCCCAACCAAAAGGCTGTCATTATATTGAATTTTTTCAGTGGCCTCTTACTTTCCTCCTATCCTCCTCCCAAACCCCACCCGGGCTACCTTGTTGGTTCTCTCCCTATGTTTATAATCAATTAATAAAGAATACATGATTTTTAAATGATAGTGACTTTATTTCCTTTAAAAGCAAGCTGTGATTTAAGAGGGGAGGGTGGTTTGCTTACAGGGAATGAGTCAATCAAGGGGGCGGGTTTTCAACAAACAGAACTTTCACACCGTAGCCTGGCCAGTCATGAAACTGGTTTTCAAAGCTTCTCCGATGTGCTGCGCTTCCTGGTGTGATCTTCTAATCGCCTTGGTGTCTGGCTGCACATAATCAGCAGCCAGGCGATTTGCCTCAACCTCCCACCCCGCCATAAAGGTCTCTCCCTTACTCTCACAGAGATTGTGGAGCACACAGCAAGCAGAAATAACAATGGGAATATTGGTTTGGCTGAGGTCTGACCGAGTCAGTAACGAGCGCCAGCGACCTTTTAAATGTCCAAATGCACATTCTACCACCATTCTGCACTTGCTCAGCCTGTAGTTGAACAGCTCCTGACTCCTGTTCAGGCTGCCTGTGTATGGCTTCATGAGCCATGGCATTAAGGGGTAGGCTGGGTCCCCAAGGATAACTATAGGCATTTCAACATCCCCAACGGTTATTTTCTGGTCCGGGAAGTAAGTCCTTTGCTGCAGCTGTTTAAACAGAGTAGTGTTCCTGAAGACACGAGCGTCATGAACTCTTCCCGGCCAGCCCACGTTGATGCTGGTGAAACGTCCCTTGTGATCCTCAAATGCTTGTAGCACCATTGAAAAGTACCCCTTGCGGTTTATGTACTGGGTACCCTGGTGCTCTGGTGCCAAGATAGGGATATGGGTTCCATCTATCGCCCCACCACAGTTAGGGAATCCCATTGCAGCAAAGCCATCCACTATGACCTGCACATTTCCCAGAGTCACTACCTTTCGTAGCAGCAGCTCAGCGATTGCTTTGGCTACTTGCATCACAGCAGCCCCCACAGTAGATTTGCCCACTCCAAATTGATTCCCGACTGACCGGTAGCTGTCTGGCATTGCAAGCTTCCACAGGGCTATCGCCACTCGCTTCTCTACTGTGAGGATTGCTCTCATCTTGGTATTCTGCGCTTCAGGGCAGGGGAAAGCAAGTCACAAAGTTCCATGAAAGTGCCCTTATGCATGCGAAAGTTTCACAGCCACTGGGAATCGTCCCACACCTGCAACACTATGCTGTCCCACCAGTCTGTGCTTGCTTCCCGGGCCCAGAATCAGCGTTTCACGGCTATAACCTGCCCCATTAACAGCATGATCTCCAAAGCACCGGGGCCCCCAGTTTGATAGAATTCCATGTCCATGTTCTCATCACTCTCGCTGCCGCGCTGTATGAGTCAACAGTATGCCCTTGTTGCCAAGAAGGCTAACGACATTTTGGGCTGTATAAGTAGGGGCATTGCTAACAGATTGAGGGACGTGATCATTCCCCTCTATTCGACATTTGTGAGGCCTCATCTGGAGTACTGTGTCCAGTTTTGCACACCACACTACAAGAAGGATGTGGAAAAATTGGAAAGAGTCCAGCAGAGGGCAACAAAAATGATTAGGGGGCTGGAGTGCATGACTTATGAGGAGAGGCTGAGGGAACTGGGATTGTTTAGTCTCCAGAAGAGAAGAATGAGGGGGGATTTGATAGCTACTTTCAAATACCTGAAAGGGGGTTCCAAAGAGGATGGATCTAGACTGTTCTCAGTGGTGGCAGATGACAGAACAAGGAGTAATGGTCTCAAGTTCCAGTGGGGGAGGTTTAGGTTGGATATTAGGGAAAACTTTTTCACTAGGAGGGTGGTGAAGCACTGGAATGGGTTACCTAGGGAGGTGGTGGAATCTCCTTCCTTAGAGGTTTTTAAGGTCAGGCTGGACAAGGCCCTGGCTGGGATGATTTAGCTGGGGATTGGTCCTGCTTTGAGCAGGGGGTTGGACTAGATGACCTCTTGAGGTCCCTTCCAACCCTGATATTCTATGATTCTATGACTACAGAAGGCAGGAATTACCTAAGCCACGCAACCATCACGAGATGGGCAGGTGACAATACAAAATCAAGGTGTGATAAGTCGGTGACATTATAAAACTCCTTGAGATGCCTCTGCAAGGAACCTGAGTGTGGGGAAGCTCAGAGAAAAGAACCTCTGTGAGCTGTAATAGTGAATGTGGGACAGAGTAATATGTATGCTTCATCCTAAGGGACTGTCTTTACACCCTGTTGTAGGCAGGCTGCAGTAAACCAAATACTGCCCCAAGCGGTTACCCTGGTTGGTAAACTTCATTAATCCCAAATGCCTACAGCCTGCTTTTAAATAAGTGTCAAGGAGCTTATCTTTTTGTCTGTCTGTATAAATCTAAACAAATATATAAATATATCATAGAAGTGTTGTGTCTTTGTGCTCTCCTGAGATTCTCTCCCACTCGCTCTCTGCAAAATGTGTGCTTTTTTAACCCTTATCTCAGAAGGATTCTGCTTGTGCGTATATGCCTCCTGCAGGAATATGTTAATACAGATCACTTGTGGTTTTAAGAGAAGACAGTACGACAAAGAAAGTATTAGTTATACAGTGCCACGGGAAAGGCCATTGCCCTGCAAGAGCTTATAATCTAAGGGTCATAGCCTAGCCACGTCACAGTTCATTGTAGGCCAGCTCTAACACTGCACCTAGGAAATTCCTATCCAGTCCTTTACTGAAACTTTCTGGTGCTCTGTAAAACCGAGGATCTGGTCCTAAGGATGACATGCACCTCAATGTACACCTGAAGTCCTCAGAATACACCTTGTGCTGGCCCTGCATATGGGTGAATTTCGATCTAAGGGCCTGCTCCTACTGAAGTAAACGGGGAAACTCCTATTGACTTTCCTAGGAATAGGAATGGCCCATGATGCAATAAAAAGATCATGCTGACTTCTTGGGTTTGCTCTGAGCATATATCTTTTTTTATGGTAAGATTCATTCCAAAATAGGCATATGGCATTTCCTGGGCTTCAGATGCCCATGGAAAAGCTGAGGATGTGAAATTTTCAGAGCAGAAAATGGACATTTTTAGACATCGAATTTGTTGTATTTGCAGTGAGCCATACAGACATTCCTAGTTGTTCACAGTCTGAAAGAGCTCCATCTAGCATGCTGCTGAACGCTGCTGAGAGGTGTGTGGAGAGGCAGAGTGCTACTGCTCAGCAGTGCATGCTTCTTGGGATCAATGGCCATGAAAGAGTCCTCCATATTTTAGAAACATGTCCAACATATGACAGCATGAGTAAACCTCTAAAATGAGCACTCGGGATTAGTGGGGCGTGGTGGATGGGCTGGGTCAGGCTGAGATAAGGTCTGCTCATTGGTTTATGGCCAATCACAGGCATGCAAATAAGGTGCATAGCTGCCACTGTCATTATGTTAAGTTATTCCTGCCACCAGGCTGAAATGCTACTTCATTCGAAGATGCAGAAGAACTCATGTTAGGGGAAAGCTGGAAACAGGGGAGCCACGAGGGACAGCCACTGACAGAAATACTGCCAAAGGTTCCCATAAAACAATATATTCCAGAGCCAGCCCCTCAGTGCCTCCTATAATATGTTGGGCACCACGTTCTTGCTGCCCAATCCTTACAGAGCACCTGCTCCCCTTGGCTGACTTCAACTGATTGGATTGCAACAAAGCACTATGTTCAGCAGCTTTGCTGGTGGCTCAGTGTTAGCGATGGGGTAGTGCCTTTTCCTGTTTTCACTGAAATTTCAAAACCATTTTGACCACCTCTGCTCTTTCACGACCCTCACTGATGCCACAGCAAGATCCAAAACTGCACAAATAGTTTGGTGCAATAGGACTTTTGTGCAGCCAGCCAATTCATAACAGACCACCACAATACAAAACAGTAAATATTGATGCCAAACAATCAATCAGAAGTATCCATTTTCTTAGTGTAGCAAACTACAATGGTGAGAACGGCTTAAATACAAGAGTAAAAAGCTTAAAAGGTCACATCAGTGGAAATTAATGTCTGTGATCAGCATAGATAATGAAATTTTGTTTCTGGTTAGTTTTAATATAGGGCAAGTAAATGAGCTGGAAAAGATAATTAAATAGTGTGGCAGTTTATTTAAAGAAATAATACTAAACATTTTAAAATATAGGCAGCCTGTGGTTTTGAAGTCAGATATTTCATAATGGTTGCCTTTCTTTGGGGCCATAAGCCGAAGAGTGTCACCTTAGCGTTGTGCAGTAAGGCCTAGAGCAATAAATGAAAAGAGAAATCATCCAGCAGGAAAAGACTGCAGCTAATAAATATTTGATCAGATACACAAATTCACAACATTTGGTTATGCCTTAAGAAATTTGCCATCATTTATTAACTCCTGCCATGTAAACGTACAGCACTATGTTTCTTAAGAAACAGCAAGCCGATATAAAGCTATTACTTTTTTCAATCAAATATTTTGCCAAATGTATATACATCTGAAATGCTGTTGGACAGAACTTGTGTGGGTGAAACAGACAAAATGCAGTGACGCCTCTGCAACACAGCAGCTTCAGAATCTCTACGCTGTTCTGAAGAGCTGAGCAGTTTACACATAGAATTATAGATGCTTCTCACAAAACAAACCACTTTATTTCAAGCAAAATAATATTTTGGGACCTAAAATAGAAAATTTCAGCACCTTGGACTAAATCTGGAGACTGACATTTGATTTCTCCAGATATACAGCCACTACTTCAAAAATGAACAAAAATATCACATTTTACCAAAATGTCCTGAAAGTTACTGAAGTCAATGGGAGTTGTAGAAGCAAAATATCTCAGGATCAGGCCTTATGCCAGCAGATATGTTTTCTATAGTTCCCTTCCTAATGCTGTTAAGAACTAAGATATTCCTGTGGACATAGAATATGTTTCTAATCAGTCTCCATTGTAGGCCAGATTCTAGTGCTCTTGCTCACTACCCCACTGAAATCAAAGAGCTGCTCAGAGAATGAAGCACTACTCGGTTTAAGAGCATTAGAATCTGATTTCTAGAGATGTAACAATTCATTGTTTGCGATACCCGAATTCACTACGATGCTAATGAAAGAGAATGAAATCCCTTAAGGGATCCGAAGCTTGTATTACCTTTATGAGAAAAGACTGTTCAAGAAAAGAGGTTAAGAGTTAAAGGAAATTATGCTTCTGTATATTATATACATTTCTTTCCTCCAACAAAACTTGCATGAGTATGGCTTTGGTTTTTCAAAAGAATGCTGAATGTCCTTTCTTTGTCTATGAGCAGGCAGGTTTTGGCAGAGGTGACTTTACTCCAAAGAAAAGGAGTAGCTTGCTTTTGTCAATTAAGGAGTCTCATTGACAAGTTTTGAAACAACTGGCATTTAGTCCTCTGTAGCTGGACTGACAGAGGAATGAAGAGAGAATTTAGAGTAAGAACCATTCTGAAAAGATCATCAGGACTTCAGAACCTAGAGTGCATGGACTAGGACTTCCCTGAGGAGAATATGGAGAGAAAATCCTTTCCAAGAGTCTAACAAATCTTTAAGCTGCAGAAGGAACTTCACTGCATCTGGCCCAGGAAAGATCACCCCACTGCAAAAGTGCTCCTGCAATGGTACAGAGCTGACTTCAGGATTCCTTGCTGCTAGTGTAATGGAGGAAGGTAGGCATGGATGGGATGCCCTTATGACACACTGATCCTGGACTGCATTTTTGGCCCCCTTTGACCATAAAAGGCTAGTGCAAAACAAGAAAACTCTAAGACAGGACAAGTGGAACAGCCATACACACAGCAGACCCAGGAGAAGTGAAAGTGTACAGGAGAGCCCTAAGCTGCTTTCTGAGACCTGCCACTAACTTACCCTTTGTATACCTGCCTTACACAATGTTTTTACTTTTATTCACTTTGGAATTTTAGGGACTAGGTTAATAATCTAAAAAAAAAAAAAAAGTTAAAATAGGATATCAACTATCCATGAATACTGCTACATTACTCTACATGTAAAAAGGTAACCAAACTGGTATCCAAACGTCTTTGGCAACAATAAACAAGCCACATTAAAATGAACAGGAATGGATCAGATAATATGTCTTCCAAATAATGCACATTTGTGCCCATGGCCAGACACTCATCCGTAGACTCCAGGGGAGGGCTTAAGAAATATTCATTCACATCCATCCAGCTCTCTCCATCCTGGATCCCTTTAGGTAAGAGGATTATGGATCTCTCCCAGATTGCCTGCCTCCCTCCACTTCTGAAAGCCATCTTTGGGATGAGCAGGGCCTTTTGATACTATTTTCTTCCCTCCAAGGTTCTTCTGGTGGAACTGACAGGCACAGTACCCCATCCTGGGATCTTTGAGGGTGGTCAGCTAGCCTGGTTCTTAATCTTATATCGTTAGGAACATTGGTAAGGTATGGGCAGACTTTCCCTAGGTCTTCTGGAATACTGTGGAGTGGAGAACAGTAGAGGAAGCTTCTGGAGAGGTGGAAAGGAAAGGCAGCACTGCTCACTATTCTTTGCTATGGACTGGAGCCCAAGACATCCCAAATTACCACATACAGCAACTGGGGAAACTATGGGTCAGGGATCCTGAAGTTTATCATGGACCCTCCTATATATCTTCTATTATGTTCCCCAATCATGCACATAGTGAGATACATTGCCCTTTTCATGCCAGTTTTATTTGCCCCTTACATGGTCTTTAAAGGGGAAAGGTATTTGTTTTACATTTTCAAAATACTGGTATATATCTAAATAATAGCATACGGAACAAGTGCTCCTTGGGATGAGTATGAAACACATGTATAAAACTCTTCCCATCCCCACCCTCCTCAAAAGGACAGTTATTTCATCTGGACTTCTGGGGCGCACCTACATAATTCAAAGTGCCAAAACTAGAATTGCTGTACCTGGCCGAGTTTCTTTTTATAACTGTAAAAATATTTAAAAAACAAAAAAGAACTTCCCACAGGTCCTGGCCTAACTAATGTTCAAATGTGTTTTTTAATTACAGCCTTTGTGTTAACACTAGATAACATTGCATTTTAGGAGGAAAAGTTTACCCGGTTATCCCCAGTGTGTCTGAGTTACTGAAACACATTTATTTTGCTCCTTCATAATATTAAAAAACAAACAACAACAAAACCACCCTTACCTGAATCTTCAATACCCCTCACATCTGATCCTTTTCCCCCAGGCAGTGGGATAGTTTCATGGTTGTCTATTTGGTTTAGGTATAAACAGGGAAAGTATTTTAGGGTTAAAATCCACAAAAATACATTACAGCTTCTCTTAAGTATTTATGTTCCTGTTAAAACTGAATTTAAGAATCTATGCCACCCATGCAGTAAAAAGAAACAGCATTAAGTTCTATTGATCCTAATGCACAAGAGAAAGGGAGAATTATTGTAGATGAAGCATTTTTAGGGATTATGGTTTGAGCTGTCAAACCTTGTAGCTTCCAATTCTCACAGCATTCTGCAGATTTTCCAGGGACCAAATACCAAGTTATATATTCAAAAATAGTTTCTTGTGTGCATTGGAGTTTGGAAGGGGAATTCTTGCAATTGTGCCCCATGTGAATTGATAGGTTTGCCTGTGAGAGTTTTTTCAGGATTCCATCGTTAACAATACATAGCTACAGCATTACTGAATCTGATCTGGGCACTGCACACTACCCAGCTGAAGAGGAACAAATCAAAGTTTGACAGAATAATGAAATGAAACAGCAGCAGGTCAAATTAAATTAGTTGGAAAAATAAATTACTTTTTCAGCTGACCCTGGACATTTTATTTCTACAAATATGTTTCACATTTCAATAAAATAAAGTCAATTGTTGAGGTTTCAGAGTGTGGCAAAATAATTTTAATTTCTAGATTTAAAAATAAAAAGTTGGGACAACACTCTTATCCCAATACAAAAACAAGGTAGGGGCAATGGACAGGATTCAGAGTTACAAACTCAATTTCCATTGAAACTTAACATCAGTTGGGTCACTTAGAAAACCCCATTCAATGATTTTATGCTTATTAAAGGGTTTTTATTTCCACTACATACTTCCTTAAATCTCAGTGCATTTATTTCCATAGATGCACTTATATTTAGCACATTTTTAAATGGTGGCAAAATAGATATGTGGACAATGCTGAATATTTATATAAGCCCCAATCCTGCAAGTTGATTTCTGTGAGTGTAAGAGTCCACCGATCCAGTGAAGCTATGTACTGGTTAGAAGAAAAACTGAAAAGAAAGTCTCACATGAAAGAACAAAATGGCTGGTTTTGACGATAGATGTTTCCCAAACTGTAGTCCAGCCAGATGCACCATCTTCCTGAGTTCCTGGGGGGTGCTTGATCCTCCACTCTGCCCCAGGCCCCACCCCCACTCTGTCCCTTCCCCTAACCACCTAAGCTGATCACCAGTGGGCAGGAGGTGCTGGCGAGGGGTGGGGGAGGAGAGGGAGGAGCTGATCGGCAGGACTGCCAGTGGGTGCTGAGCACCCACTATATTTTTTCCATGGGTGCTCCAGCCCTGGAGCAACCATGGAGTCGGTGTCTGAGTCCAGCGCACTCTCATCAAGCCACAGGTGTGCATTGCACCATCCACTGCCAATGTGATTGTTCGGCCCGTAAGTCCATACCTTAAGATGGACTTGTGCATCTGTTTATACACTTACCATACATAGTAAGCAGCCAAGCTTTTTTCTCCTTAAAGGCCAGAAGACAAAAATTAAAGAGGTGATGGCACAGCAAGTGGATTGAGCACTTTTTAAAGGTTAGTAAGACTCACAGGGCCTAAAAATACTTTAAAAAAGTCACTGTACATGATACGCAATTAGATGGAGGAGATTCTGTATAATTTGGCATATGTCAGAGATAAGATTCCCCACAGAGCTGCCTTGACTGCAGAACAGAATGGATGTGATCTTTTAAGGTTGTAAAGATACAAGCACAGTTAAAAATCACATATTCCCAATTATTACAAAAAAGGCCTAAATATTTTCCAATATAAGAAATACTATTGGAATAACAAACGAGTATTCAAGGCAAAATTAGGACCTAATCCACTTATCCTCTGTGGGCTCAGTTTTGCAAGGTGCTGAAGACACTGACCCCACTTCAGCAACCCATTTAAGCCCAATGCTTATCTTTAAGCATATGAGTAGTCCCCTTGCATTTAGTCAAACAGTTCCCATGCTCAAAAACTTTGATGGATCAGGACCAGAGTGCACAGCACCCTGCAGAATTCAGTCCTATTTGAATAGCACAATTCAAATAGGACTGATGGAGCCTAAAGACTGTTTAAACATGGTCCACTTGACACTTAGCACATCCCTACCATGCGTTCTGTCCATGAGCAAGGGTCATGGATAATGTGGCTCTAAATTACACTTATACACACACACACACGTCCTAAGTTAACTTGTCTTGACTTGCCTGTCTTGCAGAGAGGAAGTTTCTCAGGGCAGGGACTGTATCTTCATTGCTGACACCAAAGAATAGCAGAATGAGGTTTTGTCAGAGTTTTATCATGCCCTTTCCCCCCAGATGTTTCTATCAGGGAAACTGTCTGCCTACTAAGGAATTTCTTGCTACCGACAGGCTATCCCCAAAGTATTCTTGGTATCTGATGAGGGTATCCTGGGCCTGAGGTGAAAGCTTCTCACTGAACATCCTGCTCCTCTAGGGCTTGATACAAACCCCATTGAAACCAATGGGTGTCTTTCCATTGACTTCATGGGCTTTAGATCAGGTCCCTAGAGATGAAGAAGCGTAGTGAAACTCACTGCAGACATCCTACGCTGGCAAGCCTGGGATGTCTCAGAAATGGGACATATGGGGGTAAGAAGGGGCAACTGGAGCTTGGAGAGAAATCTGAACTGGGCATGGTGGATAAGGTGTTGGACTTGTTGTGAAGACTGGGAGGCTGAAAAGAGAAAATATGAATTTTAAGAACTGTTTAACATAAAAAAAGTTACATGCTATAAATGGAAAACATCTAATTCAGTCTGAAATCAGATTTCATTTACCAGATTCTATTGTCTTATTAATCACACAGCTAAATAAGTTGAAAAATATGATTTTTAAAATTAATGCAATGTTGTTTTAAGAATGATAGTGCCTTTTTTATACAAGTTCACTAATTCTTGGCATCAAAACAGACTGAGAACTATTTGCAGTAATGAAATTCACTGCTTTCCCCAAACTCCAAATGAAGTCTGAAATTACTGTGAAGAGAAAAAGAGTGTGATGAGATGGACACATTGATCATGTGTCTACTCAAGGCAGCATTCAATAAAATACAAGTGCCGGAAAGAAAATGGTATAGCCATGGGAGCTGGGCAGTCATGAACAATGGATTAACCTCTTCTCTGCTGGAGATCTTAAAATGCATAATGGAATGTCAGGACATGCTAGGTATGTTTGGCCAGAAAGGAGGTATATACCAGTCAGTCATAGCTAGTATGTTTGGAAGGAACATGAAGCAGTTAAAAAAGGTAGAGCTCTGGAACTGAATGTTGTAATAAGAAAAGTTGTGATACATTATACGACAGAGTCAAAGAGTGAAGGACTTTAGATTTTTTGTTTTAAACAATGTGTACATTTTTAAAAGGTCAGTGCATGTTTTTCAAATATCACTGCACATCTGTGCATCAGTGCATTATTTTTAAGCTCTGGTCTCTCTCTCTGTCTCAGTGACCTATCAGTGCTGGGTACCTCCACATTCAAAGATTTCCAAACCAGGCTGGCCTATCTGTAATTGAAATGGTTTTGAAGGAATTGTTATGAAGTGAACAGATTTGTGTTTCACATTATGAGAGGTAATGAAAATACTAGCAGTAGGTCTATAGGGGTCTGCCTGCCACTGGAAGTACATGAGCTTCACCAGTGGCTGTGTGACTGGTGTGTAGCTGAAGGCCTTGGCTGTGTGACTGTAGGCTTTGGTTTGTGGAGTACTGGGCCATGTTTCAGTGGGAAAGAGGCTTGTATGAATGGGACAGCCTGTATTTCACAGGAAGGGGAGCTAATCTTCTCTCTTAAAGGCTAGCTGGAGCAGCCAAGAGAGCATTAGTGCAAGGGGAGAGTGCTAAGAAGGCAAATGCATTACAAACTCAAACTCAGCACATCATGAACAAATTGAACCAATGTGACAAAGAATGTAAAGAAGAACATTTTCAATTACTTACATAGCAATGCTAGGAGTCTGGATATCAAGTAGGGGGAATTGGAAATTCTCACAGTGAGAGTAATTAACCACTGGAACAGACTTTTAATGGAAGTGATGGAGACTCCATCCTCAATGTCTTCATACCAAGACTGGATCTCTGGAGGATGTGCTTTAGCCACACATAAGTTATGCTTTAGTCACATATACAAGTTACTGGGCTCAATATAGAGGCAGCTGCATGAAATGTACTAGACTGTGATGTACAGGAGATCTGACTAGATGAATCTAATGGTCCCTTCTGGCCTTAAACTCTATGAAACTCTTTTCAGTGGTTTTCAGTATTCTAAGGGTTTGTCTACACTTGAAAGTTTTGTCACCAAAAACTGGCTTTTGGCGACAAAACAGCAATAGCGTATATACTGCAAGGTCACTTTTTTCAAAAAAAAAAAAAAAAAGCCAAGTTTTGGCGGAAAAAAACCTTCCACCCCTGTGAGAGACTTTTGTCTTTTCCCCTCCCTTTATTGACGACAAACAGCCAGTG
Organism: Malaclemys terrapin pileata; assembly: GCF_027887155.1. Classification (NCBI taxonomy): domain Eukaryota; kingdom Metazoa; phylum Chordata; order Testudines; family Emydidae; genus Malaclemys; species Malaclemys terrapin. Next base: position 98,222,534 of record NC_071511.1, on the reverse strand, counting down.
TAGACACCACAGTTCCCCTCCCCCCCGATTTTATTGGCCTCCAGAAAGTATCCCACAATACCCCTGCTGCCGCTCTGGTCAGCGGTTTGAACTACACTGCCCTGCAGCCAACCCACCCCTCCCCCTTGCAAGCCCCGGGACTTCTAAATCTCATTTTCTGTTTGCTGGCTTCCCAGAGGAGCTTCTCAGGTGAACATGGCTGGCTATCACCCCAAATGTACTCCCACTTGGACTACCCCTGAGTTATTGGATCTGATCAAGATATGGGGAGAAGAGTCAGTTCAGTCGCACCTGCGAGTGACCTGCAGGAATCGGGACACATATGGGCAAATTTCTCAAGGCTTATGTGAAAAGGGCTATGATTGGGACATGCAACAGTGCAGAGTGAAGATAAAGGAGCTGAGGCAGGCGTACCATAAGGTGCGGGAGGCGAACCATTGCTCCGGTGGTGCACCAAAGACCTGCTGCTTCTATAAGGAGCTGAATGCTATCCTCGGTGGTGACCCCACCTCCATCGCCGATTGCCCCATGGATACTTCAAAGGCTGCTGAAAGAGGGGGTAGCCCTGAGACTGAAATTGTGGATGAAGAAGTTGAGCTAGAAGAAGCTGTGGTGCTCCCAGTGGGGTCGCTTGGTGGGACATGCAGCCAGGAACTTTTCTCAACTCCAGAAGTGCTCAACGGGGAGCAGGAAGCAGACGAGACTCCAGGTAAGTTGCGATGGCTTGTGTAGGGAATCGAAAAGTGGGAGGCAGGTAGTGTGTAGCTAATCTGCATGGCCATGCAGGGTGTCAATGGACATCGAGACCTGCAGGGAACCCTCCAGAGAGAGGCTCTGGAAAGTTTCCAAGAGGTACTTGTTAATCCTCTGCCGCAGATTCCAAAGGATTGCAGCCTTGTTAGTTTCCCCATTGTAGGAAACTGTACCATGCCTTTTAGCAATTACTGGAGCTGGGACCAAAGCAGCACATGGCTGAGCTGCATATAGACCGGGGTGAAAGCCGCAAGCATTCCGAAGCTGAGCCCTGGTTTCCCTAGTCACCCTCATCAGCGAGATGTCAGCCAGCAGGTTGGCCACCTGTGAAAAATTGTGGGATAATTTTATAATGAGTTCCCTGCAAAGCTCCTCTGCAAGCTGAAACCTTTTTGTCTGTATGCACAGCCGACTTTTCCCTTACTCCTGAAACTCACCATAATTGGGGTGCTTGCGGAGCTGTATGCCAGCCTACAGTCGCAGAGAGAAAGTGATTTCTATGCGCAAAATGCCCTTTTTACTAAAATGTTTCAGTCGTTTGCTGGAATGTAACAGTCCCTCTTCTGTTCAGCACAGACCTTGAGGAACACATCACGCACCCCCGCAGCTCAGCTGCAACAGATAAGAAAAAACCCTAGGCGCAGCAAAGAAGACATGTTCTGGCTGGTGCTGCAGCGCGATGAGAGACAGACCAGGGCACTGAAAGAGTGCTGGGAAGCCGAAAGGCAGGACAGAAAAGAAAATGCTGCTTTTGCTAGGCAAGCAACAGAGCGGATAATAAAAGTTATGGAGGATCAAACAGACATGCTCAAGTCCTTGATACGGCTGCAGACTGAGCAGATCCGAGTTCGAGTGCCTCTGCAGCAGATGCACAATTCTTTGCCAACCCCACCCCCCTCTATGCCCACACATTCCTTTTCACTCCCCAGCACTCCTGAGTTTCTCCATCACTCCACCCCCTCTCACAGGTTGCACAATGATAGCTGGAGCTACACACAGTTGTGAGGTTTTACCCTTTTAAACAATAAATAAAGGCTAAGGTATTTAATGGTACAGCGTTTTTATTCTGTGTTCTACAGAAGCATATAGCAATCAATTCACTCTCGGGTACAGGCTTCGAAAGCATTGTGTTGCATGGATCTTGGGCTCCAAAATTCTACATAGATGCAACAGGGAAGCAACTCCAAAGCAGACATGTGTTACTGCCCCTTATTGTCAAAGTGGTTCCTCAAAGGTGTCCCGAATTTGGACATGATGTGTCGACTGAGGGATTAAATGTAGACACGCTTTGGCGACTTTGCATTTGTCGATTTTTCCTTGTTGACATTAGTTTCATTGACAAATCTTGCCAGTGTAGACAAGCCTCTAAAATGATGTTCAAACTCCCAGTGAAATACCCTACCCAACTGTAGATTTACTATGGTACAGCTGCTCAAGCTACACGTTTTATACTTCTCTCCCATTTCCAGTCTTAATTACTTTAACAATGGGCACAATTTAAACAACTGGATAATTCCTTCTTGAAATGACTTTTCTTAAAAGAAATGGAGGCTCTTTCATACAAGAGGTACTTCACCGCTCATTGTGAGTCGTTAACCTGTAAAGGACCAAATAATTGCCAATCAGAGGGATGATAATTCCATTGAATGGTTTTGGTGCTGACCATTCATGAGACTGAAGCTTGAATAATTTTTGTAATTACCACAGTTCTAAGAAAGAGTTATATACCTCTGATTCAAAAATGGGTCGCTTTTAGTATTATAGAGCACTGTATTATGGATTCAATCCATTCTTCCCCTCACAAATTATGGCTTATAACAAAAACTGTAAAAAGTGAAGAAAATTATACAGATAACTATCCTATAAATACCTATTATAGCTACTGATGTTTTTAAAATATTCTAAAGCCAATGGAATGTTAAGGAGAATCTGCTCTCTGACTGGTTTTTGTACTGGGGCCAGATCCAGCAAATCTTTGCTCATCCCTATCATCATTGTGCTGGGTTGATGGCAATAGAGATACTTGCATGAGTAACAGTTTGCAGGATTGGGCCCTTGGACCGCAATGTGACTACTCATGTATTAAAGTTGAGCATGTGTGGAAGTCTTTCCATGATCAGGGCCTTGAAAACACAACACAGTATTGAAACATGTGGTTCAACTTTTACACACAAAAAGTTACTTTTTTCTCTACATTTTAACATCTTTACGGTTCATTATAGCAATCATGAGCTTCAGCATTGAGAATTTAATGTAAACTAATGACAAGATACCATTGTGCAGAAATTACAAGAGCCTTTTCCCACTCACTTTAAGAAATTTGGTGAAAATATGTTTGCCTTTTTGTTCTTGCCCCAGCATTTTTTACAAGTTTTTTTTTAAGTCAATTTCACATTGAACTATATGAAATGTCAAAAGTTTTGATGCAAAACTGTTCTGTTGAACCAAGAACTCAACATTTAAATTGTAAAGGTTTGGACTCAAAATGGGATGTATGTTTGAATGAAAATTTATTAATAAATAAATAATAATAGTAATAATAATAATAAAATAGCCCTGTTACTGAGGAAAAATTGCCAGATTTTACAAAATAGATTCAAATTTCCCAAAATTGCAAAGCTGAGAAAATGCAAAACCCTGAGTTGAAGGTTCTCCACTTCATGTTACCTGAATTCATCAGGTTCATGTAATCTCCACCTGCAGAGATGAAGGGAATAATGTAGTCCTGTTTGTACATAAGGTCTTTCCCAGTCTTCCTCTGTGTCCCTTTCCTTTTTCACATCCTTATAAGATATTCTTAGCCACTGCCTAGACAGATGTGCAGATAAAACTCAGTCATCCTCAAACAGAGAATTCTGTAAATCCTATTAAGAAAATAAACATAAGGCTTGAAATTAATTGGAAGTGTTTGCTTTTTACGTGGGGCAGGAGGAGATTGAGATGGAGGAACAAATTAAGGCACTTTTAATTCTGAAAAACGGAGTTGAAAAGTAGGTCCTGAATATGCTTATGTATTGAAGAGACATTTTCTCTACTGTTTACAATAAAACTACACTGATAGTGATATCGTTTTTATTAATTAAAATCATTCTGAAACACTAAGACACTCTACCCCACCCCAGCAGGCTCTCTCTACACCCTCTCTGTCACCCTCACTGCCTCCTGTTTCTGCAGCGCCCCACTCCCTTTGTTTAACCCAAACACAATGCACAATACTGTAGCTACACACCTTCACAAAGCCTTTCAGAAATATGTCTTTGCCATTTTCCTATATTCTGCTAGATAAATGAATGACAAGAGCTATGAAATGAAAGGACTCAGCCCTTGAAGAATTCAAAAAGCCACCAGTCTGAACTGGGAATGCATCTTAACTGGGTGCTTTCAGAAATTATGTAATTTCAATTGAAAAGGAAGTGAAAAGTTTCCTAAAGTGTCTCATGGCACTATTATCATGGAATGATCACCTAATTAGGAGATACTTTTCTAAGCATTCTCCTTAGTGAGCTTCTAAAGTGCAGAGAGATGCAAAACTATACAAAAGGCTATTTCCCACATGTAAATTAGCATATGGTACACAATAGAGGTTTAAGGATGGATCCATGGATCTGCACATGAAGGGATGGGATCCCAGAGTACAATGTTTTATTGTGTAAAAGACTACCATGAAGCACATTAGGATGCTGAATATCTGATATATATATTTATCCAAATATCCAAACTTCAAAAACCTACGGTGAATAATCAGAGGTAAGGGTAAGATCAGGCTCCATGTAAGGAGCAAGTAGTCACTTTTTAGGTACCAACTGTGTACCATGAATAGGTACCATGTATAACAGAGAACAACAAGTATTTGTTTCTGGTTTCAGAAAATCCAAATGAATACCCAGTAAAGCCATTCAGAAAAAATTTTCCCCTGCCAAAAATTTAGATAAAACCTTTTTTTCCTCTTTGAATTTTTTTTTTTTTTGAGTTTGAAATCGAAAACCTGAAAAGAACATTTTTTTGGATGCTGAGAACCAAAACATTTTCTTTTTTTGTCAAAAACCAGAACATTTTTGACATTAATGGAGACTTTTTTGTGAAAATTTCCATTTTGTTGACAAGACAATTTCCATCTACAACCACTTTGATAGAAAATTTTCAACCGGCTTAAATATTCAGAAATAGGCATTCTGTATGGGACAAACAGAAAACGAATTATGATTTGACTCCTTTTTTTAAATTAAATCAGTCCTACTCAATAATCCATTAAGTTGGCCTAAATGAACACAAGCTCATGGTGTCACCATTTGCATGGCAAATTGAATTGTCCCACTCTAAACCCAGATTAAGCTTCTAAATACCATTAACTTCTCTGTCTGTCATAACAGTAACATATAACTGCTGACTGGTCAATAACTTACCCTGTGAGGACATCAGATTTGTTGTTGTTCATCATGTAATAATCTACAGTCAATTATATGGATCTGATAAGAAGTACTATAGACACAGGTATAAAACTGCTACACATCTTTGGGCTGTAATTTGATGATCTGTGGTGCCATGTGTTTGAGTCCCTTAGTTTGAGACCCTTCCTTATGACATTGTCTGCCAGGATCAGTGGTGGATTAGCCACTGGGCCAATTAGGTGGCTCAGGGTCAAAATGGGCGCCCTCATTGCCCAATCTGCTCCACCTGCCCAGCGCTCCTGCTGGGGACAGGGGTTGGGGGGCTTGTCCTGTTCAGCCCACCCAATGCTCCTTCCAGGGAGCAGGGGAAGCCCCCACCCCAACACCGCTCCCTGGCAGGAGTGCCAGGCGGGCAGAGAGGGACAAGCCCCCAGGCTCTGACCCCATTTCCCTGGCAGGAGCACCAGGGATCCAGGGGACTGCAGGTAGAAGGGGTGGGGAGGGGCCTCCACTTGTTCTGACCCAGGGCCCCACAAAACCACAATCCGCCTCTGGCCAGGATGTTAAAGCTAATAAAAGACAGTTTATGTATATGCATGGTGACTAGCAGTGGTGAGATACCAACTTCTCATAGGTTAGCTTGTTTGGTAATTACCCACAAAGTTTCAAACAACAGTATTTGCTCATTTCCCAAATCTAAATACCTGAGGGATATCATCTGCATGAGAAGCAGGAACAGTCTCCTTCAGGTTAAATTTCCCACTTAGTGTGAAACTTGCTCTTGTCTAGCTCTTGCTTTTTTGATTTAAGGTTGCTGGGCTGTCTATCCCAACATCACAGCTACACAAAGCAAGGAAATAAGCAGTTAAGTCATTCGGCATCTCCACATATCACTTCCCCTCCTCATCCTCAGTTACCTCCTATCCCATACTCACATCCAACGTATCTCCACTTTTGTCCTATACAACAAATGTACTCAGACTAGATGCACCATGTTCATGTGCACTGATGATTATAGAGGGCTACTGTGCTTTCGTATTATTTAGTTCTGTACATGGATTTGTATCAGTATGTGTAGGTGAACTGGACATCAGCATTGTGGATGTGTGAAGTCCATACCCTTCTGTACAGTTGTTTTATCCAGCAGCAAAATACAGGCTTTGCAGCTCATATTAATGAATGAAACCCTACAGACTTGTTTCAGCTATGATTTTGTAATCAGTTCCTCTGTCTGTACATATCTCTATTTTGGGACCCACATTTAGTTAACATGCTCTTACCTGGGCTTCTCACCCCAGGTCCATCTACCGCCTTTCTTTTCTGAATTGCTGATATCAGCATACTTGTAAACATATAAGGTCATATGGAAAATGACTGAACTAAAAACCACATACAGCTCGCCAATAATTTCTAAATAAATTAGGCCCTGAATAATTTGTGTGTGTTTATAGATAATGAACTCTCTATGGCTGAGGATGAAAGTGTTGACATGCCTGAATTGCATGCTTAATAGTAATTTTATGGGGAATAATAACTGGCATGAGAGTAAGCAATCACTAGCACATATGAGGAACGCTGTGTTAATAGCTAATAATGCCACCATTAACCCCTGTCATTACTGTACTGTGTATAATTCATATTAAGCATACAGGATCTACTAAAATGCAACCAACTTGAAGTCCAAATTGTAAGTAAGACTGCAATCTATACAGAAGCATCATCTCTTTTAACTTTCAGTTATTGGGCTAAATTATGCTCTCTCATTACAACACTGCAGCCCCAGTTGACCAATGTAAAAGAGGAGAATTTGGCTGATAAAATTACTTTAAGGCGATTCATTTTGTATTTTATTGTAGGCTTATGTGCTACAACAAAGTATGATGGAGAATAATGAAATGGTAACTCGGTGTTAGCTGTGTGTTCCCTGACACTAATTTGGACAGCAAGTTCTGAACACAATCCATAGCAATTATGGGGCTGAATGCACTCAAAACAGTAAAATGTCCGTAATGCAGTGTGCTGCATTTTGCACATTACCTAAATTGTATTCACATAGTTTGGAATCTGAGATGCCAACAACAACCAATTTACAATCCATTTGCTCCCTGATGTTTGCTTTGAGAGATGGTTCAGAAAAATGGCCTTTAAGTAGAGGTGTGCTTAGATACCCACCACTATACCACTGTGTATTTGCCACCTGCTGACTTTATACTACTTCTATAGACCTGGTCTATATTAAAGGACTTGCTTGGATGCAACCAAATTGATTTAAAACTGATGCAGTTACACCAGTGAAAATCTCTAATGGCTTTAATTACCAAGTTGAACTAAAATTGTTTAAACCCCACTTTGCATAAGTGCAGTGTTACAGGAGTATGTACCACTGTAACACTGATTTAAAATCCGTTTAGTTACAGCAGTGGCAGTGCACATTTTCTAACATAGTCAAGGCCTCTGTTTGGAAGATCTTATCTGGAATAGAAATCAGTGATATCCAGACATATAGAAGGAGCAGGAGGCTCTTCGTTTAAGAATTGGACTTTATAAGAGAATTAATGAAATATGGTCACCTTTCCTTATAACACATGTGAGAATCTCCCCCAAATCTGGCTGATACTGACAAAAATTTCACCAAAGATGTATAGTTTGCCACATACAGCTTATTGACTCTGTCTTTTGCACTTTAAACCATGGCCTGACTGTTTCAGATAAGCTGGGCTGTACACCTGATTGACTAGAGTGAGAAGATTTGCAGCAAATGGCCAATTTTTTTTCTTCACTTGGTTCGTACTTTATCTTATCACCTTCTGTTCTTTGGAGGCTGAAGGGAACCACTTGCTCTTTAGCTTCATGACTATGCTGCTGAATGATGCTCCTTAGTTGAACCCCCGCAAAGTTACATAAAATAGATACCAAACAGCTGACCAGAATGTGTAGGGTAATTGGCATCTTGAATCCTGATGACGTATATTTCATTCCTTCCCTCTATCCTGTGGCTAAATGTTTTGTATCCTATACAGTCCTGTTTTTCTACACTCTGTATATTTTCTAATGCCATACTGTGGAGTAAGATTTTGTGTTATGATGCCACTTCATTGTTGATAGAGTTTAGCAATTAGGAATTCTTCATTTCAGATGAGCCATCGCAGGTAACCCAGTGAAGAAATTCACTGCCTTAAAGTCAATTTTGTATTCCCATTGCAATTAATTGAAAACTAGGTCAACAGCCACTCCAGACAGATGATATTAAATTGGGGGGGGGGGGGAAGAGGACTTATAAAGAAATAATTAAGCACTTTTTCTATTAAAATGTGATAATAGTCTTTCAACTGTGTCAACTGACATATAAACTTGAAAGCAGATTTTGGTACATATTGTATCCAGTTTCAGGACTGCAACACAATGAAAGCATCACTTTTCTTTGGAGCTTCAGTAATTGCCATGTGATAAACATGCAGACGTACTGCATGCTAATGAGTGGACTTAAATATAGAAACTAGTAATTATTTTTTCTTTTTTTACTGCTCTAATTGGTAGTTAATTTATGCACCTGATTTTTCAGGTGCTCTATGCACTCATTAAAAATGACCTCCAAGAAAAGTAGGAATGCTGAAAAAGAGGCAAAATGACAGGTCTGCTACAGCTAAGTTTAGCCTTTTTTCTATGTTGGGAAATGCTTTTGTAAGTACTGTAATTACACAAGATGGAAATAGTAGGGCAGTTTTTAGAAACTTCTCACAGTTGGCACTATTACAGCATTGTAAGTTACCACCAGCATAGTAGCAGACCTGTCACTGTCAGCATTTCTTTTCTAACCCCTTGTTTACCACTTGGTTACAAAATTCACTCTACGCTGAAATTTGGTGTGCACTGGATTACTTTAGTCCTGCAAGAATCAGTTTTGCAATTTTAAAAAATTGCATTTTTTCAGTAAGAATGTTAAGAAAACAGTTTATTGCATTCTAATTTTATGAGGAAAGGAAGTAAATTAAAAGTTTTTTTGTTGTATTAATTGAAAAATATACAGATTAAATGAATTAGAGAATTTAGAATGATCATAAAACTGTCAAGCTATATACAACTGGCTACAGCACATGTACAATGATTTTATCTTATATCTTTTTAAATTCACATTCCTATACTACTAACATCCCAATGGCTTCATACAGACATGGGCAAGTTGTTAGGCACTTACGTGCTACTAAATTCTGCTGGTAAATAATGCCCTGGGAGTGGGGACAGATAGAGAGAATTGCCCTGTCGATCTGCCTCATGGCAGATGATAAACACCTCTTAAACATTACAGATTTTAAAAGTATAATATATTTTTGCATTGTAGACTACATTGACTTCAAAGAAAACAATCTAAAAGAAGTCAGTATTGTTTTCTGGTACAGGCTTGGAAAACATGGATCATGATGCTTTCAAAACGTATATATATGAAATCATTACAAAATTCTTGTGCTTCCGATGTGAGGAGCAAGTGCTTTGTTCATTTCACTGGGACCGCTCAAGCAGTAAAGGAGAAGCACCAATAGGACTCTCACCTACTCTGCTTTGGCCAAGAAGAAAGTACCCCATAAAGTCAGGAGCGAGAGAAGAAAGAGACAATCAGCGGAATTAATCCAACACATGGGGGCAACTTCAGTCTATTCAGAAGCACATGTCCAAATTTGAATGCAGTCTGATGTCATCTTTGTGGATGAAGCTACTTACAATGATCCACCAAACGAATCTGGCAATTGAAGCATGCAATTCTACACTTGATGTTGAGAGGGATAACACTGAAAGTCTTATCAATGACATTCAACAGATTTGTGACCAATTGGATGCGATCTTGACTGAGTACAAATTAGTAACACAGAATATTGGCATTTCATGTGAGTTCTCCACCAACCACAATTTATCTACTGAATCTGATGCTGAGCAGCATTATAAGGTCAATGTCTTCCTTGTCATCATTGACTCTATTCAATCCAGTCTTACACGTCTATTTGAGTCACTGCGACTAATTTGTACCCTTTTTGGTTTCTTTGGCAGTTCAACAGACTGAGTAATGAAGATCTACTTTCTGCAGCTGAACAATTTCAGCAACAGTACAACAAAGAAATCTCAAAAGATCTCAGTGACGAGGTGATCTTCCTCAAATGAGTATATTCCACGAACTTTAAATTGGATTGCAAGCCAAAGGAATTGCTTCAAGAAATACTCGAACTTGAACTCTCTGGGGTGTTTCCTAATATCACAATTGCATTGTGTATTTTTGTCAGTTTGCCTGCATCAGTAGCTTCAGGTGAATGCACCTTCAATGTGTTGAAGCAGGTAAAGAACTATCACCATTCAACTATGGGACAAGAGCGTTTGAATGGGCTCGCCATGTTTAATATCAACTGTGACATTGCACAAAAGCTAGATTTTTCCTCAATAATTAGTGCATTTGCACAGGAAAAAGCTAGAAAAGCATTTGTTAAATAAAAAATATTCAAATTATGTCTCACTCTTTTTTTGGTGCCTTATTTTGTTTTCATGTGTCGTCATTTTTAATTTTTATTATGGCTAGTGGCCTCAAAAGCTGGAAGTGGCCCGGGCCTCTCTGGACTGCTGAGAGGACCTGAGTAGATTAGATATAAATTCTCATTCATGCTGCAAATAACAGGAGGTAAATATCTGAGGAAAGACGTTAATCTTATTAAATAATTAGGGACATTCTCTTTTTTATTTTTCAGTTATTCAGATGATGTTACTTTTGGGAGTAGGAGTAAAGTTTTGAAAAGTGTCCGATTTAGGAATCTCACTCCTATTGATTTCAATGGAACATAGGCTCCTAAGTCATTTAGCAACTTTTGAAATAATTGCTTTTTATCTTATGTCCATGCTTCTTGTACAGAATTTTCCACAAACCTTATAAAGGGAATCAATTGCATCTTATTTCTCCCACTGACAAACAAGCCCTTCTTAAAGAAATAGAGATACACGTTATTGTAATATCTCTCTTCCTTTCATAGCATTTAAAGGGCTAAATACTCCACTCCACTGTATTACCCTTGAATTTCCTGACTTTTCAGCATTTAAATTTTAAATCTCTGTCCTGATCCTGCAAAGTGAACTGTATGGGCAAGCACCAGATGGGTGCAGGGTCTAGCCATGCCATTCTCTTTGCAGCATCATTGCCTTAATATTTATGATGATTTTTTTTTGCATTTGTGTGTCAATAAGTACAGCCGTGGGGTTTATTTCTCCCCACACTATTACTCATAGGAGCAGTTTGGATTAAACTGAAAACCGAAGCTCACTCAAGAAGCAAAAAATACATGCAGCAGCAGCTATATATTAATAATACATTGTGAAGAATGCTCAAGGATTTTGTATAACTTAATTTTGGTTTAAAAATAAAATATTAATTAAAAGGAAAGTCCCCTATCCCTCCACCCCCCCCAGGCCCTTTAACTAGCAAGGTTCTGTAAGAGTAGACCTGGGATTTATTCATGACTCTGTCAAAGCCTTCTTATGTAATCTAGGACAAGTAATCAATTTAAAAAAAATAATTCAGATTAATATTTTTGTGGATTCCCATGTAGATAAGCCCCAACATGTTAAAATTTTAGAATTTTGGGTGGCTGTTTTTGTTTGTCCAACACGAGACGCCTGTATCTCAATTTCGGCTCCCAAAGCTAGTAATACCTTTGGAGGACGTTGGTTTACTGTACCTGTGTTTGGGTTTCCCATTTGTAAAATGAGGATCATACCTCTCGGGGTGTCATGAGGATAAAGTCATTAATGTACGTGAAGCCATCAGATGCTATGGGAGCACACTGAAGACTCTCTAAATAGAATGCAATTTAAAAACAAAAACAAAGACAAAATCCCTTAACTATTCCACTGCATGAATTGAGACCAGGATATTAAGCTAATGGAGCAAACTGAATTGCACATTCTTGGATGTTTTATAATTAAGAATTAACACATGAAGAACAGTTCCTTTTCCAGACAACTCTAACAGGTTTTGTCTGACATTAAGGCACAGGACCAAAGATCAGGTAATTTAAACTTAGACTGTGAACTCTTTAGATCAGGAATCATGTCTTCCTTCAGTGACTAACACAATAGGACTACAGTCCAGGTATAACTATAAGGTAGATATTAAATAGCAGCAAGTATTCAAGTAGCACTGTAATATCTCTAAAGTGCACAGCCTGAAGTGTCTTATATATAGATATATACATATATATTACAAATAGAATTTGTAATAAAAATAAGCAATAGTAAAATGAGCATTGATTGAATATTAAATATAGTCTGATATCACTTTCAGCCTACTTCCAATTTTGTGAAAGGTCCAAAAATCATTTAAAAAGAGAAAAACATATGGTAATATCTAGGGCCTGTTCTAGAAACATATAGTTTCCTTTTCCATTTTAGCAGATACTGGATGTTTCATTTTAACATACACATTGAATCCTACTGTGTGTTGTAATGGAATGCTCTGGGCCAAATAAATCCCTAATGTAATGTAGTGTGTTCATATCATACTATTATTACAACTTCTAATAGCATGAGTTCAGGGTGACTGCATTATTCATGTATGGCATAGCTAAGCATGGGTTATTCAGTTCACCTCAAACATTTAGAATATTCTGCAGTCTGGGATTGTACTTTTTACATATGTACTTTTCAAATGTGTGTTTATTGGTAATACTTTTTATTGATTGGTACTAATTTTTTTTTATACCCCTCTATCCTAGTTACCATTTACAGGTTCCAGAGTGGTATGTATACTAGAATAAATTTTAAATTAGAAATGCCCAAAAGAAAAATGCAATGTCATAGCAGATTCCCACTGTTAAAAGTTTAATGGAACACGTTTAATGTGTTTTCTGTGTCCTGTGGCTATTCATTTTACATATTCATTATGTTGGACATCAAGTCATGTTCAGGCTTTCACAAGACCCTGTTCTAATTTTTAGCAACAAAACTTTTGCTGAATTCTGTTCACAGTCAAAATTCTGTTGTGTACAACACCAGCAAATCTGTAAGAAATATTTTTATGTGTATATTATTTGACACTGTTTAACAATAGCCTTGATGGTGTTTTACCTGGAACTGCCCTAGGGGTATAAAACTACGAAAGTGGCTCTGTGCCATCCCCTCTCCCAGCTTCTGGCATAAGGGATGTGGCCAAAGCAAAGTGGCAACACAAGTACTACACGCCAGCTATTCTGGCTTCCAGGGCTGTGGTCACCTGGTTACGAATTGGAGAAACGAAAAGAGTCCATGTAACAGGGTGCATCACTTCCCTAGCACCCCCACGGGACCCGGGTTGGCTCTGCAGAGGACTGTTATGGTTTCCCCTTCTCTTAGGGCTCTGTAGTAAACTCCATGCAGGTTTTGTTGTGCCTACCAGTACCCTGGCCTGGGGCTGGTTTAACAACAAACAGTTCAAAACAATCCTCAACAACCCAAAATAAAGTCCATCACCACAACACAAAAGCTCATACTCAGCTCTGCCATCTTCAGCCAGTCTGGAGATGATCTTCTTCTGACCCAATCTGTCTTTGCCAAGCAGCCATTCCCAGCCTTTCCCAGCTAGAGCTCAGCCTTCTTCAGCTCTCCCGCCTTCTGGACCAAGCCTCCCAACTTGAGTCCCCAGGCTTGTGTTAGTGGGGCTTGCACTAGCTTACTAAATATGGTGAGTAGACTTTGCTTTGATATTGCGGCTTGGGCTCTCAAGCCCACCCCCAGCTTGAGAGCCCAACCTGCGACATCTACACAGCTATTTTTAATCACGCTAGTGCAAGCCCCACAGCAACAAATCTGGGGACTCGGGCTGGAAGCCTTTGTCCCAGATGCAGTGTAGACATACCCTCTCTGTCTCAGAAAGGTCAGCAGGCAAAACCCCTCTGCTCCTCTCCTGGTCTTCCCCCTATTACTCAGGGTGATCTTCAGAAGCCTCCTGCTCTTTTCGGTCTCTACCACAGCTTCCTCTAGTCTAAAAGCACCCTTACCTGTCTGGGTTGCAAGAGGTCAGAGTAGCCTACCTCACCTGCTGCTGACTCCCCCTTTTTAAGATCCAGGTACCTTCCACTAAGACCAACTGAGCACTGGACCCCCATTTCCTCTTAAAGGGGCATCACCCTGTGACAGTCCTCTAATTTACAATATGGACAAAACAATCTTTAGCTTCTCAAGAATCTGGAGTCCACAAAAGTGGGGTAGAGTGATGTCCCAGAGTTACACAAACTGGATCTTTCTCTCTCTTGACTTCCCTTCCAGCAGATAAAAATAAATGCCTAGTTCAGAAGAAAGTACATAGAAATTGACCCTCATTTGCTTCATATTCCACATTTGTAATATTCAAGCACAGAATGTGTAAAGTTGCTTTGAAATAACATTTAAAAAAACATTGACTAACCCCTCCTTATCCCCAAGTCTATTTTCAATCTATCTGTTTAAGTGATGGTAAGAGAAGTGTCCTGACACTGGAAGGCCACAAATGTCCCTTGAGAAGACTGGGGAAGTGTCTGAGTGAGCTTTGAGTTGGAGGGCACTATGATCTTTAGAAACATGGAGAACAGCATCATTCAAACATGAGGCACCAAGCTGAGGCTTGAAATGGCCAAGAGAACTGCAGCACCTAATACAGAAGCATATTAGCAAAGAACAAGCATTGTCCATGTTCTGCTTTGAAAAGTCCCCCTTCTTTCTGAGCATACAAAACTAGCTGGCCAAATTCTTTTTATTCAGAAAAAAAAAAAAAAAAAAAGGCCAGGCTGATCTTGCTTTTCAAGTAGTTATCCTGTGTAAATTATTGAAAAGATGAATCACTATTTCTACAATTTCCTGCAAACACACAAATATCTCATGCTTCCCTATGGGAAAAGAATTTTTTAGAACCATAAAATCATAAACTTATAATTAACTTCTGTAATTCCTGAGTATCTGACACATAGGTCAATTTTTTTTCTTGAATGAAAAAAGATTTACATTTGATTTCACAGGAAATCAAAGGATTTTATTTCATAGCATTACATTTTAACCATTATTTATTTAACTTTGCTTATTCTTACCATATTACTGAACATTTGCAACCAGTGGAATATGGTATGCAAAGACACTGAATTGTCACATGCTTTCCTGCTTTCTCCTCTAAATATCCCTGTATGCTCTGAGCATTAACCATGAAAAAAATTAGATATTGTCTCTTGTGAAATATGTAATTCAAGGACTCAGTAATGGCCTTTTACATCTAGACCCTGATTTAAGAGCCAACACAGCTAAAAGCATAAGATAATATGCTGCTGTAACACATTAAAAAGGTCAAATTTAAATGAGCTAATGTTGAGATGTCATTTTTTATCTTAGTGAGGACTCAATTATGAACTCTACTTCTGTAACATCATTGTATGCACTTCCCAATGAGCTCAGTTTGAAGGAGGCCTCCTGCTCACCCCACCCCCATTAGCAAGTGGAGGACTTTGTTCCCCCCAACCTTATGGTGAAGCAGCAGCTGAAATACCAGGGGCAGGAGAGATACTTGTATCAAGTGCTTCTGATGTGGGCAGGGACCTATCTTCTGAGGTGGGGTTCACAGTCTATCTGCCTTTCCTTTTCCTCAGTTTGTTTACATGATATGACTGCTTTCACTAGGGAACTCAGGGGTGTAGCGGGAAAGGGAATCAATGAAGATGGATGACATCGTCAAGGGAAAGGCATCATTAATACATCAGGACAATACTAAACCAATAAAAATCGGGACATAGGGAGGAGAGAGATAGGGAGGGGGAAAAAAAGAGGCTGGGTGGGAAAAATGAGAAAATGCTCCCAAACCCCATAAACATACATTTAAAAACTTTTTATCGTTATAAATAACAAAGTCTTTAAAAAGTCTTTAAAGTGACACCTCAATATGCAAAGCAGAATCCCTAAGGACACTATTGTAAATTGTTGTCCTCCAATTACTCCTTCCCCTCTTACTCTTCCCTACTGCCATTACCTCATTGTATAAAATCAAATTTAGGTCCTTAACCTGAAATGGGCTCTATTGTGCCTGTATAAAACCCCAGTGAGGTCAATGGGTCTCCCTAAGGGTCTGCCTAAGGCAGTAAAAGTGGATCTGCAAGACTGGTGCAGAGACAGTAATTCTTAAGAAATATGCAGTCTGCCCCATTTGTCTGCAAAGCATCATGCATATGTATTGTGCTATGTAAATAATAATTATGAAAGAAGTCCAGACCTGGGATTATTCCTGTTTGTACATCCTGCTTCATAGGAATCAATAGGACTTTTGCCATTGACTTCAATGGGATCAGATTCAAGCCTTTGGAAGGAACTATATTTGAAATCAATAGTATTTAAAATGTCTTCCATGGTTCAGAAATTCAAGATTTGAATTTCAAGATGAGAAGCTCAGAGTTTATGCTCCCCTACATGAAAATAACCTGAAGAGGGAATATAAAGCCTTTGGATAATTATGTATTCAATAATGTTTAGCATCTTGATGACACTTTTCATCTTCAAAGTGCTTTGCAAACATTAACTAATCGTCACAACCACCCTACAATATGGGTAATTTTGTATTAATTATCCCTATGAGGAGTTGTTATACATTCACCAACATAACTAGGAAGTGGTGTAAAATAGGATTTTGTAGTTACATTTCTGTAAGTAGCATTAGGAAAAAATGCAGACTCAGAGCCTGTATTCACTATGCACTAAACGTCCATCAGTGAGGGTTCGATCGTGCAAAAAAGGACACATCTTGCTCAGCACTACTTGGCCCATGGACTGGGAAGGGAAACCTGCTGTACAGAGAAGCTGGCCCTGAAGCCTTAACTGTTCCTTCCCAAACAATGTTTCTATACATCAGTTGGAGTTCCCACAGAGGGGCTTCTGCATAATCAGGCATGGAAAGGAGCGCATACTGCAAAGGCAGCATGCCCCACTTCCATGACTTGCCAAATCAGATCTGTGGGTACAGACACATCTGCTTGAAGAAGTGAATGGGATCATAAGGCCCTATTTTATTTATCACTAATGATGTTAGTTTTCCTTTAAGTACATATTATATTGGAAATTCTGTGCTCTTGCTCTTGCTGTGTCCTTCTAATTCCCAGCCAATAGGAGTTATGCACAGAGATGATCAGAGAAGTGGCTCTTTTGCAGTATTTCAGTGCTTAGTAGCATTTCTCAATGGAGTAGCTAGCTAAGTTTCCTAGTATGCTTTTCAAGCCAAGAGTATTTTCTTAACACTCACTCAGCATTCCAGAAAAAAGCCATAAATGTTCCAGTATATTATAAACAACGGGAAAGAATGTATGGTCAAAACCACAAATTTTAGCATATATAACCGCATTAGGGAAGATTCAGCCTCACTTTAATACATAAACTTTGCACCCTCCTACTCGATACTGAATGCATAATATCAAAATGATAGCTAATGCAGTTCCGGTGTATAGCTTACATCAAGATTAGGATAGCTGGTCTCTGGCTATGGGGAAATAAAAGTAATAAAAAGGTAAGATGGTATTGGGGACTTGGATGCAACTTTCAACATTAGAGGCAAATATAGTTTTCGGAAGAGTTACAACCATGTATGTAAGTATAACATACTCTATCTCTAAACATTTTTATTTCCATTTCCATAAAAGGAACAAAGCAAACACTGAACCTTTTTATAGTACATTTGTTTATTTTTACAAACTTATATCTGCAGTGAAAAAAAATTAAATATGGAAAAATTACTTCATAGAACTTTTTCTAACTTCTCTTTAAACTTGTGAGTGAATTTAGTGCTCATGCTCACATAGTGCTTTGAGCTGGGAGCACAAGGCTGGGAAAGTTTGGACAATTTCTTTGACATAATGTACTTCAATCCTGACTTGCAACAGTTGCAGGCCCTTCCACAGTAGAGATTACCTGTCATGAATGATGCCAAATTATGAAGCAGTTTGGTGATATGGATAAATGGAGATTGGAACAAGACCACAAAAGTCATTTCTGCTTGTAAATTCAGACAGTGATTGAACTCATTTATCCCAAGGATAAAATTACTGCATGGTTTTTAGAAGCATTTTTAATTATGTAGAAAGTTGCTTGTGGGAAATGGCAGAAAACTACCAAAATAAAAAGGATTTTTTTTTTTACTTTTTTTGGTAAGTACCAGAAGTACATAACTTGCTAAGAGACTTTTTCCATTGGTATTATGGTTCTTTAATTAATCGCTCTGACCCAAAATTCCCACTCCTTTTAGGCAAGTGGTTGAGTCTGCAACAGAAGCAACCCTAGAGCCCTTGGAGGACCTTGTCTCCTGGCTCTGCAGCAGGGAGCCTGGAAGCCTTGAGAATCCTGTCTTGACTCAGACTTTCAGGGCTTCCAGTCTCTTGCCTGTGGAGATGGCAGCATGGAAGCTCTAAAGACCCAGCTCTGGCCAGGGCTGTCAGTCTATGGGTATAGCTCTGCAACAGTTAACCTGGAAATCCTAGGGGCTATCAGGACTTGCAGGCTCAGCACTGTGGGGATGGTAGTCTACAAGTCCTGGAATGGGCTTCCAGGATCAATGAAATCCCAAAATTTCTCGTGAAATCCCAAGTTTTGCTGAGCTCTATATCCAGTATTGCAGTCTTTGCATTCCAAAACTACAGATCCAAACACCTCAGTCACTGAGGTACCAAACTTTGCCTCCAAGTTCCCTCTCCAGCAGATGCGCATATACAACAGTAGAGACATGCAGCATAACTATTTATATGTTATGTTATATGGAGGTTGTGGGATCTCCATCATTAGAGAGTTTTAAGAGCAGGTTAGACAAAAATCTGCCAGGGATGGTCTACATAATACTTAATTCCGCCTTGAGTGCAGGGGACTGGACTAGATGACCTCTTGAGGTTCCTTCCAGTCCTACAATTCTATGATATTGTAATTCAAATTGAGGGTCAGACCTAGTGGAACTATTGATAACAGTCATGTGAATCTAGCAACAGTGCTGCAGGTTCCTGAAAAATAGTACAACTGATTCCCCATGGAATGGAGATATGAAATCTACACTTTAGGAGGACCTACCATGAACTGAGTTATAAAATATTAATGGAACCCCTCTTCACCCAGCTTGCAACTACGATGTTGCTTCTGGGGATGCTCCTACAGAAGTACAATATTAAAAAATCAAGCATCCGTTAATCAAATGCATGTTACTGCAGTAGTTACATGAGAAACATGCTTTATTCCCAAGGAAGGGTATTAATTCTGAGTATAGGGCTTCAGGATTTTCTGGAAGACAAAAGTACGAGAGAGAGAGAAGTGGAACTGTGTGTATCAGGAGAAAAATCGGAACTGAAAAATTGCAATAGTGAACCTCAGAGAAATATAATGAATCAATCTGGGATTAAGCTACTAGGCAGGGCTAAAAATAAGGATAGCACTAGGGACATTGTACAGACCTCCAGGGCAAAGAAAAGACGTGAGAATAAAATCCTGCTCAAAGATGAGATGAGAGAAGGAAGGTAAAAAATAATAAGACTATAAGAGTGGGTAATTCCAATCCTCTAATTACCAAAAACCTCTGAGACAGAGAAGAAGAGATACAGATATGAAGATGTAGTGAATATCATCATCTGAATTAATTAGAAACTCAAACCTCGAGTGCTAATAGGTTCTATATTGGTTTGGTATTAACACCAATGACAAGGAGGGCATTAGTGCTTTCAAAATAGTTGAGACAATACTATAAGATAAGCAAATTATCTGGTGTTAATTAAGCCTATGTACCTCAGTGCATTACTAAATAGGATAAAAAGTTGAAAGTAAAGCCATATATATATATAACTTTATATAGACCAACTTTAAAAATAGGCAATAGAGAGTTGCAATAGAGAGTTTAAACTTGGTATATCACGGATCATTAATTTTAACCCAATTACCCCTATATTAAGCCCATTAAATTTGTGTGTGACTAAAGCATAACTTGTGCTTGGTTAAAGCGTATCTTCCTGAAAGGTATGCAGACTTGATGTGAAGACATCAAGAGATGGAAAATCTACCAGTTTCCTTGGTAGTTTGTTCCAGTGATTAGTCACTGTCCTTGTTTAAAAAAAACACATTTGTACCCTTTTTCTAATCTGAATTTGTCTGGCTTCAGCTTTCAGCCATTGGCTCTTGTTAGGCTTTCTTTGCTAGATTAAAAAGCCCTTTAGTGTCCTGTATTTTCTCACTGAAGGTACTTAATAAATCGTAATCAAGTCAGCTCTCTTCTTTCTAATAAATTAAACAGATTGAGCTCTTTAAGGGCTTGTCTTCACTACCGGGGTAAGTCGACCTAAGTTACGCTACTCCAGCTATGTGCAGAATGTAGCTGGAGTCGATGTAGCTTAAGTCAACTTATCCCAGTGTCTTCACTGTGCTGCATTGATGGGAGACACTCTCCGGTTGACTTCACTTACTCTTCTCGGGGAGCTGGAGTACCGGAGTCAACCAGAGAGCATCTGCCATCGATTTAGCAGGTCTTCACTAGATCTGCTAAATCAACACCCGCTGCATTGATTGCAGCAGTGTAGATCTCCCCAGTAGTGAAGTCAAGTTTTCAGTCTCTCACTACAAGGCATTTTCTCCAGTTTTCAAATTATTTTATGGCTTTTTTCTGCACTGTCTCCAATTTTTCAACATCCTTTAAAAATGTTGACACCAGAACTGTACATAGTATTACAGTGTCAGCCTCACCAATGCCACATACAGAGGTAAAATTACCTTGCTATGCCTACTCACTACTCCCCTGTTTATACATCCAAGGATCAATTTGGCTCTTATTGTCACAGCATAGAACTAGGAACTAATTGTAAGGTGACTGTTATCCCCTTACTAACTAACATTCAGTGTGGGTGTTTGGTTGGCTAGCTCCCAGTGCCAAAAGGGGAAGGGTCAATGGGAAATCAGGACCCTGAAACTGACAGTTCCCAGGGGCAATGGGGAGAGGCCAATGCTCCAGGTCAGCCTGATTGACAGGACGGGCAGACTAATCAAGGAGTCAGGAGGCCAGGGGGGTCCCGTCCTCCATGTGAGCTGGAATTGCCTGCATCAGACAGAGTGGGGCCGAGCTAAGGGGAGAGCAGGGGCCCGAGCTAAGCTGCTGGTAGCAGAGCTGAGCCCCAAAGCCAGAGCACAGCCCAAAGAGAGCAGAGCTGCCCTGGGAGGAGAGCTGCAGCAACCAGAGCCAGAGGCAGGGCCGGCTCCAGCATTTCTGCCGCCCCAAGCAAAAAAAACAAAAACAAAACAAGCCGCGATCGCAATCGCGACCGGCGGCGGCAATTGGGGGGGAAAAAAAAGCCACGATCGGCGGCGGTGGCAGTTCGGCGGCAGGTCCTTCGCTCCTAGAGGGAGTGAGGGACCTGCCGCCCCCAAATTGCTGCACATGCCGCCCCTCTCCCTTGGCTGCCCCAAGCACCTGCTTGTTAAGCTGGTGCCTGGAGCCGGCCCTGGCCAGAGGGGCCAGAAAAACAGCCCAGGAAGCAGGTCAGAGCTGGGAGCAGAGTCACAGAAGCCGCCTGCAGAGCCGACCTGTCCTGGGGGCAGAGCTGCAGCAACCACAGCCAGAGAGGCCAGAGAAGCAGCCCAGGGAGCTGGAGGCAGAGCAGCAGCAGTAGCCATGCTGAGGCACAGTGGAGCCATCCGGAGCTGGGTATGGTGAGCAGCTGGAGAGAATGAGGGGGACCCTGGGCAGTGGGCCCAGCACAGGGATACTCCTCAGCCAAGAGGCTCTGCAGGCCAGACTTGGAGGGGAATTGTAACCCTGACAGGGCGGGGGTGATGCTGGGAAGAAGGGTCCTGCCACCTAGAGCCTGAGAGTGTGTGACCACCGCCAGAGCAAGTGTCCAACCCACAGCATCCCTGCAGCATAGCCAGAGCCTGAGAAGGAGCCTGGGACCTACAAGGAACAGACAGTGACCTGCCCTGACATTCCAGAGACACTGTTTGTGATGTTCCCTGCCACAGAGCAGGGTGATGTGTTTCCTTTAACTTTTCCCATTTTCCTTATTCCTTTTAAAACTAATTGTTAATTAAATAAACTGTATTGCTTTAAATTGTATGTAATGATCAGTGGGTCAGGAAAGCATCTAGTGCAGAGAGAGTACTTTGGAGTGGGGACACGCTAGTCCCTGACCTAGGTGACCACAGCAGGGTTGGGGGTCGAGCCCCCAGGAATCCTGGGCCCAGCCTTGTTGGGGTTACAAGGACTCTGCCAGACAGGAGAATGGAAGGGGAGTCCTCGAGGGCAGGGAGGCCCCTGGTAAAGGAAGTGGGAGTGAGAACTCAGATCCTTCCACTAGCCCATTTCACTGGGGTACTGCAGAAGCCAGGAAAGTCCCCACAACAGCAGGACCATTCCCCCGCTTACATAATGTTGAGTTGCTTCTCCACTATAACCCTTGAATCCTTTTCAGAACCCCAATGGAATTTTGCCTGTTTACCTAGCAAACTATTTGGCACAGAAAAACATGATAGGCACAGGAAAGGTTTGCAACTGTAATATGAAAGACACATACAAATGCATGTCTGAATTCCTTGGTGTGCCTCAAACTCAATTCCTTTTCCAGGTAATTTCCACTAGAGGCGCAAAAATAGGAATTGCCAGGCATTCCCCGGTCTCACCACTCCTCCTGCCTTGCCCCATCGCCATCTCCTCCATTTGATCACACAGTCCCCAGATCACACAGAGAGGTCGTTGCAGGTTCTGGAATGGGAGACAATTCCCAAGTCCTCTCCTAAGCAGAGCAGTTAAGGTTCATGTATGGAGGGTCCCCATGTGTGGATCCTGGGAGCATGACTCGACCTATTGAATTTACCCTCAGTTTTTTTTTTTTAAATCTGCTAACTGCCTTCCTGTGATCCTGTCACTATCGCCTCGTCTCTTGCATCAGCACTGGAAGGATCAGTGCCAATGGCTGCTCTTGTGATATAGTCCACTACTTTACATGCTTGCTCATTTCCTACTTTCAAAACATCAGCAATGCAACCAGTCATGCACATTGCGACCAAGACACACATGGTGCTCCAGCACTTAATACAAACTATTATAGTCCATCAGTGCAGACTGCAGCTAAAATTGGTGTTGCATAAACAGAACTTGTAGAGAGGGCTGATTCTGAATACACCATTTATTTCTATTGATGACCTTTTATAACTCACTTCCAGCTCTGCTTTGCTCTATCGCTCATAAGTTATGAGGTCATCTATAACTCACAAAAATAAATGATGGATCCAGAGTTATCCTTTTATAAAATGTTGTGTTAAATATATTTAACTAGTATCATTTGGATTTTTCCGTAGAAGATGATATAAATATGTTCATAACATAACAATATATTTCATTCTTGTACCGCGTATTACAGCAATACAATCAGGGAGTCCCATTCGTACCCATCTCTAACACTGCACATGATTGTGAAAAGTATTTTTAGGCTCGTCTGTTTCAATTATTTTAATTCCAATACAATGTGCACCAAGTAACATCTCATTGAACTGGAAAGAATAGGTCCCCCCAGGCATCCTCCCCAAACCACCATCCCTTATTCACTGAGTCCTCTAACATTTTGTTTTTGTCATTTAGACCATTTTCCTCTTTCTCCGTCTTCCCAAGTATTGAACTAAATGGTGTCTGGAAATAAATAGAGGGACAGAGAGCATGATTTTCCATCATTTTGTTTTTGCCAGCTCAGATGATCAGGGGCTATTTGTTTACATTGTGTCCAGCATGTATCCAGCATGAATAAGTTACAAACAAAACTACAATGTATATACCTGCCCCACAATCAGCCCCTAGCCCCATTCAGGCAAAAGGCTATGTAAATACAAGGGCCCTAATGTTTCATCTACAGCTATGGCACTGCGTGGCACTGGTCAAGAAGGGGAATGCAAAGTTTAACTTTGTACCCCTCAAGATCATGGGGCAGCGGGGGTATGTCTCCTGGTCCCCCAATGCAACTTAGAGCAACCTTTGCCTGATATCAGCCAATACAAAAAGAGAACAGCAGCGTGTAAGGCCACCTGATAAGTAGGAGAGCAGTTTAGGAGATGATATTTGAGACCCATGACATTGCAGGATCCACATACATTGAAGGAATCCTCCCATGGCCAACCCACAATTCCACCAGACATAGAAAATGTAATCAAGTAATGTTATCACTAGTCTTCTTGCATAAGAATGAGAGGGAAAGCAATTGCACACCAGCTATGCAAAGGTAGGAAGATACCCATATTTGCAATGGCTCTACTTATGTATCTGAACAGTCATGCATATCTCCGATTAGACAGAAGGAACAAAAAACTGTAGATGATGATAAAATAGCTGAAATATACAATGTAGTTGCTTACTCTCAAATTTGCGTAAGAATTTAAAATATAAAACTAGTGCTTTCTTCTTAAATGGCTACCAAAATGCACTATTACCCAGTTTTGTTACTACAATTGATTTTGCATCAACAATTCATATAAACTTGTGTTTTATTGAGCTGGTGTTTTTTTACAATTTTTTTTTTTACAAATATTAAATGTTATTTAAAGATTGCTTTTGAAGAATAGAAGTTCATAACAGCACAGAGAAGCATAATAAGTGTTAATGCTTTCATTCTTCTAATTTTTTACAGTGAATCACACAGTATACTTTTAGGGAGTACTTAGACATCCCTGCTCCCTTCATTAGATATCATCTTTGTTGTCAGATGCTACCGGTGTGGTGCTCTGCTTTCTCCTATGTTGATATCACTCGGCTGCGTGCGTGTGTTCCCTCTGTGTGCTGTCCCAGCTCTGCAGATAGCTGACACAGCAAACCCGACGAGAACCCCCAATAACCACAGAGTCTAGTAAGATGCAAAGTCACGTCGACTAGGTTTATTGTGACCTCGTACACAATTGCAGTTCCCCGTAGATTACTTAGTCTACCGGGCATACTACTAATAGATGCCTCTTGGCAATGGACCCAGCTCAGTCAGTGGCGGACTTTCCACTGCCCCCTCGGCCGGACAAAGACACTATCCCAGGGATACATTCTTATACACCGGTACAAACAAGTTATACATCACTCCTGACGAATTGAGGTGCAACCCCTCTACGTAGCAAGGTACAACCCCTCTACGTAGTAAGGTGCCGCCTCTCACCTTGTACATGTTGGTTCAATCAAAACAACTCTATCCATCATTTTACCCTTTTGGCCCTGTCATTGGGATGGGTCGGTCTGTTCCATGTTATCTGTGGAATGTTCCAGTATAGTGTGTTCTGTACTTTAACTTTGCTAGGTGAATATATATTTATGCAGCATCAGCCCTTTTCCTGCCAGCTTCTGTGAGCAGGGCCTGCCTCTGGCTCACAGCTTAACTTTGCTTTATGTTAGCAAAGTCTTGACCATTACTTTAGTTCAGGCCTTAGGCCTCATACTGGGCCTCTGATACCAAGGTTTATATCTCCGGGCCTCCTCCTACTACAATCTTAATTTTAGAAAATGATTATTCCACATTGGCACTGAAAACAGAGAGCCTAGATTCTCAGTACACTGATCACTAACCCTTGCCACTGTTTGAGCTTTCCTTCCCCCAAACAATTACAGTTCAACATTGTCTGGAGCAGCTCAGCAAGATATTTATAGAAATCTAAGAATAGGCTTCTGGAATCATTAAAATGCTCACATAGAAAGATATAATTTTCATAGTGGCTGGAGAATTCTTCCTTCTGAAAGGAACATCTGGAATGGACCACTCCCATTTTTCAATATAAGAAGGTGTTTGCTAATGTAGGTATGGACAGAGCAGAGACTTTCACTCCCAGGAGTGAGCTTCCAGTTTTCACCATTTACACATAGAGCCAGATCCCATTCCCCTGCCTCTGTCCTTTTTGCACTAAGGGACAGAGCTGCTCTAACAGGGCAGCTAGGGATTCCCCTGAAGTAGATGGATTTCTGAGTGGCATTATGCTGGCGTAACTGGGTCTACGGGATATGTTCACCTCCTCTATGTGTGGGGAACATTCCTGGGTGGAACAAGCAATAATAGAATCATAGGACTGGAAAGGACCTTGAGAGGTCCTTCTGGTACAGTCCCCTGCACTCAATGCAGGACTAAGTATTATCTACACCATCCCTGACAGGTGTTTGTCTAACCTGCTCTTAAAAATCTCCAATGATGGGGATTCCAAAACCTCCATAGGCAATTTATTCCAGTGCTTAACCACTCTGACAGTTAGGAAGTTTTTCCTAATGTCCAACCTAAACCACCCTTGCTGTAATTTAAGCTCATTGCTTCTTGTCCTATCCTCAGAGGTTAGAGAGAACAATTTTTCTCCCTCTTCCTTGTAACAACCTTTTATGTTCTTGAAAATGGTTATGTCCCTCTCAGTCTTCTCTTTCCAGACTACACAAACCCAATTTTTTCAATCTTTCCTCATAGGTCATGTTTTCTAGACCTTTAATAATTTTTGCTGTTTCTCTCTGGACTTTCTCCAATTTGTCTACATCTTCCCTGAAATGTGGTACCCAGAACTGGACACAATACTCCAGTTGAGGCCTAATCAGTGTGAAGTAGAGCAGAAGAATTACTTCTTGTGTCTTGCTTACAACATTCCTGCTAATACATCCCAGAATGATGTTTGCTTTTCCCCCCAACAGCATTACACTATTCATTTATATTTAGCTCGTGATCCACTGTATTTCTCAGAGCCCTTTCTGCAGTACTCTTTTCTAAGCAGTCATTTCCCATTTTGTATGAGTGCAACTGATTACTCCAGTTAGGTAGGAATACTTTGCATTTCTCCTTATTGATTTTCATCCTATTTATTTCAAACCACTTCTCCACTTTGTCCAGATCATTTTGAATTTTAATGCTATCCTCCAAAGCACTTGCAACCCCTCCCAGCTTGGTATCATTCACAGGCTTTATAAGTGTATTCTCTCCGTCATTATCCAAATCATTGATGGAGATATTGAATAGAACTGGACCCAAAACTGATCCCTGCAGTACCCCCACTTGACTGTGAACCACTGATAACCACTCTCTGGAAATTATTTACCAACCAGTTATACACCTACCTCATAGTAGCTCCATCTAGCGCATATTTCCCTAGTTTGTTTAGAGAAGGGAGCAAGATTGCACTGTACTTGGGTGATCCATGGTCATCCAAACTGGACCTTTAGCTGTGCTAAGTTGTGCTGGGAGCTGGTTTGGACCTTGATTAGGCGGTGGGCCAGGGGAACAGGAAGCTCTCTCTGAGTCTTACACTGACAATAGCCCAAGCAACTTTGGCCCATGGTATGTATAGCCTTTTAGCCAGTGCATCACATGCAAAAAAACGATACTCTACAACAACCAAAAGAAAATTACCAGTTACTTTTTAAAGACTAGAAAAACATCTCTGCTATTCATAAGATTTGGGTCAGATGTCACCTAACTTTTTCCAGGTAATTAGCAATCAGAAATAGTATTGAAATAATAAGTAGGTAGAAGATATTTCAGAACTAGCAGGTCTCTAAGGACAAGCAATAATTTAATAAAGGATAACTAGCATAGTACAGAATGTGATGAATTCTGCCAGTCTAACTTCCTTGATATTTTAGGGGAGGTTACAAAAAGTTCTGTAATGGCAGATGACATTATTTATTTATATTTTCTGAAAGCCTTTGATGAAATTCCTAATGGCAAACTTCTATTAACTACAAGAATCCTGGGCGAAACAAGGGGGTGGATTAATAATTGGTTAAGAAGTATCAAAGAGGAGAGTGGTAATGGGAGCTGGAAAGTATTATTGCTCCAAAGAGGTTAGTGTTCAGGCCTTTGCCTCTTATCTGTACAAAAGTTCATGAACCCTATGAGCCCAGTCCTGCAAACCCTTACTGAGTAGTCTTTATTTATGTGAGCAGTCCCATTAAAATCAATAGGACTACTTGCCTGAGAAATAGTTTCTATAATCAACCCTATTAACTTGAAATTTCAGAGGTCAGAGTTGTGTGGAAGAAGTTAATATAAAGCAAATAGCAAGCTGAAGTCAAGTGGAGCTGTAGTCAAATTAACACATAGAACTACATGGTGCTGGAACAATTCTTATAGTGGAGGTGTTGATGATGGAAACCATGTATTTGGTGTTTATTACTACTTCAAGCCAGGGAGTGTGGCAGCACCCCTAGTTCCAGAATCACTGTAGTACTATGCATTTGATAAATCTTTGCTAGGGTACCTGTCATTTGGTACCTCTGTACATAAAGGAGGAATACTGACAGAGGGATTTTGCTATACACAGAACTACTTTCCAACACTCGTGGCCCATTTCCCCTGAAATTTGGCCTCCATGAGATGGTTGTTCTAGGAACGACTTGTGCCATACATGCTGCTTAAGTACGGATGTAATGGGATTACAGGAACTTCAGGGTTGCCACTTTTCTTCCTGAAAAACAAAACTTTCTTTGAGAAATGAACTCTTCATATCAGAATGTTGTGTTACAATATCCATACATAGCGGTGCAATATCCTTCGTAAATGCATTGGATGGGGAAAATGGTTCAGAAAAACATGGGAACTAACCTGGACCACAGCTGAACAGGGGCAGTGCAAGGAAGTCTCGCGCCCTAGGTGAAACTTCCACCTTGTGTCCCCCCCCCAGCCCTGCAGCAGCTCTCCGCCCCCCATACCCTGAGGCACCCCACCCCGTGGCAGCTCCCCCCCCGCCCTGAGGCGCTCCCCCCGCGGCAGCTCCCCCCCCCGGGAGCCGTGCGGCAGCTCCCCACCCCAGCTCACCTCTGCTCCACCTCCTCCCCGAGTATGCCGCCCCCACTCTAATTCTCCTCCCCTCCCAGGCTTGCAGCGCCAAACAGCTGATTGGCGCTGCAAACCTGGGAGGCCGGAGAAGTGGAGTGGCAACCGCGTGGCAGCCCAGCCCAGGAACTCTATAAAAAAAAATTGGGGGCACTGCTTTTTGGCGCCCCCAAATCTTGGCGCCCTAGGCAACTGCCTAATTTGCCTTAATGGTAGCACCGGCCTTGCAGCTGAAGTACAGAATTGAAAATAGTCCTGAGAGACGAAATTCAGATCCAGATTTGCTACAAAGTCTTGATGGGGAAGGACTCTCATTTGGTGTTATGTTCAGCCCCATCTCTACACCCAACCACAATCTTTTTGGAGGTTTGGATAAATATCCTCCTTACCTGAGTCAATGTGTATTCTGCTTCCAACAGCCTCTAGTGCTTGCATACTCTAGAACTTCCCCAGAATCAAAGACTCACAATTAGAGGTAGGCAAAATATTTCTATTGGACCTTGGACCATTCAAAACTAGAGGTAAGAAAAATTATCCTTTTCAGGATTGTAATGATGCATACATCTTTCAGGGAGCGAGAAAATAAGGCAGACAGACTGACTTACTGCTTCAAACAAATTTATAACTGGAGAATCGGGGATGGTCCCAGACTAGAACATCGTATCCAAACACCACTGTAGTTTGGATCTGAATCTGTATCAAGCCATTAGAATACAAAACACTGTATTGGGACATGCTAGATCATCCAATCAAACCACTCCCAAATGTGGAGGCATTTGGATTAGAATCCAAACTGGGAGCCTAACTTCATAACCCAGACCCATCTCTACTCAGAACCTGTACAAGAGTTAAGTCTAATTACTCTGGAGTCCCCCTCACCCAAATAGAAAATTGTTGTTTTGGGAAGAAAGAAGGGACAAGCAGAGTTGTAATGGAATACTACTCTTTCCGTTCCTTCCCTCGTGCTCCTGAGCCCAAGTTATGCTAAAGCTGCAGTAAAACAGAGAGCAGGAAGCTAACAGCATAAGAAATGTGCTGTTTTTTAAAGGCAGAGTACATTATATGTTGACATTACCATGGTCACAAACCATGAGTTTTGCAGAAAATTGTGGTTTTCATCGTGAGCACAAAGTTCCATACAGAATCCTGATGCAAGAGTAATTACAGCTGCTCCTCATTTTGGCCTTAATATGAATGTAAAAAAAATCAAATTAAGTAGCACATTATAGAGAGCAACTGGGTTAACAACGCAACCTGGAGCAATTGCAGTCTTTCAGTTATCTGAAGTTGTTGATGAATGAGAACTATAACATCTCTGGAAATTTGCCGGAGTCTTGTTATAGCTTTACTGATTATTGGTGACAACAGTTTTCAGATTCAACATAGGAGGGAAAAAAGCACCAAATCACTGAATGCAATTGTCAGCATAAGGTCCATTATTTCACCTGGCTCAATATAGGAATCATGAAAATTGAGTGAAAGCTGTGGAATTGAAGTAAATTTAGGAAGAAAGGGAAACCGTCCCAAATGTGTCCTGTTGTATACCCATGGCATATCCAACTTCCCTCTTTGTTTCTAGTCCATTTTCACAGATTCGCAGATTCCAGGAACAGAAGGGACCATTGTGATCATCTAGTCTGATCTCCTGTATAACAAAGGCCATAGAACATCCCCAAAATAATTCTTAGATCATATCATTTTGAAAATCTTGATTTTAAAAAGATCCAATTTATTTATTTTTATTTAAAAAGATCCAATCTTGATTTTAAAAAGATCAGTAATGGAGAATCCACCACAACCCTTGCTAAGTTGTTCCAAACGTTAATTATGCTCATATTTGTTTTCTTTCTTTTGTAGGTTTCATGATGATCAAGGTGGAAACTGGACAGATAAGTGTCACTCAACTGTAATTCAAAGAAAGAGCCTGAAAATTCAACTATATTTTCTGGAAAGCCTTCTTTTCCAGAACAAGTTCAAAGTTCTGTCACAGAGCCAATCACTCTGACAATCTAGCATCTCTGAGTAGTCCTGTGAGGGCAGTGCCAGCGATCACAAGTCTCAAAATGAAAACCCACACCGTCCATGAATGGACAGTAATGTGACAGTGTTTGGATGTATTGTACCGGTATATGCATTCTAATAGTTTTCACTAAAATAAATCAATTCTTTCTCTTTCTATATGCAGCTAAGCAATTCAATAGCAACAAAATAAATACCATTTTTAGGAGTTCTTTACCTAACCTTTATTTAAGGCTCGTCACTCCTGCCACAGGGATTGATCCTTCTAGGTGCTAAGTGCCTCTTGAGAATTCCCACTGAGCACCTTTCAACTCCCACTGAAGTCAATGGAAGATGAAGGAACTCAATACCTCACATTCTTATTCAGACAAACCTCCAATTCAGCCAAATCCTGAGAGCTCCTGAGCATATGCAATTCCCACTGCAGTCCATCAGAGTTGCAAGCGTGTAGCACTCCTCAGGCTTTTCCTGCATTGATTTCATTTGGAGTGTTCGAGTAAGGGATAAAGGTCAGATCCTGTGAGTTACTGAGCACATCCGTAGATGTATTGAGAACCTGCACCTTCCTGTGCTCCTTATAAGACCAGACCCCAAGTATGAACTTCAGATTTGGTCCCATAGAAAATGCTATTAATTCTTTCCCCAAGATTCATTCATTCACAAGTGAAAAGGAGATAATAGCCACTTAGGCTATGTCTACACTTGAAATGCTACAGTGGCACCGCTGTAGTGCTTCAGTATAGACACCTACTACAGTGACAGGAGCATCACTATCGTAATCGACCTCCACAAGAGGTGCTGTCGACACCAGGAGTTAGGCTGGCTTTAGTGCGTCTCTCAAAAGTGTGGATTTGTCACACCTCTGAGAGAAACAGTTATGCTGATGTAACTCTTCAGTGTAGACCAGTCCTCTGGCCCTGATCCCACACTGATCTCTATATGGGCAGGCTCCTGTGTCTTAGGATTTGTGTAACACTACAGCTGACATCAGCATAAGTGGTTTTATTATGCCGACGGAAGCGCTGTCTCCCATCGACATAGAGCATCTTCACCAGACACACTGCAGCAGCGCGGCTAAATCTGTGCAGCACTGTATGTGTGTGTGAGGGGGTTAGTGGAAATAGTTAACATAATTTTGACTAAGCTGATTAACAAACCAAACTCATGCTGTTAACTGTATCAAAATATCACATCTAAAAACACATTAGATCCAGGCATATTGTTATACAGCACCTTAGCACTGCTGGCACTTTCCAAAACAAACAAGAATTTACAATGTAATTTTAGAGGTGACACAATGAGTGAGAGTAACATACAATCAGGAGGAAGAGAAACGGGTAAAGGGTGATGAGGGTTAGCTTGTGGGTCACTATTTGGCATATCTTAACAGCCATGCTATATATTTTTAATATAACTATTTTCTTTCTCCTCCAGCTCTTACCGCTTTTCCTTTTCTTTGACTACTGTGGGTTAGTGTGCAAATACATCTGAAACAGAAGTTCCGCACACCACGTGACCAAACAAGCAAGCCATTTGTCTTCTGTCTCATTATTTTTTGATGTCCTGTTCACCTTCCTTCAAAATTAGGATGGATGGATTTATACAAAAACTCCAGCATCAGCTGCTTCTGCCAATCTTATTGCAACCCACTTCAATTTAATTTTCCAAAGGTGTCCAAATCTATGCTTCAGACAAAGTAGAGAACCCTGGGAAAACTACTGCTGCACCTAATAAGCTGCAGGAAGTCATAGCAATCTAACAAAGTAACAGCCAAAATATTCTGAATGCAGTAACTGCTGAGTATGAGGCACCAGGAATAGTTTCATCCTTTTCACACATCAGCCCCCTTTTAAACAATTGTAATCAGTTTCTTCAAAGAATAACCATCTTTCCTTGTGTGTAATAACTTGGCTTTTAAATTGCAATGTAAAGCATAGTCTTTCTCCCTTGCCTTTTCCTACCAGTTTCTTCCCTCTCCTTGCTTGTAACATAATAGACTATCACCACACCATGCTTTTTGATCACTTATATTGTGTGAGCTTATTTTTATCTCCAGACTCTCTTCTCTTGTTCCCCACACTTGATGTGGTGTCTTGTCTCTCCCATTAGGCTTGGAAGCTTTTCAGGGCAGGGACCATATTTTCCTAACTGACTGTATACAGCATCTAGCAAAACCAGGCCAAATCCTGAGTGGGGTTTTGGGGAACTACTGCAATGCAAACAACATTAATAAAGCTTGAAATCAAAAAGCCTGTTTTCATGATTTATTCAAAATAGAGTTTTTAAAGCTATACTAACTGTAATCTGTGCTGACCAGGGGTAATTAGACTGTGCCATTAATGTGTTAGATATAGATGCTTTAAACTTAAATGTGTGGCTTGCTCCCCCATTGGTGTGGGGAGCATGATATCAGATGTTGGAAGAAGAAGCATCACCTTCTGGCCAGAACTCATAGCCCTGTTGAAGAACACCAGAGAGTGTAGAATTAGCCTTTCTAAACCAAAGGGAAGGCCTTGATGATGTACAGCCTACAGTAGAACAACTTGGAAATGTTCAGTTTTCTGTCAGAAAATACTGATTCGTTGACAGTGAAACCTCTTTTTTTTTACATTTTATTCAGAAAGAAAATGGAGAACGTTTCAATAAGGTCAAAATGTTCTGTTTCAACTTTTTTCTGAATGGAAAGTTTCAATTCTTTTATTTTATGCTGTATAATACACGGTAACATTTAAAAAAAAATCAAAATCAGAACAATTTGACCCAAAACAATTTTTTTTCCTGAACTTAGTTTTGCAGGAAATGTTGAAAATTTTTGGTTGAACTTCAGAACAGAAAAATCTTTGAAACTTCAGATTTTGCTATGAAACAGAAAACCCAGTTTCCACCAAACTCTAGCCTGAAGGTGATGAAATAGTAATGTCAGGGTGATGTGGGTGTCAGAAGCAGGGAAGAATTAGATGAATCCCAGACCCTTCTACCCCCAGCCCAAAAGATGGGCTACTTCAATGTTTTAAGAACTTATTTAAATCATTTGAGAGTTATGCTTGAAAACTAATGGCATATGGTGATCCAATGATTTTAAAGTTCCCTTTTGCTTCTTTTCAACACATATATAGATTTAGACAACTGATTTTCTTTAGTGTCCCTCATTCTCTCCTTTTGTTAGGTGGTTCTTTGTACTGGTTCCCACAGTGACACAATTCTGAGATTTCTAGGCTGTCATATCATGATTGCACAATAAGACACAATGCAGCACTGCCAGTGTCTGGCACTGGTTAATTTGTACAGTGTACAATTAGTCTGAAATCTTCATTCATGATTTACTCCAAAAACCTTTCTTCCTTGATGAGAGAGCTGCTAAAATTCTCTTACAAATCTTGTATTGAACCTGGACACTGCCAGCCACAATGCGTACGTCCACACAGCAAAGAAAAACCCTCAGCTGGCATGTACCAGCTGGACTCCCAGGACAGGCTGCGGGATTTTATTTATTATTATTTTTTTTTAAGAGCTCTAGTGCCCTCATGCTTTGGGCAGGGACTTCAAATTTTGTAGGGTTGACTTTTGGTGTCTGGGATGAGCCTTTTACTTCTGAAAAAAATCTCAGTTTGCACATGATTTCTGTGATGACTTCTGTGATTTTAATGGCTAATATCTCTGAAGATTCTGTCCACATCGAGCATGCTACCAGACTGTCACAGCTCCCAGTGCTAACCAGACTGCATATGTGCCACCCCCACAGAATGACCAAGTATGCTCCAGCCCAGGATTAACTGGGACTCAGAAGAACCTTTCCTGTATTTGCTGACCCAGGCCAGCTGCCAGGGTGGGCTGGATACTGGAACGGGTTAAAGCAGTGGAATGCTGTCCTGGAGAAGTGGATTCTAACTCTACTTTTGGCACAGAGTTCCTTTGTAATCCCTGTAGCAGTCCATGCGGAGATTTTAAGCTGTGCAGCATTAGCTTACATAAGCTATGTAGCATTCTGTCGAATCGTGAAAGTCAACGAATGGCTATGCAGGTGGTGTTGGAGAGAACGTTTTGGATTCTTTGACCATGGGATGGTGTTCCAAGAAGGAGGAATGCTAGGCAGAGATGGGCTCCACCTAACGAAGAGAGGGAACAGCATCTTCGCAAGAAGGCTGGCTAACATAGTGAGGAGGGCTTTAAACTAGGTTCACTGGGGGAAGGAGACCAAAGCCCTGAAGTAAGTGATGAAGTGGGATACCAGGAGGAAGCATGAGCAGGAGAGCGCAAGTTACCTTAAGTGCCTATACACAAATGGAAGAAGCCTGGGAAACAAGCAGGGAGAACTGGAAGTCCTGGCACAGTCGAGGAATTGTGATATGATTGGAATAACAGAGACTTGGTGGGATAGCTCACATGACTGGAATACTGTCATGGATGGATATAAACTGTTCAGGAAGGACAGGCAGGGCAGAAAAGGTGGGGGAGTTGCATTGTATGTAAGAGAGCAGTATGACTGCTCAGAGCTCCGGTATGAAACTGCAGAAAAACCTGAGAGTCTCTGGATTAAGTTTAGAAGTGTGAGCAACAAGGGTGATGTTGTGGTGGGAGTCTGCTATAGACCACCAGACCAGGGGGATGAGGTGGATGAGGCTTTCTACCGGCAACTAACAGAAGTTACTAGATTGCAGGCCCAGTTCTCATCGGAGACTTCAATCAGAGCTGGTGCTACCATTAAGGCAAACTAGGCGGTTGCATAGGGCATCAAGATTTGGGGGCGCCAAAAAGTGGTGCCCCCAATTTTTTTTTACAGTGTTCCTCCCCGAGCGCGTGGTCACCGCTCCAATTCTCCAACCTCCCAGGCTTGTGGTGCCAATCAGCTGTTTGGCGCCACAAGCCTGGAGGGGAGGAGAATTAGAGCGGGGATGGCGTGCTCAGGGAGGAGGCGGAGCAGAGGTGAGCTGGGGTGAGGAGCTGCCGCACAGCTCCCCAGGGGGGAGCTGCCACGGGGGAGATGCCTCAGGGCAGAGGGAGGGGAGCTGCCACGGGGGGGGCCTCAGGGCGAGGGGGGGCGGGGAGCTGCCACAGGGCTGGGGCGGGGGCTCCAGGTGGAAGTTTCGCCTAGGGTACGAAACTTCCTTGCACCGGCCCTGACTTCAATCACCGTGATATCTGCTGGGAGAGCAATACAATGGTGCACAGACAATCCAGGAAGCTTTTGGAAAGTGTAGGGGACAATTTCCTGGTGCAACTGCTGGAGGAACCAACTAGGGGCAGAGCTCTTCTTGATGGTCGAATTCAGGATCTTGACACAACGAAGAAAGGAGAGGAGCAGAATACGGACCCTGGACTTCAGAAAAGCAGATTTTGACTCCCTCAGGATGGGCAGGATCCCCTGGGAAAATAACATGAGGGGGAAAGGAGTCCAGGAGAGCAGGCTGCATTTTAAAGAATCCTTATTGAGACTGCAGGAATAAAACATCCCGATGTGTAGAAAGAATAGTAAATATGGCAGGCGACCAGCTTGGCTTAACAGTGAAATCCTTGCTGATCTTAAACACAAAAAAGAAGCTTACAAGAAGTGGAAGCTTGGACAAATGACCAGGGAGGAGTATAAAAATATTGCTCAGGCATGCAGGAGTGAAATTAGGAAGGCCAAATCACACTTGGAGTTGCAGCTAGCAAGAGATGTTAGGAGTAACAAGAAGGGTTTCTCCAGGTATGTTAGCAACAAGAAGAAAGTCAAAGAAAGTGTGGGCCCCTTACTGAATGAGGGAGGCAACCTAGTGACAGAGGATGTGGAAAAAGCTAATGTACTCAGTGCTTTTTTTGCCTCTGTCTTCACAAACAAGGTCAGCTCCCAAACTGCTGCACTGGGCAGCACAGCATGGGGAGGAGGTGACCAGCCCTCTGTGGAGAAAGAAGTGGTTCATGACTATTTAGAAAAGCTGGACGAGCACAAGTCCATGGGGCCAGATGCGCTGCATCCGAGGGTGCTAAAGGAGTTGGCGGATGTGATTGCAGTGCCATTGGCCATTATCTTTGAAAACTCCTGGCGATTTGGGGAGGTCCCGGATGACTGGAAAAAGGTTAATGTAGTGCCCATCTTTAAAAAAGGGAAAGAGGAGGACCTGGGGAACTACAGGCCAGTCCGCCTTACCTCAGTCCCTGGAAAAATCATGGAGCAGGTCATCAAGGAATCAATTCTGAAGCACTTAGAGGAGAGGAAAGTGATCAGGAACAGTCAGCATGGATTCACCAAGGGAAAGTCATGCCTCACTAACCTAATTGCTTTCTATGATGAGATAACTGGGTCTGTGGATGAGGGGAAAGCAGTGGATGTGTTATTCCTTGACTTTAGCAAAGCTTTTAATATAGTCTCCTACAGTATTCTTGCCGGTAAGTTAAAGAAGTATGGGCTGGATGAATGGACTATAAGGTGGATAGAAAGCTGGCTAGATTGTTGGGCTCAACGGATAGTGATAAATGGCTCCATGTCTAGTTGGCAGCCGGGATCCAGCGGAGTCCCCCAAGGCTCGGTCCTGGGGCCGGTTTTGTTCAATATCTTCATTAATGATCTACAGGATGGCTTGGACTGCACCCTCAGCAAGTTTGCAGATGACACTACACTGGGAGGAGTGGTAGATACACTGGAGGGTAGGGACAGGATACAGAGGGACCTAGACAAATTAGAGGATTGGGCCAAAAGAAACCTGATGAGGTTCAGCAAGGACAAGTGCAGAGTCCTGCACTTAGGACGGAAGAATCCCGTGCACTGCTATAGACTAGGGACCGAATGGCTAGGCAGCAGTTCTGCAGAAAAGGACTTAGGGGTTACAGTGGACGAGAAGCTGGATATGAGTCAACAGTGTGCCCTTGTTGCCAAGAAGGCTAACAGCATTTTGGGCTATACAAGTTGGGGCATTGCCAGCAGATCGAGGGATGTGATCATTCCCCTCTATTCGACATTGGTGAGGCCTCATCTGGAGTACTGTGTCCAGTTTTGGGCCCCACACTACAAGAGGGATGTGGAAAAATTGGAAAGAGTCCAGCGGAGGGTAACAAAAATGATTAGGGGGCTGAAGCACGTGACTTACGAGGAGAGGTTGAGGGAACTGGGATCATTTAGTCTGCAGAAGAGAAGAATGAGGGGGGATTTGATAGCTGCTTTCAACTACCTGAAAGGGGGTTCCAAAGAGGATGGGTCTAGACTGTTCTCAGTGTTAGCAGATGACAGAACAAGGAGTAATGGTCTCAAGTTGCAGTGGGGGAGGTTTAGGTTGGATATTAGGAAAAGCTTTTTCACTAGGAGGGTGGTAAAGTAGTGGAATGGGTTACCTAGGGAGGTGGTGGAATCTCCTTCCTTAGAGGTTTTTAAAGTCAGGCTTGACAAAGCCCTGGCTGGGATGATTTAGTTGGGGATTGGTCCTGCTTTGAGCAGGGGGTTGGACTAGATGACCTCCTGAGGTCCCTTCCAACCCTGATATTCAATTATTAGGCTGAGGCATCATCTTCAGGCACTATAAACCCTCTAATAGCCAGTATATTTAGGGTGACCAGATGTCCCGATTTTATAGGGACAGTCCTGATATTTGGGGCTTTTTTTTATATGGGCCATTACCCCCCACCCTCGTCCCAGTTTTTCACACTTTCTATCTGGTCACTCTAAATATATTGGAGTTCACCATGTATATGTGATGTGCTTGTGGGCCTTGAAAAGAAACAATAAGCTTACTGCACTTGTTTTCATTCAGATACAGATGTATGTTACAGGCCAAAGTGTTTTAATAATACAGTAATTGTGGTTTTTTTGTAATAATTATCTTAAAAATAATGGTGATAGAGTGTTTTAAAATTACGAGTTGACAAAAGCAGATTTTCTCTCCAATTAAACTCAGTACTCTCCCCCCAAAATTATTCTCCAGCATAAGACTAGACATATAATATTTTAGGCTGAAAAGAGATTGTGCGTGACTGTTTGGTTGTGGGGGAGTGAGGGGGGGAACGATATTATCAAAATGGTCTCAAAATGGAAACTGAATTGTATGTTTAAGTATGAAGTCACTAGTTTGACTTCAGAACATACTTCCTAAAGAATACTACTGGGAAAGGCTAACATATGGCTGCAATGCATAAATGAAATCTTTAAAGACATTGAGTACATAACTTCAGATTCAAAATAATTGTCAAAACATTCAAATTGTAAAGCAAACTAACTAACAATTAGTATCAAGTATATACTGTATGCAAATAAATTTACTGCATACAATATAAAATCTCTACTTACAAAATAGACACATACATGTCAAGAAAGGGTCATCTTCAAAATCATGTAATTATCTCTTTTAAACAGTTGTGAATTCTAACGCTAGTAACAGAACTTTAACTGCAGCCACATCTACGGGAGCACAAAACAGACAAACAAAAACAAGATGTCTGCAAGATTTGTAATAGATGCTGGGGTAGGAAAGATTGCTTGGGTTGCAGATGTGTTACAAAATGAGACCAAAGTTTGCTGAAGTTTTTAAAAAAATATATATTGTATTTATATTCCTCTTAAGGGAACATGGGCCAATTCAAAATTTTGCATTGCTTTCACATGATTATGATGTGAATCTTAATATTTTGAGGTCTGTTGAACTCAAAATTCAAAGTGAAACTTTGAGCTTATGAACCCATCCCATATGAACCAAAACCAAGGAAAAGTTTTGCACCTCTGCCAAGAGAAATGGCTGAATTTCGTACACCTCTAGTCATAGCAATCTGTCTACCTTTGCATCTTGCCCACAGAATTTGTAAGTTAGATATATAAATGGCTACATTTATAGGGAACCAGCATTAGAAATCACCTTTAAACGGAACATAAAAATATAGTCTAGCAGTAGGAACAGGTCACAGTGATTTCACTGGACATCTAGTGGGCATCCTTAAAAAAGTACGACTGATTTGAAAGAGCCTGCAAGTTGCAGGTATATTACCTGTCTTAAAAAAACAGAATTTTATTAGACCTGGTAGAATCTTTCAAGCCAGTGGGACAATTTAAAGGAGCCCACTGTAAATGAGATTGGCTTCTTTGCCACCCAACAAAGATGGTATCATCTTGGGGTAATTCCTATAGTCTGCTTTTGCTAGCTATTTTTAAGAGACAATTATCCCCTTCCCCAGAGGTAGGATATCTCCAAAAAAGGATTTCCAGCAATTGCCAGCAGTTGAGATGCTTTACGTGTACTTATATTAAAACTGACATTTTTAGATGAAATTTTTGAAGAGGGATTTTAGATCGATGCTTTAGACAACGGCTTAGGCATGGTCCATGCCACTACAGTTGTACTTCAGTTCAACACGCCACTAAGCAAGGTCTTAAACTATGAAAGATGGATATTCAGTTAATGAGTTCCCTGGTTTTGTGTTCTTACAGAATGAAGATTTATTTATTTAGACTTTTATTGTATTTCTCTCGAACTCTAGATGCATTACGCAGATTTAAAATGGCACAATATTTTACAGATCTATAAATAAGCCTTCATACAAAGTGAAAGAAAACCTTCCCAGTCTCAACCATCATCAACCTCAACCAACTTCTTAAAACCCTTTCCCCAGGAAAAGTCTGCAAAACAAGTGAGTTTTGCAGAGTACGCAAAACATCAATCCAGAGCTGCTAACTTCTCACTGAAAATGCCCTGCCACCATCCATCTCCTTGTTACAGCAGACAGTTACTCATCCTCCTCAGATGATCACAACTGCCATGGTATCATGTGAGACAGTCTCAGATATACAGGCTCCAAACTATTTGGGGATTTATAAGACAAACCAACATCTGGAATTTCACCAGGAAATTAATTGCTACATCCT
This sequence comes from Malaclemys terrapin pileata, assembly GCF_027887155.1. Taxonomy (NCBI): domain Eukaryota; kingdom Metazoa; phylum Chordata; order Testudines; family Emydidae; genus Malaclemys; species Malaclemys terrapin. Next base: position 98,181,780 of record NC_071511.1, on the reverse strand, counting down.
GTTGTTTATAGAAGAAAGGTAATATATGCTCCTGGTAGGAAAGGCCACTTAAACAGGCTGCTGCATTCTGCAATTTCTGAATAGTGTTAGTATGTAGTTTCATATACAGCACATTATAATAGTCTAACCTAGAGGTGGCAAAACTATGAATGACTATAGTGAGATCTGTCTCTGAAAGAGAAGGACACCACCTTCTTGCAAAATACAGAAGATAAGTAGCACACCTTACTGGATACCCAGCCATAGCTGGGGATCCGACATGACTATTAGAAACAAAATCAGACATCAATCAGACAAGCGGATGTATCTTCCACTATTTCTTCTGGCTACTTTCCCCATCCAATAAGTAGGATCTCAGTTTTGTCTGGGTTGATTCTCAAGCAGCTAGCTCTGATGGCTAGACATTGGAGAAGTTGCTTCTCCACTACCTCTCATGGGAGAGGAGTATATGAAGCTGGGTATCATCAGCACACTGAAACCATTGTGACCGCAGATAGAGATGAAGCCAAATCAAAATCCTGGATCTGTTCAAAATCTGAACCCATGTTGGGATCCCAGTGTTGAAAATAACCTCTATCTTGAGGAGAACTAAAACTTCAGCAGCAAAACACCACCAAAAATCTTTGGAGTATTTAATGTCTGGATCCAGAGCTTATTTTTACAACTTTAGCCTATATTTTCTATAAAGATGTCAATATAGTGCCACCAGCATTTGATGCTACCGTAATGGGGCCATCAGAGTTCCCATTACAGAAAGGTAATTTCAGGCATTTGTAACTCAGCTCTAAACATTTTTTCCAGGATGAAACTTGGCATACAATGGTTCAGCAAAAGAGTAGATGTTTTCAGAAATGTGTTTAAAATATACATTGTAAAGTTTTATTTTAACATCCAAGTCTAAGTTCCTAGCAGTCATGTCACTTCAAACAGTTTTGTGTTGTAAAATTAAAAGGTACAAACTATTAATCTATAATGTGGACTTGGCAGCTTTGGTATTTAGGAAAAATGTAAATAGTTGAAATATTGAAGTATAAGAAGAGCTACTTTGTGTGTAGTAACTATTTTTCATAAAGATTTTTATTGCATATTTCATGTGATAGATCTATATTTCAGAAAAACTCATAAAGCCATAACCCACAAATGTGTCTGAAAGTTAAAATGAATTAACAGCATATTGTATTTTATTTCAGAACTGCTGGAGTGATCGCAGGATATGTGCTCTAAATACATACTTGAAATAGTACACAAACAGCCAACTTTACATTCAGAATATTTGGGTTGTACCACTGTTCGTATGCAGATATAGTGAAGAGCCATCATGGCATATGGTGTGACTTGCATATTGAAAATTAATAGCAGAATTTACTGGAGTTTTCAGATGATTATTTGATACCCTATAATATGCCTATATGCACAATATTTAGTTAAAGTTTATTATTGTCTTTCCCATGAAACCCCCCATAAAACAGAGATGAATCCATACTGGGATCTGAGTCTGAACAGAGCTGAACTTTGAGGTAGATGAAGGGAGAGTTTAAAAATTTAGACTCAGGTCCAAACTTGATTATTAGCATCTCTCTCTATGATGGGCCAAACCTGACTAATTGGAACATACCCAAGTTTTGGTTGTGTCTGAAATCTGGAACGAAACAGACACATTCATTTTCCTTTTTATTATCAAATAGTTGCCTTTTAAATGGCACTACATGTATTTTGGGCTGCTGGATGCAATGGATAGCAAGGGTAAATGGGTCTTTCAGCACACAACTAAACTTTTTGCTTCATTTCAGCCAACTATACCTCCTTCTGTACTAAGATTCTCCATCACCATAGGATGCACCATGTTTAGACATCACAACTATCACCAGACTTCCCAGAAAGCATCATCACGGCAGGAAATTGTGAGACCTGATCAAGCTTCCCCCCGCCTCATACTAAACCAGCCTTGGGTGAAACTCAGGGAGTTCACCACTAAAACTGAAAAAAAGATTTTTCTGCTGCTGATAAAGCACCTCCACCCCAGGAATGTCCCTAACAAGAGTTATAACCACCAAGGTTGTAAAGCAGAGACACCTAGGCTCTGGGAAATTAGGGGGGATACAGAGAGAGAGACTCAATAAATGGTAAAATAAGCTCTAACCAGTGTTTTTATGCTGATCATCTGCATAAACAGAGAAGGTCACAACTAAGTTACAATTTGGGCATGAAAAATAAAAGGTAAAAAATTTGGGCAGAAAGAAGGACACATAGGTGCCAGTATGTAATTGGTTAAAATTGTTATTTAGGAGTGTGGGATAATGTGATAGGTTTAGTAAATTTAAAGAAGGTAACTAGTTTTACCTATATAATGTAAATGAAAAACAATGCTCTTTGGGAACCATTTCTGGACTGCAGTGCAAGATCAAGCTGCTGGAACTCTGACTCCTCTGAACGAATGAGACATGCAGAGGTATCGCCGACAGGAATCCTCAGATAAATGAATCCTAACTGGCCATTGGGTGAAATTTGTCTGTATATTGGGAGTGGTGAGCATAAGAGATTTGCTTGGTATACGTATTCTGTGTGTATTGCTAATAAATAGACGTTTAGAGCCCAACTGTGCAAGGCTCTGTCACTGTGAAAAGATTCTGCAGACCCATAAAGCCCTGAGTCCAGAGGGAAAGGGTGGGTACTTAAATTGAAAGGGTTTCTTCCTGAGCATTGTGGGTAAGGATAGGTGTCTTACACCCTGAGCCCGCGGAAGGGAAAGGGTGGGGTTGCCTAAATTGATTGGGTCATGCCTTGAGGCCTTGCTAGGGTATAGGCGGGGTGCCCTAAATTAAGCAGGTGGTAAGACATCTGCTGGTTTTAATTATTTTGTAGATTTCCTTTCTGCTGGTGATCCCACAATTATGTACATAATAATTATTTATTCATAATAAGTCAAATTATGACTAATATATTATGCTGATTGCTAGGTAAAAGTGAAATCTCATTGGATGCAGCAAGGTTTATTTGTGAGACCACAATGGCACCCCTCTGAAATTCTGTTAGTTACCAGTAGTATCTTTACACATCATTCACACCAAGATTAGCCTTGGTACAGAACCAAGATTAATCAAGAGAATGCTCTCCATCAGGAGGGATGTGATACTGAGCCAATCCAAAATCCACTGACGCTAATAGGATTCCTTCCATTGACTTCTATGGGCTTTGGATTAGGCTCACTACAAGGTTTCGAGAGGGATCAAGCAGAAGACTATTAAAGGGGGCTCAGGAGTAAAACTCCTCCAAATCATATATATGTAATGATCACAAAAGTGGTTAAATGTGTCCACAGATTAAAATGTTAGAAAATAACGAAAGTAGGGAGCTCAAAAATGTGTATGCACCCATAACTCAAGAGCATAGGGACTAGAGCACTTTTAGCATAAGTAACATCTTATCTTTGAAAATTGCTTATTGGTTACAAAAATTGCCTATAAATATACGCCCCCCCCAAAAAAAGACTAATTTTAGCCCCAATCCTATAAGGCTCATTCACATACTTATATTTAAGTGTGTGAGTATTCCCATTAACTTCAGAGGCACTATTCATATGCATAAAATTAGGCACATGTGTAAATCTTTGCAGGAGCAGGGCCTAACCAAGCTAAACCACTCTGTTTTAAGAAAAGCATGAAACTTGCCCTCCTAAAACTTTGAGCACTACTGTCCATCTAAAATAAATGTAGGCATCTCCCATTTACTGATATCTGCTTTTCTGAATTCACACTTGACTTTGTCTATTCCCAATTTAGCTTCCTTCAGTTGTTAAATTATGTATAAAGATATTTCCATCTGTGTTTAATGCAATCTCCCAAAATGAAAAGTATATATTTTTTGTGATAAAGGTGACGAATAGAAGTCTAATTTATATTGATAGGCTTGTCCTGGATTTTATAGTGGTAAAATGTGAGCATCTTTAATATGTTTCCTTTAGTCCTACTTTTTGTTTCTAACTGTGTTTGAAATTGGTGACATGACTGACGGATCAAATAAGCAATCACCAGCAAAAAAGGGGAAGCAATTGTGCCTATTTTGGAGATTAATTCTCTCATTGTTGGCTGTGCCAGTAAAAGAAAGGCAGAAATTTCTTACAGTTTAAACATGGAAGAAGGACAAAGAAGATAGCAGATCAATAATAAAATCCAGTAACATTATTCAGATGATAACATTAGACCTTTGAACGCTGAAAAACATCAAAAGAAAACGTTTTTAGGTATTGTACAAAAAGAGCTGTAGATGGTAAAGAGAAAAAGAAAGATAAGGGAATATTATTAAATTGAAAATCTCTCAAAATAAATACATGTTCCATATAACAAAAAGGAAAAAGAAGCCAGAAAAAAAGCTCAACTTTTCTTTAAAAATGGGAGAGAAGTGTCCAAGCAGAGGGGCTAGGTTGAACTTATTTAAAGTATATTAGAAATACTATGTTAAAAGGGTCAAGCGCTCAAAAGTTAGCAAATGCCAAAATTAAGGCTGCCAGTGCAACTTTAATTTGGTCCCTTTTTGCATATCTATTATGATCCAGTCTTTACTTACATTATCACTTACTATTTTTTTTCACAGGATGCCTGGAAAAATCAATAGGACTTGTGTTCATAAATTGCTCAGCTGCTTTTGATAAATGTACACTTAAATGTTTAGCAGGCCTCCTCACTGCTCCTGGATACTTAGGCTGATAAGGCCATGAATAATGCACTTTTCTGTCTATGGCTGGGAAGAAGAGTGCCCTTTGTTCTTGGATTTGAACTCAGCCATGGTGATCCACACATTCTTACTTTCCAGGCTTGATTATTGCAGCTAGGAATGAAATTGCTGACCTTAACAAAGCTAGAACTGGTTCAGAATCCAGTAGTTCAGCAACATAGGACACGAAGAGCACATCATCGCTCTGCTCTCTTCACCAGCTCCTCATAGAAAACTAGGTCAAACTCGTTTTCAGTGCTCATCTTCCAAGTCTTACCTATGTCTGGCCCAAGTTACCTGACACACTCCCTCCCCCCCTGGACAGAGTACTAGGAACCCACAGCTGAGTGGGTACTTTAGTCACTTGAACACCAATTAATTCCCCTCAGAGTGGACCTGAAAGGACCTAATTAGTGAATTAGAACAGGCAGAGGGAGGAATAATGAGCAAATAGGTATAAGAACATATGAAGGAAAGAGAGACACACAGAGACAGACAGGCTGGCTACAATCAGAAAGGATCTCAGGGCAGAAAGACCTCTTCCCTTCTGTTGGCATAAAACTGAGGAGGAGAAACTAAAACTGTAAATAATTATGGTGTATGGATTAGTAAGTGGGAAGATAAAATGTAAACAAATTGCACTGGGAAGTTTAATAGGCATGACTGGGCTAACTCCTGCTCCTGTCTTCTAGTCTGTCAAACTCAATCTGTGTGACAGAGCAGAAGACAGGAGCAGGACCAGAACAGCTATGTTCTACTGTCAACCTCAAGAATAAGGCCATGATTACACTAGCAATTTTGTCAGTAAAACTTATGTCGGTCAAGGGTGTGAAAAAAAACATACCCCCATGACAGACATAAGTTTCACTGACAAAAGTGCCGGTGTGGACAGTTCTCTCCTGCCAACATAGCTACTGCCACTTGTTGGGGTGGTTTAATTATGCCATCATAGAGCAGCTACAAGGGAGACTTTACAGCGGCACAGCTGCAGCAGTCCCGCTGTAAGGTCTGTAGTGTAGACATAGCCTTAGTTTCACATGCAGGAGACAGCTTTCTCAGAGACTGGCCTGCAAAATGGGAAGTCATGCCCAGAAGAAATCAGGATAACCATGAACCTCAGTGCAGACAGTCATAAATGAAAACCCCAGATCTTCATCCCATCCCTTAATTACAAGTCTGTCCTTCCTTTGGCAAGCTGCAATATTGGATGGTATATTTCAAGTACAATGAGGCACATGACAGAAGTCACCTATTATTATGAAAAAAACATGACTTTGGCCTTGGCTACACTGGCTTTGTACAACGCTGCAACTTGCTGCGCTCAGGGGTGTGAAAACACCCCCCTCCTGAGCACCAGTGTAATCAGAGCCTGCAGCGCTGCACACTCGCTCACAGCGCTGCAAGCTATTCCCCTCGGAGAGGTGGAGTACATACAGCGCTGCGAGTGTAGCCAAGGCCTTAATATTCCTTTAGTAGTTGGCACATATTGTAAGGGACTGTGGCCTGTTAACACCTCTGCAGTCATAGGACAAAAAGAGGGGGTTAGTGAGTTACAGATTGTTGTAATAAACCATAAATCCCAAGTCTCTGGTGAGTCCCTGAGGGGAGAGGTGTTAATGGGCAATTCTACCTTGAAATGTCCCTTACAATATGCTAAACTTATGCTAAACAATCTGTTCCACCTTGCATTTTGCTGTGATGCTGGAAATACCTTTCCCAGACCTGAAGAAGAACTCTGTGTGGCTTGAAAGCTTGTCTCTGTCACCAAACAGAAGTTTGTCCAATAAAAGGTATTACCTCACCCATCTACTGGTCACGGGACCAACACGGCTACAACTGCACTGCATATAACTTAACTGGACACACATATATAAGTTATGTATATAATCCTAATAGTAGAGTTTGAACACAAGTGCTCTAAGGGGAGAGGGGGGGGAAGTCTCAGAATGATTGTTGTTTTCAAAATGAACACACACACACAGGAATTTGTGAAATTTCATTTTAAACCTTTCTGAACCCACAATTCTCTCCCTACTTCCTTTAATACAACAAAACCACATGGAAAATGAGACCAGAAATGGTCTTTGTTTCAGAGGTCAGCAGTGACTTTGTGCTGTTTCTCAGGAGCTTCCATGCAGACTTTCCACCACAAGCCAGTGGGTGAACAAAAATGAATTTTAAAAATTTCCCAACTGAGCCGAAAGGCAATAAAGAAAACAGCTTTCTGCAATTCTGGAGCTCAGTAAGTTCCATTTTTTGTTTTTAAACCCATCAGACTTGTAGTCGTATTGACTGTGTATATTACAGTGTAAGGCCCTGATTTGTGCCTGAGGGCAGTCTGTTCGTGTCTTAGGTCCTCCTGATCCTGCAAGTTGTTCCATGTGTGCAAATCCTTACATGTCTGAGCCCAGCCCCAATGAATTCCAATGATGCTTTAGCTACTGCTGCTTGCAGGCCTAGAGGTGGATCCTCCCATCTCACAGGGTCCTAGAGCCCAGGCTCCAGCCCAAGCCCAGAAGTCTACACTGCAATGAAACAGCCCCGCAGGCCAGCCACGGGTGTCTAGTTGCTGTGTAGACATAGCCTAAGTCACTTTTGAAAATGGGGCTTCGGCTTCTACGCCACTTAGGTGTTTTGAAAATTTTACCCCATATTTGGAGGAAAACACTTAATCATATGCTCAAGTCCCACTGACTTCAAAGGCACTTATACATGTGCTTAAAGTTAAGCACGTGCCTCCAGAATAGGGATACTTTTGTGAATCAAGTCCATAGTGCTTAACACCATGAGTAACACATTGACATCACAGTAGTAAGTATTACACCTGGTGTTAAGTGTTTGCAGGATCAGGCCACTATGCAGAATCTATAAGCCGTAAGGAAGCTTTTTGTTCCATTAATACATTGAGCATTTGCAATTTTTCTACAACCAGTGCTAAAACAAAAATTACTGAGAGGAAAAGCTATGTTTAAACAACAACAACAAAAAAAAACTGTTTTGTTAAAAGGAGTGAAAGAAATTAGTCCTTATTCTGGTGAAATTACCTACTGAATTTCCATTTGTAGGGGAAAAAAAGTCATCATTCATCTGGACACTATAAAATAGTTATTTGTATTTTTTAAAATTGTCACTTTTTAAAAGGCCAGAATTTAAAACTATAAAATAAATACATTGGCTTAGACCTTCTGTCTCTGTTTTGAGCAGGGCCTGATTTTTTATGGCTAAACTAACACCCTGAAAATACAGATTTAACATGAAAATGCTAGCTGACTCTTAAACATAATGGTATGAATAGTGCCAGTGTAATTACACTATAAAATGGATGCAATCAATATGCTACTCAACTAAAAAAATATGCAGAGGGTACAAGATACAAAAAATAAAGCTAATATTTATAGCACAGTGTATATGGATTAAGATTTAAAATCCCTGATTTCATTCACGATTCACAACTGCAATTCTGGGGAAACATGAATGGGAATGCAGACAACTTGTCTTTGACTAGTGTGGGCTAAATATCTCGGAGAATTTTCAAACTAAGAACTTCACAGACCTATAAAAGCTACAGATGTGCAAAACTAAGCAACATTAATTTATAAACCCTGTAAACAAGCTTAGCTCAGCAAACAGAGAAGACAGATGTAAATGTGGCTCCTACTCAAATCAAAATGGCGTTTCTTTCAATTGCTGTGCTGAAAAAAGGTTTGCTGCAAATAACCTATCTTTTGGGCTCTGCTCTGCAATAGCAGCCTCAATATTTTTATGTTCTCAACTATTTATACAGTGCAGCATAGCCTAAGTTTTTTAAGCCTATTTCTCCTCTATTGCTACCTCAGAGAGATATAAACTCTTGCATATTTCTGAGCAGCAATTAATAATATCCACCTGTTCTTGCTGCCAGGTTGAGTCAGCAAAATAGCTCTGCACCTACATGCAGGGTTCCTTAGAGCTGGACATCCCATAACATGGTGCATATAGGGATTCAGGGAAGGAGACCCAACAAGAGGGTTAATTGTCCACTATAGCTGTAGAATAATGTTCTAAATGAAAATAAAGGTGTAAAACTTAACGTGAGGAAAGAAAATATAAATACATAGGACATTTTTCACTAACATTGATCCAAGATGGCAGCTTAGATAGAGCCCAACCCTCTAGAGCTCAGCTATAGGTTCAGAGGTCACATGACCCTCTAAAGCAAAAGAGATGGCTTAGCAGAGATTTACTGAGGTCACATTCAATTTAAGGTTGGTGCAAAAGAAATAAAGAAATAAAACATAGGGCCAGATCCTCAAATGATGTAAATCAGCATAGTTACATCAAATAAGGCTATGACAACTTAACCAGTCTGAGGATCTAGCCCACCACTTTATTAATATATTAGGGAAATTTTTCCCCACTATACATCTTAACACTTTTGTACCTTGACACACAGTATTATACTCTAACCCTCAAAACAGTAAAGCTAGAAATTGGAGGTGGGTGGGGAGGGAATAGCTTCCTACTACTACTGGTGTTACACTTGCTGTCATTTCAAATTGCAAATAACAGTGAATTTTCACAGGCAATTAGTTGTTAGAAATACTTGTGATAGCACGAATACTCCCAGTGTCACTAAGTAATTTAGACTGGCAGGTGCTGAAGTACTGGTACTTCTCCAATAATACATAAACAAATTCCACCGTTTCAGTGGTAAGTTCAAAGAAAATTAGATTGAAGAGGACAAAGCAGCCTAAATTGTCTGTTTTAAGCTTAACCATAAAACAAGGATCTACAAAAGCCACTAACACAACTGTCTACGGAGCTTGGCACAAAGCCAGACTCAGCTGTGGAAGAGTATCTTTGACAGCAGTGCTGAGGCAATTAATTACACTGTGCAAGGGGAGTAATCCAATACAGTAAATGTCATTGTTGCAACACACACAAAAAAGCCCAAAATTTTATTGTGTTTTTTCTTTTAAATAAAGCACAGAAATGTTGAAAACTAAGGACAGCATAGCAAAAATAGTATAGGGGTATTCTTCTATTAAGTGGAGAAAAAGTATGTAGAAACGTATATTTTTCAATGCGTGTTCACATTTGGAATATTCTTGTATGTGTTTGTACATACTAAACATTATATACATTTTCAGAGTTCTGGCTACTAATGACTTCAATTGTCAATATAAGACTCATACCAATAGTACCCATTAAATGCAACTTTCATCCTCATTTCAGCTATATTTTCTATTTCATAGTAGTAATAATATCTGAGTGTCATTTTAGGAAACATTTGTAATTCTTGGGTGGTTAAATTCAATCAAGCTTCAGTACTGTGCCCTGGAACTCCTCCAGCCCCCCGTGTTTATGTATAGGGAAACACTCTAGTATCAAAAATGGGCTTTCTAATATCATCCACCCTCCACCAGTGAGACTGATTTACACAGAAATAAATTCAGTGAGGGATTCTAGGGCTTTATATCATAACCTTATCTAGCTGAGTAATCTCCATCGAATAAGTATAGGACAAATTTTGTGATAATTTTCAAAAAAAAATTGACAAATGGTATTTGTTACTCATCCAGCATATAGAGCCTAATATTGAATAATTTGTGAATATACAAAGATTTCATAAAATGTTCCAAATAAAATATTCAGAAATAATATTATATCACAGCTATATCTAATGATTTCAACAAGAAAGAGTGCAGTGTTTCCTCTGGGAAGGTCTGAGAGGAATAGCCTCTGTGGTTTAATCCAAACACATCAGAAACATTTTATCTGGATGAAAAAAAAAAATTAAATCGTTACGAAATTAAGTCTGCAGGTTTCAGCAGCTGTCCAGAGATAAAAGTTATGAATATGGACTGGTCTTTTTTCACTGAGCAGAAATTAAAAAACAAAACCCTTTAACTGCAGTTTTAATACAATGATTTAAAGGGAAACTACATCAACACTGCAGTACACTTTTAGAACATGACTTTGAAGTTCCAGTGTAATTTAATTATGCAATATGGCCCTGGTGTGGTGTCAATAGGGCATCAACTAAATTTTTAAATTATGCAAATAGCTTGAGATGTATGGCTACCAAAACAAAGGGATTTTGCTCAGTGATTACAATATTCATACTCTGCATGATTACTTCTTCAAGAAGAATGTAGGAATCCGTAAGAAAACTGAAGGATCTAACTCACCCTGTTGGATAGGGCACACTGCACTTTTTAAATCCTGCTGTTAGACTGCACCAGACGAACTGCTGCGGAAGTTGTACAGAGGGGTTGCTGCAGAGGGCAGCTGTCTGGTGGGCCAGAAGATGGGCCATGGGATCTGCAATCAGATCTTTGTATTGCAGATGCAGTGTCCTTAACACCTTAAGAAAATGGCACAGAAGGGCTGAGGCTGATTTTCAAGCTTTATGCAGGTGAAGCAAATTCCATTGTAAAAATGGGAATTGGAGAGCTTACTGGAGGGACAACCAAAAGTGATAAAGAGCTGATTATTCTCTCACACTTCTTGATATTGTTATTGGTAAGCTGGCTGGTGATTGCATGAATCACAGACCTCTTGGAGATTGAGTGTCAACTAACAACTGTCAGGATGAGTTAATCAGAAGCCCTCACCTGAGACAAATGACGGTCACGACCCCATCCAGGAGTTTGGACTGGGGTGGGGTAGTGGGGAGGATTTTGCTGTGTGCGTGAGCACACGCAGAGCATTCAGAGAACAGAAGAACAAGAGATTAAGGCAAAGGCAAGAAAGCCAAGCAGTAGCTGGTGAGCACAGTGTGATCCTGGAAAAGCGAGAGAGGTTTTGGGTCTGTTAACAAAGGGCTTGTCTACACTAGAAGCACCACATTGGCACAGATGCAGCGATTCAGCTATGCCCACTGTAGCACGTCTGATGAAGACACTCTGTGCTGATGGGAGAGAGCTCTCCCATCGGCATAATTACTCCACTCTATCAGAGGCGGAAGCTACGTTGGTGGGAGAGCATCTCCCACCGACATAGCACCGGTGTGGACAGCGCTTAGGTCACTGTAACTTGTGCTGCTTGGGTGTGCGTGTGGCAGAGCCAGAAACAGAACCCACGTCTCCTGAGTCACAGTCCAATGCCTGAGTCCCAATCCAGTCCCAGTCCAATGCTCCAACAGGAAACTCTGGCCACCTCCAGCTCCCAGGAGAGAATGTATGATGGGGTAAAGGAGGGGAGCCCAGGCCAACTCTATGTGCATCTGATCTGGCTGATGGAATGGCCCCCGGAGCAATTGGCAGCCTATGCAAAACAGCCTTTTAACTTGTGCTGGGTACCATACTAGGGAGTGCAACAGTTGTTAAAAACAAACAGTGAGGAGTCTGGTGGCACCTTAAAGGCTAACAGATTTATTTGGACATAAGCTTTCATGGGTAAAAAACCCACTTCTTCAGATGCACGGAGTGAAAATTACAGATACAGGCATAAATATATATTGGCACATGAAGAGAAGGGAGTTACCTTACAAGTGGAGAACCAGTGTTGACAAGGTCAATTCATTCAGGATGGATGTGGTCCACTCCCAATAATTGATGAGGAGGTGTCAATCCCAAGAGAGGAAAAATTGCTTTTGCAGTGAGACAGCCACTCCCAGTCCCAATTCAAGAACAAATTAATGGTGTTAAGTTTGCAAATAAATTGTAGCTTTGCAGTTTCTCTTTGAAGTCTGTTTTTGAAGTTTTTTTGTTGAAGGATGTCTACTTTTAAATCCGTTATTGAATGTCCAGGGAGACTGAAGTGTTCTCCTACTGGCTTTTGTATATTACCATTCCTGATGTCTGATTTGTGTCCATTTATTCTTTTACATAGAGACTGTCTGGTTTGGCCAATGTACGTGGTAGAGGGGCATTGCTGGCACATGATGGCATATATCACATTAGTAGGTGTGCAGGTGAATGAGTCCCTGATGGTGTGGCTAATGTTGTTGGGTCCTCTGATGGTGTCGCTAGAGTAGATATGGGGACAGAATAGGCAATGAGGTTTGTTACAGGGATTGGTTCCTGGGTTAGTGTTTCTGTGGTGTGGTGTGTAGTTGCTGGTGAGTATTTGCTTCAGGGTGGGGGGGCTGTCTGTAAGCGGGGACTGGCCTGCCTCCCAAAGATCATTTTCCAGGATAGGTTGTAGATAATTGATGATGTGCTGGAGAGGTTTTAGCTGGGGGCTGTACGTGATGGCCAGTGTTGTTCTGTTATTTTCCTTGTTGGGCCTGTTCTGTAGTAGGTGACTTCTGGGTACCCGTCTTGCTCTGTCAATCTGTTTTCTCACTTCCCCAGGTGGGTATTGTAGTTTTAAGAATGCTTGATAAATATCTTGTAGGTGATTGTCTCTGTCTGAGGGACTGGAGCAAATTCAGTTGTATCTTAGCACTTGGCTGTAGACAATGGATCGTGTGATGTGTCCTGGGTGGAAGCTGGAGGTATGTAGGTGAGTATAGCGGTTAGTAAGTTTCTGGTATAGGGTGGTAGTTATGTGACCATCACTTATTTGCACTGTAGTGTCCAGGAAATGGATCTCTTCTGTGGACTGGTCCAGCTAAAAGACATCTTTGGACTGTGGCTCTCCCACCCTCGCCCCATAGCTCAGCAAGCCTGGAGAATGTGGCCCTTCACAAATTATTGTATGACAGTAACAAACAAGAAATCAAACCCCATAAGAAGTAGAGTGAGGAGATACCAGTCTATTCATTCCCTGCCAATGAAGAAATCTGCCCTGTTACATTTTCTGAGTTCTCTATATAATTTGACACCTTTCTGATACTGGGTACCCAGAACGGTGTGCAGGGTTCACCAGTAATCTCACCAGTGAAGAAGGACTATTTGCCTCCTTGGCCTGTGATGCTTTGCCTCTGCATAAGCCCTGCCCCAAAAGAGAAAACCAACCACATATTTTGCCAACATAACACATTGCAAGTTCATATCTAATCTGCTGTTTATTAGGTGCTCCTTTCCCAGAACCTTTTGAATATAACAGCCTTCCCACCACCTTCCTCTGTTGAGCATCTGCATTTTGGATTAATTTTCTCCAGAAGTTTAGTTTGCATTTCTTATAGTGCCTTTCATTTTATTTCCTGTCCATATTTCTACCTTTTTTTTAAGTCACAAAATTGATGTGCCCTTCCCCAGGAAAACAGCAAAATAGGCTTTTTTCTTATATGTAAATATTTATCACAATAATTGAGACCTGATAAATAAGAATGTGCATGATGCATGTGTTTATATAAACTGAGTAGACTCAGTGGCAGGAGGGAGAAAGGATGTTTTGGCTGACTCTGCAGAAATTCAATGGAAGTTGAGAGACTTTCACTGTATAGAGAGTGGATTGCTAAGGCAACAGAGTTTATTCTATTAAGAAAAAAAATATGTTTGACAAAGCAAGATGAATACACAGAGTTGAATAAAAGTCCCATGCAATGATAAACATAGCAAATTTTATACTTTAAGACATTTTCTTTGAGTTATTCAAGCTTTGCAAGGGCAAAATTTAAAGTGGGTCACTTTTTTACCATGTTACAGCACTTTGACACATGACGTCCGCAAAACTTTTAGAAGCATATTTTAACACTTCAGAGAAGTATTTGGTCTGCTTTATATTTTTCATATAAATTAGCATTCCTTTCTATTTCAAAAGTATTAAAATAGCCACGCTAATTACTCTGTCAAAGCTGGCAAGTGTCTTTTGATAGTGTCTGACAAAAACCACACACATATATCCCTGTATAATTGTAGTGTTTTACCTATGTTCTGTGTGCACAGTCCCTCACCTATGTGACTAGTCAAGTCACAGATACATAAATCCTGGGCCGTCCTTAGCCATTCGCAAAGTACCCAGCTGCCTTGGGCACCAGGAAATTTGGTGCCCAACACAGTTGTATGCTGCTCCAGCCCCTGCTCCGGCTCTTCTGCAGGGCCCCCGCCCTGGCTCCACCCCTTCCCCACCCCAGCCCTGCCCCGCCCCCACTCCCCTGAGGACTCCAGAAGTGGTCAGGCCCCAGCCTGCTCCGCTCCCCTGGCTCCCAGCTGCGCCGCCGGTGAGTGCTGGGGGGCGGTTCCCTCCTCCCCCCAAGCCTGGGAGCCAGGGGAGCAGAGCAGGCTGGGGCCAGGTCACTTCACTTCCTGCGGGAAGTGGCCAGCCCCCTTCCCCCCCGGAGGCCTGGGGCGGGGCCTCCCACACGCCCCCACGGAGACCTGGGGCTGCATAGGGCACCAAAATAGCTAGGGACGACCCTGCATAATTCCAAAATAACATTTCTAAGAAAAAAGCAGACTAAGCAGGCCTTTCAGAATTCATTAATCCCTCCTCTTTTCCTTTCTTTCTTTCTGATGGTGAAACCTCAATTCACCTGAAAATACATATGAAGGAGATGAGGGTGAAGCAATCACATGAACTGCGCCAGATGGGTTCAGCAGCTTCAGTAGCTGCTGTATAAAAGAGAAGTTTGAAATTTTCTGGCAGCTTTGTGACTCAGATAGGGTTTGTGTTTCACATAAGGACTTTGATTCTTTCCATCAGATTGTGTGGTTAGTTAAAAGGGTTACTACTGATTTAGGACCCAATCCAATATCTATTGAAGTCAGTGTGATCTTTCCATTGACTTCTATCAGTGTTAGATTGAGTCCTTAAAAGGAGATTATACTAGGAGGGGAATACCCAGTCAATGTTTAGTTTCTTTGTGGAGACAGACTAGAATGGTGCCAGTAATGATGATTTTAATGGTATGTATTCTTTCCCATTTGTAGATGGGCCAAGACCACCAACTTAGTTCACATAAGCCACAAATCAATGCAGTTGGCTTTAATAGTGTTTCTCCAGATTTACACTTTTGTAACTGAGATCAGAATCTAGCCTCTATTAAAGTCAAGAGTACATTTTGCATTGTTATCATATTTTAAAACTTTGTTCTAAGTAAATGTGAGTACAGATACCATGGAAAGGCACATGTCAGAAATCTGTACATTAGACATGCAAATAGAAAAAGAAGCCAAAAAGACATTTAGCAGACCTACCCTTCTGAAAATACAACTGTCATTTTGGTGTTGCAGTTGATCATTTCTTGAAGCAATTCTGGCTGCTAAGAAACCATAAAATGTAATTGACTTTTTTTTAAACTATAGGGCTCGATGAAGCCAGGAAGAGGGTGTTTCAAGTCCTAAACCAAGATTTTAGGGGATCATTATTAGTTTCTCTAGAAAGAAAGTTTTAAAATGTCACATCAAGATGTCAAGTTTTAAATATTTTTGGATGAAATGTGAATTACTATTTCATTTTCAGGCAAAACTTTATTACTATAAGATATAACCACAAGGCAATAGGGCACCAATACAAAATTAAGCTATTAATGATTATTTTGTTTTGATCAGTAGAGATTTTGTTATTAAATTATAATAAACTCTGGCTTTTTACTACAAAAGATATACTGATACCTTCTGTAGACAAATTGTTTTTATACCTTGCTTTGGAATTGTTACATTTACTTTGATCCCAGTTGTTTGAACCATAAGAATTTTTGGTTATTTAAATAAAAAAAGTTAATTGCATGTTATTCCCAAAAGGTTTTTAAAAGACCTATTTTCTATATTCCTTGATATAAGTGCACATATCTGATATCCAGAGAGGTAGAGGAACGACAAGATACTATAGTACGTAGATTATAGATAAAACACATAAATGTGATTTTACTTTGAAACAACAGTTCCTCTAGTGTTGAGCGTTTTTTCCCCCAACCCTGTTGGAAAATTACTCATTGCCATTGCGTGATTGGAAATAAATGGTGTAAATTCATAAGAGATGTGTAAGGAGATGCAAGTCTGAATTCCTTTTATAAATATAAGCTCTTTTATACTCTCAGGCTCCCATAGACTCTTACTCGCATTTACCAATGTGTGCGTATGCACACATTCAAGGGAGTCTAAACTGGTTTAGTTAGCAAAATGCAAGTTAAAGTAAGGTGAGGGTACCCCAATTTAAACCTTCTAGTTCAGCTGCACACAACATTACACCAACTTTGACTCCCATACATCTCAGAAGTGTGTCTGTAAGTAGGACAAAATGAGTCTTGAGCGTAAGATACTGTAAGGTGGTATAAAGAGGTCTAATTTGCACCATTTTACATATCAGCTATGAACTTGACCCAAAGGTAAGTTCATGGAGGCTATTGGCTCTTAGTCAAAATGTAACCCCTTCTCTGGGTGTCCCTAAACCTCAGACTGCTAGAAGCTGGGACTGGACGTCAGGGGATGGATCACTCATTAAATTGCCCTCTGTTCACTGCTCATTGATGCGTCTGGCACTGGTCACTATTGGAAGACAGGAAATGGACTAGATAGACCATTGCTCTGCCTCAGTATGGCCATTCTTAGGTTCTTAAATGTCTTTAGTCAGCAGTGCATCAAGCCCATCCTACCCTACACAGGAATGTTTATTGTCTGACTGGCTGGACTGCAGAGGACAATGAAAAAAGTGTGCATTTAAATAAAGTAAACAAAGCCATCAAACTAGCACATGGGGGAGATTACTATTTAACGATCATGACAGGGGATGGAGTCAGCAGGAAGCCTTCCTGGCTCTTGAAACAGAAACAGTGAACTTTGGGGTAATATAAAGAGGGCAAAGAGATATCTGAGTCATCCATCACTTAGGGGACCAAGGGGAGCAGCAGCCTTTGAGTTCATGAAAAGTGGACCCTCTGGGCCACGGAGGCAAGAGTAGCTGGAGATTGACTATAGGTGAGAAACCTGCTTAGACAAAGCTTGTAACTTGCTGAAATTTAGTTTTAGTCCCTAGAAAGGGAGATTTGCTTTGTTTTACGTGTAACCATACCTGTATCTTTCATTCTTACCTATTGCCACTTATATCTCTTCTTTGTTAATAAACTTATTCTTTGTATTACTGCAACAGTTTTCAGTGCTGTGTATTGAAACATATAACCCCAGCTTTGCTGACAAGCTGTTGTGTGTATTGGCTGTTTGGAGGCAGCAAACTTAGTGTAACCTCTGTGTCCAGAAAGACAGGACCCTGCAGGCGAGATGGGTTTGGGGAGCCTTGGGATGAGAAGGGTTGTTGGGGTCATCTGCAAGGAGTAATTGGGCTGGTGGAAGCCAGGTTGAGACCACTGTGCTGTGAGCATGCTGCTAGTGTCAGAGCTCTGAGCCAAAGCTACACAGAACTGAGGCATCCAGGGTTACTAGGCAGCAGCAGGTGGTTACCAAACCCCTTACTGGTCTGAGTGAATCCCCAGAACATCACATATGGACTTTTTTCTTAAGAATAAAAAAATTCAAATCACTAAATTAAAAATATTTAAGCATAAGAAGAGTCTCCTTGTAAATGCACTAGTATTTCTTAATCGTGCAGCTGTGAACAATAGGTGAAGACATCAGTTTATGAGAGGAGAGGAGGAAAAATTGGTTCTTAATTCTTAGATTGTAAACTCTTTGGAAAAGGAACTATGTCTTTCTTTATCTAGTACACTCATGTCACAACTTTAATTTCATTCTTGTTCATGATTTTTGGTTTTAGTTGCCTTTTTTTTTTTAAGTATTTTATACTGAAAAGGATTTTTTCCTTCTCAGGCAATCTAATTTCAAAAACAACGTACCTGAAATTAAGAGACTTCATAAACCCTGGTCTAGGTTTGTTCATGTCAGATTCCCAGAAGAAGGGAGTTTGCACACTGAAATGATGTACATAAAGTGCAATGTATTCAGGCATTTCAAATGTAAATTAAATGATAAACAGGATTCAAAATTCTTTTTCACTAGTGATTTGACAAAAGTCAACTCCTACCGAAACATCACCTTGCACTTCGCTTGATGTTTAAGATCATTTGAGATGTTTGAATAAATTACACTTCACACACCATAATAATGCTTGTAAAGAGTCGCCTTCTGGGATCTTCCTGGCAAGGATTAATTTAGCTCTACCACCAGCAGTGTTAGTAAGCCAGCTCTAGCATCTTTGGGATCCTGTTACTAACCTTACATGGTAGTTTGCAACTAATAAGAATTTAACAAATAAAAGACCTCAATTGAAGGGATTGTTCCATAAATCTGGATTGTTACAAATTACAATCATTTGCACGTATTGACTAAATACATTTAACCATAAAAACTTAGGGTCATCCCCACAGGAAAAGCTGTCCCTGGACTCATTTATGCCAAATTATATACTTTTGATGCATCTCACATCAGGCAAAATAGGCATCCACATGCTTCTTCACTGTTGATGCCATTTATTGAAGGGCCTGGAGCACTTTGTTTACTACTCAATTTGAATATTAAATTATCTCTGGGACTTCCCTTTTGATTTAGTTTCTTTTAATAATGCCATTTTCTGCCATGAAATTGGCCTCACGCACATGTTACATGGGGGTGAGGTGGAGAGGATGAAGACTTTCCTTACACTGGGTTTCATAACTCTAATTGTCTTCATAGGTTGCTGAGGCCATTAATACAATGCAGGTTTGTCTAGGTGCCAGATATCCAGAAATGTAGCAGATCATTTTAGCATGGGCTTCAACTTATTTAAAAATGTACTTCTCTGTTTTGACATATTTACGCCATGTTTCCTAAGAACAGTTATCAATTAAATTTTAAATTCAAATAAAAATATATGGATACATTAAACTACCTTGGAAAAACATCTGAAGTCCTAGAAAGTTTCTAGAGGTTTCATTAATTCAGTTTCTTCCATGATTAGTAATGGTGGACTTTTCTTCTATGTTTGATGTTACCACAAATAGATCAAAACAAGTTTTAGTGGGTTGAGATTCTTACCGGGTGTAAACTGGCATTACTCCACTGAAGTCAATGGAGTGACACCAATTTATATGAGGTGAGGCTCTGTTCCAAGATCAATGGGCTAAATCTCTTCTGAAAATTAGATTTAGGCTCCTCAATCAGTTAGGCACTGCAACACTGAGCACAGCAACGCCGAAAATACCTTTACAAATTTGGGCCTAAGTATTTTGTAAGAGTAGATCAATATGGTGAAGGATTGTGGAACATTTACTGTGAATAATGCACCACGTTATTTTACTTAGCGTCTATTGAGATTAAGGGTTTTATGCAGTCGGAGCTCAGAACTATGATTTCACACCATGTGATTGATGGTAGAACTCCACTGCATTTTCTAAATAGGCAGATCAATAGACTCCTACTAAATGAGTAAGTTAATTTTATTAGGCAACACAGCATTGTTTGTATGAACATTAAGCATACAAACAAAGCAGGTGTGGAAAATATAGTTCATTATATGACAGTGACATAACAGCCATGTTGGATCACCATAAAGAATTGTAATGTATCTAGAATATCAATATAAGTGCTTTAGTAACTTTCCCTACAGAAAGAATACAATATAGGCTTATTTCATTAAGCTACCCTACATTTGAATATGGATAGTCATATTCATTGTATTTCATGTTTACAAGGCAAGAATTTTTGTTGGCGATAATTTAGTTTATTTTCTAAGCCTTCTATCATAAGGCATTTGATTCTAATTTTTATAATTTAACATCAATATCTGATAAATTCAGGGGAATTACTGCAGGAATATAAAAAGGTTGCACTAGTTAAATAGATGACATTTTTAGTAGAGAATTACCTGGCATTTCATTAAAAAGGGAGTTATAAATAATCACTCTAGTCAAGGTAAATTTCAGCATGTTCTCATTTATATCTGTAACTCCATCCATTCTGTTATGGAGTTTGTGTTTTCTCCTCACTATTTTATCTGTTGATTAGAATTTCACCTTTAGCCTTCATTATGTTTGTTAATGTCTCTCATTCAATTCACTCATCATAGCATTTTAGTATTATAATTTGCAACAGTCATCTGTCTTTTCCCCCTACTTAAATTTGGTTCTCTGTTAAAAAAAACCAAACCACACACATCTAACACTCCTATCCATGCTGTGGGGAAAATTTTGCTCTTTTATGTTCAACATGCATTGGCATCTGTGAAAGTTATACATGCATTTTATAGTTATACCAAGAATACTGTAGGAGACCATATCAAAAGGTCTTGCTAAAGTCAAAATATATCATATCCACTGCTTTCCACATATCCACAGAGACAGTTCTCATCATAGAAGGCAATCAGGTTTGTTAGGCATGACTTGCCCTTGGTGAATCCATATTGACTGTTCCTGATCACCTTCCTCTCCTCCCTGTGTTTCAAAATGGATTCCCTGAGTACCTGCTCCATGATTTTGCTGGGGACTGAAGTGAGGCTCACTGGTCTGTAGTTCCCAGGGTTCCCTTTCTTTCCTTTTTTAAATATGGGCACTATATCTGCCTTTTTCCAATCGTCCGGGACCTCCCCCGATCGACACAAGTTTTCAAAGATAATGGCTGATGGCTCTGCAATCACATCAGCCAACTTCCTCAGCACCCTTAGATGCATTAGATCTGCAAGTCCAGCTTTTCTAAATAGTCAACCTGTTCTTTCACTACTGAGGGCTGCTCACCTCCTCCCCATACTGTGTTTTCCAGTGCAGCAGTCTGGGAGCTGACCTTGTCTGTGAAGACCGAGGTGCAAAAAAAAAAAAAAAAGGCATTGAGTACTTCAACTTTTTCCACATCTATCACCATGTTGCCATCCCCATTCAGTAAGGGTCCCACACTTTCCCTGACCTCCTCCTTGTTGCTAACATACCAGTAGAAACCCTTCTTGTTACCCTTCACATCCCTTACTAGCTGCAACTCCAATTGTGCCTTGGCTTTCCTGATTTCACCTTGCATGCTCTAGCAATATTTTTCTACTCCTCCCTAGTCATCTGTCCAAATGTCCACTTCTTGTAAGCTTTCCTTTTGAATTTAAGCTCACCGAAGGTTTCACTGTTAAGCCAAGCTGGTTGCCTGCCATATTTTCTATTGTTTCTGCACTTTGGAATGGTTTGTTCCTGTGCCCTCAATAAGGCTTCTTTAAAATACAGCCAGCTCTTCTGGACTCCTTGCCCCCTCATATTAGCTTCCCCGGGGATCCTGCCCATCAGTTCCCTAAGGGAGTCAAAGTCTGCTTTTCTGAAGTCCAGGGTCTGTATTTTGCTACTCTCCTTTCTTCCTTTTGTCAGGATGCTGAACTCAACCATCTCATGGTCACTGCTGCCTAGGTTGCCACCCACTTCTACCTCCCCTACCAATTCTTCCCTTTTTGTAAGCAGTAGGACAAGAGGAGCATGGCCCCTAGTCAGTTCCTCCAGCACTTGTACCAGGAAGTCGTCCCCAACACTCTCCAAAAACTTCCTGGATTGTCTGTGCATTGCTGTATTGCTCTCCCAGCAGATGTCAGGGTGATTGAAGTCCCCCATTAGAACCAGGTCCTGTGATCTGGAAACTTCAGTTAGTTGTTCAAAGAAAGCCTCGTCTACCTCATCCTTCTGATCCGGTGGTCTATAGCACACGCCCACCACGACATCACCCTTGTTGCTCTCACCTCTAAACTTAACCCAAAGACTCCCCACAGGCTTTTCTCCAGTTTCAAACTGGAGCTCTGAGCAGTCATACCGCTCTCTTATATACAATGCAACGCCTCCACCTTTCCTCCCATACCTGTCCTTCCTGAACAGTTTATACCCATCCATGACAGTTCTCCAGTCATGTGAACTGCCCCACCAGTTTCTATTATTCCAATCACGTCGTAGTTCCTAGACTGTGCCAGGACTTCCAGTTCTTCCTGCTTGTTTCCCAGGCTTCTTATGTTCATGTACATGCACCCAAGTTAACTAGCCAATTGTCCTACTTTCTCAGTAGGGATCAGGAGGCTCTTATTTCCCCTCCATCCCATCCCCACTATTTTCCTGTGGTATGTTCTCTCCTTCCATCATCTATGATCTTTCAGTCTCTCTTCACCCCCGTTACTCTCATTTTCCACATCCCTATTTATCAGCCCCTCCTTATTTAAGGTCAGATTTGCAAAGGTATTTAGGTGCCTAAAGGTGCAGAATGGTGCCTACCAATATTCACAAAAGCACCTAACCTGCTTAACTTTCAGTATGTATGCAGTGTAGTTGTAGCCTTGTCGGTCCCAGGATATTAGAGAGTCAAGGTGGGTGAGGTAATATCTTTTACTGGACCAACCTCAATGTAGAATTGCTATTTGTGGTAGAGGTCCAGAAAACTTAAGGCTAGTTTCCATCTGGCCTCTGTGAGGACATGCAAGGGAATGAGAGGGTGCAAAGAGACTCTTCCCCTGCCATTGGGCCCCCAACACAGCAGCAGGTGCAATGGGACTCCTTGTGTTAAAGCATTCAAGGATTCTACAGGCTTAGTTTCACTGTTGGTGTTAGACTTTCTACACGTGGTTGGGAGGAGCTGTGGATATGGAGTTCATCTAGTTGAAGATGACAACAGATGGTATATCAGCATCTCTGCAAACCCAAGAGCCATCTGGAACAATAGCTCCAAGAACTCCTGATGGGTTGGGTGGTTCCAAACAGCTCCTACACATGGCTGTTTAATGTCACAATTTAGCATGATTTTCTCTCATTTTCATTCACTTCTGGTTTCCCACTCCTCCCTCCCCCCCAATTTCTGTACAGCAGGAGGAAACTAAGACTCTTAATATGTAATTGAAAAAGTTAGCTAGGCCATTCTTAACCTATTTACACCTTGTAGGTCTGCCTATGAACTCCTGCCCCCTGCATGAAAGATATTGTCAACTTTAAAAGAAAGCCATATTTCAATTTTTTGCCTTTCTTTAAAAAACAAAACAGAATGGATAATTTATAATGTTGGGACACAGCCTTTGAATAAATATAACCATTTCTGAGTAAGGACAGTCAAAATCAGAAGTATATCATCCACTTTTGCTTTAATGCTAAAAAGTGTATATGTAACCTGATAAGATCCTTCCATAAAGAACTCTTACTATCAACTGCAGATGATCTTGCCTGGTAGTACAGGTCTCCAAAAACAGTAATATTCTGCATTTTATCTAGGCCTCATTTCATTACATGTAACAGATTGCCTTCATCTGACCCTATCATATAATCTGCCTCTTCTAATCCAACTCACAGGCCTTTGCTAACTTGAAAATCCCAGTTGATTTTAACAGTAGTTTTGTTTAATCTCTTTGGAACCCAGAGAAATCATACAAAGGGTAATAAAGCTTAGAGAATAATTTATGATCATATTTCTATGCTCTGTCTTTTTCACCATCTTTTTGTAACAATTTCAGCAAAACATAAGAAATGCTGTTACAAAAATTGTTTTGTAACTCAGTCTCCTAGAAAATATGTTGAGTAATTAAAGGAGAAGGATAGTTACATGCTACCCAGATAAATTAGAAAATGACTATGTTGTTCCTGCTTTATGAATTAGAGTTTCAATACTTAAGTGTTAAGTTTCCCTATGAAATGTTTTTTATAATCGTAACCAGTATAAACCTATCAGTTATTAAACCTACAATTTATTTAAGCCATGCGTCCACTGAACACCTTACCAGCCTGGTCTTGTAACTAAGTGGTCAGCAGTACATAGTTCTTATTGTGCTTATATCTCAGTGGGTCAGAAGCAGTGAGAAGACAAATCTTGAAAGCAAAGTGAATGGGAAGATAGGCATATCCACCAGTGCCACATCCTCACTAAGCATCAAACCCTTTTATTTAGAGAGCAAAACAGCTTGTGTAGAGGAGGAATTTGAATATACTATAAAGTCACAATGGAAATATTTGTTGCTGTCCACACATTAGCAGACAGTGTTAAAGTTGATCCTTCTTATTTGCTTTAAATGGGTTAGTAGAGTACATTAGAAAATATAGTTAGTGAGCCTTTTGAGTGACAAGCTGTAGAAGCCTTCATATTTACAGCTAAAACCACATCCAGTTCTTAGAGTCATAAGTTCAAAATTAAGTATATGTTTTCATGGTCTCTCAAATTACCGTTACTATCATGGACTAAATTAGACTGCAGCAAGTTCAGAGCTTCAGCTATCTGGGTGTATAAGTAAACTTTCCTCCAAGTTAATTATCGAGTGTACTGGTTGTAAATGCATTGGTTGGGAGCCTGATTAAAAGGATCCCTGTTTTGGATTTAATATGGATGCTGTTTTATAGTGAAAAGAAACATTCTTTTTTTAAAGACCTTAAAATCCAGGACATTATGCCAGCATTTGCTTACCTAACCCTGGGATTGTATGTAGCACTGAGGGATGGACTGACAAATTTGCCTAATTTCAAACCCACTTTAACAACATGCCTTAGAATTTAAGTGTTATTTGATTCACATGCCACATGGGAAAGGCTGGGAGAAAAAAAGCCACAAAATGCTGCGTCACCTTTCCTGCAACTGTTCCTCAGTTCTCTCCTACTGGTGGCATGTGGGGAGAGGAAAAGTCAGCTCTACCCCGGTGTAAAGGGTGAAGGCATGGTATATCTATAAACACAGAGCTTCCTACTATCACCCCCTCCCTCTGCATAATACTGTTGTAGGATTTTGTGGTATGGAGTGTGGCCACACAACTGAGCTATGGATGGACTCTGCACTGGAACTTCAAAAGATCTGCAAAACCTTACTCCTGAGGTTTGCTCTCCCTAGCTGTTTTAGCAAGCAGCGTTTTATATGTATATACGCACACACAGGCTGTCAGGTGATTAAAAAAGTTAATGGTGATTAAACACACTGTTAAACAATAATAGAATACCATTAATTTAAATATTTTTGGATATTTTCTACATTTTCAAATATATTGATTTCAATTACAACCCAGAATACAAAGTTTACATTGGTCACTTTATATTTATTTTTTATTACAAATATTTACACTGTGAAAAAAAATAAAATAAATAAGTGGAAACTTTTTAAAAGGCTCAACTTAAATGTATACCCCCATTTAAAAAAAAAACATCGTAAGAGAACCAAAAAAAGAGCCACCATGGTTAAACAAAATAAAAGAAGCAGTGAGAGGCAAAAAGGCATCCTTTTAAAAGTGGAAGATAAATCCTAATGAGGAAAATAGAAAAGAGCATAAACTCTGGCAAATGAAGTGAAAAATATCATTAAAAAAACAAAAAAAGAATGTGAAGAACAGCCAGCCAAAGACTCCAAAAGTAATAGCAAACATTTTTTTTAAATACGTCAGAAGCAGAAAGCCTGCTAAACAACCAGTGGATCCACTGGACAATCGCGATGCTAAAGGAGCATTCAAAGATAAGGCCATTGCAGAGAAACTAAATGAATTCTTTGCATTGGTCTTCACTGTTGAGAATGTGGGGGAGATTCCCAAATCTGAGCCATTCTTTCTGGGTGACAGATCTGAGGAACTGTCCCAAATTGAGGTGCCATTAAAGGAGGTTTTGGAACAATTGATAAACTAAACAGTAAAAGTCTATCATCAGATCCTGGATTCATCCAAGAGTTCTGAAGGAACTCAAATGTGAAATTGCAAGACTACTAACTGTCATCTGTAACCTATCATTTAAATCAGCTTCTGTACCAAATGACTGGAGGATAGCTAATGTGATGCCAATTTTTAAAAAGGGCTCCAGAGGTGACCCTGGCAACTACAGGCCAGTAAGCCTCACTTCAGTACCAGGCAAACTGATTGAAACTAACGTAAAGAACAAAATTGTCAGACACATAGATGAACATAATTTATTGAGAAATAGTCAACATGGTTTTTGTAAAGGGAAATCATGCCTCACCAATCTACTAGAATTCTTTGAGGGGGTCAACAAGCATGTGGACAAAGAAGATTCAGTGGATATAGTGTATTTAGATTTTCAGAAAGCCTTTGACAAGGTCCATCATCAAAGGCTCTTAAGCAAAATAAGCAGTCATGGGATAAGAGGGAAGGTTCTCGCATTGATTGGTAACTGGTTACAAGATAGGAAACAGACCATTTATTCCTACCCTTTGTGTTCAGAATGGAGAAGTAAATAGTGGTGTCCCCCAGGGATCTGTACTGGGCCCAACGATCTGGGAAAAGGGGTAAACAGTGAGGTGGCAAAATTTACAGATGATACAAAACTACTCAAGATAGTTAAGTCCCAGGTAGACTGCAAAGAGCTACAAAAGGATCTCACAAAACTGGGTGACTGGGCAACAAAAGGGCAGATGAAATTTAATGTTGATAAATGCAAAGTAATGTACGTTGAAAAAAATAATCCTAACTATACATATACAATGATGGGGTCTAAATTAGCTGTTACCACTCAAGAAAGATCTTGGAGTCACTGTGGATAGTTCTCTGAAATCATTCACTCAATGTGCAGCGGCAGTTAAAAAAGCGAACAGAATGTTGGTAATCATCAAGAAAGGAATAGATGTTAATACAGAAAATATCATATTTGAATCCATGGTACGTCCACACTTTGAATAATGTGTGCAGATGTGGTTACCCCATCTCAAAAAAGATATATTGCAATTGGAAAAGGTTCAAAAAAGGGCAACAAAAGTGATTGGGGTATAGAACGGCTTATTTGTGAGGAGAGATTAATAAGACTAGGGCTTTTCAGCTTGGAAAAGGGGAGACTAAGGGGGTATATGATATAAAGGTATATAAAATCATGAGTGGTGTGAAGAAAGTAAATAAGGAAAAGTTATTTACTTGTTCCCATAATATAAGAACTATGGGCCACCAAATTAAATTATTAGGTAGCAGGTTTAAAACAAACACAAGAAAGTACAGTATTTTTTCACACAATGCACTGTCAACCTTTGGAACTTCTTGCCAGAGGGCATTGTGAAGGCCAGTACTATAGCGGGGTTCAAAAGGGAGCTAGACAGATTCATGGAAGATAGCCATTGATGGACCTATTAGCCAGGATGGGGAGGAATGGTGTTCCTAGCCTCTGTTTGCCAGAAGTTGGGATTGGGTGACAGGGCATGGATCACTTGATGATAACCTGTCTGACAGTGGCCAATGGTAGGTGCCCCAAAAGGAATGAACAGAGGACAGGATACTGGGCTTGACGGACCTTTGGTCTGACCCAGTATGGCCGTTCTTATGTGCTTAAGTATTTTTAAATTCACCTAACACAAGTACTGTTGTGCAATCTCTATCATGAAAGTTGATATTATTGTATGTAATACTACATTTGTAACTGCATTCAAAAATAAAACGTAAAATTTCAGGGCCTACAAGTCCACTCAGTCCTATTTCTTGTTCAGCCAATCACTCAAACAAGTTTGTTTATATTTGCAGAAGATAACGCTGCCCGCTTCTTGTTCACAATGTCACCTGAAAGCAAGAACAGGTGTTCTCATGGTACTTTTGTAGCCGGCGTTGCAAGATATTTATGTGCCAGATGCACTAAACAGTCACACGTCCCTTCATGCTTCAACCACCATTCTAAAGGACATGCGTCCATGCGGCTGATGGGTCTGCTCGATAACAATCCAAAGCAGTGCGGACTGGCGCATGTTCATTTTCATCATCTGAGTCATATGCCATCAGCAGAAATTGATTTTCTTTTAGGTGGTTCTGGTTCTATAGTTTCTGCATTGGAGTATTGCTCTTTTATGACTTCTGAAAGCATGCGCCACACCTCGTCCCCCTCAGAGTTTGGAAGGCACTTCAGATTCTTAAATCTTGGGTCGAGTGCTGTATCTATCTTTAGGAATCTCATATTGGTATCTTCTTTGAATTTTGTCAAATCTGCAGCAAAAGTATTCTTAAAATGAACATGTGCTGAGTCATCATCCCAGACTGTTATAACATGAAATATATGCCAGAATGCAAGTAAAATAGAGCCAGAGACATACAATTCTCCCCCAAGGAGTTCAATCACAAATGTAATGAACACATTTTTTAAACAAGAGTCATCAGCATGGAAGCATGTCCTCTGGACTGGTAGCCGAAGCATGAAGGGGTATACGAGGTACGTAGATACCTTGCAATGCCGGCTAAAAAAGTCCCTTGTGAATGCCTGTTCTTACTTTCTGGTGACATTGTAAATAAGAAGTGGGCAGCATTATCTCCCGTAAATGTAAACAAACTTGTTTGTCTTAGCAATTGGCTGAATGAGAAGTAGGACTGAGTGGACTTGAAGGCTCCGAAGTTTTGCATTGTTTTGTTTTTGAGTTCAGTTATGTAACAAAAATAATCTGCATTTGTAAATTGCACTTTCACGATAAAGAGATTGCACTACAGTACTTGTATGAGGTGAATTAAAAATACTATTCCTTTTATCATTTTTACAGTGCAAATATTTAAAATCAAAAATAGAAAGTGAGCAGTGTACACTTTGTATTCTGTGTTGTAATTGAAATCAATATATTTGAAAATGTAGAAAAACATCCAAAATATTTAATACATTTCAACTGGTATTCTAGTGTTTAACAGTGCGATTAAAACTGTGATTATTGCAATTAATTTTTCTAATTACGATTAATTTTTCAGCGTTAATCCTGTGAGTTAACTGTGATTAATCAACAACCCTTGTATATAAAAATAGATGTACTGCAAATTATGACACCAAAATGAAAGTGGCACAGAAATCATTATATATAGACACACATATAAATGTATGTATATAATTATATAGATACAAGTAGATACACACAGTAGCCAGTTGTACCTCCCAATTCATAAGATTTACAGTATTTCCCTACTCTCAGTTTATTGATGCTGTATTGCTATTAAATAGTACATGTGAAAAAATAACATTATAACTATAATCAGTGACTGAGTGTAGATAACTATTGCTGGGATTTGGAATTTAATCACAAACACATTTGATTTATATTGATGACAGAATTAGAGATTTTCAGAATCCCATAGATTTTCCTGCATCTCCCATTTATTTTCAGTGAGAAAATCTGTGAGATCTGACAACTGTCTGCAAGCTTTCCTGTAATTAGATCTGTGTGACCATCTCATAACAAATCTCAAAACCTGGTCAAACTAGACTTTTCTTCCTCACAACAGGCCTTACACGTCTGCCTACATTTTGTCATCTGCAAATAGCACCCCACTTCTCCAGTAATGCCAATGGGACCAGGTGAAGTATTCTGATTACTTGGATGCAGACTGGGGAATGGGCAGATAGCCTGCTCACTCGACTGGGAAAGTATTGTGTACTTTGCTGGCTTTTATACTTAAAAACAGCAAATAGAGAAGCAGTGAACAATGAATATTTTGCACAACTGTTAAGTTAAAAACTGCCTTTTCCAACTTTTACCAGTTCATACAATAGTTTTGTAGCTAGGGACATTCTGTGAAAATTCACGGACATCAGGGCTAAATTTGAATGCAATCAGGCCAACAGGAGTCCATATTTTTTTTCTAATATTCCATTAGCACAGAAACCGAGTGTCCCTAAGGTTAATGTTGTCAGAACCCTTTAAAGGATTTCTAATCTGACAAATCAACCTACCCCCCATTATTATCCTTAACACATGGTAGATGTAACTGTCAGAACCACTGATAGAAGCCTAGGGGGTTAGAATGAGATAATTACATGGCATACATGCATCTTTGTAATAAGGAAAATATGCCTGAGGTTGCAAATAAATGGAAACCTTCTGCACTGACAGGAAGATGGTGACCTAATAGGTCTTTTCCATCTCTAATTTCTATAAGTGTATGAAAAAGCTATTTTTCCATAATAGAGAATATATCTTTGATAATGCCAGTTACAATGAAACTCAAGATTCCTTTTATACTGAAGCAGAAGAACTGCTTATCAGTGCAGTTTCTATTGTATTTAAAATTTAAACTGTACCTACTGCATTTTTCTTTTTACAATAGTTGTAAGATGATGGTACTAGGTCAATGTATGAGTAGATCCAGTCAGAGTTACTGATTTCTTTCTTCTTAAATTATTCTTATTCCCAGGTCTTTTTATTGTGCCAGCTGAGAGAAGAAGGGTGGTCCTGTGAGTAAGGCTTGGGATATAGGAGACCAGATTTCAGTTCCTAGTTTGCCACAGACTGAGAGACCTTGGGGAAATGTTTTCATCTCTGACTCAGTTCCCCATCAGTAAGTAAGGATAACATACCTTCTGCACCTGACAGGTGGGCTATGAGCACCAATTATCTTCAGAAATTTCATTTGGACAAAATTTAAATAATGGAGACAAATTTGAGGTGTTTACAGAGGGATGGCACAAAGCTTATGCATTGTTTCATCCCATGTCATGGTTACAGGATGAGCCACACCTAAGACAAGACCCCTTGCTCTTCACGAGTACATCTGACTTTTTGTACCTCAGTCTTGGTGGAACCACAGGGCTCCTGGGTGGCAGCACCCCATTTCCTAACCTTGTTAATGTGACCAGCCCAACTGGGTTTGGTACCCATAAGAATTTCCAGTTACTGCAACAGTAACTGAAATGACACAGCAACAGCAGCTTTAAAAAAAAACCCTTATTTATTCTTTTACCTAGAGATATGTAGCACACAGAACAAAGGGTTAATACAACAGAGCCCTACCCTCCTAAATTTTAATCTTTCCTTGCAAGCATTTGTAAGCTCCCCTCAGCCCAACTAACCCCCAGCATGCCATCTTAGGCTGGCAAGCAGACACACAGCCAACTGACACCAATATGCAGAATCTTTAAGGTTTAGGATTCCCTTTGAGCCTAGGCTTTCTAGCCAGCCCTGCAGGAGCCATCCAGGTAACTTCATCCCAACTGAGGGCCCAGTCATTGTTATCTTTAAGCTGTCTATCCAGATGTGCCAAGGCACAAAACCAAGTCAAACTAGCTAGAGACATAAAGGGTAACAAGAAAACATTCTACAAATACATTAGAGGCAAGAGGAAGACCAAGGACGGGGTACACCCATTACTGAATGGTGGGCGGGGGAGGAGCGGGGGGTGGGGGGGACAGAAAATGTGGAAATGACAGAGGTGCTTAATGACATTTGTTTTGTTTTCACCAAGAAGGTTGGTGGTGATTGGACCTCTAACAGTGAATGCTAGTGAAAATGAGGTAGGATCGGAAGAGGCTAAAATAAGGAAAGAACAAGTTAAAAATTATGTAGACAAATTAGATGTTCCAAGTCACCAGGGCCTGATGAAATGCATCCTAGGATACTCAAGGAACTGACTGAGGAGATATCGGAGCCATTAGCGATTATCTTTGAAAAGTCATGGAAGATGGGAGAGATTCCAGAAGACTGGAAAAGGGACAAATATAGTGCCAACCTATAAAAAAGGGAAGTAAGGACAACCCAAGGAATTACAGACCAGTCAGCTTAACTTCTTTACCCAGAAAGATAATGGAGAAAACAACCAAGCAATTTGCAAACATCTAGAAGATAATAAGGCAATAAGTAACAGTCAGCATGGGTTTGTCAAGAACAAATAGTGTCGAACCAACCTGATAGCTTTCTTTGACAGGGTAACAAGCCTTGTGAACAGGGAGAGAAGTGGTAGATATAGTATATCTTGAGTTTAGTAAAGCTTTTGATATGGTCTCACATGACCTTCTCATAAACTAGGGAAATGCAACCTAGATGGAACTACTATAAGGTGGGTGCAAAACTGGTTGGAAAACCATTCCCAGAGAGTAGTTATCAGTGGTTCACAGTCATGCTGGAAGGACATAATGAGTGGGGTCCCGCAGGGATCAGTTTTGGGTCTGGTTCTGTTCAATATCTTCATCAGTGATTTAGATAATGGCATAGAGAGTACACTTATAAAGTTTGAGGATACCATCAAGCTGGCATGGGTTGCAAGTGCTTTGGAGGAAAGGATTACAATTCAAAATGATCTGGACAAATTGGAGAAATGAACTGAAGTAAATAGGATGAAATTCAATAAGGACAAATGCAAAGCACTCCACTTAGGAAGGAACAATCAGTTGCACACATACAAAATGGGAAATGACTGCCTAGGAAGGAGTACTGTGGAAAGGGATCTGGGGTCACAGTGGACTAAGATAAGTCAACAGTGTAATGCTGTTGCAAAAAAATCATTCTGGGATGTATTAGTAGGAGTGTTGTAAGCAAGACACAAGAAGTAATTCTTCCGCTCTACTCCGCATTGATTAGGCCTCAACTGGAGTTTTGTATCCAGTTCTGGGTGCCACATTTCAGGAAGAATGTGAACAAATTGGAGAAAGTCCAGAGAAGAGCGACAAAAATGTTTAAAGGTCTAGAAAACATGACCTATGAGGGAAGACTGAAAAAATTGGGTTTGTTTAGTCTAGAAAAGAGAAGACCAATGGGGGCATGATAACAGTTTTCAAGTATGTAGAAGTTTTTCTTCCTCCTCCTTGTAACAGTTTCTCTTAACCTCTGAAGATAGGACAAGAAGCAATGGGCTTAAGTTGCAGCAAGGGAGGTTTAGGTTGGATATTATTAAGAAAAACTCTGTCAGGATGGTTAAGGACTGGAATAAATTGCCTAGGGAGGTTGTGGAGTCTCCATCATTGGAGATTTTTAAGAGCAGGTTAGACAAACACTGGTCAGGAATGGTCTAGATAATACTTAGTCCTGCCATGAGTGCAGGGGACTGGAATAGATGACCTCTCAAGGTCCTTCCAGTACTACGATTTTAACTTTGGCATCTGTTTTCCCTTAACAGCCTCTTTTGATTTAACTCCTCGCAGTCAAGCAGTTTAAGATCAAGCCCCTCAAGGTTACAATATTTATAAAACAAAACCACTACGCAACTCCCTCATTCTCCACACCTTCGAAATGGGACTCAAATGGGATTTAAATGGAGCATAAATCTTTTGCAATGGGTGGATTTCACCACTGGTGAATTGTACTGTTTCTTTATTCTATAGAAACCATAAAACAGCATCACTATTTATTAAAGAAGAGTAGTTGCTGTCACCTAATGGTGTTTTTATTTGCATATTACAGAGATGGTATTTAAGGAACTGAAACTAATCATCTTTAGTTCACCTGAGAAACCATAGAACACATTAAGCAGATTCACACTGTACTGTCAAAGGACTCATCATTGTGATTTATATGATAAGTTAAACTATTTCAGTATCAGCATTATGAAAACACATGACTGCTTATTTGTTTTCAAATGTAAATGAGTTAAATGTCCTTGTTATCTTCAGTAAGCCTGTAACAATAAAACAAGCTTTATTCACATGCTGTGGTATGGAACAAGGTCTGCCTAGGGATAGGAAGCTAAGTGTCAGGGTGGGTTAGTGCATTCTCCTTTTACCTCTGGAAACCTGGGTTCAATCATGTTTGGAATCAAGAGGAATAATGAGTTGTGACCTCATCCCAGCCTCCGTTTGTGTATAACACAAAACTATCACACAACTGATTTCATAGTCGCTATTCATCAGAGTCAATGACTTGAATATTAGAGATGCCCTAGAGCAAGAGTATAATATTAGCAGAGCTGTATGATGGAGGTGGCTACAGAATTTGCTGGCTATATTGGCATGCCTGGTGTTAGCCTCATTTTTAAATTTGTATGAGAGCTTCCAAGCTGAGGAAAAAAAATAGTTCTTGGTAAACAATTCAGGGAAACATCAAACCTACCAGTCCTATTAACTGAGAACATTCCACAATTAACCTGAATGCAGAAAGAAACAGTTCAGTGTTGCACTGACAAGAGCTCCTACACTTTAAAAAAAAATCTTATCGCTCTGATCTAAGCAATTCAGATGCCTGCTACAACTCCTCCTCCTTGCAGAAGGAACTGTTAGAGCTATAGACTAGAAGACTCATCACATCTGTCTCCACAGATAAGTGGTTTGCTAAAATTTCAGACATGTATGAGCCCCCTACAATATTCAACTGAATTCATGGCACCTGGTCATTAATCATCACTTAGACTGCAAGTTTGTGGGGGTAGGGACAATGTTTTCATTGTGTGTGTGTACAGTACCTAGCATGATGAAGCCCCAAACCTAATCTTGTCCTCTAGGGGCTCCTGTAACAAAATCCATGAATCTATTATTTGTAAGTCCAGAAGGAACCTGTCACTGTTTAGGGCAATTGAACCTGTATTCCCATTCCGTGGTCCCTCAAGGGCACCACTCTGTGGTCCCAGCTCCTCAGCTGTCACCTCTTTCGGGTAGAGACCTGCGTCTCTCTCCCTCCTGACCAGGGTTTTTCCCAGTCTGCACAGTTCCCCACCTAAGCTGTAATATCCCCAGAAAGCCAGTCTGCATAAATAGAACATCATTTCCACTTTGTTCTCTCACCGAAGGCTATAAACAGTGTAATTGCCAGCAGTTACAAGCTACCACACATCTTTATAAGCAAGCACATTTATTCTTAAGGTGAAAGTGTTACACAGAAAACATATTATAAAACAGTAAGAATTTATATGCATACTAAAAGGCTTACTAGAAAACACTGCAGCTCCCATCTCAACCTCAACTGGGTTTTCCCCTTGATAACATGTTCATAATGGTCTCAGATTCAGAACCAAAACAATCGTGCATAGTTCAGTCTTTCCTTTATACAGCTTGGGCCTTTGATCTTGGCCTCATGTAACAGGTGATCAGCAGACAATGGCATGCATCTCAGCATGTAGCTTCAAAGGGCTGGATATTTGCATAACGGGAGATGGGGAATTTGCATGTACCTCCCCCTTGATAATCGCTAGGAAAACCACTTCACATGTTTTGTTCTGACACATAGTTCAATATAGTCTTTTGAACCCCCAGGTCTCACATCTCCCCTTGCCACCACCCCCAAAGGGTTTACATACAGTCCTGGCCCACAATAATGCACAAATCATTTGTTTAATACAATGGACCCCAAAGATCCATTATGATTATCTAGTCTGACTTGCATCATACAGGCATTAGAATTTCACCCAGCAATTCTTGCATCAAGCCCATTATTTCTGGTCAAGCTAAAG
This sequence comes from Malaclemys terrapin pileata, assembly GCF_027887155.1. Taxonomy (NCBI): domain Eukaryota; kingdom Metazoa; phylum Chordata; order Testudines; family Emydidae; genus Malaclemys; species Malaclemys terrapin. The sequence continues at coordinate 98,146,332 of NC_071511.1, read as the reverse complement.
TATAGAAAACATCCAATCTTGATTTAAAGACTTCAAGTGATGGAGAACCCACCATATCCCTAGGTACGTTTTTCCAATGATTCACTGAAAAAAAGTGTATACCTTATTTGTAATCTGAATTTGTCTAACTTTAGCTTTCAATTATTAGATCTTGTTTTGTCTATCTCTGATAGAGTAAAGAGCTCTCATCAGAAATGATCATCAGAGGCAGATACTAATAGACTGATCAACTCACCTCTTAATCTACTTAGTTTATCAGAGAAAGTTAAGCTTCTTCTCTCACTATAAAGCAGATTTTATAGACTTGAACCACTCTTTTGGCTCTTTTCTGAACCCTTTCCAATTTTTCACTATCCCTTATGAAGTGTAGACACCAGAGGTGGACACACATTCCAGTGATGGTCTCACTTTGTTAAACTAATTCAATAGAATACCATTTACTATTTCCTTTTTTATATATCCAAAGGTCATGTTAGGGATCATAGTTGATAGCCAGCTGGACAAGAGCTATATCCTTCTCAGGACACAGCTCCCCATCCTGTAAATGAGGCCTACATTCTTTTTGCAAACAACAACAATATGAAGAAAAAGCAGAAGCTCAAAAGAAGCATGGTTGGTGGGTGAGCATTAGCCTAGGAAATGAAAAGGCCACAGGTTCATATCCTTGCTCTTCCACTGCCTGCCTGAGTGACCTTGGGGAAAAAAATCTCAGTTTGCCAACTGTAAAATGGGGATAATACTTCACGGGGTGTTAGAATAGTTGCATTTAAATTTTAAAAAATTGTGGTAATGGGGGCCATATAAGTGCCTAATATATGGAAACAAGAATTAAATGCTGCCTATGATCTAAAAATGTGCAATTCTACCCCATATTGATGTCTAATGCCACTGATGTATATTGAACTTTCCCAGATCTATGGGTTATTGTGTTAATTGTTCCTTTCACTGTGACCTACAGTACTAAAAAGCTGTATACATACACTGCATCTTATGAACTCATCAGCACCTTGAAGTGTTCCCTCCATTATTAAAAGTTCTCCTCTTTCCTTCTCAACTCACACACACACACCCCTCTAAAATAAAAAAAATAAATAAAAAAAACTTAACATGCCAGTTTTTAGGATACCAGTGATTTATTGTTCTAATACTGTACACTATCAGAGAACAATTGCTGTGATAATAGATTGTTGTAATATATCATCAGAATGGCACCATCAAGAATATCCTGGAGACAAACATTCTTTACATTTATTTAGCTTAAATTAGATTTTTATAAAAAACAAAGTAAAGCTTTGCATCAGCAGATGCAACGAAACTATAAAATTAGAACAAGTGAAAGATTTAAAGATGTTTTGATCTGTGATTTTTTTAATAAATCAAGAATGGTTACTTATCATTCTATTAAAAAAGTAGTCATCTTTAATGTTTACATTTTAGATTAAATGTGTGTAATGCAGATCCTTCAGTATCTGGGATATGGTTTTTAAGGACTTTTGATGAACGTGGTAAGTGTTACTGGTCAATAAAAGAATAATTCATATATTATAATCCCAGAAGAAACCACTGTGATCATCTAGTCTGACCCTCAGCGTAATATAGGCTATACAGGTCTTTCCTGAATTAAGTCCTCTGTGCATTAAAGCTTTTTTTTTTTTTTAAAGCAGCAAAACATCCCATTTTGATTTAAAAATGTCCAGTAATTGAGAATTCACCACAACTCTTGGTAAACTGATCTAATGCCTAATTACACTCACTGAAAAATGTGCCTTATTTCCATTCTGAATTTGTCTGGTTTCAAAGTCTAGCCATTTGATCTCTTTGGATCTTTTTATATAAAGTCTGTTCCCCGTCTAGATAGTGGCAGACTGATCAAGTCACCCCAACCTTCTCTTTGTTAAACTAAATAAATCAAGCTCATTGAGTCTTTCACTATAAAGGCATGTTTTTAATCCTATAATCATTCCCAAGACTTCTCTGAAACCTCTCCAGTTTTTCAACATCCTTCTTAAGTTGTGGACACTAGAATTGGGGACAGTATTCCAGTAGCAGTCATACCAGTATCACATACACAGCAACATAACCTTTCTACTATTCGATATTCTCCTGTTTATATATCCAAGGATCGCATTAGCCCTTTTGGTTAATGTCACAATAGGAGCTTATGTTCAGTTGATTATCCACCATGACCCTCAAGTCTGTTTTTAGAGAGAGAGCTTCTCAGGATAGCATCCCACATCCTGTAACGATGGCCAACATTTTTTGTTCCTCAATGTATAACTTGATATTGGGCCCATTTAAATGCATTGTCACTCCTTTAGACCCAAGCAGTTTTTCATTTTTACATTAGGCTATATTAAAATGTGTATTATTTGTTTGTGCCCAGCTTATCAAATGATCCAGATCATTGTGTATCAATGACTTGTTCTCTTCATTTTTCACCACTCCCCCAATCTTTGTGTTATCTGCAGACTATCAGTGATGGTTTTATGTTTTCTTCTAGGTCATTGGTGGGGAAATATAAAGTCAAATAGGCTAGGGTAAAGAACCAATCCAGGCAGGACCCCACTAGAAATACAAATGCTCGATGAGGATTCCCCATTTACAATTACACTTTGAGAGGCACCATTTAGCTAGTTTTTAATCCATTTACTGTGTGCCATTTGAATGTGTCATTCTAATTTCTTAATCAAAATCTCATGTGATACCAAGACAAATGCTTTACAGCCATCCAAGTTTATCATAACACCATTATTTCCATTATCAACCAAACCTCCAATCATTAAATTTTATATAAATTAGTTTTACAAGATCTGTTTTCCATAAAACCATGTTGATTGGTATTAATTCTATTACCCTTCCTTAATTCTTTAAGGAATGAGTCCTGCATCAGCCATTTCATTATTATGCCCAGGATTCAAGTCAGGTAGACAAGCCTATAAATTACCTAGATTGTTCCATTTACCCCTTTGAAATGTTAAATTTCTTCCAGTCCTCTGGAACTTCATAAGTGTTCAAAAACTTACTGAAAAGCAATATTAGTGGTCCAGAGACCTCCTCAGCCATATCTTTTAAAACTCTTGGGTGCAAGTTATCTGGACCTGAGGATTTTAAAAATGTCTGACATTACTAGCTACTGATTAACATGAATGGCAGCTCTTTTTGGTTCTCTGTATCAGACAGGGACTGTTTGGTTTACTCTACTGACATCAGGGGAGACAGCTGGAAAATTCTGCCTTGTTTACTGACATGTGTGCATGTTGCACCCTCTTCAAAACCCAGGAAGTATCCGCTATGCTTCTCTTATCACATACAACTGTTTATTACAATCTAACATTGAATTACTATTAATTTACACTAGTGTAAATAAGAAGCAAAATCAGGCACACTGTGCACAATCATTCAGTGGACAAAGCTTTTTCTGTACTATCCCTTACTGCAGGGCTGTGCAATAATGGCACAATCAGGCTATACGACTGAGCTTTTCCAAGCTGCCTAAGGGAACTGGATGCCCAAGTCCCTTTGATGCTAATGGCTGCACTGCACTGGCTACCAATAATGCATAGCAGTTCAAGAGGGAGAGCTGCCTTTGCAGGGTCACTTCTCCCTATCCTAGGCAAGTAGGTTGGGGTAGGGAGGAAGCACTTGTTACTTGCTGTGCCATGAAGATTGTAAGATAATCATTGCAGGGACTTTCACATAATGTGTTTGTACAGTGCCTAGCATAATGTGACATAGAATCAGAAGTGAGGACTCAAAGGGACCTAGGTAATAGCTAGACCATTCCTGACAGGTTTTTGTCAAACCTGTTCTTAAAAACTTCCAGTGGTGGAGAGTCCACAACCTCCCTAGGCAATTTATTCCAGTGCTTAACTACCCTGACAGTTAGGAAGTTTTCCCTAATGTCCAACTTAAAACACCCTTGCTGCAATTTAAACCCATTGCTTCTTGTCCTATCATCAGAGGTTAAGAACAATGTTGCTCCCTCCTCCTTGTAACAACCTGTTATGTACTTGAAAACTGTTACCATGCCCCATCTCAGTCTTCTCTTCTCCAGACTAAACAAACCAATTTTTTCAATCTTCCCTCATAGGTCATGTTTTCTAGACCTTTAATCATTTTTGTTGCTCTCCTCTGGACTTTCTCCAAATTTTCCTGAAATGTGGTGCCAAGAACTGGGCACAATATTCTAGCTGAGGATCCCCACATCTACTATGTTGTCTTTCTGTCTCTGTGGTATGCATCCTCCTAATGAAACCAAGAGCCTCATATGTATGTTGGCCCAAGACTGGTAGATTGCCTCTGTCCCACCATTAGGAAATAAATTTTCCTTTGTATTTAAAAAGTGTCTGTGTGCACTCTCCCAGCATTGGAATTGCTCCTTCATTATAGACTTTTCCAGACATTTTTGATTCATCCACTTATAAGTGCTTCTTCCTTCTTTAGCACACTTTTTGTTATTACATTTACCTGTGTCCCAAGGTCCATTTTTTTTTTGGTCATACAAAGACTATTTGTGCACATTTTAATTAGTTCAAGGCTATACAACTTTTTTTTTTTTTTTTTTGCTGTGGCTGCAATTCCTTTAGTTCAAGGTGCACCTGAATCACTGTTTCCACAGTTTAAACTCTTATTGCTATCTTGACATAGGTGTTCCAGAGAGCTGCAGGGGGATGTTGGGCAAGAAAGGGAGCAGACGATTATTGGACTCAGCAGCACTGACTGCAGTTTGGAGTGTTACCATCAACCACACTAAAGGAAGCACCCTTTAAAATGTTTTGATCCGTTAAATTGTGTTTAAAAGTGGCCTGATGTAGACAGAGCCTAGTAGGAGGGAAAAATGCTGACATTCATGGGAATGAGAAGTATTCATTTAAACTTAACCCCTATCTCACCCCTCTCCCCCAATACACTAGTTAAACTAACTTAACGATACATAAACACAACAGGAAAAATGAAACAATGGTGGATAACTAAAACTTACAACAAATATCCATAGATCTACAATATAAAATTCTCAGCAGGATCTTAGAAACACAGCTGAGCATTCAAAGTTTGTTTTATAGTTATTTAATGAGAATTTTTAGACTAAAAATAAGGACCCTAATAAAAAAGGAAGCTTTTAAAGTGTGATTTTTTTTAAACTTAAAACCTGCAATTTATCAATTGAATATGTAAATAGTTTAATTAAACAAGATCTAGATTTTTGCTTTAAAGTGATTGTGTTATGGATGTTATCTAAATGATGAATTATGGTCAAAGCAACCTCCTGAGCAGTTCTCATTTGTTTCCCTTTGTAATTCATAACAAACCCTGATAACATTATATCCTTCAACAGCCTGGGTAAATTTAACAGATTGTAATAGGAATCCTAAATCAATCTGATTCAATTTATTTAAACAAGACAAAAACCCTAAGGAGATCTTCATGCATTCATTTAAATGACAACTTCAACAGTTAAGGCCCAAGATAAGCAGTAAAAAAAAAAAAAGATTTGAAAGTTTAAAAAATCAAATCCATTGAGCAAATATTTTATGTCCAGTTCAGTACATCCAGGTCTTTATAAAAGAAAAAATAAGATGAAGCCCTCTATCCATGAGATAGAGTTTTTAATTAGGACTTTATCTGACTAGATTTGCATTTTGACTATTTCAGTGCACCAGTATCAGTAAGATGCAGTGTGTCAGATTCTAGACTTTAGATTCTGATATAAGTAGGCATGTTTCCATAAGACACATTTAGGAATAAGTGTTAGTTAATGCAGGCAGAATTTTTCATTTCAGCACAATCAGTTCAGTCTAAGTATATGTCCCTGTGAGATTCCCCAAGGGATCTGAGGAAAATGAATCTAACAGAACTATGGCACATTCTTGTTGGTTTTACCTGAAATTCAAACAAAGTCCCATTGTACATATGATCACTGTAATGAATTTGTAGCAATGCCAAATAGAAAACTAATGTCAAGTACCTTTTGCAAGCATAGCATTTTAAATTAATTTAGAGGAATCCTAATCTAACTCAACAGTCACTGATAAGGTAATCAAAAAAAGGTGTAAAAGTTAAAAATTAATCTGTCCAGAGGCTGGCTATATATATTTCAAGAGGAGTATGCTCATACAGGGGCTATTTCACAAGACTCATCCAAGTAATTCAGATTAGGAAGGAGAGACGAGGGAACAGGTTGTTAATTTTTGGAGGTGGGGGGTAAGGGAATCAGTTGCACAGAGCTCAAAATGCACTGTACTTCAATCGTAAGGTCTGTGACAGATGGCCTATTTATGCACATAACAGCATCATCTGCATAAAAACAGTACTGGAATCTACAAGAAATCACTGGGGCCACTAAAATATATCAAGAGAAAAGAATAATCACAATCCATAGAGCCCTCTGGGGCATCTTTTTAATTATTGCTGGTTCATGTTTTAGGATAAGATTTTGTTCATTACCATAGAATGAATTTGATACTTTGTTTAGTGTTATGGCTGTAAAAGCCCAACAACAAAAGAAAATTAAAAAATTACAGTATAAACTTGTGAAGGGCAGCCAAGAAGTTCAGTATTATTGTAATAGCAAAGTATCAAGTCATGTCTCAAATGAAAACTAGTGACTCACCAGTTATGCTTTGGGGACAGACTCCATAAACAAGTTTTTCCTAGACGAAAGAATGTTGCTTTGCCTGTATCACAAATGTAAATTCAGCAAGGTAATGCCAGAGACAATGGAAAGTTCACTTGCATCTAAGGTAAGCAAAGTAATTAAGCCAATCAAGAAAGCAAACTGGCCAGAAGATGAAAAGCGGGGTTGGTGCCTGCACCCTAAAGGATGAGCAGCTGGGGAAAAGAACTTTGTCGGGGTTTACTTTTCAAAGAAGAGATGAGAACCTTTTATTTATACATCACTTTGTGGACAAAGGGGACAGTGAATGTCGTGAAATGACAGTGAAAAACTATTTTAGGCAAAGACACACGCTTGCTAGAATTAAGTTTTAGGCACTAGAAAGCATGTTTTATTTTGTTTTGTTTGTAACCATTTTCTGTTTCTGTTATCTCTACTTAGAGTCACATAAATCTCTGTTCTTTGTTAATAAACCTATTCTTAGTTTTACTATAAATCATCTCAGTGCTGTTATATTAAAGTGAAGTAAGAGTCCTCAGCTAATCTAACAGGCTCACGTGTACGCTCTTTGGAAGCAGTGAACTTACATTTCTACGAGTGTCCATTGGGAGGGACTGGATACTGCAGAGAGATGGGTCTGGGGAACTGGGGTTCACTGATGGTTACCCGGAAGGCAAGGTTAAGACCAGCAGAGTCTCAAAGAGTTTGCTGGTGAGATGGACAGACTAGGGTGCCAGGGAGCTGACATAGTCTAAGTCCCAGCAAAGCTCTCCCCTTGATGCAGAAGGGTAACAACGGCTCATGGTTCTGGATGTACTGTGGAGAGGGTCACACCTCCCCACTCTCTCAGCCCTCTCCACTCCTTTTGGAAGGCTGGTGCCAGTCCCATGCAGTCTTTATATCCCCTGACCACAAAGGACTCTCATGCCTGATCCCGCATAGGTGCACAAGACAAGGAGTCTCCTTGTATACTCTTCCCCAACAACATAAGGGCTCGATACCAAGCTACCTAAAGAATACCAAGCTGCCCCAAAGAGCTTACTATTCCTGACTGCTGTGAGAATGTATGAAACTATACAGCAAAAAACACAGACTGGTGATTTATATCATGAAAGCTGCATGGAACAGGTGATGCTTCTAATGTTGAAGGTGAAGAGGGAGAATAATTAATGAACGCTAATTGGGATGCTGTTCCAAGCATTCTAAAAGAATGTTTTGATACACTTTTGTTACTCTGATCCATGGATGGAAGCATATAGCAACACTTTCTTCTCCACTGGACAGTGTCACATTTTATATCACCAAGGCAATCAGAAGCTCTAGCTGAGCCTGTGTTTCCTCCAGAGCACCAGGCACAGAGATAAGTGGTTTGCCAATGATGAAGGCAAGCCAAGGACAAATTTACATCTGTGAGCGTAACCTTTTAGTTTATCAACTATATGCCCAATCTTTCTCACCCTTAAGTCAATAAAAGTTTACCATTAACTTTGTTGAGTGCAGGATCAGGCATTTAAATCTAGTTTTACCAAAGTTTTCATAATTTCTTCAACTGAATTTAACAGTCATAACAGTAAGTGACACAGAATTATGTAGGGACTCTTCCTAAGGTCCCCTTCCTCAGTTTCCTGAAGGAGATTTGATGGTCTCCCTGGCTGAATTTATTGTTTAAAAAAATAAGTTAAGGCCTCCATGAGGCAGCAATCCAACATAAGATTGAGACCAAGCTATATTTTTTCTGAATATTCTACCTGTTTATCATTATATTCATTTTCTCCTGTCTTGAAGCCCATTTCTTCTTATTGGTAATATCAAGCTGATCCTATTCCCACAACTTGTACTCTAGAACAACTTCCTTTTATTGCTAGTCCTATTGTTATAAAAAGTATTATTCCCCCCTCCACACATACTCCTATATTGTATTATTAAATGTGCATTGGTAAGTTTGATTTGGAAAAGCTAACTTTAAATCATCAAATGAGAAGCAAATTTCACGGTTTCTTCACTTCCTTTTGTGGTTGAACTTCTGGTGTATGTTTTTGTAAACATCAGATTTTTGATCTTGTCAATAAAGTTGTAGTGTACAAATACGGCATTTTTTCCTAAGGAGACAGAAGATTTGAAGTTTGGTGCTAGCAGGCCAGCATCACCCTCTGAAGTGCAGACATATCCAAATTCCTGGTAATGGCAGACTTCCCAACATACTCAAGTGGGCATCTCCTGCATAAAGAAGTAGTACTGGAACTAGAAATAGAAGGCAGTCTAAATATTTTGGGCCATAAGATCACCTCAGTTTCTATGTGTGGAAGGAAGTAGAAACCCCTGGATCCCAATTCAGGAATTCAACCTACAACCCCAGAGTTGCTGGATGTTTCTGGTAAAGTGATCACCATTAAAGTAGTTAATAAAGTAACCATTTAAATTATCAGTATTAGACTTCAGAGTTAATTTATCATGAAATTCATTGGGGGAACCTCCCCAAGTTATTTCTGGCTCTGTCTGCAAACTCAAGAAGACAACACTGCACTGATTTCCATATAGACCCCAATCTTAGCCCACGTATGCAGATCCAAAGGCAGGATTGGAGTCTTGGAATATTTTTCTTTTCCACCTTAAGAGTTAGAAGAGATGATATGTTAACTGGCTTTGATTTTCAGAGTCTGACCCCTGTTGTCAGTTGACAATGTAACCTGAACTGCAGCTGTCTTACCAACTGAAGTGGACTGGGATACTGACCCTTGGCAGTGTAAGAACTTGCTTCAAAATGAAGAAATGTGAAGGGGGGGGGTAGGGAAGTATTGCTATTAGTAGTTAATTAATAGTTGAATTACAAATTAAAAATAAAATAAACCAGACTACTCCCACTCATCATTAGCAACTAAAAAGTTTCTTAATGGAGGAGGGAAAAACCTAATTAAATGTCTATTATGCTAGGTAGAATGTAGCAATGGCAAATTATTAGTGGTAACCTGTATAGCCAAAAGACGTTTTTTTCCCCTTTACTGTTCTTTTATGATAAAGGAGATGGCCTCAAGCCTTTTAAAGTGAAAATATTGTACTTGAGCTTTTTTTTTTTTTTTTTTTTTTTTTAACATTTGAAATATCAGGTTTTCACTTGCTTTTCTGTGCTCGAGGACTTTGGCAAGATATTTGGCATTCCCAAATAGTAATGTCACAAAAGGCTTATGGTTGCTAAGATTGCATACCTTTAAAAACATCCACAACTTGGTTTATCTTTTATGTTATCAACTTGGCTCCAAAGAGACTTTTCTACAGGCGTAGAAGTAATGGTCCAGATTCACAATTATGAGAACTTTTTAGCTTTTTAATAAATATAGCCAAGTGCACCTTGGAATGTGTTAAAGAATTTTTAAACAGTCACATGGCTAGCAGTTCAGAGAGGAGAATGTCGAGAAAGATTTCATGTGAAATAAGTGTCATCTTAATTCAGGAAACCTAGGAACTTTTACCAAAATGTATTCAAAAGACTAAAAAGACCTTTTGCCTCAATATATTTTGAAGGTGAACTATTTGAACAGTTCATGGAATCACTCTTCTCTTGTAAACATTTTTAATGGAATGCTGAAAACGAAGTATTAGACAGCGGCAGCCAAAAGCACTAGCTCTCCATGCATAGATAATATATAGTTTGTTGGTGTTGGGAAAAGTCAAATCATTTTCTTTATTCTTTCCTTTTTTGAATAATGTGCATTGCAGCATTAATTGTTATGGAGGTAGAAAATAATAGGCTGTTACCATTGATAGAGATTTAATTGAAGGACTGTACATGGTGTGGAAGGAGGGATTCTCTAAGAAATTGCCATGCACTGACAGGTAATAGCAATCATAGTTTTAATGTGAAAGAGGGATGCTAAGAAAGTAGGAGAAATGCATGTTATTAATTGGTGGGTGGGGAAAAGGCTTTGAAAGGGTTAACCTTCTTTTGAATTGAATAGCTATCCAATGAAACTAATCAAAAAGAAAGTCTGAGAAGATTATATGTATATGAGCCTCAAAATAAACCCTGATTGTGGTTGACTTAGAATATTGGACTATCATACCTAAAGATAAAGCCCATCAGCTATCTTAAGTTATTTAAAAGTCTAAGCTTGATCCTCGAATCCAAGTTGAAAGATAAAAATAATCTTATGAAAATATGGGAGTTATACCATTCTTTGTGAACCACCTCCTACAATCCTTACTCAGACTTCCACACCACCCCCAGGAATTACATGCAAAACCACCTCTGCCAGGGGCTTAATACAGTGGATACTGCACTAACTCCTCCGGGGTCCCTTCCATGGCTACTGAGTGGCTGTGGGGGTACTCAGTCAATGGCAACAACACAGCAAGGCTCAGTGGAGCAGCTATTCATACCAACAGCTCTGCCCAAAGCTTGAGGAATTATTTGTTGGGAAAGCTTGAGATGAAACAGTTTCTCTGATCCTCTGGCCCTTTCACATGGGGTCCAACAAGGGACAGGGCAATCATAGAATCATAGGACTGGAAGGGACCTCGGGAGGTAATCTAGTCCAGTCCCCTGCACTCATGGCAGGAGTAAATTTCTAGACCATCCCTGACAGGCGTTTGTCTAACCTGCTCTTAAAAATCTCCAAGGAGGAAGATTCTACAACCACCCTAGACAATTTATTCCAGTGCTTAACCACCCTGACAGTTAGGAAGTTTTTTCTAATGGCCAATCTAGACCTCCCTTGCTGCAATTTAAACGCATTGCCTCTTGTCCCATCATCAGATGGGAACAAGAATTTTTCTCCCTCCTCTTTGCAAGAACCTTTTATGTCCCCTCTCAGTCCCCTCTTTTTCAGACTAAAATCACAATTTTTCAAAGACAGAAGATAGCAAGAAAAAAATACAAAACAATTACAATATCAGATTATGTTTCAAGTAAAAAAGTTGAGGCTGGTTTGTGGTATTTTCCATTACCCCAATCTGCCCTCATAGGTCATGTTTTCTTAATCATTTTTGTTGCTCCAATTTGTCCACATCTTTCCTGAAATGTCACGCCCAGAACTGGACACAATACTCAAATTGAGGCCTAATCAGTGTGGAGTAGAGCAGAAATATAGTTCTCAGTTTTCTCACAGCCTCTACTCAATTAAATTAGTGGGATTGTTGCCCATGTAAAAACTGAGCAAGGATATCAGGAGCTGGCACTCTAATTGTAGTCCTTGTTATAAAAAGGAGGCAGAATGAGGCAGATTCAAAGAGCATCAGGCAATAGTACTAGGTTTTTTGGTTGCTATGAAATTAGACTTGGCTGCATATAGAGTTACAGACAAAAGGATGAAATATATGATTTGAAAGAGTATTCAGGTCTCTTAGAGCCATCATTGGAATTTTTATGGAAAAAGTGCTTAGAAGCAATTTGCATAGTTTAAAAAAAATAAATGGTTGTATTGAGGCAATTGTAAAGGGCCCATACATTTACAAGGTTGTAGTACACTTATTTGAAACTCTGGTTTCTGTCAGAAGGTGCCTGTGAGAAGGTTAATACAGAGGTAGTCACTAGGTGTTCAAAATAAACCTGTTGGGATACTGGATGGCTCAATACATATAGGCTTAATTCCCATAATCATTCTCCTCTTGGATACCAGCGGATATAGTAACTGAAGGTTTTCACAATCCAACATCTGTTATGTAGTCTTTGTAAAATGAGTTACTGGACTTACTCCAGTTGAACTAAAACCTAGGGGAGATGTAGAAATACTTGTCATTTCTACAGGTGGCTGCTCCAGGCCAGGTTAGAAGAACATGGGACAGAGTGTCAATAACTTGCAATGATGTGCCTGTTCTGTGGTTAATTAATTAGAGGACTGTCCATCTAGCCTCAACCATGAGCACTCATAACTTGTTACATTTTGGTATGGATATCCATACCCCTCCCCCCCAAACATTTCTTTGCAGGCACATTTTCTGCTCTTTACTTTGCTGTTTTCTATGGAATCTCTTCTCCACCCTTTGCCCTAAAGTAGGGGTTTCCTGCAGCCGTAGCACCTCAGAGCTCATAGTGTACACAACATTAAACCTAGTCAGAACTTTCTGTAGGAAGTGGTACTAGTGATTTAAACAGGTAACACGCCTCGCTGTGCGACAGTAATAAAATAACGACCCATCATAGAATTGTGGTCATTATGCTAGTGGAGGTGGTGTTTTTCAGATTAGATGTGAAATTGAGGTCCTGGCTAGTTGTGCTTATTGAAAATCCAGTGGCATTTCACCATTCCTCCCTCCCGCCCCCCCCGCAAAAAAAAGGGTAGTGGTGATAACCAAATAGTGACATGGCTAATTTTATTCTGCCTACCTGAAATTCACCAGCTGTTTGAAGTAGTAAGGATTTTTTTCTATTTCTATTCTGAACTGTTATGAAGGGATGTTGTGTGCTGCTTAAAGGCTACCACTTTACACCTCAGAGCCAGTTGTGAACTGTTCCCTGTGGAGGCTTGTAATCTGGCTGCAAACTTTAGGTGCTCTGTAAATGCTAGTCATTATTTTCAATCACATTTAAAAAAAAAATCAAGGAGAGATGAATATGACAATATTCAAAAAGTTATATTAATTTCATATCAGAATTGTTAAGAAAATAGAGGCCAGCACAAGTCGAAAGGTTTTTGCTCTATCCTATTAAATTCATTGGCAATGTATTAGTAGTTTACTGAAGACTTCCCTGAAGGCACAGGCCCATCCCTCCCATACTCTTTTAAAAGACAAGTCAAGGGAAGGCCCCCCCCCCCCCCCCCGTGTGTGTGTTTGGCCTAAATGTCTTTTTAATACTATTGAGTTCTGCTGCAGTTCTCATAAAAAGTTAAATTGGATTCTTTTTGTTCCCACAACAGGAAAAAACCCATAGGTTTGTTTGATTTCCACTACAGCCTTGAGGTATATGAAGTACGTAAAGTGTTTTAAGCCCCGGTATTGGGAAGCAATCCACACAAATGGACCTTTACTCCCACAGAGTCACACTGATTTCAGTGAGACTGTGTTGGCGTGAAGGTCTGACTGAGCAAATAGCTTTGCAGAACTGGAACCTTAGCTGGGGCAGCAGAAGAATGTGCTGCCGTCTGAGAGTAAGCTGTAGAATTGCTAGTGGTAAATGTAATCATTGCTAACACCACTTGTTTTCTTTAAGACTGATGGAAGTTGTACTGAATGAATTAAAGCTTTTAAAGGTGTAACCAACTGGCCAACCCTATATATTTTTAGGCAGGGTATGATGAACTAGAAAATGTCTGTATTTTCTATCAATAGGATGAATGCCGGTGTTTTTGATAGCAAGTAGCCTATAGAGTTCAATCCAACAGGGTAGTATCAGGCAGGAAAGGTAAAACGTTGGCCTAGATCAGGGGTTCTCAAAGTGGGGATCAGGACCTCTCAGGGAGTTGCTAGGTTGTTACATGGGGGGGAGGGGTCGTGAGCTGTCAGCCTCCACCCCAAACCCTGCTTTGCTTCCAGCATTTATAATGGTGTGAAATATAAAAACAAGTGTTTTTAATTTATAAGGGGGGGAAGGGTAGCACTCAAAGGTTTGCTATTTGAAAGGGATCACCCGTACAATAGTTTGAGAACCACTGGCTTAAATAACAAGCATCCCAACACCCACAATAGCTAGGTTTGCAGCCATGAAGAGGCAACTCAGACCCCAAGCTTGGTGACATACCTTTTTTGCGAAGGCTGAGGGGGAGAGAGAGAGAGATCAAAAGGATCACTAAACCATTACACAGCTCCACACTTATAAAGGGAGCTGATCTGGGTGAAGAGAGGCTGCCCAGGGAGCAATAGTGAAAGCTACCAGTCTGGCAAGCGAACATACAGAGACAGAGTATGATGCAAGCTGGACAGTTCGCTTCTCTCAGCCAAAGATGGCTGAGCTGATGGAAACTTACTCTTTCCTTAAGAACTTTTGTAAGGCATAAGTAATACCCATGCATGGGGGCCTTATTTTACCTTGTGCTCTAGATGCTTTTCACCTTTTGGGAAAAAATGGATAAATAGTGCTTTGCTTTGAAGACGTTGCTTTTGAATCACTTAAATCAACTTGCTGGTCACAGGTTCCCAGAGAAAGGGCTTACAACACAGATGGGCCTGTTGAATTAACATGGTGAAGAGGAAGCTGCAGCCTACAGCTCCAGTTGCAAAGCGGTTGGACCATCCACCCAGAGAGAGGGGTATGAAGCCAGGCCTGCCACCCAAAGGTGCACCCGAGAAGGGGTCCAAAGCACAGTTTGCCCTGTATCCATGACATATGAAATATGGTCACCAACAATGAAGCTACCAGTTTAATTGTATGGAATTTCCTGGCCTGTGATTGAGTTTAAAGATCTCTACATTAATTTTAACATATATAGGCACCCACTATTAGAAAGGCCTTTGTCCTTAATTGGGAGTGTTCTGGTCGGGAAGAGCCCGAGTGCTGTAATTCATAAGAACATAAAAATGGCCATACTGGGTCAGACCAAAGGTCCATCTAGCCCAGTATCTGGTCTGCTGACAGTGGCCAATGCCAGGTGCCCCAGAGGGAGTGAACCTAACAGATAATGATCAAGTGATCGCTCTTCTGCCATCCATCTCCACCCCCTGACAAACAGAGGCTAGGGACACCATTCCTTACCCATCCTGGCTAATAGCCATTAAGGAACGTAACCTCCATGAATTTATCTAGTTCTCTTTTAAACCCTGTTCTAGTCCTAGCCTTCACAACCTTCTCAAGCAAGGAGTTCCACAGGTTAACTGTGCGCTGTATGAAGAACTTCTTCCTTTTATTTGTTTTAAATCTGCTGCCCATTAATTTCATTTGGTGGCCCCTAGTTCTTATATTATCGGAACAAGAAAATAACTTTTCCTTATTCACATTCTCCACACCACTCATGATTTTATATACCTCTATCATATCCCCCTTAGTCTCCTCTTTTCCAAGCTGAAAAGTCCTAGCCTCTTTAATCTCTCCTCGCATGGGACCAGGTCTAAACCCCTAATCATTTTAGTTGCCCTCTCTGAACCTTTTCTAATGCCAGAATATCTTTTCTGAGATGAGACCACATCTGTACGCAGTATTCAAGATGTGGGCGTACCATGGATTTATATAAGGGCGGTAAGATATTCTCCGTCTTATTCTCTATCCCTTTTTTAATGATTCCTAACATCCTGTTTGCTTTTTTGACTGCCGCTGCACACTTGGTGGATGTCTTCAGAGAACTATCCATGACAACTCCAAGATCTCTTTCCTGATTAGTTGTAGCTAAATTAGCCCCCCCCCCCCCCCCGATCATATTTTATGTATAGTTGGGGTTATTTTTTCCAATGTGCATTACTTTACATTTATCCACATTAAATTTCATTTGCCATTTTGTTGCCCAGTCACTGAGTTTCGTGAGATCTTTTTGAAGTTCTTCACAGTCTGCTTTAGTCTTAACTATCTTGAGCAGTTTAGTATCATCTACAAGCTTTGCCAGCTCACTGTTTACCACTTTCTCCAGATCATTTATGAATAAATTTAATAGGATTGGTCCTAGGCCTGACCCTTGGGGGAACACCACTAATTACCCCTCTCCATTTTGAAAATTTACCATTAATTCCTACCCTTTGTTCCCTGTCTTTTAACCAGTTCTCAATCCATGAAAGGATCTTCCCTCTTATCCCATGACAACTTAATTTAAGTAAGATCCTTTGGTGAGGGACCTTGTCAAAGGCTTTCTGAAAATCTAAGTACACTATGTCCACTGCATCCCCCTTGTCCACGGTTGTTTACCCCTTCAAAGAACTCTAATAGATTAGTAAGACATGATTTCCCTTTACAAAAACCATGTTGACTTTTGCCCAACAATTTGTGTTCTTCTATGTTTCTGACGATTTTATTCTTTACTACTGTTTCAACTAATTTGCCCGGTACAGATGTTAGACTTACTGGTCTGTAATTGCCAGGATCACCTTTACAGCCCTTTTTAAATATTGTCGTTACATCAGCTATCTTCCAGTTATTGGGTACAGAAGCCGATTTAAAGGACAGGTTACAAACTATAGTTAGTAGTTCTGCAATTTCACATTTGAGTTCTTTCAGAACTCTTGGGTGAATGCTATCTGGTCCCGATGACTTGTTATGGTTTATCAATTAATTCCAAAACCTCCTCTAGTGACTCTTCAATCTGTGATAATTCCTCATATTCATCACCTACAATGGACAGCTCAAGTTTGGGAATCTCCCTAACATCCTCAGCTGTGAAGACTGAAGCAAGGAATTAATTTAGTTTCTCCGCAATGACTTTATCGTCTTTAAGTGCGCCTTTTGCATCTTGATTGTCCAGGGGCCCCACTGGTTGTTTAGCAGGCTTCCTGCTTCTGATGTACTTAAACATTTTGCTATTACCTTTTGAGTATTTAAGCTAGCTGTTCTTCAAACTCCTTTTTGGCTTTTCTTATTACATTTTTACACTCCTTTCTATTTACCTCACTAGGATTTGACTTCCACTTAAAAAGATGCCTTTTTCATCTCTCACTGCTTCTTTTACATGATTGTTAAGCCACGGTGGCTTTTTTTTAGTTTTTACTGTATTTTTTTTAATTTGGGGTATACATTTAAGTTGGGCCTCTATTATGGTGTCTTTGAAAATTGTCCCTGCAGCTTGCAGGGATTTCACTCTAGTCACTGTACCTTTTAATTTCCGGTTAACTATCCTCCCCATTTTTATATAATTCCCCTTTCTGAAATTAAATACCACAGTGTTCAGCTGTTGAGGTGTTCTTCCCACCAAAGGAATGCTATAATATTATGGTCACTATTTCCAAGTGCTCCGGTTATAGTTACCTCTTGGACCAGATCAGCCTTGCAAGTCCCAGGATGCCTTCAAGAAGAAAGCCTTGCAATTCGAGGGGAAGGGGAGCCTCATTTTTTGGCGGCAGCCACCAAGGTGGAGGGGTCCATTTTTTGAGGAGCTGAAATCCTGGTCAGGAAATGGAAGATTTCCTTGTGGGCTCTGTCCAAGACAGAAGTTGCTGCTGAGAAAGTGCTGGGGCTTTGACCAAGCAGGGAGCTATGGAGACTATTGCTGACCTTTACTGGAGCCAGGGTAGAGAGATTTCTTGGGCCAGAACTGACTGAAGTTGGCCTGCAGTGCAGCGCAACACGTTTGTTGTTTAGGAAAGGGGGAGATCAAAGAGACTTTAGGGCAGAATTAAAGATCCCAAACATTTTCCATGCATGACCCCATTTTAACATGGATTGCCTTTGGCCACTTCAAACAGTAGAGAGGATGCCATTCTCCATGCAGAGTGACCTCACATGCATCATATGTGCAAGGTCATGTCGTGTGGAAGATGGAATTTTGCTTTATACAGTGGGATCCTCTGCACATTCAGAATTGCTGCGATCCCATTTGCTGATGGAGCAACCCTAGTTGGGATTGCAACACACAGTTTAAGCAGCAGTTCCCAAAGGGGTTTCCCCAGAGTCTGAGAAAGGAAGAAGCGGTCTTCTCATCTAAGCAGGATCCAGGGTTACTGACCTCTGGTTTTAACAACTATCTTCAGAGGGGTTATGTAGCTTGGAACAATCCCACATTAGAATTGCTCTGCCTTGGCTGGTCTGCTTTACTGGACCAACAGAGTGCTGCCTCAACTTCAAGATCTTCAGGCACACCCAAGCAAGCATCTAGAACTCAAATTCAGAGGAGTGCACACTCAGGGGTGGGGTAAATGGTGCCAGTGTAAACTTAAGTTGAATTATATTTATTACTGTAAACTGCATTAATTGATTTACTGATGCCCCCCATTGATTTAAAGTGGTTGAAACATTTAAATTAATCTCAATCTGTTATATGATGTTTTTCTAAATTGGTAGTGGAGGCACCATCAAAATTAATTTCCTTTATAAGTAGAAGGACTCCAGAAAAGGGGTGGCTAGAGGTTTCCCACTTATTCATCACCACCACTGGGATACTCAGGATCTCCTTTACTGTTGATAGCAGACACCTGGGCATCCAGGTGAGTGTTGCCTGCTGAGTAATCTGAAAAGGAAAGGGGGGGGTTTACATGTAAATGCGTCAAATCAATCCATAAAAAAATTAAAAATATTTCAGTACTTCTTGTATGGTTGGTTGTAGGAAGCAGGTGAGTAGGGCGGTTGTCCTGGACACCAGCTTCCGGGGACACCCTGCTGCTGGGCACTGTGCCACCCAACTCTTTTTTTTGCTCTGCTGATTGGTTGATTTATTATTATTATTGCTTGACCACGCCAGCGAAGCATCAGAAACATTTTCACCCTAGCCAGCAAAATCCTTAGGGCCATTCATGACTTCTTGCCTACTCACTGTCCTAGATGAGGAGACTAGTCACCGGGTTTACAGAAGACTTTTAGGACAAGTTTCCCAATACTTTAAAATATATTTTTAAAAAATATGGACTTAAATATTTTAGTCACTATGAATTTCACAAAATCTTACATATTTTGTTCATTTTATTAGAAGCCAACTATTCAAGTTACAGAATTTCCATAATGATAACAGTGTAATACGCAAAGCGTAAATCTGCCTTCTTGTTATAAAGCAATGCAAGTATTTAAAGGCACACTGGTGGTCTGAAGAGTCACTCATCTTTGAGGATCTTCAAATATATGTTTTACTAAGACAATGAAAGAGCTATTAAATAAAAATACTAGAAGAAAAATATCCATTCCACACTATGGACTGTGCATACTCAGCTCTAAACAGTGTTGGAAAAATGTTTTTGGAATAGCTCTCTGGTTTGACAATGCTTTTACCCCTTTGCTATTCACTATTCAGAAATGATTTTTGTTCACCCAAATGATTACAAAAGTCTGTTTTGTACAAGGATTTTTGGAACACATCTATTCATGCAAAATGAATAGCATTGTCATTCTTCTGCTTGAAGAGTTTCATCCAACCAGAGAACAGAAACACCACCATGGGAGCTAAGTGACCAGACTTCATGTGTAGTGAATATTCAAAGTGAACAGTTTGAATTATCCATTGGCTGAAAATTGTTAATCAAAACTGTATGGTGATTACACGTGACTAATGAATACAATCATATAAATCACAATGGGATTGCACAGAATACTGAACAGGAAAAAAAGGGCTAACTAATAACGTAACCAGCTCAGTTGCTGACTCTGCCAGGCAGTTGGCACTTGGAGTCAGAATCACATGAATAAACTAGGAAAATTAAAATGATTTTGTAAAAGGGAATTTGAACTAGTAAAGTGTAATGTGTGAAACAATCCATAGATTCAGAGAGCATTTGCTATTTTTAATATATGGGAAAAGAATAATTAGTATTTGTGCAATGTAAAAAGCCTCCAGACTTAAACATGCAGTAGTATACAGATCACAATAACAGAAAACAAAAATATCAATATCCATGCTAGACACCAAACTATTAAAATGTATAGCTTATTGAGAATAAGGAGTATGTATAACCATTTTTTTAAAAAAAGTCTTACCAAATGAATAAACAGAACAGATACATCAATGACTGAGTAAGTCTCAAAGTGGAAGAACAAAGAGAATCTTTAGAAACATATTGAGACTATAACACTCAAAGAAAACTAATCTACACACATTGTAGATTGCTGGCCTCAGTGAACCATAACACAGTACTTGTGTGTGGGGGGGGGGGAATAGCATAAAAAACCCTTTACAACAAAGGACAAATCCTCCACGACATACCCAATAAAGCAAAAGAGAAATCTCTCCCTGGTCATATATAAAAAAAAAAAAGAAAGAAAGAAAAAAGAAGAAGAATTTGGACAAAATGTCAATGATGATGAATAGGTTCTTGCTAGCGATGTAGAAACAGAAAGACAAAATGAATCTAGTACATACGGTAGGAACGGAGATACTTTCCTATGAATTTTTATATGACGACAACTGTACCCCTTTCAGACGATTCTTCTAAGAGTATTATTAAGCTATATGAACTGACTTCTTCTCTGGATAATTCACCTTTTAGGAAAAGAAATAGGTCTTCAGCTCTAGGTCATCATATGCCTGACAAAGGTGAAGTAATTAAACATAATAGATACAAAATTAAAGCACTGAAAGGTGATTTTTAAAATTTTGGAGCACATAGAAAATGAGTCAAGATATGAAGTATCCCTTTGTAGGTTGCAGTGTTAGTGAACATTTACTTGTTTAAGCCACTATTCTTCCTTGCTCCTTTCTGATGTCATACGGGGCGGGGGGAAGGTACTGTGGGTATAGCATGCCCATCTGTGGTTCAATGTCCAGGAGGGGACAAAATACAGAAAACATTTTTAAAAAGGACCATTGTGCACTGCAGCAAGCCTTTCAACTGGCAAAAAATGTTAGAAGAATGAGCAGGTTGACCCAGAGGCGGATTGAGTAGACTGGCTTCTTTATTGCGGTACCTGTTCCCCTTGACCAGTGGTTCTCAAATTTTTGTACTGGTGACCCCTTTCACATAGCACGCCTCTGAGTGCGACCCCCGCCCTTATAAATTAAAACCACATTTTTATACATTTAACACCATCATAAATGCTGGACGCAAAGTGGGATTTGGGGTGGAGGCTGACAGCTTGCGACCCCCCATGTAATAACCTCATGACCCCCTAAGGACTCCTGACCCCCAGTTGAGAACCCCTGCCCTTGACCCAATTGTCAAGTAAGCACTGAATTAGATACAGGACACTTTATTTTAGTATGTAAACACCTACATTTACTACTATACCCTCCAAACCCTTAAGTAATATGAATGCCCATACTAGGATTATACCTGCCCCATTTATTATCTACAGCATTACGTATATTCTACAGATCTTTATACTTTGAAAATACATTTCTTTGCAGTAATTGTAGCCACAAGTCCACAGTAGTTCACAGGGGAGGGAGGAAGAGGCCATGACCCCAAACTTGTTTATGTAGCTGGGAAAGAAAGGGGGAGGGGAGAAGATAACAGTGCTCTACACAAAGAGTGTCTTTTAGATCCCCAAATTCCTTATGCAGCTGCAATGCTTATCAATCTTTAACAAGGAGAAGGGAAGGGAGAGGGGTAGCACTTTATCTATCAAGCACAGAAACGGCCTGTGCTTCTATTCCCTAATACCACGGCAGCACACCAGCTGTTTCCCAGGTGATTTAAAGGGCCTGGAGCGCCTCGGCAGCTGGAGCCCTGGGCCCTTTAATTCGGCCCTGAGCCCCAGGGCTCCCAGCTGCCTCTGCAGCTGGTAGCTCCGGGGTGATTTAAAGGCCCTGGGACTCCCAGCCACAGCCGGAGCCCCAGGGCCTTTAAATCTTGAAAGGCTCCGCCTCTTCCAGTTCAGGCCACGTCCCCGCTCAGGACTCCAGCGTACCGGTCAGTCCTTTAAGTTACTTTCACCCCTGATTGTCAGATCTCGCCCCTGAACCTCGTGCCTGAAGTTGAGTGTTGTTGTGAATATATAGGGTAGGACATGAAGTTCAGTGCACAATACAGCTTTAAGATACAGTCTAACTGGAGTGCACCTTTCAACACATACAAGACTAACTGGCAAAAATATCTATCCACCTATATGCTCAAGTGTTCAACTGTATGCACAAATTTCAGGGAGAGGAATGGACTAATATTATACACCATACTTGTATACAGTAAGTACACAGCCTACTTAGCTACTAAAAGTTACAAGATGACCCAATAATAAATGCATAAAAATACCATAGATAGAATAATTTGTTAAAATTCAGCCACGCTGGAGTGAAGACTGGGGTCAAGCAATCAATACAAATAATACTGAACAGGACAAAATACCACCAGCTGAAACCAGGACCTATTTAGAAAACCAATTTACAGGTCCACAGGCTGCTCCTGACAATGAAAGTAGAGGAGAACTGGAGAAAAAAATAGATCTCAAATAAATTCTGGTGTCATCTCAAAGTCTTTCTATAACCAGGCATTAAATGACCTAGAACAAAAACCTGACCAAAACCCCCTGAAAATACTGAACTCCTCCAGATCAACTGTTCCAAGCCATGTGACCATGCTGGACTGTTAAGCACAAGCCATGAACACGCCAGCTGGAAAATCTGTAGGAAGCTCTGCTCAAACTTCACTCAGAATCCCAAAGTAGCCAGATCATTCTGTTAAACCCATTAATAGTAAAAGAACATTGTCTTAATAAGACTTTAAAGATACCATACTACCGAGACAATTGCAAGCAGTTCACATCTTTCATATAGCTATTGTTTCTGTCTATTTACAGATTCAGTAAGGCATCTGTCATAGGGTGGCCCTTCCTGGAGAGCCATCCTCCAGGACGTAGCATGATAGAGGCCGGTGGTCTCGGTTTCCCTTTGGTCCAGACATAAAGGGAACAGTCGCTCTCAAAGTCCAATTCAAAAATCTCACCTCTAGCCATAATTTATTCCTGTACATGTTCAACAGTCCACAGAACTGTCAAGATAAAACCCTTCTTGCAAGCAAGTACAAAGCACTTTGCCATGCTCCCTCCTGGAACATCATTTCCTGCTTGCCCTCCTCAGAGACCATCTCCAGTCTGCCCTTGTTCCAGGGCTCCACTCTCCAGGCCATCCACCCAAAAGCTCCCACATTCACTCCTTTCCTGATTCTTCTCTGGTAGCCCCAAATGAGGTCTCCCACGAGAACTCTCTGCAGCACTCCTACCCCTGCACAGGAAGCATCACTTCAGAACCAGTCCCTTGTTCTGGGATCAGCATCCCACAGCCATCCACTCAGGCTTGTTGCAGGGAGGCTTCCAGCACTGTTCCATTCACCCAGGCTTCCCTGCCTGTGACTCCGACCCTGGCCCCCTGGGATCCACCCTCCAGCATCAACCCTTTTGTTCTTGGCTCTGCCTAACCAGGCTGGTTCTTCCCCTTGTTGCCTGTGACTTTGCATTGGTTTCCCAGCTCTGACCAGTCCTCACTAGCAACACTCTTCACCTTTCGATCTTCCAAAAAGCTCTCTGGCCCAGCTCTCCTCTGCTGCTCCTGTTTCTTCAGGAGTCTCTCCTTTCCTCCTCAGGCAACTCTCACCTGCTCTTTTCTTAAGGACTCCTCCCAGGCAGACTCACCCAGTCTCCTTCCCTCTAGGGCTCAGGTGCCCTCTCAAGCCCAATTGGGGTCAGCTGACTAGTCACAGGGGCATTGGACCCTGCTCCCTCTCAAAGGGGCCAGTCACTCTGACAGCATCAAGTCACATGAATGTTTATATTATGCAGAAATAACGACTGGCTTATCAGAAGTATTCAGCCCTCCCTTTGAGTTCTTAAGGCACTATAGAATAAATCCTAGAAATTCAGTCTTCTCCACAATGGAGGGAGCAAATTAAGCAACATATCATAAGAAACTCTAGCTCCTCAAGCAGAAACAATAGATCAGGTGAGTACTTCATGATAGTGAAAACTCAAATACAGGCAGGCCTTCACTATGTGCAAAAACAACAAGGAGTCCGGTGGAAACCTTAAAGAGAGGTTTTAGCCTCTGGCCATCACATACAGCCCCCAGCTAAAACCTTTCCAACACATCATCAACTATCTATAACCTATCCTGGAAAATGATTCCTCACTCTCACAGACCTTGGGAGGCAGGCCAGTCCTCGCTTACAGACAGCTCCCCAACCTGAAGCAAATACTCACCAGCAACTACGCACCACACCGCAGAAACACTAACCCGGGAAACAATCTGTGTAGCAAACCTTGTTGCCTACTCTGTCCCCAGATCTACTCTAGCAACAGCATCAGAGGACCCAACCACATCAGCCACACCATCAAGGACTCATTCACCTGCACGTCTACTAATGTTATATATGCCATGTGCCAGCAATGCCCCTCTGCCATGTACATTGGCCAAACCAGTCAGTCCCCACGTGAAAAGAGATGACACAAATCGGACATCAGGAATGGTAACATACAAAAGCCAGTAGGTGAACACTTCAATCTTCCTGGACATTCTATAACAGATTTAAAAGTAGCTATATTAGAACGAAACAGGCTTCAAAGAGAAACAGCAGAACTAAAATTCATTTGCAAATTTAACATAATTAATTTGGGCTTGAACAGGGACTGGAAGCGACTGGCTCATTACAAAAGCAGCTTTGCCTCTCCTAGAACTGATACCTCCTCGTCTATTACTGGGAGTGGACTACATCCACCCTGATCGAATTGGCCCTGTCAACACTGGTTTTCCACATGTGAGGTAACTCCCTTCTCTTCATGTGTCATTACAGATGCAGGCATTATATAATTCTCACTCCATGCATCTGAAGTAGTATTTTTTTACCCACAAAAGCTTATGCCCAAATAAATGTTAGTTTTTAAACTACACTCAGACTCCTTGTTGTTTTTGTGGATATAGACTAACACGTTTACCCCCTGATACTAGACACTATGTGCAAAGTTACTGTCAATCACTTTAACACAGAAGCTGGCAGACAAGTTAAGAGTGCTTTCCTGCATACACTTGCTTCTCAATGCAGCTTTTTCTATTGTGAATAGTCCCATTACTGGGACTCCAGTTTTAGTTCAGTGTAACTCCAGTAAAGAGTCAGGCCCTCTGTTTCCAGGAGTGGGCCTGAAATGCAAAAACAAAAAACAAAAAAACACGCCAGGCTTTGCAGGCAGTGAGTGGAAAAAAAAAAAATCAAGACAGGCATTCTACTCTCAACCATACAAAAGGAAAGGATATTAGCTGGCAATACATCAAGTTATCCAAAATAAAAGATTTATGCTAAAGGAGTAAAGATGTTAAATTGTCCATTACTCTACCTAAAATGAAAAACATAGGTTCAGATTAGAGTTTGCCTTTCCAACAGTTGAGAAATATACCAATACCATAAATAATGAGATTTATTTTCCAGCTCCAGCTCTATTTATATAATCAAACTATATTGTTATACAAATATGGCCATAATTCGTATAATTTATATCATTAGAGTTATTTGAACCTGAAAATTTTAGGAGTAAAGCAATGTTAATATTGAAAATAATCAGTTCTGAATACAATGTTCTTACCATTTAAGAGCCAAAAATTACAACTAAAATGTCTTTGGCATGGTCCAACAATAGTTTTGAAATAAGCTAGTTTGTCCTGAACCACTAAGCAAAGTACACAGGAGAAAATAAATCGAGAAGTCAATTTAAAACATCACCGAGGAATGGGTGGGGAAAACCTGTCATCTTTTTTCTCATTCTTTTATTGCTCTCCAATTTCAGACAGCACCTAAATAACTTGGAAAAATTGCTTTATTAAAATCAATTGGGAGCATCCTGAAAAATCTATTGTTAGACATTCTTGTTTTGATCCGATCAATCAAGAATTTAGTCCATCACCTACTTTTAATTGCTTTCAGGAAGTGCACCAGGAGAGTATATTCATTATATTACAGTTTGGTTTAATTTTCTTCAGATTCTGACAATTGATGTCTCCTAGAACACCCAATCATGTTGAAGTAGGTCTTTGAGCCTGAAAAATAGGTTATTAAGCCATTGAAAAACTTGCTGTAATTCTTTCTGAAATGTACATACTCCATTAGGCATGAATTGCACAGTGTCACCTTTCATTTTAGGCTATTGACCATTGTCAGCTATTTAGTCCCAATATTCACGTGTTCTGAAACTGCATGTACTTGCAGTGTAGTCATTTTGATTTGTTCTTCACACTGGTTAAGAAAAATCATAGGGTTTTTTACCTAACCAGAATTGTTACACTTAATGCTCGCTAAAAATACTGCATAAATACAGGACTTGTCTTGGTGTACTTTTCAGATATAGTTTTTTTGGGGGGGAGGAGGTTCACCCCCCCGATGGAGGTGAACCTTCAAAGACAAAGGGTTTGTTACTTTATCCATATGTAATTGCATATTCTAAATGAATGCTAATAAACTAAGTAGGGAGAGTAAATAGTATTACCTAAACTGGGTGAGAATAAAGGCAATTTATAGATCTGCACAAGTGTGTCTAAATCTGTTTTCTTCAACTGGAGAAAACTTGAATAGATTCCTGCTGAGCAGCAAAATAAATCTGACAAGATAGAAAGTTTGTAGCTGAAAAATCATAGGATTGCTTTAATTATATAAAAGCAGCATATGGTGATAGAAGAGTAGAAACAGACTGAAGCATTCTTTAGCCATGGCATTCATCCACACCTTTTAAATCCTGCACATTAATCACTCGCAGCTATGGATTGGGAAATGAAAAGGTACATCTTTCTTCACAATTAAAAAAAAAAATCTTTTAATGAAGTTTCTAAAACCTGAGAAAAACACTATTTAATCAAGCCTGCACTCAGGACTTTATTTCCCTCACTCTCCCACTACTGTAAATCTAGAGTAACTTCACTGAAGTCAGTGGAGTGAAAACTGGTGAGAGTATAATCAAGACCTGCAGATGTTTTGACACTAGTGAACTGTGTTGGTAACTAGACAGGTAGGACTGCACTGGTGCAAAAAAGCAGCAGTGCAGAGTGTGACAAACTGGGACTGTTCTTGCTGGGGTGTGTAAATGCTGACAGGCGAGTGTGGCTAGGATGGTCTGCATCGGGGGATGGGAGTCTGCCCGAGGGAACATACCTGAGCTTGTAACATAAGAACCCAGGAAGGGGTTGGAGGCCAGGTGACTCCGGGGCCCGGGAAACTGAAAAAAGGCTGTGGGAGGGGTCGCTGAAGGCAAAGTGCTGGAAGCGAGCTGGAGAGATGGCTGGGAGGCAGAGATGGCTCTGACCCCCCCCAAAGGGGGGTGGGCTGGGACGCCCTGGGACCCCAAGCTGGACTTAACTGAGGGGGTCCTGCTGTCTGTGCCTGCAAGACCTGTCTTGGACTGTATTCCTGTCATCCAAATAAACCTTCTGCTTTACTGGCTGGCTGAGAGTCATGGTAAATCGCAGGAAGCTGGGGGTGCAGGGCCCTGAGTTCCCCAATACTCCGTGACAACTGGTGGCAGCGGCGGGATCTACTGCACCCCGTGGACGGCGCTTCCTGCAGTAAGTGACTGGGGAGCAGTAAAACGAAGGGGGATTGACGGGGACCAGGCGTGCTGAAGAGTGAGAGAGAGACGGTTATTACCCCTGGGAGTGTGTGACCAGCGAGAAGGACCTTTGCAGTAACAGGGTCCCCCGGGGGGATCGCAGCGAGTGGTCCCAGGGGCGGAGGAGTCTGCAGCTCGACCCCGGCAGAGAGGTGGTGACCTCGAGAAGGGCTGGCACACTAGGGGGCCCCCTGGGAACTGTGGGGAGCTGTGAGCACACAGGCCGGTGAGTGGCCAGCAGGAAGATGTATGCCAAGCGGCTTAAGAGCGACCTGGTGGAGCTGTGCAAGCAGAGGGGGCTGTGCATTGGGAGGCTCACCAAAGAACAGTTCATTGCCCGGCTGGAGGCGGAAGATCGCGCGATGAACTGATCCCTATGTCTCAGGGAAGCCGCCTGGCAAATGCAGCGCAGGCACCAGTGTCTGTCCCAGCTGGGAGTGGTCAGCCGGCTGCTGAGGGCTTCCCGAGACCCCTCCTTCCTATGCCTAGGGGAAGGGTGGGGAGGAGCCCAGCAAATACCGAAGGCGCCGTGACCCTCCCGGCCAGCAGGGAATCCTCCCGGCGAAGCTCGCCGGCCAGCAGAGGATCCTCCCAGCGACGTTCGGCATCCGTGGAGTGGAATTGGCTGAAATGGAAGAAAAAGCTAAAACTAAGAAAGCTGGAGGATCGAAAACAGAGACAGCATGAAGAGAGACAGCGTCAGCATAAACGGAAGGAGAAAGAGAGACAGCATCAGCGTGAACGGGAAAAGAAAGAGAGACAGC
Source organism: Malaclemys terrapin pileata (assembly GCF_027887155.1). Classification (NCBI taxonomy): domain Eukaryota; kingdom Metazoa; phylum Chordata; order Testudines; family Emydidae; genus Malaclemys; species Malaclemys terrapin. The sequence continues at coordinate 98,117,957 of NC_071511.1, read as the reverse complement.
ATCAGCGTAAAAAGAAACAGCATCAGCATAAACGGGAAGAAAATAAGAAACAGAGACAGCATAAACTGAAACTGGCAAGACTGAGGGGCAGCAAACCCCCGGCTGCGGTGAGTGAGGGGGGATCCAGGACTGCACGGAGCTTTGATAAGTGCATCCTGGCCCCACGCAAGGAGGGGGAGGACATGAATAACTTCCTGGAGGCTTTTGAGACGGCCTGCGAGCTGCACCGGGTTGATCCCGCGGACAGACTCCGGGTCCTTACCCCCTTACTGGACCCCAAAGCCGTGGCATTGTACTGCCAACTGGAAGAGGCAAAGAAAGGGGACTACGAACTATTCAAAAAGGCCCTGCTACGTGAGTTTGGGCTGACTCCTGAAATGTACCGGGGTCAGAATAAAACCCCTGAGATCTCATATCTGCAACTAGCCGTCCGCATGAAAGGATACACCAGCAAGTGGGCTGATGGGGCCCAGACGAAGGAGGACCTGGTCAAACTGCTGGTACTGGAGCAACTGTATGAGCGGTGCCCATCCGACCTGAGGCTGTGGTTGGTGAACAGAAAGCCAGAGAACCCGCGACAGGCAGGCCGGCTGGCCGATGAGTTTGTAAAGAGCCGGTCAGGAGATAAAAGGGAGGAGTCCCAAAGGGACAGTCCCACCACAACGCAGAGAGAGAGTCACCATGGGACCTCCCCGTGGGAAAATACAAAAAAAACCCATCAGAGGGGAGCATCCGGCATCAGAACCATCCGACCTACTCAAGGGGACCCATGGGACATGGGCTGCTACCACTGTGGCCAACAGGGCCACATACGGGCCCAGTGCCCTAGGCTCAGGGACAGACTGAGCAGACCGAACCCACAGAGGGTTGACTGGGTAAAGACCCAGCCCGGCGAAAGGCAGCATTCCCAGGGAAGGGGGGCTGGCAGAGTACCACCTGCTAAGGAGGGAGGAGAGCTCCAGGCCAGCTCCTCTAGGGGGCTGGATGCTCCAGACTCAGGGTTTTTGGTTTATACGGTAGGCGCAGGGCTGTCCCTCCGGAGAGAGTACCTTGTTCCCCTGGAGGTGGATGGGAGGAAGGTCAATGGATACTGGGATACGGGCGCAGAGGTGACGGTGGCCCGGCCCGAGGTGGTGGCCCCAGATCAGGTGGTGCCCAACACCTACCTGACCCTGACGGGGGTGGGCGGAACACCAGTCAAAGTGCCCGTGGCAAGGGTACACCTGAAGTGGGGGGCCAAGAAGGGCCCCAAGGATGTGGGGGTACACCCGTATTTGCCCACTGAGGTATTGATGGGGGGGGACCTGGAAAACTGGCCAAGCAACCCCCAAAAGGCACTGGTTGTGACCCGCAGTCAGAGCCGGCGAGGGGCACTGCGCCCTGGCCTTGGGGGGGGGTGCCTTGCCTGAGGCACAGGACCCTAACCTGGTGGGGAGGGAACGCCCAGGGACATGGCTCAGGGAGGCTGCAGCTTCAGGCCCAGCGGGCGAGGAAGAGCAGGTGGCCATCCCTGTCCCAGCTGCTGAGTTCCAGGCCGAGTTACAGAGAAATCCCTCCTTGCGAAAAATAAGGGACCTAGCCGACCTCAATGCGGTACAGACCATGGGACGAGGTGGCCGGAAAAGGTTCCTGTGGAAGAAGGAGTTCCTGTACCGAGAATGGGCTCCCCCAGGAAAAATGGAGTCAGGGGGGGATCAGGAGGCAGCTGGTGGTACCCCAGAAGTATCGCCGCCAGCTGCTGTGCCGGGCCCATGACATTCCCCTCTCAGGGCACCAGGGAACCTGGCGTACCCAGCAGAGGCTGCTACGGAGCTTTTACTGGCCTGGGGTCTTTGTTACTGTCCGACAGTACTGCGGATCCTGTGACCCCTGTCAGAGGGGGAGGAAGGCCTGGGACAAGGGGAAAACAGCTTTAGGACCCTTGCCCAGCATAAAGGATCCTTTCCGAAGGGTGGCCAAGGTTAAAAGGGCGGCTCTAAACCAAAAGAGCCCAAAGCACAGACCTCCAGACTGGAGCGCTGGGAGAAGACCACAGCCCAGTTGGAACCCCAGAGGTATGGGGGTGGGAAAAGGGCACAGGCCGCATAAACCTTCCCACATGCAAACTGCGAGTGCCATCAAGCACCCCCGACCTAAGGGGGGGCGTGAAACTGGAGGGGCCTGGTGTAATTCTCACCAAGGAATGGGAGGGATGCGGGGGCATCCATGGGAACGGGGGTAGGTTCGAACTTCCCCAGGTCACTGGCTAAAGTGACCCCGCTCAGTTCGGTCTCGAAGGGGGGAGAGATGTGACAAACTGGGACTGTTCTTGCTGGGGTGTGTAAATGCTGACAGGCGAGTGTGGCTAGGATGGTCTGCATCGGGGGATGGGAGTCTGCCCGAGGGAACATACCTGAGCTTGTAACATAAGAACCCAGGAAGGGGTTGGAGGCCAGGTGACTCCGGGGCCCGGGAAACTGAAAAAAGGCTGTGGGAGGGGTCGCTGAAGGCAAAGTGCTGGAAGCGAGCTGGAGAGATGGCTGGGAGGCAGAGATGGCTCTGACCCCCCCCAAAGGGGGGTGGGCTGGGACGCCCTGGGACCCCAAGCTGGACTTAACTGAGGGGGTCCTGCTGTCTGTGCCTGCAAGACCTGTCTTGGACTGTATTCCTGTCATCCAAATAAACCTTCTGCTTTACTGGCTGGCTGAGAGTCATGGTAAATCGCAGGAAGCCGGGGGTGCAGGGCCCTAAGTTCCCCAATACTCCGTGACACAGAGAATCCAAAGTAGGCTTCCTTTTTCAAAGTTAGTTCTGCTCAGTATCTATGCCCAGCATCCTTGACCCAGGGTTCCTGGCATAACTAACTGAATCAGTGGCTTGTGAAAAGGCCTTCCTGGGGCACCTAAGGGAATTGTGGGAGAACTGGTCAAACTTCCATAACTCCCCAGGGAAGTTCATTTATTTCTTGGCAAGAAACTCAAAATGGAGGCCAGGATGAATGGCCTGTGCTTGCTGTAATGTACAATTTTCTTCTGGAGCTCCTGAAAAATAATTGCCAATCATTTCAGGTGGCCCAGGAGAGGTGGTGAAGGATGTTACTGCAATATCTGCAGACAGCCAAAGAACCAGCAGCCAAAGAACCAGCAGTTAATGCAATTCATGCTGTTACTCAGTGAGCAAGGAACATGATCACACCCATGGAGTGACTGGATCCACCCACTACTTCTGAATTAAGTTTACTGAATAGAAAGATCCTTTTGGTCTACAAAGAGAAGTTCTTTTCAAGACCTGGGATGGCAAACAGCAATAGCTACAGATCTTCAGAAGGTGGGGGAAAGAGGGGAGGGGGGAGAAGGAAAGGAGGGGGCAAAAAAACTTCTGGAAAGTGGGACTCAGACTGCTAGGATGAGAGCTCTATTCACCACAGAAGAGAGCATGGCAATTGCCCCATGGAAACTCACCCCCCCAGATAATCATCAGTCAGTTGGACACCAATTTGGGGTTGGGAAGCTCCTGGTGGGTGCTGTTAGGGTGGAAACTTTCAGGCTACTAGTACATCAAGTTTCTCAGGCATATGTGATCAAGGTGGCAAGTGTGCTAGAAATCAATGAGGAATTTGAAAAGTTGAGTTTCCCAAACTGTGCTTGAACCCATGACCCTGTTCTGTGGCCTCCCCATCAATGCAGCAGCCCATTAATAGGAAAGGTTATCATGTTGGAGTGATGCCAGCCTTAGGAGATCATAATGGCCAGTTCCAAGTTGTTCAAAGAGGGTAGCCAGGCAAAGTGCATCATGCAAACTTTTTTAAAACTTGGGACTTCTCTGGGGCAGACATTTAACGACAGATGAATCAGCAATGTGGGTACCCTAGTATCTGCCTGATAATTCTGCACAGCCTTTGTGAAAGTGTGAAGGATTTAAGAGAGACTTTGTCGCGTGAAGAGACCACAGACCTTGCAGCAAATTACATGACTGGATAAACAATCTTACCTGAAGTGTAACTTATGTGAATGCCGCCTATATTGGACATGGGAACAAAATCAGAGACATATGCACATATTTTGCCAGCACAGAGAAGAATGTAAGGATGGAATGTAAGTTTGAGGACTGAAATAGGCAGAAATCCATGTTAGAACTTGCTTCTATAAAACATTGTTTTGTTAGTGGTGGGTTTCCATCTTGTGTACTAGGTATATTTTTCTTTTTTTGGTAGCAACTACGAGTTTACATGAGGCAGTGCAGTGGTGATGTATTGAGAGCAAATTAAAATACAGTATGATGAGTGGACTCAGAGATAAATACTTCAATTTATTACACAAACAGGCAGGTTAACTCTAATAAGGAACAAGTGCAAAACAACAAGACATTTAAAAATGTTTTCATATCTATGGGGATAGGATATCCTGGGGATTTCAGTTCTTTGTCCTGCTTACAACCAAGGCTGGAGTGTCAAGGGAATGCATGAGAAGCAGCAGGTAAGTATGGGACAGTCCAACAAGACCTGCCACTGTGCTATGGCATTATATGGAGGACTTCTTTCTCTCAGGGTCCTAGTGCATGGAGATAAGTATTAAGGGTATGGTTAATGGGTGTACTTATAGCACAGGTAATCCTTGGAATACAAAGAATGCAATAAAAGTAAACACCACTAAATTTCACTGCACTCATCCACAGGATGAATTTGGCCCAGTCTCCACTTGTCAAGAGAAAGGCAAATAACCAGTCCCTATGAATCCCAGTATGCCACTGATGTGTGCCAGATGCAAGGGTGATTATTTCCCTTAAACCCAGATGAAATTTAAGTATACAGAAGCACATACATACATTAGGAATCTCTTTCAGCATTAATAAGTATGTTCATAAACCAAAAGCAACTTTACTAAGATTCAAAGTTTTCCAATGAATGATCATATAATTTTCTTACCATTAGACAAATATAGCTCAGAGAAGGGGAAAGGGAATAAAAAAAAATCCCTAACAAGGATAAACTCTCTCTATATGGCTTGGACTCTCAAGGACATGGTTTTCTAGCATAAGCAAGAGATCCCCAGTGTTCAGCCTGGGTTAGCCCTAAGGGACATATAGAGCTTGCTTATTATAAAAGTTTACCACCACCTTTTGAAACTTAAGACTAACTCATTTGTGTTAAGGTTAAGGCAGGTAAACATAACATTTCCATTTCTTAGTTAAAATTATGATTAGCCTTCACAGAGGCATCAGAATTTTAGTTATAATTAACTTGAGTTGAGTTACCATCAAGAAGCAAAAGGCTCTTATTGTCATCTTTTGCTTATATGTATGAGGAAAATAAATGTCCTTTTTTCTTACCATTCTCTGCCAGCACATTATCTTAATTTCAAGGAAACATGTAATACAATCTGCAGCATCCTCAAGGTTTAAAATGGTGGTGAGGCAGCAAACTTGGTGTAGACCAAAGCAAAGAAGCCCCACAAGGAAGTGAAGGAATGAAAGTACAGCAATAATTGAGATGTTTACCTGCATTAATGTAAACTACGGCTAGAATCTACTTTTAAGAGTCCCATTGTCAGACAGTAGGAACAGATTTAGGGATTCAGTGGATAGATATGCATATGAATGGATTCAAACATGCTTGGAAGAACTGAAACAAAGGGGAAGAAAAGGAGATAAATACATACTATAAAAACTGAAATGACCACAGGGAAGAAAAAAAAGAGAGAGAGAAAGACACACACACAATTGATAATATTATACTTAGGGCTGGGCAGAAAACAAGAATTCCATTTCATAAAAGGTTTAAAGATTCTGACGTGTTTTTGTTCTGGACTTTTTGAAATATTTCATGGAAAGTTTACAGGATAGAGGAAGAGAGAGAAATAAACTATTAGCCTAGTGGTCAAGGGCACACACTTGACAGATTCCTAAATTCAAGTCCTTGATCTGAATCACCCAGAGCAGAGATTTGGGTGTCCCACATCCTACATGAACACCGTAACTAGTGAGTTATAGAGTCAGAGTCAGACTGATATACGGAGATTGACTCTAGAGTGCAATAGGGTGCCTGAGTCAGTTCTGCTCTCACTCATTTTGAGCAGAGATTCCATTGTGGACCTGGAAATTGTTCTTTGAGAGAATTCTATCAACTCAATTCCACAAAAAGTTGGTTGAAACTGAAATCAGCATTTTCTGACAAACATAGTTGAAGAATTTCCACTCAGCTCTATGCATACTGCTGCAGACATTGGTATATTAATGAAGACATTTATAACAAAAAAAAATTGACACATGCTTCTTGTTGCATTCTCAATCTTGAAATAAAGGGCAAGTTTCTTTGAAGCATTATTCATCATGAGCTGATGACTGCTTTTTATTATTGTTGCATAAGAAGCCTATATTGCATTATTATATCAGTGACTGTGCACCCAGAAGACTGGGAGAGAAGACCTAGATAAATCTAAATATGAATCTGGAATTTAGTGTACACCTCTTTAAAAATAGTGCAGTGGATATTTTCTTTTTCCAGGACAAAAACTAAGAAAAGATAGAATTTTTTGGAAGTTTTAAAACCATGCATTATTTGCACTTCAAGATCATTTATTACTGAACGGTGAAATTGTGACATTAAAGGGTAATACAGACTAGATTTTGTACATTGCAATTCTTTAGTTAAAATGCTGTAACTATAGTTCTGAGTTTTTGTTACACACATTTCATGGACATGACAGTACAGCTGTCAAGAATACATTATATAATGTTCCATGTTCAAAGCTCTGTACAAACATTAGCCTCAACCCCCTTGTGAGGTGCAGGGATCAATGTTATTATTTACAATGAACAGATGGGCACGCAGAGCCAGAGACAAAGCATCTTGCCCAACATAAGAAACCAAGTGAGTGGCAGAGCCAAGGTTATAAGTCAGGACGTTCTGAATTGTACCTCTGCACCCATTTTGCAAGCCAGTGTGGTCAGCTGGAATAGGACTCTTCCAAGTGTAGCCTAGAAAGGATCTTGTGTCTATTTTTTAAATATAGAACCGATGTAGATGAAAAAATCCTGTTATGTTTTCCTTTATGAAAGGGTTTTTAGTTTAAAAAAACCAAAACTTTTCATGAAACCATGTCATCAGGGCCGGCTCCAGGCACCAATGTAGCAAGCAGGTGCCTGGGGCAGCCAATGAAGAGGGGGGGGGGGGGCGCACATCCAGTGGCAATTTGGCGGAGGGGCCGTCACTCCCTCTCGGAGCGAAGAACCTACCGCCGATCACGGCTTTTTTTTTTTTTTTTTTTTTGGCACGCTGCTTGGGGTGGCAAAAAACGCTAGAGCCAGCCCTGGATACCATCATCACTGAAAGTGCTGAGGCTTTCACACACACACACACACACACACACACACACACACACACACACAAAAAAAAAACAAATCACAGAAATTTGGGTTTGGGGTTTTGCAATAAAACCAGGAACATTTTCCAAAAACAAAAATTACTTTTTTTTGCCAAATTTGTTCAGAAAGGTTTCCAACCAGCTCTAAATAACCCATAAATATGTAGATACTATGAACTAAATTCTGCCTTCATATAGCACATTAATTTTGACTGCCTTTAGCGAGAGAGGAACACTTGTACTCGAGGGCAGAGTTTTAAGGTGAAATCTATAGAACTAGCTAAAGTACTGCCAGATACTAAAACATTCATACTTCATACCTACGAAATCTCTGGGTAGCTAGTTTTCACTGGAACCTGACATTTGTTAGCTTTTGACGTAGGAATATTCCTTTATTTTTTCTGACTAACTCTCTTTACATTACTGTGCCTTGAAATACTTAGATACCCAGCTTTTATGCAAGCTCCATTCCATGTGGCCATCTTGGAAGAGGACAGTTTTCATAAGGAAGAAGTGCCCATGGTGATTTTTAAACCTTAAAAAAAAGTACAAGACTCAGTTCTAGGCTTTTGATTCAAGCAAAACTTCCACTGAGGTCAATGGGAGTTGAGATTGCATCATCAGGTTCTTAGTTTTCCCTAGAAAAAGCCAATGATCCAATACACATGCAGCACAAATCACATATACGGTAGGAATCTGAGGCACAGTTCAATGAAGTGACTTGAATGGGCTTTAGATCAGTACTAGCTGATCAATCCTGTTCCCAGTTAAAAAATAAAAATAAAAAAACCCAATGGTGAAACCTCCATTGGTTTCACGGTGTAAAGCACAAGTACTGTATGAACAAAAACACCATCTTCTTAAAGTCTGTTATTCCATTAATAAATGTTTTAATTCAAGTAATCATGTTTATTCAGTTATTTAAAGGTATAAAAAGTCTATAAAGATGTTAATCCAATGTGCTGCCCATTCTGTAAAGTAAACATATATAGTACAAATAACCAATACAAAGGAGTAAGGACATTATGATAATCACAATGATACAGTTCCTAAGTCCTCAGTATCCTAGTACACCATCTTAATTATACAAAAAAATATTGGAGTTTAATGATAAGAGGTGCTTGTAGAAACTACACATATAGCTAAAGAGATATAGAGGTATAAAACTAGTAAACCACCACAAAAAAAGTCGTCCCCCCCGCCTCCCTCCCCCTCTTTCCATCATGGCCTTCTATTTTCACAGGCTTAAATTTCTGAAGCTTTCCTCTTTTGGAATGATAGTTTTTCCTCTGTACTATCTGAAAAGAATCCCTTTAGCAATTTTTGAATGATAGGAGACTGAAAGACTTTTTCCCATTGCCAAAGTGACGGTTCCAACAGCAATGTTAAAAATATGTATGTTCAAATTGGTCAGGTTTTTTTTATTAAAAAATGTATATCAATATATTGCTATTTATGTCATTAAATATGTACCACAAAATATTTAGGATGTGAACGTTAAGGCTGCTGCTGGCAACTGTGCATTTTCATTTCCTGACCTTTAGCTTTACAGTTTTGTTAAATGAATGGAATTTTTTTTTTTTTTTGCATATGAATGATTTAATGTGTTCATAAGGAACTCACTAAATTCAGAATAATGCATTAAAATCAATATACCAACTAGCCCAAATATACAGCTAATCTGAAATAAAGGTCTGATACAACTGAGCCATCCCACCAGTCAAAAGCAATCAATTCCCAGGTAAAGCAATAGAGGAGAGAAAGGGGGAAAAATGATCAGAAGAAAACAAGAGAACAGGGGCAGAGGTCCATTGGTCCAGTGTATAATTGTAGAGCACCTACCACACTGGGGCCTAGCACTGATTGGCTTTAGACACTATCATAATAGAAGTATTAAATAACTAATATGCAGGTCTTCAAAGCAGCTTGAGTGTGATTCAGGCACACCTTCTCCACGACAGAGTTGTACAGCTCAGAATTCTGGTCTTAACTGAGACCAACCCAGTGAAAGAAGAGAATGTTTACAATCTGCTCAAATACCAGCAGCAGGTACCTAAAAAGATTTCAACATGTCTAACCCTGTACATTCATACAGTTTTAAGAGCAGTACTGAGGAAGTACTACAGCTATCCTATTTTTCTTTCAGATAATTCATTCTGCTTTTTTCCTCAAGTCAGGCACCAGAGTGCATTGGCTAGCTACCCCATGCTTGCATTAGAACATGACAGGATCAAAGCCCTGCAGTCTTGGTGCTCATCAGCACAGTATACCCAAAAGGTAAAAATGCCCCTTTAGCTGCCCAGATTTAGTGATAAATCCCTGCTGTGAAATTAAAAAAAAACCTTCCACACAATGGTTCGCTTGGCATTAAAATCTAGTGGGACTCATAGCGCAGCTGTCAGAACACTTTAGACAGTAGCCAGACGCCTAGGTTTTATCCCCAGGTAGGCCCTGATTAATTTTCTATAGCTTTCCTCCCACAAAAAGGGAGACCCCCCCCCAAAAAACGTGTCCACTGCATCCATATAGTTAACATAATAAATCAAATAGGTGCCTATTTTAATAGCTTCCTCCTATTTATCCTTTGCACAGCTGATGGACATGTGGAGTCAAATTCATCTATAGTGCAACTCCACTGATCTCACGTGGCTAGGTTGGGCACATTCAGAGCTAGTACAAGATATTATGAAATGCTTGGGTATGTATTTAAATTCAGGACTGTCAGCTTTAAGAGAACACAGAGCTTCAAAGCACTCGTTCCCAACAGCAGAAAGCAAGCATATTTGTCATTGGCCAACCAACCACTGCTTCATAACAAAACAATAAAGGCAATTTTCAAAGATAAGTGAGCAAGTGCCACTGAGTTAGCATAGCGCTGTATATAAAAATGGTGTTATCAATAAACACAGCATCCCTGTAAATCTTTAAGAATTAGGGTTGCATGCAACACAATTTCAGAACATCTTCCCATTTGCAAACATTAACTTTCTTAGATGTGTCTCATTGGTACACAGTCTCATTGATATTTTGCTGTTTTCACTGGTTTTGGGGCATTCAATATGCTACTTAGACAGCAGATTGCAATTCAACCCCCCCTACTTATTTGCCAGCATCCCACAGTTTACCATCTGTGGGGCAAATTCAGATTTCTCCTGAATTCTATTGCCTATTTATGCTGCTTGAGTGGCATAAGTTACACAGGTGTCAGATTTACTGTACTTTATCACTGCACATGGACCTAGGTCAGATCTAAAATTAGCTGGCAACTTCCACTGGGAGTGAGAGGAGGGAAGATTCCAGTAAGAATCTTATTACCAGTCTGGATTTAAAAAACACTCACACACCACCCACACCCTGCTCATCATTGCAGTACCTAAGCATGGACCAGGACACTGGAATTTTCCCCCCTCCACATGAGAGGTGGGGTATAAGAAGAAATAGGCGTTTCACATCAGCAATACCTATGGTACAAAACCAACTTTGCTAAAAGGTCCTTGCAACAAAGAAAAAAAAAAAAAAAGAGAGGCAGAAGGGGGTGTAGGGAGAGGGAGAGAGTGGCCTGCCCTTCTGACTTGAGGGATTTTCCGTTTTCAGTGGGAAGGTGGAATAGGGACAGAAAAGGCAAGTGAGTGGAATAAGAAAAGGGAGAGTTCTCTGCTACTTGCAGTTAAATCACAAGTAGGAAACCATTTGACAAGAGATTATTCTTGGGGGACCCTACCTTGTGCATACACTGTCTTAGTTTTTCTTTGCTTCTGTACAGCAATAAAAGGAGGGAAGGTACTGTATCTCTTACCTCTATGTCTGGCCTTAAAAATCCATTCATCAGAATCCTGACAGATCAAGTAGATGTCTGTCCACAGCTGCAGGAGGGCTTAGAACTCAGAACTAGATCATGCTTTAACTGCAGGGGTTTAAAAACACAGAAGGTTTGCAATGCTAGTTGACGTCCCCACTGAAAATGCCTTAGTTTTTAATTTCCCTCAGCCATATTGTGTATAATAGAACACAGAATTGTTAATATTGTATGCTCATGAAATAGAAACCTGCTTATGGTTTTTGCTATAGGAATGGTAGCAATTGCAATGCCACCTATTGGTATATCAATGATTGCAATAAAGATGCTTATGAATGTGATTTTATATTTTAGTTTATTTCTTTGGAATAAATATGCTCAGGTTAAAATAAAACATTAGTCTCAAATATTGACTACTTCAACAATATGAAGAGAGAGTATGGGTTGGCCAAGATGACTACTGGCGATTATTCCCTCACCTCAGATTGGAAAGGAAAGGGATCCACATTCCATCATATTGTGATTGCACCCCAACCCTTTCCTGTGTCCCACACTCCTCAGCCCAGAGCACCCTCCTTTACCCCATACCGCTCATCCCCAGGCCCACTCCAGAGCCTAAACCCCCAGCTGCAGCCTGTACCCCCTCCTGTACCCCACCCCCCTGAGCCAGCCCTGTGAAAATAAGCGATTGAGTGAGGGGGCGGGGCCTCAGAAGGGGCAGGGCAAGGGTGTTCAGTTTTGTGCAGGTAGAAAGTTGGCAAACCTAATGACTTGGAGTTTTTGGAGCACTCCTTGAACACTATTGTTGAGCATGTAGTGGGATTTTCTCTTCTATAGGCTAGTTGTATGCCAAGCAATTCCAACCTAGAAACAGGGTGAACTTCAGTGCACTAACTCTCCAGCAATTTGTAATCTGCATAGGTTTATATTCTACTTAATGAGACACCCAAGAATGACCTAAAAACCATTCACCCTCCCCCCTTTAAAAAAAAAAAAAAAAAGTTAAATCTGCACCACTTTCCACAAAAAGAATGAATTGAACTAAAATCCAGTTGTTTTGTAAGGCAAAGTAATGTGCAATTCACAAAGAATCTTGCTAAAAGTGCCAAACTGATCATACTTCAGACCCTTCGTTGCTATTTGCATCTCCCCAAGTTAATAGAAGAGTGATTGATACTTCTCCAATGATGAAAACAGTTCATTTCCAATGTAGTTCAAAGCACCTATGTAAATCTCTAGTGGGGCTGATTGTCACAGCCCTTACTTCGCTGCACAGGGGGAGAAGCTAGGAGCAAGACGTCCATCCCCGGTCAGACAAATGACCACTTGCTGCTGTGGCCCACCTACCCTCAACTCCCCATAGCAAGCAGGTGAGGAGCCAACTCGGGGGAGCACTGGCTCCACACACACACACACACACACACGACAAACAAACCAGAAGCACAGCAGGGTGCAAGCCATTCCACAAAAAGGGATGATGTAACTTACTTTGCAGAGCAAGAGGGTTGGCATTAATTGAGTCACAAATTGTACTCTGTTCTCACCCAGGAGCTGTGCAACTACATGTCCCCTGACTCTGGGCAGACTATAAAGTCTAAAATAAAATAAAATAAAAAAAAATCTAGCCTTAGGTGCATATGTAGCCCACACACCTTCTGGGTGTGGTGTTCTGTCCCATCGGGGGGAAGAGAGACAGAAATGAGTCTGCTCTATATTCTTAGCTAACAGTCAGTTGGCTTTTAGCTCATGCACTAAGCTCCAGAGGTCCCAGGTTCAATCCCACCCACTGACGACTGGGGTCTGTTGGCATTACGCACAACATTTGATCCTCCAAATAGTTACTCCTGCACTGAGCTCAGTAAGAGTAAGAGCTCTACAGAGCTTGGAGTTCTAAAGCTCCAAGCTATTGGTTCTTATGATGTTTTGGTTAAGTTTAAGAGTCTCATGACCTCAGACTGTTCAAAGCATAGAAGTTTGAGGGTAACAGAAGAGTGTCTAAAAGGGGTGTGACCTCTCTAGCACTCAAAAAGGGTATTTTCTTTTGAGAAAGAAATATCCAGGATGGCCATTGACCTTACAGCCTTCAGTTAATTCCATGGTGTTCCTAACTTTAGGAGCCCATCTCAGTTATTTAGAGCAATGAATTTTAGCTAGTGTTGATCAGCCCTAGGACAGAGGAGCCAGGCATTAGAAGGGGAACTGTAGCCTCTGACAGACCTGGTTTTATGAGGCATTACTTTTGCACATTTGTTTTCTGCCTTTGAGAGATATTTCCTATGTTAGCGAATGTGTGAAATTTTCTTCACTGCTGCCAAGCACAGCAGGAGATTCTTAACAAGTTAACATATTTGGTGCATTTGTGTATCAAGCAGCACAAAACTTCACTAGAATGAAGTAGCAGGGATTTCAAATGCAGCCCTAAAACAAGCTTTGCAGTTATTCTGTCTAGAGAGTGAGTGAAGATTCACTCATCTCTGTTGAATACTGTGATTTGTACTTCACTGCCCCCTTGGTGCGAACCTCCAACCACTAAATCCCTTTCATTGACAAATTAAACTACGTTGAAATCCATGAATTTTATATTTTATGTTTCCTCAGTAGACTGTGTTTCCTTGTGTAGGTGTTTAGCACGGGTAAGGTCCTCCATGCCAATGATCATATGACCTCAATTCAAATCCCATAGTATTTTAAGGTCTTGTAGCTAAAATCTGTTTTGTTTACAGCTTTAATTGCATTGAAAGTAAGACAGAGCGAGACTATCCCTCAATATGGTTGATCCGCAAAAGGGGACAGAAAAATGGAGTTGCCACCAGATTACCCACAGGCTTCAGCTCCCAGAACCTGGAGATGAGATCCACCTGAGGCCTGCAACTCTCCCACTACTGTACTGATGGGCTGCCACTGGCCTGCCAGCCCTTAAAGTGGGGCTCTACAGCACAAAGGAGTTCTATACGAAAAGTAAATGCCACCTTGTAACAGGGCATAGCGGGATCCCCTTGGTCCTGCTTCTGCTCCAAAACCACTCAGAGACCCTCAGGTTCAGCAATCACTGGTGCAGTTTATTTACAGCATGCAATCCCACCACCTTCTCACCACATACAGTTTGGGGGTTTCGGCCTTAGGGACTTTAGTCTCTGCAGCCAGGAAGGAAGAGCTTCCACTCTGGCTTCCCCTACTTCTTTCCTTCAGGCCTGTATATAGCCCCAGGCTAATTGGGCCGGCAGCTGTTTCCCCTTTGTCAATCAGGTTCAGGTTTCTCTAGCCAGCTCCAATTTACCTCCCTTAATTGGAGCTGGCATAACAGAGGGCTGGCTCAGGTGTTCCTGCCCAGCACCCTGTCACATACCTGAAGCTGTATTAATTTTTGGGCAGATAGAGCACAGTCCTCACCCATTAGCCTGACCATACTCCTTCCCTCATGTTTTCCCCAGATATTGCTCCAGGACCCAATGGAGCACCCTTTGTGACATCCGAGGATAAGCTAGCATGATGCCTCTCTTCTCCAAGCAAGGGAAGATTTGCTTCTGGAAAGGCTTCCTCCTCAACCCAATCATTAGGCAATGTTCAGGGTCACTGAAGGGTATAGAACAGCAACCTTACCGAGAAGCCAGCAGCATACCTCCAGCTATCAAACTACATGTTGCTGAAACTTTCTTTGCAGGGCCAACAAGAACAAAGCTAAAAAGGAAAATGCGAACAGATTTTTATATAAAGTCATAAAATATATGCAGCATTGTTCTCACCCACTCAGTAAAATTTCTGGCTTAGTAACAGCCAAATGAAGATAACACCATAATAATGGGCTCGTCAAAATTGAGGAAATCCCCGCAGAGCACATAAGGAAAGAGCAGATATTGCTTTACAAAAAATCTCACTGTTACTATGTTTGGTGAAGAATGTGACGCAATAGGTGTAAAGCTGCCTGATGTTAAAGGAACCCTGTTTATACGCAATCCACTGGATAAATTGTTCAAGAAGAGTTCATCTCTGTGGAACTGTCCCCTGTATATTGCTATCAATATCTGTCAGTCATTCATTGATTACATTGAAAAAGTGCCACACAAGTAAAAACTGCCTTTGCTTTGCTTTAAATAGCACTGCGATTTTTCTTTCATTTAAAAAGTATGTGCGCACACATACACAGTACAATTGGCTTATTTGCAACCCGATCCTGCCCATTTTTCATTTCCTCCATGTCCAATTGAATGATATGGTTAATTGCTGGGATATGGATTTTGATGACACAGCAAAGCTATAAGCAAATGATGCCCATCAAATCTAAATAATGTTCATATCTCAAACAAACAAAATGAAAAAAAAAAGTGTTTATTCGAAAGTCAGACTTGTCAAAGAAAAGAAACCTCTACAAAACATCCTCTGCCTACCAAAGAAAGGTACGAACAGTCTCAATCCAATCTATGAAGACGCAAGGCTCATACACTACCATGTATTGAATTGATAAGACACAGGTCATTGAATACATAGTCTAGAATCAGTGACACACTAGGCCCCTGGAACTACCACCATACTTATGACTTCTCTGGCTGCATTACATTCCTTACAATGTGTTC
Organism: Malaclemys terrapin pileata; assembly: GCF_027887155.1. Classification (NCBI taxonomy): domain Eukaryota; kingdom Metazoa; phylum Chordata; order Testudines; family Emydidae; genus Malaclemys; species Malaclemys terrapin. The sequence continues at coordinate 98,102,250 of NC_071511.1, read as the reverse complement.
CATTATCCTGAGATTGTAATATTTGTCATGTCCAAAATGTGAATCAAAGCCAAGGAAAACATGCTGCTTGCACCTATCGGTCAGCTTTGTTTCATACATTACATATATTTGTTTCAGGTGTTACAGCAAGCAGAAATCTGATTCACAAAATGAATGCCAAGGGTATGTCTACACTACGCGCTGGATCGGCGGGCAGCAATTGATCCAGCAAGGGTGTGGGAGTGTATTTATTGCATCTAGTCTAGATGTGATATTGACCCCTTAGTGCTCTCCCGTCGACTCCTGTACACCAGCTCGGTGAGAGGCACAGGTGGAGTTGACAGGGGAGCGGCAGCAGTTGACTCACCGCGGTGAAGACACCACGGTAAGTCGATCCAAGTACGTTGACCTCAGCTACGTTATTCACGTAGCTGAAGTTGCATCACTTAGATCGATCCCCTCTCCCCCACCCCCAAGTGTAGACAGGGCCTAAGATACCTCTGCTGCTTTTTGAGCTAATAGTCAGTCTAGTTTAGCCAACATCCAAATTGCTTCCAGGTATCTCAGCATTTCTCAGAATTTGAGATTCTTTCAGTACAGTAACTCCTCATTTAACGTTCTAATTATGTTCCTGAAAAATGCGACTAAGCGAAATGATGTTAAGCAAATCTAATTTCCCCATAAGAATTAATGTAAATGGGGGGGTTAGGTTCCAGGGAAATTTTTTTCACCAGACAAAAAACTTGTATATGTGTGTATATACATTATATATATATACACACACACACACACATACAGTATACCTTTTAAACAATTTAATACTGTTCACAGCTATGATGATTGTGAAGTTTGGCTGAGGTGGTGAAGTTAGAGGGTGGTATATTTCCCAGGGAATGCCTTGCTGCTAAATCAGTGGTTCTCAAACTTTTGTGCTGGTGACCCCTTTCACATAGCAAGCCCCCCCCCCCCCATAAATTAAAAATACTTTATATATTTAACACCATTATAAATGCTGGAGGCAAAGCAGGGTTTGGGGTGAAGGCTGACAGCTCACGACCCCCATGTAATAACCTAGTGACCCTGAGGGGTCCCAACCCCCAGTTTGAGAACCCCTGTGCTAAATGATGAACTAGCACTTGGCTGAGCCCTCAAGAGTTAACACAGTGTTGTTAATGTAGCCTCTCACTCTACAAGGCAGCAGGAATGGAGGGGAGGGGACACAGCAGGGCCGGCTCCAGGCACCAGCCCACCAAGCATGTGCTTGGGGCGGCGCCTGGAAGGGGGCGGTGCGGCGGGGCGCTCCGGCCCGAGAGCGGGGCCGCGACTGCGCTCTGGCCGCCAGGGAGAGTGGAGAGCCCCGGCTGGGCTCTCCGCCCTCCTCCCGGCACTCTGGCCGCTGGGGAGAGCGGAGCCGCGGTGGGCTCGCCGCCCTCCCCCCGGTGCTCCGGCCGGTTGGGGATTGCTCGACGCCCTCTCCTGCCACGCTGGGGGGGGGGGGGGGCGGCGCACGGCGGGTGGCTTTTTTGCCTAGGGCCTGGGAGACAGACACACACCTTGTGTGTGTGGGAGAGAGGGAGAGAGAGATGCACACTGCATCTTTAAGTGAGCTGACCCACTCTTAAGTGCATTGTCTTTTTAAGTGGATCAGGAAGTTGAGACAGCAGCTGCTGCCCCAGGCTCAATATCTGTCAGTCCATGTCTCCACCCTACTCTATATGGAGAAGAAGGGGTAAGCGGGGTGTAGGAGCAAGGGGGAGGAGGACACCCTGACATTAGCCCCCCCTTCCTTCCCACCCCCTCCCACAGCAAGCAGGAGGCTCAGGGAGCAGCTCCAAGGCAGAGGGATGGAGCAGCACATGGCAGTAGAGGGAGGGACAATTGCTAGCCTGCTGGCAGCTGCTGCACAGGGAACTTAGGGGAGCGGGGAGCTGATAGGGAGGCTGCCAGTCCACCCTGGTTCCAAGTCCGCACCAGTTAGCTGCAACAGGCTGCTCTTCCTGCAAGCAGTGGACAAAGCAGGTGGCTGCCAAATGATGTTAGAAGGGAGCATTGCACACCTTTAAGTGAGCATGTTCCCTAATTGATCAGCAACGTAACAACAAAACAACGTTAACCAGGACGACTTTAAGTGAGGAGTTACTGTATAAACTGTTGACTTATGGATGTCTCTGAACTTTATCACTAAGTAGCCCATTCAGGCAACTTTGTTTTTAATGTAAAGACTACTACAGTGAGATTTCACAAGTCGCAACGAGACAGATAAGTGGATAGATTTAGCATTTTTTATATCGTTGGGGTTGCGGGGGGGAGGAATCTCTCTCTCAGAGCTCTTCCTGACTGACTATCAATGGGAACGATTCTTAGTGACCACATGTCATAATCAACACATCTTTGGCAGCTCCATAAGACCAATATGGAGATAGAAAATGCAACTGAGCCTAAAAGGTTGCCATTAAAAGAAAGATGGTCAATTAAAAAGCACTTCCAGAAAATGAGCTAACAGAACTGATTACACACTAAAACAGTAACTGGAAGCTGGGATCTGGTTCCTCATCTGGAAAGTAACAGCCATTTATCCAGATATCTGAAATTGATTTTAAGTGTTACCAGCTCAAAGCCATCTTTAAGTCATTTGGTGATATGTTGATTTTTTGCCCTTCTTGTGGGTCTATTTTTGGCATAACCTTGATTGAAAAATAATCACATTTGTAAGGTCACTTAATTTAGGGATCAGAAGTAAGTGTCTGAAGACAAATGTACTGTATCTTGTTTAAAGTCTCCTTTCACAAGACTAAGTGTGTATTTGGCCCTTCAGACAGCAAGACTATTCAGTTAAATAGGAAAACAATGAACTTGCATGCCCAGCAATTTTAAAGGGACGTTGATTACAAAAGGTATGTCACATTAATGACCAGTGTGGTTCATACCACCTGCATAGAAACAGTATCAGCAACAGAAATCGTGCAGGGCCTCAAAAGTGGCTGTCACTTTCTGAATGTTTTATATAGAATCAAATTAGCAAAGAGATGCTCAAACGATGAGATTCAGCACAGTTTTTAACATCTCAGATTAAGATTAATTCAAGCCAAGCAAGGAGTTTTGGAGGGGTTGGAAGCAATTTCCTTTCACATCATGGCCACGTGCTTCTGACATGGATGTCTGGAGAAACAGCAAAAGCACTAGAGTTGCCAGAGCACAAGGTTTACCATGGGTGAGAAACTATATCATGTCCTTGTAAATATACTTTAAGAAGAGCACCAGAATGAATATACAGACTATTCATAATGGATTGTTAAGAGTTGGCTTTGCCAACAGGACATTTCAAATATCAATTACATTTCAAAGCTGTTTTGTGGCATCACCTTTTAAAGGTGAGTCTTTTCAAAGGAATTTGCTGGAAGACTCAGATTTAATCTACTGCCATTTTAGAAAAATGATAGCAGTGCTCAAATTATTAGTGTACGGAAAGCATTTAGCATCTAAATCCTTCACCACCTCCATTTATTTTATGATGTTGAAAAGGTTATCCTTCAAAAACTGTCAGCCAATTCATATAAAAGATTTAGTGTCTTAAGGACAGATAAGAGGAAAACATGTCATTACATCTTTGAAAGAAGATGGATTCTAACATCTATAAAGTTATTTTTCAGAAGGGAGAAAGAATACAAGGGCTTTTCACTTCATCCTCAACTCTATACAACTCGTCAAGAATGATGTAATTATTTTCTAGACAGACAAGTTAGGGAAAGCCAGCCTGTTTCCAAGTTGGCCAATCCTGTGATTTTAAAAATCTAGTTTTATAAAAAGCCAGAGGATGGGAAAAGAAACTAATGCAAACAAGATGCCAGCCTGGCTCTGCAGCCAGTGTAAGATTATGTAGCTCCATGGAAGCCATAGCTATGCGAACTGCCGGGGACCTGGAGCTATGTCAGTTTACATCAGCTGGGCATCTAGGCCCAAGTCTTTCAGCCTCTGCAGTAGGACCTGGATGTATTTTCAATGTAGATGTAAGCCATGAAATAATCCATGTTTTATTTCTGTAGAATTTATTTGGTTATCCTCCTTCTCTACCTTAATCACTCCTCTGAAAATAGAAACTCTTAAACGGGCTTGTCAGGGCCTGTATATATCCAAAGCAGGCCCAGCAATCAAGGTACAGCTGGAGTCACTGAGTCCTGATTCTGCCTGGCTGGCTTAAGGGCCTTCAGCCATACCCCAGTGGAGCGAGCAGACCCAAGTTCCCCTACCAACCTCCCGAGAGACTTAATTAAGGAGGTTTCCAGACCCCACCAGGAATAAGGAGGAAGCCAGTGGGACTTGAGAAGAGGAACTGACTGCCCACCCCAGACCAAGTGAACTCTGATGCAATGCTCGTTTTTTGGGGGGAGTGCTGTTGCATCGACACATCAACCCACACTTTTGCTCTTTTGGTGCATTACTTGACCACTAATCCCCCCCCTAAAAAAAAGTTTAAATGAAAGCTGAGGGGGATCATCAGCATCTTGCAGGGGGTACATGCACAATCAGACAAACAAACAAAGAAGGGGATGTCATTTTTATTGCCATTTGACTGTCTGAGGATGTGCTTTTCCAAATGAAGGCATGAAAGAGTGGCTGTGTGCACAGAGGGGTGGTTCAAACTGAAGGTAAAAGTAGCACCATACAAAGGAGAATCAACTAAAAAGCCAAAGAAATATGAAACTCAGACTGGATTGAGTAAAACAAGTAAACACCACTCTTAAAAAACAAAAACAAAAAACCCGCATCCTTAGGAAAAAACTCCAAGCAAAATTACTAATCATACAGACGAGCGATAAAATTTATCAAGACAACAAAACAGAAGCAGCAAAACAAAATGTACAACCTGCATAAGGAAATAACTCAAATGCTACTTTTGTGGCTAGCTGTAATTGTAGGTAATGCATAATTGGAACATTTCTTTTATCATGGAAAGAGCATAAGGGATTTGTTCTTTGCTCCAATTTCGAACGGTTGACAAATGAAAACATTCGGGTGAAAACTGGAGCTCTTTCATCCTCCTCCCTACAGGGAAAATTAAAGTGAAAGAAGAGGACTACTGGTGATTATTACCTTGCCTCAGATTGGAAATGAAAGGGATCCACATTCCATCGTATTGTGATTGTGTGTCATACCCAAAAGATAGATGTATGAGGGTCTACTCAACACTAGACTGTCCAACTTGTGTGAAATGATGAATGTGGATCCCTTGTGGGCAGGGCCGGTGTAGCCACTAGGCGATTGCCTAGGGTGCCAAGATTTGGGGGCACCAAAAAGCAGTGCCCCCAATTTTTTTTTTATTTTATTTAAAAAAACAAAAAAAACCAAAAACACTATTGCTCCTGGCGGGAGGATGGGCCGCTTGCAGCTGTGTTAGCGCCTACCTCTGCTGGTGTCCTCTGCAACCGCAGGCCCCGCTGCCTCTCTCTGCTGCGTCCCCCCCGGTCAGCCCGGAGCCACCTCCTTCCCGAGCCCCCGGGCTGCCACATCGCTCCCTGGCCCGCTCCCCCCAGCTCTGGCAGTCCCGAACCCCCTGCTGCAGCAGCGGCTGCTGCCCAAGGGCTGCTGGCTGCAGATCGGAGTGGGTGACATCAGCCCACCTGCAGCTGGCACTATTGACAGCAATGCAGCGGCGGGAGGGGGGTGAGGTTGGAGGTGGGGGAAAGGAAGAGGAGACCGTGGCCACTTGTTCACCTGCGGGGGTGGATCATGGCCCTGCCAGAGGATACAGGGTTAAAGAGCTGCAAAAAAAAGAGTAACTGTCCTCAGCATGTGCCACCTTCCAAGGCTTCATCCCCATCCATCCCTGCAGTCTTGTGGAGCAGGTAAATAGAGCCCCATTTTTGGGGAAGCTGAGGCAGAGAATAGGGATGTGACTTGCCCAAGGTCACCCGAGGAGTCATTGTCGGAGTCCTGCTTTGAACACAGGAGACTGAGGCTCCTAGTTCTGTGCTGGCTCAGCCGATTAGACCAGAGGCCTTCAAGCCGTGAGATCTGCACCTGCCCACACAAGGTATTAATCTGGGATTCAGGGGCAGCACACTACAAATTTTCAGTGAAGAAACATGGCTGTCTCGAGCCCTTATGGCTACAAGGAAAATCTTCCAAAGGTGATGGGCGTCTAGCTAACAGTTCTGTCTGCCCGAGTCTGCAGCCAGCCTGGGACAACAGCTCTAAGGAAATGTGGCAGTAACTGTTAAGTCTAATTACGACACCATCAGAGCCAGATTTCCATGTAATATGGGTGACCAGTTGCATGGTGCACAACCACTGCAAGTGAGCGAGCAACTCAGGTTAAGTGCAGCTGAACCCTGGGCAGGGTGCAGCACCCCAGAGATTTTTGTTCTCCCACTGAATGACAGCAAATGCACCAGTAACTTTACTAGGTAGAAGTTTAGTGACCACATTAGGGCCATATCCTCCCCACTCCCAGCATTGGGCCAACTGCCCTTCATCATTCTTCTGATTGCTTGTATTGTTATTGATGGGAGATCTGCTGTGGATTGAGGGATGTATATGGACCTGCCTTTGCAGGCTCAGTCCTGGCCCAGCATTTGAAATAAATTGCCCTGAGTTTCAGAAGTACTGAGAACCCTGGAGTTCCCACTGACATCGGGGGAACCGCAGGTGCTCAGCATCTCTGAAAATCAGGCCCAAAATGACACTGATGCCTCTGCCCTAGGCCAGAGCTTTCTGAGTAAAGGGGCTTCAGCAGCAATTGGCGTGGGGCAGAATAAAGCAACCAGGATGGTCATGATGGAGGCTGGAACTCTATCCTCGTCTCACAACTGTGGGGAAGACAGGTCTTCAGACACCCCCTCCTGCCTGCATTGCACTTTCCAGCCCAGGAGCAAGGCACCATTTCACACCTTAGTGCTGAGGGGAGCTGAAGCCCAGAATGGGACGTTACTTGCCTGAAGTCATCCAGTGAGTTGGTGCCAGGCTGGAGAATAGAAGCCAAATCCTGACTCCTAGCTCTGTGCTCTGATCCCCAAAACATCCCTTTCCAGATCCATGGGGGGCGGGTGGGGCAGGAGGGACTCTAGCCACGTGCAGAAGACTCAAGGCCATTTTTCTTTCATTAAATATGTAGACTAAATAATGAAATTAATAAATTTTCAAGCCAAACATGTATTAATTCTAATGAACAATGCCACATTATGCAGTATTCATTGTTGAGCGTTTATAATAAGCAATGCTCCTGCGGGAGGGGGACGCAAGGTGGAAGTTTTGCCTAGGGCGCAAAATATCCTTGCACTGGCCCTGCTTGTGGGCACTAGTTTGAAAAGCTGGCAACACTGCTGAAATTCTCCTAGCTAGCTACAAACGCACTATTATAATTATTCATGTAATTTAACATAATCTATGAGAATGACTTGTACTGCTGTAACTTATTTCTCAAAGGTAGGCATTGCCATCCAATTCTACTGCTTCAAATCTCCCTACCCTTTAAACACGTTCAATGATCGGGCGGGGTGGGGTGGGGGGGAAGAAGTAAAAACAAAAAACCCCATACAGGATTTTGATGTGTTTTTCCGCCTGTCAGAAAGGCATCAAGTACATGAGGGGGACCTTGGGACCAAGTTTTTCAGTGCTGTAAAATATGGAAGTTCTCATTCTTTGGCAGACTGGCTCCTTCTTAGGTTTCACCCTTATTATTACACATGTGATCTATTGACTAGACTTCTTTGTGAGCTCCACTACACCCAATGGTTCCAGAATTTCTTGGGCTAAATTTAGCAGTTTATTGGCAGGCTTCTTTTGGATGATGTGTAGAGTTCACATCCAATATAATTCATGCAGTAAATAAATTCATGTCTTTCTGCCTCCCCCAACCCCCAAGTTCTTCTATAAACTGTAGTCCTGGCTTGATAGTTGGAGTTTAAGCCATAATTCATTGAACTGAGCTGGAGAGCAGGTGTAACTCACAACCAGTTTAATGTAAGCTGCAGTCTTCAAAAAGATGCTCAAAGTACATTTCATTTATTAGCGAGTAGCACTGATCCCAGACCTCTTTGGTGAAGGTACAATATATATAGTACAGCTTTATTTTGCACAGTAGCATCCATCCAAATTGTATCCAAAAAGGCCTCAACAAAACAGCAGAGAATATGATGCAAACTACAGAAAGAGGAAGGAAGGATACTGCACAGTGAATATGTTCAAGTATTCAGTCCTAAGGCAGAAAGAAATGTAAAAAGTTATAGCCAAGGGATGAAACTATTTAAGCTAAAATTTGAAGGGAAATTGAGAGTTACTTTACCTGTACCTCCACTGCAATCTTTTCCAGGTAGCAGGCACTATAAAGGAGAAGCCTGTCAAACATTGGCAAGATTCTGGGGAGGGGCAGAGAACATAGCAGGGGTAGGGGAGTGGATGGAGAATAGAGGAGAGCAGAAAGACAACGTTTATGAAAAAGAGGTTGAAGTAAGTAAATGAAGGAGCTTTATAAAATGAAGGGAGCAGTTCTGAAATAGATCACAGAATGAATGAGACTACCACAGAGTCTTCAGCATATGGCTGATACAGCAAAGGGCATAACCTCCTGTGATCAATTGGGTTGCAGCATTCTGCACCTCCTAGAGTCTGAAGAGCTGGAACCTCTTAGATACTAGATTAGATACTAGTAATTTTGGTGGGGAAAGTTTAGCAGAGTAAAGTAAGAATTCAGGCAATGGCTGACATGGGCAGTGTTATAGTCATAAGAGAGATGTGGGAGTAGGAAAGTTCAGGGCCATGGGTAACGCCAAGGAAGCCAATTCAGAGTTCCTACACATGTCTTATCTACTCCATTTCAGCTTTGACAAAGGCCTTTTGCTTGTACTCTGTTCTCTTCATTTTTGCCCCTTTCATATTCTCAAATTCTCTGAGCATCTTTCAGTCACACAACATTACCTTCTCTGTACCTATTCTCCCTCCTCCATTTCATTTCCACAGAGAAGAGATGCAAAATATTTAAATGTTAGAGCATTTAGAGCACAAGAAAGACCAAAGAAACTAAATATGTTTGCTGTTGCTTAGCCAAGTTAAACATGAATGATAACAATCTACAAACATTTGAAGGTTGTGAACACCTGGCAGTGAGATCCATTAGATTGGAATACGCTCCAAAGGGAAGTAGTGGTCATCAGTAGCCAGAATATTTAAAAGGACATTAGAAAATTCATTGTTCTCTGCAGTGTAAGTCTAATGTAAGTGCAAAGGGGGTGGATGAACTAGACTCAAATTTTAAAGACCAGACGGGACCATCATCATCATCATCATCTAAGTTTGACCTCTTGCAGATCACCAAACCTCAACCAGCCACTCCTACAGTAGGCACAAAACCTCTGGCTGATTTACTTTAAGTTACAGAGAATCTACCATTTGCTCTAGTTCAAACCAGCAAGTGACCCATGCTAAAGAGGAAGACAAACTCCCAAGGGTCTCTGGCAATCTGACCTAGGGGGAAAAATTCCTTCCTGACTCCAAATACTTGTGATTAGGTAGACCTGAGAATGTGAGGGACCTACTAGACAGACATCTGGGAAAGAATCCCCTGGAGTAACTTGGAGCTCTCCCATCTAGTGTCCCATCTCCAATGGCTAGAGATATTTGCTAATAGCAGTCATCAATAGGCCATATGCTATAGTAGCCAACCTCATCTTACCATCCCCTTCATAAAACTTAAGTTCAGTTTTGAGGTCAGTTAGGTTCTCTGCCCCATATCTCCCTTGGAAGGCTGTCCCAGAATTTCACTCCTCTGATGGTTAGAAGCCTTCATCGAATTTCAAACCTAAAATTTGTTGATGGCCAGTTTGTATCCATTTGGTCTTGTGCCCTCACTGGTGTTTATCCCTCTGATGTATTTAGAGAAGGAATCATGTAAACCAAAGGCTGAGGGGAAAGATAAACAAGTCAATCTCCTTAAGTTCTTCTGATCATCCTAGTAGCCCTTATCTGCACTCGTTCCAGTTTCAATTAATCTTTCTTAAACATGCAAGAACAGAATTGCACATGGTATTCCAGATGAGGGCTCACCAGTGCCTTGTATACTTGTAATAACATTTTCCTAGCTCTATTAGAAATACAATCCTAGGATGCATCAGGTGTGGTATTAGCCTTTTTCCATAGAAACATCACATTGGCAGCTCAGTTATCCTGTGACCAACCAATACACCCAGGTCTGTCTCCTCCATTGCTTCCAGCTGGTAAGTCCCAAGCTTATAGCAAAAATTCTTAATATTAGCCCCTAAGTGCATGACTTTGCACTATTAAATTTCATCCCATTTTTATTACTCCAGTTTTCAAGGTCATCCAAATTTTCTTGGGAGATATTGCCAATATGGAGGGAGACCAGAATATCATACAACATTGTGTCATCTGCAAATTTAATTAGCATGTTCCCACTTTTTGTGCCAAGTTCATTAATGAAAATATTAAATAAGCTTGAGGAACACCACTAGTTCCTACAATTGGTTCAGAATACTGCAATCCACTTGCTCAGCAACACAGGCCACCACAAGCACATCATCCCAGTATTCCACTCTCTTCACTGGCTTTCTATCAAATGCAGCTGGTCAGAAAATGGGTGTTTTTTCAGAGCCATGGATGCTTTTCCTTGTTAAAAACAACTTCCTACTAAACAAGAATTTCCAGGAGAAAACAGCTGAAAACTAAAAAAAAATTGGTTTAGCAAAAGTTCTAAAGTTTGAGGAAAGCAGAAGCTTTACAAAATTTTTAGTTTAATCCAAAATGCAACTTTCTATTTAAAAGAATGACAGAAAATTTTCAACCAACTCTGCCATCCAATGTTGATCAACCTGAATGACCGACGACTACATTTCAGAATAAGACTGTGTAGCTAGAGCCAGCACACCAACAATCCGTTTAAATATTTACATAACATGGGAGTGAAGGGTTCAGTGTAAAATGGTCATTCACAAGGGGTACAAGAAGTGGAAGTGTTTATGTCAACATAAAGGTGCACTCTAAGGAATCCATTTGTGTGTAAATATCATACCTGATGCAATCTGATTTTTCCATTCTGTCCCTTCAGTTTCAAGGTATCTTGCTCTTTATACAGGTTCAGTGGTGTGGAAAAATGGCTAATACATGATTTTGATATGTCTGGACCTGTCAAAATAGCAGACTAGTTACATGCATAAAGCATCTGAGATTATTTAGAGGCAGAAAGTAAGAGGCACTGAGTAATCTTATAAGATAAATGGTATGCAGCATGTGACAGGAATCCCATTCCATTTGGAAACATGAAGAGAAATATGCATGAATATCACTTTTCTAATCATGCCAAATTGTCAGGTTGATTTTTTTAGTCATTATCCCTGTAATCAGATAAAAAAGTTTTAAAAATACAAATTGTTCCTGTACACAGTCTGTTGATCATAGCCTGTCTAGACTGTTATAACAATGCATTCTGTTTAAACTAAATGCATGCACCACCTGCATTCTAAATGAAGGGGGTTGGGGGAGGGGGAAGTAGAATACTGCCTTTTCCCATGCCCTGAGTGACAGTAATCTGCTGAGGGCTGAACTTGGCTACAAACAAACGGATACAGGAAAACATCCTGCAATGAGTCAAAAATCATTTTACTTATTTATAGTTGAGGTATAGAAGTTCCTTATCACCTCGTTTTCACCAGCTTCTACTGTTCTACCAGGAGAGTTTGGTTTCCTTCCAACACATGGAGATTCCCAAACTTGAAAGAAAATCCTCTGTCATTTTTGTTCCTCAGATGGTTTTTAAAATGATCCCAGACCAGTGACTTCTGATTGTAGCTTGGGGGAAAACTGGCCACCATGCCACCTTTGACCCCAGTAAATTGTTATGGTAACATGGAAAATGATGAAAAGGAAGTGAGGAGTCTCTTTGAAAGATCAAGTTTGATTTCAATATATATTTGACTTAGTTATGCAAGTGCTATATTTGATCCTCCCCCCCAATCATGCTATAGTGGTGACAATTGCTTCATTCTTATTTTTAAAACTAAAATACAAATACATTCCTACAAATAAGCAGGTACTTTGTAATTGAGGCTTGAAGTGAGTGGAGGGAAAATGCAACTTTTGACAGACCACTGAAATTGCTAAATTATAAACCTGACAGGAAAGCAAAGGGAATTTCATTGTCAATTTCACTGGTAGAAGGTGCACTGGATAAATCAACAAAAGAATTATAAAAGCAGTCAAATACTCAAAAGGTACATTTGTCAAGGCTGCTTCCCCACTTTGAACTTTAGGGTACAAATATGGGGGCCTGCATGAAAACTTCTAAGCTTAACTACCAGCTTAGGTCTGGTCCGCTGCCACCATCCCAAAGCTAATTCCCTTCCCTGGGTAGCCTTGAGAGACCTTCACCAATTCCCTGGTGAATACAGATCCAACCCCCTTGGATCTAAAAACAAGGAAAAATCAATCAGGTTCTTAAAAAGAAAGCTTTTAATTAAAGAAAAAGGTAAAAATCATCTCTGTAAAATCAGTATGGAAAATAACTTTACAGGGTAATCAAACTTAAAGAGCTCAGAAGACCTCCCTCTAGCCTCAGGTTCAAAGTATAGCAAACAAAGATAAACACTCTAGTAAAAGGTACATTTACAAGTTGAGAAAACAAAGTAAAACTAAGATGCCTTGCCTGGCTTTTTACTTACAAGTTTGAAATATGAGAGACTTGTTTAGAAAGATGGGGAGAACCTGGATTGATGTCTGGTCCCTCTCAGTCCCAAGAGCGAACAAACTCCCAAACAAAGAGCACAAACAAAAGCCTTCCTCCCCCAAGATTTGAAAGTATCTTGTCCCCTTATTGGTCCTTTGGGTCAGATGCCAGCCAGGTTACCTGAGCTTCTTAACCCTTTACAGGGAAAAGGATTGGGCTCTAGTAAAACTCTGGGGTGGTCAAAAATCATGACTAAAAGACTCAATCCTGCCAGGTGCTCAGTGCTCTGGCCTCAACAGAGTAAAGCACTTAAGCATGTGTAACTTTAGAAATGCAAGCTGAAGTTAAGCATGTATCTGGACTGAGGCTGGAATGCTCAGGACTTTGCTGGGGGAGCCTTAATTTAGTAAAAATATTCAGTGGTAAAACTATTCTCAAATTCTTTATTGGCCTGCTGTATTTTAATATATGCAGTTCATCAGGAAAGCCCCTTGATGAACTCCATTGAATTTCAGCATAGGTGGGGCTATATTAATTCAGTTCTCCAGATCTGAACCTGATCTTATGGTTTGGTTCTGGACTGGACCAGAAACAGAAGGGACCTATATTCAGTTCTGTTTCAGAGGTGACTAAAAGTTTAAGACAGCCAATTTCTGCCATTTGGGGGATGTAATCTCATGAAACCAGTGCACGTGTTTTTAGCATCATTTGTGCTCCTGAACTTTAGCCCTGATTCAGCCTTGAACCCAAATCCCACCAACTTGATCTACTTCAGTATAAAAATAAGCAGGTATTGTCAGCTATTCAAACTCATTTTTTTACTCTTGAAGGACTACAATTCATAAATTTAATACTCCACATGGATATACAAATGATGCATAAAAGTTATCTATTCACAATTACTAATACTAGCATAAAATTATAAAAACTGCAGTGTGAAAGTATTTAGCTACATACTTACAAACTATAAATGTTACTGAAAGTTGCAGAATTTGCCTTGCCATAATATCTTTCATGTTCAAAGCTGTGATTTTCTCACCATGTTCAGCAGCAAATTGCTGTGTTTTGAAACTTAAGTCAGGAACCCTTTGCTATCTATGGGTATTATAAAAGAACCTAGAGGATTCTTTTTATTAGACAATAAGTGAATTCAGAGACATCTCTCCAAGTACCAGCTATTTCCTTCATTATATCTGCCATTTCCTAAAAGAAGCATTAATCCTTAAAGATTTTGAACAAGATGGACTGTATTTTATGGAGCACCTACATGTTTCAAAGAATAAAATATATCTAATTAAATAGATGAGTTATTCATGTATGGAGCCAAAGGTAAAAGTATTTATTCCCTGAATTTAGTAGCTCTGTACTCTGAAGCAGAATCAAGAACCCAATTTTTTTAAGAAATAAATATAGAGGCATGAAAAACATCTCTGAATCATACTTCTAAAGTGGTGAAAGAGGGATTGATTAAATTCAAACTTTTTCATCCAAGTTTTAAGTACTTATAAAAGGAATCAGTGGGAATATCGGATTGTAGCCACTGACAGTTTTGTTGGGCTTGTGTTTGTTTTTAAGGTCAATGGCTTGCCTCTTTGTGAATCAAGTATCTGAATAATGGGCTTGAGTATTTCAGAGAGAGGTAAATATTACTTATAGTAGTATTGTCCTAGCATTTCAGAAGCATGTACTGTATATCCAGGAGATGCCTGATTTCATAGTCAAACAAGTCACACCATCCTGCCATTTGTCAAATCAAGCTTCGTTACTCCTGATGTCTCAATGAAAAGAATATCAGATAATAGTTTTGGCTTCCAAAGAGTAACATACATCTTCCCCACCGCCTCCTCCAACCCACACTTGACATGAAAGAACAGAATGGCATACACCATTATATTCTCTTTTTCATGAGAATGGGTTTATGTTACTGTACAATAGGACACCCACATTTTAAATGGTTCTTTTATCCAGTGAAAGGGAAATTATACAGGTTGTTTTTAATTCAAAACACATCCAAACTTTGTAAACTCCAGCGTCATCCCTGAACCTGCAAGAAGTGTTCTAAAGAGACAGCTAGGTGGTACATTTTTCTTATCACATGCTGAAGTCTAAGTGTCTTAACATCCCTGAATGATTAACATTAGCACTGTTTGTGCGTAAAAGTAGGTGATTAGTTTAATACTTGACTATTACAAGTGAATTAATCAGAGATACAGAGGTTACTCTAGGAGAAAGTCACATGGCATCCTTTAAGGATAGAGCTATTTCCCATATGTAAGAATTCTCTGCCACATAGACCCTGACTTCTGCTAGTGCTGGTGGATGCTCAACCCCCCTCTGCCCCTGGCCCCGCCCCGACTACACCCCTGCCCCAAAGTCCCTGCCCCTATTCCAATCCCTTCCCCAAATACCCGCCATGGCCCCACCTCCTTCCCTGAGCGCACTGCGTTCCCGCTCTTCCCTCCCGGAGCTTGTTATGCTGCAAAACAGCTGTTTTGTGGCAGCAAGTGCTGGGAGGTAGGCGGAGAAGTGGCGCGCTCAGGGGGAGGAGGCAGAGGCGAGGAGCTTGGCTGCTGGTGGGTGCAGAGCACCCACTAATTTTTCCGCGTGGGTGCTCCCGCCCTGGAGCGCCCCTGGTGTCTGCGCCTATGCTCTGCCATGGAACACTGGATACAGGACAGAGATACAGCTTCCATTCTAGTCTCCCTCTTCAGCTGCTTATAACTTTCTCAGATATGTTTTAGGGCCAAATCTTGTCCTTTTGAGTGAATATGCAAGTCCTGAAAAGCAGCAGCACTGCAGAGGAGATTGACCCATGCAGATGTCAGAGAGAATAGCTTTGCAACATCTTTGTGCTGAACATGATACAGAGTTGCTCAGCGCTGCAATACCATGCAGTGCCTGTTGATGATGAGGTGGGGGCAATGGTGGCTTACAGTTATGCAAAAGTATTGTCAGAAACTATTATGCAGGCTTGGAAGCTATTGCAACTCATGGATGCTCCAAGCCATGCTGCCATTTACTTGGGTTTCACAAAAGGGATTAGGATCTGGCCCCTCATTAAGTTTGTGGAGGTACATCATCATCCTTTCCTACAGACTCAGAGGCACTCAGCTGAGGGCAAGCTTTTCCCTTTCTTGCTCCCCGCCCCCCAAAAAAGTGTATGCAGCCAACTTGCTCAATGGAGAATTAGATTCTCTTCCCTTGGATCGACCACTATCTGATCGCTCTAAGATGTGATGGACAGACAGAGCCAGGAACGTAGCTGTGTTAAGTGAATTTAGAGTGGAATAATTAAATATAATTTTACCAAAAAAAAGTAGGTATGAAAAAAAAAATCTATTCATAGTGTATTTTTAAAAAGAGTGAATCTAGAAGAGAATCCATTAGTCCATGCAGTTTTACAGCAAGCTCTGCTTATTTTATGAAAACATTTGAATGACCCTTTTTAGTTGCTTTAAAAAAAATTAGATCCTCCAAGCCATAAAATGGTGGTGGCTGAGTGGAGGTGGTATTTCATAGATCTCCTACAGGGAAGGATAGCCATGCCACTATGTGACACTCATTGCACAGAACAGGACCAACACTGACTCCAAAACAAGTTGTTCTATCCCTTCTAGAAGAGGTTCCACAATCTCAAATTCACTGATAACACTGGTCTACAATTTTTGAGACGTCGTCTGCTTCAGAGATAAAATGTGCTATTTATTATGTATTTTGATGTGCTGAATTCAAATATGATAATGAAAACAACTGATTGGCTACTGTTTAAGATATTTAAGTTTTTACATTTTATGTCTATGTATATTGTGTAGATAGAGTTTTAATCATAAATTGTAAACCTAGATCTTTCATGTGTTTATGGTTGCTTTACATGATAATATTTCACCTGTCCTGTTTATGTAACACTTTAAAAATCAGCAAAAGGGTTATATAAATAAAATTTATTATGAAACAAGAGGCAAAAAACTATTATGAACATAGTTTAATCCTATTCAGTGTCTACTCGGTGCTTCTTGGCTTGTTTCTTGTATTCATTAAATGGAGCATCTCTTGTCGCTGTCCAGCAATAGTCTGCAAGCATTGATGGGCTCCGTTTGCCCTGATAGCGTTTCTCCATTGCTGCAATGTCCTGGTGAAGTCGCTCGCCGTGCTCATCGCTCACTGCTCTGCAGTTCGGTGGAAAAAAATCTAGATGAGTGCAAAAAAAATGTCTCTTTAGTAACATGTTACAACCAAGGCTTTTGTATGCCTTGAGGAGGTTTTCCACCAACAACCTGTAGTTGTCTGCCTTGTTGTTTCCGAGAAAATTTATTGCCACTAACTGGAAGGCTTTCCATGCCGTCTTTTCCTTGCCACGCAGTGCATGGTCAAATGCATCATCTTGAAGAAGTTCACGAATCTGAGTACCAACAAAGACACCTTCCTTTATCTTAGCTTCATTTAACCTTGGAAATTTTCCACGGAGGTACTTGAAAGCTGCTTGTGTTTTGTCAATGGCCTTGACAAAGTTCTTCATCAGACCCAGCTTGATGTGTAAGGGTGGTGACAAAATCTTCCTTGATTCCTACAAGTGGTGGATGCTGAACGCTTTTCCTCCCAGGCTCCAGGACTGTCGGAGTGGTCAATTTTTCTTGATGGAGTGGGAATCTCTTGCACGACTATCCCATTCGCAGAGAAAAAACAGTAGTACTTTGTGTATCCAGACTGCAGACCAAGCAAGAGAGCAACAACCTTCAAATCACCACAAAGCTGCCACTGATGTTGGTCATAGTTTATGCACCTCAAAAGTTGTTTCATGTTGTCATATGTTTCCTTCATATGGACTGCATGACCAACTGGAATTGATGGCAAAAACATTGCCATTATACAGTAAAACAGCTTTAAGACTCGTCTTCTATGAATCAATGAACAGTCTCCACGCATCTGGATCGTGAACGATGTTGAGGGCTGCCATCACACCATCGATGTTGTTGCAGGCTACAAGATCACCTTCCATGAAGAAGAATGGGACAAGATCCTTTTGACGGTCACGGAACATGGAAACCCTAACATCACCTGCCAGGAGATTCCACTGCTGTAGTCTGGAGCCCAACTGCTCTGCCTTACTCTTGGGTAGTTCCAAATCCCTGACAAGGTCATTCAGTTCACCTTCTGTTATGAGGTGTGGTTCAGAGGAGGAGGATGGGAGAAAATGTGGGTCCTGTGACATTGATGGTTCAGGACCAGAAGTTTCATCCTCTTCCTCGTCTGACTCAAGTGAGAATGATTCTAGTGCATCAGGAAGCAGCAGTCCTTCTCCATGGGGTACTGGGCGTATAGCGGATGGAATGTTTGGATCATGCACAATCCACTTTTTCTTCTTTGACACACTTTTCCCAACTGGAGGCACCATGCAGAAGTAACAAATGCTGGTATGATCTGTTGGCTCTCTCCAAATCATTGGCACTGCAAAAGGCATAGATTTCCTTTTCAACCACTGGCAAAAATTTGTTGCACAAGTGTTGCAGCATATGTGTGGGGCTCACCTCTTGTCCTGATCTCCAATTTTGCAGCCAAAATAAAGGTGATAGGCTTTCTTAACCATAGTGGTTATACTGCGCTTTTGTGATGCAAAAGGCACTTCTGCTATGTTTGTGGTGAAGTGATCTGCACTGTTCACACAAGTACGAGGCATCTCTGCTCACTTTGGCTAAACAGAAATGTGTCCCTTTGCAAAATCAAACACTGACAAATGAGAGCATGACACTGTATGATTTCTAGAGCTGATATAGGGCAATTTGTTCAGCAGAGTGATGTAAGCTTCATTATGATTGCATCATCCATGACTTCTAGGAATAACATGATGCAATTCATATCATGTATGATGCAATACCAGCTTCAGATTGCATCATTCATTGTTTTGCCTAAAAAGCAAGTACTGTCCAAACCCAGTCATAGATTTATTCATAGATCCAGTCAAAGATGTATTTTAGTCATTTCTGGTTTAAATTGAGATCCCTTCCCTTTATAACTCACTTATCCTCCGCCATTCCCAAGTCAAAGGTCATATATACTGACCCAATAGGATATCTTGAAAACTAGAGCCAATCAACAATTTTAAGCATCATTTTCATTCTCAGTGACCCAGAATTAGTAAAGTTTGACTACATTTATTTCAGAAGCATTTTGGCTGTAGAGCAGTGTAACAAGACAAACAGATGTGCTCGGCATAATATGTTCATTTTGCGGGCTCTGCCAAGAGCACAAACACAATAAAATTGATTTTAGATTTTTAATTCCAGTGAATCTACTACTTATTGCTGACTGCATTCAAATCCAGGGCTTTGGAGTGGTGCTCCAGCTCTGCTCCAGCTCCAGGCAAAAACCTGCAGCTCCACTGCTTCAGAGCTGCTCCGCGCTCCAGCTCCAGGCTCCACTCCAAAGCCATCTTAAAATCATTCCCTTGGTATTGACAATGGTAAGAATTATAAGATCAGAACTACTTTAAATTAAAATTCTTCAAAAAAAGTCACACACAACTTACAATAAGGATAGTTATTAGTAGAGAAGTATTTGTATTTTTCACTGGTCAGGTATTAATCAACTGGAGTGCACTACAGTATGCCCTTGGCTGTGCCTCAGGATTATCACACAAACCTATAATTCATTACTAAATAGATGATCTGATCACACATTGTGAGGCAATATGCAGATCAAAGACTGAATGCATCCAAGCACAAGGAGAAGCACATGCTTAATAAACCACAATCAACCACCAAATTAGCCTTGATAAAATGATTTAATGAATCCTAAACCATAGAGATTCTGTAAATATTTCTGTAGCAGGGAGACATATGAACTCGCAGGCTATAGAGTATTTTAAGCCTTAAATACCAGTTTAGAATGAATTGGAAGGTACATACATATTTGCAAAAAAGCCTTTTTTGTGAAATATGTTTAGGGGGAGACTTTTTCATAATTGTGTGTAACCAAAAATTCTGTAGGACATATTGAAGCATACATTTAAAAATAATTAGTAAGAACAAAATATACATTTAGTTAAAAGCAGCTAAATCAAATGTTCACAATCAAGAGTAATTATGTCCTCATTGTCATCTTTTATGAAGATTTTATTGGAGATTTATTCAATTTGCATTTAAAATGAGCTTTAAGGTTATTTAAAAGGAATTATTGGGCTAATAGGTATATAGTAACTTTATTAACATGACAATACTTTTCCTATAGTATTACCATGATGCATGGCTCATTAGTATCATAATTGTCCTTAAAGGAAACACTAAAATGAAGATGAAGAAATATGGAACAAGAAAAGCTTCAGGACTGCATATCTATACATTTCTCTTAAACTGCAATAACCAGATGGAAAAGTCTACAACTTAGTATCCTATAAGTAAACTTTAAAAAGGGCAACAACCAAGGAGCCTTTTGAGTCTGACTCAAAAAAAAAAAAAAAAAAAAAAAAAAAACCACACACCACACCCACACACACCCATCCCCACCACAGAAAAGTTCTGATAAAACTAGTTAGAAGTGTTGCTCAAAAGCATCAGATCATCTCAGTTCTGGCTAAAAGCCAGTTATAGCAGAAATGGGCAAAGAACAAAACTTCAGAACCATGGAGAGACATTGAAAAGATTGGGACTACCTTAGTTTAGAGGAGAGGTGAGTAAGTGGAAACATGATCGAGCATGGGTTCTCTTCAGGTGGGTCACGGGCACTGTAATAAACTTCCCTTTTTATGGATAGAGGGAAAACACCCACCACAGCAAAACTACCGTAGTGGGAGAGCCTGAAAGTCTTCTGTTGTAACAGGGAGGGTCATGGTATGGAAAAGGCAGTGATACTGATTTTTTTTCCTCCTCCCTAAAAAGTAAGGGAAGAACAAAAAAAGTAAAGGAAGGGGGACAGGGAACAGAAAGGAGAGCGACATCTTGGTTTCTATCCACTGGGAACTAAATCAATGATTTCTAAAGTGTCGACCAAATCTACTCAATTTGTCAGAAGTCTCTTCTCTGAAAGGTTACCTGCTCTTTAGCTTCAGGTCAGCCAAGTCTCTATGCCACATTTCTATCCCTAGAGGCAGTCTGCTCTTCCGTAAACTATATGGCTTATTTAGCTACAAGCACTACTCTAGAGAAACAAGCTTTCTGTGAGGTGGACAATTTCCAAGATGGGCTATATCCCAAAACAGGGTTCTTGGAAGCAAATTTTTAGAGAGGTTTCCATTGTCATAGTAATCCCCCTGCCTGCATCTAGCCAAATGGATTGGCCACAAACATGTGAGCCAGTGTGGCTCTGGGAAAGCCACATCTTCAGCAGTCTGTTTTGGCAAGGCCCTTCCACTGTAGCCTATCCAAGGATGAAATGCAAACAAAGTTTTCAGCTGAATAAGTCTTAATCATAGATCAGTAGTAGAGAGGCACTTCCCCATTGACCGTATACAGTTCAAGAACACACACAAGTTTGTTCCAGGCCATCTAAATTAAGGAGGGTCTTGCATCGGGAACTAGTAACAGCTCCCTCCACCACAATTATGGAATCTCTGATGCTCCCAAGGCAAAGCCAAATATGTCCTACAAAAGATGCTTAAGCTGCAGGTAATGCCATTATTTACTCTCTTTCATATACTATAAAAGCAAAGAAACATCTTAATGACACTGGAGAGCCACTGAACCAAACTGTAAACCCTGTATATAACCAGGAAACCACTTTAAGCCAGGGGGTATGGCAGCACCCCCAGTTCCAGCACATATGAATTGCAGTGTTTGTGAATTTCTAGGCCCCACAATGTTCAGGATTGTAATGCTTAAATTCCTTTATGGATCTGGCCATAATACCAGTTACATTTATTATATATTGTAAAAACCTTCACAAATGATTTTTCTATGAACTATGCAACATAAACTGTGCCATTTTGTGGTGCCATGTGAAAGCATGTTTTGGCACTTGTTTGGGATGACTTGCATGAGACTCATGACTTTTCCACTAATGGTCAATATCAATATTTCATGCGACATTAGTCGGATAGAAGAGGTGGGGTGGGTGCAGTGTATATTGGTTGAGTATTGTACAGTTCTTTTTTCACCATGCTTCAAGCTTTCCTTGTGCAACTACATATACTTGCACTTATATACATACCTGAAACATACACCTTATGATCCCTGTGACATCATCCCTATCAAAATAGACCAATTTTGAGT
Organism: Malaclemys terrapin pileata; assembly: GCF_027887155.1. NCBI lineage: Eukaryota > Metazoa > Chordata > Testudines > Emydidae > Malaclemys > Malaclemys terrapin. Next base: position 98,080,401 of record NC_071511.1, on the reverse strand, counting down.
ATCATAGGGAGCAACTCAGGCATTGTATGTGTGTTTGTAATATAATGGCATCTCAGATACAAATGTAGTAAGAGGAGGCCTTGAGATATAAACCTTGGTATCAGAGGCTTGATATGAGGCCTAAGGCCTGAACTAAAATAATGGTCAAGACTTTGCTAACATAAAGCAAACTTACACTGTGAGCCAGAGGCAGGCCCTGCTCACAGAAGCTGGCAAGGAAAGGGCTGATGCTGCAAAAAGAGACATACCTAAAAAGGTACTGGACACCAGATATCAGAACATTTGCATACTTGTACATGCCACACACAACAAGGAACAGGCTGACCCATCCCAGTGACAGGGCCAAAAGGGGAATATGATGGATAGTGTTGTTTTGTTCGAACCAACATGTACAAGGTGAGAGGCGGCACCTTACTACGTAGAGGGGTTGTACCTTGCTGCGTAGAGGGGTTGCACCTCAATACGTCAGGAGTGATGTGTAGCTTGTTTGTACCTGTGTATAAGAGTGTATCCCTGGGGTGGTGTTTTTGTCCAGCCAAGGGGGCAGTGGAAAGTCCCGCCACTGACGGAGCCGGGTCCATTGCCAAGAGGCATTTTCTCGTAGTATGCCCGGTAGACTAAGTAATCTATGGGGAACTGCAATTGTGTCCAAGGTCACAACAAACCTAGTTGATGTGACTTTGCATCTTACTAGACTCTGTGGTTATTGGGGGTTCTCTTCGCGTCTGCTGTGTCAGTTATTTGCGCAGAGCTGGGGCAGCACACAGAGGGAACACATGCACGCAGCCGAGTGATATCAACATAGGAGAAAGCAGAGCACCACACTGGTAGCATCTGACAACAACAAATATCTTTGAAAAGCAGGGTGTCATAAAAGTTTTACACTTGGCACATCAAGTGTGAAGCAGGTGAATTTCCACAGAAGGATTTCATTACTTTCTTCATTTATATCTGGAGTCATAGAGGTGCCCCTTTCACAAAACAATTAACCTTTTGCCATATATGCAATTGGTTGGAAGCAGCCCTATGAGGTTCAGAATTTAATTTACAAGAGAAACTATACATAGTTAATTAGTACAATAAGGTAATTTCTATATTATCAAGCCCAGCAGCTGGTCAGTATAGCTAGTACAGAACTTTAATCAAGTACCAAATTATGCTGATTTTTCTCATGTCTAAATAAATACTTTGACACCTTTCATATCCACACAGATATTTTAAGGTCTGCCACACTGCGTGGGATGAAAGATAAGCAAGAATGGGTGTACAGTGGGGGACTGCATAGAAAAGAATGCTACTAGATCATCCACTATTTACACAAAAAAGGACATATTTTTCTATTTTCTTTACATCTGCATTTCTTGCACTCTTCCCTTTTTCTGATTCCATTGCATTCGTATTTCAGTTTTTACAGATTCTCACCTCCTAAAATTCATGCTCTTACATAATTTATGTATACAGCTTAGGGAATAACTGTAACAAGGCAGGGTGACAGATTTAGATCCACTGGTGCTCACTTATACCATGTGAGCTTCTCTAACCCATACATTTCAAGTTACCTACACTGGTTGCCATTGGAAGTCAGCATTTACCAATAGCTATTTCACGGTATGGTAACTGACAAGAGTCACTATTGATAACCTTCTAAATTAGGGGTGGGGGTCTATTTCTGCAGTTGTGTCTTATGCACTTGCTTAAGTTTATACATTCAGTAGTCCCAGTGAATTAAATATGGTCCTAATTCAGCACAGTATGTTAACATGTGCTTAGCTTTAAGTTTACCTGACAACTTGGAAGCAGATTATCTTGAATGCTTATGGGTCAGTGTTCTAATACTGAAAGCATGAGATGGGGTACTAGTTGGTGTTGACTACAGACCATCCAATCATACTAGAGAACAGGATGACCTATTTTGTGTAGGGAAAAGCTACATTATCATGGGGGACTTCAATCTGAGTTACATATGATGGAGGTCTCATGCTGTCAGTACTAAAACTTCCTTGTAATGTCTAAAAATATTATAGCTAACAATTTCCTAACTCAACAAGTATTGCATTCAACATAGAATTCTGCATTATGCTAACTGATAAAGAAGATCTGTTGCTGCTTTGATGCAAGTGATCATGACTTTATTCTCTTGCACATTATATACATACACAGCTTTAAAAAAAAGCCAATTCCAAAAAAGTTGAGTGCCAAATCAGCTGTGGGAGAGAACTTAAAGAGAATAAAAAGTGAATGACAATTGGGTACTTTTTAAGAATATTTTACTACTAATGCCCCACCACCCACTTCCCTCCCCTCCAAAAAAGCCGCAATTGAGAAAGAAGGCTGCACTGTTTAAAAGACAACCACTGTTAGTAACAAAGGGAATCCTAACAATGGTATTGGCACATTACTGATGGAAGTAGAAGAATTATAAATAATGCAGGTGAGGGAGAAATGTTCAATAAATATTTCTGTTCTGTGTTTGGGAAAAAGCCATGATATGAACATATCCGATTAGGATTACATATTTTTCTATTCCAACAATAACTTAGAAGCATGTTAAACAGCAGCTACTAATGCTAGACTTTTTTAAAATCAGCAGCTCCAAATAACTTGGTCAGCTTTTTTAAAACTCTCAGATCCAAGGAGCTCATTAGACCATTAATGTTGATTTTCGATAAGTCTTGGAACACTGAGGAAGTCCCAGAGGCTGGAAGAAAGCAATTGTTGTGCCAATATTTTTAAAAGGTAAATGGGATGATGCAAGTAATTTTTGCCCTGTCAGCCTGATCCTGGCCAAAATAGTGGAGTAACTGATATGTTCTTGGCCCTACACTTTTTAACTTTATCAATCAATGCCCTGGAAGAAAACAAAAATCACTCAAGTTTGCAGATGACAAAGATTGGATCATTTGGCCAGCTAAGCACAAGCAAATGATATGCCGTTGTGGGCTAAATTAAACCTTGCTGTTATTGGTTGGGTGTAGCCACCACCACCTTTCCTTCAGGACAAAGAAAAAAAAAAAAAACCACCATACACGCACACATACCATACCACCCATCCACCCACACTGAAATAATAGTCTCCAAACTTAAAGCACAGGCACGTCTCCATCCAAAACAGAGGCAAAACAAAGGTGCCCAGAAATTTGAACATGAGCAGCAGCGTTCTCTGGGTATTGTCTGCCCAGATGCGAGGTAAGAAAAGCAGGAGACAGCAGCACAAAGGGACTCGGGATGAGTAGGGGGAAGAGAGAGATACAGACAGATGGACAGCGCCTGGAGAAGCATGGTGTGTTGCCCCTAAGAAGCCTCTGGGTCTGGTTCTGGCGAAAGAAGCTTGGGGCTGTGAAGAAAGAAGCTATCCTGTTTGGTTCCTCCAGTTTAAATAAAGACTATACAACCAGGCATTGTCTGATGCAATCATCAATTTCTCCTCCTAACTAGAGCAACCTGCAACATCCCCAATTTGGCTAACACTTCAGGTCAAAAGGGTAACAGTGTATGTCAACATGGCCAAAGTTAAAATTATGTATCTAGAAACAAAAAAAGTCTGCCATACTCACTGTTTTCCATTCTCTAATTCTGAGAGAATCCAGGTTCATGCTAGTCAATCAGCTGAACATAAGCTCCCAGTGTGACACTGCGTCCAAAAAGGGACAATGATCCTTGGATGTATATACAGGGACATTAGTAGGTATACAGCAGTTATATTACCTGTGTATTTAGCACTGGTAAGACCACTGCTGGAACTGAGACCAGTTTGACATCTACAATTCAAGAAGGATCTTGATAAGTTGGGAAGGGTACAGAGGAAAGCCACAAGAATCATTAATAGATTGGGAAACAAGCCCTACAGTGAAGGGCTCAAAGAGCTCAATCTATTCAGCTTAACAGAAAGAAGGTTAAGGGGTGACTTGATCATAGCCTGTAAGTACATACATGGATCTTGTATAAATTTTGTTCCCCAATGGCCAGAAGCTGAAGCTAGACACATTCCGCCTGGAAATAAAAGTGCATATTTTTAAACTGATAATTAACCATGGGAACAAACCTACTAAGGATTGTGGTGGATTGACCATCACTGAAAATTAAATCAAAGCTGGCTTTTGGACACTTATCTAGGCATCTCTCACATAATCAATTCCCTGCCATTGCAGGGGCCTCAAGCATTGGTGGCACCTTGGTCTCCTGTTCTGTGCCTGTGGCAAAGAGTTTAGTTTCCTGAGGAATGAAGTACTTTAGTCTACACCAAGTTTTAGTTTAATATATGGGTATCTGGGTGAAATTTAATTGTCTATGATATACAGGAGGTCAAACTAGATCATCTAAACATTCCTTCTGACTTTAAAGGCTATTAAGCGATCAATGTTTTTCCTAAAAAATAAGCTCTAGTTCAAACAGAAATTAATTCAGGAAAGTCCTATGGCCTGTGTCATACAGGAGGGCAGAATATATGATCACAGTGGTCCCTTCTGGCCTTATAGTCTATCAATCTATGAAGTTTCATTAAAGCAAATCATGTGATTAAGTGATTTGGGGCCTGGTTGGAGTAGTCCTCTTTTGCAGATAGCAATATAAATTAGAGGAGTTATCCACTGAACAATCTCTTATCACTGATAAGAGAGCCTCTTATACTCTTTGGGTCACTGACCTACTAAAAGTAATTTTAAATATTTCCTACTATAAACAATTTAAGAATGAACCAGTATCCCTACTTTGTGGTTGATCTACTGAAAAGAAGTCTGATCTGTGATCACAGAAGAAAAAAAAAAAAAAAAAAAAAAAAAAAAAAAGTCTTTAAATCATGCTGAGATATACAAATAGAATTAATTTCATTTGAAATAAACGTTCCTTGAAATAAAATAATTCTTTCAGGTTATGTATCTGTCATTAAACTTACATTTAGAGTAATTTATTTTGGCTAAATTTCAAAGGTGTAGAAAAACATGGGGTTGAACATTAATCTCAGATTCCAATTAGGGTTTGCAATTTACTAAAGTTGAAAAAAGGAGCTGAGGGGAAAGAAAACCCAATGAAAAATAAAATGTAAAACAATGTCAAAAGCCAAGTAGAGTAAAACAAACAGTTAAATACAAAGATTGTGTGACGGGAGCAGAGGAAAAAAATTCTTATGAATAAGTAGATACATTAGGTTGGGGATATACAGGCACCAGCTAGCTTTGGGAGCAGTTGGTCTCAGCTATCTTCAGTATAGCTCACAGCACTTTAGCTAGGGAAGTACTTGTTTGTGACCCTTGGAGAAATATATGTATTTCAACAATAGGAATGAGTTTCCTCTATTTGGATTAGTTCAAACAAGCTAAAAAAAAAAAAAAAAAAAGTGTTCCCTAGTTTTAATCCATAAGAGATTTCTGCTGTGAGTGAGTAGTCTCTCTTGCCAAGATAGCGATCCTGAAGAAACATAAATAGGCATAATTTTGACATATTTTGCTGGTATACCACTCTCAGCCAACTGGCCAGTCACAACAACAGATCAATCTAATAGGTTACATGACGAAGGTTTCTGTTCACCTTTTGGAATAAGCAACTAAGCATCTGATCCAACACATTAAGAGTCAGTGGAAAAACTCCCATTGATTCAAAGGATTTTGGATCAGGCTCTAAAGGTCAAATCCTGATTTTACAATGTGTGGCCAGGAGTCTGCTCATACTTTTTAAACTGAAGGAGCAGGGCCCGACTAATTAGTTTTGTTTATATAGGTAAAGTGTTTGTAACTTGCTTGTGATATTTGTTATTCCAAGTGACAGCAATGCATTCATATGCAATGATGATACTGTTTTGGTATATACCTCTTTAGGGCTTTTCATTTTTAGATCCCAAAGCACTTTACAGAGGAACTTAGTATCATTATCCCCATTTTACAGATAGAGAAATGGAGGAACACAGTAAAAAATGACTTGCCCAAAGTCATCCAGCAGGCCAGTAGCAGAGCTGGGAACAGAACACAGGCCTCCTGAATCCCAGGCCAGTGCACTTGCTAGTAGCCCTCGTTAATAATGTAAGTACCATGTTGGCAAATATCCTGTATTTTTAGGTTTGTTTTTCCTGAATTAGTTTTTAAAAACTAAAAAGAATAAAAGAATCTGTACATTGCATCTCCAAGCTACCATAGGATGGAAAATTATATAAAAACAGTAGAAAAATGCATTAACACAACTAGAGATTTTGAAAAATATTCATAATTTTGCTTAAAGGATGGAAATGTTGATTCTCTACATGATTGCATTGCTATGACTGCACATATTCTTGACTAGTAGAAATATTTTTAAATATAGGTATCAGTGCCCAAACATGCACCCAAACAGTTAACAATTGTCTCCCCCCCGCCCCCCCCCCCCAATTCCCCCAAACTGCGTTCTCTCTCACTCCCTTCACCATCCCATGGAATCAGATGCATGGAAGCCTGCCACACACCTTTCTAAAATTACCTGTCAGAATGAGGGACGGAGACATTATAGCAAGAGCAAAAGACATGACATGGCACTACTAGGGTGTACTGTAGTTCTTGGAAGAAGATTGAGGCCAAAACAGCAGAAGTAATGATCTGGATTATAAATATTAGGGTCACAAAGTACCTATGAATCTTCTTAAGATTGGAGGACCAAAAAAAAAAATTATATATATATATATATATATATATATATATATATATATATATATATATATAAATAAATAAATAACAGAAGAGCCACTGAGAGAGGGTACTTAATGACCACAAAAGGTAGAATACAAATGCAATGAGAACTTCATCTACTACAAAATTAGGGGTTGACAAAATTTATCCTGCTTAATTTCAAACCCTCTTGACTACCATCAGTTTAAAATTTTGGGCCAAACCTAAACATTTTTAGGTGTGTAATCGGCTTACACCAGCACATTGTAGCCAGACCATTATACTTGGATACACATTTTTATCAAAGTGTTATATGTCACACTGTAAGTATACTGCAATGTCCACAAAGAAAATATTAATTCTAGTTACATTAGTCACTGGGCATAATGTTAAATTAATGTGATAAGTACATTTCCAAAAGGGTGACAAGGAAGGAGCGTGCAGTCATTTAGGGGTTTCTAGAAGGCACTCCAGACTATTGCTACACCATGCCCCAGCAGTGTCTTTATGAGGAGGCCAGGAGTACTTGTGGCACCTTAGAGACTAACAAATTTATTAGAGCATAAGCTTTCATGGACTACAGCCCACTTCTTCGGATGCATAAGTTTAAAGGAATCCATCTAATAGAATAACCAGCACTGCCAAGTGATCATTCAGTATAACAGGATTCCCCCCTACATACTGAGCTGTGTTTTTACTATCCTCCAATACGCTGGTACTATCCTCCAATACGCTGGGTAAGATAGCCCATTAGATCCAATACGCTGGGTAAAAACATTACTCTCAGGAAATTCGATGTAACTGGATTCACTGTAATGGAATGTGAAGTGGGGTTGGATGACAGGGATGGCATCACTGACCATTGTCATCTCATTTAAGTGTACCCTAAGAGCCACCACTGCAAATAGTCAACAGGATCATCTCTAAAAAGGTCAGCATTTTGTTAATATTCACAGAAAAGAAAATGTAGTATGCACACAATTACTGATTTCATGCTCATATTCATTCTTCATCTTTGAAGATCACACCATGCGTTCTAACACTGGAAACAATTTGCTTTTAAAATGTGCTTTGTTCTTGTAAATGACACTTAAGTTGATCCTATGAGCTTTTTTTAACCTCATTAGTTTTCCATGGAAAGCAGCTGTATTGAATTAAATAACAGACATGTTTCCAGGTTGCCTACTTGTGCTGCACACATTCACCCATACCCAGTCAGAAGAGGATGAAGGATTGTACTGCAAGCAAGGATGGATGAGCTAGTGTTTGATGTAGCAACTACCCAGTTTGTTCTTGCTCTGAGAAAATAAAAGTGGTCTTTTGAAGCTTCAATTGCCAAAACAAACTTACATGCAAATACAAGGGAGTGAGGGAGCATAAAGGAACAGTCTCATTAGAGTTTTCTACCCAGCGACCACTGGAGGGTAAAAACCAAATGTTTGTAACCTGGATCAAGAGTGCAGGAAGTGTCCATACTAGCCTTTGCCAATTAACTTGAGGTAGTTAACATGTTTGTAATAAACTTGAAGTACAAAATTCTAGTGAAAACAAGCACTATGGCACCCTCTCTCTCTTTTGCCTGCATCACAGAAGAGCAATCTCTGCATGGCTACTACTCCCCCTCCCACAGATGTAGGGCATGGGGGCAAATTACGTCACCACTACCCTGAGAGCCAGGGACAGGGGAGGGGCGGGGCAGAAGGAGAGCTAGGAACTAGACTGATTCTGAGTCAGATTCCTAAGTAATGCTGATCCAGAAGCAAACATATTCTACCCCTTGCTCAGGGCTTGGAGGACAGCCAGATTTGAGACCTTGGAAAGTTCAGTATAAATTCCAGATGTTGACCATCTGATCAGTTTGTGTGAATTGTGTTCCTTTTCAATGGTAATTACTAATTACCAAGCCAAAAAATGTACAAAACCCTTCACATTTGCTTAAATTCTCTGTGGTACATGTCTGCAAAAAGATACTCTTTTACAAGTACATTAGAAAGCATCCAATTCATGTGTTAGACTGCTATGAAAACACCACAATTCACTTGGGTGAATCTTTTAAGATAGCCCATTAGATCTCTACCTTGATTACAGAACTGAGTAAATGACACTTATAGAACTATAATCCTCGCCTGTTTGCGGAACCATTTATTGTACAAAAATTTGAAAGGTTATTTTAATGTTTAATTAAATATTTACAAAGAAATGTCTCCTTATATTTATACAGTTGCCAGTAGTTCACTCTTTGCTTAAATGCTTCCTGTTGTAATTGGGACAGACAATCAGTAGAGTATCCATGCAGCAGCCAAATTATTGTTATTTTTAGGACTATGCTGATGAAGGGATTTTAATAATCCATGTATGTTCTAAGAGTGGGCCACAAAATAACTGGACCTCCAAATAAGTTAATGGACTCTGCCATGCTGTGGTTTGCTGCCCATGACAAGCCAGAGGCTTTCAATGATTTGAAATGACCCAAACACATGAATCAGGAAGTCTACCCCCCTGCAGCTCTCTGTGCAACTTTGTACTTATTCCCCCCCCGCCCCCCCAAGTGCTATGCCCCACTACAAAGGCCAGATATAGATGGCCAGTGACAACACCCAGACCACGATTCACAAAGTGGGAGAAATGCCAGATTTGACTAAAAATACATTTTTGATGGATGCCCTGTTTAAAGGGTAATAAATACAAATCAAACACAGAAGAGCTCCCACGGTCAATAAATTGTTGTATTATTCTACAAGATGTATATCCAAGATACCCATCCACACAGCAGGTTGTCATATTACACATTTCCATAATATGCATTACATATATTTACTTATAAACATCCTCATGGATGAGAAATCATCTGATCCCCATTCCCCCAAATCTAGGTGGTTAGTTTCCCAAAAGCAGGCAGCCAGGGTCATTTTGCAACTTTATGAAAGAGAGATGATCTCCAATAGAGATGAATTTCACAGCAGGGAGTCCAGCTGTACGTGCAGGGTCAAAGAGCCCCACCTCAAGTCCTAGCACTGAGCAGGGAGCGAACAATGGATCAAGGAAATCAGTGGGAGTTGTACAGGACCGCCTCACATTTGTCCTAATATTAGAGAAAGTCCCTATCTGTGCAAGATGGGAATCACATCACCCCCATAACTCCAATGTAGATGTAGCCTTAGATGAGTGGAGTAGGTCATCCACATGACAGAGGCTGGAAGTTTGTAGATTCAGAAGCCCATGATTAGTTCACATCTGAGTGGCTTTTTACACAACCAAAGGGCTAAGAAGCTTTGATTCCTTAAAGGGGCAGAGGGAGAAGCTTCAACAGAGCACAATTCTGCAGCAGTGGAAAGTTTGTGACTAATTCACTTTTAAAAAGCCACATATTTGGAAGAACTGCTTTTAAAAAAGTTCTTTAAAAAATGTTACAGATGAAGGGATATGAAAAATAATACTGTAAAACCACGCTCTGTTTGTACTATAAATCCAATCATACAGACCTCGGAGGGAAGAAAAACCATAATACTTTAGAGATTTCAGAAATCCCTTTTATATACCCATCATCATCAAGTTGGATACAGTACTTTGCTATTGTCAAGAGTTAGAAATGAAAGCTGGGAGCCACTGAAAATGGGAGAGTCCAGGCATTCCAGTGGGACAAATCCATTTCTAATCCTGACAGTTTACTAGATCTCAGTCCTTGAAGTTATTAAACCTTAAACCAATCCAGGTCTGAATATTCACTTGCCACATCTCAGACCAATGTCATTTAAGTGAAATTGATTAGCTTCCCACAATACTGTTTCCCTTTCAAGAGGTGACAACTGTTGGAAGCTACTCAGTTTTGGAAGGTCTGTAATCCCAGCAGAAGTGGACTAATGAGGAAGTGAGGAGACCAAAATTGCCCTTGTCCTGCAATATCATCCTCCTTTGTGCACAATGAGAACTTTGGAGGGGAAAAATCTATAATCTGTTTATACTTCACAAGAAACTCCAATGAGAGATTCACTTGTGGTGGCTCATTCAGGAAAGAAGTGTTAATGAACACTGGCTGTACTTTTATAACAAAGAGACCTGCTCATTTCTTGAGACTAATTTGTTAGCTAACCTTCTTCGCCTGTGATAATCACAAGTAAACCCCAGACAGAGTTTCACCTTTCCTTGACTTAAGCAAATCTAGTTACCTTACATTCCTGGAGCCATTTCTACAAAATGGATATCATAGGATGAAAAAAAAAAAAAAAAAAAAAACACACCCACACACCACACACACTCATGCTGCTCATAACTTTCATCTCTTAACCCATTCAAAATGTTAGGGAACAAATCCCTTAATTGTACAGTAGAAGAATCAGCGAATTCAGAGCTTTTCACTAGGGCAACATTTGCTCTTTGCTCCTTCAGCAGTCATTATGGCATACCAGTGACAAGCTCCTTGAAGCAACCAGTATGGTGGATTTTGCAGTATTCAAGAACCCTACAGTCCTATTAAGATGCACTGGAGGCCCAAGTGCTCTACTGATTTCAATACTTATGCCAGCAAGGAAATTGGTCCTGTATTTCTAAAGCTATAACTTCCAGCTGCATTCTATGAGACCACAAGTCACCTTCTCTTACATGAAGGCAGGCAAACAAACAAAGATGAAATGAATAGGTCACTTCTTCAGCAGAATTTTTGACCCAGAAATTTTTTAGCTGCACAAATCTCATGCTGCCTCCTGAGCATACATATACTTAATTTAACACACACAAAAAGAAAGCTTCCACTTACTGTATGTACTTTTCACTTTTGTATTCAAGGAGCTCTACAAACTTTTACATACCTTTTATTGTCTAATGCAGAGTGAAATCTAAACTAAAGAACCTCTCAAGCAGGGCTGGCGGGGAAGTGTCTTCCAATGGCACTGAGCCTTTATAAAGATTCGAGTTAGGATCCTTCATTCAGGAATCACTTTCTTACACGTAAAGCACAAAAGACAAGATGGAGGACAGAGATGTAGAAAACAAATTAAGGACATCATTTCACTTAGAACAAGGGGATCATTATCCTCCATTATATATGTTCTTGGAACACTAATTCCCAAAAGGATATGATGACATTTTTCTAGGTCCTGTGACCTATGAGATTCTTCCCTACTTAGTTTTAGTAACTAATATAAGCCTTGGATGAAAGCCTGATCCTGCTGAGTAAATGGCAAACTCAGAGCCAGATTTTCACCCCGTGTCACCTAAATTCTTCTTACATGGGAAAAAATCCTTTTAAAATAGTAACAGAGTCCCGTGGCACCTTATAGACTAACAAATGTATTGTGTTAGTCTATAAGGTGCTATGGGACTCTTTGTTGCTTTTTACAGATCCAGAGTAACACAGCTACCCCTCCGACACTTTAAAAATAGTAATTTTCAAAACGTTTATGGTTCTCCAAATTGGGATTTAAATAACAATGTTTCAAAAAATAAGTATAGTAAAGTCATAGGTACTGCTTTCCCTATTACTTTAAATTTGTAAAGAATCTTATACTCTGTACAAGAGTCTGCATGTTTAATTTAATTCCTTGACAACTCAAAGAGTCACTGCAACTCTTAAAACTTTAAGAACTCAGCACATTATGTATAGAAATTTTTAATGTACAGAGTGCTTTACAACATAAGAAATCATGCCCCCAAAGAGTTTACTATCAGTCAAAGAAACAATTATGAAACCTGCACAAGTGACGGAAGAATTTGAAAGTGGTAAGGGAGGGCATTGGCAGACAAGCAGTAGGCCACTGTTCCAAGGTAGCTTAAGCATATTGCCAAGAGTGGGACAAAGAGATAAAGGAAACAGATAGGAGAGAAGATTAAGAGGATCATAGGGAGTAGAAGGGAATAAATAATACCTATTTCTTATATAGCACTTCTAATCAGTAGATCTCCAAGCCCTTCACACTCTTTTAGTGTATTCATCTTCACAATACGTGTGAGATAGGGAAGCACAGAAGAAAAGTTTCAGAGTAACAGCCGTGTTAGTCTGTATCCGCAAAAAGAAGAACAGGAGTACTTGTGGCACCTTAGAGACTAATAAATTTGTTAGTCTCTAAGGTGCCACAAGTACTCCTGTTCTTCTTTTTACAGAAGAAAAGGAACAGGAGAGAGCTGAGGCAGAGAGAGAGTAAGTGACTTGACCCACATCACAGGAAGCCCATGGTAGAGCAGGGAATTGAACCCTGGTTTCCTAAACCAGTGCTCTAATCACTGGACCATCCAGATATAGATTGGGGTGAATTTGTGAAGGTTTTATGAACACAAAACTGATGTGGTAAAACAAAGCCTGTGAAGGGAGCCAAGGAGGTGAATGGCACAGACCAGGATAAGCCACTTGCAGCAAACTATTACAATTATCTAAGCAATAAAAAACAAAACATATGGGGGTTTATTATTAGAGACTTCTTTGAGACGGGAAGAGTTTATAATCTGAAATGACGGTGAAGGCAATTAACTGATACAGGGACTAGTAGAAAGAACAGAAACATTGGCAGATTGAGAAGGGGCAGAGGAGGAAATAAGAGCAGGGAGGGAGGTAGTAGCAGAGAGAAGTCTATGTTATAGACCCCATTTTCAAATGGACATTTACCACACTGCAGTATTTACTAGAACCACAATCTTATGTTTCTAGCAGTAAAGTAACCACAGTATTTTCCATATTCAGGATGGAAAGTAACTCATACCCTGGTGAATTTAACTGCTATGTGTATTAAATGTCCAGTTTTTAATGTTACCCACAGTATATATATGTTCTTGCCATGGTGACATAGTGCTTCCAAAAACTTTGTAGGAATGATCAGTGGTTAATGCTATTGTACCCGGTATTTCTAAAAAATTACTAATTTATAATAATATACTATGATTCATTTATGTGGCATTTTCACCTTAAAACATTTTGCAAGGAATAATTAATTATCCAGTCATTTTTCTTGTTTTAATTTTTAACAAACTCTGATTATTTGAAAATCAGAGATACAGTCTTGGTACAAACAGAATAGGTAGGGGCACTCACAACTGCACTTCTTGCTGTTGGCATATTACTGAGACAGGGAATGTACTGGTGGCTTTTTAAAAAAAAAAATCCTTCATAAACCTTAGAGAATCAGGTTCCATGCATACTATAAATAATGAAGTATTTTCAGCAGCAAAATGAAACTAACATGAAAGCTACAGAAAATCTTCCTCAATAACTAGAGGAAAATTGCATAACATTAATTTCACTCAGCATATTTTAATGGTTGAAATTTACCTTTGCTAAGGAGTGCTCTTTTACATTTACAAAGGAGTTCACTCACCTGAGGTGGCACCTTCTTGTAGCTGCTCTGAGGATCAGCACTTACCTGGTCTAGCACCCCCTTTTGTCCTCTTGCTCTGTGGAACTCAGCATTCTCCCTCTTCATGTCTTGGCCCTCCAGCCAGGTCACTATGCATGTTTCCCTCCTCCAGGGTACCAAGCATCATCCAATTCCACTGCCATGACTATACCACTTCCCCAGTAGCTGGTACAGGAATACAGGCCCACCCACTCCTCCAGGTTCCAGCACAAGGACATTCAGTCCAGCAACCACAGCCCACTTACTCCCAGACCCTACTGCCATTTCCCTATGCTCCCTCCTATTTTTCTCCTCTAGGTATGCCCTTCCCTCGGGGTCAAGATCCAAGGACTTCTCCTCTCCCTCTGAGTTTCCTCCTTTCACTCCAGCACCAGGAACATGACTACAGGCTTCCTCCTGCTGCTAATTTCCTGGCTGTATCATAGTCTTGCTTGCTCCTTCTCAGCTGGGCTCTATTCCCAATAGGGGCTGTTTATCCAGCCTAATTCCCCTCAGGTGTGGCTATCAAGTTAATTGGCCCTCTTCTCAGCCTCATTAATCCTTTCAAGGCTGGTGTGGGATGAACTCCCCATCACAGCATTCCAGATGTATTTTCACTTTGCTGTGTCACATTATCAGATCCTTCTCTTTTCTGATTCTGGTGATCACAGTAGGGGCTTAGTTAATAGATACAAACTCCAGCCTTAATCTAACCCTTTTCCTATAATCGGAAGAAAAATCTTTCCTGGATATCTACCCCTATGTCCTTTTCACATCAGCCCTGCATGGATCAACTCCCTGCTCCTTGGATTGAGATCTGGAAAAATCACTGCCACTGCTATGATTCCTGACATGCCTTTCATTTACTTAACACTTTTTTTCCTTTTATGTATAACTTAACTTTACACCCACTTCCTCTTTTCAGGCCTTATGCGCCAGAGTGTTATTTTTCAAACCCATGTTCCTCCAGCCTTCCCATGTCCTTGTTTCCACTGCTGTCAGGCATGTAAGACAGCCCTTTATCTTAGTCTGTCAACTGCCAGCATCTCCACTCTCTCCCAGAGGAGACCAGCTTCTTGTGAATTCTATTATTGCCTCTCTCTCCCCCAAATCTCTCTTGCCACTTCAATTCCATTCCCCTGCCTGTTTTCTCAGTGTACACGCCTTTATTTTGGCCATCACACAAGATTTCTAACAGATGATACAAATTTACAATGATCTGATTTTATTTTGCATCTCCATTTGTGGGGACTGGACTGGTATATACTAAGACTGCTTCCACGTTTGCTGTGAAATGCAAACAATTATTTAAGGTCCACGAATTCACAGTATGCACAATATATTAAAAGATGTAAAACCATTTGTGCCTGCTTTTATCTTAGAACTACAATTTTAATTTCTTTATCTGATCCCCAACAGTAATCCCAAATACCTCAAAGGTCTTTCACTCTCCTTCTATTTAGATTTTGCCTTCTTTGCAGAATCATAGAATGGTAGGACTGGAAGGGACCTCGAGAGGTCTTCTAGTCCAGTCCCCTGCCCGCATGGCAGGACCAAATACTGTCTAGACCATCCCTGATAGATATTTATCTAACCTACTCTTAAATATCTCCAGAGATGGAGATTCCACAACCTCCCTAGGCAATTTATTCCAGTGTTTAACCACCTTGACAGTTAGGAAGTATTTCCTAATGTCCAACCTAAACCGCCCTTGCTGCAGTTTAAGCCCATTGCTTCTTGTCCTATCCTCAGCGGTTAAGGAGAACAATTTTTCTCCCTCTTCCTTGTAACAACCTTTTATGTATTTGAAAACTGTTATCATGCCCCCCCTCTTCCCTCCCAAGTCTTCGCTTCTCCAGACTAAACAAAGCCAGTTTTTTCAATCTTCCCTCATAGGTCATGTTTTCTAGACCTTTAATCATTTTTGTTGCTCTTCTCTGGACTTTCTCCAATTTGTCCACATCTTTCCTGAAACTTGGTGCCTAGAACTGGCCACAATTCTCCAGATGAGGCCTAATCAACGCAGAATAGAGCAGAAGAATTGCTTATTGTGTCTTGCTTAAAACACTCCCGCTAACACATCCCAGAATGATGTTTGGGTTTTCTGCAACAATGTTACACTGTTGACTCATATTTAGTTTATGAAGATAACTGAAGGTAACTGGCATTTTGAATTGGCTTTCAAGGCTTCTGCAGTTTCATTTTTATCGCTTTTATCTAACTTTCTTGTCCTTCTCAAGGACCAGGACTGAGTTATGGTCACATCTCACCTAGATCTGCTATAAGCATTTTATTCTCTTTGTGCCACTGTACAATCCATATATTTTAATTACAAGAGATATGTTGATTCCTACTACACTTCATTATGACTTAGCATTTCTCTCTCTGTCCCTCATTGTATGTGTTCTTTTAGACATCAGTGCTGCTTTTGATCATGGGACCCTATTGAGCAGATTAAAATTCTTGTGGTTTTTTGCCCTGGTTGCTACACTAGCCTCGTTTAGCTTCAGTCTGAAGCGTAGTGGGGTCAGTTTCTGACCTTGGGCTATTTTCTTCTTCTGCAGAACATAAGCCCAGCTCTGATATTCCCCAGAGGGTTCCATTCTTGGCCCAGCAATGTTCCTAATCTATATGCTGGTACTGTGAGGCCTAATTCCCTGGCATTATGTGATGCCTACATGGATGCTGTTACCCAGCGATATCTTTCTTCAACACCTTCTGTCTCTGAGGCATTTTCATTGTTGTTGCATTGTTTGTCTGATCTCTGCTGCTGGATGAGTTACAATATTTTGCATCTAAATTTGACAGAAAAAGCAAAAGCTATGCTTATAGGCTCCTGGTGATGTTTAGCTATATTGCCTTTTTGTTCTTTAGTGGGCCAGTCTGTGGCTATATCTTTCATGAAGTCCAAGCATT
Source organism: Malaclemys terrapin pileata (assembly GCF_027887155.1). Taxonomy (NCBI): domain Eukaryota; kingdom Metazoa; phylum Chordata; order Testudines; family Emydidae; genus Malaclemys; species Malaclemys terrapin. The sequence continues at coordinate 98,063,540 of NC_071511.1, read as the reverse complement.
AAAACTGAGGAGAACTTTTGGCTTTAGGATTGATAGTTGAGGCTCTATTACCCACCTATTTTACCTAGGAAAAAGAATTCACTTTTTCTGTTATCTGGATATCATCTATTGATACCTTGAGTCTACGCTTTTATTACTTCCAACAAGATCATTGTAAAGCTGGCTGTATTTCCTAAACTCTTTACTGGCAAATTGCAGCTAATCCAAAATTCCACTGTCTATATCGTCCCTGGTATTTTGTATTCTATTTATGTTCAACAATGTAGTTTATCAATATTTGTTCAGCAGAGGGATGAATATTTTTTTAAGCTTATAATGCTTTTAGACAGACTATATGGTCAAGCACATGCCCCAGTCTAGCTCCAAAGGGTGCAAAACTTTATTTTAGCAATACCAAAAATACACAACTGAAGCTTCAGGAACAGACAAATGGCACAAAAGTACTGGCAGAGCAGTGGGCTCCTGGAGGACTCACAGCTTAAGAGGAAGGGGCCAGGTCCTAGAAGAGGATTGTGGCTAGAGGCAGGTGAACACTATATAACAAATAATTTATTCCATCTATTCAGCCTTTTTTCTGTTTTCTAATTATTCACAGAGTACATTTTTACAAGTTTGTTAGTCATTTGACAAATGTGTTATGTGAAAAATTTGATCTTGTGTATTTCATACAACTATTCATTGCAACAACTGCTTTGACTATTTGTTATTAATTATTTGTTGTTCATGTCATGTGATCAGTCACTTAAGTCACGTTATCATGTCTGTTCTCTGACCAGATAATGATACTTTTATTGTCTGATGCAAACATGTCACCACAGTGTTTGGGAGACTTTCACTTTCCACCAACATTCTTGTGAACAACCCCCCTCAAAAAAGTTTTGCTCAACAAATGTGAGAGAAAAATGTATGAAGAGGGTTGCAAATAGTACTGATGGAAATTCATGATTTTTATTCGCCCCGACTCTAGATATGAACTGAAAGAGAACAAGAACATATTGGAGGGTTGAAGAAAAAGAACAGTGAACTGAGAGGAGTGGGAAAGGCTACTGAAAGGCCATGTGGAGACTTGACCTGCAGGCTACTGAAGTGCTCCAGTGAGAGAGCCTTAGGGAAACACAAAACCTTTCACGAGAGTAAAAATAAGCATTAACAATCTTAAATGCTTACTCAAACTGAACCTCCAAACCACCACTACTGGTAACAGTTTGTCTTGAATTAGATAGAGATTATATGTTTTTTTCCTTTCTAATAATACTAAAAAGTAATTACTCCTCTTTCCAATTTAAATCCAAACTAAAATCCTCAGTTTTTACAGGAATTTTCTATTTTAGAGATTTGATTTTAACAGCTGGATTGTTGCCCTGTTTCTCCTTTGTGCTGTGCTAGATTCCACAAGATAAGCAGGGATGGGCTGTATGTCAGTACTCGGATGAAAGACCTCAAAAGAATGCATATATTGTTGAGAAATTGATGTCATTGGCACTCTTCTCTTTGAGAAAGTATGAGAACTGTAGTCCCAGCTTGAAGTTTAAGGTGAACTGCAAGCCAAAAGCAAAATCCTTTCTTTGCTGGAGAGACCAGGCAGTTATAGGATTTTAAAGATTTCATAGATTATAAGGGCCAGATGGTACCATTGTGATCATCTGCTCTGGTCTGGTCATAGAAATTAATTCAGGGAAATCCATTGATCTGTTTAAACTAAAGTATCTGTTTGAGCAGGATCTGGATACTCTAGATAAAAAAGCATTAAACTCAAGATGCTTTGCATGGTCTTTTTCATTCAAAAGCATCAATTTGTTTACCAAAATTGCATTAATGTACAGCTTTGAAAATATAAAGCTCTATATACATTTAAGTATTCACAGTAATTGGGATGCAAAGCTCTTTTATATCATTCATACATAAGAAATTTAATGTTTCGTGATCATGATATTGGCAATATAAACAGGAAAATAGTGACTAGTTCAGATATTGCCACTTTCGCAAGTGGCACATGACATTGCTTTTCTTGAATCATTTAACCATGTATTTAAACATAAAAAAGCAAGAATACCTTCCTTACTCTTATTTAGCCCCACCCTCCTCCCATAAATTATAGCATTCCTGTGATTTACTCTTAAAATTACTCATTACTCTACAGACTTCCATCATACTAGCTTTTACAAAATCAGAGTTCAGAGGTGTGCAATCAAAAATTCACCAAATATTTAAGCAACATTTTTCAAGCAATTTCATTAATGTCATCACAAAATGCAGTGTCATCAGAATCATGATAATTCAAGCACAGAAACCTCTACCATAGAACAGCACATTCATCTATGTCCATGCTTCTAAAGCATCTCATAACTGCAGATGATGACTGCAGCAACCTGTCAATGGCTGGCTTCAGCAAAAGCCATCTGGATGGGACATGGCATAATAATTTTCTCCATCATCTCAAAAATACTTGCAGCTGGGCTCTTCCTTTTGCAGACTTAAGAAAGTAGTTGAATACTTTTAACACAATAAATTGACAACATCCAATTTATTTATTCCATATAGCATTTGAACATATTGCGTACCACGTAAGCTAGGCAGTTTACATTTACCAACAGCTGTTTTTCTTTGTGGAGCAGATGGTATACTGAGTGTACCGTGACATAATTCACATTTGCATTATCAGTCATGAATGCTAATGCATTCAGTAAACTCAGTTTTGTGTTTAGCTAAGACATTTTTAATAGCAATAGCAATGGAAGTATCATCCTTTTGAGCATCTTCATAAAACTAAGTTAATTTGTTAATGCAGTCATTGGATCAAATTATGCTCTCGGTTGCCTAGGCATAATTGAAGGTAAAATTTAGCCCAATACCTGCAGTAAACTAGTGGACAATAAAAGGGAGTATTTTTGTTTCCACCTTCATTTAACATATGTGTGATTATTCTGTTTGCATTTGTTAAGTAGTCAACACCCTTAACAGTTTAGAAGACAGGAATTGCTTTCAAAAGATGTTCCAGAAGCCAGTCTTGTGTTGTTACTAGGGCTGGCCAAAAACCGAGAATTCTGTTTTGTGAAAAACATCAATGTTTTTTTTTTCATTTGTTTTTGTTCCACATTGGAAATTTTTCACAAAAAAAAGGGAGTCCCTCCTACTTTAGGATGACCAATAGCCCAGTGGTTAGGGCACTCAGCTGGGATGTGAAAAACCTAGGTTCGAGTCTCTGAGAGCCCTAACCATCAGGCTATTGACTCAGTCTGTCTTTGGCCTAATGAATATTTAATTATTTATACAAAGTAGAAAAGCCCCAACAGAAGAGATTGACTCTGCAGTGGTTGGGGAACTTGTCTGAGATGTGAAAGATCCACATTCAAATCTCTGCTCTGACTTGGCAGAGCAGTGACTTGAACTTGGATCTCATAGGTGAGTGCTACTGGTTATTCTGGGCAGGTCTCCCTCTTTGGCTTTGACCTGGAATTGCATCTGGGACCTGAGGAACTTTCCCAACAAAAGTTTAGTCCAAGCCAGTATATATCCACAAAAAGTTTCCATTTCAATGAAGCTGCATTTTCCACTGAAAAAATGTTTTGTCAAAAAATTCCCTGCCAACTCTAGTTCCTCTCAGAGAAGAGTAATGATGATAATTTGCCCATGCAGCGCATACCAGCATAAGTGCAATGATGTTTGACAGCATGCTACCCTACTATCAGTTATAAAGCCAATACCTTGACTATTTCTGATCTGGGTCACATTTTAACAAAGAATTACTCTGTTGTTTCGGAGTGAGACCACAGCTTTTATTAACTTGTTCATTAGTTTGATATTTTAAAATCCAAAAGCCCATACAAAATATTCAGAATTCCTGTAAAATATGCATTCTGTTCTATGCAGGGTTTTGTACCTTGCCCATCCCTAGTGGGTATCCCAGTGCCCACTCATTTTCAAATAACTGAATTCTCTGTCCAAGTTTCTTTGCTGATCTTTTGCACATCCCTTGCATACTTTTCCCCATTTCAGAGAAACTAGATAACTGCAGGTTATTTCCTGTATTGTATTCACTCCACACAGGCATTCTGGGTCTCATTCGGCTCGTCCCCTGGCAAAAGTGAGGAAATACTCCACTGAAGACAATGGAGTTCTGCTGGCGCAGTGCCAGCATAAATTAGAACAGAATCAGGCCTTCTGACTCACAAGCATAATGTTTGCATCATGCTGTGTAAATGATAACAAAAACCTCATCAAACAAACGAATCAATCATAGCCCAATAACAGGCAGTGGCTAGGTGACATGAAACTGTGAATCATGGAATTACTACTCTCCCCTCCCATCCATCCCCCATTAGCAACTTTTTTAAGGGCAAGTATTACCTAAGTCATTATTCTTTTGAAAGTGTATGTGGTAAGCCCCTGCCAGACTCCTAGACTTTAGAAAATTGTCTTGTTATGACAATACCTCTTTCTAAACAATTTTCATCTATGTTAAGAACAACTTTAATTATGTCTCCTTCTTTGTAATACAACTAAGTGCTGAAGTAGTTATATCAGCTACAAAGTAGATGTCCATGAAGCTTCAGTTCTCTCATAGTGGTGATTTGTCACTAATGGCCCTGTTAGAGTTCCGGTAATTCTACCCTTGGGGTATCACAAGGTTGTGTACTCACTCCAGCTCCAGTCGCTCTGATGGGGACACTCAGTAGTCCTGTCACGGGGGCAGAGTCTCAGCCCTCCCACCCCAGTCTCTCTGGATATTTACCTCTTCCAGGCTTCCAGTAGAGGAATGAACAAACAAAGTAGGAGCAGAAAAACAAACAAAGGAAAAGGAAATAGGCAGTCAGTGCCAGCGTCTTTTCCTTCAGAGTGGCCTTGAACAAGCCTAGTCTTTCTCAAAGTCTTCCGATTAGCTACCAGAAGAAATATGGTACAGCCCACTTTTGCCTCAGGGAACCTGGACCTTTTTTCAGGCAAGGGAGCAGGCTCTGTCCTCTATCAGGCTTCTCCTGGGAACTGGGATGACTAGGAGTCTATTTTCCCAGCATGACTGACTGCCTCTGAGTTGAGCTTCTCCCTCGTTTGAATTCCTCCTCCACTTCTGACATGACTTGCAGGTGCAGTACAATGGGGCCATTCCAGCCCAGAGCAACTCCTTAACCCTTCTTTCCTGCCAGGTGCATCACAGGCCCATTGAGATAGCTCTTTCATCATGCAGTGGGATTTTATTCCATTTATTTATCTTGAACTCCATTAATGTAATGCAGTTTATTTGAACTCCCAAGTCTGCTTTAAAATTACCCATCTTGCAGACCTCAATAATTGTATTACAAATATTACACCCTGATCTTTGACATGTGCAGCTAATAATAGTTCATCATCATCTGTCTTCACTATTTGCATCCATTCGTCTGTGGCTAATTTGTCCAATCCTTTACACCACTGCTGATCAGATTTTCCAGGCTCTAGCATAGTGGCTTCAACTGCCACAAACGAAGCTCATGTTGTTGAGCACAGGACACTGCCTTCTCTTACCAAGTGACTTACCACATCTCTCAGAGGCTCTTGCTCTAATTTCTCTTGGACAGGTATCACTGCAATATTCATTGCACTGTTGATAGGTTTCATGTGTGGGTTGGGTTGGGTTTGTTCTCTTATTTCTAAAGAATATTTCTTTTTGGTTTATCCTGTCTTCTTTTTTAACACATTGTAATTCTTTGTTTGATAATAATTTCTTATGACCTTTCAAGCTGAGTCCAAATCTAAAGTGTCTTCTTGGAGGCATTTTTCTTGCACTTATTTGGGTTGTGTAGGTATTTAAATTCACTCCTTTATCATGTCATCCCGATTGTCAAAGCAGCCATCTGTTGCTAACAGTCTTAGTTAAGAGGCCCACTCATCCACGGAGTCTGTCTCATTTTGGTGCCTTTCATAGATTATTTCCCTACACACAGTCATGTGACAGAGTAGCTTGCAGTATTTTCAAAAAGCTCAGCTTGTTGATGATACCCATGACCTATATACAACCCTGGTTCATATTTTCCCATCAAAAAAACTAGGCTTCCTTCTGTACATCTCACCCTTTTGAGGTAGTAGGCCTTATGCTATTAGTTTTGTGCCATGTTTGATTATGTTATTTGCTGACTGGCTCTGTACTAGAAGAAAAACAGAAGACATAATAGCTGCCCCCAGGAACATAGGATCTCAGGAATCTGACCCCACAGTAGGACCTGTGTAGGTGGACTTTTGTATCCATGTAGAGTCCAACTAAAGTCAACAGGGCTCTGTCCAGGGTCAAGGCTCAGACTATGTTGATCAGATTGAAGGCTAGGGCCTAAATTTAACACAGGATTCTACTTTTGCTTACAATGGTGTAAATGAAGAGTAACGTCTTTGAACTTGGTATTGGTATACAAGCGTAAAACCAGTGCAGGATAGGAAGCAGTCTTACAGAATGTATACTTCAAATGTTAACATACATGCTCTAAAGGTTGATAGTTGACCCTCCAAACAGTTGGCACCATTTCCTTTTGTATGTTATACATCATCCAGTTTCCAATCAAGAGCTGACAATTGAACCAGTAGTACTGAGACCCATTGCAACAGGAATATAGCCTACATTACTTGTATTCATTTGAAATTACCTTGTCTGCTATTTTATTTCTTTTAGGTGTTAATGAATAACCTCCTAGCAAGGAAAAGTCATTGCAGATGAGAGAAACTCAGTACAGAAGAGGTGTCAAGTATGTCCTTGTATACCAATGGGTGAATTAGGGGGTCCTCCACTCCTCCTAACACCTGCTGGTAAGTGGGCTTTTGTTTGCTTGTTGTAATGAATGGCCTTGAGTCACCTTTAGATGAAAGTTTGTCCCATATGATATGAAAGCCTAATGGAAAAGGAATTGTAAAGCTTATTCCTTCAAGAAGTCCTTTTGAACACTCATGTTGTTTTGAGCAGACCAGTCTGCAAAGGGGTAATATATAAATAAAGCTTGTGCTGACTACTCTGGGAGAGCCAGGTTCTAGTTTATGCAACCTTTAAAAGGTAACTTTGTTATGGTTTTCTTTGTAACTACTTTGTTTGCTTAAATACCTACATGAGCAAGTGAATCTAGTAACCTTAGTACTCACTCATGGTGTCTTCACAGCTAGACCTCTCTTACTAATGACAATGATTGGCTGCAAACAGTAGCGGTTTTAGCTGGAGAGTATTCTGACCTTTGACTTCCACTCAATGAATTCCTGGGACATGTAGTTAAGTAGCCAGGCAATGTAGGTTGTCCATGTAACTAGTTAAAATTTAAAACAGCTTAATTTATTGGAGAGTATTGAATTAAAGGATGGAGTTAGATTTTTCTACATTGTTTTTTACACTTATGGACTGAAAATAGAATTTTTTATTTTTTTTAAATGAGGGATTTTCAAGAGGACTGAATGAAGTAGAACCTTTTCTAGTAGTGCTTTGACATTGAGTGAGGTGATATTGAAACAGAAAGAATTTGACTTTAGTAGACAGCCTTAGGCCAAAAAGTATTATGGATTGATCTGTGTTGTGAGTGATTAGGGAACTCCTTGAGCATGAGCTGAGAGGATGGCGGTAGAGGGATGTTGTTTGTTTTATATAATAAAGGATTTCTTATTAACCCTTACTCATCCACTAGGCAATACTAGCCTCCTGTGTACAATATAACAATCCATAACTGGATTGGAAAATTATGGAGGGGAGACTGTTGCGGGGTGTGTGGGGGAGAGTTACCCTTTTTTTCAAGAGTCAGGTATTAGTTACAGTCAAGGACAGGTTCTTCTTAACCACTGAGGATAGGATAAGAAGCAATGAGCTTAAATTGCAGCTAGGGAGGTTTAGGTTGGACATTAGGAAAAACTTCCTGTCAGGGTGGGTAAGCACTGGAATAAATTGTCTAGGGAGTTTGTGGCATCTCCATCATTGGAGATCTTTTTAAGAGCATGTTAGACAAACACCTGTCAGGGATGGTCTAGATCAGGGGGTTCTCAAAGTGTGGGTTGGGACCCTTCTGGGGGTGTGAGGTTATTATATAAGGGGTCGAAAGATGTCAGCCTCCACCTCAAACCCTGCTTTGCCTCCAGCATTTATAATGGTGTTAAATATATAAAAAAGTGTTTTTAATTTATAAGGGGAGTTGCACTCAGAGTCTTACTATGTGAAAGGCGTCACCAGTACAAAGTTTGAGAACTACTCATCTAGATAATATTTAGTCCTGCCATGAGTGCAGGAGACTGGACTAGATGTCCTCTCGAGGTCCCCTCCCAGTCCTATGATTCTATACAGGGTTCTTGAGGTCCCTACGATTCCACACTGCACTGGTTAAACCTTCCGTTAAAAATAAATGGAACTGATCAAACTGGGAATCTGATAAGGGAAAAGGGTATGATTTACTGAATCTGATTATCCAATTTGTATGCACGTATCATTTCTGTATCTGAAGTTAGGAATATTGACCATATATCTACTACTTTGGGTGACACCCACAACTAGCCCTTCAGGAACAACAATGAAAAAGCCAGACAGGGCTGATGGTACATCAGCAAAGACAATGGACTGTGGACGAGTTTAGTCTTCCTGTGGATGCTCCAAACAGCCTGCAAGTAATGGCTGCTACGACCCTGCAGACACATATGACTGAGTCACCTGGTACTGGACCCCACCTTGGAATGCCAGTGTTTTTCCACTGGAAGACAAAGGGTTCCCACCATATACAAAAGTTATATAAGGCAGGGGAGTGACATCATCATGGTTCTCCCCCCAGTTCAGTTCTTGTTTCCAGGTGTTTCCCAGTGTCTCTTTGGGTGAGGAGGCAAAGAGACACTGGGAAACACCTGGAAACAAGAACTGAACTGTGGGGAGAAGAATTGAGCCCAGGCTGGAAGGGTGTCTAACTTGTTAGTAATAATACCTGAAGTTTCAAGCTGCAGGCCAGTGAAGCTGGCTTTCAAGAATCTCTGTAATCTGCCTGAGACAACATTTAGGGTGAGAAATTACTATTTGTAGCCAATTTCTTTAGTGAATCAAGCTTAGCTTGCGTGTTTTATTTTATTTGCTTAGTAATCTGCTTTGTTCTGTGTGTTTTCTGTTATAAACACTTAAACTCTGCCTTTTATAGTGAATAAATTTGTTTGGTTTATTATTAAACCCAGTTTGTGCGATTTCTAACTGGGGCGGGGCGGGGGGCAAGAAGGTGTGCTTATCTCTCTTCATATTGAGGGAGAAAGTGAATTTTTATGAGCTTGTACTGTGCAGATTTTTCTATACAGTGCAAGACAATATACCTTTGGGTCTGCACTCCAAGGGAGGAGGGCACCTGAGTGCTGGGGCAAGTCCCTTAAGCTGAGTTTTCCCAGAGTTGATATCAGTGTCTGTGTGTTTCTGCAGGTACGTATGGCCTTGGCTGTGTGTGTGCTAGAGGAGGCTTAAGAGCCTGGCTCAGCAAGACAGGTTAAAGGGGGCCCACGCTGGCAGAACAGGCAGCCTCAGTTGTATCTCTGCACATCAAATGGCACCTTGAAGGGGGGGAAACCCATCACAGAGCTGAATGGCACTGTTCCTTGACTAACACGGCTGCTACCCTGAAAACTGTTCCTTGAGGAACTATCTGATTAGCTAAGACACATTGTATCTGGTGCTATCTGATCAAAATAAAAGGTGCCTGATGCACAAATGCAGCTGGGCAACCACTAGTTAGTCCATCTTATTAGAATGATTTATAGTAAAAAAAAATTACAGCTGTAAACACTTGCACCTCAGCTAATTAGCTGCCCTGCACTCGAATTACAAGTTATTTACTGCCAGTGAGCAAAACCAGTAGCAGTGGCTGATTTTGGAATATTATTGTACCAACAGCCATTCAGACAGAAGTCTGTCCTTGCAAAGCTGTCCAAAGCCTCAGTCTTTATTTCTTTATGGGCCTCTTCATTGTCCTCACTGAACATTTTTGTCTCAGGAGTATATTGTTTTAACTGCAGCTGATGGAACAAAGTACACCATGGGGAGAACAACCCATATGATCTAGATAGGAGATTCCATTTCACATGTGCACAGAACTCTGTGAATAAGAGGAAAACCTCCCGTAACCCAAAAGTATAACATTGTCCAGCAGTTCTGGCAGAAATGAAATCAGGGTTTGAGTACAATGTAAGACACAACTTTACAGAGTTCAGGAAGCTGGGGAATATGCTGATTTTTATTAATATGTATCCATCCACACACAAATTATGGATAGTTCACAGGTTACTGACAAGTTAGCAGAACAGGCTCAGCATCAGAAAGCTTGTGCACGGCTGAGTTTATTTATATATAATGTAATCTGTACAAAGAGCTGTGTCGTCTGCTTTCAAGATTCTGTGGAGAGTCATTGAGACAGCCAAGCTCCTCCTACATCACCGTAGATTGTTCATTCCAGTTCACTGGTGCTGTTACCTATAACCTAAGTAAGACATGCCCTGACATTGCTCACTGCTTTTAGGATAGCTTTAAAAGGATTGAAAGAGCCAATTTGAAGCAATAATTTGCTTTACAAATATTTTTTCTTCATATATCTGTCACTATAACAGAACAATGCCTAAAGAATGTGGGAAATGAAACTATGTTTATTGCTGGTAAACATTACATCAGATATTCCTGGATATTTGACAGTCATTAAAAATTATCTGAATGATATGAAAATGATTAAATGCATAATGATTTTACTCTTATTTTAACTTTGCTTTGTAAATCTTTTGGTTTTCCCAGAAGCAGGGTCACTGATCAACTGTTAAACCTCAGAAGCTTATAAAAATTACTATCCTTCTCCTTTCCCATCCCCTCTTCCCCAACCTCCCCGCCCCTTGCCAAATTGCTTTGGCCTGGAAGCAGGGACAGACATTTTTAAAACAACCGCCAGGGACTCTAACACTTCATTAGTTTGGTATGATTTGTTTTTGATGAACCTATGTTACCCATGATTTATCACTTTATTTTTCTCTAGGTGCTTAAAAAAATAAAGTCTATTAATCATCCTAGCAATGTAATACATATTACGATTACTGATCTGAAATTCTGTCTTCCCCGCCTCCCTTCATAAACACAGGTCTGCCCTTTTTAAAGTGTTTCTCCTTTTCCAGTCCCCTGGGCCTCACCTGTCCATCATGAGTTCACAAGAATTATTACCAATGGCTCCAACAGTTCCACTAGCAGGGAGATGGCAGCAGCTCGTCTTGATTAGAATATGTGATCTAGGTTTTGTTTTCTTTAACCTGTTCCATTGTGATTCTCCCTCATGACCTCTCCCTTTATTAATTAAGGGCCCAATCTTGTAAGGTGCTGAGGATGGGTGGTGGGTGAAACTTCCCCTGGAGGAGGCTAGCTTCTTGTCCCATCTCTTCCACCCACAGCCCCACCCACACTCCACCCCTGCTCTGCCCCAGGCCCTGCCCCTGCCTACAGCTGACTCACCACTCACCTCTTCACACCCCCGCCGCAAGGTCCCCCCCTCCACTAACCTCCTCCCTTGCTTGCCTCCTCACCCCCACCCCGCACCAGGCCCCTCCACCAGCCATGCAGCTAGCTCTCTGCTCGCCTCCTCACCCTGCTGCTACCCTCCCCTGCAAGACCCTCCCCCCTTTTCACCTTAAAGCACTAATAACATTCCCCAAGGGAACTGAACAGGCAACAGCTAGAGATCAATTACCAGATGGATTTTCCTCTGTGTGGCAGGGAGTTCGGTATATACAGTATAGAGAGAGACAAAATGCCAGGGTACCTGCACTAAACTGAAGCCTAATCTCTCCTTTTGAAAAAGTGTTTGTCATTGACAGCCTGCATTAGGGCAGTAGTTTAATAACTTTTCTTACACTGAATTCCCTGCCAGACTTCTTTACTTAAACTGGGTTTGAATAAAACCACTAGATCAAGAAATAAACTCACTGGCTATGTCACCTCCTCCTTGAGCGAGGTTAGACAAAAATACTTCTGCTGGGTACAGAGAATAACTGATGGTCCTTTGGAAACTGTTTTTAACCCCAATAACACATTTTCCTACAATATAAAACCCAGCTAAATGTGGCCAAAGACTTCCTGGGCATTGGCAAATGCCTGTTAAATGGCTTCCTTACAACTTTAATGGCCCTTTAACAGTTTCAGTGATCTGCTACTAGTCTCTGGTCTGGAAAGCTTTTTCACTTGTGTAAAGTTTCTCAAGGATGAGGGATCCTCTCCCCTCACCTCCTCACTCTCCCGCCTGCAGCTCACGCACACGCAGACACACACACCCCGCCCTGCGGGGATAGGGGGTGAGGAGGAGCACTGCCGGCAGCTGCGGAGACCTCTGAAGGGGGACAGGGTGGAGTGGAGAAAAGGAGAGGCGAGGAGGAAGACTCACCAAGCAGCAGCAGCATGCCGTGGGAGCCTCTGGGAAGAGTCAGAGCCGGGGGGGAGGACACAACAACCCAGGTCTCAGGCAGCAGGGATGGCTGCGCTAGGGAAAGCAATGCCTCCCCTTGTCTATTATACCCACCACCAGGGCCGGCTTTAGGCCAATTCCACCAATTCCCCCGAATCAGGCCCCGCGCCGAAGAGGGCCCCGCGCCCAGTGCCAGGGCCGCCGGGGAGAGGGGAGAAAGAAGTGGCCGAGAATCCCTTCCCTGGCTAGAGGCTCCTTTTTAATTTTGACTCACCCGGTGGCGCTCCGGGTCTTCGGCGGCACTTCGGCAGCGGGTCCTTCACTCGCTCCGGGTCTTCGGCAGTACTTCGGCAGCAGGTCCTTCAGTGCCGCCGAAGACCCGGAGCGAGTGAAGGACCCACCGCCGAAGACTAGGAGCGCTGCCCGGTGAGTACAAGCCCCACATGTTTTTTTACGTGGGTTTTTTTTTAGTCATCCCTGCCGGGGCCCCATCGAAACTGTTCGAATTGGGCCCAGCACTTCCTAAAGCCAGCCCTGCCCACCACTCATGGTGCTGAGCACTCTCAAGTGCTACTGAAATCAATAGGCTCTGAGGGAGTTCATCGCCTTGTTGGATTGGCTTCTATTATTGCAATAAGCATCCTGTTATCGCTAATAACTTTTTTGTTGAATGTTGAAGCAGAGTAACTATAAAGCATTTCAGTTTTCTCCTTGCCATCTCTTTGCAGTCCCTTCCAGTGGAGCAGTGGGCCTACACTTTCTTCTTGCTTGTTCATCCTTTACTAACAGCACATAGAACAGGAGTACTTGTGGCACCTTAGAGACTAGCAAATTTATTTGAGCATAAGCTTTGATGGGCTACAGCCCACTTCATCAGATGCATAGAATGGAACATATAGTGAGGAGATATATATACACATACAGAGAAGGTGAAAAGGTGGGAGTTGTCCTACCAACTCGAAGAGGCTAATTAATTAAGAGAGAAAAAAACCCTTTTGTAGTGATAATCAAGATAGCCCATTACAGACAGTTTGACAAGAGGTGTGAGAAAACTTAACATGGGGAATGTTGACACCCAAACATGGGGAATGTTAAGTATTCTCACACCTCTTGTCAAACTGTCTGTAATGGGCTATCTTGATTATCACTACAAAGGGTTTTTTTTCTCTCTTAATTAATTAGCCTCTTCGAGTTGGTAGGACAACTCCCACCTTTTCACCTTCTCTGTATGTGTATATATATCTTCTCACTATATGTTCCATTCTATGCATCCGATGAAGTGGGCTGTAGCCCATCAAAGCTTATGCTCAAATAAATTTGCTAGTCTCTAAGGTGCCACAAGTACTCCTGTTCTTTTTGTGGATACAGACTAACACAACTGCTACTCTGAAACCTAACAGCACATACTTCATCTTCTGACTTCACCCCCACTTCTCCTACTAGTTGGGCCTAGTCACTGTCTGAGGTCCATTGTAACTCACTTCTTCTGAGCCTCATACTTCTGCCATTGCAACCATTTAATGTATGGTACAACCTTGAATGTTCTAGCTTACTCCCTAATTTATGTTGTCCTGTGTTACAAAAAGGTAGTAATTAGGATAGCTGCTCCTCGTATAGAAGTGTGAATACCAGGTATTACCTTCTTCATATATCTGAAGGCCAGAAGGGACCATCATGATCATCTAGTCTGACTCCTGTATAACTGAAATCAGAGAATCTCACCAAGGAATTAGAACCTCACTTAATAATAGTAATTTTTGTAACTCATGAATTCACTGTGAATTTCAGTTATTTCAGCTTGTCATTTTTTGCAAGAAATATATTCATTTTCCATGTGCCAAATGATAAAAAGTCTCAGAAAAAGGGAACCAAACTGATGCATGTTTTCTTCGATGTTAGGGGAGCTGCAGTATTGCCAACCTCACCATTGGACAATCATGAGTCAGACCCCCAAAAATCATGGAGGTTAAAAAAAATCCTTATGATTTTTAAACCAATAAAATGTGGGGTCTATTTCCCTTCTGGTTTCTGAGCCTTTAAGATCTCTCAGGTCACACGTGTGGCTGACAGCAGGAGCCCCAGTATCCTAGTGTCCCCTTAAGGAGGGGCTCTTGCTGTCAGCCCTTTCAGTTCCAGGGCTGACTGATAACAGGAGCCCCAGCCACTGGGGCTTGCAGCAATTTCTCAGTAAAATTATTAAGCCTGACTCATGATCTCAGGATAGAACTCTCAAATGTCAGGATTTTTTTTTCAGCATGGCTGGGGAAAAAATCCTGACATTTCAGAGTTCTATTGCAAGATCATGACTCTGTTACTCGGGGTTCTTTCAACCCAAAGCTCTTGGTATCTTTTACTCTGTGCAAGGTAGTGTCAGGAAATAAATCAGGGGAGACACGGCCGTCCGACCGATAGATGGCTGGCACAAACAGAACACAAGAGTGCTTTCACTTAAAGCTAAATTTTACTTAGTCTCAAGCATTTACACGCGTCCGCAACAGGTTAGTAAAGCACCCCCAACCCTTGATAATTACCAAAGCTGAGTGTGGCTCTCGAGTGACACAGCGTCAGGCTTCCATTGGCCAAATCTTCCGTCTGCACAAGATGTATCCAGAGAGAGTCCAAAAAGAGTCCAACTACCTCAAACTTTTCCCCCTTATTTATACATTAGTAATAGAATGACATGTCCCTTAAAGAAAACTTTAAGTAACATTAAGTAAGCAGTTTCAATGGTCAAGCGGTTCCTTCTGATTATTGATTAATCAGGTGTGGGTTTTTCCAGAGTTTGCAGCCTTGAGGCCCCAATAAACATTCCTAGGGCACATCCTGCTCTTCTAAAATGCATGTATCAGCAACTTCAACACAATTCTTATCAGGAAGTACGCAGGGTCAAGCTACCCTTTCTGTGGCACCCAAAAGCCCCTCCCCTCCTGCCTTGGTCAAGCTGAGACTGCTGACAAGGCTGCTTTTAGCAATAAGCCATAGTGGTTTCAGACATTTTACTGGTTTGCCGAAATCTCCTCATACAACTCAGGCTTAATTTTACTTAGAAATCACAAGAGTTGGCATGTCTGCTATAACTCCATTTGACATACACTCTCCTCCAGGTGACATAACTGAGAGAAATGCATAGGCAGGCAAGATGGGAGTTACCAGTTGCAAACACTTCTTTATGCAGAAACCAGGATGTTAAATAATTCCTCTGTGGTATGAAGTATGCAGAAATGGCACAATCCTAAAGTATAATTTCTGATTAATTTTGCCCTGAATTAAGAATTGTATTTAGATGAGCAACTGTAGCTTTTATTCTCTTGCACTAGGATTGAAAAATCCCATTTCTATTTAAGTGTCAGCATCATGATGCAAAACAAAATGGAAGGTGCTTCATGTATCAGCATGGTAATGCAGAAAGCAGACTTGTCTGGGAGAAAGCAGACTTGACACCCAAAATTACTTTTCTGCCAGACAATAGGACAGGCAGAAATGAGATGAGTGTTGTCATACTGGAAGATGTTGACAGGTGTTAAGATGGAAGGTGCTAATTGGTGCTATCAAACTTGTTGCTTGATCTATAAACAATTGCAGAGGTACTAATCAGATGGCAGAGGCTCCATGTGTCCACCCTTTTGGTTTTCTGATTTCCCCCCAAAATCAATAGGGTTCAAGCCATTAGTACCTAGAACATTGCCTGAAATGTTGCAATTGAGTGGATGTGGCAGTCAGAAGATAGTGTCTCAGACAGACAAACAGTGAAGAGTAGTTGAGTTGACTGTAAGTCCACCACAAGCTCGGCCAAATGTATATTTACACCCTGACTCGCTGCTGCAATACTTTATAGTTTTATTCCAGTGGTTTTAGTGCAAATTCATCAGCATAAAACTGGAGTAACACTGTGGTCACTCAAGCTCTGACTACTGCACAGCTCAGGAACAGAAGCTTTCAGGGCTTAAATAGGTATTCTTTCTAGGAGCACATAAAACATCAGTATCTATAATGAATTCTAGCTAATATTTTATTCACTGATTTTCTTTATAAAGACACATTTATACTTGTAACATAGATATCTAATTCAGAAAGATACTGCAATGATGAGCACTAATAAAAACAGTAAGATATAGCAAAGCTGTGTACTGATGAAAGAACATGGGCAAATCTTTTTACGCATTCCTTTCCCAGGGTTCAAGGTAATCCAAGCCAAGATGCGCAAAAATTTCTTCCTCGCTTTTGGCTTTGAGAAATATCCTCTGTAAAGGGAGGAGGGGGAAAGGTTAATATGATCATTTTTGATTATTTAAATTAATGTGTTTGCTTTTTGAAACTTAGGCTAGTCATTTTTTGCCTTCTCCACCCTCGCTCCCACCCATAAGCAACTCTTTTTTCCATTACCACATCAATCTGCACAGTGATGACCTCAGAACATGGGAGACGGTAAGCAGAATGATTCCTTATCCTGCAGAAGTGAAGCCAAACTGCTTGTTGCTTTCAACCCCAATGACTAGTTTACATCTTTTTGTACTGAATTACATTTCAAGGCTAACTGCATAAGGATTAGGACTTCATTTTTTAAATGAACGTTAAGGTTTTCCTCCAGGGTCGACTTTCCTAACAAGCTGATCAGTGTCATATATATGAAAATAGCACGAGTCTCAAAAGATATGTTCAAGCCAATTCCACACAGTTACACTAATTATGGGCAAAGCTCAGCATGTCAGAGCTTTCCTAATTCCCATTACTTATACAAAGAAATGGCATGTGCCTGGTAAACTGGGCTGGAAATTTTGTGGGACTAGGCAGCTACAGTTAGAATTTTTCCCCAATAAACTTGTTACAGTAAAATTCACATTTGCTTTCACATATGGGTATTTTATATTGTATTGTAACATGCTGGCACAGAAACCAGGAGTAAGCATTTACTCTTTAAAGAAACAAAACCAGAAAATCTGATGGCTAAGTGGTATGGAAAATATTCCCTTTTAGGAGTTGTGAACGGTTTTCATAACTGTGGTGCAATATCAGTTAAAGATACAAAGCTTGCATTGCAGATGAACATTAAAATATAGTGTGGACCCCATCATTTGGAGGAGTTTGGAAGTAGGACAGGTGTTCAGCGGGTAACCACTATCACCTGGGAGTGCTGTATAGTTCAGATGTGCTTCAACCAGAACCCCAGATCTGAACAACCTCAAACTTTGGGTCCATTAAGAATCCAGGGCCAGAGTCTCTGGTCCACCAAGTTCACTTTGCAGGGGCAAAATGAACTTAACCTGGCTGGAAAAACCTGCAGGAGAATTTCCCCATGTGGGGATATCTCTTGTCAGTGGAAAGCTAAGGGAGGCAGCCAGGGCCGGTGCTTCCATTTAGGCGACCTAGGCGGTTGCCTAGGGCGCCAGGATTTGGGGGGGCGGCATTTTGCCACCCTTGGCGGCAATTCGGCGGCGGGGGGGGTCCTTCCGCGCTCCGGGTCTTCGGTGGCAATTCTGCAGCGGGTCCTTCACTCACTCTGGGAGTGCCGCAGAATTGTCGATGACGACCGGGAGCGCGGAAGGACCCCCGCCTAGGGCGCCAAAAACCCTGGCACCGCTCCTGGAAGCAGCTATGTCAGCACCTGCACCAGCTCCTCCACTGCAGCTGTGCTGCCCAGCATAATGGGGGGGGAAGGGGCACACAGGGGGGTAAGGAGGGAAGACTAGGATCAGATCTGGGGAAGAGAGGGAAGGGTAGGGAGTGTGGAAGAGCAAGATTTCTCCACACCTGGATTCTTTGCTCATAAAAGGTTTGCCACCAGCAGCACAATTTAAAGCTAGGCCTATACAACTTTCAGTCATGCCAGGGCCAGGTAAAACAGAATCAGGGAGCTACAATAGGGTCTCTGTCAGCCCCTTCTTTTCTGGTGCCCAAGCTTTGCTCAGTGGAGAATTGAGTACACAAACTTGAATGTGTTCCATATTTCAGTTGGGTCCTACCTTCAGCATAGATCCAACTGAATCAAAGTCTAAGTGCAACACTTTCATGGTTGGGGTGTTTGAAATTAATATCTGGATCCAATTTTTGCAGCTTGGGCCCATATTTCATTGACACAGATCAGCTTCAACAACCAGGTCAGTCAAACTAGCAACTTTCTTAACAGCTATTTTGCAGGACTACAGAACAGAATGAAAGACAGTTCAATGGTTCTAGAAAGGTTATGAGGGCTAAATCAAATGGCAGAAGTTAGATACTTCAGAATGAAACTATAATCCTTTAAAGTTCCAGTGAACTCAACAGGGGAAAAGATATGTGGTTCCCATTTCACAGTTTCAAAATTATCAACCTACTAACAAGGTATTTATGTAAAGTTCCCCCAATATGCAGTTGAACTCATTCAAGGAACCTAAGTCATTTCTCTTTCAGCAAATTACTGCCACGTTGTGTAATAGTGTATAACATGTATCAGAGGGGTAGCCGTGTTAGTCTGAATCTGTAAAAAGCAACAGAGGGTCCTATGGCACCTTTGAGACTAACAGAAGTATTGGGAGCATAAGCTTTCATGGGTAAGAACCTCACTTCTTCAGATGCAAGAAGTGAGGTTCTTACCCACGAAAGCTTATGCTCCCAATACTTCTGTTAGTCTCAAAGGTGCCACAGGACCCTCTGTTGCTTTTTAGTGTATAACATGTGTAACATTTTTCTGAACTAGAAGCATAAACTCATCTTAATGTTCAAGTATCTAGACATTCTAATTAACACTCATTAGCATTTATTCTCTATTAAATAAATAGCAAGTATTTATTCTGTATTAACTATATATAATTTTGAATATAAAGATATTTTTAGAAACTGTGCATACAATTTTATAGCCAGATCTCTTTAAACCCACTTACCTTTTGTCAGTCTCTACTTCCCTGGTGCAGCCTGCTACACTGGTTCCAACTAGGTATGGGATCTACTTGGTTAAGTCATGCAATCCAATTATTTGGGATTCATATTCCACAGTTTTGTTGCTGGGAATGTTTGTATACCAATTGCACTGCACTACGGGCCTGATCCAAAGCTCATTGAAGACAGTGGCAGCCTTTCCATTAGCTTTACATTTGGCCCTGGTGTAAACAGGTGTAGATCCATTGATTTCAATAATGCTTCTCCCCCAGTTTAGACCTAGTATTATGTATACTGATGGTTCATCATTTGTACATAATGGTAACAAAACTTCACAAGGTATGTAGAATTGTTTCCCTCTTAACATAACTATGTCTGTATGTCTAAGGAGATATCCATTGCAAGCAAGTCATGTTAAAACTCAAGGCAAGGATTTGGTCCACTGGTTCAGAGATTTCTTTTGCTCCTAATGGAATAAGCTTGACAGTCATTTTTGTTTTAATAATAAATAATAATAATAATAATAAGCATGGAGTCCTGATTTTTAATGGGGGTTCGTCCAACCTCCAATTTTTGCATGTGAAGCTTATAGCATATAAAATATCCAAACACTGGCAAGGTGCCCACAGGCACAGAGTTGTAAATCTATTTTCTACAATATAAATGAGCTGCAATTATCATGCATCAATTTTAATTGTAACTTAAAAATTGTATCTGCAATAAAGAGGCTACTTTTCAAACACAAGCCCATTATGTTCCATTACTTTTTAAATGTACTTTAAATCTTATGTTCTGAAATGAGCGAGAGATATACCAAAAAAAAAAAAAAAAAGCCTAATTAAAAAAAGATATTCTTGCCCATATAGGAGGAAATGTAGAAATGCCAGAAAAGACAAAATCTAAGAAGACAACAAAATGAGAACACCCATAAGTATCCCTTAAATCTCCGCCCAATACTATAATGGCACCCCAGATATTTCTTCTCCAGCAAATGATATATTACAACTGAGTTACAAAACATCAGGTGTGCAGCCTTCCAAAACTGCAACACATTTCCAGGCAACAGCACTACTTTCCGGGCTGCTGCAGTACTTCTGGGAATAACATCAAAGACCTAGTGGCACCTACCATCCACTATTATTTGGAATGTGGGAGGATAACCAACTAGGTATTCTATGTGGTAATTGGAGGGACCCACATTTTCCTAAGCCTACTTGTCTCCTCTCTCTCTTTATTGAGTTATTTCTAAAAGGCAGGATTTTGTCACTCACTTGTGGATAATGGAAAAGAGGAAAACATGAATGGATCATGGCATATCTGCAGCACTGTCTCACAGTAGATTAAGATAATCAAATATTAATTTTTACGTAAATGCTGAGTGCGCTGTGTTTTGATTGTTTAATAAAGATTTTCCACAGTTTAACAAACTGCTAAAATCATCCAATTAAAAAAATCAAAAAGCAGGCAAAATAATGATATTTTCCCTCTCCATGTGGGAGGACAGGACTTGGATGATTTTTATTTTTTTTTTTTAACATCCATGAATAATTGCAGAAACCTGAGATGTGTTCTTAAATGTGTGGCCATCTGTTATGGATGGTCTTTAATGGAAGCACTTCATGTCTTCTGGACCTCAAACTACTTGCCATTTCTGTTGCACAATAGAATCGCACTTTTAAGTTTGTTCTCTCACCCTACTTACAGAAATAGCATGTTTATGAGTATTACTCATCTCATTTGCTTGACAGGAATTTTTTAATACAAGAAGTTGATGCTGACAACTGTTCTTAGTCACCACAACCCATGTCTCTAAATGAACCTCTAGTTGGTACCTGCCAACTACTTTAGCTGTCTGAGTGGTATTAATGTAAATCATAACCTATTATGCTGCCTCTTTGACAATCTGTACTGAACTAATACAATGATGCATATTTGATTATTACAATCAGCAATCAACCCTGTTCTTTTCCTTTTTGTTTCTCCCCCTCCCCCTGGGTCTCTTCTCCCCCTCCCCCCACACACACTCCTTTTTGCTCAAAAGAAGTAAATAATGAACTGCCTGTCTTCTTGTGAATTTTTTGCAGTTTTTATCAAAGTTCAAGTTGCATTCCCAATCATCATAATCAATTAAACTTACAAAAAACAATGGGTTGTAGCAGCTGGTATCTCTTGCTTCTTATCCCATCTGATCAATTCCGTTGTTCCAATGAATGGAAGTATTAAAATTGTGGTTGCAAACATGACCATTAACTACACTTAATGCAGATTAATCTGCCTTCCAAATGTTTTCTTGTGTGAATTGCTACTTCTTATTTTTCATTTTGGCATTAATGATCAATAAGATTTTTAATAAATTGTGAAGCACTATTTGATGATTTCCTAATTCTTGATTCCCAAAGTTCAATCAGATGTCATGCTATTTCTATTATTACTTTTTTTTAAACTCATTTAATTCTATGAAACCAGCTAGCCAAAAACATCAATATCTAAATAAGAATTATAGTATTAGTTAAATAAATCATAGTGGGCGTGCTGCTTTTGGGAATGAGAGGCAATTTTTGCAGGGGGTTATATGTATCATTTCAATAACATGAAGAGTTATAAAGCATTCTGGTTCTTTCCAGATCTGTGGCTCACAGACTTCCTTCTCCCATTTTACAGAGAACTTTTGTGTGCAACATTAACCTTTTTTTGTCCAGTCTCTTGACTAGGCCAACACATATACAGACCTACTAGTTCCTCAGCTAGGGTGACCAGACAGCAAATGTGAAAAATCGGGACAGGGATGGGGGTGAGGGGGTAATAGGAGCCTATATAAGAAAAAAGGCCCAAAAATCAAGACTGTCCCTATAAAATCAGGACATCTGGTCACCCTATCCTCAGCATGTAAGGTGCAATTCATCCAATACAATACATGTAGAAGGGTAAGACGGTCCAAAGAAAGCAGAGATTGGTGAAGATCACAATGTGGAAAATATTTTTTATACAAATAGAAAGCAAAGGACTTTCTAAAATATGCAAATTAAAACCAGCCTGTAGATATTGTCTAATAGGTCTAGAGTTTATAAGAAACCCCACAATTTCAGTTATACTAACCTAGTTAAACCCTTTTACAAAACTTGCACTCTTAAAAAGTAACTTATACAAGCATCTAAGGCACAAACATATAGTGTTGTCCTTGAATATCCAGCATGAGATTATGATTCTTTACTTGGCCTTCTATTTCTAATAGGTTGTAGTCATTGCAAAAACACCCTCACCTGTCAACTGTGTTCACTCAGTTAGCATTCAAAATAGACACACATTCACATATGTTCCATGCAAACCTACCAGTACATTTCACTATTATTATAAATAACTTAGAGTAAAAATACTGAATTGAGCAAAAGAGGTAATAGAAAATGTTACATAAGATAAACATCCCTCACTATAGGACTTTACCTCAGACTGTTTCCCACCTCAGAGATTGAGAGATGAGCTTGTATGCCACGACTTAACTCATAAAATACTCACATAGCACTTACAATTTCATAGCACACAACAGACATCATCTAATTAATAAAAGTGGATTTAGTGCTTGCAAAAGATGTCAAAACTAACAGCACTGGAAAGAGAGGTCCTCAGAGTAAGCGCTCTCACACATTCCTCACTTACGTTCCTTAATCCTGAACAGGAGTCATCTGGTGGAAGGATCAGCTGTCCATTTTTTCTGTACCCATTATTTAAATAATTGGCTTATCAGGGGATATTGCTAATTAAGATGATAATGCCATCCATGATGAGGATTAGCCTCTAGTTCCTTAGGAAATAGTAGACTAAGCCCACCATCTTGGTTCACATAGGCCACCAAAAAGCCATCAGTTCTCATTTTAAACTACACATACTGCCCCTCACCACTACCCTTCAATATTACTTGGGAGTCTCATACTTGATCTTGCTCTGGCTTATACAGCCAAGGTCTTTCTCAGAGTGAAGCATCTGGTCCCATACCTCATTTTCCTACCAGTAAGGTAGCATTGGCTGTTTAGCTGCTGCAACTATTAGTCCTGTAAAAATGCAATGGGCACACTATTGGGTTACATTATCCCATGGAACCTATAAAATATGGAGAAGGTGGAGGCAGAATGCCAACTACGATACAAGACCCCTTGAGGCCCTAGGCTTTGAGGCCTATAAAAGATCTGGTTCTCACTGAGCAGATTGTGGAGGAAAAACAGCAAACAAAATATTTTTGAGAACAAATTGCAAAGAAAATATGCAGTGTTTGGCCTAGCATTGACTTTTAGGTGTGCATCAGAGAATGTCATGCATGTACTCATTCCAGTCTTCCCTTTGTATCCCCAAATGCTTGTATATTCTGAAATGAGAAACTCTTGCGTATAGCGTTCTTAGTGATTTTCTCATTTAAACATGATTTACACTCAGTAATTTTCATGTACAAGGTGGTATGTGACATCTTACCTACATTAACTTAATTAGTACACATTTTTCATTCATTTTAAAATTATTAAAAAGTTAAATTTAATTGGCAGTATAATTATTACTATTTTTACAGTATTTTCAATATATTGGAACAACATACTCATACAGCTCCAGCACTACTTGAGTCATCACAGTGGGAGTAAGCAAGACAGTAACAAATGAATAGCTAGAAAAATGTAGATGGACCGCTATTTACAAACCTGGGAGTCTACTGCTCAGTGTGCCTGGAAATGAGCTATTTTCAAACCAGTTTTGTAGGTGTCCCGTTTTCCCTTTGGGTATGTCTACACTATGAAATTAGGTCGATGTTATAGAAGTCGATTTTATACAGTCGATTGCGTATGTCCCCACTAAGCGCATTAAGTCAGCAGAGTGTGTCCTCACTACCATGAAACAACAAAGAGTCTGGTGGCACCTTAAAGACTAACAGATTTATTTGGGCATAAGCTTTCGTGAGTAAAAACCTCACTTCTTCGGATGCATAGAGAAGTGAGGTTTTTACTCACGAAAGCTTATGCCCAAATAAATCTGTTAGTCTTTAAGGTGCCACCAGACTCTTTGTTGTTTCTGTAGATACAGACTAACACGGCTACCCCCTGATACTCACTACCATGGTGAGCATCAACTTACAGAGTGGTGCACTGTGGGTAGCTATCCCACAGTTCCCGCAGTCTCCACCACTCATTGGAATTCTGGGTTAAGCTCCCAATGCCTGATGGGGCAAAAATATTGTCGCGGGTGGTTTTGGATACATGTCGTCAGTCGCCCATCCCTCCGTGAAAGCAACGGCAGACAATCGTTTTGCACCTTTTTTCCTGGGTTATCCGTGCAGATGCCATACCATGGCAAGCATTGAGCCCGCTCAGCTCACCGTCACCGCTGCTGTTGTGAGCAAGTCTACTGTGGGGGCTGCTGTGATCCAAGTATGCAATCATTGATGTTCTGTTATCAAGAGTAGTGACTCTGGGAAATGTGCAGGCCTGTTTAGATTTTAGGTGCATCATATTCCTGTCCTTTGTCGCTGGTGAAGAAGTCCTGCAGCCGTACATTCTAGTCCTGTCGGCGCTGTAACACCCCATAGCGCTTCTGTGGTTGACACATGTAAGAGCTCCAGGGCTCTTGCTCTTTTGCCTTGGCCGAGGTACCTTGCCCTACCAGGACCTGCAAGCATTTTGACACAGAAGCACCTGCAGCAGCTGGCATTGCTACACAGCAGCAGCTCCTTTCCTTCACAGCAGACGTTACCCGTACTTGTCGGACATGTAGGTTGGCCAGGGGTTCTGGGAACGTCTTCCCTGCCTACCTCCTAGCAACATCCAGGGCATGGTGTATGGCTCCACCACCTCCCCTGCAACTCTGCTCTTCTGCTCCCCAGCGATGAGTTCGGGGGATCCAACAGACGCTTCATCATGTCTGTTTGCTCCCCCAACAAATGCTTCATCATGTCCGTTTGCTCCCCCATTAGCCTGAGCATCGCGTCCTGCCTCCACTCTTCATGCTCACTTAATTCTTTCCTGGCCTCTGCCACTGAATGCCTCCATACATTAAGCTGTGTCCTATCAGTGAGGGAGGACCGCATGAGCTCGGAAAACATGTCATCGTGAATGCGTTTTTTTTGCCTTCTAATCTACGATAACCTCAGGGACGGAGATGATAGGGGGAGCGTAGAAACATTCTACGGCCTACGATTCTGGGGGGACTGCATGTTCACCTGTGCTGCTGAATGCTGACCAAACAGGAAATGAAATTAAAAAGCTTCCCAGAACTTTTCCTGTGTACCTGGCTAGTGCATTGGAGTTCAAAGTGCTGTCCAGAGCGGTCACAATGGAGCACTCTGGGATAGCTCCCAGAGGCCAATACCATTGATTTGCATCCACACTACCTCAAATTTGACCCAGCAAGGTCTATTTTAGCGCTACTCCCCTCGTCGGGGAGGAGTACAGAAGTTGATTTTAAGAGCCCTTTAGGTCGACGGAACGGGGTTGGTTGTGCGGATGCAGTCATTTTTAAATCAACCTAATACAGCTAAATTCGACCTAACCCCATAGTGTATACCAGGCCTTTGGGAAAACATGGTCACCCTAAGATATTATAATGCAGCTCAAATGTATCTTGCACAGCAATTTGCACACCCTCTGTCACTTTACTATGGATATATCTTCCAAGATACTATGTCAGTTTAGTCCCTTTACAATTGACCTTGCAGTCTTTGAGATTTGAAACTACTTATCCAGATGTGAAAGGCCAGTGCATTAAATGGCAAGTTACAGGAGTAACACACTGACATCTTCAAAGATCTACAATTTAATCATTAGACCATGATTGATTGGTTAGAGCAAAAGTGCAAGGCTGTCCGGTTATTTGTTCTCTATCTGCCCTCTCTTGTCCAAATAGCATCCTCACCACTGACAGAAATATAAATATCTATAAATTATCTATTCACTCACTGCAATTCTCATTTAAGGGTAGCAGGGCTACATGAACCAAAGCACAGTCATCCGGTGGAATCAATCAAGATGTCCTAATAAAAACTGGAGTCTGGGAATTGGAGTGATTGTAGATTGTTGTCTGAAAACATCAGCTCAGTGTGCAGCGGCAGTCAAAAAAGCTAACAGAATGTTAGGAACCATTAGAAAAGAGAGATAATAGGACAGAAAATATCATAGAGCCACTGTATAAAGTCCATGGTACGCCCACACCTTGAATACTGCATGCAGTTCTGGTCACCCCATCTCAAAAAAAGATATATTAGAAATGGAAAAAGAACAGAGAAGGGCAACAAAAATGATTAGGGAGTATGGAACAGCTTCCATATGAGGAAAGACTAAAAAGACTCGGACTGTTCAGCTTAGAAAAGAGACAACTAATAGCAGATATGATAGAGGTCTATAAAATCATGAATGGTATGGAGGAAGTGAATAAGGAAGTATTATTTACCCCTTTACATAATACAAGAACCAGTCACCCAATGAAATTAACAGGCAGCAGGTTTAAACAAACATAAGGAAGTACTTCTTCACATATCGCACTGTCAACCTGTGGAACCCATTGCCATGGGATGTTGTGAAGGCAAAAGTATAATGGGTTAAAAAAATTAGATACGTTCATGAAGGATAGATCCACCAATGGCTATTAGCCCATGTGGTCAGGGATGCAACCCCATGCTCTTGGCATCCCTAAACCTCTGACTGCCAGAAGCTGGGACTGGACACCAGGGGGCGGATCGCTCAATAATTGCCCTGTTCTGTTCATTCCCTCTGAAGCATGTGGCACCGTACACTGTCATAAGACAGGATACTGGGCTAAATGGACCATTGGTCTGACCCAGTATGGCCATTCTTATGTTCTTATGACTATGGATGCAGAAAAACAAGTGGAGCATTATTATTATACTAATCAAATGGAAACCTAAGTAATTGCCAAGGATAAACAATACCAAAGGCTAACAAGAGAGCTGAAATGGCCAGTTTCCTACAATCATAGTCTAACTGGCAAAATAATATACTTAACTCACTTTGGCACTTACCAAATTAAGCATTCAAATGTGAGATGTATTTGCTGTAGAAAGAATCACAGTAAAATAAATAACTTGTTAGGGCACCAGCTTATTTCTCATCTGAATGTTTCTTTTTTACTTTTGAAATACATTAGGATGTAAGATCAAACTTTCCAGTCAGAAAAAAAAAAATCAAAAAAACCCCCCAAAACAGACTTTGAAGGTCCCAGTCAAACTGTATGAAGTCTGATTGGCAGGCATTTCTGACCTGACCAAATGTTCATTGTAACTGGCAAGTACTCATAGGCTGAAGTTTTTTTTTCAGGTAGGTAAGATGAACTAAGGGAAATATGGTAAATGAGAAACATAAGTACCGTGGATGCAGTATCGATATTATAAATAATATTGATAGTGTTTAACTGACTTCAGTGGCCTCTGCCAACTAAGCCATCTTCACCAAGACTACTGATGAAACACACTGGTGAGTGTAGATTACACTAACATTCTAGGACTCTGAGGAGACATTTTCAATTAAATCAGCCTTTTACAAAAGGCTTCCCTTTTTCTCCAAAATACGGCATTTTCCTAAAATCATTCTGGTCCCAGGATGAAGATTTCTCCATCTCAAATTTTCCCCTTGTTGCATCTCTTTCTATTTCCTGTTGGTTTCCATTTGCCCCTTCCCCACCCTCATCCTAGTATCTCCTTTCCTCCCCTGCCTTCGGAGAGTCTCTCATTTCCTGGATCCCATTATTTCTATCTTGCTATCTCTCCAGCCCTTCCACAGCTCTTCTTCTTTCTCCTCTGCAAGGCTCATATTATATATATATATATATATATATATCCCTTTCAGTGTTGCAGTTGGTTTTATTTCCAAATTAAAATGTACTTAGATACATTTGTATTAGTAGAGAAAGAGTCATCTACCTTCCCAATAAAGATCTTTCACTTGCTCGTGCGTTCATCTATGTTAATGTGCAAACACTCTTGATGAGCTAAAGCACTGAACAGTGTAGAAGGGCTGATGATTTTTGCACAAGATAAAATTTCTTTTCTTTCACTTATGCTTAAAAAAAATCATCCCGATGAAAGATTAACTTGATACTTGAACAGTGTGTGCAAACCTCAGACTGCACCTATGAATTCTTTACTTGCTTTGGAGATTTTTAAAAACATATTTAATTGTATAATTACTTTCAGACCCACACCCCTGTGTATCACCTCAAAGGAATTCAGATATTCGTCTAAAAAATATTCTATTTTATTGCAGGAAAAATATTTGGAAAACACTTTGTCTTCAAGGACTTCAGTGCTTTTTGTTATGTTCTGTTATAGCTTTTCTAGTATTTTTTAAAAATTGCTGCAGCTCTCTTCAGCGTACCCAGTAATTATACTTTACCAGAGTAGGGTTATGGCAACAACAAAGTGGCTGTCTCAGACCACTTAACATCTGTAAAAATCTGTATATCAATAATGGACACAAGAAAGTAAGCTTCAGCAGGTGCAAGAGTCACCATTATCAGTGTACTTATCTGAAAGAACAGAGAAGACAGCCACTGTCAACGTTTTTCTAAAAGGTAACTGCAGTTCATAGATTTTTTTGCTTGATGTATTGTTATTAAATGTAATATGTGACATTAGCCTAAAGCAATTTCTTCTAACCCACAAAAGATTGAGAAAGAAAGAAATAAACAGTCTCTCAAAAGCCTGAACTTAGTCCCTTTTTCATTTATCAGACTTTCAAGGAAGAGAGAGTATTGGGCTTACATATCAAATTCTGCAAAAACACAGATGAGATTTGCTGGAGGGTAAAAGTTAAAAACAGACACTTTTTGATTATCTTAGCAGTTAACAAAATTGGGTGAAAAGTTTCACATATAAAATTAAACCAGCATCCTTTTGGCCCCCTTTGTGGGGGGAAAAATCATTTGAGGGTTCCATTTTGCTGAGAGGATTTTTGCCTACCAGAAATTAGAAACAGTTCTTGGGTACAAACCTATTATCTGTGTGTGTGCACGCACACCAGTTATACTAATGCAATTCCGGTTATTTCATATTTTGAGAGCCAAATGAATGTTCCCATGATTGACAATATACAAATCCACTAGGCAGAGAGAAATAGAGTACAGTAAAAACAATATGCCACAGAGCAATGAAAAATGCTCTCTCATGTAGAAGCTATGTTTTGGGAGCTGGAAGGCAAAAGATCTTGATTTCTGTGTCTTTCTTTTTGGAGAAAGAATCACAAATGGAGCACGATGAAGGATGGCTTCAAGAACAACAGTGAGAATGGAACTGTTATAATAATTTAGTTGTCTACCATGGACAACACTGTAGCAAGGGATATAGAAGAGGAGGTCGGACAAGAAAATAAGAAAGTTTGTACATGCATTTGGCTTTACAAAACGGTAGATCAGGGGTAGTCAATTATTTTTTTGCCAAGGTCCAAATTTCTTGGTCAAGGTATAGTCAAGGTCCAGACTCCAGGGAAGTAAATAAAAACAAAACAACAAGTAGTAAATAAAAAGATTTTGTGGTCTATTCAAAAGCATCTGGTGGTCCAGATTTGGCCCATGGTCTGCCTGTTGACTACCCCTTGCTTGGAACAACTGAATAAAAAAATATGACATTTTCAACATTCCTTGCTTTAAACTATATATGAATATTTTTTAATTCCTGTTCCAATTTTTTTAAAGAAAATACAATCAGGCTGGTTTTCTAGTCATACAAACTTGTTCAGCCTAAAAAATTACAGCAAAAAAGAAAAAAAAATGACCCACGAGATAAGGTATCAATACTTGCCATTGTGTCCAGTGGTGAAAAAATTCCCAGAAGAGATGCAGATAAAAACAAACTGTGAAAACTACATGACATGATGTAATCACAGATTGTTGTACTCCTTGTAAACACTTGTCAAAGGGAAGCCAAAAATTACACTGCCACCCATGTTTTGTCATTGCAAAATAATTAAAAACCAATTAACTGGGAAAAATGTGAAAGCCTTTTTCTTTAGACTGCAGTGAACTGCATGGCCTTTTTGTGAACCCTAGCAAACAAGCCTCCTGAAAGCCTGTAAGCAGACTTCTGCTGTTCACCTCGGAGGTCTGTTCTGCATCACAAGCCCCCATTAGGCTCACAACCAAGAGCAAGCACGAAAACCATTAACCACTGAGGTGACAGAAAAGTCAACCTCTGGCAAGAACAGTGTTCCTTCAAAAAAAAAGGTAATGTTCCAAGCCATACCAATGCATAGAGCTGACTAGGAGGTTTTAGATATGAGGAGGCAAGCACTACTGTCATACAGATTAACTCTGAAGGAGTACCTGAGAGAGAAAAGGAAGGGTGGAGAAAACATATGTTCAATATCTGCTGCACACACTTCCCAGAGAAGGGTCACTTGGAATAGAGGCAATCAGGCTATCTGGACTGAGTGAGAAAACATTAACCAAAGTCCACAGCACAAATAATTGGACATTCCATTTATTGACATTCAAGTTTTATGAGTTTCAAAATAGCACTTTGAAATGATTATTTTCTTGTTCACTATTGATTTCAATTAAACTTATCCTAGACTCAGGAGCCTGGGGAACTTGGGTCCCCCAAAGCACTTACGAAAAAATAACACTAATGAAAAGTTCAAAAAGGGAGAATGTTAGTAAGAGAACACAATAGGAAAAAATTTGGACTGAGGAGGGCAATACTGGGGGACAGATTAAATATAAACTCATAGTACACAGCTGTGGCAAAAAAAGTAAACTATATGTAACTATATGCCCATAGACATAGCCCAGCAAAGCAATCATAGAGAGGTAGTGATTTTTCTATATACAGTGGATTTTAATATACTGGGAACAATTATTGGCCTCTAGTGTGTTGCTATGTCATTTCACAAGCAAGTGAAACACAGATAATGAGCTGGGAAGGTAAGACTAAAGAAAGTAGAGAAGATAACTTAACTTCAAAATGTTTAGAGGGTCAGTTAGATGCTTCCCAACTCCTTGGCTCAGCTATCTATAAGACCAGACTAGAATCTCATGAAGCTGGACATTCACAGCATTTTAGCATGTCTATCTCGGCTTCCAGCTAAAATCAAGAAATGAAGGAGTGCACACAATAAATGATAGGGAGGGAAGTGGAGGAAACTTCTTCACATGTCAGGAAGGGTTCTGTTACAGATTGGACAGAAGATGCACATTCTATCTGATTGTCAAGTATCAGAGGGGTAGCCGTGTTAGTCTGTATCCACAAAGTCCAGTCTTTAAGGTGCCACCGGACTCCTCGTTGATTCTATCTGATTGGGTTCATTAGCCCTAGAAGAAAGGGTTATAAGCATGGTTCAACTCTGCAAGGTGACTCTCTAAAAATAGCATTGTGGGGTTGTAAGCTTATTGTGTATCAATCTCTTCCAGCTCCAATATGCTCACTTTACAAGACGTTTTTTCTCCTACTTCCCAGACCTGAAGAAGTGCTCTGTGTAAGCCCCAACACTAGTCTCTATCTCCAACAGAAGTTGGTCCAATAAAAGACATTACCTCACCTCGTCTCTCTATTATCCTGGGACCAACACAGTTACAGCAACACTGCATACATCCCTACAAAGTCATTCTGGGATCCAAAAGTCAAGCTGAGTTTTGCTTCTTGCATGTCATCACCAGTAATATCCTGCAGACTAAACAGTGCCCTTGCTGACACCTGTGAATTGTTAACTAAGCCATGAGCTGCATCTGTGCAGCAGCTCTGAAGGTTCTAACCTACATAGCTTAAAGAAACCACATGAGAGCAATGTATGAAAACTGTAAAATACTGGAAAGTAAATGATATCAAGAAGGGGAAGACTATGTTGATCAAACATGCATCTCAGCAAATTTATATTTTCTTAACCCAAAGGGCAGTACATTTGGATAAGAATAAGGATACATTCCTGATGGTATTATTATGAACATTTGTTTATGGCTCCCTCATGTGTAACTGAAGAGCTTAGAGAGGAACTGAGCCTCTCTGGAGCACATTCTTTTCACTGCTTCCCTGGATATGAAGCTTCATGCTGCCTTCTACTTAAACCAGAGCCTATCAAGCATAATTTGAACCCTAGACTATAATGCTCTTTGAGGCAGAGACTGGGATTTCATTTTATGTTAAGGGGCTAGGCACCTGTACAAACCTTAAATAATAATATACTGAAGAGGGGTCTAATCCTGCCATCCATAATCAGATAACATTCCCACTGACTTCTATGGCAGGTTTTGGTCATAGAATCATATGGTTGGTCATGATGACCTACAAAGTTCCTTTTTGTCTATGACTCCATTTTCGTCCAGAAGATGGATGTGAGATCTCCTCTAGCTCTACTGTTCAGATATCCTTAGAGTTGAAGGTTGAACTTTGGAAACATGACTCATGTAACCAGCTACCATCTCTCTTTTTACTTTTAAGGTATTGTAGTTTTGTGGTAAAAAACAATCAAGTCAGAGCTCCAACAAAGTTAAGTTTGACACAGTTTTACTTTAGTTGCAAATGACATACAATTAGGTAAAGCAATTATAGAAAAGTGCCTTCCAACTTACCATGAAGTGTAAGTTTTAACAGCACTTTCTTCAAGTCATTATTGTTGTTCTAAAATGGTGGTTAAAGCTTTGTAACAATTGGCTAAATCCTCCTCTTCATGTGTGACTGTAACAAATACCTTCATAATCAGAACCTTCTTCAGCAAACTAAATGACTCATTCCTTTATCAAATCATAGCAATACCAGAAAAAAGACTAGGAATTAAAAATCAAGCTCAGTAAAATGATTATCAATGAAAACTAGACACAATGCTGTCATTCATAGTAAATATCAGTTAATTTTATGCAGCAATTATCTCCCATGGTAGAAAAACTGGAATGGAAAGCAAATCTCTCTAAGAACTAGAGTTGGTTGGGAACTTTTCAAATATATATATATTCATCAAAAATGTCGATTTGTCTGAACCAAATCTTTTCACAGAAACACACAGTTTTCAGAAAAACTTCAGTCAGGAAGGTTTTTCAGATCCAGAATGGACGATTTGATCAAAACCAGAGACCCACCCCAGAATAGCCAATAGCCCAATGGCTAGAGCACTCACCCGGGTTCTGGGAAAGACTGCTTCAAGTCCTTGGTTTGTATTAGGCAGAGCAGGTTTCCCACATCCCAAGCGAGTGCTCTAACTGCTGGACTATTAAACCATTCTGAAATATTTATCTTGCCCTCTCATTTTTTCATGAAAAATTTCAGAAGGTGTCAGTTTTGTTCTGCCCTGGAATGAAAACAAATATGGAAAGCTCAAAATGTTTTATGAAACATTAATTCTGGTTTTCTGGCCAGCCCTACTAAGGACCTGAGTTTGCCATCCTTACTCACCCTGAGTAGTACAATACCGTACTCCACTAATAGTTAGTGAGATTACCTTCACTAAGATATTACTTAGTGAGAAAAATGTGCCAAGATCAGGCCCTAAACAATTATTAAATGTAAGTTTCCATTAATAAACATCTTTAATTCTGAATCTTGCATACCTTTAGGAATAATGAGGCCATCATGAGTACAATTCCATGATAATTATAGACTATCACAGTACTAATTGTGTTATGTGAAGTATTTCATTAAGTGCAATAGTAATATCCCACAGCACTGTGCATGTGCTGTGCATTCTCTCTTTGATAATATCATAACAACCTTCATTGGCAACTCATCAGAAGTGCCTTTGACATTATGTTATGCTAGGAATGTAAATTTCATGTTTAACTGATATTTTTGTAGTAATATTCACACCACTGTGCCCGCTTAAATAAGAACTAATCTATTTCTAATCTAGCTACAAATAAGATGACAAATAAGTCAGAGGGGAAAAATGACTCTTTGAAATGACATTATAACAAACCATGATTGAAAAAGCAGTATTGCAAGCATTACCCATTGACTCAATGCCCACAGGCAAAATCATGCATAATGGTATTGATGCAAAATACTGCAGTGGAAGTTATTCTCATAATTCTAGGCATGAATAAATTTTGAAAGTCAGAAAAGCCAGTATGATAAATTCTCATTTCATTCTACCATTGGACATGTCCTCTATTCTTAATCAGAAACACTACAGCTGAAAGTTTTTGTCCAGGGCTATAGTAACAGATTTGTTAGTATTATATCTCTGAATAATCACAGGAAGTAGTTTCACTGTGTAAAATAGATTAATTATGCGAATATTGGAACGTTACTGTATCTTAAAACCCAGATTAACAAAACATCTGCAGGCCTAAGGTATCAACTCTCCTCCCCTTCATATGTGCGCACACAGTACATATTATTTGTGCCTACATATAATACTACACCTCTACCCTGATATAACGCTGTCCTTGGGAGCCAAAATTTTTTTACCGCATTATAGGTGAAACCACGTTATATCGAACTTGCTTTCATCCGCTGGAACGTGCAGCCCTGCCCCCCTCCACCCCCCCATCCCCCCAGAGCACTGCTTTACCACGTTATATCCAAATTCGTGTTATATCGGGTCGCGTTATATCAGGGTAGAGGTGTATGTACTTGTAGTGAAGGAGATATAAAGACTGAATACCAGTTTAAAAGACTGTTGAACACTCTTGGCATTTAACATTTTGAAAAATAATATACCAAGAGTAAATTAATACTATCCATGGAATGTGCATGAAATTTTGTTTGAAAACAATCAACTGTTATGTATTAAATAAAAAAAATCCTGCATAAAATCAAATATTGATGCCATATATAAGGCTAGTTTTAACATAAAGAACAAAAATTAATGTCTACCTCTTAGTCCTTTCATAATTAAAAACCCTGTATGACAAATGCAGAAAGCCAATTATGAATTAGCACCTGGAGGAGGAGAAGGAGAACTTTTCAAAGTTTCATTTGTGGGCATACAAAGGGGAAGGGGAACTTGCAAATTCCCAGCGGACACCCCACGGGTAAGTTTTAGCATGTTCAATAAGGAACTGTTGTACAGGAGGAATACACTTTCCATTAAAAATATCAGGACTTGCGCACTTACATCCCCATATAGTTCTCTGACAATCTATTCTTTGTCACAAAGGCACTGAAATTTATTATTAAGGATTAGTTGGTCTTTCAATTTAGTTTTATTCTTGTTTTGCCTGAAGAACATAATATTTACAGTAGCCCTCCTTTGTCAAATACTGCTAGGCTAACCTGTTCTGTTTGTTTTAATAAAGTCTCATCTGAATGACTAACAACAGAAAGGTATGTGGAGGTCTGGATTTTATGCAATATAGCCTTGCTCGGTTTATATTATTATACATTTAAGTAATCATTCAAATTATCAAGTAATAATTGAAGTGAGGCACCACAAAATTAGCACTAGAAGTTAGCATTAGTAAAGAAAAATAGTCAAAATGTTTGGGATGAGCAGATATTTGCACAACTTGAAAGCCATTTCCTTTCAGTATTAACCCAGGATTCATTGTGCCATTCAGAAAATACACCAAGCAAAGGAGACCAGGGTTAGGTTGCACATTTGTATTTTGTGTTGGACATGCAGTCAGTTGTTTGTTATAAAGGGCTAAATGCCTAAAATACTATTTACACAATAACTTGATTAGTTTTGTATGTAATTGGATTTACAAATTGGCTTTATAAATGTGACTCATCACATGTGATTTACTTGACATTTAAACTAACAAGAGAACATTGTTTAAATGGCACTTATGTGGAAGAAAATGCATGATCTTTTTTTAACTGTCAGGAAGAAAAACTCAGATTATTTTAGTTCTTAATTTCTAAAACACACCAGGTGCAAAGAAAAATTAATCCCCGGAGTCACATGTGTAATTGCTACTTTGCCAAAAGAGATAAAAGAATTGGAAGCATTTAGTAAATGAAAGTATGTGCATCTGTTTACAATGATTCAGTGTTCAATTGTAGCAATGACTATGTGAACAACACTGATCACATTGGAAATCAGTCTAAACTCTGGATCTTTATGTTTACTTTATCTTTAATCCAGTCATTATTGCCAACATCTAAAGCAAACTTTGCAGCTGTAGCATGTTTAATTCATCAGGATGCTCTCCAGGCTGACTGTCTCACTGTTATATCCTCATAATTTTAACATAGCATCTGCCAACATAAGACTAACATCCAGTTTTTAAAGAATCTGTTTAACTCTGCAAGTAAACTACTGCAGACATTCCCTATAATAAAAGATGGCATGAAATAAACATTCTCAGATGCTGCACCAAGAAAACTGACTTTAAAATATAGTTTAACATTATAGCTAAACACACATATGAATGCTGTAGATATTTATGTAATAAAATGAATATATAATAGCAGCATAAACATCTTTCTTCTGAGTGTATGATTAAGGTTACTTGGTATCTTGCCAAAGAACAAGTATAGCTAATGTATCCTGTGTTTTCCGGAAATACAGGGATACTATGGCATCAATTTAATCTCTTTTTTTTTTTTAAACTATACAACCTGCTCAATATTCCCAAATCATTCAGACTGGCAATTCTTTTCCTAACACTGAGCTAAACTGTCCTCTAAGTTACACACTGCATCTCCCTTGGAAGCTTCCCAAAGGTCTCCTTAATTTTCCCCAAATGTAGTGACAGGCAGATATATTGAAAAAGGAAAGAAGAGATTTGGGATGAAATCCTGGCCCCAGTTGAAATCAATGGCAAAACTCCTATTGACTTCAAATGGGGCAGTATTTTACCCTACTAAACATAAACCCAGAGGGAAAAAATATCTTCTCACCCACTTTGTCTCAAGTAATCATGACATCCAAAGGGGAAAAAAATGCAGGAGGAGGAGAAAAGCAGAAAAGGGGAAATATTTGCACTGGGAATTTGAACATAAGAACATAAGAATGGCCATACTGGGTCAGACCAAAGGTCAATCCAGCCCAGTAGCCTGTCTACCGACAGTGGCTAATGCCAGGTGCCCCAGAGGGAGTGAACCTAAGAGGTAATAATCAAGTGATCTCTCTCCTGCCAGCCATCTCCACACTCTGACAAACAGAGGCTAGGGACACCATTCTTTACCCATCCTGGCTAATAGCCATTAATGGACTTAACCTCCATGAATTTATCTAGTTCTCTTTTAAACCATGTTATAGTCCTAGATGTCACAACCTCCTCAGGCAAGGAGTTCCACGGGTTGACTGTGCACTGTGTGAAGAAGAACTTCCTTTTATTTGTTTTAAACCTGCTGCCAATTAATTTCATTTGGTGGCCCTTAGTTCTTATATTATGGGAACAAGTAAATAACTTTTCCTTATTCACTTTCTCCACACCACTCATGATTTTATATACCTCTATCATATCCCCTCCTTAATCTCCTCTTTTCCAAGCAGAAAAGTCCTAGCCTCTTTAATTTCTCTTCATATGGGACCCATTCCAAACCCCTAATCATTTTAGTTGCCCTTTTCTGAACTTTTTCTAATGCCAGTATATCTTTTTTGAGATGAGGAGACCACATCTGTACACAGTATTCAAGATGTGGGCGTACCATGAATTTATATAAGGGCAATAAGATATTCTCTGTCTTATTCGCTATCCCCTTTTTAATTATTCCTAACATCCTGTTTGCTTTTTTGACTGCCGCCACACATTACATGGACATCTTCAGAGAACTATCCATGATGACTCCAAGATCTCTTTCCTGATTAGTTGTAGCTAAATTAGCCCCCATCACATTTTATGTATAGTTGGGGTTATTTTTTCCAATGTGCACTACTTTACATTTATCCACATTAAATTTCATTTGCCATTTTGTTGCCCAATCACTTAGTTTTGTGAGATCTTTTTGAAGTTCTTCACAGTCTGCTTTGGTCTTAACTATCTTGAACAGTTGAGTATCATCTGCAAGCTTTGCCACCACACTGTTTACCCCTTTCTCCAGATCATTTATGAATAAGTTGAATAGGATTGGTCCTAGGACTGACCCTTGGAAAACACCACTAGTTACCTCTCTCCATTCTGAAAATTTACCATTAATTCCTACCCTTTGTTCCCTGTCTTTTAACCAGTTCTCAATCCATGAAAGGATCTTCCCTCTTATCCCATGGCAACTTAATTTATGTAAGATCCTTTGGTGAGGGACCTTGTCAAAGGCTTTCTGGAAATCTAAGTACACTATGTCCACTGGATCCCCCTTGTCCACATGTTTGTTGACCCCTTCAAAGAACTCTAATAGATTAGTAAGACATTATTTCCCTTTACAGAAACCATGTTGACCTTTGCCCAACAATTTATGTTCTTCTATGTGTCTGACAATTTTATTCTTTACTATTGTTTCAACTAATTTGCCCGGTACTGACGTTAGACTTACTGGTCTGTAATTGCCAGGATCACCTCTAGAGCCCTTTTTAAATATTGTCGTTACATTAGCTATCTTCCAGTTATTGGGTACAGAAGCCGATTTAAAGGACAGGTTACAAACCATAGTTAATCGTTCCGCAATTTCACATTTGAGTTCTTTCAGAACTCTTGGGTGAATGCCATCTGGTCCCAGTGTCTTGTTACTGTTAAGTTTATCAATTAATTCCAAAACCTCATCTAGTGACACTTCAATCTGTGACAATTCCTCATATTTGTCACCTACAAACGTCGGCTCAGTTTGGGAATCTCCCTAACATCCTCAGCTGTGAAGACTGAAGCAAAGAATTCATTTAGTTTCTCTGCAATGACTTTATCATCTTTAAGCGCTCCTTTTGTATCTCGATCGTCCAGGGGCCCTCTGGTTGTTTAGCAGGCTTCCTGCTTCTGATGTACTTAAACATTTTGTTATTACTTTTTGAGTTTTTAGCTAGCTGTCCTTCAAACTCCTTTTTGGCATTTCTTACTACATTTTTACACTTAATTTGGCAGTGTTTATGCTCCTTTCTATTTACCTCACTAGGATTTGACTTCCACTTTTTAAAAGATGCCTTTTTATCGCTCACTGCTTCTTTTACATGGTTGTTAAGCCACGGTGGCTCTTTTTTTAGTTCTTTTACTGTGTTTTTTAATTTGGGGTATACATTTAAGTTGGGCCTCTATTATGGTGTCTTTAAAAAGTGTCCATGCAGCTTGCAGGGATTTCACTCTAGTCACCTTTTAATTTTTGTTTAACTAACCTCCTCATTTTTGCATAGTTCCCCTTTCTGAAATTAAATGCCACAGTGTTGGGCTGTTGAGGTGCTCTTCCCACTACAGGAATGTTAAATGTTATTATATTATGATCACTATTTCCAAGCGGTCCTGTTATAGTTACTTCTTAGACCAGATCCTGCGTTCCACTCAGGACTAAATTGAGAATTGACTCTCCCCTTGTAGGTTCCTGTACCAACTGCTCCAAGAAGAAGTCGTTCAAAGTATTGAGAAGTTTTGTCTCTGCATTTCATCTTGAGGTGACATATACCCAGTCAATATGGGGACAATTGAAATCCTCCACTATTATTGAGTTCTTTATTTGATAGCCTCTCTAATCTCCCTTAGCATTTCATCGTCACTATCACTGTCCTGGTCAGGTGGTCCGATAATAGATCCCTACTGTTTGGCTTTAGAAAGCAGAAAGAAACTAACTAGAAATGCTCCTGACAGCCTTCTGTCATGTTCACCAGCTGCAAAAAGTTGAGGTTCATCAGATATCATGCCAGGAACATACTATTACTATCTACTATGCTGCGTTTTTCATTCTTGCTGTTTACATAAACCTCTTCTAACATGCAGACTGAAAAGCATGAAGATTTAATACTAAGATATAATATTTTAAAAATT
Organism: Malaclemys terrapin pileata; assembly: GCF_027887155.1. Lineage (NCBI taxonomy): Eukaryota > Metazoa > Chordata > Testudines > Emydidae > Malaclemys > Malaclemys terrapin. Next base: position 98,023,551 of record NC_071511.1, on the reverse strand, counting down.
CAGTTGGACAAAGTTATGTAGTCAACAATACTGCCCTACACACTACAGCAGGCATGCAACAGTATCCAGACCTCCATTCCTTAACCCTAATTATGGATAGTTTGGGAATCAGCAACAATGTTAAATGAAACGTTACAGCTTTCCATGGGCAAACTTTTAGCATGCACGGCTATTACAAGGCTATTATTTCTCTTCTAAGTTTTATTCTTAAAGGGGAAATAATAATTTTAATAGCTTTTCCACAGATTCCAAGGCTGATTAAAGTCACCCTCAAAAGTTAAGAAGAGCTTACTTGCAGGATTAGGCCAATAACGTGCATCAGTCACTACTATCAGACAGTGCAGTGGTCACATATGGCACTCATGTTTTTAGAATTTTTCCTAGTAGAGGAACATTGAATCTAGTGCAAGATAGAAAGTATTTTATTTAGGTGGATTATACCAACCACATAACTGTTTGCGGTTTCTATCATAAACTCTGAGGGAGAGGACTAAAATGAAAAAAGATTGTTTAGGCCTTATTCAAGAAAGGAATTAAGCACTTTCCTGAATGGGGATACATTCTGAAATTGGGGATTTCATGAATAAAGTTATGGGCAACATTCATAACAGTTACTGCATGTACTATCTTGGCAATTTGGAAGAAAAAAGCCCACATTCCCCTCTTTCATATTTATATTAGTTTGCCCCTTAGCTGCAAATTATTCCTACTGCGGATAGTTCTCACTGAGGATGCTTAGCATTCAGCATCTCAGCAGATTGGGCCCCCTGAAAGTTCTCAGAACATCTTAGGAATTTGTTATTCATGGTAGTTATGTACGCCTCCTCCTTGTTATTCAGAAACTAATAACATTCTATGTAATTCAGAATCACACAATAGTTTTTAAATACAAAACTGTCATCAATCGTATCCAGTACTCTGCATAGTGTGTCATTTTCCCCCAATATTTCTTTAGCAATAGAAATCATTAAGGCTGCTATTCCACATCTTAAATTTTCACAGGACATAAAACTAATAACTGCTTTCTACCTCAGTGACTTTTAAAAACAGCTCTGAGCTTGAAAAAAAAACCCTCTACAATGTTAGCTACAGGAACATTAACATGATAATAATTTAATCCGTTTATTGTACACTATACATTAAGAATCCCATCTGCTCTCTTACAAAAAAAGCAATTCTAATGATATACAATATGATGTTACACGTTATCTAATTGCAGAAAGTAAGGAATGGATTGACAGGTGATTGTCAGAGAAGTAATTCTGACCATATTGGGAAATATTTGAGTCCAAATGTAAATGCTACAGGGTAAATCCAGTCCTCCGCACCAAGCTTCAGGATCTTGGCTGGGTACTGAGGATCACTGTGGGTGGAGGGGAGGCGTCCTTCTCCCCTCACCAGATCACAATGAATCAGTGGAACTGTTCAACACAGGTTACTCCAGCCCTACTGTGCTCTCTCTATGAGGCAGGGAGGAAAGGGCTGGAGAATCCATGCAGCAGTGAAATCCTCTTGCCCCATCCCTCGGTCTCATCCTGCACAAATGGTGCATGCCCCTTAGCCACTGTGACACAGGTGGCCTTTGTGGAGCTGGACTATGCACTGCACAGTGGATGAATTACTCTTGTCCCCCAAATCCTACACCTTATGCAGTGGAATGGCATCAGTGACACTTCTAAGGATCCCTCTGCAGCTTTGGATGTTGGGTACAATCAGGGACGGATTTCCAATTAGGCACGGTAGGCATATGCCTAGGTGCACCAGCATTCTAGGGGCAGCTAAAAGTTAAAAGTGGGTTAAAAGTTAAAAAATTAATAAAGTAGAACCTCAGAGTTCAGGACACCTCGGGAATGGCGGTTGTCCATAACTCTGAAGAAGAGGTTACAGACTTCAGCCACCTGGGGTGTTAGGGCTGCTGCTGCAGGGTAGGGTAGGATGGTCTGGGTTCCGGGCTGGGATCAGGGAGTCGGGGCTTCTGACTCTCAGGGCCCCAGGTAGGGGACTCAGAGCTTCTGCCCTGTGGGAACACTGGAGCTCAGGGCTTTAGACCTGGGGGGGAAAGCACTGGGGTTGGGGCTTCAGCCTCACAGCTCCACTCCCAGTTTCAACCTCACTGGGGGTGCTAGGGCTTGGGGATCCCCATGGCTCTGCTCCCTGCTTCAGCGCGGGGAAGGGGGTGGAGTGCAAGGGCATGGGGCTTTAGCTACGGGGGAGTGCTGGGGCTGAAACCGATGCCCTTCTTGTAGCTAAAGCCCCGGGGCTGAAACTGGGAGCAAAGCCGCAGCACTCCCCTTACCCCTCCGTCTAAAGCCCTGAGCCCCAATGCTCCTGAGGGTCAAAAGCCCAGATCCCTGACCCCACACCACCCCCATCCTGTGGCTGCATACCCACCTCAGGGCAATACAGTATTTGGGGGTGGGTTTTTTTGTCTTTTTCTTTGTCTGCAGTGCTGCCTGATTGAGGACTTCTGGTTCCACAGGGTGTCCCCTTGATTGGGTAGTCTGTAACTCTGATGTTCATATCTTTGAGGTTCTACTGTATTTAAATTATCATTTCTTTTTGTTTCATTGTTTATGGAAAACACGAAGGTCAGCTGTAGGTGGGGTGGGGAATCTGGAAGATTCTGTCCTTAGGGGCACATAAGGTGTAAATCTGGCCATGGGCACAATTTGTTCCTAGTACCTACCTCCACAGAAGGACATGGAATATGGTTTCCATTAGCTGAACTTTACAGTGAAGAGATCATTAGAATGTAATTCCACATTACACCCAGACTGGAGAAAATGTAGGGAGACAATCTATGTTACGTACTTCGCCCCCCCCGCCCCCCATTACCATAGCATGGGAGCAACTCCGAATCTTAACTATAGTTATTAGAGCTGGCTGGAAAATTTTTGACGAAACAGTTTTTTATAAGCCATGTATCTTCTTTCCTCTTTATGCTGCTCTTTTTAAGAGTTAATCCAATCTAGAGATTGATCAGAAAACTGGTGACACATCCTATTAATTACAGTTAATTAAGATGAACCCCAAGAGTGATTTGACTGTTCCCACCTGGGATTGCTGCCTGCAGTGCCACACACCTGATGCACATGCATGATCTTCTGGTTGCCTACTTATCCCAATCTGTCAGCATGGCATTGTGCCCACTTACAAATTGATCAGACATAGGACACCTGTACAGAGCAGTGATGAATTTAGTGCAGAATGGAAGCAGGAGCAAGTAAACTTGATCTCCAGAGATTTTGCCAGTCTGCATATGAAAGCCCTCCCCACATGTCAACAGCTGTTCTCTCTTTGCTTTCTTTACTGACCGATATAGAAGCATTATCTGCAAAACCTTCCACATATGGACACAAGGTTGTAAGTTGTTTTGCTGTGCATTTCTGGTGATGTTTCCAAAGTTTATGACACAGTGCTTAGGGCTCAAAAAAGTAATACACATGACATCCTTTTTTTCAGCAGAAGAGCACCCTTTGCACAAATTTTATTGTTGATTGTGCCTAAACGTATGAGCTTTTCTGTAAATACTTAAGATTATCTATACTATATTTCCTTCACATAAGAATGAAAGTATGTGCCAGGATTGCCTCTAGGTAAAGTAACTATCTGTGGCCACATACATACACAGGCTATTTCCACACTACAAGCTAGGCATGTGATTCCCCTGCTCATGTACACCTACTTGCCATAGCTCGATGAGAGCTAGCCTGAATACAAATAGCACTGTAGCTGTGGTAACACAGGTAGGGGCAGCAGAGGGATGGCTGAGACATACCAAGTACTTATCCACTGGTTTTACGTGGGTTTACACTTGGCCCAGCTTAGCCATGCCTCCCCTGGTGGTACATATGCTACCGTGCTACACTTGTATTTATACGCATGCTAGCCCTCATCAAGCTACTGCAAGCATGTGTACGTCAGCAGGGGAAATCACAGCTCTAGCTGTAGCCACAGCCATTAGTACAAACATATATCAAATACTAATAACAGAAATGTGTCATCATCTAAAACAATCATACACGTCAGCCAAGAGTAGAAACAATGGGGAAGGCTCTTGCATCCCAATGATCACATGATGAGGCAGCACACAGAGGAAGCTACTGAGTGGAGGAAGCAGAAGTAGGGCAAAACAAGTCCTTGAACTGGTTTAAAACATAGTAAGGAGGCTTTAAATTGTATCTTAAAATGAATGGGGAGTTAGTGGAGTAGCATTATATCACACAATAGTCTGACAAGTGTGAATTGTGGATTTTAGACCCAGCTACCGTGAAGGGGAAAAGGGACAGGAAAAAACTCTGGAGCATTAAATATATAAGAAAAATATACTTTTACTTTTAGGTCCTAGCAAAACTGAAGTAAGTTATAAAAAGTTCCTATAGCAACTTCATAATAATATAGCTCCCAACTAATGTAAATGCTCCCAGAGTTAGAACAAGATTTTGTCCAGATTCAACAAAATCTTCTAGGCTGGTACATCTCTCTGCCAGGCTTCCAGGCTCAACTCAGTCTTTCAAGGATGGAATAGACCCTTGTTTAGACCAGGCTTCTAGGCTAACTTTAATCCCAGGCTGACTAAGTCTTCCAAAACTGGAGCAGTCCTCTAGCTAAACTAAACTCCCAGGCCAGACCAATTCTTCCAAAGCTAAGGCAAGCATTATAGCTCCTGAACCCTGCTCCCACTAAACTCCAGGCAATCAGCCCTCACTTTCAGTGACAGAGGTGGTATTATTACTATATATGAGAAGGTGGACAGTAGCCTTGTGCTCATGCTGGAGTCTGCAGAACTGAGCCTTTATGAGATGCAGAAGTCAAGATGATGGGAAATGAAGGCCTGGATGAGAATTACCAAGCCAAAGCAGTATTGTTAAGGTGACAGAGACATGAAATAAACAAGGAGGTGGAGATTTGAAGACACAAAAGATAGGAGGAGGAGAAAGAATTGACTGTTATAGATAATGCTAGAGTTATAGACATCAGAGGCAAAGGAATTATGATTCCAGCAGAGGGAGAAGATAGAGCTGTTCTTGGGGGTGGCCCTTTTGCCCAAGAGAAGCATTTCTTAGGGTATGTCTACAGTGGAGCTAGAGGTGTAATTTCCAGCTCAGGCAGACATCCCTGAACTAACTCTGACTGAGCTAACACCCGGGGTGCTGGAACTAAGGGTGGTGGGGGTGTGGCAGCACCATCTGGTTTGAAGTGGTTTCCATCATATACAGGGTTTACAGTTTTGTTTAATGGCTTTCAGCACCCCCACTATCAGGGCCAGTGCAACCCATTAGGTGACCTAGGTGGTCGCCTAGGGCACTAGCATTTGGGGGGGGGCGGCATTTCAGGTCCTTCGGCGGCAACCGCAGCGTCCGGATCTGCGGCCGCCCCAGTCGTCATCGGCATTTAGGCGGAGGGAGCTGGGGCAGGGGGAGGGCTGCCTGCAGCAAGTAAGGGGGGGCGGCATGCAGGGGAACTCCCCGCCCCAGCTCACCTCTGCTCCGCCTCCTCCTCTGAGCACGCCGCCCCGCTGCTGATTGGCGCCGCAAGCCTGGGAGGCGGGAGAAGTGGAGCGGTGAGGGCGTGCTCGGGGAGGAGGCGGAGCAGAGGTGAGCTGGGGTGGGGAACTGCCGCACGGAGGGAGCTGCCGTGGGGGGGGGGGGGGGGGCGCCTCAGGGCGGAGGGGGGGCAGGGAGCTGCCACAGGGCTCGGGGGGGGGGTCAAGATGGAAGTTTTGCCCAGGGCGCGAAACATCCTTGCACCCGCCCTGCCCACTATACAATTTGTTCCAACGTCACTGGCTAATACACTAAAAATAGTACTATAGCCACAGCTTGACAGGCAGCAGGACAGCCTACCTGCCCGATCAGGGTAGTTGTGCTCAGCCACATCTGTATCAGATTACCTACTTCCCCTCCTCCACAAACTGGTTCTGATCAACAGGCTGATTTCTTTAAAAAGGGCTAAGAAAAGTCAGTTTGAGGGGGGAACCCCAGACAGCTGTCAGGGTTCTGTGGAAGACCATGAGCAAGATCTGCAGGAGATTGAGAGGGGGCTCCAGAGAAGGAGCCCAGGAGTCGGGCTCTATCCCAGAGTCACAGATAGACTGAAAAATAATCCAGAAGGGATTGGAAACTGAGCCCAAAAGTTGAACTGAAGTGCAGCAAAAGCATTTTTGGTTTTATTTGGACTTTTGTTACCACTAAAGGGGACTGAACTCAGAGCATCGCAGCTGTAGGGCTGAGCATGTGAATTTCCAGGAGAGACAAAATCCAGGTGAGGGGGAATTTGAGGCAGGGAGCTCCTGCAATGCCACACTCAGTCAGAAGGAGGCTTGCAGATGCCCATTATTTGAAAAAAAAAATCACAGCTACAACAGCTACTTTCATATTCATTGCCACTTAAACATATGTAGGATTTCAGATGGGATTGTACTCAGCCTGGATAGCCTGTCCTGCCACCCATGCAGCCTCAGCTACACGGCTATTTTTAGCACATTAGCTCAATAAGAACTAGTGCAGATATGTCTACCCACACTGGAAATTACACCTCCAGTTCCACTGTAGACATACCCATAGAGACACCAAGCTATAGGAACGTGAGATAAAGTTACGAGTTTACCAGATCAGTACAGACAGACAGCAGTCATTAAAGATGTGAAAAAGGTATATAGATAAGCATCTACAATTTAACAAGAAAGTTAAGATTAAAGGTGCAGCTATGATGGCAGAGAGAAGATGAGCAGAAAAGGCATCAATCATAGGCATACAGGACTTTACAACTGGCGCACCCCAGTCTGTAGGAATGGTTTTAAGTTACCAGTGCCATAATCACCCATTTTACTGCAGAATGCAAAAATCCAACAATACCACCTTTTATGCTCATTTCAGCCTAAACTTTTCTGAAGAATAAGATATGAACTAGATAACCTGAGCTGTGATTTATATAAGTGAAACTAAGTTAAAACATGATCAAAATGGCTGTGCTACCAAGCCCCAATTTACTGATCCCCCACACACAGTATCAAAATACAGAGGATGATTTGTAAATTTGTAAAAGTTTTACACTTAGGATGTTATCAGCCCAGTTTATAACTGCATGTACAATTTGTATCTGATGCAGCAACAGTAGATATATTGTAAGATATATTGTATCTTGTCCTTCCTGGTTGTGCACCAAAGGAACTCTTGCTTCCCTGAGGCTGAGAATGGAACCTCAACATTGTAGGCTCAATTCTCCACTAGTGTAAATTGCTGTAGCTCCAGAAATCAAAGTGGAGTATAGAAGTCAATGAAGTTAAGCCCATTAACATCCATTTAGGATATGTCCCTATAGATGGTTTAATTGGAGGATTTTAATATTTGCTCATCTTCTTTCTAGGCTACCATTTTAAAATCCGCTTCCCATTCCGTAGCCTTTTTTTCCTGATCCTATAGAGGAGGGTTGTCAGTAAAGTTGTATGGAATTCTCATTTTTCAGTGTGGGAATTTCTCACATCCATGAAAGATTAATGAAATGCCACCAAAAAATTTGCAGAACTCAAAAAATACAGTAATTTTATAATTGTACAATATCTCCCAATAGACATATACAATGATTCGTAGACTATGTACATACATACACTTGAAAAAAATCAAGGCTGAGGAATAATTTCACAGTGTAACTTTGTAATGAGTCCCCAGAGGAAATATCTCTACTTTTTGTTCCCATCTGCAAAGCTATGTAATTGATTCATGACCGATGTGTTAATGCTGCCTTTTCCTGTCAAAGTCTTTTTGGCAATATATTAAAGTATCCAGGGTTTTCCCCTGACATAACCCCTTGATATTGAAAAATAGGATTCTCTGACATGCATCACATTTCAGGCAATGGGCCACAATAAAACCTCCAGTGCCAAAGTGTTCATGAATATTAATATAAAAAGACTAAAAACACAGCAATCTCACACAGTATGCAGAATAGAGTGGGAAAGTACTGCCTTTTATAACAAAAATGATTAAAATGGTCTCAGTCCCTTCTAAGCACTCTTGTGTTTAATTAGAAATCAAAGTATATTTGTTATAGGATATATTTGCAATAGTGTATGAGGAGCTTTTAAAAAATTATCATAGGCAAGTGTTTTCAAAGAAAGGGATTTTGTTGGTTTGATGTTAATAAAAAAAATAGAGAGATTCATAATTAGCTTGACTCTGCATGGCCTTTCCGCCCTCTCCATCCCACACACATACTACTTGCAGAACAATCAGAAGAAATTATTTTGATTCTGGTCTACACTGTCTCTGCTTTGTGTCACAGCACTGCTGGAAAGTGGCACTGTACCTGAGAGCTCCTCATAGATAGTGACTTTGGCTCCAGACATCCACTTTGATCCGTATAAGGGGGCATAGCAGGGAAAAGGAGGTATGGCTAGGGGCCTCCACTGTGATCCTTAGCTAGCGTATGTGCTTTTGGGGGCATTGAGAAGCCTGTGCAAGTTAAAGCAGCTTTAAGGCTGCTCTAACTTGTGACAGGAGAGTGGCCCAGAATCAGAAAAATGCAAATGTGCTTAAAGCCACCTTTGAATATCCCACAGTCTTGAACTGAGCCATGCACAATTTGGCCATAGTCAAGGAACCTTTATGTTTAAGTGGCAATGAATATGAAATACGGTTCTGTGGAAAGGGGACTTTTTATTCTTCAAATAATGGGTATCTGCAAGCTGAATACACTGCACTTGAGGAGCATAAACAAACTGAAAATACATCCTTATAAATTATGACACTGTAGCTTCATTTCAAAGAGCAAACTGTACCTTTGTCTTATCATATAAGGCATGGTTATCCAACATCATCTTTCTTTCATGAGTGGCATATCTTCGTAGGTCACGCTCAAACTGCTGTACAATACACAACAAGTTACATTACTATATCAAACCAAATTGAGTACTCACTTTGTTGCTTAATATGCATAAGTGTTAGAACACCAATCCAAATTATAAATGAATGGATTTTAAAATGGCATGATTAACAATCATCTTCTGCTAAGAGACATATTCTGGACAGATTCAGTACAGCTAAACAAGACCTTCATAAAATGAATGTTTTCAGAGGCTGCACAAAGATTTATAGTCTCACCAACTGAAGTACCAGGTAAGTTAGATCAATTTAAAACTACTTTAAAAATGTGTGTGTATGAAAAAGCCTACTCACTGTTTATAAGGAAGTTTATCAGGTCAACATTATTGGACATATAACATGCAGAGATATGAACTGGCATTCATTCGTACATTACCTGTTTCATTTAATGAATCTAACTTAAATCTCATGGTAGTCCCATAATGAATGAACACTCACAGGGATATTATTTTGACATACAATACTACATTATATTAGCTTTGCCTGATTCTAGTTGCCTTACTAATGGTATAGCATTGTAACAAGAAATAGTTTAAATGAAGCATATACTGGACTCCCACAGTTTGCTTGCTAATAACTCCATTTTTCTAAATCAAGAAAGGCTTGGTTATTTTAGGCTTTTTCAGTGATGTAGAGACATTTAGAGAGCACTGGGTACCTGCCTAAGGGCGTTCATGGTGATTGACAAAGGCACAGATTTGGTGCAATGTGGTGTAGGAGCATGATCCCTGGGGAGGGAGGGGAAAGAGACCCTTCCCACATGGCAAATACTCCCAGAGTGGGATGGAGTCTGAGTCTGCAGGACCTGACAAGTTCAGAAAGACAAGGTTAAGGGGTGACTTGATTACAGTCTATAAGTATTTACATGGGGGACAAATACTTAATAATGAGCTTTTGAGTTGAGTAGAGAAAGGTAGAACATGATCCAATGGCTAGAAGTTGAAGCTAGACAAATTCAGACTGGAAATGATGCATAAATTTTTTAACAGTGCGGGTTAATTAACCACTGGAACAATTTACCAAGGGTCATGGTGGATTCTCCATCACTGACAATTTTTAAATCAAGTTGTTTGTTTGGGTGTGGGGTTTTTTTGTTTTTTGGTTTTTGGTTTTTTTTGTTTGTTTTTTGTTTTTTAAGATCTGCTCTAGGAATTATTTTGGGGAAGTTCTATGGCCTGTGTTATACTGGAGGTCAGACTATTTAATCACACTGGTTCCTTTCAGCCCTGGAATCTATGAAACACAATCTATAAATCCAAAACAGAAGGTTAATTTTAGATCTCAAGGATTGGCTACTGGAGGTTAGGAGATTAGAAATAGGATTTACAAGTGGGCAAGGGAAATAATTTGATGTTTCAATTGCCTTTTCTGAAAAGGTTTGTAAAATGGTTAATTAAAGGGGAATCCATCAGTCAGTCTTCTCTTTCTTTAATAAACAACTGAATTTCTTTTTATGTTTTACATGGGAGCAAAATAGGCTTTTGAGTTAAAAATGTTGACCATGGAAGGGAAAAGAAGGTATTTTCAACGGTAAAATTATCTCTGCACTGAATTTCTACTAGACAGAAGTAAGTTAGAACAGCACATATCTCACTACAGGATTCCTGAACACCCTTAACCCTGCTTAGCACTTCCTGCATGGACAGTTACAGAAGTAAAACTGAGATAATATAAAGATTGCCTTCCGTGTTACAGCCCTTTTTCACTGCTGCCATCCATAGGAGCCATAATGGGGCCACAAAAGCCCAGCATATAATTCATCTGTCAGAGGGGAACTCTTTGCCGATACAAGTGTACTGCAGTTGGCTCCTGTACTAGTGTGTCCCCACTACTGGCCTGGTGTCAGAGGTGTGTCAGAGATGGGGAGGGGATGGGGAGCAGTGGAGCTTCATTTGAGGACCTTATATCAGTGGCACTTAGAGAAGTCCAATAGCTGCTCTAAATCATGTGGAGGCTGTGGCCAGTCCTGCAAACTGACTTTATAAGCAGCTCCCTGATATGTCTCCGGATCCCCACATACTGAATAGGGCTATTTACTCTAGTATAAGTGGCATCAGAGGGCAGTGATGTAGAGCAGAGCTAGTCAAATACTCTCCAGTGGAACACTTTTCCATCACAAAATGACATTGTGTTGGAATGTGTTGATTTTGGCAAAATTTCTTTTAAAAAAAATCAAAATCAAATATTTGGAAACCTTTTCAGAATGTAACATTTTGATTTTTAGTTTTGAAATTTCCTTTTTCATTTTGAAAATTTATTTTATTTCATTATTTTTGTATTTTTTAATATTTTACATTATACCGATTATACCACCAATTACAGTACCAGCTACCAATTAGCAAAGTAACTATCAATCACAAGATCAACTACCAGTACCAATAATAAATTATTTTATTTTAAAGTTATAAAATAGTTATTAAACCCTAAAGTCTTTGCCACCTGGGGAATTCCCCTTTGCACAAATGGCCAGTTAAACCCTTTGCAGTGCTTGAGTGGCAGAAGGTTGTAGGTGCACCAAAGATCGGGCTTATGATTCCTAGAAATTAAACTTCAGGGAAAATAGATGTTAACTCTTTTAGCAGACAAATAATATACAAGTGTTAGTGGTGCCTGTGTCACCGTAAGCTAGGATAATGTGTTGCTTAATGACTGGTTAAGAAGAAGATGATAATAGAAAAATATGAAGAAAGGAACATTTTTAAAAGTCGACCAACTGTGAATAGTCCAGCAACAACAAAAATAGGTTAGTAGCTCAAAGAAAAAAAATGTAGGTTCTTGAAGTTACTTACCCTGGAGCCAGTCCAACCTAACAGAGCATATGCATATTGTTCAAAAGGGCTTACAACCAGATCTACACGGATTGCCTTCCAGTCTTTGACTTCTGCCTTATCAGATTCTTTTGATGTATCACAACTGCTGGTGTCCACTCTTTGCTGATGTAATTTTAAAATTGCAAAGCATTTCTGGAAGTGATCAAAAGCATCAACTTTTCTGCTTGGTAGTTTTGCCTGCTCAAATGTTGATTCAATGAGATCATAGTATAAAAGCAAGCCCTAAACAAAAGAAAGGCACTGCTTACTGCTTTTGATTTTGCTAGAAATTCAGAATTTCCAGATAGTCTTACATTAACATAAACTCACACCTATGTAGTTGTTACTGCTCTCACAGTACTGTACACCAGAGGCCAAAGCCCAGCATATTGACAACATGAAGCTCAGCAGACCAGCTCTTGTTGACTGGGCTGCATAGCTGTTGGGGAGATCTTAGCAGATCATGAGAGGGAGATCATCTGATCAGGAGGCAATGTTTGCTACTCTGCCCCTACCACTCCCAACCCAAACATTTTGGGGTTGATGTCAGGAGAGACTACCTAGGTGGGGATTGTTGGTGCATCCCCATATGTCATACATCTGGGAAGACTGAATAAGTCTGCATTGTTTAGGATATAATCCTGGCTGACAAATTCCAAACAGAGCTGTCAGTCTAGGAGATGGACAGTGCCCAGATCTATCGGTTTTCAGAAAGAAGCTGGTGCAAGACCTATACTACTATAGCAATGCATTATACACATCAGGTCATCTTTTACAATCGGGCCCAGTTATCAGTAATTTCATTTTCTGAGACACCTTCCACGACCCAAAAACACTCCGACGAATGCCCAGAATTCTAGTGTTCTTGACACTAGTTTGGTTTTTAAGTTGCTTTGTCCTGTGATCATCCCATATCCCCCATTTCATCATCTTTTTCTTTCTAGCAGTGACCTCCATTGTCATATTATTTCTGACCTTCTCCATAGATTTTCATTTAGTTTTAGTTTCCATTCATCCCTATTTATTATCCATCTTGAAGTGATAATCAAGATGGCCCATAGAAGGTGTGAGGGTATCTAATTTGCATATTAATTCAAGTTCAGCAATCTCTCTTTGGATACCATTAACTTAGGTTTGAACAGAGACTGGGAATGGTTGGGTCATTACCCTAATTGAATATTTCCCCATGTTAAGTATCCTCTCACCTTCTATGGGCCATCTTGATTATCACTTCAAAAGTTTTTTTTTTTCCTGCTGATGATAGCTCATCTCAATTGATTGGCTTCTTACAGTTGGTATGGCTACTTGCACCTTTTCATGTTCTCTGTATGTATAAATATCTTCTTGCTGTATGTTCCAGTCTATGCATCTGATGAAGTGGGCTGTAGCCCACGAAAGCTTATGCTCAAATAAATTTGTTAGTCTCTAAGGTGCCACAAGTACTCCGGTTCTTTTCTCTAATAGAGAGCTCCCAAGCTGTTTTGAAAGATGGGAAATGTCCTGTGAGTACAGCTACTGCCTGTAATTTAAGGGAAGGATGTTTCTTGTCGGATCTTCTGCTCCCTATTTTCATGTTAGACATTTCTAGAAAACATTTCTTAGCTCACTTTGGTTTCCATCATGCAATTGTAGAGCTGTAATTCAGTATTGGAGCTCTGCCTTTTCCCTTGTTAATTGGGCTATGTCCTCCAGTGATTATATACTAAGTATCCACAGATAGTGTTGGATAGTAAGTGTGACTAGGAGGCTATTTCAGGACTACACATCTATAGATTATTTATTGCTTTTCCATAGTTAAATGGCTTGGCAATTTGTAAAAGTTAAAAGGAAGAAAATGTAAAGATGTACCATGCTGCAAATAGCTACTCTAACATAAATAAAAGGGGGAATTAGGCAACAATTATACAAGTGCTGACTTCCACAAGCACCTGAAATCTGACTTAAAAGCCAGAATGCCACTTTTAAATAGGAATCAAGGCCCAGGACACATCCACTGGCATAATGTTTCCAATTAACTTAATTTGATTAGGTGCTGGACATTGCCATTGTTCCATAAAATGCAGCTGAAACAGCACTTCTCTAGGTTCAAACAAAAGACTGTTAGAGTGTGCAGTCAGCCATGAAGCTCTAGTAAAGCTCTGGATATTGCTGGTTTAAAACAGCAAATTTACATTACACCATATAAATTAGTGCATCTGCAGCCTTCTGCAAACACTAGTTCTTTGACCTACATTCTGTACATTTCTTTAGTCCTATTTACAGATTTCGATTTTTAAATGAAGATTAACATAGACATTTTATCACACAGATTTGCAGCACTGTCGAAACCAAGTGAGGATTTTGTGGAAGGTTGGAGTTGGAGGACAGGTAGAACAATTTTCCTACTTAAAAAAATAATACCACACTTAAAAAACAAACACAAAACAAAAAAAAACAGGTTTTTTAGCACTTCAAAAGAAGTGCTCATTTTGGAGTAAATCCATAATCACATTCAGGGTGGTAGAAGTTTGGGGACAATAATAAATTTATCACTTCTGTAGATTAATTTTAAGCAGGGCTAAATGAAGTCCAATCCCATTTGTGACATCACATAGACATGATTCTCAGGTGGTGGAAATAGGCATCATTCTATTGAAGATAAACTATGCCAGTTTATACCAGCTGAGGATTGACAATACGTTCTTCTTTAAAAGCCTGAAAGGCACAAGTGCTGCTGTTTAGTCTGCTCTAAAACAGTTTGCATGACAGAGACTGTAATTGTCAGCTGTATACACACACACACACACACACACACACACACACACACACACACACACAGAGCAAAAATCCACAGCCTTATCTTCAAGAGCGGGAGAAAATTATTGGTATGGGAAAGTTACACGTTGTTTTTGCAAATTCTGAACTTTCATTTCAAACTATTTTTTTTCCATTGCCAGGATACAGCCGTCACAGGTAATAAATGTCTTGCTGCCCTTTTAAATCAGATCTGCATAGAACAGTCTCCAGTACTGAGCTTAGCCCTGTTATTTAGCTCCCTGCCATTCACCTCAATGAGACCTCTCCTCTCCCATCCATTCCCCTCAATGAGGTGTGAATGTCAGAGTCTGATTTGGACCATTTAAATGCTAAGATTATTCAGCACAGGCTGGTTATTCTTTGTCTTTCTTAAAAAAACCCACAAGGAAATTAATGCCAAGCTGTGCTAATGCAGTGTTAAGTGTGTACAGTTAAAAATGTTAAGTGAGAGAATGCAAACGTTAAAATCCTTACAGCAATGTTATCTCTGCTATGTCACAGGTATATATTTAACAACATAAAGAGAAATGTATTTAGCTATGCTTCTAACAAAAAATAAAAATAGAAAACACTATATACTGCAGATGCATTAAAAAGTTGTATTGACACATATGGCTAAGAAACTACTGGCCAGGAGACTTCCAAACTGCAGCCCACAGGGGAAGTCATTTTACATGGCCTTTGAAGCACACTTACTTCATCTTTAAAGCATTACTGAACTATTAAAAGATAACTTGTCTACCGCATTGCAGCTTTTCCATTTTACCATTCCATTTTGAAGCTCAGAGGAGACATATCTTCTGTTTCTAGACCCACTTATCCTTGATGCTGCTGCATCAAAGAGCAATATGGTGTTGTTGACTTACCCACTTAGTTTTTCTATCAGCTTTCAGTAGAAAGATTCTGCAACACTAAACTTTTCAACTAAGAAAAAGCTCCTTCTAAACTATTTAAATTAGTTTTTCCATAGTTTACAAGTTAAACATTGCAGAATCTTTCACTAAAAGCAGTTGAAAGCAAGTCAACATCATGACCTTAGTGACGTTCTTTGATGCATCTGAGCTTTGAAGCAGTAGCACAAAAGTGGGAAAGCAGCAAGGAGGCAGACAGGTTTACTGTCAAAAAGTATAAAAGTGCTTTACAATTTTTTTTTAATAAATCTAAGGTAATAAAAAAGGCAGGAGGAGTATAATTCCTCTTTGTTTTTGCATTTTGATTTTGTTGGCAGCCAGTTTCTCCAGCATTGACAGTAGGAAGATACATATTAGAAGTGACATAGCACTGAGTTCAAGCAGCATAACCAGCAGTGCGAGCAGCAGATTTATATACTATAAACAGGGATTCTTTGTTTGGGGGCGGGGGGGAAGAAGGGGACTCTGCCTATCACTTAAACCGATCCCCAGTATATTTAGGCTTAGCTCTTTTTGCCACCTTACACCCTTCCTCCACCACCACCTCTAACTGCCGTTCCTCCATTTCTTCGCTCTCATGTCTTCTCCAACTGAAACCTGATCCATTTATCAACCCCTTCTCCTTCTTTACTTACCGTCCTCTCTCTTCTTCCCGCTGCTTCATCTGCCTAGTTTTATCTCTCTCTTTTTTAAACAGCTTTCTATTTTCAGTTCCCTATCCCTTAGTTTAAATAAAGCAGCACAAGGTGAACTGCACTGCCCGCTTGTGTGGCTGACTGATTCCTTTGATTATAAGCATTGCTCCCACGAGTATAAGAGGGGTACTGTGGGAAGTTTCCTGGGGGGATGAAGTGCTGCACTCACAGTGTACAGACTCTTACCCCAGCTGGAGGCAGGGCACATTTTTCAATCTGGCATTAGCTATATCAGGGGTCAGCAACCTTTCAGAAGTGGTGTGCCGAGTCTTCATTTATTCACTCTAATTTAAGGTTTCGTGTGCCGGTTATACATTTTAACATTTTTAGAAGGTCTCTTTCTAGAAGTCTATAATATATAACTAAACTATTGTTGTAAGTAAAGTAAATAAGGTTTCAAAATGTTTAGAAGCTTAATTTAAAATTAAATGAAAATGCAGAGCCCCCGGACTGGTGGCCAGGACCCGGGTAGTGTGAGTGCCACTGAAAATCAGTTCGCGTGCTGCCTTCGGCACACATGCCATAGGTTTCCTACCCCTGAGCTATATAGTTCTGGAGAGCCCTCCCACTGCTCCTATTTGAAGTCTAAAGACAGCTGCCCAGAAGACAGTGTACTTTGCCCTGTATAAAGTGAGTGGGGTCCCCATGAAAGAAGCTTTAAATAAATAACATCAATAATAACAGCACAGATCCTCAGCAGATCTTCCATGGACTTCAATGGAGTTAAGGCAATTTACACTTCCTGAGGATCTGTCCCAATAAGTATACTGAGCATAAGTAAGGTGGAAGCCCAGGCCTCAGAAGGGAGGCTTGGAACTTCTTCAGAGATTGGAAGCTGACTGGAGGAAGGGAGCTATGGCTGTGTTGTGTGCCCATGGAGAAGGATCCAGGATCTACTGAGAAAGTTGGTAAGATAGCGTTTGGTCGGCTCAAAAGTTCTGGACCACCTTCACAGGTATCTGTTTGGAAGCATTTCCAAACCATTGAATCGTTTGATGTCTGTTCCTCATTAACACACTGAAAAATACATAGAATTCCAGAACTAATTTGAAATTATCCTCTCTCTACCACTTGAACTGAAAGCTGATCTTACTTAGCTTCTGGGCTTTTGACAATTTACCTCACAAAGAGAGTTTCCCTTTTACAGGAAGCAAAATGATTTCCAATTTAATGCCAAGAAAAGTGACTCTGAAAGCAATATGTCCTCCAAATACAAATACTATTACATTTCATATGAAAGACAACAAAGAAGGTGCCTGACTTGTAATCAATCCCTTTGAACAGTACAGAAATTAAATTTATAGTGATATTTTTACTAGTAATGAATGTAAGGAGAAGTAGCAGATTGATTATTCCCAAGGGACCATATTTATTGAGCTAAAATAGTTTGAGGCAACTGCACCATCTAATATTCAAATCCTTCCTGGAGAGTTAAATATTAGTAACATAATCATTTCTAAGGCACTCATCACCTATCTCTACATCAGCTTACAGTGCTGAATCCAGTGCTGTTAACAAAATTCTTTTGTATCCAAATATTATTTGCTTCATACCTGCTTTTTCCATAAGTCAATCACTTTATGTAAAACTTCTTCTTCTTGTTGTCCTAGCCCCGGACTGGTGATCAGAAAATCGACATCATGTCCAATCTTCTTACCCCTAGCAAGAATACATAGGAAGAATAAAACAGTAAAGATCCTGTTGAATTTCAGCCTTACTTTCAAAGAGAATATTTTTGCTGCATTATAAGAAGAGTTTGCAGGATAAAATGATAGCAATGTTTCTTCAAATATAAGAAAAATGGAATCTATTTCTTTTATCAGACCTGTCACTGTTCTTTGTTAAGCAATAATTTACAGTATTTGATGTATTTCTTCTGTTGTTCAAACTAGATAATACAGATGCTTCTGGTAACTTGAGATGTTAAATCTCTCTCTTCAAACCTTAGAAAAGAAGGAGGAAATCATAATCAGGATATAATAGTATATATTATGAATCCAGAGCAGTAACAGCTGATAAACTTGCCAATCTAACTACCGTAGACTAACATTCTTTAGATTTTGATGAAACATTTTGAATTAACAAAAAGTGTGATTACAGGTAATTGTATTCCTCCCTATTATGAGAGACATAAAATATCTATATGTAGGACATTTCTTCTATTTAAAATGTTTGTTTTGTTTTAACAGAATAGTTCAACTTTAATGGGACTACTCATATGATTGTTTACCATGGTGAATAAAGATTCTAGAGTCAAGTCCCGACTCCCATGTTAATCAGTTTAACAGGAAATGTTATTTGGAGAAAAAAAAATTATTTTCTTATGCGATGGTCTCTTGTCTTTCTTTACTTAAATCCAAGGCCTGGTCCCCACTAAGTCCCCACTTCGGACTAAGGTACGCAAATTCAGCTACGTTAATAACGTAGCTGAATTCGAAGTACCTTAGTCCGAACTTACCGCGGTCCAGACGCGGCAGGAAGGCTCCCCCGTCGATGCCGCGTACTCCTCTCGGCAAGCTTGAGTACCGGCACCGACTGCGAGCAATTCCGGGATCGATCCGGGATCGATTTATCGCGTCTTAACCAGACGCGATAAATCGATCCCAGAACATCGATTGCGTGCCGCCGGACCCTCCGGTAAGTGAAGACAAGGCCCAAGTGTCCAGCTTGCCCTGTACACCCTCAAGCTTGATTCATTTTGATAAGTTCATACTATGGTGTAAATGTTAAAGGCCAACATATCAAAGTAATTGGACATAACAGGGATTAAAAATCATGAACTAGAACCTGACACCTCTCTCTAGGTCTTTTGGGAGGATTAACAAAAATATTTATAAATGAGTTTTGGAGATTAAAATAACTATACTTGTGCTAAATAAGGGCCCAGTAATGTTCCTGTTGAAGTCAGAGCTTGACTGGTGTTAGCAAGTAAAGAACACGATATAATGGGAGTCATCTTTAGATTTTTAAAGCATTTGAGGTGCAGTGACTTATGTGAGGGTGAAGTTCACCTATGGAGTGTAGAACCAGCATGCAGTGTTCATCCCAGTTTAAACACTGCCACCAGGCTTGCTTGCACATATCTGCATAGTCGCTGCTGAGGCCATCTCAAAGATCTGTGAGTGGGCAGGTAAAGGGTCAGAAGTCATGCAATCTGTATTGGCAACAGATCTAGTGGCCCCCAAACCTGTGCATTTAGTACAGAAGAGCTGGAATCACTGCTCCAGCTCATTAGCCTGTAGTAGCAGCAACTGGATGGAGTGCAATTTACTGCAGCCCTGACTCCTGGCCCTGTGTTGGAGGAGTAGATTTTACCTCCCCAGTCTACCAGCATTTCTTCCAGAGAGAGTCTTGTTACTTAAACATTATGCAAGATAAGCGAATTACACTCTTGGTGCATTCATAGTCAATATTCTGTATGTCATACAGTGTATAGTATGGAACTTCCATATATTATGATATAATTCAGGTGTGAGTTTCAGTTTTGCATTATTCCCAGCTGGGGTCCAAGTTCCTCTGGCACACTGCAAAGAGAATTTTTCCTCCTAAATCACATTTAAGCTTCAAGGCAATCAAGTCAATGAAACTGTGGGGAAATGACTCATTCAAAAGTAAGTGACAGAGCTCTAGGAAACAAACAATGTGAAATAATTGTCGCACAATGTGTCTGAAAATTGGAAATATCCAAGACGAAAGATTTCCATTTTAAATGTGTGGGAGCTAGTGTTATGATTTAACCAAATACTCTTTTCTCCTACAGTGTTTCGTAAAACTGAATCAGATTTCCTTAAACCTGGAATATTTGTAAGAATTGATATGGCTGACAGGCATGTCAACTGGCATCCATATGACAGGAAATCATATGATTGACAGGCAAGATGCTAGAGTAGATGCAGCAAAGAGCTATAAGGAAATGAAAATCAGTTTTACATTTGACAAGCAGACTAACTTACGATAATGCAACTATTGTGCAGTGACTGCACAAACTAAGTCAAAATCTCTTAAGAAGGTGGAAATGATTTAAAAAGAAATTTCAAATAAAGCATGAGTCTAGGTACAAAGTCAGAACAGCAGTTCAAACCTTGAGAAGTTAAAATAATTTAAAAATATTCCATGCAACAGATTTTCACTTATGCTGTAAGATAGAATCCGTTATATTGTAAATTATTATAATTATACAGAGAGAAATGGCGGGAGAGGTAACATTGGACCAACTTCTCTTGGCGAAAGAGACAAGCTTTCGAGCTCCACAAAGCTCATTTTCAGGTCACACCAACTCCGTGGAGCTCAAAGGCTTGTCTCTTTCACCAACAGAAGTTGGTCCAATAAAAGATATTACCTCACACACCTTGTCTCTCTTGTATCATGGGACCAACATAATTTCAACACTGCAAACTATATACAGAGCTTTTATATAGCAATTTTCATTTAAATGTCTCAAAATGCTATTCAGGGAGGCAATTACTTTCCCAATTTTAGAGAAGTGGAAAGTGAGACCCAGAGAGGTAAGATGACTTGCCCAATGTCATACATACCAGCCAGTGAAGAGCCAGGAATAAAGAGGAGGCCTCCTTATTCCCATCCAGTGCCCTAGCCACCAGTCCATATTGTCTCCCTAAGAGTGTCATTAGAGGAAAATCATTCTTGCACAACAAAATAATCATGTTTTGTGCAGGGAATCGGGAGGGTAAGAACCTTGTTCCTTTCCTCACCTCCAGACAGGCCTTCGGGCTGAAACCATTTCTCCATTATTGTCATTATGACCTATGCATTGACATAGTAATCTCTGCCCCTCCACACCTCCATGCAGCAATTTGGGCTAGGGTTACCCACCCTCCAGGATTGGCCTGGAGTCTCCTGGAACTGGCTTCTAGCTCCCGGACACTACTGAAAGAAATCCAGGAGATTAATAGGATATTTTAAGGAAATGACATTATGTCATGCTCGGGCGGGGGAGAGGGGGGAACTCCCAGAATAGCTTCAGTCAGAGTTAGCAACTCTAATTTGGGCTAATAGCTCAACATGCTCAGGCAACTATACTGTACTTGCCTCTAAAGTTCCATGAGTACATTTATTTTTTCTACTGTTTGGCCAAGCATAGGGCACTTATTAAAATGCTTTATCATACATGATGTTAGAGTGTTTAGGGCTAATATAAAAACACTACATAAAAAGAATATAATTATTATGATGGTTATTAGAGAGACAAGGTAGGAAAGCGAATATATTTTATTGGACCAACTTCTGTTGTGGAAGGTACAAGTTACTGTCATACCAGTGTTCCAGATTCCCCATCAAATTAACTCTCATTGGATTTATCATCTTTTTTGCCCAGTCAAATCACTACTGGGAGACTCTCAGCTTAATTTCCCTCTACAATATTTACCAGAGAGTTTATTTCATTCTACACTTGTTGGTTGTTCCTTCCTCAAAATAGGAAAATAACTTATTAGGTTCAAATTTTGCATAATGTGTTTAAGACGAATAAATGTTTAAGGCCTAACATTATGCACACTCAGGAAAGTGCATAAGCGGTGACATCCTGTCTCCATTGAAGCCAATGAGAATTGTGCCATCAATTAAAGAGGGTCAGGATTTCATCCATGGAATTGATATGGGAGTTTCTGGCACTGTATAACTAGTGCATATGGGGCTTGATTGTGCAAGGTGCTGAGTAGGGGATCTAATTTCAGAAAAATTCTGGGTGGTGGGGCAGAGTTATGCCAGCCACACAGAATATTCTCTGTCCCAAACAGCACCACAAAATGAGAAAAACTAGGCAATTATTGCTTTCCTAAGGATCGCATCCAAAGTCTGGGTGGGAGGTAAAAAGTGAAAAACATAATGGAGTATATGGATCTGTGAAAAGTCTGTGGAAGGAGCATACCAAGTCTTGGAGGGGAGGGGGCAACTGCCCCCTTTGCTCAATAGCAAATGACATTGCTGCTGCTGAGGACTCTGGTCCCAATCCAGCAGAGCACTTATGCGCTGCTTAATTTTAAGCATGCGCATAGTCCCATTGAGACGTCAAGATTTAAAGTTAAGCATGTGCTCAAGTGCTTTTCTAGATTGGGGCCAGAGTGCACAGCACCTTGCAGGATTGAGCACACAGTAATAGGGACTGTCCTAATCATCTGTGCTGATATGGAGGCAAGCCTTAAGAATATAAAAGGTAGAATGTTTAAATATGTATTCAGTTCTTGTTAAACTAAACTTGTATAAAGTTGATCAGTGTTTCTTACTATTCAATTAATCTTATGTTGTTGGGGTTTGCTTATTTAAAAAAAAAATCTAAATTCCAAGTCACCATACTGGTATAGCATTATTATGGAACATGAATAATATTGATTAAAGGATAATGTAATTGACAACTCAGATGATATTTTTCCATGAGGACAACACATGCAATACTTTGAGTTACATGTAGAGTATATTTTTGGGACCTCTTTATTTCACTTTAATGACCATGTCATATCATCACTGATCTTGATAACTAGTTGATTTTAATTCAGTTCAAAGAAAGGAGCAGGCTGCCACTGAATTTTGTTAAGGTTAGATGGAGTGGCATTTTGCGAACACACAAAAGGTTCACTAATGGAATGCCTTGAACAACCTTTTTGCAGAGAAGAGTAATGTGTCAAAACCCTGGAAACCATTTAGTATACCATGCTTATATAGAGTTCAAATGGATATGGAGGAAGATACTAGATTTCCATTTATATGCTCCCATTTAGGTAAAATATAATCTTATCTTAACTTTCCATGCCCTTGCAGTGTAAGAAATACAGAACAAAGAACAACATCTTATGTTTGTCAGAATAATTGCTTATAGCATCCAAACATATAATAGGAAAGTAAAATAAAATACTATACAATACCTTCAGATAGATCTGATACAGTTTTAAATGGCTTTAGACTAGAACCAATTCATAGCCTTTACGAGTGATATTTTGGTGTGCTTAAATATTATTATTTATTGTTTGCATCTCACTAGAACCCACAGTGTGCTACACCCTGTTCACAAAAAAAAGGAAGACATAGTTCCTGCCTTGAAAATCTTACTTCTAAGTGATATATTCTTCAATCACCACCACCACCATCTCCTCCTTGGTGCCCCTGTTAGTTACCAAGTCTCTTGTTGACATTTTCTGATATCATCTAGGTCTTTCTTTCATCGTTCTTGTACTGGGTTGGCAGTCATCCTTTCCCATCTGTCTCAGAGGGAGGCCACTCTGCCTCACTATGTCACAGTGATCAGTCAAGTAGCAGGGGAATTAGCAAATCATTGGGCTAGGGCCCCAGCCCTTTGGGTGGGGTAGGACACTAAGCAGTTTAAAGGCTCTGGCACTCTGCTTGTCACTCTGTCCTGCCCAGTCTATGGGGATCTGGCTCTCTGGGCAGGGCAGAACAGTAAACAGTCTTGGGGCCTCTGGTCCACGGGCAAGGAAGAGCAGTAAGCAGTCTAGGGCTCAGCATTCTGGCTGGGCAGACCGCAGGCAAACAGGCCATTCAGCCTCAGGTGGGGAGGCTGCCACCCCATGCAGGGAGGGGAAGAGGAGGGTTGGAAGCAGGGGGTAGGGGGACCTGGACCCACCCTACTCCATCGGGTCCTAGCCCAGGGCCCTGACAGTGATGGAGGGCTCCACCACTGGGTCAGCAGTGTATTTCAGTGGGATCCCTAACTCGTGTTCTAACAGCAAATCTGACTCAAGTCTGGTTTCCCTGGGCTACTTCCTACCACAGTCTGGGATTGGGCTCCATGGTCCAAGGGTCCTCCATCTCTCCTTGGAGTATTCGGCAGCTAGCAATCCTAGCAGCTCTTCTCCGCACTCAGTCTTCTCTGGGTAAATGGCAGTTGAAAGTTCCAGCAGCTCCTCTCTGCACTCAGTCTCCTCTAGGGTCAGGGTGCTACCTGACCCGGTAGCACAGCTGGAGGCTACAGCAGACTAGAGACATCTGGCTGTCTCCTTTACTGGCTCTGGCCCAACTAAGCCGGAGGCCCCTCCTCTTATACTTCCTGTCCCACCTCTCAGTTTCTGGCACAAGGGGCAGGCCCAGCCCGGCTCTGCCCACCAGGAAGCAGAGGGTGGTTTCTCCCCCTTTGGCTTGGAGGGAGGCCACTATCCTAGATTTTTCATAAACACAGCCCAATGATTTCCACCTCTCTCTTACTGGCTTCATCCACCTTTACTTTTCTATTAGGATCATTACCTCAGAGATGGTGCTTTACTTTTTTGCACAACATTTTATCTACTAATCACTTTGTATTTTGAACCATACTGTGGAAAAAACAGATGTTTTCTCCATTGAATTTTTTCTTTAAGTTAATGCTGTAGTATCCTTTCTACTTGTGCCACTAGGACTCCTTGTTGTTTTTGCTGATACAGACTAACACGGCTACCACTCTGAAACCTTTCTACTTGTATATTTCTTCCTAGCCCTAGCGCTCTCTCGGTTTCTCCCGACAATCTTTCAAAATGTACACATTTGTTTTGATATTTCTAGAAGCTTGTTCTGGTCTCCATAAAAAATTCCTGCTTGGTCAACACATGTTGTATATTGTGGAATAAACCTGAATGATCTATGTTGGCAATCTAAGCAGTATTAGTACTGGTCAGGACTTGGATAAGAGACTATTATGGAAAACACAGTAACCTTAAGAGTTTTATTGGATCAGGGACTATATACAAACATCTGCCCCAATCACAACTCAGTGTTTTAGGAACTATCCATAATGTTCAAAAAGCTCACTTAAGAATCATCTTAAAGAGTCAAGAAGAGTTTAGGAATGAAGAAACCAAATCAGTCCTGCCTTGAAGCTGAAAAATCAGCCAGATTACCTACTAAAAGTTCCTTTAAACCCACATGAGTCTTCCTGCATACCAAGAATATCTGAATTAACAAGTAGTTCTATTTAGTTTTACAAAGAGGACACTTGATCATAGTCTATAAGTGCCTATGGGGGATGGGCGGCGAGAATTCTCTTACACAATACAAGGGCATAATAAACAGCTTCAAACTGAAGCTAAAGTGAATTCAGACAAAAAAATAAACCTTTATTTTTTTATTTTTTTAAAACACACACACACACACACACACACACACAGAGTCAGGGTAATTAACCACCGGAACAATTTACCTAGGGGCATATGGATTCGCAATTACCTGAAGTCTTTA
Organism: Malaclemys terrapin pileata; assembly: GCF_027887155.1. Classification (NCBI taxonomy): domain Eukaryota; kingdom Metazoa; phylum Chordata; order Testudines; family Emydidae; genus Malaclemys; species Malaclemys terrapin. The sequence goes on along the minus strand of NC_071511.1, from coordinate 97,998,280 downwards.
AACCAAGATTGGATATCTTTCTAAAAATTATTCTCTGGCTCAACCAGAAGTTATGAGCTGGATGCAAGTACCACTGAGTGAAATTCTATGGCCTCTGTTATAGATGAGGTCAGACTAGAATATCATAAAGACCCCTCCGGGCTTTAAAATCTATGATTCTGTGAGCAATAGGTATTCCATTTATTTAAGTTATATGATAGCAGCACTTGGTGATTCTTCTTTATAGCCAACATTTTTAAAATAATCTTCCGGGCTCATATTAAATTGATAATGGGATTATTATAGTTTTTACAAATCCTTCTTAATCAAGACTGCTTGATTTTATTTTTGTGTGAAGAAAGTGTATACAAGTTGAATCATTCACCTCAGACCTGTCCTACTCTACTAAAGAGCAAATTGTTTGGCTGATTTATAATTAGAAACCCAGTGAATATTGTTCTGCTGTTTGGAAGTTCTTGAGCAGGAATGTGATTTACTAATAGTGTTTTCAGGCCAGTCAAAGAAATCTTTCCTCAGAGATACCATATACTGTAATTTAACCAGCCCTCAAATGCATCTTGCGAAGGGCACTAGAATGTTCTCACTAGGGGAAAAAAAGGCACTCAATATTTAAAAGGAGAAAAAAGGTTTTCAGGTAGTTGCTGAGACAAATCACCAGGGATGAATTTGGCCCACTGGCTCTAAATTCTCAATGCCTAGATTAAAAGCAGACCAGACAATTTCTATTTGTGTTTCTCAGAGAAACAGATGGAACATTTCCATTTTAAAAATTGTTCAGTTTGCAACATTCATATCACAGCCAAGCCACTATCTATTCAGCAAGCTTACCTACTCCATACTCAGGCAAAACTCATTGTTAGCATGGGAGCATAATAAATGCTGAATGTGATCCGTGAGGGCCCAATGCTGCATGCACTTACATACATGCTTTACTTTACACGTGAGTATTCCAACTGAGTTCAAAGGGACTATTCATGTGCATATAATTAAGCATGTACATAAGAACTTCCAGAATCACAGCCTACAAAAACAACAGCTAACCACTGTCAATATCTGGTAAACAGCATTACATGATAAAGATCATAACCTGATCAATGTCCCAGTGAATGAACTCAGAATCCATTACATAACAGACCATCAAGCATCAAATATATCATTCATTCAACAATATAAGACTCCATTAACAGGTCTGAGAGACCTTGTCTACAATGTATGTCATAATAATGTTTTATAGGAAGGAATAATAGAAAATAGAAAGACTCTAGAAATATTTAGAATGTACAGTGTCAGGTTTCTTGCTCTTTTAGACTTTTCTTTCTCAGCTAAAATTAAGAGAGGAGAGTGTGGAGGAGAGTACATAAGCTAATAAGCACTGGATATTAGATAATGTTCTGAGTTTACAGTGTGAGGGAACTAGGCTGTACTTACCAAAATAGTAGAGTCACGTTTACAATATATTCTCATTTCACACATTTAAACTGTATAAATAATGCTAATGGATATATTTACCCATATCATTTGCCTGCCTTTTCATTGAGTAAGAAGAAACCTCAGCTGTGAAATAGCTGTCAGAGAATGATGGCTATCAGGAAAGACAGCGAAACAATCAGTCCATCAGGAATTGTTGCACAACCAATATGCACTATATATAACATAGCTCTTAAGGCCTCCAGTCCTTTTCTTGTTGCATCATTTTCTGATAGGGAAAGCTGGGATAACTAGTAAAGAAGAATCCCAGTCCTGAATTGCATGGAGCATGGGTTTAAGTTATCATATGGAGAGTGTGAACAAAACATAACAAGATAAAAAAAAATCCCCCAAAGAACTTAGATTAAAATGAATCCTGCTGAAAGTCATTTGTAGAGTGGGCTGAACACCAACTGAGATACTGGAAGCTGATATAAAAGAAAATGGTAAGTCCTTTAATTGTGGGAAGAAATATGGGAATTTACAACATGTTAAATTAAGTGCATGTCCCACAACATACTTCTTTTGGGAAAAGCAAGGAAGAGAGCTTATAGACAGATACATCCTCAAGTGATCTGAAAATTTATGATGCCACCTAAAGAAGCCCTTGAATATAGATAACCACATGTATAACTGTCTATGAAAACCAAATGCAATTGCTAAAGTGATGACAATCTGACAATGGAAAAGGGAATAAATGTTGCAGAATGATGCACAGAGTTAATGGAACTAACAAATGGAGGTACAGCAAAATCACCTTTTGTTTAAGTGGCAAACAGATTTTGTAGGCAGAAGGATAGTTATTTTTAGATATGACAACTGAATCATTTACTATACAATACATATTACTGTTGTTAAATTAGACATACACATTCAAATTAGAGTATCTTCAATGTGCAGGGTAGGTATACACATGTAATTACACATATATATATTCACACCCTTTTAAGACCCCCCTTCCCAGTAGGGGTCTTCAATGCCCCCTCAATATTTGTTGTGGGGTGGTTCTTCCCTTTCAGTATGGATCTGATCCAACTCCCATTGCAGTCAATGAGAGTCGATCAGGCCCTACACCAACAGCACCCAGTAGAGGAGGCCAAGGAATCTTGACTTTGAATGCATGGAGGAGCATTGGTTGGGGCAGTTGATATCACCCCAATGTTTTCAGGTAATCTGGAGATGGTGGGAGGTTAGCCTGCCTTGTGAGAAACTAGACCCAGAAATGATCACTCTTCCACACCCAGGTCTGGAAAGGATTTTTACAATAATTAGGACTATAACTTTTGCAGACTTCATAGGCAAATATAGGAAGAGAAGGTCCTTGAATTGTTAGTATTGAAGTGTGGGAGGCAGGGAACTCAGAGGGAAATCCAGGCCCCAGTGAAGTTAATGACAAACTCCGTTTGAATTCAATGTGATCAGGATTTCATACCCATGAATTTTTCTCATTCACTCATGCCACAGATTACCAGGAGCTTCTTGAATTAAAAACAATAGGACTATATTAAATTAAGTAATTACTAGTTTTATGAATGTGTCCACACCACATGAGCATCTAAATTACATACCACCAGCTAACTACAAGTGAAACCCATAACTGAAACTCCTACTAGAGTATTGTCTCACTGAATGTACTGGAACCAACGTATAATCTAAGATTGGTTATTTGAAGGTAGACTCTTCTGTGTTTTTTTTCAAAATCCTGGTCTGAACTCTGAACCTGAGGCAATGGTTATGTATTAGGGTTTCAGTGACAGGCTGACTTACCCAGCCACCAACATCTGTGCTCTTCCTAGGCTTCAGGCCCAGATTTTTTAAAAAGATATTTTGGTGTTGCTCTGCTCAGAAGCCAAAATCCCATTGACAGCTGATGAGATTTAGGCTCCTACATGCCTAAATCCCTTTTGAACATGAGATTTAGATACCTAAATCAGTTGGGCATTGCAATACTAACTGCAGTAACACATAAAAATCTGGGCCCAAGAGATTAGAAAGATTATTGATTTTGCTTTATTGTGACAGGTTCGGTCACAGAGACCCCCTTAGGACTGTCACCTGATGTGCTGAAATTACCTCTGAGCCTGTTTTCCCTGCCAGCTTGGGACTCCAGAACCCTGCCTTGTTGAGCCAGACATGCTAGCCTGCTGCAAGACTGACTCAAGGTCTGGGACACAGCCCCAAAGTTGCAGACTTTAACCAAAAACAGCTCAGCAGGTTACCACCCCAGCACCCAGACACCCAGTTCCCAGTGGGATCCAAACCCCAAATAGATCTGTTTTACTCTGTATAAAGCTTATTACAGGGTAAATTCATAAATTGTCTGCCCTCTATAACACTGACAGAAAGAAATACACAGCTGTTTGTTCCCCCAGGTATTAATCACTTACTCTGGGTTTATTAATAACCAAAAGTGATTTCATTAAATATAAAAAGTAGGATTTAAGTGGTTTCAAGTAATAACAGATAGAACAAAGTAAATCACCAAGCAAAATGAAGCAAAAACCCGCAAGTTTAAGCCTAATACATTAAGAAACTGATTACAGGTAATATCTCACCCTCAAAGATGTTCCAATAAGCTCCTTTCACAGATTAGACTCCTTCCTAGTCTGGGCCCAATCCATTCTCCTGGTACAGTCCGTGTTAGTTCCAGCAGACATCTCAGGTGGTAAGCAGGGGCTTTCTCATGACTGCCCCCCTTGTCCTGTTCCACCCCCTTTTATAGCTTTGGCACAAGGCGGGAATCTTTTGTCTCTCTGGGTCCCCACCCCTTCTTCTAAATGGAAAAGTACCAGATTTAAGATGGATTCCAGTATCACGTAACAGGATCACATGTCCTGTGAGACCCCAGCCTCCATTCTTAATCTCAGGGTATGTCTACACTACGAAATTAGATCGAATTTATAGAAGCCGGTTTTATAGAAATCGGTTGTATACAGCCGATTGTGTGTGTCCCCACATAAAATGCTCTAAGTGCATGAAGTTGGCGGACCGCGTCCACAGTACCGAGGCTAGCGTCGACTTCCGGAGTGTTGCACTGTGGGTAGCCATCCCACAGTTCCCGCAGTCTCCGCCGCCCATTAGAATTCTGGGTTGAGATCCCAATGCCTGAATGATGCAAAACAGTGTCGCGGGGGGTTCTGGGTACATGTCATCAGGCACCTCCCCCTCCGTCAGAGCAACGGCAGACAATCGATTCGCGCCTTTTTACCTGGGTTACCTGTGCAGACAACATACCACGCCAAGCATGGAGCCCGCTCAGCTCAGCTCACCGTCACCATATGTCCTCTGGGTGCTGGCAGACGTGGTATTGCATTGCCTCACAGCAGCAGCTAATTGCCTTTTGGCAGTAGACGGTGCAGTATGACTGGTAGCCTTCATCGGTGATCTGGGTGCTGGCAGACGTGGGGCTGGCAGACGTGGGGCTGCATTGCACACAACAGCAGTTGCTTGCCTTTTGGTAGAAGATGGTATATTATGACTGCTATCTGTCGTCGTCGTACTGCAGTGGCTGTCAATCAGGGGCACCTGGGCAGTCTCAACGATGATGGCTATCAGTCATAGTATGCTATTTTCTGCCAAGCGCCCAGTATTTTCTGCCAAGCACCCAGAAGATGCCGAGGGCTATCAGTCATGCTGCACCGTGGTCTGCCAGCTTAAGATGTAAAAAATAGATTTGTTCTGTATTCATTTGCTTCCCCCTCCCTCCATGAAATCAACGGCCTGCTAAACCCAGGGTTTTGAGTTCAATCTTTGGGGGGGGGGCATTCTGTGTGACAGTTGTTTGTGTTTCTCCCTGATGCACAGCCATCTTTGTTGATTTTAATTCCTTGTACCTGTACGCCATGTTGTCACTCGCCCCTCCCTCCCTCCCTCCGTCCGTCAGATACTAGTTTTGCGCCTTTTTTCAGACCAGACGCCATAGCACTGGGATCATGGAGCCCGCTCAGATCACCGTGGCAATTATGAGCACTATGAACACCATGCGCATTGTCCTGGAGTATATGCAGAGCCAGGACATGCCAAAGCAAAACCAGGACCAGCCGAGGAGGCGATTGCAGCGCGGCGACAAGAGTGATGAGGAAATTGACATGGACATAGACCTCTCACAAGGCACAGGCCCCAGCAATGTGCAAATCATGGTGTTACTGGGGCAGGTTCATGCCGTGGAACGCCGATTCTGGGCCCGGGAAACAAGCACAGACTGGTGGGACCGCATCGTGCTGCAAGTGTGGGATGATTCCCTGTGGCTGCGAAACTTTCGCATGCATAAGGGCACTTTCATGGAACTTTGTGACTTGCTTTCCCTTGCCCTGAAGCGCCAGAATACCAGGATGAGAGCAGCCCTCACAGTTGAGAAGTGAGTGGCGATAGCCCTGTGGAAGCTTGCAACGCCAGACAGCTACCGGTCAGTCGGGAATCAATTTGGAGTGGGCAAATCTACTGTGGGGGCTGCTGTGATCCAAGTTGCCAGGGCAATCAAAAACCTGGTGATATCAAGGGTAGTGACTCTGGGAAACGTGCAGGTCATAGTGGATGGCTTTGCTGCAATGGGATTCCCAAACTGTGGTGGGGCGATAGACGGAACCCATATCCTTATCTTAGCACCGGAGCACCAAGCCACCGAGTACATAAACCGCAGGGGGTACTTTTCAATGCTGCTGCAAGCCCTGGTGGATCACAAGGGACGTTTCACCAACATCAACGTGGGATGGCCGGGAAAGGTACATGATGCTCACATCTTCAGGCACTCTGGTCTGTTTCAAAAGCTGGAGGAAGGAACTTTCTTCCCGGACCAGAAAATAACCGTTGGGGATGTTGAAATGCCTATAGTTATCCTTGAGGACCCAGCCTACCCCTTAATGCCATGGCTCATGAAGCCATACACAGGCAGCCCGGACAGTAGTCAGGACCTGTTCAACTACAGGGTGAGCAAGTGCCAAATGGTGGTGGAATGTGCATTTGGACGTTTAAAAGTGCGCTGGCACAGCCTACCGACTCGCTCAGACCTCAGCGAAAAGAATATCCCCATTTTTATTGCTGCTTGCTGTGGAGACATTTATGGCGGGGTGGGAGGTTGAGGCACATCGCCTGGCCACTGATTACGCGCAGCCAGACACCAGGGCGGTTAGAAGAGCACAGCAGGGCGCGGTGTGCATCAGAAAAGCTTTGAAAACGAGTTGTCTGACCGCTTGCAGAGGCAATAAAGTCATTGTTACTTCACATTCATGCATTCTTTATTAATTCATCACACAATTAGGGGGATAATTGCCAAGGTAGCCCGGGATGGATGGGGGAGGAGGGAAGGAAAAGGACACACTGCAGTTTAAAACTTTAACTCTTATTGAAGGCTAGCCTTCTGATGCTCGGGCAATCATCTGGGGTGGAGTGACTGGGTGGCCGGATGCCCCCCCCCATGTTCTTGGGTGTCTGGGTGAGGAGGCTATGGAACTTGGGGAGGAGGGCTGTTGGTTACACAAGGGCTGTAGCGGCGGTCTCTGCTCCTGCTGCCTTTCCTGCAGCTCAACCATATGCTGGAGCATATCAGTTTGATGCTCCAGCAGCCGGAGCATCGACTCTTGCCTTCTGTCTGCAAGCTGACGCCACCTATCATCTTCAGCCCGCCACTTGCTCTGTTCAGCCCGCGATTCAGCCCGCCACCTCTCCTCTCGTTCATACTGTGCTTTTCTGTAGACTGACATTGACTGCCTCCACGCATTCTGCTGTGCTCTTTCAGCGTGGGAGGACATCTGGAGCTCTGTGAACATGTCATCCCGAGTCCGCTGTTTTCTCCTTCTAATCTTCCCTAGCCTCTGTGAAGGAGAAACATTTGCAGCTGGTGGAGGAGAAGGGAGAGGTGGTTAAAAAGACACATTTTAGAGAACAATGGGTACACTCTTTCACGTTAAATTTTGATGTTCACATTACACAGCACATGTGCTTTCGTTACAAGGTCGCATTTTTCCTCTTATATTGAGGGCCTGCCGGTTTGGTGTGAGAGATCACTCACGCAGTGCCAGGCAACAGATTTTGGCTTGCAGGCAGCCATGGTAAGCCACAGTCTTTTGGCTTTTTTAACCTTCTTGACATGTGGGAATGGTTTCAAACAGTAGCGCCCTCATTTCCCATACCAAGCACCCATTGGGTTGGCCATTTAAAATGGGTTTGCAATGTAAAAGGAGGGGCTGCAGTTTCCGGGTTAACATGCAGCACAAACCCAACTAACCCTCCTCCTCCCCCCACACCCAATTATCGGGGATGATCACTTCACCCCTCCCCCCCACCATGTGGCTAACAGCGGGGAATATTTCTGTTCAGCCGAGCAGGAACGGGCACCTCTGAATGTCCCCTTAATAAAATCACACCATTTCAACCAGGTGACCGTGAATGATATCACTCTCCTGAGGATAACAAAGAGCGATAAGGAATGGATGTTGTCTGCATGCCAGCAAACACCGGGACCATACATTGCCATGCTTTGTTATGCAATGATTCCAGACTACGTGCTACTGGCCTGGCGTGGTAAAGTGTCCTACCATGGCGGACGGGATAAGGCAGCCCTCCCCAGAAACCTTTTGCAAAGGCTTTGGGAGTACATGAAGGAGAGCTTTCTGGAGATGTCCCTGGAGGATTTCCGCTCCATCCCTATACATGTTAACAGACTTTTCCAGTAGCTGTACTGACCGCGATTGCCAGGGCAAATTAATCATTAAACATGCTTGCTTTTAAACCATGTGTAATATTTACAAAGGTACACTCACCAGAGGTCCCCTGTGTGCCCTCAGGGTCTGGGAGCACCCCTTGGGTGAGTTCGGGGGTTACTGGCTCCAGGTCCAGGGTGATAAACGTATCCTGGCTGTTGGGGAAACCGGTTTCTCCGCTTCCTTGCTGCTGTGAGCTATCTACATTATCTTCATCCTCATCTTCCTCGTTCCCCGAACCCTCTTCCCTGTGTGTTTCTCCAGTAACGGAGTTATAGCACACGGTTGGGGTAGTGGTGGCTGCACCCCCTAGCATGGCATGCAGCTCCGCATAGAAGCTGCATGTTTGCAGCTCTGCCCCGGACCTTCCGTTTGCCTCTCTGGCTTTGTGGTAGGCTTGCCTTAGCTCCTTAATTTTCACACGGCACTGCTGTGCGTCCCTGTTATGGCCTCTGTCCTTCATGGCCTTGGAGACCTTTTCTAATATTTTGCCATTTCATTTACTGCTACGGAGTTCAGCTAGCACTGATTCATCTCCCCATATGGCGAGCAGATCCCGTACCTCCCGTTCGGTCCATGCTGGAGCTCTTTTGCAATCCTGGGACTCCATCACGGTTACCTGTGCTGATGAGCTCTGCATGGTCACCTGTGCTCTCCACGCTGGGCAAACAGGAAATGAAATTCAAACGTTCACGGGACTTTTCCTGTCTACCTGGTCAGTGCATCTGAGTTGAGAGTGCTGTCCAGAGCGGTCACAATGAAGCACTGTGGGATAGCTCCCGGAGGCCAATAACGTCGAATTCCGTCCACACTACCCCAATTCCGACCCGCTAAGGCCGATTTTATCGCTAATCCCCTCGTCGGAGGTGTAGTAAAGAAACCAATTTAAAGGGCCCCTTAAGTCGAAAGAAAGGGCTTCGTCGTGTGAACGTATCCAGGCTTAATTTGATTCAACACTGCTAAAGTCGACCTAAACTCGTAGTGTAGACCAGGCCTATGTTACTCAATCAAGTAAGCTTTGCACCAAGTTCACATGCACACTAGCTGTACAATTTTTACACCTTCATCTGCCAACAGGGACAAAGATGCAAGATGGATGAGGAAGCTAGATGCAAGACTTTCCTTTATAATTCATCATGTCATATGGTCAGAAGGCATATCTAGACAGTTCATCATGTCAAATGTATAGTAAAACAAACATTTCAAGTGTTGCAGCTACCCTAATCACATAGGACTCCAGGATGGGCTCTAACTCAGGGAAGACTTCCATGGCAGTATTGGAAATGTAAATAGGAAGTCACAGAGACAAGTAACTCAGTGCAACTTATATTTGTATATGCAAGCACCTAATTTGACCCAAAAGATGTGCCAACCCTCCCATGCATAAGGTCCTGTTCATCATACATTTTCTGTTTGGCTAAAGCAGGTAGTATTTGTTGCTTTAGAAAAAGCAAATAACTTTTTATCCCCCTTAGTCTTTAATTTTCAAGAATCAAAATAAAATAACATACTTATGGGAAATGAGGAAAAGAATAATGCCTACTTTGTCTCATCAAGGTAGGGAAAGGTTCTTTGGCTCAGTTTCTGCCCCCTACACTTTGCTTTGGGCACTAGGGTCCCAACTGTCCTGATTGGAGGATTCACTGGTGGGGCACCCTGACTGGTCACTGCCTCCCTCCAGCATGGGGGTGATGATGACATTAAATATAATGTCTGCTGAAGTAGGAAGGGCTATTTTAAGCACGATACTTAGGCCAAAATTTTGAAAAGTGACCTCTGATTTTGGGTGCTTCAGGTTTCAGTTTTTCAGACTGGGCTTGATTTTCAGAAGTGTGCATCAGTCATAACTACAGCTGAGGTCAACAGGAGATGTGGGAGCTTTCTGAAAAGCCAAACCCAAAGTGACTGAGGTTTTAGACCCAAAATCAGAGGCCACATTTGGACATTTTGGCCTTAGTCATTTATAAGATGGGGAAAATTCTTCCATAACTGTACATCACAGGTCTGTTGTGAGACTTATTTTTTTATTTTTGAAATGCTGATAGGATGCCAATGAATGTCTGAAAAGGCACTAATCAAACCAAATTAAGTAAAATAAATTTTGCCAGTGGCAAAAAAAAATTAAAATTGACTATTATATATTTAACTGAACAGATAACATACAGTTGTGATAGGGATTCAGACTCATTTTGAGGAAATTTGCAGTTGAAATACAGAATAGATGGAAATTTGTCTGCAGCATTAGTTTTCACTAATTTACCACAAAATACTTTTAAATTAGAATGTATCCGAAAAGAAAACCAGGAAAAACTTGAGCCAGTGTTCTCATAGGTGACTATAAGTTAGACCTTAATGGTAGCAAATAGCAGCTTTTGCACCCAGCCAAGCTATTCAACAGAAACTCAGCAGGGCCACATAAGTATTTTGATGAAGATTCACAGGTGTCTTCTCCAGAGAGCTACTGGAGGGTGGAAGCTTCATGAAAATGCCAATTTTCTCATCTAATGGAACACTAATTCTGATTCACCAGAGACAGAACTCATTTTACATGGCCATGGAAACTGTTTATTTTATTTTTAAAGTTAATCCAGCTCTGAGCTGGAGTATCAATGGAAAATCCCTTTTGCCTTAGGAACAGAACTTATACTGCATAAGGGAATACAGCCTTTTAATACTGAATACACAAAACTTAGCATGCTGTAGTGTATGCCATGCTGTAATGGGGTGCACTCACCTCTCATGAGTGCTCCCTTGGCCGAGTGCATCTGCCTGCACTCTCTCTCAACTTACCCCTGCTCCAGGACAGAGCAGTGCCCCAAGGCCCCTCTCTGGTGACAATGTCTTCGTCCTCTTGGGCTTTCTGGTTGCAGCTCTCCAGCTGGGCCACTATGGTTCAGTCCCCTCTCTGGGGTGCCCCAATGTCCTAGCCACTTCCCCCCCAGTGGCTAATGGGGGGTGAGACAGACCCAGGCCCGCCCACTACTCCAGGTCCCAGCTCAGGGACCCTGTATATAGCAACCATCTGTTGTGTCCCTTTAACTATGAAACAGTTTCTTTAATTCCCTGGGCCATTTCCCTGTGGCCCCATGCCATCTTCACCCTTACCTCAGGACCTTGTCCTAATGGAGTCCCAGCAACCAGCTCAGGGCTCCTTCTTGCTCTGCCTGGCTTCTGGAAGCACTGCCCTTCTGCAGCTCCATCAGCTAGCCACACACCATCCACACTCATTCAACTCCAGCAAGGAACTGAACTCACTTTGTCCCTGCAGCTCTTCTTATACTAGCCTGCTGGGCCCTGATTGGCTGCTTCCCACACAGCCACTCTAAGCAGTTTGGAGGATCTCTCTACTGCCCTTTTCTGGTGCGGGGTGTGGCAGGGCCACAAGGCCTCCAGCAGGGGTCCTCCAATCCTAGTCCACCCCATCACACATGCCCATCCACGAGTGCAGGATATCAGTCATTTCAGAACATGGCTGCTGACCAAAGAGAAGTTTAGAAAAACAGAGTAATGCTTTTGAAAATAGAATGCAGAGTAATACATTATTTAAAAGATGGTCTTCATGGTGTCAGGCCAGGATAAATAGGTGCCACATGATATAGCAGAAAGATCACACTTCTCGTTATTTATGTGAATTATATTATCAGGATGAAATTTACTCAAGACTTCTACAGCACCACTTACATCCCATGTAAACCCTAATTTCCCCTTCACTGACTACCCTTGCTCCGAATCGTACAGTGGTTCGTATTATTCCACCTACTCAGTCACTACATATACTTTCCAGAAGCAAGTATATGGTATGCTGTGCCTGAGTATGTCTACATCCTTTACATGCCAGACATAAATGGAATCCAAATCTCATTCCCTAGAGTACTAGACACTTGACTACTCTTCTTCAGTTCCTAATGGTGTCTCTTTTGCAAACATTTAACCTTTGAACCATGGCTTTAGCAATATTTTTAGTATTTCTTAAGATGGACAGACCTTTTATGCAATGAGAAGAAAATGTCAGGAAATTATTATTAATGGAGGACCAGAAATCACTAGTAGCAGAGTTGAAAGTAAACTCGTCCATTCATCTCTAAAATCCATGTCAGATCAGCTGCACAAACGTTTATGTAACTGTTTGAAAATACTATAATGTAGAATCTTGACATACTTATTTACATAGCTCTTTGCAGAAAGAATGAACTGACAAATGGTGATTTTACCTTTAAGGGCTCTTGTCCACACTGGCTTTGTGTGTCAGTTTTTGTGAACCTTTACCCATGCGTTTATATCACTCTTTTTTCAGAGCATGCTCAGTTAAGATTTGAAAACATAAATCAATGTGAGGCCTCTTTTATGCATGGGTAGAGTGAAAAGCATGCTGTTGTGTTATGCAATAATCTGGGGGATTTAACCAAAATCGAGGAAAGAAGATCTGTGGCCAAAAAAGAACTTCTCTCTCCTGAATCAGAAAACAGAAAGTCATTCTAATGATAATATAACCCATACATTTTAATAGAGTCTGGTGAGTTTTTGTGTGGTTTGTTGCGGGCCTTTTTGGCTTTGGGGTGGTTTTTTGTTTGGTTGCTTTGATTTTGTTTTTTGAGAGGAAGGGCCTTATGCAAGGCAAATATTGAAGTTAACTCTTCTCTACCTTTGCTTAAAAGTTCAGTGGTATTAAACAGCACATTAGATGATCAGTGTTCATTTCCTGTACATGTCTTATTCAATATATGTTTTATCACGTGTATCACAGAACTATATTCTGTATTAGTTTGTATTACCAAAGGAAATATTAACGTTCCAGGTCATTAAATACCTATAGTAATGAGACATTTGTAGTAGCACTAAAGGTAACTTACTTCATTAAAAAAAGAAACACCTGGATTAACCTCACGGTGATTTTTTTGCAAAAGGAAAAAAGTTAAATTCCCACATAAATTCAAATTTATTAAACTCTTCATGGAAACAAATAGGTACAATAAATTAATTTAAAATTAATGGTAGACGAGACACTTAAAAATGTTTGTAAACCAAGTCCTGTGTAAGGGTCAATTGCAAAGTGGGGGTGGGATAACACATGACAGGTCTTATAATCATTACATTTTTATGGAACATTTTCTTTTTTTGTTAAAAAACCATAGACATCTCTATGTAGTTCAGTAGTTCTATTGCCTGTAAAATATTATTGTCCCCTAACTTTCAGGTCTGTACATTTAGCTGCCTTTAACTACATCCTGATGCTGAAGATTACTCCTGTCTTGGCTTTGGTACAAAAAGATTTTCTAGTTCTAATAGCTCTAAACTCAGTGAATTCTATGTCTGAAATAAATCCACTACTTCACCATCCAAAACAAAACTATGCTTAAGCTTTGAATCACTGATAACTCAACCTCAATTTCATGTAAATAATGCAACTCTATCTGGAAGCTGTCCATATAATTTCAAGCTTTTAAAGCTTATGAAATGTACCATACCAATCTGTCACAGTTTTATTTAGTCATAAAATACATTGCTCAAGGTTTCCTTTTGCTGTCTTGGCAAATCTTGTAAATTCCATTCCATTCCAATCAAGCATTTCAAATGACATCATAGCAACTTCCTGCATGCATAAATTTCCTTGAGTGCCAATCAATGCTGAAGCAAAAACCCTTCTACGCTGTTCAAAAAAGATATGCACTCCAATGAGTATTGATGTGGATTTGGGATCTGATGTACTCAGCTGAAATGTAAGAATATGCAGATGATGATACTTTAGTCTTAAAACATCTATCTGGTTTTGCCTGCACAAACTCGACTGTCAGCATATTTTACAAAACCATGCAGCAAACTTTTTCACTGTTGAGAAATATTCTGCATGACAATGCCACTATAGGTTTGGTTATCCAGAATTATAACGTTTTACATATACCGATACCTGCAAAAAAGGAATATGTTGTAATAGTAAGCACTCAAGAGTCAGGTTTGCCAGGAGAGAAGGCGCAAGATTTTTACTAATTGCAAGAGCACTAATCTCAGACAAAGTCTGTTCAGAAGTCTGGAAACACTTAGTTTGCACTGGCATAGATCAGAGGCCTAATGCAGGCATTAGCAAAGTCACTTTCATATTAATAGTATTATGCTAACTAAGGTAAAAGGTAGGAAAATTCTTCAATGACTTGTGCTTGCAAAGAACACTGGAAAGAACCCAGCACACCCAAAAATTCTCTCACACTGTTAAGTGAACTCCCATAGTTTATTCCTGAGTGAGTCATAAATAAGATAATGAAGTAATTTATATATTTTCTGAAATAAAAGCTGAAGTAGGATTATGAAAATGTAGGATGAAATACTGAAAAAAAAAATTATTTCAGTCCTTACCCAGGAAAACCTCCCATTAGACCCAATCCTGAGTGGTCTGAGCCCTAACAACTCCTGACTGACTTCCATGGGAGTTGCAGGTGATCAGCACTTCTCAGGAAGAGATCCAGTAGAGATTTGCCTGCATAAAAAAAAAGAGAGTAAGCTGGTGATCTGCTCAGGAGTAAATTTTACCTACTGTGAACTATTTTTAAATATCTGTTTAATTTAAATACAGATAATCAACACCTAGTTCCAAAAGATACTTTTGTCCAAAATGTCAGAGATTTGAGCTGAACTTGTGAAATGCCTTGACATTCCAAGTTTGTGAAGTCAAAAACTTTTCTGTTTATTTCTTCCATCCCTGCTGGTACATAAACTACCAGGTGCCACATCTAAAAAGGCATTAGTGGAAAACCCAAGCCGCAGCTAAGCTAGATATATTTGCTAGAACAATAACCCAGTGATCTCTTCAGCTTCATTAATAATGTAGCAGGGGAAAATAGAAAGGTCAGCTGCATTCAAATTATTTACTGAAATAAGTAGACAAGAGTCTAGGTTATTAATTATGAAAGCTTTATATTTCAAAAAATGCCATTATGAAGCTATTTGTTGCACTTATATTTTTTAACTGGAATAAAAAGATTTTGTAGCTCTGGCAATTTCCATTTACTAATTTAGATTTTTATTATCCAAAAGAGGGTTGTTTGGTTTCGAATTATATTTCTATTCTACTTGCTCAGAATCTCATTAATATATATAAACTAATATGTTAGAGAGACTATATTTTATTTTGAAGGAAGTGAGAGGACAATATTTTTCTTTACTGAAGCTATAATAAAATTTAAAAATGGCTTAATGGCAGCGTATTTGTTGGGCGAAAGCCTTTTGGTAGCACAGCTGAAATGTGCATTTAATCCCAACCCATTTTAATTCTCTCTAGCTAACTCCTTTGAGGGTTTAAAATGTATTATTTCTTTGTCATATTTAGTGCTGAAACTTCTAACAAAATGTTCTTTTCCAATGTTTGTCTATTTCATCATTTTGAAATCAAAACATTCACTTTGAGCAATTTAAAAGAAAAGATAAATAACTAGTAGGAAAGGAACCATGCACGTTTGCAAAAGTGTCTGAGAGATGTGAAATGTTCAGGTTTGGGGTTCACTTACTTGGGCAGCAATGGGACAATCTGCAGAATTAAACCACCACAAACAGAAAGGTTGCTACTGGCTTCCTGCTCAGCTGTACTGGAAGTTACATACACATGACAGCTTTCCCACTAATATTTCTTGAACTGAGAAATGGATTACTTAGGTTCAACCAAATGAAGAAGGCGGGGGGGAAAGACCTGTTGGACAGTCTTTTAACATTAAATAGTATCGAGTCTCTTCCACGTGAGCTAATGCAGAAATAGCTGAGAGGAGCAAACAGATGTTTATACATGTGGTGAAGTCAGGAAGATATTAAAAGAATGTGTTTTGGAAAGCTAATCTGTCTACAGTTTTTCCAGTTTGTTTCAGAGTTAAAGTTTGGTTAAGAGAAGTATTAGCCCTCCTTTTTTATTTAGAGATAAAAAGAGGGGGAGGGATAGCTCAGTGGTTTGAGCATTGGCCTGCTAAACCCAGGGATTTGGGGCAAAAATCTGCCTGGGGATTGGTCCTGCTTTGAGCAGGGAGTTGGACTAGATGACCTCCTGAGGTCCCTTCCAACCCTGACATTCTTTGAGATCTTTCTGTCTTAAGTGACTTCAAGATGATTATTTCTTTGACTGATAGTCTTGTATATTGATAGATGCTTGAATTCAGTGACTATTCAGGGATTATCAAAGCCCAACTTCATATGGCCAGTAGCGTATGCCAGTACTTCCCATGAACTTGAAGTGAACTCTCCTAGAGTTGTATTCCTGGCAAATCTTTTAGGTGTGATGTTGCCATTTACCCATCTATCTATGTGGTCTCTGCTGAATGTAGGAAAATACAAAGCTCTAAATTGTAGTTCTACTCCAAAAAGAAACTATGTAAAAATGACATGTTCTTACTCAACTTTCCTTTGTAGGTATCAGAGCCATATCTGCTTAATTTATAGATTTTACCATTGTTTTGATCTTGGTATAATTACAGAAACAATGCAGCTCTTGGGTAGTGAGCTTGAATCTATTCCTTCTTGGACATCATCAGAATAAAAGTTTACTAAGGCTCTGTTTATGTAAATACTTATGCTCTTGCTTATCTTTAAGCATGTATGTAATGCCATTAAAGTCAATAGTGATACTCACATGATTGAAACTGAGCATATGTGTAAGTGTTTACAGGACTGGTGCAAATCAGCTCTAATCAGCTACATCTATGTACATCTACTGAAAATAATGGGTATGAAAAGGTGTCACTGAGGCAAGTCTGAAGAAAATGGAATTGTTATACAAGTTTTTTGAGATCTAATTTGTTCTGTAGAATCTAGCAAATTTGTATAAGAGCAGAACCCACTTTGGCTCTCAGAACCCAGACTATGTTTGCAAGTCTAGGCTGTCACTGAGGAGAAACAGCCTTTACTTTTAAACTGAGCATATTTGATATGGAAATTACTGACACACAACAAACATGGAACCCCAAAATGCCATTTTTACAGTTGTTTTTCAGATCAGAACTGCACTGTAAATTGTCCTTAAGCCTATCTTCCTTCCACCCATTGGTCTTAAGTAAATCCCTCCAAAAAGGTCCAGTAGCCGACTGGCTTTGCTGAAACCTTGTCAGTCTCCTTTACAAAACTGCCCTTGGCTTCAAGGCATGATCTTCAGTAAATCTAAGGAGCTCATCAGGTAGACTTAGTTGATTTAATCCTAAATTGAAAAGTTCTGAAGTTAGTAAATGACTTTTTAAATCCCAAAGTGTGGCAAAGGGATGTTCTGTTGAGAATTATACTTGAGTGTTCCCTATTTGTTTCTTTTTCTACTTTAGTGTAGAGTCCTAGCTATTTATTTTCAGAGAATCTCTCAAAAGGTCAGTCATATCGTATTTCTCTAAACAGTAAAGTCTTGTTTTGGCTTCTTCCGCAATATTACCTGTTTTTTAACTCTGCATTGTTGTGTAGCTCCTAATAATTCTTTCCCCAAATTTTATGAGCATTTTATTTAGAGACTAAAAATCTCTTCATTTCTTTTGCTTTAGCCCTGCTGTTGGTTTCCTTGGCCAACATCTGGAGATATGTGTAACTGTAGCATGAGAAGCTGCACATGAAATTTTTTGCATACACAGATGGGAATATACCCCTTCTACTTGGTCATGCTCCTACTGAAATCATTGACAGGACTCTCATTGACTTTAAGCCTGTTAGCCAGAATGTACCAGTAACCTACTGATCAATGCTTCCCTCTTTGATTTTCCTGTCAACTTTCATTAAGGATACTCAGCCTACCTTTGCTAAT
Organism: Malaclemys terrapin pileata; assembly: GCF_027887155.1. Lineage (NCBI taxonomy): Eukaryota > Metazoa > Chordata > Testudines > Emydidae > Malaclemys > Malaclemys terrapin. Next base: position 97,980,367 of record NC_071511.1, on the reverse strand, counting down.
GATAGCAATGGAATGGCATGCAATGTACTACTACAACAGATGCAGGTTCTTAGATCAACAAAGCGAAACTTCACAAGCAACAGTCCCTAATAAAGAATAATTAACACAGACAAATTTCAGAGTAGCAGCCGTGTTAGTCTGTATCCGCAAAAAGAACAGGAGTACTTGTGGCACCAATCTAACACAGACAAAGTACATGCAACTGGACACCATAACCTCTGCAGTAGAAATAGATAACTAAAACTTTATGCTCCATTTATTGGACCAGGACACTGCATTAGATTTTCATAATTAAATGACCTTAATATGGAGCTAGATAAATAACAGATTTCACACTTTATAAACATATGCCATGAAGTTAATATAGTCCATAGGAACGGATTAATAGAACTCTTTCTTGATGAAAGTTTTAAAAGCTTTATTTTTGTTTCAAACCAGCCCTACCGAGCATTGTAAACTACCTATAAAAGGTGGTGGCTGTAACTGCTGTCTATCATAGCAGTTTCCAGTGTTCAATGGTGATTTTCTATTATTTTCTATTATTCAAAAAGGCTTTTTGATTCCGCCCCCTCCAAAAAAAAAAATATCAAGCATCTAAAATGACTACAGCAGGCACAATCCTCCATACCATTTATTCTTACCTTTTTACCATTTCTGTCTTATCTGACTTGTGCAGAAGTGTCTTTTGTGATTCACAGCCTACAAAAAAAAAATCTAGCAAACTATTATCTACCTTTTATCATGTTATCTCTTCACAACCACTATCATTTCAGAACTACATGGGGTTGGAAATGCCCACAATTCTTCACCACTCCTTCTTGACCATGGCAAGGGGTCACAGGTCTTGGAGTTCCAGTCTCTTTTAAACTTCTTTTGACAGAGTCTTTCTATTGCATCCCGGACTTCCACATCCTCTCTTATTGTCCTCTTCCTCCCATGCTTTCTTTTCTCCATCCCTTCCTAAACTCATGTTGCTCCTCTCCTATATTTCCCCCCCACCTTGCACCTCAACCTTGCCTCCAAATCTCTCTCTCAAGGACTTTGAGAGACTAACTTAACAAGATGATGCACTGTTACATTACTCTTACCCTCCCAAAAAGGCGCAATCATCTCCATTCTTCAGTCATCTGGTATCCTAGCCTGATCCCAGAAAACACATAGTAATCTATGAAGTCACTTTACTTCAATATCTCAAATTGCCTTGATCATATCAGCAGTTATCTCTTCTTCATCAGCTGCTTTACTTTTCTTCATGTTCTTCAGAGTTTCTTTTACTTCCTCTAGAGATAGTGATACCTTCTGAGGCTTCCCCATAACTGCAGCAGTGTTTGCACTTGCAACTATCTCATATTATTTAATAGCCTTTGGGAACATTTTTCCATACTGCTACCATCTCTTAGAGTTAGTCACCACCCAGTTCCTAGCCTTCACACAAAGATTTCTTCATCACTATTCTGATGATGTCAAACTTAATTATGTTATGGTCACTCTTACTTATGAGGATCTACAACACATATCCTGAACCAAACCGTGTGTTACTCTGGGCTAAGCATGATCACAATATCAGTAGTGCTTACAAGTTTCTCTCCTCATGATTATTTCTGCCACACAATTATAATTCTCAGCTTGTGACATCAAACCATCTTTACAGCAACTAACTGTCAGATAATAAACCCAACTTCTAGTGAGGAGTAAATAGCAGATATAGGTGAACTATGCCACAAAGACACTTTTTCAGACCAATTTTCTAATAATAAATATGGTAAGGGAAAGGCAGAAAATATAATAGAATTTTATCTAAGTCACTTAACTTTAAACCACAACTATGCTAGCTATATAAATAATATGAAATAGTAAAATCTATTTTAAAACATTTCTAAGGCACCAGCAGGTTTTGATAGGAAGCAATTAAAAAACATCAGTGGAGCCCTACAGGCAAGACAATATGCAATGACTTGCACTTTTAATCCGGTATCGATCAAGGATAGGGTGAGAAGTATAGTTTATAGGTGAAGGAGATGGTGAAGGGATGGATGCTGGTTTGTTGGTACTCTTAGACACATCATATTGAGAGCTGACTCAGAGTCAATAACTTTGTTCTTTCTTGACAAACTAATTAAATCTCTTAATCAGTCCCAGTCACTATGCACCGCAGTAAGTGCACTGCAGCTCTACTTCTAGGTGCTCAATCTATGACTCCTGGCAGTGTTCTGACACCAATGCCTTAGACAAGGTGATATTTTCTGTTGCAAATGCTCCATGTGCCAAAACTCCAGGCCACAAGGACAGAGCTAAGAAGGAACCCCTAGGAGGTCTTGTGGCTGCTATGTACCTGTACACATCTATTTGACCATAGCCCATGTATACCAAACGTATCCTCTGGTGAAGGCATAGAGAAGAATATGTTCTCATTTGGAATATGGCAGGCTGGTGTTTGGTTGCCACTAATTCTTCCTTTAAGCCCCTGAGTTGGATCTAGAAATTACCACAACCCCTGCTAGAAAGATGCTGGGGCCGCTCTTCGACTCCTTTGTAGGGAGCAGCACATCTTCTTCTAAATGCATAAAGAGAGGAATTCCATTTTCTCTATGGTTTCCCTGGTGGCTAAATGACCATGTTTCCATCTCCATCCTACTTTGAATTTTCCAGAGTGGAAACTTTGCCTGAAGAAGTGTGTGTGTGCCTGGAGCAGGGCAGTTTAGATTCTGTGGAATGCTTACTCTTCACTCCAGTCCCACCAAATCCATGCCATCTGAGCTCAATGCTCTGCAGAATTGGAAGGAGTAAAGAAGGGATGGGATGGGGAAGCACTTGGCTCTTAGGGTACGTCCAGACTACCCGCTGTATCAGCGGGTAGCGATTGATTTATCGGGGATTGATATATCATGTCTCGTTAAGACGCGATATATCGATCCCAGAACGCGCTCCCCGTTGACTCCAGAACTCCACCGGAGCGGGCGGCGGTAGCAGAGTCGACAGGGGAGCTGCAGCCGTCGATCCCGTGCCGTGAGGACCCAAGGTAAATCAATCCAAGATACTTCGATTTCAGCTACGCTATTCACGTAGCTGAAGTTGCGTATCTTAGATCAATCCCCTCCTCCCTTGTGTAGACCAGCCCTTACAAACTCTGCCCTTCCATAATTCACAGAGGGACTCAGTGGAAGTTAATATTATCCAAGGTTGTGACATAGAATATCAAGGTTGGAAGGGACCTTAGGAGGTCATCTAGTCCAACCCTCTACTCAAAACAGGACCAATCCCCAGCAGATTTTTGCCCCAGTCATTTTTTGATGCTTTTACCTCCTCACTAGCGAAAGAAAGAGAGAGAGAGAGAGAGAGACATCCCTTAAGGCTTCCAGGAAGAGCCACAGGGGAGCCATGCTGTCTAGGGGCAGGCAACAGCTGGTGGAGGTAGGTAGCAGAGTGGACAAAAGAGGCATCTGTTGGTCAAGGATGGAACTCCTGGCTTCTCCACAGTGGCCAAACCAAAGCCACATCATCTCCCCCTGGAAAAAGGGGAAAGGAAACTGCAGGATAAAGCCAATGGCTATTGTCAAAGAGGGCACTCAGTTAAAAAGTGTTTCCACAAGAGAAGTGTAGCCTTCACCTCCACTCTGACACCCCTATTAGGCTATTTTTAGAACTACATATAGGCTTTTGAAAGTGCTGGGAAGAATTTAAATTGTTCTAAACAACAATTTTCTTCTATTCCATTCCTACTTTGAGTTACTGTGTTACTTTACGATTCATATTTTCAGCTGGTGAACCCTGAGGAGGCTGTTTTATGGCTGTAATGCTGCCTTGGATTTTCTCTATATAATAAATAATCCTTCCCATCTTTTCAAGGCCACACTGTCTCCTTGATTTGCCCTCTAGTTCCTTATGTTCTTGTATCTCGTCACCATACATGAAAACTTCCATCTATTATTCATTTTTCTTCTATTATCTGTTTTGTACTTCCCCCCTATATTCTGTTATCATTATAATTCTCCTGGTTACCTAATATTTTAGAACCTGTTTAAGATTTTTACTTACATTTTTTCCATACCATAGTGGATATATTTTACTCTTCATCTATTTATTGCAAGATGGCACATATAACCCTTGGGCACACATCTATCTCCCCTATGTTTATAAAACATCCCCCTCCCCCACTCTTGCTTTACATTCCTGAATCCCCTTGTATTTTTCTAAAATCTGTTTTGCTGAAACTCGGTGACCGAGATTCTCCACATTAATGAATAATTGGTGGGGGAGGATCAATTTCTAGGTGTCAACTTAAACCTTAAAGAGACCTGATTTTTATGGTTGCTCAGCATTAACTGAAAATCATGCCCCTGCAAGGTGCATCACACTGGATACCCAAGCACACCAAATCACTAGTTACATTTGAAAACATTTGTTTATACTCTAGCATTTATTGCAAACCCTAAATGAAAATTGTGATCCTTATCGTTTACAGTCTCACTTCTCTCTCTAATCATGTTCTACTGTGTGTGTTACTCACAGTGAAGCTATGAAGAGAGCTGGTCAGAAAATGGGAGGAAGATTTCCATAGAGAATTTCAACAAAAATGAAAAAAAAACATGTTTTCCACAGGAAATTTTGTAAAAAACTGAACTGAAATATTTCAATTCTGAAATGTCACTGTTGTTCCTAATGAGAATTGTACTTTGGATGTCTCACACTCCCATTCTTCCGCATAGACTGCACTCTTTCATCAAACTACATGTCCTATGATGCACCATGGTCTCCTCTTTTAGTGAGGCACCTGAACTACAATTCCCGTGAGGTACCCTAGTGGCATTTCAGAATCTAAATAATTCAGTTTTTCAGTGAAAATGTTAAGTTTTCCACAGAAAACTGACACTTTCAGCAAAAATAATTAGTCAATCAAAACTCAATTTTTTGTCAATAAGCAGTTTAATCAAGAAATAGGGAAAGGATTTCAGAAGTGAAGTGAAGCAGTTTCAATAGAAAGTTTTCAACCCACCGCAGTTATTTGTTCACTCACTATTTTATTCCCTGGTTTACTTGTTGTACATGAAAACTTTATTTTGTATGTCATAGGACTGGGGGATGGGGGCAGGGGACAACGGGACTGAAAAGTATTATTACCAGTGCTTTGTTCTTTCCACAAATAATTTTAATTGCCCTCATCATGCCCTTCCTACAAAATGGTATCTACAGCTGCTTTTTTCCCCTATTCATGACAGTCATCCAAAAAAAAAAAAAAAAAAAAGCCAATGATCAGAAAAATCCCAGGTACAATTAACCAAAACCTTGTTGATTTTCAACTTTCTTCCACATAGTGAAACATATGATAAAATCCAAGAATCTCGGTGAAAATTAAACTTATAAGTGTCTATATTCATTTGGGGAAGCCAAAGTAATTTCTTATACCACATATTTATTATACAATAGTATACCAGATACCAGCAGCAGGCAAAGGAAAGTATCCACAAACAACTGTAAACTAACACACACTACTTTATGCTCTTCCAATTACCAGCAAACCACATGCCACAACTGTGCTACAAAACAGTTCTAACGTTATCATTGATCTTGCCTGAGGTTTTCTTGTAAAGAATTATTTGACATTCTTTCTATAGATTTTGAAAATGTAATTTATTGGTGTATGCATCCTTTTAAGTTAACATCAGACACCAATTACTTGTACAATTTCCTTTTAATAACGAAGGTTTTTATATTCTTGTGATGTCTGTCATGTAGTCACATGCTCATAAATTACCAAAACATTTAAAGAGCAGTGGATCACCACTACTGTAGGAAATAGATTTTCCAGTTCATAAAATCATCAGGATAGTTCAATTTAAGTGCTATTGGCATGTACTGTGGTTGCAAAATCCTCAGACTGATAGTGCAGCATATTGTGTGTTCTACTACTAAGCCAACTGGGTTTCACTGACAGTAGAAAAAAATAAAACTTTTGGATGAAATTCATCCCTGTCCAGAGAGCCAGCACAAGCCCTATGCACCAGGCAACAGGCCTTATGTGGAATGTACACAGACCTTTTGCTGTACCTCTACATGAGAATGAATTTCACTCTTTGAGAAAGTCTTTTCTAGAGGAGACCAAAAATTAGTGATGGCCCCCCCTTCCTGTAGATGGATACTGGAATTGTTTGAGAGGATTCACAATTTCACTTCACTCCCTTTGGTCTGGGCCACCACCAAGCTTGACGTTTCATGCTCAGAATGTTTTAAGAAAACAACTGAATAATACATAGGCACTAAGCAGTACTGTATAAGTTAGTTGTTCTACAATATAGCCCTGAATTAATCTAGCACAGGGGAATTACTAAATCTTTCAGGTTCAACTGTACCAAGAAAAGGATTAGAAGAATATGGTAATGAATGCATTAACTTACTAAATGGGTCCCTGGCTACACATGATACAGTTAAGGATATGCCACCTCCTGAGCACCCTTTTGTTACCATGGGTGGCTCGTGGTGCCCTGCCTCAGTTTCCCCTTTTTCAGGGTTTCTCAAAAAACCTCACCTTCACCAGAATCTGGTTTGGCTGGTCCAGTTACTTGGTCCTCCGACTAAGTCATTGAACAAAAGCCCACCCCTTCTCAGATATACCAGTCCAAAAAGAGAAACATAAAAAATCCTCACAGCCTACACCCTAGCCTCAAACAGGGCCCCGCCCCTCTGTCCTGAGGGTCTGGTTTGTCTTACTGCTCTTTTACTGACCCACAACTCCCAGTTTTTTTCCCTAAGGGTATGTCTACTCTGCAGATTGGAGCAAGCCTCCCAGCATGGGCAGACAGACTCGCACCAGCAGGCTGGAGCTAGCATGCTAAAAATAGCAGCATGGACAGTGTGGGTTGAGCGGCAGCTTAGGTTCTCAAGCCCATCCAACTTTCAAGCTCTGAGCTTGACTAGCCAAGTCTCTTTTGGACTCACTATGTCCACACTGTTATTTTTAACACACTAGCTCAAGCCCTGCTAACACAAGTCTGCCTACCAAGACAGAGAGGCTTCTCCCAGCTGCAGTGTAGACATACTTATGAGGGCTAGCTAAGCCACATGACCCACAAATCATGTGACTTTATTACTTCTCACCACTGGGGAAGTGAGTTAATTGTCACACAGGTGTGGCTGAGCCTTTCTCTCCTTAAAGGGAGCAACCACCCTGTGACATTGCCGAAGGTGTTCATCAGAATCCCTGGTTTTCATCTTTCTGAATCATTCACATTTGGGTTACACTTTCTAGAGCTTGTCTTTGCTTTAAAATAAACAACCATTTTGAGAACCGGATGAGTAGAAAAATACATTTTCCCCATTGCTAACATTTTGAGAACCGGATGAGTAGAAAAATACATTTTCCCCATTGCTAACAATACCGTACCATACCTTTTTAAAAGAGTGTTTAAAGCATAAACAGCTGAAGTTTCAAATTTGGGATGATGCAATTCAAAATGGTGGCTGCCACAATGTCTTTCTATCTAGGTATTTCTGAGCTTATCACCATGGTACATGGGCACCTGTTTCAGACGTAGGTCATACATCTAAAGTAAACACACTTACTGCCTGTCACTCCTCTAAAGAAACTAGAGTGGAAAAATGGAGTCAGTCTTGAAAACACCCCTAACTAATAAAGACAATACCAATTTTTTAAAGACGTTGATGACCAAAGCAATAGGAAACTATTCTCTTCCCATCTTTTCTGTAGCAAACTATTCTTAACCCATCTTTCCGGTATGCCTACATCGTAAACACGCTGACACAGGCTTTGGCTGAATCTCATGCTGAGTATTCAGCTCAAAGGGTATTTTCCCACATTCATCCCCAGGTCCAGTGGCGGTTTTATTTCAGTTGGAGTCTATGATTTGTGGAGAAAGTTCTAAGAAACAGTCATCCAAAATTTAAAATAAACATCAAACAACTTTATTATGGAAACATCAAAGATGCTTTTGCATGCACTAAAGTTGTACAGCAGTGCTCTAAAACTATAATCATAATTCTATTACCTTTCATAAGTAATAAGCATATAATTTTATAAGCACTTAAATTGGCCATGAAAAGATTAAATTTCATCAAATTATATTATCATAGAATAAATGGATTTAAAGACCACAGGGGACATTCTAACACTGTTTTGAGATCAGACCACATGCAAGGTGTGAAAATAAACTCATGAGAACTCTGCATTTTAACTTGCTACTTTTCCCCACTTAACACTTCTTAAAATGATTTTAATTTATATAATTTCTCAGCAAATCATTTTCCTTTCACATTACTTAACAATGTATCTGTCTCTTTTGAATTTTAAATAGAACAGTTGGAGTTTCTTCTTCTTAAATTCTGTTCACTTGTAAAGAGACAGAGAGCAATGATTATTTCTGTCCTATCTTTGTGCATCCTGTTGTTCTTTTGACATCGCTTCTCAATAAATGGACTAAATGAGCTGTAAATATCAGCATTTAACCAATCAAAAAGATCTTTATTTATTTAAAATGTATCCGATTTGCTTAATCTAAAAAGTCTAATTGAAAAGGCTATTCAGGTCAGCTGAGATATTAGAAGACTACTGAATCACATTTAATGCTATTTAAAAGGATGTGAACAGGCTAGAGGAAAAATTAAACCAAGGCCATTAAAATTTAATTTGACTTAGTAAAGCCATTAACAGTTCAGTTTTATGCACGGGCAAGCATTCTAAAAATATAACCATATAATTCAGAAGCCCAGAGTTGTCAAGTGGATGCCCCTTATGTAGCAAAAATTACCAAAAGGTGACTGTAAGGGGCAAATCATAGAAAGAATCAAAGGTAAAGAACTTTTGAATCCCATGGCTATCTGCTGGTCTGTATACACGCACACGTTTAAAAAATGTCTCTCTCTTGCTCTCTCTATATATATATAGGTATAGATATAGATATAGATAGATATAGACATATATTACATTACCTATTCACAAACCAATCAGCCTTCTCCTTTTTGCCCTACTTGCTCCACTTTTATTCCTTGAAGCGATCTCTTAACAAACTTTTACATTTCACCACCACCAGCAGCCCTCTGAGATACTGTATGAGACTCTACCAAGGCAATTCTGCATCTGATAATTGCCAAACTAGTAGTATGTGGTTAACTTAAAAGTATATGGTTAATCAAAAACTCCCTTTCCTACATTATTTTAGGATAACTGTGTGGAGAAGTAGACAACCAACCTGTTGTACATGATCAAGAACAATTGCAATGCCATGAATTTTAGGCTTGTTATTATACCAGAAATTGTGATATCTTCATTAAAAAACTCTAGATATTCTATACTAATTGAGCACAGGTTGGCTTTCACTTTAACCTTGTCTGTAGCTTTGATTGTACCAATGTGGTCCAGTATTTTTATTTGTGTACAACTCTTGCCAACTATCACTAACATACAGCTGAACTCTGAATTATTAGAGTTGTAGGATTCTATTCAAACCAGACTGATTAAATGTAGACAATGTTTCTGCATATGAATTTTTGATTTAATAATGTATTTAATTTCTAAAGAAATAATGTACTAAGGCAGAACACAATGTTACTCTTAGCAAGACACTTGTACTATACTACTGTCTTTACAATTTTGCCTTTGCAAGTTGAAAACATGACTGCAATATTTCCTGTATTCACTTTAGGAATATTTAGAGAATATTTCAAATACTATTACAGTTACATGCACAGGCATTTGTTAAGATTTTAGTCCACTGTATTTTTCATGTGTTTACAATATAATCAAAAAATGTAGGATTAAACTGAGAATACATTGGGTTACGTGTCAATGGACAACTAAGACTTCATATTGCACTGTCTGAAAAGAAAAGCTGGCTGTTCCAATTCTGGGGTTGCATAGTCATTCTTTCAAGTGAATTAAAATTAAATATTGTTGCAGCTATGATTGTATAAAAGGTGTCTAACTGATGTACAAAACCTGGAATTGCATAATGTTGTGTTTAATTATGTTGCTACATAAATTCCTCCACTACACCACAGAGCCTCTGGCTGAGTTTCTCATGTTCCTCACTGTGGTGGTGGAGATACCAAGGATGATAGTGATCAGTGACTTTAAGGTGCATGCCAATGCTCCTTCTGGACTGACTCGGGAGGTCAAGGCTATAATAGCAACCATAGGGTTATCCCGCATGATTTCTGTCTCTTTACATAAAGAGTGAAATCCTGGTCCCATTGCTGTCACCACTCTGGATCTAGTGTTTGGAATAGCTTTGGAGAATATGGAGATTATAACTACGTAACACCATTATGGACTGATCACCTACAGTCTAAGGCTTTGACACTCTCATGCAGTTGGGGTGGAGGACCTGTTTAATAGTCCACTTAGGTGAAACTGGATAGGTTCCAGAAGGCTTTGAGGGAATGGTGTCTATGGTTCCAACTGACCACTCTCTGAATTGTCTGGTGGGATATTAAGAACATATTTTGTCCCTAGTGATACTGTGGCTCTGAAATACTTTCTTCCACCACTACACTCTCACAGTTCATCCTGGCTTACAGGTGATTTGTGATGGATGCCATGAGAGGAAAAAAACAGTCAAAGCTCTGATGGCAGAGGTCACTCTCTGAATGAGACCATCGGAGACACCAGGATTGCCTTTAAACTTATTCCACTAATCATGTAGTTACCCAGGAAAGGACTTTCCTCCTTTCCTGACTGATGATTTAAGTGTTAGGGAAGCTTTTGAAGAAGAAAGAGAGTGGCAACCTCTACTATCTTCTTAAGGAGTCCTGGAAGCTAATGGTATTTCATTAGTATGGATTGGATCACTTCTAGTTGGAAACCTCATCCACAGCGGAATAAAGTTTACTAGAGGCAAATCTGAGTTTGTTGATGATGTCCAAATGCTCTCTTCTGTATATTGCTTACAGAACTGCCAAGTCCATCTAGGATATGTTTAAATTAGAGAATGTGCAAACAGTTTGGTCAACTCAAATGTTCAGTGAGCAGACTGCCTCAAAGCTACCCTAAAGCAGATTTGTCCTTGACAAAATGAGAAATAACAGCAGATAAAACAGTTGTCCTCCCTGTAACTGCACTGGGAGAAAGTAAGCAGAAACTAACGTAATTGGACTTGAGCATCTGGGTACAGGTTACATCTTCCTGATTTATACCTAATGTTTTAGACTGAAAAGCCATACAGAAATGTGTACGTCCAATGTATAATGGTACTGCCAAGAAATTGTATAATGCTAAGATTTGAGTAGAATAAGGAACCTCCACTGATGAACTTGACTGAAAACTTAATGAAAGCAGATGTCCCTCCTTAGTTGTATCAGTCCAAAATCTAATACTATTGTATTCTTACACCTCTACAGAGCAGAAAGAAAATCATTTGTATGGTAAACAAACAGCAATTGGAATGACATTGCACATTCTACAGTATATTAATAATTTAAGTTTAAATCCTGGTTATGTCTTCAGGGAAGACCATTTCATGCACTAGTCCAGTGTAACACTTACAGCTCCCACTAAAGAGCGCTTTTATCAACTACACAAAGTATTAAACAGAGCTTCCTTCTTATCAGGCCTTAGCAAGGAATTTACTTTGAGACCCAATGAGTGGTTCAGTTCAATCAACCACAAATGTTTTCAAAATATTTAAATAGATTGGAAAGTGTTTGTATATTTCATATATTATCTCTCTCTCTCTCTCTCTCTCATGAAAAATAAATTAGAAAATACATTTCATTTATGAGGAACCACCACCAATGTAACACTATTGTGATTACAGGACCCTTCTAGCAGTTCCATTTCTAAAAGGTCATGGGCAACATTACCACAATAGCAGTAGCTAAATCAGCAACATTATACAATGCTGTGACACCATTAATGAAAGTGTTTTTGGCACAACTATTCCATCTTATTTGTGGCCAAAAATTCAGAAATATCTGACTTTTTAAAAAATCCCTCAAATATTTCCTTCTTATGCAGCAAATACTATCACAGTCCCAGGCTATATAGGCCTATTATCCCGTTTGTTTGTTTTTTTAGGTCTGTTGAAATGCATCAAAAACTTAAGTGAAGCTGAAGGATCCCTTAAATCCAGATGATACACACCAATAGATTTGTTCACTAGGTTTATACCATTTTATTTGAGATCCTTGCTTCCTTAGGCACAGGGCCTAAACTGAATATGTCAGAAGAGAGTCACTTTAAGCTAAGAAACAAAGAAAAATTTCTGGCAGAAAGCCAAAATACTTATGTTAACATAGATTTAAAATATTATTGTCTTGATTTCATATGCTTTTTTTAAAAAAAAAAAAACCTGTTTGCACAGCATTGATAAGAATACATCCATTCCTCTGGTAATGGTGATGAGGATGGGGTGGTGTACTTTTTTGGATGTGGATTACGTAGGTAAAAGTACTGATATTGTAGGTTTTCACAAACAAAGCTCACCAAAGAGGCTGTTGCAGCCTCTCAAACAATGTTTTCTTTAACGCTTTCTCCTGCATTGAAAAGAATGCTGCCAAATTATTCAGTTCCTTAGAGGGTTCCCTGATAGCCTTTCAGGCGCTAGATCACCAGGCTTATATAGGTCTTATTAAGATAAGGTATTAACAGCTTCATAATTTAGATTTCATAGAAATGTTTCTGTCATGAGGTTCTCTCACTGTTAGGATACCTTCTCCTGGCTGCTCAGAAGATTAGCTCTCTCCAGGTCAGACACCCACTTCCATTGTTTGCTCTCGCCACAGCCCCTCTCACTCTCTGGGATTCAGTGGGCTCCCTCTTCGTGACTTGGCCTTCCAGCCAGGTCACTGTCTGTTTCTCTCCTTCTGGGGGCATCAAAGTCCAACTGGATCAGTTGCCAGAATGCTTCTCCAGACAGTCTTTCAATCCAAGGCCAGGTCCTATGCCTCTTTCCCAGCAGCTAGTAGAGAAACTTGGGATTCCCCACTATTACGGGTTCCAGTCCAGGGACCCTATGTCTAGCAAATATGATCTGTTAGCTCCCAGACTCTGTTGCTATTTCCCTGGACTCCTACCTATCTCTCTGCTCTATCTTCTGTCACCCTATTCATCTCCATACACACATACACCAGGATTTCCAGCCCATACTCCCTTCTTCCAGGGAGTGACTGCAGACTACTTCTGCTGCAGCCCCCTTCTGTTCTCAGCTTGCTGGCTTTATACTGGCCCAGCCTACACTTGCTCAGCTGAGCTTCATCTTCTATTAGGGCACCTAATCCTCCCCCAAGTGCAGCCTGTTCAGTTAATTAGCCCCCTCCCAGCTACCTGAACCCTTTCAGGTGACTTGTGGCGTGAACATATCATCACAGTATCACAGAAATGTAGGGTTGGAAGGGACCTTGAGAAGACATCAAGTCCAGCCACGAGGGGTGACCTTGACCATCCCTATCAGGTGTTTGTCCAACCTGTTCTTAAAAACCTTCAGTGATGGGAATTTCATAACCTCCCTTGGAACTTAACTATCCTTATAGCTGGAAAGTTTTTCCTAATACCTAAACTAAATCTCCCTTGCTGCAGATTAAGCTCATTACTTCCTGTCCTACCTTCAGTGGACACAGAGAACAATTGATCACAGTCCTCTTAACAGCCCTTAACATATTTGAAGACTATTATCAGGTCTTGCCTTAGTCTTCTTTTCTCACGAATAAGCACAACCATTTTTTTAAACTTTTCCTCATAGGTCAGATTTTCTAAACCTTTTATCATTTTTGTTGCCCTCCTCTCCATTGTTTTCAATTTATCCACATATTTTCAGAACTGGACACATTACTCCAGCTGAGGCCTCACCAGAGCCAAGCAGAGCAGGACAATAACCTTCTGTATTTTATATCAGACACTCCTGTTAATACAGCCAGAATGATATTAGCCTTTTTCACAACTGCATCACATTGTTGACTCATTCAATTTGTGATCTACTACAATCCCCAGATCCTTTTCAGCAGTACTACTACCATCTACTCAGTTATTGACCATTTTGTATTAGGGCGTTTAATTTTTCTTTCTTAAGTGTAGGACTTGGCACTTCTCTTTATTGAATTTCATTTTGTTGACATCAGACCAATTCTCTCATTTGACAAGGATGTTTCAAAATTTAATCCCATCCCCCAAAGTGCTTGCAACCCCTCCCAGCTTGATGTTATCCACAACTTTTATAAGCATACTTTCCACTCCATTATCCAAGTCATTAAGGAAAATATTTAATTGTATGAGACCCAAGATAGCTCCCTGCAGGACTCCAGTACATGTACCCTCCCAGTTTGACAGTGAACCATTGATAACTGCTCTCTGAGCATGGTCTTTCATCCAGTTGTACACCCACTTTATAGCACTTCCATCTAGACTTTATTCCTAGTGTGTTTATGAGAATGACCTGTGGGACTATGTCAAAAGCCTTCCTAAAATCAAGATCTATTATGTCTACAGTTACTCCCCATCCACTAGGCCACTAATCCTGTTGAAGAAGGAAATTAGATTGGTTTGGTATGATTTTTTCTTGACAAATCCATGTTGGCTATTACTTCTAACCTATTATACTCTAGGTCAGGGGTCGGCAACCTCTGGCATGCGGCTCGCCAGGGTAAGCACCCTGGCGGGCCTGGCCAGTTTGTTTACCTGCCGCGTTGGCAAGTTCGGCCAATCTCAGCCCCCACTGGCCGCGGTTCACCGTCCCAAGCCAATGGGGGCTGTGGGAAGCGGTGCGGGCCGAGGGATGTGCTGGTCGCAGTTTCCCGCCGCCCACATTGGCCTGGGACGACGATTGGCCGAACCTGCCGACGCAGCAGGTAAACAAACTGGCCCGGCCCGCCAGGATGTTTACCCTGGCTAGCCGCGTGCCAGAGGTTGCCGACCCATACTCTAGGTACATAAGAATGGCCATACTGGGTCAGACCAATGGTCCATCTAACCCGGTATCTTCTCTTCTGACAGTGGCCAATGGCAGGTGCTTCAGATTGACCCGTCCCGTCGCCCATTCCCCGATTCTGGCAAAGAAAGGCCAGGGACACTTCAGAGCATAGTTTTGCATCCCTGCCCATCCAGTTAATAGCCATTGATGGACCTATCCTCCATGAATTTATCTAATTCTTTTTTTAACCCTATTATGCTCTTGGCCTTCACAACATCCTCTGGCAAAGAGTTCCATGGGTTGACTGTGCATTGTGTGAAGAAATACTTCCTTTTGTTTGTTTTAAACCTGCTGCCTGTTAATTTCATTTGGTAATCCCTAAATCTTGTGGTATGAGAAGGAGTAAATAACACTTCCTTATTTACTTTCTCCACACCAGTCATGATTTTATAGACCTTTATCATATCCCCCTCTTAGTCGTCTTTTTTCTAAACTGAAACGTCCCAATCTTGTTAATCTCTCCACAGATGGAAGCTGTTCCATACTCCTAATTATTTTTCTTGCCTTTTTCTGTACCTTCCCTCTTATCCTATGACAACTTACTTTGCTTAAGACACTTTGGTGAGGGACCTTGTCAAAGGTTTTCTGAAAAATCTAAGTATACTATATGCACTGGATCACCTTTGTCCACATACTTGTTGACTCCCTTAATGAATTCTAGTAGATTGGTGAGGCATGATTTCCCTTTACAAAAACCATGTTGACTCTTCCCCAACAAATCATGTTCATCTGTGTGTCTGATAATCCTACAGTTTCAACCAATTTGCCTGGTACTGAAGTTAGGCTTACCGGCCTGCAATTGCTTACAATTTGGTTGTTTAATAATTGATTCCAGTATCTTTCCAGGTATCGAAGTTAGGCTGACTGGTCTGTAATTCTCTGGGTCTTCTTTGTTCCCCTTTTTAAAGATAGGTCCTACATATGTCCTTCTCCAGTCCTTTGGGACCTCACCCATCCTTCATGAATTCTTGAAGAGAATTGCTTACAGTTCCAAGACTGCTTCAGCTAATTCCTTAAAAAGCTTAGGATGAATTTCATCAGGCCCTGCAGACTTGAATCCATCTAACTTATCTAAATATCCTTTAACACGTTCGCTTTCTATTTTGGCTTGAATTCCTTCCCCTTTGTTGTTAATTTTAATTTTGCTGCTTATCTGGTCACAATTAATCGTTTTCATGAAAACTGAAGCAAAATAGGCATTCAATATCTCAGTCTTCCTGATATCATCTGTTATTAGCTCATCTTCCCTGCTAAGTAGAGGAACTACACTTCCTTTGTCTTTCCCTTGTTCTTAACGTGTTTAAAGAATCTTCTTATTGCCTTTTATGTCCTTTGGTAGATGTAACTTATTTTGGGCCTTAGCCTTTCTGATTTTGTCCCTGCATACTTGTGCTAGTCTTTTGTACTCCTCCTTGGAAATTCATCCATGTTTCCAGTTTTTGTAGGATTCCTTTTTGGATTTGCAGCTAATTAAAGAGCTGCTGAGGAAACCATATTGGCCTCTTACAAATCTTCCTGTCTTCCCTTCTCATTGGGATAGTTTGCAGTTGTGGCTTTAATATTGTAATGCCAGCGCTCCTGAACTCCTTTATCCCTTAGATTTTCATCCCATGGGACCTTACCTACCAATTCTCTAAATTTGTTAAAATCTGCTTTTTTCCCCTTTCTAGTACTTATATAACTCCTTTTATCACAGAGTTGATCACCTCACAATCTTTAATGTATTTATGATAGTAACTCCCTTGTGAGGTACAGAAGTGCTGTTATTCTCATGGGCTTTGAGGCTGAGAAAGACTAAATGGTTTATCCAAGTCTGTAGCAGATAAGGGAGGGTCTCCCAGCTCTTAGGCTGCCCCCCTAACCACTGAACCGTCCTTTTCAAACTTTAGCTCAACTCCTGAGGCCTTTAGTCCATTTTTACTCAGTCCACATTCAGGCAAACTCCTGTCAATAGAAATTTGACTGAATAATGTCTGAGTAAAAACAGAATAACGATTTGGACCCTAATGCGAATGGGGCATGGGATGGAATAGGAACTATTTTTAAAAAATTACAATATAATATTTCTTTACTAAGCACTATATGCTTATGTCTATGCAGTCTGGCATTAAAATATCAGTCTAAAAACAAAAGGCCAGAATCGTAACATTTGTACAGACCTTTAAAGGCAATAAGCTGAATGATTTTTACACAATGACACAACCACTTATATCATGATGGGAGTAAGTAAGCCTGAATTCTTCTCGGCTGTATATGCCTGTTTTTTTACAGTCAGTGATAGGAATGAGTGTTAACAGAGACATCTACAGACAAAATTAGTAAAGTGGTCTTGTAGCTCCACTAGTGGAGCCTTGCTTTCTAAAATGTGATTCTTAATATCTTCCCTTTCTGTGCTAATTTCTTTGCTGTCTTCTAATGGAGTCTTCCTCTGGGTCTAGGTGCCTGGAGTTACTTGTATCAAAGCAGAGAATAAAATGTATTTCAAACTAATTCCATGCTCTGAGCTAGTGTGAGAAGAGCACATGTTGGTAGTATGGTAGTAGACAGATGGAATATCGTTCTGATTCTATGGATATGCTGTACTGCACCTGCATTTACAATGTACAAAGCACCCATCTACTGTGAGAAGAGCAGTAATGTTCAGAAACCAAGATGTCTTCATTTAAGAACTACATTATAACTAAATTATATAATAACAAAGTCACTTGCTTAACTCAGATGCTAGATCTTTAAACACACATGCACAGAAAATCAGACCTCATGTTCAGAATCTGACTTCATAGTAGGTTGAATCCAATCTCAAAATAGGTGTTTTAAATTTCACTTTTCCTACATATTTTTTGTTTACTGGACTTCTTTAGATTTTTACAATAATTAAAAGGGATGCCTACCCAGAGCTCCAGGCACTACCCCGACATGTTATATAAACAAAAATACAATTAAACAGCAGTTTACTGACTTCTCTTCAACAGCCATCAGAACTGAATCCCCTACAAAACAAAACATAAAAACTCCCTTTGCCCATGCACACCTAACCCTCATATAACCCCACCCTCTAAGCATACCGCGCAGAACAACTGACAACTGAAGCCCTATCTTGAGTCATTTACAGTCATTTCATCAGCTAAACTAAATCAATGAAAGTCCAGGATGCTGCAGTATGTGGTGTTAGTGATTCACCAAGTGACAACTTTCTCTTTGAATCTTTGTTGAACAAATGTTCCAACATGGTGTTAGGGGACATTGTGCTGCTGGATTTTTTGTTTGAGACCTAAATCTGAGTTTCTTGTGTTCATTAAAAATCTCATTTTTTATTAATAGTCTTGTGTTCATAATAGCATTAGCTCATAATAATAGCACTAACACCTATACCGCCAATAGTAGCATCTCATTACTTGTGATATATTATCTCATTTTATATATGAGATACACTATTACTAACAAAAGTCTCTTAATAAGGAGAAGTGGGATTTTTAATGACCACAGAAATTATAAGGAACTCAGTTGTAGGCCTCACTTAAAAGATGTGTGACAAGATACATCCACCCAGCTTATATACTGCTCTACTCTTAACAGGTACTCAAGACATATGCACACTATTAACTAAATCAATCTAACAATATCATTTTACTGTAATTTGTCTTCCCTGTCCCCACCCCAATATCACATGATGTTTTTACTTACAGTCAAATTCTGAGATGAGTTGCATACTTTCAACTCCCACTGCAACTAAGGAGAACTGAGGGCGCTTAGTTCCTCTCAGTATTTGGCCTTTAGATTTCAAGATAATAGGGCAAGAAAATTGTTTTATACATGTGTACAACATTTAATCAGAACTATATTATTCATGATAATTTTCTTATTATTTTAATGTTATGCTACTTCAAGTATGTTGCACCACAAACCAAGTCCTTCCTAAAAAAAGAAGAACAGGAGTACTTGTGGCACCTTAGAGACTAACAAATTTATTAGAGCATAAGCTTTCGTGGACTACAGCCCACTTCTCTGAAACAAGTCCTTCCTGTAACACATTCTATGATGTTCTTTATATGGTGTTATCTGCTTCTTCAACACTTCTCTGTCCAGCATGGAGCTGCTCAGCACTCACTAGATAGACAACAAAATGCACTCCTATGGACAGCGTGTGTAGAAGCGTGATTTATTCATTCTTTAAGTACAGCTG
Source organism: Malaclemys terrapin pileata (assembly GCF_027887155.1). Taxonomy (NCBI): domain Eukaryota; kingdom Metazoa; phylum Chordata; order Testudines; family Emydidae; genus Malaclemys; species Malaclemys terrapin. The sequence goes on along the minus strand of NC_071511.1, from coordinate 97,961,275 downwards.
TTCCATTTCTAAATTTACCCTTGCATTTCAGCACTGCAATTTGTTTTTCAATCTCACCTAGAAAAGAGTGTCATAGCAGAAAAGAATTTGTAACTTCTCCCACGTGGCTTGATTTTGCTCAGGCTGACCTGTGCCATGAGCATGTGGTATATCATGTACTATCGGTTTAAAATTAGTCATGCATAATCATCAGGGGCTTCCCATTGCAAGGGAATGTACATGATGCATTGCAAGGGAATGTACATGATGCAGACACATTTAGGGTCTGCGCAGAGTCTGTAGGAGCCATCTTGTCATGTAACTAATGAAGAGTGTTGTGGTTTAAACATTATATCCCCGATCTCACCCTGGGTTCCTAAAGTACAAAGCATACTCACAAGGAAGATACTCTCAGCTGCCTGACCCATGTTAGAAAGCACAGTGGGGAAGTGGCTTCTATTGTTTCAGCTATCGCCACACAAAGGGGGATTTAATTGCTCTTTCATTTAGCCTGAATGAATGGTGCTTAGTACACCCATAGACTTTACCCAGGCCTGTGATTGATGGCAGCCAACATAACAAAATGCACACTGTAAGGATGTGCAAACTGGTTCCAGTAAAACAAGTTCAAATGAGTTGGAGCTGAATATTAGCTCAAACCTGAAACAAAACTTTTATAACATTTGGAAAATCATGCTAAATTGATTTCCACATGTCTCCACCGCCTATTTTTGGCAAGGGCAAATACTGAAATACCTGATTACATGGCATTTGCAAATTAGGTGGAACCAAGAAATATCAGAAATCTAACAAAAAAGGCAGCTCATTAAATAACCCCAGCCTTAGATCAGTCAAATGTTTATATCCCCCGTTGAACCTCCAAACAGTGTAATTGCTCATTACGAAAGAATTCCAGTGATTTTGTGTTATGTATCTTGTACTCTCCTCTCCATGTTTACTTGTGATGAACAGGGCTTGCCATTTCAGAGACCCTTGGCCTCTACACTGTGATAAAACACAGCACAGAATCTCAGAGCCCACATGAGCTGACTCCAGCAGAGGGGTTGGGCTTCAGGGCTAAAAATAGCAGTATAGATGTTCCAGCTGGGGCTGGAGCCCAGGTTCTGAGACCCTGTGAGGGGGAAGGGTCTCAGCGTCCAGGCTCCAGCCTGAGCCTGATTAACTACACTTCTAATTTTAGTCCCACAGCCCAAGCCCATGTCAGCTGCCCTGAGTCAGCCACAGCCATTTCTGAGGTCTTTTACTGCAATGTAGACATACCCTAATTCTCTCCCCCCTGCTCCCCCAACTGCACACAACACATACACCTGAAGCAAGATACTTATCTGCTTCTTATCTCCAACACTATAAATCTGAGATACATAGCTACACAATAAGAGGAAGCCGTGCACTATGGTGTGAATATGTTATTCAGAACTTTCAGACTTCATGCAGTCATGTTTTTGTGGTATGTTTGTAAAATACTGGATGGGAGAATCCCAGGCACAAAGCGAGATGACTAATCAAACCTGTCTACCTTTTTAAAATGTGCTAAATCTATACATACGAACAAAGAAACCCAAACAAATAAGGAGTCACAAACTGAAGTTGTCCTGTAAGAGGTCTTGAGCTAATGGTTCTTATTTCTTACTACAACCCAGTGCAATCCGTTTGACTACTACCACCTCATACAAATAAAAGAAAGAGTTTGGGGGAAACTCACTGTTATACAGCCATCATGGGATCTCAGTTACCAAAATATATATGTGCTAAATACATTTATGTCAACCCAATTTAAAAATGAACCGTGTTCAAAGATCCTACAATCTATCATTTATTCCCTGTAGCTTGGTAGGCTACTGTTTGGGGGGGCGGGGGAGAGATTTTGTGCTCCTGAGTCCTTTAGGCATTGTTGATACATAGGATCACTCTCTTAATACTTCACCACATACTTTTCTGTATAATTCACCTGCACATCTTTATATAACCATTTAAAGATATAAAGTCTAATGACAATTACAAAAGCATAAAGGAGCCATGTAAAGAACATGAACAGCACAACAGGCCTATATCTGAATCTGAGAGACTCACACATTGCAAACATCTATGTTACCAACAAGTCCCAAGCATACATCACATCAGAAGAAACTGTGATTATTACAACTGTAATAATCCATAACTCTGCCCTAACAAGGTGCATGTGTTACTTAGTCTATCCCTAAGGGTATGTCTACACTACGAGAGTAGTTCGATTTTACTTAAATCGAATTTTTGGAATCGATATTGCAAAGTCGAACGTGTGTGACCACACTAAGGACAGTAATTCGACTTTGTGAGTCCACAGTAACGGGGAAAGCGTCGACATTGGAAGCGGTGCACTGTGGGCAGCTATCCCACAGTTCCCGCAGTCCCCGCTGCCCATTGGAATTCTGGGTGGAGCCGCAAATGCCTTCTGGGTAAAAAAAATGTCTCGAGGGTGCTTTTGGGTAACTGTCGTCATCCGTCCATCACTCCCGCCCTCCCTCCCTGAAAGCACCGGCGGGAAATCAGTTCGCGCACTTTTCTAGTCAGTGACAGCGCGGACGCCACAGCACTGCGAGCATGGAGCCCGCTGCGACCATCACTGCAGTTGTGGCCGCTCTCAACGCCTCGCAGCTTATCATCCATCTTTCCCTGAGGCAGATGCAGATAAGTCAGGCGAGGAGGCTACGGCACCGCGGTGAGGGCCTGAAGTCTAAGAGTAGCACAGACCTCTCAGAAAGCACAGGACCCAGCGCCGAGGACATCACGGTGGCAATGGGTCATGTTGATGCCGTGGAACGGCGATTCTGGGCCCGGGAAACAAGCACTGAGTGGTGGGACCGCATAGTGCTGCGGGTCTGGGATGAATCCCAGTGGCTGCGAAACTTTCGCATGCGGAAGGGAACTTTCCTTGAACTTTGTGAGTTGCTGTCCCCTGCCCTGAAGCGCAAGGACACCCGGATGCGAGCAGCCCTGACTGTCCAGAAGCGAGTGGCCATAGCCCTCTGGAAGCTTGCAACGCCAGACAGCTACCGGTCAGTCGCGAACCACTTTGGCGTGGGCAAATCTACCGCGGGGGTTGTTGTGATGCAAGTAGCCAAGGCAATCGTTGATGTACTGCTGTCAAAGGTAGTGACCCTGGGAAACGTGGAGGCGATCATAGATGGCTTCGCAGCAATGGGATTCCCAAACTGCGGTGGGGCCATAGATGGAACTCACATCCCTATCTTGGGACCGGACCACCAGGCCAGCCAGTACATTAACAGAAAGGGCTACTTTTCCATGGTGCTGCAAGCACTGGTGGACCACAGGGGACGTTTTACGAACATCTACGTCGGATGGCCGGGCAAGGTTCATGACGCTCGTGTTTTCAGGAACTCTGGTCTGTTTAGACGGCTGCAGCAAGGTATTTACTTCCCGGACCACAAAATAACTGTTGGGGATGTGGAGATGCCTATAGTCATCCTCGGGGACCCAGCCTACCCGCTAATGCCCTGGCTCATGAAGCCCTATGCTGGCGCCCTGGAGAGTGAAAAAGAACTCTTCAACTACCGGCTGAGCAAGTGCAGAATGGTGGTGGAGTGTGCTTTTGGCCGTCTCAAGGGGAGATGGAGAAGCTTACTGACTCGCTGTGATCTCAGCGAAACCAATATCCCCATTGTTATAGCAGCTTGCTGTGTGCTCCACAATCTCTGTGAGAGCAAGGGGGAGACCTTTATGGCGGGGTGGGAGGTTGAGGCAAATAGCCTGGCTTCTGATTACGCCCAGCCAGACAGCCGGGCGATTAGAAGAGACCAGCGGGATGCGCTGTGCATCCGGGAGGCTTTGAAAGCTAGGTTCCTGACTGAGCAGGGTAACCTGTGACTTTTAAGTTAGTGTACAGAGAAGCTGAACCTGCCCCCGTTTCTTTACCCAGTTAATGTTGACTATCCTCTCCAGTTACATACCCCCTTTACCCCCTTCCAACACACGTTTAGAAATAAAATCACTTCTACTTTGTTAATGAACACCGTTGTCTTTATTACTGTTTTCGCGGGAATGTTTTAAAACTGGGACGTAGACTGTGGTGGGGAGCGGGTGTAGTGTACTGACGCAAATGAAGCTTCTAAACTCCAGGATTGACAGGCTCCGCTGTGGTGGACTGGTTGTTTCAACGGAGCCTGTCACCCCTCTTGATCGGGACTGTGTGTATGGGGGGGCGATGTGACTTTGTGGCGGGAGGAGGACGGTTACAGATCCCCTGCTGTGTGGCTCTGTGATCCAGGATAAGGACCGCCGCTTAAGATCTGTAACTGCCCTTCGCCGCCACAAAGTCACAGAGCAACCCACCCCCCACCACAGAACATGAAAACCACCTCCCAGACTGACCAGGGTAACTAGTCACTGCACTGTGTATGTGCCCTGCTGCTGGACCTGCCCCCGCCTATGTACCCTGCCAAAGGTGACTGTCCTGTCCAATTACCAACCCCCTTTCCCCCCTCCTCCAAAAGAACATGATGGAAACAGTAATTAACAGAAACGTATTTTTTATTATCAACTACACATGGAACTGGGAGGTGAAACTTGGACGGGGGCTTGTGTGAGGCGGGAAGGAAAGAACTTGTCAAATTTTGGGGAATGAGAGCCTTCTACTACTAGAGCTTTCTGCAGGGGTGGAGTGAGAGTTAGCACAGACTCTGCCGCCCCTACTTCTTTGCACTTTCGGTGAGGGGGGTATGGGACTTGGTGGCGGGGGAGGGCGGTTAAAGATAGACTGCAGCGGGGCTCTGTCCTCCTGCCTCCGGTCCTGCAGAACATCCACAAGGTGCCGGAGCGTGTCCGTTTGCTCCCTCAGTAGTCCAAGCAGCGTTTGAGTCGCCTGCTGGTCTTCCTGCCGCCACCTCTCCTCCCGATCCATGTTTGCTTGGTGCATTTGGGACAAGTTCTCCCGCCACTGGGTCTGCTGTGCTGCCTGGGCTCGGGAGCAGGCCATAAGCTCCGAGAACATGTCCTCCCGTGTCCTCTTCTTCCTACGCCTAATCTGCGCTAGCCTCTGGGAGTGTGATGCCAGGCTAGGTTGTGAGACAGTCGCAGATGTGGCTGTGGGAATGGGAAAAAGGGAGTGAATTCCTCAGAAAGATAAATGTAGTTGTGAACAAAGAACATAGTCTTTCTCTGTGAACAAGACCATGCACAGCACCTATCACATGCGCACTCAGCACAAGGTCGAATTCTCGGCCTTCGCATTCAGTGCCTGGGTCTTGCACAGCAGATTTGAGAAGCGGGGCAGGACACCTGAATTTCTGTATCAGGCAGACATGGTAAGCCGTAGACTTGTGGCAGCTTAAAACTTTAATATTAGCACTGGCCTCATTTCACATTGAAAGCAATGTCAGTCCCTGCTGCCAGCAATCCGGCAAGCAGGAACTCTGCCCCTGTCCCACCCCCTCGCGGCTGTCCCCGGGAAAGATCCCTGTAGGCTGTCCCTCTCACGCCTCCACCGCGTGGCTGCAAACCAGCGGTTACAGTTCTGTAAAGGAACGGGCAAGCAGTCCCAACACTAACATTCCCCTACCTAATTCAAAGCAGGTCACCATGAGCGACATCACCCTGATGAGGATCTCAGACAGTGAGAAAGAAAGAATGCTTCGGGAAAGCCTCCAAAGACCAGGGCCGTATGCCGCTCTGCTCTGCAGGGCAATGATCCCTGAGTACTTGCTTGTCTCGTGGCGCGGAAACGTTTCCATCTACGGAGGACCCAATAAGGCCGCTCTCCCCAGGAACCTGATGCAACGGCTTTCCAATTACCTCCAGGAGAGCTTCCTCGAGATGTCCCAGGAGGATTTCTGCTCCATCCCCGGACATATAGACCGCATTTTACTGTAGCTGCACTGGCAGGGACTAAACAGTAGAGCGGCTTGGGCAGAACAATCATGCTAAACTGGACATTGTTAGATTTTTTTTCAATAGTTGCACTGCCCAGGACTGAAACGTTAAGCGCCTAGGACAAACTAATCATGAGAAACCCATTTTTGTTATTCTTAATATTCCTGTTCTGTTAAAAATAAATGTTTAGATGTTTAAAACACTTACTGGCTGATCCTTCCCCAGATTCTGTGTCCGGGTTAACGGCTGGGGACGGTTGGTAGGGGATCTCTGTAAGGGTGATGAAGAGATCCTGGCTGTCGGGGAAATCAGCGTTGTAAGTGCTGTCGACTGCCTCGTCCTCCTCATCTCCTTCCTCATCTTCCCCGTCCGCTAACATGTCCGAAGAACCAGCCGTGGACAATATCCCATCCTCAGAGTCCACGGTCAGTGGTGGGGTAGTGGTGGCGGCCGCACCTAGGATGGAATGCAGTGCCTCGTAGAAATGGGATGTCTGGCGATGGGATCCGGAGCGTCCGTTTGCCTCTTTGGTCTTCTGGTAGCCTTGTCTCAGCTCCTTGATTTTCACGCGGCACTGCGTTGCATCCCGACTGTATCCTCTCTCTGACATGTCTTTAGAGATCTTCTCGTAGATCTTTGCATTCCGTTTCTTGGAGCGCAGCTCGGAAAGCACAGACTCATCGCCCCACACAGCGATCAGATCCAAGACTTCCCAATCAGTCCATGCTGGGGCCCTCTTTCTATTCTGAGATTGCACGGCCATCACTGCTGGAGAGCTCTGCATCGTTGCCAGTGCTGCTGAGCTCGCCACGATGTCCAGACAGGAAATGAGATTCAAACTGCCCAGACAGGAAAAGGAATTCAAATTCAAATTTTCCCGGGGCTTTTTCTGTGTGGCTGGTCAGAGCATCCGAGCTCGTACTGCTGTCCAGAGCGTCAACAGAGTGGTGCACTGTGGGATAGCTCCCGGAGCTATTAGCGTCGATTTCCATCCACACCTAGCCTAATTCGACATGGCCATGTTGAATTTAGCGCTACTCCCCTCGTCGGGGAGGAGTATAGAATTCGAATTAAAGAGACCTCTATGTCGAACTAAATAGCTTTGCGGTGTGGACGGGTGCAGGGTTAATTCGATGTAACGGCGCTAACTTCGACATAAACGCCTAGTGTAGACCAGGCCTAAGATAACAAATCTTACCAGGAACACAAGGTCCATGCCTAATTTGCATCAGACTGAGTGGATTGCAGTCACAATCATCTTAAACATGTGGGTGCAGCATGCGGATACTAGAATCCCAGAATGTAATACTCCATCTTGTTGCAGCATCTCTAATCACAGTTCATGTATGGGCCATAAGCCACACTTTGGCCATCTCTCCATTATATACAATGTATCTACATACTGTGTAGTGTATATTTTTACTATTAGCATTATAGATGTAGGGAATAATTATAAAAGGGATCAGGAGATGGCACAAGGGTGATGGCACCAGTAACTTGTAAGCTATTTTAGGCCCTGATCCTGTAACTGATAACTCACAGGTGGACATGTGGAGCCCTGCGAGGACTCCCAAGGTGCCCTGTATGGGTACAACAGACCACCTACATGCTATCAGTTGCATGTTTCTGGCTTCTATGATTAATAAAATTTAATTTCTCTCTTTCTCCTCTCCTTTCCTCGTATGGCAGCTTTACCTGTAGTTATAAAGAAAAAAGATTGAGAGAAGTGCAGAGCATATTTTAAGTCCCAGAAGAGCATTTTAATTACCATTTTTCTGGAAGGTACTCTTATACTGATAGCCAGTCAGAAAGAAAGATTTGAAAAACAGACAAATAACATAATAGATTTAAATAATTTCTGGTGCTAGTGAATCTTCACTTGTATAACTAAACCTTAGTTTTATAACAATGCTGTAAGGAACAGCATCCATCAGTGGACTGAGCATGGGGCTGGGAGCCAGGAACTTCTGCATTATAATCCTAATACTGCCGCTAACTTGCTGTGTGGCTTTAGGAAAGTCACTTATGTCAGAGAATAACAGAGTTCTCACTCTTTGTTTGGGTACAGCAAGTCAGATACTTTATTTTCTCTAACAATTGCGTAGAGGGAAGAGCTAAACAGGTCTCTCTACAGGTAAACAATTACAGCAAACCTTTATACCTTTCATTACAGACAATAATAAGCAACAGCTGCATTTTGTTTATACATAGGCCATCTTGATATCTTATTTTTCTCACTTGTTTTGACTCTAGTCTACATACGATATTTTCTACACATTATCTACACAAGGTTGCAACAACTTCTCACGCAGTTCTTTCCCACTCGCCTCACACAATCCTCGCTTCTACAAATCTAGCGTTATTAGGGTTACAGGTAACTTGACTCTTGCTAACGAACTGTCATGCATTGCATCCCCTTCCTGTCAGTTCTTTCTCTGCTTCCACAACCCCCCGCCCCCCTTGAACAATTTGGGTATGTAGAGGTGATCTGCTTCCACACTTAACTTACCTGTATTTCCATCTGCCACAACTGCAAATTGAGAATACACCTATCTTAAAGGAGGGTTGTGTGGATTAATTATGTAAGCCTAGGATAATATTTTGTTTGGGATTTGGATTTTTGTTTTTTCAAGGGTTGCTTGTTTGTTATAGCAGTTTGTAGCTCTACATACATTATGTACCAAGTATTATTAGTGCTTGGGAAGAGATTTGGGTGAAGTACTGGCTCCCCTGAAGCCAATGGGACTTTGACTTCAGAAGATCCAGGATTTCACCCAAGTTTGTGATGTTAGAGAGAATATTTAGGTACTAATATTGATTTATTGGGATGGTGAGATTTTTTTTCATTGATTTCACATATTTTCTCCCTAAATTAAAAAGCTTAAAGGAAAATAACCAGGCAGGTAGGAAATTCCAAGATCATCTAGCTACACAGAAATTACTGGTCTCTCAGGTCAACCAACACACCATGTCTACCTCTGCAGATATTGGGCTCTTTTTTGCCCCCTTTTCTTCTCCCAACCAAGTTTCTAAGAATGAGTATCAACAAGGAAAACTAATTGCCTTCAAGCACACATTAAGGCTTTTTTTAAAGCATACAACTTCTATTATCGTATTGTACCATTTTTAGGTATGGGAATTTAGTTTCAACAATAAAAAGCATGGAAAATCCCATGTGATACCATAATGTGCAATACAAACATATCACTTCATCTTTTTTGTATGAGGTTTGTTTGTCAGCTAATTGATTTTTATAATGATAAACCAAGAATCTGTATTTTTCGGAATCAAAACCCCTAGGAATATGGTCGGAAAAGTCTTGCTTCCTAGGATTTGTCCATGTAGATTTTTTTACAGTTTGAATAACTTTTAGAAACAAACTTCCATACTCTCCCATTTAGTTTCTTTGCTTGTTCTCTATAGCTCAGAATGTACGGGGGGGGGGGGGGGGGGGGGGGGGGGGAAAGTGAAGTCACACATTATTTATTCTATTTACCTTCTGAAACCACCAGTTATGGTCACTAAAGCATCTGGTAAAAATGCCCGTACAGCATCTTTAACAATCAAGCTTACTGCATCTGCTTCTGCCTTAGATACACGGCTAAGGAGGTCTTCATGGTAGAGAAACCCTAAAAGTAATTTTACATGAGTAAAAATGTTTTGATCTGAATGAAATATTAAAATATACATATCATTAAGCAAGCTAAAGATAAGGCTGATAATAAACTGTTCAGCAGGGAGTCAAAAACACTCAAGTTGCATGACGGGCATGTGTTTCCTAAGCTGACCCCAATTAAGACTGGATGTTTTTCTAAAATATATATTTTACTTCAACCAGAAGTTATGAGCTTGATATAGGAAGTACTGTATCAAATGTCATGGCCTGTGTTATACAAGGAATTCAGACTAATCATAATGGTGCCTTCTGGCCTTAAAATCTATGACCAGCTTGTTTTATTTCAACATTACTTCCAAAATGGCTCTACCTCTTCAGAGTCATCTCAAGAAACTTCTGCTTTTCACAAGAACAAACCAGGGAGAACTTATGGATAGATTTATTGAGTCTATTATTAACTTTCCCCAAAAGAAAAATGTCACTAGCAGATTTCCTTAGAATCTCCAGGTCCCTGGTGGGGAATGACTCTCTGGCTTCACCAAAGAAGTTCAGTTTCTGAGGACTGGGAGGTGGATGGAGACTAGCAAGGGTGGTTAGGAGATAAGCACCAACAAGAACAGAAAAGGTTCTGGTCTTTCTTGGGGAACTAGGAGAAAAGTGTCATTGGGACATGAGGAGAGGCTGCATTGGTTTTTTTTAGGTCACAAAAGAAGTGGTAGTTAGGAATGGTTGATATTAGAGATCAGGTGTCTTCAAGGGTTCTGTAAGTTGGGCTGATCTAAGGCTTTCAGCATTATAAGGGATTGAGAGTTGATCAATTGCTACAAAGACTACAGCAGCCTCTGGTGTTAGTGAAAGTTAAGATTTGCTACTGGTGAAATCCTGGCCCCAATGAAAGAAAATGGGAGAACTCCCATTGAGTGACTTCACCCTTCATGTTTTAGAGGCTTGGGAAAGGAGAGGACTGGACTGGAGCCCTGGCGGTGGGGGCCACTCAAGTCTGGATAGAATTTGGACGGGGATCAGACCTTTTGACCCATGCAGACTTTATTGTAATAATGACTATATTAACAGTGACATTTAAATCACATAAAATAATCAATAGCATTAGTGAAAATAATAGGTGAGCTTTAAAGAATGATAGAAAAAGTGCACCCGGCACAGGGCACATGCATGTGAAGGTCACCATATTGTGCATGTGGGGCATTGTCTACATAGTACATTAGTGAGCACCAGCTGGGGGGTAACTTCTAGCACACAATACCATGTTGTACACTAACTCTCTGTGTGAACCCTTCTCTCCCCCCTCACCCATTGGCACAAACTGAAATTTCCCTAATGCACATAGCCAGTAGGTGACAAACTTGGGACCTTTGGCAGTAAAAGCAGAGGCTTTTACCACTTGAGATAAATGGTGTGTGTGTAGAGAAAGGCTCCTCACTTCACCTGGAATTGAAAAAAAATGTATATCTAGGTAAATAATATATTTATGCCAGTTTGGAAAAAAAAGTTTTGTTGTGTTTATAAGAAGAATTTTAAAGCATCCTGCATTTCCCCAGTCAGAGCATTTCAACAACCAGTTTTAAAGGAGAACAGTTTAGCTTTCTCAAAAATTGTTACCGTATATCATGAACTGGGGCCAACATCACAATCATCAGTGAGGAGGAGTCAAACTCAAGACCTAGAGCAACAAAAGCTCAGGTCTCTGCCACTCAAGCTAAAGGAGAGCTGGCTACAGAGGTGTTGATGACCGGAATATACAGTGTATTTTAAAACCAAACCAACATTTATTTTAAAATCCCAGAGGCTACACCTCTGGCATAAATACAGCTGGGTCTACATTTTTCCATTTCAAGGGGAACTGAGAAACTTTTCTACAGAAACAAACAAAAACAATGTTAAAATTGGCTTGACTAAGTTTGGCAACAACCTTCCAATGAGGAAGTTCCCTTAAAAAAGTTACTTAGCAAACTCACAATCCAAATAAAGTTTAGTTGCAGTCTATAAGGAACAGACATACTAAAAACATTTTCTATTTTAGTTAGAAAACTTGAATAACTCAAAATCAGAGGTATTGAAATTGCCACCGAATCCAAGAACACAGATCCACAAACAGAATGAGAATGGGAGGCAGATTAATATAGTCTGGGGAAAAAATGACACACCTATGTGCATTAAGAAAAGGGGTATTGGTGTATGGATCATGTAGCAGTCCCAGAGCATGCCCCCTTGTGGTGCACCAGGAAACCGCAGTCACCATGGCTCAGTTTCCCCTCATCTATGATGGTTCTCTCAGCCTTCAGCACAGATTGGTTGCTGAAAAGATTCAGCACTCTGCCTCAGTTATAAAAAATGATGCACAGCCCTTCCTATGAGCATCTGTCCTGTTGCACAAAGTCTTGACCCTTCTTTTCCTGGGCTTAATTTCCAACCATCCCTTGGAGCCAGTCAGTCTCTTTTTCCTCCCATTAACAGCAGGAGTTGCTGTACACTTTACTAGGTTGGTTACATGGGGGGGAACCCACATGCACCTTCAGCTAAGGGCTCCCAGCCCTGGGAACCCTGAACAACTGGGCTATCTGTACCATAACTCAAACTCACTCTCTTTAATTCCCAGAGCCTCCTCCTATGTATCAGCCTGACCTGTCTAGAAAATCCTTTCCACCATATCTTCCCAAATGCCAATCCTGGGCTCAAACTTCTTTTCCTGTGGGGTAGGGTTACACAGCCCTCCTTTCCTGGAGCTGTGCTTTGATTCTAGCAGGCTTCCTTCAGCCCTCCCCTTCTTCCCACTGTAGATCCTGGACCCTTTTCCCTCAGGACTCTTCCTTGCCCTCAGTCCTGGACTCAAGCTCCTGCCCTGAGACAGGGTGATCACAGCCATCTTTCCTAAGGCTGTGCTTCACTTCTGGCAGACGTTTATAGAGCACTAACAACTTGGGGTACACAAGACAAATCAGATTCCTGTAGTCTTGAAGGTTGAGAACCACTGCTGTAGCCTACACTAATTAATGCTGTTTTAAAGGCATTAAAGTACTTAATCACAGATCTTTTACTGGGGGTTTTACCTGCTTTCTGCATCCTTGATAGCTTCAGAGTCTTGTCAGCTTTTACTTCTTCCAGCGTCCGAAAACCCATTCTGTACCATTTTTCTGATGTCTTCAATCCCACTCCAAAGACAGAAATAAATAGCTAAAGTAAACAGAACAATACACATTTCAGTGTAACTGCAGACATCTGCTGAGACAACACAGTGCTGCTTTCAAAAGGAACAATGGATTAACATAAAGTAAAAAACAAACAAACAGGTTTGTGTGTACAACTAAAACATAGGGCAAAATTCAGCCTCGTTGGATTTGTTGTATGGATGTAGCTTCCTTCTTCCTTCTTTTTTTTTTTTTTTTTTTTTTTGCACAATTACCCTGTGCAGCCAAATGGTTATCATACCTGAACAGTTTTCATTAACATGAAATCTAAAAAAAATACACCAGCATCTCAGCATCTTGGCATGATTTAGCTAAATATGTAGGATTTTCAGTAGTACTAAGCAACTATACTTACTCTTTCACCATTCAAAGTAACTGTTTCTGAACTGTTTCCAGCTGCCAGGCTGGAGCTGGAATTTAAAGGGCTCAGGGCTCCCACCGCTGCAGGGAGCCCCAAGCCCTTTAATTTGCCCCTGAGCCCCGGGGGCTCCCAGCCACCTCTGCAGCTGGGAGCCCCGGGTTGATTTAAAGGCCCTGGGGCTCCCAGCCACAGCCGGTCCCCCAGGGCCTTTAAATCTTGAGAGGCTCCGCCTCTTCTGGTTGAGGCCACGCCTCTTCTGGGTGAGGCCACGCCCCCCTCTGGACTCCGGCAGTACCGGTAAGTCCTGTAAATTACTTTCACCCCTGATTATGACCCTATCCTCCAAAGCAGTTGCAATCCCTCCCAGTTTGGTATCTTCTGCAAACTTAATAAGCGTACTTTCTATGCCAATATCTAAGTCGTTGATGAAGATATTGAACAGAACCGGTCCCAAAACAGACCCCTGCGGAACCCCACTTTGATTCAGGCTATGTCATTGGTTGCTCCTCCAGCTCTAAGCAGCTCTTTCTTTTTGGCCAGGAAGGAGGAGACTGATTCTCCACCCCTTTAGGCTGAGCTGAGGGAGAAGCAAAGGGTCATTGAGGTTCTCCTGCTGCTACAGCAAGGCCTTTCATCCCATTCACCCTCATGTAGCGGGAGTGGGGGCTTCAGGCAAGTGGATGATCTTTAACCTTTGGATACTGTAATTGATAAGGATATAATGTTCTTACATTGTTTAACCATCGTATTATGTTTTCCATTCACATCCACATACCCCCACATTTCACTATGTCATGTCACAACTTTGGGGGCAGACAGAATATTTGCAGGAAAAGAAATATATTTGGTGGTTTGGGCTGAGATGGTAGATAGGGGAGGGTTTTATGTATCTCCCAGAATGGTTGTATTCAGTATTCAGCTGGGACCATAAGATTAACCAGAAATGATGGACTGGAGTCTATTTCAGTGGTGACTCTATCCCTCTCTACAAGGGTGAAGAATAGCTTAGTGCAAGCTATTTGTCCAGACCGGGATGCTTTCTCCAGCAGTTTTGACTTTGGGATCTATCAGTCAGGACAAGAGCTGCTCAAGGTCAGGTTGAGTGCTATAGTCACACTTTGGTGCAAAGACTATGTTCATTCCCCTCCTCCATTTGCTTACATTCTTGTTGTTTGGTTGGTTATTAAATAAAGTTGCTGCCATTGTGACAGAAATTATCCACTTTTTGGAAGTACATTTTTGGGAATCCCCTGGGCTATGCTATTACAGGAATATTAAATCTATATGATTAAAAACACAATATGAATGTAAATAAAAACAAAAGAAATGTATGTAATATGTTAAATGTATTATGAAATACAAACAAACACTTTATGGCTACTTCAAATATTACTCAGCATGGTCAATGTCGATTGAGATCATCAAGGCAGAACTACAAAAACAAGTTAGACCAGCTTGCAGATCCAACTGAAGCATCTGATTTTCAAGATACATGCTGAATATTTTCATTCATGAATCAGTGTTCTCTGTTTGTCTATTTATGCTAATTCTGACATTTAACCCTTTGTTTCTGCTCCCAGTTTAAGCCAATATCCTCTTTTACTACAAACCAGCCAGTTATATCAAGATGCTCAAAGAAACCTACATTTATACATAACAGTAAGATGCACAAGAGAAACATGTCTTATGACTTTGTTGTGCCACTTACAACATCAAGATTTGTATCAGTCATTCCTGAGTAAGGCCTGTAAATCTATAAATAAGGCAAGTCAATGGAATTTTAGTATGTTTCACTTCCATCCATTGCTAAGTAATTTTGTACATCAATTCTGTTTCAAGAGAAGAATGTAGAGCAAAATGTCTAAAATATAAGCAATATTCAGTGGATCAATCTCTCAGATGGATTGTGATATGAAAGTGGAGAAGAAAACCTCCAGGCTTTTCCCAAAGCATATGTTCTTTATACTCATTTTGTCAATATTGTATCTCTGAGCGATTTCATTGCACATTCATAGATTTGATGAGTGGCTGCACAATTGTCTTTTTCCATTGAATCTACAACCTTTGAATTCAGACCATGCTAATTTTATCTGGTGTTTTTCTAATGAGATTAATTCTTTGCAAGTAATTAAGATAAAGAAAAGGGAAGGATGAAAATCTGGATAATTTTAAATAGGAATTACCCTACATGTTGTATATAATAGATAAGATTACCTATTCTTTGTTTGGAACATGGGTGTTTGTAAGGGAATATGATTACATTTTCAATCTTATTTTAAAAAATCATTTAGATTCTTATCTTTTAATGTTTTTGCTGGTGCTGCCTTTTCAAAAGGGTCTGTTACTGGTTGTAGAATGATTCCAAGAAACTTTATTAATGCTTAGCAATGGTTAGAGATCAGTAGTAAATGAACTCTATTGTCAGTGAAGGAAAACAAAATTAACTTTGTATTCTCTATAAACTGCAGTTCTTTAGCATTCACTGAAGTTAGATCCATGAAGTTCACTGCCTAAGGGTCTTTTGGGTTATAAATATTCCATTTTCACTATTGTATATGTGGTCAGTACTGAGCTTCTGCTGGTAAAAGTCTTTGTACATTTACTCCCTCTGTACCACAGTTCATTTCAGTATTGACAAGAATTAATGTCAATAAAATGCATTGTCATTCATATTGTGTACAGCTAAACACTTGCTATACAGTCTGAGTTGCTCAAAGAATAATTGTTGCAATTTGATAACTAAAAAAACATCATATTTATATATTGCTTGGTTTGTTGGTAATTAAAAAACCCATAGCACTATAGGTAGCCTATTGGCTTAGTGTGCACCAGTTTTCACTTCTGCAGACCTAGCTTAAAATACAGGCTTCAGTTATACAAATTTGGAATCAGATTTTGATGAGGAGTTTTGTAGTGGACATTTACATGCATCACAAAACTACCACACAGGTTGGAATCATTCAGAATGATTGATAGTCTGTGTGCAAGAGAGGGCTAGCATTACAGTTATAGTGGGGTTGCAGGGCAGGCGTGAGGTGCATTGGCAGAACAGTGCAGGCTGGGAAGTTTGCACAGCAGCCCACTCTCCCACTGGCCATAGTCCTTCAGACAGGACTACAGTAACACAAACTGGGAACTTTTTAGTTCGCACCCTCAGCACCCACACAGGCGAGTTACAGTGCAGCAATTTAGTGTACACTGCTGTAGTTCAAACTACAGTGGGGCAGTGCAGACATAGCCAAGTTAAAGAATCGCACCCTTTTCACTCTCTCTTCAAATGAGAGTTTTTCCATGCCCCTAATCATTCTCGCTACCCTTCTCTGGTCAAATGCAACAAGACCTTTATTCAGTATATTAAGGGTATGTCTACACTGCAGCTGGCCCATGCCGTCTGACTCTGGCTCAGGGAACTTGGGCTATGGGACTGTTTAATTGGGGTGTAGACATTTGGGCTTGGGCTGGAGCCCGGACTCTAGGACCCTGTGCGGTGGGAGTTTCCCATGGTTTGAGCTGCAGCCCAAGCCCAAACATCTAAACCACAATTAAATAGCCCCGCAACCCGAGCCTTGCAAGCTTGAGTCAGCTGGCATGTGCCAGCCGTGGGTGTCTAATTGCAATGTAGACATAACCTATGTGACCAGTATTGGCCCCATAAGTACAGCTTATCTTCTTCACCTCTGTCCTTATATCATCACCTTAACTAAAACAAAGTTTTTGGCAACAAGCTGAGGTGGGTGTTAGCAAAAAAACACTACTCCCTTGTTTATAGTATATGTGATACTAAAGAAAGACACACCTATCAAATTAAATTTTTCTCAGAGATAAAATACTGAAACAGAGAGCCTCTCTGGTGGAGAATGTATTGAATGTTCACTAAATGGGAACTGTTCTACTACCGCATCTGATTCTGAACTACTTTTTATTCAAGTTGAATTCTCATGTACTTCTAAATCTAGAAGTAGCCTGCTAACAAAGCCTTCCCTCCATCCCTGCCTCCTCTACCCGTGAGGCATGTTTCAGCAGAATGAAAGATAGATCTTAGTCATCATCCTCAACCTGACATTTTTATAAGATCAGAATAAGGCTGTGCTGTGCCATAGTCATGACTAATGAACCAAAAATATATTGGGTTAAGCCTAAGGCAAAAAAGGGTGTATGTTACATCAATTTTGGGGAGAAAATTACCCTTTAATTGAAGTTCAACAGCAAATTACATTGTATCACATTAATTAGAGGATGATGGGTAACTGATTCAAAATTATTCTCTCTTACTCTATCACAGTCCCTATTTTTAAGTGCTGCTCTTTCTCTGAATTAAATAAAATTCAGTACTTGTGATGCACCTTTATTATAAAGTCTAACTAGATACTTAGACCTGGTGAGTGAGAACCAAAGATCTCATGAAAAAAATGATCACACACATTTTTAAGCAACTACAACAAAACTAAGACTAAAATATACTTACTTTAAATGATTGGTATCGTTCATCAGTTAATACGTCTTTAGCTCTAGAACTCTCTCCTTCTTCAATAATCTCCTGTATATACAGTAATAGGTTACTTCTTACTTCTGAAATTATTAAACTGTAATATAATAGTCAAGTGGGAACTCTTATCAGCAGAGAGAGGGAGCATCCTTGTTTTATTCCTAAAGGACCAAATCCCACAATCCTTACTTAAGCAAAATTTCCATTAACTCAAGAATGGAGTAAAGATTTGATCCACAAAAAATATTGCACATTATTAGCAACTGGGCGTCAAGTTATTCCCCAATTGTCAATCGGATTGCAATTATTTCACATGCTTTACTGAGCTGTTCTGAAAATCATATTTCAGCATTTGATTGAGTTTATTACAAACAAACCCAGAAGCACTGTGACAATGGATATATTTTTACTCAGTGTAAAAAAAAAAAAAATCTCCATTCTATTGTGCAAGAGATCTGAATTGAATTCCCAGTCCCCAGGCCAGCAGAGGCTAAGAGCATTGTAGAGGCAATATTCTCACCCCATGAAGGAATGGGAAACAGAGTGAATCACAACATTCAGCAGTGATCTCTCCAGGTAACTAAGGGATTCTGCTTTATTGTCTCCTGAAATAATAGTGGCTGAGACATGGGGTCCTGAAAGGGCCAAAAACTAAAGCAATGAAAAATGTAGGGGATTTGCAAGGATCCAACAGGAATGTGGAGTTTACCCCTCACCTGGATGAAAGGCTTTTCTGTAAGTAGGCGAGAGGAAGAAATTAACACTAAGGCCTAGATTCACAAAAGTATTTAGGTATCAATGGGATTTAGGCACCAAAGTACCTTTGTGAATCTGTGCCTACATTACTAAAATATGTACAGGTTTTGCCAAAACAATATTTTCAAAAAAGCATTAAACTAACAAAATGATGTTGCCATGTACTGTGCAGAACAAGTCATATATGAAGAGGTATTAAGTCATCTAAATGAAGAATGTAGTTTAAAGCAACACACTATACATGGTATCTCATTATTCTTGAATGACCTGAATTCATTAGGAATGTTTCTGTGACTGGTAATGTTTACTGTAAATTTAAGGAGTGCACAAAAAGTCAGATTATTATAAAAGATACACAGACGTCACTGATTCTTTAATAATAGAGGATAGCCTAACTCTAATACAGGAGAAACACAAAGTTATCCCCACTGACAAACATCTTTGGCCCCTAAAAAAATTAGAGCTGTAAAAGAAACATCTAGCAGGGAATTCACTGTAACATTACCTCAATGACATTTCTGATTTCACCTCTCATGCAGGGCAGTCCTTCTAGATCTTCCATTCTGACTATAGTAAATGGAAGGAATTTCAGCACAGAGGCTGCTCTCATAAAGTCAAGGCAAGGTACTTCATTTTCTCTGAACTCATAATTTTCAACCAGTATCTCAAAAGCATCCTGGGGTAAAAAACAAAAACAAAAAGCAACCAAAGTTAATAAAAGCTGAAATATTCTATATGTCCCTTAGAAAGCTTAGAGTTTTCAAACTGATTCACAGATGATTTTTTCTACTATGGCACAAAAACAGTAAAGCTGGTTGGAAACATTTTGACAGAACCATTTTCTGTTTGAATGTGCAGTTCT
Source organism: Malaclemys terrapin pileata (assembly GCF_027887155.1). Taxonomy (NCBI): domain Eukaryota; kingdom Metazoa; phylum Chordata; order Testudines; family Emydidae; genus Malaclemys; species Malaclemys terrapin. Next base: position 97,942,123 of record NC_071511.1, on the reverse strand, counting down.
GCCAAAATCAAAAACTCTTCAAGAAAATGTCAATTTTGTTGAAATTTCATTGAGGAGAATAAAAAGAAAGGTCTGACAGTGACAAAATGTCCTATGTTGACATTTTTAAACCAAACATTTTGACATTTTTGTATACATTTTTATTTTGCATAATATTATATAATATAAAATAAAAGTTAAGACAAAGTGTTTTGATTGATCCAAGACTAATTTTTTTTTAACATTTTCCTTCACAGAGAATTTTGAAATGTTTCAGTTTCATTCCAATTCTGAGCAAAGTCAAATTTCAAAATCCTTGACTAAATGGAATTTCTGTCCTCCACACAGCGCTAACCCAAAGTGAATGACCCACAGGCACATATTTTCATATGAGTGCTTAATAAGCAACCTGACAGTGAGCTGCCATCTGCTACTTGAGCGCTAGAGATGATTTAACGACCTCCATGTATTTAAGAAAACTCTCCAGAGCCTGACAAGGTGAAATAGCTTCTGCAAGTTTTCAAAATCTGCCCAAATGTACTTTATTCAGCATGTCACTACATGACATCTTTGTTTCTCAAATACAATCAAAGAAAAGTATGTGGCAGGCCCAGCAGCCCCAAGAGTTTGTTCTCTTCTTTCAACTTGCAGCCATGTTTCTAGTCAGCAAGCTCAAGGAACAGCACTTGCCCCTCCCCTCAACTTTTCAGCCTATACAAAGGGGAAAAATGTTTGATGACTCTTCACTTATCATTGGCTTGGTTTATTGAAGCTCCTGCACTCACAAGCTGCTTGACAGAGCAGTAGTATTTACTATCCACATGTCATGTGCAGCGCTTTGAAAAACAACAAATAACATCTTTAATTCTTTAAAAATAGCAAAATTCTTTGAAAAATGAAATGCAAGGACCAGATCCCAGGATGGTTCAGAAGGCATTTGTCACCTTTTCTAATGTAGCACTTCTACATTTCAGAGGAAAACAAGCTGTGTAATAGTATCTGAAGTCAAACAACCTTAAAATTAGTGACCGTATAAACTTCTGAAGACTTGGTGCAGATTAGCAGCCAAAAACGTGAGTGCTTATTGAGACCCTACACAAAATCACAGAACTTCCCATGTCTACAAAACCAGCTGGGTTTTTGTGAGATTTCATGTACTTGAACAGACCTGTGCAAAATGTTGGAAGAGAATATGCCGCAAAGCAGGGTGTTTGGGGAGATCTAGTGTGATGAGGAAGAATTTGGATACTTTGTGTTAATGCTAATTGAACAACCCATAATCCCTCAACTGTCGGAAACCCTCATTGCTTATGTTTCTTGTCTTCGTGTAGCAGTAACGTAACTCCTTCCCTTCTGCTCCCTCCTTTAATCCATGAGGCACTAAGTTCTTCAGACAACAATGAAGGGGTGGCTGACATCATCCAGGTTCAGGGGGCTGCCAATTAAACCCCACTCTTCTCTAATCCAAAGGGTCTTCAGAGGGCAAGAAGCACTTGGGAATAAGGAAGAGTAAGACTTTCTCCCATCCTCTGCATATTAATGCATGTCTCATGATGCCCAGTACTACCTACCCTGCTGAGTATATGGACAGGAAGGGATTGGAGAGAAACAGGGAGTGGATGAAGCCTGGACCCCAGCCTCCACAGCCTGGCGGCCAATAGAATTAAACTAGTGTTAAAAAGAAAGTAAACAAACAGTGAGGGCTGAAATAAGTTACTTTCTCTGGGACCAAGGAGATGTGGGGGGCAGATGGGAAGCAGGAAAGGAATTCTGAGTCAGGACTTCCCTGAGAGTGCCTCGCCACTCTTTACACAGGGCTGGTCAGAAAGGGTCAGTCTGGACCTTTGTTAGTGTATAGGTATGGTGAGAACAGAGCAAGTGTATTACAGGCAGAGTGAGCCAAACACCAGAGCAGATACAGCAGTTGATGTTACCTAGAGGAAAGACAGCAAGACTACCCAGCTCTGACTGAGCAGTGTCTCTCTCTTCTCCTTTAATATTTGAGGGCTTGTTATGTATGTTTCAGGGTTAGATTTAAATTTATTTTTAATTAATGTAATTAATTTATGTATTATTCATTAGGTCTTAAAGATTTAGATGTTGCTTTGAGTTTTAATTTTAGATGATGTTGTTCCTCAAAATATATTAGAGACAAAAATCAAGTTAAAGCATAATAACTCATATATCTTAAATTCTACCTGTTTAATATTTCCAGATATACTGCGCCTGGTCCCAACCCCACTGATTTACATCACAATAGATCCTGTAGAGTTAATCTTAATTTACACCAGTGTAAGGGAAAACAGAATTTGGCCCAGTATATTGAAAGGGAACTGTATGTCTGGAAGTTTGTTTTTTTTTAATGTCCTTAGCTGGGTTCTAATCATTTAGTTTATTAAAACTGAAAGAATTTTTTAAAATTAATTTAATTTTTGCAATGAATATTGATTACAATTCACATTTCAGTCAGCTTGGACAATGAAAATAGGCCAGTTAGAATGCCATGGTGTTAGGGTTGTAAACAATGCAGGGTTGTGTTTAACGTGAAAGAAAATAACTGTTTTCACTGAAATCTTTTTTAAAAGATATGGAAATATTTCTATTGATTTAGAATTTGTGAAACATCATTTTCAACAAAATGTAAATGTTAAAAGAGGTACCTTTTATTGAGTAAAAGCTTTTTTTCTTTTTCCTCGCTTTTTCTACATTCTCATCCTGAAGTGCTCTATTCCTCTCTGTTCATTGAACACCTGTTCACCTTTTCTAACTCAGAGACTATTGTGGCAGATGTTTTGCTAGGGGATGCATTCTAATTTAGGAATATTTGCTTTACTATCTCTAGTTTTTTCTATCCTTTCATTTAATCAGGAATTGGTTTCACTCCAGTTAGACCCAGTCAGGGATTCATAGATAATAAGGCCAGAAGGGACCATACTGATCATCTTGTCTGACCTCCTGTATAATACAGGACTTCATTGAAATAGTCACCATGTTCAAGCCATAAGTGGTTTTGTGTAGTGTCCAGCCTCCTCCACTGCAATAAATGAAATGATATAATTCAGGAGAGGACCACTTGGAACTGTTCTACCTTCTTTTCCTTCTCTAGACTCAAGAGGATCCCAACCAAATTGATTTACCTTCCAAGGCTCCAATCATGCATTCAGTCGTCTATGATTGGACCTACATGCTCATACATATTCTGGGGAAGTCAATGGGGTTCTGCATTCTGCATGGGCATGACCTGTATGCAAGATCAGGACCCACATCTTTTGTTCCATCAGTAGACAATGGTTAACCTTATTATAGATACATGTCACTGATTCTACCACTAAGCAAAACTATATGAAGCTCATTGTAGCCTTTTTGTGTGTCTTATGTGCTGAATTGAATGTTAACATTCTGCCTGCTTTCCTGCAGTCTTCTTTATATAGCTAATAGCATTCTCACACAATAGGTCCAGAACCAATTTGCTCTTGAATCTCTCATGGTTTCCTCTATTGTTTTCAAGCACAAGCTTCTTATAACACAAACTCATCAGGGCATCATCTTGTTACAAAGAATTTTGTTTGCTATATATCTTTTCAGCAGGGTAACCTTATTCCTTGCTCTCCCCAAAGCTTAGTCACCTTTAATCCATCTCACTAGAGGAATCCTATTTCTAGCTATATATTTATTTACCAGCTCCTGCTACCAGACTAATAAGTGTTGCACTCTTCTGTTTTCAGAACATCTCATGTAAGACCTCTTGAGATAAGGAGCTGTTTAGGAAGATGTTTGATTTGGTAGCCTCTGTAGCTATTTATACTCAGTTAACCCTTGGGTATAAAAATTCACAGGGAGGGGAGAAGATTTTTTTCTGAGAGAAGACTGTCTACTAAAGCAATCCACAAAATTGTAGGTTCTCATTAGTCTTCTCTAAAGCTGTGAAGCTAATTTCTAATTATAGAAATAGATTCATTCATTACACTTTCATTCATTCACCTCATTTTTTAAAATATTCAATTTCTTAATTTATTCATTTATTTATATACATTTTTAACAAGGGTGTGTGTGTGAAAATTATATACATGATTTTTAAAAGAAGCTATAGACAGCAACAGAAAACTAACTTAGAAAAGGGGGGACATCCCATTTCTGCACACCAAAGGATGGGAGGTCACACTCCACAGAGATTCACCCAGTTATTGGGGGGGAAAGGTATATATAGCACCTTCACACACCAGTGCAGTATGGCAGTCGAAGGGAGATTCATCCCAAATTGGGGTGAGGTGGCCAGGAGGTGTTTTCATTAGACTGGCTGGAAAACAAGAATTCTTTTTCATGAAAAATGTTGAGGTTTTGGGATGAGAGGGAGAGAGAATTAGCTAATACCTTCGTGAGTACAGCAATGTGGGATGTGGTAAATCCAGTTCAGGTCCTTGACCAAATCAAGCAGAGAATCCCACATAAAACCCTTCTATCAGTGTTGACAAAATTTTCATTGAGAAGTTTTCCAAGGTCCAGGAGGGAATTTCTCATCAAAACCAAAGAGAGCCTCACCCTAGAATAGCCCAGTGATTAGGATATTGACCTGGATGTAACAGATTCCAGTGCAAATCACTGTTAAAAATCAGGCAGAGGAGGGACTTGAACCCAGGTCTCCTATATGAGTGCCCTAATTTTTAGGCTATTGGCTATTCTTGGTTAAGTCCCTCTTATCTGGAAGTGCATCTCGGACCTGAGAAACCTTCCCAACAAAACTTCTCTTAACCAATACATTTCAGTTAAAAGTGGTTTCGATGAATCAACAGTTCTCAACAAAATAGTTTTGTTAAAAGTTCCCAACCAGCTCTAGTTTCCACCACTAGTTTCTAGTTTCACACCAAGAGAAAAGAGTTTTAACCTCTTCTGGGAGCTTTGTGGCAGTCCACTGAATCAGTGCATCCTTAGCCAAACCTCTTGCCAGCCAACCATAACCATTTTACAGTTTTGCTAGCTGCCTGCAAGTCCTTGCGTGGAAGAAGGACATGAAACAGGGGTATTACGCCATTGCAACCTCTCTCTGGGTGGAGTTTCTATAGCAGGGACTGTGTTATGAATGAGGTCAAAAGAGTTTCTGCCAATACTTTTTCTTACTTGGTTTAAACTACAAAACAAAGTGGTAAACTAAGCACACACAAAAATCAACATTAAACTCAGAATTAACACACTAAACAATAGTGGAATTATCACCTTTTGGGGCAGAAAGTGGAAGGGGTTCGGTAAAGTAACTTAGATTTAAGACAGTCTCTCTGTCTGTCACCTAGGGCAGAATCTTGCCCTTTTCCCCACAAACACAGCAGCTGGCCAAGAATGGAACTTAAATCTGAGGGTTGCACTGGTTGGGAAACTAGCCACTGTCAGGCAGGATATTAGAGAATTGCCACCCCCAACCATTCAAAACTCATGCCTCGGGCCCCAGAAAATTATGAATTTGTCTTAAAAATCATTAGATTAAAAAAATACATTTGTGCTTCTTTTTTTTTTAATTTGCCCTCTTTAGGATACGCTCATTTCACATTTTCAGTCTTTTTCCTCACCCATGAGAGCTAAGAACTAGAGCTAGTAGAAAAAATTCTATCAAAACAGTTTTTCAGAAGAAAATTGAGTTTTTGACTAAATGAAAATTTTTGTGGAGAGTGTTTTCTTGTTTTGACAAAAAGTCAAAAATTTCCATTAATAAAATAACCTATCCTACAGCCAGCTCTACTAAAATCCTACTATTTTATTTTTAATGAAAGCTGAGAGTATCATGTAATCACTTCACTGAAGGACCAGGGCTTTAAGAAAAACAACAAGTATCATGAAACTCACAATAAAATCACAAGAATTGGCAACACTGGAATTGTCATGTTGGGAATCAGGCAGGGGCAAGGAAAACACAGAGGCAAGTGGGATTTCAGTGTTTTATTACAGGTAACCCGGCAGTGATGTAAATAGCACTGCTTCCAGATTAATCCCTGAAGTGCTGTCCAAATGGGACTGTCCAACAGTCAGGCAACTGTGGAAAGATGCAGACACAAAAGTTAAAATAGCGCTCAGCTTCAGCAGCCGATCCGGAGCCAAAAATAATATGCTAGGAAATTATTTACCTGTTAAGATGGGTGTAACTCCCCCATAAAGATGTTCGTTCTCAAAGGCTGCAATGATCACCAAACATGTGATCTTATAAAAATGGAAGAGTAGGGTTATGCTCAGAATAGGGCAATGAATTCAGATCTGTCTGAATAAGCCATCAAGGAAATAATATCTTATCACTGTAGATAGCAATTATATGAATTTGAAGAAATTGGGATCCCATTTCTAGATATATTTCGATAAAGATGTTGAGATGGCTCAAAGAATGCCAGAGCTCCATTCCACCTAACCCCTTCCACAATCCTCTCCTTTTCTCCTCTCCTTATTCATGTATGTCTTCTATTTTATTATTTTTACCCAAACCCTCATATATTATGTCTATATAGTATTGTCTGGGTTTGTATTGCCTTGTCTTGCAGCTTTGACAAGGTATAAAAATTGCACAATTCCATAATTCTACTGGACAGCCCATGGAATGTGCAGTATTTGGAAACATAAATAGTAAAGAAACAAACAAACAAACAAAACAACAACAAAACTAACAAAAAGCAAAGGAAAAAGGACCAGAGAAAAGTCTGCAGTGATACAGAAAGAGGCAGAGTATCTTTGGGGACAAAACAGGTTTCCTTGTTCTAGTAAAATTGCTTGTTCGGTGTTAAAAGAAAGGGATTCTTTCTCCAGTTCTTTACCAGAATGACAGCCACCACTCCAGCAAGGGCAGTTTGGGAGTAAGAGATTATGGTCCAGATTATGATGACATTATCAGGCCTCTGCCCCATCCACACTTTGTTACTCTCAGCCTGTGCACTTTAACACTCCAGAATAAAGTTTACAGAAAGCCTCAGCTGGCGAGAGACTTTTCTTTTGTGGATGGTTGGCCCCAGCAGGTTTACACAGAGAACAGAACCTAAAGGTTTGGCTTCCTGCCTGCTTGTGAAGGTAAACTAGACAGACAGAGATATATGTAGAAAACAATTTCAGCAGGTAATTGCTATCATCATCATCACGTTCCTATTACGCCTCTGGCGTTTAGGGCAGTGACAAAGCTCCTCCACTCCTGTCCGTTTCTGGCAAGTCTTTCAATGGTTCTCCAGGTGTGCCCCAGGTTTTTCAGCTCGGCTTCCACAGCTCTTCGCCATCTTGTTTTCAGTTAGGGTGACCAGAAATCCTGATAAAATCAGGACTGTCCCAATTTTTAGGCGTTTGTCCCATGTCCCGACCGATGTTTGCAATTTGTCCCGATATTTCGCACTCCTATTTTTGTTTTGTTTTGTTCCGCCGGCGGGACTCCGCTTTTTTTTTTTTTTCCTCTGCCGGTGGTACTCCAGGACTCTGCTTTTTTTTTTTTCCCTTGCTCTGCCAGCGGGACCCTCTCTCCCCCCCCCCCCCCCCCCCCCCATGTGTCCCGATATTTTCTTCATCCCATCTGGTCACCCTATTTTCGGGTGGCCTCGTTTTCTCTTGATTTAAGGTGTTCATCTTATTGCTACTCTGGTGATGGAATCAGTTTCCATCCGAAGCACATGGCCAATCCATCTCCAATGCCTCCTGGCAGTGATGGTGCTCAGATCCTCTTGGCTGCACTGTATCAATAGATCTTGGTTTGAGATTGTTCTGGGCCAAAAGATACAGAGGATTTTTCTGAGGCAGTCTGTATGGAATGAAGTCAGTTTGGATATGTCATTCTTTCTCATTCCCCAGCATTCTGCACTATAAAGTAGTGTTGAAAATACGCAGCTCTGATAAATCTTGAGTTTGCATCTTGCGTGCTCTAATGATCCCCAGAGTCTGTGTCGATGGGGGTTTTTTGCTCCTGGTAGGTTCAACCATGCCAGATTGGTCTGTGGGGTGGGGCCAGACAAAACAGACACCCTCGTCCTCCTGGTTGGGGGTTAGGCACAGGGTTAACAACCCCATCCCGTAAAAAACAAAGTATGTTATGGAAACAGCGACGGAGAAATCAACCATTACTGTGTGTGATGGCCTTCAGGAGTCAATGACCCATATGACTGCCAATGATGAAAGCTGAAAGGAAGCCACTGGCATGAAGACTGAAGAACTCAACAGCAAGATAAAACTGTCCTCTGGTGTCCGTGCCTTGTTGTGGCGGGACAGCTTGCATAATTGCTATACAGTATGTAATAACGATACACTATTGTGACGGGGTGTACCTGGCCTTTGCAACTTCCTACGGGAGGCCCCATGGTCCAACTACAACCTGCCCCATGAAGCAGCAGAGTGACAGGAAAGGAGCAGTGAAGGCGTGGCTAGAGAGTCCTCACAGCAGTTCAAGCAGCCAATCAGTACCCAGCAGGGTCAGAAAAAAGGAGCTGCAGGGCCTGAGAGATCAGTTCCTGGTTGGGACTGGAGGGGCAGGGAAGGGTGCTCCTCTCTGGCCAAAGGAGCTTAAGGGATAACCCGAGTTTGGTTCTGGCTGCATTTGCTTAAGCTGGGTTTGCAGGCAAAGAGAGGACCTAAGAAATCTAACCTTAAGGTAAAGGGTGAAGCAAAAAGGGCCCAAGTAGGAAGTGGCCCAGGGAGGAAGCAGCAATGAACTGAAATCAAGCAGTGTGTAGTTACTATTTATAGGGTCCCTGGGTTGGAACCAAGCATAGTGGGTGGGCCTGGGTTCCCCTACTAGTCATAGTGGCATAAACCTCAAGAGTGAGGGGGGACAGTGCTTATTTGAGAGTCCAAACAAAGGACTGAATTTAAAGGGCCTAGAGCTGGGGCTGAAGACCCCAGTGAGGGCAAGAGAACTGTTCATTTATTGAACTCTATTACCCTGGAATGGATTCATTTGGACTTTGTGACTTGGCTGGAGGGCCAAGCCACTAAAGACCTACCAATGTCAGCTGGCAGCCTGCAGGGCACACCAGGAGTATGAAAAAAAAAAACTGCAATACCACACCTAGCCACTAAAAGGCACTTAGAGGTGAGTGCCCACATTGCAATGACTAAAAGAGTCTTCTTCCTCATTTGACTTACAAGCTAAGGATATTTCTTTTCAATCCAAATTGCAAGCTCTCACCTGAACACTTAAATAGATGCATTTTCCACAGAAGTTCAAGTTGAGCTGGCATTAGCTATCATGATAAATGTAGCTATATATAATACAATAGCACTGCTATTTTAAGTAGGTAGTTACAGCTTGGGGTAGACAGATCTTGGAAAAGCTGTTTCACTACCTTTATTTAAGAAGACAATCAGATGTAGCATTTTAGTTAGGGGTTGTTGACAGTCAAGGAGAAAAGATTATCAAAGCACTTTCTTTCAATCTAGTTTGCATTATTCAGTGTTTTCCTGCCTTTGCAGAGCTCATTAAGCCCTTTTTAATAAACAATTAAACTAGTGTTGAATATGCATTATTATCTGTACAAAATATTGCCTGCAAATACTGCAATTAATTATAGATCTGTCTTTTTACATTAAACTAGTTTTGACTTTTTTTTATAAAATTGTTCTACTTTTTAAATAAGCAACTTATTTCCAAGAATAGTAGCTACCTGTTCAATGCCATAAGAGTGCATTGGATAATATTCTGCAGAGGTGGGGTGGCGGGAGGGAACATGAAATAGTTCTGAATTAACAGATTTAAATTTTCTTAAATTGAATAAAAAGAAGCTTGCAGCCTAGTAGGACATCACTGATGAAATCTGTGTGCAGTGATATAATCAGGAAAATGTTACTGGCCACTGACCAATTCTAACTCTTCAGGGCTTCTTAACTTAAAAGGCTGATGTATCCTATCCTGCTTATTGATGAAAAACAATACAGCTTAATTGTTTAAATAAAAATAGTTTAGTGGGAAACCAAATTTCTAGAGATCTCTAACAAATTTAAGAGTTTCATCATCTCCAGGGTATTCTCCAGAGGATGAGGCTTTAATTAAATGTGAAAGAAAGCTGGGCAAAATTTCAGCTCTTCACTTTCTGAAATGCTTTCATTGCAAAATTTCCTTTCCTTGCCCAGTCCTCTATCTAGCACATGCTGGTGACATAGCTAAAATTCAGATGCTGAAAGAATGTTGCTGCAAGTGGATTTCACCTTTTGGCTTTCAGGACCAACTCTGCTCTGACACAAAAGCACACAAATTTCACTGTGCTAAGTGAAAAGGTATGGGAGGGGGTGTATTGGGGAGAAGCTTTGAAGTTTAGTTTAAACAAATAAAAATACAAGTTGGTCCTCTTTTGCATTATATGTAAAATATGTGTGAAGCTCATGCATGACCTCTCTGTAAGCGACAAAGTAGTTTAGTTACATTGGTGTTTAGACCATTTTGAATTTGTATGGTCTATGAACCTTTGCCAGGATGGAACTGGATTCTTCTCAAAATTCTAATGTAGAAATGACACATCACCTATTTCACTGTGTCAAGACACAGACTGGCCTGAGACCACTGTGTCACTCTTGGTGGCTTTTCCACCTGAAGAAGAGACTTAGCAGTCAGGATGGAGCTCACTTCATTGGGCCAAACATTACATTCATTTTTATCTCCTGTCCTACAGTATTCAGTTTTTAAATCCCCAGCTGTGTAGCTACCACTCCAAATAGTCAGACTGATTGTTACCCACAAGCACAACTGAATAGAATTTGTAGCCACTTAGTAGCTCTGTAATTCCATTAAATATTTTCTCAAGTCTTTTAGAAACAGCGCCTTCTGTCAGCTTTCTTGGGTTTTAAATATCACTTTGCTCTAGATTTCTAAATTCTAGCATTATTTGCTGCCTGAGTTTTCAGTCTTTGGATTACAACCAGTGTATTAGAATGGCCTACTCACCTCCTGGTTCTCTTGGCAATCATCAGTCATTAGAGTTTATCTATTTGCTTCTATCATAGGCTCTTTATGCTGGCCTAAAATCAGAGACTCACTTTTATTCAAGGGCAGTTCCCCAGCAGTCCCTTCTTCTTTTAGCAATACACAATAATAGTTTCTCTTAAAGTGTGCTGTTTTTAAACACAATCCATCCTTCGGTCAAAACCAAAAAAATTGAATCCCATGAGAAGGCACAGGGTCTTCTACTTTCCTCTTCCTAGATGAACAGGTGCTGTGTAAAATCTCCACAATAGCCCTCACCTCTCTCTTCCTCTCAGTCCACCAGACTAGATTAAAATAAAACCAAGGTTCATGAACTAAACAGAACAGAAATTCACAACACCATCTACAGTGATGCTATTGGTATACATACATGGTCTTACATCAAAGGAAACTTTGTTTCTCATGAACCACAGTAATAGATCATCTTAATGAGCCTGATGCATGGAACTCCAGATATGGGCACTGAAAAGATATGGACCTTCAAGTCAGATGTATGGTGTATGATTAAGAAGTCATTACCTCAGTTGAATGACCAACATCTTTTGAAAGATTGCACTAAATGGCAGCAGGACAATCATTTGACTATTCTTATGAGTCAACTATTATGAAGAGTCATTATTATTTAAAGGCAGTAAATAAATATCACTCCTATGACTTGATAGCTTGTGGCGAAGATGGATCTATTAAGTATCCCCATGCTCCCGGTGTCCCTAAACCTTCAGCTGTCAGAAGCTGGGACTAGACAGCAGAGGATGGATCATTTGATAAATTGCCCTGTTCTGTTCATTCCCTCTGAAGCATCTGGCCCCAGACACTCTCTGAAGACAGGATATTGAGCAAGATGGACCATCCAAGCTAAATGGACCATTGGTCTGATCCAGTATGACCACTCTGGTGTTTTTTTTCCATTCAAAATAGACACAAGTTAATTTAAATAGGATTCATAATGAATAATCAACTTAAGTACAGTGGGCATATTGGAATTGGAAAAGGTTCAGAAAAGGGCAACAAAAATTAGGAGTATAGAACGGCTTCCGTATGAGGAGAGATTAATAAGACTGGGACTTTTCAGCTTGGAAAAGAGGCAACTAAGTGGGGATATGATAGAGGTCTATAAAAGCATGAGTAGTATAGAGAAAGTAAATAAGGAAGTGTTATTTACTCCTTTTCATAATACAAGAACAAGGAGCCACCAAATTTAATTAATAGGTAGCAGGTTTTAAACAAACACAAGAAAGTATTTTTTCACACAACCCACTGTCAACCTCTGGAACTCCTTGCCAGAGGGTGCTGTAAAGGCCAATACTATAATGGGGTTCAAAAGGGAGCAAGATAGATTCATGGAAAATAGATCCATCAATGGTTATTAGCCAAGGTGGGCAGGAATGGTGTCCCTAGCCTCTGTTTGCCAGAAGCTGGGATTGGGTGACAGGGCATTAATCACTTGATGATAACCTGTCTGTTCATTCCCTTTGTGGCACCTGCCATTGGCCACTGTCAGAGGACAGGATACTGGGCTTGATGGACCTTTGGTCTGACCCAGTATAGCCGTTCTTATGGGCCTGATTCTCTTCTCACTGTCACCAATGTAAATCGTATATCATGAGTCAATTAGGAGACTCAAGCAAAATATATATTATATATAAATCCTAACAAGTAATTTTGAATTTACTAAATAGTCATATTTTATCAGGCCCCATAATTCTGAATGGCCAAGAATAATTCATTGATATTCACAGTAAACAAACCAGGATTATTATTGTTATTTTGTTTATTTGTATCATGATAGTACTCAAAAGCCTCAGCCATGAGCAGGGCCCCATTGTAGCAGGCCTTGTACAAACACTAGGAAGACCTCCAAAGACCTTACAACCTAATTTTAAGACAATAAGTGAAGGGGGTAGGGGAAGATGATGAGGGTAGCAGTAATAAGATTCTGAGCTCAACCAGATGGATCTGAATCATTTATGTATAATAAAAAATGTAAATATCACCTAACACCAACTGCTCTCAAAGAAGTCAAAAGTAGATGCTTGGTTTCCTGTAGATATAACAGTAGAAGTGGATCTTGAGGAAAATTTGAAGGACATAACAACAGTGTTCCATTATAGTATGGAAGAATGTGTGAGGGCAGTTGTGGAAGAAGAGGACAAACAGGCACTCAAGGTTGGCACCGCTGACAGAGAATGACAATGCAGTAAGAGCATCAGCACTGTTGTATTGATTCTGGTTACTGACTGTGTAGCTGAAAGCATTTAGTATAATGTTAAAACACAAAATGCTAAAAGGAAATCACTTACACTAAGGAAATCACATGTACTAAGTATATTGCCAGAGGAAGTAGCACAATTTCAGAAATAGGGTGTGAATTGTGATTGCTGCAGGGTCTAAAGGTATTTTATATCCTAGCTGTGTTCTAGATAGGATTCTCCCCCAAATTATTTTCAAAAATGAACAGGAGATATTTCCTCTTCTGAGCAAGCCACCTGCTCCTTTTGGTTAAGTACACATAGAGCATAATTTATGTTGCTATTTTGACACATCATCTGGAGATTTTCTTCTAAAAATGTTATGTCTTGAGGAGCCAGAGGATGTTGTGGGGCATATGTCTAGTTTAATGTATTTCCACCTACAAGAACCCGAAGTTGATTGCAAAATTAAAGCTAGGGCCTGGTTAGTCTGATTTAAAATATAATAAAAATAAATTTATTAAGTTACTAGAGCCACTGAGACAGCTAACTTTTGTAACATATTCCTTTAGGTTCAATAATCACATGCAAAAGGAACAGAAAAGAAAGTTAAACCATTGTTTTTTCCACTAACAAAATGGAAAGACAGACAATAAGGTGTCTTTGGATGGGTGAGGTTCTGTGGCATGCAATGTGCAGGAGGTCAGACTAGATGATCCCTTCTGGCCTTAAAGTCTGAGTCTTATCCATACTAAACATTCACATTTTTATTACCATGAGTAACAGCCAGAGCGGAGTAACATTCAATAACATTGGTAATAAGCCTCAGAAGCACAGAGCTATTTGCCTCTGACTTAATTAGCTTCTTCTGTAAGAATTAAATTGTATTATTCTCTAAGAAAAATGTCTGTCTTGAGTTTTATTGCAGCCCAGTATTAATATTCAAATCAACTCTACCTCTTAGGCAAAGCCGAATGACAGTATTTATTTTACCACATAAAAACAAGATGCAGCTTCCCATGTGCACTTTTTGAGGGGAGAGAAAGGTAACTCGCTATTCATACATTAATTTTAGAACACTACTTTGCTATTATATTCTGTCATAATATTAATGTTTAAGACAGAAGCAAAGAAAATGTATTAAACAACAGCCTCTGGTCAAACGTATCATCCTGTGATCCTGCAACCTTGCTCGTCTGAATTATCCATATTCACACAATTAGACAACAGGACTGCTGATGGAGTCAGGGTTACAGGATCAGGCCTTTAGTTGTTTGAATAAGTAAAGGAAATCATGGTGCTCTCTACTAATCTATGGTATATATTCAGCTTTTATAACTCTATCTCAGCTCTCACGATTGTTTGTGTTAATCACTTCATTTCATGGATTCAACAGTCATAGGTTTTTAAAGTACATTCCCCCTTCTTTTTCTTCCCTGTTTTCTGCAAATTAAGAAACTTTCATGTATTCTATCTGCTACATACTATGTGATAATTTGTGTCTTTAGGCACAGATTTCAACAACAGATGGTAATTAAACTGCCCAGGGGTAGTCCTACAAGGCATTTTGCCTCACATGCCGCTCGGAGTCACAACTCCTTCCCTGCTCGCACCCAGCTCCTGAGGAAGTAGTAGTGTGCTGCTAGCATAAGCCAACAGCAAAAAACAATACTCATCACCAGGCTCATGTATGCAAAGCCAAGACTCACACCATATCCCACTCCGACTTTCCAGGGTTTGTAATACTTGGTTTTGGATTAAGTACAACATCGCTATAGTGTTTTTACTCTTAAATTATGAGTATATAATCTCCATGTTAACATTTTTTTTAATCTGGAATTTATCAATAAAATTATATATATATATACACACACACACACACACACACACACACAGAGTGTACGTGTCAAGTATTACTATTAATAAACAGAACTGTAGTTAGAGATGTGTTTTATAGTTACACATATGTAAATACATAAAGTACACAGGAAGGGTGTACAGATCTATAATATTAAGAAGGTAAGTACAGCATAAGACAGTTTTTGAGATGCCTATTTAACTAGAAAGTAATTAAAATTTTCTTTTTATCCTAAAATGCTTAAATAAATTAAGATATGTTTGAATGATTATTCATATCTAAAATTATTATTAAAATAAGAACTTCACAACCAGAGCGCATGGAATTGCATAACGGAAAAAATTCAAACTTGTACTGTATCTTTGCATTCTGATTGGCCAAGATCAATCCATTTTAGATAAAATGTTCTAACAACTCATCGTATAGCTGGGCCCTCATGCTATCATGTGATATTGTAATGAAAAGTCAAAAGATATTTTTAAACATATTATAAGAACAGTATATTGAAAGTAATATATTTAAAATTAGCAATTGCAAGCTATTAATACAGCATTTAAATATCCACCAAGCTAACTTCTCAATAGCAACACTTAAACAACATAATTACAATTAAGTAGGGCTGTCGATTAATCAGTTAACTCACGCGATTAACTCAAAAAAATTAATTGTGATTAACAAAAATTAATCACGATTAATCACAGATTTAATCACACTGTTAAACAATAGAATACTAATTGAAATTTAATAAATATTTTGGATGTTTTTCTACATTTTCAAATATAGTGATTTCAGTTACAACACAGAATACAAAGGGTACAGTACTCACTTTATATTATTATTTTTATTACAAATATTTGCAATGTAAAAATGATAAACAAAAGAAATAGTATTTTTCAATTCACCTCATACAAGTTCCATAGTGCAATCTCTTTATCATGAAATTTGAATTTACAAATGTAGATTTTTTTTGTTACATAACTGCACTCAAAAACAAACAATGTAAAACTTTAGAGCCTACAAGTCCACTCAGTCCTACTTCTTGTGCAGCCAATCACTAAGAGAAACAAGTTTGTTTACATTTACGGGAGATAATGCTGCCCACTTCTTGTTTACAATGTCACCAGAAAGTGAAAACAGGCATTCGCATGGCACTTTTGTAGCTGACGTTGCAAGGTATTTATGTGCCAGATATGCTAAACATTCGTATGCCCCTTCATGCTCTGGCCACCATTCCAGAGCACATGCTTCCTGCTAATGACCCTTGTTAAAAAAAATAATGGGTTAATAAAATTTGTGACTGAACTCCTTGGGGGAGAATTGTATGTCTCCTGCTCTGTGTTTTACCCACATTCTGCTATATGTTTCATTTTATAGCAATCTCAGATGATGACCCAGCATGTGTTCATTTTAAGAACACTTTCACTGCAGATTTGACAAAACACAAAGAAGGTACCAATGTGAGATTTTTAAAGATAGCTACAGCACTTGACCCAAGATTTAAGAATCTGAAGTGCCTTCCAAAATCAGATAGGGATGAGATGTGGAACATGTTTTCAGAAGTCTTAAATGAGCAACACTCGACTGTGGAAACTACGGAACCCAAACCACAAAAAAAAAAAAAAAAGAAATTAACCTGCTGGTGGCATCCGACTCAGATGATGAAAATGAATGTGTGTTGGTTTGCACTGCTTTGGATCATTATCGAGCAGAACCCATCATCAGCATGGACACATGTCCTCTGGAATGGTGGTTGACTCATGAAAGGACATATGAATCGTTAGAGTATCTGGCATGTAAATATCTTGCTATGCTGGCTACAGCAGTGCCAGGCGAACAGCTGTTCTCACTTTCAGGTGACATTGTGAACAAGAAGCAGGCAACATTATCTGCTGCAAATGTAAACAAACTTGTTTGTCTGAGCGACTGGCTGAACAAGAAGTAGGACTGAGTGGACTTCTAGGCTCTAAAGTTTTACATAGTTTTATTTTTGAATGCAGTTATTTTTTGTTCATAACTACATTTGTAAGTTCAACTTTCATGATAGAGAGATTGCACTACAGTACTTGTATTAAGTGAATTGAAAAATACTATTTCTTTTATTTTTACAGTGCAAATATTTATAATAAAAAATAAATATAAAGTGAGCACTGTATACTTTGTATTCTGTGTTGTAAGTGAAATCAATATATTTTAACGTAGAAAAACATCCACAAATATTTATAATAAGCTTTCATGGGTAAAAAAAACCCACTTCTTCAGATGCAGTGGGGTTTTTTACCCACAAAAGCTTATGCCCAAATAAATCTGTTAGTCTTTAAGGTGCCACCAGACGCCTCGTTGTTTTTGTGGATACAGACTAACATGGCTACCCCTCTGATACTTCCCAAATATTTATATAAATGGTATTCTATTTTTGTTTAATAGCACGATTAATCACAATTAATTTTTTTAAATGCAATTAATTTTTTAATCATTTGACAGCCATACACTTAAGATCAATTTAACTTTAGATTCGTCAGGTTAGTAAATTCCACTCCTCATGGTGCACAATTCATTGTGAATTTGCCAACTGTAATGTGGATGACATTGACACAAGAACTATTTTAGTTTACTTTCCTCAGCTGTAGGTTTCATGGAAAATCTATTACCGTGAACTTTTTGTTGCAGTTATTTAAAGTGGTCCTCCTTTGACATGCATACTGGGAGATTGTGCCTGCAACAAATGATGAAGCTTCTGATTCAGGTGTATCTGAAGTAGCAGGATAAGCTTGTTGCACCTGAACAGAGGGGGGGGGGGGGAAAAAGAACTGAGTCTGTCAAATAGTCTGGAACACCAAAAATATGCTCCCAGAACAACAGAATAGTGAAATCATCCATTAATTTCATTTCCTACAATCCACTGAGAAAACTGATTTCTGCGGTAATTACACCTCTAACCTGATATAATGCTGTCCTCGGGAGCCAAAAAATCTTACCATGTTATAAGTGAAATTGCGTTATATCGAATTTGCTTTGATCCGCTGGAGTGCGCAGCCCCGCCCCCCCGGGTCGCGTTATATCGGGGTAGAGGTGTACTGTAAGTACTCAATTTCTGTAGAAACACCATGCATGTAGATTTCTATTAGCCATAGCGATTACTTGAAAACTCTATGGATCATTCGAATCAACCCACACTGGATTACAAGGACATTGCAGAGAAGATAAATAATGACAAGCCATTAAGCAACTGCTTAAATCAAACATTTGCTTATATTCTAGTTCCTGCCATACATATATTTTTATTATTATTACTTTACACTTACCTATGATTTATGTCCAAGGATCTCAAAATACTTTACACAAAAGTCAATGCTTGAACTGGGAAAATGTGATGGCCCTCCCTCCATCCCATGAAACTTTTCCCCACTTTTTCACCTCCAACAGAAGCGTGAGGTATAAAATACCTGCATAGATCTCTCTACCCCCATTGAAATATTAACAAGAATAGGTAAATATTATTATCCCTAGTTTCCAAAAGGGAAAATGAGGCAGAGAGAAGTTAAGCAACTTTCACAGCAGGTCAGTAGTAGAGTTGGAATAGAATATACCCATGCAGTGTAAACATGAAGGCTTTGGTCTTTGCTTAAAATTTAGATTGACCTAGCTATGTGGCTGAAGGGTATGAAAAAATCACACCCCTGTGCACTGTAGTTGCACCAACCTAACCCCCAAAGTAGATACAGTTGATGAAAGAATTCTTTGACCTACCTACTGCCATTCAGGAAGGTAGATTATCTACATGGATGGAGAAACCCATTCCATCGATGTAGGAAGTATCTATACTGTGGTGCTAACACCAGTAGGAATGACCTAAATAGCACTGCTTCCTTTGTTAGTGAAGCAAGATTCCCAAACTAGAATAGTTAAAGTTTGAAAGAACATAAATAGTCATTCCACGTACTCCACTTGAACTGGTTTAATATTGGTGAAGTCAGGAAGGAAGACAAAAGATCAGGCTTATAATGGGAAGCTTGCTTCCACCTCAACAATGGAAAGATGACCACTTTCTCTATAATATGTATGCGAAGGGACAATTTCAACCACACTAAATAAGCTATTATGAATATATTATTTCATGTAAAAGCTGCTATTGGATATAAGCCAGTGGAGAATAGAAGAATTCATCCAGTTATGTAATGGTATGCTCACAAACTCAAGGTAATTTTTATGCTGCTGAAGAAAGAGAATTTACTGACAATTTTCACTATTTTGAAAGGAAGGAACTTATTGCCTGTCTGTCTAAGGCTGTTATAGTGAATAGCCAAAAAGGGTTTCAGTGAGGGTCAGCAGCATTACTCTGCCACTCTTGTATACTTTCATGAATGACACTTTTAAACTGATTTTAAATCATAAGCACTATGATTGATTATAGCTAATGTAATGCCTGAAATACAATGCCACTGGGAAGATGGTGAACAAAAAGAATCAAGTATCAAGGGGTAGCCGTGTTAGTCTGTATCTACAAAAACAACAAGGAGTCTGGTGGCACCTTAAAGACTAACAGATTTATTTGGGCATAAGCTTTCGTGAGTAAAAACCTCACTTCTTCAGATGCAAGAAGTGTTAGTCTTCAAGGTGGCACCAGACTCCTTGTTGTTTTTAACAAAAAGAATGTTACTGAATAGAATATATAGTAAGGCATTATTTTCATTAGGCTGCAAAGGCAGCTATCCAAGAACTGGAGTCCTGAGAAGAATAATCCATGGTGGAATTGAATCCGGGTATCAGGCAGGTAGGCTGAGAACATACCAAGAGCAATAATAAAGCAGAAACTCTTTCTATGTGTCCAAGAGAATGGTAAGATGGCACATACACATCCTGCCTTTGGAAAATTATATGAGCTTTTTCCCACCGTTAGTATCCACAAAGGTTATGTTTTTAATTAACAAGACCTGGTTATATAATTAACAGAACAAACTTGGGACAGAAATCAGTAGAAAAAAGTATTCAAACTATAATTACTGTAGTTTGATTTGTAGGGCCCGTTAAGGTGCCAGCATGAACACTAAAGAAATTGTTTCTTTCTATCATCAACAAAACATAAGAGCAAGGTTTATTTTGCTTTTTAGTGTGGAGAACAGATGGGAGATTATTGTTTGTACAGATTATGGGACAAATCCAAATATCTCTGTCCAGCAAGAATTACACTGCAGCTCCCCAACCCCAACCGCACATTTTGCCTTGCCACTGCCAGCCAATTTACTGTACTGTATAGAAACAGCTACTAATAGGATTGAAAAGTATCTATTAATCTCTCTCTTCCATAGCTCTGGATCGCTGTTGCCTATAAAATGCAGATTATGGTCAATTAAATAAGGGCCAAATCAATTTGAAAATGCCCTGGTATGTAGGTCTCCTTGTTGTTTTGACAAGTAGCTCATAATATCTACGCAACTGCTACAGAACATCTACACATATTTTCCATTAGAGTGCACGTGAGAAAAGAGTTTTAAACCTTTCGAAAGCTCTGTTTCTCTGTATGAATTTCCCTGCTATAGTGCTTGTTACTTCCATGTATGGGAAGAATGTTTCCATTTCCTTTCCTCTTTTATAGAAGTATAAATACTGAACTCCTGATTCTTTAATGCTAGAAATATAAAATATCTAATTGGATAAGACCAAATCAAGTCTCTGGATTTTCCCCAAAATGGGTGCAAATTAATGCTGCTCTCATTTTCCATCTCTTTTTCTGAATGTGAGATAAATTCAGCCAAACGGAGCCCATATAGTAGAAGTGAAACATTAAGATGGCAGTATTCTGAACAGAGAAGCTCATTGTCATTCCTTTTACAATGGGATTTTCAGTGCTTCATGAGCCAGAGAATATCTTAGTCTAACTGCAATTGGTTACAGTGTAAGAGAGTCCTAGGTTCATGGCTAACCTTGGAAAGGCCTACTTTGCTCTATTTTAATTTTTTTTAATCAATGCAGACACAAAGACATATATGAGAATAACAAAGAAAAGTATAATGTTAACTAGGGTTACCATATCTAATAAATAAAAAAAGAGGACCCTCCACGGGCCCTAGCCCCGCCCATTTCCCCACCCCTAGCCCCGCCCCCAACTCCACCCCTTCCCCGCCCTAACTCTGCCCCCTCCTCCCTCCCACTCCCAGCCATGGGGAAAGGGCTGCCCCAGCGCTACCGGCTTCAGGGTTTGCCGGGCAGCCCCCAGACCCTGCGCCCCCGGCCGGCGCTTCCCCAGCGCAGCTGGAGCCCGGGAGGGGAAGCGCCCAGCCGGGGGCGCAGGGTCTGGAGGCTGCCCGGCAAACCCTGAAGCCGGTAGCGCTCGGGCTTTGGGCAGCCCCTATGCCTCCGGACCCTGCGCCCCCAGCCGGGCACTTCCCCTCCCGGGCTCCGGCGGTGCAGGGTCCCGAGGCACGGGGGGCTGCCCAAAGCCAGTAGCACTCGGGCAGCCCGGCTCTTAAACAGAGCTGAAGAGGAGCAGAGCCTCCAGCTGCAGCAGCTCTGCTCCTCCCCGACTCTTCGGCTCTGTTTAAGAGCCGGGTGGCCCGAACACTACTGGCTTCGGGCAGCCCCCGTGCCTCCGGACCCTGTGCCGCCGGAGCCTGGGAGAGGAAGTGCCCGGCTGGGGGCGCAGGGTCTGGAGGCACGGGGGCTGCCCGAAGCCGGTAGCGCTTGGGCAGCCCGGCTCTTAAACAGAGCCGAAGAGTCGGGGAGGAGCAGAGCCGCCATTTTCCCGGACATGTTCGGCTTTTTGGCAATTCCCCCTGGACGGGGGTTTGACTGCCAAAAAGCCGGACATGTCCGGGAAAAAGAGGACGTATGGTAACCCTATGTTAACGAGAGAATGAACAAGATTTAACAGTATATTGTGTGAACACAAGCCAAGCTGCACTAAAAAAGTGGTGAGAGTGCGCTGCAGAATGGGGAATACAATTCATAGATAAACCACAACTGGCTTATCTATGAACGTATAGATAGAATGAATGCAACATGTTCACTGATTTAACAAAAGAGCACTTTTTATGCATTATTCATGACTGTTTTTATTTCAGTCACTTTCAAGTGAAGATAGCCACTAGACACTTACTACCACAGCCTCAAGCTCTATTGATCTGTGTATTTAAACTGAGGTGTGACCATACTCACTTGGATGCCTTCCATCACTCCCTTCACTTTCTATCTTCTGACTTTAAATCTTGGGTTATCTGGAGTTTGGATACTGTGCAGTCAGTTACTGACCTGCACCAGTGCCTGGGTTCTGAATAGAATATGGGTAACATGGCTGAAATTTTCCAGATCCACCCAAGAGATTTAGATACTCGATCATTTTAATGAGATAAGGGCATCCAAATCCCAATGGTGATTTTGAAAATCCCCCACT
This sequence comes from Malaclemys terrapin pileata, assembly GCF_027887155.1. Taxonomy (NCBI): domain Eukaryota; kingdom Metazoa; phylum Chordata; order Testudines; family Emydidae; genus Malaclemys; species Malaclemys terrapin. The sequence goes on along the minus strand of NC_071511.1, from coordinate 97,919,795 downwards.
TCCTCTGGCTGACCTCCTCAGATTTAACATGTTTATTGTTCAAAACAGCAACAAAACAGCTTTTACCTCATTTGTGCAAATTTAGTGCCATACTAGAAATCTTACAATATTGGCTCAAAAAGGGGAGACATAAAAGAGTAAAAGTGATGGGTAAAACTGCAATTTACGGTGTGCTGTAAAGGGTATGGGAGCTTCTTAGAGGTTAAATCTCTCTCTAACTTTACCCTGATTTGTGAATAGTGTCCATATTTTGTTCACAGACTTCAAGGTCAAAAGGCACTATTATGATCTTCTAGTCTGACCTCCTGCACAACGCAGGCCACAGAATCTCATCCACTCATTCCTGTAACAAACCCTTGAGCTATGTCTGAGATACTGAAGTCATCAACTTGTGGTTTAAAGACTTCAAGATGCAAAGAATCCTCCAGCAAGTGACCCAGGCCCCACGCCGCAGAGGAAGGTAAAAAAACCCCAGGGCCTCTGCTAATCTGCCCTGGAGGAAAATTCCTTCCCGACCCCAAATATGGCGATCAGCTAAACCCTGAGCATGTGGGCAAGACTCACCAGCCAGCACCCAGGAAAGAATTCTCTGTAGTAACTCAGATCCCACCCCCATCTAACATCCCATCACAGGCCATTGGGCATATTTACCGCTAATAGTCAAAGATCAATTAATTGCCAGAATTAGGCTATCCTATCATACCATCCCTTCCATAAACTTATCAAGTTTAGTCTTGAAGCCAGATAAGTCTTTTGCATCCACTGCTCCCCTTGAAAGGCTGTTCCAGAACTTCATTCCTCTGATGGTTAGAAACTTTCATCTAATTTCAAGTCTAAACTTCCTGATGGCCAGTTTATATCCATTTGTTCTTGTGTCCACATTGGTACTGAGCTTAAATAATTCCTCTCCCTCCCTGGTATTTATCCCTTTGATATATTTGTAGAGAGCAATCTTATCTCCCCTCAGCCTTCTTTTGGTTAGGCTAAACAAGCTAAGCTCTTTGAGTCTCCTTTCATAAAACAGGTTTTTCATTCCTCGGATCATCCTAGTAGCCCTTCTCTGTACCTGTTCCAATTTGAATTCATCTTTCCTAAACATGGGAGACCAGAACTGCACACAATATTCCAGATGAGGTCTCACCAGTGCCTTGTATAACGGTACTAACACCTCCTTATCTCTACTGGAAATACCTTGCCTGATGCATCCCAAGACCGCATTAGCTTTTTCCACAGCCATATCATATTGGCAGCTCATAGTCATCCTGTGATCAACCAATACTCCAAGGTCCTTCTCCTCCTTTGTTACTTCCAAGTGATGCATCCCCAGCGTGGCTTAGCTTAACCACAGATACTTTTGTGTTATTTTTCAGGGTATGCTAGTATCTTTCTTTTGTAAAGGGACTGCTCAGTGCATGACACACTCGGCAGAGGACGGCAGCCCAGGAATCTGTTGCTTTATTCAACATAGCAACAGAGAGGGTGAAAACAGACATTATCTAAACAGTAAGTAAAGGAGGAGTGGGGCATGGCTCCAACCCATAATAATCTGAGTAATCCAGTTAATCCCTTTATGACCACTTTACTACTTTCAATCTTTACAGGACTGCAGTACACCATGATATCTACTACAGTCCAAGCTAAATCTTTCAAATTTAATTACTGCATGTAAGTGCTGAAACTTAACCCCTTGCCAGCTAAGGACTAAATTTCCCCCCAAAAAATAATCAGCAGTTATGGATATTATTGACCCTACCACAGGCCAATTCATTCAGCAGCAAGGTCGGCCTGACACATTTTTATTAGCTACGTGGATCCAGCTGCATAGATCAAGAAGATGGAAAACTCATACTAGCAAGCTATGATCACTTCCAGAACTGTATGAGTGGGGGGAAGAGGAGAGGATGGGGGTGGGCTGTGGCTGGGAGCTCCAGGGCCTTTAAATCACCCCGGAGCTTCCAGCTGCAGAAGCTCCGAGGTGAATTAAAGGGCCCGGCAGACGCCGCTGCGGAGCTCCAGGCCCTTTAAATCCCCGCCCAAGCCCAGCTGCCGGAGCTCCAGCGGCGCTTTGAAGGGCCCGGGGCTCCCCAGAGCAGCTTTAAATCACCGCCGCGGAAGCCGGTCCTGTCTGGCATGGCGTACTGGCTCTTGCCGGTACGCCATACCGGACCAGACCGGCTTACTTTCACCCCTGGCCAGGAAACATCACTGCATCCCAACATTTGAGGACCCCCATTCCATTACAACATCTGCGAAGGCTACCTGACCGTGTCATTGATATCACTGTCAACAAAACTGATTGAAATATGATGATCAGGCTAGGTGCATTGAGGGATTCTTGGTTGTAGGTGGGGCAGAAGGCCTAATAAGTAGTCTGTAGAACAGAGAAATATTTTGATTTTCCTTTAAAGATGAGGCTTAATCACCACAGCTGAAGAGCTTAGGAAATGTAACAGCAGCTGGCAGCCGCAAAGGCTAATTATTACAGTATGAATAGCTAAGAACTCCTATCAGCTTAGTTCTGGTTTTTATATTGTGTCCATCGCTTCAGTATCAGAGTACCTCACAAGGTATTCATGACCAGAGAAAACTGTATTTTAAAGAGGTTTTAATTAATTTATTACCTAATGGTCTGTAAGCCTGTTTTTATTCCCCTTGTTATGCCCGGGCATGGACATTACCATTTAGTAATGCATTGAAACAAAAGTCTTGGAGGAACCCCAGCATCCCAAATAGACCAATAAAACCAGAAGGGTGAAATCTTGATTCTATGAAGGAAATGGGAATTTTGCCATTTGACTTCAGTGGGACAGGATTTTCCACAAAATTTTTACCCACTGCCATCCATTCTTTTTAGAAAAGGACCCTTCATGATACAGCCTGAGCTTGGATTTTTCAAATTCACATTCATTTTACATTTAACAAGACTATTATAATGGGCCAAATTTGTACATGGTGTAACTCCAATTACGAGAGACATGAATTTGGCCTAGTATTTTAATAAACAGTTAACCTTAATTTCATGCCTTTCTCATTCCTTGACGCAGAAGCAATACTGTACAGAGCCTTTCCTGGTAACATAGTCATGATGAGACTGTTTTAAAGTTGCTGAACTTCTACATTTTCTTTTCTTTCCTGTATTTAAAATATTTTATTGTACAAAAGTATTTATTACTTTAAGATCTATCTAAATGATGCATATTTTAAGTTAAGTATTACACACATTTATAACTACATGGTACTGTTCTTATTAGGCTCTGCATTTATTTGTATGAAATATTTATACCCTGATATAAGTGGAAGATCTCACTTACAGAATTGGTCTCACAGTTACATAATGATCATACTTTAGTATTACTTGCTTTTTCAGTAAGGCTAGCTCTTCCAGAAATCCAGATAGAACCTCTTACTGTACATGCAAGAAAACTAATGCAGATTACTGTTCACTAGGGTTTTTATTGATATCTGGATAAGAAATTAAACTTTATCAAGGTTTATTTGAACTCACTCCCTTAAAAAAAAAATCACAGCCTATATAAGCACATTTTCTTGAAAATTTGAAGCTGTGGGAATTTAGATGTTGCCAAAATTAAACTGAAAGTAAATAATGGGGCATTTGGTTTAAGTCTGCATCTCGAATTTAAATACTCAACAAAGTTTAAAGTTTCGGTTTAGTTTTGCTTTTTTGAAAATTTTCAGTCAGTTAAGTTTAAAAGTAATCCAGAATTCATACCTTTATGACCTATCTCTCTAAGAGATTGCATAATGTGATAATTATATGGTATTGTGTTTTCATTTCTGATCTGCATGAATTTATTTAGAGCATTATCCCTTCAGCAGGCTCAGTGGAAAATGAGCAATAAAAATATAAACACATGCTACCATATTATTCTGAGACTGAGAGCAATAGTGCCATCTGGTGTATCCATTTTTTAAAATCTTACTAAACAGGCATTCTCCCATCTTAAATCTCAGAGACTAGATTCCGTGTCAGGATTTGGTTTCCGGCACTGGAAAGTGACCCAGAAACCACAGTATTTCAGGGGTATTTAATAGGTAGATCATTCTTCATATTTTAATAAATGAGAAGAAGAGGAATAAAAAGAAAAAATGAAATTGCTGGTTCATTTGTACATATTATACACAACACTAAGCTATACACTGCAAATCTTGAGGGTTCTATTGTCCGTCACTTTCTATAATATAGCTCTACAGTGGTACTCGAGTTACCTAATCCTAGCCCATTGAAAGTCAATAGACATCTTCACATTGATTTCAAAGGGCTCTGGATCAGGCCCCTACCTCTGCCAACATACGTATGTTTTTACTATATTATTCATAGATTCTAGGACTGGAAGGGACCTCGAGAGGTCATCGAGTCCAGTCCCCTGCCCACATGGCAGGACCAAATACTGTCTAGACCATCCCTGATAGACATTTATCTAACCTACTCTTAAATATCTCCAGAGATGGAGATTCCACAACCTCCCTAGGCAATTTATTCCAGTGTTTAACCACCCTGACAGTTAGGAACTTTTTCCTAATGTCCAACCTAGACCTCCCTTGCTGCAGTTTAAACCCATTGCTTCTGGTACAATTAACCAATTGTACTCGATATAATACTTGGTCAGTCATTTTGCTGTGAGAATATATATATGTACACAAACAGAAACAAAATATTTCTTCTGTCATACTGTTTGAATATGAACATATAGTACTATAGTAAATGAAACAATGAATTCACACTACTGTGGCTCTTTTGGGTAATGTTTCTCACTAATTTGGCTCCTGAACCATTCAGGTCTGAGTATCACTGCTGTAAATCGTCCAGTGGTACTAAGTCACCATCTAGAGTACACAGCTTGTAGAGATATTGTCAGGGATATTGTCACTGTACATCACACTCCACGGTGTGCAGCCTGCAGCAGTACTACAGAATAACACCATTTATTACTAAAACCCTGACTGCAGTATTACCTTATCAGCTACAGTGCAGTTCCAAGAGCGGTTTACTATGTCACAATCCACAACTTGAGGTGTCCTGCACTATTCATAAGAACATAAGAACGGCCGTACTGGGTCCAACCAGTGGCATAGCCAGGATCCAAGAGCAGGGGGGGCAAACATAAAAAAGGCTCCTCCCCTTGGCTCCTCCTCTGGCTGCTCCGCACACACACCCCCTTGGTTGGCTCCTCCAGCTGTGCTGCCCCCCCATTTGCTGCCGGCCGCCCTGCTGTGCCCCCCCTCACTCCTCCGGCCACGGCTGCTGGCCACGCTGCGGGCCACCTTGCTGCACCCCCCCCCTCGTTCTGCCTCTTCTGGCCATGCCCGCTGCCCCGGCCCATTGGCTGTGGGCCGCCCTGCTGCGCCCCCCCTCGCTCTTCCGGCCACGGCTGCTGGCTGCCCTGCTATGCCCCCCCCTCGCTCCTCCAGCCGCGGGCTGCCCTGCTGCGCCTCCCCTCGCTCCTCTGACCACGGCTGCCGGCCACGCTGCACAGGCCGCCCTGCTGCGCCCCCCCCTCGCTCCGCCGGCCGCGGCTGCTGGCCGCCCTGCTGCGCGCCCCCCCTCGTTCCTCTGACTGCAGCTGCCGGCCACGCTGCGGGCCGCCACGCTGTGCCCCCCCCCACCTTTGCCTCTGCCGCCTCCTCCTCCGGCCGCACCCGCTGCCCCCCCATTGGCTGCCGGCCACACTGCGGGCCACCCTGCTGCGCCCCCCCTCGCTCCTCCGGTCATGCCGCCCCCTCCCCATGGCTCGTCTGGCCGTGCTGCCTCCCCTTGCATGCAGGAGATCAGCGCTGGCCGGCAGGCGCGCCACTTTTTAAAAACGTGCTGAAGGGAAGTGGCTGCTTCCCCTGCACCCCACTAGCTACACTACTGGGTCAGACCAAAGGTCCATCCAGCCCAGTATCCAGTGCCAGGTGCCCCAGAGGGAGTGAACCTAACAGATAATGATCAAGTGATCTCTCTCCTGCCATCCATCTCCACCCTCTGACAAACAGAGGCTAGGGACACCATTCCTTACCCATCCTGGCTAATAGCCATTAATGGATTTAACCTCCATGAATTTATCCAGTTCTCTTTTAAACGCTCTTATAGTCCTAGCCTTCACAACCTCCTCAGGCAAGGAGTTCCACAAATTGACTGTACGCTGTGTGAAGAAGAACTTCCTTTTTTTTGTTTTAAACAAACAAGAATAGAAAATAGGGAAAAAAATACTATAGTCTAGTATCCTCTTCGGTACAGATCCTTCTGTGACACAATACAATAAAACAACCCCTGTATTCCCTACCATATTTTTCCCTCACTAAAGTACCAAGTCTGTAATAATATTAAATTCCAATCACTACTCCTTTACACACAGATTACATCACCAGCCCTTTCACAGATTCTCAGGGGCACATAGATCAGTTCTAAACAGTACAGGTTTAAATGTTTGTACATTGTTTTGAAAATGCAAAATATTACAGTGGGAGTTATTAAAACGGGACATGTACCACCCAGCATAGTTACATTTACCATGCTGTCTGAGGTATTTACCATTTTAAGTATTTGTGGGAATATCACAAATACCATAGCAAAGGTAAATTCTTGAGTCAGGTAATTTTTTCCTTTAATAGCACCAAATTTATATGAAAGATGAATGGTATTATTTCAGTACTAATACACCAGATCATGGTAACTGTGACTATCTCTAAAAGGATTTTCCTTTTAATTTATTAAAACAATATGAATTTTTCAAGCAAGCATTTAAACATACCAGTATTTAAATACAAATGCACAACAGCAAGTTTACACTGAAGCAAAGTGAGAGTTGCCTGATTAGCCTAACTTTTAAGCTTATTGTCAAACAACCTGCATTCACACTGAAATATCTGACTTACCAGGAGTCGATGTTTTTTCTCTGAATCCACTGGTTTTCCAGCTTCCATGCAAGCCGTGAACCAAGAGATATCAAGGAGTTCGAACCTTGAACTGTCCCTCATCTTGTGCCCTCTCAGCCATTCCAGAACTTCAGCACCAGAATTGTTCTCTGCCACAATGTGAGTGACAGAATCACTATAAAGGGAAAAATTAAGATGAGGTTTTCTTTTTTCTGAATCCAATTGTAGATAGCTACAATGCTGCTATTTCAATATTGACATGCACTCCCTGAAAAATGTCTTATATATTGTATGTCAGAGCGCAGGAAGTGTGTCGTGTTTTCATATCACAATATTTGTTTTCCATTCAGTGAATCTCGTTTAAGAAAAAAAAATTTTCATGACATCTATAAGTGCAGCATTTTCATCCTTTCAGCATCATTTAACTTCTGTAAGACACTGTTCTATTACACTTCTTTTTGCAACTTGGAAGATATTACACAAGCAATATTATAATGAAGAGGCTGGTTTATGTTACCTGCCAGCCCCGAGAAAAATAAAATTCCCACTCAAAGATGAGAGCTTCATAATACTTCAAAATCTACCAAACAGAATCCTATAAAGTTCCACAGTTGCTAATATTTTTAATAAACTTAAATCTTCTGTACCTAAATAAAGTACTTAAATGGCAGTAGCAAATGTGCACATGATAGAAATCGTATGAATTATAAATCTTATCTGAAGACCACCTCCTGGCTCTTTTGATGTCCAGGTTTAGTTTAGCTTAAAACTGAGTGTTTAATGTAAGAGAGACAAGGTGGGTGAGGTAATATCTTTTATTAGACCAAGTTCTGTTGCTGAGAGAGATAGGCTACACTGTGTAGCTTGAACACTTGTCTCTCTCACCAACAGAAGTTGGTCCAGTAAAAGGTATTATCTCACCCACCTTGTCTCTCTAATAACGTGGAACTGACATGGCTACAACTACACTGCAGACATGCCAAACCCGTGAAAAAAAAACAGACATTGGGCTTGTTTTTGGCTTAACTGGCATGAGTTGCTTGTTGGCTAGTTTTTGGCTTGTTGCTTTTGTTGTTGTTGTTGTTGTTTTGATCAGCTCCCAGCAAGCAGGGGCAAGGTGGGAAGAGAGTCAGGCGTGCACAGTGGGCCCACCACAGTTCCAGACTGCACGCCAGGGGGATCTAGTCACATAGAGTGTTGGGGTTCTTAGGGATTGTTTTGAAATGGGATTAGCTTAATTTTTGGCTTATTGTGAAAATCAGGGTATTTATTTACCGCATGAAAGTTGGCAACTGTGCTACACTGCACATCGTATAATGTAAGTCGCTTACTATCTAATATACCATATGATAGTTAGTTTTAGAATGTCATAGAAATAGGGGACCAGAAAAGTCACAATATAATTTTACTTGCTGTATCTGAAGTACATGATAAAGAATTATTAGACATAGTATGAAGAATGACTGTACCTCAGCATCTAAAGATTATGTGTACTATTCAGTTATTCCATCCTTACACAGATATGTTTTTTGCTGTATGGGAAGCAACAAAAAGACCAAAAAAAATACCGTTTATGATTGATTTCTGGAAATTTAACAGGGTTTAGCCAACTGCATTTCTGAGTATGGTTCTGAGCATGTGAGAGAGATACCACATTTCTTATCACATAAGGAACTATCATAGGTACTCATCAAAATATAATGCATAGATGCTAACAGAGTCCTCGATTGTCCCTTCTGTTCCCATGAGTGGAGGGGACCCAGATAAGTGCAGCCCAGGAGAAAATTTCTCCACCAGAACATGACACTGACAGAGCGCCAAAGGATTTAAACATTAAGGGCCGGTGGTCAGTGGAGTGCCATCCATGTATGCAATGCATGTATTGCATGCCCCATAATTCACAAAAAAATGTTTTATGCTAGAAGCATTCGAAAGCCCTGTATGTAATCAATCTGTTCGTGTTGGCTGTCTTTTTGTTTCGCTGGGAAGGCACACAATACTCCAAGTTGCATCATGTTGCCTAGGCAACATGAATATTCAGGCAGCTGATTTCCTGTCTGGCTGTGCATCAGAAAAAAGTAGCTACGGCGTGCAAGTGTACAACTGAATCATCCATGATAGAACAGAGCTAGCAGCACAAACTTTTCTTGCTAGTTTGCTTGATGAAACCTCAGATACTGTATTGCCAATAATTGTGCTGCATTACGTGACCAAGAATGGTGGTGATGTAGAATGCTTGGTTACTTTTACTGATGTTAGTAACAATCAATCTGCAGCAGACCTTTGGCAGCACGTTGAGACAGTGTGCCAGAACTTTAAATTTGGAGACAAGTTGGTAGGTCAGACATATGATGGTGCAGCAGTAATTGCCAGCGACATAAGTGGGCTTTGAAACTGTGTTTGTGAGATGTCTCCCCGTGCACTTTCTGTTCATTACTACACTTGTAGGGATATTAAAGAAGGTACTAACAGTGATTCCCCCAAGAGACAGTGACCCCTTCATAATTTGGCCCCCACACTTTAAAATCCAACAGTTTCACCAAGTACAAAAATCTCTTGGGTCTTCTGTTAAAACTTGTAAGCTACTGTCTGTAGAAACCATTGATTATATCTATCCTGTGACTACTATGTAAAACTTACAAACAAGTTAACTGACTTTGTTATACAATGTAAACAAACACTATAAGCTGTTAAGTGTCTTTCACAACTGCTCCTAGGACAGACCCCCACCCTCTGTGATTAAAGGGCCGGGAGTCTCAAATGAATTAGCACACACTCTGAAAGTGGTGGAGACCATAAATTAAAATATGGTTAAGGGATGGAATGTATGCTGATGAATGCTTGATATACATGGATGGTTAGGGAGGTGCCAGCCTAGAAAAGGAGTATCCATCGGCCGAAGAATGTGTCAAGTGGATGACCAGAAACCCCCGGAGGGTAAACTGGGACCCACCCCATCACCTGGAAGGATGAGAAACACAAACTTTGGACAGTGTGGAGCCACCAGGAATGTGCCACTTTGGACAGGAATGTGTGCCATCTGCTGATTGAGTCAGCAACAGCAGGATGAAACAGCTCCCATAGACTAACATAGGAATTAATTCCTATAAGAAGGGACTCTAAAGACTGATGACTTTGAGTCTCTGGTTCTGCTGCCAGCCTCCAGGAGCATCAGGTGCACCTGACACAGACTCGGCTCCATCCTCATGACCAAGATACCTGGCCAGTAACTTGGCATGAGCAACTTCTAGGCTGGTAACTATAACACCTATACAGAACTTGAATGAATGATTGTGTGAATGAATCTCTCTCTCTCTATATATATATATATATATATATATGTGTGTGTATGTGTGTATGTATAAGAAATAAGTAGTCAAACAACGTTGTTTACTTTTATCTTTTGCTTTATCAGTATATTTACAATAAATGTGGCATCTTTGCCTTATCCCTCTTAATAAGATCCTGCTGGTTTTTATTCTATTGGTATAACACACTCATGTTTTAAATCTTGGTCTCAGTTTTGCACCAAACAGTATCAGAGAATATCAGATTTTCTTCAAAAATTTAGAAAGAATATCTGCATTTTTCCCTCCAACTTCAAAGTAGACTGAAATTCTTCAAAACATAGTTCAATGGAGGCTGCCTTCTGTTTGTACCCGAAGGTGGGATTTTCACTAAGGTTTGTACAAACTGTTAAGCAGAGCAGAGAAGCTCTGACTGAACTCTTCAAAAATGTGGTGCAAAATCCAGCAGGCTGGGATGCTCAGTCTTCTTCCTCAGCCAGGGTTTTCTGACCATGCTCAATGATTTTCAGTTTCTGTTTCTCCTTTGCTTCTACAGTGATATATTTGAAGTGACAGAAGGGAAATTTGACATTCTTCAAACCAAGATGTATGATATTGAATTTTGTATCAAGCAGATTTGTGAGACATTAGAGCAAATGTCAGAGCTAGTTGCACATGAAGCTCAGGAAAAAAGAGCAAGAGAAAGCCAAGCGATATATAAGTGTCTATTCTTTGAGGTTATTGACAATGTCAGCAAACAGTTAGAATCAGTCAGCAAACAGCTGGATCCAACAAGATTCATGAGAGTTCCAGACATTTTTTGGAGTTGATGTTCTCAAATCTCGAGAAGCATCTTATCTGAATTTTTGACATTCATCAATTGCATTTCGAACAGTGTGCTGCATACAACTCAGAAAACTGCAAGGAGAAGGTGCATTTGACTTGTATAGAACTATTTATATGCTGAATTTACATATTTGCTTCTCTGAGATCAGCAAATTGTCTGCCATAATTCTGACTATTCCCTACTTTACAGCCATGGCAGAAAGATCTTTTTCAACTTTAAAGAGCATTAAGGCATTTACATGCAACACCCAGGGGTGGCAAATGCTTGTCCAGATTGGCTTTCCTGGCCAAATTCCTAGGACTTGATCACTAAGGAGTTTCTTAAAAAAAAAAATAGTAAGAATGGAATCACACATTTGTATATTCTCAGCTTTCATTATATTTGACTACTAGTATTTGCCAAAACAAATATATTTGGTTTATTAATCGCTATGTATGTTAGATAAAAACCTTTTTATCTGGGTGAGGTAATATCTTTTATTGGACCCACTTTGTTGGTGAGAGAGACAAGCTTTCGAGCTACACCCAGCTCTTCTTCAGTTCTGGGAAAGGTATTCAGAGTGTCTGTCACTGCTAAATACAAGATTGAACAGATAGTTTAGCATAAGTAGTTAGCACATAATATTTGCAATCAAGATGTGTACAAACTTGTAAGCAGATCAAGGAAACTCTGCTTTGTAATGTATCATTTGAAAACTCATAATTTGTGGGTCAGTATAATCCTGATATAATATGTGTGGCAACATTGTATGTGAAGTTATAAGATTTGCTGTATGATGTTATTAACACATGTTCCAAACCCCACAGTCCTGCTAAAAGAGAAGTCAGCAAACAGATCTGTCCTAAGCAAAGGAATGTGCAAAAATGATTTGCATTTATCTTGCATTTAAACAAGATCATCAAGCAGGAAGGGAAACAAAGGAAGCTCAAACAGCTGAAGAAAAACAGCAAGGAACATCCTTCCACACAGATTCTTTGTCTCTTGGTTCTCTGTTGGAAATGTTTTTCAAGAAGGGGACTGGAACTATAAAAAGCAGAGGCAAACACCCCAAGATACTCCTCTCTCTTTCCCTGCCCACCTCATTCTCCATACACTGAGAAGACAAAAGGAAACAGGTGTTGAATTCTGGAACAGGGATCCCAACCTGAAAGTCAGTAATCTGCTGGAGCATGAGGTGAGAAAGTTTACATTGCAACTAATTTAGTTTCTTAGGTTAGGCACTAGTAAGCATTTTATCTTTATTTTTCTTGTAACAATTTCTGATTTTATGCTTCATTACTTGTACTCACTTAAAATCTCCCTGTTTGCAGTTAATAAACTTGTTTTACTATTTTATCTAATCCAGTCTGTTTAAATTGAAGTGTCTGAGTAACTATTTAAGGTAATAAACTGGCATATTATTCCCTTATAGGAATAAAAGACTTAATATATTTGTACTGTCCAGGAGAGGGCTGAGCAGTATAGAACATACATTTCTGAGGGAAGATCCAGGACTGGGGGTGTGTTGGAGTCACCCTGAAGTATAACCCAGGCTGGTGAGAGCCAGTGTGTGGCTGGCAGGCTACAGTTTCACACACACGCTCAGGGCATGGCCTTCATGCTGGAAGGCGGATTGTGAGTAGCCCAGATGGAAACTATTACAGCAAGGCATATAAGGCACCCAAGGTTGCAGGGGCAGGGTGACACAGTGCCCCCATTAAACTGGTGCTTGATGACTTTCTATTTATGTTTCTCCTTTGCCTGTACAGCAACACTTATGAAGATACATTAGCAGTTCCTTTAGATGTGACACCCTGAGTATCTTTCCCAGCCACACCTGAAGAAAAGTTCTGTGTAGCCCAAAAGTTTGTCTCTCACCAATAGAAGATATTCCAATAAAATATATTACCTCACCCATCTTGTGTCTCTAATATCCTGGGACAGACATGGTCATAACAATATTGCTTACAATCTATTTATCTGTCATCTAAAACCTTGTTTCATATCATATTAAAAATGTCATAGCATGCCACGGCTGAAGGTGGATAGGGTCAGAGCAGGGAAGAAGTCACTCTCTGCAACATACTTCCCTGCTGATCCCCTGGATATCCAAGCAGGTAGCCAAATTTGTATAGCAGCCGCAGCAGTGTGCTAAGCACTTTAAACACAGCCCTGAAGAACTCACAATCAAAATGAAAACTAGCAAAAACGAAGGCAAGGGGAGCAACAAGAAACTGAATGATGAAGTTAGGCACTTGTCTTGTTAGTTCCCTGGTTTTTGCTTTAATCACTTTCTCTCTTTTCTCCCTCCCCCAGTTCCCAGCCATTTCCTGATATTTCCTCTTTTATTGAAGTTCCCATCTCTCACAAACAGCAATAAAAGTATCTTCACATCTTCTCTGATCTACTGGGAGTCAGAAATAATGGGTACTAATAATAAAAAGGCAAAGGGCCATGCAAATTGTTCAAAAGTTACAAAGACATTGGATACTTGGATGCTTTGAGCACTGTAACTGGCGCTTGTCACTATTTAGGAAGGAGGATACTGTAAAAGGGGATTTCATCAGGTAGAGTGAGACAGCCTGATTTGATCCTTTTGAACAGGGATGAACAGGGGAAGGTTCAGCAATGCCTTGGAGGAGGACCCAAATATGATCTCTAGTTGCTTGAAAAAAAATGCTTTACAAACTATTTACACCCTGAGCACATAAGCTGCCAGCAGTCAAAGTCTCTACCAGGCCTGCTGATATTCTCGATTATGTAGAGGAAATTTTTATCAAACTAGTAGGAAATTGTAAGTGCAACCACTCTAAAGCTCCACTAAAATATAGTCACATTGGAGTGGGATATAGCAATTAACAGGTTAGTAAAATGCACAGCTGTGGATTGGAGACTGAAACCTCTAAGACAATGAAAAAATAGAACATGACTCTCTCCAGTTCAGTCAGGCAGGCACCTTTACACTAGTACTAACTCTACTGAACTCTCAAGGAAGGGTATAGAGTACACACTTCCAGCTCAAGCCCTCATATCTTTCAGCACAGAGCAAGATTCCATAAAAATTTTTTAAGATATTAGCATTCCACATCCCTAAGTATGGTTCAAGTCCCTTATTCACATCAATAACCCATTGACTTCACTAACTTCAGTCGGCTAGCTCTGCCCATAAGGCCTGCAGTTACACCTCCTAAAGTACTGTTATTATGTGATCTTCCAATGTACTCAATGTACAGTGAGCTGTATTTTGAAAAGGTAAATTAAAAAAATTTCACTGTGGAAGAAAATCCCTTTTCTCATATCATAAAACTTTAGAGCAGAACATCAGAAAAGTTGCCTATCTCAATTTATTCTAAAAGATGGCAAATCTAGGTGAGTCTATTGAGTGGGCAATATTATGTTTATTGTTATTTAACCCTGTTAAGTTCTCCTTTAATTAAAACTGTTCTGTTTTTACTTGTGTACAAAAATTCAGTTAGAGACATAAAGCTTCTGCTTCCTGTGGTTTATTTCACCTTATATAAAATATTCATATTTAATGTATTTATACCAAGCTGCAGATCTGGGAACTCTGCCATCGTTATACTCGCAGCAGCAGTTTAGTTGCTGTGCACCAGTTTCCTCTGGTACCTCTACAGCTGTGCTTGATTCTTGGCAGAAAATGTAACAAATTTAGAGTTTCCTCTAGCATTCTTGACAACAACAAAAATCAACAGTTATAGTTCTATTTTTTCCAGTTGCAACTAGACTGAATTTAATCATACTGGCCCACTCCTGACAAACAAAAGTTGTATAATCTGTGTCCTCTCAGAAAGTTTGAAATTTTGGCAAGAAACCTCTGTCTCAGAAACCCACATAGACCCAAAGCTTTTAAGATACACCTCAACAGAGTCCTGATCCAAAGCCCTTTGAAGTGAAAGGAAGTTTTTCTACTGACTTCAATGGGTTTTGGATCAGACATTAATTGCCTAATTCTATGCCATACCTGCCTGTATTTTGTTTTGTAAACTGTTTACATCCCCTAGTTTTCTCCTTTTCTGATTCTGCCTTTCAAGGTCACAAGATCTGGACAAAAACAACAAGGAGTCCGGTGGCACCTTAAAGACTAACAGATTTATTTGGGCATAAGCTTTCATGGGTAAAAAACCTCACTTCTTCAGATGCATGGAGTGAAAATTACAGATGCAGGCATTATATAATGACACATGAAGAGAAGGGAGTTACCTCACAAGTGGCCTGCATCTGTAATTTTCACTCCACGAAAAGTTTATGCCCAAGTAAATCTATTGTTTTTTAATGTGCCACCGGACTCCTTGTTGTTTTTGTAGATGCAGACTAACACGGCTACCCCGATACTTAAGCTCTGGACAGTTTACAAGAATGGGTGTGACAGGGGGTATTTAGGAGCTGAGATTGGGAAGCCCCAGTCATGTTTTTCGTACATATTCTATTTAGCAGGCATTTTATACAGACATGAACAAAAATTGATTTTCTTTAAGTTAAATGTTCATGAAATTGGAGGCTGACTGCACTAAGTAAAAACAGGCATAGTGCAGGTAGAACAGATGCTGTGTCAGCACCCATATATAAATTTACCATTGACAGTACACCTTAATCCTCCGATGCAACATCCCTGCTACTCCAGTATTGGGCCATTCTACTCAGAGATGGCAGATTGTCCCAAAGCATACGCCAATGTCTAACACTCCCCAAGTGTGTTACTCAGTAGGACAGTTCAAATGAGGAATACCAGAGATACTGGAAAGATATATTTCCCTATCAATCTTTCATGGTTTCTATAGAGGCAAATTCAACGTCTTCCTTTTCTTTTCAGGAATAGGCCACTACATTTAGATTCATTCAACTACAACTGGATTTCAATGGGCCAAAATATTCCAGCAAATCATTGGTTGGTGTAAATCAGAATAGCTCAGTTGGTTTCAATGGAGCTTTGCAAATAGCACCCACTGAATATCTGGCTCACTGATTCCAATGAAACTATACAAATGAGTAAGAGTAAATCAAGTGAGTAACACTTGCAGGATCAGACCTTAAATTTATTTGATTTTCCATAGGAGAGAAGTCCATTGAGAAGTTCAAACTCATTAAACTTGACAGACAGACAAATTTGAACCATGAATCTTAGAGTTCAAAGATTAGAATATTTGCTTATGCCTGTATGCTGCCTATTGTCTTTTAGGATTTTCTTTCCTTAAGATAAATTCATGTTATCTACTAAATATGAAATAATCACTTAGTAGAAAGAATAAAGATTATACACCAAATACAAAAATAAATAAAATGTTAATCACAGTCACTTGAACAAATGCATTTATCAATATCTTTGTTGTGTAGAAAGAGATGCTACTGAAAAACCTGACTATTTTACCTGATTACCTCAAAACTGCAGTATTCCTGTGTACCTCTGCAAGTTTTGTTATAGTAAATACCTTGAATACAGCACATACTAAGGTTAGCTGTCAGCATATCTTATTTAGTTATCTAATGTAATCAACAAGTTTTTAAGCATCATCACTGCATATGATTTTCTGCTTACATAAAGATTTTCCTACCTTAACTCATTTTCTACCCTGAAACCTTTTCTTCTTGCCAGCTCCATCAGGAATGTCCTTCTAGTCACCCCCATTTTCCTCTCCATAATAAAAATTACTAATTCACTGAACTTTACTTCACAACTGCTGAGAGAAATTGGAGGATGCATCCCTTTCTGCTTTTTTCTCTGGGGGAACAGGCTTGGAGTTCTGATCTTATCCATGATGCAAGATAGTATTTTTCAACTTGACTGTCTAAATGTGTATTTACATTCACACTGCCAACCAATAGCTGTATCTGATGTCACCACCCATTGATGTTATTTTCTTCTGTTTCTCTTCTGAAATCAGAAACAGAAGCTACATGAACAGAAACATTAGTTGCTTTGCACTCTGAATACTTCTTTGAACTTACATGTGGGAAGAATTTTAACTACTCCAGACAGGTGCACATGTATTGAAATTCATTGGTATTGAATGTGGCCACTGCCTCTAAAGACTTAATCCAGATAATATTGTCATAGCAAATTATTTAAATACATTGTGCCAGATCTTCAGCTGGTAGAAACTGGTGTAGCTCCATTGACTTTCATTTTAATTTTTTTTTCTTTTTCAATTCCATCATTTTGTGGTCACATACATTTTCTCCAACTTGAAAAGAAAATTTAAAATAATCATTACTCTTGTTTTTACTTAGAAACTGCTTCTGAGGAAAGGTTTAAGTAATATCTCATGCTTATGGCTTATATTGTTTGGCACTCTTGTTATTTCTATTCAATTAGCTTTGGGGCGTGTTCTGGTTTATGTATTTTTGCACAATTGTTTCCTGGGGTTGTGTTTTTAACTTCATAAAACTTTGACATAAAAGGAGGTTTTTTTAAAAAAGCAAACAAAAAAAGCACTTTGAAACAATATCACAATAAAATCAATCCCTTGGAAATTTAATTTGAAGGAAATGAATAGCAAAACATTAGAGAACGGTTTTATAGACACTTTAAATGCGCCAGTAAATTGCCAGTGAAAGACTCTCTGCAGTATTTACACTGGGGTGCTATACTGGAGTGCAGAACTGTCTCTGCACTTCCTATCAACTGCTGGATCCCAGGAGCCCCAATAAACTATGTTATGGACACAGAGGGCCTGTACTGTAGCCACTATTCCCCATTGCCCTGAACCTTGTGCAGTCATCTATACCCGTGCAAACTGAGGGTACAGCTACACTAGAAGCTAGGTGTGTGATTCCTAGCTTGTGTACACAAACTCACACTACTGCTCATCTGAGCTAGCAACTAAAAATAGCAGTGTAGCTGTGCTAGCACAGACATTAGCAGCAGCATGGACTAGCTGCCCCGAGTATGCACCCAGGGAGTTCAGGTGGGTTTGTGCTCAAGGTGGCTAGTCTGTGCCATGGCTGTTGCTGCCGATGCTATCGTGGCTACGCTATTTTTAGTGCTCTTGCTTGCCACTAGCACAAGAACGTATACATGAGCTGGGGATCACACCCCTAGCTCCTAGTATAGACAGGCTGTGAATGAAGAATCAGGTCCATAGTATAGACATTGTTATTTCAACAAGGCAAATTGCATCCTCATTACACTGTGGATCATGTCAAACTGGGCTTTTTGATTTGAGCTATGCTGAAATATAAAGTCTATTGTAGGAAGGAAATTAAATAAAGTACGTACCTGACTTTTTCCAAACTTCCTGTGAAACAACATGAAAACATTTGGGTAAAAAGATAACATTTTTTGCATAATTGCAAACTCTAATTTTACCAGTTCTGCAGGAAATGTTAAAAATATCCCGGCTTGAGCATCTCAGCAATCATACCAGTGAGAGAAAGCAAGCAGGAAAATTCTGCCTATGTCATACCTGATTTTTACGATCCCCCAAGTGTGATTTGAATGGTCATTTTGTCACCATGCATATAGAAAAATGTGTTACAGAATAAAGACTGTTTTCAGCAGTTATTGCCCTTATTTTAAAGTTTAATTATGAAAAAAGTTGACACTTTTCCCAGCATTGCCCCCACCTTGCTGTATCAACTGAGTTGTCACCAGTATTAAAAAAGAGTTATTGTTAAAATAGAAATGAGACATCAAAAAATTAAACTAGATGGCTTTTTCAGCTCTGGGCCCTTCCTTGGGCCATGATAAAAATACATATTTTAGTTCATAAACTAAACTACATTCATTTCTTTCATAGCCTGAGGATAACCCAATGGCCAAAATAGCAGATCTACTCCTGTTTACTAGTTGTCACATAAATGTTACCAAAACAAATAATTTTTGTTATTTTTAAACAAATTTTAATGTTTCAAATAGGGATAGATAAGTGGAAAAATAGACGTAAAAGATTATATGTAAAAGAATTGCAGCGGGGGGGGGGGGGAATTACGATGATCATGGCCTTAAGATTCTAGGCAATCTGATATGGTGGCGTCACTTTTCTTTGCCAGCCAGCTGATTAACCTTAAAGCATTGGAAATCTCCCTTTTTACTACCTTCCCAATCTTGGTCCTTTACTTATCTCAATTTCCTACAAAGAATAATGTATTTGAGAACAGGTTCTCATCTAAGTTAAAGTCCTCTTTCATGTTGTAATTAATTCAGTGTGGTTGAACATGCAAAGATAATTTCCCTCAGTGTAACATCAAGATGCCCAGTGCCAGTAAACAATTCTTCTGGCACAAAGATCCCCCTTAATATACCTTGGGCCAGATTTTCAAACGTATTTAGCGTGCCTAAAGATTCAGATAGAATCCTAGTGAGATTTTCAAAAGTGCTTAAGTATAGGGTTACCAGATAGCAACTGTGAAAAAACGGGACAGGGGGTGGGGAGGGTAATAGGTGCCTATATAAGAAAAAGTCCCAAAAAACAGGACTGTTCCTTTAAAAATGGGACATTTTGTCACCCTACCTAAGTAGGTGAGTCCCTACCTCCCCTTGCAGTTAATTTCTGTTTTTTTGTACAGCTCTTCTTTGAACCTAATGCAAACAGATTTATTTTCTTCTTTGTCTAATAAACACAGCATCAATGTCCTTCAAAGGTCTGGCAATGATCCAATTTTACCAGAAATAACTTCTGAATTTAACTGGATTTTCACCTCCCACTTGAATAATCCTACAATTTTACAATATAAATAGCTCTTGACAAGAACTCACGAGGTGGAATACGTACTTGGGGTAAGCAAAACACAATCCAGGTGGCAGTTGTATTTGTGGTTACTTTGCCAAAAAAGAATAAGCAAGGATTTAATCTCATGAGTTACTAAATCAAATTTAAAGTTAAATGGCATCCCCCTAAAATAGACATTTCTAGACTAAATGTTTGAATTATTTTGGTGTTATCAGTTATTATTTTCATCTAAGTAGAGTAAGAAATAATTGTCAACTCTAGTGGTTCTCAACCTTTTGGCATCCAAAAAATCATCCATTGAGCCATGATAGATCCCACAATCCATTGTGGCCCCCAAAGATTGTAGGACTGAGGAAACAGAAAGAAACAATGAGAGGAATTGGACGCTGTGTGGCGGTGATGGTGAGGAGTATTGAAGTTGGATTGGGCTCCTGGGATTTGCTTTATTCATTGGTGGTGAAATATCATGTCCAGAATTCCTGCCAATCTAATTTTGTAAATTACCCGGGCAGTGTGAGTGCCACTGAAAATCAGCTCGCGCGTGCCGCCTTCGGCATGTGTGCCATAGGTTGCCTACCCCTGTTCTAGTCTTTCTATATTCTTAAATATAGCTTATCACCTTGCAAACCTTGGGTTCATGCTGTGTCTCCGCGAGGAAGCAACTAGATTATTTTTAATGGTTTTCAGAAAAAAAAAAATAAGCATGTATGCAAGTTGATGGACCTCTCTCACTGAAACACTGCCTGCAAGCCACCATCTTCATCAAAGCTGTACAGCTAGAATCAATGTAAAACCAGGCAGTGAAAATAGGGAAAATGTCAATACAATAGGAGACAGACCACAAGATTTCTTTCAAGGATTGAAATAATCAGATGCATGCATCCATCCACCAAGAAACCTTCTTGGGGTTTCTCTACACTTAAAACACTGTAGCAGAGAGCTGTGCCACTGTAGCACTTCAGTGTAGACACTACCCATGCTAATGGAAGGGCTTCTCCATTGGTGTAAGTAATCCACCTCCCTGAGAGGTGGTAGCTAGGATGATAGTAAAATTCTGTCTACACCGGGATTGAGAACAGGCTAACTCTCTGCCTTGCTCCAGGATGTGGATTTTTCACACCCCTGAGTGACACAGCTATATTGACCTAATTTCCTAGTATAGAGCAGACCTCAGATTCAACAGGATTCTTTCATATTGTTTGCAATGAACTAACAATTCACATGAAGTGGTAAAAAAGCTATGCTAGTAAAGATGCCAATCAAGGAATTGGCCAAATCTCTGACACTTAAGTGTAGCAAAGGAATTGCTGATCTTTTCACGGTCTAGGCTAGAGATGGTCAGAAAATGCCCTCCCATTTTCCTCCTTCCCACCCCCCATTGAAAATTTTCATGAAAACAAATGTAATATAATATAAAATCATTTTTGTCTAAATTTTCTACTGAAACATTTGAATTTTGGCAAAAAATTGAACCAGGCCTAGCTGGATCTGATACCTGTTGCAAATATAATATGTCCCTGAAGTTAAACAGCAGTTCTGGCATTTTCACATTACTGAAGGTCCAGTTTCAGGTCAGCATGTTGAATCCAATTTAGGCAAAGTTGTAACTTACTATGTTGATCTGGTACAGGTTATACATGAACATTCATGTCTAAAGAAACTATTCAATTTTTAACTCCCTTTTGCACTTGACTCAGGATACTTTGGAAAGTGACTGGTCCACTGACAATCCAAAAGGCACAACCACAAACCATACTGTACCTAATTAACTATGTGTTCAATAAAAAGAATGGGTGGCCTGATTCACAACTGCATTCACTTGGTGAAAAATCCACACAAACATTAGTTTGTCATGTTTTATTCTTCACCAGAACAATGGAGAATTGCCGCATGGTTGTTACTGTGGCAGAAAGCCACCTTCCCAGTGACTTAATTTGGATTATAAGTAGCCATCATTTCAGAAGAAGGTTGTCCCGTTACCTGAGTCATGATACCATATGTGACTTCTTACTCTTCACCACCCATGGTTAGTGGCATAAAAACCACACAGACCACAGCACTGTTTTCAACTAAGTGCAATTCCTCTTTATGTACCGTTCCCCAAGAGCATGGCATACTGCACTTCACTTGCAAACCTGTGTGGCAAGTTGACTACAGAAACACAATCATAGGATTTTTAGAATAATGTTTCCCCCTTCCTGATGCTGTTCCTGTAGAAAAAGATGATCAAGGCCACAGAGTGCGAATGATACATCTACAAACATTGTTGATGATTTAAATGATTATCCTACAAGCGTCAATGTGTTGCAGTGTTTGTATCAATCACAGTAACAGAAATAGTCTGCAAGCAGTACCCAGTATGGGCCTAATCCTGCACTCCTTATGCAGGTATGAGAATTTTAACTCCATGGGAGTTAGACCTGAAGCAGGAGTGCAGGAGCAGCCTGCCTCTGTAAAGCATAGACATGCTTGTTCAGCTCCACTTCATCTCTGTATTAATGTATGTTTTCATTGTGCCTTACCTGGTATTTTCAGCAGTTTGCTTGCACATAAACTAGATATTAAAATATTTTATTAAATGTTTTTGTTACATTCCATCTAGCTTTCTTGTGTAAAGACAAGAAAATGCTGTGAGATGATTTTACTGAATAGTTGCGGTATGTTAATCTTCAAAGCACAGAGGGAAGAAATGCAAATGGACAGCATTTTAACTATTAACTATCAACAGAATCTGTAGAGTGATTTTTATTCCTTTTTTTTTTTTCCAGTTGCAACAGATATATACAATGACCTTTCCACCATAGTTAAGTACAAAACCCATGGATTCGTTTTGCATAGATTCTTTGAAAAGTGGCATAAGGAAGTGTTTAAAATTTGTTGTCTTTGCTAGATGATGGAACTTGGGATAGAAATTCAGCATTTGTTAGATACCTCTGTCTTATTTTTAAGCCCTTCTGGTCTTTATTTTTCTTAAGAGGCTGCTGTGGCTTCTTGTTTGTTTGCGTTCTGGTGCTTATTTACTGCTGAGTATTCTATCTTTTGTCAATGCAGGTTCTAAATGTCTAGAAATAATAGGTTGAGATATTTTAGAAATAATATGGAAGGTTTTCCCTCCTTCTTCTAATAAAGTTTCTGTGGAATAGATTTAAAACCCAAAACACATTTTTAAATGCATTGTGATATGGCTCTTTTTTTCTATTTACATTGCACGGTACAAAAGCATAAAAGGGCACATATATAACCAAAGTGTAAGACCTAAATGAGATGTGCTTTTAAAAGTTTCCTTTTCCCCTATTTTGCTACTAAGAACATAAAATGACAAAATCAGGGTTTTTTTTAAAAAAATTGTCTATTTTACTATACTTCAGTCATCTGTTTTGATTGACATCAGGGAACAATACAGCATTCACTATAGCTTCACACTTCTGTTGTTAATCTAGCTCTATCTAAATAGGTTGTTAATTAGTTGTAGTTGGTATCATTATTAAGTAGGCAGCCCCAGACTGCAGCAAAATATTTCCATTGCATTAGAACCAAAGGGTAAAGTATCTGGAAGGTACCTATCTCACTTCATCATTTACCCACCACTGTGAGGGCCTCAGACACTGGTGCAACTTGGTCCCTCTTATTCGCTGCCTGTGGCACATAATATTCTCGTCTCATGTGGGTTGTAATTCTTTGGTCTAATTTTCATTTTTAGATTTAGTGTGCAGGTGCTGGGTGGTGTCCCTGGCCTGTGATATACAGGAGGTCAGGCTAGATGTTCTGGTGCTCCCTTCTGGCCTTAAACTCTATATGACAAATTACATGAGTTAGAGCTCTGATGAGAGGTTCTGAACAGTAGTAGCCAAATCAGCAGCTATTATTTAAATGTACTTCATGTGAAGCTATTTCTGAAGCTAATGTCTTTCTCCATTTTCTACTATAACTCTGGCAAAATTTATACAGTAAAATAATTCAACCTGTCTGCAAACAGAGAAGCGGTTACTCATGCTATCATGGTAGAGACCAGAGTTTGAAATAAGTGCGATAGTATTAGAGATGGGCAAATCTTACAAAATACATTCCAGGTGTAGTGGTCCCTCCGTCTCAGGCTCAGAGGG
Source organism: Malaclemys terrapin pileata (assembly GCF_027887155.1). Classification (NCBI taxonomy): domain Eukaryota; kingdom Metazoa; phylum Chordata; order Testudines; family Emydidae; genus Malaclemys; species Malaclemys terrapin. Next base: position 97,896,013 of record NC_071511.1, on the reverse strand, counting down.
AGGCCACTCTGACTTGCTGCATCAGGCAATAAACAGAAGCTAATTAGCAGTCTCTAACCCAATCCTCTTTACTAGGGCAGACAGTAATTCAAGTCTGGGCTCTAACCCTCTGAGCATGCAGAGCAATAAGCAGTCTTTGGGCCCAAGTCTCCTGGCTAAGGCAGATAATAAGCATAGTCTAGGCTCTGAATCCCTGGGCACAACAGAGCAACAAGCAGTCTTTAGTCTGAGCTTTCTGAATAAGGCCGGCAGTAACTACAGTCTGGTTTCTAACCCTCTGGGAAGGGCAGAGCAGTAAGCAATTAAGCAATGTTTTGCCTAGCCTCCTGGCTAAGGCAGACAGCAAACAGTCCAGGGGCGTGCAGCCAGGGCCAGCTCCAGGCACCAGCTTAACAAGCAGGTGCTTGGGGCGGCCACTCCGGAGGGGGACGGCACATCCAGCTATTCAGCGGCAATTCGGGGGAGGGTCTCTCACTCCGGCTCGGAGTGAAGGACTTCCCACTGAATTGCCACCGCAGATCGCGATTGCAATTGCGGCTTTTGGGGGGGGGGGGCTGCTTGGGGCAGCAAAAATCCTGGAGCTGGCCCTGCATGCAGCTTTCTGGCTGGGGTAAGCCACAAATAAGGATCAGGCTTTCTGGCCTAGGGTGAGTAGGCTGCCATCCCAGGGTTGGAGTTGGCAGCAGGGGGAGTTGGAGGACCCGGGCCCACCTTACTCCACTGGGTCCCAGCCCAGGGCCCTAACAGTGACAGGGCATCCCGCCACTGGATCAGGCGAATACTGACTTGTATTGCAACAGCACAACCTAATGTCTGGTTCCCCTGGGCTGCTTCCTACCACAGGCCATGGTATGACTCCATAGTCTGCATCTCCTCAGTCTCCTTGGGATAAGTGGCGGGCGGCAGCCCCAGGAACTCTTCCCCGCCCTTGGTCTCCTTTGGGAGCAGGGCCCCATACAGCTTGGGGTCTCGTCCAAAGTATTGCAGAGGGCTAGAGACATCTATCTCCTTCACTGGCTCTGGCCCAACTGAGCTGAAGGGCCCAACTCTTATGCTTCCTGTCTTTCCTCTCTGCTTCTCACACAGGGGATGGGCTTGGCTCTGCCCACCAGGTAGAGTGTAGTGGTCCCTCCATCTCAGGCTCAGAGGGAGGCCACTCTGCCTTGGATTACCTGTGCATACTTATACATCAGTTCACTTTCAGCAATATTTGTGCCCCTTTAGTGTTGACTTGCACTAGCAACTGAATTTACTTATATGTTTGTGGAAAGCAACTTTGAAGTGTGCATGCTCAAGTTTTCACATAAGAAATGTGAGACTTTATCAAGTAACAGAGTAGCAGCCGTGTTAGTCTGTATCCGTAATAAGAACAGGAGTACTTCATCCGAAGAAGTGGGCTGTAGTCCACGAAAGCTTATGCTCTAATACATTTGTTAGTCTCTAAGGTGCCACAAGTACTCCTGTTCTTTTTATCAAGTAACCTAGATATCCAGAATATCAATTTTGGAAAGAGATTACAATTTATGGAGAAACCGATGAATTGATAGTATGCCTTGACTGTGCTTACTTAGCTATATTGTGGTATTTGGACTGTAAGATAAGGAAAGCTTACAAAGGAGACAAAAATCTTATAATTGCTGTCATTAAGTGCCTAAAACTTTTGTGGTACATGACTAGGAAGAGCTGTTAATAAGAATGTTAACACAGGAAAAACACAGAAAACGGCATAATGAGAATGAATTCATCAACCTCTCATCTCTGATACTCAGAAATCACACAAGAAGAATCAGACCAACAACTGGAAAAATCCAATCCATTTTGAGGATTTGTTTGAGGATTCTTTACACAGACTGCTTTCTTCATAGTTCAGAAAAAACCTTTTCTTTTAAGTCAACTCCCCAGGAATTTATAAAAGACTGGGGCCATATCATGATTCAGAGAGCATGACAATATGGTCACTGGTACTCCACTTGCACCAGGGGAAAATTAATCAGCACGTGTCCTGTAATTGGAAGAGATTAATTCCCTTTCCATGCTGACTCAGCTGTACCCCACAGAGACCTCTTTTCCCATGCCACCCCCAACTCCTCCAAGGCTCTCCCTTGGGTGCATGATAAAGCTTAGAATTATAAAAGCTCCAAAATTTGTTTTCACATACACAGTAACTATACATATTGCACATGATTGCTCTGCTGCTTCTGGTTGCGATTAGAACTGGGTGAATAATTGACTTTTTGGTTCAGCCAGCAAACCAAGAAGTCACTGGAAATTTTTGGTTCATTTCCAAAAGTGTTCAGAATTTGTCAGCAAATTGTAAAAGTTCATTTCAGGCAAGTGACTTGTGTGTGTGCCCCTTGTGACAGACCCAGACCAGTGGGGTACAGGAGTCTGGTAGAGGGCAAATATACTGGTCACTGGATGAGTAGTTTTCTGTTCCCTCAGTGACCAGAGCAGGGGCTGCACTAGAGTAATCAGGAACCTGCTAGAACCAGTTAAGGCAGGCAGGCTAATTAGGACACCTGGAGCCAATTAAGAAGAAGCTGCTAGAATCAATTAAGGCAGGCTAATCAGGGCACCTGGGTTTTAAAAGGAGCTCATTTCAGTTTGTGCTGTGCTGTGCTGTTGGAGGACTGAGGAGCACAAGCATTATCAGACACCAAGAGGAAGGTCCTGTGGTGAGAATAAGGAAGGTGTTTGGAGGAGGCCATGGTGAAGTAGCCCAGGGAGTTGTAGCTGTCATGCAGCTGTTACAGGAGGCACTATAGACAGCTGCAGTCCGCAGGGCCCTGGGCTGGAACCCGGAGTAGAGGGCGGGCCTGGGTTCCCCCCAAACCTCCCAATTGACCTAGACTGTGGGTTCTTCCAGAGGGGAAGGTCTCTGGGCTGTTCCCCAACCCACATGGTGAATCTCTGAGGCAAGAAAATCCGCCACTAAGTGCAGGACCCACCAAGATAGAGGAGGAACTTTGTCACACCCTTTAAAACCATTAGCCCTGACACTTGCCTGGCTTGTAGGAGACTCAGGTTTGAATTCCTCCGAAGGAGCAGTGACTTGAAGTCAAATATCCCTCCCATCTCTGTCTCCATCCTCGCCCCTCCTTCCCCCCCCCCCCCACACACGTGAATACTGTAACAACCAGACTATTAGCTATTCTGGGGTGGATTACTGCCAGTCTTTCCTGCTGAAGCTGTTCCATTTAGCATAAATAATTAAATATTCATTATGTCAAAGAGATAGAGAGTGAGAAGGACTCTAACCTAGTGATTAAGGCACTCACCTGGGGGGTAGGACATTAAATCCCTCTTCTGAATCAGACAGAGAGAAAATAACCACTATGCCAAAGGACATGCACACACAGAAAGTTTGCTGAACCTGAAAAACTTTTGCCCAAGCCAAAATTATCCATTCAAATTCTTAGATAGTTCCAGGTCAACCAAAACTGCATTTCTGTGCAAATAAACTATCACACAGGTGTTCACCCAACTGTAGTTCTAATATGTTATTGGACTGATTTGTGTCTGCTGTGCTGTGGCTTCAATGATTTTGGTTATTTTATGTTTGTGCAAGTTAGAAAGACATTACAATGGATCCTTTACTACCCCCAGTACAATTTCCGCGGACTCCATGAGAGCTGGGTCAGACTCTCAGGGTATGTCTACACTACCAGCTAATTCAGGCTTGGGACAAAGGGCTATTTATTTGCAGTATAGACATCTGGACTCAGGCTGCAAGGAGGGAAGGTCCCGGAGCTCGGGCTGCAGCCCAAGCCCAACTGTCTACACTGCAATTAAGCAGCCCCTTAACCTGAGCCCAGTAAGCCCAAGTCAACTGGCACAGGCCAGCCACAGATGTCTAATTGCAGTCTAGACATATCCTTACATGCAGTTAGCTAAACGTTGCTGAACATGCAGAAGGATCTTCTGAGAAAAATTACTTGTCTTAAATATACTGAACATCTGAGTAATTTATTAGAGAAATAATAAAAGCTTTTTAAACTAAAAAGCATCATGTAATTTGTATAAGTTATTGCAACAAGTAGACTGGAATCTAATAGGTATACAAAAGGAACTTTTGGCGGTTTGCCATTGGCTAGATGGGGATGGCCAATGCTCTGGTGTAGTCTGCGCTCGAGAGCTGGCCCCTCCGCACTGTGGTGTGAGGGGTAACGGCCACTTAGTGACATCCTCAGTCTGGAAGAGAGGAGTGGCGGCGGCTCCAGGCATGGGGGGGATCCCGCTGCTCAGCCGCCCCTGCTTTCCCTGAGTGGTATTGTAGTCGGGGCTCTGACCCTTCGCCGCCCATGGAGCCTAAAGTTGCATTCAGAGGCACCAATCGCTGTTGAAGTAGCGCAGAAACCAGTGGGAAAAAAAATATGGAGTGAGAAAAGCCAAAAGCAGTGTAGAGTTGGACCTTGCGAGGGGAATTAAAACCAATAGTAAGAGCTTTTATAACCATATAAATAGGAAGAAAACAAAGAAAGAAGAAGTGGGACCAATTAAGACTGTAGATGAAGTGGAGATTAAGGATAATCTAGGCATAGCACAATATCTAAATGAATATTTTGCATAGGTATTTAATGAGACTAATGAAGGAATGAGGAATAGTGGAAGCGAGATGGATGGGAATAAAGGAGTGGGGGTTGACATTACCGTATCCGAGGTAGAAGCCAAACTCGAACAGCTTAACGGGACTAAATCGGGCGGACCGGATGATCTTCATCCGAAAATATTAAAGGAACTGGTGCGAGAAATTGCAAGCTTGTTAGCGATAATTTTTAATGAATCTGTAAACTCGGGGGTGGTACCATTTGACTGGAGAATAGCCAATGTGGTTCCTATTTTCAAGAAGGGGAAAAAAAGTGACCCGGGGAACTACAGGCCTGTTAGTTTAACATCTGTAATATGCAAGGTCTTGGAAAAAATTTTGAAGGAAAAGTAGTTAAGGACCTTGAGGTCAATGCCAATTGGGACAAATTACAACACAGTTTAACGAAAGATAGATCGTGCCAAACCAACCTGATCTCCTTCTTTGAGAAAGTAACAGATTTTTTAGATAAAGGAAATGCGGTGGATCTAATATAATGTTGTCCCACAAACTTATACAGGATCGTTTTAGGGGTCAAGACAAAGATGCCACATTTATTATGATAACCATTTGATTTATGACCAATAACTAATATCTTAATCCTAATACACACACATTATACCTAATACCTATAAACACACACACACACACATTCACACACACACACATCCATCAGATGTTCTGCAGCTGCTGCATAGTTACCAGTCCTGCTTGAGTCTGTGGCTTGAGTTTGCAGCTTGGGTTCGTAGCTTGTGGCAGCTAACTGGCCAGGAAAGCCGGGCACAAGGATGAGCTGGGTCTCTGTTGGGCATGCACTGATGCCCTTCCATGTTGGCAGCAGAATGTTACCTTCCTCCAAAGTTTTCCATCTCACCCATCCTTTTTGTAGGCTTTAGTTTGAATCCAGAGTCTATAGGTCCTGCTGTGTCACGCTGCCTCCAGGTTTGGTGATTGATCACCCGTCAATTGCAGACATGACTTTTAGCCTGGGACTGGGCTTTGATCTTCCTTCTATTGTATCTTTTCTTTTTAGGGTGGATTCTTCTTACTTTGTTAGGGCTCTTGTCTGCATCTTCAGCCATTGGTGTTTGAACTCTATTTAATCAGGACAGGCTGGGGCTGGAGGTTGATTTTATCATCCATACATACCTCATTCACACATTTAAACTAAACTAATAAGATTACAGCAGGGTTTGCAAAAATGAAGGTTGCAGCAAGCCCTTACAAAATGGAGTAAGCGTTTTAAAATGGGGTTTGAATTACAATATGGCAAACAGTGAACAGAAGTTACAATATAGACAAGTATAATGGATGGAAAACAGTGAACAGAAGTTACACTGTAGGCAAGTGTAATAAATGGTGAACAAAAAATACAATACTGAAACAGTCAAGTATCAGGGGGTAGCCGTGTTAGTCTGTATCTACAAAAACAACAAGGAGTCTGGTGGCACCTTAAAGACTAACAGATTTATTTGGGCATAAGCTTTCGTGAGTAAAAACCTCACTTCTTCGGATGCCACCGAAGAAGTGAGGTTTTTACTCACGAAAGCTTATGCACAAATAAATCTGTTAGTCTTTAAGGTGCCACCAGACTCCTTGTTGTTTTTGTAAATACTGAAACAGTGCAAGTCTTAGTGATTTAAGCAGGAATTGAATTGATAGTAAAACTTACAAAGGCAGCTGACTGAACAGCTATGGCTCTTAACAAGCATCTTAACTGTTAATTAGCCAGTTATTGGGGTAACTGGTTTTATGAATGAATATTGTTTCATTCATAAAACTTCACTTTTGAAGTTACATTAATAAAGTGAACAATTAAAAACAATTTCATTAGTCAGTTCTACAATCTAATATACCTCGATTTCAGTAAAGCGTTTGATACGGTACCGCATGAGGAATTATTGGTTAAATTGGAAAGGATGGGGATCGATATGAAAATCCAGAGGTGGATAAAGAACTGGTTAAAGGGGAGGGGTTAAACTGCAGCGGGTCATACTGAAAGGTGAACTGTCAGGTTGGAGGGAGGTTACCAGTGGAGTTCCTCAAGGTTCGGTTTGGGGTCCGATTTTATTTAATCTATTCATTACTGACCTTGGAACCAAATGTAGGAGTGGGCTGATAAAGTTTGCGGATGACACAAAGTTGGGAGGTATTGCCAATTCGGAGAAGGATCGGGATATCCTGCAGGGAGATTTGGATGACCTTGTAAACTAGAGTAATAGTAATAGGATGAAATTTAATAGTGAGAAGTGTAAGGTTATGCATTTAGGGATGACTAACAAGAATTTTAGTTATAAGCTGGGGATGCATCAGTTGGAAGTAACGGAAGAGGAGAAGGACCTTGGAGTCCTGGTTGATCGCAGGATGACTATGAGTCGGCAATGTGACGTGGCCGTGAAAAAAGCTAATGCGGTCTTGGGATGCATTAGGCGAGGTATTTCTAGTAGGGATAAGGAGGTGCTGGTTCCGTTGTACAAGGCACTGGTGAAACCTCATTTGGAGTACTGTGAGCAGTTCTGGTCTCCCATGTTTAAAAAGGATGAAATCAAACTGGAACGGGTACAAAGAAGGGCCACTAGGATGATCCGAGGAATGGAAAATCTGTCGTATGAAAGAAGACTCGAGGAGCTCGGTATGTTTACCTTAACCAAAAGAAGGCTGAGGGGGGATATGATTACTCTCTTTAAATATATCAGAGGGATAAATACCAGGGAGGGAGAGGAATTATTTCAGCTCAGTACTAATGTGGACACGAGAACAAATGGCTATAAACTGGCCATCGGGAAGTTTAGGCTTGAAATTAGACGAAGGTTTCTAACCATCAGAGGGATGAAGTTTTGGAACAGCCTTCCGAGGGAAACAGTGGGGGCGAAAGACCTCTCTGGCTTTAAGATTAAGCTTGATAAGTTTATGGAGGGGATAGTTTGATGGGATAAAGTGATTTTGGTCAATAACGTGCCATCGCTGGTAATTAGTAACAATGGTCAATGATGGGATATTAAAAGTTACTACAGAGAACTTTTTCCAGAGGGTCTGGCTAGAGAATCTTGCCCGCATGCTCGGGGTTCAGCTGATCGCCATATTTGGGGTAGGGAAGGAATTTTCCTCCAGGCATAGATTGGCAGAGGCCCTGGAGGTTTTTCGCCTTCCTCCGCAGAATGGGGCTGGGGTCGCTTGCTGGAGGATTCTCAGCGATTTGAAGTCTTTAAATCATGATTTGGGGACTTCAACAGCTGAGTCAAGGGAGAGAACTATTCCAGGAGTAGGTGGGTCAGCTTTTGTGGCCCGCATCATGCGGGAGGTCAGACTAGATGATCATAATGGTCCCTTCTGACCTTAGAGTCTATGAGACTTCCATATTCTTGTGAAAAGTAAACATAGAATATCAGGGTTGGAAGGGACCTCAGGAGGTCATCTAGTCCAACCCCCTGCTCAAAGCAGGACCAATCCCCAGACAATTTTTACCCCAGTTCTCTAAATGGCCCCCTCAAGGATTAAACTCACAATGCTGGGTTTAACAGGCCAGTGCTCAAACCACTGAGCTATCCTTCCCCTAATAAAAAAAGTAAAATAAAAAGAAAGAGTACCTGGCCACTTGCACATGGGGACTGGCCCAGAGTCCACTGTAATCAATGTCAGGATCAGGCCCAGGGTGCTGGAGGCTTCTGCTGTATCTGCTATGGACCTGAATAAGCACCAAGAGAAATTTGTTAGACCAACTTTACCTGTTGCCAGAGATATAATGTTACATTGAACAGAGAACTGACACTCTCTGAAAAAGCATGGATCGATGGGCTTTGTGTGCAAGCACCTCTCAATAAAACAGTCAGAGGTCCTAGAATATTCAATATGGAGTAGGATTTATCTGGACACTGGCTAGGACACAAACATAAATACCTTCAATGCCAATACTAGCGCCAACTTGTTAAGCTACAACAGTCAGAGATCTCTCAGGGGAGTGAGGCTACACAAAGGGTTTACAGTATGGCCCACACCTGAATGGAGAGATTATCTCATGGACCATTTCCTTGTGTGAATGACAATCATATAACATTTCTGAGGCCACTCTAGAAACTTCTTACACAGAAAAATATTAAAAATTAATCTGTGATAGTCAATGCTTCTGCTGGTGGCTCCATTCCCTAAGCAAGACTCCTTATTTCCTCGTTCTCTTTTATAGTAGTGGCTACTAATGCAAGCAGCTAGACTGAATCCACCTACTTGTAACCTTCTGCTTTCAAAGGCATCCTGTACACATGAGGTTAATCTGGCGCAGTATCTTTAAGCTAACAAACTAGAATACTTAACAATGGACCAAACCCTACAATCCTTACTCAAGCAAAATTTCCTTTGGGATAAATAGAAGTTTTGACTGAGTGAGGACATCAAGAATTAGCCCCCAGTACACCACAAAACTCCCCCTCTGTTTGAATGGCTAGTAGAAGCAGTGCCCAGGCCCCAAATCTATCTCCAAACAAGCCGGTCACCAGCACTATCTCCAAAGGTTGTGAGAAGTGTTTTGTTAATTATTAAATCCTGCTACTTAGAAGTATTATATAGCTGGTACAGTACAGTCTGCACATTACAGTAATACTGTAAATAATGTAGTTCTACAGCTACTCATTAAAAAATTTGCAAACCAAAATGATGCATGATTAATGCATTCTATATTGTAGGTGGTAAAAACATGCTTCATTTAATAAAAATGAGATGCAAATTAATTATCCAAAACCAGTGACAAATAGAAACAGGCTGGCATTTCTATATTCAACTTAATTGGGGAAATATGTGAAATTCATATAGAAGGAAAACAGGATTGCATTTAAAATACATCTTTCAAATATACTCAAGTTGCAGTAGTGAGGGAAGGTTTCATTTTGCTTGCAGCTTCCACTTCACTAAACTGAAGATATCATCAAATCAGATATTATGTGAAGAGGGGATATATATAGTAAGTGCTATAGTTAATACCAAGATTATCTACATAAGGGGGTTAGAGTCCACACTAACTTGAGTTAGTCTGGTGTAAAGATGCCTTCATACACTCTGTCCATTTCATTAGAGCACACTAACTCCACATTTATCATGAACTCTGGAGTCCACTTTCAAAGCGTTCTAAGTTTGATGTGAATTGAGTTAGTACAGTCTATTGTTTGTGTGCAGCCAATGCTGCTCTGAACTACTTTGGCAGTCCTCCAATTGCTATACCACACTGCTTTGTGGATATCTGTGACACTATGCCCCATATTTTTCATAGAAATATTGTTATGATATGAATATGGCATAACTAAGATATGTTTTATGCAAGATGGGTCATGTGAGGTATCACTGGAAAGATTATGATTTGCTGAATGTGATTACCCAATTTGTATGCATGTATCATTTCTGTATCTGAAGTTAGGAATATTGACTATATAACAATTACAACTGTGTGCGTACTTGGGGATCGCCCACCAGACAGTGTGCAATCAGCCTGTGTAGGGGAAAAACTACAAGTTTCATTTTGTTTAGGCACTTCTCCATTTTGTTTGTAAGGAGTTGTTGTTTGTCCACCATGTTGGTGACCACCTTCTTGAGACAACTGGCACCTTTTTCTCTCTAAGGCGATAAAAAGCAAGGGTCACATGGCCTGTGTTCTGCCTAGTAACAGGAGAGAATAAAAGGCTGCTGCACCCAAGAAGAGAGGCTGTCCTTCCTGGTGGCAGCGCAGTACATGTCCTAGCCAAGACTTCAAGGGATCTACAGAAGATCCAAACTACATTGTTCCAGCTATGATTGATTCCTATCTTACCAGTATCCTGAACTCCTATGTTCTCACCTGGCTGTCCTGGTGTATTTTATCTGTGATGTCCTCGGTCATGGGTCCATTCCTCTGAACCTGGTGTAGTATGCTGTGTACCTCTGTACCTTATCTGTAGTAAATTCCCTTTTGTCCTCATGGACTTTATGTCAGTTTGTTGTGCCAACCTGTACCCATATTCCCTTTGTATATTGTTTTGCTGGGGATCCGATAAGTTATTGTTTCCTGTTAAGTCACTGTTTAATAAACCCATTTGCTTTATAGTTAATCCTGTCCTTAGTTTTCTCTCCATTGATAGATGTGGTTTGGGGGAATGAGTCTGCTGGGTGGGGACTCTGAGGTGTGGAACCTAGAACACATCCAGTTAACCATAGGCAAGATCTGAGTTCCTGGTTAACACTTGGATGGGCCATTAGGAAGGACAATAGGTCTTTAAAGATACTAATCTCCCTTCTTCCTGAGAAGTTTCCCGGGATGCTGCTTTGACACTGACGGGTCAGGTGATCATGTCACTAGTACTAGACCCCTTCTTGGGCTTCCAGTGTTTTTCTATAAAAAGGAGGTGAGGGTCATACTAGGAAACAAAGCAATCCCGCCATATGCAAATCCTATTTAAGGCTGGGAAGTGAATTAATCTAGGCTATTCTCCACTGCCTCCCCACCCAAGAAGGAAGACTGCTGAAAACACCTGAAGAAACAACAGAACTAAGCTGGGGGAGGTAGAGACTGAGCCCAGGGGAGACAGATCAGCCTGTAAAAGGAATCCCTGGAGATTTAAGCTGCAAGCAGTGCAGTTTACCTTCAAGAAACTCTGCAAGATGGTTGAAACAACATTTAGGGTGAGAAATTATTATTTGTAGCCAGTATTCCTTAGTGTATTAGTTTGTATGTTTTGTTTTATTTGCTCAGTAATCTTTGTTCTGTTTGCTATGCCTTGTAATCACTTAAATTATCTTTTGTAGTTAATAAACTTGTTTTTTTGTTTATTCCAAAACCCAGTTTGTGCAATTCATAACTGGGGTAGGGGGGAGCAAAAAGCTGTGCATATCTTCCTCTACACTGAGGAAGGGAGTGAATTTCATGAGCTTACATTGTATAAATCTCTATACAGTGCAAGACAATATAATTTTGGGTTTACACTCCAGAGAGTGTGTGGACCACAGTGCTGGGCAATTCCCCGAGCTGAGTCTTCCCACATAGAGCTGATTGTAGACTGTGTGATTCCACAGTTGAGTGTGTCCCTACCTGTATGTGTGCTGGAAGGGGTCTTGAGAGCCTGTCACAGCAGCACAGAGTAAGGGGAACCCAGGCTGGTGGGACAGGTAGGCTCAGTGGAATCCCAGCACATCAGGTGGTACGCCAGAAGGGGGGGGGTCTAACCCGTCACATCATCCATGACCAATCTGTCTATTTACCTGTGTACCTTCTACTGCTCTGGAATCAAGTTGACCAGATGGTCCCTCCCACATTTAAAGACAGGCACGGAGCCAGAATCAGCCCATTTGCTCCTGGATTCAAATATATCAGCATTGTTGCAATATTACTCCAGCAGCCTTTACAACATGCTTGAGCATCCACTTCAGGCCAGAGGTGCTAGCTCTCCTCACCATTTGGAGAGAAGCATTGGTGCAGCAGGCTCTTGGGGCCAGCCACCAGAATAAAGATGTGTTTGTGAACACTGCAAGTCAAATATCCGAAGGGGATCACAAGCAGGACACTGACGGTGCTGGATAAAGAACAAACTGCTTGGGAGAATTTACGTTAAAACCAGGAATGTCAACTGTGGATGTATAACATGTCAATTTTTTGAGGAGAGGTGGTGGATCTGCACTCCCACCTCCTCCGCATGACCCCCCGCCTAAGGATAAGTGGCAAGAGTCTTTAGAGGAGGAACACAAGCAGAGCAATGAGGAGCTCTTCCGGGAAAGCCAGGATCTCTTCAGGACTCAGTACCCTGAAGGCATCCAGCATCCTGAAGCCAATTCCCAGCAAGAAACTCAGTCCAGGATTCAGGAGGCATGTCCTATCAAGGAAACATTGGCACACGAGTATCTCTATAATTTATTTATACTTTATTGCTGTGCTAGCTTCTGTTCTGGATGCCCCACAGCTACAGCCATTTTTGGCAGATGTGAGCTAGGAGCGTTTTGGAGTCTCCAGCCCCCACCTCCATGGGCCCACACTATGTTTTTCATTCATTCAGCCCCTTTCCACACACACGTTTCAAAATGGCAGCTGGACTGGCTGCGCAATTGCTTTGTTTCATGCTAAGGTCCCGACCACTGTTTAAAAGCCCATACCACGGAGGGCACATGCCCATCTACCTATTTTCCTTTTCCCCTCTCTGCATTGGTCCTGTCAAAGGAATGAGCTCTCTCCAGAAAAATATCTCCATGGCTGCTCAAAATGGTGGCCAGCAGCATTGGACAGCCACAACCTCTACCCCACTTCCCCTCCCACAGCATATTTGAATACTGAAAACATTCAATTGTGTGCAATTCAACAGTTTGTTGAGACAGCAGTTATAGGAAAATAAGTTTAGTTAGTGTTCTCCGTTTACAGGAGATAGACATGGGTACTTCATGTCCATAAAGGTAGTAAGACTACAGCTCCTTGCTGAGGTATATATGTCCTGTTACACACATTTGTACAGGAAAATAAGTTTGCTTTAGGGATACCATACCTATACAGCTCTTAATGGCTTTTCACAGGCTTATGTACAGAAAGACTGGGAGCAGTTAAGGCTTCAAACAATCTTTGCAGAACCCAAACTATTTCTTTCTGCACTCTCAGCAGTCTGCAGGGGAGATAAAGCAGAATCGAAGACTGAGAAATTGCTCAGTTGTATTCCGGAGGGATAGTTGCTGCAGTATAGCTTGCGACTCACTTCCTCTCCTGCAGCACTTTTCGGGGGACCATCTTGGTGAATAACCTCACAGTGTATCTCACTGGTCTGCCCTTTGGCTTTTTGAATAAAGCCATTCTCTGCCTCCTAGTCACCCACCTCAGTGTAACATCATCAAGAGTCAGGGCAGCCGAAAGGGGATGCAGAAGGAATTACTATCCACCTCACCCCCAGATGACCTCCCCTAACTCCTCTTACCCTAGATAAGCACCTCCAAGGCACAGCTTAAACAGCAAAGCTAAACTGGAAACATAATTCCTAGGATTTCCCCCACTAGCTCCAACACACAACTGCAAACCCTAACAGCAAATCCTGCACACCCAAAAATCCCAAGCATACACCACTAGCCCCCATGCATACATCACTTGCCATTTCTGAGATCTCCCCAAGACTGGGAACAATCTCAAGGAGGGGAAATCAGAAACATGTTAAAAATTCTATTATAGCCTCTTTGGAATATGAATAATAACCGCTTTTTTTTTTCCCCATACTCCCCCAGCTATGGCACCTGCAGTGGCCAGACCCTCAAGGACCAGGGCCTTTACCAAAGACTGAGTGGCTGGCTCACCTGAGGGGGAAGAAACTGAGAACTTGGGATGAGATGTTTGAAGACCTCATTGTAGATTCCTTCCAAAAACAAGAGAGAACTGGAGATTGTTTTTTAGGTCAGACAGGGAAAAAGACTGGAAATTATCCAGATAGAGCTCAGATAACCCAAACTGCCTCTGCATATTCGCAGATTCCACATAGCAGCACAAAGCATTGCAGGGTCCACACTGGCTGACAGCAATTCAAAAATGGCACTATCTCACCCAGAAAGAGAGGAACCATGTGATGGTGAGAGTGGAATCATGAGATCTTTGTAGTTTGCCCCCAAGTTCCAGAATTCATCTGGTTTCTGCTATGCATCCCACAAGCCACAGCAAAAGAAATCCCAGAATGCACACAGATCAGCAGCAAAGCAAAGGACTGTAGAATACCCTCCCAGAATGCCATGCACTTAGTGTGCACAAAGCTCCTGCTGTGTGTACACAATGATGTGAATGGAAAGAGGCACAATTGTCCCATGTGCACACTATTAATGAGGTTTATGTTTTGTACACTAACTAGTGCGTGTCAACTCACTGTGAATTAAACCACCAGGTAGCCAAGACACTAGTTGAAAGGGGAAGAGAAACGTATGTATATTACACTGTTTTTAAAATAATTTTTCCTAGAATATCAGTAACTAATGAATAGGAAGCAAGACTCTTTCTTATTCTTATTTCCGCTAGCAGGTTACGCCAATTACATAAAGATTATATATTTTCTTTCTGGCTACTAAGCAAAAGTGACAGTTTCTGGTTAACAACACCATGATTTCTGAGGAATAGTGCCTGTTCTGCACTCTCCATTGACACAAGCAGCAGAAAAAGACTGAAACTAGCAACCAAGAAGTTAAAAGAACTTCTGCAAATGGGGATTACACACATCTTCCCATTACCTCGGGAGAGAAAACATAACAGCTGTTCATCTGAACAATGCAATGTGAGGTTTCCAGGTGGATGAAAAAATCAATTAGATGCCTTTTTCATTCTGTAAATATAATGAACAAAAGGAACTCAGAGAATACAGTGTAGGACAAAAACAACCAACCTTCCAAAATAACTCTCAGAACATGAGCTATTATGTAAGGTCACAGTCCTAATTTCTATGGCTTATTCGACTGCTATTGCTCAGAATTCTTGGTCCTTTGATTTAGTGAAGTACTGAATTCAGTTACTTCAGAACTAACTGTCAAGTAACAGAAAAATAGCTGTGCAAGTATCCAGAGTGTGAAAGTATTTGATTTATTCAGCTGGATATTTTTGAACCCAAAGCCATTCTTGCCTTATATCGAGAGAGCACACAGTCTCCAAAGAGCCATTACTTTCTGGTTTCTATCCAACTTCACCTTTCATTTGTAACTGCCTATGGCATTATGAAATATTTTTAAATCATTTATTTTGCCATGCAGCTCTTTTAGTTCTACCTTTTGCTACACTGAAAACTTTTTTTTAAAAAATTACTCATTAAATATCTATTTATTTCTCAAAGCAACTGAAAATTCCTCTTCCATGCTAACTCAAACTTTATTCCACAGTTTCATTTTACCCCAAGTTGAGTATTAAATCAGTTCAGAATTATAAATAGTCTTTCTTCCTTCATTTATTTTGAAGGTTCCTTAAGAACATAACAACGGCCATACTGAGTCAGACCAAAGGTCCATCTAGCCCAGCATCCTGTCTTCTGACAGTGGCCAATGCCAGGTATCCCAGAAGGAATGAACAAAACAGTTAAGTACCAAGTGATCCATCCCCTGACCCCCATTCCCAGCTTCTGGCAAAGAGGTTAGGGACACCATCCCTGTCCATCCTGGCTAATAGCCATTGATGGACCTATCCACCATGAACTTATCTAGTTCTTTTTTTAACCCTGTTATAGTCTTGGCCTCTCTAAAATGTAGAAAATGAACTAACATTCCAAACTTTATATTACATACTCAATTTACCAGAGATAGGAACTTACATCAGCACTGTCCTGCAACACTTATAAAAAGTATCAAGTTTGCGTTTTAAGTCCCTATCTCCAGGAATGTTATTAGCTCCTTCATAACCTGGCCAAATATTGGGGTTGGTACCACCAGCACACATAGACTGTTTCATCGCTATTAGAAGACCACTTCTGTTTTAAAGCATCCAACTTTGGTGGAGCCTTTCTGTGGTAACTTTACACTGCACTTTCATTCACTCCATGGCAAATATCAGTAAAGTTAATCTGGGCCACAGTTTTAAGATACAGCATTATTTATTTATCCTAAAATACCTGCTGTAATTGAGACATCTATTCAGTTCATTCATTTTCTGCAGGTCTTTTCCAGAAAGTATCCTTCATACTCATCTTTTCTATTCCCCACAGCACAGATTAGAGTCCTTGGATGGAGGTCATGTGCCTTTATTTAATCTTATAATACAGACTTCTTCATTCCCATAAGGGGAACCCCATTGCAGGTCCAAGGAGTTCATTATACGATTCAAGGGAACAATGTAAATCTACATAATGAAATCCATTGTGTACTGTGTTGTTTTTCAAGTTTAGAGACAGAAAGCTAATTTTGTACCATGCCATAGTTCAGTTTATAGCCATGTGGCTATTGAAGAGATGGTCTCTATTCAATAGTCAAGAATCAATAAGAGTACTGGAGACCATGCTCAGCCGAAGAATTTGGTTTGTCGTCACATTTTGACTTTTCTCCTAGTGTTAAAGTTTCCCATATCCCTGGTTACAATGATTGTTAACATCTTTCAAAAAGTGTGAGAGCAGGAGTGATTTAAAACTGGCAAATCTATCTGGAACGCAAACACTTGGTGCTTATGATTTAGAGACATTTTGATTTAGCCATTTTGCACAACATGTTTTTAAGGTGTTAATATGGATCCACTCATAATTCAGTAAAGAGATTTTCCTTTGCTGATGGTTGAAATATTATGAGGCATACAATATACTGAAATTACCAACTGACATCAAGAGGAGCTCTATGTGCAGAAATATCAGTAGTGTCAATCATGAATAACTGTTTAAATCTACGGCATTACATGAGTGCAAAATCAGACTAAGTTAGAAGATAATCTTGTCCCTGAGACTGTTATAATGGTTGTGGAGTAGAAATGCTATTGAACACAAAAGCTGAGAGCTCCTATGTAGAAGAAATTTTGTTTTCATACATATTTTCCTACCCCAGAGTATGTCTACACTGCAATCAGGGGTGGGATTAGAGCACATGTACACATACCTGACCTAGCTTTGAACTAGCTATCTTCAATAACAATAGTAGTACAGCAGCACAGGCAGCATCAGAGGTTGTATAAACCTGATTTTGACCCTGAGCACATACTCAAGCAGCAAACCCATGCTGCCACCAGTGCTGCTGAAGCTTCACTACTATTATTATTATTCCAGCTAACTAGATCGAAGCTAGCTTGGGTGTATCTACACATGCTGTAGTCACACTACCTATTCCAGACAACTGATTTCCAATCACTCTAAGTGGGCCCTTTCTGCTTTTCAAGCAAGTATACCAGAAATGATTACACCCAGCTTTCACTGTCCAAAACAGCTCATCTGCTGTAACTCAAAATGGTGGGGGATTTCAGGGGAATTATCCTTCAGATGCAATGCTGGCACGTGTTCCTTGGTAGTTATCCAAAGACTGAGATTGTACTCTCTGCCATTAATTTACTCCACAAGCTATAGGGGAAGAGCAGAAAGTAGTAAAAGTTCTCCATTATAATCTACCATTAATCAGTCAACCTGCTATATGGAGATCCACTGTTTAAGAAGGTCGAACATAACATACAGGGCAATGAAATAATAGGCTTCAGAGGATGGCAATGACATGTTCATAACAATGTCCAGTGACTATAATTTTGGCAACAGCATTTCGATGGCCAGGTGAGGGACAAAATGGGTGTCAAGAACAGCAAGGAGGAGGAGTTAGCCATAGAGACAGACAATTTTAGAGGTGTTATGATAGAAGTAGTGATGCAAGATCTAGTCTCAGTTTAGAAGTGGGAGAAGGAGAAGAAGAGCTAAAGCATCACCAATGGCTGGTAGGTTGTGGTCAGAAAAATCCTATTAATGTCATAAGAATGGATGGCTCAGACAGATTAAATCAAACATTAGCCAATAAGATTTTAGTTCATATATAAATACAAGACCAGTTCTGACCTCAGCCACAGAGAACACTATTCAATAAAGCAAAAGCTGGGTGTGTTTCGGTCAAGGCTGATTCTCCACTCTGGCACTTTGAGTGCAGAAGGTGGGGGCCCACAAGGATTCTAAAAATTAATACAGGCAGGTATTAAACTCCCAAGGTCACAGCTTCT
Organism: Malaclemys terrapin pileata; assembly: GCF_027887155.1. Lineage (NCBI taxonomy): Eukaryota > Metazoa > Chordata > Testudines > Emydidae > Malaclemys > Malaclemys terrapin. The sequence continues at coordinate 97,877,819 of NC_071511.1, read as the reverse complement.
CTCTGACCTTGGATGGCTAGATGCTGCTGTGATGGGTTGGATCACAGAAACCCCCTTGGGAGCTGCCACCCAATGTGCAAAGACTACCCCTGCTTCTGTTTTCCCTGCCAGCTCAGGACTCCAGCACCCTGTCTTGCTGAGCCAGCCACTCCTGTCTGGCTCTAACACAGACCCAGGGTCTGAATCACTTGTCCCAAAGCTGCAGGTTTACCAGAAAACAGCTCACAGTAGTGTGCTTGTCTTTAGCACTCAGATGCCCAACTCCCAATGGGGTCTAAACCCAAATAAATCCGTTTTACCCTGCATAAAGCTTATGCAGGGCAAACTCATAAATTGTTCGCCCTCTGTAACACTGATAGAGAGATATGCACAGTTGTTTGCTCCCCCAGGTATTAATACATACTCTGAGTAAATTACTAAATAAAAAGTGATTTTATTAAATACAGACAGTAGGATTTAAGTGGTTCAAAGTAGTAACAGACAGAACAAAGTAAGTCACCAAGGAAAATAAAATAAAATGCGCAAATCTATGTCTAATCAAACTGAATACAGATAATCTCACTCTCAGAGATGCTTTAGTAAGTTTTTTCTCAGACTGGACACCTTCCAGGCCTGGGCACAATTCTTTCCCCTGGTACTGCTCTTGTTGCAGCTCAGGTGATAGCTAGGGGATTCTTCATGATGGCTCCTTCCTCTCCTTGTTCTCCTCCACCCCTTTATATATCTTTTGCATAAGGCGGGAACCCTTTGTCCCTCTGGGTTTCTACCCCCTCCCCCCCGGAAAAACACCAGGTTAAAGATGGATTCCAGTTCAGGTGACATGATCACATGTCACTGCAAGACTTCATTACTCACTTGCCAGCACACACATATACAGGAAGATTCACAGGTAAATACAGCCATCTGCAGACAATGGGAGTCATCAAGATTCCAAACCATCCTTAATGGCCCACACTCTACATAATTACAATAGGCCCTCAGAGTTATATTTCATATTTCTAGTTTTAGATACAAGAGTGGTACATTTATACAAATAGCATGATTACACTCAGTAGATTATAAACTTTGTAATGATACCTAACAAGAGACCTTTTGCAGGAAGCATATTCCAGTTACATTATATTCACTTATCATATTTTTATAAAACCATATAGTTCTTTTTGTTAGCAATAAGAAAAGCCTGAAAGTTTGACTAGTGTATTATGAACTAGGATAAAATTATCTTCTTGGTCTTTTGAAAAATCATACTTCCCTTCATCAAGCTGATTTCTGTTATTAGTTCTGGTAGCTATACTGGTTATTTTTAGACAATAGAAAGTAGCTGCTCCCCTTTCTTAAGAAGATTGGTTTCCTGAAATGGTAAATACCTCCTTGAATAAGAAAATTGCTTTTAGTATATCCCTTTGCTCAAATGTAGAACTATATAGAGTGTTTGACCATTCAATTTTAAACTATGCTTATTCCCATGTGGATTGTTGCCCCGGTGCTGTAGTGGTTTCATAAATGTGATGTGTAGGAAAATGGCCTATAGAATTTAATAATAGAAAATAATAAGCTTTCCACAGAATGTTTAAACTAACCTAGACAAGCCTAATAGCAGAGATATAGACAGGGATTTTCAAAGATGCTCAGCTCCCTTAGGTTCCCTTGAAAAGCCCAGAGATAACTCTGCAATCAATTCTTTGGGAAAGCTTATAGCCTAGGAGACAGATATCATTCTCCATTAAGTACAAGTTTGTAGAGTCTTCTTTATAGAACCCTCTTGGTTTCGTCCCTATTGCACTGTACTGGACTATTCCTACAGGGTTAGTATTACCTTACATATATTTTTTGATATTTTCAATACTTTTGGCAGTGTTTTTTATTTTTATTTTGGAGGGGGGAGTGGTATTTGAATTTTGCTCATTTGTATTGATATTTTTGAACAAATGGGCCATTACAATAATTCTTAATTTGGAAATGTAAAAAATTCTCAAAAAAACAAAAATAACCCCAAACCAAACAAAACCCTAAACACACACAAATCCAGTATTACTGTTCTGAATTGGTTTACAGAATGGGAGATGAAATAGAAAACACATATACAACCTAAACCACTTATCCTAGGAAATCCATTTGACTGAATAATTAAATATTTGTTATAATTACTATACTATGTAATCCATTTTTATTAGATTATAATCTAGAAAAAATATGATTTGCTGGCTAATGGAAGATTTGGAATAACTGACCAATCTATTATATTGTGTAGATGTCTTAATAAAATTCCTAAGTAAATCAGTTGCACCTCCTGCAGAGGAGGGACAGTGGGAGTATTAATTCTCTAAGGAATATTTTCATGCATCATTAAAAGTAAAGCTAAAAGTTCTCTGCCACAAATAATGTTTATTACATGCATATGCCTTTTTTCAGACCTGATGGTTTACCAATAATGTATTTCTCTGCAATGTGAGTCAAAATGCCTCCTGGATCACTTGCTCCTCAACTCTCCAGGTGGGAAAGCATCACTTGGAAGGGTGTGGGGGCATTACACTCAGTTCAGAGGACTGGAGGAGAATGCTCCAGACCTATATTATAGTAGCCTCTATTGCATAAATTGAATGCAGTGCTCTAAATGAAAAAGCTGAAGAAAAATATCTACTAATAAATAATGAATATTTATAGAAGGAGATTAAAGAAACTTCCTAAATCAGTTTGAGAGAGTTTTTTCTGGTGTTTTTGAGGGGGAAAGTAAAGGGCTGGTATATGTTTGAGGGAAAGCAGGTGTGTGAGGAAGAACAGGTGTGTAAATCAAAAGCTGAGGAGGCAGGGGTGTGTTTGAGAAGGGCATGTCTAGGGAACAGATCTCAGAGTGGGAAGGATTTGCATGTCTGAGGGTGAGGAGGCTACACAAATATTTCTACAAAGGCAAAAATAGTTTCACCATCTAACACACCTTAAACAGCTCGTCTAGACATTCTCAACTAGTTGAATAGTACCAAAAATATCATTAGAGCATGCTGCAAATAATTGTATATTTATATGTGTAAATATTATTCCTCTCTCCGTTGGGTATATAATCAGGAATGATTTTAAAAGAATAATTTAATTTACTGTTCATCAGGATTGTATAGAATCATTTATAATTTAAAACATTTGTAGTCTGGTGGGGGATGTACTCTAACTTTTAAAAGGACATTTATTATGTTCATTCTTTCTTGAACGGCTGGGTTGGCGAGAAAAAAAAATCAGCAATAGCTACCATTTTGGTGAGTTACACATATAGTGTGTGATCTCCCCCTACTGGTCTGCACCAAGCCAGCACTTGACTGTCAAATTATATTTCTCGAAATGTTCCATCCATTGAAATGCTAATTAACAGGCAAAGGGAAACAAAAGGCAATGAAACATAGAAAGGGGGGGGGCTGGAAATTAAGGATTTATTTGAACAGAGGAGGCTAACATCATACAGGATGTTCTGATGCTGGCAGGTCGGATGCCAGCTCTTGCCATGGCTGCAGGCATTAGCTAAGAACTGACAACCTTGTAGCTGGACATCTAAGGGGACCGCCTCTTACTCCATGATGAGACTGTTATAGTGATAGAGGAGTTCACATTTGTTACTGGCTTGGTGAAATCTAATTATAGAACAAACACCAGTTTGGGGTGTCTGCCCTGTTTTTGACAACCTGCCATGGGATAGGACTCATGGTCGTGAGCCACTCTAGACAATATGACAGGTGTGAAAAAGTAGTCACCATTATCCCTTTAAATATATTCAACCGGGTTAAATTTGTTTTGTCTGATCAAATGTTCTTCATTTATTTTACATTGCTGGGTAATGTTACTGAACAACATATGCATTATGTAACAGTGCTTATGAAAATACACAGCATTATTAAAATTAAATTCCTAAGAATGTGCTATGTATGTGTATGAGACTCAGTTACAAACAATTTATTACAGCCTTGTCAAGCAGGGTGCAATTTTATGCTGTACATATGACAGAGCGTGTACTGTCTTGAATTTATAATTGCAGCTCAGCCTCTCTCACTAAACTGTCTAAGCTAAAGGGAACTCACCACTGCCCCAGGCTCACTGAACCAGTGGGGAAAACCTGCCAAGCCTGCTCCACTTGCAAAGCTTGAACGATCTGGGGGTAGTCAGAAGAATCAGCTGAGAACGCGTTTTATTAATAGGATGATATTGCCTATTGCTTTATGACTTACTTTTAAAAAAAAAAAAAGATAAGCAGCCTACTAAGTCAACCCCAGTGCAGGCTAGAGAGAATTCAGCAATATATTAAAATAATAACTTCCCAGATTTTCTTAACTCATTGATATTTGAGAATATTTTCTCATTCGATTGATGACTGGGAGTTATTTCCCTGCCCTTTTATTTTGTCTCCTCAGAACCCATCTCATTCCAGATACTATCAGATCTACTTAATTTTAGGCTGTTGACTTTTGAGTGGTAGTTTCAGTCCTATTTTCTCAATTTTCTGCCATCAATGTTCTAGCTATATAGTGTGCATTCCTCCATGCAGCACTGCTCCATTTAGTACCTTATTAATACATGCGAATACTGAGCAGTGCTCCATTTAATGCAGCTGTTTCCCTGCTCAAAATAGCATTGAATCAATGAGAGAGAAAATATAGTCCCTAAAGACTGAAAAGACCATGCAGATCTAGAACATCCCAATTGTACACATTTAGGACCTTGCTTTGATACTCTGATCTCATATATATTATAATGGGTAACACTCATTACTGATACACCACTTTTCAATTTTAAAACACTTTTCAAAATAATTATTTCTTAACATGCCTGCAAAGTGGGTGAATTATCCCTATTTCACAGATCACAAACTGACACATATATGTTAACATAAGTGAAATGCCCAAGGTTACACAGCATGTCAGTTTCAGAGCTGGGTTCAACAGTCCTAGTTCCCATACCATGCTCATTCCCTTAAATCAAACTGCATCATTCTTATATGAACCTGCTATAGAGATCAAGTTTGCATACTTCTAGACAACCTCTTTCGCAGATGACTTGAGTCAAATGAAGCTGGAGGGAAAGTGGCTAGAACACAAAAGGTGGAAGCCTTGGGCTGAATCTGTTTGTATTTGACTTGCACAAGCTGCAATTTCCTCAAAGGATTGTTATGGCACCCAGGGATTAGCTGAGGCCTGGTCTACACTCGGGGGGAGGAGGGGTGTTGATCTAAGTTACACAACTTCAGCTACGTGAATAACGAAGCTGAAGTCAACGTATTTAGATCGACTTACCGTGGTGTCTTCACCGTGGTGAGTTGACTGCTGCCGCTCCCCCGTTGACTCCACCTGCACCTCTCGCGGCGGTGGAGTACAGGAGTTGACGGGAGAGCGCTCAGGGATCAATTTATTGCATCTAGACTAGATGCGATAAATCAACCCACACTGGATCGATTGCTGCCCGCCAATCCAGCAGGTAGTGTAGATATACCCTGAGAGTAAGAGAGCCCTAGCTACTGCCCTTTTCTCCAGGCATGCCCTCTGAATCAGCTGCAGGGTCACGTGTGTGGCATAGGAACAATTAAAAGATTTTATCTCATCCAAAGATTCCCACTAAGGAAACTCTCTCAGGACTGGCTAGGCTGAATTTAGGGACATGTTGCATTTCTAGAGAAATGCAAAGTAGCTCAAATGGAAGATAGAAAGTGGCCCTATATCTTTATTTCATCTGACACTGCTAATGTTGTACAATACCTTTCCCAATCTTTGGTAAAGATTGAGCCATTTATGAGACTCAGTGTGGTTAATAAGATAAAAGTAATAGTAGTAGGATGGGGACGTGACCAGAAGTCATGGTGAGCAATACATCTGTCACTTTATTGAGGATGGGTGTGCACTATTTGTAACTTGAGTTTGCAATCTGGGGTTACTGTTGAATTCCCAGCTTCTGTTAGATGATCATAGCAGTGGCCAGGATGGATTTTTTTCAAATTTGTTCTTGGTTAGGAGATTGCCTCAATTTATTTTAGATGTGAACCTTACTACTGGGCTTCATACATTTGTCACATCAAGATTAGACTATCTCAGTGCACTCTGAAGTGGGCTACACTAACTCTTCTTGAAAACTGTAGTGGGTGCAATATTTAATATTTTTATCAGTGAACTGGAAGAAAATAGTAAAAGTTTGCAGATGACACAAATATTGGAGGAGTGGTAAATAATGAAGAGATCCAGGTCACTTGCAGGCTGGATGCAATACAGCCAAATTTAAGGTCATAGGAACAGCTAACACAGGCCAGACTTAAAGGATGGGGGACATTATCCTGGGAAGTAGTAACTTTGAAAAGGGATAGGGGGTCATGGTGGATAATGAGCTGAATCTGAACTCCCATTGTGACACTGTAGCCAAAAGCGCTAATGCAATCCTTGAATGTATAAACAGGAAATCTTCAAAAAGGAGCAGAGAGGTTATAGTCTCTGTATTTAGCTCTTGTATAGCCATTATTGCAATACTGTGTCCAGCTCTGGTGTTCACAATTCACAAAGGATGTTGAAAAACTGGAGAGCATTCAGAGAAGAACCTCGGAACAATTAAAAGATTGGAAAATACGCCTTATAGTGAGACTCAAAGAGCTCAATCTAGTTAGCTTCTCAAAGAGGTGGGGGGTGATTTGTTCAGTCTGTTTACACCTACATGGGGAATGGAAATTTGGTAATAGAGGATCTTCAATCTACCAAACGTATAACACAATCCAATGGTTGGAAGTTGACATCTGAGAAATTCAAACTGAAAAAAAAAAGACAGGGTAATTAACCACTGAAAAAATTTGGCAAGGGTTGCAGTGGATTGTCTCTCACTGGAAATTTTTAAATCAAGATTGGATTTTTTTTTCTTTAGAGAGATGCTCTAGTGCAACCACAGCTATTGAACTTGAAGCAGGAATTAATTCAGGAAAGTCCTTCATCATGTGTTATGCAGAAGGTCACAATAGATTATCACAATGATCCCTTCTGGCCTTAGAATCTATTAGTCTCCTTTCTTAGGCTTTGGGGAAGCAAAGGATGATCACCATGCTGGGATTTCTACACTGGAGTGATTTCCTCCCTTCCTGGTTTTAAGAAGGCTGCTGCATTTATTTCTCCTTCTATCAGTATGACTGCATTTTTGATATATGGCAAAAGATGCCTAGAGCCCTGGAGAGGAGCTTTTTATGTTTTGTATAAATCTAAATAAATATATAACCAAGTAATAAATACTCTGGTAGGTATGCAGCTCTTCTACTATGCAAGTTGCACAGAAAGGTTTATGCTTTGTGGGTGCACATTGCATTATTCCTATCAAACAATATGACTATAAGAAGACACACCGCCTAGTACTGGATAGTTTAAATGCTTAAAGTTGCATAACTGGTGGTACAGCTAATTCTGCATCCTAGAAGGCAGAAAGGCAGCCTTAACACATAGGTGAGTTCTCTTGGACAAGCCACAATGTTCTGCAGGGCACTGAAACTGCAGTGCTATGTTAATTTGGAGCACATGCAGCTTTCAATCCAGCCCTCATTACCATAATATTTTTTCTGGCAGATAGATTATTCCAGTGAAGGCTCTTAAAGTAACTGTAATGTTTCTGATTTCAAGGATAAATCCAGTTTAATTGTTATATCGTTCATTATTTCCATCACAGTTGAGAATAATTTGGTACTATTCAGACATATGTTTGATTTTTTACTTCAACAAATTTGCTTTACATGTCAATTCTTCTTGAGCCAATTTCATACTATTAACTGGAGGTCTTATATGCCTAATGAGTTTGTCCATCAGATGTGTAGAATCAGGCAAAGGACTCATCATCATATTTTTGTTTAAGTTTAAGTTTTAGCAATGTTTTATCCAGAAAGACTTTGAAACAATGAACTGAAACAGACAGAATTGTTTGGCGTATGCTTCAGCTGGATTATTTCAACATGAAGTGCTGGGCAGGAATTTAAGGACAATTTGTTCCTAAGGACAGCCCAGTTAACTTTCTACATTTTAGCAACTACCTACTTTGGGAGAGGGAAGAGAATAGCTACTGCAGAAATGATTCATCAGAATTAGTAGCACCTAATATCCCTTTAGTTGGATGAATACTCCTTGTTCGCCTAAAAGTCAAATTCAGCAGGATGCAATTCCAAAGGATCATGGGTAATAGTTTGAAAATCACCTAATAGATTTAGGAGCTTACATTCAATTTCCAAGAGACACTGAGGCACTAAGATCTCTAAGTTTCTTGCCACGTAAGTCTCCAAGTGGCACCATCTCTCGAAAAAAAAAATGGAACATTGGCTCCTAAATCACTTAGGCACTTTTGAAAATTATACCCCAAAATATTCTTTTCCTGTAAACCACATGATGTACCTAGCCATGAAAGTCACCTCAGTTTTTAAAAGGCAAAAGTCTGGATTATTAATTTATATATGAGTTTAGATCTGTTTTCTCTTAAGTCCCACTTCAGCAAGATACTTAAGTACATGGTTATCTTTAAGCACAAGTAGTCCCAGTTATTTCACATAAGCAGACCCATTAAAATCAATCATCATGCATTTAAAATTAAGCACACATTTAGATACTTTACTGAATGTGGATATAATGGCTGTCATCAGCCCACTTGACCAGGTTGGAAGCGGAGGTGCCCCAGGAAAAGGAATGACTGTGGGTAAATGTTGACTTTTTCATGCCAACCACTGTAAAGTGAAGAATTTAAATATGTTCTGGAGAGATTTAATAGATTGACATAACTCAGCAGCTTGGAGGAAGAGCCAGAATGTTCCTGATAAACAGGGCAGTATAAGTGTGTGACAATATTCTCACTCTGCAGCTATGATTTTTAAGTTTGTATTTTATATCAAAATCTATAGCTTTATCCTAGTGACTTCTAATGATTAAATATAGTATGGCACAAACAGAAACCTGGTATAAGGCTTATTCATTAAGGGCCTGATCCAAAGCCTACTGACCTTAATGAAAGACTCACATTGATTTCAATGGGCATTGGCTCAGACACTAATTGCATATCCCTAAGTGAGACTGTACTTAAATGCTTCCTCAAAACTTACAGGCAAGCAAGTGGAAGAGCACAGAAGATCACAGAAACATTTGGTTTGATCTTGTTAAACTGATATTGGAGTTATCATATATAGGATGAAGCTGTAGTATGTTGTGCTATGCGTAAATGACCCTTTACTTCCCACAGCTGTTAGTTGCTTTGACTGAATGGTGGAAGTATTTACAGACCTTAAGCTACCTGGGATGAAGGGCAAATGCAGATCTCCATCACACTCTCAAGGACAGATAGGCATGTATGTGCTGGTCTAGATACCATCCAGAGTCACTGATATTTGCAAACTTTTTTTCAGCTGTGATGATAATTTTTGTGATTTTTTATGATCCATGCATTTGCCTCAGTTTACCTGTGCACTGCTATACTTTGAGTGTAGAAGGGAATAAGGACTGGCAGAATGTCACATAGCTTGCCTCAGTTGGTATGAATGTGCCATCAAGGACTGAAGAGAACCAACAAATATGAATGGAGAATCAGGAAAACACAATGGGCGCCCTGTTGACCAAATATTATTGTGAAAGACTGGGAAGCCAAAGCTGGCTGAACCTGAGAAGTTGAAGTGAGGAACAAAGAGAGAGAGGTGTCTGGAAAGAGACACAGAGGACCATCGGGGAATCATAATAAAATGAATCCATTGCTTCTATCAATATGAACTCTGATTTAAACCTGGCTTTCCCATAACTTTCTCATGCTTTATTCCAGATGCTACCTTGCTACCTTGCTTCAGAAATGCTGCCCTGCTACACTGCAAATATCCTGCTAGTTGCATGGCTCCTTCAGAAGGTAAAGTCTCTCTCAATAGTCTGATTAGCTGGGGAGCCTTTGGAAATTCACAACCCCTGCATGCCTCAGTATAACCTCTGTAAAATGGGCATATAGTAATTATTACCTACCTCAATGAGTTTGTAGAAATTGTGAAGAACTTACAGCTACTCAGATGAAAAGCAAAGAATATACATTGTAAGAAGATATAATAATAATATATTTATAATTCTAGAATTCTCTTTCATTACAAATTTGTTAAGATAAAATAATACTCAACATACTCTGGTAAGCCATCTTAAAGCTATAGCTATTTTATAAACAAGCCCCAGTTAGCATGTAGATACTATCTAATATCGTGGGAGGAATGTGGGAGGAATGTGGGAGGAATTTTAAATGTACACATCACACCTATTTACCCGGGGTAAAATTCCAGACAGAATCTGTATTCAGTATGTAGATACTTACAATTATATCACCATAAGGTTAAAGTTAATTCCTTATTAACTCTCCAGGCAAGCAGCAATCAAACTTTTTTGTAAGCAAACAGAACTCCCCACACTTCCTCAAAACTAAGTTTAATTCCTAAGACTCTGATTCAGCAAAGCACTTAGGCATCTGCTTAATTGTGTCTTCAATGGGATTTAAATGCTTTATGCCTAAATATCTTAAGAAATCTTATGCTTGCATTAGCAATATAAAACAAAGAACGAAGTTATGTTCAAAAATATACCAAGTCCGTGATAAAGCTGTTTAAATTGTTAAACCTTGAGTATAAAGACACTAATGAAGTTATGTTCTCCTCCTGTGGTCTGTTACAATATGGCATTATAATATTGTGTTTGATTTATGATTAAATTGTAGCATATTCTGTATGTACTATACACACACACACACACACACTTCATTGAAGTTACTTTAGTTTAACTATTGTAAACAATATTATAACTTGGTCTACAATGTATATTTGTGATAAGGGACATTTGCAATTGCCAGATGATTACTCGCTGGCTTGCTTTGAGATCTATGGATGAAAATGACCATAAGAGAGCAAGGTCCTGATATTAAATTACACTGGTCCACAATTTTTGAGAAGTCGTCTGCTTCAGAGATAAAATGTGCTATTTATTATGTATTTTGAAGTGCTGAATTCAAATATGACAATTTAAACAACTGATTGGCTACTGTTTCTAAGATATGTAAGTTTTTACATTTTATGTCTATGTATATTGTGTAGATAGTAGAGTTTTAATCATAAATTGTAAACCTAGGTCTTTTCATGTGTTTATGGTTGCTTTACACAATATTTCACCTGTCCTGTTTATGTAACACTTTAAAAATCAGCAAAAGGGTTATATAAATAAAATTTATTATGAAACAAAAGGCAAAAAACTATTATGTACATAGTTTAGTCCTATTCAGTGTCTACTCGGTGCTTCTTGGCTTCTCTCTTGTATTCATTAAATGGAGCATCTCTTGTCACTGTCCAGCAATAGTCTGCAAGCATTGATGGGCTCCATTTGCCCTGATAGTGTTTCTCCATTGTTGCAATGTCCTGGTGAAATCACTCGCCGTGCTCGTCGCTCACTGCTCCGCAGTTCGGTGGAAAAAAATCTAGATGAGAGTGCAAAAAATGGATCTTTAGTGACACGTTGCAACCAAGGCTTTTGTATGCCTTGAGGAGGTTTTCCACCAACAACCTGTAGTTGTCTGCCTTGTTGTTTCCGAGAAAATTTATTGTCACAAACTGGAAGGCTTTCCATGCCGTCTTTTCCTTGCCACGCAGCGCATGGTCAAATGCATCATCTCGAAGAAGTTCACAAATCTGAGGACCAACAAAGACAACTTCACTTAACCTTGGAAATTTTCCACGGAGGTACTTGAAAGCTGCTTGTGTTTTGTCAATGGCCTTGACAAAGTTCTTCATCAGACCCAGCTCGATGTGTAAGGGTGGTAACAAAATCTTCCTTGATTCAACAAGTGGTGGATGCTGAACACTTTTCCTCCCAGGCTCCAATGACTGTCGGAGTGGCCAATCTTTCTTGATGTAGTGGGAATCTCTTGCACGACTATCCCATTTGCAGAGAAAACAGCAGTACTTTGTGTATCCAGTCTGCAGACCAAGCAAGAGAGCAACAACCTTCAAATCACCACAAAGCTGCCACTGATGTTGGTCATAGTTTATGCACCTCAAAAGTTGTTTCATGTTGTCATCGGTTTCCTTCATATGGACTGCATGACCAACTGGAATTGATGGCAAAACATTGCCATTATGTAGTAAAACGGCTTTAAGACTAGTCTTCGATGAATCAATGAACAGTCTCCACTCATCTGGATCGTGAACAATGTTGAGGGCTGCCATTACACCATCGATGTTGTTGCAGGCTACAAGATCACCTTCTATGAAGAAGAATGGGACAAGATCCTTTTGACGGTCACGGAACATGGAAACCCTAACATCACCTGCCAGGAGATTCCACTGCTGTAGTCTGGAGCCCAACTGCTCTGCCTTACTCTGGGGTAGTTCCAAATCCCTGACAAGGTCATTCAGTTCACTTTCTGTTATGAGGTGTGGTTCAGAGGAGGAGGATGGGAGAAAATGTGGGTCCTGTGACATTGATGGTTCAGGACCAGAAGTTTCATCCTCTTCCTCTTCATCTGACTCAAGTGAGAATGATTCTGGTGCATCAGGAACCGGCAGTCCTTCTCCATGGGGTACTGGGCGTATAGCGGATGGAATGTTTGGATAATGCACAGTCCACTTTTTCTTCATTGACACACCTTTCCCAACTGGAGGCAGAAGTAACAATTGGTGGTATGATCTGTTGGCCCTCTCCAAATCATTGGCACTGCAAAAGGCATAGATTTCCTTTTCCTGTTCAACCACTGGCGAAGATTTGTTGCACAAGTGTTGCAGCATATGTGTGGGGCCCACCTCTTGTCCTGATCTCCAATTTTGCAGCCAAAATAAAGGTGATAGGCTTTCTTAACCATAGTGATTATACTGCACTTTTGTGATGCAAAAGGCACTTCTGCTATGTTTGTGGTGAAGTGATCTGCACTGTTCACACAAGTATGAGGCATCTCTGCTCACTTTGGCTAAACAGAAATGTGTCCCTTTGCAAAATCAAACACTGACAAATAAGAGAGTACGACACTGTATGATTTCTAGAGCTGATATAGGGCAATTTGTTCAGCAGAGTGATGTAAGCTTCGTTAAGATTGCATCATCCATGACTTCTAGGAATAACATGATGCAATTCATATCATGTATGACGCAATACCAGCTTCAGATTGCATCATTCATTGTTTTGCCTAAAAAGCAAGTACTGTCCAAACCCAGTCATAGATTTATTCATAGATCCAGTCAAAGATGTATTTTAGTCATTTCTGGTTTAAATTGAGATCCCTTCCCTTTATAACTCACTTATCCTCCACCATTCCCAAGTCAAGGGTCGTATATACTGACCTAATAGCATATCTTGAAAACTAGAGCCAATCAACAATTTTAAGCATCATTTTCATTCTCAGTGACCCAGAATTAGTAAAGTTTGACTACATTTATTTCAGAAGCATTTTGGCTGTAGAGCAGTGTTATTATTTATTTTTGATGTAATTTTCTGCAGTGCTCAAATACCAATTATATGCAAGGCAACAAATATATGTTGTAATAAGATATTAATATTAGTCTCTTATTAATATTGTATATATACACATATATAGAAAAATAATAGATTAAAATAATTAAAGAGGGTTGGTTGGGCCTTTTTTTGTTTGTTTGTTTTCAGCCCTTCATGAAATTAATAAGAACTTCACAACTGAGACGAATTATTCCAAATTTGATTTAGTCAATTCCTGTAAGCAAGAGTGCAGTGAAATGGATGACTCAGGCTAGTTGAACAAAGTCTTTGTTGCTACTAACAATACCTGGCAGAAGATCATGAGACGTGGCAACATTACAGTGTCCGCACAGGGTATGAAGTGACACTAGCATTTTTGGGATGGGCAAGACGTTTCTCCGAATTTTGCAATATTACATCTATGGACATCACTCTTGGCACCTGCTTATTCTCTCTAAAATTTGCATCCCAGTCAGATGGGTCAACATCTGCTCCAAACCTATGATCTGTAGGCAAACACATCCAGAAACATATGCTCAGTATATTTTACTCTGATTCTTGATTATTCTGCTGCTCTTATCTCACGAGATTATATCACATATAGTGTATGCCTGAATGCGTTTATGTGCCTGAGTCATCTAAAGATGCAAGTACATTCATCTTCAAGGAAAAAAGAACTGATATAAATCAAAGATTTCCACCAACATTACTTTCTTCTTTGGTGAACAGTAGCGTACAACCCTCAAACTGCAAATAAAAAACAAAGTATACTGTAAAGCTCATTGAATTTGATTTACTTAGTTCAATACTAAAATGTTCATAGCAATCATCTTAAGCCATCTTTCTAATCACATCAGTTAAACTCCCCCTTTTCACTGAAGATTCCCCTCAGCCAGAAGATGCATGTTCTAATGGCCTGCAGAAAACCAGAAACTGATAAATGCTGATTGTTGTCTCATTGTTCCAAATGGGGTGGGCAAACAGAGAGAGGCAGCTTTGCCATACCTCCTCTGCTCATTAGTGTTATTATTAGTTTGTTTGATGTATTAGGTGCATTCTTGACATTCACTCTCCCTCCCCCAAAAAACTTACAATTTAAGGACAGTGAGACAAGTTGACAGAGTAGAAGAGAGGAATCAAACAGCAAATTGTTATACAGATTACCTAGATTCAACAAATCATTTTAAATGCGGGTTATTGAGATTTTCTATAAGTGGCATAGTAGCAATAGGCCTTTAGGAGGGACTTAAATGAAGACATTTTAAAAATCTCACTTCTGTTAGTTAAAAAAAAGGATGTGAGTGGAAAGATTGGGGAAAGGATAGTGGAAGCTGAGAAAAAGCACACTATCATCACTCTCTGATCATAGTTCACCTTCATGTAACCACAGTGAATTCATCTGCTACGCAGAGCATTTTAGAGATCTGAGCCTTCCAAAATCCCCAATTTGAACATTGCTTTTGCCTCCATTTATTTATCATGCTTACTCAACTTTTTCTTTACAAGATGTCATCTGGAGAAAAGTTCTGGTGAGGAAGTGAGACAAGGAAGTTATTCGATGACCGTGTTGGTGACTGTCTTGTCTGCAAACTGTAGTCCATTGAGCCATTATGCACGTTTTCATTTCTTTCTACATGGTTTTTGCTAAAAATGAGAAAGATATTACTCTCCGCCACATATCGTGAGAAGTTCTGCAAACTTTCAGCTGCAAGTCTTCAAACTGGTCTAGAGAGATAAGTGACATTAGTTGGGGTGTCTCAAAGAGTAACTAGATAACAACATATCATTCTATAAAACCACCAAACCCCTTCTATGCAGTGCTAGTCAATGTGAGGTAACAAATGTCATGCCCTTAAATAACTGATTCCAGCCACCACAGTAGATTGAAAACTCTAAAGTATTAGGATGGTAATTCCATTATTTTTAAATGAGAATAAAAACTCTGCAATCAATAGGCTATGTCTGACTCCATTTCGTCCTGCTTATATAAGCAAGTCAGGGTTGGCGCATGCTCCAGCAGCCTTTGCTTTTCATGTGTGCTGGGGTTATAAACTGCATGGAGTTTATAAAGTACTGGGGTTATAAACTGGTCAAATGGTATGCCAGTATCTAGATCTGGAACACAATTTACAAAAAAGAGAGGGTTGGTAGAGATTAAATAGGTGCTGTAGTCCACTGATCCTGGAGCGATGTGTGTCTGCAGACGATGAATAGCGAATGATGCTCAAAATGTTGGATCAGAGTGCATGTGTGTGTCATGGGGTGCTATATAAATTGCACAGGTCACATGATCATATGAAGCAGTTGTGGCTTTAGGCCTAACAACTTTTCACCTCAGCAGATAGCCATCTGAGCCAAATCTCACCATTAGTTCTTAAGGTCAATGTGAGGTCTTGATCAGCTTGACATTTATTGTGAAAAAGGAATTTTTATTTTCTAAGATGTCTTTCCCCCTCCCCCCAATAACAAAGGGCTGCGGACAGGAAGGATATGCATACACAATTTCCAATGACTTTTCAAAACATACTTGGATCAAAAGAGTCGTACACAGGTATACTTTGATTTATTAGTAATGTAAATGACATTATCAAAGTCTCATTCACATCACACATCCATTCAACTTTTAAAGACAGACACAGACTTATAATTATCTGGAGCTGCTTTTAAGACGTTTTTGAAAATGTGGAACTATTTGAAAAAAATACCGCCAGACTGTAAAATGTTCACATAATATATTTCCTTTCTTTGTGACACTATATGCTCCAAACTTATCTAGAACTTCTATACCAGTGTTAGAGAAATGAAACAGCTGCTTCTGAACCAAAACAAGAAGCTACTCTGTTTTCATTGCTACTTAGTTTAATGTTTTGCAAAGTCCAGTTATGTAGTGTTGTACACAACAATTGAGATCATCAATGGAGGAAAAATTGGGCTAGAATTGTACTTGAGATACTCATGAAAACACAGTTCTATCAGTACTCACCTTTATCAGTTTACCTTTCTATATACTGTCTGACAAACAGTATAAGATTACTTACACTGGGATTACTTACATTGATTGTGCATTTTGCAATAAAAAGTTTCGTTGTAGATGAAAATTAGCCTGTGTGTTTAGTTCCCATGTTACTACTCCAGCCAAAATTTCATCACCATTCTGTACTGCTTTGTATGATGGACCAAGGGAACACAAAACATCACAGTATAACAGACTGGCAAAAGAATCATTTAACCATAGTCCAAGTGAGAAAATGTTCAGTTAGTTATTAATATTATAATAGCATGTGTATGCATGCATATTGACCAATATGCACACATCATTAAAAAAAATTACTGGATTAATTTAATTTACGTAAAAGTCAACCCCAGATTCTTAAGTGGTTGCATATTTACAACAGAGAATACAAGCTGCTACTGTAATTTTCTGGTTTAGGTTGGGAGATAATACCTACCACAAACCTGTTCATCATGTAGCAAATAGATTAATAGATTCAAGACCTGAAGGGATCACTGTGATCATCTAGTCTGACCTCCTGTGTAACACGTACCATAAAACTTCCCCCAAATAATTCCCAGAGCAGATCTTTTAGGAAAAAAATAATTTAAAAATTATCAGAGATGGAGAATCTACCACAATGCTTGGTAAATTGTTCCAATGGTTAATTACCCTGCCTTATTTCTAGTCTGAATTTGTCTATCTTCAACTTCCATATATAAAGGTCACATTATACCTTTCTCTGCTAGACTGAAGAGCCCCATCAAATATTTGTTCTCCATGTAGGTGATTATAGACTGTAATCAAGTCACCCCTTAACCTTCTTTTTGTTAAGCTAAATAGATTGAGCTCCTTGAGTCTCTCCCTACAAGGCATAAGAATATACAAACATCCAAAGGTCCATCTAGCCCAAGGATTGCATTAGCCCTTTTGGCCACAGTGTCACACTGGGAGCTCGTGTTCAGCTCATTATCTGTCATGACCACTAAGTCTTTTTCAGAATCAGTGATTCCCAGGATAGAGTCCCCATCCTTTAAGTATGGCCTTCATTCTTTGTCCCCAGAGGTATACAGTTACATTTAGCTTCATTTAGAATTCATATTGTTTGCTTGCCCCCATTTTACCAAGCAATCCAGATGCTCTGTATCAGTGACCTGTCCTCTTCATTACTTGTCACTCCCCCAATTTTAGTGCCATTAGCAAACTTCATCAGTGATGATTTTATGTTTTCTTCCAAAGCATTGAAAAGAAATGTTGGGTTTGAGCCAAGAATCAATCACTTCAGGACCCCACTAGAAACATCCCCAGTTGGAGATTCCTCATTTACAATTACAGTTTGAGACCTATCAATCAGGCATTTTCAATCCATTAATTTCATACTATTCTAGTTTTATCATTGAAATGTCATGCAGTACCAAGTCATACACCTTACAGAAATCCTAGAATATTACACCAACACTATTATCTTTATCAACCAAATTTATAATCACATTTAAAAAACGATAGTTTGATATGATCTGTCTTCCATAAACCCATGTTGATTGGAATTCATTATATTACCCTCCTTTCATTCTTTATTAATCGAGTTCTGTATCAGCCGCTACATTGTCTTCCCTGGGATCAATGTCAGATTAACAGGCCTATAACTACTCAGATCATCCCATTTATCTTTTTAAAATATTGATACAATAGCTTTCTTCCAGACTTCTAGAACTTCTTCAGTATTCCAAGAGTTATTGAAGATCAACGTTAATGGTGCAGCGAGTACCTCAGAAAATTCTTTTACAACTCTTGGGTGGCAAGTTATCTGGATCTGCTGATTTTAAAATGTCTAACGTTAGTAGTTGCTGTTTAACATCCTCCTTGCGGTTTATGTACTCGGTGGCTTGGTGCTCCAGTGCCAAGATAGGGATATGGGTTCCGTCTATCGCCCCACCACAGTTTGGGAATCCCATTGCAGCAAAGCCATCCACTATGGCCTGCATGTTTCCCAGAGTCACTACCCTTGATATCACCAGGTCTTTCATTGCCCTGGCAACTTGGATCACAGCAGCCCCCACAATAGATTTGCTCACTCCAAATTGATTCCCGACTGACCGGTAGCTGTCTGAAGTTGCAAGCTTCCACAGGGCTATCGCCACTCGCTTCTTAACTGTGAGGGCTGCTCTCATCCTGGTATTCTGGTGCTTCAGGGCAGGGGAAAGCAAGTCACAAAGTTCCATGAAAGTGCCCTTACGCATGCGTAAGTTTCGCAGCCACTGGGATTCGTCCCAGACCTGCAACACGATGCGGTCCCACCAGTCTGTGCTTGTTTTCCGGGCCCAGAATCGGCGTTCCACGGCATGAACCTGCCCCAGTAATACCATGACTTGCACATTGCTGGGGCCCGTACCTTGTGTGAGGGCTGTGTCCATGTCAATTTCCTTATCACTCTCGTCGCTGCGCTGCAATCGCCTCATCGGCTGGTCCTGGTTTTGCTTTGGCGTGTCCTGGCTCTGCATATACTCCAGGACAATGCGCATGGTGTTCATAGTGCTCATAATTGCCGCGGTGATCTGAGCGGGCTCCATGATCCCAGTACTATGGCATCTGGTCTGAAAAAAGGTGCGAAACTGACGGAGGGAAGGAGGGGCGACTGACGACATGGCATACAGGTACAGGGAATTAAAATCAACAAAGTTGGCTGTGCATCAGGGAGAAACACAAACAACTGTCACACAGAATGCCTCCCCCAAAAAAAGATTGAACTCAAAACCCTGGGTTTAGCAGGCCGTTGATTTCACAGAGGGAGGGGGAAGCAAATGAATACATCTATTTTTTCATCTTAAGCTGGCAGCAGACGGTGCAACATGACTGATAGCCCTCGGCATCTTCTGAGTGCTTGGCAGAAGATACTGTACTACAATTGCTAGCCATCATCGTCAAGACGGTTCAATAGGACTGCCAGCAGGACTGAGTCTCCAGAAGACAAAGCATGTCTGCCCAGGTACCTCTGATTGAACTTAGTCCCCAGAGGGACTAAGAGCATTATAGACATGCTTCTCTGATTCTGACTGTGATCATTATAGACTATATTTGTCCTTTCTATTCTTTCATGTTAATTTTAAAATCCTTGGGCCAGAGACCATTTTTATTTAGGACCACTCTGGTTGAGGCCTGTAGTCGCTATCAAAATGTTACATAATAACAATGTGTTAATAAAGAGGAGTGAGAAGAAAGGGGTAGCAAATTATTGTAGTTATTTGGCTGGTGGTGCTATTCAAAGGCATCATTATTCTTCTCAGGCTGAGATTCAGCAAGCACAATACACTAGGTCACATCTTTTTCTGGATATATCCTCCATGATTTGGAACGTAATAAGAGCAATAGAAAGCATATTAGAAACATAATGCTTCTTGAATTGACCTTTAGTTGAACCTCTACAGTTTGTCAGGTTTCAGAGTAGCAGCCGTGTTAGTCTGTATCCGCAAAAAGAAGAACAGGAGTACTTGTGGCACCTTAGAGACTAACAAATTTATTAGAGCATAAGCTTTCGTGGACTACAGCCCACTTCTTCGGATGCATATAGAATGGAACATATATTGAGGAGATATATATACACACATACAGAGAGCATAAGCAGGTGGGAGTTGTCTTACCAACTCTGAGAGGCCAATTAATTAAGAGAAAAAAAACTTATCACAGTTTCTTATCAAACTGTCTGTACTGGGCTAGCTTGATTATCACTTCAAAAGTTTTTTTTCTCTTAATTAATTGGCCTCTCAGAGTTGGTAAGACAACTCCCACCTGCTTATGCTCTCTGTATGTGTGTATATATATCTCCTCAATATATGTTCCATTCTATATGCATCCGAAGAAGTGGGCTGTAGTCCACGAAAGCTTATGCTCTAATAAATTTGTTAGTCTCTAAGGTGCCACAAGTACTCCTGTTCTTCTTTCTACAGTTTGTGTAGAGGGGACCGAGAGAAGTTGTAGTGGTAATTTATTCATTGAGATTTTATCATTTTGTTGACTTTGTCAACTGAGCCTATGGATGTGGGTTAAGGAAAAGGTCTTCCAAAATTACTCAAAGCTTCTAGAACCAAATTCCTAGACTTCCTCTTTAAAAGAGCCTTCAGAAAACAAGTGTGGAAGAAAGCAGAGAGAGAGCAGCCTGAAATTCACACGGGACAGTTAAGGCTATGGGAGAAAGGCTTAGCAAGCAAGCCCCCTGCTGATCACCCTGTGTATGCTATGCCAGGCCCTCAAGACTTCTCTAGCACACATACACAGGTAAGGCCACACCCAGCTGCAGACACAGACTGAGATCAGCTCTGTGTGAGAGGATTCAGCTCGGAGGTTCACCCAGCACTCACATGCACACCCCCTTTGGGGAGTAAACTCAAAATAATATTGTCTTGTGCTGTATCGAAAAATCTGCATAGTGCAAGCCCATAAAAATCGCCCTCTCCCTCAATGTCGGGAGAGATATGCACAGCTTCTTGCCCCCCTCCCCGCCCCCGATACGAATTGCACAAACTGGGTTATGTTATAAATAAGAATTACGTTTATTAACTAAAAAAGGTAAATTTTAAGTGATTATAAGGGATAGCAAACAGAATAAAGCAGATTACTGAGCAAGTGAAACAAAACATGCAAACTAAGCTTAATACGCTAAAGAAACAGGTTACAAAATGTAATTTCTCACCCTAAATGTTGTTTTAGTCAAGTGGCAGAGTTTCTGTAGCTTAGAGTTCCAGTTATTTCTCTTTACAGACTAGACTCCTGTCTTAGTTTGGACTCAACCCTTGCCTTTCCCTCAGCTCAGTTCCTTTGTCTCTTCAGGTACTTTCAGGAGTCTTTCTTCTTGGGCAGGAAGGCAATGGAGAAGAGTCCTGTTTGCCTTATTCCCCAGCCTTAAATAGAATTTACATAAGGCAAAAAGCTTTTATTTCCAGTAGGAAAGTACCAGCAATGTCCAAGGTGGTACTTTGTACCAGATGACATTATCACCTGACCTTGCAGCGTCACAGCAACCATGAAATCAGATTTATTTGCAATGTCCACAAGAAGGAGCTCCAGGAAGATGGGAGATCCACATCTTTAAAGACTCACCGTCTTTTCCTAATGGCCCATCAAGGCTGATTACTTACTGTCTGGTGGGTGTCTCCAAGTATAACCACAGTTGTAATTGTTACATAGTCAATATTCCTAACATCAGATACAGAAATGATACATGCATACAAATGTATGAGACATGCATACATTCAGTAAATCATACCCTTTCCAATGATATCTTACATGAACCAACTTGCACAAAATATATCCTAGTTATACCATATTTATATCATAAGCATATTTCTATAAAGATTATGGAGCATCACATCACGCCATCCATTAACACACATGCTACAAGTATCAGGGGGTAGCCGTGTTAGTCTGTATCTACAAAAACAACAAGGAGTCTGGTGGCACCTTAAAGACTAACAGATTTATTAGGGCATAAGCTTTCGTGAGTAAAAACCTCACTTCTTCGGATGCATAGAGTGAAAGTTACAGATGCAGGCATTATATACTGACACATGGAGAGCAGGGAGTTACTTCACAAGTGGAGAACCAGTGTTGACAGGGCCAATTCAATCAGGGTGGATGTAGTCCACTCCCAATAATAGATGAGGAGGTGTCAATTCCAGGAGAGGAAAAGCTGCTTCTGTAGTGAGCCAGCCACTCCCAGTCCCTATTCAAGCCCAGATTAATGGTGTTGAATTTGCAAATGAATTTTAGTTCTGCTGTTTCTCTTTGAAGTCTGTTTCTGAAGTTTTTTTGTTCAATGATAGTGACTTTTAAATCTGTAATAGAATGACCAGGGAGATTGAAGTGTTCACTTACTGGCTTATGTATGTTACCATTCCTGATGTCCGATTTGTGTCCATTTATTCTTTTGAGGAGGGACTGTCCCGTTTGGCCAATGTACATGGCAGAGGGGCATTGCTGGCACATGATGGCATATATGACATTAGTGGATGTGCAGGTGAATGAGCCCCTGATGGTGTGGCTGATGTGGTTGGGTCCTCTGATGGTGTCGCCAGAGTAGATATGGGGACAGAGTAGGCAACGAGGTTTGCTACAGGGATAGGTTCCTGGGTTGGTGTTTCTGTGGTGTGGTGTGTAGTTGCTGGTGAGTATTTGCTTCAGGTTGGGGGGTTGTCTGTAAGCGAGGACTGGCCTGCCTCCCAAGGTCTGTGAGAGTGAGGGATCATTTTCCAGGATAGGTTGTAGATCATGGATAATGCGCTGGAGAGGTTTTAGCTGGGGGCTGTATGTGATGGTCAGTGGTGTTCTGTTCTTGTCCTTGTTGGGCCTGTCCTGCAGTAGGTGATTTCTGGGTACCCGTCTTGCTCTGTCAATCTGTTTCCTCACTTCCCCAGGTGGGTATTGTAGTTTTACGAATGCTTGATAAAGATCTTGTAGGTGTTTGTCTCTGTCTGAGGGGTTGGAGCAAATTTGGTTGTATCTTAGGGCTTGGCTGTAGACAATGGATCGTGTGATGTGTCTTGGATGGAAGCTGGAGGCATGTAGGTATGTATAGCGGTCAGTAGGTTTCCGGTATAGGGTGGTGTTTATGTGACCATCAATTATTTGTACTGTAGTGTCCAGGAAGTGGATCTCTTGTGTGGACTGGTCCAGGCTGAGGTTGATGGTGGGGTGGAAATTGTTGAAGTCCAGGTGGAATTCTTCAAGGGCCTCCTTTCCGTGGGTCCATATGATGAAGATGTCATCAATATAGCGCAAGTAGAGGAGGGGCACTAGGGGACGAGAGCTGAGGAAGCGTTGTTCTAAGTCAGCCATAAAAATGTTGGCATACTGTGGGGCCATGCGAGTACCCATAGCAGTGCCACTGACTTGAAGGTATAAGTTCTCCCCAAATCTGAAGTGGTTGTGGGTGAGGACAAAGTCACAAAGCTCAGCCACCAGGCTTGCTGTGGCCTCATCAGGGATACTGTTCCTGACAGCTCGTAGTCCATCCTCATGTGGAATATTGGTATAAAGTGCTCTACACATGCTACAAACACCCTCCTCAATTTCTTCCCTCCTCTATCCCAGTTCTTTGCTTACAGAGAGGCTGCATAAACTCTCCGATTTCACCCCTTCTTTTCCCCTCCCAGTTCTCCCTTAATGTTTTTCTCAGTTCTAAATATGTGTATGAGATAATGTTGTGACCTACTGGCATCACTGCAGCCCCTTGCTAATACATTTTAGAATGAAAAACCTTATCAGAAGCACAGAAAATGAGATAACACCAGACAATCACTGCTGTGCAGTATTATTTTGATGCTTCCCTCTCTGAGGTTCCTAGCTGGCAGGTTCATGCACCCATTCTCGCCACATGTAATAAACAAGAAAAGATACATATCTGAAAAGAAATCAGTTATAGTTTCCACCTGATCTTTTAACTTTCTTGTTAAGGTCATGCAAATGTTTCTCCTTTGTTTGCAATATGAAAATGAAATAAAATAACCTCCCCCCCTCAAAAAAAATCCACACATTATTTTTTAAGTGCAGTATTGGTTTATTGTCATAGTCTGATTTTTACCTGCCTGCTTACACATGTAAAACTCAAGGGGCACATTCTTCATGCAATTCCCAATGACTCACTCCTACAAGTACAACTGTCACAAAACACTGAGATGTGGTTTTGTTGCTCTACCCAAGCTGCAGCCTCTGCTCGTCTCTTCTTTCGTTATCTCTGATGTACTGGCTCCAACTTGTATTTGAATCACTTCTGCTTTCATAAGTGAACTGTCAGGTACTCTCTTTATTTTGTGTGTACACACACACACATCTTAAAGTTTATTTTTATGCAAAATAGGAATAAGCAAACAGATGCAGCTCAAAAGAATCAGCAACTCAAAAGAAACTTGTTTTACACGTTCATGCTTCAAAATAAGACCCATCTTCTGGTGACCCATTTAATTTCTACTTAGAATCGGTACTAATCCTTAGAGGAATACTTTTGATATTAGAATTTTTAAAAATAAAAATAAAGTAATGCAACCTTACTGTAAACCTTCTGCTAGGTATCATTTGTGGTACGAAGGTTTAGATTCAATGACACCTAGGAGTCCCATTTAAAATAAATAAAATGACTGGCTCGAGCTCTCACTTAAAACCTTATCCTCTCCCAGGTTTAAGGAACTTAACATTTAAATATCTTAGTCACCTCTACAGATG